>NC_135880.1:55885549-58285549 GCF_964194155.1 Cetorhinus maximus
AATTAGTTAATTAATGGCCTTAACAGGCCTTTGACAGTTCGGTGGGTGTGCAGCCGACTCGGCTGCGTGCCCACTGAACTGAAAATCTAAATGACGCGACACCGCACGCCCGATGTCACCCCGCATTATCTTACACCTCGGCGAGTGGGCCCCGCCCCCATTCCCCAAGCCGAAGATTCTCCCCCTGGAATTAACAGAATAATGACGACCATTGTCGATTGTTATAAAAACCCATCTGGTTCACTAATGTCCTTCAGGGAAGGAAATCTGTCGTCCTTACCTGGTCTGGCCTACATATGACTCCAGACCCACAGCAATGTGGTTGATTCTTAAATGTCCCCTGAAATGGCCTAGCAAGCTTCTCAGTTGTAACAAACTGCAACAAAGTCACAAAAAATGAATGAAACCAGATGGAACTCCCGGCATCGACCGAGGCACCGTAAACAGCAACGGCAATCTCAGCCCTGTGGACCCTACAAAGTCCTCCTTACTAACATCTGGGATCTAATACCAAAATCGGGAGAGCTGTCTCACAGGCTAGTCAAGCAACAGCCTGACATAGTCATCCTCACAAAATCATACCTTATAGATAATGTCCCAGGCACCACCATCACCATCCCTGGGTATGTCCTTTTCCATTTCTGCGCTCTTTCGCATACATGCCTGAAAGAGCGCACTCCCGATTCAGGGATCACCCCTGAAGTGTCCTTTTCCACCAGCAGGACAGGCAAACTGATATACAGTCAGGAGAGAGTCCTCAATATTGACTCCAGACCTCATGAAGTCTCATGGCATCAGGTCAAACATGGGCAAGGAAACCTCCTGCTGATTATCACATACCACCCTCCCTTAGCTGATGAATCAGTACTCCTCCATGTTGAACGCCACTTGGAGGAAGCAATGAGGGTGGCAAGGGCACAGAATATACTCTGGGTGGGGGACTTCAATGTCCATCACCAAGAGTGGCTCAGTAGCATCATTACTGACTGAGCTGGCCAAATCCTAAAGGACATAGCTGTTAGACTGGGTCTGTGGCAGGTGGTGAGAGAACCAACAAGGGGGAAAAACATACTTGACCTCATCCTCACCAACCTACCTGCCACAGATGCATCTGTCCATGACAGTATCGGTAGGAGTGACCATCGCACAGTCGTTGTGGAGGCGAAGTCCTGCCTTCACATTGAGTATATCCCCCATCGTGTTGTGTGGCACAGTAATCTAATCTACCACACTCCACAGAATGTCTTCTCACATTACTGTGCTAAACGGGATAGGTTTCAAACAGATCTAGCAACTCAAGACTGGGCATCCATGAGGCACTGTGGGCCATCAGCAGCAGCAGAATTGTACTCACACACAATCTGTAACCTCGTAGCCGAGCATATCCCCACACTACTATTACCAACAAGCCAAGGGATCAACCCTGGTTTAATGGAGAGTGTAGAAGGGCATGCCAGGAGAAGTGCCAAGCATACCTAAAAATGAAGTGTCAACCTGGTGAAGCTATAAAACAGGACTACTTGCATGCCAAACAGCATAAGCAGCAAGTGATAGACAGAGCTAAGTGCTCCCACAACCAACGGATCAGATCTAAGCTCTGCAGTTCTGCCACATCCACTCGTGAATGGTGGTGGGCAATTAAACAATTCACGAGAGGATAAAGCTCCATAAATATCCCCATCCTCAATGATGGAGGAGCCCAACACATCAGTGCAAAAGATAAGGCTGAAGCATTCGCAACATTCTTCAGCCAGAAGTGCCGAGTGGATGATCCATCTCGGCCTCCTCCGGAGGTCCCCAGCATCACAGGTGCCAGTCTTCAGCCAATTCAATTCACGCCACATGATATCAAGAAACAGCTGAAGGCACTGGATACTGCAAAGGGTAATGGGCCCTGACAATATTCCGGCAAAAGAACTGAAGACTTGCGCTCCAGAACTTGCCGCGCCCCTAGCCAAGCTGTTCCAGTACAGCTTTAATACTGGCATCTACCTGGCTATATGGAAAATTTTCCAGGTATGTCCTGTACACAAAAAGCATGAAAAATCCAACCCAGCCAATTACTGCCCCATCAGTCTACTCTCGATCATCAGCAGAGTGATGGAAGGAGTCATCAACAGTGCTAGCACTTGCTTAGCAATAACCTGCTCTCTGACACCCAGTTTGGGTTCTGCCAGGGCCACACAGCTCCTGACCTCATTACAGCCTTGGTTCAAACATGGACAAAAGAGCTGAACTCCCGAGGTGAGGTGAGAGTGGCTGCCCTTGATACCAAGACAGCATTTGACAGAGTGTGTCATCAAGAAGCCCTAGCAAAACTGGAGTAAATGGAAATCAGAGGGTAAACTCTCCATTGGTTTGAGTCATACCTAGCACAAAGGAAGATGGTTGTGGTTGTTGGATGTCAGTCATCTCAGCTGCAGGACATCACTGCAGGAGTTCCTCAGGGTAGTGTCCTCGGCCCAACCATCTTCAGCTGCTTCATCAATGACCTTCCTTCCATCATAAGGTCAGAAGTGGGGATATTTGCGGATGATTGCACAATGTTCCACACATTCACAACTCCTCAGATACTGAAGCAGTCCATGACCAAATGCAACAAGACCTGGACAATATCCAGGCTTGGATGACAAGTGACAAGTAACATTCGTGCCAGACAAGTGTCAGGCAATGGTCATCTTCAACACAGAGAATCCAACCATCATCCCTTGTAGTTCAATGGCATTACCATCACTGAATCCACCACCATCAACATCCTGGGGGTTACCATTGACCAGAAACTGAACTGGACTAGCCATATAGATACCGTGGTTACAAGAGCAGGTCAGAGGCTAGAATTCCTGCAGTGATTAACTCACCTCCTGACTTCCCAAATCCTCACTACCATCTACAAGGCACAAGTTAGGAGTGTGATGGAAACCCCCTCCACTCCCCTGGATGAGTGCAGCTCCCACAGCACTCAAGAAGCTTGACACTGTCCAGGACAAAGCAACCCGCTTGATTGACACCACATCCACAAACATTCACTCCCTCCACCACCGACGTACATTAGCAATAGTGTGTACCATCTGCAAGATGCACTGCAGAAATTCACCAAGGCTCCTTAGACAGCACCTTCCAAACTCACAACCACTACGATCTAGAAGAATAAGGGCAGCAGATAGATGGGAACACCACCACCTAGTTGTTCCCCTCCAAGTCACTCACCAACCTGACTAGGAACTAGATCGCCGTTCCTTCACTTTCCTTCACTTGTCGTTGAGTCAAAATCCTGGAGGTGAGAGTGACTGCCCTTGACAATCCCTTCCTGACAGCTCTGTGGCTGTACCAACACCACATAGAGACTGCAGCGGTTTAAGAAGGCAGCTCACCACCACCTTCTCAACGACAACTAGGAATGGGCAATAAATGATGGCCCCACCAGTGAAGCCCACATCCCGTGAATGAATTAAAAACACACACACTCATCCACACACATGCAAAAATGCAAGTTACAAAGTAGAGGAGGTTAACTTTTGGCCAAATTAAGATTCAACATTAGAAGGCAAAGATATACAGAGTTCATTGTTTATGAGTTCTTTGCTGTTGTTCACGGCCGAAGCTGTTCTAAAAGTGACAGCCCTTGTTTTTTTTTCCATGAAATGCTGCTTTGGAATCTGAAGTCATCTTTAGAATTTCTCTGTCTGCTATCCCCTGTACAATATAAGCATGCAGGGCCCAGTTCAGTTGAAAGAGTGAGAGAGAGAGGCAATCAACTTATTGCTGCCTTCAGATGTCCCTTCTCTAGACTGTCTCAAAGCCAGCAGGGTTTTACAATAAAATACTTTGACTCCCATGGTCAAAACCATTGCCATACAATAGAGGCAGATAGAGTTTTTTAGCACTTCGCTTGTGTGTAGTCAGTTTTGTGAGTTCCCCTTTGTTACCTGATCATCCTGGAGACAGAAATTCTGAGGCCTTATTTTGCTGTTTTGGGATAAGTCCTGACAAGGGCAGGTTCACCATCCCATAAGTAGGTGGTCTATATGTTCATTGTAATCCACTTTTAGAAACCTTCAGAAGCTTGGCCAATTTTCAGTCCCAAATGTCAGGTGAACTGTGGCAGCCATCTTAGGTCAGTGTCTTTGTTTTAACAGTTGAAACTGCCTTTTTTAAAAAGTTCCATAAGTGAGTCTAGCAGATGAAATTGAAAGTTAATATTTGACATCAACTCACCTCTGTAACACTGTATTTGTGTTCTAGGCAAGCATTTAAATTAGTTTCCCTACAACTTAAATTGGATCAAGTAATTGGTTAACAAAAACTAAAAGCTATGTTGATCATATACATAAAATATAATTAATTAAATTATTATATTAATTAATTAAAATAAATAAAACAAGGCTAAATAGAGATTGTAACATAGGTGGTGTGCTACAAGCACAGCATGTGGGAGTTTGTGGAGAGTAATGCAATCCAGGATGATCACATTTGCAGTAACTGTCTGCATCTTCAGAGACTTGAGCTCAAGTATTTGAACTGGAATCTGAAGTGCAGATGTTATTGGACATCAGGGAGGGGGTAGGTTATCTGGATACTTTGATCTAGATGCAGTCACACCATTAGGTTAGGAAGATATACAGATCTGGTAGGTGTGACTATGAGTCAGGCAGGTAAGGGAACCCCAGTCCAATGCTGGAGGAATCTCCACCTTTGCTGTTATCCAACAGATGCAAGGTACTGGCTACCCATGTGGATGAGGGCAAAATTTGCATTTGGATAAGCAAATGACCATGGCACCATCATGTGCAAAAATTAATCTTCTGCCTATCCCTGTACTGGAGGTATCACCTCCTGTGAGCTAGAGCTTTCTGTCCATAGCCTCTGTTCTGCGGTGTGACAGGTGGTGGAGGAAAAGGCTGCTGCTACTTGGACTGCTCCAGGTGCTGCTCCTGGTGCTGCTGCTGCTCTTGTTCCTCACCAAGATTTGGGTTTGAACAGTCTCGCTGCAGGGCAAAGAGTGCCAAACTGTAGATTACACCAGTGACTCTCTTTTGGTTGATTCATTACTTGTCTCCTTTTTCGTTTTACCTTTTCTTTTGCCATGTAAAGCAAAAATTCCCAGTATAACTGGTAGATTAACCATGATGAGTTGCAAGTCAAGAGTTTGAAAACACATTTTAGAATTTATTTTACATCTCTAAGCAGTGAGAGGCGTACTTAGTTTCAGTTATATAAAGTGGAGCTGTATAAGGTGCTCCCGTGCTGATCTGAAGGTGCATATCAAAGTCAAAAAAACTCCAAGGCAACAGAAATGCCCTCTCGTCTTGGAAACCATCTCCAAAGCACACTCTCAGAACAGGCAAATACCTTTCACCTAGGCAAAGCAGCTGTCATATCTCTGCATTTAAAGGCTTACCAGACTGTCAATTGCTCAGCCCCATCAATACCGGCTGTCCTCTGGCCTTACTTAAGCAGGTGAGTTCTAGGAAGCCTGGCACTATCAGTTAAATCTAGAATTCATTGTTCGAGATGCAGTCAATTGGCTTTTAGTATATGTTAAAAGCAGACCCCCTGTCCCACAGGAGTTTTCCACATGCTCCAGAATGCTCTCCAGTTAAATGTGGTTATCGGCAGGTTCCTGGCGGTTTCCTGAAACACAGGCATTTTTTGATGTTTTAAAACCCCGTATGCATCGACACCCACTCACCCCGACAAATTAAAATTCCCTTGTTTATGTCTGTGTTCACAGTAAAAGACACAAAAAATGTACCAGAAATAATGGGAAACCAAAGGTATCATGAGGGTGAGGAACTTATAGTAATTAATATTAGTAAGAGAAAAGAAGCTAATGGGATTAAAAGCTGACAAGGCCCCTGGACCCAGTACTTCACACCTCAGGGCTCTAGAAGGGGTGGCTGCAGAGATAGTGCATGAACTGCTTGTGTTCTTCCAAAATTCCCAAGATTCTGGAATGGTCCCAGTGGACTAGAAGTTAGCAAATGTAATTCTACTATTCGAGAAAATCTGGAGAGAGAACATAAGGAACTACAGACCAGTTAACCTGGCATCAGTCATCAGGAAAATGGTGGAGACCATTATTAAGAAAGTTGTAACATGGCACTTAGAAAATCATAATAGGATTGGGCACGATCAACATGGTTTGTGAGAGAGAAATCCTGTTTGATAAATCTATTGAGAGTTTTTGAGGATGTAAATAGCGGAGTAGAGAAAGGTAAATCATTGGATGTAGTATATTTGGATGCAAAAGGCATTCAATAAAGTGCTAAACAAAAGGTTGTTGCACAAGGTAAGGGCTCATGTGTTTGGAGATAAAATAATACTATGGATACAGGTTTGGCTAAAGGACAGGAAGCAGAGAATAGGAATAAAAGAGCCATTTTCAAGTTAGCAGAATATTGGCAGTGGTCTACTGCAAGGATCAATTTCAGGACCTCAGTTATTTATATTCTGCATTAATGACTTCGATGAAAGGACCAAGTGGAATGCATCCAAATTTGCTGACAATTCAAAGGTAGGTGGGAAAGTAAACTATGAACAGGACACAAAGGGGAGAATTTTCCCAAGCCAGTGAAGGTGGGTTTGGGAGTGGCGCTGGGAAATTGCAGAAAATGTTACTAGGCCACTTTTCCGACACATTAAATTATCGTTTCCTTCTGTCTTTCCTGGGACAAGTTGTTGGTGAAATTGGGAACACTCCACAGCTGAAATGGGAAGCCAACTGAAGGCATTTAAAACGTAGAGACCCTAGAGGGACTTTCTTCATGTATTTCCTATATCCCAACAGCAGAGCAGTTGCATGCTGTATCTCAAACCCAGCAAGCTGGAGAAGGCAAATGTACAGTGGGAGGGACTTCCTTAGGTAAACTAACAAGCTGGGAATGTTTTCGTCAGTTATGATCTCCAGCCATGGCCAGGTGAGAGTGTTATCACCCCATGACAGGTGATGGCTAAATGCTTGGAAGGCATTTCACCTGATCTGCACTTCACTCTCCTTCAGCTGCACTTCTCCGTTGAAAAACAGAGTATTTTAAATGGAGGTAAACTATTAAATGCCGATGTTCAGAGGGATTTGTGCGCTCTTGTACAAGGAACAAAGAAGTTAACATGCAGGCACAGCAAGCAATTATGAAGGCTTAAATGTCTTTTGGCTTTTACTGCAACAGGGTTGGAGTATAAGAAGTCTTACTGCAATTTTTTTATTCCTTCATGTGGGATGCAGATTAAAGCCAGCATTTGTTGCCCATCTCTAATTGCACTTGAACTCAGCAGCTTGCTAGGCCATTTCAGAGGGCAGTTAAGAGTCAACCACATTGCTGTGGATCTGGAATCATGTAAAATTGACCTCTGCTTTCTGGATTTTAGAAGAATGAAAGGTGATCTCATTGAAACATATAAGATTCTGAGAGGGCTTGACAGGGTAGATACTGGCAGGCTGTTTCTCCTGGCTGGAAAGTCTAGAACTTGTGGGCATTCAGCTACAAGAAAGAGTGAACCACTTAGAACTGAGATGAGGAAAAATTTATTCGCTCAAAGCATTGTAAATCTTTGAAATTCTCTTCCCCAAAGAGCTGTGGTTGCTCAATCATTGTGTATATTCAAGGGAGAGATTGATGGACATTTGGGCTGTAAGGGAATCAAAGGAAATGGAGATCGAGTGGAAAAGTGGAATTGAGATTGAAATTCAGCCATGATTTTATTAAATGGCAAGAAGACTTAAAGGTCTAAATGGCCTATTATTGCTCCTTTTCTAATGTTCTTATGTTTATGTTCAACATCTCAACCTTTGCTGAGAAACTTTCCATCGCTGGGACCAAGGTCTTTATCTCTACATTTGTAAACAACTTGCTAGATGCTGATAATGAATCTGAAAATGCAATTATATTACAGTCTTGAAGATTATCACAAGTTATCTAAAAATGTAAAGCCATAGATATTCAAGTTTACATAGTGTTATTAGTTCAAATGGAATGTTTGATTGCCATTAATTAATTACTTCATTTCAGTATAATTGTTATACTTTATCAACCTGCATGTGAGCCAAACCCAGATAACTAGCATGGTGCAAGATTTTCTGCTCACAAATCTATCAACAAACTCCTCTGAGAGACCCCTGTGAATAGCATTGCCCTCCAAATTGGAAAAAGAATATTCCATTCTTTAAATGGACAGAAGCTGGCACCAACCTTTAGACTTTGGGCATTTGGGCTTCACTTCCCAATTCTTTCCTAATAGGAAGCATGCTGAAATGCCACTTTGTCTCTCAGATCTACCAGATCTACCTTATTGCCTGTGGGGAAAAAGGGCCAAATGAGTCTATTATCCATATGGGAAAACAGATGTTGATGTGTAACTCTCTCCAAATCAACTGCAATCTATTTGAAGGACAACCCATACATATGCCCAGGGGGTAAAGGCTACCAATGCAGTGCAAGATACTGCACAAGTACAGTTCGACCTCAACAAAGCTGAAAAGGCAGGCCAGCTGGCTGCCTTTAATCTGTGCTAGGGTTGTAGCTTTTCCTTTACTATTTTATAATTCACCATTCCAAAGTGTCAGGGATGGGGTTGAAACAGTGGGCTTGATTTTCAATCCCAGGTTGGGAACCCCACCTGCACATAACTTCTGGGTCCTAAACCTGCACCGCATCTGCATTGGGCCGCAGTGCAATCATCAAGGGCAGAATTTTTCCCTTGTCAGGCGGGCGCATGCCCGACCTGAACGGGAGTAAATTAGTGCACAATGACATCAGGCGAGTGTCCCAACGTCATTGCGCACTCTCGCAGAGTCACATGAGGAAACCTGTTTTCCTTAGTTTTGAAATGTTTCCTTTTAATGTTAAAAACCTTCAGCTCCCTGAGGCAGCTCTGTGCTTTCAGGGAGCTTTCACTGAGTGCGCCCCTGTGCATGTGTACACTTCAGAGCTCGCACTCCTCCCGCCCCCGCCCCAGCAGTGCTGAGGCTCTGAGTGCGCCGTTCACGCTAGCTGGCTGTTAATTGACCAGCCAGCATGAAATCGTGGTCGGGGCCCAATTGCAGGTGGTGGTCGGTTTCCCGCCGTCCTCTGGCCCGCCCGCCATGCCCGCCTGACGAGGGTAAAATCAGCCTCCAAATGTAAGTGCCCTAACTGGGTCAAAGGTGAGCTCGGCACCCAATTAATGGGAATGCCAGCAGAGCACAAGGAGCAAAGGCAGACAGCAGCCAAAATGAGGCCTTGCTGAAGAGAGGAAGAAGCACATCACAGGACCAGCAGCCTCACCAAGCACAAAAGTGGCGAAACAGCAAAATGGAAGGTGCTGTGCTGATCCGGTGCAAAATTCCCTAGTTCCAAAAATTTCTCATCGCAAAAAGAATCATTTAAATTTTCCCCACATTGAACCCGATAGCTGTGCACTAAAGTGCACCAGACTGTTCAGGTTTGACGATTTACAAATTAAAAATCGCTTTCTGGCCCTCCCAGGCCTATTCACAGGCTGTTCAAGGAGCTTATAAGGCCATCAAATGGAGGTGAGTGGATTCCTAACTTCCCTGCACTCTGTCCTCGCTTTGAAAATTCCAGCATGTCCTGGAGGTGTCAGAGCACTAACACATCATCCGGGAGTATTATTTTCAAAGCGCACCCACTTCTGTTTTTGACGTGGTGGGCAATTATGAATCCCAGGCCATGTGTCTTTTCTGGCGACACCCTGTCAACTCCATTCCTGACACATTGGACTTTCCAGTCCCCTGTTTGAACTGGTAAGCATGGTTCAGTCTATCAGAACACATCTCATTGTGCAAGTCAAACTGAACCTGTCTTTATTATTCATTTCCAAGTGCATCGTTTTATGCAATAAAGAAATTACAGTCACTAGATTTTTCTGAGGATATCATCTGGTTAAGTGTCAAGCAAATGACTCAACTCAGATATTAAGGGAAATCAGGCCTGTTCAATCATGCCCATAATCCTTTCCAAAATGTATTGGTAAACAAGCTGAAGTCTCAGCACCAGATTAATAATGGCCTTTGTTGATCTACGAGACTAGGGTCACTCATGTCAAATGCTGAAACTAACTGTTCATTATGATAGAATGACCTGTATATATTCTATAGAGAGGGATTTTTTGTATTCGTTCATGGGATGTAAGTCAGCATTTACTGCACGTCATTAATTGTCCTTGAGAAGGCGGTGGTGAGCTGCTGTCCATGTGGCTAAGGTACACTCACAGTGCTTTTAGGTAGGGAGTGCCAGGATTTTGACCCAGTGATGATGAATGGATGGGGATATAGTTCCAAATTAAGATGGTGCACGACTTGGATGGGAATAATAAGTGTTGGTGTTTCGATGTACCTGCTATTCTTGTCTATCTAGGTAATAGAGGTTGTGGTTTGGGAGGTGCTGTAAGAAGCTTTGTTGAGTTTCTGCAGTCACAATGTGCTGGTGGTGGGAGGTGGTGGTTAGGGCTGTAAGTGAAGCAGGCTGCTTTGTGCTGGATGGTGTCGAGTTTCTTGAGTGTTGTTGGAGCTGCATTCATCCAAGTAAGTGGAGCATATTCCATCACAATCTTAACTTGTGCCTTATAGACAGTGGACAGGCTTTGGAGATTTAGGAGATGAATCACTTCCTGCAGTACTTTCAACTTCTGACCTGCTCTTGTAGCCACAATATTTATATGGCTGGTCCAGTTAAATTTCTGGTCAATGGTGACCCCCCCAAGGATGTTGATAGTGGGGGATTCAGGAACGGTAATACCATTGAAAGACAAGGTGAGATAATTAGATTGTCTCTTATTGGATATGTTCATTGCCTAGAACTTGTGTGGTGCAAAAGTCACTTGCTACTTATCAGTCCAAGCTTGAATATTGTCCAGGTCTTGTTGCATGGGGGCCCAGACTGCTTCCATATGTGGAGAGTCATGAATGGTACTGAACACTTTGCAATCATCAGCAAAAATCTCCACTTCTGACTTTATGATGGAAAGATCATTGATGAAGCAGCTGAAGATGGTTGGGCCTAGGACACTACTTGGAGGAACTCCTACAACATGTTCTGGTGCTGAGATGATTGGCCTTCAACAACCACAACCATCTTACTTTGTGTTAGGTATGGTTCAGGAATGGACAGTTTCTCTTGATTCCCATG
This sequence comes from Cetorhinus maximus, assembly GCF_964194155.1. Classification (NCBI taxonomy): domain Eukaryota; kingdom Metazoa; phylum Chordata; class Chondrichthyes; order Lamniformes; family Cetorhinidae; genus Cetorhinus; species Cetorhinus maximus. The sequence goes on from NC_135880.1 coordinate 55,896,673, forward strand.
ACTTCAGTTTTGCTAGGGTTCCTTAATGTCACAGTTTGTCAAATGCTACCTTGATGTCAAGGACAATCATACTCACTTCACCTCTTAAATGCAGCTCTTTTATGCATGTTTTGACTAAGACTGTAATGAGCTCTGGAGCTGAGTGGTCATGGCAGAATCCAAGCTCTGGATAGTTGAGCAGGTTATTAGTAAGTAAGCGCCTCTTGATTGCACTGTTGATGACCCCTTCCATCACTTCACTGATAATTGAGAGTGGACTGATGGGGCGGTAATTAACTGGATTGGATTAGTTATTTATTTTTACTCATTCATGGGATGTGGGCTTCGCTGGCTGGGCCAGCATTTGTTGCCCATCCCTAGTTGCCCTTGAGAAGATGGTGGTGAGCTGCCTTCTTGAATCGCTGCAGTCCGTATGCTGTAGGTACACCCACAGTGCTGTTAAGGAGAGAGACCCAGCGACAGTGAAGGAACGACAATATATTTCCAAGTCAGGATGGTGAGTGGTTGGAGGGGAACTTCTTGGTGATGGTGGTGTTCCCATCTATCTGTTGCCCTTGTTCTTCAAAATGGCAGTGGTTGTGAGTTTGGAAGGTGCTGTCTAAGGAGCCTCGGTGAATTCCTGCAGTACATCTTTAGATGGTACACATGGCTGCTATTGTGCATCGGTGGTGGAGGGAGTGAATGTTTTTGGATGGGGTGCCAATCAAGTGAGCTGCTTTTTCCTGGATGGTGTCAAGCTTCTTGAGTGTTGTTGGAACTGTGCTCATCCAGGGAAGTGGGGAGTATTCCATCACAGTTCTGACTTGTGCCTTGAAGGTGGTGGACAGGCTTTGGGGAGTTAGGAGGTGCGTTACTCATCACAGGATTCCTAGCCTCTGACTTGCTCTTGTATCCACAGTATTTATATGGCTAATCCAGTTCAGTTTCTGGTCAATGGTAATGCCCAGAATGTTGATAGTGTGGGATTCAGTGATGGTAATGCCATTAAATGTCAAGGGGCGATGCTTAGATTCTCTCTTATTGGAAATGGTCATTGCCTGACACTTGTGTGGCGTGAATGTTATTTGTCACTTGTCAGCCCAAGCCTGGATATTGTCCAGGTCTTGCTGCATTTGGACATGGACTGCTTCAGTAACTGAGGAGTTGTGAATGGTGCTGAACATTGTGCAATCATCAGCGAACATCCCCACTTCTGACCTTATGATGGAAGGAAGGTCATTGATGAAACAGCTGAAGATGGTTGGGCCTAGGACACTACCCTGAGGAGCTCCTGCAGTGATGCCCTGGAGCTGAGATGACTGACATCCAACAACCACAACCATCTTCCTTTGTGCTAGGTATAACCCCAACCAGTGGACAGTTTTCCCCCTGATTTTCATTGGCTCCAGTTTTGCTAGGACTCCTGGATGTCACACTTGGTCAAATGCGGCCCTGATGTCAAGGGCAGTCACTTTCACTTCACATCAGGAGTTCAGCTCCTTTGTTCACGTTTGAACTAAGGCTGTACTGAGGTCAGGAGCTGAGTGGCCCTGGTGGAACCCAACTGAGAGTCAATGAGCAGGTTATTGCTAAGCAAGTGCCGCTTGGTACCACTGTTGATGACCCATTCCATTAGATCACTGATAATCGAGCGTAGACTGATGGGGCAGTGATTGGCCAGGTTGGAGTTGTCTTGCTTTTTATGTATAGGACATACCTGGGCAATTTTACACATAGCCGGGTAGATGCCAGTGTTGTAGCTGTACTGGAACAGCTTGGCTAGGAGCATGGCAAGTTATGGAGCATATGTCTTCAGTACTATTTCTGGAATATTTTCGGGGCCCATAGCCTTTGCAGTATCCAGTGACTTCAGCTGTTTCTTGATATCACATGGAGTGAATTGAATTGGCTGAAGACTGGCATCTGGGGACCTCCAGAGGAGGCCAAGATGGATCATTGACTTGGCACTTCTGGCAGAAGATTGTAGCAACTGCTTTAGCTTTATCTTTTGTACTGGTGTGCTGGGCTCCCTCATCAGTGAGGATGGAGATATTTGTGGAGCCTCGTCCTCCAGTGAGTTGTTTAATTGTCCACCACCATTTACGACTGGGTGCGGCAGGACTGCAGAGCTTAGATCTGATCCGTTGGTTGTGGGATTGTTTAGCTCTGTCTATCACTTGCTGCTTATTCTGCTTGGCACACAAGTAGTCCTGTGTTACAGATTCACCAGGTTGACACCTTATTTTTAGGTATGCCTGGTGCTATTCCTGGCATGCCCTCCTGGACTCATCATTGAAAAAGGGTTGATCCCCTGGCTTGATGGTAATGGTAGAATGGGGGATAAGCTGAATCCTGAGGTTACTAATTGTGTTTGAGTACAGCTCTGCTGCTTTTGATGGCGCACAGTGCCTCATGGATGCCCAGTCTTGAGTCACTAGATCTGTTCAAAATCTATCCCATTTAGCATGGTGGTAGTGTCACACAACACAATGGAGGGTATCCTCAATGCGAAGGCAGGACTTTGTCTCCACAACGACTGTGCGGAGTTCACTCCTACCGATACTGTCATAGACAGATGCATCTGTGGCAGGCAGGCTTGTGAGGATGAGGTCAAGCATGTTTTTCCCTCTTGCTGGTTCCCTGTCCACCTGCTGTAGGCCCAGCCTAGCAGCTATGTCCTTTAGGGCAGCTATTTAGCAGCTATGTCCTTTAGGATTTATCCCACTCTTGCGGACAGGACAAAACTATGCAATTTTCTACATTATCGGCTAGATGCCAGTGTTGTAGGCTTGGTTAGAGGTGAACTAGTTCCAGAGCTCAAGTCTTCAGTACTTTAGCTGGGATGTTTTCAGAGCCCATCACGTTTGCTGTACCCAGGGCGCTCAGCTATTTCTTGATATCACATGTAGTGAATCAAATGGGTTGATGACTGGCTTCTGTGATGGCAGGAATCTCAGGAGGAGGCTAAGATGGATCATCCACTTGGCAGTTCCATCTCAGGTTGTTGCCAATGCCTCAGCCTTGTCTCTTGCACTCACATGCTGGGCCCTGTTATCATTGAGGATAGAGGTTTTTTATTGAGCTTCCTCTTCTGGTTAGTTGTTTAATTGTGCACCATGATTCTCCACTTGATGTGGCAGGAATGCAGAGCTTTGATTTGATGTTTTGGTTGTGGGATTGCTTAACCCTGTATATTAAATGCTGCACTCACTGTTTAGCATGCATGTGGTCCTGTGTTGTACCTTCATCAAATTGGCATCGAATTTTCAGGTATATCTGTGCTGCTCCTGGCATGCTCTCCCACACTCCTCATCAAACCAGGCTTAGACCCCCAGCTTTAGGGTAATAGGAGAGGGAGAGATGTACATTTTTGTAAAGCTTCAGATAGTGGTTGAACACAATTCTGCTGCTGCTGATGGCCCACCTTTGAGCTGCTAGATCTGTTCTGAATCTATCCCATTTAGCATGGCAGCAGTGTCACACAACATTATGGAGGGTGACCTCAGTGTGAAGGTAGGGCCTCAGCTTCGCAATCACTGTGTGGTAGTTAGTCCTACCAATACTGACATGGACAGATGCATCCGTGAGAGGTAGATTGGTGAGGATGACGTCAAGTCAGTTTTTCCCTCATGTTGCTTCTCTCACCACCTGCCGCAAACCAATCTGGCAGCCACATCCTCAACACTTGGCCAGCTCGGTCAGGAGTGATGCTGCTGACATTGAAGTACTACATCCAGAGTACATTCTGTGCCCTTCCAAGTGGTGGTCAACATGGCGGAGCACTGATTCATCAACTGAAGGAGGATGATAAGTGGTAATCATTCAACTAAGAATAAAACCAGATGGACCATATGGCATCAACCTAAGCACCAGATACAACAAAGTCCAACCTAGCCAACATTTCAAAGGCCCCCTCATGAACATCTGGGGACTTGTGCAAAAATTGAGAGAGCTGTCGCACAGACTAGTCAAACAATAGCCTGATATAGTTATACTCACCAAATCATACCTTTTATCCATGGCTCCAGGCTCCTCAATTGCCATCCCATTACCAGAGGTGGCAGCACATTGGTTTACAGTCACAGTACAGGGGCTTTCCTTAGCCATATTTGACAAGATGCCTTGAGACTTTATGAAGTCAATGTTGAACCTCCCAGGGCCACTACCTCCTGACTGTAAACCACTGTGCTGCCATCTCTGGTAATGGGATGGCAATGGAGGAGTCTGGAGCCATGGATGAAAGGTATGATTTGGTGAGTATGACTATATCAGACTATTGCTTGACTAGTCTGTGTGACAGCTCTCTCAATTTTTGCACATGTTCCCAGATGTTCACGAGGGGGCCTTTGAAATGTTGGCTAGGTTGGGCTTTGAAGTATCTGGTGCTTAGGTTGATGCCTCGTGGCCCAACTGGTTTTATTCTTAGTTGACCTTTCCGTAGCAGTTTGTTGCAACTTTGTGGCTTTTTGGGCCATTCACAGGGCAGTTAAGTGTCACGCACACTGATGTGGGTCTCGAGTGACAAAAAGAGATGATAATGGCGGATTTCCTTCCGTAAAGGGCATTAGTGAACCAGGTGTTTTTTTACGATAATCCAGTAGTTTCGTGGCTACCATTGCTGCCACTAGCCTACTATACAATTTTAAAAAACTTAACTGAATTTAAATTCCCCACAATGGTATTTGAACCGTGTCTCTGGATCAATAGTTCAAGCCAATGGATTACTGGTCCAGTTACATAACCATTATGCTAGTGTACCCCCATTAGAACATACCACAAGAACCAATTGTGTTTAATTGTAAGAAACCACATAGTATTGGGGGAGAAATTTAATGGAGAACACGGAAAAGGTGGTGGCCCAATGTAAATCCATGTAGCTCTGTGAGCAGTGGTGCTATGCGAATGAATTTCTCCCCATTGTGTTCGTTTAAGATTATAATTCTTGTGTTAATTCATCAAAATAATATGAAACAACAAAATTAAATATTTCAGAACTGTACTATTTCATCATTATAAATTTAAAAGAAAACTTAAAAAGGATATTGCAAAACCTTGTAAAGTGAAATTACATTGTAAACACACTATGATAGCACTGCTGTATTTGGAATTCTTGGACAGGGAAACTTGCTTCTCATGGCCCTCTTGAACTTGTGGAACCTTTCTCTTGCTCACCTCTGAAAAATTGTTGAAGGGAAAATGTTTAATGGTTGACAGGTATATGCCACTTACAAGTAAACTGCATCACTTGAAGGAATAAAATATTCAAGCTGGAGAATCATCAGCTTCCACTCGAAGCAGCAAACTAGATCTCAGTTGAGTTAATATTCTCTCGGATATAACCCTCTGATCTACACCCTATTCTTTAATCTTGGCACGGACTTTCAATTATGTTCATATTGTTGCAGATTATTTCAACAAAGTTATATTTTTGTTGTGTGGCCTACCTTGTAAATTACTTACTAAGCTTACCCTGTACGATGCAGCAATCTCCTCTAGAAAGAGTGGCCAGGCAACTTACTCCAAATCGGTTGCCAGTAGAAACATCAATGGGCTAAAGTAAGCGATTATTTGTTTTCTCTTCTCGTTTGTTCATAGCAAGGTGCCCATGCCCCCTTGCTGCCTTCGCCCCGCAGAGTATATTGTCGATCAATAATTGACAATGATCTTGGGAGTTTAGCATTTCGAAATGACTGGTGTAAACGCGGGCAAATTTTCTATACTATCAGATTAAGAAATTGAAAACTATAGAGATAGACAATTTAACACAGTTGGTTTTATCTGATTGGCGCTAAGACACAAATAGGATTTTAAGTTTAGTACACCGCCAGATTACTTTTAAAGTGCTAATACCTAGAGATCATCCAGAACACGACATTGATACTGCATTATCACTTTATTCTGGAGCAACTCCTCATGGTGCCAAAATCCATGAAATATGTCAGAATACCACAAAATAATTTGATGCATCAGAAGAACTTAAAACACAAAACAACAGACAAGAGAGAAATAACAAGCTGATTCAATTTAAAACATAAATTGTTTACATTTTTTTTTCACAACTCTGAGGGTACACGCTTTTAATTGTCAGCTGTTTTGGCTTATTTCAATTATTTCAGTCTCCAAACCTATTCACTTCCTTGCTATCATAAGTTTCATGATACCTGATTTATTTCTTCTGCAAATGTTTTAGTACCTATTCTGAATAGCATATCAATAATGTTATGAACCTTTTAAAAACATGACAATTTTGTGAGTCACTAAACTGGATTCAGCTCGAAATCTAGACAGGAGTGGTGCATGAAGAACATTTATTTATTGCCAGCTATCACTGGATATGAAAACCTCAAATTCCATTCCCTCACTAATAGATTATCAAAAAAGTACCACAGGGCTATCAAACATTTGCCAGTGATAATAAAATGCTGGGCCATTCACTTATGAGTAATTTTGAAAAGCAAGGCCGACACTAAAGATCCCTTGTAAGTATTCATTCTTTGTGGCCAATGATGTCCACCTGCAGAATTAAAATAATTAATTACCCAAGGACAGCCATAGCAATGGATTCCTGATGGCAGATTTGGGAAATCAGACCATGAAGTTACCTGGGACAATGATATCCTCAGCGAAATGGTCTGTGTTTTTAAAAGAGGCAGTGGTGAAGATGAGAGTGGAGGTTATAGCCCCAAATATCTTTGTGGTCCAGGTAGATGTCAGAATTACTGAGGGGTGATGCTTGTGACCGACCATGTCATGCTCCGCTGGAACCCCGTTGGAATTCTCAGGGTAAGCTCATTAGTATATAAATCAGTAGTACAACGAGTAGATCTTCAGTCTGCTCCTAGGGGCCCCACAAGAAAAGCTTTAGCCTCCCAAGCTGTTCCTCACCCACTTTCCATTCATAAGATACCCCTGACATAGCCTTGGCAGCAAATCCTACTGCAAGCCTAGTCTAAGTGGGCTGCTGACTTTTCACTGTCTGGCAAGATTTAATTAAGATCCAGGCCTTATTTCTGAAGCAGCAGGTGAGTTTCTAACTCTCACGGCTGCCCAGCCACCCCAAACCAACCCAGAGTCAAAATTGGGACACAGATTTTTTTTTTCTTTCCAATCTCTGAAGTAAAAGCAAAATATCTGGTGATTTTTTTTTTACCGGTGTCTGGCTTTTCTGCTATGATCCTTAAAATAGTTTCTATGTACAAGCTAAAATACTAACATCTACCCGGTAATGTGGAAAATTGCCCAGGTATGCCCTATACACAAAAAGCAGGACAAATCCAACCTGGCCAGTTACCACCCTATCAGTCTACTCTCCACCATTAATAAAGTGATGGATGGAGTCATCAACAGTGCCATCAAACGGCACTTGCTTAGCAATAACCTGCTCACTGATGCTCAATTCTGGTCTGCCAGAGTCGCTCAACTCCTGACCTCATTACAGCCTTAGTTCAAACATCAACAAAAGAGCTGAACACCAGAGGTGAGGTGAGAGTGACTGCCCTTGACATCAAGGCAGCATTTAACCAAGTGTGGCATCAAAGAGCCCTAGCAAAACTGCAGTCAATGATGATCAGAGGGGAAAACTCTCCGCTGGTTGGAGTCATACCTAGCACAAAGGAAGATGGCAGGGGGATGGAAACCTATGCAAGGAGTCAGAGGAGGGGGAATCAAGGACAAGAACAAAAGACAGAAAGGGGAATAAGAAAAGTGATAGACAAAGAAATCAAGGGCAAGAATCAAACAGGGCCTCAGTGAAAAATAGTGGGAGCGGAACAAGTAATGTTAAAAAGACAAGCCTTCAGGCTTTGTGCCTTAACGCGAGGAGCATTCGCAATGAAGTAGGTGAATTAACCACATAAATAGATGTAAACAGGTATGATATAGTCGGGATTACAGAGACTGCTGTAGCGTGACCAGGGATGGGAACTGAACATCCAGGGGTATTCAGTATTTAGGAAGGACAGACAAAAAGGTAAAGGCGGTGGAGTTGCATTGCTGGTTAAAGAGGAAATTAATGCAAAAGTGAGGAAAGATATTAGCTCCGACGATGTGGAATCCGTATGGGTAAAGCTTAGAAACACCAAGGGGCAAAAAAAGTTAGTGGGGGTTGTATATGGACCCCCAAACTGTAATGGTGATGTTGGGAATGGCATTAAACAGGAAATTAGATTTGCATGCAATAAAGGAATATCTGTAATTTTGGGTGACTTTAATCTGCATATAGATTGGGCAAACCAAATTAGTAACAATACTGTAGAGGAGGAATTCCTGGAGTGTATACGGGATGGTTTTCTGGACCAATACATTGAGGAACCAACTAGAGAACAGGCCATCCTAGACTGGGTATTGTGTAATGAGAAAGGAATAATTGGCAATGGGGATGAGCGACCATAATATAATAGAATTCTTCATCAAGATAGAGAGTGACTGAGTACATTTAAGGCTCAGATAGACAGATTTTTGGACTCTCAGGGAATCAAGGGATATGGGAATTGAGTGGGGAAGTAGAGCTGAGGCACGAGATCAGCTGTGATCATTTCGATCGGCTGATCAGGTTCGATGGGCCCTGTAGTCTACCCCTGCTCTTGTTTCGTATGTTCTTAAATAGGCCGATGCCTGTGGCCTGTAGAATATTTTTATTTGTCCAGGGAGTGTCTCTGGGACCTTTTATTTTAATTGTTCATGTGATGTGGGCCTTTTCTGGCAAGGCCAGCATTTATTACCCAATGCTAATTGCCCTTGAGAAGGTGGTACCATGTGGTGTAAGTACAGCCATAGTGCTGTTAGGAGGGATTTCCAGAATTTTCACCCAGTGACAGTGAAGGAATGACGATATATTTCCAAGTCAGGATAGTGTGTGGCTTGGAGGGGAACTTGCAGGTGGTGGTGTCCCATGCACCCCTTGGCATTCTAGGCTGTAAAATACTGTATTACTATTATTTTCTTAATGAAGCACATGCACACAGAGCATCTCTAATTCCATTCTTGATTCATGTGAACATTTTTAAAGCAGATCACTTCTGAGGCCTCGTGTGGGAGTGGTATCTGGACTTGCCAGCTGCGATCAGCCACCATCTCAAAATCACTTTCTTATCTTGCAATGTGTCATGCTTATTAAAATAAACTTACCTCTGTCCTACTTCAGTTTGCATCCATGCTGAGCATGCTGGTCAGTGATGTGTAAGTGGACCATCACTCTGTTATTATGGCTATGAGAACAAGATAGATTTTAGCTGGCTAGTTTAGGCCTTCTGTTCATTCTTGGCACTGTAGTTGCTAGGGAATATTTATTGTGTAACTTATGATTTTTTACATTTGTGTAAACGGACATCAACCGTCTTGAGTTCTCTTTTGCTTATAAATGGAAAGAAAACAATTAGGCAAAAATCATGCCTCGAGTAGTGCAGTGGAATTTTGTAAATGGATAAACTACACATCATGAATGCAAGTTATTTTTTTGATCACCCAGAAAATATATTGTTTTTGCACTTTGCTGCAATTTCCAGTGGATTTTATATTTACATGTAAATAATTTTTGATGCTAACGGGAATATGTTTACCGAACAGGGCAGGAAATTACGAAACCAATGAATCATTTATGTTAAAACAATATATTGGCCTGCATCTTCCAATGGCAACAGCAGCCAATGTTGAGATTTTGAGGCACAGCGAAAATGCTGACCCATGCACATGCACGGTATTTACCTGGGAAGGTTAAACTTCCAGTGGGCAAAATCATGTTGCCCAGGCTCCACTTAATAATGTCTCTGACATTGACCTTAGTCAAAGAGTCATAGAGTCATATAGGTCTACAGTACAGAAAAAGACCCTTCGGCCCATCGAGTCTGCACCGATCAAACAAGTACCTAACTATTCTAATCCCATTTTCCAGCACTAGGCCCATAGCCTTGTATGCCATGGCATCGCAAATGCACATCCAAATGTTATTAATGTTATTCTTAAATGTTATGAGCGTTTCTGCCTCTATCACCCTTTCAGGCAGTGAGTTCCAGATTCCCACCACCCTCTGAAAGAATTCTTCCTCGCATCCCCTCTAAACCTCCTGCCCCTTACCTTAAATCTATGCCCCCTGGTTATTGATCCCTCCACCAAGGGGAAAGGTTCCCTCCTGTCTACCCTATCTATGCCCCTCATAATTTTATACACCTCAATCATGTCCCCCCTCAATCTCCTCTGCTCCAGAGAAAATGACCCCAATCTATCCAATCTCTCCTCATAACTAAAACTCTCCAGCCCAGGCAACATCCTGGTAAATCTCCTCTGTACTCTCTCTAGTGTAATCACATCCTTCCTATAATACGGATTCCAGAACTGCACGCGATACTCTAGCTGTGGCCTAACCAGCGTTTTATACAGTTCCAGCATAACCTCTCTGCTCTTATATTCTATGCCTCGGCTAATAAAGGCAAGTATCCCACATGCCTTCTTAATCACCTTATCTAACTGTCCCACTACCTTAAGGGATCGGTGGACATGCACACCAAGGTCCCTCTGATCCTCGGTACTTCCCAGGGTCCTACCATTCATCGTGTATTCCTGTGCCTTGTTTGCCCTGACCAAGTGCATCACCTCACACTTATCCAGATTAAATTCCATTTACTACCGATCAACCCATCTATATCCTCCTGTATTCTAAGGCTATCCTCCTCACTATTTACCACCCCACCAATTTTCACGTCATCCATGAACTTACTGATCAAACCTCCTACATTCAAATCTAGATCGTTTATATATACCACAAACAGCAAGGTACCTAACACCGATCCTTGTGGAATCCCAGTGGACCCAGGCATCCAGTCACAAAAACACCCCTTGACCATCACCCTCTGCTTCCTGTCACTCAGCCAATTCTGGATCCAATTTGCCAAATTGCCTTGGATCCCATGGGCTCTGACCTTCGTTATCAACCTCCTGTGCAGGACCTAATCAAAAGCCTTGCTGAAGTCCAAGTAGACCACGTCAAATGCATTGCCCTCATCTACACACCTGGTCACCTCTTCGGAAAATTCAATCAAATTGGTCAGACATGACTTCCCCTTAACAAAACCATGCTGACTGTCCTTGCTTAATCGCTGCCTCTCCAAGTGTGAATTAATTCTGTCTCTCAGAATTGCTTCCAATGGTTTCCCCGCCACTGAGGTTCGACTGACTGGCCTGTAGTTCCCTGATTTATCCTTTCCTCCCTTCTTGAATAACGGAACCACTTTGGTTGTCCTCCAGTTCTCTGGCACCTCTCCTGTGGCCAGAGAGGTATTGAAAATTATTGCCAGCACCCCTGCTATCTTCTCCCTTGCCTCACTCAACAGCCTGAGATACATTTCATCCAGGCCTGAAGATTTATCTATTTTTAAGCCTGCCAGACCACTTAGAACCTTCTCCCTTTCTATTCTAATTTCTTTAATTATTTCACAGTTCTTCTGCCTGATTTCCATACCCACATCGTCCCTCTCACTTGTGAACACCGACACAAAGTGTCCATTTAGAAACCTACCTACGTCTTCTGGCTCCACACACAAATTACCACTATGGTCCTTAATGGGCCCTACTCTTTCCCTAGTTACCCTCTTACTCTTAATGTACTTGTAAAATAACTTTAGATTTTCCTTTATTTTACCTGCCAATGTTTTTCCATGCCCCCTTTGTGCTCTCCTAATTTCCTTTTTAAGTTCCCACCTAAACATTCTATACTCCTCTAGGGCTTCTGCTGTTTTGAGCCCTCGGTGTCTGCCATAAGCCTCCCTTTTTCTCTTTATCCAATCCTGTATATCCCTCGACATCCTGGATTTGTTGGTCACACCCTTTATCTTTACTGGAATGTGTTAGCCCTGTACTCTCCCTATTTCCTTCTTGAATGGGTCCAACTTGCCTGGATGTCGAGTGTAGGAGACTTGAGCTTGCTGCCCTATACTTACACAGACATTAACCCCATCCTTCTTCCACTGTTAATCTCAGGCATAGTACAGTGAATAACAACAGGAGCTGTATCAGGAAGGCCTAAAAAAACATGTCCCCCCCCCATTCCCCCAACAATGCATCACCCCCACACCCCCAACAATACTAAGCACTCCCCGCATCCCAGACAATGCCCACGTTCCCTCAACCTTAATCCATGCACCCTCGAGAGTGCCCACCCCCTCAACCCCCTGCCAACAATGCCCACCCTTACTGCACCTCTTGCAATGCCCACATCCTCAATCCTCCTCCCAGCAATGTTCACCTCCTGCACCCTCAACAGTGTCCAACCTCCCTTAACCCCCATCAAAGCCCACCCCCTGCCCCCTGACAATGCCTACTCCCTCAAACCCCCTGCCAATGATGTTCCCCCCACTGAACCAATAGCAATGTTCACCCCTACGCCCTAACAATGTTCACCCCACCCCCATGCCACAGCACCCCTGACAATGATCAACTCCCTGATACCCTGGCAATAATCAACGTTCACCTCCTGCACCCACAACAATAATCAACAAGGAGATAGCTGAAGAGATAGTGGAGGCATTAGTGGTGATCTTTCAGGAATCACTGGAGTCAGGGAAGGTCCCAGAGGACTGGAAAATCACTAATGTAACCTCCCTGTTTAAGAAGGGAGTGAGGCAAAAGATGGGAAATTACAGGCTGATTAGCCTGACCTCGGTCGTTGGTAAAATTTTAGAGTCCATTATTAAGGATGAGATTTCAGAATACTTGGAAGTGCATGGTAAAATAGGGCAAAGTCAGCATGGTTTCATCAAGGGGAGGTCATGCCTGACAAATCTGTTAGAATTCTTGAGAAGGTAACGAGTAGGTTAGACAAAGGAGAGCCAATGGATATTATCTACTTGGACTTCCAGAAGGCCTTTGACAAGGTGCCGCACAGGAGGCTGCTCAGTAAGATAAGAGCCCATGGTGTTAGAGGCAAGGTACTAGCATGGATAGAAGATTGGCTGTCTGGCAGGAGGCAGAGGGTGGGGATAAGGGGGTCCTTCTCAGAATGGGGGCCGGTGACTAGTGGAGTTCCGCAGGGGTCAGTGTTGGGACCACAACTTTTCACTTTATACATCAGTGATCTAGATGAAGGAACTGAGGGCATTCTGGCTAAGTTTGCAGATGATACAAAGATAGGTGGAGGGACAGGTAGTATTGAGGAGGCTGGAAGGCTGCAGAAGGATTTGGACAGGTTAGGAGAATGGGCAAAGAAGTGGCAGATGGAATACAACGTGGGAAAGTGTGAGGTCATGCACTTTGATACGAAGAATAGAGGCATAGACTATTTTATAAATGGGGAGAGAATTCAGATATCTGGAGTGCAAAGGGACTTGGGAGTCCTAGTCCAGGATTCTCTTAAGGTTAACTTGCAGGTTGAGTCGGTAGTTAGGAAGGAAAATGCAATGTTGGCATTTATTTTGAGAGGTCTAGAATATAAAAGCAGGGATGTGCTGAGGCTTTATAAGGCTCTGGTCAGACCACATTTAGAATATTGTGAGCAATTTTGGGCCCCGTATCTCAGGAAGGATGTTCTGGCCCTGGAGAGGGTCCAGAGGAGGTTCACGAGAACGATCCCAGGAATGAAAGGCTTAACATATGAGGAACGTTTGAGGGCTCTGGGTCTATACTCGATGGAGTTTAGAAGGATGAGGGGGGATCTGATTGAAACTTACAGAATTCTGAAAGGCCTGGATAGAGTGGACGTGGGGAAGATGTTTCCATTAGTAGGAGAGACTAGGACCCAAGGGCACAGCCTCAGAGTAAAGGGAAGACCTTTTGGAACAGAGATGAGGAGAAACTTCTTTAGTCAGAGAGTGGTGAATCTATGGAATTCATTGCCACAGAAGGCTGTGGAGGCCAGGTCATTGAATGTATTTAAGACCAAGATAGATAGGTTCTTGATTGGTAAGGGGATCGAAGGTTACGGGGAGAAGGTGGGAGAATGGGGTTGAGAAACATCAGCCATGATTGAATAGTGGAGCAGACTCGATGGGCCGAATGGCCTAATTTCTGCTCCTATGTCTTATGGTCTTATGGTCTAACAACCCCCCCACACCCTTACAATGCTCACAACCCTGCATCCCCAAAAATTCTCATCTGCCCACACACCCTCGACAATGCCCACCCGCTCAATCCGCCTGCCGACAATGCTCAAGCTCCCAACACCCTTGAGAGTGCCCACCCTGCTGCAACCCTGACAATGCCCACCCGCCCACTCCTCCAACCCCCATACCTCCCATGCACAGCAACTCCCAACACAGACTCATAACAGCAATTGGAAGCCTGAAACATTAGAAGAAGTTAAAAAAAAACTTAAGAGATTTAAAAACTTACTGTAACACCACAAGTACAGTGACGTTTTGGGGAGTTACTTTCGCTCGTGACATGAGAAAGGGGCCTGGCATCACTACTCCTTCTCCTCATCAATCCTCTATGTACATCCCTGTGGTGAAGTCTTGTTTCTTTCTCTGGGACAGCAAGTTCCGGCTGGAAGGGCAAAAAATTGTGAGGTCGTACTTTTAATCACTACATTTTTTGAGCCTAGAAATTTCTAGCGGCACCATTAAAGGATGAACACTTACTGTGTTCATTATATATACCTTTTCATGCAGGCAGTAATCACCATATGTTGTTGCAGTTCATAGTATAAAGTTGTTGATTAACTTCACTTTAAACCACATGGCCGCTATTTTTATTGAGTTAGTTATGCATTTATTTTAAATCTGTTCATGCCTCTACAAAATAACCTGACGTAAAATGTCTTCTGAATAGATTAAGCTTTAGTCTGCTGCCAATAGTAATTTCCAGGCTTAATACTCAAAAGAATCACTGAAATAGTAACTGGCAGTTTGAACCTCATGATCTTCACCAGAAGAAGACTGCTAGTATCGCTTTGACCTTGGGCTAGGTTTTCAATCAGGAGTAGGGAACTGGAAATGTTGGCTACTTCCAGGTCCCGACCTCACGTTGTGAGCTTCAGGCATGCCCATGAGGATTTTCAAATCCTCAGTCAGTAAAAGGCTAATTAAGGAGTCAGCTTGCCATCTAATCAGGGTTGGCAGGCAGATTCCCAATGTGGAGGGCCAATGGGAGACCCTCTAGCACTCAGTGATTGGAAGCCCCACTGGTCGAGTTGGGAGCTGCCAATCTGGAGATGGAGACAGCAAGGAACAAGTGAGGGTAAGTTTATTCTTGTTTTTTTAAAAAGCCGCAGCTGCCTGGCCACGATTCTAGAGGAGCAACCATGATCCAGGCCAAAATGTGCTGCCTGTATTGCTCATTGGAAATTCCAGGATTGTGGCGGCAAACTGGCACAGAGGGGAACTGGCACTGAGGTCAGTGGTGCCAAATTGCACGCCCACCCACCTTCAATCCAGACCCCTAACCCTTTCAAAAATCCTCGCCCTTGTGTCTGATGTTCTTCTTTAGGGATGGGTAGTGCATGTAGATCCACATCAGAAGTCATTCTGGACTAGAAATTTGAGCGTACCCATCATAGCAACAATACATGTGGCTGAATGATGAAGCCTGAGGCCCAAGGGAGCAGTGGCCAACAGCAATCGGGGGAAGTAATGGCAAAAATCTGGGGAGGGGGAGCTGTGCAGGTCATTGCCCCATTTTAAATGGAGTCATGAAGATCGCTCATACTCCTCTCTGCTCCACAATTAGATAAGTACATTTTAAATTTAAACATGCATGTAGTCCCTTTAAGAGCCCTTGCTTGCTAGGCCACATGCAGACCTGAATTTCCTTACTGCAGGCAATGGCTGGTATAGTAATTGATAGTTCAATTATCCTGTGTTTGAGTATGTGTATCTGTTGACTATTCTATGCTCTATGTGCTCAATAAGTTAAACCTGGGTGTGGACTCAGAAAAATAAACAAAATGTAGCTAGCTGCTAGTAGGAGCTGGAAACTAGAGCCGTAAGCTTGGGGCAGATATTTTAAACACTGAATAACACCTGTTCCAAACATTGAAACCAGTGTGATCCCTGCATAGCTCCAAGATACAAAATATACAACAGCTGGCTCATGGCAAACCAATCTTGTAGTGTGGTGGGGGGAGGGGTAAAACAGGCATTAGCCCTTTATTTGCATATGCAAAATATTTCAGACACATTGGGCAGAATTTTCCGTGCCCGCTGGCGGTGTGGGCAGAGAATATGGTGAGAAGACCAAAATACAGTTTCACGACCAGTTTGCAAACAGCCGCTCTGCCCGTCAATGGCGGGCCACATTTCCCACCATCGGAAGCCTCATTGTAATACATCTGCATATCATCATAAGACCAGCCCGTCAGAATCATCCCGCAACGCTGGACCATTTGAGCACGTCGGTGGGAAAACACGCCAGTGTAGAACACGTCCGACAAGCGTGACATTCAGAAGTCGGGACTTACGGTTAGGGCCTTGTTCACATTGCGGACATCCGAGGAGCAGACGATGCTGGAGCCCAATAGCAACGGGACCCTGGAGGAACGTCCATTGCCTGTTGGGTGGATTCTGATGGATGTGGCTCCGCCGTGAAGCAGCTCACAGAAGGTGCAAAGTCACCACTGAGGGTCTGCTCAGTGTCTTGGCCATGATCAGCAAAGGATGATCGTTGAGAGGGTGGAGAGGAAGGTCCAACTGTATTTAGGAGAGGAAGATGTACTGGGGGTGGTGGGAGAGGAAGGTCTAGGCTCGACTCGAAGAGGAAGGTGAGTCAGGATGTGAGGTTGCGAGGGAGGGAATGAAGGTGTCGGGGGGTGAGGTTGGGAGGGGGGAACAGTTGTCGGGGGGTGAGTTTGGGGGAGGAAGCATGGGGCAAGGAGGGAATAACATGGAGAAGAGGGCAACCGTGGGGGGCAGGCGTAAGGGGGGAGTAAGGTGTAAGGAAAGGAGTCCGGGGGGAGGAAGGAATCTGTTGTGGGGGAAGGAGTCTGGTCGGGGGGAAGGAGTCTGGTGGGGGGGAAGGAGTCGAGGGGGGTTAGGGAAAGGGTGGATGTCCAAGTGAATGTGCAAGGGAGGGGCCTGTGGAGTCGATGACTGCTTCCTGGGGAATGAATTGAGGGTGAGCATGGTAGGAAGGAATGGTGAGAATGATCAAGGGCAGAGTGAGGCAGTAGGGTGAGAGTTCAATGCTATCAGTAGAAGAGATGGCAAGAGTGGTTGGTGGAGACTCGGAGGCAGATGCAGACACTGGGGGTGGGAAGGAGGAGGCCTGGAAGCTTAATGTGGATGGGTGTGGGATTTTTGGGAAGGAAGGGAACGTGCATGTTCACCTGTACATTCCCGGAGGAAAAGGGTTGTGGCTGGTGGGGAGTTGGAAGGTGATACGGGGCTGTTGAAAGTGATGGGGGAAAGGAAATGGGTGACTGGGGAAGGGGAGTGGATGCGGAACCACAAGAAAAAACTATAGCACTCCCATGCTTGTTAAATCGAAAGTGAAACACGAGTCACGCTTGGCGGGAACAGTGATCATTGGGTGGGCTCAGATGGACAACTGAAAGAGAACCCGAGCAGGCAGCATTGAAAATGCGCAATGGCACACTCCTCAAAGTGAGTGAGGAGCCTAATGTGGACAACTCCACACCCCGGTCTGGGACCTCTTCCTGCTGATGTGACCCATCTTCTGCTGCATAAAAACAGATGGAGAGGGTGTGAGCAGGATGCATGGCAATGCATGGACAGGATGAGAACGCAAGCTGGAGAGGATATGAGCCTGATGGAGATGTGAGGGTGTGTGTGAGAGTTAGTGGTGTTGTCTCTTGAGGTGTGAGATCCCTGTGAGATGAGTGTGATTCAGGAAGGATCCACACACATGGGAGATTGCTTGCACGAGGCTCCAAAGTACCCTGCTCCCTGTATGGTGACAGAGAACGAGGTAGAGGGGAATCACAGGCAAAGGGGACTCGGAGGGAGAGGACAGCCTCTGAGATCCCTGAGTGGATGATCCAAGAGTGTCAAGTTGATGCTCCTCCTCCCTTCAGGTGCCTGATGGCCACAGCCTGACTCCTTGAGGGGAAGGAGCACCTGGTGGGACATCAAAGTGTCCCATTCCTCCCTCACCTCGACACTGCAGGAACTCACCCATGGCCACCAGGATGGAGTGCTGGTTTGCGTGCATCTCTGTGTTCTGCTGGATCAAGGCCTCCATGGTGTCCATCATCCTTCCCATGAAGGCCTCCATATGCGCACATGTGAGCACCACTTCATCAAAGAGCAGGTGGACACACTCCTCCAGCTTGTGTGTCACTCTGTTGAGGGCTTCCAACAGCTCTGCGTGATGTTCCCCCGCCTTCTGCTGACTCTCCAGGATGAGTTGGAAAGCTGAACCCAGAGGCTCATCATCTGACTTGGACCCCACAGATGCTTCTTCCCCAGAAGTCGTCTGAGTGCCGGGAGATCAGCTGAACCTGACTCCTGCTGTGGACATGTGTCCATGTGGTGCCCACCAGATTGTGAACCTAAGCCTGCTCTAGATCTAGGTCCCACCAAGGTGGGTCTCTGCACTGGTGGAAGGTGTGGGTAAACGCTGTGATGGGTCTTCCAGGTTGTTTATTTCCAACTCTTCAACGGAGGATGTATCCTCTTGGCTGCAGATGAGGACATGGATGGAACTGAGGGCCTGGCTGGCTGAGGGTGTCAGTCATTTGGCAGAGCTCCCTGTGAACTAAAGTAGAGATAATTAGTGCATGGCAGCAGAGTCAAAAGCAGGAGAGAGACCACTCACATTTGAGTTGAGAGAGGGATGATGTGGTGCAGGATCCTCAAGTGGGTGTTCGCTGCCGACCTCACCGTCATCGCAGGCAAGGTCCACCTCCTCACCAGTCAGCGCAGTGGCACACTCCTCAAAGTGAGTGAGGGGCCTAATGTGGACAACTCCACACCCCGGTCTGGGACCTCTTCCTGCTGATGTGACCCACCTTCTGCTGCATAAAAACAGATGGAGAGGGTGTGAGCAGGATGCATGGCAATGCATGGACAGGATGAGAACGCAAGCTGGAGAGGATATGAGCCTGATGGAGATGTGAGGGTGTGTGTGAGAGTTAGTGGTGTTGTCTCTTGAGGTGTGAGATCCCTGTGGATGTGTGGTGGGTTTGTGAGTGTGTGAGTTGAGAGTGATGAGAAGAGTGTTACCCTGGCGGAACAGATGAGACCATTTTTGGCACTGGGTGGCTGTCCTCTTTTCCAAGGCATTGACATTGACCACCACTGCCATCGTTTCCCATGCTGGATTAGTGATCTTGCTTGCTGGTCTTTGCCTAGAGCGGGGGTAGTTCTGCGTTCATTTAAGTATACTTGGTACTGGGAATCTCACCTTACAAGTTAAACTATAGTATCTTTTGTGTATGTGGAACAAATGCTGACAAGGATTAAACATTACACAATGTTTTATCCTCATTAATAGCTTAGTCTCCAAAAATGAAAAGTGGATATACATATTATACCTTGTTTTACACTTGACTAAATTCTTGTTATTGGATGTTATCCCAGATGGTGGAAAATATAGCTCATAATATAAAGTTTTAATTTCACTACAGTTTTAATCCATGCAGTCATTAGTTCTGAGAAGTCCGTTTAACTGTACTTTTTAAAATTCATTTACGGGCATCGCTGGCTAGGCCAGCATTTATTGCCCCTCCCTAGTTATCCTTGAGAAGGTGGAGGTGAGCTGCCTTCTTGAACCGCTGCAGTCCCTTTGGTGTCGGTACACCCACAGTGCTGTTAGGAATGGAGTTCCAAGATTTTGACCCAGTGACAGTGAAGGGACAGCGATATATTTCCAAATCAGGATGGTGAGTGAATTGGAGGAGAACCTCCAGGTGGTGGTGTTCCCATCTATCTGCTGCCCTTGATAGATGATAGTAGTCATGGGTTTGGAAGGTGCTGTCGAAGAAGCCTTGATGAATTCCTGCAGTGCATCTTGTAGATGGTGCACACTGCTGCTAATGTGCGTCTGTGGTGGAGGGAGTGAAAGCTTGTGGATGTGGTGCCAATCAAGCAGCTGCTTTGTCCTGGATGGCGTCGAGCTTCTTGAATGTTGTGAGAGCTGCACTCATCCATCACACTCCTACTTGTTCCATGTAGATGGTGGACAGGCTTTGGGGAGTCAGGAGGTGAGTTACTCACCACAGGATTCCTACCCTCTGACCTGCTCTTGTAGCCACAGTATTTATATGTGATGTTCAACCTGGAGGAGTACTTACTGCCAGTTATTACTGCTGTGGCATAGGACACTAAACAAGGCTCAGACAACTTAGATGCACATTTATTTATGAGTGAATTTATTAATTTATTATTTAAAGGTTTTCAGTAAAAGGATTAGGAAAGCTGACTGATCTGCACACATATTAAATGACAATGACTGGGAAGACAATGACAAATGAAATAATTGCAGCCCCAGTTTCATTGTACCTAATAATTTTGATTGTCTGATTTCATGTCAACTATAAATTAAATGACAGGGCTACTTAGATAAACTGCATTCTTGAAACATCAATTGATGCCAGCCATAAAGCATTTCTCTATAAAATTCACTGCGCACTTTGTGCACTAATTGTGCACCGACACTAATTGTGCACCAGCAGAGCTGCCTCAGGGAGATGAAGAGTTTAAAAAAAATAAAGATTTGAGAAATGTTATAACACATGTCCCCTCATCTGACTCTGTCACATGAGTATGGGAATGTTGTAAGTGAAATTTAACACATTTTATTTTTATTTGATGTTGGAAACCTCATCCTGCCCGTGGATGAGGTTTCCAAAAAAGGCAAAGGCCACTTGGCTTTTTCGCCTGCCCGTCAACCCCGTAAGGCGTAAATTAAATTTAACTTAATTGAGACTTTAATGGCCTTAACTGGCCTTTTAATTGTTGGCGGGCGCACTGCCAATTCACGCGTGTGCCCGCTGATCGAAATATCGTGTGACTGTGCATTGACGTTGGGACGCTCGCCCGACGTCAAGGCACGTCATTTTTCGCTCCAGTGGGTCGGGCGTGCGCCCGCCCACCAAGGTAAAAGTTTTGCCCAATGTTCTTCTCAACTGTTGAATATAGAAATTGGACAAATTGGCCCATTTTAATGCCACAGCCTTCAGAATATTGTGAATTTTTATATGAGGAATGGTAAGAACTAAGAACTAAGAACAGAACTAAGAAATGTCTTTTATCGGTTGAAAGGGCATTGCTAAATAAAGGGCTCAACAAGTGTGAGGTGGAAACAAATGGAAACTCAAACAAGCTATCACACTTAGACAGATACACAAGTTCATGTACAGTTTGAAATTCCAAGGCAAATAATCAGGATCGTGATGAATAATATCACATTGATATACATGCGTATAACTGTCAATATCTTTACAATGGCAACGTATAGGTATTTGGTTCTGTTTTCAGGAATAACCATATCAAGGCCTCAAAAGAAAATAAATGTTGATCAGCACCCATTGCATTGGTCTTCTGCAGTTGATTTACTTTGCAACTGTAATCAATGAAGGCAGCTCATCACCACCTTCTCAAGGGCAATTAGGGATGGGCAATAAATGCTGGCCTAGCCAGTGACACCCACATCTCATGAATGAATTTTTAAAAATGGTAGCTTAGCGTTATGAAATATCAGATGACTGGTGAGACTGTGTCCACTTCTTCAGTGGGGGCTGCAAGTTGCTGAAGAACTTTGTGTGCATCAGGCATGGTAGAAGAGGGTATCTATTACCTTAGTAGTAAATCAGTGAGTCCCATATCAAGTGATCCAAGTCATATCAGCATGGTGCTAACAGTGGTGGTCACTTTCACTTCCAGTGAGAACATTATTGCCATAGATCTAATTCTGGATGCAGGCACACTTTTGAAACCATATACTCTGTATATCCTACTCCCTTTTGGAGGAACAAGTAGGTAGCATGTCAATGGAACTCATGCTTCATTGAATTGTCGTGAGTCCTTGATCTCCCAGATCATGTTATTGTTCTTATTCCTCCCAACAACAAGCATTGATATGAAGTTATTTCTCTGGAGTTTATTGATATATCCCTCTCTTAGGAAGATTTCCTGCTATCCTCACCCCTGGAACTTTATGGGCTCCCTCCAGCACTCGAATGTTAACATTATATAGGAGAGATGAAAGCCAAATAGGTCTGAAGTAAATGCTGAGGAAAATGTTTAGCTCTGCTAAACAAATAAAAAAGTGTTACTGTGTGGTTTGTGCATTGCACTATCTTAGAAACATTTACACCAACAACTGAGTGAAGAGCATGATCAAAATATAACACCTGACCAATTAATGTCAAATCTAAAATAATACTACTGCCTCTCTTAACACATATTTGAATAATTTTTGTGTGGGTCAGGCATGGTAGAAGAGGGCATCTATTACATTGGTACGTGCTCTAGCTTTAACACACAGCAAATTAAAATACAAAACAAAAACAGAATTACCTGGAAAAACTCAGCAGGTCTGGCAGCATCGGTGGAGAAGAAATCAGTTAACGTTTTGGGTCTTCATGACCCTTCGGCAGAACTGAGTATAGTTAGGAGAAAAGTGAAATCTAATATTTCACTTTTCTCCTAACTATACTCAGTTCTGCCGAAGGGTCATGAAGATCCGAAACGTTAACTGATTTCTTCTCCACCGATGCTGCCAGACCTGCTGAGTTTTTCCAGGTAATTCTGTTTTTGTTTTGGATTTCCAGCATCCGCAGTAGCTTTTAGCTTTTTGTTTTTATATAAATTAAAATACAATGTGATTATAATTAGAGCTGGTCTCACAGGTTCTGCCATTCAACACACATCTCCTAAGTAATGGTGCATAATCCTGAGTGACACAGTTACAATGCTCAAGAAGAATCAAAGGCTTTGTCATTCAAATTGCTTCCTTGTTCCAAATTCCAATATAGTAAACAAGGTTAGAGCAGTTTAATTTTTGACATAAATACTTGCTTTGGAACTGTATGCTGTTTCAGCATTAACTGAGCTTTTAGTGATCTATGACGGATAATACCAATCACAGTGAAATTTCTGAGCAACATATGTATCAATAGGGTTAATGTTCCTCTTTGGATAAGAAGCCACTGTTGAACAGATAGTGTACAGACACAAAAAAATGTGGTAAAACTATTTTTTTTAAAACTTGTCCCATTTGATATTACTTATTAGTACAAAAACAAAAATTTATCTGTTCATTTTCATATAATAACCACAATTTTACTGCAAAATAAACCTTTGTTTACAGTGGCACAATATCATAGTTATCTGAAAGTTACAATCAATTAATAATCATGTTAACAATTTAAAATAAGAACCTTAATAAGCACTTATTCATTTGTTTATGATTATGCCAGTGAATCTTTTCATAAAATGATCTGGAAAAAAACATGACCATGAATAAAAACAGGAATAATAATCGATTTTATTACTCACATTTGTTTGGATTAAAGTAAGTTAAAAAGCTGCTAAGCTAGAATGTGCATTCGAGGGACCTGTTAAGTACATGCCATGCTTTTAAGAGTATGATTTCTGTTTACATCAATATATCCATATAAGTAAAAGCCCTGCATTTAGCATTCATCTATAACATCACAGTTTTCAAAAGCATCAGATCAGAGAAAGTATAACTTCAAAAACACAGCATTTCAAAGTGTGATACCTAGGGCATGACACCTCAAAGTATCGCACGTTAGGACATAACACTTCCAAAGTGTCACTAGTCTATTGGTAAAAAATTATGAATGCCTTGAATCGCCTTGATTTTTTAAAGTTAACCATCAAATACTTGATCAACTAAATGCAAATAAATCCAAAGTTGTAAAAAGTACCAATAAAGAATGAGTAACCAGCAGAAATCTAAGCAATCGAATTCTCAAATGTTTTTTTCAAAGCCATTATTCACAATCCAGCAAGTACCACAAAACCAAACTGTGAAAAAAAATCAAATAATTTCTTCACACTGTCTTCAATTCTCTTTTTCTTCTTTAGCCAGGTTAATGTTTTCAGCTGTAAATCATATTCAAAGCGTAACATAAAGATAATTAAAAATAAGATGACTCAAAAAGTTGGTCAGTTAATGTGATTGTTGTTTGCAACATGGGCCTATAACTGGATCCTAGTGCTTAAGTTGGAAATTGCATTAACTGCTGAGATTTCCAGCTGCTGTGGGGAGATTCTGGGCAGAATCTTGTGCCCTCCCCCATGGCGAGTTTGGTGGTGGGGGATGCATTTAATTGGGTGGGCCCCTTCCTGCCTCCACCCCAATTAAGTCCATGGTGGGAAGGCCCATGGACAACCTTCCAGCCCCGCCATCAATTGAGGCTCATAAGTGGGCAATTAATTCCTCACTCTAGCCTCTTACACTTTCCAGACATTTTCATTGGGAACTGCTGGCATGACATCCTCCATCTCAAAGTTTCTACTCCACTGACTCATTCTAGCCTACCTCCCTCTGAACATGAAGCATTCTGCCCTCTCAGCTTCTACCTAAATATTGTCATCAAAACTGCTGGCAAGAGTGGTGCTGTTGTTGTTCAGCTAACCAACCAATGAACCTCCCAGAGACTGAATGCCAACTCTTTGACACCTTCTTTTACCTCCCCCAGGACCATGACCACATCAGTGAAAATCAACCCATCGTTTCCTAGACTGCCCTCATTTCCTCTGGAGATCTTCCATCCAGGACTCCAACCTCATAACCCCCCAACCTCACATTTCTATCTCCTTACTAAGATTCACAAACAGGAATACCCTGGTAGATCCATTGTTTCAATATCTTCTTGGCCCACACAACTGATTTCTTTCTATTTCAACTCGACTTTTCTCCCCTTGTCCAGTATGTTCCCACCTACATCCTCAATTTTCCCAATGCCCTCTGACACTTAAACATTTTTCTGCAATGGAAGCCCATCCAATTCCCATTCATCACTGCCCTCCTTTACCTGCCAGAACTTATATTGAACAACTTCTCCTTTGACTCCATTCAATTCTTCCAAATAAAAGGTGTTGCTATGGGAAGCTTAATGGGTCCTAACAATTAACTTTTCATGGGATATGTGGAATATTCTTTGTTCCTTCCCTACTCAGGCCACGTCTCTCACCTCTGGCACAACGATAACTGTATTATCACTAATTTCTACTTTCCCACTGAACTAGAAAATTTCATAAACTTTGCTTCCAATTTTTGTCCCTTCCACACCTTCATAGGGTCCACTTCTGACTCTTCCTTCCTCTTCCTCAACTTCTCTGACTCAATTTCTGGAGATAGTTGTCGACCAATATCTACTAAAAGTGCACTGGCTCCCACAGCTACTCTGATTACACTTCTTCCTACTCTGTTTCTTATACGGGCTCTATTCCATTCTCCCAGCTTCTTCGTCCTCATTGTATCTGTTCTGACAATGCGACCTTCATTACATGTATTTCCATTATATCTTCCTCTTTCTTCAACCAAGGATTCCCCTCCACTGTGGTAAGCAGAACCCTTGACCATGTCCACCTCATTTCCTGCACTTCTACTCTGGTCCCTTCAACTCCCTGAACCATGATAGATTTCCCTTTGTCAGCACCTTCCACCTGACCAGCCTTCACATTGAAAGGATAACTGTCCACCATTCCTGCCAACTCCAGAATGGTGCAACCATGAAACAAATCACCCCCTCCTCATTCAACATTACAAAGGGAGTGTTCTCTCCTTTCACTCCACTATCGTTTTGATAACAGGAAATGCACACAATATTCCAGCTGTGTCCAAATAGCTGTTTAAAGCAAGCTCATCATCAGTTCCTTGCTATTGTATTCATTGCTGCCCATTACAAAACCTAGAATCCCATTTTCCTTTTATGACCTCTTCTAACTGAATTTCTTACATCATTTGAATTTTTTGGAGAAACTCCCCTGATACTGAGTGGCACTAGAATCAGAGGTCATGTTATTAGGCACCTGAAGCTCTTAAAACTACCTCAAAGCTATTGTGTTAGCCATGGCTCAGTTGGTAGCACTCTGAGTCAGAAGGTTTAGGTTGGCTGCCTTATAGATTATGTTACAGCAGTTCAGAAGTATTGGTGAAAAGGGAGATATGTTGCCAAAACTTTTTGTCTTGCACTCATCAGGACAAATGCAAAAATGCCAAACTTTAAATCAGCACAACAATTTATACTACAGGAGAAAAGAGTGCTGATTGATTGTTAAGTCAACTCTGATTGGCTGAGGCATTGCTATGGAGAAAGCAACAGGGAACTAAAGGCTCCCCAAGTTCCCAGAAAATTCAAAAAATGTGCAAGGCTTGAACATATTCCTTTTGTTTCAAGGAATGGGTCCCTGCCTATGAATATATGTCTGCTTTTTACAATTTATTTGTTCACAGGATGTGGGTATTGCTGGCTTGGACAGCTTTTGTTGCCCATCCCTAATTTCACTTAAGAAAGTGGTGGTGAGCTGCCTTCTTGAACCGCTGTAGCCCATGTGTTGTAGGTGCATACAAATGCTATTAGGTGGGGATTTTCCAGGATTTTGACCCAGCAACAGTGGAAGGATGATGATATAGCTCCAAGTCAGGATGGTGTGTGGCTTGGAGGCGGACTTCCAGGTCATGGTGTTCCCATATATCTGCTGCCCTTGTCCTTCTAGGTTGTAGGGGTCACTGGTTTGGAAGGTGCTGTCAAAAGAACCTTGTTGAATTGCTGCAGTGTATCTTGTAGATGGTACACACTGCTGTCATTGTGTGTCAGTGGTGGAGGGAGTGAATGTTGAAAGTGGCGGGAATGGGGTGCCAGTCAAACAGGCCGC
Organism: Cetorhinus maximus; assembly: GCF_964194155.1. Lineage (NCBI taxonomy): Eukaryota > Metazoa > Chordata > Chondrichthyes > Lamniformes > Cetorhinidae > Cetorhinus > Cetorhinus maximus. The sequence continues at coordinate 55,923,387 of NC_135880.1, forward strand.
TTTGCCCTGGATGTTATTGAGCTTCTTAAGTGATGATCAGCACTCATACAGGCAAGTGGAGAATATTCCATCACACTCCTGACTTGTGAATTGTAGATGGTGGACAGGCCTTTGCAGGTCAAGAGGTGAGTTACTTGCTGCAGAATTCCCAGCCTCTGACCTGCTCTTGTAGCCACAGTATTTTTATGGCTGGTCCAGTTCAGCCCTGGTCAATGGTAATCCTAAGGATGTTGATAGTGGGGGATAGTAATGCCATTGAATGTCAAGAGGAGATGGCTAGATTCTCTCTTGTTGAACTTGGTCATTGCCTGGCACTTGTGTGGTGCGCATGTTTCTTGCCACTTATTAGCCCAAGACTGAATGTTGTCCAAGTCTTGCTGCATTTGGGCACAGGCTGCTTCAGTGTCTGAGGAGTTGTGAATGGTGCTGAACATTGTGCAATCATCAGGGAGCATCCCCACTTCTGACCTTATGATGGAAGGGAAGTCATTGATGAAGCAGCTGAAGATGGCTGGGTTTAGGATACTACTCTGGGGAACTCCTGCAGCAATCTCCTGGGGCTCAAATGAGTGATCTCCAACAATCACCACCATCTTTTTTGTGTTAGGTATGACTCCAACAAGTGGTGAGCTTTCCCCTGATTCCCATTGACTTCAGTTTTGCTCGGGTTCCTTGATGCCACACTCAGTCAAAAGCTGCCTTGATGTCAAGGGCAGTCGCTCTCAACTCCCCTCTTCAGTTCAGTTCTTTTGTTCATGTTTGGATCAAGGCTGTAACGAGGTCAGGAGCTGAGTGGCCCTGGCGGAACCCAATCTGAGCATCAGTGTGCAGGCTATGGCTGAGTAAGTGCTGTTTGATAGAACTGCCTTCTGGCAGGAATAAATGAGCCATGTTACGAACTCAACTGATTATCTTAAATTGGTTGTTAGTGTAGCTTTTAATGTAGTCAGGATTGTTCCATTTTCTCATCTTGCAAGCTTGATGCAGAAACAGAGCACATCAAAGCTATCCTGCTGGACAATGGCTGTCCTGATCAGATTGTTGTTGGCTGTGTATTGAGTAAACTCACAAATGGGCCAAAGGTCGTCATTTTTGGACCTCAAAAGTGCCCGGTCTACCTCAAATTACCCTGGAAAGGCAAAGTATCTAAAATATTTGAACAACAAGTGAAGCTAGCCATTTCACACTGGCTACTATGCAGTGGCTATGCCAGTAGTGTTTTCCACTACAGGATGATCATTTGACATTTGGTCTTCTTGTGTTTTCCTGATGAGCACAAGCTTCGGCAATGTGTCTCTCTTTTCAGCAATATACAAGGTTTGTACTATAAAGCAACTTCAGAAATACTTCATTGCCTGTAAAGTGCTTCGGGATGTCCTCTAGTTGTGAATCTGATTGCCACTTGGTTATGAACAACAGTGCCAAACCTGCATGGTGGAGGAGGGAGGGAGGAAGAAAGGAAGGAAGGAAACTTACATAATATTATATAGTATTTCCAGGACATTCAGCCCAATAGGTTCATAGTTCCACATGAGCCTCCCCCCAACCTTTCTCATCTAACCCCATCAGTATGTCCTTCTTTTCCTTTCTCCCTCATGTATTTATCTACCTTCCTCTTAAGTGGATCTATGCAAGTCACCTCAACTACTCCTTATGTAACACCTGATGAAAGGTCATCAGCCTGAAATGTTAACTCTGCATAAATCTCATATTCCATAAAATGGCTAATCTTGGAATTATTATGGCATCTATCTTATTTGTGTTGCTTTCCTAACTGTTTGCAGGAAAGATCAGCAAATATCTGGAGGTACCATCTATACATAGGAAGAAGAAGAGTAATGTGATGGCCTGAACAAAGGCTTGAACAAAGTGCTACAGAGACCCTTAGCCAAGAGATGACTGAAGAAACTGAGGAGGAAGATCAAAAGCCTCATATTTGCTCAGGGGTAGCATCATCCATTGTATTTCTGTCCTATATTGCCCTTGAAGCACTCTTCCACTCACTCCAATACATATTGCAACCATGCAGAATTTCACTCCAGTAACGTGCCCACAGGTGAAGGCTGATGGAGCTAGACAGAAGGGGAAGGGTTACAAAATACCTATCTACTATTTGAAAATACATAGTGGGGGCCTCCATTAGATTGTCCATTTGTTGAAGGATCATTGCCTTCATGAGCCTTGAACACAATGGCCCTGAAATTCCTGGGGGTCTATTCCCTGCTGGCACAAGAGTGACAAAGCTGAACCTTTGTCCATTTTAGCCTGAAGCCAGTGATCAAATCCTAAATCTTAGGACTGAAGGTACTTGAATAATTAGGGCAAGTATATTGTGGCTACAAGCTGCTTTATGTGCAGCTACTCTGATATGCCAATCAGAAGATAGAGAAACCCACAACCTCTTAAACTAAGGGGGTCCCAGGCCATCCTAGGCTGAAGATAAAAAAGTGCCTTTTACCCTGCAGAACAAATCAATCAATCCATGTGGTTTTGATTACTTTAGCATAAGTTGGTGTTCTTCTCTAAGTCCATCATAAAACCTGCTCTCATAGATTATTTTTGCCTTATCAGGACATGCACTGGACAGAATCTCCTCAATTACTTTAGGAGCCCCCCTGGACATGACATGGGGAGAGGTGAAAGGGAAGTTTGCAGGGAACCCCATCCTGCAAATGAAATTACCACAACAAATACTATGGAAATATAATTAATTAACTCAGGTATTTTCTGGTCTGGTACCAGAAGAAAAAAAATAGCTGTTACAGATGTCAGATTGTTGTAAAAATCCAACTGTTTCATTACTGTTCTCCTTCTAGGGTGGACCTATCACCCATCCCTGGTTTGGCTTATAAGTGTCTCCAGCTCCATATTATGTGGTTGGCTCTTAATGCGCTGAGGGCAACTAGGAATGAGCAATAAATGCTGCCTTGTAACTGTCACATACTTCCTAAGAGAAGATATATAAAGAAAATTGTATTATCAGCAAACATTGATTTCATTTTTCTTGTGCCTACGTTCAAATCATTTATATTAATGGAAAACAAAAGAAATCCCAGCACAAATCCCTGGACACCCTAGTACTCACACACCATCAATCCTAAAAATATTCATCTATCCCTAATCTCCCATCGCCATCTCTCTACCTTTGCAGCTGCACAGCTTAGAATGCCAAGTGGACTAATTTTCATCGCAATTCTCTTACATGCCACCTTATCAAATAAGTGAAATCCTTATACGTCATGACCTCATTCCCTCTCTATGCACTCTGTGATTGTCTTGAAAAATTCAATTAAATTCATCAAATATGCTTTTGTGAATTTATACTGATTGTTTTTGTTAGTCCATGTTCATTAATTTCATCTTTTTTTTTTATGGTTCCTAGAAATTTACCCACAACTGAGGTAAGACTAATTGGTCCAGAACATTTGTCAGCCATTAGTCATATTGCACAATTCCTGTTTGAAACTTTTCATGTCCTCAAAACTGTGGAGATTCACTTTAAATCTTAAGAATGAATGACGGAAGGGTATTAAACAAAGGGTGGAAAGAAAGAAAAAAATCTCGTATTTATGCGCATCTTAGCACATCCTTAGGGATTCCCAAAATGTTTCAAAGCCAATGGATTTCATTTGAAGTATAGTAACTATTTCTATGCCAACAAATTATGCCAGCCAATATAAAGGCAAGGTCCCAGAATCACAAATAAATCAGTGATTCGGTAACCTGTTTCCATGGTATTGGTTGAAGGAGGGATATTAACAATCAGACCGAATAGTATCAGGGGATCTTTTACATCCAGCTGAGCTGGCAGACAGATCCTCAGTTTAATACCACATTGAATAGATAGCACCTTGAACATATAACACTTGTACAGTACTGCGCCAAGTGTCAATCTAGGCTATGCATCCAAATCCTCAGTGGAGTTTAATTACACAGTCTGAGGTATTGGACTCAGTATTGTGGGAGTGTGCTGGGGGTGCGGGGTGCAGTGGTGGTGGTGCTTAGCTATCCACCCCCCCCGGAAGAAAAATTGGCATAGGGCAGACCTGTTCCACGCTGGCTTGCCATTAAGCGCCGCAGGAAGGCTAAACAGGGCCACTGTGGGTCTTCACCCCTCACTAAGGTGGAAGACCGCCCACGGGACCAGCTAGCCAATTGTATTGGCCGGCAGCAACATCGGTCCCGGCAGCACTGAGAACACATTAATGGGAGCTGCCGGGACTGCAACAAGGAAGCAAAAGAAGGCTCAATGGATCCCAAGAAACAAATAAGTCCGAGGTCTTGGGCGGGAAGGGTTTGGGCAAGTTAGAGAGGGTGGTGTGGGGGTGGTGGGTTTAAGACAGTAGGCATGTAGGGAGAAAGGGAGGGGTTTCAATCTTAGGTGGGCTGCCCCCCTCAATCCACAAAAGGCAGCCCCTGAAGCCCCGCCTTCCTTACCACCCTTTCAAGACTTCAAAAAATCTGGCTGCCCACTCCAGCTTGACTGCCGATGCCAAATGTTTTATGGCATAGCCAGCGTATTTTCAGGGGCAATTAGATTGGCAACAAGCCTAATTGAACCTTGGTTATCTAATTAAATACGACCAGCGGGTTGACGATTTTGGCACCTGCCCACCCCTGTATTATGGGGGTGAGCTCAGGAGTGGGTGGAAAATTGGTGGGATGGGCACCCTTTCCTCCTTATTTACATGAAACTCCCCCTGAAAACCACCTGGTCGCTGCACGTTAAATGCAGCCCCTTAAAACAGTATGTTATAACCCGTGTGGGAAGGAGTGAACTGGGTCCCCTCTATTCAGCCTTCTCAGTTGGTCACAACAAAGGTTTAAGTTTCTTTTTCACAAGGATATGCATTTTCCGAATCCAAATGTATTTAACGATTTAAGCTGTGAACAATAAGGAGCCAATCAAACAAAGGTTTCTTGAGTTAAAGAAAGAGCAAACTTTTTAACCACTAAGTATGAGAAGAAGAACAAAAACACGATGTCACACACACAGGTATCAGAAATAAGGGAAGTTAGAGTCCAATAAAAAAGTTAAAAGAATATACGGTTATGTGTCCTTTGATTGTCTTTAAGGTGTACATTTTTAAATGTTGAGGCTGATTTGGATTAGCTGACTTTGAGGCTGCAGTCAGATGTAGAAGATATATTTCCAAGGGGTTTTTGGTGGGAACTATCTGTGGCAGCCATTGTTTCAATGTCCAGCACTTTGCATTTTAATGTTTCTTCCTTAAAAAGTGACGAGTTTCGATGGGTCTCTGAATGATACAAAGTGTCTCTCCCTTCACACTCCCCTGAGTTTTTCACCTTCACCTTGGAAAATGGCCTTGCATTTTTAAGTATTTTTTGGTGTCTCATTTCAAATTGCAGATATATTCAATATCGTGTGATATTTCGGTTGATGGGTACACGCAAGAGTTGGCAATTAAGACCATTAAAGTTTCAATTAGCTGTGATTTTTTTGCTGCCCGTCTAATCTTATGATTGGTGGGCAGGCAAATTGGCCAGATGTCCTTCGGGATTTTGAGGAAACCTCATCCAAGGGTGGGATGAGGTTTCTGATATCAATTAAAAATAAACGTTTGGGCAGAATTTTTACTATCTGTATGCTTAGGTGAGTGAGTCTGACGTGTGGACATTTTTCCTGGATTTTTACGTCCTTATTCCTTGATTTTAAATTCTTTAGCTCCCTGAGGCAGCTCTCTGCATTCAGGGAGCTTTCATTGTGCACTCCCCCACACCCGGGGAGACTTCAGCGCTCGCTCTCCTCCTGCCGCCACCCCGGAAGCACTGAACCTTTCAGCGCCCGTTTCACGCTGGCTTGCCATAAATTGGCCAGCCAGTGTGAAATCGTGGTCGGGGGCTGATCGTGGGCATTGGCCCGTTTCCCAGCCGCTCCCGGGCCCGCCTAACACGGCCACCTGACAACCCGAAAATCTTGCCCATGGAATGATCTTCCACACAAGGTATTGAACACAATAGCACAAATGAATGTCACAATTCGTGTTACTGTAGGGTCTAAGGCAGGCTAAATGATCTTTCTGATCTGTATTTTTCTTGTGATCGCCCATTGCATGCTCATTGATTGACCTGCCAGTCATTAGAAGCTTGCGAGTGGGAAAACCTTCCTTGGGCATGGGTTCATGTTCAGCTTTAGAGACAATTAGAAATTCACGATGGAAAGATCTTCCCTAACTTATGAATACCTGAGACAAGTGGGGGGGTGGGGGGGTGGTGGTGGGAGGGAGCATTTAGGAAGGGACGGGGAGGAGAAAAGAACAGAGTCATTCCATATTAAGAAAGTAATGCCATCCACTGTAGGAGGTAGAACAATAAAGAAAATATTTTCATAGTAATTTCTCTGCCCAGAAACCTGACAATTTGCTGCGGTAAGATTAGAACTGATTGTTCACTGAAGTGAAATTAAATATAGAATGCAGAAATTTGGAAGGCATCTAGAAGGCCCTAATCCAATCAGACAGCTTTCATTGTGTCATAAAGCCTGAGAGGAATATTTGAACAGCTCATGAATGTCAGGAAAACACTGATGTCAAATTAACACCGTATAACTCATTCCCATCAATGTCTTATATTCTTTAAAATATTGAATTAAAAAAAAAATTAACATTACATTGTCAGCTTCTGTTACTGTGATTTAGTGGCACAGTAGCCACTAAATTAGGTACACTGATGCAAAATGAAAATATAGTGCAGTCAGTACTTCAGCATGACCTGATGTATTCTACATATCATGTGAGACATATGGCATTGCTAGCCAATTCTTGTATACATGATAATATTAAATAAGGATTACTCACTGCAGTGAATTTTCAGTTAATGATCCAATTATCTGGTCACTGAAATGATTTTTGTAATGTATTATATCAATTTGTTACTGACGATCTTTCAACTCTGCAGGCTACATCATAAACTTTCTCACCAATGTTCATGCTCATGACTCATAGACCCTCTGTTAGTTATAGAACTACTGTAATTCACCATAAATTGTACATAATCTTCAGCTATTTATTTCTCATCTGCGTACAGAGCTACTTATTTAGTCATCACTGTCATACTTTGCCCATTCGTTGAATCAGACGCCTGGCTTCTATTTCCTCTTCCACGTAGGAATAGAGTGATGGCATGATTGTAATGGCAATGCAACACTTACTGTCCTGTTCCCACTGATATACAAGGGGATATACACTATTTTAGTTAAGGACGTGAAATGGGCAGTGCAAGTACCACCTAGAAATAGAAGTGTGCATCATTAACCCGTGCAAATAGGGGGCCTAAGAAGGTCAATAGGACCACAACAATTAACTCTGAAAGTGAATTAAGAACAGAAAATTCTGGAAATACTAATGAGGCCGGAAGCATCTGGAGTGAGAAATAGAGTGCTGGGTTTTACGGCCCCCTGCCGGGCATGTTTGAAGGCTGGGGGAGTACATAAGATGTGTCAGGTGGCTAGCCCACTGCCTCCCCCCCCAACTCCCCCCCCCGACCTGGTCCCTATAATAAGGAGGGGCGGGTAAGGCACTTGCCAGGCCACTCACCCAGAGGCCTATTGAGGCCCTTAAGTGGCCAATTATTGGGCACTTAAGGGCCTAAGTCCACCTCCACCACCATAATACGCAGGCCAGCAGAAGATGGACCATAGTGGGAAGGCCATGTTTCCACCAAACTTGCTGAAAGGATGGGAAGGAGAGGAGTTACCTCCTTTGGGAGGTGCCCTGTGCACATCAAGGGCACCTCCTTTGTGCCTCTCCTACCCGGCCTTCAAAACCCATGCTCCCATCCCTCTCAGCCGCCTCCATCGGCTCCCCAAAGTTTCCTCGTCCAAAACCCCAGACTTCTCTTCGGTGGCCATGTCCTCTTCACCCCAGGGCCTCTTTGCAGTCCCAGCAGCACCCACTACTCAATTCTGGTGCTGCTGGGACTGCAAGACTTGAAGGCAGGGCTTCCTTTGACTGAGGGATGGAAGTTTGACTCTCAGCTTGTTAAGGCTAACCCAGCATGATTTCACTGCGGGCAGCCTTTTTTAAAGTTTCAGACAGACTTCTTCTGAGGAGGTGAGCAGTACATCCCACTCACTACCTTATAGAATTCAGCCCAGAGTTAACAACAGAGTTGAATCTTCTGCTCTTTAAAAGTGTTCTGGTGTCAGGACCTTTTCTGAGTTCTGACCCCAGTGGTGTCTGTGGTCTGCCTGCCTGTGCAATATTTCTGAAGATGGCCAAGCAACATGTTGTTTCCATAGGTACAGCAGGGCTACACAGGCAGGGGGGGCCAATCAATGACCCGAGATGAAGGGAGGATGTTAGCTCCACTTTGAAGACTGTGTGCTGATAATTTGCATGGATCAGAAGAGGGCAGCTCAAGGTAGAGGTGTGATTCTCATTAAGTGGCTGGTAGCCTATCCCTTCCTCCCAGCACAGTCTGGTGGATCAGTCTACAGGGGAGGGGAATCCATTTGCAAGCCTTTGCAGGCTGAAGGTGTGGGAATTTCTAGTCTTTATCGTTAAAATTAAAATTTCATGCTGATCTCATGGCACCCTGACCTCCCGCACTGCTCTCACTTCCCTTCAGTAGACAAGCTACAAAATGGGGGCTTACAAAGAGCAAAATCTCAGACTCTTCAATAAATAGCTGCTGACTACTTCAATTAATGACTTGACTACTTGCTTTCTGCTGCCGGACACACTGCCTGCTGCCACTTTGACCTGGGTGGAGGGCAGAAGAGATTAAATGACGAAAGGTTTCATGGTGCAAGGCCAAAGTGGGACAAGTAAAGAAATATAAGGCATTTTTAGAGGAGGTGTGAATAGCAAGATCTGGATAGTTACCATCCAAAAGCAAAGAAAATAAGAACCTTGGAAGTACAAATTCACAATGATCTGGATACAGCAATGGTTTCCAAGCCATAATCATGTCTTTGGGCCCTGTTTTAAATGTATCTATTAGGCTTTCACCTGTGTTCAGTAAGAATAATGACTACCGAAATAACAGCCTGCTCAAAATTGTAGCCTGTTCAAAAATGGTAAGGTACAGTTCTTCAGCGGTAAGTCAGTCATATTTTTCAGTTTTCACCTGATACCATCCTGATACCATTTACAATGAAAAATTGAACAGAAGCCAGACAGAAATCAGTGCCATGCATCTCTCTGACGCAATTCATATTCAGGTTAAAATTAACCAGAGGGGAGACGGTGCATCATAATGTAAGTGCGAATGCAAATATTGTCAGGAAGATATAATAGTGTTATTTGGAATTTATTTGTGTGTGTGTGTGTGAGAGAGAGAGAGGCTTAATTGGATTAAAGGCAGCTGGTCTGAAGGCTTTGATGTATTAGAAGATGAGCTAAGTTTGAATTGTTAAGTTGGCAAACATGGGAAAAGGACATTTGCATTTTTTTGATAAATTAGACTAGATTGTTTTCAAAGGAGGGGTGAAATGTGTCACCTAGCCAGGTGAAGTTCAGAAACAGTGTGTTTATTTTTCCCAGAGATTACTTGTAAAATTAGTACTATGAGAGATTTTTATGATCAGAGAAGTAAAGTCCAAAGACATAGTGAAACAATGGGAATTTGCATTCAAGGGGGAAAATATGTTTACAGGAGCAAAGGCTGTGTGTAAGGGTAGGCATTTTAAGATCTAACAAGGGTGAAAAGCCTTTAGCCTCTATGCCTCAAGCTGCTGTTTACAATGAACTGAAGTTAAGGAAACTCACTTTGAATTGGATTGTTCAGGGTATCATGATTCTTTGCTTGGGTCTTTTAAAATCCATGTGTCTCACTGTTGCCTTAATAAAAGTGTAACTGGGAGTTAGATTAATTAGGTTATCATAGTAGTGATTTGCAGACATATGTATGTGCTTAAAAATCATGTTTCTTTAATAGATGTTTAATCAAGTTTTGTAAAAACCTATAAGACTTGATGGTCTTATTATTACTGAATTCAAGGCATGCATCTCAAAATTTATACAAATTACAAAACAAGTTGTGGCAGTTGTTTCAAGCTTCCCCCTGGGATTTGAGCATCTCAACATTTACCATCGGCTGTGCCATAACAATATATTTCTGTTTGGACTTTTGTTCCTTAACCTACCTGAATTTGAAGGGTTGGGGAAAGGATCATTCGTTGTCTTGACTGTGGTGGGTACCTACATCTCCAAGGGACCCTGCACTCTCCAAAGTACTGGGAATTTGGCAGAAGAATGATTTGCCAGGAAAAGGGGGGGGTCACCAAGCATTCTACTGATGTAGCTTTACGTTAGGATCCTGAAACTGCAATAAGAGAGTGCCAGTGTAATTTTGGCCCTGTCTGTTCATTTGGATTTATTCCACATTACAACTGGCTGGAATGAAATAGCACTGTAAGAATAATGCATGATGTTTTGACATTAATGTATGGTAACAGTTAGATATTCCTGATGTTGTCCAATGGAGTCCTCACATTCTAACCATCAGCATAGTTCTGACAGCATGTGAGCAGTGGGGTGAATGAAGAATTACAGTTGCACTGCCCTTTACACCTTTAATTTGAAGGTTAGTAGAACCCATCTGCAAACGCAGGAATTATAGCTCCCTTACTGACTTCAAACAAAAGTGAAGATCTACTGATGGAGAAGAGTTCATCCCCTCCTAGTTGGTAAAAGTAGATTGATGTACATCAGCTAATTTAGTTTTAAACTTAGTAAAAATAAGATAAAAATCTATCTCATGTTCATTGCAAAATTAATATGATGCAAGGTCATGTCTTTAAGGTTGAGTAAGATTAAGGGCCCCAGCTAATAGCATTTTAGGGCACTCATGCGTGTGCTGCACTGAAAATCTCCACAAAGAATGGGCCCCAAAATCTTGAACAAAGACAGGTCTATGTATCCCTCATTTGTTTCCTGCTCTCCAGTATTGAGTTATTTGTTCCTGAAATCATTCAAAACTGAGGGAAGTGAATTCTGCTCAGTTTTGCAGATTAGGAACAAAGTGAAATCAGATTACATTTTACAGTAGTATTGAAGATTTTGTAGTTGCCATTGCATAAAATGAAGTCCATTGCATTATGATATTATGTAATAATGTGAAGTCTGTCCCAGTCCTTAGGGTGATCTCAATGAAGAAACAGAGCTCAACTGCACTAAACCTTTGTTCCTATAAATGCAGGTTGCCAGTTGTGGAGCAGTGGAACTATGTGATTTATTGTGACAGCCTGTCAGCTAACGTAATGATAATAAGCAGTTAAGTGTCAATGAATGCCTAACATGGAGGTCCTGTGGCATCTAAATTCAAAGTTCAATAGAACTCCACAGCTTTAAAATCCATGAATGAACAAGAATAGTTCCTGATTGTAATTGCATACAAGGTAAAGGAATCCTGCAAATGATCTGAAGGCACACAAAGTCTGGAGTCTCAAAGGCTCATATGTTCCTATATGTTCCAAACAGTACCAATACACTCAAAATAAAGAAATGCAGTAAGAACTGTAATGCTTAAAAATAATTATCATGCGACTCCTGGCCAATTGGAAACATTCAGGCACAAGGCTTCAGTCAAAGGGAATCTGTATCAAAAATAACATTCTCAGTGAAATAAATATTTACCCTCCAGGTAAAGGATTGCATGTCCTCTCACTTAATTGAAATAGTAAAAAGCGGAGAAGTAATAATAGTAGCATTTTAAATAGCTTAAATATCGCTGAAGAATGCTCTGCCCTGTAAGATAATACATAAAACATGTAGGATACTGTTATCAGTGAGATTATTCACCTGCTATAGAAATCGTTTCCTAATGTGTTGCAGCGCTAAAGCAGGAAAAGGAGTTTTGTAATTATACCCTCAAAGCTGCTGAAACACACTCACATCCATTCCAACCATATGAAACTCAGGGAATAGCTTCACTCGCTTTCAGTTTGGTTAGATCATGATCTCTGAGTATTTCAAAGCTTTAAAGGTCATTTGTTGACATTCAGCTCCGAGTTTCTGAATGATGTTCACATCTTGACACATGGACAATTATGTCATCCTCTGTCTCTTTGAAGTTTTAAAGGTTTATGTCCTCTGACTCATTCTCTTCCAGTTCTATGTTTACCAAATATTTTATTAACCCTGTCCTTATCTTTTAAGCTGATTGAAACTCATACAGAACATTTTTTCCAAGGGAAAGAAAGCTTTAACTTGCATTGACAATTTTAATCAAATATGCCCATATAATGACTCAATTAAAGCTACATAGCAAATAGGGACATAGGAACAGGAGTAGATCTTCAAGCCTGTTCCACTATTCAATGAGATCATGGCTGATCCGTGACCTAACTCTACATACCCACCTTTTTCCCTTTTCCATTTATACCTTTGGTTAACAAAAATAAACTATTGACTTAGCATCGATTGCCATTTGCAGAAGGGATTTCCAAACTTCCACCAACCTTTGTGTATAGAAGTGATTCAGTCCTGAAATGTATGGCTCTATTTTTTTAAACTATGTCCCCAACCAGCAGAAATAGCTTCTCTCTACCCTCTCTATTTGTTTCTCTTAATGTCTTGAAAACTTTGATCAAATCATGCTTAATTGCCTCTTAAAAGGGGCTTTAGAAAATGTCTTTTGAAAGCCCATATAAATAGCATCTGTAGACATTTCCCTAACCACTTTATTTACCTCTTCAAAACATTCAATCAGGTTTGTCAGGTATGGCCTTCCCTTTACAAATCCATATACTCCCTGATCAACTGAAAATTTCAAGCTGTTCAGTCACCCCTTAATTATAGATTGTATGTGCTAACAACAGATATTATGTTAACTAGTCGATAATTCTCTTGTTTCCCTCTCTCAAGTTTATTAAGGAGCTGAGTAACATGCACAATTTTCCAATCAAAAGAAACGGTTCACAAAATAAGAGAACTTTGAAAGATTATCTGCAATGTTCTCACCTACTTCCTTTAAAACCCTCGGATGTAAAGCATCTGGTCCAGGGGACCACTCCTTAATCAGATTATTTTTTAAATTACTGTCATTTCACTTGTCACTAATTACTGTTACTTCACTTAATTTTTGTGAGCCGCTGTCCCTGACACATTACCAATTTCCTTGGGATGTCCAACATGTTAACCTCTTCCTCATTGTAAATACCAATGCAAAGTAATTATTCAAAATGTCTGTCATTTCTTTATTTTCATCAACAGTATCACCATTATCTGTTACCTGCATTGGCACTGATATTCAGTAGACTGTACATCCCAGTGATTGAATCTTACAGAATGTTCCTTCAGTAGTTCATAATAGACAGAGTGGAGATCATACTCAACTAGCCTGCGCTTGCAAAACCCAAAACTAAACATCTACTATTAGATGTAGATGTTAGATGGAAGCACTTGCTGAACAATCCTGAGTCCACTAACAGCTACAGTAACAACCGATGTAAGATAATCAGTCCAGCTTGCAACATGTCTTAATTACATTTGCTGGAAGAGACATATGTTTATGTGCAGGGATCCATTCCCTGCAAACAAAAGGAATATGTTCAAACCTTGCACCTTTTTAAATTACCTGGGAGCTTGGGGAGCTTCTGGTTCCCCGTTGCTTTTTCCATGATGTTATGACGTGGCAGGTGATGTGTGCCAGGCAGACCAAATCCACAAGAGAAGCTTGGCCACACTATCACAACAGTTTTGAAATTTGTATTTATTATGTGCATTGAATTCAGAAGTAATAAGTCCACTAAGACCTTTAGAGATTTTAAAAATTAAATTAAAATATTTATTAACAAAAGAAAAGGTTACTTAATACTATACCAAATCCTAAAATTCTTAATTAACCTAACTCCCAACTACTCCCTTTAAGGCAACAGTCAAAAATAGATTTTAAATTTAAAAATCAAGCCAGCAAGTTACCAAAACATCCACTCGACAGTGGAATTCCAAAGGATTTTCTCCAACTTTAGTTACTGGACACAGCATACTTTTGCAACAATAGTTGAAGGCTTCTTCAAGGCTATTTTACACACTCCTGTTAGATCTTACATGGCCCCCCAGTACAACCTTTCTTTCCTCTTTATATATGTTTCTCTCTCTTTTATCTGTAAATTTCATTGTTCCATATGTCTTCAGAAAATTTACTTTTCCCACAATATAAAAATCTTTTATGTTGCCAATATGACCTTTTCCTTTTGGGAAAAAATAAACACACTACTTGGCCTTGCTTATCTTACCAATTGTAAACATCCTACCATCCCTTTGAAATCCAAAAAACTCCTTCACTTATCTAAAAAATGCAAATTTCCATCACACCTTATATGCTAAGACCTCATCCATGTTTACTCATTAGCATTTCAAGTAAATTTCTACACCTAATTCCTTATGATAATTTCAAGCTTGCAAACTACCTAACTCCAACTCAATTAAATCACACACAGACAGAATCATCCATACTCACCCCGATAAACCTACTTTATAATAACCCACAACAATATTGTGAAAATTATAATAGTTTCATAACAATGACAACGTCTTGGCCAATCAGAGCCAACTTGCCAACAAATCCCTTTTCTTCTGTCATATAAATTGTTTGAAATTTGGTAATCTTGCATTTTTCCTAATGAGTGCAAGACAAAAGCTTCGGCAACATGTCTCTCTTCAGCAATATTCATGGAAATTCTACTCCATAGTGTGATGTTTACATTTCAGAGGCAGATTCACTAAAATTGTTAGATTTATTAACCAAAAATGTTGTTATAGACAGGGGATAGACACAGACTGAAACAACTTAATTCTTCTATACTTCTGACTGTAATCAGTGTGGTTTAACTTAGATAATGCTCTGTTGTGTTCCCAAACCCCTGTTTGTTGTGTGGTCAATTTCTATAAAATCACTAGCAGCACACTTTCATGGATTTTTAAACCAGGAGCATTATTCTGGAAAGATTTATCACTACTTCACACATGCCACATAGACACAAGAAAGATACAGTAAAAGAAAGGAGTTTCACATCCATGAATATTAAAATCAAACAGAATAGTTAATAGTTCATGTGCTTGTAAGAGTCCAGTGAGAGGGGCTTTTCCACTCCAGAGCTGAAGTTCAGGTGAGTCCAGATAGCTGAAGACAGGATTTTGTGGAGTTTCTTCAGAATAAGAGATGCACAGCAAGTAGAGTAGATAGCCTTGATAATGTTTGTAGCCAGAGGACCAGTTTTCCTTTTCCAGCCAAATTTGGGATCTTTTAGAAACAGGCTCTCAAGGATGCTTTAAAGCTTTAAGTCTTGTGGTTTGGGAAAAGGCTAGATGTTATAGTCTGATTTCTGCAGTGATGTTTCTACTGTTGTTACTTCCGTTGACTGCTGCAAAGGAAGCAGGATTTTATAATAAAAGGTTTTCAAAAATCAGTGTTTAGGTCATGTGACAACATGATTGATTGATTGATACACGATGAAAAACAATCGATTGCCTGTTCATATTAATGAAGTAGCTCCCACTTCCCATGTTCCGAATCATCAAAATACAATAGAAGCATATAGAGATCCTTAACATTTCCTTGTGAATAATCAGTTTCATTAGCTCTCCTTTGTTACCTGGCAGATCTAAAGTCAGAAAATCTTAGGGCTTGTTGCCCTTGTTGTTTTGAGATAAGTCCTGAAAATGACTTAAGAACACAAGAAATAGGAACAGGAGTAGACCATTTGGCCCCTTGAGTCTGCTCCGCCATTCAATAAGATCATGGCTGATCTTATTGTGTTTCGATTTCCACATTCCCATATAACCTCAAAAACCTTTGACTCCCTTGCCTAACAAGAATCTATCTACCTCTGCCTTAAAAATGTTCAACGACACCGCCTCCACCATCATCTGAGGCAGAGAGCTCCAAATTCACAGAACTGTATGAGAGAAAAATATTTCTCCTCATCTCTGTTCTAAAAGGGTGACCCCTAATTTTAAAACAATGGCCCTGGTTCTGGACTCACCCATAAGAGGAAACATCGTTTCGACATCTACCTTATCAAGGCCATTCAGGATCTTATATACTTCAATCAAATCACCCCTCACTCTTCTAAACTCCAGTGGAAACAAGCTCAGCTTGTCCAACCTTTCCTCATAAGGCAACCCACTCATTCCAGGTGTCAATCTAGTAAACCTCCCTTGAACCACCTCCAATGCATTTACATCCTTCCTTAAATAAGGAGACCAAAACTGCACACAGTATTCAAGGTGCGGTCACACCAATGCCCTGTATAACTGAAGCATAACATACTTACTTTTATGTTCAATCCCTCTCCTTAGCCTTCTTACTTACTTGTTGTATCTACATACTAATGTTTTGTGACTCATGTACGAGAACACCTAGATCCCTCTGTACCTCAGAATCATGCAGCTGTTCTCTATTTAAGTAATACTCTGCTTTTTTGTTCTTCCTGCCAAAGTGAACTACTTCACATTTTCCCACATTAAACTCCATTTGCCAGATCTTTGCCCACTCATTCAGCTTATCTATATCCATCTGCAACCTCCCCATGTCCTCTTCACTACATACTTTCCTACCTATCTTTGTGTCATCTGCAAATTTAGCAACCATGTCTTCATTCCCCTCATCTAAGTCATTGATGTAAATCGTTAAAAGTTGAGGCCCCAGTGCAGACCCCTGTGGGACTCCACTTGTCATTTCCTGTCAATCAGAAGAAGACCCATTTATGCATAATCTCTGCTTTCTGCCAGCTAGCCAATCTTCTAACCATGTTAATATGTTACCCCCTACACCATGCACACTTATTTTCCTTAATAATCTTTGATGTGGCACCTTATCAAATGCCTTCTGGAAATCTAAGTACAGTACATCAACAGGCTCCCATTTATCCACTGCACGTTATTCCTTCAAAAAACTCCAATAAATTGATTAAACATGATTTTCCTTTCACAAGCCCATGCTAACTCTCCCCAATTGCCTTGAGCTCTTCTAAATGCCCAGCTATAACCTCCTTAATGATCGATTCTAATAATTTCCCCATGACAGATGTCAAGCTAACTGGCCTACAGTTTCCTGTTTTCTGCCTCCTTCCCTTCTTGAATAGAGGGGTTATATTTGCTACTTTTCCAATCTGATGGAACCTTTCCAGAATCTAGCAAATCTTGGAAAATTAACACCAGCGCATCAACTACCTCATTAGCCACCTCTTTTAAGACTCTAGGATGTAATCCATTAGACCTGGAAACTTGCCAGCCCACAGCTCTATCAATTTGCTCAGTATCATTGCCCTAGTGATTTCAATTTCACCAAGTTCCTTTCTCCTGTTCACCTTCTGACTTGGAGCTATTACTGGAATGTTTTTTTGTATCCTCTATAGTGAACACAGAAGCAAAATATTTATTCATTTCTTCTGCCATTTCCTTTATTAACTCCCCACTGCCATTCTCTAGAGGACCAACACTCACTTTACTTACTCTGTTCCTTTTTAAGTACCCAGAGAAACTCTTGCCACCTGTTTTTACATTTCTAGCTAGCTTCCTCTCATACCCTAACTTCTTTCTCCTGATTAACCTTTTAGCCATTCTCTGCTATTCATTATATTCTGTCCATTCATCTGTCCTGCCACTCATTTTTGCAGAGTTGTATGCTTTTTCCTTAAGTTTGATGCTTTCCTTAACCTCTTTAGTTAACCACAGATGGTAGGTCCTTCCCTTAGGATTTTTCTTTATAGTAGGAATGTACTTATTCTGGACACTCTGAAATATCCCCTTAAATATCTGTCACTGCTTCTCTACTGATCTATCCTCTAGCCTAGTTTCCCAGTTCACTTCAGCAAGCTCAGCTTTCATCCCCACATAGTTGGCCTTATTTAAATTTAAGATACTAGCCTTAGATCCACTCTTCTCCCTTTCAAACTGGATGTAAAATTCAATCATACTGTGGGCGCTGCTAACTCGCAGTGTCTTTACTCTGAGATCATTAATTAATCCTGCCATGTTACACAATACCAAGTCTAATATAACCTGCTCTCTGGTTGGTTCCAGAATATGCTGCTCTAAAAAACTATCTCGAAAGCATTCTAAGAACTCCTCATCCAGGCTACTACTGCCAATCTGATTTTTCAAGTTTCTGTGTAGATTAAAATCACCCATAATTATTGCCACCCCTTTATCACAAACACACAATATTTTCTTTCGAATACTTTGTCCTACACAGTGACTACTGTTATAGAGGGCCTGTAGAACACTCCCACTAACCTTTGACCCCCTACTATTCCTTATCTCCACCCAAACTGATTCTACATCCTGATCTCCTGAACCAAGGTCATCTCTAGCTATTGAACCAATGTCCTCTTTGATTAACAGTGCTACCCCTCCACCTTTACCTAGCTTCCTATTGTTCTTGAATGTCATGCACCCCTCAATTTTAAGGACCTAATGTTTGTTGTCCTGCAGCCATGTCTCTGTAATTGCTATAGATCATATTTATTTACTTCAATGTGGGTCATCAATTCATTTACTTTGTTATGAATGCAACGTGAATTCAGGTAGAAAACCTTCAGTTTTGTCTTTCTGTTACCTTTGTAACATCTAGGGTAGAATTTTCCCTCATTGGGGGGGTTGTGCGGAGGCGGGTACGGACCTGATCAGCACCCCCGATCGGGTCCGCGCTGCCATTTTACGTGTGACATGTGCCCGGAAGCACTGAGCGCTCCCTGTGCGGGCGGTGGGGGAGGGATTCCCTGAGTCGGGGCTTGTGTTCTTTCGTGCATGCTTGCAAAAGAGCGCAGAAATCTCCTTGAGGCACAGAGCTGCCTCAGGGAGATTAGTTTAAGTTCCAAACATTTTAATAAAGAGAAGAAAATATTTGAAGACATGTCCCCTCATTTGACTGTCTGCTCGGTCCCATTACCTGCCTCACTGACACTCACATCCTCCTGTCCCTCACTGCTGACCAAAACAGATGACCCTCGTCTAAGAGGTGTGACTGGCTTCTGGAACAAAGTATCCAGGCATTTCTCTCCCTCCCTTATGTTGTGCAGTGTCTGCATTTTGGCTTCCAGATCAATATTCCTAATCGGGAATTCCTCAAGCCGCTTACACTTCCTGCAGATGTGTTTGTCATGGATCGCCTTGGCGTCCAAAAGCTCCCACATCTCACAGCTGCAATATAACACCTGTCCCGCCATTCGAACTTATGTTACTTAGTTAATTTACTTTACTCACTTTCTTCCTACTTATGCTATATTTTACTGTGTTTATTGAACGCTAGGGACAACTAAAGGTTATATGCTTCTTAACTATAAGGTATCTGTTTTAGATGTTAGTTTAAATTACTTTATTTTTATTGATTTTTTATCTTTATTGTTTGATTTTAATTTTAAAGTTTTCAAACTTTGGTTTATCATTTTAAAGTTTTAGTTCTTTTTATTTATAGATCTACCTTAACTTGCCTGTCTAAGCTGGTTTCTCACACACTGTCCCTTAGACTGAGTGCTTACTGGCCAATCAACTTACTAGCTTCCTGTGATGTCACCTTTTTTCTTTTTCCCCTGACTGCTGCCTCATAGCAACTGAAACAGTGAAACCGTGCGTTCCTCAGCACCACTCCAACTCCCAGCAAGGTAGCCAGAAAGGTACAACTTTCCACAAGGATGTTGTCTAGGCACGTGCTTTGTAATCCACTTTTAGAAGCTTCTAGGAGCTTTGCCAACTTGTAGTTGCAAACATCTGCTGACATGTGGCAGCCATTTTAAAAATTAAGTGTCCTTTTAAAAGAGGGCATACAGTTTTTTTTAAAAAAAATGTCCTCATGCCTGCTTGGCATGAGAATGTATATGTCTCACTCTGCATAACAAGGTAGATTTGGACACAAAAAGGAGCTCATTTGGACTCAACCTTTCAGAATTTGAACACTATAATCTTCCAATTTCAGTTTAACCTATACCTGAACTGGTGGATTGTTCCTTGTTTCAAAATGTACTCCAAATATTAGAACACTTGACAGTGTGTTATGGAAAGGGGGAGAGATGGTGGGATAGCCTTTTCCCTTTCTCCTCACTTCTTGGGCACTCCACTCATAGTTATTCAATCAGAAACTTTCAGGAGACTTGACATCTTTCTGATTGTGTGCAGAAGTTGCAAAAGTCACATGACCCTCAGCAGCCTCCTTATCAGCCTTTTGATGTCCATTTTTAAATGCAACTCCAAAAAAGTATACCGAATGCAGTCCATGTTTAAAATTATGATTATAATTGCATGCTTTCACTAGGCATTGAAAAGTGCTGCACTTCCTCAACAACACCTGCTTGCTTCTGTATAATACTTTCAATATTGGAAATGCCCCAAACTGCTTCAGAGGTAGAATAAAAAAAGGTACATATATATGCTGAACTAAAAAGGAGGAATTGGAAACACTTTCAACACTTGGTTCTAAGGGTGGTGGTCTTAAAGGAGCAAAATTCCGGAGTATGGGGCCTATAAAGCTGAAGACAAGGCCATCAATCTGGAATGAAGAGGGAAGGGAATATAAGAGGCTATAAATAAGGAAATGGAGAGCTTGGGGGTGCTAGTGAGTAGTGGCACAAGAGATTGGGAGGGCAAGGTAATGGAGAATATAACAAGAGGATGAGCAATTTAAATTTGAGATATTGGAGGGCTTGTAGCCAATGTAGTCAGCAAGGACAGGGGCAATAGACAATTGATGTGGGATAGGATAAGGGAAACAGAGTTTTGGATGAGCTGACATTTCTGTACTGTGGAGAATGGGAACCAGGCAAGACAGCTTTGGAATAGTCAAGTCTGCAAGTCACTGGAGCATGGGGATGGTATTAATTGCGTGTAGGCTGAGGTGGCAGTGGAAGGGGTTGGAGGGATGTTACGTGGTGGAAATAAGTCTTTGATTATGATATCAGAAGCTCAGATTGGGATTGACAAGGATGCCATGATGTGAGCATTCTGGCTCAGCTGTGAGATAGTTTTGAGGGAGAAGTGTCCAGGAATTGTTCAAGAGTAGACAATCAGCTATGGTGCTGATGGAGGTAGCCTCATGATATCAAAGAATCAGGAAGGGTCAGAGAGTTAACCATGAGCCAATAGAAGTTGATCCTTGGATCCAATGGATGTACATAACTTCTCAGTGTTATGATCCCAGCTGATGTTACTACTGGACAAGTCAGATTCCAGGGTGGAACTCGGCTTTGTAGGCCCTATCTTTTAGTTTTTGTTTAGAAATTTGGAGGGTGGCTACTGAACAGAGTCATAGGAGTCAGCTGATTAACTTTTAACAAAATAAACAAGAAAAGAACTATATTACAATGCTCCTTCACCCACACTATGCCTTTACAGATATATACAGATTCGTAAGAATAACACAAATTACAAGAGTTGCCTTATACTCTCATCTTCATAGCAAGTACACAGTCCATGTAAACCAATAGGCAACCTGTGGTCAGGCACACCACAAGCTGAAACCAAGGCCTGAATTTTATGATCTGAACACACGTGAAATTGCGTGAGATAACATCGGGCATGTGCCCTGATGTCATCGCGCATGTGAGCAGTATTGAGGTTGGTGGGCGCGTGCGGCAGTTGGAGCCATGCCTGCCAACAATTAAATGGCCAATTAAGGCCCTTAAAAAGCCAATTGTATTCAATTTTACATTGCCTGTGCGATTTCGTGCTTATCGCACGGGCAAAATAGAGGCCGCCAGCCCGTTTTTAATGAATTTTCATCCAAGGGCAGTATAAAAAGTGTCTGGAAGCATTGCCATTGTGAGTTGTGAGGAGTTTAGGAGATAGTTTGCTGCTGGTTGCTTAGTGAAATTTGTCAGCTTTATCTCTGTTTTGAGCTTAAGCCTTAGCATTGCCATCCTTCATTTCAGGACTCATTGGTGTCTCCAAGGCCCCTGGAGGATTTATACTATGTGGACCCTTCCAGTCACCAGACAACCTTCTGTTTCTCTGGTAATGGAGATTGTGTACTCCACTGATGGCACTTCCTTTGAGGAGGGAGAGAGACATAAGGGAGAGGAGGACAGGTGGCTGTAGGCAGCATCCAAGGGAGCGACCTGTGGGAGGAGAGGCGCAGGCACGGGGCGCAGGGCCAGCACAGAGTTCAAGGCAGAAGGGGCAGCAGAAGATGACACTATCCTCCTGCCAGAGTGTACAGGCAGTGATGCAGCTACCTCAACATGTCAGAGGTGCAGTGCCAAAAGAGGCTCTGCCTCTCCAGGGAGGCTGTGACCTCCGTATGTCAGGTGATTGGGACGGAGATCACGTCCGACTGTGTGGGTGGCCACCCCATGCCAGTAGCTCTGAAGGTCACAGTGCCCCTCAAATTCTTTGCCTCCGGCTCTTTCCAGGGGTCAGTGGGGGACCTGTATGGAAGGTCCCAATCAGCTGTCCACAGTTGCGTGAAGCTGGTGACTGATGCTTTGTTTAGGTGGGTCATGACATTTATTCATTTCCGGATGGACGAGGCCAGCCAGGCTGAGCGAGCCAGAGGCTTCGCTGCAATTTCTGGGATCCCCCAGCATTCAGGGTGGCATCAACTGCACACATGTGGCTATCAAGGCGCTGGTGAGCCGGGTGCCTTTGTCAACAGGAAGGGCTTCCACTCCATGAATGTCCAGATATTTTGTGACCACCAGGCGCAGATTCTGCAAGTCTGTGCAAGGTACCCTGGCAGCTCCAATGATGCATTCATCCTCCAACACTCCCAGGTGCCACAGCTCCAACTCGACTGGATGGATGGCTGTTGGATGACAAGGGCTATCCGTTGAAAAGGTGGTTTATGATGCCTCTTTGGCACCCAAGAACAGGACTGGAGCAGAGGTGTAATAGGAACCATGCCTCCATAATGGCAGTGATTGAGTGGACCATAGGTCTGCTGAAGCTGAGATTCAGGTGCCTGGACCATTCAGGGGAAGCACTGCAATACCCTCCAGAGTGGGTATCACTGATAGTCATTGCATGTTGCGTTCTGCACAATCTGGCTCTGGCAAGGTGGGACCCAGTGGAGGAAGAGGATCTTGAGTCAGCTCCACAGGCAACAGATGTTGACTCCAGTGGTGGATCAGAAGGGGTGCCTGGGGAAGAACACGGTGAGGACGTGGGGGCAGACCTCTGGAACCTTCAGGGAGGCAGGGACACCCGGGGGGCCTTGATTCCACGCTCCTTCAGCTAGGCTGCCAAGGCACTGCTTCCACCTCAAGCCAGGGGTGTTGCCTCCTTACCAGATGTTTGAAATGACCCATTCCATTGAACCCAAAGTCCATTCAGTACCTGTGCAATAAAGTTTAGAGCCACTCACATCCAGCATGACAGACTGATGAGCCCTGCACCTACAAAACAAGTGAAGCATACTCAGGCCATTAACACAAAAGCAAAATTTATATAATGTTGACACTCACAGAAAATGCACATAACATTATAAGGTGTCAATGGTCACACCAGTAGACAAATTAACAAAACATGGCAGAACAGAAGATCACCCATGAAAAGTCCCTCTTGTGCTCATGGTGCCTTAAACTTACACTTGCAAGTGCAGTGTCTTGGTGACCCCCCTCCCCCTTACTGGCAGTGACATTGGAGGCAGCCTGCTGACTCTGTTGTCCTGTTGGCTTTGATGACCTTGGCGGTCATCCTTTGGCCAGTGGAACCTGTGCTGATCCCGCCTTGGAGAGAGAGTCCAGCATCACAGCTGGCCTCTCCCCAGCCGTCACAGCCTCACCAGATGCCACGGTCACTAGCAGAGGGGCAGAGGAGCTGCTGCCATCATCCAGAGCATCTTGAGGAGCCCACAGAGATGATAAGCAGCTCATGCACCAATGTGAGGTCGGTCTGGACCTCTCTGCTCGCCATTGATGGAAAGACACCTAGCTGGGATACTGGCTGCCTCATCCATCTCTCACACCGACACCGACCACCTGAGGTCAGTGCCTGTGTGAGGGCTTGCAGGTCCGAGCGCAACCCCAGGAACTCCTGATTCTGTCCCTGGAGCTGCCTCTCCGTGAGAGTCACCATTCTCTCAATGGCGGAGGAAATGCTGAGGGTCAACACAGTACTTATGCTCTGCATGGACTCTTCCATGACACAGACCATGGCACTCAAACCCTCAGGAATCTCCGCCAAATCCTCCCACCCATGCCACTGGATATCCAGCATCTGCCGCCTAATGAACGACTCCAGAGTCTTGCCATCTGCCTCGGACTCAGCATCATCCTGGCCTCCGACTGCCGGCGCCCTGGACACTCTCTGCCTCCCCCTGTTCCTCACGCAAGTGTGCCATGCCCTCACTGCTGTGCACCGACATTGTAGCCGACAATCTAATGTCCATCAAGGTGCTGGTATCTGTAGTGGTGCCTGGTGCAAAGAGGGGGTGCATCTGATGGCCATTGGTCCTCCTTTGTCAAGGGTGGCTCATCAGGGTCCTGCATTCATTGGCTGGATGGCGATTCTAGGGGAGAAAAACGACATGTCATTAGAATTAACCATCACACTGTCACTGTGCGTGCCAGGCGCCCTGGTGAGACAATGGAGATCTGCATCATGGTGCTATTGTCTTTCAATGAACAATGGGGACTCCAGATTTGAGGTTTCCATTACAGTTGTGACAACATGACAATGTTTACACACTCCGACACTCTCGCACCTGTGCACTGCACTCTTACATTTGTCAGACTCCTGCCTCTCCACGGCTGGTGGAATGAGCTGGGTACTGGAACTCCATCCCTAAGGCATCGATCTCATACCTCATCAATATGAGCAGGTTTGGGGGGCCTCCGCCTGTCCTTAACCTCTCAATGTTGTTATGGCTTCTCTTCTGAAAGGACAGAGGAGCATTGATTAGTCCACTCTCTACCTGCAGTACCATTGCAGCCTGGCCAACCCCACCTGAGGAACACCTTGCAGGGCACATCCGAGTCATGGCCTTCAACCTGCAAATCAATCAGGCCAGGCAGCCAGAGCTCACTGCTGTGGCTGGTCCCGATGTCATTAACAGTTAGTACTCAGACTCTTGCATCCCTGAGCACCAGTCATTAATGCTTCCCCACATGCCAACTTGATACTCATCCTTGCTGAGCGCAGCAGATTATTGAATCTTTTGCGGCACTGCACCCATGTGTACCGCACAACATCATGGCCGCTGACCTGGGCTGCCACCTCTGTCCATGCTTTCTTGGTCAGGTGTGGTGGCCTCCTCTTGGCATCCCTGGGGATGAGGATGTCCCACCTGGCACTGACCTCCTCCACGAGGATTCCCAGGCACTCATTCAAGAACCGGGGGGTGGAGGGGCAAGTATCCCCAGGACTTGCCCTCCAGCCTGGCATCCCCAGCAGGTGTAGATGCAGCTCAAAAAAAATGTTTTGTCAAACAACTCCAAAGCTACAAAGTGTATCCCGGCAGCTTTCAGGGAGCTGCCTCTGCTGCTTTTAAATCCCCCACTGGGTCACCATTGGGCCTGGTGCCTGACAGGCTCCCAACCCCGCCAGCCCTTCTGACCATTGTGCAGACACGTTTCACGCAGGGCGGCCCTTAATTGGCCACTCAGCTGCATTTCCAACGTGACACATTCAACCAAATTTCTCATTGAAATATCATGTGCTTTCCTGCTTGTAGCTCCGGGTGCAAATAAAGTCTCCAACACTTGGGGTACGTTCACTTGTTTAAAATCCAGCCTCTTGCTGAAAACTTGAGTTGTTAGAACCCAGTGTGCAAATGAAAATAAATGAGGCTTTTAAATGGAAGTAGGTCTTACCATTGTGCATTGCACAGTAAAGTTAGAAAACAATAGAAGGTTCTGGGATCTTGCAACAAATGAAGCCTTGGTTCAGTTTTTTAAGAAACTGAGGCAGAGATGTCATTGAAACAAGGTTCTGTGGTTTGTAACTGCTGTCTTCAGTAATTGGAGGTCTTTAGGTTTGCAAACTCTGCTGGACATATTCTGGGAAATATCATCATATGATTGGCACCCCATCCATAAACATTCACTCCCTCCACCACCAACGCACAGTGGCAGCTGTGCAAGATGCACTGCAGCAACTCACCAAGGCTCCTTCAACAGCACCTTCCAAACCCACGACCACTACCATCTAATAGGACAAAGGCAGCAGATACATGGGAACATCACCACCTGGAAGTTCCTCTCCAAGTCACTCACCATCCTGACTTGGAAATATATCGCTGTTCCTTCACTGTGGCTTTGTCAACATCCTGGAACTCCCTCCCTACACCACAGAGACTGCAGCGGTCCAAGAAGGCTGCTCACCACCACCTTCTCAAGGGAAGTTAGGGATGGGTAATAAATGTCAGCAACGCCCTTATCCCATGAATGAATAAAAAAACCTCCTACCTTCAACTGCCCTTCCTTCCATTGGTCGCCCGACATGTGCATCGTTATGGAACCCTGCCTTCCCAAGGCTTTTCAATGTGCCCCATTTTAAGTTTTAGAACTGATCAGCCTATATTTCCTCTGTGTGGTAAGTGTAAGAAAGCTGTATTCCAAGTGCCTATGAATAGTCTATAATTAAATTATGCAGAGAACATGCGGGAAGTCATGAGTTCCCAGATGTGGGCAGGATCATGTTTGGTTGCAATGCCCATATTCAAAAGCCTACCAAAATGTATTCTTTAGGCTCACTCATGAAGAATGGCTATTCCGCTATGTGTCAACAACTTCAGTTGAAAATGTTTTGCTCCACTTTTAATGTGAGCAAAAGTCAGTGCTAGCATAAATTGGTGAAAATATATCCCTTGGAGAGGATGGGAGAAAATGAGTGAAAAATGAATTAAAATGGTCCCAACGAGAGGCCATTCTACACAGTTCATATCTGATGCTTATTGAAATGCTTTTTTTCTGCTTCCACAAAATAAAAACAGCTTTAGAAGAACCAAAACAACATAAATTTTGAATTAATGATCTCATGGGGAAAAAAAGGCTAGATAACAAAATTTCTCGATCTCACACATAGCGCCTGACTGCTGCTCTCACTTAAACTACCCATTGCTATATATCACTATCCAGATAACCACAGGTAAAACTAATCACGGTAAAATTAGGTTAATACTTTTTTGTTAACAATAGAATTCAAAGATCCAGTTGTATAAGCAGGTTACATGCTGGTAATGCAGTGATAGATTTTGCTGCTGATGTCATTCCATTGGAATGATAGCTCTTCTGATGTTTCATTACTCATTCATTTCAATGGAACGCAGAGACACCATGCTTTATTTATATTTTGCTCATGATTTCACTTGTTATTTTTGTGTGACTCTCTGGAGTACACACACCAAGCCAAATGCCTAAAACACGTGTGAAGGGTTTCTGAAAGAGCTCAGCTTCTAGTTGAATTGAACTGGTAGCAAAATATCCTTATTTTCTTTCCCTGAACTACTGAAGTCTGCTGATATCACATTACAGGGAGCAGGTATTTTGACATATCACAGGTGCATTTTATTTCAAGTTCATGTTGGAACCCCATTCATTGACTTCCACTCACTGACTAGCTGACTACCTGTCTGATGGCCAATGCTTTACATTCTGCTGTTCTATTTTATTTGCTCACACATACGTTTTCTGTCCTTCTGCTGTCTTCAGTCCAGCACACATCTCAAAAATTGTCTCCTACCTTCTTCAACCCCTAACACTGAATATATATCTTTCTATCCAGAACTCTTACTATTATTTCTCACTCACTGGGTTTCTCCTGTTGTGACTGTTTTTCTCTTATCTCGATTTATTTTCCTCATCTTGTTTCTGATTTTAAATATTAATCATATTTCTTCTTCACTATCATTCTCAATTTTCTCACTATATTGCTTTACCCATCTTGTTTCACTTGTCCTTGGAACTATCAGTCTCTCTTGGCACTAACCAGCCCTTCCCTTCTATGTTCTGCTCTATTCTAACTTGTCATCTTGGAGTTTAGCCTGATTTTAGCTTCTTAATGCCCTTTCCTCTCATGCTCTGTCTTACCCCCACCCAGTCTTGCTCCATCCTGTTTTTCTTTTCCCATTCTCACTGCTATTTCTCTTTTTCCAGTTCACTTTCTCTTAACAGAACTTACTTTTGGTTTGCTCTCTCTCCTACTGCATGTCCAAGCCTCTTTATTTGTATCTTTCTTACACATTTCATTTGTACTGGTGTTGAGAATGCTTGGAAATTTCTATATTCGATCCATTCTTTCCATCTCTAAATAACAAAATCAAAGCAAAACTGAAGCAAACATTCTGGAACTGACAGCTGAAGCAACTGCTTTGCAGCACACCAGACATGAACAGTGAAGGTAGCAGACACAGAATGGGGCCCAGCATTCCACTCAACTGGCGTGGTCTGCATCACAGAATTCCACCAGAGTATTAAAACACCAGCCATCCTGTTAGCTGTGCTAAAAATAAACTATATTTTACTTTTTAAAGGCATCAATCTAATCTTAAATATATATAATAACAGTGATGCGTAGTATAAATATGATACAGAAATTGGGAGCAGTCGCTGACCTAAAAATAAGCTACTTCTTGATATTGGGCTACGTAATCCACTTGTCGTTTGGGTTTATGGTTTATGTGGCCTGATGTCACTCAGGTTATTTTTGGAGAAACAGCCTCACCCCTGTCTGTATCCTTGCCTTCTTGACATAACATGCCCAGGCTGAAAATGTCAGACCAAATGGTGAAAACAGAGTTGGAAGTTTGGGTGAGTCCTTTATGTCCCCTTCTCATATCCATCTTGTCAAATGTACGATAATGAAACAAAGCCGTGAGTCTATGTTCACATTTCAATCAGTAAGTTGAATTCTGAACGCATAGGGCATACATGTTAGAGTGCAACTGTTGCCCCCATTTTGCTTTTTATTAGCTTTTATTAATTGAGATAAACTATTTTTTCTCATAATTTTCTTTTTTTCCCCCTTCCTCACACCTCCTGTTCCACGCAATTTCTCCAGCCAAGAGGACAGATGGAAGACTTGCTGCCTCCTTGCTCTTGTATGATTGAATTTAAGGTGTAGAAGAGATGCCTGAAGAGAATCTTCTGGTCTCCCCTTCCTGCTGATGAGGAGGTGCCTCACCTCAGGCTAAGCTTTCCCCATGGTGAGAGGGTTAAGATGGGTAAGATTGGTAAATGGGAGAGCACTTCCTCTCCTTACTATTTGTGGTGAAATCAGAAGCATGATATAAGAATTATGATTTTGATATAAATAGCGCAAATAGCAAACAGAAGAAATCTTCCCCTATGTATAGAATTGGGATAGAAAGGAGTAAGTGCAGCCTAGTGAAGCGTCATATCATCTTTGATTATTATATAGAATGTACAGCACAGAAACAGTCCATTTGGCACACTAGTCCATGCCGATGATTATGCTGTACTTGAGACTCCTCACATCTTTTCACAACTAATCCTCTCAACATAAGGCTCTTTTCTCTTCTCCCCCATATGCTTAGCGAGCCTCCTTTTAAATACTTCTACACTACGCACCACAACTGCTCCCTTATTACAAGTTCCACATTCTTATTTTCTCTTGGTTAAGAAGTTTCTTATTAATTCCTTATTTGATTTCTTGGTGCCTATCTCATATTGATGGCCTCTAGTTTTGCTCTTCTCCAAAAAAGGAATCACTCACTTTGTGTTGTATTCTTTAACAAAAAAGAACGTCTTTTAATTTTTATAATTATAAAGCAGGATACTAGCTGGCCTAGTTTTATACTGATATCTGACACACGTTAAACACAGGAGGAAAATTCCCTTCCCCCAACCATCCCCTCTAGCTTTTTACTGTATATGATTGTGAAACAGTTGTTTTGAATTATGTCATGGATAGTAAGGCTAGAAATTGTTTTTTAAAAAGGTCATTGTTGAAATTGGAACTATCTATAAATAAATAATTTATTAAAAGTTTACACATTTGCTGTGAATATTTTTGTCATAGATTCCCACATCCACATGTTGCCTATGTAAATTTGTCATACCACAGCTACAGCCTTCCACCAGTTGTGACTCTGAATGTTTCTCCCACCACTGCAACCTGTATTGCAGAGAATTTCCAATTTTCCAACCAACTTTACATCACTGCTTCCAAAATTGCTGTTAGTTTTGATTTGTAACTTTAAATAATAATATAAGATAATAATAATACTAATAATATATTAGATAAAAGTAAGGATAGGGCATATAGACTCAAAAATGGCAAATGGATTATATCTGCTTTCCCTGGTCCAATTATTCTCTGCCCTCTAATCCTAATTACCTGAAGGCTACACTTGGTCTTAACTCTCCATCCTATAGAAGATCGATTAGTATTGACATAACATTTTGAATAATTATGAACTTTGATACAGCATTCTAAATCCCTGTTATATTTTTAGTAGGAATATTGTAATATGGTGGATATCCGCTATAACTTGTGTTTTGGTAGGAGCCAATTATAATACTTTTTGATTCCATATGAAGTAACAGGTGGCATATTCCCACTTTGACTTCCTCAAAGTCCTGAGGTGCGTCAGCAGCTTAAGTTGAGTTGTTTGTCGCTCCTCCAATATTGGGGGGAAGATGGTGGCACAGTGGTATTGTCACTGGACTAGTATTCCAGATAATGCCCTGGGTTTGAATCCCACCATGTCAGATGGTGAAATTTGAATTCAATAAAAATCTGGAATTAAAAGTCTGATGATGACAATGAAACCATCACTGATTGTTGTAAGAGTCCATCAGGTTCACTAATGCCCTTTAGGGAAGGAAATCTGCCATCCTTAACTGGTCTGGCCTATATGTGACACCAGACACGCAGCGATGAAGTTGACTCTTAAATGCTCTCTTAACAAGGGCAATTAGGGATGGGCAAAAAATGCTGGCCTAACCTGCGACGCCCACATTCCAAGAACAAATTTTTAAAAATATTCAGGCCAAGGATTTTAAATCTGCCACACTGGGGGACTGTGAGGATGAGGGTTCAGGATAAGTAGGACTTAGTGTCGGACATGATATATCTGAAAAAAGTTTGGACAAGTTGGAGTTTATGGTCATTGGAGATTGAGTGCAGAGTATGGTCTCGTTCAGCCTGATGGAATAGATAGGGAGGGGCATGGAACCAATGTCAAGGGGCCAAAGTTTGTGGTGTGAGCCACTGATGATAAATTTGGTCTTCCTGATGTTGAACTGAGAGGCAATATGGTTCAGGCTTGACGATTAACATCATGAAGCCACTCAAGAGATTGATAAAAACGATGCATATAATGGCTTGATGGAGCAGACAGGTTTCAACAAGGAATGGATTAACTTTATTACAGACAGCTTTTCAGGTGCTACATGCTTGATCAAGACTGTCATCAGGAAGACCTACCCCAAGGTTCACCCGCGGTTTGGACTCAATGGTCGGAGCCTGCCAGAACATCGTGTGACCCCTGGTAGACAGCAGGAGAGGCTATACCTTCAGTTACTACATTTCCTTCCCCGTCAGTTTTTTCAGAATTTCTATTTACAGGGAAACATTTGAATATCCAACAACATATATATACTTACAACTTCACATGATTAAAGATCGAGGGTGGAATCATGCCAGATTTGCACTAAGTGCGGTAGCAGGTGGGTAAAACAATGTTTTACCTGCCAGCCACAATGGTGGCATTTCACGCCATATCGTACCAAACGCACTGCATTAATTATGTATTCCTTGGAAACACGGCATTTCCATGGCAGATGGGCTCTCATTTGCCCACCACACCATCACCTTGCCACTTTGGCATGCCAGGCACCATATTTAAATGCCAGCCCCGCACACACATCTCAGTGTTTCCAGCCCATGACTGCTGCAAATAAGACATGGCCCTGAAAAGCAAAAGACTGCAGCCCCCAGGTTCAATCACGTGTCCCTCGGGTGCCTTTTGGATACAATGGAAATTTGCTATGAAGTCCTCTACTTTCGCTCTGGCCGCGGGATGTGCAGCAACATCACTAATCCGGCTTGGAAGGCGGTGGCAGTAGTGGTTAGCGCCAACGCCCTTCAAAAGAGGATATCCATCCAGTGCTACAAGAGGATGAATGATTTCCTCCATTCTGCCACTCTTCTCACACTCTCAGCTCTCACACACACAAACCCACACATCTACAGGGCCCTCACTCACTGCCAGTTCAAGAGAGATCACCATTCATTCTCTCACACACACCGTCATTGTCCTCATCCTGTCCAGACAGCGTCTATAGACCCTGGGTCTAGCTAGGCGCTGACCAGCGACGGGTCGCTGTGGCTCTTCGGCAGCGTGTGCGCAGGAGATCCAGCCACCCTTCTTCCAGAGCGTGCTGCTCCTCCCTCTGCACAACCGGGTGCCTCAGTTGCTCTTTTCTCCCTTGTCTTCACTCTCTGTAAGCCACGAGGCATACAGCTAAGTCACCGGGCTCCATGGTCCTGATGTACTCCTCGTGCCAAATGAAAGAGAGAGATGAGTGGGTTAGCATGGGTGTACGAAGAACCTCTCTTGGTTAAGTATTAAGGTCCCTTAATCCTGGAGAGTGCTGGCCACCACTTGGATGGCCAGAGATTAGTGTGCTGCATGGCTGCCCAAAACTCCACCCACCTCCTCCCCACTCTACCCAACTGATTGGTGGCAGCTTTGCCCACTGGGCTGCACGCTGTGCTCTCAGCTCAGGTGCAGGCATTCTCTTAGCCCACACTACAAGGCTGCACTGTTAGCTTGAACCATGTGGGAGACTGGTCCAAACCGGGATGATGACATTGCAAGGGGCTGTGAGCACCTCCACCAGTGATTGCTCTATTGCCAGCTATAGCAAGGAGATTGTACAACATGCCCAGTCATCCAACTGTCCTGCAGTCCACTAAAATGCTCATTACTTTGCAGTTAGTGCGTGAGGGGTGAAAAGCTCTGAAGCACTTGGTGGCACTTCAATACCTCTGTGTTGCTTGAGTGGGCAGAGAATCTAGAGGCCTGACTCCAATCATAATAATATGGCTGCACCTGAACTATCTCAGCTGCAGAGGAATGGCCACTTATACATCCCTCGCCCACCCACCCCCAACTCCCCACCCCACATGTGCTTGTGCGCTACCTTCAGCTACAGAGCAGCCCTTGTCCCCCCACCCCCCCTCTCCCAAGTCGTCTCAACCACAGGGCAGCTCTTGCCCACCATCCTGTATCCCCCTAGCTAATGTGCCTCAACCTTGAAGTACAACAGGTGACCCAGGCGGGCAATCCACAATGTTACTGTATATTCACCTCCGAGCTCCCCTCAAAGTGCATCCACCAAGTGCATGCCTTATATAAGCTGTTGTGAAACACATTGGCGTGCTTTCCCTCCGACGTGGACAGATGATCCAGCGGGGTGGGGGAATGAGTCCGGCGGGCTGGCCTATAATGATATGCTGATGTATTATAATGAGGTTCCCGACATCCAATGGTGGGGAATGCAGGTGCCATCGACAGGCTGAGCAGACGATCGCAAACTGGTTTCCCGACTTATGAAACCAATTTTTGGCCTTCTCACCATATTGTCTACTCACACCACTGAACACGGCCAATGCCAGCAGGCATGGAAAATCCCTGCCAAGTCTCTGAGGTGTTCTCCTAAAATGGCTAGAGCGGCTTAGCTCCACCATTTGATCTTCTTCAACAGGATCGACAGGATCTGGAATTGCAGCATGAGACACATGGATAGAAAGTGGCAGTTCTGGGTTTGGCAACTCTACAGAGACATCGGGCATGTCTATTCTAGGTCAGTCTGTCACCTCAGGAATTGACAGTTCGATGTTAATCAAAGGCAGAATAGTTGGTTGTTGAAATATCTCTCTAGCACAAATGTGATATACGTCCTTCCGAATAATTCCATCTTCCACTTATACTTAGAAAGATAATGGACCAGTCTCTGAGACAATGGTTCCAAGAACCCAACACGGTCCATTTCCAAAATTTCATACGAATACCGTGTCACCCACATGGATATCGTGATTAAATTTTTGATTCCGCTGATTCAGCTCTACCTTTCCCTCTAAATTTGGAAACACCAGCTTAATCGTGTACGTGGGTGGCATTTCATTAACAATTCAGACAATGATGAAGTCATATTCGAATGTGACATTGTATGATAACTGAGAAGAAAGCAGGAAAGTTGAGTTTCTAGTGTACCTTCTGATAATCTTTTCATACCAGACTTGAAAGTTTGTACAGCTCTCTCGGCTAAACCATTTGATGAGGGATGGTTAGGGGCTGTTTCAATATGTCTGATTCCATTCAGATTCATGAATTTCTGAAACTCTGTGCTGGTAAAGGCTGTACTGTTATCAGAAACGACAATTTCAGGTAGGCCATGTATGTTAAAAAAGTGACACAGCTTCTTGATAGCTGCACTCAATGTTGGTGATTTGACATCTTATATATTCATCTATTTAGGATGTGCATCCACAATCAACAAAAGCATTGTACCTAAGAATGGTCCTACGTGATCAATACGTAGTCTAACCCAGGAACTAGTCTAACCCAGGGTTGACCAGGCCACTCCCATGGATGTAGTGCAGCTGGAACAGGCAACTTCTGTTGTTGCTGACAACGGGGGCAGTGCTTGACCAGACTTTCAATGTCACTGTCAATGCCTGGCCACCCGGCATAGCTTTGCGCAAGCATTTTCATCCTTAATATGCCTGGATGCGGACTGTGAATCTCTGCCAAAGGGGTTCTCTACCTTCTGATGGGACGGCAACTCTTGATACCCACAACAAAATTCCATCTTGGCAGCTTAACTTTGTGTTTCTGGCATGGAATGGTCTCAAATCTTCAGGTACAGGCAAATTTGACCATGCTTGCAAAACAAAGTTTCTGACTTTCTTTTTCTCTGACTTTCTGGGCCAGCATTTATTGCTCATCCCTAGTTGCCCTTGAGAAGGTGGTGGTGAGTTGCCTTCTTGAACCGCTGCAGTCCATGTGGTGTCGGTACACCCACAGTGCTGTTAGGGAGGGATGCCAGGATTTTGACCCAGCGAAAGTGAAGGAACAGTGATATATTTCCGAGTCAGGATGCTGAGTGACTTGAAGGGGAGCTTCCACATGGTGGGGAGTCAGGAGGTGAGTTATTCGTCGCATGATTCCTAGCCTCTGACTTGTTCTTGTAGCAACAGTATTTATATGGCTAGACCAGTTCAGTTTTGGTCAATGGTAACCTCCATGATGTTAATAATGGGGGATTCAGTGATGGTAATGGCATTGAATACCAAGGGGCAATGGTTGGATTCTCTCTTGTTGCAGATGGTTATTGCCTGACACTTGTGTGGTCTGATTGTTAATTGCCATTTGTCAGCCCAAGCCTGGATATTCTCCAGGTCTTGCTGCATTTGGATATGGACTGCTTCAGTATCGGAGGAGTCGCGAATGGTGCTGAGCATTGTGCAATCAGCGAACATCCCTGCTTCTGACCTTATGATCGAAGAAAGGTCCTTGATGAAGCGGCTGAAGATGGTTGGACCAAGGACTCCTGTACTGATGTCCTGGAGCTGAGATGACTGACGTGCAACAGCCACAACCATCTTCCTTTGTGCTAGGTATGACTCCAGCCAGCAGAGAGTTTTCCCCCTGATTCCCATTGACTCCAGTTTTGCTAGGGCTCTTTGATGCCACACTTAGGCAAGTGGTTATAGTAGTTGATCATACCCAGGAAAGACTTGAGTTTGGTTACATTGGATGGAGAGGGCGCATCTTTTATTGCCCGAACTTTCTCTTCTATCAGATGCAAACCCCTGGTGTCGACCCTGTGACCCAGGCAAGTAACTTCTGGTGTTTGAAATGTACATTTTTCCTTCTTTAACCGTACACCGGCTTCCATGAACCTTCTTAGCACCTCTTCCAGGTTAACCAAGTGTTCGTCTCGGTTGACCCTGTGATCAAAACATCAGGTATACTACCACTCAGGGAAGTCCTTGCAAAAGACTCTCCATCGTTCTCTGGAAGATAGCACATGCAGTCGACACTCCAAAGGGTAGGCAAATGTATTGATAAAGACCCTTATGTATGTTAGTAGTCACGTTTTCTCTTGATGTGCTATCCAGTTATAATTGTTGGTAAGTGTGGCTTATATCCAACTTTGTGTAGGACTTGCCTCCAGCTAGCTTTGCATATAAGTTGTCTATCCTTAGAATGGGGTTGTTGTTTAGTTTTGTTGCCTTGTTCACAGTCAATTTATAGTCCCCAACAATGTGTATGCATTAGTCAGGCTTAACCACTGGAACTACGGGTGCTGCCCATTCCAAGAATTGGACAGGTTGGACTTTTCTAACCATCACAGTTCTGCATCCACCTTCTCCTTCAAAGCATTAGGCACAGGTCTGGTCTTAAGGAAACGTCGTGTCGCCTGAAGATCCGCATGTTGACCTGCATGCCTTTTAACTTCCCTAATTCATCCCAACATACCATGTCGTATTTCCTTAGCAGTTCAGGAACTACTCCTGTTTTCAGATGAAATATCTTGGACCAGTCGAGCTTGATCTTCTGTAACCAGTCTCGGCCTAAAAGACTGGGTCCCTCTCCTTTCACCATTATTACAGGCAGCTGGGCTGTCTGTTGCCTATAAGACACTGGTACTCTGGTGATGCCCTTTACCTGAAAAGATTCTCCAGTGTTTGTCTTTAAATTAGCAGTCGTCTGCTCCAGGTTTATTGGCTATCTATCTTCATTAAGGTATTTAAAAGTGTGCACTCCCACCACTGTAATGGAGGTCTAGTATCCACCTCCATTATTAGTGGCTTCCCATTAACTTGGATTGTGACAGTGATAGGTTCATTTTTTACAGTGGTGACGCTATACAAGGAATAAATGTCGGCGTCGGCAGCTTCAGGTTCTGCTGTATTTTTAAATTCAGTCATGTTGGTCTGCTGCTTTACGGGCTGTTTCGATTACCTTACCACATGACCTTTCTTATGGCAATTCTGCCTCCTTGAATTTATAGGTGTCCAGTCCGTGGTCACCTCCACATCTATAACAACTTAATCTTGGAATCACTACTGAAGTGTTTCTACTCTGCCTTTTCATGTTTCTAACAGTTGACATTGCATCTCGTTTCGATGCTGTGAGTCTGGTTTTCGTGCCACAGTCGGCAGTAGGTTCCTGCCCCATATGAAGAACGGCGCCATGTTGTATGTATTGCAAAGCCTGCAAGTCTCTCGCAGCACTTTCCATGGTGATGGAGATTTCTAGGGCGTGCTTAAAGTCAATGTCGACCTCAGCATGTAAACAATGTTGTATGGCGTCATCCTGAACTCCACAAAATAATCGGTCCCGCAGCATATCATTTAATGTGTCCCCGAAGTCGCAGTGTTCTGTCAACTGCTTGAGGTTCGCTAAATAGGTTGCGATGGACTCTCCCAGGGCCCCAACTCCGGAATTAAATTTAAAATGCTGCATTATTACAGATGACTTTGGCTGGAAGTGCGTTTTCATGAGGTCCACTAATTCATTGTAGCACTTAGCATTGGGCGCACGCGGGGCCATCAGGTTGCGAACAAGTTTGTATGTCTTACTGCTTCATACACTCAAAAGGATGGCTTTCTTCTTTTCCTCCAAGGTAATTTTGTTCGCTACGAAATAAAAACCAAGGTGCTGTACATACTGGCTCCAGTCGTCCATAGTCACATCATATGGATCGATTCTGCCAAAGAGTGGCATGAATGATGAGTAGTCTTTTCTTTTTCTTAAGACTTGATGTACTCATGGTAACAAGGTGAGATGCAGCATCGGAGCTATTTTAACCTCATCGCCAAATGTAATGACTCGACGGAGCGGGCAGGTTTCAACAAGAAATCGATAAACTTTATTACAGAGACCTATTGTGCTATATTCTTGATCAGGACTCTTGTCAGGAAGCTCCACCTCCCCCCGGATTGCCCGTGTTTAGGGGTCATTGGTCGGAGCCTCCAA
The DNA here is from genome assembly GCF_964194155.1 of Cetorhinus maximus. NCBI lineage: Eukaryota > Metazoa > Chordata > Chondrichthyes > Lamniformes > Cetorhinidae > Cetorhinus > Cetorhinus maximus. The sequence continues at coordinate 55,961,244 of NC_135880.1, forward strand.
GAACATCACGTGTCCCTTGATCGATAGCAGGAGAGGCTATACCTTCAGTTATGGATATGTAAAACTCATGATGTGCATGCAGGTAATGTCACTAAAGGGCAACATATAGATATAAATGAAGAGGAGGTTGAGGATAGACCCATGAGGAAAGGGAGAGAAACCATTAATGAAGATGCTCTGGCAATATTTGGAAACATCTGAATGTTACCATGAAATGCTATTTCCCTGATGGAGAGGTATGTGAGGAGGATAACAGACTTAACCATATCAAAAACTGCAGGGGGTTGAGGAGGGATAGCACAAAATTGCAGATAATAGCATTCATGACTTTGGCTATGCAGTTTAAGTGCTGTAAATAGACCAGATTATGAACGAGAAGGATTTAGACAAAGCAATTTTAGAGAGATGAACATCATCAAGTTAAACAGAGGTCAGAGATGAGATGGTAGTTGTAGAAAATGGATGGGTTGAAGGTGGATTTAAATTAATTAAAAATATTTGTACATAAAATTATTTATTTATGCTTTGCAACCATGAGGTGGTCTTGCAGTTTGAACTGATCGCCCCATAGTTGTAATGGTTTATGCATTGTCAATTTCACACCAGTAATTGGGGAGTATCTACTATGTAGTAATAAATCAAAGAAGTTTCTATTAAATTTCAGAATCAGGTAATGTCAGAGAACTTCCCAACATCTCTCTGGTAAGTGCACTGTGCAGTATGGCAATGCAAAGGAACATATGTACAGATCAGAGGCTGATCCCTGTTCTGTGCTGAGTCAACTGATCTCCATCAGTACATTAGTGGAGTCTAACAATTGGCTTCTGTGTTCCTCTGCAATGAGGGAACTATTACTGATCCTGTGACTGTGCTGGTCGGTGTTAGTGAATCAGATGAGATTAGTATAGGACATAGTGATGATGTTCTATTTGTTGGTGCCATTCTGAACGATTGGTAGCAAGCTCCTCCCAGTCATTAAGATCAATGCCACTGCACTTCAAGGAAAGCTTCAGATTGTCTTTGAAACATTTTCTTTGTCTTCTCCTGGAACCTTGGTCATTTGAGAGTTGAGAAACAGGGCCTGGCAGGGGAGATGCTTTTCAGCCATCCAGACATAGTATATAGTCCATCAAAGTTGATTTTGCAGGAGGTTTGCCTGAATGCTTGTGGAGCTGACTTCAAGAAGGACACTAACATTTGTTCAACAGTCCTCCCATTGAATCCAGAGGATGGTACAGAGGCATTTTGGATGGAATTTCTCTAGCACTCTTATGTGTCACTGATACACCGTCCAGATCTCAGTGCACTACAAGAGCGTGGTGACAACAACTGCCCTGTACACCAAGACTTTTGTTGACTTGCAGAGTCTTTATTGTCAAATGCCCACTGCCATAGTTTGTAGAAGGCTGAGCTGGTGCAGTCGATCCAGTGTTGGATCTCCTTGTCAGTGGTGCCTTTTGAGAGAGATGCACAACATATTCCAAAGTATTCTCCTTCAACATACACAGGTCAAATATTTGGCTGACCAGGTGTGGATTGATATTTGAGTTTTGTTTTGGCAACATTAAAGGACAGGCTGAGTTTCTTTTATGCAGAACTGAAGAGATCGAGAGTGGCTTGCAAATGTAATGCAGAGAGGACAATGGCACCGCAGTCATTCAAAAACTGTAGATCATGCATGGTGGTCAGTTTAGTTTTGGCACAGAGGTGATTGAGGTTAAAGAGTTTTCCATCTAGACACCAGATGGCTGTTGATCTTTGGTGAGGTAACAATCCAATGTCATGGAGATTGCAAATGGTATATGAGCTATCACACAGCCTTGCTTGACACTAGTTCGAATTTGCCTGTTTCAAATCTTCCAGTCAAGGCAGTTGTATTCATAGCATCATGAAGCAATTACAGGATTGTGATGAGGTTCATTTGACATACAAGTGTTTGAAGCACAGTCCACAGAGCCTTTCAATTTATTGAGGCAAATGCTTTGGTCAGATAGATAAGCACTCAAAGAGAGTTCCTGTTGTTGTCCTCGACATTTTTCTTGGATTTGCCTGGCAACAAAGACCATGTCACTCTGGAAGCTCAGCCACACATTTCCGGGAGGATTTCCTCAGGCACAGGAAGTGGGTGATTCAGGAGAATGCATGTCAGGATTTTCCCTACTATGGACAAGAAGGGAATTCTTCATTTCCACAGCATGATTTATCTCCCTTCTTAAAGATATTCTGGCCTCACGGTGGCGGGACCCATTGCGAATGATGCCGTGGCCCAGCCAGAAGTCCATTAACTTTCGACGGAATCGGGCGATCCCGGTGACAGGCGAGGCCGGAAAATCCCACCCAAAGTTACAACTGTCGCATTTCTGAAGTCGGGGATGAGGTAGAGGGGGGTTGGGAGCTGGGGGCTGTGTGGTGGGAGGTCTTTTTCCACCCAAATCCGTAGGTTGAGTGCGTGGAAACTTGATGTGGGCAAAAGTCTGCCAGCTTCTTTTTGAACTTACTGTCTATGCTTACACTAAAAGAATAGTTACTCACATAAAGTACTAGTGGACCCAGTGCCTGTGAATTCATACCTAGCTTGACTCACAACTTTTAGAAGCTGAAAATGGAGAATATTTTGGGAACCAGATCAAATCAACAGTAAGAGAAAAGCAAGTGACTTCAGCCAGTCGTAGCTATTTTAACTCAAAGCACAGGGTGTCAGATGACTGAAAAAGATCTATTGTCTGGAGACTACCACAATTCAGACTAACTAACCTTTAATTGCACCAATAGACAGCTGATAAGAGAGTCAAGAGATTCTTTCCATATCTGGATAATCACTAGGATGCATTTCCTGGAAGGATATAAGACTGATACCTGTAAGTCTTCAATCTGATAGCAAGTTTCCTGTCAAACGATCCATTGCAAGAACTTTTCAATGCAATACAATTCTTGTGTATCATTCGTACGTAAATCAAGTTTGAACTGTTTTTGCAAGATGTATTAAATATATCATTTTCAAAATTTCTTTGTGAACTTCTTTTACATCTCAGATGAATAATGTAATACAGACAAAGGATCTAGAGTCCAGTTTCAATCACTAGCTTGTGCTGAATTACTTGATTTCCAGGCTTAGCAGTAATGGCTACAATTGGTTGCTGTAAAGAAAAGTTAAAGCGGATTCTCACTCTGGGGTGGTGAAACTTGTCTTGTGGGGTAGGGCAAAATAAGCAATAAGTGAATCAACAATCTGTTTAGCACACAAGGCACTAGAAAATTTTCTTTTCTGGTGACTTCCGGGGAAAAGAAAATAAGGGGGGGAATGTAAATCAAGGGGCATGCAAACCAGGTGGCATTAAATCAAATGGCATGTAAAATGGGTGGACATGCAAAATGGGTGGCTGGGCACTATAACCCATTTTGCACTCCCACCTATTTTGGCCAAGCAAACTATTCAACAACACAACTGTGCTATGTCTCAAACCCCAAGGATGCTTATAAGTTGTTCAACATTGTATTGAAAAAGAAAGATTTACATTTACGTGGCACTTTTCAGACTATATAGCACGTCACAGCCAATGATGTACTTTTGAAATGTAGTACTATTCTAAGGTAGAAAACACAGCCAGCTCCCACAAACAGCAATGTGATAATACCAGGTAATATGTTCTGATGATACTGGTCAAGAGATAAATATTGTCAAAAATGCCAGGGGTAACTCACCTGCCCTTCTTTGAAATAGTACTTTCTGATCTTTTATATTCATCTGACACCTCATCTGAAAGCCTCGAACAGCATAAAGCTCTCTCAGCACTGCACTGTCAGCCTAGGCTTTTGCATTTATGGGCAGAATCTTCGGGTCGGCGAGTGGGGGTGGGCCCCGCATGCCGACATGTAAAATGATGCGCGGTGATGTCGGGCGCGCATCCCAACGTCCCCGCACGTCATTCAGATAATCAGTTCGGCAGGCGGACACCGGAGTTGACCGCACGCCTGCTGAACTGTCAAAGGCCTATTAAGGCTATTTAAGTTCCAATTGAACTAATTAACTGAGCTGCCTGTCCAACCTTAAGGTTGGTGGGCAGACGAAGAGCCCAGGCGGCCTTTGCATTTATCATGAAACCTCATCCACCGGAGGGATGAGGATTCATGAAGGTTTTAAAACATTAATAGAAATTTTAAATAAAATTCAGGGGCATGTCCCAGCTTATGTGACTTTGTCACATGAGGGAACATGTCTTTAATTTTTTTTCCCTTTATTAAAATCACACGACTCAGCCTACTCCTCCCGTCCTTAATTGGGCCGCCCACGTAAAATGGCAGAGCACAGCCGATTGGCTGCACACCCACTCCCACCCAACGGGGAGAAAATTCTCCCCCATATCTCTGGAGTGAGAATTGAACCCACAACCTTATGACTCAGCAGCAGGGGTATTACCAACTGAGCCAATACAAACAGACATTAAATTACTAAATTTTCAGGCAAACTTATTGGCTGCCATAAACAGGTATTTGGCGCAATGCCTATGCTAATGAAAAGTTTAACATTTGTTCTGGGAAACATTCTGAAATTGGGCTACCCTGAGGATAGCAGAAGCAAAGCCTGCTCAACTATTCCAGAAATAGATTTGGTCCAATAAGCAACTGTCACTAAAAAAAAATAACAGTTTCTTTCTTTAAAAAAACTTTTATCTAGACCTCAAAGGAGTGAGAGTGCTCTCCTCCCAGCTCCAAAGCACTCCTCAGGGTAACTGCCAGCCTGTGATGACCGTCTTCCATTCTTTTTCCACCACCCCCACCAGCATGCCGGCGAGGCAACCAAGACAAATTGTTTCCATCCACATGGGCGAGTTGCCTCTTAAGTTGCAAGAGACAGGGCAACTCCACCTAGTCATTCAGATGAAATCGTAGGCCAGCTACTTCAGCGTCAGAAACCAGCAAAGAAACATTTTCCCCCATTGTACTGTGACTACTTTTCTCTTGTCACGTCACAAATTTGCATATGCATCTTGGTCAGAAAACAATTGAGGATCATGTACATAATGTATTATCTTTAACTTATTAAAAACAGGAATTATGTCCCAGTAATCTGACTTTAAGATCCTGTCCTCACAATTAAATCCCTCCATGGCCTTGTCCCATTTCCTTCAGTGATCTCCTCCTACATATTCCTCCACCTCAAATCCTCTGATACTGACTTACTCCTCGTTCTCCACTCCTTCAGCTACTGTGCGCACTGTCTGGTCTATCTTGTTCACTGTCTATATGTTTTTAAAAGCACTTTCTGATTGCACCATTGAGAAATCTGTGAACAGCCATGGTGCAAGGTGCAATTATGCAAACAAATGAATTTGGAGCAGGAGAAGGCCCCTTGGAGCCTGCTCTGCCATTCAATAAGATCATGGCTGATATGATTTTAACCTCAACTTTACATCCCTACTCCTGATAACCTTTCACCTCCTTGATCACCAAGAATCAATTTGCCTCTGCCTTAAAGATATTCAAGGACTCTGCCTCAACCGCCTTTCGAAGAAGAGAATTCCAAAGTCTCACAACCCTCTGAGAGAAAAAAAAATCCTCATCTCTGTCCTAAATGTCCTTATTTTGAAACAGTGACCCTGAGTTCTAGATTCTCCCACAAGAGCAAACATCCTCTCCACACCCACCATGTCAAGTCCCCTCAGGATCTTATATGTTTCAATCTAGTCTCCTCTTATTCTTCTAAACTCCAATGGATACAAGCCCAGTCTGTCCTGCCTTTCCTCATAAGACAATCCACCCATTCCAGCCATTAATCTATCAAACCTTCTCTGAACTGCTTCTAATGCATTTACATCCTTCCTTAAATAAAGATACAAATACTGTACACAGTACTCCAGATGTGGTCTCACCAATGCCCTGCAAAATTAAAGCATAATCTCCCTACTGATGTATTCAATCTCTCTTGCAATAAATGATAACATTCTATTAGCACCCGCATACTAACCTTTTACAACTCATGCACTAGGACACCCAGATCCTTCTGCATCTCAGAGCTCTGCAATCTCTCACCATTTAGATAATATGTCTCTTTGTTATTCGTCCTGCCAAAATGAACAACCTCACATTTTCCCACATTACACTCCATTTGCCAGATCTTTGCCCGCTCACACAACCTATCTTTATCCTTTTATAGACTCCTTATGTCCTCTTCACAACTTACTTTTCTACCCATCTTTGTGTCATTAGGAAATTTGGTAACCATACTATTGGTCCCTTCAACCAAATTATTTATATAAATTGTAAAGAGTTGTGGCCGCAGCCCGGATCCCTGTGGTACACTACTCATCACATCCTGCCATCCAGAAAAAGAGCCATTTATGACTACTCTCTGTTTCCTGTTAACTAGCCAACCTTCTATCCATGTTAACCCCTATACCATGAGCTTTTATTTTCTGCAATTATGTCCAGGCTAACATCAGAAATTGGATGGAATAGGCCACTGGAATGCTGAAGCAAAGATGAGATCATGAGCAGGATTTTTCTGATGGTGGGGTTTCCCGCCCACAAATGGAGAAGCCGGCAGGAAATACATCCCTGCCAAGCAGGGAAGCCCCACAGCCATTTAACATTCTGAGGAGTGCTAATTCGCTGGAAACGTGACTACTGCCCCTCACTTGAACAAATTCTTGCTTCAGAGAGCTGCTGGCCAATCCCTAAGTGCCACCAGGAGTGGTCGCCATTGCTGGAGCGACAAACAGACCCCATGGTCAAAGTGCTGGACACAGGGGAGTTTGAGGCCTCACAGTGAAGAGGGGAGGAGGGTGGGTAAGTTGGGTGGGGTTAGTGCGTGGGAGTCATGATTTGAAAGAAAGATGAGGAGGGAGCACCTGGAGTGCCCACATCTTGGGCAGGGTGCCAAATCTTAAAAGGGGGCCAGTATTGGAGCCTCCCCACTCCTGCCTGAGGCCTGAGCAAGATAACCAGGCTTCTCCCCATCCCTCATCCCTCCTGCCAGCTTCATAATTGAGGTCTGGGTGAGAAGTACCCTTTAAGTGGCCATTAATTGGCCACTTAAGGACCTTAATTGAGGCTATGTTGGGCAGGTCGGGAGTGGACTGGAGGGTGGCGGGATGGTCACCCTGGGAATTTTATGGACCCCTGCATCCCCCCCCTCCCAGCACCTGGTAACATGCTGATGGGGGCCTGTAAAATTCTGCCCCATGTGTTATTGCTGTGTGATCTTAACTCCTTTGAGGGAATCAGGTAAGTTGATCAGATGTGGCTCTTTCTGAAAGGCAACTGCAGCATCAGTGCCTCTCTTTCCCAGGCATGGTATATTATCATCCTCGAGGGAGGATTCCCTGGGGTGCCAAATAAAACATCCATCCTTGAACTCACTTCATGCAACTCATTTACTTCACCAACCATCAGGCAGTATTGCAGAGGTAACAGTGTTTCTTTGTTTTTTTACAGAAACCAATTAATGCTTTCACATTAGGCTTTCACCTCACTTAGTCCACGCTCTCTAATATAGCCATTGAAAAGGCACCTAATAATCCTAACCAATACATAACCTTAACAAAGACTAAAATAACATTTGCCCCATATGCAACCACTTATCTTTTAGTTCAGCATCCATTTAACTGTGAGTTGCAGCCTTTTAAGGTTTGGTAGCCTCCCACATCACTGCTCCCTGCATGAGCTGCAAATAGTGTAGGGAGCATATTTAAATTATAGTTAAGAGCCAGCCTTGCAGAATCTGATGAGACAAATAGGCCTCTCTGCTGCCCTCTCTGTTGAGGAGGTGTAAATAAAGTTAGCTTAATGATGGCTGCCTGCAGCTGAGTATGTGTTAGGCAATACACAATAGAAGAATGGCGACAAGAGTGGGATAGAATTCTTTTTTACATTTAATTTGAGAAACTGAGGACTGAAGAACATTGTGGCACATTTTTGAAACTTCTAAATTTTATTTTGAGGAAATTTGAGCAATTTGAAAGATTGCTCTGTATGCACATCATATTCAGGTACACAATGACTCAGCATAGTATGTAATTGAAAAAATGGCACCAAAGTCATGTTTGGGGGCAATGGAGGAATTCAACCTCATTAAAGAAGACTGGTGCAATTACAAACAAAGTTTACAAATTTTGCTGAAAGTGAATAAAATTGGAGCTGAGGATAAAGTAATTTTTTCCTCACCATGATGGGGCCAGATGGTTTTGAGGCGGCGTCTAACCAATGTTGCCTGCAAGACCTCAGTATTCTGGACTATTCTGAAATTAGTGAGATTCTGGACTCATATTACGGCACGACTAAGAATGGAATTGCACTGAGCATTGCATTCCATGAAAGGAAGCTGTTATCAAGTGAGTCTATTGCAGATTACATTCTCGAGTTCAAGAAACCCTCTCATCACTGTGGAAGTGGTGCAAACTTAGAAATTAAACTTAGAGACACATTTCTAGGAGGCCTCAAGAGCAATAAAATCCAGGAGGCCTGTGATGAAGCCATGGCCATGGAAGTGGCAGAAAGAGATAGCTTCATGTCACAAACGAGTTCTCTTCATGAGCTGACAGGGGGGTTCAGTGGATTTCAGTGAAATCCAGGCCATGGCAGCCAAGTTCACAGTATCCAGCTCGGAAATTTAGAAGCTACTGTTGCCATGGTCTCCACCAAACATTTAAATTCCCTCATTTCCAGTCAAAGTGCTATGCCTGTGGGAAAGTCAGTCATATCGAGATGGCATGCAGGAATAGAGGAAACAGTAAATCTTCAAATCGTGGTAAAGTTCCAGGTCATAGCCATGCACCAGGTTGAGGTTGTGATAGATCTAAAGTTAACTCGGGTATCTGGAAATCCTTGAATGTGCATGTAATAGACATGGAAACAGAAGCTGATGTTATCAAGCAGGAAGATCGAGCAACAAGAGTTGTACTCAGCCAGAGAGCAAGAAAAATAGCACGTGGAAGATGAGAGTAAAAGGGAATATATGAAGACATAATTCCAGTGCCCACAGTAGAAATGAAAGTCAGAGATCCACGCCTTGCTTTTGTCGTTGACAATGCTGCAGCAGTGTCTGTTATCTCAGGAGGACAATACAAAAAAACCCCTAAGCCACAATCCCTTATGCAAAACTGGTGTGAAACTGACAAATTATTCCAACAACAGTACTCCAGTGTTAAGTGAAGTTATTGTGAGAGTGAAATAGGATGATGCATCCTATTACTTGCCATTGGTAGTAGTAGGAGGGAACAAAGTCTCCCTGATGGGAAAGAATTGCCTTAAGAAATTGCGGTTGAACTGGGCTGAGTTATTTACAGAAGGGATCAGTAAGCGTATATCTGCAATTGAGGAAGTGCCAAGAGAAAATAATGTGGTCTTTGAACAAGAAGGATTAAGTAATAAAATTAGCAATCAGTACGATATTAAATATTCTAAGTCAGCAGATCATGCAAATGCGGACATTCTTTCAAGACTTCCTGTGAAGACTGATTCATTCCCATCCACTGAGTTACCTGTGAATTACATTGCTACACAAATGATATACCAATGTATGCCAGAGAAACTAGTGAAGAAACTCACAAGGATATGGTTCTCAGTAAGGTGCTCAGTTATGGCATGACTGGTTTAAAATAGGTGATGATGAGAATTTGCAGGCGTATTGCACACATAGAAATTAACTGCAGGGGTTTAAGAGTCATTAATCCATCAAAGTTTAGAGAGAGACTGTTAGAGGAGCTTCATCAAGAGTACACAGGGATAATCCTCATGAAAGCAGTAACAAGAAGCTATTCTTGGCATCCAAAGGTAGATAGAGACATTGAAGAGTTGGTGAACAGTTGTGAAGTGTGTCTCAGAATGAGAAATAATCCAACCCAGGTTCCTACCATTCCATGGTCAAACACAAGAAAACTGTGGGAATGAGTACATGTCGATTTTTTTAAAGTGGAAGATAAAAAACACCTTGTTTTGGTTGATAGCTATAGCTAGTGGTTAAATGTTGAGTCTATGCCCAATACCACAAGTATAAAACTATTGAGGTTATGAGAAATTGGTTTACAATTTATGGGTTGCCAGAGCTGTTGGTGTCAGATAATGGTCCAGTTCAGTGTTTATGTCAGGAGAATTTGAAATATTTCTCAGTAAGAATGGAGTCAAGCACACCCTAATGCCATCAAATTACCCAGCATCAAATGGTGCTAAAGAAAGAAGTAATCAAATTGGGAAGAGGTCTTTGTAGAAGTATTTGCTGTGTGATAAGCTAGGCAGTAATTTCTATGTTTGTCTTTGGCACAGGCTGGACAATTTTCTATTCTCTTAGAGAATAACCCCACAGTCTACAACAAGTTGTTCACTTTACACTCCTAGGACAAGGTTTTGTTTGCTTAAACCTGATGCCAATAGCAAAGTAAGAGAAAAGCAAGACAAGGTAAAGATTAGTCATGATACACCAGACATGAACCTTAGGGAGCTCAGTGTTGGTCAGAAGGTCATGGTGAAAAACCACCGAGGTGATAAGAAGTGTGTGATTGGAGTTGTTGTAAAGAGACAAGGCGCATTTACATATCGAACATAGATTGGAGGGATTCAGTCAGCTGAGACCTAATCAGTGATATGTAAAGATTTAGCATGATTTCTTCACTTCTGTACTCTATTCCCCTATTTATAAAGCCAGGGGTCCTGCATGCTTTTTGCCAAATTTATCAAGATCTTCCATCATCTTGAAAGATCTGTGTATGTGAGTCCCTAGCTTTCAATGTCCTTAGAATCCTTTAAAATTTTACCAGTTAATTTATATTGTCTCTCATCATTCTTCTTCCCAAAATGCATAATTTTACTGCAATAAATTTCACCTGCTCATTTCGCTATTCTATGTCCTCCTGAAGCCTGTTACTATCCTCCTCACTGTTTACTAAATCGCAAACTTTTGTGCTATCTGTAAACTTTGAAATTATGCCCTGTAACCTCAAGTCCAGGTCATTAATACATATCAGAAAACACAATGGTTCTGATACCCATCCCTGAGAGACAGCGCTATATACTCTCCTTCAGTTTTTTCATTCTTTCACGAGATGCAGGCGTCATTGGCTAGGCCAGCATTTATTGCCCACTCCTAATTGCCCTTGAGAAGGTGGTGGTGAGCTGTCTTCTTGAACTGCTTCAGTCCCTGTGTTGTGCATACACCCACAGTGCTGTTAGGAAGGAAGTTCCAGGATTTTGACCCAGCGACAGTGAAGGAACAGCAATATACCAAGTCAGGATGGTCTGTGGCTTACGGGGGAACTTCCAGGTGGTGGTGTTCCCATGCATCTGCTGTCCTTGTCCTTCTAGATGGTAGAGGCTGCAGATTCGGAAGGTGCTGTCGAAGGAGCCTTGGTGAGTTGCTGCAGTGCATCTTTTGATGGTACACACTGCTATCACTGCGTGTCGGTGGTGGAGGGAGTGGACATTGAAGGTGGTGGATGGGGAGCCAATCAAGCGGGCTGCTTTGTCCTGGATGGTGGCAAGTTTCTTGAGTGTTGTTGGAGCTATACTCATCCAGGTAATTGGAGAGCATTCTGTTACACTCCTGACTTGTGCCTTGTAGGGGATGGACAGGCTTTGGGGAGTCAGGAGGTGAATTATTCTCCACAGAATTCCTGGCCTCTGACTTGCATTTGAAGCCATAGTATTTATATGGCTGGTTCAAATCAGTTTCTGGTCAATGGTAACCCCCCAGGATGTTGATAGTGGGAGATTCAGTGATGGTAATGCCACTGAATGTCAAGGGGAGAGGTTGAATTCCCTCTTGTTGGAGATGGTCATTTCCTGGCACCTGTGTGGCGCAAATGTTACTTGCCACTTATCAGCCCAAGCCTGAATGTTGTCCAGGTCTTGGTGCATATGGGCTTGGACTGCTTCAGTATCTGAGTGGTGAATGGTGCTGAACATTGTGCAATCATCTGGGAGTTATGCATTGGCTGAATCAACCAATTTCTTACCATTTCAAGATTTTCTTGGCTGAAATTTGACTGCCCTCCTGGGGACAGGATGGCAGGCGGTTGGGGGTGGGGTGGTGTGGCAGGGTGGGCAAGGATTCCTGGAAAATTGGATGCCAACCCAGCAGCGCCGTTGCTGGTGCTTACCATCCCCACTTCCTTGTGCTTACCCGCTCCCACTTTTACTACTGTTGTGGGAGGTGGCATGCTCACCCATGAGCCAATTGAGGCCTTTAATGGTCAGTGAAGGGCCTCCTTCCACTGCCACTGGGTTTTACCCATGGCAGGTGAGGCTGTGCCAAGCATCTAGCCCACGAGATGAAACCAGTGGACTGGTGGTCAGGCAAGGGGATCTGCGCCTCCTTTTCAAGCTCACTGTACCAATCTGAGGTCCCCACCCAAGATTATATCCCCCCCCCACCTGCATTTCCCCTCCACCCAGCACCACCGCACCCCCCCAACACTTACCATTGTCCAGGTTCTGTCATGGCACACTTCTCTCAGCCTATTTGTGGCCACCATACCTGTTGGTGCTGCTGGGATCAAAGAGCTGCGGACCATTTGTTCGGGACTTGCTCCTCAGTGAGGGCAGAAGGCCCACCTCAAGCCAATTAATGGCTCGATGGCCATTAAATGACTATGGGGAAAGCCGGCCAAGTGGAGGCAGGCTCATCCCTGATTTCTCACTGCCACCCACCACCCCCACCACCACCTCCTCCCAGTGGTGGGGTCCAGGAACCTGCCCCCAGTGTAAAATTCAGCCCCTTGTTTCTCATTAGTTAATAAATGTTGAAATATCCAGTGGCAGGTGTGCAGGGGCGTAAAATGTTAATGAGAACATTTGCAAACGCGTTGCTAACAGAATCCCAAAAGCTGTTTTGGAAGTTTCTATTCAATGGTCCAAATATCAAATCCAGTTTCTACTACCAGCATGAACAAGTCACTCCAGTGAAATGTCATGATACTTCAATCAATTAGATTATTTTTAAAAATGAAATTAAGTTTTGCTTTCCACAGCTGGATCTAATCTAAAAATGGGCTGATATACAGGGTATTTTTTGACAGAGATGTTTCTTTTGTGTGCTTTCTCCTTACGTTGCAAGTACTTCCCCATAGATCAACTTCCTGCAGGCTCTATAATTTTTGCTGTGTTCATTCTTATTGCAACACTTCAAATTATGGTAACAACAAATGTAGGTTTGATTGATGACACGGATGGCACATGTCACAGATGCACACCGCAGGGAAGGCCATCTCAGCCGTCATGTTGCTTATACCATCTCAACACAATGCCTTTAAGATGGCATTGTCAAATATGGTATTGCTTTATACAAAAGTACTATCAATTAAAGCATACAAATATTTTAAATTAATTCTATCACATACAACTAAAATTTTATAAATTTAAAATTTTATAATTCATACCTCATAAAACAGGGCATGGCAAGTCAGGTTGATCTGGATTTTCTATAAATAAAATAGTTAATTGTGTTAATTAGTGCCATTTTGAAATATATTGGATGAATATCTGGTTAGGAACATGATTGGAGTTTACAAGGGTTGGTACAAATAGAGACGATTGAATGTTGAATGGAGCATTATTGCTTCAGAGTTTCTCGAACCTCATCATTCCAATGAAAAGCAATTGATTAAAGATGCAAAATGTAGGACATAAGAGTAGAAAGACTATCTGAAGTTTTACTGGAAGTCTAGCACAGCAAGGTTTTCTATCGTTCCTTCCTTTCCTACTTCTATCGAACCCTTTTAGTCACACACTCACACACTGGTGCTGCCTATAATCTGTTAGTGTTAATACTCTTGCAGCTTACAATTTAACTCTGGTCCCTCTGTGCTTTTCCATGTTTGGCCTCTAGTGCCAGACAGACTGAATGAACTTGCATTCATTGAACTTCAGGCCTTAGGACATCCTAAATCGCTTTGTAGCGAATGAAGTGTTCATGACATGTAGGTTTTGTAATGGAGGCAAATGCGGCAGCATATTTGTACAACTCCAAGCTCCTACAAAACAGCAATGAGATGAATAACCAGGTAATCTGTTTTAATGATATTGCTTGAGGGATAAATGTTGACTAGGATACCTCCTCTGCCTGCTCTTCTTCGAATGGTATATTGTGAACTTTTACAACCACCTGAGAGGAAGTTTAACCTCATCCAAAACACAACAGCTACCACAGTGTAGCTCAATTTTATCAATGTACTGAAGCCTCAGTCTCAGTTATGTGCTCAAGAATCTGGAGTGAAGCTTGAATCTAATACAAAGACAAGAATGGTTCTATTGAGCCAAGGCTAACAGATGAAACCCAGATAAGAGTACACCAAAATTTGCTCTTACCCTTCCGAGCTTCAGCACAGCAATGGCCTCCCTGTGTGACGTAGATATTGAGTCACAGGGGATTACACTGTGGGATTCATCAAGTGAAAGTGAGAAGGAACAGGTGGATTTGGAAAAGAAAGGCTACATTCTAGCTCAGTGGAAGAAGACAGAGATTCAGACTTCAGACGTTCAGTATTTAAAAGAGAGACAAATTTTATACATGAGCAATTAATAAATATATTAGTCAGGAAGATTCTAGAACATAGTATGGTAGAGCCCACTGCCAGCATGTATGTGGTTTTCATGCATTTGGCCTGAATTTAACTCTGAGTTGATAGTTTTAAAAGAGTTAAAATCTCGTTCATCAACAATGGAGTCAGCCATGGAACCTGTAGTCACCTCAATGAACAGTGCAGCAGAGCTCATCCTCCTCCTGTGGAGTTTCTGACACCAGTAATGACATCTCTGAGGAATGCTCATAATGGGGTCATACAGACTCTGGGATCGCCAATCTCATGCAGCTGGGACAGGCAAATGGATAAGAGCTTTACTTGGATTACTGATCACCTAGGATTTGCACAGCTGTAGATGTGACTTGAGAGCAGGAACAATTGTATGAGGGAATCCAACATAATGTCATCTCTCAGGGTGACTGTTATGATATTATATTGATATAATACTTTGGGCTTCTTTTCTGTACACGACTACAAGGCACCAATTGCTCATAAAGGATTGGTAATCAAGTTGTGGGTTCATTTATTAAGACTAGGCATATGAGAACAGCAATACATAGGTGTAAAACTTGAAGACATCAGAGCTGTGTGTGTGTGTGTGCTCTGCTCAAAGCAAAAATAAAACTAAGACTGGATCACATGACATGTTTCCCTTCTAATGATGTCGTGCTGATATCCTTTAAAAGCGTATTGTCCAACTGGCAGATGCTGAGCTGTTGGAATCTGTAACTGGGCTCTCAATGGCCCAAGTTCTGAGCAAGCACCAGCTATGAGCATCACCTAAACCTTAATAATTCTCCCTTCTCTGGTAATACAGCTTCTGGCCGAGTATTGGACTAGGTAAAATAACACTTTAACCAGCACTAAGGACTCACCCTGGGATGAGAAATAGTGTAAAGCACCAATAAATTTATAAAGCTGTTTGAAATTTGTATGTCGTCTAGTAGCTGGTGCTCTTGCAATATTAACTTAAATATCAGTTTTGGTATGAATGAAAGGGAAATATTGTACATGCTGGAAAATTTAAGCAAAGCCATAAAATGCTAGAAATTCTCAAAGGGCATCAGAGAAAGTGTCAACCGGTTGAGAGCAACATGAGCAATATCAACCTAGATTTTGCTGGAATTGGGTATCTCATGGCATACCCTGTTAGTTAGATTTGCTTGTGCATGTTTAGGTTTTATAAATGTTTGTGCACAAAGTTGCTGTAAGTATGAGTTGATAACAGCACAGCAAGGCCATCAGGTCATCTGGGACCTTGATCAATGCAATTAAAGGATAGAGAAGTAAACAGGCAGGATTGAGAAGGAGTGCTAGAGAGGTTGAATTCAATGTTAAAACAGGTACAGAAAGAGAAATAAAGAGAGCAAAAGAAAAATTGGATTAAGGAAGAGAAAGAAATTATGAAAGGAAATGTAAGAAAAAAAATGCATTTAAAACTTGAAAATGTTTAAACCTTCCAACAATTCACAGCCTGAGGAAATGAGACCCCACACTTATTGTTTACTTTCCGAGAAAATTAGGTTGATTGGCAACATTTATAATTAGCACGTTGTTCGAAGATTACTTATCCTAATAATTGCTAGCCTTAACTTTCTGTCCCAACTTTAATGAGTAATTAACATTTAGTGTGAGATGCCATTTTCATAAGCTAATGGTAAGGCATCATAAATTAACTTGTGACAATATGCAATTCACGGTATATCTCTTCCTTGCCATGTGTTCCATCTTTGCTTTATAAAACCATAACCCCCTGGCTGCCGCTGGGAGGCCCGCTCCATTTAATTGATTGTCTCCTCACACGGTGGGGGGATCATCCCACTGTCAGCACCATAACATGGTCTCTAATTGTGCCTTTAACTATGGAAATTGGCTACACACCTCCATGGGGCATTTGTGCATTAATCTTGGCCTATGCTGTGCAGACAGCATTATTTTTTCAGCGATATCTGGGCCATTAAATGGATTAAAAGAAATTTTTTGATAAGATGGTAAAGCTAAAGGAAAATGTGCCATAGCTCAATGAGATAAACCCAAGGATTTTGAAGGACAATGCGGGAGGCCAAGACCCTATAAATTATGGGCTGAATTTTAAAATTGTGGGCAGTCGTGTTGGATCGGCTCTCTGACCCTGTCCTGTGGTCATGGTGCTTTACTGATGGTGGGACTGGAAGTGAATAGGCTACCTGCCCCAAGGAGGCAAAGGCAGCGCCCGCAACTGTTTCATCATGTGTTCGGGGTCTAGAGGGGTTCGTGAGGGTTTTTCTATTTCCCTTAAGTAAACTCCTCAAGCCTGTATTTTGTTAAAACCATTATTATTTATTTATAGCTTTATATACATCTTAGGAACTCTGCACTAGGTTAGAATTCTTCTCCCTCCGGATCCCTGTTACTGAGTCATGGGTTATTACATCATAGTTACATCAGCATCACGTGCTTCTAAAGTCAACCCTTTACTCTACATCTCCTCCCAAGTCTTTATCCCAACTATATATATCCTCCTACACCTCCCCTCAGAGTTTCTCTTTCTGAGGTTGAGGACATTCTGCACTCTCTCTTCTTTCGATATGAATGTCTTTCTCTTGGGTAGCCGTAGAGTTTGTTTTGTTTTTTGTTCCTTATCTCCTTCTGGGTCTGAATAGTAAGCCCAAGTTTCTATTGGTTACCTTTCCAAGGATATTAAGGTGCTGCAATCCCTCCTCATATTTCTCTAGTCCATCTTAATCCGATAAAGATCTTGGCTGTGGATCTCTTTCTATTATTACGTCTTCTTTCTGTTGGTTTTGTATCCATACTCTCTTCCCGGGCTGAAGCACTGATAGGTTTTGTGCTCTGTGCCTGAATTTGAAGTTACGAGCTTATTTGTTGCTCTTCACACTTTTTAACTCTCTCATGATCATCTGAGGTAATGTTAGGCTGTAGTTTCTGTTGCACAGCTGGAAGTTGCATTCTTAGTCGCCTTCCCATTAACAGCTCTGACGGTGAGAACCAATTTTGTAGCCGTGAAGTTCCATAACTAAGAAGGGCCAAGTTAAGATCTTAATTTTTCTTCATCAATTCTTTGTTGGTTTACACATTTCTCTCCGCTTCCCCATCAGCCTGACGATATTGAAGAGTGCTAGTTATGTGAATGGACCCATATTCCTTTACAAAGTTGCAGAATAATTTGTTAGCAAATTGCAGACCATTGTCTGACACCACAATGTCCAGAATGCCATGTGCAGCATAAATTCTCTTCAGTAATCAATGACTGCTTCCACCCTGATGCTATGCAATCTGTTCACTTGAATCCATCTGGCATAGTAATCGATGACAATAAGAAATACCTTGCCTTTACAATCAAATAAATTCATTCCCAGGCGCTCCTATCGCCTCGATGGAAATGTGGAGGGTGACAGTCATTCGCTCTACTGTTAACTATTCATTGTGCATGTAAGTCAATTTGAGATTAGTTCTTCTACTGACTGGCTAATGCCTGGCCACCAGACTGATTGCTGGGCTCTTGTTCGACATTTTGCTATCCCTGAGTGACCTTGATGAAATTTTTGTAGAATATCAGGTTGAAGTATTCTCGGAATGACTATTCTGACGTTAAAAACTAATACATCATCGATGATTATGAGGTGTTTTCTTTGCTCAAAGTACTGGCGCAGTACTGGATTGTAAGGAGTATAGCCTGACCATCCTTCCATATAGTATTTCATTAACGGAACACATTCATCATCTTGCTTTGTTCTCGTTTTATCTCGAACAATTTATTTGCAGTAGTCAGTAGGGGTTTGGTAATGAATGATGTCTATGCTTCCACCTCCTCGATGAACTTCAAAAATTTCCGTTTGTTTCCTTCAACTTGCATTCATGATAATGCACTTGCAGTCATCTGGTACTTCCCTTGAATGTACTCAGTTACTGAATTGTACCTCATTAGTCTCAGCCTGAAATGTTGGGCGGAATTTTCCCAAAATTGCACTAAGTGCAGTAGCGGGCAGGTAAACTGGAGTCCTACCTGCCGATGAAAATGGCGGGTTTTCACACCGTATCTTCCTGAGCCCGCCTCATTATTTATGCATTCCCAGGAAACACACCGTTTCCATGGCAGGCAGGCTCTCATTCGTCCACTTGCCATCACTCCTCTGTTGCATCACGCCAGCCGCCATCTTAAAAAGGCAGCCGCCAGCAAAGCACTCATCACCACTAGCTTACCACCACTGCCCAGGAGACATTGCCAGAAAAGGCAAAAAGACTGCAGCCCCCGGCCTCAACGATGGTCCCTCGAGTGACTGCTGGATACCGTGGAGGCCCGACAGGATGTGCTCTACCTCTGCTCTGGCCGCAGGATGGGTAGCAATGTCACCAACCCAGCTTGGAAGGCAGTGGCAGTGGTGGCCAGCGCGAACGCCATACAGAAGAGGACAGCCACCCAGTGCTGCAAAAGGATGAATGATCTCCTCCGTTCCGCCAGGGTAAGTCACTCTTTTCATCACTCCCAACTCACACACTCACAAACCCATCACACCCGCACAGGGCCCTCATTCACTGCCAGTGCAAGGGACATCACCATTCACTCTTTCACACATTATCCTCATCCCGTCCATGGAACCACTCACCACCCACCCAGGCCAGGCATACTTATCATCTGGCCAGGCAGGAGTCCTGATACACACTCCACATCTCTATCCATGCAGGACAAACTGGCTCACAACAGGAGGGAAAGGTCGCAAAGAGGTGGATGGATGCCGGAAATCAAAGTTCTGACAGAATTCAAAAACAGCCATCCAGCTGATGGTGAGGTCGGTGCTGCTCTACCAAATGAGGATCCAGCAGTGCAACATCCATCAGACAACCATGCTGTGAGTGATGTGTCCTTTCCACAGGCCACTGCCATGCATTAATTATCTCCCCTTGCTTCCACAGGCACATCTGCCAAACAGCCAACAGAGCCCATGACCCAGGGCCTTCAATGAAGCTCCAAAGAAACCTCTCAAGAGGAATCTGAAGGCACCCTCCATGAAGTCCTGTCACAGCGCTCACCCACACCCTCCACCTGCACAGAGACACACACCTCGGTGGGACCTAGCTTTAGAGTAGCCTCAGGATCACAACCTGGTGAGCACATTGCACTGTCTTATCCACAGCAGGCAGAAGCAGGGACTTCCCAGGTCCCTGGCACTCGGAGGATTGTTGGAGGCCGGAAATTTGCTGAGTCCAAGTCAGATGACGAGCCTCTGGACTCGGTCATGTCACAGTTGCTGGAGCTGCAAAGGCAAGCTCAGGAACATCAGGAAGGGATGTCCGCTGCACTCCTCAGATTGCAAGGCACGAAGGAAGAGTCCTTCCATCTTCAGGCTGAGTTGATAGCGCCGGCATGCCAACGCACTGAGGTCAACACTGGCAGAATGGCGGCCGCCATGGAGACCTTGGTCCAGGATGTCACTCCTGCACTGCTGTGCGGGCTTAACTCCATCGCTGATGCCATAGTTGGCCTCCAACAGTGTGTATGCGAAAGGGGTGCTGTGCAGCTCAATCTCACTCCAGCTACTCCTTCCGTTCACGGAGTCAGCCAGGGGCCCTTGGGCACCCATAGGGAGGACGATCAGAGGTGCACGCTCTGGGGCCATCTACCCAGGTGACTCTGGGAGTGACCAGCCCATCCGAATCCTATCTTCCTGTGAAATCCGCAGATCCAGCTTCACAGGCCGAGGAGGGTGCCACTGCCACACAGCAGAATCCCGAAAGCAGGCCAGGGCCCTCCAAGTCTCGGCCCTCCAGAGGACACCCGCGAAAGTCGTCACAGACAGGGTGTGACAGTCAGCAGGCTGCCTCCACCTCTGCTGTAAGTGCCTGGGGAGCGCCAAGATGTAGCGGCAGGGTTAGGAAAGTTAGGTAAAAATAGTTGCACAGCCTGGCCGTGGGTGTTAATCACTTGTACATGCTGCTCACTATTGTCAATAAACTCCTAAGATTGTCACCTTGCTCCTTGTTCTGATGAACAGTGTTCTTGTCACTCACCGTTCTGCACAAGATAAAAGGCAGGTGTCTCAGTCCAGAGCCTCTTCTCTGTGCTCTGTGCGGCCTTCAGACCACAGTGATGGTCCAGCCTCACACTCCCTGGAAGCATTCCTGATGCCTGCACCTCGGCAGTGCTGGTCATTACTGCCAGAATGTAGCGGGCAGGTGCCACAGAGTTCTCTCATTCTCTCTGTGTGCTCTCAGCACCCTTAAGGTGGGGCTGGCCCCATCGCACTAGCATCTGTGACCAGTGATGCTGTGCACCAGCTCCTGAAGGGCTGAGGTGCTGAAGGTGGACACAGCATTGGATGCGTCTAAAGTTTCATGGCTGCGTCTCTGGGATGGCCCTGATCATGGAGCGCAAGCGAGCTGCCCTCGGCCAGACAGGAGTCAGATATTCTCAGAGGCTATGTGAAGATCTATGGAGTGTTTTTTTTATTTATTCGTGGAATGTGGGTGTCACTGGCTAGGCCAGCATTTATTGCCAATCCCTAATTTCCCTTTTTCAGACGGCATTTTTAAGAGTCATCCACTTTGCAGTAGTTCTGGAGATACATGTAAGCCAGACCAGGTAAGGACAGCAGATTTCCTTCCCTAAAGGACATTAGTGAACCAGATGGGTTTTTATGACAATTCACCATGGTTTCATGGTCATCATTAGACTTTTAGCTCCAGATATTTATTGCATTCAAATTCCACCTTCTGCCATGGTGGGATTCGAACCCTGGTCCCCAGACAATACCCTGGGTCTCTGGATTACCAGTCCAGTGACAATGCCACAGCCTCCCCGCAAGTGTCCTTATCATCCTCCTATGATCGAGCGACTATTAGGGCCTCCACTGCATCTCCATGACAGGAGCATTCCCACAGAAGGTATTGGTGCTGCAATAAGCCAGAATGGGGTCAAACATTCACAACTGCGATGTGAGGATCTATGGGGACACCTCACTGCATGTCGTCATCATCCTCCACAAATCTGGCAGCTATGAGGGCCTCCCGAGTGTGCCTGCCTTGTCTAGCCAGTGCGAGAGCCTCATCCCCATCGTCGTCACCACCAAGGACCCTCTCACCCTCAACTCCGTTGGTATCCTCCTCATCGGAGGAGAAATGCAGCTCCTCCAGCTCTTCCTCAGCCAGCTCCTCACCCTGTTGCAGCGCCAGGTTGTAAAAGGTGCAGCAGACGACAACGATGCGTGACACCCTCTGCGGACTGTATTGCAGGGCTCCACCAGACCGGTGCAGGCACTGGAACTGCATCTTCAGCATCCCGATGGTCTGCTCCACCAAGTTGTGAGCTGCTGGATGAGCCCATTATAGCGTCGTTCTGCTGCAGTCTGAGGCCGCCACATGGGTGTCATTAGCCACATCCTCTGAAGGTAACCCTTGTCCCCAAGGAGCCAACCCTGCAGACTCTGCAGATCCTGGAAGACTGCAGGGATCTGCAAGTGACTCAGGATGTAGGCATCGTGCACACTCCCTGGAAACTGTGAGCATACCTGCAGGATGCATTTCTGGTGGTTTCAGTGAGTGGAATCCCTTGTGGTTAATGTAGTCCACTGAGTGTAGTGATGGAGACCTGAGCACCACATGAGTGCAGTCGATTGCACCCTGCACCTGTGGAAATCCCGAGATCAGGGTGAATCCAATGACCCTTGCATCCTGGCTGTCCCAGTCCTGGGCAAAATGCACAAAGCTGTGTGCCATGGAGAAGATGGCACCCGTGACCTCATGAATGCATTTGTGGGTAGCGGATTGTGAAATCCCACAGAGGTCACTTGTGGAGCCCTGAAAGGAGCCACTGGCATAGAAATTGAGCGCCGTGGTCACTTTCACAGTCACTGGCAGTGGGTGCCCTCCATATCCTCTTGGTGCCAAGTCCTGCAGTATGTGGCCCCTAGACATGCGGAGTCAGCAGCGACACTGCTTCTCAGTCATCTGCAGGAATGGCAGGCAGCATCTATAGACCCTGGGTGTCGCTAGGTGCTGACCAGCTACAGCTCACTGTCGCTCCTGGGCAGCGTGTGCAGTTGTCTCTACTGCACCTTCTTCATGAGGTTGCTGCTCCTGTCTTTGTGCAGCCAGGTACCTCAGTTGTCCTCTCTTCCGTCTTCTATGGTCTCTGTAGGCCATCGGGCATACAGCTAGGTCACCAGGATCCATGATCCTGATGTGGTCCTCCTGCGGCATGAAAGAGAGAGAGAGACGTGGTTATCATGGCTGAACTTAGCACCTTTCCTGTCCCTGTGTGACCGCCCCTTAATGCTTTCCGGAGAGTGCTGGTCACCCCTCGGATGGCCAGAGATGAGTGTGCTGCATGGCTGCCCTGCGACATGGGGGACACTGGTCCAAACCACGATGCTGAGATTGCAAGGGGCTATGAGCGCCGCCAGCAGTGACTGCTACATGACCAGCATTGGCAAGGAGATTGTATAACGTGTGCAGTCCAACTGCTCTGCGATCCAATAAAGTGGTGGCGGACTCGAAGTCTGTGCCAGGGGTGTGGGGGAGCCGGGGGTGGGGTAATGTATGGAGCACTTGGTGGCGCTTTGGTGCCTCCGTTTTGCTTGCATGGGCAGGCAGACTAGG
This sequence comes from Cetorhinus maximus, assembly GCF_964194155.1. Taxonomy (NCBI): domain Eukaryota; kingdom Metazoa; phylum Chordata; class Chondrichthyes; order Lamniformes; family Cetorhinidae; genus Cetorhinus; species Cetorhinus maximus. The sequence continues at coordinate 55,984,349 of NC_135880.1, forward strand.
AGCCTGACCCCAATCATATCACTGTGGCTGCGCCTGATCTGTCTCAGTTGTAGAGGCATGGTCAGTTTATACAGGTGTCCCTAATGTGTGGCCACTCTCCTTGCTTATCCTACCCCCCACTTCAATTACCTGTGCATGGGATGCAGCGCCAGGTCAGCACTTAACCCTAGACACCACCCCCTCAGCAGTCGCCCCTGAGGCTGGCCACCACTTGCCCTCAGAAGCCCCCCACACCCCCACCTAGCAGTCGCCTCCAAGGCTGGCCAGCATTTGAACCCAGACATCATCCCCCCTACTTCAGCCGTTGCGTCTAAGGCCAGGCATCAGTTGTCCCCCCCCCCCCCCCCCCCACCCCCGGTGCCCCTGAGGCCTGTAAACAATGGGTGAGCTGTGGGGAACGCTGCTGCTCACTCACCTCAGTTCCCCCAAAGTGAAGACTGCCAAGTGCGCGTTGCCTGCGTGCTGTTGTGAAACACACCGGCGTGCTTGCCCACCGATTTGGATGGAAGATATGGCGGGATTCAAAGAGCCTGGTGGGATGGCCTTTAGGATGGAGTTTTTATGAGTCTTTTACTCACTGTCCACTGCCACCAGGTTTCGTCATGTATTCGGGTTCTAAATAGGGTTCTTTGGAGTTTGTTTTCCCTAAGTAAGCTACTCAAGACTGTAGTTTGTAATAATCATTATTATTTATTTACAGCTCTATGTACATCTTAGGATCTCAACATGAGGTTGGACTTCTTATCCCTCCAGATCTCTGTTATGTAGTCATGCATCAGTGCATCATAGTTACATCAGCATCATGTGCTTCTGATGTTAATCCTTTACTCTACAGCAATCCCAGTGATTTCCTTGGACAGGTTTCCCCTCCATCACTGTATTTATTTTTAAAGATTATTTTGCCTACCTTCTGTAGGCCCCTAGTACCAGCCTGCCTCAGCAACAGCCACCACTTCTGGTGTCATTGCTGAGACTGCTGAGCCATCCTGTGATTGGGCCGCCAGCTCTTGGGGGCGGCCTGCCTTCCTTAATAATCTGGCTGCCCCCTTATTGGCTACCATCTGTAAAATTCAGGGAGAGTCCTGCTCCACAACCATGTGTGCCAGCAACACACATTTCCTTCCAATGTCAGGCCATCAGCCCAATTGGTAAAATTCAGGCCTATTTCAATGCTGCAGGGTGTTGGTATGTGCTGGAGAATGGCTGATGCAATACCCATTTTTAAAAATGAAGATAGAGATAATCCAGGTAATTACAGGCCAGTTAGCTTAACATCTGTGGTAGCAAGAATTTCAGAGTCTTTAATTAAGGGCAAAATGATCACTTATCTCAGTGACAGGATAATAGTTAGATGTAGCCAGCATCGGTTTCAGAATGGATAATTGTGCTGGACAGGCTTCATAGATTTTTTTTGAGATTGCAGATATGGTAGATAGCAGCTAGGTACACGGACTTATAAAACCAATTTTATTAATTCATGGGATGTGGGCATCTCTGGCAAGGCCAACATTTATTGAGCATTCCTATTGCCCTTAAGAAACCTTTAACAAAGTAACACATGTGGAATTATTAGAATAGGGTAGGGGAATGAACTTAGAGGATGGATTAAAAATTGCTTGGAAGTGTAGGAGAAAGAGGGAATAGGAGTTACAGCCTGTTCCTTAGAGGGATTGGAGGTAGATAGTCATGTTCCACAGGGTTCAGTTTTGGGCTCACCTCTGCTTATTGTGTATATCAGGGGCTTGAACATAGATCTAGAGGAGATGGTGTCAAATTTTGTAGAGAATACCAAAAGTAGAGGTATAATTCATTCTTTCTAAGGCCAAAGGGAGCTGTAAAGAAATGTTGTTAAGATGGGGGACTGGGGTTAAAAAGCAGCAAAAGAAATTCAAAGCTGGTAAGTGTAAAGTCATGCATTTTGGTTAAAATAAATGGCAGGAATTATACTTTGAATGCAGGACGTGACCAAACTTTGTCACTGACACGCTGGAAAATTACTACGTTCTTATGCACTGTGCTTCAGTAAACTGTGGGTATGCTGTGTTGAGCCTTTAAACTTTTTTGCAAGGTAAGTATTCCTGCACCTACATCTCTTTCTATTTGATGTCCAAGCAGCAACAGCTTTGTTCCTTCTCTTCCTCCTTCCAGAGTTGGATTCCTGAAAGAAACATGCACAATGGCAGAGGTTCCTTAAAAGTGTAAAAGCGACAATATTGCCCAAAGTGAAGTGCAACAATTTTGCATTTTTAATCTTGTTTGTATTAAGTGGCTGGGGCAATTGAATTCCTTTTGCTTTTTTGTAGCTGCATGTATTTCAGTGAAAGACCATAAAAACAAGAACCACAGAGAAAGGGTTAAACTTAAAGAAGAACAATGTAGCATTGTAGTAGCCGTAAAGAAAGTAGAGGAAGTCTGGATGGAAAGTTCTGAATTCAAACATGGACTGTGAAAATCCTTAGGTCACAATCCTGATAGTTGCGTAAGATTGCACCTGACAATGTCCCCTAGCTCTGACTTCACAGTGCTTTGTAAGGTCAACTGAGGGGCATTTCACTTGCCTGGGACAGGCAGGGGAAAATATCACTAAAGATACAAGGGGACTGATTTAATGTGTGTGTGCCTGTGTGTGTGTGTGTGTGCACATTGGATTAGTCTCAGTTGTAGTGACCCTCATGGTTGGTTAGCCAACTGATTTCAGTGTCCAGGCTCACGCTTGGTGAGTATCTTGGCATTGGACAAATCGTACTCGAACATGTGTCATTGTCCTCAGGACAGAAGGGGATAATGGCGTGAAAATTGAACAAAGAAATCTGTCATTGACAACGTCTTTGAAGTCAAAGGAAAACATTTATTTTTTCAAAGGTAAATTTTAACAGCATGCTGTTTTAATGGGACTAACCAGTGGTGCACTGTAAAGACTCAGCAGTCAGTCAATGTTATCTGCCTAGATAGAATTCAGTCAATTGCTGAGTGGTTAGTGCACCTCCCCGAGCAATTGAAAATGATATCTACTAAAGGTTTGACATGTATCACAGATAAGAGCTTAGCTGGTAAATGTACAGTCACCCACACTTCAAATATAGTGATTATTTGACTTTCCTTTACTGGTCTATAAGGTTCAATTAATGCTTTTGTTTTCCTGTTTATCTTTCCCGAACAAATGCTGAAATTTTCTGTTGTAACTTCCTACCCTTGAAAAGAATCTCATGCCACATTTATGTTCCAACCTTGGTACATATGGAAAGAGCAAAAGAGCTGATGAAATTCAGAAGGGAAACTGTAATTTCTACAGCAGCAAATTCATCCATTGTTTTTGCTTGAGTGCTGAACAAAGAGAGAAGTGCAGTGAAATTGCTGCATTCAAATTAAAACACAGATAGCTAACAAATAATGACAGTACATATTTTCAAAAGTGCAAAAAGGTATTCAACATAATTAATTTAAAATCAATAAGTGTTTAGGAACCTTTTTTTACTCTTATAAATAAATTTGAACAAACCTTCTTGCAGTAGCTCTTTTAAGTTCTTTTGTTCTTGTCATGCAAGAATACGATTTTCATTTCATAGCCAATCATGAGATTGACCTGTAGCATTGAGTTAATGTTAAATATTATGAAAAAGATGTTGAATAAAGTAAACCCTTTAACTGTAAAATAAGTGTTTTAAAGCATCTCTTAAATAATAAATTATTTTGAAGTACAGCAACTATTGTTATGTAGAACAGTATTTCTGTAAATAGAATTTACTATTGTGTTTCAAAACTAATCCAAACAAATTTCTGTTTTTTTCAGTAACTTTACTTTGGACATTGTCTGATTCTACTGATTGAGTGAATTTCATGTTTTATATCAGCATTGGCTATTGCTTACACAACAAAAACAGAATTACCTGGAAAAACTCAGCAGGTCTGGCAGCATTGGCGGAGAAGAAATCAGTTAACATTTCGAGCCTTCATGGCCCTTCGGCAGAACTGAAGCATAGTTAGAAGAAGGGAGAAATATAAATTGGTTTAAGGTGGGGGGTGGGGGGTGGTGGGGTTGGTGGGGCTATTGCTTAGTCAGCCTATTTTCATGTGCTGAAATCTTTCCATAACATGTAGCCTAATATGAGTATGCGCCTTTGATATAAACTACTCTGCAAGTTGGGTAGATTAGATCTTATAAAATAAAAGCAAAAAACTGCGGATGCTGGAAATCCAAAACAAAAATAAAAATACCTGGAAAAACTCAGCAGGTCTGGCAGCATCTGCGGAGAGGAACACAGTTAACATTTCGAGTCCGTATGACTCTTCAACAGAACTAAGTAAAAATAGAAAAGAGGTGAAATATAAACAGGTATAAGGCGGGGGGGGGGGTGGGGGGGAGCACAGGTAGAGCTGGATAGAGGGCCAATGATAGGTGGAGATAGCCAAAAGATGTCACAGACAAAAGGACAAAGAGGTGTTGAAGGTGGTGATATTATCTAAGGAATGTGCTAATTAAGGGTAGAAAGCAGGACAAGCAAGATACAGATAGCCCTAGTGGGGGTGGGGTGAAGGGAAGGGATTGAAATAGGCTAAAAGGTACAGATAAAACAATGGATGGAAATACATTTAAAATAATGGAAATAGGTGGGAAAAGAAAAATCTATATAAATTATTGGGAAAAAAAAGGGGGATCGGAATTGGGGTGGGATGAAGGAGAGAGTTCATGATCTAAAATTGTTGAGCTCAATATTCAGTCCGGAAGGCTGTAAAGTGCCTAGTCGGAAGATGAGGTGCTGTTCCTCCAGTTTGCGTTGAGCTTCACTGGAACAATGCAGCAGGCCAAGGACGGACATGTGGGCATGAGAGCAGGGTGGAGTGTTGAAATGGCAAGCGACAGGGAGGTCTGAGTCATGCTTGCGGACAGACCGAAGGTGTTCTGAAAAGCGGTCACCCAATCTGCGCTTGGTCTCTTCAATGTAGAGGAAACCGCATTGGGAGCAACGAATGCAGTAGACTAAATTGAGGGAAGTGCAAGTGAAATGCTGCTTCACTTGAAAGGAGTGTCTGGACCCTTGGACAGTGAGGAGAGGGGAAGTAAAGGGGCGGGTATTGCAACTTCTGCAGTTGCATGGAACGGTGACGTGGGAGGGGGTTGAGGTGTAGGGGGTGATGGAGGAGTGGAGCAGGGTGTCCCAGAGGGAACGATCCCTGCGGAATGCCGCCAGGGGGGGTGAAGGGAAGATGTGTTTCGTGGTGGCATCATGCTGGAGTAGGCGGAAATGACGGAGGATGATCCTTTGAATGCGGAGGCTGGTGGGGTGATAAGAGAGGACAAGGGGACCCTATCATGGTTCTGGGAGGGAGAGGAAGGTGTGAGGGCGGATGCGCGGGAGATGGGCCAGACACAGTTGAGGGCCCTGTCAACCACCGTGGGTGGAAAACCTCGGTTAAGGAAGAAGGAAGACATGACAGAGGAACTGTTTTTGAAAGTGGCATCATCAGAACAGATGCGACGGAGGCGAAGGAACTGAGAGAATGGGATGTAGTCCTTACAGGAAGCGGGGTGTGAGGAGCTTCAACCTTCAACACCTCTTTGTCCTTTTGTCTATGACATCTTTTGGCTATCTCCACCTATCACTGGCCCTCTATCCAGCTCTACCTGTCCCACCCACCCCTTAAACCAGCTTATATTTCACCTCTTTTCTATTTTTACTTAGTTCTGTTGAAGAGTCATACGGACTCGAAACGTTAACTGCGTTCCTCTCCGCAGATGCTGCCAGACCTGCTGAGTTTTTCCAGGTATTTAGATTAGACCTTATATTTAATTGATCTCTACACTCACTGCATAACTGCAGTTCAATCCTGATCTCTCCAGTTCAACAAATCTTGTAGATTATTGAATGAATTCCTAGCTAGAATGCAATGATTCCAGATCATTCCCAAAGTAGAATGATAGGTATTACACAAAGCTTTACTTTTCAAAAACGAGTTCCTGAACTAGGTGGAATATTTATTTACCTTTACCAGGGCAGTGCTTGACTTGAAATTTTTAAATGTAAAAGTTTTAAATGTTAGGAAAAAAATAGGGAGAATGGATGAGGGGACTGGCTCAGTGAATAACACACCCCTTGAATAATAAAGGAATCAAGGGATATGTGGGTAGTGCGGAAGGTGCAGCTGAGATAGAGGATCAGACATTTTCTCATTGAACTTAAATTAAGCTTGAAGAGCTGATTGGCCTATTCTTGTTCCTATTTCTTATGTTCATGGACCTCAAGGAAAGGCGTAGGTTTGACCCTAGGTCTGTATTCAGTTAACAGAACTTAATTTGTTGTGAGGAAATAATTATTTCAAATGTATTACCTTGATTTGTGTTGTCTCCATATCCATTCTGTCCCTAGTGTCAATTCTGCACTATATGCTTGCAAGGTAGTGGGGACCCTCACCCTCCAGAAGCATATATTAGAAATTTGACTGAGTGCTCCGATGATGTAAACTTGTGTATAGCCATAGCCGAATGTCAGAGATACCATATTAATCTTTATATTTCGCACCTTTGGCCTTCATATTTTACACAACTGTTGAATTGTTCATGTTTGATTTAGTTATCCTGTATGCATGTCTCAAAAGGGAAACAAAATTTCATTAAAAGAAATGTAATTACATCACTCAACATTCAACTCATTTTAATTATTAAATTATTCTGACAATTTTCAGTTCTTTCTGGTTAACACTGTTTAATTTAGGTACATTAATTTGTTTACCTCTAGGAATTATTGTTAAATCATGTAATTCCTGTTAAAACGTGATGACTATGACATTATGTAAATCAGAGTGGTGACTTAGGAAGGGCCGATTTTCTGAGTCCAGGGCAAATTTTGCAGCCCCCTCAGGAGTGGGATGGCAGGTTGTGGGGTCGGTGGGGGGCGGGGGGAGCATAAATTTGGTGCAGTTTCTGGCACCTACCTGTCCCTCCTGATACAATTTTACCAGTGATGGGGGAGGTGTCTGGTGACTTGTTCACCCATGGGCCAACCGAAGCCCTTAAGTGGCAAATTAATGGCCACTTCAGATCTTCCTCTCTCCTCCAGTTAAACCTTGGAGCCCTGGGGGAGGGGGTGCCTCCTTGATCAACACCCCATGCCCAGTGAGGCCTCTCCCAAGGTGCGAACCCGCCAGTGTCACCTCCCCTTTACCCTTTGCAACCATGCCCCACCCCACTCACCCCCTAGCTGGGGCCTGAAAGTCTGGCCCCAGTAGGACCCCAAGGCTCACCTTATATCCAGGCTTCAATGCTGATCATCTTCCTCTTGGCCTTACTGCGGTCCCAGCAACGGCCACCCCTCCCAGCGATTGGTCGGAAGCTCTCTGAGGTGGGATTTGCTCTTGGTGAGGGGTGAACATCCTACCTGAAGGCAATTAAAGGGCCATCAGCCATTTAATGGCTGTGGGGTGAGCTGGCCAAGTAGTGGTGAGTTCACCGCTGACTTTGATGCAAAGGGGCAGAATCACCAGCCCAAGTGTAAACTTCAGCCCTATATCCCTGGGAAGGAGCCTCATACACCAGATAGGTGTACCAGAAAATCGCAGACATGCCATGCTCAGTATCCTGATATGTGCAACCTTTACTAAAAGTTTCTGTGGGGAGAATGGATTCAGAGTTTTGAAGCAATTTTTGAATGCCTGAAAGAAATAATGGCATTTTAATAGTGTCTTCTACAACCTCAGATGTGCCAAAACACTTTATAGCCAAAAAGCATTTTTAAAATGCAGGAAACGCATGTATGCACATCAAGCTCCCACAAACAATCATGTCACAATAACCAATTTCATTGATGTAGATTGAGGGATAAACATTGATCAGGACACCAAGGCCAACCCCCTGCTCTTCTTCAAAATAGTACCATGGGGCATGATTTAATGTTCTGCTGGGAATCCCGCACCCCCCCAGCAAAAATGACAGTGGAGAGTTTCACCTTTTCTCTGGCAGGTTTCCCCGCAGCCAGTGAACACTCAGAGAGGTATTACATCTTGGGAGAAAGTCCCCTCTGAGAGCTGCTTACTAATCAAATAGCCGGCAGCTCACTCGTTCCAGCAGCACCACGGGAGTGGTGGCCACTGCTGGAACTGCAGCAGGCCCCAATGGAGATTATCATTGGAGCTGGATGGAGATTTAAGTTGGGGAGTTCTTGCAAGACCAGGCTAGGAGGCCCTGAGGAGGAGGTCGAGGGGGTTGGGGCCTGGGGTGAACAGACAAAGGAGGGAGGAAAAAACCGGGGGTGGGGTGGAAAGACCTTGCGGGGGGGAGTGCTTCAGATGGACTCAAGGTGCTCATAAAAGAGGTATCTCCCATTTCCTGCCAATAGCCTGAGGAGTGGGACCTGGTGGGCTTGAAAAGTGCATCTGGACCGTGCCCACTTAAAGGCCTCAAGTGGCCCAAGCGTGGGTCAACTGCTTAACACCTCCCCCTGCTGCACATAATTTTTTGTGAGCCGGGGGGTGGGGGGAGGTTAAGTGCTGGGAAAGGTGCCCGTGGCAATATGCCCAATTTTGCACCCTCTGTCTACCTGCCAACCCACCCCTGAGCAAACATAAAATTCTGCCCATGCGATCTTTTGTATCCACTTGAGATAGCAGATGGAGCCTCCGTTTAACATCTCATCTTACAAGCAGCACCTCTGACAGTGCAGTACTCCCTCAGTACTGGACTGGCACATCAACTTAGATTTTGTGCCCATGTCTTTGGAGTGGGACTTGAATCCACAACCTTCTGACTCAGAGGCAAGAAACTGCCATGAAGTCACGCCTTATACCTCTTCCCAACTGGAACTCAGAATCTAGACTGTATGGGTAATGTTTCAAACTGATAATACTTACCCAAGATTCTTAATAGTTATAGAGATGTCATAGTGCCTGGGCAGCCTAAGAAAAGTAGTTGGGAGTGTTTGAATTAAAAACTACTGAGAAAAATTTCCAATGATTAACAGGTAAAAAGCAGAGCATTATTTAAATGGAGCGAGACTGCAGAACTCTGAGGTACAGAGGGATTTGGTGTCCTGGTACATGAATCACAAAAAGTTAATATGCAGGTACAGCAAGTGATTTGGAAGGTGAATGGAATGTTGTTGTTTATAGCAAGAGGAATGGAATATAAGAGTAGGGATGTTTTACTTCAGTTGTATAGGGTATTGGTGAGACCACTTCTGGAGTACTATGTACAATTTTGGTCGCCTTATTTAAGAAAGGACATAAATGTGTTGGAAGCATTTCAGAGAAGGTTCACCAGGGATGGTGGAAGTTTTTTTATGAGGAAAGGTTGGACAGGCTGGGCCTGTATCCATTGGAGTTTAGAAAAATTATTATTGAAACATATAAGATCCTGCAAGGATGTTTTCCCTTGTGCGAGTGATTAGAATTCTGGGATGCAGTTTAAAAATAAGACGGCGATGAGAAGTATGTTTTTCTCTCAGAGGGTCGTGAGTCTTTGGAACACTCTTCCCCAGAGGGTGCCAGAGGCTGGGTCATTGAATATTTTTAAGGTATATGAACATACAAATTAGGAGCAGAATAGGCCACTCGACCCCTCGAGCCTGCTCTGCCATTCGATAAGATCATGTCTGACCTGAAGGTAGATAAATTCTTGATTAACAAGGGAGTCGAAGGTTACAAGGGGTAGGTTGGGAAAGTGGAGTTGGGGCCATGATCAAATCAGCCATGATCTTACTGAATGGTGGAGCAGGCTCGAGAAGCTGAATGTCCTACTCTTGGTTCTAGTTTGTATGTACGTAGGAGATAAAGGGTACTTAAAAACTGATTAGTGATGACTTCTCCTTTGTTGAGTTATGGCCACACCAGTACTGTGGCACTATGCTGCGGAGAAGCAACAAAAGCAGGAGAGAGAGCAGAATAACTATCTCGAGAATCTTTCTTCCTCAGGACAACTCTTGTCCTCTCTGCCCAAAGACCTGTGGCTCCAGGATCAGCCTGATGATCACCTGAGGACATACAAATCATGAAGCCTGGCAGACGTCATCCTTGTTTGGAGAGATCGATGATGATGATGACTGCTGTGGCAGTAGCTTGCACCAAACAAGATAAATGGTTCTGTGAAAGACCCGGCAGTATACGGCAGCAGGAACACATGCCCATCTCTGGAATTTTGAAATACCAACTCATTTAAAGAAAAGGACACTTCATGGTGTGCAGTTTTGTAAGTTTTCTCAGCAGTCAACTTGTTACTTTTTATATTCCAATTTTCATTTCTTGCTACCCCTAAGGCTTATGTGTTATCCAATCAACTATCCACCCACTCACCTTCCAAAGATTAGATTTCTCATTACACCAATTAGCACTGCAGTGGGTGCAATAATGTTTTAACTGCCTAAAAAATGATGTTTTTTTTAATGAGACTAGCTCAGTAATTATCCATTTGCATTTAAAGAACTGTTAAGAAGTACCTGGGAGCAGGATTGCGAATGCATCTTTATCTGTTGATGAGGAGCTGAAGCGTGATACCACTTCTCATAGAATCACAGGGCTGGATTTTATGGGTGGGTGGGGGTGGGGGTGGGGGGCAGTGGGGCAGCTTTAAAAAAGGGCGGCTTTAACAAGGTGACCATGGGACTTCTGCCACTCAGGGACAGGAAGTCCTGCCTTCAAGAGCTGCCAGCCAAGCTAGCCAGCAGTTGAGTAGTCCCAGCAGCGCCAGAAGCAAGTCATGGCCGAACTACAAGGGAGTCCCCAGGAAGAAGTGTCATGGATGCTGGACACAGGTAAGTTGGAGTTCTTTGGATGGGGAAGGATCAGGGACCTTAGGAAGAGGGAGGGAGGGAGGGAATGGGGAGTTCAGTTTTGGAGGCCAAGGGAGAAGGTGCAAAGTGATGGTAACATCTTGGGGAGGTGGGTGCCCCCGATGTGCACAAGGCACCTCTTCAGATGGAAAAAAGCGGGCTGGCCTCTTTTGTTTTGCCTTCCGCTGCCCACTGTATTATAGTGGCGGAGGTGGAATTAAGCCCTTCAGTGGTTCTTAATAGACCTAAAGGCAGGTGGGCTGGCTGATGCTTGACCTGCCCACCATATTATGAGGGACAGATCAGGGGTGGGCATTAGGTGGTGGGCTATAGCCACCCATCCCATTTTACATGCCCCCACTGCCCAACTGTGGGGTGGGGGGGGATGTAAAATTCACCCATGGAAATTTATGGCACAGAGGGAGGTCATTTGGACCGTCATTTCCATGCCAGCCAATAAAGAGTTATCCAGCCGAATGCCACTCTCTAGCTCTTGGTACGTTATAGCACTTCAAATGCATTTGCAAGTATTTTTTAAATGCAGTGAGGGTTTCTGTCTCCACCATGCTTTCAGGCAGTGAACTTTCAGAGCTCCACCATTGTGAAAAGATTTCTCTTCGAAACCCCTCCAATCCTTCTACCAATTGCTTTAAATCCCTGCCCCTTGGTTATTGAACTTGCTGCTAAGAAAAACATGTCTTTCCTATCCACTTTATCTCAGCCTCTCATAATTTCATATGCCTCAGTTAAATCTTAGTCACCTCTGTTCCAAAGGAAAAAGCCCCAACCCATCCAATCTTTCCTCATAGCTATAATTCTCTATTCCTGCCAACATTTTCCTAAATCTCCTCTGTACTTTTTCTAGAACAATCGCTTCCTTCCTCTAATATGGTGCCCAAAACTGTACGCAGTTCTGCAACTGTGGTTTAACTAGTATTTCATACAGTTCGAGCATAACCTCTTTGCTCTTATATTCTATGCTTTGGCTAATAAGGAAAATTAACCCATGTGCCTTCTTAACCACCTTATTTCCTTGTGGATATGTGCACCAAGTCTCTCTGCTCCTCTGCTTTTCTCAGTATCCTACTGTAGTTGGGCCTCTGGCAGCATTTGGCAATGTTGGGGGGGTGCACCAAGCAGGGAAACCAGTCAGCCCCTATGGGTCCCGCCCTGCAGGGAGAAGTGTCTTTGACAAGCTGAGGGGTAGAACCAGATGTCGTGAAGCATGAGAGAAAGCAGCCAGGACAAAGCAAGGACTTGTGATAGGCAGTGTAGCAGAAGCCTAAAGCAGCTTGAAGCCCCTGAGGGTGGCTGAAGAGCCAGGAAGAGGAATTGGGACCTAGTCAGACTGACTGGCAGCATCCCTGAGTTTCAGAAGCCTCACGCAAAGAGAGGGAAGCAGGACAAGCCTGAGCACGCCAAAGTGCTGTGCAGAGGAGCAAGGCCTCAACTAGGACAGAGAACTAGAGCATTGACGGTGAATATTCTCTGTAAGTAATTATTTCTTGGAGTTACACTTTCCCTTGACAGTTTATACAGTTTTGATGCCGGTGGAATAAAGGAACTTTGTTTTTTAACCTTTGTGCAGTCCATGTGCTTAAATCACATGTTACACTACCATTTATTGTGTGTTCCGTTACCTTATTTGGCCTCCCCAAATGCATTACCTCATAGTTCTCTGGATTGAATTCCATTTGCCCCTTTTCTGCCCACCTGACTGGTCCATTGATATCTTCCTGCAGTCTAGCTTTCTTCCTCACTCTCAACCATACAGCCAATTTTTGTATCACCTGCAAACTTTTTAATCATGCTCCCTGGATTTAAGTCAAAATCTTGATATATACCATATAAAGCAAGTACTGAGCCCTGCAGAACCCCAATGGAAACAGTCTTCCAGTTACAAAAGCACCTGTTGGCCATTTCACTTTATTTAACTGCCACTGAACCAATTTTGGATCCAACTTGCCACATTTCCTTGGATCTTATGAACTTTTACTTTTCTGACCAGTCTACCATATGGGACCTTGTCAAATGTCTTATAAAAATTCATGCAGACTACATCAAAAACACTGCTCTCATTGGCCATCCTTGTTACGTCCTCTGAAAATGTATGTTCAATTAAGTGATGAGGAACTTCAGTTACGTAGATATTTGGAGAAAATGGACAGTTGTCCTTGGAGAAGAGAAGATTGCGAGAGATTCAATAGAGGTATTCAAAATCATGAGGGGACTAGATAGAGTAGATAGGGAGAAACTGTTCCCATTGGTGGAAGGATCAAGAACCAGAGGACACTGATTTAAGGTGATTAGCAAAAGAAGCAATGGTGACAAGAGGAAAAGCTTTTCTCTGCTGTGAGTGGCTAGGATCTGGAATGCACGGCCTGAGAGTGTGGTGCAGGCATATTCAATCAAGACAGTCAAAAGAGAATTGTATTATTATCTGAAACGGAAAAAATTGCAGGCCTACAGAGAAAAGGCAGGGCAGTGGCATTAGGTGAATTGCTGTTGCAGAGATCCAGAACTGATAAGACTGTGCTGTAACCATTCTATGATTTTATGATAAGTTAGTCAGACAGGACATTCCCCTAACAAATCCATGCTTACTGTCCTTGATTAATGCATGCTTTTCTAAATGATGATTAATACTGCCGCTCTGAAGTTTTCTCAATAATTTTCCCAACACTGAGGCCTGTAATTAATTGAACTATCCCTTTTTCCCTATTTAAACAACAATACAATGTTAGCAGTCCTCCAGTGTTCTGGCACCATACCTATAGCCAAAGAGGCCTCCATTATTTCCTCCCTTGCTTCTGGTCTGGGATATATCTTATCTGGGCCTGACAATTTATTTACTTTCATAAATGCTAAGCTGCTTAATATTTCATCACTCGCAATGTTTATTACATCCAATGTTTCACACTCCTCCTCCTTATGTTCTATGTCTGCTTTATTCCTCTCTTTGGTGAAGATAAATATTCATTAAGAACAATGTCTGCATCTTCTGCCTCTAAATAGGTCTCTAATAGACCCCATGCTTCTCTGGTTACCCTTTTGCTCTTTTAAAACATGGTTGACTTTTCCTTGATTTTAGCTACCAAGATATTTTCAGGCCCTCACTTTGCTTTCCTAGTTTTCTTTTAATTTAACCCTGCCACTTTCTTTAAACCTTTAAGCATTAAGCAGTATTGAGCTCTCAGTATCTGACATAAGCTTCCCTTTTTTGCTTTATCCCACTCTGTGTGCTCCTTGCCATCTAAGGGGCTCAGATTTTGAAGTCCCACTCTTAATTCTTGTGGATTTTTCAGTAAATGCAAAGGTGCCCACCTATTACGTGGCTTAGTCGTGAACGTTTCTATGTACAACAGCAGAACTAAGAATGGGCATTTTGTCATAAAAAAAAACAATTAATTGTACTCATTATACTATTTGAATACATTGTTTAAGTGCAATCACATTGTCCAGTAGTTTTAAGCTCACTAATGTAGAAAGTGAACCAGGGCATGGCGCAAAGTGGGAGGTATTGGATCAGCCGCCCATTATAACTAGTGCCTAATATTCAGTTCCATTACAGTCAATGGAAGCAAATATCAGGTATTACTTATGATGGGCAGCTGATCCAATACTGCCTATTTTGTGCCACCACCCAAGAGGAATTTCTCTGAAGGCTAAATTACCATCTCCATTAAGTTCAGATTTGCATCCAGTACTGTGGTCTATGCATCATTATATTGTCAGATTCCCTGTTCACCTGTGCTCAAACATTTTTCTCCTCATTTGGAATTTTCATCAGCTTGGAAGATCTTACAAACCATCCACTACCTATCCGAAGGGAACTCTAAATCTTTATTCTTATGAGAATAACAAATAAGAAAGTAGTCAGTTCAATTTTTTACAATAATTAGCAAAGCCAATAAGTGGATATCTTTTGTGAAAGGCAGAGTTGAAGAAACCATAAAGATTGTTGCCTGTCATTGCTATTTCATTGGAAGCACCAATGTGTTTATTTTAAATGGAATAATACCTCCATTAAAACAGTGGTGAGAGGAACTTTATAAAGGTGCATGAAGAGTTAACACAATCAGATCATAGACAGTCATTTATTAACCCCTGGTAACATATCAGGACATACCAGCACAACAAATGCAAATAAAAACCATAGGATTGAACACTGTCATCTTCTAGCACCCTTGCCTGATCCCATGGTTGGTTTTGATTGTGGATATTAACATTGGATTTTAAAAGTGGGATTTCTGATTTCTTATTTGGAGCCTTTTGTTTTAGCTGGGATTCTGATCGCAAGTTATTTGACTGCTACAGTTAAAATCTGGATATGGGAACCTTTTGAGGCATTCCTCTCTTTTTATTTTAATTATTTAGGAGAAAGAAGGATTGCATGAATGAAGGAACATGAATTAGCTTTGCTTGCATGAGTGACAGATTGTCCTTATCCACGCTTACCATCACAGCTATGCGTACAGACCAAGGCATATCTACCAGGCAATCTCCTTCTTGAAGACTCCACTTCACCTCAGAGACAGTGATGGGATTGGAATAGTTGCTAGAATCTGACCTGCCGGCAGCCTCCACACCAGAAACACCATCGTCAGTGGATATCAATGTCATCACAGCCCTAACCCTTCTGCTATCACATGAGTCATTAGCAGCATCAATTAATGGAAATGCACAGTAGCATCATTGATATGGTGTTCACTGGGACACACAACATTTTCATTTTCCGCATAGAATGAGTGGTACTTTTCCACATCACAAAGTTTTTTAAGGACCAGAACATATCTGATTGCACCAATGTGGCAACGCAGACTCCCACAAGGAAAATTCAGTGAGGTTGTTCAAGTGGAGTTGAGCCTTGCTAAATGAGACTGAGTCAAATATAGGGTTATAAAGAAGAACGCCTTAGAAAATCCTAAAATACATGTAGACAAACACAATAATCACTTTGTGCACAGCAAAATTCCATAGATAGCAGTAAGATGAATTACCAGTTGATATGCTCTTGGTGGTGTTGGTTGATGGCGGTGGTTGGTTGGAATATTGGCACAGCCCTATTTTTCTATGAATAATACCATTGGCTCCTTTATATCCACCTGATCAGGCAGAAAGGTACTTGGTTTAACCTCCTTTTTGAAAATCAGCACTTCCACTAATGCAGATTGGCATTGTAGTGTAGTGATTTGAAGTGATTTGTGTCCAAGTCCTGAAATGAGCCTTGAATCTAAAACTTTCTAACTTAGAAGTGACAGTGCTGGCAACGGAGCCAAGCTGACTCAATTATGGTCCCATTCTCCAAACTCTCATCTAGCTTGGGGATCACAGGCTTGCTGAACTTGTCTTACAATTACATAGCCTTCATGAACTGCATAAAGTTTCCTTCACTCCATCATTGCAGAGGTGGTCAGTTACAATGCAGGTCATTGCCCCCTTCCCAGGCAGTAGTCATGACACCTTCAGCTTAAAACAATTTTCTCTGTCTGTCTGATTTGAAGGATGAGAGATAGCAAAGATAGCTTGACAGAGCCCCGGCTTCTGACACCTTGAAAGACTTATGAGTGAAGATCCTACAGGCCACATGCAGCCAATGGGATCATTATTGAACAAACAATAAATATCTTCAAGCAATGTTGCTGGAATATTGATTGTAGTGACAGATAGCAGCACATCCTACAACACAACCCTGCCAAAGTTTTGATGATTATCACCATCTGCGACATAGTACACAAACTTACCAACTAGAGAGTACGTGGAGCATTTGGAGGAGGAGAAAGTCCACCCACCCAAAATCATTTGAAAATAGATTTTCCATTACAACATTGAATAAGGTACATCACAAACCTGCCATTTTGGCCTATGAGCAGGTTTCAGTGAAGCACATTCTTTAAATGCACAGGTTCATCATCACTGAATTGTCATTAAAGGTGGAAGCAGGTTTAGAACCAACAAAAATGATGATGAGCAAATTTACTACAATATCTCAGTTGTGCCCTGCAGTCAATGTACCTGTAGTGATTGTAGGTAAAACCTTTTCTACTGTCTTTAGGGGTCACGTGATTGTACTGACGAATCAGCCCTTAGCATGGGTAATCTTGGGGGCGGAGCTTTTTAGTCGTGGACCTGGTTCAAGCATGTAGCTTCTACAAGAGCTCTGTAATAGCTGTTTCAAATAAGAAACCTGTCCAGTACACCAAAGTTTATTACAGTAACTGTGATAGAATTAAAGATATTTGAAATGCTCTAGTTGCCTAAAGTGAAGTTTCTGATGTTTATGGATGTCTCACTCCAAAGTTGTAGACAAACTTTTACTTCCTACCACTGCCATTTGATTCTTGCACATGAGTAACTGGCTGCCTTCTGCTTTTGGCTTTGGAGTCTGGTGGCAGGGTCAGTAGAAAACAACTGAACACCGAAACAATATTCCATGATGGAATTAAGCAACAAAGTCTGGATATTTCTCAGCTTATCAAAGCCCAGGTGTTATTTGAGCAGGCAGAAGTGGAAGATGGGATGTGGATTCATTATCCAAATCAATGAAAGGGTTCAAATTGTTAAATCAGAGCTTGCCCATGTTATTGAAAGGAGCCCAACACCAGAAACAACTGCTGAGTTAGCACTCGGGATTTCAGGTGGACCAAAGTTCTATACATCAGGCAGCTGGTCCTTTCCAAAACTTTACCACGGATAGTGACCTTTGTAATCTTGAATGTATACAATGCCACATTCTCATATTGTGCATGACTGTTCTGAAATTTGAGATATCAACTTTGAAACAACTTATATATGTAATATAAATATGAATTTGGATAACTTAATTCCTAATTAATTCATTGCATTCATGCAAATGAGGTACTTCTGGCGTGACAAAGAAAAAGCTCATTTAACGTTTTACTGTGAAAAGGATTACATATATGGTCAGGAACCATCATCATCTGCTTTTCATCTCATGTCATTTGGTAATGACTAGAAGGTGGCGGAGTGACAGCTTTGACCTTGCGACCTAGGGAAATGGAGATTTTTCTCTTCTGTAGGTATTGAAATCTAGGGAAGTGAGACATTTACTGTGTTGTGGGGGAGGGGTTAATGGTGTTGCAATATCATTACAACTGTCTCATTTACTATGGTACTGAAGATCTCAAATGACTAAACCTAAAACTCAGTTGCAAAATTTTAGTCCCTTTTTCTAGTCATTCTAGTCCAGTTCCAAATGGTTCTATATATAAGGCATTTTGGAACTTCTCTATGTCAAATTGTTAAATATTAACATCAATTTTTATTCAACAGTCCATGACTGCAAAATTTGGTTCATTAGCACAGATAGTTTTGCTGCTATGGGTGCTGTTTTAGTACTGTAATGGCAATCCATGCCACTTCTGTTTGCATCTGTTGTAGCCCACACCAACTGCCATCATAGTGAGGGCATTAGCAGTGGGCATTATGAGAGGGCTCCAGAAATCTGCAGAATAGGCTGATTGTGGTGCTAGTCAGCATGTAACACTGATTTGACTCTAGTGCTGCAGTTTCAACCTTCCTGACAGGTTAAAACTCTCTAAACATGCACTGCTATGGGAGGAGACTGAAGGTGGCCCCTGAGGACATTCTCGAGTAACCCTGATATTGAGTAGTCTGAGTTGGCTGGCTGAGAGGCAACAGCAAGGCTACTGGCTGAGTTTCAGTGATGGGAGAATGTCATCCTGCATGACTGCAGCAGGTTTATGATCCGTGGAGCAAGTTGCGCTCCCCTAGGGCAGTGCCTCATTTATATTCATAATTTGCTGCAGCACAGATTGCCAGGCTGGTGTGAAATCCTAAAACTGCCTTTGAGCACTGGTGTCCACAGCCAAGATGGTGGCATTCTGAACCTGCATGGCAACACGCTGATAGTTCATAACCTCTGTTCTGCTTTACAGTTACAGCAGGCTTTCTGGCAGGCCAGACAATGCATCAAGTATTTAACTGGGGCAGCCTTATCAGGGCGAGTCAGGAGGCCCCTCGAGGGGGGTTGGGTGGCAATCAGGGGGAAGGTCATCTGGTTGGAGTGGCCCTTTCATCTGGGGGGCCCTCTGTGGGACACAGGGTGCCCAAGCAGGGGGAACCCCGCCCCTAGCCCACTGTCAGACAATGGCATGCGGTGTGGGCAAATCCCACCACTAGTAAAATGCCGGTAGCAGAGGGAAGTGTCGCTTAAATGGCCATTGATTGGCCACTTAAAGGCCTCAAATGGCCCAAGGCCAGCAGGCTGCCCAACACCTAAACTTTCACTGGCAAAATTCAAGTGGAGGCTGGTAGGCGACAGGCATAGTCTGCTATCCCACACGAATTTATGTCCCCGCCCACATGGCAGCCCGCAGTGGGGGGAGGTGAAGTGTAACATTTCGGCCAACATTTCTGGATCCTGCCTCTATGCTTCCCTTTAAAGTGCACATGATGCCAGTATATGAGCTAGTGGCTGTGAATGCTGGACTGAGTGATTGTTTTGCTTTTCCGTCAGTCTCTTCACTAGACAGCAGTTCCAGGGTATCTGGAAACATAAAGGCCCAAGGGCAGTGTTAGGGTGAGGGAAGTGTGGAAAAAAAATAGACGTGCATAGTTACACCAGCTGCAGGTAGTAAACCATAACAGATTTCTGGATAAGGTTGGTGGGATGTGAGAAAGTGGATTAGGCAGGAACATTTGGTCTTCCTCTGTGCTTTCAGCTGCACCACTGGCCATGGCCTCAGTGATGGCCACTTCAATCATTTCCAGCACCGTCTCAAGGTGAGATGAGCACATGTAACTATGTATGCCTCCCCATTCAATGCCTTCTTAGAATCTCTTTCCCTTTTCATCACTTGCAGCCCATGCTGCCGCTAGAATATACCCCAACATAAGGAGGTTTGGTTTCAGTTCAAGCAGCGCTGGCCAGCTTTAAAATGCACTGGCCTCCCAAGAACTGGGCCCGTTGCTGAGGCATGCAGCCACTCAATAGTCCCTTCAGTGTGGGACTGCACACAAAATCATTATAGATAGCAGGCACAAAGGTTGCATGCTACCTGTATCACTTTGAATGGGCATGAGTTAATTGTGCATTGCGATCCCCACGTCTGATTTCGGGAGCTACCCACTTTCACCCCCAACATCATTTTACTTTGGAGCATGTGCTGAAGAAGTTAACAATTTATTTTTACTGTGTTATTAACATCAAAATCATTCTTCAAAATTTTAGTTGGAGTGCTTGTGTGTGATTGTTGATGGAATAGTACACATTAGGCATACTTTCAATCTTTATTTTATCGCAATTGATGACTTGCTATGGTCACAAGGTAACATATGGCCACTCATCAAGTTCAGTGAAATTTAAAGGAATTCCGGAAATTGGCTTCCATCAATTTTTGGCAAAGTTGGTAACAAGTTCTTATCAAAATTCTGCCACAGTCATAGTGAGAATAAGGGGCGGATGAGTAAATTATAGCACCTTAATCTCACATAGGCCTTGTAAACCACAGGAAAAAAACTGTGGCAACATATTTTCATTTCAACTTGAAATGAGATTGGTTTAATTAAATCAGCACCTATTTCTATAAGCTATACAAAATTAGTGGCACATTGGTTACACCCACCCATTTCTTTCACAGCTAATGGGTGGGAGCAACCACAAGACAATAATTTCACAAAAGTTCAAATGATATCATAAACCACTAAGTAAAACTAAGAAACATATTACCATCTGAACACTGAGATAAGAAAAATATTGCTGTAAATGATGACACCCTCTCACGCCACCTCTCCCCCACATTTTAATCCAATATATGTCATTTATTAGAAAAGAAATGGGGGTGTGGGGACAATTTTCATTTTTGGCAGGAGCAAAAATGGCTGTTGGTTAATCGGCCATTAATTTCAATGGGAAGGAACATTGCATGTGTTGTATATTGAGCAGCCTAACAGTGACTGGATTGTATGTGCTTCTGTCAGTGGAGGTAGGTGTTGTTCATAGCCATACACTGTGTGATCAATTTCCTTAGTTCCGTGGTCATGCACAAAGGGAGTTTTTTAATAAAACCAGAACAGGGTCAAATTTAATTTTTAACATTGAAAACTACTTGACATATTACAAAAAAATGAGAGGCACAAAGCATATCATCTAAACTTGTAATCACTTTTCATCCACCTATTTTTCTTTGTTGAATGATATGCTAATAAATAATCAGTCTTGCTGCCCTAGAGTTTTTAATTAACATCATTTTTTTGTACAGAGGCATTTTTTGCATTTTGTCCATATTGTGTTTGTACCACTTGTCCTGTTTTATCCTATAATTTGTAAGGAAACAGCTGCATGATCTAAATGGTATATTGCCTATGTTTGTTTTCTATGTGCCATTTGGACATAGGCCAAGTCATCATAAGTATGAATACTATTGGAGAAATGCTGGCATAGTTTCAATTTATCCTTTATTGGTAAGCTATTAAAAAAATTGTCAATGCTATTCATTTCATTACAATGTCTAAAATGTCTTTCTGTAAAAATAACAAAGTATTGTAATGTTTTGAAATAAAATTTCCTGTTTTATATGTTACAGTAATTACGTACTATTTAAGAGAAAGATCTTCCTCCAATAAATAAAAAAGCAGTTTATTAATGCTTAATAAAGACATTATCCACATGAATATGTTACTTCAGACTGTGTTTTATATGTAAATGTGCTTGGTATATATTTCATGCAACGAATTCCTTCAAGGGAAACAATTTCTTTCCCATCAAGTGATGCATTTGCTGATTCAATAATGTTCTTATGTATTCAAACCTTAAGTTCTCGCTCACTAAAGACTTCCTTCCTCCAAAAATGTCATTTTTAAATGCACTTGAGTTAATTCAATTTATTAAGACCATTGTGCTGGGTGATGGAAGCAAAACATTGGAGCTGAAAATCCACCAACCTATTATCTACTGGGAGCCTCTGCCATTGACATTGAATGTCCAAATCCAGGACAATGTTTCTTCATTTTAATAATCCTGGCAAATGCTCAATTTTGGGGCCCAAAGGTGAATGTAAAATGTGGCTCAGGCTGCCCAGTCTGGCAAACTGGAGGTTGTTGGGATTCCATTTGGAAACATCCTGCAACGGTGCTCATTAGCCCCATTTTTAAGGGCGCTGTAAAATAAAAATCTTCAGAAAGTTCAAAATCTTTGGGGGTCAAAGCTACAACCCAGGCTTTCCCTTGTGATATCTGATGTGCCTCCTTTCATTGGTTGACCAGCCACTATTGTTTCACCAGGGCAGAAGCAAGGAACCAGTTTGGGAATTTCTCTTCTGATGAGGAGGGCCTTGCTTTGAGACCCCAGGGACACTAGCAGAGAAGATTACGACCCAAATATGCTGAGTCCCGATATAATTGCTTTCCCTGTCTGCCACACATTCTCCAGATTTACACCGAGTGTGTGCCAGAAGGACTGTGGATTTTCACCCTCTTTGATACATTCTTGGCCAAATAAATTGCTAGCTAAAGACTGTATTTACTGATTTTCTGGAAAGCTATTCTAATTAAGTGCTTTGCTTAAACCTTTATAATATGCTACTCCAACGTTAAATTAATTCAAGAGTACAAGAGAGCCAGAACTGTAATAAATGAAACAAGTGCATATTTCCTTGATGACCATTAAACATTCAAAAGAGGGGTAGACAAGATAGTAATGATACAGCGATTAGTGGTAGAAAAGAAAGGGAAGGCTGATTGCCATAGAAACAGGTTCATCTTATCCATCCCAATGTATAAACAGATAAAATACATCAAAAGATACAAAGCAGCAGCATGTGCTTTTATTTCTGAAATGGAGATGAAAACATCATTTTAATTCATTAAGCATGAAAGTGATTTTTTTTTTACTTTTAATTCTAAATAATGCAGACCTATGTTGCACACTAAAGCAATTAGTATATTGCTGATTATGGGCACACATTATGTTACCTGTTCATTGACATATATGCGCAGAATATTTTTATAATTCACATGGTTTAATTCTCATGCACAAAATCCCAGATGTCATTGATGTCTCTTAGACTTGATCTGACTCCACACTAATCTTATCTAATCCACTCTGGCCTTTTAGCAGTATCAGTGACATCTTAGAGCACAGCATGCCAATATCTTGTATCACCACTGACATTAGTTCTCTCAATATTGGGCATATGGTGCTTCCAAGGTTCTTCTTCCCTTGCCTGACAATCAATTAATCTCAAGACTTCTTTCATGGCAAGTTCAATTTTAGTCTCAAGTGGTGTAGAAAATACATTCCCATGTTAGAATGTTCTACAGGTTAACATTTCAATTAGCTTCTTTCAAGCTCAAGTAAACGCTCCACAGCATTATGTCTCCTTACTTGTTGTGCCCCAGTTACAAATGGTACTATTGCTGAGGCAAATGATACATGCAGAAAAACTGGAAAGATATTGCATAATTAGAATGCCACTTTCTTAGACAAATCTTTGATTCATCTTCTGCCACTGCTATTAGCAGGTATAAACATGAGTCACCACTGATCCTCTGGTGGGCTCCACAGCGTAGGAAGAAACCTCAATTGGAGGCTGCCAAAAGATTTTAAAACAGGATTATTTGAAAAAAAATCACTCATCTGTTGGGCTGACAGCTGTCCCACCTGCCATTGATACAACAGCATCGTTACCACTGAAACAATTCTAGACCATTGTTTCTCAACATGGCTAAAATTGCCTGAGACTCTGCATCATCACTGGGCTTTGCATGTAGATGGCCATTAACTGGGAAAATTGGTTTTCCGAGTCACCCATTGCGCGCTTGGCGCCGTCAGTAGCGCAAAGTATCAGAAAAATGTTCTTGTTGTTTTCTAGATTATGCCTTTAATCGATGTATATAAAGATCTGCAAATAAACTTTTTCCACTAAGGAATTTTGCTCAGGGATGGAAAGTTAATATAAAAATATAATTGGTCTAGATGTGAAGAATAGAATTTGAAAGCTTAGCATGTTCATATACAATTCTATAGTCCCTGGTCCTTAATCAAATGGGTTAGCTCTTCCTTTAAAATAGCCAAAGTTATGGTGCATGGTCATATTTAGTATTTGTATACCAATCTTCACCCTGCAAAATAAGATCAGTAGCTCAGATTGTACACCTCTGTTGAGATTATAAAATAGAACAGTTCTGCACATCCGTCCTTACAAGTAACCATCAGTTTTTTGCCATTAAGCTCAATTTTAAAGTTAGTTTCTCAAACAGATATAATTCCACCCACTTAGTAACTTTGTCTAACAGTGATAACCAGTCTTGGTATCCCCCTTTGAAGCATGGAATAAGTTCAATCTAATTACCACCTCCATATTGTGAAGTGTAAGACTGGCATGACGTGCATACTGTCTGGGAGTCTTGTACTTTTTTTTACAGAAGACATACGCCAATGTGTGTGGGAGAAATTCTCCATTTGTGCAAGTAATGTATGTATTTGAGACACTTGACAAATAAACACTGACACTGTCATCACTAGCAGAGTGTTGCTTTCAAATATTAACTCTTCTACTGTAGAATATGTACAAAATCACCCAGTTTATGATGTTTATATACAGAAGCTGATAGTGGTAGCCCACACTAGTCCTGGAACTTGACATGGATGAACTGTGTGCTGTTAATAGACCTGATACCTTCATCTATGGTATTCCTGGCATTCTATTGTATGGACCATAATTTAGGTTGCTTTTACATTGCAACAGTTGCATTGGTGTGAAGTGGATAACTTTACACTGACCTTGCAGTTACAGTACAAATGCAGCCTGATTCTATTTTATTCATTCATGGGATGTGGGCTTCACTGGCTGGGCCAGCATTTATTGCCCATCCCTAATTGCCCTTGAGAAGGTGGTGGTGAGCTGCCTTCTTGAACCGCTGCAGTCCATGTGGTGTAGGTACACCCACAATGCTGTTCGGAAGGGGGTTCCAGGATTTTGACCCAGCGACAGTGAAGGAATAACGATGTATTTCCAAGTCAGGATGGTGAGTGACTAGAAGGGGAACTTGCAGGTGGTGGTGTTCCCATCTATCTGCTACCCTTGTCCTTTTAGATGATTGTGGTCATGGGTTTGAAAGGTGCTGTCTAAGGAGCCTTGGTGAATTCATGCAGTGCATCTTGTTGATGGTACACACTGCTGCTACTGTGCGTTGGTGGTGGAGGGACTGAATGTTTGTGGATGTAGTGCCAACCAAGTGGGCTGCTTTATCCTAAATGGTGTCAAGCTTCTTGAGTGTTGTGGAAGCTGCACTCACCCAAGCAAGTGGGGAGTATTCCATCACACTCCTGGCTTGTGCCTTGTGGATGGCGGATAGGCTATGAGGAGTCAGGAGGTGGGTTACTCGTCACATAATTCCTAGCCTCTGACCTGCTTTTGTAGCCACAGTATTTATATGGCTGGCCTAGTTTGGTTTCTGGTCAATGGGAACCCCAAGGATGTTGATAGTGGGGGATTCAGTGATGGTAATGCCATTGAACATCAAGGGGCAATGGTTGGATTCTCTCTTGTAGGATATGGTCATTGCCTGACACTTGTGTGGTGCAAATGTTACTTTCCACTTGTCAGCCCAAGCCTGGATGTTGTCCAGATCTTGTTGCATTTGGACATGGACTGCTTCAGTATCTGAGGAGTCACAAATGGTGCTGAACATTGTGCAATCAGTGAACATCCCCACTTCTGACCTTATAATGGAAGGAAGGTCATTGATGAAGCAGCTGAAGATGGTTGGGCCGAGGACACTGCTCTGAGGAATTCCTGTGGTGACGTCCTGGAGCTGAGAATTCTGACCTCCAACAACACAACTACCTTCCTTTGTGCTAGGTATGACTCCAACCAGCAGAGATTTTTCTCCCTGATTCCCATCGACTCCAGTTTTGCTAGGGCTTCTTGATGCCATACTCTGTTAAATTTCGCTTTGATGTCAAGGGCAGTCACTCTCACCTCACCTCAGGAGTTCAGCTCTTTTGTCCATGTTTGAACCAAGGCTGTAATGACGTGAGGAGGTGAGTGGCCCTGGAAGAACCCAAACTGGGCATCAGTGAGCAGGTTATTGCTAAGTGCCACTTGACAACACCGTTGATGACCCCTTCCATTACTTTACTGATGATAGGGGGTAGACTGATGGGGCGGTAATTGGCCAGGTTGGATTTGTCCTGCTTTTTGTGTACAGGACATACCTGCCCACTTACCACATAGCCAGGTAGATACCAATGTTGCAG
The DNA here is from genome assembly GCF_964194155.1 of Cetorhinus maximus. Taxonomy (NCBI): domain Eukaryota; kingdom Metazoa; phylum Chordata; class Chondrichthyes; order Lamniformes; family Cetorhinidae; genus Cetorhinus; species Cetorhinus maximus. Next base: position 56,010,347 of record NC_135880.1, read on the forward strand.
CTGTACTGGAACAGCTTGGGTAGGAGAGATCCAGGGGCTTGTCACCAGAATGAAACAGAGACTCCCTTGAGGGGAGCTTCTTCTTCCACTTTTCTTACCTCTGTTTGTCTCTTTGCAGATGCTGCCAGACCATAAGAAGAAAAGAACATAAGAAATAGGAGAAGACTGTCTGGCCCATTTGGCCTGCTTTGCCATTCAATATGGTCTTGGCTGCCCTATCTGTTCCCCATATCCCTTGATTCACTGAGAGACCGAAAATCTGTCTATAAACCTTAAATATTTTCAATGATGGAGCATCCATAACCTTCTGGGGTAAAGAATTCCAAAGATTCACGGCCCTTTGAATGAAGAAATTTCTCCTCATTTCAGTCCTAATTGATGGGCCCCTTATCCTGAGACTGTGCTTCCCTTGTTCTGGATTCCCCAACCAGCAAAAACAACCTCTCTGTCTCTACCCTGTTCAGCCCCTTTATAATCCTGAATGCTTCAGTGAGATCACTTCTCATTGATCTAAACTCCAGAGAATATAGACCCAATTTACTCAGCATCTCATCTCAGAACAACCCTCTCTTCCCAGGGACCAAACTTGTGAACCTCTGCTGTACTGCCTCCAATTTTGAAAGTATATCTTTCCTTAAATATGGAGGTCAAAATTGTACACAGTATTCCAGGTGTAGTGTCACCAAAGCCCCGTATGACTGTAACAAAGCTTCTTGGTTCTTGTACTCCAAACCCCTTGCAATAAAGGCCAACACGCCATTTGCTTTCCTAATTGCTTGCTGTGCTTGCACGCTACTTTGTGTTCCTTGGACAAGCATACTCAAGTCTCTCTAAAACACTCAAAATTTGCAATTTAATGCATTTTTAAAAGTATTCTCCTATTCTATCCTTATGACCAACCCTCACACTTCCCCACATGATACTCCATCTGCTACCTTGTTGCCCACTCTCTTAACCTGCCTATATATCCTTAGAGCCTCTTTGTGGCCTCTTCACAGCTTTGTATCATCAGCAAACTTAGATCTGCTTGAGTATTTCCAGCAGTCTCTGTTTCCCTTTCAGTTTTCCAGCACCTGCTTTTGTGTAAGTTTTGCTGCATTTATGTGAGACCAGGAGGAATGTGAATGCTCCGACTAACTCCACAAAATGATCCTGCACCTCTATCACTCCAAAACCTTCCCCCTCCCAACATCGGACCCACCGTCTTCTGGCCAGGAGTCTGGTCATGCCAACCAATGTAGTGTATTTGGATTTTCAAAAAGCATTCAAGAAGGTAAACAAAAGATTTTTATTACCCAAAATTAGGACTCATGGGGTTAGGAGCAATATATTAGCATGGATTGAGGTTTAGTTCATGGACAGAAAGCAGAGAGTAGGAATAAATGGGATATTTTTGGGTTGACAGGCTATAACATGGGGCACCGCAAGGATCAGTCTTTGGGCCTCAGCTATTTACGACCTTGATCCATGAGTTAGATGAAGGGACTGAATGTAATGTATCCAAGTTTGCTGATGATACAAAGTTAGGTGGGAAAGTAAGCCACGGCGAGGATGCTAAGAGAGTGCAAAGGGATATAGACTATAACATGGGGCGGATAAGGTTAGCGGATAAGGCCATGACAGATGGGATACAATGTACCAAAGTGCGAGGTTATCAATTTTAGTAAGAAAAATTTGTTTTAAAGCTGAATATTTTTTGAATACTGAGAGACTGGTAAATGTTTGCTTTCAGAGGTGTCCTTGTACAGAAATCACAGAAATTGAACATGTAGGTACAGAAAGCAATTAGGAAGACAAATAGTATGTTTGCTTTTGTTACATAGGGATTGGAGTGTAAGAGTAAAGAAGTCTTAGTAAAATTAAACAGGGCATTAGTAAGACCACACCTGAAGTGCAGTTTTGGTTTCCTTACCTAGAAAGAATTGAAGGTTCATTAGGCTGTTTCCATGGATGAGGGGCTTATCCTATGATGGGAGATTGAGTAGGCTAGAATAAGAGATGATCTAATAGAAATATATAAAATCCTTAAGGTGCTTGAAAAGACACTGATAAAATGCTTCCCCTGGCTGGGGAGTCAGAACATGGAAGTCCACAGCCTCAAAATAAGAGGGCCCCATTTAGGACTGAGGTGAGGAAAACTTTCTTCACTCAAGAGATTGCGAATCTGTGGAATTCTCTGCCCCAGGAAGCTGTGGATGTTCAGCCACTGAATATATTCAAGATGGAAGCCAATAGAGTTATGATACTAGAAAAAATTAGGCAAATGAGGATGGTGAGGGAAGGCGGGAGCATGGCAGAAGATCAGCCATGATTTAGTTGAAAGACAAGGCATGGCCGAAGTGGAAATTGCCTACTTCTGCTCCTATTTCTTATGTTCATTTGTTCTTAACATTGCAGCGTCTGGAGTTGGCCAGCTGCCTGAAGTCTTTACTGGAGGAAAGTTTACCCCTGTGGTTCCTATGTTCAGAGTAATGGCGTTGGCACAGCCTAGTTTTCTAATAACATCAGCAGATCCCTGCCATTTTTGATTCGACACTCACGTGAGTAGGACACCAGTAATTATTGCCTGCTTTCAATATTTGAGATGAAAAGTTGATATGGGTACAACATTGCAGTACTATCAGTGACAAATTTAGATATTCATGTGGGACTTTTATCACTGAGTCAAGAAAATAGATAGACAATTCCTGCCAGCAATAAGTCTAGCCTGTGCCAATTGTAAAATTTCCCCTGTGTAGTATCGCATGTTAAAAATACACAGTGCTTTTAATGTATTTTCAGTTTTCCTAGTGTTTATAATAGAATTTTCATGCATACTTTGTCATAACATTACATAATTTCCCTTTTACTGCCATGTCATGCACATCTCGCTATGGCAGTTGAGATGTACAAACATTTGACTGAAAAATATAAATTAAAATTCTTGGTATAAATGCAAGCAGAAATGTTGAGTTAGTACTTTGTGGTGCCGATAGGATTTTTTTCACAAAGACAGGACAAACTCTACCAGGGCAGATTAACATCAACCAGTCAAACCCTTAGATGAAACCCTGGCCTGGAAGTACAAGGTCCTGCTAAGCTCTCATAACTGTGGAGTAGCATAACTTGTCTCTGATGGCTCTGGATGTCCCAAACCCAATTATCTCTCGAAAATTGTTGAGTGCCTTCACGGAGGAGGGGATGGCGGGGATGGAGAAGAAACCAGCGTTGGAGGTATTCTAATGTGAAGAATTATTGTAAAAATGCCTGTTCTTTTAGCGGAAAGGCTGGTATCCTAGGAAAGGTGATTACTTTTTGAACAACTGTTGTAAGAATACTGGCCTTTCCATTTTTGCTGGGCATTTCTTCTGCCCCCTGACAGTACTGAACAGTTACTACTTAACAGCATCAGAGGCAGACCTAATAGGAATTCTGCTGGGTTTTGTCATCCCTCTGTGATTTCTCTAATGTCAGCCTGTACTCTCCCTTCACCTCAAGAAACACTGGTGCATCAAAACGGCAATGGCCAGTATTAAGTGTCCCACCAGCTAACTTTCACCCATCCTGGAAATGCTTCCAATTCTGTTCAAACCCTGAGGAAATTTGGGACAAAAAAATGTTTCGAATATGCTTATTATACATGAGAAAACATGAAATGCACGTGAAATTTCATTGCGTTCTTCCACTCAACTGCAGTAAATAAATGGAAACCCTCAATGATGGTGAAAACATCATGAAAATTCACCTGTAATGTTTTTTATGCATTCTACTCTGACAGCAGGCCAAAATGATGGGTAGGCAATAAGGAAATAGGCAGTACTAGGTAGGCTGGGGTGGATTTTCTGACAGAAGACTTTTCAGGAACAAATGGAATTTGATACTTCCATTAAGTGCTCCTAAGTAACAGTGTATAAAATGACCTGGAAAGAGACTGTTGCTAAAATTAATGCCATTTACTAGATGTAAAGTGGAGGGCATAGAAAGAAAAACAAGTCACTTAGGGTAGTATTTTCTGGCCATGCTCACTGCCGGGATCGTCTGCTCCCATTGAAAGTCAATGGACTTTTGGCTGGGCCGCCGAATCTCCCACAGTGGGTCCCGCCACAACGGGGCAGGAAAATCCTGGCCTTGGTAGTGCAAGACTTGAGTATTGCTGGTAAAAAATACATGCTGTTGAAGTTTTCATCTTTCACTCATCAGGACAGATGCAAGAATGCCAAAGTTCAAAGGGAGCAACAATTTATACCGATGAGGAAAGGTTGCTGATTGGTTGGCAAGTCGACTCTAATTGGCTGAGGCATTGCCATGGTAAATGCACCAGGGAACTGTCCCCCATTCTTTTGTTTAATTCAAAAAATGTGCAATGCCTGGACATGTACCTTTTACTGCAGAGGACAGGTCCCTGCATGTGAATATATGTAGCTTCTAGCAAGTGTAAATGAGCAACATGGCAAGCCCAACTGATAATCTTAAATTGGTTGTTAGTGTAATTTTCAGCACACTTGGGATTGTTCAGGAAAGGCTGTCAAATCACAGCATCACAACTAACATCAGACATTATGTTCTGAGTTTTGCATGCGCGGGTTGGTTGTGTACGTTCTCTATTGTGAACAACCAAAGGGACAGGTTCTCTGATTGGCCACTTAAGACCCTCAATTGGGATGAGGATGGGCAGGACGCCCGAGGCCTTGTCTGCGCCTTCCCCCCCTGTAAAATTGTGAAGATGTCGGGTCAGGGCAGTAGGATGGTTGGAGGGTTCTCCGGGGAATTTTACGAGTCTGTCACCTGCAAACTCACCGACAGGGGAGCGTAGAATTCTGCCCAATGTCTCATCTAAAATACGATTCCTCTTGCAGTGCATCGTTCCCTCAGAGCTGCACTCAAGTGTTAGCCTAGATTGTTGTAGAGGGGAATAGGTGTGATCAATGCCTAACTTGTGTTAATAATGCCCACACAAATTAGAAAACAATGTACAAGATGAACAGAGGGGGACATCCTTAAAATTATCTAATTCTATCTCTCTCTTTCCAAGTGTAATCTCTGAGATATCAGAATGTGATATATATCTGAAGGGTACAGTCCAACAACTGTCAACAACACTGATATTCCCCCTTCCCCATGCCACAAGGATTGACTACTGAGTGTTAGAAAGGTTGACTGAAAATTTGAGAAAATAAATATATTTTTGGGATGGTATTTAAATGTGAACAGGTGCTAGAATGATTTGGCTGAATGTTTTGCCATTGACTGTGGAGCAGAGAGAAAAGGATGCACAGCAGACCCAAATCAGAAGACTGGAGGATGTAGCAAAGCAGGAGAAGGTTGCAGAGGTAGGGTGGAGTGAGGCCACCGATGAATTTTATATGAGGATGAAGATTTTGAATTCAGCCTGCTGAAGGATGGGGAGACAATGTAGGTGAGCTAAGATAGGGCTAACGAGAAAATGTGGCTACAGGGCATAGGATATGAAAGGAAGAGGTTAGGAAGTCTTTGAGTGTATGGAGCATGAGGAACACGAGACCTGCAGTGAAGGCATTGAAAAACTCAAGTTGAGAGATGATAAAGGGAGAAAAAAGACTTTGGGTACACAGGGTATGTCATGAGCAGAGGTGAGAAGTGATCTTGGCACTAGATAGGAAATGAGTAAGTTTTCTTTCAAACTTGACTCTGAAAGGAACATCAAGATGACATGCTATCTAGTCCAGCCTGAATGGGCAACCATGGAGGAGGATTAAGAACAGTGACATAGAGTTTTTAACAAGGATAGAAAATGATGGCTTTAGCCTTCTTGAAGTTCAGTTGCAGGAAACTCTGATTCATCCATGATGTAATGTCAGACAGAAAATTTGAGAGCACGGTTGGAAATGATGAAGAGGTAGAATTGGATTTTATCATCATACTTGTTGAAGCTGACTCTATTATATACAGCTCTTGTTATGGTAAAGCAAAGTCTCTCAGCATGACACACTGGCCGGATTATACTTGATCACACACCAGGGCTGTCAGGGTATTAGAACCATAGTTACAGAATTCCTATGATGTGATTGATTATGGTTATTGTAGAATAATGGACCTTACTGAATCTCTGTTCAATCGTGAAGGTTGCGGAAGAGTCATAAGCCAGACCTGTGTGGGTAAACTTGGCCATGGATTGGTGTAAGATAAATGTGCTTTGGGCACTGGCCTGCATTATGGTGCATGATGTACAACTCATCTGTTCACATGTAAACAGAAAATCCTGGAAATGCTCAGCAGGTCAAGCAGCATCTGTGGAAAGTGAAATAGAGTAAATGTTTCAGGCAGGTAACCTTCTGTCAGTATTAATATGCTCACAAATTAGCTGCTCATTAATGGAAATCTTTGTGACTCATATAAAGTGTACTAATGTGGCCAGGCGTGTGCAGAATAACATATCTGCAATGTTTAACAATCTGGGAACAATGGGCAAAATTTTCTGACCCCACCTGCCTCTGGGATCGTCCGGTCCTGCTGAAAGTCAGTGGACTTTTGGCTGGGCTGCCACAACCCCCGTGGCGGGTTCCACCACGGCAGGGCCAGAAAATCCCAGCTAATGACATTTAAGCAAGTTCAAGGCCTTCCTGCTTTTTCCAAATGCTCCTGGGGAAAGTGGGAGATGTTTTCTGTGCTGAGACAGCTTTTTATACACCTCTGGAATGCAGATTGACTTATGTTATTGACATTCATCGTTGAAGCTTGGAAGGAGCCAGAGGCAAAGTAGTTCAGGTGTGCAGTAACCTTTATTGCAACTGTCAGTGCTGTGTTTGCCCTGGAGTGTGGTAAACCTTCTTGCAGCAAGTGACAAAATTATGTCACTGCCTCTGTGGTTAGACATAACGTTCTGATACATTTCTGTTCTGTTAAGTGTAAGAATATTTGCCAGGATCTGTACAATTGTTTGGCACAGGGCTCTGAGCAGTCCATCTTCAGTATCCTATGCCTTGAGTAATATCACTGTTTCCTTCCCCTTTCTCCAAGCATGTCAAGTATGTAAATCTTGTGCCATGATTCATTGTGGACGCCCATGGTGTCAGCTGTCTGCAACATTGCTCACACCAAAATCACTTCTACAAAGCCCTTTCACATGTAGGCTACTTCAAACAATCACAAATAATGCTCTGCAAAAAAAGAAAATCAGGAAGTATATACCATCAGCTTCTGGATCCTTCAAATATGTCCTATTAAATTTATTGCCTAACTTATTTCAAAATAGAAGGTTTGTGAGCTTGAAGAGAAACTAGGGATGTAAAAGGAAGTAAAAAAGTGTTAATCTTCTAACAATCTTACATTGACCTCATTAAAATACACTCACAAAGCTCCTGCCTGAAACTTCCACCCTCTGTGCCCTACCCAGCCTCAGTTGGAAATGGGTGGAATTCAAAGTACTAAAGTCCCCCTAGTTTCAGAGCCTGGTACATCTCTGCACTTGATTTTACTGATATAACAGACAAGAAAATCATCCCCATAAAGTTGTCAACTAATCTAAAATGTATCTAACCAAATGAATGTTACAATCCAGACTGATGTGTAGGCAAATAAGATTGCACTCTACCTATAGGGACATAGATATGGTGGAATACAGTCACATCAAAGTGATTAAAGTTACGCATTTATTCAGTTAAAAAGGAGAAGATGTATATGTTAATAATGGGATGAAAGGCAGTAGGGATAAGTACAAGCAGAGATAAAAAAAATCATCTACATGGCACTATAGCATCTTTATTAGCAGAGTACAGGTAGTTATGGTTGAATAAGTATTTCTAATATTAGAGTAATATCATGAACATTTGCTCAATTACTTGCAGAATTCAAGATATTTTGCAGTTATATCTTCCTGGAATTGTTATCTGTGGTTATTAACCTCTCTTAAGAGATAAAGTAAATTGAGGCATTTCCATTAAAGTGACAATTGTATGTGAACTGTTAAATATATCAGGGCTCTGTGAGATAAATGAGGGCTCTTTCCTTCATGCTTATTTTCAATTTTTGTAACATATATTGTTCAGGGCTATGTAAATGAGCAGCAAGCTTCAGCCAAAAAAAAACTTGGCTGATTTCAGGAACAAAGCAGCAGGATTGAATCAGTTTGTCACTTCTTTGGTGCAATGGCTAATTCCAACTCACTCTAGATCACTCCTGTCTAATTAGCCTTCACCAATGTTGCTGTAATTGGCGCTCATTGGGCTCTGCCAGGAATATCAATAGTCCAGTGTTTAATTGTGCACATATTGGAGACAACTGCCATACAGATGAGAAATCTATTTATACCATTCAAAGATATGTGAAAAATATTGCAAGAATAGACAAGAGTGTCTTCAAACTTAAAAACAAATAATCAAAAACTTCTAAAAAACAATACTCTTAATGCCATAAACTGTATGTTCACCAAATGAAATACTTTTCTGCTGTGGTAAGTGAAGTGCCACATAATTGAACATGTGAACAATCATTTGCACCAGAACATTAGGCTAAAGTAAACTAAGATAAAATGAAGTAAATGACACATTTTCAATCAACCAGCTTTTGTTTTTTTGTTGGAATTTAACTTGACTATTTACTAAAAGTTGGACTTATTCATACTAGAGGGAAGGTTCCATGAGAAAACCCATGAAGCCAATAATAAACCTCCAAATGGTAACTGAAATAGTTATGGACAAAAAAAAGGCAGAATTTTTGATCCTCGAAAGAGGCAGGACCAGGCTCAGAAATTGGTGCCACATGCTGGCTTTCTGACATGGCCCCACCACCCCATTGATTTTTGAGGAGGTGTTGGGACCTGGATGCCAGTAAATTGCCCAAACACAGCCACTCAGCACCCGAGCATGGTAATGAGGCAATTAACAGTCACTTAAAGGGTGTGAGCATGTTTTGTTCTCAGGCAAGGGAACCACAAAGGGTTGTGACCATGTGCCCAAGTAGGAGGTGGCAGCCCAGCAGCGAGCCGATCACAGAGCTGGGCCTATTTAACATCAGTGAATTAAAGAGCAATGCCTCAGAGAGCTGTTTAGGTAGTGGCCAGTGAGTGTGTAAATGTCGCTTTTTTTAAAATGTGTTCATGGAATGTGGGAGTCGCTGGCTAGGCCAGCATTTATTGCCTATCCTTAATTGCCCCTGTTCAGAGGGCAGTTAAGAGTTAACCACATTACTGTGGGGCAAAAACAGAAATGTCCGTAAGCTCTGAAGAAGGATCATACGGACTCGAAATGTTAACCCTGTCTCTCTCTCCACAGTTGCTGCTAGACCTGCTGAGTTTTTCCAGCATTTTCTGTTTTTGTTTCAGATTTCCAGCATCTGCAGTAATTTGCTTTCACATTACTGTGTGTCTGGAGTCACTTGTAGGGCAGGTCAGGTAAGGACGCAGATTTCCTTCCCTAAAAGACATTAGCAAACCAGATGGGTTTTTGCAGCAATCAACAATGGTATCATGGTCATCATTAGGCTCTTTTTTTAAGTTCCAGATTTTTGATGAATTCAAATTCTGTCCTTTGCTGTGGTGGAATTATGAACCTGGGTCTCCAGAGCATTATCCTGGGTCTCTGGATTACTAGTCCAGTGACAATACCACTACACCACCACCTTCCATAGAGCTGCCTTTATTGTCATTGGAGCATTTGATGGGGGAGTGACCCTAAAGGGACATAGCAGAGGCTCCAGACTGCCGGGACTTTGCTTCTGGAGGCAAGGGAGACCAAACATAGAGATGGAGCTGAATGTCTTGAATAGGGGGACAAGTAGCAATGAAGAGCAAATAGAAAAATTTTCTTTCTTGCAAAAACAAACTAGGAGCTGAAACAAAATTATTATTATTCAAACAGAGACACAAACATGATGGTTTGACTTCGTGAATATGTTAACCAAGGAATACCTGTTGCAATCACTGCACAATGGTACGCTCAGATTTAAGTGACTGTCTTGACCTGTGGCCAAGCTGTTAACGGCACTTAAAAAATGACTGTGATTCCACAGCATCTGGATTGGCCTTCTCAATCCTTGGAAATTTTCATTTTAAAACTGTTACAGTAGATAAATCTCATTCACCAATCTGGTGATAAACCCAGAATTTTCCACTTTAAAACACCTTTGTATGCTATGGGCTATTCATGAATACAGGATGTGGATTTGATACAGGATTTAAGATGTTACAATCAAAGGAGGGAGTGGGGGGAGTTGCGTCAATCATTGCATGGGTATGATTTTGAACTATACTATATACTATGCAATTAGGGACTTGCTAGGATAACACGTGGGAATGATCACTTGCATAAATGGAACAGAATTACCTGAGTGATAGTATTGTACTGTTTGAAGTTAAGGAGAGTTAAAGGGGATAGCATTTGTGGACCCCTCATTAAAATTGAAGGAAGCAGTGTACTACATTTGTAGTATCTGCAGTATTTTGCTTCTATCTTACTACACTTGTATGTTATCTGTAGGACAATAAACAGTTAAAAGAAAACCGAGTTGTACTGACTTGTGATGCCTTGACCATGTTACCCCACCTGAATGGGTTCAGGTTGCACTCTGAAATTAGAATATGAGAGGGAAGGTGCGGCTTTACCTACTTACACCACCACACGCTTTTCATTGTGTGATTCAACCCTTTTAAGACCCACTTGCATGTCAGGATAGATAATCAGCTGGGGCATAATTGGCATCCTTTCTCCATGGACTGTTGTACCATCAGTGTCAGTGACTGGTCAAATTTATACAAAGTATCATTCATTGTCTGGTGCTCAGTGTGCTGCTTCCACATCCACTCAACTTGATGGCACATATGGTTCTCTAAGAAGTTGGCCAATCTCTTAATGGATGAACTCATGCGCTCATATGTCTGAGACATGATGGTGCACATGCCACAAATTCATTCTTTGCCCATGACTTTAAAGCCTCAGGTAACTCTAGGAAGAGATGCCTTATGTGTGACACCTCTGTCCATCTGAGCATAGCTGAAGGGGAGTGCCCACAGCTGCCTCTGCCTTACTCACCTCTTCCATGATGTAATGCTCATTCTGTGTCATCCTGCAAGGTCAAGAGGATAAGAGTTAAGACCAATGTGCACTCCTGGTGCATTTAACTGCACCAACATTTTAAAAAATATTTGTTCATGGATGTGGGCATCATTGGCTAGGCCAGCATTTATTGCCCATCCCTAATTGCCCTTGAACTGAGTGGCTTGCTAGACCATTTTAGTCAACCACATTGTGGGCTGGTCCACATGTAACCATCAGATTTTACCCCTAACATCCCTAAGGGATATTAGCAAACCAGGTGGGTTTTTACAACAATGGACAATCATTAATCAACAAATTCCAGATTTTTGGATTCAAAATCCACCATCTGCCATGGTGGGATTCAAACCCAGGTCCTCAGAGTATTACCCCAGGTCTCTGGATTACTAGTCCAGTGACAATACCACTACACCATTGCCTCCCCTTATACACATAATGGAACTGGCCATAATTTTGCCTCCTGAATAAGGTTGGCTTTCTCCAAAGCACAGTGATGCTCCTGGGTGTACATGCATTGACGATTCTGGAGGACAATGTGTGCTAAGTCTGCTTAACTCATGTGTATGCTTGTGATTGCAGATCTGGAGGTCTGTCATCTGGGTCTAGCCCTGGACTCACCTTGCAGGTACGCAAAAGTCGTTAAAGCTTTTTCAGCACTGAACCATTGTCCTCCCACTCACTTCCTCTGCCACCTCCAGCCAAGATTGTTTGGTTTGACTGGCTGGTCATCTCCTGCTGCTTGTGGGAAATAGAATACCGCACCATGCTGACCTGGCCTCCAGGTGTGCCTCAAAAGAGGCATTGCTAAATCAGTGGGCTGCCCTGGTATGGGTGCCTGTCCCAATGGGGGGAACACTGATTCTCTTCCTCTACCACCTTCCCCTAAACTGGCAACCCCAATAACAGTTCCCCTTTAAGTCTCACACAACTCACTTCTGTCTCACCTCCTCCCTGCTTCTGCTGCCCATATTTGTGTGTTTAACATGCCCTCTGGCCAATAATTGGCCTGCTCATTTAAAATCATGTCATGCGGCACACGCCTATGTGACATGGTGCCGGGACCTGGAAATGCACCCATGTTGGGGTCCCAACCACAATCCAAAGCTCCGCCCATAGCCTTTCAGAATAATCAAGAAATATTTGGAAAAATAAATATGTGTTAACAACAGAATTACCCTCCACATTGCCATTATATAATATAGGAATATAATTTTGAAAACAATTAAATAATTTTAAAATAATTACTGAACTTTGTGAATTTTGCTTTTAGCTGAAATGTGTTTCTATTAGTTTACAGCTAATTGCCCTAACCCTATCCAATCCCCTGCCCATCATGAGCAGGCACCTGAAAATGTTTGTCCTCTTGTCTATAGTACTTAATACTACAATGATATATTGCACTGGATTATTGGGGCGAATTTTATGCACCCCTTGCCAGACATGCTTTTGGTGGGGTGGCATGTAAAATATGACAGGTAGCTAGCCAACTGCCTTTCACCCACCCCCGACCCAGTCCCCTTCATATGGTGGGTGGGTAAGGCACCTGCTAGCCTGGCCATACTTTGGCCTATTGAGGTCCTTAACTGCCCAATTAAGGGGAAATTAAAGGCCTAATTCTACCTCTGCTGCCATAAAATGGTTGGTGGTTAATTGGCTGCTCAAAAAGGTAAAATGGTTGGTGGTGGAAGGCACTTGAGAGTGGGAAGGCTACTTTTTCACCAACTCTGGTGAAGAAGCAAGAAGGAAAGGGGGTATTTCCTTTGGGGGATGCCATGTGCACATCAGGGCAACCCCCCCAAGATGGTACACCCCTCCACCCTTTGTGTCTCCCTCCCCTCCCTGGCCTCCAAACCCAACCTCCCATCCCCTCCTACCTCTCCCTAGGGTGCCTAATCCTCACCTGTCCAAAGATCCCCGATTGACTTGATCCAGTGTCCATACTGTCTTCTTCATTGGACTGCTTGCTGTCCCCAGCAGTGCCCACTACTGAGCTCTGGCACCTCTGGGACATCAAGAGCTGTCGGACAAGCAGCTCTAGTTGGTGGGACTTCCTTCCACTGAGGGATGGAAGCCCCACATTGAGCTTTTTAAGGGCACCCACAGCGTATTATTGCTGCAGGGCAGCCCTTTTTAAAGTCGGTTAGTATGCAATTGAACACAATGGGCGGTATTTAATCCATTGAGCGCTGATCCCAATGGCAGAACTGGAAGTGGTGCCACTTGCACTTTTGTGGCAAGAGCCAGCACCCATGCAATTCATATAAAAATTTAAAGGGCTGGCAGTGGGCAGGTGAAAGATGTGTAATTACATGCGGGAGTGAGTTTCCATTGAAGAACCCCACTGTCAATCTGGGTTGGAGCCTCGAAATGCTTAGAAAGCTATGAGTTCTGCAAGATATATAAGTCACAAGGGCTAACTGGGAAATGAGCACCGACCTACATAATTATTTACCTGTGGTCACAGGCCAGTTGGATGTTTAGAGAGTGGAATCCCTTGCGGTTCTTATATGCCGCTGGCTGTTCCCAGGAAGCTCTAATGGCAACATGTGAACTGATCAATTACCCCTTGCATTTATAGGCAAACAAGCAATGGTCACAAAGCCCATTGCCCTGGTCACCTGGCTGTCATCATCTGTGGCGAACCTAATGAACTCATTGGCACGATGGAAGAGGGCATTGGTCACCGCCTTTGTGTACCTGTGTGTGGCAGTCTGTGAAATGCCATATGTCACCCTGGAGCCCAGGAAGCAGTCAGTGGTGAAAAAATTGAGCGCCGCAGTCATTTTGAGGGCCACAGGCATAGCATTGCTGCCAAACCCAGATGGCTGCAGGTCTTGCTGCAGGATCTGGCAGATTTCTGGGACCATTTCCTCAGATAGCCTCAGATATCTCTGACATTGCCAACTGTACACCTGGAGATAGTTTGTCCATGTCCTGAAGACACATTGAGGTACCAGTGAGCTTCTCTTCCTATACCTCCCCTGGATGGCTGCCTCCTGACCACCCACCCCACCTCTTCTGGTGCCACCTGCTGCTGGCCTAGGGGCCTCAGTTGTTGACCAGCAAAAGGCCCCATTTGTCACATCCTGTCCTCCTACTCCTGAGGTTATAGGAAGATTGGGTATATGACACCCACAGTATTCTAGCAAGTGAACTGTGTGAGAAAGGCAAACAGTAATAGGACAACATGTGTGTCCGTGGGTTTTGTCCATACAGCTGCTGAGCAGTGAGACTTTTTACTCCCCCTATTATCCACACCCAAAAATCCACCCACCCAACACTTGGATCTGCATTCCAGGCAACTACAAGTGAGTTTTTGAAAATGGCCAGTTGCAGCATGCAAGTGATTTTTGCTTTGCAACGTGTGACACTCCGCCCTGCCCTGCCACCTTCGACTTTTTCTCCATGGAGCTTGAGCCCCTGTGCACCTTCCTTCTGTAATCCTTGAAACTCTCCCCATCACCCTCAATCTTGCCATCATGGAAGTGGGCATGCCATCTCTCCCTCGTAAGCCTACTCCCATCATTGTCGAGTTTTCCCCTCTGATCCTAGACCCTCCCTACATCATCCTTAGAGTTTCCATTAGATCCCATGAGCTGCCCTGAGAGATCTTTGAAAATCCTTACTCAGGCTATACCTGTTCCTCGCTGTGATGGTGAATGTTCTCTCTGCCAGCCAGAACCCTGAGATTCACCCACAGGATCCACATGTGGACAGCCCTGACCTTGTCCTCCAGGCCTCTCATTTAGTTTGTCTTCACTTCACCTACCCCACCACCACACCCAAAATGCCAGGCCCTTTCCACTGCTCACTTCTACACCTCAAACCCATCCTCTGAGCCCTCTTCCACTCCTCCATGCCCCGCAAAAGCCCCCCACCACCCCACCCCATCCCCTGGCTTGCCCTTGCTGGTCCCAAACTTCCATGCAAGCTGCCATTCTCCTGCTCCCCTCCACTATTCACAGAGTTTAACAAAATAAAACACTCACTTCAGACACAACTGGACAAAGGCAACTGATACATGTCACCTTTAAACAAATGTGCACTGGTTGCCATGAAGTTCCACTGCATTGCTGACTTAATCTTGAAGGTAGGACTTAATTTCAAAAAATTTTAATATCATGAGTATTCACAGTATGCAAATATAGTACAAGTTGGAACCCGCCATGGGATGGCATTAAGCCTGACCCGTTACTGCTACGCCACCGACTTAACTTTTCATTCTGAACCCACTGTTGTGTTTTCAACATTTTGGTTCCCAACCAATTAACTCATCCCACCCGACAAATTTCCACTCCTGGAGCCTTCATTAATTTTCACCCAATATGTCACCGAGACACACACATCATCCTGACTTGGAAATATATCGCCGTTCCTTCACAGTCACTGGGTCAAAACCCTGGAACCCTCTTCCTAACAACACTGTGGGTGTACCTACACCACATGGACTGTAGCGATTCAAGAAGGCAGCTGACCACCACCTTCTCAAGGGCACCTAGGGATGGGCAATAAATGCTGGCCTAACCAGCAACACCCACACCCCATGAACGAATAAAGAAGAAGCGATCAGGCAGACTTTCTGAGCTTACCTCTTCCTCACTCCTAAACGTTTCATTTAGGCATCAGTGCTGCATCTTCAATGTACCAAAATTAAGTATCCATCATGGGTTTGTGGTGTGTCTTGTGTATCTTTGGTCAGTAGAAGGAATGGAAGAAGTGTCTGTAGTTTCTGTCTGTAACCAGTACCAGATAGGAGTCAACCATAGATGTTTGTGTCTGCCTGAAAGCTTCTGGGAAAAGAACACTGCTGCAAATGACTGAGTGATGATATGATGCAAGGTACTAGAAAAAAGGTAAAAGCAAAATGCTGCAGATGTTGGAAATCTGAAACAACAACAGAAAATGCTGGAAAAACTCAGCAGGTCTAGCAGCATCTGTGGGGAGAGAAACAGGGTTAATGTTTCAAGTCCACGTGACCCTTCTTCAGAGCTAGAAAACTGATGTGTGTTAATATGCTTGACACCACAAACTACATATTCATTAAATGAAACTCCACCAGGACACTAAGGGGTTCAACAATATTGGAAGAGTCTTAGGTCCAGATTTTCACTCCCAGGTCAGGTGCAGAGAGATGGGAGAATTCCCAGCTCCATGAACCAACCTTTAAAATGGCTGCCTGGACGTTGGATCTTTGGCCTGGGGAATGGGCTAGATTAGGATTTGGGACAGGTAACCCGGGAAGAACTGAGGAGGCTGGCGGGTGTGGAGGCGGGCTGAGTGGAAGGCCTGCCTTGGAGATACGACTCTGTGTCCAAAGTTTAAAAATAAAGATTAAATTATAAAAAATCTCTCAAACCCTCACCCCTCACATGTGAGGAGGCACAAATGTAGTGGTAATAGCACTGGACTATTAATCCAGAGATCCAGGCTAATGCACTGGGGATGTGGGTTTAAATCCCATCACGGCAGCTGGTGGAAATTAAATTAAATTAATAAATCTGGAATTGAAAATTAGTCTCAGCAATCAACTATCATCATGTGTTGCAAAAACACATATGGTTTACTAATGGTCTTTTAGGGAAGGAAATCTGTCATCCTTAACCGGTCTGGCATAATGTAATTCCAGGCCCACAGCAATGTGGTTGACTCTTAGCTGCCGTCTGAAATGGTCTAGCAAGGCTCTCGATTCAAGGGCAATTAGGGATGGGCAAAAGATGCTGGCCTCACCAGCAATGGCCACATCCCATGAAAGAATAAAGGAAAAAAGCCTTACTTCCTATGCCCCATCCATGCCAACCTCATACCATGTACCTGCCCCTCATACTCTCCATGCCAACCTATGTCCCTGTACTAACCCCCTATGGACACTCAAATCATTGTGCCAACCTCTACCCCTGTACTCATCCCATGGCCCTTTATAGCTCCCATGCCAACTTAATGCCAACTCATGCCAACACATGCCCCCAACCCCTCACCCTTTGCCCTTACACCTACCATGCAAATCACCTAGTATTTGCCATGGACAGACTTCAAGGGCCATGCAAAGCTGAGATAAAATACATTTCTACAAAATAAAGTTCTAAGTGTCTGATGCCGATTTCACTATATTGAAAAAAAATCATAAAAACGCATTTAATATATTTGTATTCCCTGAGCTAAGTAAAGCCTTATAACAACAAACATTGGAATTCAAAGTCTCACATCAAAGAGTCTATAACCACTTGTAGCTGTCAATCAAACTGAAATGGCAAGCACCATGCTGTGATAATGGATGATTGTGAAATCAGTCATGCAGCACTAATCCAATAATGGAAACCCTCAAGCTTATGTCAACAGGCAGAATGAAATAGCAAGCAAACACTTTTTTTAAAAACAGGCCAGACATGTTTTCTAATGAGATGGACTTTAAATGCCTTGGCAGCTGGACAGCTCCCTTTGACAGGTTCCTTTGACAGCGCTTCTGGCAGTTTTAACAGTTGATTTTGACAGGTCTGTTGACAGTTCCAATAAGCTTGACAGTAATGAATTTATGCAATTTTTACACACATTTATGTCTACCTTTAACACTTCCAAAGGGCACCTGACCTTTACAAAAGGGCATATTACCTCCCCAAACGTGTCCCGGGATCAAATTTAAAGGGGTACTCTACCTCTCTAAAGGGATACCCTGGCTATCTAAATTAAACCATCAAGTTCAGACCTGCTCTTACCTGGTATAGTCTGCACATGTCAGGTTTCACACAACTGGCCTATCAAAATCTCACTTCAGTGGAGGCAGCTAATGATTTAAATGCCCAACTGCCTCCACTGGAGGCATGCATGGAATGCACCCAGCCCCCCCAACCTCGACCCTGTGGCAATGGGAAGTGTTGTATTTGCAGGGGAGGCTTCTGATTTTCAGGCATTTCCGTTATTTTCGCCATGATGGACAGCCTCCCCGTCATGATGAAAAGCTGGGCCTTACTGTGTTCACTCTTACTACTTTTGAACCTAACAGATTAATACATCAATGCCAAAATAATACATTTACACACAAAGAACTGGAGAATACAGCATAGTATAATTGAAAACTTAGTTCATGGTTTACATTTTCTGGTGATTTATTACAAGTTTAATACATTTTATTTGGTATATTTTCTCATCTAATCTCTACACGCAGTATGGTGGTTTTGAATTCCATGGTCATGATAAGGATATGAACCAACTCTAAAAGAGCCAATTTGTGGTTCTGAATAGCTATTTCATTATCTACTGATCTTGTTCAAAGATCAGGAAGAATCATACAACACACGTGCTTTATTATAAATTGTTCTGTTTAAAGTAATTTGACTGTGATTGAGGTATTTCTGAAATTTAAATTGTTACATTAAGTTCTTTGTAACTTGCTGGATAATACAGAAATGCAGCATAAATAAATCATGGAAGAGTTACAGAATAGTTACACAACAAGACTCTTTTGAACTCAGTGAATTAGCTTTACAATCATAATAAAAGGTTTTTTAATTTGAACAAAATCAAAACTCTATTAAAAATAAATGTTTTAAAAATGCCTGCTTTGCTTTCAGAATTAACAAAACTAGAAAGTAACTTGCCCAGGCTAGCTGGTGGGTTTGAACATTGGTCCAAAACTTTAATATGTGTACTTATCTAATATAATACTAATGGCTAACTGAATGAAAAGCTAAGTATTTGTTCAGAGGAAGCATGTATTATTATTTGCTACATTATGTTTTCCACTGTTGTGGAATTGGGACCTACTGTTGCCTGGCAGCATTTCTGTCCAACACAAAGATACACCCCTGACTCTGGCCAACATTCCAGCCTCAACATAATTTACATAATTTTAGTGGCATTCAGTAATGAGTCTACTAGGACTGGAGGAGCATGGGATCGATTGGTCGAGGCAGGCCTCAGATACTTGCTGCAATATATCATGTGGCTGCTGTGCTGCCAGCTAAACATGAAAGAAGTAAAATAGTTGAAAATTATTCTGAAACCCATGCAATGGTTTGCCTTGTGTCAATGCACAGGCTTTCCAGTGTTTAAATTTTAAGTACTCTCTCTTTGCCACTATAGTAATGCTGAATGTCAGGGATCACCAGACTCACAGCTCATGTCTGAATTTACGATATCTACTAACTTGCAGACAAAATTGCCTGTAGCAGGATGATCAGAAAATTACACCTATTACATTAACTGTTTGAAAGGAAGATACCTATACACTGAGTAATGCCTCTCAGTTGTCTTTCTTAATTGTATTTTTTTGCTTTAAAACTGCAGATTAGAGGCAGGCTGGAACAGATTTTTATCACAAGATAATTACAGATGAGTAAAGCCATCTTAACTCATCTATCCAGAGAGATCCTAATGCTCACCAATTACAGTATCTGATTTTTTTCTTAATTCATTCCAGAGTTTTGCTCCACTGCCCTATTTGGAAGCTTGTTTTACAGATGGATCACTCTTTCCTGAAATCAGATCTAAATTTACCTTTTACTATTTTGAACCTCGATCCTCTTGTGCTACTCTCAGTTTAATTTAAAGTAATATTCTATGTAACCTTACCATGTATACTTCTCAGTTGCTCCCTTTCAATTGGGAAAACAAAAGTCTATTCAGTTTTTCATTTTGATAAGTTGATGGAAACTGGGGAGTAAGGTTTTTTAAAAATTCATTCACGGGATGTGGGCTTCGCTGGCTGGGCTAGCATTTATTGCCCATCCCTAGTTGCCCTTGAGAAGGTGGTGGTGAGCTGCCTTCTTGAACCGCTGCAGTCCATGTGGTGTAGGTACAGCCACAGTGCTGTTAGGAAGGGAGTTCCAGGATTTTGACCCTGCGACAGTGAAGGAACGGCGATATATTTCCAAGTCAGGATGGTGAGTGAATTGGAAGGGAAACTTCCAGGTGGTGGTGTTCCCATCTATCTGCTGCCCTTGTCTTTCTAGGTGGTAGTGGTCATTGGTTTGGAAGGTGCGGTCTAAGGAGGTTTGGTGAATTCCTGCAGTGCACCTTATAGATGGTACACACTGCTGCTACTGTGCGTCGGTGGAGGGGGGAGTGAATGTTTGTGGATATGGTACCAATCAAGTGGACTGCTTTGTCCTGGATGGTGTCCAGCTTCTTCAGTGTTGTAGGAGCTACACTTATCCAGGCAAGTGGGGAGTATTCCATTACACTCCTGACTTGTGCCTTTTAGATGATGGACAGGCTTTTGGGAGTCAGGAGGTGAGTTACACATCACACGATTCCTAGCCTCTGACCTGCTCTTGTCGCCACAGTATTTATATGGCTAGACTAGTTCAGTTTCTGGTCAATGGTAATCCCCAGGATGTTGACAGTGGGGGATTCAGTGATGGTAATGTCATTGAACATTAAGAGGCGATGGTTGGATTCTCTCTTGTTGGAGATGGTCACTGCCTGACGCTTGTGTGGCGTGAATGTTACTTGCCACTTGTCAGCCCAAGCCTGGATATTGTCCAGGTCGTGCTGCATTTGGACATGGATTGCTTCAGTATCTGAGGAGTTGTGAATGGTGCTGAACATTGTGCAATCATCAGCGAACATCCCCACTTCTGACCTTATGATGGAAGGAAGGTCATTGATGAAGCAGCTGAAGATAGTTGGGCCAAGGACACTACCCTGAGGAACTCCTGCAGTGATATCCTGAAGCTGAGATGATTGACCTCCAACAACCCCCACCATCTTCCTTTGTGCTAGGTATGACTCCAACCAGCGGAGCGTTTTCCCCCTGATTCCCATTGGCTCCAGTTTTGCTAGGGCTCCTTGGTGCCACATTCGGTCAAATGCGGCATTGACATCAAGGGCAGTCACTCTCACCTCACCTCGAGAGTTCGGCTCTTTTGTCCATGTTTGAACCAAGGCTGTAATGAGGTCAGGAGCTAAGTGGCCCTGGCAAAACCCAAACTGGGCATCAGTGAGCAGGTTATTGCTAAACAAGTGTCGCTTGATAACACTATTGACGACCACTTCCATTACTTTACTGATGGTGGAGAGTAGACTGATGGGGTGGTAATTGGCCGGGTTGGTTTTGTCCTGCATTTTGTGCACAGGACATACCTGGGCAATTTCCCACATAGCCGGGTGGATGCCAGTGTTGTAGCTGTACTGGAACAGCTTGGCTAGGGGCGCGGCAAGTTCTGGAGCACAAGCCTTCAGTACTATTGCTGGAATGTTGTCAGGACCCGTAGACTTTGCAGTATCCAGTGACTTCAGCCGTTTCTTGATATTATGTGGAGTGAATCGAATTGACTGAAGACTGGCACCTGTGATGCTGGGGACCTCCGGTGGAGGCCGAGATGGATCATCCACTCGGCACTTCTGGCTGAAGATTGTTGCAAATGCTTCAGCCTTATCTTTTGCACTGATGTGCTGGGCTCCTCTCTCATTGAGGATGGGGATATTTGTGGAGCCACCTCCTCCAGTGAGTTGTTTAATTGTCCACCACCATTCATGACTGGATGTGGCAGGACTGCAGAGCTTAGATCAGATCCATTGGTTGTGGGATTGCTTAGCTCTGTCTATCACTTTCTACTTATGCTGTTTGGCACATCTGTAGTCCTGTGTTATAGCTTCACCAGGTTGACATCTCATTTTTAGGTATGCCTAGTGCTGCTCCAGGCATGCCCTCCTGCACTCTCATTTGACCCAGGACTGATCCCCTGGCTTGGTGGTAATGGTAGAGTGGGGGATATGCCGGGCGATGAGGTTACAGATTGTGTTCGAGTACAACCCTGCTGCTGCTGATGGCCTACAGCGCCTCATGGATGCCCAGTCTTGAGTTGCTAGATCTGTTTGAAATCTATCCCATTTAGCATGGTGGTAGTGCCACCAACACAATGAAGTGTATCCACAATGTGAAGGTGGGACGTCGTCTCCAAAATGACTGTGCGGTGCTCATTCCTACCAATATTGTAATGGACAGATGCATCTGCGATAGGCAGGTTGGTGAGGATGAGGCCAAGTATGTTTTTCCCTCTTGTTGGTTCCCTCACTACCTGCCGCAGACCCAGTCTAGCAGCTATGTCCTTTAGGACTCAGCCAGCAGTGGTGCTACTGAACCACTCTTGGTGATGGACATTGAGGCCCCCCCACCCAGAGTATATTCTGCACCCTTGCCACCCTCAGTGCTTCCTCCAATTGGTGTTCAACATGGAGGAGCACTGATTCATCTGCTGATGGAGGGCAGTATGTGGTAATCAGCAGGAGGTTACTTGCTCATGTTTGACCTGATGCCATGAGACTTCATGGGGTCCAAATTCAATGTTGAGGACTCCCAGGGCAATTCCCTCCCGACTGTATACCACTGTGCTGCCACCTCTGCTGGGTCTGTCCTGCCGGTGGGAGAGGACATACCCAGGGATGGTGATGGTGGAGTCTGGGACATTATCTGTCAGGTGTGATTCCATGAGGATGACTATGTCAGGCTGTTGCTTGACTAGTCTGTGAGACAGCTGTCTAGCCCCCAGATGTTAGTAAGGAGGACTTTGCAGGATCGACAGGCCTACGATTGCCATTTTTGTTTCCGGTGCCTAGGTCATTGCTGGGTGATCTGTCCAGTTTCATTCCATTTTTCTGTCTTTGTAGTGGTTTGTTACAACTGAGTGGCTTGCTAGGCCATTTCAGAGGGCATTTAAGAGTCAACCACATTGCTGTTGGTCTGGCATCACATGTAGGCCAAACCAGACCAGACCAGGTAAGGATGACAGATTCTCTTCTCTAAAGGGACATTAGTGAACCAGATGGTTTTTTGCAACAATAGGCAATGGTTTAATGGTCATCATTAGACTTTTAAATCCAGATTTTTAATGGATTCAAATTCCACCATCTGCCATGGCAGGATTCGAACCTGGGTCCCCAGAGCACTATTCTGGGTCTTTGGATTACTAGTCCAGCAACAATACCGCTTCGCCATCGCCATCGCCTCCCGCTAAATTCTCTGCATTGCCTTCAGTGCTTGAGTGTCTCTCTTGTTTCTTGGTGACCAGACCTAAATTCAGTATTCTCCATGGCCAGAGCTGGGCACAGTATTCAAGATGACAGGGTACTATATATTTTGATATTTTTCCTTACTGAATATAGTACTTTACGTCTGCATTATATTTCATCAATCATTGTTCTTCCCATTTATGTCTTCTCTCCAACTCATTATTTAATTCCTGAGCTACTTCCTTTGATGCTGTTAACCCGCTTTGGTTCATACCATCTGCAAATTTGACCATTTTGCATTAAGTTTCAGAATCCAGGTCACTGATGTAAATTAGAAGCAGTAAGGGTCCCAGGACTGGGCCAGGAGGGACCCCTCACAGTACTTTCCCCACTCTAATATAACTCCTCTATTGGAAACTTGTTGTTTTCTATCCTTCAGACAGTTTCCAGAATTTATCTTGAATTCTAACAAATTTGAATTGAATCAGGAGTTTTTCATATGGAACTTTATTAAAGTCAAGGTGTGCCATGCAAAGGGGCTTTTCACAGTTCACTTGAGTTCTCATTTCCTCCTAAAATTTGAGGTCGGTTAGTAGGATCTTCCTTTTCTGAATCATGCTGACTGCTGAAAACAAGGCTCTTGCAAATCAGCTGTTCCTCAAGCTTACTTTCTTAAATTAAGTTCATTATTTTAAATGCAATCGAAGTAAGACTGATGCACTTGTATTTGCTCTTGTTTACTTTGTCACCTTTTTTGAATATGGTTGCCATATTAACATGTTTCCAGTCTATGTACCTTTCCAGTGTCTATTGCTTTCTCATTAAGAAGATCAGTGCATTTCGAATCCACTCACTAGTCACTCACTGCACTCTGGGATAAATTCCATCTAACCATGTGGTTTTATTTCCACAGGCCCATTTAGATTGTTTAGAACTGACACCTATATAAATAATAGGTTATACTTGAGATATATTTGGAGAGGGCATGTTGCTTCTGCTTTTCATATAGAGTGATTTGTCATTTTCCTCTTGATACCAGTTTGCATTTATTTGTTGACTGCTTTAGAGTCAAGTTTGCTTGGTTGCAGCTTGTTTTGGACAGTCATTCACTCCCCATGTGATATCATGAAGTTTCAATTTAATGAATACCTCATTCATAATGTCAGTGGAGCAAGTTTTTGCCACAAGACAAAGTTTCCACTCCAAAGCTGCGTCGAGTAGCAATTGAGAGATTTACAGTACAGAAGGAGGCAATTAGTCCAATTGAGTCTGATTTTAATTCTATGAAAGTGGATGGGTTTTGAGTGGGTTAAAATGTTGCCCATTGTGTCTATCACAGCTCTACACTAGGACATTGCCATACACTATAAAAGCTCCCCTCTCTGCCCATGGCCTTGAATAACTTTAAAATAAAAATGGAACAGTAAAACTCAATTGAAAGATGGCAATAGTTAAACATTTCATGCTTCATGTGTTCTAGGTTTGCATGTCAGCATTTTCTTTGCTCATTTCTGCAGTGCCAGAACACACACTCCCCTACCACTCCCCTACCACCAGCTTTTGAAATTGTTCACCTTCTGTTAATTTTCTAGGTTATTGGTATTCATGATCAGTAAATATACAACCATTTATTTTAAGCTATTTATGTGGAATATCTTCCACTTAATATGACATTCACTGGAAAGGCGGATGTATAATATGCTTTTGAAATTTTGATTTAGCTGTTAGAGACATCCGCTACTGCTCTTTTATTAGAGTGAAATTGACTGTATCACCACAGAGACGTGCATCTTGGTTTAGATTGTCTGGCCCATGCTCCACTATTAGGTCATGCTTGGCAAAGTAGCAGAGGCTAAACCATCTGCTTACCATAGTTGCCTTTTATTCCTATGCCATAATTGTAGGTAGCAATATAGTTGGCAATTAAATGAACTAGCCTGACCTCCTCTTTAACATTATATGCTTAACCGGTGTCTGAGCAGCATTAAACCACATGAGAAGTCTCTTTCTGGGAACAGCACTACCCCGTTTTCAGTTTGCTAGTCTCTAATTGCAGAAAGTCAAAGGAAATAGAGGACCCACTTGATTGCAGATTTGCAATATTGGAAGGCAGATTCCTTCTGAGGTCCCAACTTCCTCTCAATGTCTTTTCCTGCAGATATTCCAGAACTCTGCTGCATCAGAATCAGCACCAGTTATAAAGTTCTATAAACTTTTGAACTGTCATCATTTTTCTCGACATCAATGCCTATTGATGGTTCCATTGTATATAGGTCTGGAGACATTTGTTGAAGAGAAAGGACCAAACCTACCCCAGCATCTCAGATTATGCTTTCAGACTCACATTTTGTCTTGTTAATGCTGATCAAGTTAATATAATCACGATTTTTGTATTGCTCTAACAATGATGAATAGTCTACCACTTCGCACAGGTAGGCTAACTACTTCTTAATGCCCTTAAAATTTCATTGACTGATCTATGAAAATAAACCATGGCATTCAGCAGCCAAAAGAGCATTTCAATTATGCAACAAAAAAGCTGCACTTATGGTAAAAAAAAGCCTTGATTCTTAAATGATGTGTGGGAGTGCAAGTGTCAGTTATGTTTCTCACCCCCAGAAGAAAAGACAAACTAGATGTAGCGTTACGATTTGCTAAGCCCTTATACCAACCAATGGACCATTTTAAGAGACACACTTTATTTTCATCCTTGGAATGTGAGGGCATTGCTGGCAATTATCGTCCATCCCTAGTCGTTCTCAAGAACTTAGTGGCTTGCTAGGCCATAACGGATGGTTGATAAGAGTAATAGATAGGCCAGACCAGGCAAGGACTTCATGTTTACTTCCCTAAAGGATATTAATTAACTAGTTTTACTTTTCATTTACATGATGTGGGCGTCACTGGGCATTTATTCCGAATTGTCATTGAGAAAGTGGTAGTGACTCAGCTTCTTAACAATTGCCAGGCCACTTCAGAGGGGAGTTAAGAATCAACCACATTGCTGAGGGACTGGAGTCACCAGACAAGGTAAGAACAGCAGACTTCATTCCCGTAAGAGCATTAGTGAACTAAATAGGTTTCTAAAACAATCCAAACTGATACTAGCTTTTTATTCTAGATTAATTTGCAGAGGTGAATTTAAATTCCCAAACTGCCATGGTGGGATTTGAACTTATGTCAGATTGCTGAAGACGAAGCTTTTTGTCTTGCAATCATCAGGAAAGATGCAAGAATGTCAAATTTCAAAGGGATCAACAGTTTATACTGTATGAGAAAAGGTTGCTAAATGGTTGGCAAGTGAACACCATTATCGTTGCCATGGAGAATGCACCAGGGAAATATTGTACCCAATGCTTCTGTTTAATTCAGAAAAGATGCAATGTCTGGACATATTCCTTTTGCCTGCAGAGGACAGGTCCTTGTGTTTGAATATATGTAGCTTCTAGTAAGTATAAGTGAGCTATATTGCAAGCTACCCCGTTTAATGACCTTAAATTGGTCATTAATGTAATTCAATGCACAGTCAGGATTACTCAGCATGTGCTATCCAATTGTGAAATCACATTTAACGTTCAACATTATATTCTAAGTTTTACAAGCATGGGCTGGTTGAGTACGGTCAGTAGTCTGCCTATTGTGAACAGCTGAATGGACTCCCTTTGAAACAATCCGCCAGTCATTGGATGTACAGCCTACATAGCTGGTATCGCACCGGCACTGAAATTCATAAACTACATTAGTCATCTGTATGGTAGGAAGAATGCCTTTTTGGTTTGACTGCAGCATCCTGTTAGTGGAAAATACCACTCATGTTGCTAATGCACAGTAGCAGCATGAAACTGCTGGCTTCAGCTGTTGCTCAAATTTTTGAAATACCTTACCCTTCTAAAGTAATCTGAGGTAGACTGGGCAATGTTCAGGACCAAAAGTGATGGCCTTAGGCCCGTTCATGAATATGCACAATAAACAGCAAGCAATGGTTTGATCGTGGTAACCATTATCCTGCAGGATAGCTTTGATCGTGGTAACCATTATCCTGCAGGATAGCTTTGATGTGCCCATTGCAACATTAAGCTTACATGGTGAGCAAATGACTGGGCGCTCTTTATGAGATTGCCGATGAGGTCAATTTTATGGTGCATGGAGCTGTAAGAATCCCAACCTGTTTATTGACCAGTGAAGGTAGACTTGCAGTAGACAATATTAAAGAACCCATTGACAGATTTCTCAACTAGCAGCTCAAGGAAAGGGATCTTATTAGACTGCTCCAATTCAAATGTGAATTTGAGTGCGATGGAGCACATTAAGATGTGTAAGGAAATACTTAATGAAGCTGCAAAATCGGATATATCAAAAGCATCACCTAATTATCAGGGATATACAAGGGGTAGAAAATTAGGGGTCATTCCATTGAAAACACATTTCTCGTGGAGACTGACGAAAATGTTAGTGAGAGCTGGGACCAGTGTCCTGGTGAGTCGTATAACTAGGGATGTTGAGAAGGCTTTAAACTAAATAGTGGGGGTGAGGGGTCAAGTGAGGGAAGATGTGGTAAATTAAAGGGGGAGTACAATGCAAGAGAGCAGGGTAGTAATAAAGATAATGATAATCAGAGCATGGCAAGAAGGTACAGAATGTACAAACTTAAGAGTGCATCAGCAGATAAGCCTAGGTATTGCAAAAATAGTAAAAAGGCAGAACTAAAGAATACACATAGTATTTGTAACAAATGGTGAATTGTGAGCTGAAATAGAAATAAATATGTATGATCTGATAGCCATTACAGAGACATGGCTGCAAGATGACAAGGACTGGGACTTGAGTATTCAAGGGTATATGACATTTCAGAAGGACAGGAAGCTAGGAAAGGGTAGAGGGGCAGCGCTGTTTATTAAGAATGACATTAGTGCAATAGCGAGAGATAACCTTAGTTTTAAAGATCAAGATGTAGAATCAGTTTGGGTAGAGGTAGAAATAGCAAAGATAAGAAGTCACACGTGGGAATAGTTCATAGGCTCCCTAACAGTAACTACACTGTAGGATGAGGTATACAGGAAGAAATAACAGGGTATTGCGAGAAAGGTATGGTGATAATCATATGTAATTTTAATTAACATATAGATTGGACAAAACAGATTGGCAAAGGTAGCCTGGAAGATGAGTTCAGGGTGTTTCTGGAACCGTTTCTTATAGCAACAAGTTCTAGAGCCAATCAGAGAGCAGGCTATTCTAGAACTGGCAGTGTGCAATGAGACATGATTAATTAATTATCTCATAGGTAATGTTAGTGAGTTAGTGAGTAACTGGTCCTTGAGCCCCAACTATTTACAATCTATATTAATAACTTGGATTCAGGGATAGAAGGTACTATAACTAAATTTGCAGATTACACCAAAATAGGTGGGAAAGTAAGTTGTAATGAAGAAATAAGAAATTTACAAATGGATATGGACAGTTTAGGTGAATGGGCCAAAATTTGACAGATGGAGTTTAACGTGGATAAGTGTGAGGTTATCCATTTTGGTCGGAAGAATAAAAAGGCGACTTATTATTTAAATGGAGAGAAACTTCAGAATGCTTCAATGCAGAGGGATCTGGGTGTCATCGTGCTTGAATCGCTGAAAGCTAGTATGCAGGTACAGCAGGTAATAAGGAAGGCAAATGGAATTTTGGCATTTATTGCTAAAGGAATAGAGTATAAAAATAGGGAAGTGTTGCAACTGTACAAGGCATCGGTGAGACCGCACCTGGAGTACTGTGCACAGTTTTGGTCCCCTTACTTGAGGAAGGATGTAGTTGCATTGGAGGCGGTTCAGAGGAGGTTCACTAGATTGATTCCAGAGATGTGGGACTTGTCTGAGATTAAGCAGTTTAGTCCTATACTCGCTAGAGTTTAGAAGGATGAGAGGAGATCTAATTGAGGTATATAAGATGCTAAAGGGGATAGACAAAGTAGGCGTGGAGCGGATGTTTCCCTTTGTGGGGCATTCTAGAATGAGAGGCCATATTTTTAGGTTAAGGGGTGGTAGATTTAAATCAGAGATGAGGAGGAATTACTTTTCTCAAAGGGTCGTGAATCTGCGGAATTCACTATCTCAGAATTCAGTGGATGCCAGGACGCTGAATAAATTTAAGGAGGAGATAGGCAGATTTTTAATTAGTAACTGGTTGAAAGGTTATGGGGAGAGGGCGGGAAATTGGAGTTGAGGCCGAAATGAGATCAGCCATGATCGTATTGAATGGCAGGGCAGGCTCAAGGAGCTGAATTGCCAACTCCTGCTCCTAGTTCTTATATTCTTATGTTCTAATAGTAAAGATGCCCCTTTGTAGCAGTGATAATGATATGATTGAATTTCTCCTTCAGTTTTAGGGAAAGAAGCATGGGTCTAAGACTTAAATAAGGGCAATTATAATGATGTGAAAACAGAGCTAGCTAAAGTGAACTGGGAAATTAGGTTAAGGGTTAGGTCAGTAGAGAAGCACTGACAAATATTTAAGGAAATATTTCATAGCACTCAACAAAGATACATTACAGTGAGAAAGAAAGACTCTAGGGGAAGGACACACAACCCATAGATATCAAAGGAAGTTAAAGATTTTATTAAATTGAAACTAAAAGAGTGCAGTTCCACAATGATTAGTTAAAGATCAGAAGATTGGACAGAATATAAAAAGCAACAAAGAATGACTAAAAAAATGAGGGAGAAATTAGAGTATGAGACAAAGCTAGTTTTAAATATAAAAACAAATAGTAAGATTTTCTATAGATATTTAAAAAGGAAAAAGAATAACTAAAGTGAACACTGGTCCTCTAAGCAGTGAGTCTGGGAAATTAATTATGGATAATAAGGAAATAGCAGGTGAACTGAACAGGTATTTCCCTTTATTCTTTTCATGGGATATGGGTGTTACTGACAAGGCCAGCATTTGTTTCCCATCCCTAATTGTCCTTGAACTGAGTGGCTCGTTTGGCCCTTTCAAAGGGCAGTTAAGAGTCAACCACATTGCTGAGGATTTGGAGTCACATGTAGGCCTGACAAGATAAGGATAGTGGATATGCTTCCCTAAATGACATTAGTGAACCAGATGGATTTTTGCAACAATCAATGATAGTTTCATGGTCACCATTACTGAGACTAGCTTTATATTCCAGATTTGTTTTTTGAATTTTAATTCCACCAGCTATCATGGTGAGATTTGAACTCATGTCTCCAGCTCAATAGCCTGAGCCTCCAGATTAAGAGGCCAGTGACATTATCACTATGCCACCATCCTCCTGTGTACAGGGGCTGGTCTAGGAGTGGAGAGGTTTGTGGGGTAGTTGAGGGGTGGGGTCAGGGGGTTGGTAATCAGGAGATGAGGCGGGCAGTCAGTTGGTTGGGGGCTAGGGTGGGCAGGTGAGGGTTTGGGAGGGTAGTCAGGTGGCTAGGGGATTCGGAGGAAGTCAGGTTGGGGAGTTGTGAGGGTAGTCGGAGGGCGCAGTCAAGGCAAGGGTAGTCGAGGGATTGGGAAGTTAGTCAGGGGTAATCAGGCATCGGGAGGGTAGTCGAGAAAGCAGTCAGGGATGGCGGGACAATCGGAATGTCGGGGATGTAGTCGGGCTGGGGGGGATTAATTAAGGGGTTGGGAGGGTAGTCAGAGATCGGGGGTAGTCAGGGGGTTGGGGGGTGGATGGGTGGGTCTAGGGGGGATAGTTAGGCGGTCCAGTGGGGGTGTCAGAGGGGTTCAGTAGTATAGTTACCCAGGAGTTAGAACTTCATCTCTAACTCCATTTGTTTAATCCATCTAGCTTTTCCTGGGTAGCTAAGTGAGTCAGAACTACCCAAGGTATCCAACTTTATTTCAGAGTTTCAGAATGTTCCAGATGCAGGGGAATTGCCCAATGGACGTTGAAACTTCCCGGGCAATTCCTGTGTAGTCAGTGCATGGGGACTTCTGAGGTGTTCCCCAGTGCATCTTCCAGGGTATTTCTGGGGTATAACCATCCGGAGGCCAGAAGATCTGGGCCAACATGTTTGGCATTCACTGATCTGCCAAAACACCTCCGCTTAAGCGAATGTATAGTGCAGGCATGTTTCAAGTGCGAATTACTTATTATGGTGCATCTATTAAGACAATATAGCGGCACAAATAGATGAAATCAAAAAATGAAAGAAATTTGCGCAACTCAGACTAAGCACAGCATAGGCCATGGCATATATTAGTAATCCTACAACAAGTTTGTTCAATCTACTCCTGCATGAATACTCACTCACTTGTGGGACTGTGTCTCACTTTAGCATTATCAATGTGCTTGGAAAAAAGCACTGGCAAAAACTTTGGATATAGCACTCTCTTGGAGAAATTCAATAGATAGATTACCTGTTCTTAACTTACCTGTGAATCGAACTATGTTTTGATATCTCGAATTCAGTCTTTGTTGTACCTCTGTCTCAGATGTACAAATAGTTGTTTGTTCATACAGAATTTGAATATTGCTGAAAAAAACATGTTGTCGAAGCTTTTCACCTTCCACTCATCAGGTCAGGCAGAAGAATGTGTCTGACTTTGGCCTGCTTCCCTAAGTCCCTCAGTCTGACTGCCCCTGAGAGTCTGTGAGTCTGTACACAGCAAGGCCAGCTGATCCTTCCTTTATGCCAAGGTGTTAAAACTTGCGCCTGACTTTGAATAAGTTTCAATATGGGTTTCTGTCTCCTTAATAAACAGGTCACATGGGTTAGTCTCTGGGCAGACTAACTATGAGGTACATAGACTTGTCTCCAGGCAGATCCCATTTGAGGTTCCACCTCCTCTCTAAACTATTCCATTTTACCTTGAGTTAAAAGAGACAGTTTAAAATATAACCATCTTATAAAGTCCAGTGTAGTTAACAAAATGTCACATGCAGAATTCTGACTTACTCAAACCAAACTGAAAAACTGCACTGATATGGATACACTCAGTTGCTGTATTAATTCTTCAGGAAAAGAAAGCATTCAATTAGGAGATGAGTTTGTAATTTAAGCTATCTGAAAAGTTTAAGATTAAACAAACAAGGGCAAAATTGGGCCCCGCCATGCACATTTCTTGGCACTGTTATAACCGATGTAGTTGGTACAGCTGAGTTATTTAAAAATCCCAGAGGGAAACTTTAAACAACTGTCATAACCTATCATTTTAAGTGTTACGTTTGAGATGCGACCCTAAATTCAGGAATTAGACCACCAGTTCTCGAGGTTTTACATTAAATTAAATGAAACATTTTATTAATTTACGCACGCAGGTTAAAATATATATACACATGACTAGAAATTACTACTATCATAACTTTTAACAAATTCCCAAACTAATCTCCATTAAAGTAGCAGCTACCCATAGACTTAACCAGATATGAGGCAAAGCATTTTCACCTTACAAATTCAAAATGAGGTTCTTTCATTTTGGTTCCTGTGGGGACAGTTGGAGGCTAACAGCTGCCTTTTGATCTCACATTGCCTTTGCTCTGCACACCCGAACTGCTGAAGCGAGACCTACCACTGCCCATTGAATGTAAATACTCATTGTATCACCATTCTCTTCTAACGATAAAACCCCTTTCATAGTACCAATTTTATTGGCAATTTAAATATATTGCTTGGTATCTGCTGGATAGGTGTCAGTTTTCATCCCTCTTCTTGAAGGCTTTATTCAAAAAGTGCAAATGCACTCTATCTCTCTTACATATCAAAACTAGTACACATCAAAGCACCCAGACTAGCTGGCTTTAATCCAATTAAGGCACATCCACAGACTAAATCTCTATTTTAAAAAATATATATTTTCCAATAATATTATATACATTAATAGCTTCATGACAGCACAAAATGAGGGCTTAAACCTTCAGTTCTTCAAGACTATGTCCCATGCTGAAGGACGCTTCAAATGTGTCCAAGGACTCATTGGCTGGAGCAATGTTCAGATATCCCTGGTGGCTGTCTTAAATAGGCATTAGCCATCTTGGATATGCTAATAATTGGCTTAATATCTGTTTAAGGACCCGGCTTCAAAATTGGTCAGAAATGGAACAGAGCGTCCAATGGACTTGTTTAGTTCAGGTTCTCCGTTTCCTTTTGCAGCACCACTGTCATAAAAGTATTTTGTTTTATTTTTAACTTACCTTAATATGATGCCAGGGAGTGCTCATTCTAGCACTACTGCCAGTCTCCTCTTTTTGCTTCCCCTGTCTCCCATGATCAACCTGAAGGCCAAAATTGTCCAGAGATAACCAAATAACTGCCTCTGAGCCCTGATTGGCACCTGCGGCTTGTCAGAATTATTCACATGGGCTCTGAGTGCGATTTTGAACAAGCTTTGGCATCTAGCAGATACCACTGACATGTTGCCCATTTCAGGCCTAAAAACAGGCTTAAAGGCTTTATTTTTATTTTGTTTTTTGTTCAGATGTTTTTATACTTTTTCCCCAATCCCCTGCATGCACCCCCCAGGGCCATCTGTCACTTGTTTCTATGGGGAGAATTTTCTCCCCGTCTGGGTGTACTAGCGGGCGTGGGTGTTGGCTGGGCGCCGCCATTTTATGTGCATTACATGCACCTGGAAGCGCTGAGCGGAGCCCTGTACAAGCATGAGGAGCAGGCTGAATCGGGGCCTGTGCTCTTTCACACATGCGCACAAAAGAATGCAGAAATCTACCTGAGGCAGCTCTGTGCCTCAGGGAGATCAGTTTGATATGTAAAAATTTAAATAAAGGGGAAAACAAAATTTAAGGTATGTCCCCTCATGTGACAATGTCACATGAGCTGGGACATGTCTATGAATTTTTAAAAAAAAATTTATTGAAGTTTAAAAACCCTCATGAAACCTCATCCCGCCCGTGGATGAGGTTTCAAGATAAATGCGAAGGCCGTCTGGGCTCTTCGCCTGCCTGCCAACCTTAAGGTTGGACGGGCAGCTCAGTTAATTATTTCAATTGGAATTTAAATGGCCTTAATAGGCCTTTGACAG
The DNA here is from genome assembly GCF_964194155.1 of Cetorhinus maximus. Classification (NCBI taxonomy): domain Eukaryota; kingdom Metazoa; phylum Chordata; class Chondrichthyes; order Lamniformes; family Cetorhinidae; genus Cetorhinus; species Cetorhinus maximus. The sequence continues at coordinate 56,044,282 of NC_135880.1, forward strand.
CCGACTCTGGTGCGCACCTGCTGAACTCAAGACCTGAATAATGCGCGGTGATGTCGGGATGCACGCCCAATGTCACCAGTGTCATTGTACGCGTTGGCGAGCAGGCCCCGCACCCACTCACCGACCCAAAGATTCTGGCCTATGTTGTGCTTTCACAGAGCACTGACCCCTGTTCTGCTATTGATACATTCTGCTATCTTACCTTTATGCCACTATCAGCACCTTCTTTAGTCTTTAACATTACCATTAACACTCCCTTTGTCTTGTGCCCATGGCATCTTTTTCAATCTCTCCTGAGCTCCCACCTATCACTGACCTTCTATTTTGCTCCACCTGCTCCATCCCCTCTTAAACAGTATAAATACATTTCTGCTTCTTTTAAGCTCTGAAGAAGAGTCATACGGACCCGGAACGTTAACTCTGTTTCTCTCTCCTCAGATGCTGCCAAACCTGCTGAGTTTTTCCAGCATTTTCTGTTTTTATTTTTATTTCAGATTTCCAACATCCACAGTATTTTGCTTTTATTAAAGCAATTTCTCCCATTCTCACTTTCATCAGTGCAGTACATGATGGACGCAACATATACTGATGAAGAAGAAGTATTATAATTGGTTTTATCTAATCATTAAAAATATCAGTAAAGATCAAATATTTTACTTTATTTTAAGTAATTGTTTTGAACTCATGAATTTAAACATATTAACCTGCACCATTATTTTTCAGTCTATGCGGCTGCGGCAAGAAATTTGGTATAATCCAGGAAATTTGCCATTGCCATTGACTTGATGGGAGCTTGGAGAAATTATGGTGTTGCCTCATAATGGCATAACTCACTCATGATTTAATTTGCTGGGACGTTGACAGTGCAAAACAAACCCAAAGCCATAGTTAGGCCATTCCAATGGCTCATTTCCAGGAAATTCTGGGCTAAAGATTCTGGCATTTATTACTAAATGGAAAAATTTATAACATTAATCTTTTCAGTGTTAATACCATTACATGGAAACTACATCCTTGCATAACATGTTTGGGAAAGCTTACAATTATGCCAAGAATGTATGCATTTGTAAAATAATACAGTCCAAACCTTATTAATATATTAATATGAAAATAAAAGCTGGACCCAATGTGTTAAAGAGGATTATATGGCCATTTCAGAATTTGTTTAATAATTATTGTTAAGTTGCATTATCAAGTTGGGATTCAAGTTTAATATTTGCATTCAAGGTGAAAGAGGAAGGGACACAGGTAAAAGAAGTGATCAAGCCATTTATTTTTTTTAGCAACTATCAAAGCACTTATTGTAAATGAAAATAAAAGTCCAAATTATAAAGGTATTAAAATGAAAATAATTTGAATGCAATGCACAGGTTTTAACCTTAAAGTAGAAATTAATTTTGGCAAGAAATACCTGAATATAGTGACATAAATCTAATATGCTATAATAATACTGCATAAATCAGCAAGGCACTAAATCAAAAAGAACAGACTGTATATACATATATGTATAACATTAATTTTAACGTAGATTTTCCAGAACATTGTGCCTGTTAGATAGCAATAACGTAAGGTACATTTTGATTTTGTAAATTCATAAATCAGATGCAGGCATTCGGTGTATTCACCAAGATAAGGGAGGGTCTAAATAAAGTGAGATGCAAATGATGGAAATACAATATTTATTATTCTTATCATTGTGCTATAGCAACACTAAATGCATTCCAGTTGTGTTGCTATGATTAACAGATTGAATGATTTAAAGTGTTAAACAATTCGTCATAGCTTTAGAGTAAGACATACCAGGTAACACATGCCTGGTAACATGCCTACCACTGAATGTGAAGAGTAGAGGTTCAAGCCCTACTCAAGGCAAGCCCAGTGAGTGAGGATAAGAGTTCCAATATTGTGTTGATATTCAACACGGTCCTTGGGCTAGATTTAGTTCAGACCATCGTGGCAGGAACCAAGGAGGATTGGGCTACTTAATCGTGGGAGAGGCCCTTTGTCAGTCTCCTGCAGGTGGCAAAACCTTTCCTGGAGGGTTGAAGGGGATTCCTAGCCACCAGCAGCAGAACTTATTTAAATTCTTTCATGGGATGTGGGCATCGCTGGATTGGGCAGCATTTAATACCCATCTCGAATTGCCTTTGAGAAGGTGATGGTGAGCCGGTTTCTTGAACCACTGCATTCTATGCAGTGTAGGTTGACCCCAGTGCTCTTAGGAAGGGAGTTCCAGGATTTTGACCTAGTGACAGTGAAGGAATGGCAATAAAGTTCCAAGTCAGAATGATGTGTGGCTTGGAGGAGAACTTGCAGATAGTGGTGTTCCCATGCACCTGCTGCCCTTGTCCTTCTAGGTGGTAGAGGTCACGGGTTTGGAATCAGCCAGTTGATACCCTTCACCCCTGTGCCCACTGCAATTTAATGGTGGCGCAGGGATGAAATGAGAGCCAAATGGCTTTCCCACTTCTCCCAAAGCCCACCCTGTTGGTTTTGTTAGCAGCCTCTCTGGCAGGAAACCCTCGTTATCAGACATTAACCCATGCTGTAGCCGCTGGCTCCCCTGCCCCCACCTCCCATGCACCCCCACCCCCAACAATCCACCCTCACTCACCTTTGGCCTGGGGTCCTTCAGCGATTCTATGCCTCTCATGGGACCATTGCCGCCAACTGACATTGCTCCGAGGCACTGACGAGCAATTGAAAGGCTGGCAGCTCTCGGAGGGTGGGACTTCTGCCACTGGGGTCCAGTGCATGAGGAAAAAGCAATGAATTTGCCTCCTACCCAAAATCAGACTTAATGATGATAGAAAAGAGGACAAAATTGGGAATCAAGGCCTATCACCGCTTCACTGCCCAACTTGTATTTCCCACTTGTGTCTCTTCTAAGCTTCCCCTTTCTAACCTACCATATACTATTACTAGTGCGTGAAGTGGGACCAAATCTAGGTTTCCGGTCCATATCCCCCTTATCTGCCCCTGCTCCCATTGTCCTCTGATAAAATCTGGCAGTCACATTAGGGTAGTGATGAAAGGCTGCAAGATCCTCTGATTGAGGCGGTGGGTTTTTAGTGACCACCTCTCACATTTCTGCTTCCAGCATGTACCTGCTGAAGGCCTTGATGTTGGCTCAAATCTTCAGCAGATGATCCGCTGAAGCCTTCAAGATTTTTCAGCCCCTTTAATGTCACTCCCACTCCTTCTATTGCTGTATGGAAATCCCAGACTAGGCACCAAGTTCCACCGACTTTGGGTAAGGGTGTGAATAAAAGAATCCAGCCCATTGGCTTCAGACTCCAGATAATCAAAGGCCTGATGCTTTCTTTGAAAGACTTAGAATTCTCCGTCAACCAAAATCACTAGTTTGGTTTGAGAGCCTATGCTTTGATGTGGCACTTTTAAGAGTCTTCCTGACTGTAATCCCTACTGTGGAAATTGAATAAAATGGTATTTTATAGCAACCATTTATTGCAAGAGGCCATCTAGATCGATGCCGTGGGCTGTTTCACAGTGCTCCACAAATTAATGAAGCTTAGTTGTCACATCATCACTATGTTGACCCAAGTCAGAAGCCTAGACACTGTTCCAACCTACTGCAATGAGGTCACTTGGAATTGTTCTGGGCCCTTTCCCTGTGGCCCCAGTGAGACCCTTAAAACTTCTCAGGAGGTGACAAGGGGGTATTTTGGATGCAATTCCTGGTGTAGCCCGGTAACTCCCTGAGACTCACACCTTTTTGACGTGGGTGGGGATCAGCCAAAAGGACCACATATTCCCTTGACAAACCACACCTGGTTTGTTCAGGATCTCCACTGTTTTCTGTGTTTGCATTTGTATAGTATTCATTATACAGAAAAGTTCCCTAGGCACATCATAAAGCAAAGAGAAAACAAAACCTCAGCAGTTAAGTCCAATGGGTAACTTTAACTGTCTATTGGTAGGATAAAAATCCTCCCTAAAGTGTGGAAATTAGATTGATAAGCAATTTAAATTTAATATGCTGTGAAGGGTAGAAGGCAACATAGTTGCCTAGGCTTCTGACTTGGGTCAACATAGTGATGATGTGACAACCAAGCTTCATTAATTTGTGGAGCGCTGTGAAACAGCCCACGGCATTGATATAGATGGTCTCTTGCAATAACTAGGATGATTCATAGAGACCGATAAATTTTTTAAAAGAATGAAACTCCCAGTTAATAGCTGAAAGTGGCCAAGACAAGACTTCACATTTACCATAACAGACTAAAAGCTCTATTGACTAAACACTATTTTTGTAGGCAGCCTATACTTTAAGCTACAGAATGGAACTTTCCTCTTTTTACTTTTAGTACAACTGAGAAAAATCCCTTCAGAGATATACTTTACACTGTCCCTTAGGTAGACATTCAATTATCCCAGGACCAGTCCAAGTTGATTCTTAGTCTCAGAAGTGTTTACTTCTGTTCTTTTCCTATCTCAGCCTGGGAACTTTTAGGGCTGGATTTTGCAGTCACCCACTGGGTGTATTTTCAGTGGGGGTGGCGGGTAGGCACGTAAAAAAATAACGGGTGACTAGCTCATCACCTCCCTGCCTATTTCCCACAATTTGATAGGCAGGCGGGCACCAAAATCTGCAGCCTGCCCACCATTTTTAAATAAATAATATACAGGCAATTGAGCTTGTTAGCAAGCCAATTGACCCAAAATATACACTGCCACACCGTAAAACTGTTGGCATGGGCAGGCAGATGAGATTCAGAAGGCCATTTTTTAAAATAACTTTGTGGAAAAGTCGGGAAGAAAGGGGGTGGTGGCCTGTGCTCATTGGGGGGGCACCCCCCTCCATGGTCTTACCCCCAACTTAGTTCCTCCCTGCGTGGCCTTGAAAACTGCCCCCCTACACCTCTTGCCACCAACCCCCCAGACTCCCCCATCCCAAATCAGATTGGCCAGCAGCTCTCAAGGGCGAGACTATCTTCCACTAAGGGGCGGAAGCCTGTTTAAGGCTACCCACAGCATATTATTGCTGTAAGGCAGCCCTACTGAGTGCTGGTCAGTGTGGCACCAACTTTCCTTTAGGGTATTGAGGGATGCTGTGTGAGTGAAAAGCCCCTTCGTAAAGTTCAGTCCTTAACCTCAGAACTGTTTTTCACAGTGAGGTTTTTCCCCCCAGGAATTCTTCCTCTTGTGCAAACTAAGCAAATCTTCTAGCTTCGTTCTAACTCCTCATGAATTTGTTCTTCCCAATCCAAGCGTGAACTTCCACATGCATTCGTGCAAAGTGAACCATAGAGACTTTCGGCCTCTAGCTGTTCTCTCTGTCTACAGATCCTGGCAGAACAACTTTGTGAGTTTTTAGGCCTATCTTAGGCCCTTCCCCTCTCAACGCCCATCTCTATGGCAATGTGAATCACATGAGCCCTGTATCCAGGTAAAAATGCTGATTATCTATCCTTGAGACCCCAGCTGTCTTTTATCTTAAAATTAAACAGTTTAAAGCTAAATTATTTACAACCTGACTCAAACTTCTCTGGGACTTTGGAGACTCACAATCTCACTCATTGTTAGCACACAGGCTACTGCCATTGTCCCCAAGTGTAAAGACCCTGCACCTTCTTCCCAGAAAATCAATCTGGGTCACTTTTAATCTTTAACAATCAAACCACCTAGATTTGTTTTCAGGCATATTTCTGAACAGGCCACCTGATTCCCTTCATTTTACAATAAATTAAAAACACATTCCTATAACATAACAATCTTATAAACCTCATATTTGTAACACTGTACAGGCCAAGAACGCCCCTTTCAAGTGTTATGTGGCCACGCTAGAAAATTTAAAGAGTCCATGGACTTAAGTATATAGGTCCCGCACTACAGAAAAAAACTTAGATTTGCACAAAGTGTGGTAGCGGGTGGGAAAAAAGACGTTTTACCTGCTGGCCGCAATGGCAGGTTTTCATGCTGTGTCGCCCCATTCCCGGCATATCACACGTCACTAATAATGGATTCTCAGGAAACTAACATTAAAATGACTTTCCCGGCGTCCGGTGGTGGGGAATGCGGCCCGCTGTTGACGGGTGGAGCAGACAATTGCAAATTGGTTTCACAACGGCATAAAACTGATTTTTGGCCTTCTCTGCATATTGTCATTCCCCCCCCCCACTGCCCACCATGATGTCAGACGCCAATGGGGCTGGAAAATTCTGGCCTTAGAGTGAACATTCCTGATGAGCAAGGAGAACAGCAGAACAGGATGTAGGCAACTGCTTTCTGACAAGTTTGAACTTGTGGAAAGTGAATATTGCAATAATCAAGTCTGAAGGTGAAAAATAAGTTTGAATAAAGCTTTCAGCAGCAGAAGCATGCAATGCTGTGCCAGTGAAGATCAAGGTTTTTTGTTAGTAAATAGGATATGGCATATAAAGCTCAGCCCAAGGACGAACAAGACACCAAGGTTTCAATGACCTGGTTCAGCTTAAGAGATTGTTAGGAGAGAGAATGGAGTTATTGGCAAGGAAGCAAGGTTTATGACTGAGGCCGTAGAATGACCCATTTAGCTGGAGGTAAAACTGTGGCTCATCCATTCATCACAGTATTAGTCATCAATAATTCCAGTTTAGTTCTCATTGAACATCTTACATAACACCAATAGGAATTATTATTACATTGGATTTCTTAATGAATGACAGATTCTCAAAATTGGAAATATGGCAAAACTGCCAGCCATATCTTATAAAAACTCTTAGTAAGATGGCAAAAATAGAATTTAATACATCAGGATTGTTTCATTATATTATGGATTCCAAATAATTTTCAGTTGCTCATTGACCGTATGGTCTCATTAGCACAGGTGAATCAGGATTAGGTAAAGATAGTTTCTATCACTAGTTTGGGTGCCCTTTCCACTTAAACATTAGAAGGATGGGTCCACATCTACTGCAACTGCTATTAACGAGCTACTGAATATATTTTTCAGCTCTTGCATTTATTTAGGGCATAATAAACTCATCTATTTTTTGTCTAAGCATTAACTAGAATGTATTAAAATAATGACATTGCTTCACAAATAGTATTGTCATATTATTTTATTGGCTTTAATCATTTGTGGTAAAGTACTTTGTTGTTCCCTCTGCCTCCACTGTCTATAGATCTACTCAGATGTTGTGAGAAAGAGGGGGTAAATAACTTCACAATTCATGATTTATGCCAAGGCTGCTCTCTAACTGGCTATTTAGAAGTGGGGGGAGGGAAATTGTTCAAGCTGGTACCCTTCCAATTTTCTCTCCCTCCCCGTGTCTAACTTCCCACTGGTAAATTTTCATGATTGGACAGCTGAGGTCAGGAATATCACAGTGCGGGTACATTAGTATTGCATTACCAGAATATTACTAAAAGAAAAGATTTCCAAGATTTGAAGCTCCATGAATATAGTGCAACACACAACAGCACTTAACAGAAGATACCAACTCACCATCTCAGTATTTGTTACATTTCTTTCTCTTTTAACAGGATAACATCCCATCAACATCACTTCAGCTTTCACATACCAGGAATAACAACTGTGCTTTTAAAATGCTGTGAAAATTATCAAGATAAACGCAAATGTTCCTCCTCATCTAATTGAATTCTACTCAAACTAAAAAATAACAGCTTTTCTACAGTTAGTGACAAGAATGCAGAAATGTTAGTGAAGCAAAGGCCTTAGAGATTTAGGAGAAGTTTTAATAAAAGGCTGCTCATTAGAATAGTTGGATTTTGTCTCTGGTGGATGTTGTCTGTTTTGTTAAGTTCTCGCCAAAGTCACCAGTTTGTCTTGTGCTGTTCTCACCTATTTCTGATACTCTCCTCACAGTCATTAGCAGTATCACTCTGATATAGTTACCATGGTAACATTATCATGGTCTCATTAATCACTGATGCCTTGACAACTGTTCAGAAATGAGGTAGTGACTCCATGATTTCTTCTGCTTTTTGTACAGCACATTCATCAACTTAGAGCTGGAAGGATAGCAGTTTTTTTAATATGATAAAATTGTTCTCTAACCACACTTTGTGCTCAGTGAACAACTTTCTGATCATTTTCAAATAGCAACTGTACCTGCTTTTATCTTGGGTTTACCATTTCCTTCATTTGGATTAGCATCTGAAAAAGGAAAAAGCGGAAAATAATTAACATCTCCCACAGTCCACACTCCAACATATCAATATTGAGTGCTTTCAGAATTTCTTATTGTAACACAAACTGGAGAAGCTTATTGTGATAGAAAAGATTAAAAGCTTCACAAAGCATCTTATTACTTACAGAGCACTTTCTTTGACTCATATTGGTTCCAGCTGCTAAATCTACACCTCCAATAATACAATATGTGGAAAAATAAGGCAAGTGCTACAAGCCAGTAACGCAATCATGAGGTTCAAATGAAGCTGCAACCACACACCCAAAATAATTACAAATCTGGAAGGCAATTTGACCTTTCTTCATCCAGAAAGGTCTTAAAGTCCTCTGACTGCACCATCCAATTAGTACTTAAATAATTTTTGTAGGACAAGGGAATGCTTGGCTGGAGGGGATTGGAGGGGTGGGGGGCATGGGTGGGGTGTGTTTGGGATGGATGTCAATTGCTGGCCACAAGGTTCCAGAAGAAATAGGCAGCCTGCAATTGAAAATCGGGGAGAACCCTGACCATCCCCATTAATGCCTTCTGTCTGCCTGATGGAGTTAGAAAGATTTTCCTCTGGCCATGCGCCAACTTAATGGTGCATCTGGGGCTGGTCCAATCAGAAAATTAGCTGCAAAGTTATTTTGCCAACTTTCCACTGATTAACGTCATCTCTTGGGGTCTCTGCTGCAAACAAAGCTGCATGTTGGCCAAATATGGGTGGACGTATTCAGAGTAGATAGTAGTAAAAAGGTGATACATAGGACCTATTGCCATTCATTCCCACTAGAATACTGCTGGCCGCAGGGAATGGGTTGCATTCGAGGACCTCATAAGTAACATTTTGTTTTTACGTAGAATTTCACAGCACAGAAACAGGCCATTTGGCCTAACAGACCTGTGTCCATGTTTGTGCTCCTCATGAACCTCCTTCTATCTTAGCTCATCTCACTACATCAATGTATCCTTCTATGTCTCCCTCCCTCATGTACTTAAGAAGTAGACTTCTCTTCAGCTGGCTCATGGGCTGCCAGTTTTACTGGGCTACTGCAACACCCAAGTCTGGTAGAAGCCCTTTTGTTCATGACCACAGTGGGCTCTCATATGGGAGTGGGAACACTGTCAGGAACGAACCACACACTTAATCATTAGACCGAGCCCACCCATGTCTGCACTGAGCCAAAAGGACAAATGGAAAACCTGCCCTGCTGTAATTATGGCATTAGTGTTACCTCACACGAAAATGCTGACCATTAATTCTTTCAGGCATAATACTTTCATAATATAATTTGGATTTTAAATCTTATTTTTGGAGTTTACAGTTAGCACCACAGTAAAAAACCTACAGCTGTCATTTTGAGTGCCTTTATTATTGTTAATAGTAGTGTTCCTTGAAGCATCAAGCACGTGAGCTGAAAACAATTCAGCCCAAGGAGAAAGCCTTGAAGCTGTCAGCAGAATGAGTTAAAGATGATGCTATAATTTTCAATTTAATGTATAAAGGGCAAGGTCAATGAAAAGGTTATTCTTGGTTATTTCTTTAATTAATTTCAGGATGTTGTATTTGTGTCTATCTCCTAATACAGCTCAAGGCAAACAGGACTAGCAACCTTTGTAGACTATTAGCAGTGCATGGAAAACACAAGCTTGCTGCTGCCCACATTCCAAGAGTGCCCCAAAGTCAGGTTCTTCAGAATGGATGTGCTACTTCACAAGTCCCAAATCATAAAAACAGTGAGTCCATTGAGCCCAAGGGTGATATCACTAATGAAATTTAACTCATCACCAACATGATATTGTGTTACAAAATTGGAAACGCACCAGCTTCACCACAATTAGAAAATGGTAGACAGACATGACTGAGCAAATGTCTGTTAAGGTGATTAAAAGACGAAAAGGAGGGAGTTAAGAAGAGGTCCTCCTACACACTGTCTCTATTCCTTCCCTTTGCAGCTGCTTCAGTCCCTGATTCCTCAAATTCCAGACTGGCTCACATTTCTAGGGAACAGAACACCAACAGCACCAACCTTCTACAGTGCAGCATTCCTCTTTCCCACTAGGTTTGATGGTGGGTGTTTGAGCCTCTGTACTGAATGTATATCACTGCTTGTTCTATCTGTGTGTAATTTGACCATGCATCAAAGGACTGATAGAGGTCACGTGGCATTCAGCCTTACTGAGGTAACTAATTTAAATAATTTACATGTCGATGTAACTTTGTTATTATATTATTTATTATTAATTTGGATGCTTTTGAAATCTAATTAAAATTTAAAGATGGAATTAAAACAAAATCCAGAGCAGTTCCACCTCTTCCCTGCTGTGGGTGATAGAATCCAACTCCACCACCACAAATCCACTGCAAGATGATTTATGTTAAATTGTGTGTGGTGAATTTTCATCTTTATTGCCATGAGGAAATCTAGATTAACAGTGGGCTGAACTTGCAATTTTGGCAAAGGTGTTAAGGGGACACTAATGGATTGAGCACCCATTTTACACACAAAACAAAAATCAGATCTGCGGCAAACAAATAGCTGATCCACTATAGCCTGATGGTACAAGGGAAAACTCACTTCTGAGTATTATTCAGCAACACAAGACAGTGCCTGCTGATGCCAAATCAACTGCAGTTTTTGCAGCTGCAAGTCTTGGAACTATATTTACAGTGAGCTTCAATTACTCCATTCTCTAAACTGTTATATTAGACACATCAATACTTTTTTTTACATTCCACATACATGGTCTGAGATGCGCTGAATTATTTCTGCTGACTATTTGTAACCAGGAATTGATGGTAATGACGTGAAACTACCTTCAATCATATCCCTTATTCGGATTCAAAACAATAAATACCTGGGTAGAAGTCATATTAGTGTAAGTGTTCAGATGATGATGTAAACTGCAAACTTACTCAGGTGATTATATTCAGGCCTTTATTTTTAACTGGTATCATCTCCCAGCACAGATGCTGAAAAGTCAACATGCCCAATGCTGTTGATAGATGAACAAATGGCAGTAGATCAGCTGCCTGTTATACACTCTAGACAATTGTTCATTCTACTTGAAGGCTGATCTGCTACTGCTTGTTTCCACCGCTGTCTAAAGATAAAAGCAGCCTTGTAGTATTAGTATTAGAATTATTAACAGGAGTATGGAATAGAGAAAATTGCTGGACTTAGATTGTAACATGCATCAGGGGATATCATACTTGTCCCATCAGTAATCGTATACATTTTCCTTTGTCTATAACAACAACAACACTCATTTATATAGAGTTTTATGTGTAAAAACATCCCAAGGTGCTTCCCAGAGGCACCAAAGGAGGCCAAGCGCAAGAAGGAAAATATTAGGAAGGTTGAGTAAAATTTTGGTCAATTAGTTGGGTTTTATGGAGAGTTTTAAAACTGGAGAGGGATCTGGAATGCTGGTGGGACTTAGGGATCTCCGTGGCCAAAGGAGCCACTATCAGTGGCGGGGTGAACAGAGAGGAGAATGCACAAGAGACCAGAGTCAGAGGAACAGAGTTCAGGGAAAGAGGGATTGTGGGGCTGGATATTATTGTTATGACATTAGAGATGGATGCTTGACTCATTCATGTAACATTCCTCCATCTGCCAGCTCGGTGCAGACATTAACACATTTACTTTAAATGGATCAATACTTCCACCACTGAAATAGTAGATAGAGGAATATCACATTAGTGCAGTAAGTATTTGTCCATTAGGTTTACTGTGCTTATATGTGAATGCATTGAGTGCGGTAAGTAAGGTTGGTAAGTTGCAGGTAAGTATATAGCCATGTGGAAATATGATGTCATGACAATAACTGAGGCCTGGCTCAGAAAAGGGCAGGACAGGGCACTAAATATTCCTGGAAACATGGCATTCAGGAAAGATAAGGAAAGGGAGGAAGGAGGTGGGGTAGCTGTACTGATTATGGAGGATTTTGGAGTTCGCGGTCCAGATCTTCCAGTCTTCAGATGGCCAGAGACAGGGTGTACTCTGGATGATGCGCTGCAGCACCCCTTGGAAGTCTCAGTGTAAGGAATATGCAAGAATTGCACGGGATGTTTCAACTACCCATGGGCAATTCCCCTGCACTATTCCTCCGGATAAGTCTCCAACTCTGAGTTAGAATTGGAAACTTCAGATAGCTCCGACTTATTGCATGGATTGTTTCCCAGGAAATGTTAAATAGGAAAAACATATGTCTAACGCCTGGGTAACTATACAACTGACCCCCTGACTCCCCACTGTCAACCACCATCTGCCCCTCCAGCACCTCCCAACTCTCTGACTCTCTCCAACACTCGGTCTCCCCCTCACAATCCTCCGACTGCCCCTGACTCTCCGACTCCCCCTGACCCAACCTGACCTGACCTCACCACCCTGCAACCCTACCCACACTGCCACTCTTCCACTTGCCACCCTGCCCACCTTGCCAACTTACCCACCCTGTCACCTTACCCACCCTGTCACCTTACCCACCCTGCCACCTTACCCACCCTGCCAACTAGCACCCTGCAACCTTACCCACCCAGCCACCTGCCACCCTGTCACCCTACACACTCTGCCACCTGCCACCCTACTCAGCTGATATCCTACCCATCCTGCCACCCTACCACCCTACCCACCCTACCCACTTATCCACTTACCTCACTCACACTCATTCACTAACATAGTGAAAAGCTATCTAATTGACCCACTAGCCATAGAAATACTGTGGCTACAAGAGCAGGTCAGAGACTAGGAATCCTGCAACGAGTAACTCACCTCCTGATTCCCCAAAGCCTGTCCACCATCTACAAATCGCAAGTCAGTAGTGTGATGGAACATTCTCCATTTGCCTGAAGAAGCTTGACACCACCCAGGGCAAAGAAGCCCACTTGATTGGCACCACAACCACAAACATTCACTCCCTTCTCCATCAATGCACAGTAGCAGCAGTGTGTACCATGTACAAGATGCAGTGCAGGAATTCACCAAGGCTCCTTTAACAGCACCTTCCAAACCCACGGCCGCTACCATTTAGAAGGACAAGGGGAGCAAACATATTGGAACAGCACCACCTGGACGATCCCCTCCAAGGCACTCACCATCCTGACTTGAAAATAGATCGCCGTTCCTTCACTGTGGCTGGGTCAAAATCCTGGAACTCCCTTCCTAACAGCACTGTGGGTGTACCTACACCACATGGACAGCAGCGGTTCAAGAAAGCAGCTCACCACCACCTTCTAAAGGGCAACTAGGGATGTGCAATAAATGCTGGCCTAACCTGTGAAGCCCGCATCCCATTAATGAATAAATTAAACAAAAATTGAAAACTCAGGGCAGAAGGAAACAAAGCAATAAAAGAAGCAAAAAGAGAATATGAGAAGAGATTGGCTGCTAACATAAAAGGGAATCCAAAAGTGTTCTGCAGGCATATGAATAATAAAAGGGCAGTGAAAGAAGGAAATGGGGCAATTAGGGACCTAAAAGGAGATTTACACATGGAAGCAGGGGCCATAGCTGATTTACTAAATGGGAAACTTTCATCTGTCTTCACTAAGGAAACATATGCTTCCCTGGTCAATATAAAAGAGGAGATAGTTGAGACATTGGATGGTCAAAAATTGATACAGAAGAGCTATTAGACAGGCTGGTTGCATTTAAATTTGTTAAGTCACCAGGACCGGATGAGATGCAGCCAAAGATACTGAGGGAAGTAAGGCTGTAAAGTGTAGAGGCATTGGCCATAATTTCCCAATCCTTAAGTACAGGGGTGGTGCCAGAGGACTGGAGAGTTGCAAATATTATACCTTTGTTCAAAAAGAGTGCAAGTGTTCAGCAACTACCAGCCAGTCAGTTTAATCTCGGTGCTAGGAAAGCTTTTAGAAACAATAATTCAGGACAAAATTAAGGGTCACTTAGACAAATATGAACTAACTAAAGGAAGTCAGCAGGATTCCTTAAAGCAAAATCAAGTTTAACTTTGTTGGTGAGGTAACAGGAAGGGTAGATAAGGGTAATGCGGTTGATGTGGTGTATATGAACTTCCAAAAGGAATTTGATAAAGTGCTGCATAACAGGTTTGTCAGCAAAGTTAGAGCCCATGGAATAAAAGGGTCAGAAGCAGTATGGGGACAAAAATAGGCTGAGTGACAGGAAACAGGGTGGTGAACTGGAGGAAGATACTTAGTGGGATTGGAATTAGGGCCCTTGCTTTCCTTGATACATATTAAAGACCGAGGGCTGGATTTTATGGCCCCACACCGGTGTAATTGAAGGTGGGAGGCTTGTAAAATGAAACAGATGGGCTTCCCACTGCCTTTCTTCCCACCCCCAATTTGTCTCCCTTAATGTGGTGGGTGGGGAAAGCGTCAGGCAACCCACCCATTTTTGGGCATATTGAGGCCCTTAAGTGACCATTTAATGGCCACATAAGGGCTTCATTCCACCTTCATCGCTAATTTACACATGAAGGAGAAGGCAGAGGCAAGGTGGGTAGTGCAACATTTTTCACTGCGTGGGCTGCTGTCAGGAAAAAGGAGTTATCTCCTTTGGGGAGACAACCCCCACTATTTGATGCCCCCTTTAACCTTCCCCGCCGGTCTCTAACAACCGGTTCCCCACCCCCTTCCCCTCCTCCCTGGGGTCTGCCAGATGGGCCTGTCCAAAATCCCAGATTACCTGAAGCCCAGGCTCCATCTCCTCTTATCAGGGGCCGCCTGTAGTGCCAGCAGTGGCCACCGCTTAATCCTGGTGTTGCTGGGACTACAGAAATGCTGGCCAATCAGATTAGCCAGCAAGCTCTCTATTCTGGGATCTCCTCCCAGTTGGAGGCTGATGTCCCAGTTTGAATCAATTAAGGTGGCTCCCAGCAGATTATCACTGCAAGGCAGCCGAATTCAAGACCTGCTTTTTCGTCATTGGTGGAGGGGGGAAGGAGCATGGGGAAAACGTCTCCATGTAAAATCCAGCCCCCCAGACTTGGGTGCACAGGGCACAATTTCAAAATTTGCACATGACTCAAAACTTGGAAGTATTGCGAACTGTGAGGAGGATGGTGATAAACTTCAAGGGGCATAGGCAGGCTGATGGAATGGGCAGGCAAGCGGCAGATGGAATTAAATGGAGAGAAATGGGAAGTAATTCAGCTGGGTAGAATGAGAAGAGGTGATATGAAATAAAGGGTACAATTCTAAAGGGAGTGCAGGAACAGAGGTGCCTATGTGCACAAATTATTGAAGGTTGCATAACAGATTGAGAAAGTGGTTAATGAAGCATATGGGATTCTGAGTTTATAAGTAGGGCCATGGAGCGCAAAAGCAAGGGAGTTGTGATAAACTTGTACAATACCCTACTTCAGCCGCAACTGGGGTATTGTGTCCAGTTCTGGGCACCACACTTCAGGGAGGATGTGAATGGTTCCAGTGATGAAGAACTTCAGTTACTTGGATAGATTGGAAAAGCTGAGGCTGTTCTCCTTGGGGAAGAGAAAATTAATACGAGATTTGATAGAGGCTTTCAAAATCATGAGGATGGATTAGATGGAGAGAAACTGCTCTGATTAATGGAAAGATTGAGAACCAGAGGACACTAATTTAAGATGATTGGCAAAAGAAGCAACGACAGCATAAGGAAAATCTTTTTTACGCTGTGAGTGGTTCGATTCTGGGTTGCACTGCTTGAGAGTGTCGTAGAGGAAGATTCAATTAAGGCATTCAAAAGAGAATTGGATAATTATTTGAAGAGAAAATAATTTGCAGGGCTATGAGAAAAAGGTGGGGAAGTTGGGCTAGGTGAATTGCTATTGCAGAGAGCCAGCATGGACATGACAGGCCAAATGGCCTCCTTCTGTGCTGTAACCATTCTAAGATTCTATAATATCACCAACAGTTTGTAGAGTGTTATCGTATCAGATTGCTTAAGTGTATCATCCAATGTTATAATTCATTATTGGCAATACTTGATATGTGTGCATGACATTCCTCTACCCATCACTTTAAAAGAGGCATTAATTAAATTAAAATAGACATGTTAATTAATTTTAAAATAGAAGAGAAGAATGTCATATGAATGCACTAAGTGGCCAATATTCTTGGGACAATTACATCAGTTAATCCCACTTCCCCATCTTTCAGAGGGACCATGGGTAAAATCAACAGGTGCATGCCTGTTGAAAGCAAGCATCCCTAGCCACCAAATGACAGGATTGGATCCACCTGAAGATTCAAGCAAGAATGAAGAATCCTTGCCAGAAGTGAACCTAAGAGAGATATTTAGAAGTCACTCAGTGACAAAGGGGCGATTGAAAGTTGTTTGCAAGAGGCGATACGGCCCTCCTCATAGCTAGCCATTCTTTTACCAGCCATTTTAGCTTGTTCAACAGTCAGACGCTCTAGGTCTGCCCTAAGTGGCAAATTTTGGTGGCGTAAACACCAGAAATCGAAGGTGCGAGTATCAAAACATAGGGAGGGATACCCGTCCCTCTACATGGATTTTTTGAAGTCTAAATGTTACCTGTTATATGACAACAGCTATTATCATACAGCCAAACAAAATTTAGCCCTAAATCATGGTATGGCATCAACTTTAAAATCAGATTTTACTTAGGTCATATTTTGATATTATTTAAAGGCGTGTGCCCACTGACCGAAATATCGCATGAGGTAGGGACGCTTGCCCAACGTCATCTCGCGCGATTTCACATCCGATCGGGTTGGGCATGCACCAAAACGCCGACCCATAAAATTCAAGGCACAAGAGGAAACATTCAGCCCTTTGTGCCTTTGTAAGATTTTCAATTGGTGCTGTCTAATTTAAGTCTATTTCCCTGGCTTCTCCTTATATACTTTTATGTTTTATCTTTTCAAATACTTATTCAATCCCTTTTAAATGGGATTTTAACTCCTGGCTCAATCACACTTTTGGGAAAACAATCTATGTTCTAACAATTGTTTGTGTGATATATTTATTTTATCTTACTGCTTTGTTTTCAAGTGGTAATCCTGAGTTTATACATATTCATTACTGATTCACCAACAATATTTCATTTACCATCTCAAAATATCTGAATTTTGAAAACCTATTTAGATTTCTCCCTTAATCTTCTCTATTCTAGTGAAAACATTCCATGTTCTCAAGCAAAACTATGACATCTTATTCTTGACCTTCTAGTGCTTCTTCACTTTACATTTTTATCATAACTAAAATATGCTCCTATAATGCGGTGTCAGCACCAGCACACAGTTCTCCAGCTATAGACAGGCAAATGTACATCAGAGGGATTGAAATTCCTGGGGAGCTGCTGCCTCACTGGAAATGCAGCCGGGTGGAATTTCACTCATCTGCCATAATGCTGACTTCCTGCCAAATGCAGGGTTAAAGCAGATGGGCATCTGCATCATAGGATGGGAGGAAGGGAGGAGGGAAGGAAGGGAAGAAGCAAGGAAGGAAGGCGCGAAAAAAGGAAGGGTGGAAGGCAGGAAGGAAGGAAGGAAGGAATTAAGGAATTTTTTGCAAACCTCAGGATGTCTCGAAGAGCTTTACAGCCAATTAAATAATTTTGAATTGTAATCACTGTTGTAATGTAGGACATTGACAGTGTTCCCAGGCCATCCAACTCATGTAAAGTCCAGAATGTTGGAGATGCATCATGCCAGTCTGGCTTAAACTGGTCAAATAACTAATTCTCTCTCTTGACATTCCTCTTGCTGTAATTACAACTTTCTTAATAGCAAAGAATCTCAGAAAGAGAACAACCGTTATTGGAAATGGGATTTTGGACTCCACGTATGTTGCTATATGACATCTTGCAGCTCTCAATATACATTTGTTTTATATTCAGCAGAACAGGAGGGATTTCTGGTGCAAAATGTCATCCTGCCCATTCCACATCTTCCAGTGAGATCACAACTAAAATGGCCACATGTTATTGAAGTGCTCTTGCCCTCCTCCAGGCAGACTTCTGCACTTGACCAAGAAAGAGGTGAACACCTAGCTAAATCAAGTTCCAGCCCAAGTTCCTTTCTCCTCATCCAGGTTGCATGACTTACATGCGAAAAAGGTTAGGAATTTTGAGGCTCATGCTTCTTCGTTAATTTAAAGCATGGGGTTAAAAAAGAATTGCCTTTTTATTGGCCTTTTCTGTCTGCATGATACAATATTCTGACATGATAGCGAGTCCCCTTGTCATGTATGTTTATCTGGTTATATGTGGCTTATAGAAATGAGCTCCAGTTTGTTTTTATTATTCAGTTACTCTGTCCCTTTCTGCCCCACTCTGCTAGTCTTGCAAATTGCTACACTGCTGTATTGCCTTGACTTTTCTTTTTAGATTTCTAAATCTCCCTTCACCTGCCCCCTCCCCAACTTCTTTTAGTTTAAAGCCCTCTTCATAGCTTTAGCTGTCTGATTCACCAGGACACTGATCCCAGCCTGGTTCAACTGGAACCCGTCCCAACGGGACCGCTCCATTTCCCCACTATTGGTGACGGTGTCCCACGAATTGAAACCCCTGCTTCTCACACCACTCTTTGAACCACACATTTAATTCTCTTATCTGCTTGACCCTATGACAATTGACGTGTGGCTCAAGTAAAAATCCAGAGATTATTACCTTTGAGGTTTTGTCTAACTCCTCAAACTATCTCAGCAGAACAGCATTCCTAGTTCCACCTCTATCATTGATTTCTATGTGGATGGCAACAATTGGATCCATCCCTCCCACTCCAAATTCATCTTCAACTGCAAGGAAATTCTATAACCCTGGAACTGGGCAAGTAACACAACAGAGCTCCAGGGCCTGAATTTTTTCTTTGGCGTGTGCGCCCAATCGGCGGTCCCGGGAGCAGTCAGGAAACGGACTGCCGACCATGATCGGCCCCCGACCGCGATTTCATGTTGGCCGGCCAATTAATGGCCAGCAAGCATGAAACATGCGCTGAAATGCTCAGCGCTGCCGGAGTGGGAGCGGGAAGAGGGTGGGCGATGATGCTCCCGCAGGCGCGGGTGAGGTCTGCGAGAAAGCTCCCTGAAGGCAGACAGCTGCCTCAGGGAGCTGGAGACCCTAAAAAGCTGAAATAAAGGTTTTAAAAGCTGAAGAAAAGTGTCCATGCTTCATAATCAATCACCTGAAAATATAGCTGATAAAATTGCTGTCCACACAAATGTATTTTTATTTTATTTCCTAACAGAAATTTCATCCCACCCTTGAATGAGGTTTGATGAAAAATGCAAAGGCAGCCTGGCCATTTTGCCTGTCTGCCAACTGTAAGGTTGGATGGGCAGCAAAAATCAGAGACAATTGCGCCATTAATGGGCTTAATTACCCTCTTAATTGTCAGTGGACACACTTCAGACTTTTGTGTGGACCCGCCGAGTGAAATATCACGTGAGTGCGAAATGAACGTCGGGAAGCTCGCCCGACGTCTTCTTGCGCGATGTTCCGCCTGATCGGGTCAGGTGCGTGCCCGCCTGCGGGACGAAAAATTCTGCCCAAGGTCACATTCCTCTGATTACACTGCCCCCTACCACATTCCTTTCCACATGGTGCTATGGTCAGTTTGCACATCCACCCTGCAGTCCCTGTCCTCACTCATCTCATAACCTGTTGGTCAAAGTCAAGGGCAGAAGCTTCTTCACCTATACATCCTGGATCGCCGTACCTGCCTGACTCGCAGCATCGCCCTCCTGTACCTGACCATTGGCAAATTCCAAAGTTCCACTTAACCTAATGGGTGTGACTGTCTCCTTGAACAAAGGTAACTCTACCCCCTCTCCCCCCACAACCAGCACCCCCACACCTCGCCCCACCTCCCCCCATTCCCACCACCCCCCAGCCCACTGTCCCGCAATGTCTGCAGCTCAGATTCCAGCTCAACAATTCAGAGCCGAAGTTGTTGTAGCTGCAGACACACACTTGTCTGGAATCGCAATGTTCTCCACAAATTCCCCCATGCTGCATTTATGGGACACTGCCTGCCCTGCCATGTTTGTCTAACCACCTTTATTTAATTATTTGATTGGTTAATTAATTGCTAACTTCGGATGGTAAAGTAATAGTAAGTTACGGTTCTCTAGCTTAGGGGCAAAAGGAAAACATTCACTAACTAATGAAGGTAAAACAAAACAAATATAAAGAAAAACACTTCCTTTCCCCTCTGCAATGAGTCCCCACTTGCAACAAATTCCATCCCTTAGTAATCTGTTTACGAAACACTCATCTCCCCAATCACTCTGTGCCCCACACTCTCCTCTCTCCTCCTATCTGCCTTATGTACCAAGACCTCTCGTTTTGCATCCAAGAACCTTGGGGCACGGTCTGGGGCCTGTTCTTCCATCTCTGTAGCTTCTCTCTGGTCTCCCTCCTAGTTTTGAAGAGGTTTCAGCCCCTGCTGCAGCAGGAATGCACCTCACCCTTAAAATCGGCAGTCTGGCTTTAAGTAATGCAGGCTGGCTTTAAGTGGTGCTAGCCTCCAATGAACTTGAGACCCCTGCTGAGGTGCACAGTCACTCAGCAGTGTGCTGAGTGCTGGGCTGTAAGCCAAAATCATTATAATTAGCAGGCAGCACCAAGTTAGCATACTGCCTGCATCACTTTGAATGGGTCTGGAGCAATCACATATCGCAATCCCTTAACCAAGTTCAGGGCCATGCAATTTTGTCCCCAGGAGTCCGTAATTCTTTTCTGCTTATGTACTGTAATGCAAGAATATTCCTTAAAATATACTCACTTATGAGTAGTAAATGTGATTATACATCTAAACCAAGCAAGTTTTTGTGTGGGTGTAGTATCATACTAGCTTCGCTACTGGGCTGGTAATCCAGAGCTCTGGACTAATGATGTAGAAACATCAGTTCAAGTGTTACCACAGCAGCTGGGGAATTTAAATTCAGTTAATTAAATAAATCTGGAAATTAAAAAAGGAAAACCAGAATCACTGAGTAATGGTAACCATAAAACTACCAGATTGTCATAAAAATCCATCTCATTCATTAATGCCCTTTCAGGGAAGGAAATCTGCCAAACAGCCAACTTCCCTTCATGGCCCCCTACCAATATTGTCAATGATTCTCTCTCTTCTAGTATTGTCCCTCTCTCTTTTAAATCTGCCGTCAACACCTCTCTCCACAAAAAAAGCAATCCTTATCCCCTCTGTCCTTGCAAACTAATGTTCCACCTCCAACCTTCTTTCACTCTCCAAGTCCTTGAATGTGCTGTCTCCCAAATTAGTTCCCATCTTTCCCAGAACCCCATATTTTAATCCTTCCAATCAGGTTATGCCCCTGCCCCAGCACTGAAATGACTCTTATCAAAGTCACAAGTGACATCCTATATGACTGTGACAAAGGTAAACTTTCCCTCCTCATCTTTCCTGACCTTTCTGCTGCCGTTGACACGGTTGACCACACCATCCTCCTCCAATGCCTCTCCATTGTCAGCCAGCTGGGTGGAACTGCTCTCATGTGGGTCCATTCTTATCTATCTAATGGCATCCAGAGAATCACTTCAAATGACTTCTCTTCCAGCTCCCACGTTGTTACCTTTGGAATCCCCCAAGGATCTGTCCATGGCCCCCTCTTTCTACATGTTGCCTTTTGGTGACAAAATTCGAAGGCAAGGTTTAGTTTTCACATGCATGTTGACAACACCCAACTCTACTGCATCACCACCTCTCTCAATTCCTCCACTGTTGCTAAATTATCAGACTGTTTATTTGACATCCAATACTGGATGAGCAGAAATTTCTTTTAGTTAAATGTTAGGAAGACTGAAGCTAAAGGTTTTGGTCCCCAATCCAAACTCCTTTCCCTAACTATTGTCCCCATCCTTCTCCCTGGCAACAGCCTGAGATTAAGCTAGTCTGTTTGTAACCTTGGTGTCTCATTTGATCCTGAGATGAGTTTCTGACCTAATATTCATGCCATCAGACCATATATTTCTACCTCCATAACATTGCTTCGCTTTGCCCCTATCTCAGTTCATCTTCTGCCTCATCCATGCTTTATACTTCTAGACTTTATAATTCCAATGCACTCCTAGCAGGCCTCCCACATTCTACCCTTTGTAAACTTGAGGTCATCCAAAACTCTGCTCCCCATGTCTTAACTCATAGAAAGCCCCATTCCTCTCTCACCCCTGTGCTTGCTAACCTACACTGTCTCCATGTCAAGCCATTCCTTGATTTTAAAATTCTCATCCTTGCCCTCAAATCCCTCTATGGATTTGTCCCTCTCTATCCCTGTTATCTCCTGCAACCTCACAAGTCTCTGAGATATCTGAACTCCTCTAATTCTGGCCTCTTGTACATTCCCTACTACTATGGCTTCACCATCGGTGGCTGTGCCTTCAGTTCCCTCAGCCCCAAGATCTGGAATTCACTCCCTAGACCTCTCTGGTTCTCTCCCTCACTTTCCTCCTTTAAGACACTTCTAAAAACCTACCTCTTTGATGAAACTTTTGGTCACCTGCCCTAATATCTCCTTATGTGGCTCTCTGTCATGCTTTAATGCTCCTATGAAGTGCCTTGGGACATATCATTATGTTAAAGGCACTATATAAATATAAGTTGCTGTTGTTGTTGTCGCTGCCCTTATACAGTCTGATCAAAGTCTGGCTCCAGACCCATAGCAATGTAATTGACTATTGACTGCCCTCTGAAATGGCCTAGCAAATTACACAGTTGCATAGGTTTGGGCAATAAATGCAGGCCTTGCCAGTGACGCCCACATCCCATCATTGAATTTAACAAATCTTCCCTGCCATCCTTTCCTGAAGTGCAATTCCATGAGCACCTGTTACTCTCTGGTATTTCTTACAAATGGTCATTATTCCTGCATAAGCCTTAAAAATGTATGTTTGAATTAAGGAAAGCAAACATGGAGTTCTTAAGGGAAAATCATGTTTGACTAACTTGCTGGAGTTTTTTGAGGAGGTAACAACGACAGTTAATGAGGGCAATGCTGTTGACGTGGTGTACAAGGGCTTCCAAAAGGCATTTGATACAGTGTCACATATCAGACTTGTGAGCAGAGTTATAGCTGATGGGATAAAAGGGATAATGGCAACATGGATACAAATTGGCTGACCAACAGGAGGCAGAGCGTAGCAGTTAATGCAAGTTTTTCCTGGTGGAGGAAGGTTTGTAATAGAGTTCCCCAGAGGTCAGTGTTGGTATCTTGCTTTTCCTGATATATATTAATGACGTAGATGTTGGTGTGCAGGGCACAATTTCAAAGTCTGCAGATGATATAAAACTTGAAAGAATTGTGAACTGAGGAGGATAATGTAGAACTTCAAAGAGACATAGAAAAGTTAGTGGAATGGACAGACAGGCGGCAGATGAAATTCAATGTGGAGAAGTGTGAGCTGATTCATTTTGGTAGGAAGAACATGGAGAGACAGGATAAAATAAAGGGTACAACTCCAAAGAGGGTGGAGGAGCAGAGGGATCTGGATGTATATGTATATAAATCATTGAAGAAGGCAGGACAAGTTGAGAGAGCAATTAATGAAGTATACAGAATCCTGGGCTATATTAATGGGGGCATAGAGTACAAGAACAAGGAGGTTATGTTGAATTTGCATAAGTCACTAGTTCAGACTCAGGTGGAGTATTGCGTTCACTCCTGGGTGCCACACATTGGGAAGGATGTGAAGACATTAGAGAGGGTGCAGAAGAGAATTGGAATAGCTCTAGGGATGAAGAACTTAAGTTATGAAGATAGATTAGAGAAGTTAGGATTGTTTTCCCTAGAGAAAAGAATGCTGAAAGGAAATCTGATAGAGGTATTCAAAATCATGAGGGGTCTGGACTGAGTAGATAGGGAGAAGCTGTCCCACTCATGAAAGGATCGAGAACAAGAGGGCACAGATTTAAAGCAATTAGCGAAAGAAGCAAAAGTGATATGAGGAGAATTTTTTTTATGCAGCGAGTGGTTAGGGTTTGGAATGCACTGCCTGAGAGTGTGATGGAGGTAAGTTCAACTGAAGCATTCAGAAGGGAATTAGACTTCCCTGAAAAGAAAGAGTGTTCAGGGTTCCGGGGAGAAGGTGGGGAATTGGTAACATGTGAGTTGCACATTCGGAGAGCTGGTGCAGACACGATGGTCCAAATGGCCTCCTTTTGCGGCATAACAATTCTGGGAATCTGTGGTGGTTATTGAGTTGCAGGGAACAACGTAGTCACTCAGATGCTCTCCTCATCTGTTGTCCATATGCATGTAATTCCAAGAAGATCTCTAGATCATAATAGGGGTTGGGAATCTTGGCTGAGCTAAATCAGCAAAGAGTTGTGATTGAACCTAAAACTATTTAAGCCTGTATATCTGAAGTAATCACTGGATAAATTCACTGACTCATTGGAGTATCAACACTAGATTTTTTTTAATAAAAAAGATCAAACTAAAATTAATGTAAGCTTGTCCTATTTTCCTATTCTCACCTTTTTTTTCTTCCCTCATTCTCCCCTTTAATGATTTTGACTCCACTTCTTCAAAATAGCATCGTGGGATCTTTTACAACCCAGGCACATGTGGCCTGGGTTTACTGTCTCATCTGAAGGACAGTACCTTCGAAAATACAGTACTCCCTCAGCATTGCACAGAAATGTCAGTTTAGATCGTGTTCTTAAGTTTCTGGAGGGGACCTATGAGCCCACAATCCTCTGACTCAGGTGAATTTTCTACTAACTGAGCCATTGCTGAATGGTGCCTTGGGTTCTTTAACAGGCACCTGAACAGATGGATGGAGCATCAGTTTAAACTTTCAGTCAAAAAACGATTCATCCAATACTGCAGCAATCCCTCAATGTTACTTCTGAAAGGCCGTTTAGACTACGTGCTGAAGTCCTACAGTGGTGCTTATACCTTCGCCTTCTAACTGGATTGACCCAATATTTTCTTGGAGCTGCACCCATTCCACTGCTGTCACTTCTTTGGAAATGCACTGAAAGTGCACTGGATGTGGGCATCACTGGCAAGGCCAGTATTTGTTGTCCATCCCTAATCGCTTTGAACTGAGTGGCTTGCTAGGCTATTTCAGAGGGTAGTTAAGGGTCAACCACTTTGGTATGGGTTGAGTCACATGTAGGCCAGACCAAGTAAGGATGACAGTTTCCTTCCTTAAAGGACATTAATGAATCAGATGGGTTTTTACAGCAATTGATGAAAGTTATAATGGTCGCCATTGCTGAGACTAGCTTTATATTCCAGACTTATTAAGTGAATTTAAATTCCACCTGCTGTTATTGGAGGATTTGAATTTATGTCCCCAGAGCATTAGCCTGGGCCTCTGGATTACTAGTCCAGTGACGTTACCACTATGTCATCATCTCACCCTAACTCACCCGATATCCATGAACTCATGAGCTCTATAATAACACTTGGAAGTCATTGAAATGCTCTTAAGTTTAAAAAAAAAATAATGAATTCAAACTCCAGTTGAAAAGAATTGCTCCTCTTAGAAACTCCTAGAATAGTCAATCAAACACACAGCTATTCAAACTCCACTTGAAAAAAACTCACTCCTCTCAAGTGTACATAAATCTGCAAAAATAAATAAACACCCATTCAAAAACCTCTTCAAAACACTTTAAACCTAGTAGCTGCTCATGAAACTGTCAATCAAATGAAGCCTAATGTAAGTTCGAGGAACAGCATTTCATCTTTGAACAAGGCACTTTAAACCTATGTTCTCAACATTGAGTTCAAACAATTTCAGTTCTTAATCTCTGCCCCCATATTTTTCTTCTTGTGTTTTTTTAATGTGTTTTTATGGAGGGGGATTTCTTGGGTGTCAGTTGTTGGTAAGGATTCTGATTTTCACATTTACACCTCCCCTAGACATACCTTTGGTTTCTTTACTGTCCCACTATTACCACTTTTTGCCATGCACTAGCATCTCTGCTGTCATCTAATTTTTCCTGCCTCCCATCCTAACACAGACCTTCCCTTTTGTTCTCTTCTCTCCTTCTCTCCCTACCCAACCTTGTTTAAAAAAGTACTCCCAGTTCTGATGAAGGGCCATTGAGTTGTAATGTTAATTCTGCTTCTTTCTCCACAAATGCTGCCAGACCTGCTATTTCCAACACTTTCAATTTTTCAAGTCTGTTATCATGTTCATATTTCAACACAACTCTTTCTATTCCCATATCCAACTCATTGATATACACATTGACTAGAACTGGCGTCAGAACTGAACCCTTTAGGACACCAATACACACTTCCAACTATATGTAAAACTGCCATTAACTCCTATTTTCTGTTTCCTCCCTTTTAATCAATTATTAATCTAGTTTGCAATTCCTCACCTTAATGCTCTATCCCTTCATCTACTCTAATTATGCTCTGGATGTACTTGTCTTATAGGGAGTGCAATGAAGTTTCCTTGCATGAGGGGATTGCGTGATGAGGAGATTTTCTAAAAACTCATTTATGGGATGTGGGCATTGCTGGCTGGGCCAACATTTATTGCTTATCCCTAATTGCTCTTGAGAAGGCCAGGCTTGTATTCACTAAAATTTAGAAGAATGAGTGGTGATCTCAGTGAAACATATGAAATTCTTAAGGGGTTGTCAGGCTAGATGCTGGGAGGGCCAATGTAGGTCAGTAACACGGCGTGATGGTTGAGACAGTGGCCAGGAAGGAGAATTGAATTAGTGGCTAGCGAACAGATTTCATGGTGGAGTCAGTAGACAATGGATTTAATCTCAACAATATTTCGTGTTCAATACCAGTAACAAAATCAATCTCAACCGAACCAATATATTAGGTGAAAGTTTGCGTTTGCCATATTTCTGTAAAAATAAACAGCCTATTATCAGAGTGATATTAATTGATTTAGATCCAATTTTGAAACCATTAAAGAACCAATAATTAAAATGGGCAATCAAATTTGACTGCATGATTGTGAAATGGAGGAGGGGGAAGTGCATCGTCATAATATAATGACTAAACTTGAAGAGCAGAGATATAAGCTGAGTGATAATTACCAGTGATGGCATTTAAGTAGGCATTTACCGTTGTGATTTAAACTGGAGAGTTACACAATATGCATTTATACCAGGAACAATCCCTAAAATTAGCATTCCTGATTGAAACATTAGACAGAAATGTACTACACCTGATCTCTATCTGTTTCTTGCATTGCAATTCTCCTGTCACATTTTGAAATTACACAGGAAGTTCCTGTCAATTTGTGCATAGACTTTATAAATTAATGCATCATGACATAAAGTTATCATACACATAACTTATCACATTGCCATATGTTTCATATTCTTTCCTTTATCTGCTTATATAAATTTGACATTCCAGGATGCTTAGTCCCAAGTAACATATGGATATCAGTGATCAGTTCTGAGATTATGACAGTGCTGGTTTTTCCTATTTTATTTTTCTCCGTTAATAATTGGTGTGTTTGAAGACCCTTGTGCCGATTGCTATGGTGCCACAGTTTTCTACTGCTGCAGCCAAAATGCCTTTTCCACTAGGGATTTTATTTTGCTTTTTGCAGAAAGAAGAGGAAGATTAACAGATGAATGCCAGGCATGTCATACTGCAAATAATGCGACTGACACTCCTGTTGGCACCCCCACACTAGAATATATCGGCAGAAGCACACATACCTCCAATTGACCAAAAACCATTATCTGCAGAAGCTTCAATTCATGAAAAAAGCCATGGTGGAACAATGGCACATGCAAGCAGACACTGCAATCTGAGCAGATGTGGGAAATGGACCAATTGCCCTGGCATGGAAACTCCACTTCTGATATCCTGGAGTTGCCACAAGTTCCTTGGTGGATTGGAGTTTTGTTAAGCCTTCCTCTCCTCTTGTTCTGCTACATTGATGACTGTGTCAGTGGCATTTTCTGTTCCCCTGCCCCCCGCCCAGCCAGAGAATTTAATCAAATTTGCTTCAAATTTGAACCTGTCCAGTGTTGAATTTCCCTTCCTTGAATTCTGTATTTCCATTTCTGGGGATAGCCTTAACCAATATCTCCTATAATCTCACTGATACCCACCTTGACTACACTTCCAACTCACTTTCTGTGAAGACTCTTGCATTTTTCCAGTTTCTCCATCTCTGTCTTCCTTTTTTCTTACCTGAAGATTTCACTCCAATGTGGTTGACAGGGCTGTCAATGATGTCCATCCATTTCCCACACTTTTGGTTTTCACCCTGGCCTCCCTCCCAGAAGCATGATCAGGTTTACACTTTTCACCCCGCCAACCATATTCAATGGGTTAACCTCCAATATTTCCACCAGCTCCAGTACGATGCCATGGCCAAACACATCTATACCCTCATCTCCCTTTTCAACATTCCAAAGGACTGTTCCCACTGTGACACCTGGCTCCACTCTACCATCACACCAAACGCTCTTACCATGGTATCTTCACACGCAAGTGCAGGGGATGCAGCATCAGCTCTTTTACTTCAACTTTTCCCATATTTCAGAGCTCCAAGTGCTTCTCCCAGATGAAATAGTGATTTACTTGTACTTCTTTCTATTTTATATACTGCATTTGCTGTTCAATCCTGATGAAAGATCACTGACCAGAAATGTTACCTCTGTTTCTCTCTCCACAGCTGTGCTAAATATTTCCAGTATTTTCTGTTTATATTTCACATATAGACCACACTGGATAAGACCAGAAAAGGTCTCCTTTTTTGAGCTGGTTGCATTTTTACCACAATCAAATCATTTCACAGTTACTTTTTGTGATACCCTGTTTTTTATTTCCATAGTCCTCTTATGGTCTGAAGAAGAGTCATACGGGCTTGAAATGTGAACTTTGTTTCTCTCTCCACAGGTGCTGTCAGGCCTGCTGAGTTTTTCCAGCATTTTCTGTTTTTATTTCAGATTTCCAGCATCTGCAGTATTTTGCTTTTGTCATCTTATGCTACTTCCTAATAATCATCATCCCAAAATTGATGAATTCTCTGTCTCTCAAGAAGATCATATCGATGATCTTGCAATGAAGGACTACACAACTTTCTGGCTGATATTATATAACTGTCTGGCTGCAACTTGAAAGGTGCCTGACATAAAAGTTGAGGGCTGTGTTAATTTTGGCAGCCACTGGCAGATGGAAGAAGGTATATAATGGGAACGCTAAAGCCAACCATAATATTAACATGTACACAGCTGGTGATGGTGCAGGCAAAGCAATTGGGACCATTCATTCAGATCAGAAATTTTGAGTGTGCAAACATTGAAAGGAACTATAGTGGTGGATCTGGTGCCACTTACATGTTCAAATTTCCTAGCTGTGTTGAGCTGGCATTGGGCTCCTCATACTGCACTGGTAACCTGGATTTTCATGCCCAAGGACAAAAGTTTAAAATTTGAGTTGTTGGGAACCAGGAGCCAGTGTAGTTCAGTGAATACGCAGGGATGCCCATCCTTTCTGCCTTGAGACTTAATGGTATAAATGTAATGAGAGCTCAGCAATCCTACTCAGTGACTAGCTGAGGCATACAGATAAGGATTGCAGAACAAATCTCTGACCCATACTGCTAGTTGACCATAGCTGGGGCAGTAATACTTGTGCAAGAATTGACCTCAATATTGACATTACTAAGAGAAAAATCAATCAGGCTTCCCATTCCTGACTGTTATCCAGCAAGACTTGCTAAAATGTCCGTGCAAGCCTGCCTGCGATGTCTCTTTATTTATTTGTTCTTAGGATGTGGGTGATGCAGGCAATGCCAAATGATTTGGTCAAATGATTTTGTCAACACTCACTCTTGGGCTTGTCGTGGGTGACCAGCATTTGTGTAAATGTAATAACAAGTAATGCCATCAAGAGTGAGCAAACAGAAGTGTCAAAAATGGGTGAAAAAAAGTCAAAGTGGCTGTGCAGTGAGTCGCCTGTGATAATATCCATTCGAAGATACCTTGACAACATACCACACCATTGAGTTGTATTTTATTTCTTTTATCAGTTGGGGTAATCCTCTCATGTCCGTCACATCCTTGATATTATAATGTTTCATTATTCACAACGATTTTGCAAAACTAGCACAGTGCAGCTAAAACTGACACTAGTTTCACTTCCTCAATGATCTGAAGGAAACTCAGCCAATTTTAAACTTTTTAAAAAATTTCTTTTTCTATTGCATCTCACTGATACCAACATTTCCTTGGGCTTTTCTTGGTTGGTCATCATAACATCAATAGAAATCCTGCTTACACATGTAGTCAGGGCTTCAGTCAATCTTCTCCTGAAGTGGATTGGAAGAAATAACCCCCCGCCCCAAACACACCCCTACCTCCCCCCCACACACACCTGCCCCCACCCCCAAACCCCCACCACCAGCCCAAGGAAATTACCAGTGCAAATGTTTAAATTAAACTGTGTTTTATTATGTTTGGAATGTTTCATTTCTGAAATTGCTAATACCTTTGGAGAGCTAAAAAAGCCTAAAGACAGAAACTATAAAGTTAATTTTAAATTAACCCACCCAACAAGAATCAGATAGGATGGATCAGACATCAGTTTTATAGTCTTGCCAAATTTGCTTTCTATTGAATTTAGTTTCCTGCCAGGCAGATTATGTTGAAAGGATCCCAATGTTGACAAGGCTTATGTGCAATTTGGTTTTAGATGACAATATTAATGAATATTTCCTCATGTTGCCGAACAAGAATACCTATTCCAAAAGGTTGAACTATGTAAATATTTCCAAAATCTATAGGCAGAATTTTCCATTTTTGAAACTAAGTGCTGTGGCAAATGTGTTCTGCTAGACGGCACAGTGGGAAATCATGCGCGATTTCACACTCAGAGGCTAATTAATTATGCATAGGCAAGTTTCTCTCTGAATCATGTGGCGGGTTGGGAACTGATTCGCCACTCCGCCATCACCTAATGGGGTCGAAGGTCTGGGCACCATATTTAAATGCCACCCGAACACACATATTTACTCTCTCCAACCCAGCTGTGTGAAGGAGATGTCTCCAGATGGCCACATTGAAGGTGAAAACTACCCAAGGTTTAGTAATGACTCCCTGGAGGCCCTCATCAATGGAGTCCACCAACGCCTGGATATCCTCTACCCCAGTGATGGTTCCAGGAAGCACACCAGCTTCACCTTGCCAGCGTGGGAGGTGATTGCAAGGGAGATCAGTGCATCAGGCAACTGCCTGAGAAACGCCATATAGTGCAGGTAGAGGATGAGTCATCTCATCTGCTCCCCCAGGGTAAGTCAACCTTCAGCCCACTTAAATCTCACACTCTCATTATGGCATCATGCACTCAAAAGGTTACACTGCTTAGAGATCTCACACAATATTAGTGGGGGGCACATCCACACTGATTGTCTCATGGACACTTTAACATCACCAGCATCTCATCTTTCATACTGCACAAACGCCCATCCTCAACCCTGACTGGGGAGAGTTCATCACACACAAGAAGCATGCTTCTCAATATCTGCTCCATCTCTTCTCATCACATGCCATCCATTTGTCTTCATGCAGGCCAAACTTGCTCACAACAAGAGGGAGAGATCCCAGACTCGATGAGGGAGGGCCAACAAGCTGAGGAACCATTAAAAGACCCATCACTGCAATCACCTGCACCCTCCACCAGCTCAGAGACACACACCCCAGTGGGCCCTAGTTGTAGAGTAGGCTTGGGGTCACATTTTGAGAAACACCTCACTGACATATCTCCACAGTAGTCGGAAGCAGTGACAACCCGGGTGTCCGGCACTCAGAGGACTGCTGGAGATCAAGCATCCACTGGGTCTGGGTCAGATGTTGAGCCTCTGAAAATGACCATGTTACACATGCTGGAGATGCAACAACAGGCAGTGGGAAAGCAGGTAGAGTTGCGACGGGCAGTCAACAGACTTGAGTGAAGGATGGAAGAGCCTCTCTGTATTCTGTCTGATGTTGTGGCTCCAACACATGAGCATCTTGAGGTCACCATGGGAAGGCTGGTGACTGCCTTGGAGGCTTTGGTCCAGCAGATCCTGCCAGATTTGTGCTTGGACCTCTACTCCATTGCTATAGGCATTGGTGGGATCCATCAGGTGAGAGGAAGGCAGTGCACCTTGACCTCCCTCCAGGTGCCTCTTCACCTCAGGGTGTCAGGCAGGAGCCCTCACGCATCCTTAGGGAGAAGGACCAGCAGCTGGAGGCCCCAGGGCCATCCACCCAGGTGACTTTGAGAGTGTCTAGCCAATCTCAATCCCCTCTGCCTGTGAGCCCATCACCTCCAGCTGTACAGGCTGAGGAGGGTTCACCCACCCCACAGCAGGACACCCAAAGCAGGCCAGGGCCCTCCAGCTTCCAATCCTCTAAAGGACGCCTGCCATCATCATCAAGGACAGCAGGACAGTCCAGTCAGCAGGCTGCCTCCACCTCTGCTGCAGATGTTGGGGATGCACCTAGATGTAGTGGTAGGCTTAGAAAAATTAAGAAGGTTTGAAATCACTTATGGGTCACAGGGTGTTCAATCACTGTTAATATCATGCACCTTTGTAAATATATTTTCTGTTCATAAGGATGGTCTCGTCATCTGAAAGCTTTGTACATATGCATCCATGTGCCCTCTTATTGTGAGGGTGAACCAAGCTCCCACTCGGTGTTTGCTTCCCTTTGTGAGCCTCACATTCATGTGATGTGTAGCTGAATCATGATAGTTACTCTAACCTTGTGTTATGTCAGGGAGATGTGTCAAACTCTTTACTGGAAGCGTCTGCAAAATGCATTAGAAACCATACTTCTTACCTTTGGAGGGGTAACTGTAATGGCCTGTTCAAATGAGAAGGCTACCTTCATTGGTAGTGCCAAAGCACAAGACCTGCAGCCATGATGCTCTCTCCAACCATGTGCGCATCTCATTGTCCACTAAAAGTTTCTCATCAAGATGGCCACCACTGCACCAAGCCTTTTGATGCAGTGCCTGCACTGTTGTGGTGACCATCATTTTCCAGAGTGCTCCGATGGAGGGTTCGCCTTTCCAATGATTAGGGAGTAGTGAATCATGAGGTTCAAAGGTGCAAGTCCAAATGCTGAACTTGCTCTCGATGTCACTGGTTGTAAAGGCCTTTCAGTCCACTAGCATGGCACTAAGGGACAGAAAGAATATGGCTGTATCCTGCTGCCTGTACCTTAATCATCCAGGAATCGTGTGACTATCAGTGTGGCATGGCATGTCTTCCACGTTGTGATTTTTCGATGGCATCCTCACATGGAAGCAGAGCCTCATCTCCCAATTCAGGTTCCTGTCCTTCCTGCTCTTCATTGTCTGAGGTGCACTCAGCCTCCTCCATATCTCCCCATGGCAAGGGATGCCCCCTTTGAAACACCAGGTTGTGAAGGGTGCAACAGACAGCGATGATTCAGGACACCCCCTCTGGAGAGCACTGCAGTGCCCCACCTGATCAGTCCAAACACCGGAAGCACATTTTCAGGATGCCAATGGTCTGCTCGCTGATGGATCGTGTCACCTTAGGGGCCTTGTTGCATTGCTCCTCTGAGCGACTCGCACTGGTGTTATGAACCATTGTTTGAACGGGTCCCCCTTTACCCCAAGCAGCCATCCTGTATTTGTTGAGGCCCTTTGAATATTTAAGGCACCTGGGAATGTCTCAGGATGTATGAGTCACAGGAACTTCCAGGGTACCTGGCACAAAAGTGCATGATGTGCTTCTGATGATTCTCCCTGGGGATTGATAGATGCAAGAATTTGTGAACACTGGGCAAATATAGCAGACCTCTCACTCGCAAACACAAAGCCAATGTCATGCCCTAGAGTTGCGTCTGTGCTGATTCTGATGATCGATGGGCCATTTGGCCTAATTTCTGTTCCTATGTCTTATGGTCTTACACCAGTTGAACGTTGATGGAGTGGAACCCTTTCCAGTTAATGAACATCAGGGGCTGCTGCTATGGAGCTCTCAATGCCACGTGTGCAAGCGATTGCACCTTGTACTCAGAGGAAGCCTGAGATCTCTACAAACCCCTGAAATCTAGCAGCCTGGATAGCTTCATCAAGTGTGAACTTCAAATAATCATGGGCCTTACTGTAGAGGGCATCTATCACCTTTATGTGCTGAGGACTGTGAGGTGCTGCATAGGTCCCCTGTCGATCCCTGGAACAACCAGCAGGCAAAAAAATTGAGTGCGGCACTGACCTTCAGGGCCACTGGCAGGGGATGTCCTCCCAGTCCATGGGGCATTCGATTCTCCCGCAGACCAAGGCAGATATGATCTACCACATCTCTTGACAAGCGCTGGCGTGTGCAGCATTGTCTGTTGCTTATTTCCAGATAGGAAAGTCTTCTTTGGTAGACCCTTGGTCGTGTGAGTCACCTCCGTGGGATGGGTCTAACCTCCTCACCCTCTAGTTGTTGCTGGGACTCACCTGGACCATGGACCTGAGGCTGGGCCTCCTCTTGAGGCTGGGAGAGGCGGCACCGGTCCCTTCTCCTCCTCCTCAGTTGGATCTTTGCCATCAAGAAGGCAGCACTGACCACAGGCTCCATTATTTAATCCTCCTTCTCCCTGGGGACTGATAGATGCAAGAGATTAGTGAACACTGGGCAAATATAGCAGACCTCTCACTCGCAAACACAAAGCCAATGTCATGCCCTAGAGTTGCGTCTGTGCTACCAGCTTCTCACTGATACAGCCTTGTAGCTGAGGTGCACATTCACATCTAGGTGACCATGATGTGAACCCTGATACATGCCACCTCAATCTCACAGAGCTTGTGAGAGATTTGGACACATTCATGAAATGTACCACCTTACCAAAGGCACCCCTACAATTTCTGATCTTATACGCTGATTAATCTCAACTTGCTCTTCAGTAATGACTGGATGCCTTTTGGCCCGTTATCTCTGCCAATTGGAGAAACATGTTAGAGGCTTTCATTGATAACCTATCAGATTAGCAGCAATTGTGCTTTCTGAACGGGTGCCTGCATCTTCCATTCTCACATACCTCTCTGTTAAAGCTCAAATGGAGTGACTGCATTGTGAAGCCAATGTCTCCTGCAGTCTCTCGTTAAAATCCACCAAAAGGCAATGCTCCAATTGCGCCTTCTCAAGGAAGTTTTCCCCTTTTCTCTCGGCTCTGACTCTATTTCAATGTTGAGACTCCAAGCAGCTTGCGGGTGCCCCCTAAAAGGGCCCTCGAGTGTGGCCCTGGCCTCTTCCCACAATGACTCAGACCCCTTCCATGCAGATTCTTTCCCAGTTTCTATTCCAAACTGCACAACAACTTCAGGCTTTCGACCCTCCCGCTGTAAGTGTTCAAGTTCCTCCAATCTTCCTGGAACCCCACAGTGTGGAGGTAGGGCTCTCTCCTGTAACTCTCCAGCCTCTCCTAGTTTTCCTGGATCCCATTGTAATTGTGGTAGACATTCCAACCTTACCACCTGAACCCACCACTGTTGATGTCCCCATGCCCACAGTGGACCTCACCCCTCCGCTTCTCAAGGCTGTGTGCATGGACACATACAGTGGAGGCCACCCCAATCCCAGGAGAGTTTCGAATACCCTCTTCTGCATTCTCCTTTTACAAGCTGCAGATGCCTCCCCTAACCCTGGCCATCCCATCTGCAGCCAACTATCAAGCCAGGCAACACCATGGCCAGCAACTGTAAGGCCATGACCACGTCCTGCACACCAATCTGTGCCTTATCGCAATTAAGCCCATAGGACTTGCCCCTCCCTGGAGTGGGACTACGACGTGCATGCAATGCTTACCCCTGTAATATGGTCCGCTAAACCCCAGGACTGCCTTTAATCTCTCATCCTGACTATGAGGCCCATTAAGCCAAGGACTGATTTAATCTCTCACCCCCGATTTCTTGGCCCAAGGCCAGGGATTGTGGTTGTCTTTCAATGAGCTCTCCCAGTCCTTTACTGATGACAAAACAATCTCCCTCCCCCACCCCCTCCATGAGCCTCTGCGCAACCTGTTCCTCATATACAAGCCTTTCCCCTTCCCCACTTCCATGAGTCTCTGTGCAATCCATCCCTCTTGTGCCACATGAACACAATCACCCTCGTATTTTGGAGTCTGCATGCATCCCTTCCTATTCATATGGTTCGATTCCCATCCACCCAGTTTTGTGTCTGAGTTCCAGTCTTCCATGTCGGGCTCCAGCTTCCCCACCCTCGGTCTTCCCTCTGCCTGCCATTATCTCCCCCCGCACCCCACTACCCCACCATTTCCTATTGTCACCCATGTCTCCGTCTTCCTCCACCACTCGCCGGTCTGTGTCTCATATGTAGCCCTGCCTAAGCCCCACAGAAGACATCCTCCTGGAAAACAGAGGAAGCCAGTGATCAGACCAACCCTAAACCACCATCAGTGAAGCACCTCGCCAGCTTTGGTGAGAACCCAGAGCGGCGATGTTGCAGGTAAGGCTTTGAATGTTGCACTCACCTCGAAGTCAGGAGCGAAGTGAGGACCGACAGCTGCACGTCACTTATTTCCAAACGTGTTTCAGACCGGTCTAATTTCCCACTGACGTGGCGCTATACTGGGAGGGGCTACGTGATTCAGGCGAATCGCGTTTTTAATGAGCATTCATGAGATGGT
Organism: Cetorhinus maximus; assembly: GCF_964194155.1. Taxonomy (NCBI): domain Eukaryota; kingdom Metazoa; phylum Chordata; class Chondrichthyes; order Lamniformes; family Cetorhinidae; genus Cetorhinus; species Cetorhinus maximus. The sequence continues at coordinate 56,080,984 of NC_135880.1, forward strand.
AATGCATGCAAATGGCATTCCCGCCATGGATCAGCGGGAAACTCAACCTGCCATCAGCCCACCATGAAAGCAGTGAGGGGAAAGTTACAAAATGATTTCCTGCCAGCGGGAACCCAATTTTTGGCCTCTCTCCAAATTTTCCAGCCCCGCCTACCAGGAAACCTGCCACGGGCTGGAGGGGAAAATTCCACCCATATCTCAAACGAGATGAGATGAGAAGTGTGTTTTTTTACATAGAATACTCTCATCTCACCTAAAATTGATGGGCACATTGATATCAAATAGCTGACATAGTTTTTACATGATAGATTTAGCCCCACTTGGGAGTCTCTGCTCCTCTCGCAAGTGCTATGGAACACACATTGATTCCCTCTGTTACACAGAACACAATAGCTCAGGGCAGAAGCAGACACCCAAGATGATTGACTCCCTCGACTCTGGAAATATCATGCAAACATAAATATATTTCCCAGCAAGTGTCACATATTGGGCCTTCCAGTCTTCCCTTTGCTTTAAACAAAAATAAGGGCGTTTTCTGAGTAATGTTGCAGGGAAATCTTTCATTTATTGCATGCTAGAAGTGAGTTAAGAAAGGGTTTCTGTTCATCATTTCCCATATGGGGCTTTCCAACCTCAGCATGTCAATTGGAGAGGCGCCAAGCAAAGACAAGATGCTTCCTACAGGGAAGGAAGTAGCAAATGGAAAGTAAATGAAAGTGTGGTGCTTTTGTGCACCTTCCAGTGGCTAGTGAGTCTTCTGCCCACTCATTCACCTTGGAAACAATACATGTAACTATTAGGAGAATGGAGAGAACCTAATGAGGGGATAGGCTCTATTTTAACATTGAGAAATGAGTGATCATTGATACCATTCACAGACAGACACCATCTCACTATGGACGTCAGCAACAGAACATGTGCTCATGGACAGAGATCTTGGAAGTCTGCCAGCAAAATCTCACTATCCAACAAGAGGTTGATGAAATTTGGTGATCAGCAAAATGTGCACACATAACAAGAGTCACATAAGCCTTGGTTTTACTTCTAAATTCAAATAAGTTAGTTAGATCTTAAAATTATTCTGTTCATATCTGACTGGAGCGGGAAAGTATAAGGTGTGCTCAGCCTTTTCTACATAATAGAACAAACCTAAACGACCATGCATGGCCAATCTTTCGACATCTCCATTCCCCAACAGGATGGCCTGAGAGTTCCCTGTTTATTTCTTGAATAGAGGCCCAACAAGTCTTCATCCACCACCACTCTCTACTGCCTGACAGATCTTGTTCTCATGTTGAGCGACTTCTCCTTTAACTCCACTCATTTCCTCCAAACTAAAGGCATTGTTGTGGAAGCCTGGATGGGTCCTAGCTAAGCTTGTACTTTTATGGGATTTGTGGAACAGTCTTTGTTCCGGTCCTACTTAGGTCACCTCCCTTACCTATTTTCCAATACACTGATGACCATATCAAGATTGTTTCCTACTCTCGTCCAGAAGTGGAAATTTCATCAACTTTGCCTCCAATTTCCACCCTTCCCTCACTTTCACATGGTCCATCTCTTACTCTTCCCTTCCTGCCTCAACTTCTATGTCTCCATTTCTGAGGATAGGCTATCAACCTATATCAACTACAAGCCCACTGATGCCCACAGCTACCTCAAATACTCATCCTCACTCTCTACCTGCTTCCTATGAAGACTCCATTCTATTCCCCCAGTTCCTCCAGCTCCACTGAATCATTTCTGATGATGCAACCTTCCTTACCAGTGCTTTTGATATACCTTCCCTTTCCTTCAATCAAGGATTTCCCCCAATCATGGTAGACAGGCCCTGGACTGTATTGGTTTCACTTCTTGCACTTATGCTATCACTCTCCTCCCCATCTCCTTCCCAGAACCACAACAGGGTTCTTCTTGTCCTCACTTTCCGCCTCACCAGCCTCCATGGGCTGAATTTTCACCTTGGCGGGCATGTGCCCGACCTGCACAAGTATGAAATAACACATGATGACATTAAGCGAGTGTCCTGGGAGTAGGCAGCGCATCCGCCGACAGTTAAGAGGGCTGTTAAGCCCATTAATCCATTAATTAAATAGAGTTTTTCCCTGCCCGTCCAACCGTACAGTTAGCAGGTGGGTAAATAGCCCAAGCAGCCTTTTGATTTTTGAGGAATCCTCATCCACGGGCGGGTTGAGGTTTCCGGTGTTAATTAAAAATAAAATAAAAGTTTTCAGAACTCATTTATAACATGCCCCTGCTCATGTGACAGAGTCACATGAAGGGGTATGCTTTCCTTAATTTTTAAAGCTTTATTTTTAATGTGGAAAATCTTCAGCTCCCTGAGGCAGCTCTGTGCCTTCATGGAACTTTCTGTGAGCGCACCCGCACGCATGCACTGACTTCCACGCTCACCTTCCTCCCCCCCACCCTCACCTAGGCTGCCCCTGAATGTTTCAGTGTGTCGGGGCCCGACTGTGGGTGGCGGACCCTTGTGCGGCCACTCCCAGGTCCGCCCGACGAGGGGAAAATCCTCTCCTATATTCAATGCGTCATCCTCTGTCACCTCCAGTGTGTTGCCACCACAAAACACATCTTATCCATCCCATCCCTCCCTTTCAGCATTTCAAAGGGACTGTTCCATCCTTGACACCCTTGTCCATTCCTCTGTCACTCGCAACACCCTCTTCCCACAATATCTTTTTATATTCATTCCTGGGATATGAATGTTACTGGCAAAGTTAGTATGCATCTCCCATTGCTAATTGCCCTTGAGAAGGTGGTGGTGAGCTGCTATCTTGAACCTCTGCAGTTCATGTGATGTAGGTATGCCCACAATGCTGTTAGGGAGGGAGTTCCAGGATTTTGACCCAGTGCTGGTAAGGTAACAGTGATGTAGTTCCAAGACAGGATGGCGTGTACCTTGGAGGTGGTGATGTTTCCTACCCATCTGCTGCCCATGCGCTTCTAGGTGGTAGATGTCTTGTGTTTGGGAGGTGCTGTTGAATGAGGCTCGGCAAGTCCGTTCCTGTGCAAGCACAAGAGATGCAACACCTCCCCTCTTCTCACTGTCTATTTACACCATTTTACAGACTTTAGCAGGATTCCATTCTTTCCTCAGGTACCAGTTACATATCCAAGGCCCAAATACGTCTTTCCAGGTTAAACAGTGATTTACTTATACTACCTTCCATTTAGTATACTGTACTAGCACACAATGTGGTCTCCTCTACAATGGGGAGGTTAAACATAGATTGAGTGACTACTTTGCAGAATACCTCCATTCAGCTCATAAGCGTAAACACTGTGCTTCCAGTCATCTGTCATTTTGAATCTCTGCATCAGTTCCACCCTGACCTTCCTGTCATCGGTTCCAATGAAGCTCAATGTTGACTCAATTCCCACTTAAGGGCCTCATCCCATAAGGTTGAATACCAGCGGTGGGTGGAGGATTGCCATGCAGGGAGCCCAAAAAGCAAATCTTGATCTAGGGACGCAACATCGAGAAGTGGGGGAGGGGGCAGTATGCTGAGACCCAATCCCCTGCCCTTCCTCCCTCTCTCTCACAGCCCCCATCCTGATACCACCATCCCACTCTCACTCACCTATGGGCTGAGTTCCTCAGTGATTCTGGTCTTTGGGTGGGTTCAATACCAGCAGCAGCCACCACTTCTGCTTGTGCTTCTGTAATGCACAGCTGCCCGCCTTTGGTCCAAAGCTTTTGGGGGGTGGGATTTCTGCTTCTGGGGTCCTTGATCCCAAGGAAGGACTGACACTGTCCAATTAGGTGCCTGATGGGCACTTAATACAGTGGGTCTTTCTGAAAGGAGGTGTTGCAGGGTTCCTTTGCCAACTTTCCAGCCAGTGGACAAAATCCCTATCACCTGCATTAAATACTGCCCATTATCTCTGTTTCTCTCTTAGCAGGCCTGCTGCATTTTTCTTACATTTTCCGTTTTTATCTTGAACAGTCAGGGACAAAGAACCAACATAGCTGAGGAAATAAGCCTGGAGCACTGACCTGCTTGAATCTAGGCGAGGGCAGTGACCCCAGGTAATGTGGGCACTGCTAATTTGCCTCTTCCTATCCCCAGCTTAACTCTAAGGTATGTGCTACCCTCAGCAAATATACACCCTTGAATGGTCTACACATTGGCAAGGAATCTGCAATGCGAATGCATAATAGTTGCAAAAAATTCCATGCCTAAAATAAACAACAATATTCTGAAAACAACTCCTTGAGGCAATTCCACGAATGAACTGCCACTTTTTCTTGAGTTTCAGACACCATTGCCATGTTGGTTAACCATACTGGGAGAGCTGAAAGGCTCAGAAGAATGAAGGAATTATATATTTTTTCATTCATTGAATGTGGCTGTCACTGGTAAGGCCAGCATTTGTTACCAATCTCTAATTGCCTTTGAAGTGGTGGTGAGGCACCTGCCTGAACCGCTGCTGCCCATGTGGTGAAGGTACTTCCACCGTGCTGTTAGATAGGGAATTCCAGGATTTTGACCCAGCAATGATGAAGGAATATATATATTTCTAATTCAAGATGGTGTGTGACTTTTAGGTAACTTGCAAGTGGTGGTGTTTCCACGTGCCTATTGCCCTTGTACTTCTAGGAGATAAAGGTCTCAGGTTTGGAAAGTACTGTTGAAGAAGTCTTGGTGAGTTGCTGCAGTGCATCTCGTAGACATTACAGCCACGGTGTGATGATGGTTGAAGAAGTGAATGTGGTGGTGGATGGGGTGCCAATCAAGCAGGCTGCTTTGTTCTGAATGACGTTGAGCTTTTTGAGTGCGATTGGAGTTGCACTCATCCAGGCAAGTGGAGATTATTCCACCACACTCCTAACTTGCGCCTAGTAGATGGTGGACAGGCTGTGCGGAGTCAAAAGCTGAGTCAATCAATGCAGGATACTCAGCCTCTGACTTGCTCTTGCAGCAACAGCATTTATGTTGCTGATCCACTTAAGTTTCTGTGGTCAATGTTGTTTCCCAGGATGTTGGTGGTAGGGGATTCAGCGATGGTGATGTCATTGAATGTGAAGGGGAGATGGTTAGATTCTCTCTTGTTATGCATGGTCATTGATGGCACTTTTGTGGTACAAATGTTACTTGCCACTTATCAGCCCAAGGCTGAAAGTTGTTCAGGTCTTGCTACACACAGACACAGATTACTTCATTATCGTATATTGTTTCACAAGATATTCTGTAGGCAAAGGAAAGAGTAAGACTTGCATTTTTACAGCCCTATTCACAACCAATAGGCACCTCAAAGTGCTTTATGGCCAGTGAGGTACATTTGAAGTGTAGTCACTGTTGTCGTGTAGGAAACAGAGCAGCCAAATTAGGTACAAAAATCTCCCATAAACAATAACGTGATAATAACCAGTAACCTGTTTGTAATGTTAATTAAGTGATAAATATTACCCAGGACACCAGGAACAGCTCCCCTGCTCTTTTTCAAAATATCCACCTGAAAGGACAGATAGAGCCTCAGTTTAACATCTCATCTGTAAGTGGCACCTCCAGCAATGTAGTGTTTCCTCAGTACAGCATTGGAGTATTAGCTTGATTTTTTTACTCAAGCCCTGGAGTAAGACTTGAACCCAGAACCTTGTGACTCAAGAGTGCTACCAACTGAGCTACAGCTAACACACAAAGCTCCTTTATATAGTCACAAATAAACAAATTTGAAACTCTGATGCTGATTTCAGGTTACTATCAGGTCAGCCATGATCTTTTTAAATAACAGAGTAGGCTCGAGGGGCTGAATAGCCTACTCCTGCTCCTTGGTCGTATGTTCTTATGTTCTGTGTAGCTAATTCATGAAACATTTTAGTCACATTAGTTCGCTTCTAGAGGTTAAAACATTTTGTAGCCTGAAGTTTATGCTTCTCATGGACTCAGTGCTCCCTGTAAATGTGCCCTTTTTCTTCAGGAATCCCTAATTTAGCTCTGTTTTACATTTAGTAGAGCATTAATATTTGAGGTGAGATGGAGAAAGAGAACTCAGCAGCTAAAGTAAATAAAGCATTGTAAATTAAGAGATCTTTAACATTTTTCTGTGGAAAGGTTTTTTTTTCTTTTAAAAAAGATTCTTTGAATAAACAGTCAGTACTTCTCTTTTTAGTTAACTGAAAATTCTATTTAGTATCCAACTTGTTTAATTTATGGATTGTCAAACTTGTGATAACAGATCTCTTTTTGACACTAGAAATCAGCAAAGTGACACATGTACAGAAGGGAACTGAAATAGTTTGTCTTCATTTTCTGGCAGCTCTTAGCAGGCCTGGTACCCCAGATTCAACCACAAGACTTCACAACGGACAGTTATGTGGTTAGCCTCTTCTCCATTGATTCTATTTCTGGAAGAACACGAACTAACTTGTAAGTCATGTGATAAGCCCGGAGTACCATCAGAGGAGGAAAGAAAGAAGCTGCTGAGAATCAGTAGATTCAGCTCACAACTATAACCATAAAACATATCTCTTCTTTCAAATCCTGGCACTTCTGCTTTTTTCATCACAACATGCTGTACACCCAGTTGTGAAACATTAAATTGTCAAATCTTACCGTGTAATCAGACAGTCAAATCAGTGTGGTATACTTTCATCTTTCCTCAAACCATTTGTCCTGATGGTCATTACTTTTACAAACACTGGTCAAATTTTATTTCTGTACTATGAGTTGGTGACGACATTGATGCATCAGACTTCACAGTGCTTCAAGATGCTGTTCTTTTTTATAGTATATGAGGTGTTGCCAAATAAGCATACATTGCCGAAGTGTAATAGATTTTGACTGAGGTTTTACACTGGTATGTCAGAATTTAAGAGGTTTATCAAGGCGGAAATGTGTCTGTGGTGAGGCATCATTAATGCCATTCCTGCGAGTGGTTTAAAAAATGTAAAATTTAATATATTGACCTTTTTGAAATGATTGCACACGTGACTCTAATGGGTAATGAGATATAATATATACTTGGAGAGATAGCTAGATAGGTAAATAGACAGACAGATATATATCTTTGACTCTGCGCAAGTCTTTATTTGGATCAAAAACAGAATTATCTGGATGCTTTATCAAGAGCCAAAGTTGGAGGGAGGAGTTGTCTTGGGCATACCACCTTAAAGTCAATAACATTGGCTTACAAATGTTGAGCCTATATTATGTTGAGTCAGCTTTTCTCCTGATATGCCATAAATTAGTTTATTTTCAGTACAATAAATATATTAGTTAGGCAATAACATGCTTTCAAATCAATTGCTTCGAGTCGCCAATATGATCGTCTTTTGCTCAGTGTGAAAATAGACATCACGTAACTAGCGTCTATGTACATTATGGAGGGAAGAATATCAGGACAGATTACTAATTAGAACTGGACCTTATGCAATTATATACATTTGCACAGTGTGAGTGAGAGGAAGGAGAGATATTGTTGTGCATTGCTATAATTGGTATAAGTCGGCCATATTATGCCCATCAAATGAGTAACTCAATCCTTTCAGAATCTACACATTTAACATACCAATATGATGTCAAGGTTTTTCACTTGCTACATTTACCTGTGTAAAAGCAAGTAATTTTAACAGACAAGAGTGTATCCTCATGATCCAAAATAAATCACCTAATTTATCTTTGTAGAAAATTCACCTCCAGACTCAGTTTCTCCGAGGACCACATCATTGGCCTTCTGAGCTCCATTAACCTTATACCCCAGCTTAGCAGGAACTCCCCTGTCTGTATCCTTCCCCACACCAGCTACCACCCCTACTCTCACCAGCTTCCTGATGGTATAGGTGCCTGATCCTTAGAGTTTTGGTAGTCTGGCAAAGAAAGGTGTCTGTTCTTTACAGTTTTGGTGGGTCTGATAGGGAAAGATGCCGGATTCTTTCAGTGTGGTGGAGAGGGATTGCTTTCTAATGATTAGTATTAATTTCTGTATGAATTCCTTACAATTTTGTGGTCTTAAATATTTATATTTCCTGGTGATCAAAGCAGCCAAGGGCATATTTGTAATCTTTACCAGTCTATTGGTGAATACATACTCATTGTTAGAGAGAGCCCGAGTTGCCAGAATGAAGGTGAAGGATGGAGATGTACGTCTCAGTTCCTGTGGCTAGCAGCAGCAGGCTTCTAATTCTCAGATTACTTATTAAAGCCTCTGCAGGCAAGATTATAAATACTGACATATGATTCTAGTCCCTTGATTGAATAATGTAGATTGTAATTTGCATAGCATCTTGGAACATCACTCTCAGGGGTTGGGGGAATTTTCACAGGAATTTATCTTTTGAGAGGCTTGACCTGGAATTAATCTCCTCCTTCAGAAGGCTAACTAGGACCATGGTAATGGAAACTGTAATATCATCTGCTGGAAGGAGTATAGAATGAATAATGGTATTTCTTTCGCACATAGGTAGTTGAAGGGAAGTGGGAACGTGTAACTAGAGTCAGGACATGGGATTATGACTGTTACTTGTGTAGAATATAAGGACCAACAAATGGGCTGGATGAACCAAATGGCCTCTTTCTGTGCTATAATTTCAGTGTGAACTTGTGTTCCAGCAGTGAAGCTTAATTAAATACAGTCAGATGTTTACTTTACACTGAGTAGCTATATCAAATTTTGCAAGATACTGGCATTTCAGGTAGATTTTTTTTCAGTTAAAATACAAACCAAGAGCAGAAAATAATCGTTTAACTCAGTGATTTTTTTTAAAAATTCATTCACGAGATGTGGGCTGTGCTGCCTGGGCCAGCATTTATCGCCCATCCCTAGCTGCCCTTGAGAAGCCAATGGTGAGCTGCCTTCTTGAACTACTGCAGTCCATGTGGTGTAGGTACAGCCACAGTGCTGTTAGGAAGGAAGTTCCAGGATTTTGACCCAGCGACAGTGAAGGAACAAGGATATATTTCCAAGTCAGGATGGTGAGTGACTTGGAAGGGAACTTCCAGGTGGTGGTGATCCCATCTATCTGCTGCCCTTATCCTTCTAGATGGTAGTGATTGTGAGTTTGGAAGGTGCTGTCTAAGGGGCTTTGGTGATTTCCTGTAGTGCACCTTGTAGATGATACACACTGCTGCTACTGTGCATCCATGGTGGAGGGAGTCAATGTTTGTGGATGTGGTGCCAACCAAGAGGGCTGCTTTGTCCTGGATGGTGTCAAGATTCTTGAGTGTTGTGGGAGCTGCACTCATCCAGGCAAGTGGGGAGTATTCCATCACACTCCTGACTTCTGCCTTGTAGAGATGATGGTGGATAGGCTTTGGGGAGTCCGGAGATGAGTTACTCATCGCAGGATTCCTAGCCTCTGAGTGAGTTAAAGTTTATCTTCTCCCAAAAAATCTGGCAATAGTATTGACTAACAGAAACTATGACATAAGGTGAAAAGTAAATTTGCTGAAATTGACTTTCTGTTTAAGTGCCTAATGTGTGTATTTAAAACAAAAATTTTTAAAAATACAATTAGCCAATTACGAGTATCGATAGCTGCTTGCTAAGTTTCACATTCTCTGTAACAGAAACTGTTACATTTTGGGGAAGTGAATCTGGAAGGGGTGGTGCGTCCTATGCATAATGTGTCCTTTTGGCCTTGTTGCTTTCACAATGCCCCTGTGAAAATTTTCCAACCATAATGTTAGCACCTCTTTTACTTCCCCTGGCTCCAACTGTGAAAGTCTCTGTTTACTTCTATTTAAAAGCTTCTCTGTTTAAACTGTGCAAGATTTTTAAAGAAGCACAGATACCAAGTTAAGTAGCAAAATATTAAGAATAGATCTTCACATGATATAGGCAATGGAGAGTACTATGAGAAACAACTGTTCTACTGGAAAACAATTGCCAAAAACAGAAGTTCATATGCAGGGTTGTGGAAACATGAGTTTCATAAAGGACAACAAGCACCATGTTTCTGTGTGGGTTGTATCACGTAACAACTAGCTTACATTTCTCTGTGGTGCCAGCTTGTTGCAGCCGTCTCCTGCCCCCTCCTGGGTTCCTGTCACTGAATCAATACAAAATTTCAGGCAATATCTTGCACATTTCACCTTGATATTTTTGTTTTTCCAGACAGCAGTCTGGTAAAGCCACAATAAAAAGAAATGGCTTAACTAATTAGAACTAGTTAAATGTTATATAGAATGTAAAACTATACCCAAGCTTTTCTCAATTTATACACACTGAAACTCCACATGAAATAATGTATCTGAGGAGATTTGGCTGCCATGTTGCACCTTCAGGTTAGATGCGTGTTAGGATATTTTCCGCCCAATTTTATTCATACCTCTCCTGTAGGCTGAAACTCATGGGGGGTACAGCTCCATGGATGTGACAGTCCTTTGGCATGAAACCCAAGTGGTTACATATAGGACTTAGAGAGTGAATATCAATAGGCTATTTGACTGTAGGAGGTGAATCATAGCTAAGTTCAATTCTTTCTTCAATTGATATCCACAAATAAAATCATAGAATGCAACCATAGAATGGAACAGTACCGAAGGAGGCCATTCAGCCCATTCTCCATGTGCCATCTTTTTGAAAGGGATATCCAGTTAGCCCTTCTTGCTTGCTCTTTCCCCATAGCCCTGCAAATTTTCACTCTTCATGTATTCACTCAATTCTCTTTTGCAAGTTATTATTGAATCTTCTTACACCAGACTTGCAGTCAAGAGTTTATATTATGAAACTGACTGCATAAATATACTTTTCCCCATGACGCTTTTGGTTCTTTTCCCAATTATCCTACATATGTATTCTCTGGGACAAACCCTTCTGCTACTGCAAACAGTTTATGCTTATTTTTGTTAGGAAAATAATTCAATGCCGCTATTAAAGCCTCTTAACTACCCTGCTCTAAGGAGAATGATCTCATTTCCTACAGTTCCCCCATGTAACTCAAATTCTTCATTCCTTGCGCCATTCAAGTAAATCTTTGCATCTTCCCCAAGGCATTAATTTTTGCTTATTAAGTTCTTGGGTCATGTTCACCCAGACCTTCCTGTCGCTTGCCATTTCAACACACCATCCTGCTCTCATGCCCACATGCCTGTCCTTAGCCTGCTGCAATGTTCCAGTGAAGCCCAACGCAAACTGGAGGAACAGCGCCTCATCTTCCGATTAGGCACTTTACATCCTTCCGGACTTAACATTGAGTTCAACAACTTCAGAGGATGAACTCTCTCCTCTATCCTCAGCCCATTTTTAATCCCCTTTTTCCTACATTCATTTTTATTTTTATCCACTTATTTTTACTTTTATTCATTTATCCATGGTTTTATCCCCTTTTTCATTCGCCCTTCTAACCCCCCACCCCATCCACAAAAAGACCATCTGTTACTTATTCATGTTGATTTTTTTCAGAGTGCTGGCCCTTGTTCTGCTACTAATACATTCTGTTTCTTACCTTTGCCACTATCAGCACCTTTTTTAGCCCTTACCACTACCATTAACACTCCCTTTGTCCTTTAGTTCATTACATCTTTGTCAATCTCTCCCTTGTCCCCACCTATCACTGACCTTCTATCCAGCTTCACCTGCTCCACCCCCCCTTAAACAGTATAAATTTCATCACATTTCCACTTCTCTTCTGCTCTGAAGAAGGGTCATACGAACTCGAAACGTTAACACTGTTTCTCTCTCCACAGGTGTTACAGGACCTGCTTTTATCTTAGGCCGGGATTTCCCGGCCCCGTTGCAGGCGGGACCCGCCATGGGCGAAGCAGTGCCCCAGCCAGAAGTCCATTGACTTGCGGCGGGACCAGAAGATCCCGGTGGCGGGCGAGTTCGGAAAATCCCGCTCTTAGTATTTTATACAGGTTTGACTTAACTTCCTTGCTTTTGTACTCCATCCTTCCATTTATAAAGCCAAGGATCCTGTGTGGAATTTTACCAGTATTCTCAACTTGTTCTGCCACTTTCAAAACCTTGTATATGTACATTCCATGACTGTCCATTCCTGCACCCTTTTTAAAATTGCACCATGAAACTCGAATTGCCTGTCCTCGGTCTTTGGACCAAAATGAAACATTTCATACTGCTCTGTGTTAAATCTCATCTGTCACATGTCTTCCTATTTTATTAGTGTGCCTATGCCCTCCTCAACAACAACAACAAATTGCATTTATGTAATACCTTTAATGTAGTAAAACAACTCAAGGTGCTTCACTGGTTAATAATCAAACACAATTTGATGCCTAGCCACATAGGGGAATATCAGAAGCAATGGCCATAAGTTTGGTCTAAGAGGTAGGCTTTAAGGAACCTCTCAAAGGAGAAGACTATGGGCGGAGTTTTCCATTCCGGATCTAAGTTGCATGGTGGGAGTGGGAACCGGAAATGTTTCCTGCTGTGGAGACCAGTGGGAATTTGTGCTGAATTGTGTGATGCTAGCTTAATGAATTATGCATTTGGGGGTTTCCTAACATATTGAGCGGCGAGGGTGGACTGGATGATGCACGCTCCACTGTCATATCCAGGCACCATAATTAAAAGGTGCCCAGACATCAACTTCTTTGTTGCATACCACTGTTGAAGGAGGAGGTAGCCTGCCAATCCCATGGAGCTCCGGCCCCCAAATTCAGTGATGCTTTCCCTGAAGTGCTGCTCAATGCAGTGGTGGTCAGGACCGACATCCTGCACCCCAAGGGTGGAAGGAGGACAGTGAGTCATGTGACCACCACTGCATGGGAGGAAATCTCCTGGGTGGTCAATTCCCACGGCCTCCACCAGAGGACTGCCCTGCAGTGCCAGATATGGATGAATGACCTCATCCATGCCACCGGGTTAAGTAAATCCTCAACTGCTCTCACTCACCTCACTGAATGGTAGAGAGGACATGGACCTCAGTGGCAAGGGAATCACATACATAAAAGTGCTACTCAATGTGATACGGCAATGCCTCAGAGCCCCACTGCAGTGCAGTTAGCCTGCAGGTGGAGAGGTCACTGTGGGCCCCTGACCCTTACACACACTGGCAAAAAGTCAAGGCGACGGGAGGACATTGGCTACCCCCGCCACTTTGTTAGCCCTCACACCTCTCAGCCCATCGCCAGGAAAATTTAGCCCAATGTTTTGTCATGATTCATCATAAATTCATTGGTTTGCACTCTATACCTCAATTTATAAAACAAGAATCCAGTATGCTTTTGAAGCAATTTTTCAACATGCCCAGCCATATTGTTTTTTAAAATTTATTCTTTCACAGTGTTTGGGCATTGGTGTCTAAGCCAGCATATTCCCCATCCCTAATTTCTCTTGAGAGGGTGGTGGGTGAGCTACCTTTTTGAGCTGCTGCAGTCGATGTGGTGTAAGTACACCCACAGTGCTGTTAGAAGGGGAGTTCCAGGATTTTGACCCAGTGAGAGTGAAGGAATGGTGATATAACTTCAAGTCAGAATGGCGTGTGACTTGGCAGGGAACTTGAAATGGTGGTGTTCCCATTCATTTGCTGCCCTTGTCCTCTAGCTGGTAGAGGTCATGGGTTTGAAAGGTGCTGCTGAAGGAGTCTTTCACACTCCCCAGGGAGTTTGAGTGTCTGTTTCTTTTCATCCCATTTGGGTGGAATGCAAGCTTGTGTATTGTAGCTGACTGCCAATCCTCCATTGTTTTAATAGGATTACAATTTATTGTTTTTCTAAAATCCAGCCAGGAAAAGAAGAATTAGAAATTTTAAAAAAAACATCCTTGTAACAAAGTGGAGAGTATTCTATCACACTCCTAACTTGTGCCTTGTAGATGGTGGACAGGCTTTGAGGAGTCAGGAGGTGAGTTACTCGACACAGAATTCCCAGTCTCTGACCTGCACTTATAGTCACAATATTTATATAGCTGGCGCAGTTTAGTTTCTGCTCAGTGGTAATCCCCAGGATGTTGATAAAGGGGGAATTAAGCGATGGTAATGCCATTGAATGTCATGGGGAGGTGGCTGAATTCTCTCTCGTTGGAGATTTCCATTGCCTGGCACTCGTGTGGCGTGAATGTTACTTGCCAGTTATCAGCCTAAGTCTCAATGTTGTCTAGGTCTTTCTGCATGTGAATATTGACTGCTTCAGTATCTGAGGAGTCACAAATGGTGCTGAACATTGTGTAATCATCGGTGAACATCCCCATTTGTGACATTATAATGGAAGGAAATTCATTGATGAAGCAGCTGAAGATGGTTGAGTCCAGGACACTGCTCTGAGCTGCCACCATGTTCTGAGATTGGGTCCTTCTGCCTTGGACTCTAGGCATGAGACTTGGTTCTTAGACAGACTATAGACATGCTCTGGTCTCTGCTTAACACTTGTTAATTGGTACTAATTCTAAACAGGCTACAGAGTATGCACATAGCCCTTAGGCATGATTCCAACCACTATCTTGCGATTCTAACACATGACTGACTAGTGTCTATGGTATATCATCACCTGCATCATACATTAGCACATCCCATCTGTCAACCCTTTATACTACACCTCCATCCAAGTATGCTATACGACTTTTTAACAACAACATGAAACTATGGGCAGGATTTTCCGGTCGGTGAGTTTGGGGCAGGGCCTGCTCGCCGACGTGTAAAATGATGTGCGGTGATGTCGGGCAGAACTCCCAGTGTCACCACGCCCCATTTAAATTTACCAGTAGGTGGGGCGCAGCAAAATCAGCTGTGTGCCCGCCAACCTGTCAATGGCCATTGAGGCCATTGATAGAGTTATTTAACTAATTAATGGACCTGCCTGTCCAACCTTAAGGTTGGCGGGCAGGCCAGGAGCCCTGGCGGGAATTAGAAAAAGCATGAAACCTCATCCACAGGCGGGGTGAGGCTTCATGTAGGTTTTAAAAAATTTTATTAAAGTTTTTTTAAAATGATGGACATGTCCCAAGTCATGTGACAGTGTCACATGAGGGGATATGTCAGTAATTTTTTTTTTCTATTTTTAATATTTGTGAGTATTAGCCTCAGGGAGATGAGTGCGCTCCTTCATGCGCATGTGCAAAAGTGCGCACTCTTGGGTTTAGGGATCCCCCCCACCCTCCCTCCACCACCCCCCACCCCGCCAGCACAGGAAGCACATAGCGTTT
The DNA here is from genome assembly GCF_964194155.1 of Cetorhinus maximus. Lineage (NCBI taxonomy): Eukaryota > Metazoa > Chordata > Chondrichthyes > Lamniformes > Cetorhinidae > Cetorhinus > Cetorhinus maximus. Next base: position 56,096,050 of record NC_135880.1, read on the forward strand.
CCATGCGGATGTCACGCTGGACGGGCCTTAATTGGCCCGCCCATGTAAAATGGTGCCGCATCCCCGATCGGGGCTGCCAATTGGAGGCGCTCCTGTGCGCGCCCACAATTCAACTTCGCCCCTGACAGGGGGAAAATCCTGCCCTATATCTTTAACTATTTACACTGCATTTCTGTATCTCCATTTTTTCAACTACTGGTTCTACTCAACTCCACCTCCCACCCCTCCCTTCCCTAAGTCACGGTTCTGTGGGATTCACTCTGCCTCATTATTCTTGGCCCTTAGGGAAGGTGGTTTAGAGGCATGATAGCTTTCTTCTGCATCTGGTAGGATATCATCATCTGCAGAATAAGACAACACTTTATAAGCATTGCTGTCAGCAGAGCTGGGAAACTGAGAGTAGGTTTCAGAATGACTGAACTGCAAGGACAATGAAGACTTTTTAAAGAAAGACTGATCCAAAAGAGAAGACTGAATAGAATTGATCTTCGGACCCTATGGGACTAGAAGAGAGGAGCTCAAGACACGCTGAGGAACTTATTACTGCTTCGAAGGACTCTGGGAAGAAACTTCAGAAGAGGAACGATCTTCAACTCTTGGGAAGGCTATCACAGCTGTCTCATTGACCACTGTATCAAAGACTGAAAAGGCATTGAAGATCTGAGATTTCAATTAACTTACGCAATGAAGGGGAAAAAAAACTTCCAGTAAGACTGTCAGGAAAAGACGAATAAATGATTTCCCAATGATTTTCTGGGAAGACCGTCTACTTTCTGTAGGTACTGGTAAGAGAGCCACACTTCTCTCCGTGCTCCACTATAGGCAATGGGAAGAACTGCTGAGAATATGGAGACAAGATAGCCTTATCTTCTGTAATAAGAGGAATTTATTGTAGACAATCACATTCTTGGACAAGACTGCTGTACAGGATTCTGCAGCTTCAGAGGTGCTAAAGAATTGGTCGTAACTCCTGTGCTCTGAAGAGAAGAAGGCTTTCAGCTGAGACTGATGTACTGGTGCCAATTAACTTTCACCCCTGGGAAGGTACCAGCTCGCTAGCAATGTGATTGTCTATGGACTCTGACCTAGACTCAGGCAAAGCATTCTCTGTGGGAAACTTTTCATGAACAACAGGAGGTAAAGTAGGCAATACATTGGTAGATTCAGTGGAACTAAGATCTGAATACTGCTCAGCCACTAAAAGCACAGCTGATTCTTCTGAAAAAACAACAGGGATTTCATAATATACATCCATCAACGGGAAAGATTAATCATTCTCTAGGGCCTCAACCTCCAAGAGGTCACTCAGTACTGAAAAGGATTCTTCCTCATCACTCTCTAGGAAGAGCCAATTCAGGTCCAGCAGGTCTTCATGAGGATGGTCACCATCCGCTGCAGTGCCATCTGTATCCTCCACCTCTGGCCTTACTTTATGAAGAACTGAGGGATTCATAACTTCCTTGTTTGCCCTGGGTCTAGTGGATAGTGTCTCTGTGAAAGAAAGGAACTTACTGCTAAGCGTATAAACTTCCTCAGCTTCTGAAGGCTGAATTTCCACTGCTTCTAAATAAAATGTTGATGACTGTTGCATGAAGGACAGTGAGTCATTCACATTATAAACTTAATCTGATTTTTCTAGGATTCCTAGAAGTATGCCAACATCACCATTCAATAAGGATGTGCATTGATTGTGAAGAATACAGAGAGAATCAATGCTCTGTCACCCCTTCTAGCTAAGAGCAGCAATAATACTGCCTGTAATTGGAAGGTCAATGCCTCCTGGACCTTGTAACTTGATGTCTGATGGATGAAGGGTCATTGGCTGAAGCCAGTTGAGGTCAACTGCTCATATGTTAACAGTTGCTCCAGTATCAGTTTTAAAAGAAATATCACTTGTGCTGTAACTGACCAACAGTCTGGGTTAAGACTATCTTAACATAGAAACATAGAAAATAGGATTAGGCCATTCAGCCCTTCAAGCCTGCTCTGCAATTCATCATGATTGTGGCTGATCATCCAACTCAATAGCCTGCTCCTGCTTTCTCCCCATACCCTTTGATCCCTTTTGCCCCAAAAGCTATATCTAACTCCTTCTTGAAAATATACAATGTTTTAGCCTCAACTACTTTCTGTGGTAATGAATTCCACAGGCTCACCAATCTCTGGGTGAAGAAATTTCTCCTCATCTCAGTCCTAAACGGTCTATCCTGTATCCTCAGACTGTGACCCCTGGTTCTGGACTCCCCCACCATCGGGAACATCCTTCCTGCATCTACCCTGTCTAGTCCTGTTAGAATTTTATAGGTTTCTATGAAATCCCCCCTCATTCTTTTGAACTCCAGTGAGTATAATCCTAACCGACTCAATCTCTCCTCATATGTCAATCCCGCCATCCCAGGAATCAGTCTGGTAAATCTTCGTTGCACTCCCTCTTTAGCAAGAACAGGCTTCCTCAGATAAGGAGACCAAAACTGCACACAATATTCCAGGTGTGGTCTCACCAAGGCCCTGTATAATTGCAGCAAGACATCCCTGTTCCTGTACTCAAATCCTCTCGCTATGAAGGCCAACATACCATTTGCCTTCTTTACCGCCTGCTGCATCTGCATGCTTACCTTCAGCGACTGGTGTACGAGGACACCCAGGTCTCGTTGCACATTCCCCTCTCTCAATTTATAGCCATTCAGATAATAATCTGCCTTCCTGTTTTTGCTACCTAAGTGGATAACCTCACATTTATCCACATTATACTGCATCTGCCATGCATTTGCCCACTCACTCAGCTTGTCCAAGTCACACTGAAGCATCTCTGCATTCTCCTCACAGCTCACCCTCCCACCCAGCTTTGTGCCATCTTCTTCCCCTAGGAACTCTGTAGGGTCGTTTGTAGAGACTTTCCAATTCTTGGAAGGAATGTGTTTCATAAATATTTATTGGTCTGTGACATCAATTAAAATTGCTGGATTTGCAGAAATGTTTAAATTGTCCGGTTTTGCCACATTGAAGCATTCCATGCCCCCTGCTGGGCAGTCTTGGCATCTATACTAGGTTTTCATGCCACAACGCAAGATGCTGGCGTGGAGTTTTCCACCCTTTCGGCTTCTTTGGTGGGCTTTTGAATGGGTGGGCCGCTGCCGTGGGCCTAACCAATCTACAGAATCATATGAAGTCTCAATGTCGCCCTGAATTATAACCCAATTCGGCGCTTGGAGTTGGAGCCACATCTCACTGAACCATTTGCTCGATAATGGGGTTCCGTGTAGGATTTTAAAAAGTTTAAATTTTTTTAATAAGGGAATTAAAATCCATGGCGGACTCCTGCACACCCTGCCATAAGAGAACATTGCCTGTTACTGGACCTATTGCATAAAATAAGGAACTAACTTGAAGCTTTGACTCTTTATTGTGAAAACCTAGTGCTACTCAGTACCGGAGAAAATAGTGTTTCCATAACTCCCACTGTTGGCCACTCAGCGGGCCCTCAAGGCAGTCAAATGGGTGAGGCAAGGGCGGGGACTGTTCACCAGCTGTGATCATCGTTGTCTCTCTCCAGTGTGCCTCCTTCTTCGACTAAAATTTTTCGAGCTGCTTCCAAAGGTTTCTTCACTCTGTGGTTCCTTCGAAAACACTAGTGGCTTTTACAGTGATGTCTCCACCGCCGCCACCATGTTCTGAAATTGGGTCCTTCTGTCTTGGAATCTAGGCACAGGACTTGCTTCTTAGACAAACTGTAGGCTTACTCTGGTATCTGCTTAACATTTGTTTCTTAGTACTGCTTCTAAACAGGCTACAGCATAGGCATGTAGCCCTTAGGCATGATGACTAGTGTCAGTGGTACAGCATCGTCCATGTCATACATTAACATATCCCATCAGTTAATGCTCTACATTACAGACACTACCCTGAGGAGTTCCTATGTTGATGACCCTGGACTAAGATGATTGACCTCCACAACCTCCGTCATCTTCCTTTGTGCTAGGTATGGCTCCAACCAGTGGAGAGTTTTCCCCCGATTCATATTGACTCTAGTTTTTCTAGGGCTCCTTGATGCCACACTTGGTCAAATGCTGCCTTGATGTCAAGGGCAGTCACTCTCACCTCACCTCAGGAGTTCAGCTTTTTGTCCATGTTTGAACCAAGGCTGTAATGAGGTTAGAAGTCTAGTCGTACTGATGGAACCCAAACTGAACATCAGTGAGCAGGTTATTGCTGAGTAAATGCCACTTGACAGCACTATTGACAGCACCTTCCATCGCTTTGCTTATGATCGAGAGTAGGCTAATGGGGTGGTAATTAGCTAGATTGTATTTGTACTGCTTTTTGTGAACCGGGCATACCTGGGCAATCTTCCACAATATGGGTAGATGCCATCATTGTAGATGTCCTGGAACATCTTGGGTAGGGCATAGCTAGTTCTGGAGAACAAGTCTTAAGTGCTATTTCCAGATTGTTGTCCGGGCCCACAGCCTTTGCAGTATCTAGTGCCTTCAGCCATTTCTTGACATCACGTGGAGTGAATCAAATTGGTTGTAAACTGGCATCTGTGATGCTGGGGACCTCAGAAGGATGGCTGAGATAAATCATCCACTTGGCACTTCTGGCTGAAGATGGTTGCAAATGCCTCAGCCTTGTCTTTTGCAAGGTGTAGTGGTATCCCCCGTCATTGAGGATGGAGATATTTGTGGAGCCTCCTCATCCAGTTAGTTGTTTGATTGTCCACCATTATTCACACCATTTTCATGATTTGTGCACATATTTCCCCCAATTCCCTCCAGTCCTTTTTTTTATTCTTTCTTGGGTATGAGCATCACTTGGAAGGTCAACATTTGTTAATCATCACTAATTGCCCTTGGGAAGGTGCTAGTGAGATGCTTTCTTGAACCTCTGCAGTACCTCTGATGTAGGTATACTCGCAGTGTTGTTAGGGTGGGAGTTCCAGGTTTTTGTTTCAGCAACAGTAAAGGTGTGGTCATATAGTTCCAAGTCAGAATGGTGTGTGGCTTAGAAGGGGATTTTCAAGTACTGGTTTTCCCACACCAGGCTGTTGGTCTGGGGGACAGCTCTCCCAATTTTTGCACCAGCCCTCAGATGTGAGTAAGGAGGACTTTGCAGGACCACATGTGCTGTTGTCATTTTTGGTGCCTAGGTCAATGCTAGGTGGTCATTCCGAATTTATTCCTTTTTGCCTTTTCTGTTATATACTTGTAAAACTGCGTGGTTTGCTAGTCCATTTCAGAGATCAGTTAACAGCTGTGGACTGGAGTCACTTGTAGGCCATGCAGGGTAAAGATGGCAGATTTCTCTTCCTAAAGGGCATTAATGACCAGATGCATTTTTATGACAATCCAATAGTTTCATAGTTGCCCTTACTCAGACTAGCTTTTAATTCCAGATTTATTAATTAATTGAATTTAAATTCCACCAGCTGCCTGATGTGGTGGGATGTGAGCTTGTTCTCCCCCACCACCCACCAGAACATTAGCCTGGGCCTCTGGATTACAAGTCCAGTAACATTGCCACTATGCCATCATTCCCTGCACCCTCTTTACAATTATACACTTTATTTTATATTGCTTCTACTCTTCTTCCAACTAAAATCTAGCACTTCACACTTCTCTGCATTAAATCACATTTGCCATAGGTCCACCCATTTTCACCAGCCTACCTACGTCCTTCTAAAATCTATGACTGTCCTCCTTACAGTTCACAGTACTTCCACGTTTTGAATCATCTCCAAGCTTTGAAATTGTGCCCTGTACACCTAACTCTAGATCACTGATATGGATCCAGAAACACAGTGGTCCTTGTATCGACCCCTCTATAAATTCCTCCCTAATTTTTCCCTTTCCCTAGCACAGGGATCAATTGGCATACCCCTATAACCATTTCTGCTGAGAGCAGCTTACTCAACACACTCAAGGAATAAAACTAAGCCTGGGGGCTTCATAAGTTTCAAAAACAAAAATAGCTGGAAAAACTCAGCAGGTCTGACAGCATCTGCGGAGAGGAACACAGTTAACGTTTCGACTCCATATGACTCTTCATCAGAACTCAATGCTTTTGGCTTCATAAGTTTCATGGTTAAGCTTCACAATGAGTAGTGAAGTGCACAGAATGTTTTTATATCATCTAAATTTCTTTCACATTCACTGTCTTTAAATGTGAAAAAGGGGTTGACAGTTCGTAATATGTTGTATCCAGCACAAGCTATTCTCCTGCATTACAATGCACAACATGAAAGGCTTATCACATGTTTATCCCAGATGTTATCCAATGGGAGCTATACACCATTTGTACAGCAGACAGTCACAATTTGTGAAAGAAAAGAATGCCATTTATGGGCATTAAAGCCTGTCTGAGATGTTAGATAAATGAATGCCTACTCTTCCATTGCCAGCACAGCTTGTTCTGTTCCTAAGTATCAGCATGTCTGCTACATTGGTTATCAAGTTCATCAGGTTTGAGGCATACATGAACAATGGTTGACACTGAATCACCCATTATCAGAAGGAATGTATTCTCTACATCCATGTCAGCTTTTAAGTTTAATACTCATTTCTCTCTTTACCTGTACTGGTTGGCAGGTAACAGTAAGTGGTTCCTAGTATTCAGACGGCTCAAATTGCTCATCAGATTTAAAAGATTTAACAATTCTAGTTAAACTCATTCTAGTTACTTGGCCATATACCCAGAAAAATATTAGTAAATTTTGAAAATGATTATCATTGAAATTATAATGGAGCTCACTTAAAAGAGAACAATATTCAACTGAATTGTTAATTAATACAGCTAAAGATGCATAAATTCATTGTTGGGTTTGATGGCTTCCTGCTGTGACTCTAGACTTAGTTACCTTTCACCATTCTGGAAGCTTCCACATTGACTTGTAAGGGGCAAAACTGAAGGCATATTGCAGAGAAGGATTGTGGTTCGGGGTGGCATCTCCCAGTTCACAGTTAGGTCTGAAGATTCTGTTATGTACCTCTACAATGTGGGCCCCAATATTTGAGTCCAGGCCAGGAAAGTGGCCTGAAACCTTGAAAAATCCAACAATCTTTTGTTTTAAAAATTATTCAGATTGGCCATTGTGCTCAGGGGTCAAAATTGTAAGGATAGGGGAGTGAAGATCTTGGGAAAATTCCTGCACCCCCAAAGGATGAAACAAGATCAAAGTTTCCATGGGAATGGGGAAGGCTGGTGTCAGAGATGTGCCCCAAATGGCATTTGGCACCCACCTGACCTAGGCCAATTAAGTGCTCTTCCACTGAGTCCCCCAAGCTCCAATGGTATCAGTTCTCGGGGCACCATTAGGCATGATCCTGAGGTAACTGTCAGGACCACGGCCATAAGAAATTCAATGACAGTTTATTTAGTGTCCCTTCCCCTAATTTAGGCTTTAAAATGTTTTTCAAAGGTACGAACAGGACAGGCATTTTGTGCTGTAGCATCATGAATCATGGGCTTTTCAGGAAACGATGCACAAAATGGCACTCTAAAGCTGCTTCATTTAAAAGAGTAAAATGCCATATTGAATGAGAACAAAGAAACACCAGTGTAAACATAATGATGTTTGTGACATTTCAGATTATAGTTGAATCTACTTAATTGTAACAGCACCAGGAAATGTATTGATATTTACATTTGAAATGTTTAAGATTAAGACTTTATAGTTAACAAGTTTCTCTCTGAGGAGACTGAAGCTCTGAAATTCTACAAAGCCATTTGCACTGACATTGCAGGACCTACACCACCAATACTTTGAAATGGTGACCCTGCAATAAATTGCAGGATCAGTTCATACCTATTGGTAGTTTATTAGCTCAAATCCCATATAAAATAAGAGTGATTTCCTGGGAGTGGAACTTGGAAATTAGAAAACAGTCTTTAAAAAGCCGAGGGCACCTTAACATTGCAGCAGCAGACTGGACAAGCAGCAGGTAAGTAAGATAGTATTTGTAGTTAACTGTAATTAGTAAGTTAACTGTAACGAGTAGCCCATGTGTGATTTTGCACCACTTACAAATCATGTTATCAAGTGGGCGAACTGGAAGAGGCATCAGAAGAAGGAAGCAAGGCATTGCAAAGACACATAAAAGGAGAGCACAAAATTTAATTGAAATCAATATTCGGACACTCTTGACAGCAAAGGAGAAAGACTGTTGGGTGCCCATGGGATGAAACCACAGGTAGAAGTTTCACATGCCATGTGAAGGGGGTAGTACTAACTAACATTTCTTTTACCTCCTAGGACTGTAGACCAGTTCCAGAAAAAAAATAATGACCAGATAAGGGCAAGCAGATAAGACTCAACTATTCTTCCTTTTTAAACTTGAGCACCATTGGAACCAACAGCTATTTCAAGGTTTAAATTTAGCAGTCACACAAGTCATCCTTAACACTGTATTTCCTTGTTAAATATGATGATGACAGTAATGATAAGGAAGATGATGATGAGAATCAGTAGTGAAGGCTGAAGTTACTATTTAAAACTCATGCCGTATTCTGAGTCTTCCTGAATCTACTGAGCATCAATTATAAATGTCAGCCCTGAATCAGTATAGTACTCTTAACTCTTATTCAGCAAGTTATGGGTTCAAATCCCAGTCCAACGACTTGTATAAACAATCAAAGTTGACTGAGGAAGTGCTGTACTGTCACAGGAGCTGTCTTTGGGATGAGACTTTAAATTGAAGTTATATCAGCCTTCATAGATGGATGTAAAATATCCGATGGCATTATTCAAAGAATGGCAGCCCCGGCATGTCTCATCAATTGTGAAGAGTTTTTGTCATCAAGATAGAGGCCACACATTCAGCTGCCTCTACTGCTTTCTGATCTCCACTTTGCCACTCAAACCTCTCTCCAGGCTTTCCTTTGCTTGGTCATGAACTGAGACCTCTCTTGAGCTTCTCCTCCATCTCCTTGTCTTCTTTGAGCTTATCTTGTCCATAAGACCTACCTAATTCTCTTTTGACTCCATTACCCCAAAACTGGTGACCATCCAACCTCCTTTCCAGGCTTCCGTGCTCGCTGAAATCGTAAATACTTCACGCTGTTCAGATAATTTCCTTCCTAACAAATCTGCCACCATCTGCCCACTACTCAAAAAATCCACCCTCAATCCCTCTGTACTTCTGAACTAACACCCCATCTCCAATCTTTCTCTTCTCTCCCAAGTGACCATATTTTTCCTGGACTGTGTGTGGAAGAAAGCCAATTAACCATTCTGAACCAAGTGTAGTCACGCTTAATTTTGACTCTGTCTTCAGACAGTTTTGAAGAAAGACATGAAGGGTCAGCCCAAATTTCATACCACCCATGCAGTGGATATGAGTCAATGCCCATAAAAGTAAGATGGTCAGACTACTTATGGGAGTGACAAATATCACTGAATTGGAGAAGACACCTGCAGTAAATCTGAATTTGTTATCAGTAGGGTGCAGAAGGCAGAGGGGTTGGCAGCTCTTGTGCTTCATCTCTAACCAGGGATGTTGCTTTCGTCAGCGAACTGATTGACACTGAAATTTGCAGCAACCCAAATATACAAGTGATCAGCTTAACTGCAGGCAGAGGATTTCCTCACCTCAGTCTCTTGAGTTACAGCACTCACTAAATAATTTGCAAGCCTCATCAAAATATAATATTAGTAGTATTAAGACATTGGCACACATCTTCAATGTTCCACAGCCATCAAAAATCATTTCCAATCAAATGGTTCCTAATATAGCTGGAGCTCGACATTGCTTATGAGCACCATGCATTGTACAGAGTCAATTTATCAGGAATAATTAAATTCAGGAGGATGTAGATCCCTCCTCCACGTCAAACTCCTTACTAGGCCAAATCAATGATCATTCTACAAAAATACAAATGCTTTTGCACAGGATCAGTCAAGTGATATTTACTGAACCATGAAGGCACGTCAAATGACTCATTTTGAAGAAGTGGGAGATAGTGGTGTCGTGGTAAAGTTACTGGATCAGTAGGCCCAGGCTCATCCTCTGAGGACACTGGCTGAAATCCCACCACAGCAGCTAGTGGAATTTAAATTCAATTAATAAATCTGGAATTATAAAGCTAATAGCAGAAAGGTGCCTATGAAACTGTGATCAATTGTTGTGAAAACCCATCTTGTTCACTAATGCTGTTTAGGGAAGGAAATCTGCCATCATTATCTGGTCTGGCTTACATGTGACTGCAGACTCACAGCAATGTGGTTAACTCTTAGCTGCCCTCTGAAATGGTATAGCAAGCCACACAGATCAAGGGCAATTAGGGATGGGCAACAAGTACTGGCCTTGCCACAATGTCCACATCCTGTGAAATAATTTTTAAAAATGAAAGACTCAGAATGAGCATTAAAAGCTACTGCTGCTCAAAAACAGAGAAGACTCACTTTTTTCAACTGGCATTATTACTACTGTATGTTATAAGTCTAAATGATAGCATAGACTTACTCTACATAGACTATTGATGGTCCTATATGGTATATTGTTATTACAGTGTCAGCTTGAACAGCATTATGGCCAGTAATTTTCAGTCAGCATGCGGGGGCGGGCCCAACACGCTGGTGCATAAAATGACACGGGATGACATCAGGCGTGCATCCTGATGTCATCGCGCTATCTCGCGGTGTTTCGTTTGGCGGGCACGCGCCAGAGTCGGCTGTGCGCCCGCCAATAATTACAAGGCCTATTAAGGCCATTAAGGAACTAATCAATTTCAGGTCTACGCTGCCCGTTCAACCTAATGGTTGGCGGACAGGTGAAAAGGCCAAGCAGCCGTTACATTTTTTAGGAAACCTCACCACGAGCAGGATGAGGTTCCCTAAAGCTTTTACAAATTGAATGAAAAAAAAATTCTGAAATATAAAACATGTCCCATCGCATGTGATACAGTCACATGAGGGGACGTTTCATTAAATTTTTATTCCATTTATTTATTTCAAAAGCGCTTCAATCTGCCTCAGGGAGATTGAAGTGCTCTTTCGCGTGCATGCGCGAAAGAGCAATGGCCTCAATTTCTCTCCTCCCCCCACCCGCACAGGTAGCGCTGAGCCCTACCGCTCACGAATTATGCTGAGTGGGCCTTAATTGGCCTGCCTGTGACAAATGGCGGTGCAGAGCCGATTGCGGGCGGCGGTTGGCTCAACGACTGCCCTCACTTGCCCCCGTTGAGCCCGCCCGACTCAGGCCTATAGCACATACAGGTTCACAAACTCTCTTTGATATAATTGAGAGAAATGCAGTACAGCAAAGGCAGAGTATGATATGCCAAGGAAACAGTGGGGAGAATTTTCTCCCCGTCGTGCAGTCTGGGCGGGAACAGGCGCAAGCGGGCGCGCAACCGATTGCCACCCACGATCGGCTGCGTGCCGCCATTTTAAATGGGCGGGCCAATTAAGGCCTGCTCAGTGTGATGCGCACCCGGAAGCACTAAGCGGTACCTGTGCGGGCAAGGGGAGGAGGGAGAATCGGGGCCTGCGCTCTTTCGCACATGCACGCAAAAGAGTGCAGAAATCTCGCTGAGGCACAGAGCTGCCTCAGGGAGATTAATTTCATTATGGAAAATGGAAAAAAAATTCAAAATTACTCAGACATCTCCCCTCATGTGGCAGTGTTTTCAATAAAAAAAATTTATTTAATTTATAAGGCCTTCATGAAACCCCATCCCACCTGTGGATGAGGTTTCATGAGAAATGCAAAGGCTGCCTGGGCTCTTCGCTTGCCCGCCAACCTTAAGGTTGGATGGGCAACCCAGACAATCAGTTCAATTAGTGGATAAATGGCCTTAATAGGCCTTTGACAGTTCGCTGGGCGTGCAGCCAACTCCGGTGCGCGGCCACCAAACTGAAGGTCGGAATGACACGCGGTGACGTCGGGACACACGCCCAACGTCACCCCACGTCATTTTACATGTCAGCAAGCGGGGTCTGCCCCTGTACGCCAACCAGGAGATTCTGCCCAGTTACTCAGTTCTATTTTTTGCATAAAATTGTCACTCAGCTGCCTGTAGGTATAAGTTATAAACAAGTGCCAATATACATTTATCTGCCAATGCAGAACGGTCAGATTTGTGTGACTCATTAATTAAATTGCATAAACACAAAGGCCTGAATTTTAAGATGGGGGCAGGATTTCACACCCCTTGACAGAGAAGTTGGTAGTGAGCCTGCTGCAGTTGGCTAGCTCACTCCGCAGTCATTTAACAGCTGTCAGGCTCCAGGCAGACCTTCTACCCTCATCAGAGAGGAAGCCCCGCCTCTGAGAGCTGCCGGCCAATAAAATAGCTAGCCACTTTCTTGTCCCTGCAGCACAACTGGGAGTGGTGGCCACTGCTGGGACTGCAGGCAATCCCTATTGATGAGTAACATGGATCCAGGACTTGTAGGTAAGTCCTGGGTTTTGCTAGGGTCAGGTTGGTATGCCCTGGTGAGTGGTTGTGGAGGGGGTGGGGGCGGGGCGGGGCGAGGTAGGAATGTGGGAAGAGAAACACTAGGGGGAAGAGCAATATGCAATATGTTGTGGGGGTGGGGCCTTCAATGGGTACAGGGTGCTCAACCAAAAGGCATCCCCTCACCACACTCACCCTCCCCCACAAGGCTGCATGGACACTTGGCGCTGGCCTCCTCTGCCTCAGGTAAAATCCCACTAGCGGTGGGAGGAATCTCTTTAGTGGCTCCCCGGGCATGGATAAAATACCTGCGGGGCTGAGCGCAGGCGTGTAGATGACAGACATGGTATCAGTGCCATGGCAGCAAATTTTACAACACCCTTCCACTTGCCAACCACCCCCCCCATACCTTCCACCCCCTTGTGGAGTGTAATAGTCTGGCCAAAATACCAAATGGTCCTATATATTTAGAGGATTTATTGGATGTGTTGCTTCAGAAGTTTTATAACAATGTTATAGGGACATAGGAACAGTATTAGGCCTTTTGGTCCTTCAAGCCTGTTCTGCATTCAATGGGAACATGGCTGATCTCTGACATAACTACATTTATCTGCCTCTGTTCCATACCCTTAATACCTTTAGTTAACAAAAATTGATCAACCTCGGTTTTAAAATCATCAATGATCTGGTATCCATTGCCATTTCTGGTAGTGAGTGCCAAACATATACCATTCTTTACATGAAGAAATGTTTCCTAATTTCATGCCTGAAAGGTCTGGTTCTAATTTTACGAATACAGCCCCTGGTCCTAGGCTCTCCAGCTAACAGAAATAATTCCTCCCAATCTACCCGATCTGTTTCCTTTAGTATCCTGAAAACTTTGATGAAATCACGCCTTAACCTTCTAACTTCCAGGCATTGCAACTTTAGTTCATTTAATCCCTCCTCATATTTTAACTCTTGGAGGTTAGATATCATTCTGGTAAATCAATGCTGCATTTCCTCCAAGGACATATTAGCCATATTCTAATAGGCAGATCTAATGTTACTTTAATAAATAAATGGCCCATGCCCATGATGGTGTGATTGCCTATTATAATGATAAATTTATTTTGTTGGAAATAATTGGAAATTTAAATTACTGTATTAACAATACATTATTTTACTCAAATAATGATATTGAGTCTTTAATTTATATCAGTAACTGCTTCTAACTAGCTAAAGGTCTGTTTAATATTGACACTATTATCGGTGTAATATCATGTTTATATAGCAAAGAAATGTAAACATTCTTGTCCCAAGGTCATTAAAAGTCATTACAGTGGAACCCACTTAAATTTGACTGATAAGATAAACTCTCATTACCAAGCAAATGTTTTCCATGTTTCAAAGAAGATTCCATTCAACGCAATGTTAAGTGAAAGAATTAAATTCAACCATGCAAAATCAAATCCCATTTAAATGTAAAAGCATTTTAGCTAAAATATTATTCTGCTGGTCATTTGAGATCCATTTTTGTATGTCGAATAAAATTTCATGAAGTATTCATTCTTATTGTAGGTATATAACCTTCATGGAGCCTGAATGGGTCATGATCAATGTTCCCTCAGGAAAATAGCTGAATTATGATTCCCCTCTGCCTTCTCTCCATTTTCAAGCACAGTTTATACTTGAGATTTCTTACATCTTAAATCTGCAGGAATTCTCGGTGCCAAATCAAAGTTAGGGGGTCCAATTTTGGACGATGGCTCCACTCAGTTTTTCTGCTTTTCCTTCAAGAGACTGCAGGAGGTTGGGGAAGAAGATGTATGTTTCCTCTCTCCTGACAGCAGCTGATGTGACTTGTCCAGCCAACTCCCTTTAGACGCTGGCTCATACATGTGTCAGGATATAGGATTTGACTGGCTGCACATCTGTGTGATAATGCAGCCTACTGAAGACTCTTCCTGGGATTGAGGGCTGAATTTTACCAGCCTTCTGGGGATTGATTGAGCCCGTAAAATGGTGAGAGAATGTGGGGGATGGAGTGACCATCTTTTTACTGCTACTATGCCATCTTGGCAGCAGCAAGGAAAGTGGCCCTCCCACTCAGTGGTCAATTCAGCTACTTAGTGGGAACTTAGGACCTCTTTCTGCTGCCACTTCTGGCTTCCCAGTGGCTTCAGGGGGCGGTCCTCCTACTCGGACACTCACTGACCTGGTCGCAATGGCCACCTCTGTGGCAATGGCACCTCCTGCCCTTAGCAATTTTAGAAGTCCAGTTATGAGACCTTGTTCTTTCTATGACTCTGTTGTAGGGTGGCTGAGCTGTGCCATTGATGATAAAGTTGATCTGCAGGTATTTCTTGGGTAGAAACATTAAGTTCATTTACAATATACTGAGCAGCAACTACACGTGTGCTTTCAACTCCAACTCTACACTGACTGCTGAGGTAGCCCGTGCCACTCTTCCATTGGTTACAACAGATCATGTGATCTTGCCTAACACACGTTATTCTTAAAGGTACATTACACACTAAATAAAACCATAATTACTATATTCCTTCCCCTTTAACTCGGCTATACAAATTATATTTACAAGTACATATTTTTCAAGACAACATAATATTTACACTGGGTAAGGAATTTACAAGTTTAGTTTTTCAGGTGGTTTTTGGTACATGTGGAACATCACAGCTCCACAACTTTAGATTTTTTGTCAGGAACCCCCTTTCCTGGAGTTGCCTGAACATCAGGTGCTTCGGTGGGCACTTGCAGTTCTGTATCCTCAACTCTTACAGGAACATCAGACATGTCAGTGCTGGGTTGAGTATTCTCAACAGGAAAGGAAGGCCTGGTCATAATCACTGGTGGAACCAAATCTTGGTGATTTGTCTCTCTCTTCCTTAAATGGTTCACATGTTTACGGATAATCCGGCCTTCCACTTCCATGTAGTAAGATAGAGGTCCAGTCAACGCACTTATTTCACTTGTAACCACTTTGGTCCTTCCCCGAAGTTCTTCACGTATACTGGTTCTCCCACGGTAAATTTCCTCTCGCGACTATGCCAGTCATGACTAGTTTTCTGGCCTCCCTGAATCCTTTCTGCCTACTCCTCTAAATTCGGCATTATTAAGCTCAATCTCGTCCTGAGACGGCGTTTCAACAATAACTCCGCAGATATGACGCCTGTTGTTGTGTGAGAGGTGGTCCTGTAATGAAAAAGAAAGCGTGCTAGCTTGGTTGCCAAGGGAATTGGCAATTAACTTTTTCATGCCTGTCTTGAATGTTTGAACCAACCTTTTGGCAAGTCCAATTGAAGAAGGGTGGTACAGTGCAGTTTTCACATTGAGGCTGATAAACCGTTAAAACTCAGCACTCGGAATTGCCGTGCCATTATCAGAAACGATTCCTTCTGGTCGTCCACCAAAGGCAAAACTCTGATGTAGTTTCTTGATTGTAGTGGCCGTCATTGCTGACTTCACCTCATATATGTCCAAGCATTTTGAATAGACATTGACAATGAGCAGAAACATTGTTCCCAGGAAAGGTCTAACGTAGTCAATGTGTAGCTGCACCCACTGGCAACTTTTGCATTTGCTAACATTGCACACAACGCTTTACTAAACTCTATTTCACCATCCATCCCAGGCCACCATAGATAGCTGCGTGCTATGGTCTTCATTCGGGAAATTCCTGGATGGGCACCGTGTAGTTCAATTAAAAGTGGTTCCCTTCCCTTTGGAGGAAGTATCACTCACATTCCCCACAATAAGATGCCATCCTGGCTGGTTATTTCATGTCTTCTGTTGATCTACGCTTTCATTTAATCAGGTATGGGCTCCTGTGACCAACCATGTAGCACTTCTCGTATCTGAGATAGGATTGGGTCCCGACTTGTCCAGCCTCTGATCTGTCGAGCACATACTGGTGAGGAATCTAAGAAATTTAACAGTGAACCAAGTTTCTGTGAAACTGGGATGTGCTCATAATTTTCTTGTAAAGGCAAACAACTAACGGCATTGGCGTTTGCGATTTGATTGCCAGGCCTGCGTACGAAAGTGTATTCATATGCTGCCAGAATTAAAGCCCTATTAGTATTTCTGTATTTTCTTTCTTCGGCCTTCTTCTTTCTAATGCAGACTCTAATCTTGGCCTTCTTGTTGACTTCACCATTGGCCAGACTTCTCTCAGATGCAAGTTCAGCTTATCTGATCCCAGTGGCTGAGTCTCCCAAAATTTAATAATCTGTTTGCTTCTTGGAAAATTGTGCGGCTTTTGCTTCCAAAGCCTCTTTGGCTTCACTTAGTGGATTTTTCAGCTCTTCTGTCTCTTTTTTGTATTTGTTTGCTGCCTCCTGGAAAATTGAGCATTGTTGTGCCTTCTCTGCCATCCCATTCTTCAGTTTGTTCAGAAAGGTGCTGAATTCTTTTTGTTCCTCTTCATACCTTTCCAGAAGTTCAAACTTTGACCTGAGGGAATCTTGTAGTATGTGAAGGTCTTTCAGCAGGGTTTCCTTTTCCCTTCGAAGGTTGCTGACCTTGTCTCAAACTTTGTAATCAAGCAGGGTCTCTTTGAGTTCCCTCTGCTGTTCTTCCAGGTTTTGGCTTAGGGCAGCCTGCATTTCTTCAGGTTGTTGAGTCCTTACACACTCCTTTTTCACACAGGAATGCTTCCAGCTTTCTTTTGGAATCTCAGTGGTCAACCAAGGTTGATTTACCTTAGCCAATTTCACCCTAGAATGCTTAGTCCTCTGCCTCTAATACTAACACTGGTAGCTTTGCCAATTGTCTTCCATAATGGACAGCTTCTCTGCTTATGCCTTTTACTTGAATGTCTTCACCCATATATGTTTTTAGCTTGGCATCTGTTTCTTCTAAACTTAATTGATGTTCACCATTATTCAAATATCTGAAGGCATGTCCCCCAATTACTGTCGTGGAGGCTCCCATGTCTACTTCCATTCTAACAGGTTTGCCATTTACTTTCACGGTGACAAATATTGGTTCTGCCTTTTCAACTTTCTGGTTAACAATGAGTAAATGTCTAAATTTGTTGTTTCAGGCTCTTCTACATTGTAGATTGGGCTTCTTCTTTTGTTTTCAAGCCTGCTTGAATCTTTCCTTGCATTGCCTCATCATATGTCCATTAGATTTTTTTAAACTGCCAATTGCTAAAAGCCTGATTGTTTCCACCTCTATTAAAATTATTCTTCAATTTCACTGCTAAATTATTTTTCTTTATTCTTCTAGTGGGGGCTGTTTCTCGCTTCTTGGCAGATACTCGCTTTCTCACAGTCTCGCTTTTTTGAGGTTTCCCGCCCAATGTGGAGGGTGGCACCATTTTGCGCACCCTGTATTGCTTTTCAATCTCTTTCTGCACTTTCCATGGCCAGTGGTATCTCTAGCACTTCTTGAAATCCAGGTTCACTTCGCACAACAATCTTTTGTGAATAGTGTCCTCTTTCACACCACACACTAAACGATCTCTGAGCATCTCCTTCAGAGTCGTAGTGATCTCACAATATTCCATTAGCTGCTTCAAATTTGCCACATAGCACTCGATTGTCTCACCCAGGGCTCTATTTCGTGAATTAAATCTGAACCTCTGCATCATGACTGAGGGCTTGGGTTGAAAGTGACCCTTCACGAGGTCCACCAATTCATCAAAATTCTTCAAGCATGGGTTACTGGGTGCCTTATAACTTCAGATCAAGCAGGTTTTGCTCCCACAAGTACTCAAGAGGATCACTCGCCTCTTCTCTTCCCCCATAATCTTATTCACTTGAAAAAAGAACACGAGGCATTCTATGCATTGAAACCAATTGTCTGTGGCACGTTCAAAAGGATCAATTCTCCAAAATTGTGGCATTTTTGAGAGGGTAGCTTCTTCAATTCTAATGGAGCTCGCTACTTACAATTACTGGGCGAGGTACAGTGCCGATTTCTTTTTAACTTGATTTCTTCTGCTTAATCCTGTTTTATCCTCATTGCCAGTTTGTTGTAGGGTGACCAAGTTGTGTTATTAATGATAGAGTTGATCTGCAGACATTTCTTGGGTGGAAACATTGTTTATTTACAATGTATTCAGCAGCAACTACAAGTATGCTTTTAACTCCAACTCTATCTCTACACTGACTGCTGAGGTAGCCTGTGCTACTCTCCCATCAATTTCTACAAATCATGTGATCTTGCCTAACAAATATTATTCTTAGAAGTACATTACACACTAAATAAAACCATAATTACTACAGGCTCCTTGATTAACCATTACTGCATAAAGCAGTTCTCTTCTGAAATGTTCTTGAGAAGGCAGCATGGCTTGTACACTGGCAGAGTGGTAACAACCAATTAGTTTTCTTTGGTGTAGCCTAATCCTGTGTGCCACTCACATTTCCTCTCCCTCCTTCGGTTCTGCCTCAATGATTAGGACATATGTATGAATAGCAATAATGAGTTCCATGGTCAGGGCTCCATGAAAGAAGGGGGGGTGGGGAGGAATCCAATTTCCCTACCTGAAAATGAGCAAACACAATTTTCAGAATCTAATCTGATTTTTCTAATCAGTTTGTCAATGCTTCACATGGATTATAGACAAAACTTGCAAACTTCACCACTGCTTGATTTGTCAAATAATGAAGGGAACTAGTCAATTTTTCTACAGGTTTAAGTTAAAGATAAAACTTTCTGGCATAAATAGTGGGATAGTCACTTTGCCCTCATTAACCTGCCATTTGTATTCAAGCACATTTTCAGGGAAAGCTGCAACTTCACTTGTAAATAATTCTACTGGAAGTTAATATGCATTTTAGAGCAGGTATAACTATGTCATGCCTGGCTTCTGCCACAAATGGCACAAATGCCATAACTACCATAGGCCAAAGTTTTCCCACCACAAATTTCTAGCTTAAGACATTAGGTTGAATGTGCTGTGGGACATGTACTTGTCATGACCTGAGCTCCAACTATTCCATCACTTTGATTGCAGCACTCAAACCAAATGTGCTGATTTAGAAATTACCAAATGGATAGATGCTCTTTAAAGTGGCATTTCAAAAGACATGTAAAGAACCACAGATGATGCATTTTTTAAATTGCACAGATGATCTTGCTATGGATTAATCATGTGCAGTTTGTTGATTTCCAACCTGAAGTAATACTGACGTCACGTGACCTCAGGCCATCCGACATCATAACCATTATCATCTCTCCCTCCTTTTACCTACAATTTTCTTCCTTCCCCCTTTCTGCTCTCCTGGCAGCCAGGATCCATTTGATGGTTTTATTTCTACTGACATTGAATATTCTTTGGTGACTTCTCCAAGTGACTATCCTTCACTTGAGATCCAAGACTAATTGTAGCAAAGGCTCTTTGACAATTGCTGCATCACAACCAAGCTATGTCCTGTCCTCACCTGACCACCACACACAAACAATTCAACCAAGAGAAAGTATACAGAAATCAGGAGCTGGTACTAATTAATTTATCCTGTGCCAACTATTATAGTGAACCAACCATTGTCTGAATTGCCAATACTTTGGATTGAAAAATATGCTGTTTTATTATCATACAATACAAACGAGCGATAGAAATGGATTTACTGACTTGAGGTAATGGATAACTGAGATGTATATGAGATGTTTGTGATGTCAGGAAACAAAAATCTGTACCCATTCACTGCTGGAATATGTACTTCATGTTTTCGTAACATCACCATGGGAGTTATTTTCCATATCCTATGACTCTCAGTCAGTGATTATATACTTAATCCATAATATTCTCAGAGACAACTAAATGCCCTTTTATTACATTGTCACAAAATATGTATTAGGCTGCAAAGTTATTACATGTAATCCTCAAACTTTAAAGGATAATTTAATCAGAGTGACAGAATCTTTCAATTTATATTGTTTTATAACGATATCTTAGAAAATGCACCATTTGTATCATTTCCCCTTATCATTCAATGCAATGAAACTATATATCACTGTTATATAAGTCATAGGACAGTGACACTGCAGTCTGACATGCAATTTGGAAAATTATCCATTTTCACAAAACAGTAATTTAAAGAATAATAAAATAATAATATATGAAAAAAGAAGTTAAGTAGGAAATTTTGCTTATATTTTAAAAGCTAATGAAGCTTTGCTCTTCAAGTTAATACAAGACAATAACTAAAGATGATGGAAAACCAAAATAGAAACAGAGAGCTTTAGAAATACCCAGCAGGTCAGACAGCATCTATAGAGGGAGAAAAACAGAGTTAACATTTCAAATCAATGGCCCTTCACCAGAACTGAAATTCCAGCTAACGTTTTATTTTCTTGTAATACAGAACTATATATATCTACATTTTTAATATATCATACATGTTTTTCTGCATACACTGCATGATTACCATTAGCATTTTCCTACACATATTCTGCAAATGTGAGATATACGTCACTAGCATCTCAGAACTAGTTTGTTTACAAAGTACCTGTTGTAAATATTAAAAGCAGTTTGCCTTCTGAAATAGTGTCACATGGCATGGCTGTTCTTTGGCTTTTGTGTTTGAAAGAATGCTTGGAAGTCTGTTTGCAATAAGTCACCATTTTTTCCATGCTTTCTTAGTAAATTATAAAAGTAAAACTGCTACAAACGCTGATACAGCTTAATGCTATTTTGTAAAAGAGAAAAGGATATTTCTACAATGGGGCTGAAAATTGTGATCTTGCTCTGCACAGTAACTGTTGTGGAGCAGGATTTGCATTTTGCCAATGGCCTGCAGACCTGTCCCAATCCCCAGAGTATCCAAGGTCAGGTCATGACCTCAGCCCACAGCGCTCCAAGGGACCCTTTAAACCACTGCACTCGATACTGACCTTGCTCGCATTCATTGTATTCTGTGCAGTTGAGCTAAGCCCAGATGGAAGCCTGGCAGAGGTCAATTCTAGGCCAGATTTTCACAGTCAGGAAGTCTTCGTGGATCTTTAAAAATTGGGTACGGAACCCAGATGCGGAAGTCCAATTCCCATATCTGACAGATCCAGGTTTTGCTAGTGGGGGAAAGGGGGTGGGGCATGATTCACACAGTCGGGAATCCAAAACTCAGCGTGGCCATTGGAACTTAGTACTGAGTTCAAATAGACCCCAATTTGGCTGTCGTAAGGGCCTTAACCTGCAGTGTGGGAGTCGTGAATTGACAGAGTATATGTAAATGCACTTGAAGTGTGGATAAAGTCTGTTTAAGTGTCATGATCTAGAGTTTTTTTTTAAAATTAATCTGTCACTGAGAGTTAAAAATAAATCCTCTGTTGGACTGCTTTGATTGACAGGCCATTTGGTGTACATTAGAAAATAACACCAGCATCTGGTTGTGTAGTTTCAATAGAGTACTTTGTTGATGTTTACCCAAGACCTATTATTATTTTGTCATTATGAATGCTTGGCTGAGTTTCAAATGTTTAAATATCTCAGCGGGTGCTTCTGAGTTCACAATTTGATTGAAAGTTTAAAGAGGCTATTAAAGTATTAGCTGCCTTTGATGTGAGGTCCAAATATAAGTTTTGCTTGTTTTTATAAGAGGTTAACTGCCTGACCGAATTTAAAAGCTTTGAAGGGATTTTAGGAATGAGAGTTTTGTTTTCACTATTAGGTGTGTATAAATGAGAGCTATATTAGACTGTTTGGAGTTTGATTTTTAAGACATTGCTCCTGGTGGATACTGGATGAGTGGCTAGGGAGATGGAATGGGAGCTTTGAGGAGACATGGGGTATGGGGTCATGAGTTGGCATTGAGTTTACTGGGGGGCTATGAGGGGGCATGGGGTGGGTAGAAGGAATGAGTTGACATTCAGTTGCCATGGAGGCTATCTGGGGGAATGGGAGTTGGGGGCATGAGTTCGCATGGGGAGTATGAGGGAGCATGGGGGTGGCAGGCGAGGGAGTGTGAGGGAGAGGGAGAGAAGGCCCAACAGTTTCTAAAACCACTGCTACAAAGCCCCAGAGAACCAAGATGGGCCTTCTCATCAGCCTGCCTTGGCACTTCCTCTATTCCGCACCCCCGCCCCATGGCCACCTATGCTCTGCTTCCTCGGTCAGCAAATCTGACTCTATCTCGCTCCTGCCTCCCCCAAGCGAAAATTGCATGTATTGGGACACTTTTTATGGAGGTGGGTCCAGCGAATCAGGAAATTTCCCTCCTTGGTAGTGACAATTCCAGCCCAACGTATTCAGTTCAATGCTGGTGTTTATACCCTCATAAGCCTCCTCTCAGGCTATGACTTCACCTCACCCTATCATTCTATTCCTTTCTTGCTTGTACTTACCTAGTTTCCCATTAAGGCTGAAATGCAGCTGAAGTTATTTTGATAGATTTGTGCAGCTGCATTGCCATGAAAATTTACCAAGAAAAATTAAATTGCATAAATACATCAGACTGTGTAAAGAGAGATGAAAGTGCCAGATAGAATTAAGGAGAATGTGACCACTTGGATAGAGAGATGATTAGGAGACAGAATGCAAGGGGCGGGGCAAAAGAAAATTACTTGGACTGGAAAATTGTGATGTTTCGCAGCAACCACTCCTATTTACTAGATACATCAATGATCCGGACCTGGAAATTACAGGAACGTTATTGAACTTTGCTCATGACATCAGTTGGAAGGTGTGACAAAAACTGACATGGATTGTAAAAGGTTACATAACATAATGCCAAATTCTGTTGTGTGAAAAAAAACACGAAGGCCCAGATTTGGTGGTCAGTGGCACAGTAGCAGAACTTGCCACTGACATTGATTAAATCTCTACTTAAGCCTACCCCAATCCTAGTGGTGGCAATTTTGACTGTCCTGAGGGCGGATTCCCTTCTGATGCAAGTTGCAGCGAGGTCCAACAGCGCAAGCTAGTGTGGGTGGAAAGGCAGCCATTTGTGGGTGGCTTACACTGTGCCATAAAAACAGAAACAAAAAGACTGCTGCAGTAAAAAGATGTAAAGGAAATTGGAAAATCACATTTTTAGTAGACATAAGGTATAATTGTCTGGTCCCATTGGCGGCGGGCCTCATGGTGGGCGAGCGTGAGAATTCGGTGTGAGGGGCAAAATTCGGTTTCATGATGGCGTGAAATCACAGCGGGATCATCCGATGGTGTCTGCCATGGCGGAACCCGAATCCCACTGGAGGCTGCCGTGAGCACGATTTTCATAGGGCTCATGGGATGCAAAGTAAGCCCAACTGGAATTGCCCCCCACACCTGATTTGTCATTACGTAAGTGGGAAAGCATGCCAGTCCAGAACACGTCTGGACAAGCGTGACGTGCAAAGGTTGGGACTTACCATTAGGGCCTTGCTCAGTTAGTGGACATCTGAGGAGAAGAAGATGCTGGAGCCTTACAGCTACCGGACCCTGGAGGAACATATGCATCACATGCTGGTTGGATCCTCATGCACATGGCTCCCCCATGAAGCAGCTCCCGGAAGGTGGGAGGTCTCCGTTGATGCTTTGGGCCTACTTCAGAACATCATGATCTTGGACATGGGCGCGCACCATCTTCTATGGTCTCCATTGATGCTTTGGGCATGCTTCAGAACAGCATGGTCTTGACCATGAGCTGCAACAGATGATTGGCGAAGGGTGGCGGGGAGAGGAAGGTCTAGGTGTGACTGGGAGAGGAAGGTGTACTGGGGGTGAGGTTGGAAGCAGGGGACGAAGGTGTCGGAGAGGTGAGGTTGGGAGGGGTGGGGGGTGACGTTGCAAGGGGGTCAAAGGTGTCAGGGGGGAGGAGGGAGGATGGTGTAATGGGGGAAAATGCTGCAAGTCATAGAGATAGCTGTAAGTGGGGAGGAAGGTGTAAGGGAGGAAGTTCAGAGGGGGGAAGGTGTCCAGGGTGTGGAGGGAGTTTGGAGGGGAAAAGGTGCCTGGGGGGGGGAAGAGGGAGATCGAAGGGGGAAAGGTGTCCAGGAAAAGGAGAGAGTTTGGAGAGGGGACGGTGTCTGGGGGTGGGGGGAGGAGGGAGTAAAGATTGAGGAGGGATTAAGGAGGACTGTGGAATGCCCAGATGAACGTGCAAGGGAGGGGTCTGTGAAGTCAATGACTGCCTCCAGGGGAGTGAACTGAGGGTGGGTGTGCTAGGTGGGAATGGTGAGTGTGATGGGGGGGACAGAGGATGGGAGGGTGAGGGTGTGTCGGTAATGGTAGAAGGGGTGGCGAGGGGGCAGGAAGAAGGAGGTCAGGGAGGTCAATGTGGAGAAGGGTGGGGTTCTCCGGGAGATAGGGAATGTGAACGTTCACCTGGACATGCTCGAATGACAAGGGTTCGGGTTGGTAGGTGTCGGTGGGGAGGGGTTAGGCGATGTCAGGGGGCATTGAGAGTGATGGCGGAAAAGACATGGGTGGCTGGGGGGGTTGGAAAGAAGGGGGAGCCAATCAAGAACTTTATCAAAACCACGTTTGTCAAATGGAAGTGAGCGTGTTGGACGGGCACAGGTGCTGCATGGGTGTGCGATCAGTGGGCGGTTAAAGATGCAGGTCGGCTCGGATAGCCAACTGAAAGAGAATCCCAGCAGGCAGCAGTGAAAATGCTCGGGACAGTGAAAGTGTGCTTGGGACAGTTGATGGTAGAATGCTGCATGAGGCTGCGAAAGGCCCTGCTGCACACACACTTCTCCCTCCAGAATCACTCATAGTCCGGCTATGTGCAGCTGAACTGCTGGTGAGAGGAGATGCAGGAGGAGGAGCCATGAAGCCCATCAATGAAGCTGAAAGACAACATTACACATTACTCAGTGAAAGCGAATATACTTCCATATTATAAAGAGACACAATGTGTTCACCTTTACAGCCACTTGTGATCAGGATTCTTAATTTTTCAAGGCCTACCACTTCTAGTTGCTGCCCTGACATCTGCAGCATGGGTGGAAACAGCCTGTGTAATGATTGGCCCTGTTGCCTCTGAGGACTTGGACGTGCGTCCTCTGGAGAGCAAAGGTCTTGAGGGTCCCAGGTTGCTTTGGCTGTCCTGTGTGCCAGATGCTCCCTCTGCGGTGACAGAGGATGAGGTTGGTGGGGGTCACAGGCAAAGGGGATTTGGAGAGAGCAGACAACCTCAGATTCCTGAGTGGATGAACCAGGGGTGTCCAGCTGTCGTTCCTGCTCCCTTCGAGTGCCAGAGAGCGCAGGCCTGACTCCTTGAGGGGAAGGCGCACCTAGAGGGAAATCGAGGTGCCTGATCCCCGACTCGTGTTGCCACTGCAGGAACTCACCCATGGCTATCACTGTATTGTGGGCTTCCAACAGCTCTGCGTGATGTTACCCCGCCTTCTGCTGACTCTCCAGGATGAATTGGAAGGCCAAATCCAGAGGCTCGTCATCTGATTCAGACCTCACAGATGCCTCTTCCCCAGCAGCCCTCCGAGTGCCGGGGAGCTAAGCTGAACCTGCCTCCTCCAGCTGCGGATACGTGTCCGTACGGTGACCACCAGATTATGAACCTAAGCCTGCTCTGGATCTAAGTCCCACCGAGATGTGTGTCACTGTGCTGGTGGAGGGTGTGTGTAAGCATTGTGATGGGTCTTCCTGGCTGCTTATTTCCAGCTGTTCAGAGGAGGAGGTGCCCTCTTGACTGGAGGTGGGGACCTGGATGGAGCTGAGGGACTGGTTGGCTGAGAGCATCCTTCACTTGGCAGAGCTCCCTGTGAACCAAAGTAGAGATAATTAGTGCATGGCAACAGAGTCAAAAACAGGAGAGAGAGCACTCAGAGTTGCATTGAGAGAGGGATGATGTGGTGCAGATTCCTCACATGGGTAGTCGCCGCTGACCTCACCGTCGCCACAGCCCTGGTCCATGTCCTCACCTGTCAGTGCGATGGCATGCTGCTCAAAGTGAGCGACGGCTCTAATATGGGGCACTCCACCTCCGGCCTGGGACTTCTCCCTGCTGATGTGAGCCAGCTTCTCCTGCATGAATACAGGTGGAGATAGTGTGAGCAGGACACATGGCACTGCATGGAATGTTTGTGTGGTAAGCAGAGCCATGGGCAGGTTGAGGAAACTCGCTCCAGAGGATATGAGCCTGATGGAATTGTGAGGCTGTGTGTGAGAGGTAGTGGTGTTGTCCCTTGAGGCGTGAATTCCCACTGGGTGTGTGATGGGTTTGTGAGTGTGTGAATTGAGAGTGATGAAAAGAGTGACTTACCCTGGTGGAACAGATGAGAGCATTCATCCTCTTTATGCACATGAAGGCTGACTTCCTCTATGCTCCGGTGGTTCTGACTGCCGCTGCCACTGCCTACAGAGAGCTGAAGCTTTTTGGAAATAAAAAATAAATAATTTAAAAATGTTAATAACATGTCCCCTCATGTGAGTCATAGACTCATAGACGTTTACAGCACAGAAGGAGCCCATCATGTCCATGCCGGTCAACAAAGATCTGATAACACTGATCCCATTTTCCAGCGCTTGGCTCATAGCCCTGGAGGCTATGGCAACACAAGTGAATATCTAAATACTTCTTAAATGTTACAAGAGTTTCTGACTCAACCATCCTTTCAGGCTTTGAGTTCCAGACTCCCACCACCCTCTGGGTGAAAAAGTTTCTCCTCAACTCCCCTCTTAGCCTTCTGCCTCCCAACCTAAATCTATGCCCCCTGGTTATTGACCCTCTACTAATGGAAAAAGTGCCTTCCTATCCACCCTATCTATGCCCCTCATAATCTTATACCCCTCTCAAACTTCACTGCTCCAAGGAAAACATCCCCAGCTTATCCAATCTTTCCTCATAGCTCAGACCCTCCAGCCCAGGCAGCATCCTGGTAAATCTCCTCTGCACCCTGTCCAGTGCAATCACATCCTTTCCACAGATTACCTCTATGGTCCCTAATTGGCCCTGCTCTTTCCCTAGTTATTCTTTTGCTTTTTAAAAACCCCTTTGGGTTTTATTCTAGCCATAAATGCTTTCTGATGCACTCTCTTAGCTTTCCTAATTTCCTTTTCAAGTTCCCCGCTGCACTTTTTATACTCCCCTAAGGACTCTGCCGTATTGAGCCCTCCGTATCTGCTATATACTTCTCTTTTTAAAAAAATCCTAACCTTTATGTCCCTTGACATCCAGGGTTTTCCAGACTTGGTCCCCCACTTTATCTTTACGGGAACATATTTGCCCTGTACTTTCACTATTTCCTCCTTGAATGTCTCTCACTGCTCTGACATAGCTTTATCTACAAGTAGCTGCTCCCAGTGCAACTGGGCCAAATCATACTTCATCTTAGTAAAATTCACCTTTCTCCAGTTTAGATCTTTCATTTCCAGCCCAAACTTATCCTTTTCCATAACTATCCTAAAGCTAACTGAGTTATGGCCACTATTTCCAAAATGCTCCCCTACTGATATGCCTTCCACCTGCCTGGGATCATTTCCAAATATTAGGTCCAGGACAGCCCCTTCCCTTGTTCGGCTTTCTACGTACTGGTTTAAAAAGTTCTCCTGGATGCAACTTAAACATTTTGCTCCCTCCCTATCTTGCACACTAAAACTATCCCAGTTAATATTGGGGTAGTTAAAATCCCCTACTATTACTGCCCTATTGTTCTTACACTGCTCTGAAATTTGAATATATATTTGATCCTTTATCTTGCCCTGACTAGAGTACAATACATATCCAACAGCAAATTTAGCCCTTTTTGTTTTTTACTTCTACCCATGTGGCTTCATTTGATGATCCTTCCAGGATATCAACCCTCCTCACTGCTATAATTGATTCCTTGATCAATATTGTGACACCCCTGCCTCTTCTATTTTCCTCTCTACCTCGCTTGAATACCCTATAACCAGGAATGTTGAGCTGCCAATCCAGCACTTCTTTTAGCCAAGCCTCGGACGTAGCTATATCATACTCCCATGTGCCTTTCTGTGCCCTCCGCTCATCTGTCTTACTGCTCAAGTTCCTTACATTAAAATATATTCCATTTAGCCTTGCTAAACTCTCTTCCTTCTTATCTAGTCTATATTTCCTCTGCCTTCCAGACTCACTAGCGTTTTAACTTTTAATCCTATCTCATCTTCTCTCCCCTCTGAACTACTTTCCAGGATCCCATTCCCTGCCAATTTAGTTTAAATCCACCCCAACAGCATTAGCAAACCTCCTCACAGTGATGTTGGTCCCATTCCTGTTCAGATATAACATGTCCAACTTCTACAGGCCCCATTACCCCCAGAAATGGTCCCAATGTCCCACGGCTCTGTCACGTGAGCAGGTACATGTTACAAATTAGTTTGAAAATGTTTTATTTTTTTTAAATCACTGATCAAAACCTCATCCCGCCTGTGGATGAGGTTTCGCAAAAAATGCAAAGGCCAACCGTAAGGTTGGACAGGCAGTGAAAAATTTAATTTAATTAGATTTTTAATGGCCTTAATAGGCCTGTTAATTGTCAGCGGGCGCGCTGCCTTCACCCACGCATGCCCGCTGACCCAAAAATATCACAGGTGCACGATGACGTCGGGACACTCGCCCAACATCATCGCGTGTCATTTTACGCTCATTCAGGTCGGGCTTGCGTCCGCCCGAATGAGTGCAGTACTCTGCCCATAAAAAGGACAATGGAAACCTTAGTTTGTATCTAGTGACTGGGGGAGTCCTTTCTGTACCTTGGCATGTTGGATTATTTGGGCACATGGAAGAAATTTAGCTGGGGGACATCATACATGCGTAAGGGAGCCAGTTATTTTCCTTTCGATTTTGTTTGTTCAAGTTTAAATTGGGTGAAAATCAGCCATGCTCCCTTGCAATAATGTGATTTTCTCCATTGGATTTCCCTCTTGAGCTTAATCTGAAGTGATTCAATACGCCTGGGTAAATGGACAGGGAAAAGAGATTGTGTTGAATTTCTACAAGACTTCAGTTAGGCTGGAGTATTGTGTATATTTGTTAACATAGACCTTTTAATTCACTCAAAAAATTGTTGAGGGGGTGGGGAGCGGGCAGGCGGGAACCATTTTAACTCTTCAGAGCACGGAGGTGAATACGGATAGTTTGCTTCCAGTGGTGGAGAGAAGGTAACAAGGTGTCACAAATTTAAGATAATTTCAGAGTTAATTAAAGGAGAGGCTAGAAAAAAATGGCGAAAGGGTGAAAGGGGAAAGGTTTAGGGGGAACATTAAGGGGAACTTCTTCACTCATAGAGTGGTGAGAGTGTGGAACGAGCTACCATCTGACGTGGTAAATGTGGGCTCACTCTTAAGTTTTAAGAATAAATTCGATAGATACATGGATGGGAGAGGTCTGGAGGGTTATGGACTAGGTGCAGGTCAATGGGACTAGCGGAATAATATTTCGGCACAGACTACAAGGGCCAAATGGCCTGTTTTCTTAGATGCTTGAAAAAGATGGATATTACAGAGTCTGGGGGGTAAACAGAAGAGTGGGATTGGACTAAATGACTCAAACAACCTGTTCAGATCAATGGGTTGGATGGTCTTTTTCAGCACTGTAACATTTAATAATTCTGTAAGAATTTAAAAAAAAACATGGGAGCCAGATAAAGAATAATAAGTTCAGGATGCAACATTTCAGTGTTGGCAGGTGAAGGTTTAAAAAATAACTCAGTAGAAGATGAAGTGTGCAAAATTATATGGCATTTATTAATCGCTTCCATCAGGGTGTAACAGTCATCACAGATTTCAAAAGATGAACCATAGCAAACTTCTGTAATTTCATTTTAAAATTAATTGCGTACTATTAATAAATTAATTATGAAAAAGTTTGCTTCCAATATGAGACTCCTTGACTATATTACTATTCAATAATGCAATGCATGAATTGAACCAAGTGATTATACTAGATTAAAGCACTGTCTAGACAGAAAACAACTGTCTACTTATTGTGAAAGCAAAGTCATGAAATTGTGCGTGAGTTCTTGTGCACTTAAAAACATAACAATTCTGATTTTATATGAAGTTTGAGTCTCTACAAATGAGAGATTAATGGTCTGCTACTGCAGCCAACCAAATTATCTGGGCTTAAAGTGGTTCAGAATTAAAGTTAAAGTGCGTCATTATTCATATTGCATAAATCTGTTCACAGCAGAAATGTAGATTCAGAACACATTGCAGAATAAACAAATGCTAAATGACAGCCCAATAATTATACATTTCACTCTTGCCGAGAATTATTTGGTTCCCCTTGTTCACGGGACAGATTCCGGATTCAGTCACTAATTGCCACTCGAGTATCCTCTATTTATAACATGGGTTATTTTGATCAGTACATTTAAAAATAGATAAGGAAAATAGAAACTGGGTTTTTTTCTGAAAGAAAAGAGCTGATAGAGATTCCATAATTTCATGGAGGTATATTTCAGTATGTAATGTGTTTCCCTATCTGCAATACATAACAGTCATAATGAAAATACAAGCTAATTGCCTTCTTATATAATGCTTTACAGAGCATTTATATCACACAATTTGTGTTGAATGTGAAGTAATTTTGACTTTGTTGCATGTTGTAATTCAATTGTGAAGTCACAGGAAATCACTTTAAAAGGTTCACAATGAAATCTATTTAAAACTGCTTTTCAATCTTTTTAAGATTAGCAAGGGCTAACTAACACTCCTAAAATTAAAAAAAAAACAAATTTTGTATACCTGGCAACTGCTGTCCACGGGTGCAAAGTGAAGCATGACTTGATAGTACACTTTGGTTCTGCATATCACACACTACTTTATGGGCAGAATTTTCTGCCTATTGGGCGGATGGAGCTGGAGCGGGCGCGGGCGGGCCAATTAAGGCCCACCCAGCGTATTTGCCAACTCCCGTGAATAACAGGAATGTGCAGGCGGCAGCAGGCGTGCACAGACCGTCAGGTCCAATGGCGACCCAGCAGTCTGTTTAAAGGAAGGCCTGGCAGCCTCCTGTAGGCTGCTCACAATGGCCACGTCGAGGTCACACCGCAGGGAGTCGGCTGAGCAGGGCAGGCTGCAGGGAAGGGCAGAGGAGTAGGCCAGGCTGCAGGGTCTGCCACGGGAGCAGGGCAGGCTGCAGGGCCTGCCACAGGAGCAGGGCAGGCTGGAGGGAAGGGCAGAGGAGTAGGCCAGGCTGCAGGGTCTGTCACAGGAGCAGGCCAGGCTGCAGGGCCTGCCACAGGAGCAGGGCAGGCTGCAGGGCCTGCCACAGGAGCAGGGCAGGCTGCAGGGCCTGCCACAGAAGCAGGGCAGGCTGCAGGGCCTGCCACAGGAGCAGGGCAGGCTGCAGGGCCTGCCACAGGAGCAGGGCAGGCTTCAGGGTCTGCCACAGGAGCAGGGCAGGCTGCAGGGCCTGCCACAGGAGCAGGGCAGGCTGCAGGGTCTGCCACAGGAGCAGGGCAGGCTACAGGGCCTGCCACAGGAGCAGGGCAGGCTGCAGGGTAGGCCAGCGGGGGGGCCAATGCGCCCCTCGCTTTTCAGATGACTGCCTTGCTGCCCTCCTCGAGGAGGTGGCAGCACCACGGGAGGTGTTGGTCCCCCAGGATGGGAGGAGGAGGCCCCCCATATGATGAAACGTGCCTGGGAGGAGGTGGCGGAGGTGGTGAGCTCCTGCGACGTGGTGCGACCTGGATCCAGTGCTGTAAGCGTTTCAACGATTTGTTGTACTCTGAAAGGGTAAGTACAATGTTGGCATTGGGCATTTAACCCAGCAGGTAGCCTTAGCCTTTGAGCACCCCCCCACCCCCCCCACAAAGTCTTACTGTCCTGACTGCATTGAATCATGTTGGACATTTCTCCTACGCTGGGTGGGCAAGCAGATAGTGCCCATGCTTACATCAGCCTGAGTGGTTCATGAGGAGATGAGTTCTCCCCCACACCATGTGTTGCTCTTAGTTGCACATGACTAGTCTGGGGGCAACCTGCAGGAGATGCAGCTAGGCGCATACTCAGAACTCCAACACATGTCCTATTCACGGGGATGAGATTGTGGAAGGGGAGCCTCAAGGTGTCGTAGCCAGGAGCTATCTGCTGCCCTCAACACTGCACATAGTTGTGCCTCCTTGCCATGGGAGCAAAGACCGTGTGTTTCCTAAAGTGATGGACGCAGAATATGTCCAAGGTGGCCGTTGCGGGGGGAAGGGAGCAGGCGTACTATCTTTGTGTGACTGACAGCAGTAGTAGGTAGAGGAGGGACTGGAGGCCTGAGATGGGCCACTGTGGTTGGGGTGTGGCGTGCACATGCAGAGTCCATGTGCGATTAACCACAATGAATTGTCTCCTCTGTTTTTCAGGAGAAGAATGCTCACAATGCATGTGAGCATTCAAGGACTGGAGGCGGCTAGGCCCAGCTCCTGATGTTAAGCCGATTCGAACAGGAGGCCCTGGAACTTGAGAGGTGCCATGCGCCCAGGTCCACAGGTGTCGGTGAGGCTGGGCTGGAACGGCCAGGTATTTGAGGTCAACACTAACATCTGCTCTGTCTTCCCACCACCCATAGCACTGATGATTGTTTAATTTGTTTTTGTTGCAACATTGCTGGGTCACAGAGTGATAGAGTCAGAGGTGTGGGTCATAGACAAAGGTCCCTTGGCCCTTCGAGGATGCGCGCGTCAAACACATTCCTAAGTCGACTAATCCCATTTCCGACCACTATGCCCATGGCCTTGTATGCCATGGCATCGCAACTGCACATTCAAATACTTATTACATGTTAGGAGGGTTTCAGCGTCCACCACCCTTTCAGGCAGTGCATTCCACATTCCCAACACACTCTGTGTGCAAAAGTTGCTCATCACATCTGCTGTCAACCTCATGCCTCTTACCTTAAATCTATGCCACCTGGTTACTCACCCCTCCACCAAGGGGAAAGGTTCCACCCTGTTGACTCTATCTATGCCCCTCATAAGTTTAAAAACCTCAATCATGTCACCTCTCAATCTCCTCTGCTCCGGGGGAAATATCCCCACTCTATGCTATGTCTCCTCATAAGTCAAACTCTCCAGCCCAGCCAGCATCCTGGTCAACGACCTCTGCACTCTCTCCACTCAAATCACATCCCTCCCATGAAGCGCTTTTCACAACTGCACGCAGAACTATAGCTGTGGCCTAGGCAGTGTTTTCTGCACTTGGAACATTACCTCCTTTCTCCTATAATCTATTCCTCGGCTAATAAAGGCAAGTATGGCATTTACCTTCTTAAACACCTTATGTACTTGTCCCGCTACCTTAAGGGACCTGTCGACATGCACAGCAAGGTTCCTCTGATCCTCTTTACTTTCCACTGTCCTACCATTCATCATGTATTCCCATGCCTTGTTTGTCCTGCCCAAGTGCATCACCTCACACTTATCCTCATAACATTCCATTTGGCATTCATCAACCCACCTGACCAGCCGGTCTATATCCGCCTATAATGTAAGGCTATCCTCCTGATTATTTGTCACCCCAAAAATGTTCGTGTCCATTGGTTCTGGAAGGTTGAGTGCATAATGAGCCGGGGGAAAGGGATGAAGTATGTCACTGTGTGCACGCTAACTGATCCACTGTCCTTGTTGTTCATTTCAGCATCATCAGAGCCTGTCCGCCAGGAGGAACTGCAGATGCCCCCTCTCACACCTGAGGGCCCTTAACTGTCACCTGCGTCACACCATTTCTGTGAGGCAGGCACCAGCGCAGATACTAGCACCTCGGTGGGCATTGCAACATCGGCTAGTGCCCCGGGGCACAGTGGAGAGGGCACTTCACAATCGCTGGAGGAGCTGGCAGAGACAGAGAGTGCCCATGGCGCCAGCAGTCAGAGGACTGCAGGGGACCAGGCACATGCTCAGTCAGTACGTGATGATGTGCCTCCAGTGTCGTCTGCAACGCAGCAGCTGCAGAAAATGTGGCCGGGTGTGCGGGAGCATCTGGGAGTGTTGCATGAGACTATGCTTCGCTTGGTGTCTGTGGTGGAGTAGTCCACGTGGAGCAATCCTGATGCAGTGAGCCTCATGGCAGAGCGTCATGCTTCCTCCATGGAGAGAGTGATGACTCTCGTCGAGAGGGGCCTCCAGGAGAACAATCAGGTTCTCCTGGGGTTACGCTCTGGACCTGCAAACCCTCACAGTGCCAGTGGCCACAGCTGGCCAGTGCCAATGTGGGAGATGGTGTGGGCTTCAAGCTGCCCAGCTCGCTGCCCATCCATCGACGGTGAGCAGGGAGGTCCGGGATGACCTCACGCTGGCGGAGCAGCTGCCTGTCATACCTGCGGGCTTCTCTCACGGCACTCTGGATGAGGGCACCAGCTGCTCCGTCCCTCTCCCAGTGACCGCTTCATTGGGTGAGGCTGCGACGAGTGGGGAGATGCCAGCTATGGAACTGGCAGATCCCTCCCAGGCAGGCCCAGCACAGGCTCCACGGGCCAGAGAACGACTGCCAAGGTCATCAAGGCCAACAGGACAGCAGAGTCAGCAGGCTGGCTCAGATGCCACTCCGAGTGATGGGGCAGCACCCAGATGTAGCACCCGTAAACGTAAGCATAAGGCACCTTTGGCACACCACGGGTTTCTCACTGGTACTTTTGTGTTGGCCCAAGATTAGGCACTGATCATTTTTTTCTGCTTGCTTAACGTTTTGTTTTTGATTTGTGAGAACTTCTGATGGCTAAAATAAGAACCAGATGTGCTACCATGGCTGAGGGTGGCTCCTCTGTTCTGCATTTGTATGTTTAAGATTAATGTCATGAGTGTTTGTTTGGACATTCAAGTTTATGTCCAAAGCCCTTAGTTGCAGCTGACAACCTGGCAGATTTAGCACTTAGGTGCCAAGTATGGAAGCACCAGGCAAGGCTAGTCCTCCTGATCCATTTGTGTGGAGCCAGCTGAAAGTTCATTGGATTAAAGCCTCCCGGGTGTCCCTGCCTCCTTGATGTAGTCCTGGGTCAGCGTTTAGCCCCTCATCATTCCCCTTCCTCATCCTCAGAATCAGTGCTGGACTCATCGTGTGCAGCCGCATCCACTGCGTCGACGTCTTCATCGTCCACTGCGTCCCCCCTTTCCAGTGCAAGATTGTGGAGAGCGCAGCATGCAACCACTAGCACCGACACACAATCTGGGGGGTACTGGAGTGCGCCCCCTGGGCGGTCCAGGCATCGGAAGCGCATCTTGAGAAGACTGATGGCTCTCTCCACCACAGCCCTTGTGGAGGCGTGGCTCCTATTGTAGCGCTGCTCAGCTTCTGATATTGGATGGCGGAGAGGCTTCATGAGCCACCTTCTGAGGGGATAACCCATGACACCCAGCAGCCATCCATCAAGCCGAGCCGGAGCACTGAAAAGCCCCGGCACCTGGGAGTGCCTGAGGATGTAGGCGTCGTGGGAGCTGCCTAGGTACCTGGCACAGACTTGTAGAATCTGCATCCTGTGATCACACACTATCTGCACGTTCATGGAGTGGAAGCCCTTCCTGTTGGCGAAGGCACCGGGCTCACCTGCTGGTGCCTTGATGGCCACATGTGTGCAGTCTATAGCGCCCTGGACGCGGGGGGAAGCCAGCAATGGCCGCGAAGCCTCTGGCTCACTGTGCCTAACTTGCCTGGTCCCAGCGGAAGTGGATGAACGTCAGTGCACATCTGAACAGAGCGTCTATGATCTGCTTGACACAAGTGTGGGCAGCTGATTGGGAGGCACCACAAAGATCACCCACCGAACCCTGGAAGGATCCAGATGCATAGAAGTGGAGGGCAACTGTGACCTTCAGAGCCACTGGCATGGGGTGTCCACCCACACAGTCAGTGGAGATCTCAGGGCCAATCATCTGACAGATGTAGTTGACTGTCTCCCTTGACACTCGGAGCCTTCTTCGGCACTGTACCTCAGACATATTGAGGTAGCTGCTTCGCTGCCTGTATACCTTGGCAGCAGGGTAGTGGCGTCTACTGCGGTCCCTTCCACCTTGGACTACCTCTTGGCCCTGCGCCCCTTGTGCATGCACCTGGACTCCTAAAGGTGGCTCCCCTGGAGGCTGAATGCGCACTCCTGGCCTCCTCCTTATTCTAGCCCTCCCTTCCTCCTCAGAGGAGCTGCCTCCAGCGGACATGTCAGAACCCATACCCAGGCTAAGAGGAGGCCTCCGGAAAGCTGCAGGCCCGATAAAGGTTACTGACTGCAGAGTGCTGACCTGAAGGTTCAAAGTACACAGAAAGCTGCTGGAATTCATTCTGAACTGCTACAGATCACACAGGCAAGTTTAAAAATCTTTCTCCAATAAATACTCACAGACCAGATTCATGACCCCACTGAGCCCTCTTCTCCCGCCCGTGGACGAGGTTCGTTAAAAAGTCTCTTACCCGCCATGCCCATCGCGCCCATGTGCCAACCCGAAGATCGCACGGGCGCCTGAAAATCGTCTTGGATTGACGAATTAAGGACCTTAATTAGCCCATTAATTAATGGCGGGCACATGTCAATCTTCATTGCGCGTCCGCCCAGCGAAATATCGCCATGGCACACGCGGTGATGTCGGGGCACTCGCCTGATGTCCCCGCACGTCATTTTACGAGCTGACATGCGGGGCCCTCCCCCCCACGTCAAAAAGAAAATTCTGCCCTATGATTTGACTGGATAGGGGAAAATTCGAGGGACTCTGTTTCCTGGCCTGGTAATTGCAATGTGGGGTTAACCCAAGTCTGTTCTTTCCAATGCAGACACCACGTAAACTTCATGCAGTCTGTTAATTTAAATGATTGTAGCATATAGCCCAGCATTAAATGCGCTGTTGGGTGGCTGCATGCCTCAGAAGGGGGCCCAAGCTCATGTGGGGCTAGCACCACTTACAGCCAGCCTGAATCAGCTTGCAGCTCTAAAAAGGGCGGTACATTCTGGCTGCAGCAGCTGCTGGAAGTGACTGGGAACATTCTGAACAGGAAGTAAAGTGAATATGGTGCTACAGGGCAGAGAGCATGCTCCAAGTTTCTCCGACACAACACTGGACCTTGGTGCCGGATGCAGATAGAAGGAGAAAGGTCCTCTACTTACAGGAGCCAGGGGACCCCCCCCAGACAAAATTTGTGAAGTTGGACCAGATAACCATCGCTATGAATGAAAACAATTTAGCCTTGAGGACCTGGATGCAGTGCAGGCAGAAGTTTAGCAACCTCATGCGAGTGTTCATGAACAGTAAATTCATCCTTAAGTGCCGTATCTTTTCAACTAAATCATGAGCTTCACACACAGCTCAATTCACCACATCTCCTTCACTCACTGACCAGTAATCTCTATCAATCGCAATTCATACCTAACATTCATATTTCACCATATACTCACAAGCTTAGCGCTGCTGCAAGCCTCACATTCATATCTCACAGCTTGCACAAATTGCCAGCCATGACAATGGGGGCTGTAAGAGTGAGACTTCACTGAGCAGAGCAGAGCTTAAATTTAAGGAAATTGTCTTTTAATTAAAAACAAGCTAAAAGTATAGCAAGGGAGCTCAGTCCCGTGTGTTGTACGACCTGCAACATGTGGGAATTCTTAGACACTCCTTGCAGTCTGGATGACCACATGTGCAGGAAATGCCACCGGCTTGACCAGCTTGAGCAACGGGTTTCGGAGCTCAAGCGTCAGCTGGAGACACAACGGTGCACCCGCGAGGCTGAGGGTTATGTGGATAGCACGTTTTTAGATGTGGTCACTCCGCAACTTAAGGAAGTGCATTCAGAGAGGCAATGGGTGACCACCAACCAGAAGAAAGGAGACAGGCAGATAGTCAGGAAAGCCCCAGAGTGCA
The DNA here is from genome assembly GCF_964194155.1 of Cetorhinus maximus. Taxonomy (NCBI): domain Eukaryota; kingdom Metazoa; phylum Chordata; class Chondrichthyes; order Lamniformes; family Cetorhinidae; genus Cetorhinus; species Cetorhinus maximus. Next base: position 56,134,129 of record NC_135880.1, read on the forward strand.
TCTCACTCAAGAACCGTTTTTCTTTGTTAGAAAATGGTGAGTGTGAAGGTTCCTCTGAAGAGTGCAGCCAGGGCCAAGTTCACGGCACTGTGGCAGGCTCAGCTGCACAAGAGGGGAGGAGAAAGTGTGCAACAGCAATAGTGGTAGGAGACTCAATAGTGAGGAGTGTAGACAGGTACTTCTGTGGCCGTAGACATGACTCCAGGATGATGTGTTGCCTCCCTGGTGCCAGGGTCAAGGGTGTCACAGAGCGGCTGCAGGACATTCTGATGTGGGAGGGCAAACAGTCAGAGGTCGTGTTTCACATTGGTACCAACGACATAGGTAGAAAGAGGGATGAGGTCCTGCAACAAGAATTTAGGGAGCTAGGCAGCAGATTAAAAGGCAGGACCTCAAAGGTTGTAATATCTGGATTACTCTCTGTGCCACGTGCTAGTGAGTATAGGAATAGGAGGAAAGAGAGGATGAATGCGAGGCTGAAGAGATGGTGCAGGAGGGAGGGCTTTAGTTTCCTGGATCACTGGGTCTGTTTCTGGTGAAGGTGGGGCCTATACAAGTCAGACGGGTTGCACCTGAACTGGAACGGGACCAAAATCCTTGCGAGGGGGGTTTGCTGGTGCTGTTGTGGGGGCGGGGTTTAAAATAATTTGGCAGGGGGATGGGATACAGAGTGGAGGTAGAGTAGGGGGTGATTCACAGTCAAATATAGAGGAGAAACCAAGTCATTCTGGAAGGCAGAGCAAATATAGCCCTGTTATGGCACAAGGGAATAACACAAGGCTGGATTGCATCTATTTTAACGCAAGGAGCCTTACAAGTAAGGCAGATGAATTGAGGGCATTGATTAACACATGGGAATATGATATTGTTGCTATCACAGAGACATAGTTGAGGCAATGGCAGGACTGGCAGCTCCGTATTCCAGGGTATAGAATCTTCAGGCATGACAGGGAGGATGTGTAAAAGAGGAAGTGGCATTGCACTATTGATCAAGGAGTCAATTACTGCAGTGAAGAGGGATGGTATCTTAGAAGGTTCCTCAAATGAGGCCATATGGGTAGAACTTAAAAGCAAAAAAGGAGCAATCACTTTGCTAGGAGTGTATTATGGGCCTCAAAACAATCAGGGGGAGATAGATGAGCAGATATGTAGGCAAATCTCAGAGAAGTGTAAAAATAATAGGGTAATAATAGTAAGTGGTTTCAACTTCCCCAATATTAACTGGGATAGTCTTAACGTAAAAGGCTTAGAGGGGGAGGAATTCTTAAAGTGCATCCAGGAGAGCTTTTTGATCCAACACGTAGAAAGTCCTACAAGAGAAGGGGCAGTACTGGACCTAATCTTAGAGAATGAAGCAAGGCAAGTGGTAGAAGTATCAGTGGGGGAGCATTTCGGGGAAGTGACCATAACTCTATAAGATTTAAGGTAGTTACGGAAAAGGACAAAGATGGACTGGAAAAAAAGGTCCTGGGTTGGGGGGAGGACGATTTCAATATGATGATAGGATCTGGTCAAAGTGGGCTGGGAGCAGCTACTTGTAGGAAAGTCTACATCAGACCAGTGGGAGTCATTCAAAAAGGAAATAGTGAGAGTTCAGGGACAACATGTTCTCATAAAGGTGAAGGGTAGGACCAACAAGTCCAGGGAACCCTGGATGCCAAGGGATATAGAGGATTGGATAAGGAAAGAAAAGGAGGCTTATGGCAGGTACAGATGGCTGAAAACAGTGGAAGCCCTGGAAGAAAATAGAAAGTGTAAGGGGGCACTTAAAAAAGTAATTAGGAGAGCGAAGAGGGGGCATGAAAAAACACTGGCAGGCAAGATGAAGGAAAGTTCCAAGGCATTTTATAAATATATTAAGGGCAAGAGGATAACCAAACAAAGAGTAGGTCCCATTAGGGACCAAAGTGGCAATCTGTGCGTGGAGTTGGAGCATGTAGGGGAGATTTTAAATGATTACTTTTCATCTGGGTTCCCTATGGAGAAGGATGATGTAGGTGTAGAAATCAGGGAGGGGGACTGTGATATACTTGAACAAATTAGCATTGAAAAGGAGGAAGTATTAGTGGTTTTAGCAGGCTTAAAAGTGGATAAATCTCCAGACCCAGATGAGATGTATCCCAGGCTGCTATGTGAGGCAAGGGTAGAGATTGCAGGGGCTTTGATACTAATTTTGCAATCCTCTCTGGCCACAGAAGAGGTGCCAGAGGACTGGAGGACAGCGAATGTGGTATCATTATTCAAGAAGGGTACTAAGGATAAACCAGATGATTACAGCCCAGTGAGCCTAACATCAGTGGTAGGGAAACTATTGGAACAAATTCTAAGGGACAGGATTAATCTCCACTTGGAGAGGCAAGGATTAATCAGGGACCATCAGTATGGCTTTGTCAGGGGGAGATCATGTTTAACAAATTTGATTGAATTTTTCAAGGAGGTGGCTCATTGTGTAGATGAGGGTAGTGTAGTTGATGTAGTCTACATGGGCTTCAGTAAGGCTTTTGACAAGGTACCACATGGGAGAATGGTCAAGAAGGTAAGAGCCCATAGCTCTTAGAAGGTAAGAGCTAACCAGTGGCCGGCAGGCATGGTTGTATGTCCTTAATCCGATGGTGAAGTTGACGGTCGCTATCATTAGAGCAGCCAAGAGGTTGTGGGCAGAGGTGCTGGTGAATCAACTGAAGATGACTGTAGTATAAGGGTCTGGCACATAGGGGGTTAATGTAGGACTGAATACAGTACCACCCACACAGTGACATAAGAGAGCACATAGCCCACATCCAGGGTCAGTCTAGTGTTGGACACAGCCGTGGTACCAGCAAGCATTGAGATAGCTCCTAGCTTGTATCCTTTACTGTATATTTGTAAATAGTTCTAAGGGTCAATAGAGGCTTACAGTTAACCTACGTATGACTATGAAGACTTCTCCAGACCTACCAAACTGTAACCAAAACACAACTATTAAATGGTGGCATCTTGTGGAAAAACCCAGGATCTCACAGAAAATGCTGAGATAAACTGAAATGCTGGAAGATTGAGGAAAATTCAGCAAAGCAGCCTGAATTGAAAAGAAGTTCCAGAAGCAGTAGTGCAGAGAAAAATCATCAGGAAAAGCTCTGAAGAAAGGCTTGGAAGCTGGAGGAAGAAATTTAAATTCCCTACTCCATTGAATCTCTTTTGGAAGTTCAGCTTCTAATCCCAGAATATATAGTCAGCAGGCCTAGCAGAGGTGAGCTAAATCTTTTAAAACTCCAGCCAACAGCAAGTCCTGAGAAATCTTTAAATAATTCAGTCAGAAGTGCTGTTTGAAAAAACCCGCCGCTAAAGCCAAGTCAGTGCCTGATCTTACTCCAAAATGGAAAAAAAATCATTAATTAAATAATTCGGGAGAATTGTGACTTCTGAAGTCAGCTGAGGGAAATCAAAAGCTTGAACTTGACAAATTCACAACTTTAATGTAAAACGTTGAGCAAGAGAACTCTGCAGGCAGTCGATCCAGGCTGCCATTGTTGAAAATAGTTTTTCCAGCTGAGCATGATTGCCATTGTAGCATCGTCGTGTGGGCTCAGCAGGAGCGGGAGCGGGAAGGGGTGGTTGTGGAACCAACTGCCGCCTGTGATTGGATCCGCACTGCGATTTCACGCGGGTGGGCCAATTAAGGCCCACCCTGCATGGATCACAAACGGTAGCGCTCAGCGCTACCTGTGCAGGCAGGGGGAGGAGGGAGAGTCGGGTCCAGCACTCCTTCGCGCATGTGCACGAAAGAGCGCTTCAATCTCCCTGAGGCAGCTCTTTGCCTCAGGGAGATTAAAGTGCTTTTTAAATAAATAAATAAATACATTAAACATTTTATGAAACATGTCCCCTCATGTGACTGTGCCACATGAGATGGGACATGTTTTTATTTTTCAAATAAAGTATTTATTTAATGTGTAAAAGCTTTAGGAAACCTCATCCCGCTCGTGGCTGCTTGGCCTTTTCGCCTGCCCGCCAACCGTAAAATTCAGGTTAACTACCTGGTTAATGGCCTTAATAGACGTATCAATTATTGGCAGGCACTCACGCGTGCCTGCCAAATGAAATATTGTGCAAATTCATGACGTCGGGATGCACACCCGACGTCATCGTGCATCATTTAATGTTCCGGCATGTCGGGCGTGTGCCCGCACACCGAATGGAAAATTCTGCCCCATCAAAACTGGCAAGCGCAGGAAATCCCTTTGCCTTCAAGTGAATGGCAGCGCCATCTTGAAATTCAGGAAGCTCTTAAAGCAGAACCTAAACTTTTAAAAATTTAACCGTCAATCCGAATCCACACTTCCAAATCAATTTGGGCTAAACCAAGGTCTAGATCAATCACATAATTGGGTGAAAAGGTTCCTAAGATACAGCATCACGTCAGGTCTAGGCAAAAAGTCAGAAGTAGAGCAGGTTAACAGCCTGGTCCACTCAGCAGGCCCGATTGCGGATGACATTATTATAAGACAGGGAATCAATGAATCATTTGCTAAATTTGAAAAAGTACTAAAATCTTTGACATTTATTTCAATCTAAGAAGCAATAAAATACTCAAAAAAAGCTAAATTTATCAAGAGAGTCCAGCAGCCAAGAGAACCTATCGATTCATTAATCAATGATGTGTTCAGGATGGCAGAAGGTTGCAATTACGGATACTTAAAATCTGAACTCATCAGAGACAGAATAGTGGTAGAAATAGCAGACCTCATGCAAGCAAAGGAAGATCTAATCCTGGAAAAGGAAATCCAGATAGTTAAGCAGTCAGAGCTCCATGAGTAGCACAGAACCATGTTAAAGGGTGAAAATAAACTGTGGTGCAGAGGCCAACTCGCAGCTCAGCTCGTTAAGCAACAAAGGCATAGGGACATTCCAGGCCAGGAAAAACAATCCCCAAACTGGCCAGCAGAGCAACCATGCCAATGCTATGGAGCAAAGCACCCCCATAGACGAGATTCAAAGTTCCACAATTTCAGCCCATGCTTTCAGTGCAACAGGATTGGATACTATGGAAAACTGTGCAGAGCAATAACTCTGAAATGCACAGAAGGCCCAAAGGTCATCCACGATGTCAAGACTGCATGTCTTGCAAGACACACAGCCATGCTTCTTGGATAAGGTCAAAGATCATGGTTTCTTATTTTGGAATGCAGACATTTCAGTCGATGGTCATTTAACAAACTTTAAAGTAGACACAGGAGTCAGCATAACAGTCCTGTTGGACAACAAAGCATGGTTGCCGACCCATAAGAAGCATAGAACTAAAGAAAAGTTACGGTGCAGAAAGAGGCCATTCAGCCCATCGTGTTTGCGCCAGCCAAAAAGAGAAAAATGAAACTAGCCTCTCATTTTAATCCTACTTTCCAGCATCTGGTCTGTAGCCTTGCAGGTTATAGTGCTTCAGATGCAGATCCAGGTCCTTTTAAATGAGTTGAGCATTTCAGCCTCAACCACCAACTTAGGCAGTGAATTCCAGACGCCCACCACCCTCCGGGTGAAAAACATGTTCCTCACGTCCCCTCTAAACCTTCTACCAATCACCTTAAACCTATGCCCCCTAGTAATTGACCCCTGAGCTAGGGGAAACAAGTCTTTCCTGTCTACCCTATCTAGGCCCCTCATAATTTTCTACATCTCCAGTAGGTCACCTCATGAGCCTCCTCTGTTCTAAGGAAAACAACTCTAGCCTATCCAAACTCTCCTCATAGCTGCAATTTCCAAGCCCTGGCAACATTCTTGTAAATCTCCTCTGCACTCTCTCCAGAGCAATTATGTTCTTCCTGTATTGTGGTGAACAGAACTGTACACAAAATTCCAGCTGTGGCCTAACCAGCATTTTACACAGTTCCATTATTACATCCTTGCTTTTGTATTCAATACCTCACCCAATAAAGGAAAGCATTCCATATGCTTTCTTGACCACCTTGTCCACCTGTCCTGCCACCTTCAGGGACCTTTGAACATGCACTGCAAGGTCTCTCACTCCCTCAGTCCTTCTCAATAACTTCCAGTTTATTGAGTATTCCCTTGCTTTATTTGCCTACCCCAAATGCATTACCTCGCACTTTTCTGGATTAAATTCCATTTGCCATTTCCCCACCCACTCAACCAAACCATTGATATCATTCTGGAGGCGACAGCTAGCCTCTTCACTATCAACGACATGGCCAACATTTATGTCATTGCAAATTTCCCAGTCATGCCTCCCACATTTAAGTCTAAATTATTAATATATACAACAAACAGCAAGGACCCCAACACTGAGCCCTGTGGGACACCACTGGAAACCGTTTTCCATTTGCAAAAAAGTCCGATAACCATTAGCTTTTGCAAAGCCTCTGTTGAAGTTAACCTGTTTCAGAAAATTGATGAGGTCAGCCAGCAAGGGCCTGGCTCCAAGTACAGATGTGTGCTCCAAAAACTCTTCATAGGACGGGGGCAACTGACAAACTCATACAGGATCATACTGAGAGAGGATGCTAAACCTATGTGCCTAGTTACACCACGTAAGATCCCCCACCCACTCGTTAAGTAGGTGCAGCAGCAGCTGGATGAGGTGACAAACATGGGAGTCATCTTCCCAGTCACACAACCAACTGCATGGTGCCCACAGATGGTCACAGTCCCAAAACCAAATGGGTCCATCTGCTGATACTGTCAACCTGATAGAGCTCAATAAAACTGTAGCCAGAGAAGTACATCCCATGTCCTCAGTGAACGAAAGCCTGAGTAAACTCTTGAAGAGCACGGTTATCAAAGCTGGGCACCAACAGTGACTTTTGGCAAGTCCTTCTTAATGAAGAGTCCAGATAGCTGACAACATTTGTTACCCACTTCAGCAGATTCTGCTTTAACCGTCGGCTGTTTGGAATCATGATGGTGCCAGAAATATTCCAACATACGATATCGGCCATTTTGAAGGGCTTATAGGTGGTCATTTGCCACATGGACTATGTAATGGTTCACATTGCAATGGTGGATGAACATGACAAGAGGCTCACAGCAGTCTTGCAGTGCCTCAGGGCTGATGCTGAATGACAAATGCGAGTTTTCCAAAACATCAATTCGATTCCTTGGCCATAATGTCAGCAATAAAGGCATCATAGCAGACCCACAAAAAACTAAAGCTATTAGCAAGTTCAGAACCCCATCTCAATTCCAGACCTTCAGCAACTCTTAGGGATGGTGAACCAGCTGGCAAAATATTTACCCAATTTGGTGCAGATCACAAAACCCTTGAGGCATTTGCATAAGAAAGACCAAGCATAGTGCTGGGGCTCACATCATGGGCAAGCATTCACATGCAACAAGGTATTGCTGCCCTCCACATATGTTCTTGCTCACTAAAACCCAGTTCTGCACACCATCATATGAGCTTTGTCCACAAGCCTGGGCGCAGTCCTGTTCCAAGAACAACAGGATGGAAGTCGCCAACCTGTGTAGGGCTGTCAGAAGTGGAGATGAGGTATGCCATAAGACCATAAGACCATAAGACATAGGAGCAGAAATTAGGCCATTCGGCCCATCACAGAAAAGGAAGCCTACGCAGTCGTGTGGGCATGCGAGAAGTTTTCAGACTATGTATTTGGCCTCAAGGTTACAATCGAAACACACTACAAGTCACTAGTCTCCTTATTGGATAAGAAGAAACTAGCTAAGATGTCTTCCAGAATCCAGAGGTTTCGCTTGTGCCTCTTGCGGTTTGCTTACAAGATGTTATACATCCAAGATAAAAGCCAAACAACAGCAGACACACTTTCAAGGGCCACAGCGGGCCTCCCGACGAAACAGAATGCCATTCTCATCAAACAACCGGAAGCATACTCCCAACTGACAAGGAGACATCTGCCAACGATCACAAGTAAACTCCAACAGATCCGCCAGGAATAAATGCGTGATGAGGAGTGCGCCTGCATTTACAGAAACTGCCAACAAGAATGGCCTCAGCAGAGACTAAATCAAGGGACTAACTGATGGGCAGGAAACTCCGCACAAAACTTCCAATCCTGCCAAAAAAACTCACCCCAGGGTTGGTAAGCAAGGATTACCAGGACATCCAAGCAAGAGAGCAGTCTTACAGGTTGACAAGCTTCCACTTACAACTGGACGCACTGCATCAGACACTTGCCACAATTACAGATAAATGGTAAGGTCTGGGCTAAGGGCCTCGAGAGGGAAGATACCATCATTAGAAAGAATGAAGACCAACTTTGCACCTACTTGGTTGGCACCGCAGACGGCATATTGAGAAAAAAACAGGAGGCATCTCCTCCTCATCCCTAGACCACCTGTCCCCATTGTGCAATGGAGGGATATTGAGGAACATACCCAGATACCAGAACAACCTCCAAACCTGCAGGAAGAACCAGCAGCGACAGAGCTTACCACTCCTCTGACAGTAGTACGAACAAGATATGGAAGCGTTATAAGGCCTCCGGACCGCCAGAACCTTTGAATTCAGGGACTTGAAGGGGGAAGATCGGATAATGATATTGTAGGGATGACAATGTAAATGTATGATAGTAGTAACAATGTAAGAAACAAGGTAAACTCTAATCACTTAAAAAACATTGGATAAAGCCTTAGGGAAGGTATAGTATAACGGTCTGGGACATATAGCGCTAATGTGGGATGCAGTACAGTGCTGCCCACACAGTGATGTAAGGAAGCACACGATCTGCACCCAGGGTCAGTCTAGTGTTGGCACAGCCATGTGTACCGGCAAGCATGGAGACAGCTAGCTTGTTCCCTTTACTACATATTTGTAAATAGTTCTAAGAGTCAATAAAGTCTTACAGTTAACCTATGTATGACTATGAAGACTTCTTCAGACCTACCGAACTGTAACCAACACCCTACAACAATGACGGCATTCTCATACCTAATCCTCCTTCATAGATCCTATTTCCCCCTCTTTCCATACTCTCTTCAGATTTACAAGCTGCAGAGGGTGTAAACTTGCATCTCTTACTTTCTCCCATTCCCCTCACCACAACCCTATCCTTGGGCTTTTCTCCCTTCAGAACCCAAGAACAACTACCAGTTCAGGAAGTGATGCAGGACTATGAAATGGAAGAGGAAGAAAAGACTGATTTTAAAGAAATGCTTTCACTCGATCTCACACTTGCAGCCACCAGCTCAGATACTGACAATGCACACTTTAAATGGTAGCTTGGAGGTGGAATATACACATTGTGAGACACTGGGTCATGAATGAGCTGGAACCAGAGCAGGGGGAAAGGGTAGTGCAGATGCCAGATCCCATGAAGGCAAAATCGCAGATGAGTTCTGTTGCAGAGCTCTCAAATGAGGACTTCAGTGAGGTGAAGTACAGAAAAAGACTAGTGGACTTACAATCAAAAATGCAGACCATCTCTTTGCAATGTGACCTGTCCCCATCCAAACTTCTGATGGACAGGAAAGTACACACACAACTTCCAATCCTGCTGAAAAAACTCATACCAGGGCTGGTAACGAGGGATTACCAGGACATCCAAGCAAGAGAGCAGTCTTACAGGCAGACGCAAGCTTCCGCCTACAACAGAAGGTACTGCACCAGATGCTTGCCACAATTACAGAAAGGTTTAGGAATGTTTGTATTCCTAAACTGTGGTATTTTTATGGTATCCCAAAATGTTTTCCTGGATTTAGCATATGATTTGTAAGATATATTACAATTAGTGTTATAATTAATTATTGAGAAATGCAAACTCCACTGTTTGTACCTCAACAAATATGATTCAAATACAATAAAACTACAATACATTTGATTCAGATATGCACATAAATATACAAATCTTCTTCAAATTGTAATAAATTATGCAAATCATAATTAAACTATAACTGATAGAATCCAAATTTCATTTTGTAATTAGAAAGGGTGTGAAAGTTACAATGTGTCATATTTCGTTGGCAAGCCTGCCAGAAAACCTGCTGTCACTGTCAAAGATCATGGAGGAGTCTGCCACAAATCTTGCAGAGAGACTTGTGCAGAGCTTGGAACTTCACCTTTCCGACTTCCCCACTTCCAAATTTATGGTGGAGGGAAAATTATTGATGTAGCAGCTGAAGATGATTGGCCCCGGGGCAATATCCTGAGGAACTCCTGCAGTGATGCCCTGGGGTTGAGATGATTGGCCCCCAACAAAAACAACCAACTACCTTTGTGCTAGGTACAACTCCAACCAGTGGAGAGTTTTCTTCTGATTCCTATTGACTTCAGTTTTAACAGAGCTCCTTGATGTTACACTCAGTCAAATGTTGCCTTGATCTCAAGGGCAGTCATTGTCATTAAACCTCTGGAATTCAACCCTTGTATCCACGTTTGGATCAAGACTGCAATAAGGTCTGGAGCTGAGTGGCCTTAGCAGAACCCAAATTGAACCCAAAAAGGTTATTCCTGAGTAAATGCCCCTTCATAGCACTGTTGATGACCCTTTACCATCACTTGGTTGTTCATTGAGAATAGGCTGAGGCAATATTTGGCCGAATTGAATTTGTCCTAATTTTTTTTCTGGATAGGACTTTGCTCTTCCTGCTCTCTCTCTCTCTCTCTCTATATATATATATATATATACATTTGTGTGCAGTGTACTTCACTTCCTAGATAATGACCGTATACTATGATTAATAGAATTTATTCACATCTTAACTACCCATGTGATGGATGTCTCCTAGTTATCAGCTTGTATCAGTATTCTTTTTATTATTTGAACTAAAAGTAAGGTATCAAATTTTCTCTATGCACTACGTGTAATAAAATCAAGAATTCATTTTTAAGAAATGTTTGTAATCTCAGTACAATGAGTGTATGGTGGAAATCCATCCAGAGTTTTCACATGTTTGCATTCCTAAACTGTGGTATTTTTACTGTATCCCAAAAAGCTTTCTTGGTTTTAGCATATGATTTATGAGATATATTACTATCATTGTTATAATTAATACTAGAGGAATGTGAATTCCACTGGCTGTATCACAAAAAATATGATTTAAATACAATAAAACTACAGTACATTTGATTCAGATATGCACATAAATATACAAATCTTCAAATTGTAATAAATTATGCAAATCATAATTAAACTACAATTGATAGAATCCGAATTCCATTTTGTAATTAAGAAACCTGTGAAGGTTACAGTGTGTCATATTTAATTATGGTCATACAGCAATTATGGACAGAATACTACCATTTAAGGACAAAATGTCACTGGGCCTTGTTTCTCACAATTAAAAACAATATACAATAACTTGAAGAGTTGGGAAGATTTCTTTTGACTTCAAGGTATGACTGAAAGACTTACATTGATGTAGTACACCTCAAAGAACTTTGTTTACAATTAATTATGGTGGACTTATGTAGACAGTACCGGCTATTTTTTCATACATGAATGCTGCATACACAATAAAAAAATGAATAGCCAGTTAATCTGTATCTTGGGAATGCTAATCTGTACCTTGGGAATATTGGTTGAAGGAGAAAAATTGGCTAAAACATGGCTTTTTTACAACTGCCAGAATAGACAACCAGAATCTCAGCTTAATGTGTTATACGAAATGCAGCACAGCTAACATGGAAGCTGTTGTATGTTGTCTGTTCAGTAGGTTTGACAAAGAGGTTCTGAGTTTTGTATGGTTGAACATTAATTGTTCATTGATACCACATAACTATGTACCTTTATATAGGGTACAGCCCAAGCTATCAGCTAACTCCCTGCTTGCTTCTGCACAGATGCCTGCCCAGTCCACAATTGATTCCAGTCTCCAGTCATCTGTCTCTTAACATCACACTGCAGGCTGTACTGTTTCTCACTCCCACATTAACCCTTGCTATGCTAGATACCCTTACACAATACCTCCCCCAAAGTCTTTATCCAATGTATTTACATTACAATCGTAATGAAGCCTCTGACTTTATAAATTCAGATGGTCTGGAGGCTTGACTATTCTTCCAGATCTCATTCTGGCCACATTCAGAGGAGTGGTAGGCTTTATTGATTTGGGCAGCCTTTGTTGATTCAGAGTTTGAGTTGTAGTCTGTGTTTCTGGCATTTGGTTGTCTTCTTCTAATTTGTTCAAGTGTATAGTCGGAAGTTTGCCTTGAGGCACAAGGAGGAGGCTCCTCCTGTTCCTCCTGATTGCACCTTCTGGTGTATGGATGAGGTATGACCTTGGCTGGGCATCGTCTCTCCAATGATACCCTCTCTTTCAAGCACCCTGATCCACACCCTGTTCCCTTTGTGTAACTGTGGCAGGTTTATAGTGTGGTACCTTCTACTGTAGGCAGACGCCTACCACTGGACTGTTCTTGGTCCTGAATGCTTTGGTAGCCCTTGACTGCCAACCCTGGGATTAGTTTCTTTGAGAGCATTGGGAGTTGGGTGCAGAGTTTTCTGCCCTTCAAGACCTCTGATGGGGACAACCCACATTGTAGCAGGGTAGATCTATAAGTTAAAATTGCTGTAGGGAAGTCGTGATTCTTTCTCAGAAGAGATTTATTGGTGCAGACGCCCATTTCCACCTCGCTATTCAATTGTGGATACTTTGGGGAGCTGGTTGAATGTCATAACTGATGGCAAATTGGGTGAGGTATTCATTTGTGAATTGCAGGCCAATATCGGACACCACCTGATCCATAATGCCGTACTCACAAACATTTCCTCCAAGGATCTCATGACCACCTCAGTGGTTGTCATATGTAATTGCTTCACCTTGGTCCATCAGGAGAAATAGTCAACCACCCTGAGGAAGGACTTGCCATTAAAGAAGAATAAATTGATTCCCAACCATTCCCACGGCCTGGTAGGCAAATGTGTAGGGATGAAGGGCTCTCTCTGGGGTCCGGCTTGCGCAGTGCAGTTGTGGTAATTTCTTTAATGGCCCTTGATATGCCCAGCCAATGTATTGTAGATTGGGCATGTGCTCTGCGCTTTGTAATGCCCAGTTGGCCTTGGTGAATTTTTTGGAGAATCTCTGGCTGAAGGGAGACTGGAATGACCAACTGATTGTTGTGCATTAGCAGAACATCTATCATGGTAAAACGTTTCTGCTGTTCAAACTGAATTTTCATGATGCTGCCGCCTGGCCTCTGCTGTGGCCACCGTTTTCGATAGTAATGGTGGATGTGGACACACTCCTCATCTCGCATCTGCTCTTGGCAGATTTGCTGAAGTTTCTCTGAGGTAGCCAGTTCTCATTACCAATTGGGTGTATGACTTGAGCTCCTCAACCTGGTTGACATTATGTGTTGCAGGAAGGTCGACTGTGGCCCTGGATAGTGTATCTGCAGTTGTTTGATGCTTCCCTAGAACATACACCATCTCATATGTATATCCCATTAGACACAAACAGAATCTCTGAATTCTGGGGGGGGGGGGCGTCTTTGCAATTCCTTCTCATCTAACTGTGAGACCAGTGATTTAAGACCTGTTTCAATGGTGACTTTCAGGCCATTAATGTAGCCAGAGAATTTCTTGCAAGCCCACATGACTGTGAGAGCTTCTGTTTCGATAATGGCGTACCATATCTCTGTGTCTGACAATCCTCTAGATGCATAATATACTGGTTGCAACATCCATCCAGCTGTTCCTGAAATAAAATTACCCCTAGGCCTGTGGACAAGACATCCACTGCTATGGTAGTGGGCAGAGATGGGTCATAATGAAACAGGATATTGGGTGAGAGCAGCATGGCTTTGATGTGCCCAAACACATGCCCTTAGTGCACATCCCAGCTGAATGGCCTTTTTTGAGAAGGTGTTGCAGAGGTTCTGTGACCTGTGCCAGTTTGGGTAGAAATCTCGCCAACTGGGTCACCATGCCTGGAATAGATGATGAGGTTTCATTTTTTGTGGGTCCAACATGTTGCTTTTGCTGCTGACAATGTACCCGAAGAACCAAATAGAGGTCTTGGAGAACTCACATTTCTCAGTTTGTGGCAACTCTGCTTCCCGCAAGCATTCTAGGACAGCCGTGAGCCTCCTGTTGTGTACCTCCACCATCATGCTGTGGACCAAAGCATCACCCATATGGTGATGATACCCTCCAGGCCTTGCAAAACGGCTGACATCATGTGTTGAAAAATCTCAGGTGCCGAGGTAACGTCAAATGGCAAGTGGTTCAAACAGAATCTGCTAAAAGCGAAGATAAATGTAGTCAGCAATCAGGAATTCTCATCTGGTGGGATTTGCCAGAAGCTGCTGTTAGCATCAAGCTTTGAAAGCACTATAGCCAGATTTTTTAGCCCTATCGGCACTGCCTGCAGCGATTTCACGCTCCAACGTGGGGCTTCTGAGCCTCGCTCTAAAGGGAGTCCCGCCTTAGAGAGCTGCCGGTCAATCTGATTGGCCAACAGCTCTCTAGTCCATACAACGCCAGAAGCTGCATTGGCCAGGACTGGGACTGTAAGCGGAGGCTGAGTCCTGAGATTCCAGGAATAGGTAAGTTTTGGTGGTTTCAGGATGGGATAGTTAGGGGATGCCTGGGAGGGAGTGGACAGAGGGGGAACCGTGTGTCGGTGGTGAGGCTGTGGGGGTGGGGGGGGAGGTCCTGTGGTTACCAGACCTTAAGGAGGGGTGACCAAGATTAAAAGGGGGCTGTTGGTGGAGGCACACCCCCCCTTTCACCCCTTCCTGCCAGAGGCCTGAATCCGATTTATTTTTGGTTTTCCCCCATACACCAGAACTCCTTCCGCCAGCCTGAAAATTGATGCTGGGGGGAAACAACTCTTAAGTGGTCAATAATTGGTCACTTAAGGGCCTCAGTTGGGAAAAGGGCAGGCAGGCCAGCCAAGACCTCGCCTATCCTGGCATAAAATTGCAGAGAGGTCCGGGCGGGCAGGAACCCAACAGGAAGGCCATCTGGTGAATTTTACGCTCACACCCCATCTACAAACCCACTGGCGGGAGAACGTAAAATTCTGCCCTGTGCTTTTGGAGAGCTTAGTCATGCTGTTGTCCACCGACGATCTTGAGTGGACTTCTCTCGCCTCTGCCTTATTGAGTTGTGTCAGGTCGACGCAGATAGGGATGGGTCCGTTTGACTTCAGAACTGGGGCCATCCTGGAACATTAGTCAACTGAGTGACGGGGAGATGACTCCCATTTTGATCACCTCGTCCAGTTGTTGCTGCACTTGCTTCATGAGCAGGTATAGTGTTTTCCATGCTGTGAACACACACATGGGCTTGCAATCTTCCCTTAATGTAATACTGTATTCAGTCCTCAGTTGCCCCAATCCAGTGAAGAGTTTTGGAAGCTCTTTCTTAAAATTGGAACCAGACCCTTGCTGGTTGACATTGTCACTTTTCCGAAGGAGGTTGAGGTCGGCACAGGCTTTTCTGCTTAAAAGGGAAAATTCTTGATTGCAGACCACAAATGTCTCCCGTATTTCTTTAGCTTTGTACTGGAGTGCAATGTACCTTTAACTGGGAGCTCAATGCTGCTTGCTGCGTACAGCTATGCTGTGGGTGGCATCAGGTGTTGTGCCACCAGCCAAGTTTCCTTGTCTGAGAGGACTGTAACACTGGCTCCCATGTCCAATTTGAAGTTGGTGAAGTGACCATTTACTGAGATGTCCGCATTCAAAAGAGGCAGTCCAGGATCCTTGACCTCACTCAAGAATCAATGTTGGGTCTCGTCCTGGTGTGATACCTCAATCTCATGGGTTGTCTTGGAATCTTCCACCTATCTGAGTCTCTTAGCTTTGCATAGGTTTCTGAAGTGTCCCAGGTGGTTGCAGTTGAAACACTGTACTGAGGTTGCTGGACATTGCTCTCCCCGAGAGGTCATTTGGCTCCACAGCGCTAACATGGTCACCCAGCCTTTTGTGGTTGGTTTAGGTATTGCCTTCCTTGGCATGAAGTCTCCCTGCCCCTTTGTTGCTTTACCAGCTGGGACAGTTGGGATTGTTCTGTACCATGGCTTGCTTTCATCACTTATAGATAGGTGCTGTTGGCAGACTTCAGACTATCTGATTATTTGGATGGCTTTTTCTAGTGTAAGATGTTCCTTGGCCTGTTGTATGTCTGAAAGGGCATCGTCAGCTACTCCGACAATAATTCCGTCCTTTATGAGTTCTGACTTAAGGTCACCGTAGTCACTGCCTTCAGCCAATCTGTATAATTCGTTAATAAAAGAGTCAACAGGTTCTCCAGGCTGTTGGATGCATTTGGTGAATTTCACTCTCTCAAAAATGTTGTTGCTTCATAGAATAAAATATGTATTGAAGGATTTCAGAACTTCATCAAATTTACCTGAGCATTTGTTTATTTCTTGCCTCGAAATAATATCATCGGCTATCAGACCTAACGAATAAAGTAGTGTATTCACTTGTTCAACTTCTGCCTTTTTACCTGATACTAAAGCTATCATGTGTCTTAAGAGTAATTTCCGCCAGAATACCCAATTTTGTGCTTGGTTAGACCCTTGGATTAGTCCAAATGGTCTGATAATGTTGACTTGTTGCCCATGGTTGCTGTAAAGTTCATGTGAGCACAGCTTTAAATGATGTGCAGGTTTTAGAGATGGCACCACAGTAATAGCTTTTTCAAAGAGTCTTTCTGCACTTGTCTTGTTTTAGTGGGCTCCTGCAGTAATGGCGGTCCCGACCTCTTTGTCTTTAATTTTGTGCAGCAATTTACTCAATCAACTGTTCTGGGCCTTCTCTTCGATATTGGAGAGTTTTTTGGTGTTTTACAAACAATTCCCAACTTTAGCTGAGGTTTCTAAACCTTCCACTTCTTCTTTTCCCCCTTACAATGAACTTGGCCGCCACATGGAATGGCAGAGATGCTGAACCCGGACTGACTGTGGTGATCTCGGAAACAGGCTACGCTAGCTTCTTTTGTGCATGCTAAAGCTTTGTAAGCCATTCCTGGCTTAGAGCTGAAGTTTTTGCTCACCCTTGCTCGGTCCTTTGACTCTGCACTCTGTGGGCATTCACACTGGACCTCCACAAAATCTTGTGGAGTCCTCAACTGCACAGTGGAAATTTTATTTCTGCTTTTTTGGCTTCCAATTATGCAATGGAGCTTCTTTCAGGTGATCTCTCCCTGTGTCTTCACTTCAGGTGCTTTCATCAGGTCAGAATGCTGTTCCTTTGGCCAGGATTTTATGGTCCCTCCTGCCCATGGGATATTACAGTCCCGCCAAACTGAATGGAGATTTAAATGGTTCGCTATATGCACCGGGGGGAAACATGTCGCAGGGGGGGCCATAAAATCCTGGCCTTTAATTTTCCAACTTTTGAATTTCTGCTCCAACGTCTCTGAGGCTCTGGGTTTTTCCATTAAGTGCCACCATATTGTATGCTCAGTAGGTCTCACAAAGAGGTTCTGAGTCTTGTATGGTTGAACATTAACTGTTTTTTTTTGATAACACATAACTATATGTACGGGGTATAGCCCAATTTATGAGCTAACTCCATGCTTGCTCCTACACAGGTCTCTGTCCAGTCCACAACTGACTCTTGTCTCACGTCATGTGTCTCTTTACATCACACTGTGGGCAGTACTGTTCCCCAGTCCCACATTGACCCTTGCCATGCCAGATTCCTCTATACTACAGAGTAATAGCCTGGATTATGTGATGAAAAGTTGGGCTTGAAACCACAATCTCCTAACCCAGAGGCACGCATATTTGCTAAACCTTTACATTTTTGTGGGCAGTCAATATTTTGGGAGCCTGGTTCATGTCTGCATTTGAACATGAAAAACAGCACAAACCAGTGCCACCTAACAGCACACCTCTGCACCACCACCTACCCCGATCTAGCAACCTTCACTTCCACGACCACACTGCCCCTACCCCAATGCCACTTTCAGACTCCTCCTCAAGTCCTGTTGTCGTTGCTGCTGTGAGTCAAAGTGATTGATCGCAGCTGTATATTACGGGTGAGAATTCTTATGTGATCAGGAATTCCTGCCCACGCTATACAGCTGCATTCAATTGTTTTGGCTTATGGCAGCAACAATAAAAAGAACTGGATTGAAGCCCAGGCACTGAGGGGCAGAGACATGAAAATTCTGTAGAGGCACAGGATGAGAGTAGATCCAGTATGAACTGATGTGGAGCAAGGTTTGTGATAATGAAAGTTTAGCTTTAGTTGGGCTGGGGTAGGGTGGTGAAAGCAGAGTGCCAGCACAAACTGGGAGATAGGAGAGAGAGCCAAGCATATAAGAAGAATGCCAGATTGAACTGGAGGGGGTGCAAGAAGAGCGAATTGAAAGAAATGGAGAAGGGAGCAAGCCTAAACTGAGAAGACTGGACAAGACAAAATGTATCTGTGAACCAAGAGATGGTGAAATATTTCTTTGTAGAGGGTGGGTTTAGGAGGGTAGAGTATCTATGAACTTTGAAGGGTGGGGGTTAGATGAGTAGAGTGTTAAGATAGTTTTCTTTCAGAATATCAATGTGAATTATTTTTCTACTTTTTCAGATTAACAATCCATCAATTGTGAAGTATAAAAGTTGACATGGGAAGAAGAGTGTGGGGGATTGGACATTATTTGTGATTAAAACAACAAAGTGAGTGACTTTTAACTGCCCTCTGAAATGGCCTAGTAAGCCATTCAGTTGTGTCTAAACACTACAAAAAAGCATAAAAATAAAACTGGACAAGTCACTTGGCAGCGACCTAGGCATCAGATTTAGATACAAAGTCTCACACTCAGCCCAGTTAACCTCCCAGCACCTGGGAATTTGTTCCAGAACTGGGAGAGCTGTTCCACAGATTAGTCAAGCAACAGCCTGACATGATCATACTCAGAGAATCATATCTTTCAGCCAATGTCCCCTACTCCTCCGTCACCATCCTTGGGTACGTCTTGAGCCTCTGACAGGACAGATCTACATAGGTGGCATGGTGGGACTCCTCAACATTTACTCGTGACCCCATGCCAGAGTTTTACACCCCCATCCCCTCTCACTCCCCGGAGGTGGATAGGCAGGTGGGGGAGGGGTGTATAAAGTTGGGTACCCTGGTGGTGGTGCTGTGTCCATCACCTGCCAGCCTTAGTTAGGATTTTATCCGTGGCAGGGGAAGCATCAGGCAGCTTCTCATCCTTGCGTAAATTAAAACCCTTAAGTGGCCAGTTAATGATGGGATGGGGAGGAGGCGTGGGGTTTGAGCCTCCTGTTTAAGTTAGATGAAGATGGAGGATTCTGGGAAATTGACTGAAAGGTATGATTGTGTGAATATTATTCTGTGGAACATCTCTTCCAGTTCTTGAACAAGTTCCCAGGTGTTAGGAGGCTGACTGGCCTGGGAGTGTATTTTTTGTATCCAAATCCGATGCCTAGGTCGATGCCAAGTGATTTGTCTAGTTTCCCCATCTCCCCAGGGTAGACCCTCTTACCCTGTGTTCCCTCCTTGCCCTGATGAACCCAGCTCCCCCCACCACCCCTCTCACCAGGCCTTCCCACCTGGATTCAGCAAAACCCCGGAATTACCTTTAAGTCCAGGTACATGACATCTCTTCCTTGGGGACAGCGTGTAGTTCCAGCAGTGGCCACCACTCTCCTGGGTGCTGCTGGGACTAGAGAGCTGCCTGAATTCCATTGGCAGTCAGCCCTCGAAGACAGGACTGCCTCCCCGACAGGAGGGTGGAAATCTCACCCTGAGCAAAGTAATGGCCCAACAACCCTAAAGTCACCAAAGGGTGACCTGACCAAGCAGAGGTAAGCTTGCCCCACCTTTTCAGCCAAGGGGTGGGGGTGGGGATGGGATGGTGGGGGGGGGAATACCACCGCTTTTGTGTAAAATTCCAGCACATGAAGTCTCATGATATCAGGTCAAATAAATATGTGCAAAGAAACATGATGATCACTGCTTACCATCTTCCCTCTTCTAATGAATCAGTACTCCTCCATGCTAAGAAGCACTGAGGGTAGCAAGGATGGCAAATGTACTCTAGGTAGGAAACTTCAATGTCCATCAGTAAGAGTAGCTCGATAGCATCACTGTAGACTGAACTGACTGAGTCCTGAAGGACATATTTACCAAACTGAGCCAGTGGCAAGTAGAAAGAGAACCAACACAAGGGACAAATCTATTTTACCTCGTCCTACCTGTCATAGATGCATCTGTCCCTGACAGTATTGTTAGGAGTGACCACCACACAGTCTTTGATGAGACAAAATCCTATCTTCACACAGAAGAAACCCTCCATGTTGTGTGGCATTACCAATATGCTAAATTGGATAGATTCAGAAAAAATCTAGCAGCCCAAAACTGGGCACACATGAGGTGTTGTGAGCCATCAGCAATAGCAGACTTGTATCTACCACAGCCTCCAAGCCCATGGACCAGCACATCTGTGAATTTGCCATTACTATCAAGCCGGGGGACTAATTTTGGTTTAATGAAGGTTAAACAACAGTATGCCAGGAGCAAACTAGGCAAACCTAAAAATTAGGTGCCAGCATGGTGAAGCTAAAAAACAGGACTACATGCATGGTAGACAGCAGAAGCAGCATGTTATAGACAGAGCTTAGCAGGTCAAAACTCTGCAATTCTGCCACATCTAGCCATGAATAGTGGTGAACAATTAAATAACTAAAGGGAAGAGGAGGTTCCACAAACATCTCAATCCTCAATGATGAGGGAGCCCAACGTGTCAGTGCAAAAGACAAGACTGAAGATTTGCAACCATTTTCAGCCAGAAGTGCTGAGTGGAGAATCCATTTCAACCTCCTTCTGGGGTCCCCATCATCTCTGATGCCAGACTTCAGTTAATTCAATTCACTCCACGTAACATCAAGAAACAGATGAGTGCATTACATATTACAAAGGCTATGGGCCCTAACAACAACCCATCTATAGTACTGAAGACAAGTGCTCCAGACCTAGTTGCGCCCCTAACCAAGATGTTCCAGTGCAGCTACCACATTGAAACTTAACCTACAAAGGTGAAAATTGCCCAACTATGTCATGTACAAAAAATAGGATGAATCCAATCCAGCCAATTACCACCCATCAGTCTACTCTCAATCATCAGTAAAGCGATGGAAGGTGTCATCAACAGTGCTATCAAGTAGTATTTTCTCAACAATCACCTGCCCACCGGTGCTCAGTTTGGGTTTCATCAGGGCTGCTCAGCTCCGGACCCTGTTATAGCCTTGGCCCAAACACGGAGCAAAGAGCTGAATTCAAGCGGTGAGTTGAGAGCGATTAGTCCTTGACATATATATTAAAAAAATGACTGAACATAGCATCAAATAATCCTCGTAAAATTGATGTCAATGGAAATCAGAGGGAAAACTCTCTGCTGATTGGGGTCATATCTAGCACAAAGGAAGATGGCTGTGGTTAGTGGAGGCCAATCATCTCAGTGCCAGGACATCACTGCAGGGGTTCCTCGGGCTAGTAGCCTAGGCCCAATCATATTCAGCTGCTTTATCAATGGCCTTCCCTCCAACATAAGGTCAGAAGTGGGGATGCTCACTGATGATTGCACAGCGTTCACTTCCATTCATAACTCCTCAGATACTGAAGTAGTCTACAAATGCGACAAGATGAGGACATTCAGGCTTGGGCTGATAAGTGGCAAGGAACATTCACGGCACACACGTGCCCCGCAATGACTGTATCCAACAAATGACATTCTAACCACCTCCAGAATATGGCAAAATGTATGAAATTAAGTGTGAATAATCTAAATTTTCTGGAATGAGGTGTTTCTGGACTGCTCTACTAAATGATCCTTGTATCTTCAACATTTGCACCTCCCTTAAACTTTCATGTATTTATATTTTGCTTCTCTCTAAAAAGGTGAAAGAATGCTGTATATATCTACAGTTTAAATTACAAATCTCTTATGCTGCTACATCATTAGTATAATTATTTTTTTGAGCTGTCAATTTTTTGAAGTTATTGGTCAATTTTATTACCTTTCTAGGTTGGTATGAATGCCCAATTAAGCCAAGCTAACATGGTGTGCAAGAAGTAAAGACAACTAGTTCTCTCCCATCCGGTACTATACTGCCCATGCATAACTGCTGTGAATTTGTATTATAATTTGGATGGGTGTATGTCTATGTCAGCATACATATTAAGAGTATAATAAACTTTGCTGGTGATAAGGTGGTAGGTATTCTTTTCTCTAGTAGCTCACATAATGTTCAGTGGACAAATAAATGGTAAACGTTTCCAATATAATAGCAAGCAGTTTCCAGAGTATTATAACAATTCCCCCTTCATGGTTGCTTCTGACTTCAAAAACAGATATTTTTTCCCAACATTTTTTGTAGAGGTTAACAGAGCCACATTGTACATCTTTCAAGAAATTGCAATTTGTGGCCAGTTAAATGAAGCACTCGCCCACACATTCAAAAAAACTGTGATTAATAGCAGAGAAATTCAATTTGCAGTGCTGTGGTATGAGCAAGATTCACACAATTTGTCTGAAAGAGGGGATCAGCTTTTCAGAGCCAGGTACAGAGTTGTGAGTAGGCTAAGTTATAGCTGATACGTGAACCAAGCTTTGGATTATTATGAGAACAGCTATTATGGATTTTTGATCTTTGCATTTTATTTCTCGTGTTAATTTTCTGCATAAGGAGACAAAAGTATTGATGAAGGCTAAATATGCAAGAGTAACATAATCAGTCCAATATTTATAGGCGTCATAGTGCCTGGCCTGTAACATTGGCTTTTTTTTTTGTGGTACATTGTACTCCTGTACATTTTTGGGGAATTACGCTCTGAGTTTTAGTCTGACATACTGTGCCACATAAAGTCAGAAGACTGGGGTGAGAAACAACGAAAAATGTGACATACAGGAAAACATGTAACATGAATAATAAAGTATAGGTTTGACCAGGCAGAGAGACAGAATTGTCTAAGGGAATTCCAGAGTTTGGGGCCTAGGTGGCTGAAGGCACACACACTAATGCTGGAGCAAAGGGAATGGTGACTACACAAACACTAGTCAGATACACAGAGAATCAGGGGTCAGGGTTGGAGGGATGGAGGAGTTTAGATTTTAAAAGCTAGTAGGTTGTTAAAGGAACGGGAAATTGGGAAAGAAACCGTCATTCATTTTCCCATAAAGGAAAGGATTTGCACAATTGTCATAAAACCTTTCCAAGATGCATTCTGAATCTGGTGGGCAAGCTCATTTTATATTTGAGCATAACATGACAAAGAGGAGGAATGAAGTCCACTCTACATTCATGGGCATAATTTTAAATTTTATTGATGGATAATAGTAAAATGGCTCCCTGTTTTGCACAAAAATAAAAGCAAAATACTGTGGATGCTGGATATCTGAAATAAAAGGAGAAAGTGCTCAAAAAACTCAACAGATCTGGTTTCAGATCTGAAGAAGAGCATAATGGGATTGAAACATTGACTCTGTTTCTCTCTCTACAGATGCCGACAGACCTGTTAAGTGTTTCCAGCACTTTCTGATCTTATCCCTGTTTTACACCTTGTCTAATTTTCTTATCTATCGAAGTCAATGATAATAAACATCGGGTGGTGTTTAAAACAAGCAGTCAATTTGTTCTCTCCCATTTTTCACCCTGGAACGAAAGTTGAAATTACCCCTTTGCTTTCTGACTGAGCAATTGGCAGGAATCCACTATGAACAGCAGAAGCTAGCAATACAATGATACAACCATTTATTATTAATGTCACCTTATACAACAGGAGGTCAAAAGTTTCAAAGCATCTGATGTGATGAATAAAATTTGTTCATAAAAATAGATGCTGGCATCTTTATTCAGCTCCAATCTATTGATATGAAAACAATGTAATTATGGGACTGCTGCAACTTTAAACAAAAATGTAAAATGAGGTGGTGGGGGTGTGGGGGTGGTGGTGGTGATTGTGAACAGTACATGCTCAAATAATGTGTAGATTTCCAGCAGTAGTCTGCTTTTCTCAAATAATGTACGTTTGCTGAAGCTTATTTTTCATTTCCTTAGGAACCATATTACAATGACATTAACATGAAAACTACTTATACCCATGTACTTTTTGGCTACAGAACAAACATAATGGAGGCTCAAGATTCTTCCTGAATGTGTTAAAAACACTTAATTTTGGGCCAGAATCAACATATTTAAGAGTCAGCTCTCCTTCTTTCCCAGCAGCAGCTCAACTTAAAAGTAATGATTAAGCTTTTCAAGAAGTGACATGTGCACAAGCCATATAGTGACGTAATGAGAATAGACATTTGCACTTTGTTTAAACATCAGCCTGTCCTAAGCACTTAAGTGTTTTGTCCAATACTAATAGCTTCTGAAGCAAAATCTATTTCCATGCCCCTACATAACAAGCAGACCTGAAATTTTATTAAGCTTGAACAAAACAAAATATCTATTCAGAAACTGGAAACCAAGGCACAGATTTTCGCCACAATGGCGATCAGAGCTGCCTGAAAATCATTAGTCCGACCCTCATCTTTGCAAAGCAGGAAGGGGAGTGGCACACATTTTGTGCATGTGCTTTTTGTGGAGGCAGTTGGCCATTTAAATCAACAGCTTAAAGTGGATTATAATCCTAGCCACTTATTGGGACTATTCCAGATCAGGCAATATCCTCGGATTGTCACTCTTATTTAAGGTTGAGAAAGACAAGCCCCACAGACACTTAAATGGGTCTGAAGAACAGATCTAACTCTCCCTGAAGGAAAGAAATCACCAGAAAATATTACCGTCCTCCAGATAGTCTTTTTAACATGTTTTACATAGATTCCAATAGTTCGGATATTATAAGGGTCCGGGCATCTCTCTTCAATAACGTACCTCTCCACTAGAGAATATGCAGAGATGGGTTTTCAAGTTTTGATACAGAAGACTTTATGAGACAATATATTTTCTAAATTATCTTAACGTTTATTAAAGAACCAAATGTGCAATTCACTTTTGATGGTAATCGCAACATTGATAGTTCTAAGAAAAGTAAATATAATCTTGTTTCTAACAGAGAATCCAAGTCTTATTAATGTTACAGAGAGATATTTAAGGTATTGACTAATATTTAAAGTGGTATTTACCTTAAATCCCCAAGTAGAAAGCTACTGAGTCTAGCAAGATACCTCCATTTCAATTAAAGGGAGAACTATCATCACTACACTTCAGCAACTATGCCTTTACCTTGACAGATCATGGGTGAATCCAACAAATCTAAACATCTTGTTGTGTGGTTCCAAAATTTATACCCTAAAAGAATTAAACAAGCAGGAAGCATGCTGAGTATTTATGCTGGACATCATTCTTTGTTTTTGGTCAACATCCTCCATTTTAGTCATCATCTTTCAATCAAACAAGATACTGAGAGATGCAGATAGTGGTCACTTCCTTGCAACACCCAGTTTCTAGATTCAGTTAACAAGTTATTTGGGGTCATCCTTAAAGTTATCCTTTGTTAGTTAGATTGTAGTATCTTACAATTTACCAATGCCTTGCTGAGGTGATGGAAAGGCCAGTTCCTGTTTTTTTTTATTTCAGAACACTCTTGTGTTAGAGGATACACCAAGGATATTGTTGCCCTTGAGCATATAATTAAGACCTGGCCTGTTTATAAACTTTCAAACCTTTGTCCAGCAGATGAACTCTGCTTTTTAATTTTTAATCCCTACCTCATATGAGAATCACTCTTTTTAATCTTATAACTCCTTATTTATAGGTGGATCCTCTTATAACTTTGTTTTATAGCTGCATTCCTTCACAAGCTGCCTCTACACTAGTCGGATTTTGGTAGCCTAGGAGTGTGGATCCCGAAGTGTGCAAATTGGACCTGTTAAGAGCAGGTCTGAATTTGGTGTATTTCTTTGGATAGCCAGAGGACCCCTTTGGAGAGGTAGGATACCCTGTGGAATTTACTTTAAAATTTTATTCACAGCCCCAGAAGTGGCATAAAATAAATTTCAACTGTCTTCCCTTAACCCAAAGGAGTAGGAGGGTGGGGCTCCCGGTTTCACAGGGCAATTATTGTTGCCCCTACTGACTCATAGACCAAGAAGAACTTTGTGCTGGAGAAGGATGCATAGTGCTTTGTGTGAAGGAAGATAGAGGATGAGCATAGCCCCCTCGCACATATTGGCCATAGAAGCCAGTCACCATGAGCAGCTGTAGCTCAGAGGAAGGGCAGAAGGTCAAGAGAAAGATGCTGCTGCCCACGCACCAGGAAGGGGGAGGAGGAGAGTCAGGACAACCAGGTACTAACCCTGGGAGGGGTTTGCAGATCTAGGACATCTTACCTCAATATGACGGAGAACCAGCGTCGAAGGTGACTGAGGCTAAGCCATGAGGTGGCAACAGACATAAGTTGCTTGGTCCAGCAGCAACTCGAGCCACAATCTATCCACCCTCATGGCCTGCCAGTGGTAGTGAAGGTAACCGTCAATCTCAACTTCTATGCCTCAGGATCATTCCAGGGCTCATTCAGAAGACCTACCTGGTATATCCCAGTCAGCAGCACACAACTGCATTAAGGCTGTAACTAATGACCAATTTGATCGTGTGGGGAGTCACATTAATTTCTCTACAGATTGGTGTTTCAGATGCAGAGAGCCATGAACTTTGCCCAATTAGCAGGCTTCCCTCAGGTGCAGGGTGTTATTGGTTGCACCCATGTTGCCATAAAGGCCCCACCTCAACATATGGACACCTTCATCAACCAGAAATCCTTCCATTCAATCAATGTGCAGGTGGTTTGTGACCACAACAAGGGCCTCCTGCATGTGTGTGTAAGCTTCCCTGGCAGCTGCCACAACTCCATCTTTCTAATGAATTCCAAACTCCCTCAGCTATTTCAGCCACCAATGCAGATCCATGATTGGCTTTTGTGGACCTTAAGAACTTGGATAATGACCCCTTTTAGGAGCCCACAACCAGAGGCAGAGCACAGTAATAACAGCAGCCAAGTTGTCACTCAGAGTACCATTGAACAGGCCATTGGCATTTTAAAAATGTGCTTCAGGTGCCTCAATCACTCAGGTGGAGCTCTGCAATATGCCTCAGCAAGGGTGCCAATAATAGTCGTGGTACACTGCATGCTGCACAACATTGCACAGTGAGGGAGGCATACAAATCGATGATGATGATACCATGGGCAGAGCTCCAACTTCAGGAGGAGGAAGATGAGGAGGTGGAGGAAGGCCCTGTCCTTTCGGAAGATTCTGAAATGGATGAGGAAGAGGAGGCCACCAATGGCAGAGCAGCTGGGAGGCATGACCATGTAGCCAGGGCTGACTCTGTGCTGGAGGGGATCATCGCCAGACAGGTCCTTGTGCAAAATAGATTCTCGCAAGGTCCTCCAATATCAGCCAGTCCCTGATGAAATACTTCCACCTAAAGAACCTTGTACATTGAATCCACAATTACTCAAGGGGGTGCCTATCCCCAACAAAGGAGAAAATAAATATAATTGTAAAGAGGGGCCCATGCTGCCAAATTGCCCACAATCAAACCATACCCACAATGCTGAGAGTGACACAATGTCAGAATTCAGACCCTATACATGCTGATAGGGTTGTATGTTGTAGAACCCATGCAGATAAGACACCTCCCGCATGAGGAGCCCATAACTGGGCAACAACAGCTTTTTGAAAGAACTTGTGCACCATCTATTCCAGCCAATGGTCCAGTTTCTGACATGGACACCACATAAAACATTCCTGGCTTCCACATACTTCTGCTTACTGCACAAAGAACGTCCTGTGACAGCTGGAATGCAAATGCAGCCAAAGTAGTGGGCACAGCAGACAACCTATATTACCTTCATGATGCACAGCCTCTCGAGCTGTGATGCCTACACCTAGGCCAATGTGTAACACTGCAGTACAGATGAATGACTTGCACCCAACACTCATGCTTGAGATGCACTTGCTACCCAGCATCTGTTCATGGAGACTGAACATTGAGCCTCCCTTAAACTCAAGCTCGATGGACAGTGAAAGGAGCACCTCAGTGCTTGAGCCTTTGAACATTGGAATCTTATGTGATACAGTAAAGTAGGAAGAAGCCCTCTGAAGCATCACAAATCAGCCAACAACCTTGATCCTGCTGATGACAAGTTGAGATGGAGCTCAGCATGCCGCTCTCGTTATTAGTGGTAAGAACCACCTTCATAATGTTACCATTTTTTTCAGCTCTCTACTGTACAAACACACACTATATCATCTATAAGTGTAAGTAAATATATTCAAGAAGTGCACAAATATGATGCATACAATGTGAAAAGCATAACCACAATGAACACATTAGTGCTCTAGGTGAGACAGCAGTCTTCGCTCTTGCACACATCTCTGAAGTGCCCCCATGTTGCCTCAGAGGAGGTGGAGGCAGCCTGTTCACGTCTCTGTCTAAGTGGCAATATGAATCCTGGTGGCTGGCCTCGTCATGCAGGTACCTGTAGGGGACCTCCTTCAGAATGCCGCCTCTGCACTTCTACATGGGCAACCGTGGTCACTGGCACATGTACAGCTAATGAGGGCTCCGGCAGAGGGACTGGTGAGGTGGAGGAAGATGAGGGTGCTGAGGAGCTCTCGCTACTTTCATTCTTCTCAGTGACCTGCACAGCCCTGGGATGGGCTTAAGTGGTGTCGATGGAGCTGGCTGCTGGTGCACAGCAGTCGTCCATTCCAGCAACCGCAGTGTGACAATCCTGTTAAGGGTATGCAGCTCCTCATATATTCCATAGATGTCAGCACTCATTATCCAAATGGACTGCTCCAGGCTACTGAGGGAGGCTTGCACCCTTTCCTGGCCGAGACATTGCTCTTGCGTCCACTACAAATGCTGCTTCATGTGTCCCTTCATTAGAGTGGCCAATGTCTTATGTTCAGACCTCATACAGTTGAGCCCCAAGGGCAATGTGGAGCTCATGGCAGTGATGGATTCTTCCATTTGCAGACCAAGAGCTCTCACTGCCTCAGCGAATGCCACAAAATGTCCACACATCTGGTGCCAACTGGACAAATATCGTGGCCTTAAAGGTGACTCCTTAGGCTCCATGTTCTGGTCCACTGGAGCATCATTGTGATTCATGAAGAGCAGGTGAAAAGAGGACCTGGAGGCAGTAACCGCCACCCAGAAGAGTGGGGCAAAAATAGGTCCCAGAGGTAGTAACTACTGTTAGTATCTAATAGGTTCTGTTAATGGATGTTAAATATCTAGCAGTTTAAGCAGATAAGGTGAACAAGTGTTGGTATTAATTAGGTAATTATACTCAAATGTGTATATAAAGAAGAGTTAGCCAGCGCTGGATATCTGATGTTAGAGTGGAGAAGTAAGCTCAGTGCTGAGCAATAAACAGGCTCTACCAAAGCATCCCAGTCTCAGTATTTACTTCACAACCAGGCTTGAGATTTCTCTGACAACACCACCTAGAAGATCGAGTGAAAAGAGGACCCAGAGGCAGTAACTACCACCTAGAAGAGCGAGAAAAAATAGGAACTGGAGACAGTAGCCACCACCTAGAAGTGCGGGTGAAGAAGACCTTGAGGCAATAACCACCACCTAGAAGAGCTATGCAGTCCACTCTGTGGCTCCAGAACATAGCGGCCATGGTCTGAGAGAAATTAAATTGTGACATCACAGGAAAACAGATAAGCAATTAGTTGGTGAATATTTTTCCAGTTTATCTTCAAAACTCGTGTAATTTATTAGTAATTGTTAAGTTTTATCAGTTGTAGTAAGGATTGCTAGCAAAAGTAAAGGTTATTGGGAGCAGCAGTGTTTATTAATTATTAATTAGGAAAAATGAAGTAAATGACACATAATAAAAATGGCAGGGCATGTGATGTGTTGTTACTCCTGAATGTGGGACTTCCTAGGGTGATCCAGGGCAAACACGTCTGCAAAAAGTATCTGTACTTGAGGAATGTCAGCTCAGAGTCATCGAGCTGGAGGCTGAGCTGCAAACACTGTGACGTATCAGAGAGAGGGAAAGTTACCTGGACACTTTGTTCCAGGAGGCAGTCACACTCCTTAGGATGGAGACATCTGATTTGGTCAGTGGTGAGTGACAGGAGGCTGGCTGCAAGTGAGGCTGGTATGGCGATTCCAAAGGTAGAAGTGGAGGAACCTCGGGCTTTGCAATTGTCCAACAGGTTTGAGGTTCTTGCAGCCTGTATGTATGAAAGTGGTGGCTGCAGGGTGGATGAGCAAACCATAGCACCATGGTTCAGGAAGCCATTCAAGTGGCAGACGTTAATAGGAATGTAGTGGCAGTTGGGGCATTAAATGATTATTTAAATAGAAACAATGTGCGGAGTTACGGGGAAAAGGCAGGAGAATGGCACCAAGTCATAACGCTCATTCATGAACCAACGCATAACAGGTGGGCTGAATGGTCTCCTACTGCACCATACCAATTCTGTGATTCTGAGGGTGATAGAAACAGCTCTCTGCAGTCAAGAGTGCGAGTCCAAGTGACTGTGCTGCCTGCCAAGTGCCAGGGTTCAGGAGATCTGCTCTGAGCTGGAGAAGAACTTGCAGTGGGAGGGGAAGGATCTAGTGGTCATGGTCTATGGAGGTATCAGCAACATAGGTAGAACTAGGAAGCAGGTTCTGCTGAGGGAGTATGAGCAGTTAGGGACTAAATTAAAAAGCAGAACCTTAAAGTAATAATCTCTGGATTACTACCTGAGCCACAAGCAAATTGGTGTGGGGTAAATCAGAGCAAAGAGTTAAATAATCATTTGGTAGTACAGAACTTGAGTATTGCTGAAATAAAGAGACACGTCTAAGTTTTTCTTCTCGCACTCATAAGGACACTCGCAAGAATACCAATATAAGGAGGAAAACAACAATTTATACTATATTTGAAGGGAGTGCTGATTGGTTGATAAGTGGCATTGCCATGGAGAATGCACCACTGATGGTGACTGACAGTTAACTGCCAAGCATTGACGAAATTTAAACCAGGCAGCTTAATCCTGATTGGCCAAGGCATTGCCCAGAGGAATGAGTCAGCGAATGGCTGTCACTTACTTTGCTTAGCTGAGATAGGTGCAATGTATGTACAACACAAAAACAGAAACAGAAATACCTGGAAAAACTCAGCAGGTCTGGCAGCATCAGTGGAGAAGAGCACAGTTGACATTTCGAGTCCTCATGGCCCTTCAACAGAACCTTAGTAGAACTAATTAGTATTTCTACTAAGGTTCTGTTGAAGGGTCATGAGCACTCGAAACATCAACTGTGCTCTTCTCCGCCGATGCTGCCAGACCTGCTGAGTTTTTCCAGGTATTTCTGTTTCTGTTTTTGTTTTGGATTGCCAGCATCCGCAGTTTTTTGTTTTTATCAATGTATGTACATGTTCTTTCTGTCTGCAAATAACAGGGCCCTGTGTATTAATATATGTAGCTTCCAGTATACACAAATGCACCACATTGCGAGCCCAACTGACAATCCTAAATTGGTTGTCAGCGTAATTCTTAGCATATTGAGGATTATTTAGCAAATGTTGCCAAATTGCAGAATCACATCCAATGTTGGACAATGTGTTTTGAGCTTTGCAAGCACAGGATGATTGGATACGGTCCGTACCCTGCCTGTTGCGAACAACAGCTGGGACATACTGTTCGATATAATCCGCCAATCTTTCAGACATGCAGCCTACATACCTAACATCACACTGGCACTGGCAACAATGCTTGGCAGTTAACTGTCAGTCACCATCAGTGGTGCACTCTCCATGGCAATGCCACTTGCCAACCAATCAGCACTTTCTTCACATAAAGTATAAATTGTTGTTGTCCCCCTTATATTGGTATTCTTGCAAAGTGCCCTGATGCATGCAAGACGAAAAGCTTAGATGTGTCTCTTTCTTCAGCAATCCTAAAGAGTTAAATGTGTGACTCAAGGATTGGTGTGGAAGAAATGGATTTCAATTCACGAGGCACTGGCACCAGTACTGGGAAAAGTGGGAGCTATGCCGTTGGGATGGCCTTCACCTGAACTGTGCTGGGACAAGTGTTCTGGCGAGTCATATAACTAGGGTGATAGAGAGGGCTTTAAACTAAATAGTGAGGGTGAGGGATCAAGTTTAGGAAGATGTGATAAATTAAAGAATGAAGAAAAGGCAAGGGAGGAAGGTAGGAATAAGGGAAATGAAGAGCAGAGTGTGGCAGTAAGGGACAGAGTGTATGAACCTAAGAGTGCACCAGCAGATAAGGTGCAAGGTTAGAAAAATAGTTAAAAGGCAGAACTCGAGGCTCTGTATGTGAATACATAGCATTCATAACAAAACGGATGAAATGACGGCACAAATAGAAATTAATATGTATGATCTGCATTACAGAGACATGGCTGCAGAAAGACAAAGACTGGGACCTCAATATTCAAGGGTACATGATATTTAGGAAGGACAAGAAGCTAGGAACAGGTGGAGGGGTAGCTCTGTTAATTAAAGATGGCGCTTATACAATAGAAAGAGATTACCTTGGTTCTGGAGATTAAGATGTAGAATCGGTTTGGGTAGACACTTGTGGGAGTGGTTTATAGACCACCTAACAGTAACCACACTGTAGGACAGGGTACACAGGAAGAAATAATGGAGGCTTGTGAGAAAGGTACAGCGATAATCATGGGTGATTTTAATCTACATATAAATTGGACAAATCAGATTGGCAAAGGTAGCCTGAGTGTTTTCAGGACAGTTTCTTAGAGCAGCACATTTTAGCACCAACCAAAGGGCAGGCTATACTAGGTATGATAATGTGCAATGAGACAGGATTAATTAATGATTTCATTGTGAAGGTGCCCCTAGGCTGTAGCGATCATAATATGATTGAATTTCATATTCAGTTTGAGGGAGAAAGGAATGGATCTAAGATGAGTGTTTTAAACTTAAATAAGGACAATTATGATGCAATAAAGACAGAGCTGGCTAAAGTGAACTGGAAAATTAGGGATTCAGGGATAGGTCAGTAGAGATGCAGTGGCAGACATTTAAGAAGACATTTCAGGATACTGAGAAAAGATATATTCCAGTGAAAAAGAAAGAGTCTAAGGAAAGGACACACCATACATTGCTAACTAAGGAAGTTAAAGATATTACGAAATTGAAAGAAAAAGTGCATAGTTCTGCAAAGATGAGTGGCAGTTCAGAACAGCAAAGAATGACTGAAAGACTAATAGGGAGGGATAAATTAGAGTATGAGAGAAAGCTAATTAGAAATATAAAACCAGATAGCAAGAGTTTCTACGGGTATTTAAAAAGGAAAAGAGTAAGTAAAGTGAATGTTGGTCCTATAGAGAGTGAGAATGGGAAATTAATAATGGGAAATATGGAAATAGCAGATGAATTGAGCAGATATGTTGTGTCTGTCTTCACTGCAGAGGAATCAAATAACAACCCAGAAATAATTGTGAATCAGGAGGTGAAAGGGAGGGAGGAACTTAAAACAATAACAATCACCAGGGAACAGATACTAAGAAAATTATTAGAACTAAAAGCTGACAAGTCCCCATGTCCTAATGGACTTCATCCTAGAGTCTTAAAAGAAGTGACTGCTGAGATAGTAGATACATTGGTTTTAATTTTCCAAAATTCCCTAGATGCCCCAAAGGTCCCATCAGATTGGAAAATAGCAAATGTGACTCCACTATTCAAGAAAAGAGGGAGACACAAAGCAGGAAACTGCTTAACATTAGCTTAACACGTGTCACAGGAGAATTGCTGGAATCTATTATTAAGGAGATTATTATGGGGTACTTAGTAAATCTCAATGCAATCAGGCAGAGTCAGCATGGTTTTGTGCAAGGGAAATCATGTTTGAGTAATTTACTGGAGTTCTTTGAGGAAGTAACAAGCAACGTGGATAAAGGGGAACCTGTGGATGTGCTGTACTTAGATTTCCACAAGGCATTTGACAAGGTGCCACATCAAAGATTTATTATGACACAACCGATGGTAAATGCTGAGTTGTTCAAATCCCAGAGGGAAACTTGAAACAACTCTCATAACCAATTTTGCAGTTTCTATGTTTTGAGATGTAGGCTTTGAATTCAATAGTAATAAGACCATCGAGTCTCAAGGTTTTTATAAAACTAAATTAAACATTTATTAATACAAGCAAGGTTGTAAGCACATACATATGTCTATGATTAAGACACACACTCATAAACACAGACACCACTAGAATTCTATTTTAAAAATAATTTCCACTAACATAATAGACATTAATATATCTTCATGACACGTTCTTATTCAAAATAAGAGCTCATGGTGTAGGGGCTAATATATTATCATGGATAGAGGATTGGTTAGCCAACAGGAAACAGAGACTAGGCATAAATGGATCATTTTGCAGTTGGCAAGATGTGACAAGTGGAGTGCCACAGGGATCAATGCTGAGGCCTCAACTATATACAATTCATATCAATGACTTGGGTAAGGGGACCTATGTATGGCTGCTAAATTTGCTGATGACACATAGATAGGTAGGAAAGTAAGTTGTGAAGAGGACATGAGGAATCTGCTACGGGACATAGTTTAAGTGAGTGGGCAAAAATTTGGCAGGTGGAGAATATTGTGGGAAAATGTGAATTTGTCTACTTTGGCAGGAAGAATTAAAAAGCAGCATTTTATTTAAATGGAGAGAGATTGCAGAACTTTGAGGTACAGAGGGATCTGGGAGTCCCGGTTCATGAATCACAAAACTGTAGTCTTCAGGCACAGCAAGTGATTTGGAAGGCAAATGGAATATTGTTGTTTATTGCAAGGGGAATGGAATATTAAAGTTTTGCTATAGGTGGTGAGACCACATCTAGAATATTGTATACAGTTTTGATCTCCTTATTTAGAAAGGATATAAATGCATTAGAAGCAATTCAAAGAAGATTCATTCGGTGATACCTGGAATGGGGGAGGTTATCTTATGAGGAAAGGTTGGACAGACTGGGCCTGTAAGCATTAGAGTTTAGAAGCTTGATAAGTGATCTTATTGAAACATATAAGATCCCGAGGAGACTTGATATGGTATATGATGAAAGGATGTTTCCCTTTGTGGGAGAGACTAGAACTAGGGGACATACTTTAGAAATAAGGGGTCTCCCATTTAAAACAGAGATAAAGAGACATATTTTCTCTCAGAGGGCCTTGAATCTTTGGAAGTCTCTTCCACAGAGAGCGATGGAGGCAGGGTCATTGAATATTTTTAAGGCAGAGGTAGATAGATCCTTGACTAACAAGGAAGTCAAAGGTTATTGGGGGTAGGTGGAATGTGGACTTCAGGCCACAGTCAGGTCAGCCATGATCTTATTGAATGGCGGAGCAGGCTGGAAGGGTCAAATGGCCTAATCCTGCTCTTAATTCATATGTTCATGTGTGTCCTCCCTCTTCCAAGGGGATCTGTGCATATATGTCTCTAACTCTGACACCTCCTCCTACACTTTGGTGCAGTGACTTCCACCCTATGCCACTGACTCTAC
This sequence comes from Cetorhinus maximus, assembly GCF_964194155.1. Classification (NCBI taxonomy): domain Eukaryota; kingdom Metazoa; phylum Chordata; class Chondrichthyes; order Lamniformes; family Cetorhinidae; genus Cetorhinus; species Cetorhinus maximus. The sequence goes on from NC_135880.1 coordinate 56,169,532, forward strand.
AAACACGCTACATCCCTACAAAGTGTTGGTATCTGAGTTGGCAGAGTGTGGGCAAGCATGATGTGATGCTACCTCCTTGGACATCTCTTCCTTCTCGTGATGCCCAGGGGATGACTGACCCAGTGGTGAGGAGGGGGGTGGTTGAGGAGCGGAGTTAGCACCTGTGTGGGATACAAGAGGAGTTAATTTGGATAGCCCTTCTCATTGTGAAAGCAAGCTCTGATGCAGCCACTGCCTTAACCATTCTCGCAATGCCTGTATGACACAACATCCTTCACTACCTCTTATGTCAACGGATATCATGAGCTCTCCGTTACCAACATGGGCCAAGCCAATTTCAACACCGCCTTTATCATCTGCTAATGGCACTTCACCATCACCAAAAGGCACTCTAGAAATCCCCACAGCCATCTGTTTCACGAGACGGATGTGTCTTAGCCAGGCAGACCCACCCCCTATCCAGGCCATCTCCATGGCATTCCTTGCCCTTTTAGTTGGCAACAACAACATGAATTTATGTTAGTCTGATAAATGGTGATTGGAGGGATATTGCTCTTCAATGTGTCTGTGCATCACTGTGCTCATTCACATGTGTTCTGTGCACACTGTCATGAAATCATTGCTATATGTGTCCCTGGGTGTTAAATTAGCAATCTGTGGAGATTGTAACATTTAAGGTATTGGATGTTCCAATGCTTTTTACATTAGTTCCTGCCTAATAACAAGGGCGGGATGCTTTGGGGGTGCTTTGATAGGTTAGTTCAAGGGTCAGTGAACAGCTCTTCTTGAGTCAGTCAGTTTTTGGAGAGTCAGGGGCAGGGGGAAGAAGCTAGCTCTATACAATCAAAGTGCTGCTGTTAACTCTGAGAAGCTTAAAAGAGGGCTCAGTGGATGCTCTGGTAATTGAAGAGGGCCCAGGGGAACCCTGGGAGTCATGTGTAGCTTGATACAGCTGGGAGACAGGAGTCTGGAGAAACTCAGGGACAATGCCAGCTCAGTGAAGCTAACAGTCTAGCAAAGAGCTGAAATTACACCAGTAATGAAAAGGTTGAAGTGCAGACTTGGGAATCCAGCGAGAAGGAATCTCAGAGGGTGAGAGTGGAACCCTGTGAGGTGGAAGATTGTTAAGTGGGAGTGACGTTTGGAAAGAATTCCAAGAAGAGATCTTTGAAGATGAAGCTGGGAATCCCTCATAAAACAGAGTGTTTACTGACATCTGGGTGGGTTCTTGAGAAATCCATGGACTCTGTCTTGGTTGCATTTGTCAATTACTCTGTAATGTGATGTGTTCAACCACAGTACGTCTGTTAATCCGCATGTATCTTATACTTACCCTGAATATTAGAGTATAAGATACATATTGTAAATAGTATTATCTTTCTGAACTTGTATAGTAAATTTTGTTTTTGTTTGTTCAAAATACATGGAATCTTGTGGCTTTATTCCAAAAATGGGTGTCTTGAATCTCAACCTTTATCTACTTTAAACAAAAGGTTATTGGTCCCTAACCAGATTTCCCCCGGGGTCTGGCCAAGGATCATAACAACGTCGAAATGAACTGTGTATATATTCAAGCCTCATTGCTGAAGCAGAGGTATGTGCCAGGTCTCTCACCTTAGCTGCAGCATGCAGGTATAAACCTTCCCCTGGATCTCTGTGTGGATAAGCCAAGCTACTCACCTTGCTGGAACACAGCAGGTCATTGAACCTTTTCTTGCACTGAATCCATGAGAACTGATGGCCTCTTGCTGCGCTTACTGCAGCCACAATTTGCATCCAGGCCTTGGTTGCTGCAGGAGCATTTACAGCAACCATCAGGGTAGAGGACTGGTCTCCTCTTCTGGTCCTTTTTCACCAAAGCTTGTAGGTGTTGGTCAGAAAATCGTGGGGCAACTGGATCCATCCCTTTCCTTGCATCTCTCTGTGATATTCTATGAATAAAATGTAAGGCACAAAGGGTTGAGAGCCATTCAGATTATAATGCTCTCATTCACTGTTGTATGCTTATATATACTAACCATTTTCACCATATCATCAATGATTACTGGTAAGATTTGGTCGAGAAAAAGTCTTTGGGCAAATGCTTGGTGCCATAAATGTTGTGGTTGTGACTTCAAGGTAGCATGCTGTGCTCCACGACTACAGACAGCCTGTTGGTTTCCGACCCCTTGGTCATACTGTTATGATGTGCCAGTGTGCAGCTGTGAGGGACCTGGTCAAGGGTTAACAGTATAGGTGCATCCTGATAGATGGGTGGCAAGAGAGCAAGTGGGTGAGATAATGAGCATGGAACTGTTCATCATTCATCCACCCACTGAGTATTGGCAGCTAACTACATGACTGCATAATAACTGCACAAGGCAGTGGTGACAAGACAATGGCCAGGATTTTCTGGCCCCACCATTGCGAGACCCACTGTGGGAGATTCAGCGGCCCAACCAAAAGTCTATTGACTTTTGACAGGCCCGAAAGATCCCGACAGTGGGCAGGGCTGGAAAATCCTGCCAAATGCCATCTCCATGGCTGTGTCTTGTGAATCCGCTCCTTGCTTTCAGTTATTCAGTACAGTACACTTTGATCTGGCAGCAACAATGACAGGGCCATCCGTCCCAGAATCAGCTAACAGTTGGACAATATTTGTAATTTTGACACTCACCTGACAATGCAATGATGTCTCTTCTGAGGCATAGGGGCCATCACCATTTACCTACCTCTTAAATAGGCTTTTCAGAAGGCCCTGCACCCAAGTCTCCCAACCTGCACTGGGCCCGCCTCTGACTCCTCATTACTTCTGGAGTTGTTCTAGCTTGCCCCCACCAATACCGCCCCCCCACTACCCCCGCCCAATAACCGCCCCCCCCCCCCCCCCCCCCACCACCCCACCATCCCCCCCACCACCCCGCCCCGGGACCAAAATTCAGAAGTTCGGACAGATATTTTGAAAGGTCGTGTTCTTGGAGCCAGGAATTCTCCCATCTTTATGCATCCGACCCAGAAGCGAAAACCTGGGCCTGAGCGTACATGTTGCAGTGTGTAAAATTTTGGCATAACTATTTGCAGTATTTTCTTTTGTACCTTTTTCTTAGGGAAGCTAAGCTTTCTGGTCTTGAAAATTTGCTTTGTGATAGCTTGAATTGCAATTTTACTAAGTCTGATAAAGCATTTGTGCTTTCTTTAAACCTTTCAATATAAAATAAAGAAAAGCTAATCCAGAAAGCAACTGTTCCCAGATGCTCCTTTAAGTCCTATAAGGTCACTGTTTCCCTAAATGAACCAGGCTGAGAGCAGTACAGACTGAGAATGACATAGAACTGACAGATCTAAATTACACAGCCAGCTTCATTCGCACTGTTGCCTGGCCAGGAAAAATTGAGCTATGTGCAGGTGTGCTTATATACAGGTGCTAATCTCTGCTTGCTAGTATACGAATGCTGGTCACATTTAATTTCCAGCTGTCTTGCTGGCTCTCTGGTTACATTAAAATGCATTAAATACCTTTTAAAAACACTTTCATCTTCATTTTGCTGATGGCACTGTAGAGTGAGGCTGCCTCTTGGAAGAAGGTGCCTAATAACTGATTTTAAACACTTCCCTAAAGTCATTTCAGGCAACTGGATACAAAGAGCTGAAATATTTCACATTGGCATAGACTGTACACTGTAACTGGTGAAGAGTTATGTACTAAAATGCATTATACATTGCCAAAAATAATATTGTCAGAGCATGTTGGAGTCAAGTTTTGCTGGTACCACCTCGGTGTAAAGCATTGCCCAGGTGGAGCACTATGTAGAAGGTCAGAAGGAAAAGATTGCATGCCTGGAATGGAGCATATCTGAAGTTCTTTTCATATCAATTACTGGAACATGAGTCCAGTAGGCCCCATTATGGGTGTGTGATTGCTGCCGCTTGAACTTTCTCTTTGCGATAATTTCTTATGAGGCAGTACAGGTAAAAGTCAAATAATTTCCTCCAGATATCATCGTGATAAAAGGGATAAATTCTGCTCGTTAGCGCATGGACAGTCAATTGGAGGGCAGGTTGCCTGTCATAGAACCTGCCAGATTTTCATTCACCGGGCAGCTCTCGAGGGCAGAGCTTCCTTGCACTGAGAGGCGGAAGTCCGACCCTCACCTCCTTAAGGCCACTGGTAGCAAGTTATTGCTGCCTGGTGGGCTTGTTGAGCATCAGCCAGTGTGGCACCGACTTTCATATGAGCATACGAATTAAGAGCAGGAGTAGGCCCCTCTGGCCTGCTACACCATTCAATAAGATCAAGGCTGATCTGAATGTAACCTCAACCCCACATTCCTGCCTACCCCCAGTAACTTTTTACCCCCTTGTTAATCAAGAATCAATCTAACTCTGCCTTAAAAATATTCAAAGACTCTGCTTCCACCACCTTTTGAGGAAGAGAGTTCCAAAGACTCACCACCCTCTGAGAGAAACAAATTCTCCTCATCTCTGTCTTAAATGAGTGACCCCTTATTTTTAAAGAGTGACCCCTAGTTCTAGATTCTCCCACAAGAGGAAACATCCTCTCCGCCTCCACCCTGTCAAGACCCCTCAGGGTCTTAAAGGTTTCAATTAAGTCTCCTCTTACTCTTCTAAAACCCAGTGGATACATGCCTAACCTGTCCAGCCTTTCCTCATAAGACTATCCACCCATTCCTGGTATTAGTCTCATAAACCTTCTGTGAACTGCTTCTAACGCATTTACATCTTTCTTTAAATAAGGAGACCAGTGCTGTACATGGTACCCAGATGTGGTCTCACCAATGCCCCGTACAGCTGAAGCATAACCTCCCTCTCCTTCTGGGGAGGCAAGCAATACGTGCCTCCCTGAAAAATTCAGCCCTTGTGTAGACATTTTAAAGCACTGTAAATTAAAACAGCTACACACATAGAAACTAGTATCATACCTGCATAGGTTCAAGATATAAAATATACATCAAAGTGGGAATGAGGATGATGGAGAAAAGCTTAAATCTAGTGACTCCTTCACCTTTCCTTTCTGCTGCGGGTAATTCAAGACCAACTTGCTTGCTACAGGGATGGACAGTCTGGATGCAGCAGCAATCCGCAAGAAAGCAATACACGTACATTGTCCCAGAGCAGAGGGCCAGCGAATATTCAAGCAACACAAAGCTAGATGGGAGGGTGAGCTGTGAGGAGGATGCAGAGATGCATCAGTGTGATTTGGACAAGCTGAGTGAGTGGGCAAATGCATGGCAGATGCAGTATAATGTGGATAAATGTGAGGTTATCCATTTCGGTAGCAAAAACAGGAAGGCAGATTATTATCTGAATGGCTATAAATTGAGAGAGGGAATGTGCAACGAGACCTGGGTGTCCTTGTACACCAGTCGCTGAAGGTAAGCATGCAGGTGCAGCAGGCGGTAAAGAAGGCAAATGGTATGTTGGCCTTCATAGCCAGGGGATTTGAGTACAGGAACAGGGATGTCTTGCTGCAATTATACAGGGCCTTGGTGAGACCACACCTGGAATATTGTGTGCAGTTTTGGTCTCCTTATCTGAGGAAGCCTGTTCTTGCTAAAGAGGGAGTGCAGCGAAGGTTTACCCGACTGATTCCTGGGATGGCGGGACTGACATATGAGGAGAGATTGAGTCGGTTAGGATTATATTCGCTGGAGTTCAGAAGAATGAGGGGGGATCTCATAGAAACCTGTAAAATTCTAACAGGACTAGACAGGGTAGATGCAGGAAGGATGTTCCCGATGGTGGGGGAATCCAGAACCAGGGGTCATAGTCTGAGGATCTGGGGTAGACCATTTAGGACTGAGATGAGGCAAAATTTCTTCACCCAGAGAGTGGTGAGCCTGTGGAATTCATTACCACAGAAAGTAGTTGAGACCAAAACATTGTATGTTTTCAAGAAGGAGTTAGATATAGCTCTTGGGGCAAAAGGGATCAAAGGGTTTGGGGAGAAAGCGGGAGCAGGCTATTGAGTTGGTTGATCAGCCATGATCATAATGAATGGTGGAGCAGGCTCGAAGGGCCGAATGGCCTACTCCTGCTCCTAGTTTCTATGTAACTCACAGAAGACATGTTTATGTTTGATACGGTGGTAATTGCACTTGAAAAATGCTTCAGCCAGGGAAAAGTGTTTAAACAGTATAATATCTGCCAGAGATGCCAGGGAAATGGTGAGCCCATTAAGCAATATCTGGCAGCAATTGGCTTCTACATGTAAATTTGGCACACTAGCCAATGAACTAATTTGTGACCAATTAATTGAAAAGATGACAATTCCACGAATTAGGGTACGAGGAGGAGGATTTAATCTTGGGAAAAGTCACAGCCTTAGAGTCCAAATCAAATCTGCCATGTTAGATTCAAAGAGGTTACACAGAAATGCACCCTCTGACCCAGGGTTGCAGACACTGCTTACCCAAGCAGCTCACATGCAAGCGTTATGGTCAAGGAGACCTCAACATTCTCATCAACCTGCGCCCCTAACACTAAGTGATGCTTGACAGTGAGCAGACCAAGATATTTCAAGGCCAACGACTATGGGAATACATTGCCTTTTCTAAAGAGCAGCTGTGATATTGATCATCCGCCTCATCAAGTTGATCATGCAGAATGACAACCTCAAATTTATAGACCTCAGCATAGTCATCAGAGACGTTTGTATCTCAAAGAGGTTTTCTGTACTTAAAAAAAACAGACAAGCTGAATTCTAAGAAATGACTTGATATATATATGTCTGTTGTTTAGGATGATTTAATTTAAGAAGGAAAAGATGTTGTGTTCAGTTGTTCTATGTTTGATTAAGTGAGTCTGTTGCCATTGACACTCACTGTGCTTGATTGATTAATCCTGTGTCTGGACTTGGAGAAAAGGAACAAAAAAAATAAAAAGAAGCGGAATCCAGAGCTAGAAGTTTGGAGTAGACATTCTAAAGCGCATATAAATAAGTGTCATTTCTGCATAGATCCAAGATATAAAATACATAATAAAATGATTGACCGATCAAATAAAAACTCCTTGCTTCGGTTGCTCATAATATGCAGAGTTCAGACCGTATTGAACCAGACCGTGCTTGCAAAACCCAGAACATAACATCTGCTGTTAGATGTGATCCCGTGACTGGGCAGTAACTCTTTCGAGTCAAAACAATTAACTAAATTAACAATAACTCTTGTAGAGTTAAAACAATTAACTAAATTAACAATAACAAGGGAGAAATCAAGCACAGCCCCTAAGTCAGGTCAGCTGTAAAATCAAGGAAAAACTTTAAAGGAACCTTACAAACATTAAACCAAAATGTGATTAAAGGGGTCAACAAAACACCCCAGTCCCCGCGGCGCCCACTGGGCACGGAAGGCCTTGATGGTGCCGGCAAACACCACGTACTCCCTCTCCAGGGACACCCGGCCGCGAACGTAGCCGCAGAAGAGGGACAAACAATCGGGCGGGACTCCCCCCTCGATCGCCCGCTGCCTGGACCTGTTAATGGCCAACCTGGCCAGGCCCAGGAGCAGGTCCTCCTCCTTCCCGACCCCCTTCCGCACCGGGTGTCCGTAGATCAGGAGCGTGGGACTGAAGTGCAAACAAAACAGCAACAGAAGGTTTTTTAAATAACTAAAAAGGGAGTGCAGCCTATAACACCCTATATAAACATGGTCCACGGACTCCACAAGACCGCAAAAAGAGCAGGTGTCTTGGGAGTCCGTGAACCTACACATTCTACGGTTGTATGGGACTGCTGCATGCAACACCCTCCAACCCAGGTCCCCGATAGAAAACGGGAGGACACCTCCGTAGAGGGCCTCCCATCGGGGGCCTCCACCGCCGGACGGCAACAAGGCATGCCAGGGCGTGTCCGGGCGGCGGACGAGGGCGAGAAAATGGAAGGTGTGCAGCAGCAGTCCGTACAGAAAACCCCTCCGTGCCGTGCCAAATGGCACGGAGGGCATGTCCCCGAGGCGGCTCATATTATTGCCGGGCACCAGCACCCAAGGGAGGGTTCGGGGCTTGGGGCCAATGTGGAATTCCATCCGAACAGGGGAATGTTCAGACGGAAGACCACCGCGCACCTGGGCCACCTCGAGACCTAAAATGACTTCGGGTCTGAGCACGACCGTCCTTAGGTCTTGGATGGCATCGGCTGCGACCTGGACACTCACTGACGTGCGACGCGCCAACTCCTGCGGGAGCATCCAGCCCAGTCCTCCGCCACCCAGCACATCCCCGATCCTGGTCACCCCGGCAGCCACAGCCCTCCTCTCCGCCAGCCACTGAAAGGGACGGAGGGGCGGATTCCTGAGCAGCGGCTCTCTGATGATAGCCACTACTCCTGATGGGGGAGAGCTGCGTCGTGAGGCGACCACGTTCCAGACTTTGATCAGGTCCTGGTAAAAGACGGGCAATGCCTGTAAGGAGCCACTGAGGCCCCTCTGCTCTATAAACAGGAGCTGCACGTCATAATTCAGGCCGTGCACCTGGCGGAAGAAATACGTCGCCAGGGCACACCATCTCGGAGGAGGCTCGACGTAAAGGTATCGCTGCAGGGTCTGAAGACAGAAAGTCGCCACCTGTGTGCGTAGGCACACTAGCGCCTGACCGCCCTCCCTAAGCGGGAGACTCAGAACCTTAGCAGCGACCCAGTGCAATCTTTTGTCCCAGAAGAAGTCGACTAACATTCTCTGGATTTTTGCGACAAAGTCCGGGGGAGGGGTCAAAGTGACCAGGCGATACCACAACATGGCGGCAATCAGCTGGTTTAGTGACTGGGCAGTATTTGCTGAATAATTTTGACTGTGCTAACAGCTATACTAACAACCAATTTAAGATAGTCAGTCAACATTGTAACATGGTTCATTTACACTTGCTAGAAGCCACATACATTCATACACAGGGATCCATTCTCTGCAAGCAAAAGGAAAATGTTCAGGCCTTTTTTCGAATTAGCCAGAAACCTTGGGAGCCAATAGTTTCCTATTGCTTTCTCCATGGCAACTTCAGCCAATCAGAGTCAACTTGCCAACCAATCAGTGCCCATTTCTCTTGTAGTATAAATTGTTGTGATAGTTTGATTTTTGATATTTGGCTTCCTTGCATTTGTCCTGATGAATGCAAGATGAAAAGCTTTAGCAACATGTCTCTTTTCAGCAACATCAGAGTTTTTGTAGCAAGAAATTTGAAAAACTTACAGAAATGCTGAAAACTTGGGAAGATCAACAACATAAACAACATAACAGCTTTAACATCATAAAATGTCCAAAGATGCTTCACAGGTATGTTTTAAAACAGAATTTAACACCAAGCGATATAAGGAAATATTAAGGGAAACAACAAAATGTTTGATAAAGGAGGTCGGTCTTAAACCTAGTGACTCCTTTACCTTTCCTTAACTTAACTTAAAGGAGGAAAGAGAGTTGGAGGGAATTTCAGCAGTTTGGGCCTTGGCAGCTGAAGACACACACACCAAATGTGGCTTAAGTGGTGAGAATTAGAGGAGTGCAGATATTTTGGAGGGTTTTATGACTGGAGGCGATTAGAGGTTTGAAGGGGCAAGGCTTTGGATGGATTTGAAAACAAGGATGAGAATCTTAAATGCAAGGTGTTGCTTAACTGGGATCCAATGTAAATCAGCAAGTACAGACCTTGTAGAGTCATATGGGACAGAAGAAGGCCACTCGACTCATTAAAGTCATGCCAGCTCTCTGTGAAGCTCAGTCCCAATCAGTCGCATTGCCAGCTCTATCCCTGTAGCCCTGCAAGTTTATTTCCCTCAAATGTCTACCAATTTCCTTTTGAAATCATTAATTGTGATGGATAAATGGGATTTGGTGCAAGTGAAGACATGAGTAGCAGAGTTTTGGATGAACTTAAGTTTACAGAGGGTATGACATGAGAATCCAGCCAGGAGTGTGTTGCAACAATTAAGTATAGAAGTAGCAAAGGCATGGATGAAAGTTTCAGCACAAGTGAACAGAGGCAGGGATAGAGTCCCTGTTACAGTAATGTTACAGAGGTGGAAATAGGCAATCTTAGATGGTACAAGCATGAGGTCAGGCTCATCTGAAGGCCAAATCTGACACTAAACTTGTGAGAAATCTGGTTCAGCCTCAAAAAATTGCCAGGAAGAGGATTGGAGCTCCTGGCAAGGGAATGGTGTTTATGGCAAGGTCCAACGTCAATATTTCAGTCTTTTCAATATTTAGTTGAGGCAAATTTCTGCTCATCCAGTATTGGATTTCAAACAAGCTGTTTTCCAATTTCGCAATGGTGAAGTGTTTGAGGGAGGTGGTTGTGAAGCAGAGCTGAATGTTGTCGGTGTGCATGTGGAAATTACTTCTGCATTTTCAGGTGATGTTGCCAAGAGGCAGCGTATGGATGAGAAATGGGGGGATGGGGAGGAAAAGGATCGATCCTTGGAGGACAACAGAGGTAATGGTGTGGTAAGAGAAGACATTGCAAGTGACTTTCTGGTTACAATTAGATGGATAAGGTTGGAACCAAATGAGTGCAGTCCCACCCAGTTGGACGACAGTGGAGAGGCATTGGAAGATGATGTGATCAACCATGTCAAAGGCAGCAGACATGTCAAGAAGGAAAAAATGCGACTAATTTGCCTTGTCACGGTCAAATAGGATGTCATTTGTGACTTTGATAAGGATTGATTCAGTGCTGTGTTGGGGCAGAAACCTGATTGGAGGGATTCAAACATGGAGTTCTGGGAAAGATGGAAAAGTGATTAGTTAAACAGCCATTTGAAACATTCAACCAACACTGAAACATGTGATAATTTCCAGCTAAATAAATAATGTACATCATGATAATTATGATTTGTTGCCTCTCCTTAATTGCCCTTGAACTCAGTGGCTTACATGGCCTTTTCAGAGGGCAGTAAAGAGTCAGCCACATTGTTGTGGATCTGGAGTCACGTGTAGGCAAAACCAGGTAAGGTTGGCAGATTTCCCTGTCTAAAGGATTTAGTGAGCTAAATTATTTTTAAGACAATTGATGATAGTTTCATGGTCACCATTACTGAGGCTAGCTTTATAATAGCTTGATAATAGCCTAATAAAGGAAGGAAATCTGCCGTCCTTACCTGGTCTGCCCTCCATATCACTCCAGACCCACAGCAATGTGGTTGACCTTTAAATGCCCTCTGAAATGACATGGCAAACCACACAGTTGTATCGAACCACTACAGAAAAGTCAAAAAGGAATGAAACTGAACTGGGCAGTGACAAATTTCCGCTCCCAGGCAGCATTTTTTTAATGATTAAAATATTGCTACCATTTGTGTTCATTATGATCTATGAGCTTCCACACAATCAACAATAAACATTTCTCAAATTTTCACTTGTGGTCCAAATAGGCAAAACAAACTCATTTAAAATGTCAGCCCATTTATTAAGATTGGTTTCTACATTGTTTTTTGTATTTGTTCATGGGATGTGTGTATTACTGGCAAGGTCAACATTTATTGCTCATTCCAATTGCCCTTGAAGGTGGTATGAACCACATTTTTGAATCACCACAATGTGTGTGGTGTAGGTACTTCCACAGTGCTGTTATGTAAGGAGCTTCAGGACCTTGACTCAGTAACAGTGAAGGAATGGTAATATATTTCCAAGTCAGGATGGTGCATGGCTTAGAAAGGAAGTTGGGGGTGGTGATGTTACCATGTGTTTGCTGCCCTTGTCCTAGGTATTAGAAGTCATGGGTTTGGAAGGTGCTATTAATGAAGGCTTGGTGAGCGACTAGAGTATATCTTGTGTATGTACACACTGCAGCCATGATGCACCCATGGTGGAAGGAGTAGATGTTTAGGCGATGAATCGGATGCCAAGCAAGCAGAATTCTTTGTCCTGGATGGTGTCAAACCTCTTAAATGTGGTTGAAGCTACACTTATCCAGGCAAATGGAATATATTCCATTACGTTCCTGACTTGTACTATTTGATGGTGGACAGGCTTTGGGGAGCCAGGAGATGAGTTACTTCCTATAAAATTCTGAGCATCTGACCTGCTGTTGCAGCCACCGTATTTGCATGGCTTTTTCAGTAAGTTCCTGGTTGACAGTGAAACCCAGGATGCTGATGGTGATGGTAGTGCTGTTGATTGTCAAGAGAAAGTGGTTATACTCCCTTGTTGGAGATGGTCATTACTTGCCACTTATCAGCCCAAGCCTGAACGTTGTCAGGTTTTGCTGCATGCTGGCATGGACTGTTTCATTATCTGAGGAGTTGTGAACGGAACTGAACATTATGCGAACATCATCGAACATCCACACATCTGACCTTATGTTGGAGAGAAAGTCATTGATGAAGCGACTAAAGATGTATGGGCTGAGAACACTACTCTGAGGAACTCCTGGTGCGAAGATGATTGGACTCCAACAAACACAACATCGTTCTTTGCACAAGATATGACTCCAACCAACGGAGAATTTTCCTGCTAATTCCTATTGACTTCAATTTTACTGCAGCTCAATTATGCCACATTAGGTGAATAAGGGCAGTTACTCGCAACTCTCCTCTGGTATTCAGTTCTTTTGTCCATATTGACCAAAGCTGCAATGAGGTCTGTACCTGAGTGGTCCTGGCAGAACCCAAACTAAGCATCAGTGAACAGATTATTGTGAGTAAGTGCTACTTGAAATCATTGTCCGCGACAATGTCTATCATTTTGCTGATGATTGAGGGTGTACTGATGGGGCAGTTATTGGCCAGATTTGATTTGACATGCTTTTTGTGAGTCTATAACAAAGTGTACCATGTTGATTTTGATTTCTGGAGTATGCTGTCGGGTGTATGGTGGCTGAACTGAAGAATATGTCTAGGATGCTTGAGTTTTAATAGATAAGCACAATGTATGCTACTTTGTATTTGAATATGATGATGAGAGCAGTTAAACTGATGAGTCGAGAGAACAACTAATTCCTTAAAGCTTTGAGAACTCAAACGTCTACATCTTGTGTAATAGTTTTGCCAAGGTTGGAAGGAAATGTTTAACTTTTTTTTGCCTGATATATATTCAGCTGGCTGATAACAAAATTACACTACTGCTACACTTCAATGGCCCTTTCCAGGTCTAACCTTGGATTTGAGGTGGTTCTTCAGAATAAGTGCTCTTTAGCTGCTGTTCCTTACCGACAGATGTGAATAATGTAATTAGGACACAGAATTTAAATGGTAGATCATGTTCCTTGCTTGGAAATCAATAATCCAGAGATATTGAAAATATTATTTGCCAGGAATTTCCTGTGCATTTGCACCCAGAGACATGTGCAATTGGTGCACAAATCAAATATCTGACCTTAGCGATTGCAGACTTTTGGGCGTAGGTTAGTGACAAGTAAATATAATACCCAAGGGTTCACACGCTTTTACAGCCATCTGTTCATCCCTCTGAAACATCTCCATCCAACGCATCTTCACCTATCAAACTCGCCACAGCCCCAAGTTTCAAATGCGAGTTTCCTACATCTGTGCCTGTACAGGGGTTTCTTCAAACAGAGATCAGATTTTCAGATGCAGCAGGAATCAAATTATTATTTAAGTGTTTCATTACAATTTTATTGAGCCTTTATTTAAAAAGAACACACAGGCTGAGACCTTTCACTGCATTTTAGATTTCTTTGAATTAATTTGTATGGCTTCAGCATAAGTCACATTAATAATTGGTGCATTCCAGATACCTTGTGATAAAGGTCAGCATTAAATATTGCAAAGTTTCCACAAAGGCACGTTTTTACAAAATATCTGCGTAATGTATAAGATTGATGGTTAAATTAGGTACGATAATTTTTATGCTAAAGGAACAAAGTATAGGGCGTGAATTCTGCCATTTCGTCCAACTTGATAGTTCATGTTGATTCTGGACATTTTACATTTGGGTGCATTCTAATGAAGATTGTAGGAAATCTGAGTTCAAATTGACATTGGCAGAATGAATGCAGGAATAGGCACATTTTGGGGCCTCACTTCTGGTTTGCGCCCATGGGGTAACTTCCAAGACAATAACTATGGGATCTGTGGAAAAATAGTCTCTAGGTTCTCTGTTATCCTTAATCATAAAATAACTTGGGAGTATATCATTATAATTATCAGATGGCTCTGTATGAAACTCAGGCCAAGGAATTCATTGATTGATTGCTAGAATGCTTAACTTGGGCTGAATCACTATCTATATAAGAATAATTGCTTTTTACATACATCTATAGAGCACCAGATCTCAAAGTATCAATCACACTTCAAAGTGTGTGTAGGGTAAAGAGTAGTCATTGTTGTAATCAGCACTATGTGTTGAATTAATAGGTACATAGGAACAGGAGTAGATCATTCAGCCCCTCAAGCCTCTTCTGCCATTCTTTTCATTCATGGCTGCTCTTTAACTCAGTTCCACTAACATAGCTTTATTCTCTAGCCCTTCAAAGTGTTGTTGACAGTGCTATCAAGTGGCACTTCCTCAGCAGTAACCTACTTACTGACACTTGGTTTCCGCCAGGGCCACTCAGCTCCTGACCTCATTACAGACTTGGTCCAAGCATGGCCAAAAGAGCTTAACTCAAGAGGTGAGATGAGAGTGACTGCCCTTGACATCAAGACAGCATTTGACTGAGTGTAACATCAAGTCAATAGAAATCCAGGGAAAAACCCTCCACTGATTGAAGTCATACTTAGCACAAAGGAAGATGGTTGTGGTTGTTAGAGGTCAATCATTTGAGCCTAGGATCATTGCTGCAGGTGTTCCTTAGGGCAGTATCCTAGGCCCAACCATTTCCAGCTGTTTCATCAATGACTTTCCCTCCATTATATGGTCAGAAGTAGGGATGTTTGCTGATAATTACACAATGTTCAGCACCATTCGGGACTCCTCAGATACTGAGGCAGTCCCGATACGTATGCAGCAAGACCTGGATAATATCAGGCTTGGGCTGATCAGTGGCAAATAACATTCACGTCACACAAGTGCCAGGCAATGACCACCTCCAACAAGAGAGAAGCTAACCATCTCCTCTTGACATTCAATTGCATTACCATAGCTGAATCCCCCACTATCAATTTCCCGGGGGGGTTACCATTGACCAGAAAATGAACTGTGCTAGCCAGATATATACTGTGCCTGCAAGAGTAGGTCAGAGACTGAGAATTCTGTGGCGAGTAATACCCTGCTGACTCCCCAAAGCCTGTCCACCATCTACAAGTGAGGGGTTTGTTGGAATACTCCCTATTTGCCTGAATGAGTGCAGCTCCCACAACACTCAAGAAGCTTGACGCCATCCAGGAAAAAGCAGCCCGCATGATTGACACCCCGTCTACCACCTTCAACATTCACTCCCCCACCACTGACACACAGGGGCAGCAGCGTGTACCATCTACAAGGTGCACTGCAGCAACTCACCAAAGCTTCTTCGACAGCACTTTCAAACTTTCAAACTCTACCGCCTTGAAGGACAAGGTCAGCAGATTCATTGGAACACTACCACCTGCAAGTTCCTGTCCAAGTCACACAACATCCTGACTTGAATCTACATTGCCATGTCTCCCCTGTCGCTGGGTCAAAGTCCTGGAACTCCTTCCCTAACAGCTGTGGGTGTTCCTGCAACACATGGATGGCAGCTGTTCAAGAAGGCAGCTCACCACTGCCTTCTCAAGGGCAATTAGGGATGGGCAATAATTGCTGGCTAGCCCACATCCCATGAACAAATAATAAAAAAATATCCTTACCCAATAAAAATCAATCTCAGTCTTGAATATTTCAGTTGATTCACTATCCACAGCCACCTAGAAAGAGAGTTTTAGACTTCCACTACCCATTGTGTGAAGAATTTCTTCCTGATTTCACTCCTTAATGGCCTAACTCTAATTTTAAGATTGTACATTAGGTATTCAATTGTTCAAATTTGGTAAAAAGGAAGGATACCATTGTGTACAGTCTGTGTCTTTGATCATGTTAACGTGGCTCCGCTGGGATCTTCAAATTTGAAGCCAAGATTATCGAAAAAGTTTATCCCCATAAGGCTTCTGCCTTTGGCTACGTAGAATCTGAACCTGTCTAGGTTGACATTTTGTAGTGCATTGGAGCTGTTATTGCCCCCAAAACTGGAATAGTTGAGACAACGTAAGCTCAGATAGTATCTGCCACTGGAGCAGGAGAAAGTAGCGAAAAGTATCGATGGTAAAATTTGTTGTACAATACAGGTGAGAAGCAACACTGAAATCTTTACAGTTTCAACTCTACAATCCTTAAAATGACTTGTTGCTTTACCCTCCATGATGGTATAGACACACTGTACCTCACGCTCAGAAGAGACTCCCCCACGTGTCGGACCAATGAAGTCTTCCTTTTAGATTACCTGAACACCTTTGTGAAGCGATTTCTTTTTTAAGCAGGAGTTAAACATTTTGCCTGGAATTTGACATGGTGTTGTGAATCAATGGGTACCTCCACAATTTGAGCACATTTTTGAAGGTATCTGACCGTGATGGGCTCTCTGACAGAATGTATATCTTTTGATCATCACATTTTACTTTGGCCTGAAGTGTTTTTCAAGAATACTTGAGAACAAACGAGTATTTTCTTCTTGCGGGTTGCTGCTACATCCAGACTATCCACCCCCATAGCGAGCAAATAGGTCTTGAACTCTGAAAGCCATGGATCTCATAACATGGGTGGATCTCCCAGCGAAGCAATGCAAAGTGCTGGAGCTAGTAAATTTAAATTATTCTCCATCTCGTCGCCAATTGTGTTTTATGCCTCAGAGATATGCAGAAATGACACAGATTTGCGGAGATTAAGGGGTACTGTCATGCTCCTCGCATCGACGCATCAATTCTGAGTTTTGCAAACTTTGAGACGGTTGTTGTTTGTGATCCATACCGAAGTGCCACAAGAGCTGAAACAACTTGGGGTAGAGGGTGTAATTGAGTCAATTGACTCACCGCCGTGTGTTGGTTTTTTATGCCTCAGAGATTTGCGGAGACGATACCCTCCAGGTTATATGTGTACAAGAGACCATAAGACCATAAGATGTAGGAGCAGAAGTAGGCCATTTGGCCCATCGGGTCTGCTCTGCCATTTGAGAGCATGGCTGATCTGATAATCCTCAAATCCGCTTTCCTGCCTTTTCCCGATAATCCTTGATTCCCTTACTGATTAAAAATCGTCTATCTTTGCCTTGAATATACTTAACAACCCAGTCTCTACAGCCCTCTGTGGTAAAGAATTCCACAGATTGGCTACCCTCTGAGAGAAGAAATTACTCCTCATCTCTGTTTTAATTGGGCCTCCCCTTACTCTGAGATTATGTCCTCTGGTCCTAGATTCTCCCACAAGGGGAAAAAACCTCTCAGCATCCACCCTGTCAAGCCCCCTAAGAATCTTATGTTTCAATAAAGTTGCCTCTAATTCTTCTAAAATCCAATGAGTACAGGCCCAGCCTACTCAACCTCTCCTCATAAGAAAATTCCTCCATACCCGGGATCAACTTAGTGAATCTTCTCTGGACTGCCTCCAATGCCAGTATATCTTTCCTTAGAAGGGGACCACAACTGTTTACAGTATTCTAGGTGTAGTCTAACTAGTGCCTTGTATATTTTTAGCAAGACTTTCCTATTTTTATACTCCATTTCCTTTGAAGTAAAGACCAACATTCCATTTGCCTTCCCAATACCTGTTGAACTTGTATGTTAGCTTTTTGGGATTCATGCACAAGGACTCCCAAATCCCTCTGTGCTGCAGCCTTCTGCAGTCTTTCTCCATTTAAGTAATGTTCAGCTCCTCTATTCGTCCTGCTAAAGTGCATAACCTCGCATTTTCCCACATTATATTCCATCTGCCAAGTTTTTGCCCATTCACTTAACCTGTCTATATCCCTCTGTATACTCTTTGTGTCATCCTCACCACTTGCCTTCCCACCTATTTTTGTGTCATCCACAAACTTGGCGATAGTACATTCACTTTCCTCATCTAAGTCATTAATATATATTGTAAATAATTGAGGCCCAGCACTGATCCCTGTGGCACTCCACTAGTTACAGCTTGCCATCCTAAAAATGACCCCCTTATCCCAACTCTCTGTCTCCTATTAGTTAGCCAATCCTCTATCCATGCTAGCCCCAACATCATGGGCTCTTATCTTATTAAATAGCTTTATGTGTGATACCTTATCAAACGCCTTTTGGAAAACCAAATATATTACATCTACTAGTTCCCCTTTATCTATCCTGTTTGTTACCTCCTCGAAGAATTCTAATACATTTGTTAGGCATGATTTCCCCTTCATGAAGCCATGCTGATTCTGCTTGATTAGATTATGTATTTCTCAATGCTCTACTATTACATTTTTCATAATAGAATCATACATTTTCCCAATGACAGATGTTAATTTAGAAACATAGAAACTAGGAGCAGGAGTAGGTTATTCGGCCCTTTAAGCCTGCTTTGCCATTCAATATGATCATGGATGATCCTCTATCTCAATGTCATATTACCACTTTCTTTCCATATTTCCTGATGCCCCTAATATCCAAATATTAATCAATTTCTTTCTTGAATATACTCAGTGACCCGACCTCCACAGCCTTCTGTGGCAGAGAATTCCACAGGTTGACCACTCTGAGTGAAGAAACTTTTCCTCATCTCAGTCCTAAATGGCCTGCCCCAGGTCCTGAGACTGTGACCCCTGATTCCCCAACCAGGGGAAACATCCTCCCTGCATCTAGTCTGTCTCACCCTGTTAGAATTTTATACATTTCAATCAGATCCCCTCTCATTCTTCTAAACTCTAGTGAATACGGGCCCAGTGGAACCAATCTCTCCTCATACGACAGTCCTTCCATCCCCGGTGTCAGCCTAGTGAACCTTCGCTGCACTCCTTCTATGGCAAGTATATCCTTTCTTAGGTAGGGAAACCAAAACTGCACGCAATACTCCAGACATGGTCTCACCAAGGCCTTGTATAACTGGCCTCAAGCTAACTGGCCTATAGTTATCTATTTTTTGTCTCCCTCCCTTTTTGAATAAGAGTGTTACATTGGCAGTTCTCCAATCCTCTGGGGCTTTTCCAGAATTTAAGGATTCTTGGAAGATTGCTACCAGTGCATCCATTATCTCTGTAGCTACTTCCTTTAATATCCTAGGATGCAACCCATCAGGTCCAGAGGACTTATCGGCCTTTAGCCCCATTAGTTTCCCTAGTACTTTTTCTCTAGTGATAGTTATTGTATTTATTTCCTCCCCTGCTTTTGCCCCTTGATTATTTAGTGACTTTGGAATGCTTTAAGTATCTCCTACCGTGAAGACTGAAGAAATTTACATTGTCTTAAAATGTCTACTCCCATGGTTACAGCAGTCAGCCTCAGTTCAATCTTTCTCTCTAAGTAACCACACTCAGGCTTGACTAATCATATACAGTGAGCTGTTGAGTCAGTTAATGAGCTCCTAGCAAGCTACGAAATTCACCACCATCTGACATTGCGATACAATCCGTAATATGGTTCAACAGGGCGATAAAGGATAGTCTGAGAGCTAGTATATCAGAGGGGAAAACATTCTAACAATCCATTCATATCCTACTCTGCACACATTGATCCACGCCACACTCTCCGACCGGAAAGACACCCGCCGAACTGGTTGTAACTTTCTCATGCCACTGCCCATTCTTAAGTTGTCACCGCTATCCAATGAGAATGTCAGAGTGAAAGCAAAAGAAATCCCAAAGTGACAAGGTAAAGCATACCTTGATGAACAAACAGGCTCAAGGGAACAATGATTTGAAATTGGAGATTGGGTTCACCTCAAACAGCGAAATTGTGACCACAAACTGCATCACCTCTATCTGGACCAAAGCAGATCAAATGGTTACTTTGTTGCAATGCTTACCTGTTGGATGACAACACTAAGTGGAAAGTGAAATACTTGATAGCGAGCAGACCAGGATATTTTGGGGACAGTGACAATGAGGATACATTTTGTTTTCTGATGAGTGACTGTGATGTTGATCATCTGCTCTTTGAGCTGATCATGCAGAACATATGTTTGTTGTTTGATTTAAAATAAGGCCCTTTAGTTTACAAGGGAGAAAAGATGTAGTACTGGATTTTTCATTTTTTGATTATGTATGTCTGTTGATTGTTCTCTGTGCTGTTAGTTAAGCCTGAGTGTGATGACTGAGAAACAGAAACTAAACTGAAAGCAAGGAGTAGCATGAGAGCAGACATTTTAGGAGCACTGTAAATAAAGCTACTGTTTAGGCATAGAAACCAGTGTGTCATCTCTGCATATCTCCGAGGTATAAAATACACCAGTGCCTTTGCTCTAGACCACTCTTTGGAGGCAATATCTTCTCCATTCTACCTATAAAATCTCTGTTTCATTTTAAATACTTCGATTAGACAACCTCAATCTTCTAACCTCAAGGGGGTACAAACCAAATTGATGTGATCCATCCTCATAATTTAACCCATTTAATTAGCATAATTCTGGTGAATTTGCACTTTATCCCTGTCCAAAGGCCAACATATGTTTCCTGAGATTTGATGCCCATAAAATATAGTACTATGGATTGAGTCTGACCAAGGTGCTGAACTACAGAATTATTACTTCCAAGGTGTAATTCAGCCACCTTGAGATAAAAGCCAACATTCCATTAACCTTTTCAGTTATATTTTATTCTTGTGCATTAGCTTTTAGCCATTTGTGTACCTGGGCACTTAAATTCTTATGCTTCTTCACAGTTTATAACCTTTTACCATTAAGTATTTGGGTTTGGCATTTTCAGATCCAAGGTGGATGATCTCAATCTTCCTCACATTAAACTCCAACTGCCATCATTTTGCCAACTCACTTAGACTATCTATGTCTCTTTGTAACCTTATTCTGCCACCTACAAACTTATTGTGGCTCCTAAGTTAGGCCTGCATTTTGCCAGCCCTCTGGAGATCAGTTTGAGAGACCCAAGCCTGGAAAAATGCTGGTGGAAGGCCTCAGGAGGGAAGTTCTATGCCTCTTGTTACTATGGGATATTACGAAAGATAGGTAGGGCAGTGGCTTAGCTGCCCACTGCCAGAGACCGGTGACCAATTAATTCAATTAACTGGCCAATTGACAACCATTTTATGAGCCATCCCTCATGTTACCAGCACTGGGACAGCACCTCCTGCCACATGGGAAGCCACCAGGTACATTAAGCAGTTTCCCAGGAGGGTCCTTCTTTTCTGGCCATTCCATGGCCTACGGAGGTGTGCACCAGCATCAATGGCTGCCCCTGCACCCTCCCCCCAGCTACTCTGCAGTTGCTAGAGGGATCACTCCTCTGATAACCAGGGCCTGCTTGCTTGGCCCTGGCACAGAAGAAAAAGTTCCCACTTACCTGCGAGGTACTTCAAAATGGAGGCTCCCTCTCTTTCCCCTTGGAGCCTCAGCACTAGGCTGCCTCTCAAGGTGCGGTTGAGACTGCAGAGCTTTAGGTCCTCTGATTGGCCTGGCAGCTCAAAGAGGCAGGCTGCGATCCTTAAATGGACGGCAGTCCCAGCAGTGGTCTCTTAAGTTGCCGCTGCTGGTAAAATAGCCTCCCTGGTCCCACAGCCCGCTAGCACAGGCTTGGGACATGCATTTGGTCCTGACGTCAGAACATTCTGAAAAAATTCTGGCCTTAGTGTCATTTGCAAGGCTGGATATATACTCTGTGCTCATTCATCCAAGCCATTGATCTATTGGTGAAAACCTGAGTCATCAGTATGGATTCCTGGGAAACTCCACTGTTACCACCTTCTAATTAAAGAATTTTTCCTTTATCCCTACTTTCTATCTCCTACTTCCTGACCAATTACCAACCCATGTCACAAGGTTACCTCCAATTCATGTTCTTTTATTCTTGCTAATAATCTCTGTGCAGAGCTTTATCAAGGCCTTCTTGAAACCCATATAGACAAAATAAACAATGCATTACACCATTAGTGACCTCCATAAATAACTAACTAAATTAGTGAGACATGATATGTCCCTTCACAAATCCATGCTGACTTTCCGTGATCATCATTGACAAATGCTCTGTGCAAGATACGAGGATGTAACATGAGAGTTATAACTTTCATCCTGCTCCAGTGGAACTACGATATGTAAGGTGTGCTATCACCTGGCAATTTTAAAAAGTTACAAATAACAAATGTAAGGCATTAGTAGTAAAATAAATCAAAAATAAAAATGTTGATAAAATTTGATTGATTGGAAAGCTCAATCTTCTATCTTTCTTTTCCAGTTTTTGATGTTAATTTCTATTTTTAACTGAAAATATTCATAAAATTTTAGTTTTCACCATTTGTGATCTTTTTGTATCTACAAAATAAAGACAGGTCACTAATATTACTTTGAATGTGTAGATTACCTGCAAGTGTATACACTGAGAGAACATATTTCCATCATACTCCACAAATTGGCTGGACTCTCTCACCTCTTTAATAATATTCTAACTCGCACCAAGTCCCATTCACCCGTTACCCCTATATTTGTTGGCCTATATTGGTCCTGGTTAAGCAAGGCCTCAATTTTAAAATTCCCTTCCATGTTTTCAAATCCCTCATGACTTTGCCTCACTCTATTTCTATTTTCTCTGGCAGTACCGCAACCCTCCAAGACCTCTGCGCTTAATCATGACCTCTTGCGCATGTCCAATTTTAATAGCAGGCTGTGCTTTAAGTTGCCAAGGGCCTGAGCGCTGGAATTCCCTTACTAACCTTTTCTCCTCTCTACCTCACAGTTCTTGTTTAGGATGCTCCTTAAAACCTACCTCTTTGACCAAACTTTTGACCAAGTATTAATATCTTCTTATGTGGCTTGGTATCAAATCTGATTTAATATCATTGCTATGAAATGCCTTGCAAAGTTTTACGACATTAAAGGCGCTACATAAATGCAAGCTTACACATGCTGTGCATTCCAACCAAATATTTTTCATCAGACTGTACAAACTGGCCACCTTAATAACGACAATCAGTTGTTTCTCCTGAGGATAAGTTTAATGGGCTGATGGAATGTTTTTAAGTGTGACTGGTAGCAAAAACAACTTGCATTTATATTGTAATTTTTAAGTAGATAAGAATGATTGCTGAGCCATATTGAGATTGTTAGGTGAGGTGACCAAAGGTTTTGTCAGAGACAACAACTAAAACAGTCTATATTTGTAAACCACCTTTGATGTAATAAAATGTCCCAAGGTGCTTCATAGGAGCATTATAAAACAAATTTTGGTACCAAGCCACATGAAGAGCTGTTAGGACAGCAAATCAAAAGCTTGGTCAAAGAGAGGAGTTTTATGGAGTGTTTAAAGGAGGAAAGAGTGGTAGAAAGCTGGAAAGGTTTAGGGAGGGTAATCCAAAGCTTATGGCTCAGGCAGCTGAAGGCATGACCATCAGTGGTGAAGCAATCAAAATCGGGGATGCTCAAAAGCCCAGATAACTCGGAGGGTTGTGCAGCTAGAGGAGATTACAGAGATAGGGAGAGGTGAGGCCATGGAGGGATTTGAAAAGAAGGATGAGAATTTCAAAATTGAGAGGTTGCTTAACAAGAGCCAATGTGGGTTAGCAAGCAGAGGGGTGATGGGTAAACTGTACTTGGTACAAGTTAGGATGTGAGCAGCAGAGCTGTGACTAGCCTCAAGTTTATAGAGGGTAGAATGTGTGAGGCCAGCCAGGAATGCATTGGATTGATCAAGATTAGAGATGACAAAGGCATGGATAAGTATTTCAGCAGCATGTGAGCAGAGGCAGGGATGTTACAGATGTGGAAATAGGTGGTCTTAGTGATGGCGCAGATATATGATCAGAAGCTCATCTCTGGGCCTAAATGACACCAAGGTTGTGACAGTCTGATTCAGCCTTAGAAGAGGGGATTCACCATGCAGGGAGATGAAATCAGTGGCCATGGAACACGGAAGTTTTTAATTTTAAAATGAGACATGGGGAGGCAGAAGAGTTTAAAAAGGAGTTCCAGAGAGTGTTGCTCAGGCAACTGAAAATTTTGCCACTAACTGAGGCAATAGAAATGCATGGAGAGCCAGACTCAGGTGACTGAGCACAGGAGGAGATGTGAGGTAAGAGAAGAGGAATTTGCAAGGGTAGAATGAGGTGACACAATGGGGAATTTGAAGTTGAAAATGAGAATGATAATTCAAATCAGAGGCAGGGAATAAATGAGTGAGGGAAGCTGATGTAGAACAGGATAAAGAAATGGATGGAGTTTATAGAAGTGAAGGTTCAGAGACCAGCAATAAGGGTATTGTGGAAATTAAATTTAGAGGTGATGAAAGTGTGGATAAAAGGGAGGTAGAGGTATGAAAGTGGAAGTACGTAACTTTTGGTAATGAACTAATAGGGGGGTAGATTTTCAGTTTGCCACTCAGACACAAATTTGGTATTGCAGATTGTCCACATATTATAAAATACAGCAAGGTTTCATTTCCACTATCTGCAGCCACATTACCTTTGAATGTGGTTTCCACTGTATCAGAGAATCATCCCTAATGAGCACTTTCCATTAGGTATTCATATGGTCTCAACTTTAAAGATTTGGAGAATTCTCCCACTTCTGGTGTGCTTCTTACATTCTGGATCTTCATTTATTTGGAATAGAAGAAAGTTACAATGTAAAGTGCTTGTCCTATCTCACTGACAAAAAGAAATACGTGAAAAATGCTATTTCAGTGGAAATATTTGCAATTTTAATCTTTTCCACACAAGTGCAATCAACCATTTTAGTTTTCATCTCTGTTGGAAGCTGCTTAACTGATGTCTACAAGGGAGAGTTAATGAATGACTTCATTGTGAATCCCAGAAATTAGCATCAGTATGACATGGATATGGTTCTGTGAGTGTGAAAAATATGCACAGGAAGATTGCTGCTCATTACTCTCATGGCAGACTGATGACAAAGAACGAGTAGAATGTAATAATCTCATTGGCAGTTCTGTATTGAATTCTAAACTGTTAAAATGAAAACCTTAGGTTTTTCATGACAATCTAAACCCAGTGATAAGATCTGGTCTTAACATTTACAAAAAATATATCAGGGGAGTTTTAGAGGCATCCCATTCAAAAGGACTGGAGCTGTAACCCCCCAAAAATGGTGGAGAATAAACAACGGCCCTGTTCCCATTGACTATCTTCCCTTTCCTGCTTCAGGGCCACTGTGCTGCTAGAGGGTCTGTCTGTGTTAAGCAGTAGGCACTTTTAATATGGAAATCAAGGTCCTATGATGTAAATATGACACTGATTGCCATTTTGGGACAGCACCAGATGAATCATCCAATATCAGTTGGAGGTTCTGCCGAAGATGAGGCCAACAGGTCAATTTAGTATTAAAATAATATTCCAAGTAATGACCTCACCAAAAGGATTCCTATTTAGAGTATGAATGCAATTTAAAAATATTGCACAAAATAATCAAACATTTGTCTTTAAAGAAAAGCTGAGGTGGATTTGTGAAGAAAGCTTGCAATTTTCTCATTACTGCATATGTAATTTACAGTGTACATATAGCTTAATGGCTGGAGTTAAGATGATCCAGTTAACCTGTAATGAGTACTTGAGCACTTAAGAATTGAAATATCATTAACTTAATGACTATAAAATTTACTATGATACAATTTCCCTTTTCATAGTGAGTAGTCCTACTTGACATCCCTTAGCTTTGCTACTCATCTATATTATACTTGACCTAAGAGTTCTTACTCTTTCAATCATCAAATTCAAAGAATGTTTAATTTTCCACAGCTATCAACCTTTTCCATGCAGAGCACAATCAAACACAAATTTGTGCAATAAAAACATCCTTATAAGATTGACATTTGAAATGAAAAAATAGTTGACAACACAATAAATTGCAGAGGCTTACAAAACCTGAACCAAATTGAATCTGATGAACATAAAATAAGATATAGAGCAGAATCATCCCAGATTTACACCAAGTGTGGTAGCGAGCAGGAAAAATGACGTTTTACCTGCCAGCCGCAATGGTGGCTTTTCACACATTCACAAACCCATCACACATCCACAGGGATCTCATACCTCAAGGGACAACACCACTAACTCTCACACACACCCTCACATCTCCATCAGGCTCATGCCCTCTGGAGCTCATGTCCTCATCCCGTCCACGTCTCAGCCCACTGCACAAACATTCCATGCAGTGCCATGCATCCTGCTCACGCTCTCTCCATCTGTTTTCATGCAGGAGAAGCTGGGGTTGGAGGGAGAGGTTCCAGACCGGGGGTGGAATGGCCCACATTCGGCCCCTTACTCACTTTGAGGCACATGCCATCACACTGACTGGTGAGGGCGTGGACCTTGCCTGCGGCGATGGTGAGGTCGACAGCAAACATCCACGTGAGGATCCTGTGCCACATCATCCCTCTCTCAAGGCAAATGTGTGTGCTCTCTCTGCTGCTTTTGACTGTGCTGCCATGCACTAATTATCTTTATTGTGTTTCAAGGGAGCTCTGCCAAGCGACCGGCACGTTCAGCCAGCCAGTCCCTCAACTCCATCCAGATCCTCATCTCCAACCAAGAGGACACCTTCTCCATTGAAGCATGGAAGACCCATCACAGCACTTACACACACCCTCCACCAGCGCAGAGACACACACCTTGGTGGGACCTACATCTAGAATGGGCTTGGGTTCACAATCTGGTGGTCACTGTGCTGACACATGTCCGCAGCAGGAGGAGGCAGGTTCAGCCAAGCTCCCTGGCAGTCGGAGGGCTGCTGGAGAAGTGGCATCTGTGAGGTCAGAGTCAGATGCTGAGCCTCTGGATTTGGCCTTCCAACTCATCCTGGAGAGTCAGCAGAAGGCATGGGAACATCACGCAGAGCTGTTGGAAACCCTCAACAAAGTGGCACATGAGTTCGAGGAGTGCGTGCCACTGCTCCCTGGTGAAGTGGTGCCCACATGTATGCGTACGGAGGTCTTCATGGGGAGGGTGCGGATACCACAGAGACCTTGGTCCAGCAAAACGAGGAGATGCGCATAGACCTGCACTCCATTGCACTAGCCATGGGTGAGTTCCTGCAGTGGCAACGCGAGAGGGAAACGGGGCACCTCAATGTCCCCCCAGGCGCTCCTTCCCTCAAGGGGTCAGGCCAGGGCCCATGGGCATCCTAACGGAGGAGGAGCCGTAGCTGGACAACCCCGGGTCACCCACTCAGGAATCTCAGAGGCCGTCCCCTCCCTCTGAGTCCCCTTTGCCTGTGACCTCCTCAACTTCATCCTGTGTCACCACAGAGGGAACAGCTGGTCCACAGGAGGACAGCCAAAGCAAGCCGGGGGCCTCAAGGCCTCGACTGTCCAGAGGATCCATGCCAAAGTCATAAGAGGCAACAGGACCAACCATTGCAGAGGCTGTCTCCACCCCTGCTGCAGATGTCAGGGCAGCATCTAGAAGAAGTGGTAGGCTTAGAAAAATTAAGAATTTCCGAAAGCAAGTGGTTGCATGGGTGAACACATTTTGTCACTTTATAACTTGAAAATATATTCACTTTCACTGAACAATGTATAATGTTAAGTTTCAGCTTCATTGACCAGCTTCACGAGGTCTTGCTCTGCATTCCCCCCCTGCCCCCCACCACTAGCAGTTCAGCTGCATGCAGCCGGACCATGAGTGATTCTGGAGGGAGAAGTGTGTGTGTGTGGCAGGGCCTTTTGGAGCCTCGTGCAGCATTCTACCACACGCGTGGACTCATCTCAATGTCCTGAGCATTTGCAATGCTGCCTGCTGGGGTTCCCTTTCAGTTGTTCATCTGAGCCAACCTGCATCTCTGTCCGACCACTGATCACACTGCCCTGCAGCACCTATGCCCATCCAACGCGAGGCTCCGCTTGCTTTCCATTTCAGAAGCATGGTCGTTATAATGTTTGTTTTCCACTCCCTAGTCCTTTCCCCTTCCCCAGTCACCCAAGTCCTTTCCCCCTTCATGTTGACTCCCCTTGGTATCATCTTCTACCTCTCCACTGTCACCTACCAACTCGAATCCTTTTCTTTCCAGGATGTCCAGGTGAACGTGCATGTTCCCTACCTTCCTAAGAATCCCACCCCCATCCACACTGACCTCTGACCTCCACCTTCCCACCCCCAGGGTCTGTGTTCCCACCAACCACCCTCGCCGTCCTTTCTACCACTACCTTTGCATCCTCACTCTCCCACACTACTGGCTCAATCTGCCCTCTCTCATACTCACCATTCCCTCCTACCATGCTCACCCTCAGTTCACTCCTCAGGAAGCAGTCATTGATTCCACAGACCCTTCAATTGCACGTTCACCTGGACATCCCAACCTTACTCCCTCCTCCACCTGTACTTCCTCCTCCCTCTGGACTCCTTCCCCCTCCGAACTCTTTCCTTTACATGTACCTCCCCAGTTGCCACATTCTCCCCCATTACATCCTCCTCCCTCTGTACTCCCTGCCCTCCCCAACCTCAACCCTCCCAACACCTTCGTTCTCCCCTCCCAACCTCACCACCCACTGGTACATTCATTCTCCCCATCCCACCACCCCACCACTGATACATCTTCCACTCCCGCCCACAGTTGGACCTTCTTCTGTCCCCCTCAACGATCATCTATAGCAGCCCATGGCCAAGACCCTGATGTCTCAAAGCAGATCTGAGACATCAATGTAGATCTCCCACCTGCCATGAGTTGCATCGGGGCTGAGACATGTACATGAAAATCCATCCAGCATGTGATGCACGTGTTGCTCCAGGGTTAGGCAGATGTAGGACTCCAGCATCTTCTGCTCCTCAGATGTGACCAAGGCCCTAACGGTAAGTCCCAACTTCTGCATGTAACACTTGTCGAGACCTGTTCTCTGCCAATGTGTTTTCCCGCAGAAGTGGGTGGTAAATACTAATACTGTGACTACGACAGCAGGTCAGGTGTCAGCAATCCTGCGGCAATAACTCACTTCCTGACTTCCCAAAGCCTGACCACCATCTACAAGGTATAAGTCAGGAGTGTGATGGAATATTCCCCACTTGTCTGGATGAGTGCAGCTCTAACAACACTCAGAAAGCTTGACACCATCCAGGACAAAGCAGCACGCTTGATTGGCACCCTTTCCACAAACATTCGCTCCCTCCATCACTGACGCACAGTAGCAGCAGTGTGTACCATCTACAAGATGCACTGCAGAAACTCACCAAAGCTTCTTAGGCAGCACCTTCCAAACCTATGACCTCTACCATCTAGAAGGACAAGGGCAGCAGATAGATGGGAACACCACCACCTGGAAATTCCCTTCCAAGCCATTCACCATCCTGACTTGGAAATATATCGCAGTTCCTTCACTATTGCTGGCTCAAAATCCTGGAATTCCCTCTGTGGGTGTACCTACACCACAGGGGTTGCAGTGGTTCAAGAAGGCAGCTCACCATCACCTTCTCAAGGGGATTTAGGGATGGGTTATACATGCTGGCCTAGCCAGCGAAGCCCACATCCGGTAAAAATGAATAAATAAATCGACGTTGGTGGGGGGGGGATAATTCCAATGAGCAGGGCTTTTATTTAGATGTGTGGTGGCGGGAAACGCGGCCTGCCACTGTCAGATGGAGCGGACGATCACAAACTAGTTTCACAATGGTATGAAACCGAGTTTTGGCCTTCTTGCCATATTGTCCGCTCACGCCCGCCATGACGCCTGACGCCAACGGGGATGGAAAATCCTGGCCATAGATACCTATATTTAAAACACATTACCAATTTGTAAAAGTGAAACGATTTCCACCAGCTATTAATATTAGTCCCCTACAGGGACCCATGTCATGTTTTATGACAGCTCATCTCACTTCAGACTTCCTATATCCTATTCAAATTGCTATTTTTATGTAATTTTCATTGAAACTGTTATAGTCTGTTAAACTATCTAGTATGTTTGGGCATATCAAGATAAATATCACATTGATTGATAGATATTTGAAACATATTAGTATCTTTCTGAACTGATAGAGGCCAATTCAATCACTAAAGTGAGATATCCAACCACAACATCACAAATTTAATGTCAATTAATGGACCGATCATTAGATAGTGTGCTGCAAGCTAGCAGAACACTCATCCCAAGGTGAAGAAGCATGCATTGTCAGTTATCATGACTAAGAATTATTGGTTATTTGAGCTAGCAAGGCTTTACAGTTGAAGGTAAATGTTCCTGATATGAACCTGGGTTGAAATGTTTTATGGATTAGATCTCAAAGATCATGGTAGTCTCTGCTGCAATGGATGCAGAGGCAGGCAGTGGGCTGAAAAGTTGCACAATTCGCTAGTCTCGGTTTTCTCTGGTTCACACCTCAAGTTCACTGATAAATTCGGGATTACAAGATAAGTTTTCAAATAAAAGCGAAGAAAAAGCCATTATAACCACAAAAAAGTACCCAGGGAAATGGTTAAACAATGTAGAAACATTTTATGGTAAAAATGATAAAATGTACTGAAAGTTTAGTTATTGACTATATGGCTGGTATTCTTAAGGCCCTATTTCAACTCTGGACTCTTTTTGATGGATGAGCAGCAGATTGCGTTCAGAAATGAGATGCAGCTTTAACTCCTGTACCACCTCATACCAATATAAATCCCGGGAGCCAACTTTCCATCCTTTTCTGTAGGGAAAATAATTTGAAGCAAAGGCCACCAGTCAACATTGGGTAAGTTGCCAGATCAGCTGTCAGGGCCATCTCACGATTGGGACAGTGGCTGATGGGGACAGTTCTGCATCAGAGGAGATTTAAGCTGTCCTTGTGAAGCCCAGGGGAGTATTTCGACTCCTCCTGGTTCCGCAAGGAAAGTAAAAAAAACTTAACAATTGAGCCTTTGCTGATCCTGAACCACTTCCCTCTGAGAATAGCCTGGTGGGGAAATCAATGTTACTTCCTGTTCAGGCTGCCAAGTTACCTGCTTCTGGACAGGAAACATGCTGATTGATTTTAATGTCCAGTGTTAAATTCAACCTTTATAACATGTTTTAAGAACTAATGTAGTTTTTTTTAATTCATTCGCGGGATGTGGACTTTGCTGGCTGGGCCAGCATTTATTGCCCATCCTTAGTTGCCCTAGAGAAGGTGGTGGTGAGCTGCCTTCTTGAACCGCTACAGTCCATGTGGTGTAGGTACACCCACAGTGCTGATAGGAAGGGAGTTCCAGGATTTTGACCCAGCCACAGTGAAGTAACGGCGATATATTTCCAAGTCAGGATGGTGAGTGACTTGGAGGGGAACTTCCAGGTGGCGTGTTCCCATGCATCTGCTGCCCTTGTCCTTCTAGATGGTGGAGGTCATGGGTTTGGAAGGTGCTGTCAAAGGAGCCTTGATGAATACCTGCAGTGCATCTTGTAAATTGTATACACTGCTGCTACTATCCGTCGGTGGTGGAGCGAGCGAATGTTTGTGGATGTGGTGCCAATCAAGCTTCTTGAGTGTTGTGGGAGCTGCACTCATCCAGACAAGTGGGGAGTATTCCATCACACTCCTGATTTGACCCTTGCAGATGGTGGACAGGCTTTGGTGAGTCAGGAGGTGAGTTATACGCGGCACGTCAGTGGTGGAGGAAGTGAATGTTTATTAAGGTGGATGGGGTGCCAATCAAGTGGGTTGTTTTGTCCTGGATGGTGTTGAGCTTCTTGATGTTGTTAGAGCTGCACTCATCCAGGCAAGTGGAGAGTACTGGGATAAAAGACAAGCATAAAGGAGAAAATTTAAAGAAATGGGCCACATGAAGTGATCTTTTCAACAGGATAGAAATACTTCATGAATATTCTGAATGCATAACACTCCAACTGTAACTTTAGCAAATCAGTGTTGGCATTCTTGAACAGTAATTATTTTGTAGAAATAAGCAGAACAGCTGCTTTGCAAATGAAGCTTTCATATTCAGCAAAGTGACCTATCTTTTTAGAGGAGGTGCCATTTCTGCTGACATTTTCAAGTGACTGTGATAATTACGAACTGAAAATGGGTAAATGTAGAGTTGTTGGGCATATGTTAGATATTAACTTAAGAGAACTGCACAGGAATATTTGATATTTTTTATCAACAGATTAAATAACAAAAGGTTACTGAAATCTTTGCTTTCTTTTGTTCTCTCTTCCTCTCCCCCTCCCTCTCTCTCGCCCCCTCCACCTTGTCTCCCTCTCTGTCAGGGCATATGTTTATGATTTTTTTTCTTTCTTTTCATACTCCTAAAATCAAAAAAGGTAAATCCATTAGCCAATGAGTCAAGATCAACCAATTGCATTGATGATGGCATCAACAAAGAACTCTGAGCATTACTGTCTGAAGAAGTAACAGAAAATTCAAATAATCACTCTGAGCAGTTACCAACAAACACATAAAGCGATTTCAATTAGAGCAGCTAAATACTCCATTAAATCCTGCTGGAACTGACTATTTCTACCCTGTAACACCTATGGTTGTAGCTGTGTTTATGGGAGACATGACAGTGCTGAATCACAGAAAAATGGGTCCGGGTCCTTGTTTAAATATATTGATTGGGCTCCTTTTTGTTTCCAGTGGAACAGTGGTTACCAAAATCAAGGGCAGCTTAAAAATTAAAACAGTTGAGTCTTTGTTGGAAATGCTATTATTGGCAGGATTTCCATTGAACACAAGGTTAAGTGGACCTGACACATCAGCACTGTGGTAGAACCCAAGGCTGTGTTCTCTGCAATGAATTGTTCACCTCCTGACTGATCAAAGCCTATCTTCTTATCTTCTAACTCTGGGACTGCTGAAACCTGGCCAAACATGTCTACTGCTGGTGCTATAAACTTTTTAAAAATTCAGATATAAAGCATGGTTTAAGTTAATAAGTTCAATGGTTGAAAAATCTCCCAATAAATAATTGGTTCGGTTTAAGTTAATAAGACCAATGGTTGAAAAATCTCCCAATAAATAATTGGTTCAAATGTTTTCCTTCAATCAGACCATGAAATGCCAGTCTGATGGAATTGCTAAACAATCTGAGTACAACCTGAGCTGCCATGGGAAAGAGTCTAAACTTTTGCAGCCAAAAAATGCCTGCCGCTAGGCAGGAGTTAAAACTGGGCCTTTGACATCTAACATCAGGACACCAAGGATACACTCCGCTAAATTTCTTCAGGTGGAAAGACCAGACCAGAATTTTGGGCCCTTATTTCATTGCTATAAAACACTTGCTGCAGTGTGAAACCATCATTGGCATTTACAAACCAACAATGACACTGCCTGTTATGATTCAACCCCTTCTGAACTCTATCCAAGTTCTCAGAAACTTGCGGTTTCCATAGGTCAACTCACGTTTCTTATGAACTGAAATCATCAATTTAAAATATGTAGCAAATGGAAATATTGTATACAACACTAACAGTACACCTTTGTCCTTCTGACTCTTGCACTGAAAGCATATATAATGGTAATTCATTCCTTACTGCTTTGATAGAAAAAATGTAGCAGGTTATCTAACTGTGTCACTTAGACTAAACCCACTAATTGAATTCATACAGGCCAGATAAACCTGCAGATATACTTAACTTGAATATATTATTAAACCATTTTCTGGAAAGCAAGTAACAAAATACAGTCCTTAACTGAGTCTCTTTGATGATTCTACATGTCTTTGCCCCAAAGGAATTCCAGTTCACCACCATGTAATGTAAATACCTAAACTGACTGAATGGATGACATAGTGAAGATATCCCAGGTTGAGGGAGCTTTGAGCACAGAGAGTCAGGTTGGATCAAAAACATCAAGGAGCATCATGAATATGGTTCAGATCTCAGACAGGTTTTTCACACCTAGGGCCAGGTTTTCATCTGCCAATGGATGTGAAAATCAGGTCATGAAATGCTACACTCAAATGAATGTGCAGATCAGGTCATTGAATATTTTTTAGCGGGAATTTCTTTTTCCTGTGCCTTCTCAACCCATGCCATTTTTGTGGCCTTTTGGTGAGTCGGGAAGGCCTAGAGAGCAAAAATGTCTGGACCACAGGGAAATTGTATTTCCTCCCACACACTATTTTCATGTGCTGCATGGGCTTTGTAAGCCCTAAAAAGATTCACCTCCTTGTATAGTTCATGACCACTGGGGGAAGCCTGCAGAGGAGTTGAGAACAGGTAAATGTAAAATGTTTAGACACTTTCATGTCACTACTAGCTGCTGTATTGTAATGTAGATGTGATTTCAATGCAGTGATACATTATAGGGATCTGTTATGCAAACCGACGTTGACCTTTTCATTGACCAGCATTGTGTAATTGTCATTCATTGCAGTACTTTTCCAATTGTCGACAGTGCCATAATGTATTAAAAACCTAAGCAAAAAGTTCTGTCAGCCTCTGCTGTCGTGTTTTGTGCTGTGATTTACATAAATTTAGAATTCAGGCGGGTAAAAAATCTTGCCTATGAAAACTGAAAAAAATTCTGCACTTGCTCCTCTCCAATAATTGACAGGCATTCTACTATGAATTGGAAATGAGTCGCCATTCTGTTCTGTCAGTTTCAAGCAATCTAGCTGGAAGCTTTTGTTATTACAGCTGTAACCATGATGAATGTTTGGCTGGGTTTCAAAAGCTAATGGTAGCTTCAGCTTAGCAGGTAGTCTATTGATCCAAGAACAATGAAACAATTAAGAAACTTTAAAAACAGAATATGTCTTTGATGTAATTTCTTGTTTGTTTACAAACTTAATAAGCATTTAAAAGGTTACTTTTTTGCACTGGAGTAGTTTTCTTTTTGTTCCAGAATCAATGATAGTGTGTTTAAATTCAGGTTATATGAGACTGTTAGAGGGTTTTTTCCCCAATAATTTAAAATACTTTCCATTGCTCTTGCAGGGCTCCTGAGGACTGAACATAGTACATTCTAGGTGACTGGCTATGGACGATACATAGAGGGCATGGAGGTGGCATAGAGATGGCATTGGTGATCCGAGAGGGCATGAGGTGACATGGGTGATCTGAGGGGGCGAGGGTTGTCAAGGGGCGCTTGGGAGTTGGGGGTGAGGGTGAGGTTTAGGTGGCCTTTAAATGAGTTAGGAGCTGGGCTGTTGTGTTGGAGAACTGAGGCGGGCCGTCAAACCGACACTCCTCACGCACTCCATCGTGGCTCACAAAATGCACTGTGAAATCTAAAGAGAAAAGTTAAAGCAATAGAACAATTTAGTGATTGAGGTAGAGACAAGCAGAGAGGGACAGGAAGGGACAGAAAGTTTAATGGTAATTGTGCATCAGGAACAAGGATCATGCAAAAATTATAATACAAAAATAAAACTAAATGTTCTTTATCTAAATGCATAACACATTTGTAAGAAGATAGATGAACTGTTGACACAAATAGAGATACATGTTTTAGATCTAACTGCCATTACAGAGGATGGTTACAAGGTGACAAAGGTTAGAAAATAAATATCCGAGGATACACGGTATTTCAAAATGAACAGAATAGAAAAGGAAGATGACATAAGGACAGCAGTGTGAAAAGATCATGGGGCAACATTTTCCCGGGGGCGGAAGTGTGGGAGCGGGCGCAGGCGGGTGACCTTCCGATCGGCGACCCCGGTCAAGGGGGGCGCTGCTATTTTACGTGGGCAGGCCAATTAAGGCATGATGTCCGACAGGAAGCACTGTACACTCCCTGCGCGGGAGGTGGGATTCCCTCAGCCGGGAGTGCGCTCTTTCGCGCATGTGCACGAAAGAGTGCACAGATCTCCTTGAGGCAACGTGCTGCCTCAGGGAGATTGGCTCCGATTGAGAACTTTAAATGAAGCTGATAAAAAAATTTCCCTGCCACGTCCCCTAATGTGACACTGTCACATTAGTTGGGGCACGTCCATAACTTTTAATGAAACATTTCATAACAATTTAAATACCCTAATGAAACCTCATCCAGCCCATGGATGAGGTTTCATGTTTTTTCTGAAGCCTGCCTGAGCTCTTGGCCTGCCCGCCAACCTTAGGGTTGGACAGGCAGGTCCATTAATCATCTTAATTAGTTTTTTAATGGCCTTAATAGGCCGTTGACAGTTTAGTGGGCAAGCAGCCGATTCGGCTGTGCGCCCGCTGAACTGAGAATCTAAATGACGCGGGGTAATGTCAGGACGCACACCCGATGTGTCGCCGCGTCATTTTACGCGTCAGCATGGAGGGCATAAGGTGGCAAGGGTCGGCATGGATGGGGCATGGGCAGTTTTTGGGGCGGTGAGGGGGTGTGAGGGGTGAGAGCTAGAGGGCTGTTTTTTGCTTTGTTGTTTTCATTGTAACTGGGACAAAGTCCCAGAGCTAATGAGGTGAGCCTTTTAAACAGCCCGCCTTGGCACCCGGCAGCCCTTGTAGCTTCCTCCAAACTTTTTACGGGGCCAGTGGGCTCGACTCCTGTTAGCCCCCACATCACCACCCTCCCACCCCCAGCCACAGAACGAAACTCCAAAGATTCAGGCCACTCTCTCCCAAGTTGGATTTTGAAGGGCAAAGATTTTCCTGACTCTGTGCTCCCAACGTGGGAGCAAAAATTTGTCTTATGTGTGGAACCAACTGGGGGTAAAGCTATTTTAGATTTGGTATTGTACAATGAGGCAAGTATAGTTAGTGGTTTCATAGTAAAAGAACTTCTAGAAAAAAGCTGATCATAATACAGTTGAATTCCTTAATAAGTTTGAGAGTGATGTACTCTTGTGCCAAACAAAAACCTTAAACTTCTAAAAAGCAAATCATGTAGGTAAGCAGAGGGAGTGCCAGTTACAGTTGATTAGATAAGTAGTCAAAAAATATATGATGATAAATAAACAGTAGGAAACATTTAAAGGAACAATTCAAAATTGTCAACCAAAATACATTCCATTAAAAAATAAAACTCAGTGAGAGAAACTGGGTAAGTTAGGATAGGATTAGATTAAAAGAAAAGGTTTATAATGTTGTCAAAAATAGCACTAAGCTTGAGGATCGGGAGCATTTTAGAAATCAGCAAAGGGCAACCAAAAATTCGATGAGAGGGGAAAAAATAGAATATGAGAGTAAACTAGCCAGAAACATAAAAACAAATTGCAATGGCTTTAACAAGTATACAAATATAAGGAGAGTAGCTAAAGTAAAAGTTGGTCCAATAGAGACAGAAGAGGTTATAAGGGTAATGAGGCAATTGCAGATGTTGAACAATATCTTGGCCAGGAATTTTAATTCTGGTCGCCACAGATGTAATGCTATTTTGAAATATTAATGACCTAGTTGGTCTGGGGACGGGTTTGTCACCCAATTGACAACGCCAGAAGTGGCCTGGGGGTTGGAACAAGGGCCAGCAGCAGGCATGACTGAGCCTGCCACTCATTGTGTAGATGGCTGTTGAGGTAGAAAAAGGACAAGACCGGCGCTCTCAAGTGTAGGCAGGCATGGAAGCCTCTAATGTTTCTGATGCCTCCCTGGAGGTCCTCACTGAGGCTGGGACAAGAGGTGGCAGATTTTGTTCCCGGCTTCTAGCTGAAACCACTACCTCCCCCCCACCCCCCACCCAACTCCCAGGAGATTTTAGGAGCATGGCTGGAGGGGCAGAAGAGGTGCTCGTTCACGGGGTGACCAGGAAGACATGGGTCCAGTCCAGCTAGGGCTTCAATAACCTCATAAGCTCTGGGAAGATGAGTGGCAAGCAGCAGCTGGTTGACGGGCCTCCAACATTGTACACAGCAGCATGCACATGATCTCAGCAGACTGCATGCTTACTTGTATCACTGAGATGTCAGCTACCCTCATGTGTGGGATGTGAGTGAGCAGGAGCATCACAGAGGAGCACAACAGCTGATGGCAATGTCACATTGAGGGAGGTGAGGGCGTGAAGTTTCTTTCTCTCCTCATCCCACAGAAGAAGTGTGTACACAATACCCAGGAGGTGGCGCCGACAGGAGGTGGAGCGTCAGATATGTGACAACTTATGGCCATGGAGGAGACGGCGCTGGACATCGCACGGGTGTTATCATGGCAGGCCATCGGCAATGGCAAGGCTGGAAGCTGGGAAGAGCAGGTTAACTTGATAGCCCTAATTTCAGGTGAAAGGTGTTATGACCAGGTGAGAAGTAATGAACTGGCTTCCCTCTATTCAGCCTCCTCAGTTGGTCACCATAAAGGTTTAAGTTTCTTTTTCACAAAAACATGAATTTTCTGAATCCAAACGTATTTAACAATTTAAGCTATGAGCAACAAGGAACCAATCAAACAAGTTTCTTTTGTTAAAAAAAGAGCAAAGCTATGAACCACTAAACCCGAGGAAAAATAAATAAAACTGCGATGTCACACATACAGGTATTAGAAGTAAAGGAAGTTAGAGTTCAATAAAAAAAAGTAAAAAGAATATATGGTTAAGTGTCCTTTGATTGTCCTTGAGATGTAGATTTTTAAACATTGTAGCCAATTTGGGTTAGCTAGTTTCCTGGATGCAATCACGTGTAGAAGATGTTGCAATTCATACAAGATCCCAGTCAATGGTAGATTTCTAGTAAAATTGGCTCCGTACTAGGTAATACACTTGTTCCAAGAAAAAAAGAGAGAGAGAGAGAGAGAGCCCAGTTTTCAGCCTGTTTCCTCTGCTGAAAACTTTTTTTGCAATCTCTCCGATGGCTATAACCTGGCCTTGAAATATTCCACTCATTGTCTATTTCCAAGAGATTTTGAGTGGGCCTGTCCGCGGCAGCCGTTGTTCCAACATTCAGCACTTTGCATTTTAATGTCTCTTCCTTAGCTAGTAATGAGTTTCGATGGGTCTCTTAATTATAGGAAATGCTTCTCTCTTTGCATTTGTTTGTTTTTCACCTTCGCTTTGGAAGGTGGCCTTTTACTTTTAAGTAGTTTGTTCTGTCTCATTTCAAATTGCAAAATTTCCAGTCAGTTGAAAGTTGCAAAATCATTTTTTTCAAAGCTAAAGGGGCATAGCCTCATAACACCCCTGCATCACAAGGAATTAAATGAGATTCACTCTTATTTCATTACAAGGCATAAAAAAATCAATCATATTCACTCTCTTAGCCATGGCCTGGATTATCCCATCAGTTCTGACTGGGTCTCTTGAAGTTATGGACAGGGCACCTGCAATCCCTGTAATGTGAATGATTTTTAGGTGATATGGTTGGAGAAACAAACTCCAGTGGAATAATATAGGACTCTGAGTTTTGAATTTCTCTTCAAAGATTAAAGAGTTGTGCTCGCTATAGACTGTGGTCTCTCTGTATACATTTTGGACGCATATCTCAAAGTGTTTGGGAGCCAGAAATAAAACTAGGGTTTCTTTTTCTGCTGTGGAATACCTGGAGAAGGACAGCCCCTACCCTGAAATTGCTTGCATCAATGGGCTACCTTAAATGCTTGGCTACAGTCTGGAGTCGCAAGCACTTGTTCATTTACTAAAATGGCTTTCAGCTTCTCTAGTTCTGCTTTTTTCTGTGGTAAGTCTATTAGCGGGGTAGCAAGTTTGGGATGAACTTGCGGTAGAACACACACATCCCTAAAAATCTCATGATTTCCCATTTTGTTGTGGGAATGGGAAACAAATATGTCTTGTATCTTTGCAGTTCTGGGCAGTACTTGTCCTTAGCCCACTGCGTGTCCTAGGTAGGTCACCTGAGCCTTAGTGAAGTCGCCCTTTGTGAGATTGACCACTAGGTCAGCTGACTATGGCCAGGATTTTCCCATCGGCGATTTGGGGGTGGGGCCCGCTCGCCGATGGGAAAATGATGCGGGATGACGTCGGGAGGAACCCCCAACGTCATCCCAGTCCCTTTAAATGTTAAGGAAGGCGGACGGACAACGAAATCGGCTGTCCGCCCGCCGACCTGTCAATGGCTAATTAAGGCCATTAACAGGATAATTAAGATTGTTAAAGACCTGCCCATCCAACCTTAAGGCTGGTGGGCAGGCCAGGAGCCCCAGCGGGCTCCTGATAATATATGAAACCTCATCCACTGGTGGGATGAGGTTTCATGTCCGTTTTTAAAAACTTTAATAAAGTTTATGTGTTTCTTATTAACATGTCCCATCTCATGTGACATTGTCACATGAGGGGGACATGTTAATAATTTTAATATTTTTCTATTTTTGGAGGTTTTTTTTACTTGTCAGTAATCTCCCTGAGACAGCACTTGGTCTCAGGGAGCAGTGCGCTCTCTTGCACGCATGCGCGAAAGAGCACACTTTGACAGCTGGGGAATCCCTCCCCCCACCCCCACCGCGGCCCCCCCCCCCCAACACACAGGAAGCGCATAGCCTTAATTAGCCCGCCCAGTCAAAATGGCGGCAGGCCCCGTTTCAGCGGCGGGGGTCGGCTGTCCGCCTGCCGCCAAGCCAGTGGGGTCCACACGCCCAACAAGGGCAAAATTATGCCCTATACTTTCTGGAGGAGGGCTTCTAGTTGCTCTCAGTGAGTTTCCCAGGTATTGTTGAAAACCAGGAAGTTGTCTAGGTACACTGTGCAATTGGATAAACCCGCCACTACTTGGTTCATCAGCCATTGAAAGGAAGCTGGGGCATTTCTGAGTCCAAATGTCATGACTCGACACTGGTATAACCCAACCAGAGCCATGAAGGTGGAGATTTCCTTTGCATGGGCAGTCAGGGACCTGCCAGTATCCCCTGAGTTAATCTATCTTTGTAATGTAGGCTGTATTACCTACCCTATCTATATAGTCCTTCTGGCAGGCTATCAGGTAGGAGTCGGCTCTAGTCACTGCATTAACTCTTCAATCAACAATGCCCAGATCTATGCAGCCATTTGACATTGGCACAAACACAACTGGGAACTCCAGATATTGCTGCTTGGACCTATTAATTGATGCTCCAGCATGTAGTTAATCTCTTCCCGGGTCTTTGCCAGACCTAGATAGTAGGGATGTTGCCTTATGGGAGTGACCTCTCCCACATCTACATCATGTAGAGCTAGGTGTAGCCTGGCTTGTCTCTACAGATGCTTTTGAATGCAGTAAGCAGCCTTGTCAGGCCTCCTCACTGTTCTGCATTCAGGTGGGTAAATATGGTGTCCAATTTTGCTAGAATTTCTGTGTTTGCTATCCGAACAGTAGGGTGTTCAATGTGGGCCTCACCCATGTCTCCCTCCAATTCATCCTCACTGTTCCTCTCATCATCCAGGTCTGTTGTTATTGGACAGACCGTTACCTGCTTATCTCTACTCGGCTGTGATATTGTTTTATCATGTTGACATGATACAGCCTTTGCTTTTTCCTGCCTGTCAATTAGATAGTTTACCTCCGCAAGCTTCTTTGTTACTCTGTACGAGCCACTGAACCGAGCTTTTCGGCGTTCATCCAGTATTGGTAGGAGCACTAGCACACAGTCTCCTGGTTGAAAGGGTCAGGCACTGGCATGTTTGTCTGCCTATTTTTTCATAGCTGGTTGGGAGATTTTTAAGTGTTCTTGAGCCACAGCACAGGCTCCTGTGAGTTGCTCCCAGAGCACAGTTACGTAGTCTAGCATAGAGATTCCTACTTCTGTTCTAAAAACCTCTCCTTGATTAATTTTAGAGAACCTGTCATTTGGTGCCTGTAAACTAATTCAAACAGAGTGAAACCGGTGGACTCATTGCGTGAGTCCCTGGTAGTGAACAGATGAAAACTTAGTCCTTTACCCCAGTCATGGGGGTACTCTTGGCAATATGGCCTGATCGTTATTTTTCGGGTCTGGTGGTACCTTTCCAGCACATCCTGCGACTGCAGGTGATACGCTGAGTTCCTTCAGCTGGGTCACGCCCAGGTTACACCTTAGAATATTCGGGACAAGAATTC
This sequence comes from Cetorhinus maximus, assembly GCF_964194155.1. Lineage (NCBI taxonomy): Eukaryota > Metazoa > Chordata > Chondrichthyes > Lamniformes > Cetorhinidae > Cetorhinus > Cetorhinus maximus. Next base: position 56,211,303 of record NC_135880.1, read on the forward strand.
TGAGCCCTGATCTGACTCGATCTCGGTGGACAGACTATACCTGGTAAAGAATTGTGTTAATTCCCCCGCCGTTGTTTTGGTAGATATGGTTCTCGGGGAACAGCCTCTGGGAAGTGGGGAGCCACGTCCATGATGGTAAGGATATACTGGTGGCCCCCTTTTTATTTTGGACAGGGGCCCCACATAGTCTACTAACGCCTTGCTGAATGCTTCCTCAGAAGCCTGCACAGGAATCATAGGTGCAGGTTTTTTTGCAAGCTGGGGTTTTCTCACAGCCTGGCAGGTGTGGAAGGTTCTGCAAAACCTTACTACATCCTTGTGGAGGTGTGGCCAATAAAAATGCTGGCTGATGTGGGCTTGGGTTTTTCGTATATCAACAGGAACTCTCTAAGGCTCCTTAGGCAGCACCTTCCAAACCCACGACCACTACCATCCGGCAGGGCAAGGGCAGCACACACATGGGAACACCACCATCTGGAAGTTCCTCTCCAAGCCACTCACCATCCTGACTTGGAAATATGTCACCGTTCCTTCACTGTCGCTGGGTCAAAATCCTGGAACTCCCTCCCTAACAGCACTGTGGGTATACCTTGTCAGGAAAATATAATAACTTTCATAATGTTGTTGGAATTTGTCGTAAAGTAGTGTAATAGTGGGATCTGTGTCTATGGGTCTGTGTATGTGGGGCTTAATTGAATTAAAGGCAGCTGGTCTGATGGCTTTGATGTATCAGAAGATATATAGGTTTGACATTTTAAGTAGGTAAACATGCGAGGTGTAAAGGGAACATTTGTATTTTTAAATAAAACAGATTAGCTCAAAAGAAGGGATGAAACATTTCACCTAGCCAGGAGAAGTTAAGAATCAGTGTGTTAATTTTTCCCAAATATTACTGGTAAAATTGATACAATGATAGTTTTTATTATTAGAGAGTTAAAGTCCAAGGACATATTAAAACAATGGGAATTTGCATTCAAAGGGGAAATCTGTATAAAAGAGATAAGTTTGTTTGTAGGAAAGAAGGCATTTTTAGATCTAACACAAGCATGAAAACATTCCAGCATCTAAGCCTCAAGCTGCTGTCTACAAAGAACCAAAGCTGAGAAAACACACTTTGAATTTGACTGTCCAGGGTGTGCGCTTTGCCTGGCTCTGTTTAAATCTATGTGTTTTACTGTTGCCTTAACAAAGGTGTAACTGGGCGTTAGATTAATTAGGGGAACTAGGAGTTATCAGAGTAGTAATTTGTAAACCTATGTATGTCCTTAAAATCAATTTTTTATTTAATAAGTGTTTAATTTAGTTTTGTAAGAAACCTATAAGACTCGGTGGTCTTATTACTGTTGAATTCAAGGCACGCATCTTGAAATATATACAAGTTGCAAAACAGCTGTGGCAGTTGTTTCAAGTTTCCCTTTGGAATTTGTGCAGCTCAGCATTTACCATCGGCTGTGCCATAACAAGCTATACCACAGGGACTACAACGGTTCAAGAAGGCAGCTCACCACCACCTTCTCAAGGGCAATGAAGGATGGGCAATAAATGCTGGCCTAGTCAGCGAAGCCCACATCTCTTGAATGAATTTTTTTTAAAAACGCCCAGCCATCGGGATCTCGTGAGCTAGATGCAACATTTCTCCACTGTATCTTGGTGCCACCATTATCTGGTAGATCACTATCCACTCCTCATTTGCAGATCTGTGAGGGGGTCTCCATTTCCTCATCAGCACCTCATTTTTAATGTAGTAGCGTTCAGTGATTGTCTCTGCCTCAGCTTTAGTTTAGGCAGCCTGAGCTGACTTTCTAAACAAAAGTTGCAAACAAGAGCTACTTATTACCTCTCGACTTCCAACACAGGTCTGAGATAACAAGTTAGCAGGGCCACCTGCCTGCAGGGATTGCCTCTGCCTAAGCTTCAGTTTGGGTAGTCTGAGTTAATGTTTTTAACAGTGGGTCAGCTTGCAGAGCCACCACCAAGGAAGACATACTTATTACCTCCTTAGTGTCCTCTAGACTCCTGATAAAGGTCTCAGATAACCAGACAGTAGGGTCATCTGTCTGCAGTGCCACTTCAGCCTGCTCTGAATTCATCTAGTCATAGGCTGGGTTACCTCACAGTCAGGGAAAATGCCAGGCACTTTCTCCAGCAGCTGTTCTGTCTCCCTCAGCCTAGGCAGCTTCTCTGAGGCTACTGGGAATGCTATGATTTTTGATTCCACCATGTCATTGCCAAAGAGCAGGTTGACCCTGTCCACAGGCCAATTGGGGACGACCCCCATGATCACCGGTCCTGACTCCAGGTGCACCTGATTTAAGGGACTGGGTATGTATCATCCTTCAATGCCCTTTAAAAACACCTTAACAATTACTGCGCTCTCTGGTGGAAAGGTCATGCCTTTTCTCAGTGGTAGAGTCTGGCTGGTTCCTGTATCCTCAGTATCACTACAGGCTTACTCGCCTTGCTCTGGGGAAATGTGGCCACTCTTCCCTCTGGTACAAAATCCTTGTCACTCTCAGGGGTTTTTTTAAACTCACCCGCACTCTAGTAGTACCTCGACAGAGATTTGCTACTGCAGTCATAGCTATAGCCTGGTCTGCTATGCTGTCTGTCTGAAGCCCATTTTCTGTGTGGGGGGGTTGTGTGCCCCAGCAAATCCCATGGGTTTTCCCCATAACCTCAAGCAATCAGCACGGAGGTGTCCTGCATGGCGGCAGTTAAAACACACAGGCTTCTTGGCCTCAATTCTCTTCTCAGCACCATAATATCTGGCCTGAGGAGGGCCCGCTGTGTTATTTGTTGTCCCTTCTCTCCTAGGGGTGCTCAGTTTCCTATCACTCTCCCACCTCCTATCCTTCTCAGATAGTTGGGGGTGACTAGGGAAGTATTCCCTTTGGGATAAGGGTTTATGTATGAGCTCATAATCATCAGCTAGAGTTGCTGCCTGCCTGGCTCCTGTTACTCTCTGTTCCTCTACGTGGTATGGAGGCTTTGAACTCCTCAAAGAGAATTATTTCATGAAGGTTTTCATAGGTGGTTTCAATTTTAAGTACCCATACCTACAGGTCAAAAGCAAGTTGCTTAAGCCATTCAAATTCCAGATGTGTCTGGTCAGATCATTTCCTGAGGGTACGGAATTTCTGATAGCACGCCTCCGGCACTAACTGGCACGCACTTAAAATAGACCTTTTTGCTGCCTTATAGCTTATTGCACTTATCTCAGGCAAGATGGAGTAAACAACGTGAGCTTTTCCTGTCAGCTTACTCTGCAACAGTGTTGGGCTGGCCACCTTAACTGCTGTACTACCCTTTCAAAAGAGATAAAGAAAATGTCCACTTCTTCTTCATCAAATTTAGGGATTAAATGGGCAAATGTGATTTCATCAGCCCTTAAGTCTGCATTGGGGTGTCTTCAGTGGACACAGTGGAATCCTTCCATCTCAGCTCTTTTAAAAAAAAATATTCATTCATGGGGTGTGGGCTAAGCTGGCTAGGCCAGCATTTATTGCCCATTCCTAATTGCCCTTGGGAAGGTGGTGGTGAGCTGCCTTCTTGAACCAATGCAGTCTCTGTGGTGTTAGTGCACTCACAGTGTTCTTAGGGAGTTCCAGGATTTTGAAGGAAGCGACAGTGAAGGAACGGTGATATATTTCTGAGTCTGGATAGTGAGCGGCTTGGAGGGAAACTTCCAGGTGGTGGTGCTCCCATCCATGTATCTTCTGCCTTTGTCCTTCTAGATGGCAGCATTCATGGGTTTGGAAGGTGATGTCTAAAGAGCCTTGGTAGGTTCCTGCAGTGCATCTTGTAGTGGTACACACTGCTGCTACTGTGCATTAGTGGTGGAGGGAGTGAATGTTTGTGGAAAAGGTGCCAATCAAGCAGGCTGCTTTGTCTTTGATGGTGTGGAGCTTCTTGAGTGTTGTTGGAGTTGCACTCATCCAGTCAAGTGGAGAGTATTCCATCACACTCCTGACTTATGCCTTGTAGATGATGGACAGGATTTGGGGAGTCAGGAGGTGAGTTACTCACTGCAGAATTCCTAGCCTTGACCTGCTCTTATAGTCACAGTATTTATATGGCTAGTCCAGTTCAGATTCTGGCCAATACTAACGATAAGGATGTTAAGGATGTTGACAGTGGTGAATTCAGTGGTGGTAATGCCATTGAATGTCAAGGGGCAGTGGTTAGATTCCCTCTTGTTGGAGATGGTCATTGCCTGGCACTTGTGTGGAGCGATGATTACTTGACACCTGTCAGCCCAAACATGGATATTGCCAATGTCTTGCTGTATTTGGACATATACTGCCTCAGCATCTGAGGAGTTGTGAATGGTGCTGAACAGTGTGCAATCATCAGCGAACATCCACGCTTCTGACCTTATGATGGAAGGAAGGTCATTGATGAAGCAGCTAAAGATGTTTTAATTTAAATTCCCTTTCCTTTCCCATTCCTGGAATTCTTTCTTATCCTTCTGTTCCTGCCTCTCTCTCATTTTACCCTTCCTCAGATTCCAGTTCCAATTCCTACTTTTCCAATCATAATTCCTCTGTTGCCTATTTATCTGTTTGTGTCCTCAATTTCCACTTCTAGATGTTATGCTAGTCAGTTTAAAATTCCCATTTTTCTGGCTTTTGGGCAGACCTCCACCTCTACCTTTTAATCCTTTCAAAGACAGTGCTCTTACCTTCTTGTCAGTTATCTCATCTTGCTCCACAAAGCATCGACATCGAATGTCTGTGTAGTAATTGTAACTTTAAGGAATGTAGTGACTGTAGCTTTAAGACTTATTGTGTTGAAAGGTATCACATGATAATGTGAATGAATCAGTTCTAAGTGCAGGGAACATAGAGTGGGAGTTCGTCTTCTAGTTGTGGGACTTGATGGAAGCATGTAACTGCTGCTGCACCCTGTAAATAAAGCTCAATGTTTCTAATGAGAAACCTGCCTAGAAAATCAAGTCCATAACAAATTGGCAACAAGGATAAATCGGGTCCGGCATTATCTCTCGCCCAGTGATTGAGTATCTTGTTTAAACAGAAGAAAATGAAGATACACTCACCTGATTTGCCACATTTTGGCAGGATTGACCCCTTAAAAGCATTCACGGAGGATTGGTGCCAATATGTAGAATGCCTTGGGTTCTATTTCCAGGCAAATGAAATAACAGGGGAGGAAAAGAGGAGAGCAATTCTCCTAAGCGTTTGCAGGAGTAAAACCTATAATTTAATCCAATGTTTGATGGCTCTGAACGCCCCTGATTCAATGACCTTTGGAGAATTGGTAGACCTTGTTAAGGGACACTTTCAATCCAAACCCTCAGTCACCGTGCAGTGGGTCAGGTTTAATTCAAGGATTAGAGCCCTGGGGAATACCATTGCTACATATGCGGCGAAATTGAAACAACTGACTGAACACTGTGATTTCCGGGAGACCCTAAGTGATATGTTCAGGGATCGTTTGGTCTGGGGTGTGCAAGATGATGCCACTCAATGACAATTATTAGCTGAAGTAAACCTCGATTTTAAGAAAGCATTGGAAATAGCGCTAGCAATAGAAAGCACTGAACGGGACGCACAGACCATACAAAATACACAAAATGGCACTGTTTTCCAGCTGGGGCAGGAACGGACAGCCGGGCATGGCGTGAAAAGCCGGGACTCCACCGTGAAGCGAGAGACAGTCCTCGCTATCCGAAAATTTCAAATAAATACAGAAAACAGCTCAGCAGCAAACCTGAAAATGAATTGTTACCTATGTGGAAGCAATCACACTCCTGAACTTGCTGTTTTACAGAGGTGGAGTGCTATTTTTGCCATAAAAGAGGGCACATACTTAAGCATTGTGAAGCAAGATTGAGACAGACTCCCAGGCAGCAAGCTAAGTTAATCAAAATGCATAATGTGGAAGAACCAGAAACCACCAATTCTGATATTTACTCCCTGTTGAATGTAAAAGTAGGGAAAACAGAGCCAATCACTGTTACTCTGCAGGTAAATGGAAAACCTTTAATGATGGAATTGGACACTGATGCTTCAACCATTGTAGTGGGAGAGCACACTTTCAAATATTTAAACAAGGGTACTCAACAATTAAATTTGGGGCCGACTTCAGTCAAATTGAAAACTTATACTGGCGAAACAATCCCAGTGGTTATTTGTTGTAGGGTGACCGAGTTGTGCTATTAATGATAGAGTTGATCTGCAGACACTTCTTGGGTAGAAACATTACGTTTGTTTACAATATGCTCAGCAGCAACTACATGTGTGTTTTCTATTCCAACTCCATTTCCGCACTGACTGCTGAGGTAGCCCGTGCTACTCTCCTATTGGTTACTATAGATCACGTGATCTTACTTAACAAGTGTTACTCTTAAAGGTACATCACACACTAAATAAAAGCACAATTACTGCATTCCGCTCCCTTTAACTCAGCTATACATATTATATTTACAAGTATGTATTTTTCAAAACAGCATAATATTTACACTGGGTAAGGAATTTACAAGCTCAGTCTTTCAGGTGGTTTCCTGGTAGGTGTGGAACATCGCAGCTCCACAACTTCAAATTCTTTGTTAGGAACCTTGTTTTCTGGAGTTGCCTGAACAATCAGGTGCTTTGGTGGGAACTTGCAATCCTGAATTCTCAACCCTTACAGGAACATCAAACATATCAGTCCTGGGTTGAGCATCCTCAACAGGAAACGCAGACCCGGTCATGATAACTGGTGGAACCAAATCTTGGTGATTTGTCTCTCTTTTCCTTAAATTGTCCACATGTTTACAGATGATCTGGCCTTCCACCTCCAAGTGATAAGATAGAGGTCCAGTCACCTCATTTATTTCACCCAGTAACCACTTTGGTGCTTCCCCGAAGTCCTTCACGAATACCGGCTCTCCCACGGTAAATTCCCTCTCATGACTATGCCAGCCATGTCTAATTTTCTGGCTTTCCTGACTCCTTTCCACCTCCCCCTCTAAATTTGGCATTATCAAACTCAATCTTGTCCTGAGACGATGTTTCAAAAATAGCTCCGCAGGTGTGACACCTGTTGTTGTGTGAAGAGTAGTCCTGTAGTGAAAAAGAAAGCTTGCTAATTTGGTTGCCAAGGAATTGCCAGTTAGCTTTTCCATGCCTGTCTTCAATGTTTAAACCGCCCTTTCAGCCAGCCCGTTTGAGGAAGGGTGGTACGGTGCAGTTTTCACATGATTGATACCGTTGAGGCTGATAAACCGTTGAAACTCAGCACTCGTAAATGCCGTGCCATTATCGGAAATGACTACTTCTGGTGGTCCATGAATGGCAAAACTCTGACATAGTTTCTCAATTGTAGCGGCTGACATTGGTGACTTCACCTCACATACATCCAACAATTTTGAATGTCATCGACAATGAGCACAAACATTGTTCCTAAGAAAGGTCCAATGTAGTCAATGTGTAACAACTCCCAAGGTCTACCTGGCCACTCCCATGGGTGTAATGGAGCTGTCACTGGCAACTTTTACAGTTGCCGACATTGCACACAGTTCTTTACTAAACTCTCTATTTCATCACCCATCCCAGGCCACCATAGCTTGCTGCGTGCCATGGTCTTCAGTCAGGGAATTCCTGGGTAGGCACTATGTAGTTTAATTAAAAGTGGCTCCTTTCCCTTTGGAGGAAGTATCACTCATGGTCCCCACAAAAAAATGCTATCCTGGCTGGTTATTTCATGTCTTCTGTTGAAGTACGGTTTTATTTAGTCAGGTACGGGCTCCTGTGACCAACCATGTAGCACTTGATCTCATACCTGAGATAGGACTGGGCCCCGACTTGTCCAGTCTCTGATCTGTCGAGCACATACTGGCGAAGAATCTAAGAAATTTAAAAATAAAACAAGTTCCTGTGGAACTGGGCATGATCATCACTTTCTTGTAAAGGCAAACAACTAAGGGCAACGGCATTTGCGATTTGATTGCCAGGTCTATGTACGAAAGTGTATTCGTATGCTGCCAGAAATAAAGCCCATCGTAGTATCCTTGCTCAGGCTATGGATGATATAGCCTAGTCCTCATTAAATAATCCTAGCAATGGTTTGTGGTCTGAAATGATTGAAAAATGGTGACCGTGTATATACTGGTGAAATTTCTTGACACCAAAAATGATGGACAGGCTTTCTTTTTCTAACTGCGAGTATCCTTTTCCACTCTGGTGAGCGTCCTTGGTATGTAACCTATTGGTTGTTTCGTGCCGTCATCCATCCGATGAGAGAGCAGTGCTCCCACTCAGTAGGGAGCTGCGTCACATGTCAGCGCCAATTCTTTCGTCTGGTCATAATGCACTAATAGATTGGATGGATGCAACAATTGTTTCACCTTTATGAAAGCTTCTTTCTGGGGCACCTCCCAAGACCAACGTTGGTTCTTTTTGAGTAGAGAATGCAGGGGAGCAAGCACTGTAGACAAATTGGGTAAGAACCGTCCAGGATAGTTGATCATTTCAAGGGATGACAAGAGCTCAGAGGTGTTCTTATGGCTCTCACTTTCTCCTCAACCGGGTGGAGATCCTGTGAATCTACTAGTGACCCAAATAGATTAACTCCCTCGCTTGGAAAGCACACTTTTTTTTTAAACGCACTCCAGCTTGCAAGGAACATTTTAAGACTTCTTCTATGGTTGCAAATGCTCTTTTTCAGTGAATCCTGTCACCAATCCATTGTCTAAATAGACTACAGCCTTGGGCAGTCCCTGCAGTAAGCTTTCTATTGTTCTCTGAAAGATGGCACAAGCAGAGGAGACATTGAAAGGCAATTGTGTATGTTGGTAGAACACATTGAGGGTATTAATTGTGACAAATTCCCTGGGGGCATTATCCAACTTTAGCTGTTGATAAGCATGACTCATGTCAAGCTTTGTGTATGTTGTCCCTTCTGCCAGCTTGACAAGTAGGTCCTCGATTTTTGGAATGGGGTGCCTATCCAGCTTAGCTAATTTATTAACTGTTAGTTTTTAGTTTCCACAGATTTGGATGCTTTGGTTGGGTTTAAGGACGAGGAGTATGGGTGCCGCCCAGTCTGAGAACTGAACAGGTTGTATAGCACCCAGTTTCTCTAGCCTATTCAGTTCAACGTTGACTTTTTCTCACAGGGCATATGGCTTGAAGCCGGTTGCTTCCGGATTCACATGAATCTTGGCCCGCAGGCACCAGATTTTCCCCAGTTCATCCATAAAGACGGTGTTGTACTTTCTAAGTTGCTCTGGTAACCCACTTGCTCTCAATTGGAAATTTTCAGCCCATTCTAACTTAATCTCCTTTAACCAATTTCGCCCCAGGAGGCTTGGCCCTTCACCTGCGACCACCATCAAGGGTAGCTTTGCCAATTGGCTTCCATAATGGACATTTACTCTGCTTATGCTTTTTGCTTGAATGTCTTCGCCTGTATGTGTTTTAGATTGGCATATGTTTCTGCTAAACTTAATTGATGTTCATCATTATTCAAATATCTGAAGGTGTGTTCCCCAATTACTGTAGTGGAAGCTCTCATATTCACTTTCATTCTAATAGGTTTGCCATTTACGTTCACAGTGACAAACATTGGTTCTGTCTTTCCAACTTTCAGTTTAAACAATGAGTAAATGTCTGAATTTGTTGTTTTAGGCTCTTCTGCATTGTAGATTTCATTGAGCTGCTTCTTTTGTTTCCACGCCTGCTTGAATCTTTCCTTGCATTGCCTCGTCATGTGTCCATTTCTGTAACAATAATAGCATTCGATTTTTTTTAACTGCCAATCACTAAAAGAATGATTGTTCTCACCTCTATTAAAATTATTCTTCAATTTCGCTGCTAAATTATTTTTCTTTAGCCTTCAGCATGTGGGGGCTGTTTCCTGCTTCTTGGTGGAGTGTCGCTTTTCGCACCTTTCTCGGCTGAGGTTTCTGACCAATGTGGAGGACAGCACCACTTTCCGTGCCATGTATGGCTTTTGAATCTCTTACTGCACTTTCCATGGCCAACGCTATCTCTAGCTCCTTCTTGAAATCCAGATTCAGTTCAGACAATAATCTTTTCTGAATAGTTCTTCTTTCACACCACACACTAAACGATCTCTGAGCAGCCGTTCAGAGTCATATCGAACTCACAATGTTCCATTAACTGCTCCAAATTTGCCACGTAGCATGCAATTGTCTCGCCCAGGGCTCTGTTTCGCAAATTAAACCTAAACCTCTGCATCCCGACTGAGGGTTTGGGTTGAAAATGACCCTTCACAAGGTCCACCAATTCATCGAAATTCTTTGAATCTGGGGCACTGAGTACCCTCAAACTTCAAATTAGACTGTCGGTTTTGATCCCACAATTACTCAAGAGGTCTGAAGAAGGGTCATACAGACTCAAAGCATTAATTTTGTTTTTCTCTCTCCACAGATGCTGTCAGAACTGCTGAGTTTTTACAGCACTTTCTGTTTTTGTTTCAGATTTCCAGCATCTGCAGTATTTTGCTTTTACTCAAAAGGATCTTTCACCTCTTCATCCTTAATCTCATTCACTTGAAAAAAGAACATGAGGCCTTCTATGTATTGAGACCAATCATCTATAGTCTGTTCAAAAGGATCAAATCTTCCAAATTGTGACATTTTGAGAGGGGATAACTTCAATTCTAATGGAGCTTGCTACTTACATTCACTGGGTGAGGTACAATACCGATCTCTTTTTGATTCCTTCTGTTCAATCCTGTTTTATCCTTGTCACCAGTTTGTTATAGGGTGACCAAGTTGTGCTATTAATGATAGAGTTGATCTACAGATACTCCTTGGGTGGAAACATTAGGTTTATTTATAATATACTCAGCAGCAACTACACGTGCGTTTTCAACTCCAACTCTATCTCTACACTGGCTGTTGAGATAGCCCATGCTACTCTCCTATTGGTTACTATAGATCATTAACAAGTATTATTCTTAAAGGTACATCACACACTAAAAATAAACATAATTATACAGTATTACCACTGTACCTGTTTATTATAAAAAACAAACAGCACAACTCCCAGTGATGGCAGTAGAAGGCAAAGGACCAAGCCTTCTAGGTCACAATTGGTTGAGGTAAATTAACCTTGATTGGCTAGTGAGATTTCAAAAGGAAGCAGGAAGAGTTCCTGAGTTGGGAAAGGGACAAGGCAAGGCACTTCAGATTGAGCCTGCGAAGTCAAAGGGCCTTAACAGGATGCGAAAGGAGTGCGTAGCCATTCAGCAACCTGAGGAAATGAAGACTGCCTTGAACAGCAGCATGGAAGAACAGCAGAAGAAACTCAAGGAGACTCTGCACAATTACAGAATTCAAGATGAAGCAAGTGAGCTTCGCAAAGAAATGGAAAACCTGTTGAAAGACCTTCACACACTACAAGGATCCTTCAGGTCCAAGTTTGTACCTCTGGAAAATTACGGAGAGAAACAGGAAGAATTTAACATCACTCTGAACAAGCTGAAGAATCAGTTGGCAGAGAAGATGCAGCAATGTTCAAGGTTTCAGGAGGAAGCCAAAAGCTTCATGGAGACAGAAGAGCTGAAGAATCAGCTGAGTGAAACAAAAGAGGCTTTAGAAGGAAGAGTCGTGGAACTTTCCAAAATGCAAGTAGGTGATGAAGCCATGGGTAGCTCAACCCCTGAATGAAACCAAGTTGAGAGTTCGCCTGAGGGAAGTCTGGCCGACTGTGAAGTCAAAATGAAGGATGAGACTAAACTCTATGGTCGATAGGAGAAGACAAGATGGAAGATGGTTCAGAAAAGACAATGAACAACCCCTCACACTACTACAGGTTTAACCCTTCAGAGTTACTTACAACGCGACACCTTCAAATGAGATTAAGCCTGATGCTTCCCAATTTGGAGGGGAAGGTGGAAAAAAGTCAAGAGAATCAAAAAATGGCTCATGATTTGCACAGTCATGAGTGAGAATTTACTGTTGGTGAAGCAGTATACATACAAAACTTCGATGGTGGATCGATTTGGTTATCGTGTGCAATAGTTTCTGTAACCAGACCCTTGTCATACCATGTAGAAGTGGAGGGCCAGCTCAACGGCAAACATGTGGATCATTTGAGAAGGAGGGATATCCCAACAAAATGATGTTCCACTTGTAACCATTGTAGAACCTGTGGTCCTTGTTGAAATTGTTCAACCAAGGATAGACATGCCCGAAGTCTCTTTCAGAGTAGAGAACACTAAACTGCCTGTGCCTAAAGAGGTACCTGATGTTGCTGTGGTTCCAGTTAATATGGATGCTGTAAGAGATTCGAAAGTCGTGGAGCTACGATGTTCCACCTGGGTCAGGAAACCACCTGAGAGACTGAATTTATAACTCCATGACTCGTGTATATATTTGTAACGTCATGAAGGTAGGTGTTCTTGTAAATACAAACTGTAACAAAAATTTAAAGGGGGAGGAATGGAGTAATTGTAGCTTTAAGGCTTATTGTGTTGTATGGTATCACGTGACAGTGTGAACGAATCAGCTCTAAGCGCGGGGAACCATAATAAGACCATAAGACATAGGAGCAGAAGTTGGCCATTCAGCCCATCGAGTCTGCTCCGCCATTCAATGAGCTCATGTCTGATCTGATAATCCTCAACTCCACTTTCTTGCCTTTTCCCCATAACCTTTGATTCCCTAACTGATTAAAACTCTGTCTATCTCAGCCTTGAATATACTTAATGACCCAGACTCTACAGCCCTCTGTGGTAAAGTATTCCACAGATTAACTACCCTCTGAGAGAATAAATTTTTCCTCATCTCTGTTTTAAATGGCTGACCTCTTACACTGAGATTATGCCCTCTGGTTCTAGATTCTCCCACGATGGGAAACAACCTCTCAGCATTGACCCTGTCAAGCCCCCTAAGAATTTTCTATGTTTCAATAAGGTCACCTCTCATTTTCCTAAACTCCAGCGAGTATAGGCCCAACCTACTCAACCTCCTCTCATAAGAAAATCCCTCCATAACCAGGATCAACCTAGTGAACCTTCTCTGGGCTGCCTCCAATGCCATATATCTTTCCTTACATAAGGGGACCAAAACTGTTCACAGTATTCTAGGTGTGGTCTAACTAGTGTCTTGTAAAGTTTTAGCAAGACTTCCCTATTTTTCTACTCTATTCCCTTTGAAATAAAGGCCAACATTCCATTTGCCTTCCCTGTTACCTGTTGAACTTGTATGCTACCTTTTTGGGATTCATGCAAAAGGACCCCCAAATCCCTCTATGCTGCAGCTTTCTTCAATCTTTCTCCATTTAAATAATATTAATCTCCTCTACTCTTTGTGCCTAAGTCCATAACCTCACATTTTCCCACATTATATTTCATCTGCCAAGTTTTTGCCTACTCACTTAACCTGTCTATATCCCTCTATAGATTCTTTGTGACATCCTCAGCACTTGCCTTCCCATCAATTTTTGTGTCATCCGCAAACTTGATGACAATACATTCATTTACCTCATCTAAGTTATTAATATACATTGTAAATAATTGTGGCCTCAGCACTGATCACTGTGGCACTCCACTAGTTACAGGTTGCCATCTTAAAAATGCCCATCTGATCCCAACTCTCTGTCTTCTATTAGTTAGCCAATCCTCTATCCATGCTAATATACTACCCTCGACACCATGGGCTCTTATCTTATTAAGCAGCCTTATGTGTGGTACCTTATTGAACACCTTTTGGAAATCCAAATATATTACATCTACTGATTCCCCTTTATCTATCCTGCTTGTTACCTCCTCAAAGAATTCTAATAAATTTATGAGGCATGATTTCCCTTTCATGAAGCCATGCTGATTCTGCTTGTTAATATTTCGAATTTCTAAATGCTCTGCTGTTACATCCTTAATAATAGACTCCAACATTTTCCCAATGACGGATGTTAAGCTAACTGGCCTTTAGTTACCTGTTTTTTGTCCCCCTCCCTTTTTGAATAATTGGCAGTTTTCTAATCCTCTGGGACTTTGCCAGAATCTAAGGATTCTTGGAAGATTACTACCAGTGCATCCATTATCTCTGCAGCTATTTCTTTTAATATCCTAGGATGGAACCCATCAGGTCCAGGGACTTATCGGCTTTTAGCCCCATTAGTTTGCCTAGTACTTTTTCTCTAGTGATAGTTATTGTATTCATTTCCTCCCTCCTTTTGTCCCTTGATTATTTAGTAATTTTGGAAAGCTATTAGTGCCTTCTACCAGGAACCTTAGAGTAGGAGTCCTTCTTCTTGATGGAAGCATGTAACTGTTGCTGCAGCCTGTAAATAAAGTTCGATGTTTCTAATGAGAAACCTGTATGAAGAATCAAATCCATAACAGTCTGTAATACTAAAGTTTTAGCACTTTAGTATTACAGACCCAAAGAAACCTTTTGCAGTTTTTAAATTGCTTTTGAAGGAACAATTTACTTTACCCACTCCAATTCTTTCATCAGTCTGTGGGAACAAATTCTGGATAAGATCCCCCAATCTTGTTATGTCCAGGTGAAAAGGCGTGAACTGGCCCCCCTCTACTCAACCTCCTCGGTTGGTCACAACAAAGGTTTAAGTTTCTTTTTAACAACGATATGCTTTTTCTGAATCAAAATATATTTAACTATTTAAGCTAAGAGCAATATTGAGCCAATCAAACAGGATATTCTTGCATTAAAGAAGGAGCAAATTTATTAACCACTAAACCCGAGAGAAAAAAATAATAAAAATGCGACATCTCACACGCACACACAGGTATTAGAAATAAGGGAAGTTAGAGTCCAATATAAAAATAGTTTAAAGAATACCCGGCTAAATGTCCTTTGATTGTCCCTTGATTGCAGAGGGACTTGGAGGTATATGTGCATAAATCACTGAAGGTGGCAGGACGGGTTGAGAGAGTGGTTAAAAAAGCATACGGCACCCTGCGCTTTATCAATAGGGACATAGAGTACAAAAGTAAGGAAGTTATGATAAACCTGTATAAAATACTGGTTTGGCCTCAACAGCTGTATTGTGTCCGGTTCTGGGCAACACACTTTAGGAAGAATGTGAGGGCATTAGAGAGAGTGCAGAAAAATTTCCTAGATATGGTTCCAGGAATGAGGACCTTCAGTTACATAGAAAGGCTGGAGAAGTCGGGGCTGTTCTTCAAGAAGAGAAGGTTGAGGGAGATTTGATAGAGAAATTTAAATCCATGAGGGTCTGGACAGAGTGGATAGGAAAATAACTATTCCCATTGGTGAAAGAATCAAGAACCAGAGGACACAGATTTAAGATAATTGGCAAAAGAAGCAATGGCGATATGAGAAAAAATATTTTCACACAATGGGTGATTAGGATCTGGAATGCACTGCCTGAGAGTGTGGTGGAGGTGGGATCAATTGAGGCTTTCAAAAGGGAATTGGATAAATATCTGAAAAGGAATTGTCCCTTTAGAGAGCCAGCAGAGGCACAATGGGCCGAATGGCCTCCTTCTGTGCTGTAACTATTCTATGTTTCTATGAGTACCACGAGGCATCAGGTCACTGTGCACCAAAGTGCAAACCTTCAAGGCTCTCTAGCTGGACAGGGTACAGCCTCCTTCATCATTGGCTCTTTATCATCTGCTGGTAGCTGACTCTTGGGCGGTACACCCAATGTCATGGGTAGCATCTTCTTCTCTTTGCAGGCCCTCTCTGTGCTCCTCTTGCCTCCTCCTGACCAAAAGGATGCCTCCACTGAGGCTCTTCCTTGCTTCTCTGCTGATGTCAGAGTAGCCTGTTCCCATCTCCAGTACCTGAGCTGCCAGTGGTTAATGCAATGGGGCTTCCTCTGTCAAACACTGCTGCCCCAGTGAAGCCAGCAGCTTGACCCCTCTTCCAGGACTCCAACCTCTCACTGGATGTGAAATACAAGCCCTTCTACGGCAGCGATGGAAACTCTGTGCCACTGGTAGAGTAGCTGAGCGTGATTGTCCATCTTTTAAATGAGTTGACCATTGCCTCCATTAGCCCTGATCATTCTCTGCTGTGTGCACGCCAGGTCCATTTTGATTTTTTCTAGTCACTGTGAGCTGGATTTTCAAATGCTGGTGGTAAAAGGAACAGGTGTGGGTGCAATTTGAAACTTGCATTCCTGAAGGGCAGCAATGCATTCTGCCATCTCTTGGACAATTTGCAATTTTCAAAAGGCCTGCAGTGGGGAGGTAATGAGAAAGCTGTTTGCCGCCAATTAATGGCCCCTTAAGCTCCTTAATGAACTTGTTAAGGGGCATGTCCAGAACAAAAAATAATTGTCAATTTTTTCTCAAGCAAGGCCGAAAATTCTGGTGCACTGTAGTGCACAGCTGTCTGTGTCAACAATAGGCAATAGGAAGTTTGTTACCATTTGTTTTGTGATAATTGAAGGGTCAACTAGCGTCCTATACTCTCACTATATCGATCACTATACCTCAACTTGGCACCCTTGGCCACTTTGCACTGTCTTTATCTTCCTAGCTCACTCATGAGCTGCCCGTTCTGCTCGGCAAGGCAGCAGCAGCTCCCAACTCCCACTGCCTGGAGGCACTCAGTGCCTCTAACTTGGCAGTATGCTCATCACCTGCCCAATCGGCACATTTGCAATTCAATATAGCGTTGCAAGAGTGAGACAGTTCAGGCGCAAGGTCGGGATTCAGAATTCATCTGGGTGTCAGGTTTCCATCTCCACTTTGAAAATCCAGCTGTGCGTGTTCTATGTGCCTGCTGATTGAAAATCTAAATGTGGCCTAGTGAGGCCTTTTAATTGGCTACACTACTAACTTAACTTATTTGGTGGTGTGGAAAGCTCCAAGACCAACAACTCCCCATTCCCCACCACCACCCCCATCTTTCAATTGAAAATTGCATTGCCTTCCAGAGGTGGTGGGACCCTATATCACCCTCCAGGAACACGATTTTCAAATCACACCCACTGGATAGGAAACAGAGAGAAGGGATAAATGGGGCATTTTCAAGTTGGCAGCCTGTAATTTGCTGCAAGGATCAGTGTTGGAACATTGACTACTTAAAATCTATATTAATTACTAAGATGAAGAGACTGAGAGTAATGTACCCAAGTTTGCTGATAGTACAAAGCTCAGTTGTAAGAAAGCTGGGAGGAGTACACAAAACGTTTGCAAAGAGATATGGATGCGTTAAGTGAGTGGGCAACAAGATGGCAGATGGAGTATAATGTGGGGAAATGTGAAGTTAATCACTTTGGCAGCAAGAATAGGCAAGCAGAATAGTTTTTAAAATACGTGAAACTTCGAAATGTTAATGGTCAAAGAGGCTTAAGTTTAATCGCACAAGAAACACAGAAAATTAGCATGCAAATACAATAAGCAATTAAAAAGACAAATGACTTGATGGTATTTAATGCAAGAGGATTGGAGTACAAGAATAAGGAAGTCTTGTTGCAATTGTATAGGGCTTTGGTGAAACCACACCTAGAGTATTGTATGCAGTTTTGGTCTTCATATTTAAGGAAGGATTACTAGATTGGTTCCTGGAATGAGAGGTTTGTCCTCTGATGAGAGGATGAGTAAGTCAGACCTACATTATCTGGAGTTTAGAAGAATGAGAGGTGATCTCACTGAAGCATGCAAGAATCTGAAGGGACTTGACACTGAGAGGTTGTTTCCCTTAGCTGGGCAATCTAGAACAGGGGGCATCTAGAATAAGGGGTCAATCATTTAGGACTGAGCTGAGGGGAAACTTCTTCACTCAGAGAGTTGTGAATCATTGGAATTGTCTAACCCAGAGGATTTTGGATGCTCCAGGGTTGAATATATTCAAAGTTGAGATGGACACACTTTTGGCCTCTCAGGCAATCAAGAGTTATGGGGAATGGACAGGAAAGTAGAATGAAGGCAAAAGATTAGCCATGATCATGCTGAATGGTGGAGCAGGCTCGAGCAGCCATACGGTCCAATCTTGCTCCTATTTCTTATATTTCTTATGTTCGCTGGGTCTGTATTCCATGAAGCAAAGCTTATGTTCTGATATTTTAACCACAGAAGTGCCAACAACATCTACAAGCTTGCATTCTCTGACATTGTGCTTGACAGGAACCTACAAATCACATAACCATTGTCCTTTAAACAATGCACAATTTGTCCAGCACTATTGAAAGTTTGCTAGGGCTTCAAATTATGGTTTTGGTTAGTGTGCAATGTACCTTTAAGAGTACTACTTGTTAAGGAAGATCACATGATCTGTAGTAACCAATGGGAGAGTAGCGCAGGCTACCTCAGCAGTCTGCGTAGAGATAGAATTGGAGTTGAAAGCACACATGTGTTTGCTGCTGAATATATTGTAAATGAACTTAATGTTTCCACCCAAGAAGTGTCTGCAGACCAACTCTATCACTAATAGCACAACTCAGCCACCCTACAACAAGCTGGCGATGAGGATGAGATCAGATCCGGCCCTGTCCCTCGCCCAGTGATTGTGAGTGTTTAAGATAATTAAAAAGAAAGGAAGATATACTCACCAGGTATACTGTTGCTTTAAGTTAAAGAAAAAATGGGCCCGGTCCAAATGGCTGAGAAATCTCCCAGAACACGCCCGTCATTTAAAAAAAATACCAAATTGCAAGACCTCTGATTGAGAATCCACAAGATGGGCGAGCAAAACAAAAAAAAAGAGAATCTGCACTTAAATTATAAAATAGGCAGCAGCCCCATAGGCTCAGTAGGTTAGAGAAGCTTGCAAGTTAATAAAAAAAAGGCCCGATTGGACCACAAGGCCACTGGAGCTGGGTCTCCCGAAGTGCGGGACGTCCAACATCAAAAGAACCTGCGGAGTTTAAAAAAAAGAAAATTCCCGGCAGAATCACCCAGAAAAGGGAAAATAAATTTGGTTTTTTTCTGAACAGGGATGAAGTTTTACAAAGTTAAAAGTGAAGAAGGCCCACGATTGCGGGAATCCCGCCAAAATGCAAAAAGCGTGGGAAATGCAGCACAGAAAGGCCGACAGCTGCATCGACAGCCCAGGTTAAAAAAAACGGTGACTGCTCTTAGAGTGGCAATACATTTAAAGTGGTAGATACAAGAAAAATGGCTATGGACAGAAAATTAGTAGAGACCCCAGAGAGAGGGCAACTCTGCAGAAGGCAAGAAGAGACTTCAGAAAGAGGACAACTCTGTGGATTGCAACAAGCAACCCCAGAGAGAGGGCAACTCTGCCGAAAGGAATAAGAGACCCCAGAGAGAAAGCAACTCTGCGGGAGGCAACAAGAGTACCCAGAGAGAAGGCAACTCTGCCAAAAGGAACAAGACACCCCAGAGAGTGGGCAACTCTGTGTAAAGCGACAAGAGATGCCAGAGAGAGGGCAACTCTCCTGAAGGGAACAAGAGACCCCAGAGAGTGGGCAGCACCTCCAAGGGCAACAGGAGACCGCAGAGGCAGGACAACAAGTAATTAAACAGTTGAAAGAACAGTTGATTATCCTTCAAGATCAAATGCAAAAGGAATGCATAACTATTCAGCAACATGAAGAAATGAAGGCCGACTCAAACAGTACAATGGAAATACAGCAGAAGAAATGCGAAGAGGGCTCAGGGGAAGCCCTGGTGATTAAAGAGGACACAGAGGAAGCCCTGGTAACCGGAGAGGGCTCACAGGAAGCCCTGGGAGTCATGTATAGCTGCATACAGTTAGGAGTCAGGGGTTCAGAATAACTCCAAGGTAATGTCAGCTGAGTGAAGCTAGCTGTCTAGCAAAGAGCTGAAGAATCAGCTGAATAAATCCAAAGAGGCTTTGGAAGCAAAAGTCACAGAATTTCCCAAGAAGCAGACAGATAATGAAATTTTGGGAGACTCAGCCACTGAGCTCAGACAAGTTGAGCTTGCATCTGAGAGAAGTCTGGCCATTAGTGAACTCAAAAAGAAGGGCAAGGTTATTGTCTGTGCTAGAAAGAAGAAGGCATGTAAAAGAAGATACAGAAATACTAAAAGGCCCTCCACCTGGTTGAGGAGAAAGTGAGAGCCAGAAGAGAGGCCAAAGAATGCCTCAGAGCTCAAATCATTCCTTGGAATGAACAACTATTATGGACGGTTCTTGCCCAATTTGTCTACAGTGCTGGCTCCCCTGCATTCTCTACTCGAAAAGAACCAACGTTGATCTTGGGAGATGCCCCAGAAAAAACTTTCATAAAGGTGAAACAATTGTTGCACTCATCCAATCTATTAGTGCATTATGACCAGATGAAAGAATTGGTGCTGACATGTGACACATTGCCCTTCATATTGGGAGCATCCCCCAATGGATGGACAACGGCACAAAACAGCCAATAGGTTATGTGACAAGAACACTCACCACAGCAGAAAAAGGATACCCGCAGATAGAAAAAGAAGGCCTGTCCATCATCTTTGGTGTCAAGAAATTTCACCAGTGCATACATGGCCGCCATTTTACAATTGTTTCAGACCACAAACCATTGCTAGGATTGTTTAGTGAGGACAAGGCTATAACACCCATAGCCTCAGCAAGAATAAAATGATGGGCTTTATTTCTGGCAGCATATGAATACACTTTTGTACATAGTCCTGGCAATCAAATCGCAAATGCCGATGCCCTTAGTCATTTGCCCTCACAAGAAAATGATGAGCATGTCCTAGGAACTTGCTTTACTTATAAACTTCTAATGTTCCTCGCCAGTATGTGCTTGACAGATCAGAGACTGGACAAGCTGGGGCCCAGTCCTATCTCAGGTACAAGAACAAGTGCTACATGGTTGGCCACAGGAGCCCATATCTGACGATATGAAACCATACTTCAACAGTAGACATGAAATAACTAGCCAGAATGGCATCTTACTGTGGGAGCAAGCGTGGTATTCCCTCCAAAGGGAAGGGAGCCACTTTTAATTGAATTACACAGTGCCCATCCAGGAATTTCCCAAATGAAGACCATAGCATACTGCTGACTATGGTGGCCTGTGTTTGATGGTGAAATAGAGAGCTTAGTAAAGCACTGTGTGCAATGTCAGCAAGTGCAACAGTTGCCAGTGACAGCTCCATTACACCCATGGGAGTGGCCAGGTAGACCCTGGGTACAGTTACACATTGACTACATTGGGCCTTTCCTGAGAACAATGTTTCTGCTCATTGCCGATGCCCATTCAAAATAGTTGAGCCTATGTGAGGTGAAGTCACCAACATCGGCCATTACAATTGAGAAACTACGTCAGAGTTTTGCCATTCACGGACCACCAGAGGTAGTCATTTCTGATAATGGCACGGCATTTACGAGTGCTGAGTTTCAATGGTTTATCAGCCTCAACGCTATCACTCATGTGAAAACTGCACCGTACCACCCTTCCTCAAACAGACTGGCTGAAAGGGCGGTTCAAGCGTTCAAGATAGGCATGGAAGATCTAACTGGCAATTCCTTGGCAACCAAACTAGCAAGCTTTGTTTTTCATTACAGGACCACCCCTAACACAACAACAGGTGTGACACCTGCGGATTATTGTTGAAACGCTGTCTCAGGTTGAAATTGAGCTTGATAATGCCAAATTCAGAGGAGAAGATGGAAAGGGGTCAGGGAAGCCAGAAAACTAGACATGATTGACATAGTCATGAGAGGAAATTTACCGTGGGAGAGCCGGTATACATGAAAGAATTTGGGGAAGGACCAAGTGGTTACCGGGTGATTTAAGCACATTGACTGGACCTCTATCTTGCCACTTGGAGGTGGAAGGCCGGATCATCCGTAAACAAGTGGACCATTTAAAGAAGAGAGAGACAAATCACCAAGATTTGCTTCCACCAGTGATCATGATCAGATCTGCATATCCTCTTGAGGATACTCAACCCAGGACTGACATGTGTGATGTTCCTGTAAGGGTTGAGGATACAGAGCTGCAAGTGCCCACCAAAGCAACTGATGTTGAGGCAACTCCGGGAAAGGAGGTTCCTGACAAAAAATCTGAAGTTGTGGAACTGTGACGTTCCTTATGTATCAAAAACCACCTGAAAGACTAATCTTGTAAATTCCTTACCCAGTGTAAATATTATGTTGTCTTGAAAAATTTGTACTTGTAAATATAATAGCCGAGTTAAAGGGGGAGGAATGTAGTGATGATGATTTTGTTTAGTGTGTGATGTACCTTTAGGAGTAATACTTGTTAAGGAAGATCACATGATCTACAGTAAACAATGGGAGAGTAGCACGGGCTACCTCAGCAGTCAATTTAGAGGTAGAGTTGGAGTTGATAGCACACGTGTAGTTACTGATGAGTATATTGTAAATAAACTTAATCTTTCCACCTAAGAAGTGTTTGCAGGTCAACTCTATCACTAATAGTACAACTCGGCCACTTTACAACAATGCTATACTGTGTTTATTTAGGTTATCTGAAGAGGCTTGATAATGAAATGTTCTATGATATGACAAAGCAAGAAGCATGCATCTGTTACACATCCTGCAGAAGGCTTAACACCTGAGCTATATAAAGAATGCTGACACTTAAAATAAAAGCCACATGTCATTGATTAAATTGCCTTTACCACACCACCAGTTATGAAAATTTTCAACCATCTAACTTTGATGTAGAAGCTATTGTATTGGAGTTGGTATAATTATTTTAATAGGACACTTAGTCAAGATTTTAGCTTAAGCGATTTTTTTCCTACCTGATCATTTGAATGTGTCTGGCACCCAGTAAAGCTTTGTATATATCAGAATTGGATAATGATCTGGTGCAAGGTCATGGGGAAGAGTCTGGTATGGCCTCCAAATTGTAATAGTTCAATATACAGCTTTAGATTCTAACCTCCTCTACCAGTGATGCATAAACATGAGTTTCATTCAAAGTATTTTTATTTTTTTTATAAATGACTTTTGCTGTTCCCTCTCTTTTGCTTTCTGGCAACATTAGGGTCTCTGCATGTTCTCTGTGACAGGATATAAGCCTTCTATGTCAATTCTCACTATGTTATTCATACTATGCTGTAGACAAGGGATCTAATTAACCAGAAGCAACAAATTTATATTTGGAGAATAACTATAATTGTGGTTGATGAGACTCTGCAACAATGTGCAGTTTTAATCTTGCAACTTGAGGATTTCCTATCCAAAGTTGTCCCTGAGAATCGTCAAGTTTGACTTGACCTAACTGAAGAGTTCAACCCAAATGTATGGAAGTGTTCCATAATCTTCACATTGATAGCCCAAATTCAGTGATCAGCATCTAGACCTCCTTACACGTGGAAGCAGTCTACTTCTAAGACTCTGAGATAGGTATGCATACTAGATGTGTACAGTTGTGGAGCAGTGTATTATGGGAAGTACTCCTTAATTAAAGTGGAGGAGGGATTTTAAAGACCTTTTTTTCATATAGTATTCCTCAATTATTATTGAGAAAGCTGTTGTGCTTTCTCCTGAAATAATGACCTCCTTTCTCACTTTGGAGATGTTTCTCTTGTGAGAAGGATGCAGTTATACTCAGGTTACTGCATTACTGTAGTTCTGGACTAACTTTGCTCCAACTCAGTGACATAGGGGGTCTCAACATTAACTCTCCTGGCCACTAGCTCTTTGGGAAAGTTATCAGTTGTTACATATTCAAACATCTAAACTTTGCAGGAAGGGCAAATATCTAAATGTAGCAGGAAAGGCAAAAAAAACTGAACTGCCCATTGACCAAGTGCTTCAGGCATTGCACCAACAACAAAGGATCATGATGGGGTTGCACTCAAATGGAAAACCCATCAATTTAATGAACCTTCTCTAGGTTATGTCCATTGTACCTGGCAAGATGATTTAAATCAGAAAGAGTCATAATCATAGTTAAGAAAGTCTTCTTTTAAAATTTGTTTGGTTAGGTTCTGCATGACTAAAGCTCCACCATTTTGTTTAGTGTGATCCAGGCCTCTCAGGCCACCATGGCTGATAGCCTGGAGCCAACCATTCCAAGGTCATCCTATATATTTTCTTGAATTGGATTTTCTCTACTATTCATGGTTTTTCCCATTAGGTATTAAGCTAAAGGCCTACTAATAGGTCTAAGAAACCTCCTATACTTTTCAGCTCACTGGTTTTGCTTTTTTTCAAGTTGCACACATAATAAGGTCTTTTAACTCCAGAATATCTGTTTAACCTCCAAGACATGGTTGCTAAAGCATGGAAAGATGGGCTGTGACCTTGCATTCCCATTTTGTACACAGAAAGATGAACTGAAAAAATGCTTCATAACTAAAGGCAATGGTGTGTTATCACAAAACCATTGTTGCTCAATGCTCCGCCGAGTTGAGTGAAAGGGATAGCTAAGTGTTAAGAGAAATGGATGGTTATAGGGTCAAGCACCTCTATGGCACATTTACTCCAACTTCACATTCTTCAACAGCTCTGGTTCTCTTTTACTTCCACTATATACATTGCATCCTGTTCAGCAGATGACAGCACGTGAAGTGAAGGAGTTCTTCCTCCTGTGTGAACACAGTCCCTATGACTCTGAGTGGGTTTGGCCTGCAAGAGGAAATGGAATGTGCTAGTGAGTAGTGTGCTGAAGAGCTTTGATAATGTGTGTTAGAGAAGAATAGATTGGCTGGTGTTCTGCTGGAGCATCAGGTGCGTGTAAGAGAGGACATTAATAGTGAGAGCAGTGGTAGTAGCAAGAGTTTGGTAGTGAAACCAGGGGGAGGTTCAATATCTCATTAGTGCTGGTACAGTAAAGTGATGCTGGGCTCTGCTGACAATGTTAACAAGACTGTGAATGGGAGTTTTAACATAGCAAGCTGGGATAGGTCATTGAATTTCTTTCCATGCTCCTTCCAGGTCCAAGGGCAATGCAATGGCAATATACATGCTCAGCCACCACCAGGCACCTTTCCCAGGCATTGTGGAGATAGAATATTCAACATTTTCCTTATTTCCGCCATTAAAACATCCAGTGCATTATCGGAGAATCTGGATGTTATCCCGTCCACAGTCCTTTTCTTCCAGTACACAAGCAGCCTTCACTGGAGCTCCATACAGAGCACTCTACTGCCCCTTTAAGCAGTGCAATCCATCAGGAACTGATTTTGGGCCTTCTTAAAATCCTCAAAGAGCAGCATGTCCAATTGCCAATGCAATTGATACTGGCAGTTTGCTCATCAATTTCAAATGAGGCACAAACCCACAAAGGGTCCCTGCTTCATGCTGAAATTCACCAGATGAGCAACGCGAGTCACTCAAATTACTTAGCTAGTTGAAAATCTCCTCTATTGGTATTGAAAAGATTCTTAATGATACATTAATAAAGCAACAAACCAACAAGTTTAGCTTTATTGCTGTAACCCTGAGCTATTAAAATAAACACTTCAGCAGTTAAATAACATTTAAAGCCATTTTAATTCTGTTATTCTTATCAATTTGTCATATACGGTCTTTCATTTCTCATTCTTTAATGTTTTTCTGATTTTGATTATACTTTTCTACATCCTAATTTTACCTATTTTGTTATTCCTGCCGCTGTTTTCCATAAACAATTGGTTGAAAGCTCCCACATAACTTTTCTTTCAATTGCCACTTGGTTTCAGCAGCGAGGACTTCAGTAAATGCGTTCTTTGGTTCAAAACAAGAAGAAAAATTTCAGCCAGGCAAGAGCTTAGCCTCCAGACTTGAAAGATTAACATGCTTCTGTCGATGCCAAAAGTTAATCTTAGATTCATTTTAGCACATCAACCCAGGAAAAGGAAACCAAACTAATAAAATCTTCATTCACTTATGGGCCCGATAAGTAAACTCACACACTCTGCTTAAAAGACTAAGAACTCTGAACCTAAAATACTTCAATTCTGTTGCGGGTTTTGACTAAAGGGGTGTACTTTATGTATCAAGTTGATTGAGTTGCTGTGTTATCCAATAACATTTCTATACTTGGAAAGACTGTACTTTCCACTATTACTTGTTGGACCATTTTACCTCATGTTGGGTCTACAAATAATGGAAAAAAATGAAGTGCCATTTTAGAACTCCTCCAATATTTCAGTGCAAAAACAAAACACAAAATGTGGCATTGAGCCATACAGATCATATTGCACATTCAATATGTGGCCTACACAGAGCAAGCTGGAGCACTACAATGGACCGCGGTGCCTCTAGGGACCAAACAATTCATCTGTGGTAAAAACAGAAAGTGCCGGAAAAAAACTCAACAGGTCAAGCAGCATCTCTGTAGAAGGACACAGAGTTAACATTGCAAGTCCAATATGACTCTTCTTCAGAACTGGAGAGTGATACAAATGTGATGGATTTTATGCTGTTGAAAAAGGGGGAGGGGAATCAGGTGGTACAAAAGGGAAGGTCAGGGATAGATTAAAGGGTGGGAGAGATTATGTACCAAAGGTGTCATGGGACAAAAGGCAAAGGGAGTGGTAGTAGTAGTAAAGAAACAAAACATGGTCCAGACTAGGTGTCAATAGCACAATAAAAGCCAGCTGAGGCTAAAAGCAAAAACATGAAAACAATGCACAAACTGGTACTTGTGGCGGGGGGAGGAAATCAAAATGGAGGACAGAGTTCATGTTGTGAAGTTGTTGATCTCAATGTTGAGCCCAAAAGGCTGTAAAATGCCTAATGAATCAGAATATAGAAGTGCTATTCCGCAAGCTTGTGTTGAGCTTTACTGGAACATTGCAGCAGGCCGAGGACAAAAATGTAAGCATGAGAGCAAGACAGTGAATTGAAATAGCAACTGACTAGAAAGTCAAAGTCATGCTTGCGGACTGAGCAGAGATGTTCTGCAAAGCGGTCACCCAGTCTGCATTTGATCTCCCCAAAGTAGAGGATTGTGAGTAGTGAATACAATAGACTAAATTGAAAGAAGTATAATTAAATTGCTGCTTCACCTGGAAGGAGTGTTTGGGGCTTTGGGCAATGAGGAGAGAGGAGGTAAAGGGGCTGGTGTTTCACCTTCTGTGATTGCATGGGAAGGGGCTGTGGGATGGGGAAGAGGCTTTGGGGCTGATAGTTGAGTGGACCAGGTTGTCATGGAGGGAATGGTCCCTTCGGTATGTTGACAGGGGAGGTGAGGGGAAAATGTGTTTGGTGGTAGCATAATGCTGGAGGTGGTAGAAATGGCAGAGGATGATTATTTGAATGCAGAGGCTGGTGGGGTGGAAAGTGAGGACAAGGGTAACCCTATCGAGGTTCTTGGAGGGAGAGGAAGGGGTGAGGGCAGAGACGGGGGAAATAGGTCAGAAATGGTTGAGGGGCCTCCACAGTTGGGGGAATCCTCGGTTCAGGAGAAAGGAAGACATGTTGGAAGTGCTATTGTGAAAGGTAGCATCATCAGAACAGATATGACGGAGATGAAACTGGAAGAATGGAATGGAGTCCTTACAGGAAGCAGGGTGTGAGGAAATGTAGCTGAGGTAACAAAGGGGTCAATTCACTTAATCAAGTCTGACTTTCATTATTGTGCAATGCTGAATAGCACTTTATCTATGGATAATGTACTCTAATGCATCTGAAGACATTTACACTTTCACAACGTTGTTCAGTTTAATGGGAACTTATGTTTCCAAAACAAAGCTCTATTATCAATCACTGTTTGAAAAACATATATAAATTATGGTACATCATTTCAATATGACAAATGCAGTTGGAAACACCTTTTGAAAGTACCTTTCAAATGGTTCCCAACCCCTAACCATGGTTCCCCCATGGTTCAGAAAACCTCAGTGCCATTGTGAGCCACTTTGCCTTCCAAAGCCAGCCTGACTCCTTGAAAATTGTAGAGGGCCTGAAATGCCCACTTCTGCAATGGAGCCAACAAACATCAGGGCAGCTGGATGTGGGCTTGTGATTTGTCCCCTTTCCTGCTCTGTTCAAAATTGGCGAAGCTAGGAATGGGGGTTGGAACCCTGGAATCGGGTCCCACCCGTCATTTTAAAGCACAACCAATGCAATTCAGACCTGGGTTTGGACAGGAAAATCCAGCACATAGAGTACAAAAGCTAGGAAGTTACGCTAAACCAAAGCAAAATACTAGTTCAGCTCAAATGGAATATTATGCCCAGTTCTGGACACTACACTTTGGAAAGGATATGGGGACTTTGGAGTCGCTGCAGAAGAGATTTACTGGAATGGTTCCAGGGATGATGGGTTACTGTTATGTGGATAGGCTGAAGAAGCTGGGGTTTTCGTTACAGCAGAGAAGTCTAAGGTCAGATTTTATAGAGGTGTTTAAAATCATGAAGGGCTTAAATAAAAAGGAATTGTTTCCAGTGACTGAAAGGTCTATAACCGGAAGGCACAGATTTCAAGTTATTGTCAAATGGCATGAGGAGATACATTTTTCTGCAACAAGTGGCTAGGATTTGGAATGCGTTTTTTGATAGGATGGTGGATAAAGGTTCAATCATAGCCTTCAAAAGGGAAATGGATAAACACTTGAAGGAGACAAAAAATACAAGGATATGGAGAAAGAGCAGCTGAGTGAGACTAACTAGATTGCCCTTTGAAAGAGTCAGCACAGATTCTATGGGCCTGATGTCCTCCTTCTGTTCTGTGCTATTTTATGATTCCATAAATCAATCTACAACCATTGACTATCACACCAATAATTACATTTAGTAAGCTCTTCAGGAAGCCCCTAATTGTTTATTCATACTATCAGAACTCAGCGTTAAAATTAACTGGAACATTCTGTGACTGAAGAAAATTACAAACTTTTTTCTTTAACCAGAGCAGCTATTATTAAGTTTGCAACAAAATCAGCAACAGCCTAAAACACATCATTTTTTTTCTACAGTGCATCCAACAAACAAGGACCTTGTAGCAAAAATTTAGCTTGCAATAATTTCCCCTGCTTCCTAACCTTAATTTAGTCACGCTATTCTCCTTGATCAAGAAGTTAGTAAAAGACAAGAAAATAAATGTTTGCATTTATTTAGGACCTTTCAAGGCCTATGGCTGGGCGTACTTAAACTTGACAAGTCACCATGACCGGATTTGATACTTCCAAGGTTACTGAGTAAAGTAAGGGTGGAAATTGCAGAAGAACTGGCCATAATCTTCCAATCCTCATTAGATACAGAGGTGGTGCCAGCAGACTGCAGAATTACAAATATTATAACCTTTCTCAAAAAAAGGTGTAAAGATAAATCCAGCAACCAATAGGCCAACCAGTTGAACAAGGGTGATTGGAAAGCTTTTAGAAACAATAATAAACAGTCACTTGGACTTGTTAAGGAAAGCCAGCAAGAATTTGTAAAGGGCAAATCATGGTTAACCATGTAACTAACAGTGTAACCAGGGGCTTCCAAAAAGCAATTGAAAAACTGTCACATAATAGGCTTGTTAGAAAAGCTGAGTTTACAGAATAAAAGGGACAGTAGCAGCATGGATATGAAGTTGTCTGAGTGACAGAAAACAGAGTAGTGGTGAACTGTTGTTTTTTAGACTGGAGGATGGTATATAATGGGTTCCTCAGGGGCTAATAGGACCACTGCTTTTCTTAAACTATATGAAGAACTGAGACTTAAGTTTGCAGGACACGATTTCAAAAATTGCAGATGGCACAAAGCTTGGATGAATTGTGAAACTGTGAGGACAATAGTGATAGGCTTCAAAAAGACCATAAACAGGCTAGTGGAATGGGGAGACACATGGCAGGTAAAATTTAATGCAGAGAAACATGAAATGAATTATTCTGGTAGGAAGAATGAGAAAAGGCAATATAAAATAAAGGATACAATTCTAAAAGGGGTGTAGAAGCAAAGGGACCTGGGGGTGTATGTGTACAAATCATTGAAGGTGGCAGGATAGGTTGAGAAAGTGGTTAATAAGGCATATAGCATCCTGGGCTTTACAAATGGAGCGAAAGAATACAAAAGCAAGGATATTATGGTGAACCTTTAGAAAATACTGATTTGTTCTCAGCTGGAGTATTGTGTCCAATTCTGGGCACTACACTTCAGGAACAAAGTGAAGGCACTGGAGAGGATGTAGCAAAGACTTACGCGAATGTTTTGGGGTATGAGAAACTTCAGTTACATGGTCGGCAAAGCTGGGGCTATTCTCCTTAGAGGAAAGAATGTTGAAAGGCGATTTGACAGAGGTGTTCAAAATCATGAGGAGTCTCAACAGAGTAGATAGGGAGAAACTGTTCCCATTGATGGAAGGATTGACAACCAGAGAACACGGTTTAAGGTGAATGGCAAAAAACCCAAAGGTAACCTGAGGAATAAACTTTTTAATGCAGCAGATGGTTAGGATCTGGAATGCACTTCCTGAGAGTTTGATAGTGGCAGATTCAATCGTGGATTTCAAGAGGGAATTAAATAACTATCTGATGAGAAATGACAAGAACAGGCACAGACACAATGGGCCAAATGGCCTCCTTCTGTGGTGCATTCTAAGGTCTTGTGAGGATATGCTGGGCACCACAACAGAGGTAGTTGCCAGCTTCTCATGCACCACCACTACTTGCTCTTCCTCAGCAGGGAATGTAATTTGCCTTTGCGAAGAGTTATGCAGGTAATGGTTTGTTCAGCCCTTGGAAATTCGAGAACTCTTTGTCTTCCTTTTTCACTTAATTATATAATTGCACCATTTTGGGTCTCTTTTTATGCCTGCACTTGATAATTTTAGGGATTTAGTTGTCTTGCAAGTTCTGAATTGTGCCTTGAAAGGCACTCACTTATTCTTTACTTAGGTGTTAATAAATAATTTCTTTCAGCCTAGCTTTTGCAATTGTTGCATCATACCTTTGTGGTTGACCTTTTTTTAAAATTACACACCTGGGTGTTGGTCCTCGGCTGTGTAGGAGCACAAATCATTTTTAACTTAATCATATTGTGGCTGTTCTCATCTCAACCTGCTACAATTTCCATTTTCTCTATGCTGTCAGGGGCATTTACCATTACTAAGCTCAATGTTTTGTCTTTTGGCTTCCTGACACACACAGTCAGGCAATATGTCTCAGAAATTGCTGTTAGTATGTTGTTCACAGGGGTTACCTCTAGGTTAATTAAAAATTCTGGGAGAATTAACAGCTGGTTGTTTCTGTAACAGGAGTAAATCATGTGCTATAACACCCAGAGAACAAGCTGAGAAATAGAGCGGTCAGACTATTAACAAAGCAGAGCAGACATTTAAACCTCTGGATTTGAGCAAGGGAAATCAGACAGGGGGATTACTCAGCAATATTGCTGTAAAGTGCAGGTATTCAGTGCTCACTTGAGTTAGATGAAGCACTGATAAAGGAGATAAGGAATAGATGGGGAATACTGTACTAAAATGATAGACATCTTGTCCTTGTAGTGGATTATAATCCTATCCCCTTTTTGGGACTACTGCGGCTCAGGCACACTCCACAGATGATCACTGTCACATAACGTTGAGAAAAACAGGCCTCACAGACTCATAAATGGGTCTAAAGAACTGATCTAATTCTCCCCGAAGGAAAGGAACCACCAGAGAATATTACCGTCCTCCCGATAGTAATTTTAACACGTTTTAGATAGATTATAACAACCCGGATATTATAAGGGTTAGGGCATCTCTCCTCAATAATGTACCTCGCTACTGAAGAGTGTACAGAGATGGGTTTTCGAGTTTGAATACAGAAGACTATATGAGACAATATATTTTCTGAATTATATAAAAGTTTATTAAAGAACTGAACATGCAATTCACTTTTGATGTTAATTACAACATTGCTAGCTCTAGAAAAAGTAAGTATAATCTTGTTTCTAATTGAGAATTCAAGTTTTATTAATGTTACAGAGATTTATTTAAGAAAGCCATCAATGTTTAAAGGAGTGTTTACCTTAAATCTCCAAGTAGAAAGCTACTGAATCTAGCAAGATGCCTCTATTCCAATTAAAGGGAGAACTATCATCGACTCACTACAGCAGCTATGCCTTCACCTTGACAGTCGCTGGAGTGAATCCAATGAATCTAAAAATTCTACTATGCAGTTCCAATAATTATACCATAAAAGAACGGAAACATCAGGAAGCACTTGAGCACTCGTGCTGAACAAGATCCATTGTTTTCGCCAACATCCTTCATTTTAGCCAATATCCTTCAAGCAAACAGAATACTGAGAAGTGCAGATAGTCACTACACTCAGTTTCCAGGGTTCAGTTGACAAGTTATTTAGGGTCATCCTTAAGATTGTCCATTGTTAGATTGTAGTATCTTACAATTTCTCAATGCCTTGCTGAGGTGATATAGAGGTTAGTTCCTGTTTTTTTCAGAACTGCCTTGTGTTGGAGAATATACCATATTCTATGTTATATGATGTTCATATCATTGACCACACAATTATACCCAGGCATATTTTTAAACTTTTAAACCTTTGTCTAGGAGGTGAACTCTGTTTTAATTTTTAATCCCTGCTTCATAGAAGAATCACTGTATTAATCTTACAACTCCATATTTAGATCTGGATTCTCTTATAAACTTGTATTTATAGCTGCATTCCTTTGCACCCAGAACCACAAGGTGCAACCAACTTGGGAACAAATAGAGCAAAGGGTAAATGCTATCTCCAGATCACAATGGACTAGGAGAAATGTGAGGGGTAAAATTACAAATCTTGAGAACCGCTTTAGGCAGGGTTAAAGTATTTGGCAAGTCAAGTCACCTACCTCAAATAGGCATGTTTCAAAGTGTGCTCCCATAATCAGTAACTCATTTTATACCTAAGAATGATAACTAATAATGAAGGGTTTAAATGTGCAGAACTGCCACAAGAAAAGTGGGGCACGTGCATTTTAAAACATTTATTCGTTCATGGGATGTGGGCTTCGCTGGCTAGGCCAGCATTTATTGCCCATCCCTAAGTGCCCTTGAGAAGGTGGTGGTGAGCTGCCTTCTTGAACCATTGCAGCCCATGTGGTGTAGGAACACCCACAGTGCTGTTAGGAAGGGAGTTCCAGGATTTTGACCCAGCGACAGTGAAGAAACGGCGATATATTTTCAAATTAGGATGATGTTTGGCTTGAAGGGGGACTTGCAGGTAGTGTTGTTCTCATGCATCTGCTGTCCTTGTCCTAGGTGGTAGAGATTGCAAGTTTGGAAGGTGCTGTTGAAGGAGTTGCATGCTCTTACTGCAGCATGAGAAAATACAATTATCTTGAGTAAAACAATGAAAATTGGGGAAGTGTCCCTCCTTTGGAAACACACATGGGCCAGAATTTTACTTTCCCCCCCAACCCAGTGGTTTTTTAGGCGGGGGAGGGTGAATGCAATTGCAGGGATGGGATTCACTCTGGGTTCCCGGCCACCCCGTTCTTGCAGCGATTTTATGCTGTGGGTCCAAGGCCTCAGATGGGAAGCCCACCCTTGTCAAAACTGAGGTCATTAAACGGCCAATTAATGGCCACTTAGGGGCCGTTTCCCGTCCAACCTCAATTTTTAGGCTGGCGGGCAGATTGAAGCTCTGTGGGGGAAACCCAAAAATTAAGAAAGTTAAATCTGGAGCAGGATGGTGGCAGTGGGGTTGTTGGGGGGTGGGGGGGGGCGGGTGGGGGAGAACATCCCTATCAGAAGCCTCCCCACTAACTGGGGGTGCACTCCCCTTAAGGCCCGGTGACCTACGGACTTTCCTCCCTTGACTTCCCCTCAGCCTATTCCTCGAGAACCGATCATTCCCCTTGTGACCTCCCAGGCCTTCCCTACCCGCCCTGCCCTGGGACCCCTGACAATTACCTGCGCTTCCTGTTCCTGGGGCTTAGGGTGGAATCATCCCAGATTTGCACTAAGTACGGTAGCGGGCGGGTAAAATGACCTTTTAGTCACTGGCTGCAATGGCGACTTTTCACGCCGTATCAACCCAAATGCACTAATTATGCTTTCCTGGGAAATACGCTGTTTCCATGGTGGGCAGGCTCTCATTTGCCCACCTCGCCATCACCTCACTGCTTCATCATGCCAGGTGCCGTATTTAAAGTCCAGCTGTACGCACACCTCTCAGTGCTTCCAACCCACGACTGCTGCAAAGAAGACAGGATGGCCCCAACAGGCAAGAAGACTGCAGCCTCCAGGTTTAATGGCGCGTCCCTCCAGCAGCTTTTGGATGCAGTGGAAGCTTGCCGTGATGTCCTCTATCCCTGCTCTGTCTGCAGGATGGGCAGCAACCTCACTAATCCACCTTGGGAAGCGGTGGTCAGCGCAATGCCCTGCAAAAGAGGACAATCAACCAGTGCCGCTACAGGATGAATGATCTCATCTATTCCGCCAAGGTAACTCACTCTTCCCATCATTCGCAACTCACACACTCACAAACCCATCTTGCATCCACAGGGATCTCACACCCTGGGCCTACACCACTAACTCTCACACACATCCATCAGGCTCATACCTTCTCGCGCTCGGGGCTTAATCCTGTCTACGGCTCACCACACATACATTCCATGCAATGCCATGTGTCCTGCTCACAGTCTCTCCATCCATTTTCATGCAGGAGAAGCCTGCTCACATCAGCAGGGAGAGGTCCCAGATGGGGGGTGGCGTGGCCCGCATTAGGCATCTCACTCATTTTGAGGAGTGTGCCATCGCTTGACTGGTGAGGATGTAGACTGTGCCTGTGGTGACAGTAAGGTCAGCGGCGAACACCCTCATGAGGAACCTGCACCACATCATCCCTCTCTCAACGCAAACGTGAGTGCTCTCTCTCCCTGCTTTTCACTCTACTGCCATGCACTAATTATCTCTACTTTGGCTCATAGGGAGCTCTGCCAAGGGACTGACACCCTCAGCCAGCCAGTCCCTCAGCTTCATCCAGGTCCTCACCTCCAAGCAAGATGACACCTCCTCCATTCAAGAGCTGGAAATAAGCAGCCTGGAAGACCCGTCAAAGCGCATACCCACACCCTCTACCAGCACAGAGACACACACTTTGGTGGAACATAGATCTAGAGCAGGCTTAGGTTCACAATCTGGTGTTCACCGCACAGACACATGTCCACAGCAGGAGGAGGCAAGTTCATGCGAGCTCCCCGGCACTTGGAGGACTGCTGGAGATCAGGCACCCGTGAGGTCCGAGGCAGGTGACGAGCCTGTAGATTTGGCCTTCCAACTCAGAATCAGAATCACAGAGTCACACAGCGCAGAGGAGGCCCTTCGGCCCATCGAGTCTGCACCGACATGTGAGAAACACCTGACCTACCTACTTAATCCCATTTACCAGCACTTGGACCATAGCTTTGAATGTAATGATGTGCCAAGCGCTCATCCAGGTACTTTTTAAAGGATGTGAGGCAACCCGCCTCCACCACCCTCCCAGGCAGCGCATTCCAGACCGTCACCACCCTCTGGGTAAAAAAGTTTTTCCTCGCATCCTCACTAAACCTCCTGCCCCTCATCTTGAACTTGTGTCCCATTGTGACTGATCCTTCAACTTGGCTGCTCCAAGGAAAACAACCCCAGCCTATCCAATCATTCCGCATAGCTCAGACCCGCCAGCCCAGGCCACATCCCCCTCCCTCTGCTTCAGTAATGGTGGCAGAACTTTCAGCTGCTTTGTTCTACTTTTAGGACTCTCTCCCTAAAACCCAATACCTCTGTACCTCCCTTCTCATCTCAAAAACTTTGTCAAAACTCATTCATTCTTGACAACCTTCATTCACTTCCCCTAACACTTCCATAACTGCTTGGATTCTGCTCAGTGAAACACCTTAGGGCATTTTCTATGTTAAAGGTGCTATATAAATGCCAGCTGTTGCTAATTTTATATTTCCATCAATATTCTAAGTAGCCGTTCACCAAGAGGCATAGAGATTGTCCATTAATGACACTTCCTTCCAATTTTCATCTTTCATAAAGAGTAGAGAACCTTTACTCTACACATTGACTGAAAGGAAAAGGAGGGCTCCAATTTACATAACACCTTTCATAACATCCCAAAGCACTTTACATTCAATTACATATGTTTTGAAGTGCATTCACTGTTGCAATGTGGGAAATGCAGCCAACTTGTACATGCAAGGGCCCACAAACAGCAATGTGATCATCTGTTTTTAGCGATATTGACTGAGGTGTAAATATTGGCCAGGACATGAAGGATAACTCCCTTAGCTTTTCACAAAGTATTGTTGCAGGATCTTTTACATCTGTCAGGGAGGGTAGGCAAGAACCAGTTTAATAGCTCATCTGAAAGATGGCAGCTCCAACAGTGCAGCACTCCCTCATTAGTGCACTGGAGTATCAGCCTAGATTTTCATGCTCAAATCTCTGGAGTAGGATCTGAACCCACAATTCTCTGACTCAGAGGTGAGGGGGCTGTCCACTGAGCTACACCTGACACTACAGATCTGACTTGGTAATACTTGGTGCTAAACGTATAGCAAGTATAAAAATTGAAACTAGTTGGGAATAAAAAGGTGAATGTAACAAGGCTTCCCTTCCAGTGCTGAGTCATAGCAATCAGATGCAGAACATAGAAAGATCACTAAACACAGAGGGACTAACCTGCAATCATGACTCCTGTTGAAAAGGCTCCATTACGGGAGTTTACCTTCACTGAATTCAGTGTTGTAGGGTGGCCAAATTATACTATTTTATACTAAAATGAAAGAAATGGTTTTACTATCTGCTTTTACGACAGTGTGGATAGCTGGCTGACCTCCACCCATGTAAATGCTATCTGCGATCATTTAAATTTGAAAATATCATCAGGAAAGATTTTCATAACTCTATACCATATCATCTCATAATATTATCCTTTACGAAGTTGCTGGAATAATTTACATTAATAAAATAGGATCATTGTCAATAAAATGGATTTGAGTGGAAAACCTCTAGTGGGTGTCCCCAGTTCCTGACTTTTGAGCACTATCACACTTGGCTGGGTAACTAAACAGTTAAGTTAGTGTCATCAGTAAAGTATACTCCATTACAACATATCATTCACATTTTTTATTAAATATGCCTGTCTAATGTGGTTCTGAGAGTTATAGAAAAACAGCAGCACGGATAGGTTTTTAAAGCATTGTTGAAGTGAAATGAATGCACATGACTCAACTAGTTATGTGAGAATATAAGAACAACGGTCCTTCAGAGCAGTAACCTTCCCTTCGTATTTGTTTTTGAAATATCCTTGATAAACAATAGTGGATTGAACCGTTATGTTGTTTTTTTTTTTGCTTCACTCCAACTGAATAATTCAGACTTAAAACTGGGTCTAATTGAGATACTAGCTTTTAGAGTTACTAATTTACCATAGCATTAAAGCAACATTGTTGTCTTCCTCTTACTTCTTAAAAAATTATTTATGGGGTGCTGCTG
The DNA here is from genome assembly GCF_964194155.1 of Cetorhinus maximus. NCBI lineage: Eukaryota > Metazoa > Chordata > Chondrichthyes > Lamniformes > Cetorhinidae > Cetorhinus > Cetorhinus maximus. Next base: position 56,248,507 of record NC_135880.1, read on the forward strand.
ATAAGGCCAGCATTTATTGTACATCCCTAATCACCCTCGAGTAGGTGGTGGTGAGCCGCCTTCTTGAACCGCTACAGTCCATGTGGTGTAGGTACACCCACAGTGCTGTTAGGGAGAGAGTTCCAGATTTTTGACCCAGCGATAGTGAAGGAACGGTGATATATTTCCAAGTCAGGATGGTGAGTGATTTGGCGGGAAACTTCCAGATGGTAGTGTTCCCATCTAACTGCTGCCCCTGTCCTTCTAGGTGGTAGTGGTCATGGATTTGGAAGGTGCTGTCGAAGGAGCCTTGGTGAATTCCTGCAATGCATCTTGTAGATAATACATACTGCTGCTACTGTGAGATGGTGGTGGAGGATGTTTGTGGATGGGGTGCCAATTAAGCGGGCTGCTTTGTCCTGGACGGTGTCAACCTTCTTGAGAGTTGTGGGAGCTGCACTCATCCAGGCAAGTGGGGAGTATTCCACCATCACACTGCTGATTTGTGCCTTGTAGATGTTGTACAGGCTTTGGGGAGTCAGGAGGTGAGTTACTCGTCGCACAATTCCTAGCCTCTGACCTGCTGTTGGAGCCACAGTATTTATATGGCTAGTCCAGTTCAGTTTCTGGGCAATGGTAACCCCCAGGATGTTGATAGTGGGGGATTCACTGATGGTAATGCCATTGAACGTCAAGAGGCAATGTTTAGATTCTCTCTTGTTGAAGATAGTCATTGCCTGGCACTTGTGTGGTATGAATGTTACTTGCCACTTGTTAGCTCAAGCCTGGATATTGTCCAGGTCTTGCTGCATTTGGACGTGGACTGCTTCAGTATCTGAATGTGAATGGTGCTGAACATTGTACAATCATCAGCGAACATCCCCACTTCTGACCTGATGATCGAAGGAAGGTCATTGAGGTGTCCTGTTTCAAAGGCCATTGCCATGCACTAACTATCACTCCATGTTTCTGCAGGCACATCTGGGAAACAGCCAACAGAGTCCATGCTCCAGGGCCTCCAATTAAGCCCTGAGGGTAGCTCAGAAGAGGAATCTGCTGAAACCCTCCTTGAAGACACATCACGGCGTTCACTCACACACTCCACCAGCGCAGAGACATACACCACATGGGACCTAGCTTTAGAGTATTCTCGAGATCACAATCTCGTGAGTACATTGTACTTTCTGATCCACAGCAGGCTGCAGCTGGGGCTTCCCAGGTCCCAAGCACTCAGGGAACTGTTGGAGGCAAGAAATTTGCTGAGTCTGAGCCAGATGTCAAGCCTCTGGATTCAATTATATCAAAGTTGCTGGAGCTGCAAAGGCAAGCTCGGGAACATCAGGAAGGGATGTCCACTGCACTCCTCAGATTGCAAGGCATGACGGTCCACCTTCAGGCTGAGGTGATAGCACTGGAATGCCAACACACTGAGGTCAACACTGGTAGGATAGCAGCTGCCATGGAGACCTTTGTCCAGGACTTCGCTCCTGTGCTGCTGCATGGCTGAACTCCATTGCCGATACCATAGTTGTCCTCCAACTCTATGTATGAGAGAAGGGTGTGGGGCAACCCAATCTCACTCCAGTTACTCCTTCTCCTCAGGGAGTCAGCCAAGGGCCCTAGGGCGCCCATAGGGTGGAGGATCAGTAAGTGCACACCCCGGGACCATTCACCCAGGTGATTCCGGGAGTGTCCAACCCATCCGAATCCTCTCTTCCTGTGACCCCCACAGCTCCAGCTCCACAGGCCGAGGGGGCTGCCACTGCCCCACACTCTAAAAGCAGGCTGGGGCCCTCCAGGTCTTAGCTCTCCAAAAGATGCCCACCAAAGTCATCACAAACAGGGCTTAGCAGTCAGCAGGTGCCTCCACCTCCGCTGTGGATGTCTGGGGGGCACCAAGACTTAGCGGCAGGGTTAGGAAAGTTAGGAAGATGTAACTCTTTTGAGTCAAAACAATAAACTAAATTAACAAAAACAGGGGAGAAATCAAGCACAGCCCCTAAGTCAGGTCAGCTGTAAAATCAAGGAAAAACTTTTAAAGGAACCTTAAAAACATCAAACTAAGATGTGATTAAAGGGGTCAACAAAACACCCCAGTCCCCGCGGTGCCCACCAGGCACGGAAGGCCTCGATGGTGCCAGCAGACACCGTGTGCTCCCTTTCCAGGGACATCCGGCCACGAACGTAGCCGCGGAAGAGGGACAAACAATCGGGCGGGACTCCCCTGTCGATCGCCCGCTGCCTGGACCTGTTGATGGCCAACTTGGCCAGACCCAGGAGCAGGTTCACGAGGAGGTCCTCCTCCTTCCCGACCCCCTTCCGCACCGGGTGTCCGTAGATCAGGAGCGTGGGACTGAAGTGCAAACAAAATAGTAATAAAAGATTTTTTAAATAACTAAAAAGGGAGTGCAGCCTAAGACACCCTATATACGCATGGTCCACGGACTCCACAAGACCGCAAAAAGGGCAGGTGTCTTGGGAGTCCGTGAACCTACACATTTTACGATTATAGGGGACTGCTGCATGCAACACCCTCCAACCCAGGTCCCCGATAGAAAGAGGGAGAACACCTCCGTAGAGGGCCTCCCATCGGGGACCTCCGCCGCCGGACGGCAACAAGGCACGCCAGGGCGTGTCCGGGCGGCGGACCAGGGCGAGAAAATGGAAGGTGTGCAGCAGCAGTCCGTACAGAAAACCCCTCCGCGCCGTGCCAAATGGCACGGAGGGCATGTCCCCGAGGCGGCTCATATTATTGCGGGGCACCGGCACCCGAGGGAGGGTTCGGGGCTTGGGGCCAATGTGGAATTCCGTCCGAACAGGGGAACGTTCAGCCGGAAGATCACCGCGCACCTGGGCCACCTCCAGACCTAAAATGACTTCGGGTCCGAGCACGACCGTTTTTAGGTCTTGGATGGCATCGGCTGCGACCTGGACACTCACTGACGCGCGACGCGCCAACTCCTGCGGGAGCATCCAGCCCAGTCCTCCGCCACCCAGCACGTCCCCGACCCTGGTCACCCCGGCAGCCACAGCCCTCCTCTCCGCCAGCCACTGAAAGGGACGGAGGGGCGGATTCCTGAGCAGCGGCTCTCTGACGATAGCCGCTACTCCTGACAAGGGAGAGCTGCGTCGCGTGGCGACCACGTTCCAGACTTTGATCAGGTCCTGGTAAAAGACGGGCAACGCCTGGAAGGAGCCACCGAGGCCCCTCTGATCTACAAACAGGAGCTGCACGTCATAATTCAGGCCGTGCACCTGGCGGAAGAAATACGTCGCCAGGGCACACCATCTCGGAGGAGGCTCGACGTAAAGGTATCGCTGCAGGGTCTGAAGACGTAAAGTCACCACCTGCGTGCGTAGGCACACTAGCGCCTGACCGCCCTCCCTATAGGAAGATGTAACTCTTTTGAGTCAAAACAATAAACTAAATGAGCAAAAAGAACAAGGGAGAAAACAAGCACAGCCCCTAAGTCAGGTCAGCTGTAAAATCAAGGAAAAACTGTAAAGGAACCTTACAAACATCAAACTAAGATGTGATTAAAGGGGTCAACAAAACACCCCAGACCCCGCGGTGCCCACCGAGCACGGAAGGCCTCGATGGTGCCGGCAGACACCGCGTGCTCCCTTTCCAGGGACATCCGGCCGCGAACGTAGCCGCGGAAGAGGGACAAACAATCGGGCGGGACTCCCCCGTCGATCGCCCGCTGCCTGGACCTGTTGATGGCCAACTTGGCCAGACCCAGGAGCAGGTTCACGAGGAGGTCCTCCTCCTTCCCGACCCCCTTCCGCACCGGGTGTCCGTAGATCAGGAGCGTGGGACTGAAGTGCAACCAAAACAGTAACAAAAGATTTTTTAAATAACTAAAAAGGGAGTGCAGCCTAAGACACCCTATATACACGTGGTCCACGGACTCCACAAGACCGCAAAAAGGGCAGGTGTCTTGGGAGTCCGTGAACCTACACATTTTACGATTATAGGGGACTGCTGCATGCAACACCCTCCAACCCAGGTCCCCGATAGAAAGAGGGAGAACACCTCCGTAGAGGGCCTCCCATCGGGGGCCTCCGCCGCCGGACGGCAACAAGGCACGCCAGGGCGTGTCCGGGCGGCGGACCAGGGCGAGAAAATGGAAGGTGTGCAGCAGCAGTCCGTACAGAAAACCCCTCCGCGCCGTGCCAAATGGCACGGAGGGCATGTCCCCGAGGCGGCTCATATTATTGCGGGGCACCGGCACCCGAGGGAGGGTTCGGGGCTTGGGGCCAATGTGGAATTCCGTCCGAACAGGGGAACGTTCAGCCGGAAGATCACCGCGCACCTGGGCCACCTCCAGACCTAAAATGACTTCGGGTCCGAGCACGACCGTTTTTAGGTCTTGGATGGCATCGGCTGCGACCTGGACACTCACTGACGCGCGACGCGCCAACTCCTGCGGGAGCATCCAGCCCAGTCCTCCGCCACCCAGCACGTCCCCGACCCTGGTCACCCCGGCAGCCACAGCCCTCCTCTCCGCCAGCCACTGAAAGGGACGGAGGGGCGGATTCCTGAGCAGCGGCTCTCTGACGATAGCCGCTACTCCTGACAAGGGAGAGCTGCGTCGCGTGGCGACCACGTTCCAGACTTTGATCAGGTCCTGGTAAAAGACGGGCAACGCCTGGAAGGAGCCACCGAGGCCCCTCTGATCTACAAACAGGAGCTGCACGTCATAATTCAGGCCGTGCACCTGGCGGAAGAAATACGTCGCCAGGGCACACCATCTCGGAGGAGGCTCGACGTAAAGGTATCGCTGCAGGGTCTGAAGACGTAAAGTCACCACCTGCGTGCGTAGGCACACTAGCGCCTGACCGCCCTCCCTATAGGAAGATGTAGTTGCACATCCTGGGCACAGGTGTTAATCACTTGTACATAATGTTCACCATTGTCAAAAAAAACTCCCAAGAATGTCTCCCTGCCTATGGCTCCTTGTCCTGATAAGCAGTGTTCTTGTCACTCAGACGTGAAACCTTGTTTCCTGCACAAGATAAAGGCAGGTGTCTCAGTCCAGGGCCTCTTCCCTGTGCTTTGTGCAGCCTTCAGACCAAAGTGATGGTCCAGCCTCACATTCCCTAAACATATTAGTGATGGTGCTTGTCATTGCTACCAGAATGTTGAGGGCAGGTGTCAAAGAGTTCCGTGACTCTCTCTGTGTGCTCTCAGCACCTTTGAGATGGGGCTGGCCCCCATCTCTTCAGCATCTGTGAACAGTGAGATTGTGCTTCTGAAGGGGTCAGGTACTGAAGGCGGACAAAGGATCAGATACTTTTAAAGTTTGATGGCTGCATCTCCATGATATCACTCTGATCACATAGTGCAAGCGAGCTGCCCTCGGCCAGACAGGAGTCAGACATTCTCAGAGGCTCTGTGAAGATCTATGAAGTGTCCTCACTGCATGTTGTCAGCATCCTCCTGCAATCAAGCAACTATTAGGGCCTCCACTGCGTCTCCATGATAGGAGTATTATCACAGAGGGTATGTGCGTTGCCATAAGCCAGACTTGAGTCAAACATTCACAGATGCTATGCGAGGATTTATGGTGTCTTCTCACTGCATGTCATCATCATGCTCCACAAACCTAGCAGCTATGAAGGCCTCCCGAGCATGCCTGCCCTGTCTGGCCAGTGCGAGGGCCTCATCCCCGTCATCGTCGCCTTCAAGGACCTCCTCAATCTCATCACTGTTGACATCCTCCTCAACAGAGGAGACCTCCAGCTCCTCCATCTCCTCCTCAGCCAGTTCCTCTCCCTGTTGCAGCGCCAGGTTGTAAAGGGCACAGCAGGTGATGAAGATGCATGACACCCTCTGTGGACTATATTGCAGGGCTCCACCAGACTGGTCCAGGCACCTGAACCTCATTTTCAGCATCCCGATGGTCTGCTCCACCAAATTGCGAGCTGCTGCATGAACCTCATTATACCATTGCTCTGCTGCAGTCTGAGGCCGCTGCATGGGTGTCATCAGCCACGTCCTCCGCGGGTAGCCCTTGTCCCCGAGGAGCCAATCCTGCAGCCTCTGTGGACCCCAGAAGACATCAGGGGACTGAGACCGACATGAATGTAGGAGTCATGCACACTCACTAGAAACCGTGCGCAGACCTGCAGGATGATTTGTGGTGGTCACACACCAGCTGCACATTCAGCAAGCAGAAGCCCTTGCTATTGGTATAGTTAACCCCTCATTACAATGGAGATCTGAGCGCCACGTGAGTGCCGTCAATCACACCCTGCACCTGTAGGAAACCCAAGATCTGGGCAAATCCAATCCCTCTTGCGTCCTGGCTGTCCTGGTCCCTGGCGAAATGAACAAAACTGTGCGCCCTCGCGAAGATGGCATCTGTGACCTCATAGATGCATTTGTGGGTGGAGGCTTGTGATGTCCCACAGAGGTCACCTGTGGAGCCCTGAAAGGAGCCACTGGCATAAAAGTGGAGCGCTGTGGTCACTTTCAAAGCCACTGGAAGCAGATGCCCTCCATGTCCCTGTGGCGCCAAATCCTGCAGTAGTTGGCAGATGTGACCAACCAGTTCCCTAGACATGCACTGTCTTCGTCAACACTGGTTCTCAGTCATCTGCAGGAATGAAAGGCAGTGTCTATAGATCCTGGAGCTAGCTAGGTGCCGACCAACAACGGTTCACTGTGGCCCTTCAGGAGCGTGTGCAGAAGCCCCAGCCGCCCCTTCTTCCTGAGGGTGCTGCTCCTCCCTCTGGCAGCCAGGCACCTCCGTCACTCTCTTCACCGTCATCTTCACTCCCTGTATGCCACGAGGCATACAACTAGTTCACCAGGCTCCCTGATCCTGATGTATTCCTCCTGCAGGATGAAAGAGAGAGAGATACGCGGGTTAGCTTAGGTGTTCTAAGAGCCTCTCTTGGTTAAGTCTGAAGGCACCTTCGTGCATCCTGAAAAGTGCTGGCCACCATTTGGATGGCCAGAGGTTAGTGCACAGCATGGCTGCCTAAAGCCCCACCCTCCTTTGCTCCACTCCACCTGACTGATTGGCGGCAGCTTTGCCCATTGGACTGCAGGCTGTGCTCTCAGCTCAGACGCAGGCATTCTCCTAGCCCGCACTGCAAGGCTGCACTGTTCGCTTGAACCATGGGGGAGACTGGTCCAAACCGGGATGATGACATTGCAAGGGGCTGTGAACGCCTCCACCAGTAACTTCTCCATGACCAGCATTAGCAAGGAGATTGTACAACATGCCCAGTCATCCAACTGTTCTGCAGTCCACTAAAACGCTCATTAGTTTGCAGTCTGTGCGTGATGGGTGAATAGCTTTGGAACACTTGGTGGTACTTTCATGCCTCTGTGTTGCTTGAGCAGGCAGATAAGCTAGAGGCCTAATTCCATGCATGTCAATGTGGCTGTGTCTGAACTGTCTCAGCTGCAGAAGAATGGTCTCTTTATACAAGGTTTCCCTAATGCGTGGCCGCTTCCTTCCCCCAACCCCGCATGTGCTTGTGCCCTGCAACAGCAGGTCAGCTCTTGCTCCCCACCCTCAAGTCACCTCAACGGCAGGGCAGCCCTTGCCCCCAAGTCTCCAACATGCCACAACCTTGAAGTCCAACACGCGGCCTGGGCAAGCACTGCGCAACGTTACAGTACACTCACTCCTGAGTTCCCCTCAAAGTGCAGCCTGCCAAGCAGCAACCAGTCTCACTCCACCTCCCACCACAACGCCCCCAACCCCACTCCGGCAACCAGTCTCACTCTCTCCCCCCACCACACCCTGGCAGCCAATCTCATTCTCTCATCCCCCATTCCTTCCCCAGCAGACTCTCTGCCACCGCTGGTGTACTGGCCTCAGGCTTAATGAAGCACACTTTTCACTGCTACTCCAATCAGAGACTGTTCCTGTCCCACATTTGCTGCTGATAGGTGAGTTTACACAATCCGTTATGAGTGATTGGTGCATTTATATCATTATAACAACACAACATGGTGCACATCAGTGATAAGACAGCATGGTGGTAAGAATAAGTATGTGGTGAACAGACCAAGATTGTGCTACATGGCATGAACCAACCCTCGATGTTTCGGTCAGACTGCAACGAGTTTGCAGTGTCAGAGAATGTTAAAATTGCAACATGGTGACTGAACAGAGAAGCTTTGAGGACACAGTGCAAAGATAGTGCTCAAGTAAAGAGCTGGGAAGCAGATGGATCCCTCGTGGTGAGATTGCAGCACATGGCCTGTCAGTTCCGTGAGCAGGACAATGGGTCGAGAGGACCAGCACTGGATTAGCTCAGTCGGGAAAGGCGAGTTAGCAGGGTGTGGACCAGATCGACAGTGAGTGAGGGAGAGTCAAACAAAAAAAAAAGCTGTCAAAAAAAGCGGGCCAGAGAATTATTGATTATAATGGGGTGCTTCAGGACTTGCTGAACAATAAATTGAATAAAACAAGGAGGAAAGTCAAAGGGATATTGTCAATTTTTTTTTCTCTTTTATTCATCCACAGGATGTGGGCTTTGCTGGCTGGGCCAGCATTTATTGCCCATCCCTAGTCACACTTGAGAAGGTGGTGGTGAGCTGCTCTCTTGAACCGCTGCAGTCCCTCTGATGTAGGTATACCCACAGTGCTGTTAGGAAGGGAGTTCCAGGACTTTGACCCAGTGACAGTGAAGGAACGGTGATATATTTCCAAGTCAGGATGGTGAGTGACTAGGAGGGGAACTTCCAGGTGGTGGTGTTCCCATGCAACTGCTGCTCTTGTCCTTCTAGGTGGTAGTGGTCGTGGATTTGGAAGGTGCTGTCTGACCCAGCAAACCATAAAAATTCACCTAGTAATTCAGAATGACGGTCTAAACAGGCTGAACACATCAGGAGTAACAGAAGAAGATCTAAAGAGGATCCCGAAAAGATATGGACGACCGGTTCAGAATTAAGTTAAACTTCCATATTCATCGGTTAGAGTTCATTTCATTTCGACATAGCCTACAGAATCTACATACCACTTGTCAGCAAATGCTGAGAAAAGGGTATCTGCTACGATTTTTCAAACGCAGAGCTAGCAGACAGAATTGTTGTGTTGTCCCATGGAAGCATTCCAGAAAGATCGGCTGGTCAAGCCCAAAATGTATAGCATTGAAGAACTACTCAAGGATGGGAGTAAATATAAAGTTATCCTCCTAGGTCGATGAAGCTTACAGATCATAACCACAACCCTAATTGTTGGCACGCTCACTAGCACACCCAAACCTAGTGACACATGGAAGGTGTGGCCTTCTGCATGCGCCAGGGAAATGCCCAGCTTTCCATCAATTCTGCAAAGCATGTGGCAGAAAGGGCGAATGGCAGCCGAAGTGCATGAGAGCAAAGCCTGATGCAGCTACAAAGAGCTGTGCACTGAACCACACAGACCATACACAATGGTACCTTCAGGTAATAAGAATGACCATCCGGTATTCGGTCAGAAACATGCACATGAGTTGATTGGCAAACCAGAAAGTGACGATGATGTGCATGACAAGACAAAGAATGGTGAACGCATGTTGCACATCATCAATCTCATGGAAAACATTGATGCCATCACACTGTCCACAGTGTTTGCCAAGAATTAATTATTTGCTATAAGCAAGTCGGCAACTATTCATTATTGGCCAGGATGACACAAGGGTAAGTGCCAACAAACCACCTCTGCAAATTCTAAAAGACAGACATTGAAGGCCATAGCGAAACCTATGACTGCATAATGTTCAGCATGTAACAGTTCACTAATTCATATGCAAAATCCATAGTCCTGAAGTGCAAGTACAATCAATCCTCCTGGGTGCCACAGCTGTTCTATATCGTGGAGACTAAAGGCCCAGCGATTGTAGGTCTACCAGCATGTCGGGACCTTGCACTAATTACAACCCATGGATCAGTCAGACATCAAAAGCAGATAAACCTCAGAAACAACTCCTATTGCCTCCGTTCATGAACTAACATCGAAATATCCAGAATGTTTTGACAAAATTAGAAGTTTCAAGGGAACCACAACATTACACTTATTGGAGAATGCAAGTCCATCAACTAATCTGGTACATTTTGTACAACATAAATGCCTGCAGCTACAAGAAGAACCGGCAAAAGATTCCACTATACAGAAACTGTGGAAAAGCATCATTGAAGAATGGCCTGATTCAATTCAGCACATCCATGAACACATGAGACCATTTTGGCCTTACCAGGACGAACTAGGCATCTGGTCATCTGTCATGAAAAGCCGATTACAGCCACAAAGTAGGAAAGCTGGCCCAGATTCGGGAGAAGATGAACCAAATGCTGGAGCACCAACTAATAGAGCCTAACAGCAGTAGCAGGTGCTCCCCAATCGTGCCCAAGCTCCACAAGGTTCTGCATTGACTACCGAAAAGTTAATGCAGTGACCAGAGCTGATCCTACCCGATATCCCACCTGGAAGATTGCATAGATAGGGTAGGTAAAGCAGGCTACATTACAAAGATAGATTTAGTCAAGGGATCCTGGCAGGTTACCTTGACTGCCCGCGTGAAGGAAATCTCCACCTTCGTAACTCCAGATGGGTTATCCCCATGTCGAATCATACCATTTGGACTCTGAAATGCCCCAGACACCTTTCAGTGGCTGATGGGCCAGGTAGTGGCAGGCTTATTGAATTGCGAAGTGTACCTAGATGACCAATTAGTGTACAGCAACACCTGGGAAACTCACTTAGAGTAACTGGAAACCCTTCTCCAGAAAGTACATTCAGCTGACCTAGTGGTCAATCTCGCAAAGAGAGAGTTCACTAAGACTCAGGTCTTATCTAGCACATGTAGTGAGTCATGAACAAGTACTGTCCAGAGCAGTAGCACAGTTCCCCAACCCCACAACGAAACAGGAAATCATGACGTCCTTGGGTATGTGCGGGTTCTACCGCAAGTTCATCCCAAACTTCAGCACAGTAGCCGCCCCGCTGACAGACATACTATAGAAAAAAGCAAAGGTGGTATGGACTGAGAAATGCCAGACAACTTTCGAAAAGCTGAAAGCCATTTTAATAGGCGAGCCTGTGCTTGCAGCTCTGAGCTTTAATCATGCATTTAAAGTAGCCATCGATGCTAGTGACATCAGGGTAGGGGCTGTCCTTCTCCAGGAAGATAAAGCCAGGATAGAGAGACCAATCGGTTATTTCTCCAAAAAAACTAAACAAGCATCAGAAATGGTATTCCACAGTGGAGAAGGAAACCCTTGGTTTGTTACTGGCTCTCAAACACTTTGAGATATATGTCTGAAATGGATACAGAGAGACTACAGTCTATACTGTCCACAACCCTTTAACTTCTGTGGGAAAGTTTAAGACATAGGATGCCAGGTTATTCCATTGGTGTTTTGTGTGTGTGTGTGTGTGTGTGTGCTCTGAAAAGCCAGTTGCAGCCATGAATTACTTACGGGTATATTGACCTTTTTAAGGAAGATGTGTGGATTTAAAGAAAAACAAGCAAGAACACTGAGCAAAAGATGGCTAATCATATAAAGTGTCCACTTTCCGGAAATGTTTATGTGGATTATCCTGCAGACCTGTCCTGAGTGAACATGGAATGTCGCACCTGAAAGGGTGCCATGACCTTCTTCAAGCAGAGGCACTTGAAAGGGAGATAGGAAGGATGGAAAAGACTGAACAGGTCTATTGCATCTAGGACAAGATCCCAGATGCAACCAGGAACAACATCTAGGAATGACAATACTGTGAGCAATTAAAGACACCTCTAGACAAGGTTACCATTACAAGATATGGATGTACCAGCAGATTACCTTTACACTTTGGAGACTCATAGATTCATCAGTTCCATGCATTTATGTAATGGTAACTAAACATGAACGTGTGTTGTAAATATTTATACTTCTTTGGAAGTGGGGAAAGTATATTTTCAAAGAAAGGGGGATGTTGGAACATGCCTTTAAGGGATATCAACATGATATCACTAGAAAGGAAGTGTGTCATGTGACCCAGCCTCCATTTCATTCTGGCCTATGATCAGAGCACATGGCACACAGCGCTGTTGCTGATGTCTTCAAGTTTCCTAAATTTGTATAAATGTTCTCATGTGCCTAGTTTAAATAAATGAACCCCAAATTATGTTTACACAATCCCTTATGAGTTATTGGTGTCTTTATATCATTTTAAAAGGATTACACGATGTGTATACTGCCTGTGTCTCAAAGTCATTCCATCCAGACTGTGAGCTCACTGAGAACGTCCTGTCAGCACACTCACTGTCTCCATTCCTTATGCATTGTTGCCTCTTGACCAATGCTCATTGCTGACAATTCATGAATCTTTTCTCCACACATTTCCTAAAGTGCTTACAGATAAACTGAACCTCTGCATGAGGGATAGTGAATTGAAGATTTATTTTCATATTGGCAATGGCCCATCTGATGACAACATCTACAAAACGCACCCATGTGACCTGATTAGTGACCAGTGTGGAGTTTTATTAAGTCTTTTCCATGTGCTTCACTGCAATGCTCCCGCATCGCTTGCTGCTGCTCCCCCATCACTTGCTGCTGCTCCCCCATCGCTTGCTGCTGCTCCCCCATCGCTTGCCCCGGCGCTTGTCCCCTTGCCCCAAGTGACTTTAGTGGGTGTCCTCTGTGTGGCTGAGGCCTTGAGCATCCCGCCATGTTAGAAGACTCTAGATGAAATGCAGGAGGAGCTTCTTTTGACGTGGCAAGCCAGGAGGACTGTGCCAATGGTAGCAAGGCAGAGGAGAGGTTGCCCCATTGGAAGTGCCCTGAAAGATGCTCCCAGAAGGTGGCAGCTGCTGCTCATCCTCCGCCACAAGGACCAATTGGTCTACCCTGACTTCCCATGAGATCCCAGGAGCTGGCTCAGTGTCCAGGCTCCCAGTCCTGCTGTTGCCCTGAGCTCAGTGCCAGTACGATGGTGTGCAGGTCAGAGTGCAAACCGACAGCTGCTTCTGCAATGCAGCGGGTTTTCCCCTCCTGGACAATCGCTCGTCTGTCCATGGAGGAAGCTTGGCACTCTGAAGAGTGGGTGATCTCAGTGCATGTGGCCTAGATGGACACCTCCACAGTCTGGGGCAGGGCACGAAATCCCTCTGGTATAACCACCAAATATCCACGCACCTCATGCTGGTCATCCATCATCTGCTACCTCACGTACAACTCCAGACTTCATCTAACTCAGACTCAGTATCTGGATCATGGCAAACACCCCTCCAGCTTCCCAAGGCCTGCTCCACCACAGTGTCCGCAGCCGCACGTGCGAATATGAGATGCCCTCACCAGATTGTGCTTGCCCTCATCCTGACACTCTAATCCCTGCTGATGTGCCAATATCTGTGCTGGTGCTTGGTGCAGGGAGAGGATGCAACAGTGGACCCTCCAGAGGATTCCTCTTCCTTCTCGGAGGCTAATGTTGGACCCTCAGGGCTGGTGGGACACACAGGAGAAAGGGTGTTAATTAGCCTTTCACAGCTTTCATGGGGTGCGCAAGGTCACAATATTCAAAACCAGTAGCACTATATGGATTATGAAACATGACACCTTGCAACCATTAATCCATTTAAAGCAAACTCACAAGGTTTCTACCAGGAAGCTTCCTGGCCTTTGAATGCATAAGCCACAAATATACTATTCATGGAACCATGCCAGGCCTCAGTCACCCTTCTCCTATCCCTCCCCTCCTCTGTGTCCCAGATCTGGATAAAGCCTCTTGCAATCTTACAAGCCCCAGGCTTTCCTCCAGTTTCAACTTTGCTAACAGAGCAGGTCCATTCCATCAAGGACAACAGCAGAGCCTCCTCCTTCAGCGGCATGAGGATTGCCAGCTCAGGTATGCCACATCCAGTCCTCATTCTTTCACAGGAATTGTGAGCCCGCTTTTCCTGAAATGATTTGTGACATCGCTATGATGTTTATTCTCGTGTACCTTAAATTCAACACACATTCAAGCTCAGAGAGGAATGCATAATCTACACAATAGTTGGCAGCCAATACACTGTGTACCATCCCCAAGCCTAAGTTCAACCTCCCGCACCCTTCCCAGAACCACAATGACACTCCCACAGCGACATCGGGGCCACAAGCAGTGACAGTGGTGCATACTGCTGCCTTGGACTTCAGAGGTACTTTCAAGGCTCGAGCATTATTGAGCCTTCCCTTTCCTTCCTTGCACACGAATACACAGTTCTCTAAAGATCATTTAGCCTCTTCCTGCATTGCCTCCAGTTTTGAGGCATCACACCAACAATGCTGACTTCCACGGCCACCTCCGTCCAGGCAGGCTAAGTGATTGAGGAAGGTCTCCTCTTCCCCTCAGCTGGCTTCCAGACCTCATGCCTGGTAGACACAGACTGGAGGGGGGAGCAGAGGGGGTCATCATTGAAATGCAGGGCACTTCTGGGCCTTCTTCCTTGCCTCTCTCCTCACTCCCTTTTCTCAGCTATCTATGGAAGAAATCCTGCTAGAACTAAGCAGCTGCTCAATTTTCAGGTCTTAACATTATGTAGATGATCGGAATTCATGCCATCTGCGTTCACCGGCAAAAACGCTAACTCAAAGCCGCTGCAGAACTTGACACATTTTTCAGAAATAATAATACTTACCTCAGACAATGCCTGATAATCTTGCTGAAAGCAAAAACTTCCTTCTGGTTTTGAACTTCAGAAAATCGCTGGGTCACCTGACACTGTTCTGTGCCAGGTGCTCCTTTAAATGAGTGGCCTTAACTTCCTTCCGGGTCATGGTCTTTGACTTTGGCTTCCGGGCGTCCTGCCCTCCATCTCCAATTGGGCAGGGGATTGACAATACAGCGATGTCACAGGCTGAAAACCCACCCTGCAGCTATTAATTGGTTTAATGCCATTTTATACAGCGTGCTACGTTGGCGGGGGGAGGAGTCAGCAATCCACCCGCTTCGGCGTGTGAGTCCTGCCCACAAGAACTGTATTGTTCAGCCCTGTGAGTGTGTGTAAGAGAGTGTGCGATTGTGTGAGAGTGTTTGAGAGAGAGAATGTGTGAGAGAGAGAGTGTGTGAGAGTGTGTCTCACTCCCAGTCTCAGGATTCTCATTCGCCCTCACACACACACTCACACCTACTCACACAGTGGGTACGGTGAAAGTGAACATTCTGAGACTGGGAATGAGCCGGACACACACACTCTTACCCTTTCACATGCTAATGGTCATCTTTATTAATGACTCTTTTTTTTTAAATTAGCAATTTATTGCTTTGACATTGTTTTCTTTTGCTTAGCAAGTTGTTTCTTCTCCTCATAATTCAGATTTTTTTTTGAAATTTATGTTTAATGTTGTGCTAAACCTTATCTTTCTGAAATTTGCTCATCAGCCCCTTGAATGAGAAAAAATTGAAATGTGGCCCCTCACGCAAAAAAGTTTGAACAAGCCTATCTTAAACTTTGATTTACTTATTTTTGTTGAGGACTTATTTTTATGAAAATGAGTTTTGCTTAATAATGTCAATATTACTATAACTCTCTATACTGAGCCAGGCACTTGCGCCTCCAGAACCCAATAGATTTGACACATGGGATACAGGGCAATTTAGAGTTGTATAGAACTTTGGTGAGGCCACAGCTGGAGTACTGTGTGCAGTTCTGGTCGCCACATTATAGGGAGGATGTGATTGCACTGGAGAGGGTGCAGAGGAGATTCACCAGGATGTTGCCTGGGATGAAACATCTAAGTTATGAAGAGAGGTTGGATAGAATTGGGTTGTTTTCGTTGGAGCAGAGAAGATTGAGGGGCGACCTGATCGAGGTGTACAAGATTATGAGGGGCATGGACAGGGTAGATAGGGAGCAGCTGTTCCCCTTAGTTGAAGGGTCAGTCACAAGGGGACACAAGTTCAAGGTGAGGGGCAGGAGGTTTAGGGGGGATGTGAGGAAAACCTTTTTTACCCGGAGGGTGGTGACAGTCTGGAATGCACTGCCTGGGAGGGTGGTGGAGGCGGGTTGCCTCACATCCTTTAAAAAGTACCGGGATGAGCACTTGGCACAACGTAACATTCAAGGCTATGGCCAAGTGCTGGTAAATGGGATTAGGTAGGTAGGTCAGATGTTTCTCACGTGTCGGTGCAGACTCGATGGGCCGAATGGCCTCTTCTGCACTGTGATTCTGTGATTCTGTGACACATGTCCTACTTTTAGAGTGAATTGTATGGCCTCAATTCTCCCCTTGTGGTACATATTTAATATGTTTGATAGTTTGCCCGTTCAAAATAATAAGATGAGAGGTTATGAGCTCTCTGAGCAGATTAGGTATGGAGAAATTGTTTCCATTGATTGAAAGGCTGAGAACCAGGGGACACCACTTCAAGGTGAATGGCAAAAGAAGCAAAGGCAACATCAGGAAAAACCTTTTCACGCAGCAAGTGGTTAGGATCTGGAATGCACTGCCTGAGAGTGTGGTGGAGGCAAATTCAATCTTGACTTTCAAAAGGGAATTGTACGATTATTTGGATGGAATAAAAAAATCAAGGCTACGAAGAAAAGGTAGGCAAGTGGGACTAGCTGAGTTGATCTTACAGAAGTGTCAGCAAGGATCCAATGGGCTGAATTGTTGCGCCTGTTGCGCTGTAACTATCCTATGGTCAGAATTTTACGCTGATTGGGCGTGATATCGCGTGATATTTCAGTCGGCGGGCACACGTGGGTGTCGGAGCCGTGCTCTCCATCAATCAAGAAGCTAGTTAAGGCCATTAAAAAGGCAATTGACCAAGATTTCACATTGCCCATCTGATTTCAAGCTTGTCACACTGGCAAAATGGGCAGGTGGGCAGCCGACGTTTTGCAAAACCTCAACCAAGGGCGGGATAAAAAGGGTCAGCAGCATTGCCATTGAGTGGTGAAAAGTTTTGGAGATAATTTACTGCTGGTTGCTTCTTGGTACTTGGCAGCTTCATCTCCATTCAGGGCTTCATTGATAGCGTTACCAAGCTTCATTTCGAGACTCCTTGGTGTCTCCAAAGCCCCTGGAGGATTCAGAGCGTGTGGACCATTCCATGCATCAGACAGCCTTCTATAACCCTGGTAATGGAGATTGTGGCCCCTGCTGGAGGCACCTCCTCCTCTGAGGAAGAGAGGGGCAGAAGTGAGAGGAGGCCAGGTGTCCCAATGCAGCTTCCAGGGGAGCGACCTATGGGAGGAGAGGTGCAGACACAAGGGGCACGGGGCCAGCGAGTAGTCCAAGGTGGAAAGGGCCGCAGATGACGCCATTTATCCTGCCGCCAGGGTTTACAGGCAGTGATGTAGCTACCTCAATATGTCCGAGGTGTAATGCCGATGGAGGCTCCGCCTCTCCAGGGAGACTGTGTCCTCCATTTATCAAATGATTGGGCCTGAGGTCACCTCCAACTGTGTGGGTGGACACCCCATGCCAGTGTCTCTGAGGGTCTCAGTGGCCCTTAACTTCTATGCCTCCGGCTCTTTCCAGGGGTCAATGGGGTGTCTGTGTGGAGTGTCCCAATCAGCTGTCTACAGTTGTGTCAAGCTGATGACAGAAGCTCTGTTCAGGCGGGTAATGGTATTTATTCATTTCCGTATGGACGAGGCCAGCCAGACAGAGCGAGCCAGAGAGTTTTAAGTGATTGCTGGCTTCCCCTGCATCCAGAGCACAATTGACTGCACACATGTGGCCATCACGGCGCCAGTGGGTCAGCCGGGTGTTTTTGTCAACAGGAAGGGATTCTACTCCATGAACATGCAGATAGTGTGTGACCACAGGATGCAGATTCTGCAAGTCAGTGCAAGGTACCCTGGCAGCTCCCGTGACACTTATATCCTCAGACATTCCCAGGTGCCGGGGCTCTTCAGTGCTTCAGCCCAACAGTAAGGGTGGCTGCTCGGTGACAAGGGCTATCCCTTGAAAAGGTAGCTTTTGACGCCTCTCTTTCGCCCAAGAACAGAGGCAGAGCAGTATTATAATAGGACTCATGCCTCCACAAGGGTAGTGATAGAGAGGACCATAGGTCTTCTGAAGATGCGTTTCCGATGCCTGGACTATTCAGGGGGCACACTACAATATCCCCCAGGGTGGGTGTCACTGGTAGTGATTGCATGTTGTACTCTTATCAATTTGGCACTGGCAAGGGGGGACACACTGGAGGAAGAGGATCTTGACGCAGCTCCACAAGCCACAGGGGATGAATCCAGTAGTGAGTCAGAAGAGGAGCACAATGAGGAGAACGCTGAGGGCATGGAGGCAGACCTCTGTAACCTCCAGGGAGGCAGGTATACCAGGGATACCAGGGATGATCCAATAGACCTTCAGCTAGGCTGCCAAACAACTGCTCCCACCTCATACCAGGGCTGCCACTTCATCCAGGATGTCCGAAATGCCCCTGTCATGTGAACCCAAATAACACTTGCCTGTGCAATAAAGTTTAGAGCCACTCATGTCCAGCATTACATACTGGCGTACCCTGCACCAAAAATAAAAGGTGAAGCATACTCAGGCCATCACAACAAAAGCAAACTTAATGTCATTGTCACATTGAAATCACATTGACATGGCCATTACTGGTGTTGATGTCCACACCAGTAGACAAAAAACCAAACATAACTGAACAGAAGATCACCTGTGAACAGTCCCTCTTGTGCTCATGGTGCTTTAAACTTATGTTTGCGAGTGCTACGTCTTGGTGCCCACCCCGGTCGCTGGCACCGGTATTGGAGACAGCCTGCTGACTCTGCTGTCCTGTTGGTTTTGATGACCTTGGTGGTCACCCTCTGGCCAGTGGAGCCTGTACTGGCTCCACCTGGGAGGGAACGGCCAGTTCCAAGGCTGGCATCTCCCCAATCATTGTAGCCTCATCAGATGCCACGGTCACTGGCAGAGGGGCAGAGGAGCCGCTATCATCATCTGGAACGCCCTGAGAGGAGCCCTCAAATATGACAAGCAGCCGGGCACCAACTTGCTCAGGACCTCCCTGTTCGCCATTGATGGACAGGTACCTAACTGGGATACTGGGTGCCTCATCCATCTCCTACACTGGCGTTGACCACCTGAGGTCATTGTTTGTGCGAGGGCATGCAGGTCCAAGCGCAACCTCAGGAACCCCTGATTCTGTTCCTGGAACTGCACCTCCACCAAAGTCACCACTCTCTCAATGGAGGAGGCAGTGTGCTCGGCCATGAGGGTCAATGCAGTGCTGATGCTCTGCATGGACTCCCCCACAACAGAGACCATGGCACGCATACCCTCATGGGTCTCCAACAGATCCTCCCACACATCCCGCTGGACGTCCAGCCTCTGCCACCTAATGGACGACTCCAGAGGCTCATCATCAACCTTCGACAGCATTGCCCTGGTCTCCAGCAGTCCCCTGACTGCCGGCGTCCTGGGCACTCTCTGCCTCCGCTTGCACCTTAAGCAAGTGTGAAGTGCCCTCATCAATGTGCACCGACAATGTAGCCGACAATCTAACACCCACCAAGGTGCTGGTATTTGCGCGGGTGCCTGGTTCAGAGTACGGGTGTGACGCAGGTGCAGATGAAGTTCGGCAGTCCTCTGGCGTCAGAGGTGGCCATTCGGGGTTCTGCAATTGAGTGCATGCTGGCAAATCTAAGGGAGAAAAAGGTCATGTCATTAGTTAAGGTCATCACACTGTCGCGGTGCATGCCAGGCACCATGGTGAGACAATGGAGATCTGCATCATGGTGCCATCATTTTTCAATGATCAATGGGGACTCCAGGTTTGAGGCTCCCATCAATG
Organism: Cetorhinus maximus; assembly: GCF_964194155.1. Classification (NCBI taxonomy): domain Eukaryota; kingdom Metazoa; phylum Chordata; class Chondrichthyes; order Lamniformes; family Cetorhinidae; genus Cetorhinus; species Cetorhinus maximus. Next base: position 56,268,225 of record NC_135880.1, read on the forward strand.
ATGAGACTACACTAGAGTGTTTGCACCATATGAAACTTTCACCTCTTGTGCAATGTGCTCTTACCATCACCTGACACACCAGCCTCTCCACAACCGGTTGCACGGGGAGCATGCCAGCTTTCCAGTTCAAGGGCATCTTGCTTGAACCTGTTCAGCAGCAGCAGGTTGGTCTGGTTTCTCCAATAGGCTATGGCTTGTCTTAACCTGAAAGGACAGAGGAGCATTGATTTGTCCACTCTCTACCTGCAGCGCCATTGTAGCCTGGCCATTCCCACCTGAGGAACACCTTGCAGGGCACATCCGAGTCGTGGCCCTCGAGCCGCAAGGCACTCAGTCCAAGCAGCCAGGGCTCACTCCCTTGGCCAGCTCCGGTGTCATTGACAGTTGGAACTCAGCCTCTAACACCCCTGAGCTCCACAGAGGGTCAGCCAGCTTTCAACATTCTGCACACTGACCCATGCCAACATGGTACTCACCGTTCCTGAGTGTAGCAGGTCATTGAACCTCTTCCGGCACTGCGACCATGTGCACCGCTCCACGTCATGGCTGCTGACCTGTGCTGCCACCTCCTCCCAGGCTTTCTTCATCAGGTGTGGTGGCCTCATCCTTCAGTCTCTTGGTACAAGGGTGTCCTTCCTGGCAGCCACCTCATCCAGGGACACTGCGAGGCACTTGTCCAAAAAGCAAGGGTCCAAGAATGCCCACACGACCTGCCCTCCCGTCTGGCATCTCCAGCTGCTGCCGAAGCCATAGGTATTATCTCCACAACGCAGACTGTATGCTTCTTCACCAGCAGCCTTCAAGGGGCTGCCTGTGCCATTTTTAAACCACCCGCCAGGTCACCATTGAACCTAGCACAAGACACAACCTGCCCCTGCCTGCCCCTTCCCAACCATTGGGAAGCCACGTTTCATGCTTTTTTTTCATTCCTTCACAGGATGTGGGCTTCGCTGGCTAGGCCAGCATTTATTGCCCATCCCTAATTGCCCTTGAGAAGGTGGTGGTGAGCTGCCTTCTTGAACCGCTGCAGTCCCTGTGGTGTAGGTACACACACGCGCTGTTAGGAAGGGAGTTCCAGGATTTTGACCCAGTGACAGTGAAGGAACAGTGACATATTTCCAAGTCAGGATGGTAAATGACTAGGAGGGGAACTTCCAGGTGGTGGTGTTCCCACCTATCTGCTGCCCTTGTCCTTCTAGATGGTAGTGGTCATGGGTTTGGAAGGTGCTATTGAAGGAGTCTTGGTGAATTCCTGCAGTGCCTCTTGTAGATGGTACACACTGCTGCTACTGAACGTCGGTAGTGGAGGGGGTGAATGTTTGTGGATGGGGTGTCAATCAAGTGGGCTGCTTTGTCCTGGATGGTGTCAAACTTCTTGAATGTTGTTGGAGCTGCATCCAGGCAGGTGGGGAGTATTCCATCACACTCATTTTAGATGGCGGACAGGCTTTGGGGAGTCAGGAGGTGAGTTACTCATTGCAGGATTCCTAGCCTCTGACCCGCTCTTGTAGCCAAAGTATTTATATGGCTCATCCAGTTCAGCTTCTGGTCAATGGTAACCCCCTGGATGCTGATAGTGGGGGATCCAGTAATGATAATGCCATTGAACATCAAGAGGTGATGGTTTGGTTCTCCCTTTTTGGAGATGGTCATTGCCTAACACTTGTGTGGCTTGAATGTTACTTGCCACTTGCCAGCCCAAGCCTGGATATTGTCCAGGTCTTGCTGCATTTGGACATGGACTGAGGAGTTGCAAATGGTGCTGAACATTGTGCAATTATCAGCGAACATCCCCACTTCTGACCTTATATTGGAAGGAAGGCCATTGATGAAGCAGCTGAAGGTGGTTGGGCCAAGGACACCGCCCTGAGGAACTCTTGCAGTGATGTCCTGGAGCTGAGATGACTGACCTCCAACAACTGCAACCATCTTCCTTTGTGCTAGGTACAACTCTAACCAGCAGAGAGTTTTCCCCCTGATTCCCATTGACTCCAGTTTTGCTAAGGTTCCTTGATGCCACAATCAGTCAAATGATGTCAAGGGCAGTCATTCTCACCCCAACTTGGCAATTCAGCTCTTTTGTCCATGTTTGAACCAAGGTTGTAATGAGGCCAGGAGCTGTGTGGCCCTGGCAGAACCCAAACTGGGTATCAGTGAGCAGGCTATTGCTAAGCAAGTGCTGCTTGATAGCACTGTTGATGATCCCTTCCATTACTTTACTGATGATCAAGAGTGGATTGATGGAGAGGTAATTGGCTTTGTTGGATTTGTCCTGCTTTTTGTGTACAGGACATATCTGAGCAATTTTCCACATCGCCGAATAGGTGCCAGTGTTGTAGCTGTACTGTGCTAGGGGTGCAGCAATTCTGGAGCACAAATCTTCAGCATTATTGCCGGAATATTATCAGGGCCTTATTGGCCAGCCAGTGTGGAATCGCAGTCATGGGCCGACCTCAGGCGGTGGCCCATTTCCCAGCCAATTCCAGGCCCGCCGATCGCACCTGCCCACCGACCTGAAAATTCAGGCCCATGATTCAATGGCCTGAATTTTCCTGTCGGCGATTTGGGGGCGGGGCCCGCTTGTCAACGGGAAAATTATGTGGGATGATGTCGGGAGGATCCCCCGGTGTCATCCCAGTCCTTTTAAATTTTTAGGAAGGCGGGCGGACAGCGAAATCAGCTGTCTGCCCGCCGACCTGTCAATGGCCAATTGAGGACATTGACAGAGTCAGTAAGATAATTAAAGACCTGCCCGTCCAACCTTAAGGCTGACGGGTAAGCCAGGAGCCCCAGCGGGCTTCTGATAATACATGAAACCTCATCCACTGATGGGATAAGGTTTCATGTCCATTTTTAAAAACTTTAAGCGCATAGCGCTTCCTGTCGGGCAGGCCACTGGGCAGGCCTTAATTGGCCCGCCCACTCAAAATGGCGGTGGGCCCCGTTTCGGTGGCGGGGGTCAGCTGTCCACCCGCTGCTGAGCCGCTGGGGCCCGCAGGACCACCAAGGGAAAAATTCTGCCCAGTGTTTTTTTCTACCACATATAAGCTGCTGAAGGCATCTTTATTTTGTTGGCTACTCCATGAATTTTGAAGTTTGGTGCCAGCACTTAAACAAATAATGAACAGAAGAGCTTTGCAGGCCAAATGTTTCATTAAAAAGTTTTCACATCTGGTTTTCCAGAAACAAATTCATCTTTTAGTAAAGTATTGCAGCAACAAAGAATTATAGTAAAAAAATAAATTAGGTTAAAGTAATAAGGAAATTGCAAATAACACATTTTGTTTGTTAAGTCACTCACATTGGAACAGGTGAAAGAAAGTTGTAATACAAGTTAAAAGTGAAATGCTTGCATTCCAGAAGGGATTAAAGGATTAAGATGATTAGGTGAAAGGTCAAAGTTAATGTAATCATTGGGTCTCATTATACTAATGGACCCTATTCAAATGCATACATTGTGTAATTAAGAGGCTATTTAATGTTCAGTTCACATGATAATGTAATCAACTAACTATTCTTTGTACTGTGAGTATTGCCAGGCTACATATGAAAAAGTTGAGATGTGTTACAAAATTTTGAATTTAGAAAAAATGGAGCTAACTGAGGAATTGAAGTTGGAAAAAAAGGCTAGCAAAAAAGGTAACTACATCACAAGATTAAATATGGCCTGCACCTCCTTTTCTACCCTGGCCCTTATTATTCATGTTTCTCCCATTCATTGCTACCATGTGCCCCCTACACCTTTGTCTTTCCTTTGGCTTCATCTTCCTACCACATTCTGACACCTGTTGCTAGGCCTATTCACTCCCATTCCTGCCCTTGTTCCTTGTTGATCTATTCACTCAATTCCTTTATCTTCCCATCTCCTTCATCTCATGGTTAGACATTTAATTTTTAGCTTTCCATCTGCTCTCACTCATTCCCGCTTGCTTTCTTCAAGGCTGGTTGCCAAAAGATCAAAGGCTTTATTACATTTCCCCTCTTTTCTTCTCTAATTCTGCCTCCTATGTTTTCTAAAACAGGCTATGTTTGCTTTCAAAGTTCAATTCTCTATTTTTTTTGTAAAGAAATCCAATTTGTAAAAAAAAGACTGTAATTCTACCTTTTTCTATATGGGAAGGTCTCAGTTTCTCTCTATTAGACGAATAGGGGGAACATAGGGGAGATGATGGTGTAGTGGTAATGTCACTGGACTTAATAATTCAGAGGCCTAGGCTAATTCTCCGTGGACATGGGTTCAAATTCCACCACAGCAGCTGGTGCAATTTGAATTCCGTTAATAAATCTGGAATATAAAAGCTTGTCTAAGTGGTAGCATGAAATCATTATTGTTTAAAAACCCATCTGGTTAACTAATGTCCTTTAGGGAAGCAAATCCACCATCCTTACCTGGTGTGGCCTAGATATGACTCCAAACCCATAGCAATGTGATTAACTCTTACCTGCCTCTGAAATGGCCCAGCAAGCCACTCAGTTTAATGGCAACAAATGCAGTTGAGAATTAGAGGCTTCAAAATTCAACTCTTCGTTTGAAAAATGCCTTCAAATTAAGAGGACCTAGAAATTCTACACCATTCTCACTTCCAGATTCAATGAAAAGGAAGTCCTGACAGATTATATTTCCACCAGGGTGATCACCCAACTTCTGTGCCTAAACAATTTGGTTACTAGAACCGGATCTCAAAATGAGGGGACAATTGTCTTGTTTGCAAATGCTTGTCTTCAAAGACTGAGACAGCAACAAAAAGGTAGTTTAAACTTCCAATGGGCAATTCCCCTGCTCTCTGGGACTCTGTGCAAATGTCTTCGTCTCTGAGCTAGAGTCGGAGACTTGGGACAGATCCACATGACTTACCTTGATAATTAAACAGAAAATGTTCAACAGTTTAAACCTTGGTCTAATACCTGGGTAACTCCACAACCAACCCTCATCAATATGACATCTGGCATAATTTGGCCAACAAGTGTGCATACACACTAGATGCACCATTTTGGGACTCTAAGGATACTTGTAGTGCCCAAAAAAGGGCAAAAAAAGCCCAATTTATCATTTCATATCTTCCAATTTACCACGAACACTGTCATGGAAAACCTGCTAGTACCCATACTACGAAGGTAAATGGGTTTATATCAGGGCTAGGACACTCCATGTGATATAATTATTTTAATATGATAGCAAACTCACAAACGGATTAACAGGGTAATGAGACTCAGCGTGCACCATGTGATTCTGGTGTTTAAAATGATGCATGCTGGAACTTGAGGCCAAACAATTAGAATAAATGATATCTGTTTCTACAGTACAGCCTTTTGTGCTCTTAATATCTGAATGCTAAATACAGAGTTCTTTCAGTTTAAAAACACAGAAGAATTCCAACTAGTATGTGATTGCCATAAAATCAAAATGAATGCAGTATTATTATTAAGCTGAATGAAGACGTTTGCCAATTCTCAATTTGCGGGACTAAGGATAATCAGGATAATAAGGATAATTGATAAGCCTCATTGAAGTATTGATCACTACTCAACCTGCTCATTAATGGAAACCCAGCTCTTCCTGGAATTTGATCACAACAGGCTTATGCTTCATATGCTGAATGTAGTGCAGCTAAAATAGTGAGTGGTATAATTTGTTATTAATTGTTTAGCTCATCAACTAAGGAATTCCTGCTTCATAAGTCTCTATTACTAAAGAGGATTTGATGTAATCCCTATTAACTCACCATAAATGAGAACTCAGTGGAGAGATATTATGTATGAATGGCTCATGAAAGCGAGATGGGCACTCTCCCATTGGTGGCATTTGACTATTGGAAGCTTTAGGTTGAGATCACACTGCCCCAATTTAATTAAGTAAACCTCTTAAAATATTTGCATAAAATGCTCCCATCCACTAAAACAAAAGTGTTAACTTATACAAAACAAAATAAATGGAATATCACCTTTGTTATAGGAATTTGGCATAGGAATTTTTAACCCATTGGCATATTTGTTGCTAATATGATATGGTGTGATTTCAATCCATTTGATATTTTGAGCGTGAAACGTTAACACTATTACTAGACATTGTTCATCAACCATTTTTTCTACTAAAATCCTATCCAAATCCACTCCAGCTAACTCTGCCCTCATTCCTTTGTAATTACTCATATTTAAATTGAGCACAGTTGATTCCGATCCAAGTCTCTCATTCTCAAACTGAATGCTAAATTCTACCATTTAAAGTCACTGTTTCCTAGGGTATCTTTTACTCTGAGATTATTTATTAAACCTGCCTCATTACACATTATCAGATCCAAAAAAGCCTGACCACTGGTTGGATCCACAACACATTGTTCTGGGAAACTGTCCCAAATACACTCTATGAATCCTTGCTCGTGGCTACCTCTGCCAATTTGATTTTCCCAGTCTACTTGATTCCCAATCTAAGATCCTTTCTTGTTATCGTACTTATTCCATCTCGTACTAACAAAGCTACCCCACCACCCTTTCCTTCCTACTTGTCCTTTCAAAAAGCCACATACCCCTGAATATTTAGTTCCCAGCTTTGATCTCCTTGTAACCATGTCTCCGTAATGCCTGTAAGACCATACCCATTAACTTCTATTTGTGCCGTTAATTCATTTATTTTGTTACGAATACTATGAGGTACACTCTGTCCCTTTCTGTCATGCTCTGGGTATCATTGCCTAAATAGCTGCCCTGAAATGCTGCCATATCTTTTGTAAGCCTACGTATCCCCCCTCCAGAACCTTCCCCTCCTCTATTTAGTTTAAAGCCCTCTCTACAGCCCTAATTATTCAATTCGCCAGGACACTGCTCCCAGCATGGTTCAAGTGAAGCCCGTCCCACCGGAACAGCTCCCTTCTACCCCAGTACTGATGCCAGTGCCCCATAAACTGAAACCCACTCCTTCCAGACCAAACTTTGAGCCACGCATTCAACTCCTTGACTTCATTTACCTTGTGCCAGTTTGTCCGTGGCTCAGGTAGTAATCCCGAGATTAGTACCTTGGAGGTTCTGCTTTTTAATTTAGCTCCTAACTATTCAGATTCTTTCAGCAGAACATCCTTTCTAGTCCTATCAATGTCATTGGTACCAACGTGGATGACAACAACTGGATCCCTCCCCTCCCACTTCAAGTTCCCCTCCAGCCCTGAGGTGATGTCCTTCACCCTGGCACCGGGCAGGCAACACAGCCTTTGGGACTCACACTCATGGCTGCAGCAAACACTATCTATCCCTCTAATTATACTTTCCCGTACCACTAATAAATTCCTATTTCCTCCCCCCACTTGAATGGCTCCCTGTACCACGGTGCCGTGGTCAGTTCGCTCATCCTCTCTGTAGTCTCTGCTCTCATCCACACTGCTTGCAAGAACCTCATAACTGTTGGACAGTTATAGAGGCAGAGGCTCCTCAAATGCTACCCCTGGGCTCCATACCAGCTTCACCTGCAGTCACACCCTCCTGTCCCTAATCACAGACCAAATTTGAATTACCTAATCTGAGGGACTCCTAGAGCAACATGTCCAGGTAACTTTCCCCTCCCTGATCTGCAGCTCAGACTCCAGCTCCTTAATTCAGATCCAAAGTTCTTCAAGCTGCAAACACCTGGTACAGGTTTTTGCTCTGGATCACCTTGTTGTGCAGCAACACCCCACATGTTGCAGCAGCAGCACATCAACCCTCCTGCATCGCTATCGTATTTTATTCAAATGATTAATCAAGTACTCTAGTATCCCCACTCTTTACACTTTATTGTAATTATTTTTTATACACAACAATCTTAATCTTATATTTAACAAACTATCTATAAGAAAAAGAGAAAAAAAGACCTTAGTTTTACTTTAAAGACTAGAAATACTCACCAATCCTACTCACCCATTAGCCACTCTCCGTGCTCTTTTCCCTCTTACGCTCTTTAATGGTCTCTCACTCTTCACACACTCTCTCACTGTTAAAGGTCACACTCCTCTCACTCTCTCACTGTTAAGAATCTATTATAAAGGATGTAATAGCAGAGCATTTAGAAATACATAATCTAATCAAGTGGAGTCAGCATGGCTTCATGAAGGGGAAATCATGTCTGACAAATTTATTAGAATTCTTTGAGGAGGTAACAAGCAGGATCGATAAAAGGCAACCAGTAAATGTAATATATTTGGACTTCCAAAAGGCATCGATAACGTACTTAAGACTACTTAATAAGATAAGAGCCCATGGTGTTGAGGGTAGTATATTAACATGGGTAGAGGATTGGCTAACTAATAGAAGAGAGAGAGTTGGGATAAGGGGAGCATTTTCAGGATGGCAACCTGTAACTAGTGGAGTGCCGCAGGGGCCACAATTATTTACAATATATATTAGTGATTTAGATGAGGGAAGTGAACGTACTATCACCAAATTTGCAGATGATACAAAAATAGGTGGGAAGGTAAGTGATCAGAATGACACAAGGCATCTACTGAGGGATATAGACAGGTTAAATGAGTGGGCAAAAAAGTGGCAGATGGAATATAATGTTGGAAAATATGAGGTCATAGACTTTGGCAGGAAGAATAGAGGAGCTGAATATTATTTAAATGGAGAAAGACTGCAGAAGGCTGCAGCATAGAGGGATTTGGGAGTCCATGTGCATGAATCCCAAAAAGCTAACATACAAGTTCAACAGGTAAAAGGGAAAGCAAATGGAATGTTGACCTTTATTTCAAAGGGAGTGGAGTATAAAAATAGGGAAATTTCGCTAAAACTATACAAGGCACTAGTTAGACTACACCTAGAATACTGTGAACAGTTTATGTAAGGAAAGATATGCTGGCATTGGAACAGTCCAGAGAAGTTTCACTAGGTTGATTCAGGGTATAGAGGGATTTTCTTATGAGAAGAGGTTGAGTAGGTTGGGCCTGTACTCGTTGGAGTTTAGAAAAATGAGAGGTGACCTTATTGAAACATATAAGATTCTTAGGGAGCTTCACAGGGTAGATGTTGAGAGGTTGTTTCCCCTTGTGTCTAGGACCACAGGGCATAATCTCAGAGTAAGGGGTCACCCATTTAAAACAGAGATGAGGAGGAATTTCTTCTCTCAGAGGGTAGCTAATCTGTGGAATTCTTTACCACACAGGACTATAGAAGCTGGTCATTAAATATATTCAAGGCAGAGATAGACAGATTTTTAATCAGTAAGGGAATCAAGGGTTTTGGAGAAAAGGCAGGAAAGTGGAGTTGAGGATTATCAGGTCAACCATGATCTCATTGAATGGCGGAGCAGACTCGATGGGTCTAATTGCCTACTTCTTATACGTCTGGACATATGGAGACATTATATTTTCAGTGGAATGATGAAGTAGTGTATTGATCAGTGATGCAAATACAGGTTAAGTGCTAATGGTATGTGCACAGAAGTGAAAATAAGAATGAGAAGTATATTGGAAAATAACAGAAGGTACCCAATGTAATTGAAAGATCAAAATGTGCAAAACTACATAAGAGAATAGGAGAAAAAATTGATTTTTGAGGAATTTGGCACCTAAAGCTTGAAAATGTGTTCAGATTTTAGGTTTGACCTTTTCTCTATTAACATATACCTGGTTGCTCTTTCAAAGTTAAGAAGAAATTGCTTTGGATCCTTGTTCAGTTCCCCTCTACTAAGAACTAGCAAAAGACAAGGCAGATACATTTGCAACCATTTCACTCAGAAGCGTTCATTGGGTAATTTAGCTCACCCCCCTCCCAAGTCCTCAACATCATAGATACCAGTCTTCAGCAAATTCAATTTACTCGGATGAATAGCTTAAGACATTGAATACTGGAAAGGCTATATGCCCTGACAACATTCCACTGTAGTACTGAAGACTTGTGTTTCAGCTGTACCCCTAGCCAAGCTGTTCCACTACAGCTACAACACTGACATCTACCCAACAATGTGGAAAATTGTTCAGGTATGTCCTTTCCACAAAAAGCTGGACAAATCGTAGCCAGCCAATTACTGCTCCATTAGTCAACTCTCAATCATCAGCAAAACGATGGAAGTTGTTATTGACAGAGTTATCAAGCAACACTTAGGAATAACCTGCTCGCCAATGCTCAGTTTAGGTTCTGCTGGTTCACACGGCACCAGACCTCATCAAAGCCTTGGTCCAAACATAGACAAAAGAGCTGAATTCCAGAGCTGAAATGAGAATGACTTCCCTTGACACCAAGGCAACATTTGATTGTGTATGACATCAAGGAATCATAGCAAAATTGAAGCCAGTGGAAATCAGGAGGACATAAGAAATAGGAGCAGGAATATGCCATTTCGCCCCTTGGGCCTGCTCTGCCATTCATTAAGATCATGTCTGACCTGATCATTGCCTTAACTCCACTTTCCTGTCTGCCATCCATAATCATTGACTCCCTTGTAGATCAAAATTCTGTCTAAATCAGCATTAAATATATTCAATGACTCAGTCTCCACTGGTCTCCAGGATGGAGAATTCCAAAGATCAGGGACTCTCCAAGAGAAGTTCCTCCTCATCTCTGTCTTAAGTGGGAGACCATTTTTTTTAAACTGTGCCCCTTAGTCCTAGAATCCCCCATGAGGGGAAATATCCTTTCAGCATCTATCCTGCCAAGCCCACTCAGAAACTCCAAAGGGTCTAGGCCTAACCTGCTCAACCTTTTCTCATAAGACAGCCCCTTCATCCTGGGAATCAACCTCGTGAACATTCCCTTAACCTCCTCCAATACAAGTATATCCCTCTTTAAATAAGGAATGCAGAACTGTAAGCAGTAGTCTAGGTGTTGTCTCACCAACACTCTGTACAGTGGTAGCAAGACTTCCCTATTTTTATACTCTATCCCCCTTGAAAGAAAGACCAACATTCCATTTGCCTTCCTAATTACTTGCTGCCCCTGCATGCTAACTTTTTGTGGTGAACGCTATTTACAATGTTTTTAAATTGACACCATGTTTTGACTCTACAACATTGGCTTCGACTTTACCATTCCACATGAGCCCCAAAAGCAAGTCAGCTTCCAGCAGAGTCTGAATGCATCGGCACAGATGTTTAAAACCCGCGGGATATGAGGTCATGGCTTTCTAGTAAAAGTATGGTCTTGCCCTGCTGACGGCTCTCCCATTGATTACAATGGGATTCTGGTGCCTGCGGTCTAATGCCAATCATCCTGGAATGCCGTACCCGACCGATTCCATGCAACCCACTGGCCCTAGCCGGGATCAAGTATCATCCAATGTTGCTGAAGCCATATCGGCCAGACCTTGGACAGCCATCCAGGAGAGCTCTGAATTCCCCGGGTCGGAGATGTAAAACGTGTGGGACTGTAGGTTGCTCTTCATGCGGAACGGTGTTCTGCAGGGTCAGGGATGCAGGTTCCCATTCATAAAAATATTCAGAGACTAAGAGCGGAGTTTTCTATGCCCGCTGGCGTCGGGCATGATCGGCAGCGTGCACGGACAATATGGTGCAAAAGACCAGAAACTGATTTGCCGACGTTGTGAAGCCGATTTGAGATTGTCTGCTCAGCCTGTCGATGGCGGGCTGCCTTTCCGACAATGGGACATTGAGAACCTCATTGTAATACATCTGCATATCATTATAAGGCCAGCCCGCCGGAATCATCATCTGCCCTTGTTGGCGTAATTGCATGCTGACGTATTTCACCAACAGAATATAAAAGGCGGGCTACATTTTGATGGGAACTCAGAGGTGAGTACACAGTAACATTGCGCAGTGCTTGCCCGGGTTGCCTTTCTGACTTCAAGGTTGAGGCACATTGGTAGGAGCAAGGGCTGCCCTGCGCTTGAGGTGTATTGAGGAGGCAGCGGGGTGGCAAGGGATGCCCTGCAGTTGGAGGTAGTGCGCATGCACGTGCGGGGTCGGGGGGAGGGAAGCGGCCACTCGTGAGGAAAACCCTTGTATAATGTGGTCATTCCTCTGCAGCTGAGACAGTTCAGACACAACCACATTGATATGCATGGAGTCAGGTCTCTAGCTAATCTGCCCACTCAAGCAACGCAGAGGCATCAAAATGCCACCAGGTGCTCCAGAGCTTATCACCCCTCGGGCACAGACCGCAAACTAGTGAGCATTTTAATGGACTGCAGAACAGTTGGGCACGTTGTACAATCTCCTTGCTAAAGCTGGCTGTGGAGCAGTCACTGGTGGAAGCACTCACAGCCCCTTGCAATGTCAGCATCCTGATTTGGACCAGTCTCCCCCATCATTCACTGCAGCCTTGCAGTGCGGGTTAGGAGAATGTCTGTGCCTGAGCTGAGAGCACAGCATGCAGTCCAATGGGTAAAGCTGCTGCCAATCGGTCAGGTGGAGTGCGGTTTCGGACAGCCATGCTGTGCACTAAACTCTGGCCATCCAAATTGTGGCCATGACTCTCCATGATGTGTTAAGGGGCCTTCAGACTTAACCAAGAGAGGTTCTCAGTACACTCATGCTAACGCACATGTGCCTCTCATTCATCCTGCAGAAGGAGTACATCAGGAGCATGGAGCCTGGTGAACTAGCCTTTTCAGGACCCTCCTTTTCTGGAGTTGCCTGAACATCAGGTGCTTCGGTGGGCACTTGCAGATCTGTATCCTCCACTCTTACAGGAACATCAGACATGTCTGTACTGAGTTGCGTTCTCCTGTCATGGAGATGCAGTGGACGCTCTAATAGTCGCTCGATTGCAGGAGGATGATGACAACATGCAGTGAGGACACTCCTTAGATCTTCACACAGCCTTTGAGAATGTCTGACTCCTGTTTGGCCAAGGGCAGCTCGCTTGCACTCTGTGATCAGGGTCATATCATAGAGACGCAGCATTGAAATTTTAGAAGCATTTGATCCTTTGTCCGCCTTCAGCACCCGACCCCTTCAGGATCACAGAATCACTGGTCACAGATGCTGAAGAGATGGGGGCCAGCCCCACATCAAAGGTGCCGAGAGCACACAGAGAGAATGATGGAACACTATACTGCCTACCCACGACATTCTGGCAGCAATGACAAGCACCGTCGAGGCATCACTAATATGTCCAGGAAGTGTGAGGCTGGACCATCACTTTGGTCTGAAGGTTACACAAAGCACAGGGAAGAGGCCCTGGACTGAGGCACCTGCCTTTATCTTGTGCAGAAAGGTTTCACATCTGAGTGACAAGAACACTGCTCATCAGAACAAGGAGCCATGGGCCGGGAGACATTCTTGGTAGCTTGTTTACCATCGTGAACATTATGTACAATTGATTAACACCCATGCCAAGGCTGTGTAAGTACATCTTATTAACTTCCCTAATCCTGCTGCTATGCCTTGTTGTTCCCCGACATCCACAGTGAAGGTGGAGGCAGCCTGCTGACTGTTATGCCCTGTTGAGCCTCCTCCCTATGGATTACTGAGGGCCCCTAGCTGACTCATTGAGGAGAAGGTGTAGCTGGAGTGAGATTATGCTGCCCCGTACTCTCTCACGTACACATTGTTCGAGGCCAACTAAGGCATCAGTGATGGAGTTCAACCCGAGCAGCAGTGCAGGAGCGACATCCTGGACCAAGGTCTCCATGGCGGCAGCCACCCTACCAGTGTTGACCTTGGTGTGTTGGCATGCTGACTCTAGCACCTCAGCCTGAAGGCGGATGGACTCCTCCATCATGCCTTGCAATCTGAGGAGTGCAGCGGACATCCCTTCCTGATGTTCCTGAGCTTGCATTTGCAGCTCTAGCAACTGCGACATGACTGAGTCCAGAGGCTCATCATCTGACTCGGACTCAGCAAATTTCTGGCCTATAGCAATCCTCTGAGTGCTGGAAGTCCCTGCCGCCGCCTGCTGCCTATTAGACTGTGCAATGTGCTCACTAGATTGTGATCCCGAAGCTACTGTAAAGCTAGGTCCCACCGAGATGTGTGTCTCTGCACAGGTGGAGTGTGTGTGTGATCACTGTGACGGGTCTTCAGGGAGGGTTTCAGCGGATTCCTCTTCTGAGCTTCCGTAAGGGCTTGATTGAAGGCCCTGGGTCGTGGTCTCTCTTGGCTGTTTCCCAGATGTGACTGCAAAAGACAGGAGAGGTAGTTAGTGTATGGCATTGACCTGTGAAACGGGACACATCACTCACAGAATGGTTGTCTGGTGGATGTTGCACTGCTGGATCCTCACTTGGTAGAGCAGCGCCGACCTCACCGTCAGCACAGGACTGGTCCAGGTCCTCGCTGGCCAGCTGGATGACTGTTTTCAAAATCCATGAGGATCCTGATTTCAGGCATTCCTCAACCAATCTGTGACATCTCCCTCTTGTTGTGTGCCAGCTTGTCCTGCATGTATTGAGATGGAAAGAGTGTAAGCAGGATGCCTGCCAGGCCAGATGATAAGTATGCCTAGCATGTGTGGGTAGTGAGTGGTCCCATGGACTGGATGAGGACAATGAAGGTGTATGCATGAGAGAGTGAATTGTGATGTCCTTTGAACTGGCAGCAAGTGAGGGCCTTGTGTATGTGTGATGGGTTTGTGAGTGCATAAGTTGAGAAAGATGGGAAGAGTGACTTACCCTGGTGGAACCGAGGAGATCATTCATCCTCTTGCGGCACTTGTGGCTGTCCTCTTTGCAGGGCGTTGGCACTGACCACCCCTGCCACAACCTTCCAAGCCAGATTAGTGATGTTGCTGCCCATCTTGTGGCCAGAGCGGAGATAGAGGACATCACGACTGACCTCCACTGCGTCCAAAAGGTACTCCAGCGATGCCTCATTAAACCTGAGGGCTTCAGTCTTCTTGCCTTTCGGGGCCATGTCTTCCATGCAGCAGTCATGGGCTGGAGGCATTGAGAGGAGTGCATGGGTCTGCACTTTAAATATGGTGCCCGGCATGTTGAAACGGTGAGGTGATGGCGTGGTGGGTGAATGAGGCCGCACCCACCATGGAAACGGCGTGTTCCCGGGAATGCCTGATTAATACAGCGGGTTTGGGACAATACGGCATAAAATCCGCCATTGCAGCTGATGGGTAAAACGTTGTTTTGCCTGGCTGCTACTGCACTTAGTGAAAATCTGGGATGATTTCGCCGTGTGTATGGGAGAGAGACTGTGTGATAGAGAGTGTGTGTGAGAGAGAGTGTGTGAAAGAATGTGTGTGTGTGAGAGAGAGGGAGTGAGTGTCTGAGACAGTGAGTGAGTGTGTGAACAGAATTTTACACTTCACTTGCCGATATTTTGAACACTGGCTCCATGGGCCACATAGAGAGGCATCACGGGCTGGATTGTGGCCCACAGGCTGTGGGTTGGACAAGCCTGGTCTAAGATGTTCCAAGGATTATGACTTTATACCATTTCTTTTGTGTAACTGATGTATGTGGCAGATGAGGACAGAATTTGGTGACAAATATTCTGTGATCATTCAATCACTTGCCACGAGCTCAGAGAGAGTGCAGAGGAAAATGTTACCTGTTAAGAGGGACCTCTAATTCCACCCTGAGATTAGAGAAACTGGCATTGTGCTCCTTAGAACAGAGGACATTAAGAGGAGTTTTAATGGAGGTGTTCAAAATTATGAAGGATTAAACAGGGCCAATAAGAAGAAGCTATTTTCACTAGCAGGAAGATTATTAACAGAAGATAAGGATTTAAACCAATTGTCAAAAAAAAAAAGCAGGGAGTAGATGAGGAGATTTTTCTTTTACACAGTAATGTATTATGATCTGGAAAGTATTGCCTCAAAGGATGATGGCAGAAGATTCAACATTAGCATTAAATTAGGTAATGGCAGAGAAACACAACTAATTTGATAGCTTTTGCAAGTTCATGGAATGAATACAAGATAAATTCCTAGATCTGTGTGTCAAGGAACCAACTGAGAGCATGCTATTTTGAATCTAGTATTGTGCAATGAGAAAGGGTTAATTAATAACCTTGCAGCAAAGGGGCATACTGGGAAGGGTGACTGCATTATGATGGAATTTTATATTGAGTTTGAAAGTAATTTTGTTACATCTGAAACCAGGCTCTTAAATCTAAACAAAACAAAGAATGTAGGATGAAGGGCGAGTTGGCTAAGGCAGATTGGGAAACTACATTAAAGGATATGATGGTAGACAAGCAATGGCTAGCATTTAAAGAATTAATTCATAATTAGCAACAAAAATACATTCCTTGAAGGCACAAAACCTTCACAAAATATGTGATCCAACCAAAGCTAACAAGAGGAGTTAAGGATAGTATTAGATTAAAGGAAGAGGCTTATAATGTAGTCAAAAAGAGTAGTAAGGCTGTGTTACGATCCCAGCTGATGTTACTGCTGGAAAAGCTAGATCCCAGGGTGGAACTCAGCTTGATAGGTCCTAACTTTTATTTTATGTTTAGATACATGGAGAGTGGCTACTGAACAGAGTCACAGGAGTCAGCTAATGAACTTTGAACAAAAGAATAAAATAGTTATTAAACAAGAAAAGATTAACTATATTACAGTACTCCTTCACCCACAACTATACTTTCACAGATATATACAGATTCATAAGGATAATACAAGTTATAAAAGCTATTTTAAACTCTAATGTTCACAGTAAGAACACAGCCCATGTAAATTAATAGGCGACCTGTGGTCAGTCACACCACACTCTGAAACCAAGTGACAGATGCCACTCCAGACAGGTGCTATGGATCTCTTCTCAACTCCCCTCAGTCTCTTGTCACACCGTGAGCTTGTCACTGAACTCTGCCCTTTAATGGGGTTTTCATTCTTCACTTTCAAAGAACTCGCTTTGGAATCTTCTCTCAAGTGACGCTTTCTCTCAGGCACCTTCCACAAATGTCCACCTCCAGGGCTTCGAGCTCTCCTGGATTGCCATGTGCATTCAAGCTTTCTTCCACGCAAACTCTCTCACTGACGCAGCCATGCCAGCAAAACACCACTGCTTCACATGCCCATAGTAAAAGGTTACAGAACTTCAGCTGCCCCCTTGGATCTCTTGGCTTCTTCCAAACCTATATTGTTTTGAATCTACGTTCTGCAGCTTTCTGTCTTTAAGCTTGAAGCCTTCCCCTCTCCTCCTTACTTTCATTTCCACTGAACAAGACTTTTTCCAAACTCCTGTTCTTCCTTTGAATAAAAGGTCTCCTAGGGACTTTCCTTTTTTCCTTTAGGACCAGCTCACTGGTTTCTGGGACCTTCTCCTGTTCTTATGGGAAATCTGCTCTCTCTGCAGTTCTCTCTGCTGTGTCCAGCCTCTCTGGAATCCTGGCTTCAACTTTACTTTGGGACTTGCTATCTGTCTCTCTCTTATGCTGCTTGTCCAGGCAACTCCTTTCAGCCTTGGAGCACACTGACCAACTGCAACTAAACTGACTTGAAACTACTTGTCTGTCTCTGCAGGGCAACCTGCTGCTAGGCAGCAACACAGTTTTTTTCTGCCTTGTGTTTGTTTTACCTTCCTTTTAAGAGTCGTAAAATCTCATTAGAATACAGGCACACAAACAAAGCCTTAGACCTGTTGTCTCCACTTTAAAATGAAACTAGATCACAGGTTTTACCTTTTTAACCTACCAATAGAAAAATATACATTAAACTTAAAGCTAAAACTTAAACTCTAAGCTATAGCTTATTCCTAATACCCACAAATACAATTACAACTTACTTAAACTATCTCTATTTCCTAATAGCCTGAGGGTCAGGAGAACTTTAGAATTCAAAGAAAAGGACAATAAATTGATAAGGAAAGAGAAAAGAGAATATTAGAGTAAACTAGCGAGAGTCATAAAACAGATTGTAAACCATTTCTTTCAGCCTGTAATTAGGAAGAGATTAGTGAAGTGAAACATTGGTCCATCAGAGGCAGAGCCACATGAAATTATAATGGGGAATAAGGAAACTGCAGAGACATTAAACACATACTTTGGGCTGGATTTAATGCAGTCTGTCATGGCAGGAAACATGATGGTTGGGCCCATTTAATCTTGGGACAGGCCCTGCATCAGTCCCTTGGTGGCAGCAAAACCTCCCCAATCAAGTGGGAGGGGGGAAGAGGCTGTCGAGGGATTCCCAACTTGCAGCAGTGGAATGTCAATTAGGCTCGTTAGTGAGCCAATTGACACTCATCATCTCTGAGGCCACCGCAATTTAGTAGTGGGCCGGGGATTAAGTGAGGCTACCCAGCTTTTTCATTCCCTCGGCAGGCCACTCAGCAATGCCTGTTAGATTTGCCAATGGCCTCCTGGGGCGGGTTCATCACTATTATGCACTCTGTGCTCAATCAAGGGACCAGGCATCAGGCAGAGGCGGAGGGGGGTGGGGGGGGGGGAGGTGGTTGCCGCTGAAAGCCGCCTCCTGCACTTGTCTTCAAACCTCCCCCTCCCCCCTCTCCCATGACCCCCATCCTGCCTTCACTCGCCTTTCGCCTGGAGTTACACCATGATCCTGGGCCTTTGGTGGGCACAATACCTCTGATGGACTGGCAACTCTTGGCAGGTGGGACTTCATGAGGAAGGCCTGCTGGTGACCCCTCATGGTAGAAGACACAAAACATTCCAAAATGTTATGTTCTACTATGGGGTCGCTTTTTCACGAACCTGTTGCACGTTGGCAGGTGAGTCGATCACAAAATACTGCAGACGCAGAGACTGATATGAAATGAAGCACATGCTATTTATTTACACAGACAACAGAGTACTAACATAATATGTGCTTCTCCAGCCAGACCCTACTCTAGACTAACATTAACATGGTAAACCATGCTACACAGGTATTGGGTCTTACAGTCACATGGCCAATCTGCTCACATTCTCTTAAAGGCGTCTTACACCTCAGATTACCACATCCCCCCCCACTTTACTTGAAAGTACATTTTACAATATATTAACTATTTACAAAAATATACTATTTACAAATTCAGTCTCTCAGGAGGCTTTTTCAAATGTGTCGACCGTCATAATTCTACGACTTCGGATGGTTTACCTGAGGCCTCCCTCTCAGGGGCAATCTGTCCACCAGGCTCCCCAGTAGGAACCTGTAAGTTTGCCTCTTCGACTCTCTCAGGCTCAAGGGGTCCTAAAGGTACTTCCAAAGGCAGAGGAGTTCCTTCTACCTGTGGTGTAGACTCCAACAGGAAGGTCTGGCACACCTTTCCTTCTGGATCTATTTCCCTTTTCCTGAAATGATCTATATGTCTCCTGATTATCCAACCTTCAACAATATATGGTAGGACAGGGGACCCGTCACTGCACTGACTTCAGCTGATAGCCATTTGGGCCAACCTTCTTCAGAAAGTTCTTTGCAAAAGCTGCTTCTCCTACAATGAAGTTTCTTTCACGACTGTGGTAATCGTGTTCATTTTTCTGGGCCTCCTGACTTCTCTCTCTCTCCCCCCTAAATTCGGCCTTATGAGTCTCAAACATGTCCTGTTTTTTCATTCCGGCTTTGAAGGTCTGGACTGCCCTCTTGGCCAACCCATTAAATTTACTGTGGGATGGCGAGGTCTTGACATGTGTTATGCTATTGAGACTTGTGAATCTTTGGAATTCCCCGCTGGTCAATGCTGTTCCATTATCAGACGCTATTATCTCTGGTAAACCATGTATCGCAAAACTCTGTTTATGGTGGTGACAGATGTGGGTGATCTCACCACATATATATCCAACCATTTGGAGTGAGTGTCGATAAGTAAGAGGAACATTGTGCCCAAAAAAGACCCCACGTAGCCAACGTGGAGGCGGACCCATGGCCTTCCCGGTCATTCCCAGGGATGCAGTGGAGCAGAGGGAGGCAATTTCTGCACCTGTTGGCACTGCATGCAGCTCTTGGCCATGTTTTTGATTTCAGTGTCCACCTCTGGCCATCATAAGTAGCTGCATGTCAACATTTTCATTCTGGGAATGCCGGGGTGAGCGCTATGCAATTCCATCAATAATGGTTGCCTTCCTCTGGGAGGCACAATGACTCTCACTCCCCACAGCAAAATGCCATCCTAGCAGGTGAGCTCATATCTCCTGTTAAAATAGGGCTTCATTTCGTCCGACTTTGGCTCATTAGATCATCCCTGCAAGACTTGGTCCCTGACGTGAGGCAAGACTGGATCGCGGTCTGTCCATTCTCTGATCTGTTTGGCATTCACTGGTGATGAATCCAGAAAGCTTCATAATAAGACAAGTTCTTGAGGGATGGGGACGTTCACATTACTGTCATTTAGAGATAATCGGCTCAGCGCGTCAGCATTGGCAATCTGGCTTCCTGGCCGATGGATAAAAGTATATTCGTAAGCAGCTAGAATCAGTGCCCACCTTTGGATGCGTGCCGAGGTAGTTGGGGGTATTGCCTTATCTTCCCTAAACAAGCCCATGCTTGAGATCGGATATGATGGTGAAGTGTGACCATGGATGTATTGGTGGAATTTCTTAACGCCAAATACAATGGGTAAGCCTTCTTTCTCTATTTATGACTATTTTTGTTCTGCCACACTGAGTGTTCTTGAGACATAGCCAATGGGTCACTTGGAGCCATCCGCCATCCAGGGGAGAGTACTGCCCCTACTCCGTAAGGGGATGCACCGCAGATTAAAATCAATTCTTTCTTTGGGTCGAAATGTGCCAACAGGGCCGATGAATGTAGTAACTGCTTTACTGGTGTAAAAGCCTGTTGTTGTGGACTTGTCAAGTCCACCTGTGGTTTTTCTTGAGTAAACCGTATAATGGAGCCAGTACTGTTGACAAATTTGGGAGAAAACGGCCATAGTAGTTGTTCATTTCCAAGAAGTACTTGAGTTTTATGGCATTTTTCGGTGCTGCTGCCTCACAAATAGCTCTCAGCTTATCTCCTACTGGGTGAAGGCCCTGCGAGTCGAACCTACGACCCAGGTAAATCACTTTTTTTGCTTGGAAGATACATTTTCCCCTTTTCAAACGTACTCCGGCTTGTGAGACATGCTTCACTACCTCTTCCAAGTTAGCCGGGTGTTCTTCATTAGTTAGTCCTGTTACTGGGACATTGAGACAAACCACCACATGGGGCAGACCTTAGAGTAAATTTTCCATAATCCATTGAAAAATGACACAAGCCGATGAGACTCCGAAGGGTTACTTGGTATACTGGTATAATCTCCTACGTGTGTTGATAGTCACAAAATCCCAAGAGGCCTTTTCTAGGTCGACTTGCTGGTAAGCGTGGCTCATGTTGAGTTTCGTATGTGCAGTTCCCCCTGCCAGTTTGGAGTACAATTCATCAATTTTCAGAATAGGATGCCTATCAAGTCTGGCCACTTGGTCAACTTGTACTCCCTGCATAGTCGCACACTCTGGTCAGGCTTCAGTACTGGAACTATGGGTGCTGCCCTTTCAGAAAATTGTACAGGTTGTAAGACTCCCAACCTTTCCAGCCTGTCTAATTCAACATCAACTTTCTCTCGTAATGCCTAGGTGACTGGCCTCACCTTCAAGTATCTGGGTGTTGCACCAGGATCCACGTGGATTTTAGCTTGCAATCCCTGAATCTTCCTGAGCTCTTCCCTGAGTACAAAGACATATTTCTGTAATAAGTCTTGCAGATCTTTCATTCTGAGTAGAAAAATCTCAGTCTGCTCCAACTTTATTTCCTTAAACCAGGTTCGACCAAGTAGAGTTGGACCCTCCCCTGCTACCACTATCAGGGGTAGGTTAGTAGTCTGGTTTCCATATTGTACTGGAACCTTGCATATACCTTTTACTTGTATTTTTTCACCAGTATATGTCTTTAGTCTGGCATCTGGAGTTTTCCAGCTTTAGTGAGTAGCCTCCTCCATTCAGGCACTTAAACCTGTGTTCCCCTCCGACTGTTGTGGATGCACCTGTATCCACCTCCATTTGTAGGGGTTTTCTGTTGACTTCTACAGTCACATAGATTGGCTCTGTTTTACCCATTTTTAAGTTGTGTAATGAGTAAATATCTGACTCTGTTTCTTCTGCTTTCTCCATTATATAAATTTCACGACTTCTGCTTTTTTGTTTGAAATTTTGCACCAATCTTTCTTTACAATATCGCATAATGTGCCCATCAATAGTGGTAGAAACACTCGGTTCTTTTAAATTGTTGTTTGTTTTCAGGCTGTCTGGTTCCAATTCTGCTATTATTACTGTGGTTTTTATCCATTAAACCATTGCTTTAAGCTGCTCTGTTAATGGTGGCTCTTTCCCGCCTTTCCGCGGAGTTCTGCGCTTCCCGCCATTTCTAGCCGGTGTCTCCCTCCTGACGCAAGGAAAGAAGCCATTTTGTGCTCCCTTGATTTCTTCTGAATCCCTAACTGTGCTTTACATTGCAAGCGCCAACTCCAGCACCTTGCTGAAATCTAAATTTGTTTCTGACAGCCTTTTTTGAATGGCGTCTTCGTTAATCCCACACACAAATCGGTCTCTTAACATGTCATTAATCAACATCCCGAACTCACAGTGCTCTGTCAGTTGTTTTAAGGATGTTACATAGCAAGCGACTGTCTCTCCAGGAGCGCAACACCTTGAATTGAATTTAAAATGCTGCGTTGTTACCGAGGGTTTTGGCTGAAAGTAGTTTTTCACAAGATTCACCAACTCATCAAAGCTCTTGGAATCTGGGGCATTGGGTGCCATTAGACAATGAATTAGGCCGTATGCTTTACTGTCACATGTCGATAAGAGGATCGCTCACCTCTTCTCCTCCCCCAATATGTCATTGGCCAAAAAGAAAAATGTGAGGTGTTCAATATAATGTGACCAGCCATCGGTGATCTGATCAAATGGTTCAATGAGGCCAAATTGTGGCATACTGGAGGAAGATAACTTCGATAACTATGGTGAGGGTTAGACTTATAATCGGCCTGGAAGGCACAGCTGATTCACTACAGTTGAGTTATTGGGGCTTCCCTTGGTGTCATTGACTGGTCATGTTTTACCTCATCACCAGCTGATATGCTTTACTATGGGGTCGCTTTGCTCGCAACCCGGTTGCACGCTTATCTGTCGGCAGGTGAGTCAATTGCAATATACTGCAGACGCAGAGACCAATATGAAATGAAGTACATGCTATTTATTTACATAGGCAACAGAGCACTAACATCTTGTTTGCTTCTCCAGCCAGACCCTACTCTAGACTAACATTAGCATGGTAGACCACGCTACACAGCTATTGGGTCTTACAGTCATGTGGTCAATCTGCTCACATTCTCTTAAAGATGTATTACACCTCAGATTACCACACAGAATTAATGGGGAAAGCAAAGGTCTAGCAGGAATGGGGAACATAAAGAAATCAATATAAATAAAGAAATAGCATCGGAGAAATTAATGGAGCTAAATTGCAACAAATCCCGAGATCTAACTACCTTATCCTAGGGTTTTAAAAGAGGCAGCTGCAGAGATAGTGATGCATTGGCTTTGACCTTCCTGAATTCCTTAGGTTCTAGAACTGTTGACAAGAATTCAAAGGTAACAAATATAACCCCACTATTTAAGAAAGGAGGAAGAGAGAAAACAATTGGCCAGTTAGCCAAACATCAATAGTAGGTAAAATGCCAGAAATGAAGTGGGATATGATAGCAAGGCACTTTGAAAATCATAATATGAATCTGCAGAGTCAATGTGGCTTTATGCAAGGGAAATTGTGTTTGACAGATTTGTTAGAATCATTTGAGGGTGTAACAAGTACTATAGGGGAGACAGTGGTGTGGTGGCAATGTTCACTGCATTAGTAATCTAGGAGCTCAGGCACATGGGCTCAAATCCCACCATGGCAGCCGGTGGAATTTGAATTCAGTTAATGAAATCTAGAATTGAAAGCTCGTCTTATTAAGGGTAACCATGAAAATATCACCAATTGCCATAAAAGACATCTGGTTCACAAATGTCACTTAGGGAAGGAAATCTGCCATCCTTACCTAGGCTGGCTGACATATGGCTCTAGATCCACAATAATTTGGTTGACTCTTAATTGCCCTGTAAAATGTCCTAGCAAACCACTTAGCCCAAGCACAATTAGGGGTGGGTAACAAATGCTGACCTTGCCTGTGATGCCCACATCCCATGAAAGAATAAAAACAACTAGTAATATGGATAAGGGGTCCAGTAGATGTTGTGTATTTGGATTTTCAAAAAACATTTGATAAGGTACCGCACAATTAGGACTCATGGGAGTGGGGTATTATATTAGTACAGATTTAAGGATTGGTTAATGGACAGAAAGCAGAGAGTAAGAATAAACGGAACATTTTTGAGTCAACGGGTTGTTACTATGCGGTTACTGCAAGATCAACCCTTGGGCCTCGGCCATTTATAATCTATATTAATGACTTAAGTGAGTTGATGAATGTAATATATATACGTTTACTGATGATACAAAGTTAGGTGGGCAAGTAAGCAATGGGAAGGACACAAAGAGGCTCCAGGTGGATGTAGACTGATTTGGTGAGTGGCCAAGAACATGGAGAATGGAATACAGTGTGGTGGATTGTGAAGTTATCCATTTTGGCAGGAAAAATAAAACTCAGAATACTTTTTGAATGGTAAGACACAGGGAAATGTTCTTGTACATGAATCACAGAAAGTTAACATGCAGGCACAGCAAGCAATTAGAAAGACATGTGTCTGGTTGAATGGCAGGACAGGCTCAAAGGGCCAAATGGTCTTCTCCTGCTCCAGTTTCTGTCCTTAATTATTTAAGTTTAATTCTAAACAATGAAATCAACTAAAACTATTTCCTGCTGGTGAGAGGATTCTCTGCACTTTGGAAATTATTGACTTTATCATGCTTTACACTTTCTTGTTAAGTGTGACACAAAAATTTGCATCTGTGACAGCGTGACTGAGAAATCTATAAATTCTCTGTTTCTTCACCATAAAAGGTATTCACAATATGAGCTAAATGTTAAGAGCTAGTGCCCCTAACAAAAAGTCTTACTTGACAGCAAAGCAGGTCATACGAATATGGAAATGAACATACAAATTAGGTGCTGGTGTAGGCCATTCGCCCCTTCAAGACTGCTCCTCCATTCAATAAGATCAAGGCTGATCTGATTGTGGCCTCAACTCCACTTTCCTTCTTACCCCCATATCCTTTGACTCCCTTGTCAATCAAGAATCTATCTAAGTCAACCTTAAAAATATTCAATGGCCCTGCCTCCACCACTCTCTGGGAAAGAAAGTTCCACAGATTCACAATGTTCTGAGAGAAAAAAATTCTCCTCATCTCCATTTTAAATGGAAGACCCCGTATTTTTAAACTGTGTTCCCTAGTTCCAGTCTCTCTCACAAGGGGAAATATCCTTTAGGCATACATCCTGTCAAGCCCCCTCAGGATCTTATATGTTTCTCATTCTTCTAAACTTCAATGGATACAGGCCCAATCTGTCCAATCTTTTCTCATAGGATAACCCCCTCATCCCAGGCATTGGTCAAGTGAGCCTTCTCTGAACTGCTTCTAATGCAACTATATCCTTTCTCAAATAATGAGGCCAAAACGGTAACCACTACTCTAGATCAGACAATCAGGTGCTGAAGGCAGCATGTCAAACTGAAAGTTGTCCCAATTTTCTGGTTATTGAGCTGCCAAATTGAAAAAGGCTTCTCACTGTACCCATCATCTAGTCAACAACTTGTTGAGCGAAATATCAAGGTTTAATAAAATAAAATTCAATAAAAAAGAAGCATATTACCTAAATGGTAAGAGATTGCAGAGCACTGAGATTCAGAGGGATCTGGGTGTCCTCGCCATGAATCACAAAAGGCTAGTCTGCAGGTACAAGCAAGTAATTAGGAAAGCTAATAGGATGTTATTATTTATTGCGAGGGGAATTGAATATAAAAGTAGGGACGTTGTGCTTCAGTTGTACAGGACACTGGTGAGACAACATCTGGAGGACAGTGTACAGTTTTGGTCTCCTTATTTAAGGAAAGGTGTAAATGAATCGGAAACAGTTCAGAGAAGATTTACTAAACTAATACCAGGAATTGGAGGGTTATTTTATGAGGAAAAATTGGATAGGCTGGGCTTATATCCACTGGAGTTTTGAAGAGTATAAGGTGACTTGATTGAAACATATAAGATCCTGAGGGGTCTTGACAGGGTGGATGTGGAGAGGATGTTTCCTCTTGTGGGACAATCCAGACCTAGAGGCCAATGTTTGAAAATAATGGGTGGCCCATTTAGACAGAGGTGAGAAGAACTTTTTTCTCTCTTTGGAACTTTCTTCCTCAAAAGTCAGTGGAAGCAGAGGCATTGAATGTTTTCAAGGCAGAAGTAGATAGATTCTTGATAAACATGGGGATGAAAGGTTATCTGGGATAGGAGTAAGGTTACAGTCAGATCAGCCATGATTTTACTGAATGGCGGAGCAGGCTTGAAGAGCCAAGTGGCCTACTCCTGCTCCTAACTTGTATGTTCGTATGTAAAGTGTGGCCATTTTTAACTAAAATCTATCAACATTTTTGGGTACACTTGAATGAGAATATTGAAATTATATGAATCTTCAGGTGTAAATAACCTAGAAGAAAACACTGAAAAGCAACAGTTTTAGGTTTTGTTCGTGATTTTCTTTATGGAAAAGGAATAAATGTAAATGCAGTATGCTTGAAATACAGATGAGAATATATTCATAAAAGCTACCATCCTTTTTTAACTATACATTCTGTCTTTTTCTATTTTCTATTAATACAGAGATTATCATTTACTATTGGATTTAGTGAAATGATTCATTTGAAGTGCACATTTCATAAATATGCTAAAAATAAAATCACAAGCCAGCATCTCATGTAATTTTTAATTTTCCATTTTTAGTTTCTTATCTCCAAATGTGTGGAGGAAGAACTGTGCATCGTGAAAATGAAAACCACAGCAGCCAGGGTGTGTTTCCAACTACAGCTAGGTAATAGAAAGGCAGAACTGTGTTATATCAGCATTGGGTGTGACAGATTTCTCTGGGAAATTCGCCAACCTTTTCCACCAGTGGCTCTTGCCAGCAATGCCTGGAGCACTTTTCACTTTTGCCTCTTACATGCATTAATGACAGTTGCTGTTATATGTTAACCTTGAAGAGCTCAGGCAAAGGACAGGTAAGGACAAATCTGCGTTGCTGTAATGAGCGGTTGGTACTGCAGCAGGTGGATAAGGCTTTTGGGATCAAGGCAGATTAAGAGAACAGGGCTCCAACATATGTTGAAGCTGTGTGATGTATTACAGCTCATTCAGGGATTCCAGGCTGTGGTTATCTAAGTGAAAAAGAAATGAATCATGAACAACAGCTAGGAAACAAATTAAAGAAAGTAGTTTACACGGAATGAGAAAATGTAAAAGATAATTAAATGTGCTAGTCAGATAAAAACAAGAATTAATATTGATTATTGCCTGTATATCATCCAAAGCTTCAAAAAGTAATTCTTCATTGTATTCAGCAGCATTGTGTTTCAATATACATCTAACAATTCAGTTCTTCAGATTTATGTGCTTCGCCAAGTTTTAGGCTAGGTGTCCACATTTTTATCCTCTGTTAATTTCCTATTCACTTTGTCTTATCTGTCATTTTAGATTGTGTATCAGATATAAAAAAAATCTGATTGCATTTCCAAATGTCCAAACAAAATGACAGGGGAAACACTGAACATAAAATGGCCAACTACTGTTGCAATTGTCAATTGACTTATGAGAATGATTTCTTCATTATCACAAGGTTATTTCATTTTACTTTTGCCAAACAGGTGAAGTAGCCATTAATGTTGCAGGATGGGGTGAATGATTACATGATCAGTTGATTATCAACTGATTACATTAGTTTAATGTAGCTTCAGTAGTCAATTAATCATGTGTTGCCCCTGTTGTTAAAATAACATTTGAATATACAATACTGCATCAATACAAGTGGCATATCAGTGTGCTTTAGTCAGCACACAAACATACACAATCTTAAAGGACCGTGTAAACAGCATCATGATAAGCGAAAACATAAGACATAGAAATTAGAACAATTAAACTTCATCAATATATTATAAATTGATATTATTTTGGAAAGAACTCAATTCTGTTTTTGCTTTGGATGGTTTATGTTGCATTTACCTTATAATGTTGCTGCCAACATCAGTTCAAGCTTTGGTAGCAGGGTGATAATTCTGAGATAACAGAGAAAGAAAGCTTTCACCAGCACTTCCTGAGATGCTGCACCACTGAAGACAAAATAAATTAGAGATGCGGGTGCTTTTTCCTTCCCGCGCTGCTTATGGTCTAAGTGGCTCATCTGCCCCCATAGGCTAGCAAAGGTTGTCTTTTGCTTTACAAATGAAGCTAAGGTTGCCTAAAACAAAACAATGTTATTGTGTAGTTTTACTGTTGTTCTGGTGCTGTGGAATCCAACCTCTAATAAAACTTAACTGACTTCCCAAAGCACTGCACCTACAGAAAATAGTTCAGATGCTTATCAATCCTCAATAGATTTCCTGTATTTTCTGCCCTTATGCTCCCCTCCAGTCCTGAAAAAAATTAGTACAATTATTGCAATGAAAATTTTACTTGAAAATTATCAATGTACCATCATCAAGACATTTCTGTCAAGATCCGAAAATCCACAATAGCATTAATACTTATGAGTATATTTTAGCTGTCGCTTGTACCATGGTTTATGCTTTAAGACTATTCCCAGCCCTCCCAGCGGCGGATTCCCCTGCACCAGGGATCTCCATTCACATCGCTGGGTCTGGAAGATCCCATTGGCGTGAGGGCCTGGAAAATTCCGGCCTATGGGTGGAATTTTCTGTGCCTGTTGGCATTGGGCGTGTTCGGTGGCATGAATGGACAATATGGTGAGAAGGCCAAAATTGAAACCAGTTTGCAATCGTCCGCTCTGCCCGTCAATGTCGGGCCACATTTCCCACTGCTGGACGTCGGGAACTTCATTGTAATACATCTGCATATCATTATAAGCCCAGCTCGCTGGAATCATCCCCCTACGATGGATCATCCAAGCACGTTGGCATGATTGCACGCTGACATGTTTCACAACTGTACATAGCGATGTGTGCCTGGCAAGCTGGCTTCACTCAGAACTTCAAGGTTTATTTGCCTGCCTTGCTTCGGACCGAAGAACTCATGGTCATCATCACCAGGCTTCGCAGACAGCACCTCATCACTTTTGGGGGGGCTTAGGGGTAGATCAGCCAGAAGGTGGGGGTGGCTTTTCAATGGCTGTAAGGCTAGGGCTTGCTTGGGGAAGGGGGAGAAGTGGCCTCAGGCAAGGGAAGAGGCTGCAGGGCGAAGACTGTACTGAGGAAGGGGGGTGTCCCAGGGTGTGTGCGGGGGTGCATGTTGATCTGTGCAAGTGGCCTCAAGAAGGTGAGGACTGAGGGGGCAGTCTCCAGAGGAGATGAGGCTAGATGGAGATGTGAGGGTATGTGTGTGAGAATGGGTGGTGATGTGCCTTGAGCTGGCAGTGAATGAGATGCCAGTGAATGTGTGATGGGCTTGAGTGTGTGAGTTTAGAGTGATGAGGTGGTTGACCTACCGTGGTGGCAAGGATGAGATCATTCATCTTCTATCCGCATTGGGTGGCCAACCTCTTCTATGCAACATTGACACTGATCATCGCTGCCATCACCTACCAAGCCAGAGTAGTGAGATTGCTGCCCCTCCTGTGGCCCGGGCGGTGTAGGGGACATCACGGTGGGCCTCCACGGCGTCCAAAAGGACGTGTCACTGAATTGGAGGGGCTGCAGCCTTTATGCCTTTTGGAGTCTTGTCTTCTGTGCAGCAGTCCTGGGCTGAAGCACTGAGAGGTCTGCGCATGGCTGCACTTTAAATGTGGCACTCAACGTGAGGAAGCGGCAAGGTGACATCATGGCAGGCAAATGACAGCCTGCCTGCCATTGTAACGGCGTGTTTCCCAGGAATGCATGATTAATGAGGTGGGATTGGGGTGATACGGCGTGAAAAGCAGCCATTGCAGCCAGCGGGTAAAATGTTCTTTTTCCCGCTACCGTTACCGGACTTAATGCAAATCTGGGACAATTCCGCCCTATGAGTTAAATGCAGTTTAGGCATAGACACTTTTGTGCAATTCTCTCAAATTCAAAATTGTTTAAGTTTCACTCCCATGACATTATGTGTTGCTCACATCTTACTTTCAAATTTATAACATTGGGGTGCAACCTCATTATGTCACTCAGTGAAAATTCTACACAGGAAAATGAGATGGGCTATCCCTCATTGCTTTGAGAAGATAATAGCGGGCCTTCTCCTTGAACTGCTGAGGTCCTTTTGATAGGTAGGAAATTTCAGAATATTGGCACAGGAATGGCACAATAATGATATACCTCCAAATAAGGATGGCGCGAGACTTGGTGGGGAGTTTGCAGGGGATGATATTCCTTTGACATTGCACCCCTTCCCTTCTTAATAGAGGTCACAGTAGAGGCAAGAGCGTCAAAGTATCCTTGGTGAGTGACTTCAGTGCTTCCAACAGATCATACATATTGCAACCATACCTGTGAAGGAGGAAATGAATATACTGTACCTGCGATGGAAGATATTAATATTGAACCTGGTGACAATAACGCCTGCTACTCTATCCTGGATGTTATTGAGCTTCTCTCTTCCTATCGCTAAGTGATGATTGCAAATCATAAAAGGTACATGCAAAGTAAATAGTATTACCTAGGATTCAGCAAATTATTCACATCACCGCGTGTATGTCTGAAAAAAAATATTTACCAAATAGTTTAAGAAATTTGTTTGGCCTGGCAAAAGAAAGTATTTTCAAATTTACCCGGCAGCACACACCACACTGATATGGCACCTCCAAACAACATTGTTGCAGCAAGTTGTTCCTGCTTATGGCAGGAGCTGACCCCACCGAGAAACTCATTGAAGGTACAGTGATGCCTAAATATGCTGAAATTAACAGCTAGGTGAGATGAATAAGAATTTAAATTTGCTTAAGAATTGTTGTAAATGTGTGTTGCCTAATCACTTCAGAATCTTTCATTGTTTTGATCTGTTCATCAGAGCTCTTAAAGTGAAATTAAGGAGCTAATGGGATGCAAATGAAACTTAATCAAAAATATTAATTACAAAGATATAAATGCGCCATACAAATGCTTATGGCAGCAACAAAAGAACAGCTAAACCTATTGCAACCAGAGTATTTTCTTCAATGCATAATCATGTTATCCAAACTTTTATCCTAAAGAGTGAAAACAGTCCAATTTCAGATGCTGTATTCAGTTGCATATCTTAACACTGTAAAGAAACATTCAAGC
Source organism: Cetorhinus maximus (assembly GCF_964194155.1). NCBI lineage: Eukaryota > Metazoa > Chordata > Chondrichthyes > Lamniformes > Cetorhinidae > Cetorhinus > Cetorhinus maximus. Next base: position 56,299,427 of record NC_135880.1, read on the forward strand.
ATTGCTGACTAGTTTACATCTGTACCTAGGCCAAGAACTTGGCAGTAAGGTGGCATTTTTCCCACCTAATGATCCATTGCTATAAAATAAAAAATATTATGGAAATTAACTCTGCTCTTTAATAGACTAAATTTTCTCACTTGCACATGGCCAAGGGTCACTGCAGTACAACAGTGAACTCAATAGAGCACATTTATCTAGGTGTTGGCACATGGAGGTCCCTTTTGGCACACAACTTAACGTCGTGCCAAAACCTTGTTCATTATTGGCTGGTCACAAGGCAGTTACATTGTTTCTTTTAAATTTATGTTAATCAAGCTAACTACTCCAATACAAGCACAGTTACTATGACATTATAAAGAACTACTGATATTTTCATTGCAGTAAGGCTAATTAACAATAGGACTTGCTGTGACTCTTGCTAAATGTTTATACCCCACTAACTGCAGCAGTAGTACAAACATATTTTCAATACATAAGGGTAGTTTATTAACAGTTTGTTTTTCCCGCCGAGTGGGCATTATTCATGTTTGGTCATTGAAAATGCAGGTCAGCAGGCTGTTAAACCATGGGCAACACAGCTGAACTGATCCTTTCCTGACCTGTCATCTACTTGCATGCACTTTGCAGCAGCAGTCATTTAATACCATTCAGGGGCATCAGCCCTGCTTGTTTCTTTTTTTCCCCCACTTCAATCCTAAAACACTGACCAGTTGTAATGTTTCAGTACTATTCTCACTGATATTAGCTAACTAAGTACAGATCAGTGATTGATGGTGAGGCATTTCTATTCCGGCGGAAGTTCACAATTCACAAAAGCAGAAAAAGGCAAATTCTTTTGAAATGTATTCAGGAGTTAATGCACACCCTACTTTGATCACCCCTCCATCATTTTCACATGGTCCATCACTGATGCTTCTCTTCACTTCCTTGACCTCTCTGTCTCAATTTCTGGTGATAGACTGTCCACCAATATCCATTACAAGCCCACCGACTCCCACAGCTACCTCGACTACAGCTCCTCACACCCCGCTTCCTGTAAGGACTCCATCCCATTCTCTCAGTTCCTTCGCCTCCGTCGCATCTGTTCTGATGATGCCACTTTCCAAAACAGCTCTTCTGACATGTCTTCCTCCTTCCTTAACCGAGGTTTTCCACCCATGATGGTAGACAGGGCCCTCAACCGTGTCCAGCCCATCTCCGCGCATCCGCCCTCACACCTTCCCCTCCCTCCCAGAAACATGATAGGGTCCCCCTTGTTCTCACTTATCACCCCACTAGCCTCCACATTCAAAGGATCATCCTCCGCCATTTCCGCCAACTCCAGCATGATGCCACCACCAAACACCTCTTCCCTTCACCCCACCGTCGGCATTCCGTAGGGACCGTTCCCTCCGGGACACCCTGGTCCACTCCTCCATCACACCCTACTTCTCAACCTCCTCCCACAGCACCTTCCCATGCAACCACAGAAGGTGCAACACCTGCCCCTTTACTTCCCCTCTCCTCATGTACAAGAGCCCAAACACTTCTTTCAAGTGAAGCAGCACTTCACTTGCACTTCCCTCAATTTAGTCTACTGCATTTGCTGCTCCCAATGCAGTTTCCTCTACATTGGAGAGACCAAACGCAGACTGGGTGACCCAGACCTTCCTGTTGCTTGCCATTTCAACTCACCACCCTGCTCTCATGCCCACATGTCCGTCCTTGGCCTGCTGCAATGTTCCAGTGAAGCTCACACAAACTGGAGGAACGGCACCTCATCTTCCGATTAGGCACTTTACAGCCTTCTGGACTGAATATTGAGTTCAACAACTTTAGATCATGAACTCGCTCCTCCATCCTAACCCCCTTTTTGATCCCCTTTTTTCCAATAATTATTATATGTTTTTAACATATATTTTTCTTTTCCCACTTATTTCTATTATTTTTAAAAATTTATTTCCATCCATTGTTTTATCTCCACCTTTTAGCCTATTTCAATCCCTTCCCCCCACCCCACCCCCACTAGGGCTATCTGTCACTTGCTCATTCTGCTTTCTATCCTGAATGTCACCATTAGCACATCCTTTAGCCAGTATCACCGCCATCAACACCCCTTCGACCTTTTGTTTATGACATCTTTGGCAATCTCTCCTTTGCCTCCACCTATCACTGGCCTTATATCCAGCTTCACCTGTCCCACCCCACTTAAACAGCTTATATTTCAACACATTTCTATTTCTCTTTAGTTCTGATGAAGTCAAACGAACTCGAAACTCTGTCTTTCTCTCCACAGATGCTGTCAGACCTGCTGAGTTTTTCCAGCAATTTTTGTTTTTGTTTCAGATTTCCAGCATCCGCAGTATTTTGCTTTTACCCTACTTTGATCTCATGTGTTGCTGATTCAGTTTCTGTCTGCTAAGAACCTGGAATGATACTTTGTTGATGATCTGACGTTAAAAGATGTTTTAATTTGTATGGACTAATAGGGAAGGAATTTCCACAGAAGAACCTGTTGATGTAAACACTGGTTACAACGGGCCTAATCTTCTATGGAGTGGTAATCACCTTCAGATTGCCACTCGGCTCCTTTTTGCTTACCCTAGTCTGGAGCTGCATATTTCTCAGCTGGATTTCTGACTTGGGCCTGCAATATGCAGAACAGCTGCTCCAGGTGTCCCTTCTGTGCAGTGCAGTATTGTCGGGGCAAGTGAAGCCACCACACCCCCACACCTCCGCCTTTTTACAGCACTAGCTGCTGTTATCAGGTAAGTTTAAGTGTCCCAGCCACTTTGACAGGAAAGAAGGTAAGTGGCTGAGGGGATATGGTGGTTGGGGGTGGGGTTGGGGTGGGGGGGGGGGGGGGGTGGGCGGGTAGAGTGCTCAGGAGTAGTTGGGGGTGGGGTGGAGGGATGGCCAGGGGGGCATGGGAGGTAGTTGGGGGGTAAGGAGGAAAGGGTGGTCAGAGGGGTGGGGGGGGGGGGCCGGTGTTGGTTGGTCAGTGGTTAGTCGGGAGGTGGAGGGGGTAATCAGGAGTGAGGTGGGTGGGATGGTCAGAGGTTGAGGAGGGTCAGGTGGTTGAGGGTTGGGGAGGTGGGATGGTCAGTTAGGTGGTGTGTGGGGCAGTCAGCCGGGCATTATTTGGGAATTGGGGTGCTGGGTGGTGAGGAGGCAGTCAGGGGTGGGGGGATTCAGGTGGTCAAGGGATTAGTCAGGAGTTGGGGGCGTCAGGTGAAGTGGGGGGTAGTCAAGTGGTTGGGGGGTAGTCAGTGGGTGGAGGGGCACGGTCAGTGGCTCGCCGGGGGGTGGGGGGTGCGGGGGTGGGGGTGGGGGGGGGTGGGGGCGGTGCGCGATAGCCAAGGGGTCCAGTGGGGGAGGGGGAATCATGGCATCAGTACCATGGTGACCCAGGAGGTGGAAGTGGTTTCAATCCTTCTAACATTTCCTGGGTTAATTATTCTGCTCAGGGAGTCGGAACTATCTGAAGTCCCTGATTTTAATTTGAAGTTTTGGAGAGTTCCAGGCATCGGGTAATTGCCCTTTGGAATTTTAAACTTCCCGGGCAATTGCTGTGCAGTCCTTGCAAGGGGAATTCCAGGGTTCCCCAGCATACCTTCCAGGGTACCTCTGGGGTGTGACCCGCATCCACAGGGAACAGAAGACCTGGGCCAATGTTTTTCTAAGGTATCTTGTGCGCTTCTGTCAAAGATATAACAAACACATTTATTTTAATTGAAGTCAGTGGAAAGTAATGTCTGACAGGGAATAAAATGAATGCTTGATTCAATCCCAGCAGCTTCCCACCAGATGAGTTAAGTTAAAATGGCCCCCTATACCTTGACTGATATTCCAAATAGCACTGAGTAAATGCTGTGTATTTAGAGTCCCCATCCATCAGATGTCATATGGACGAACACTGGATGGAATAATAGAACATTAAATTGTAAGACGAGAGAGGGATCTGGTGAAAATAAGTCTGAAGATAAAGGAAATGGAATATGAGTGTAAAGGTCACACCAAGGTAAGCAATCAAGGTAACATATACTGTCAGTGAAAAGATACAGTTAAAGAACAAAGGTATAAAATGACTGTTAAAAATAAAATGAGATTAACAACTAATAAAAAATAAATTAAATTGCCTGTGTAGCAATGTACACAGAACTGAAATAAAATGGGGAACTGGAGGTATTAATTCATAGCAAAGTGCCAGGTTTTTTTTCTTTTTTTGGGCATCACTGGATGGGCCAGCATTTATTGAGGATTTATCCCTAATTGCCCTTGAGAAGGTGGTGGTGAGCTGCCTTCTTGAACTGCTGCAGTCTCTGTGTTGTAGGTACATCCATAGTGCTGTTAAGGAGGGAGTTCCAGGATTTTTACACAGCGACAGTGAAGGAACAGCAATATAGTTTCAAGTCAGAACAAAAACAGAAATAGAAATACCTGGAAAAACTCAGCAGGTCTGGCAGCATCGGCGGAGAAGAGCACAGTTGACATTTCAGACTATGTTCTGTTGAAGGGTCATGAGTACTCGAAACGTCAACTGTGCTCTTCTCCGCCGATGATGCCAGACCTGCTGAGTTTTTCCAGGTATTTCTGTTTTTGTTTTGGATTTCCAGCATCTGCAGTTTTTCGTTTTTTTTTGTTTTTAATTTTTGTATTAGTTTCAAGTCAGGATGGTGTGTGACTTGGAGGAGAACTTGCAGGTGGTGGTGTTCCCATGCATCTGCTCCCCTTGTCCTTCTAGGTGGTCAAGGTCACGGGTTTGGTAGGTGCTGTTGAAGGAGCCTTGGTAAGTTGCTGCAGTGCATCTTGTAGATGGTCCACACTGCTGCCCCTGTGCGCCAGTGGTGGTCGGAGTGAATGTTGAAGGTGGTGGGTTGGGTGTCAGTCAGTCAAGCAGGCTACTTTTTCCTGGATAGCATTGACCTTCTTGAGTGTTGTGGGATCTGCACTTACCCAGGCAAGTGGGAGGTATTCCATCACATTCCTGACTTGTGCCTTATAGGTGGTAGACAGGCTTTGGGGAGTCAGGACGTGTGTTACACACTGCAGAACTCCCACCCTCTGATCTGCTCTTGTAGCCACAGTATTTATAAGGCTGGCCCAGTTCAGTTTCTGGTCAATGGTAACCCCCAGGATGTTGATATTGGAGGATTCAGCAATGGTAATACCATTGAATGTCAAGGGGCAATAGTTAGATTCTCCCTTGTTGGAAACGGTCATTGCCCAACACTTGCGTGGCATGAATGTTTCTTGCCACTTGTCAACCCAAGCCTGGAGTATTGTCCAGGTCTTGCTGCAAATGGACATGACTGCTTCAATGGCCAGGATTTTCTGGTCTCAACCCAGCAGGACCCGTCATGGGTGGGAACCAAAAATTTGGAGAGCCAGCTAAAATTCCATTGTTTTCGGCGGCATGGAAAATCCCAGCTGCGGGCAGAGCCGCAAAATCCCAGGAAGTATCTGAGGAGTTGTGAAGGGTGGTGAACATTGTGCAATCACCTGTGAACATCCCCACTACTGACCTTAGGATGGAAGGAAGGTCATCAATGAAATAGCTGAAGATGGTTGGGCCGAGGACACTACCCCTTATTTCCAATGACTTCAGCTTTATTGGCCTCCTTAATACCACATTCGGTCAAATGCTGCCTTGATCTCAAGGGCTGTCACTCTCACCTTATCTCTTGAGTTCAGCTCTTTTGTCCATGTTTGGACTAAGGCTGTATTAAAGTTAGGAGCTGAGTGGCTCTGGCGGAACCCAAACTGATCGTCAATGAGTAGATTATTACTGAGTAAGTATTGCTTGATAGCACTGTCAATGATACTTTTCATCACTTTTCTGATGTACAAGGGATAACTGAAAGACGGCTTAATTCAGAACTGGATGGGCAGTTAACTGTTGCAGGATTTAATCTATTTAGAATGGATAAGGAAGGAAGAAGGGGAATGGAGTTGTTGTACTAATCAGGGATAAAACAATGGCACTTAAAAAAAGATGAGTAACTAATATTAACCCAGAATTAGAATCTAAATTGATTGGGACTGAAAGGGGATGAAACCTATTAATCAGGGTATTCTACAAATCATCTGTAGGAAAATCCAATAAATGACTATAAGAGACTATTATAGAGGTGGAAAATTTCAACTGTCCCAAAAATAAACTGGTAAGAAAAGACAGGGAAAGTAGAAAAGGGGATGGAGTTTTTCAAATCTTCAGGACTCTTCTTGCACAGTAAGTAAGAATGCAATCAATCTCCTGTCTAGCAGCAAACCTCCAGGAGCTGATGTTATCCCAGCTGAGGTCTATAGGGAAATAAAGTTGCCGAGGCCAGGTAAAATAAAGCTGTATAAGTAAACCAAATTAAAATAAAGTTAACATAAGGGAAGTAAATTGAAGCCATGGCAGGACAGCTTGGTCGCGTGGAATGCGTGTGTTGTGATATGTGGGAAGTTGTAGATGACCGCATGTGCAGGAAATGTCACCAGCTGCAGAAATTTGAGCTCCGGGTTTCAGAGCTCCAGCATTGGCTGGAGTCACTGTGGCACATCCACGATGCTGAGCTACATGGGTAGCACATTTAGAGAGGTGGTCACACCGAAGCTTAGGAGCCTGGAGGTAGAAAGGGAATGGGTGACTGCCAGACAGTCCAAGAAAATTAGGCAGGTAGTGCAGGAGTCCCTGGGGCCCCGGTCACCAATCAGTTTTCTGTTTTAGATACCGGTGAGGGCGTTGGTTCCTCGGAAGAGTGCAGTCAGAGCCACCTTTTGTGGCACCACAGGCAGCTCTGCTGTACAGGAGGTGAGAAAGAGGAGGGGAAGAGCAGTAGTAATAGGGGATTCATTAGTTAGGGAAATAGACAGGCATTTCTGTGGCTGTAGGCGTAATCCCTGGATGCTATGTCGCCTCCCTGGTGCCAGGGTCAAGGATATCATGGAGCGGCTGCAGGACATTCTTCTGTGGGAGGGTGATCAGCCCAAGTTGCTGGTCCACATTGGACCTAGGTAGGAAAGGGGATCATGTCCTGAAAGCAGACTTTAGGGAGCTAGGCAGGAGAATGAAAAGCAGGACCTCTAAAGCAGTAATCTCAGGATTACTCCAAGTCACACATGCAAGCGAGTATAGGAGAATTGAATGATTGAACACATGGCTGGAAAGCTGGTATAGGAGGGAGGGCATCAGATTTCTGAGGCATTGGAATTGGTTCTGGGAAACGTGGGACTGGTACAAACCAGACAATCTACATCTGAACAGGACTGGGACGAATATCCTCGCAGGGAGATTTGCTAGTGCTGTTGGTGGCGGTTTAAACCAGATAGGCAGGGGGATGGAAACCTGAGGGAAAATTCAGAGCAGGCAATGGGAGATGGAGAATTAGTGAGTGACTCTGAAAGACAGAAGCAGCACAGGTTAAAAAGTGTACAGCACAGGAATTTCGCAGTGTTAAAGTGAATATATATAAATGCAAGGGGCATAGTAATTAAAGCCGATGAGCTGAGGGCACCGATAGACACATGGTAACATGATATCATCGCTATATCGGAAACTTGCCTTAAGGAGGGGCAAAAATAGCAGCTCAACACCACTGGATATAGAGTTTTCAGGCAGGATAGGGAGGGGGATAAAAAAGGTGGGGGTGCAGCATTATAGGTTAAAGGATCAATTACAGCTGTGAAGAGGAATGATATACTAAATGAAGCATCAAATGAGGCCATATGGGGTGAGCTCAGAAATAAAAAAGGGGCAGCCACACTGCTAGGAGTGTACTATAGACCCCCAAATAGTGGAAGGGAGTTAAAAGAGCAAATATGTATTTCTAAGTGCAAAAACAATAGGACAGTAATCGTTGGGGACTGCAGCCACCCTATTATCAATTGGGATACAAACAGTGTGAAGGGCACAAAGGACGCAAAATTCTTGAACTGCATTCAAGAGAACTTTTTTAGTCAGCATGTAACAAGCCCAATGAGAGGGGGCGCAATTCTCGATTTAGTCTTAGGAAATGAAGCTGGGTAAGTGGATGAATTAGCAGTGGGGGACCATTTTTGAGATAGGGACCATAATATAGTTAGATGTAGCATCATTATGCAAAAGGACAAAGATATATATATATATATATATATAGTATATATTAGACATAAAGTTTCTAAACTGAGGAAGGCAAATTTTACAAAGCTGAGAGGTGAGCTGGCGAGAGTGAAGTGGAAACAGCTACTAGAAGGGAAAACTGTGTCAAATCAGTGGGAGGTATTCAAAGGTGAGATTCCACAGGCACAGTGTAGACATGTCCCCACAAAGAAAAAGGGTGGTACTACCAAATCTACAGCTCCCTGGTTATCCAGAATCATAAAGGCCAAGATAAAACAAAAAAAGAAAGCTTATGACAGTCACAAAATTTAATACTCTAGAAAGCCTAGAGGAGTATAGAGAGTACAGGGGTGAAGTTAAAATGGAAATTAGGAAAGTAAAGAGAGGACATGAAGAAATATTGGCAGGTAAATCAAAGAAAATCCTAAGGTGTTTTACCAGTACACTAAGAGCAAAAGAATAACTAAGAAAAAGTTAGGGCCTATCAGAGATGTACAAGATAACTTGTGGGTTGATGCAGAAGATGTGGGCAGGGTTCTCAATGAGTACTTTGTCTCTGTCTTCACTAAGGAGAGGGATGGTGCAGACATTCTAGTTAAAGAGGAGGAGTGTGAAATATTAGATACAATAAGCATAGTGAAAGAGGAAGCATTGAAGGGACTGGCATCCTTGAAGGTGGATACATCATCAGGGCCAGATGAATTGTATCCCAGGCTGTTGAAGGAAGCCAGGAAGGAAATATTGGATGCTCTGAGGATCATTTTCAAATCCTCACTAGGATACAGGAGAGGTTCCGGAGGATTGGAGGTCTGCAAATGTTGTATCATTATTTAAAAAGGGTGTGAGGGATAGGCCAGAAAATTCTAGGCTGGTCAGTCTTCGAGGGTGGCAAAATTATTGAAAAAAATTTTGAGAGACAGGATAAACTGTCATTTAGAAAGGCACGGATTGATCAGGGATAATCAGCATGGTTTGTTAGGGGAATACTGTGTCTTACTAACTTAATAGAATGTTTTGAGGAAGTAACAAGGAGGATTGATGAGGGTAGTGTAGTGAATGTTATCTACATGGATTTCAGTAAGGCATTTGACAAGGTCCCACATGGCAGACTGGGCAGGAAAGTGAGATCCCATGGGATACAAGGGAAGGTAGCGGGTTAGATCCAAAATCAGCTCAGTGACAGGAAACAAAGGGTTATAGTCGATGGATGCTTTTGCGAATGGAAAATGGTTTCCAGTGGTATTCCACAGGGTTCAGTGTTGGGGCGCTTGCTTTTTATTGTATATATTAATGATTTAGACTTAAATGTGGGAGACGTGATTGTGAAATTTGCAGGTGATACAAAAATTGACTGTGTAGTTGATAGTGAAGAGGATAGCTGTCGACTCCAGAATGATATCAATGGTTTGGTTGAGTAGACAGAGATGTGGCAAATGGAATTCCATCCAAAAAAGTGTGAGGTAATGCATTTATGGAGGGCAAACAAAGCAAGGGAATACTCAATAAACAGGAAGTTATTGAGAGGGGTTGAGGAAGTGAGAAACCTTGGAGTGCTAGTCCACATGTCCTTGAAGGTGGCAGGACAGGTGGACAAGGTGGTCAAGAAAGCATATGAAATGCTTTCCTTTATAGGGCAAGGTATTGAATACAAAAGCAGGGTGTAATGATGGAACTGTACAAAACACTGGTTAGGCCACAGCTGGAATTTTGTGTACAGTTCTGGTCACTACATTACAGGAAGGACATAATTGCTCTGGAGATAGTGCAGAGGAGATTTACAAGAATGTGGCCAGGGTTGGAAAATTGCAGCTATGAGGAGAGATTGGATAGGGTAGGGTTGTTTTCCTTATAACAGAGGAGGCTAAGGGGTGACCTAATTGAGGCGTACAAAATTATGAGGAGCCTAGATAGAGTAGACAGGAAATACTTGTTTCCACTTGCTGAGGCGTAAATTACCAGGGGGCATAGATTTAAGGTGATTGGTATAAGGATTAGAGGGGACATGAGGAAAAACCTTTTCACCCAGAGGGTGGTGGGCATCTGGAATTCACTGACTAAGTTAGTGGTTGAGGCTGAAATGCTCAACTCATTTTAAAGATACCTGGATCTGCATCTTAAGTGCTGTAACCTGCAAGGCTACAGACCAGGGGCTGAAAAGTGGGATTAAAATGAACAGATAGTTTCTCTTTTCTCTTTTTGGCTGTTGCAGACACAATGGGCTGCATGGCCTCTTTCTACATCATAAATCTATGGTTCTACAAGGCTGAGGTCAATGTCTGTTCAACAAGCTCACTGAACTCTTTCAGCCTATGTGAGTGCAAGGAACTATGCCACAAGAATAGAAAGATGCCTTCATTGTCCTCCTGTACAAGCAGAATGGATGGCATCGAACTTGTGACAATCTTAGAGGAAGCTCACTACTCTCCATCACCGGCAAAATCGTCACCAGATTCCTTCTGAACCGCTTAGTGCAACGTCACAGCCAGGATCTGCTGCCAAAGAGTCAGTGTGATTTCAGCAAAGGTGGAGGAGCCACTGACATGGTGTTTGCAGTTAGACAACTCTAGGACAAACGCCAAGAACAGAACCTAGATCTCTACACCATGTTTGTTGACCTGACCAAGGCCTTTGCTGCAGTCAGCCGTGAGGGTCTTTGGAAGATAATGGAGAAATTCAGCTGCCCTGAGTAATTCATCACAATGGTTCAACAATCCCATGACAGAATGCTTGCACCTTTCCTGGATGATGGATGGTGTGTCTTCTGATCCATTCCAAGTCACTAATGGACCTAGTGCCAACCCTCTTCAGCATGTTTTTTTTGGCATGTTCTCCGATGCCTTCCACAATAGTAATCCTGGCATTGAAATCAGATATCAGATGGATGGGAAGCTGCTCAATCTGAGATGACTCCAGGCAAAGACTAAGGCCTCCAAGGACATACTTCAGTGAGTTCCTGTTTGCCGATGACTGATGGTTCAGAGCTGGACTGTAATATAGCATGGACTTATTCTCCAATGCATGCAACTGTACCAACATGCCCCAGAAAACCCTTTCAGTTGGCCAGAACCTGTCAGCAGTGGATAAGTTCACTTACCACGCCAGCACACTCTCTCGAGCTTTCTATATTGATGACAAGGCACAGGGAAGAATTGCCAAAGCAAGTGTAGCCGTCAGCAGACTTCAAACATCAGTCTGGGAATCAAACTGAAAGCTGATAGAGCAATAGTCCTGCCCACCCAGCTCTTTGCATGTGAGACTTGGACTGTATATACCAGTGTAATGCCAAGAAGCTCAACCAATTTCATTTGAGGCTTCAGAAGCTTCTGAAGATCAGAATGCAGGACATGATACCTGGCACTGAGACACTCACCCAAACTGGCATGCCAAGCATCCACACCATACTGAAATTGTCACAACTGAGTTGGACTGGTCATGTAGCCAGAATGCCTAACTTGCCATATCAAATCTTCTATGGAGAGCTGGAGTCTGGGGTGCACTCTCATGGCGGTCAAAGGAAGTGCTACAAGGATACTCTGAAAGCTTCAGCTAGGAGCTTTGATATCGATTTCGAGTCCTAGGAGAAATTCAACCAGGATCGCTGCACTAGGTGCAACTAACTAAAAAATGGTGCAGCCTCTTTAGAAAGCAAGCACATATCAGAGGCAGGAAGAAAATGCAAGGAGAGGAAACCTCGAGCCTGCAAATCATCCAAATCTCATTCATCTACAGTATCCTGTCCTCTTTCCCAGCAGAACGTTCCGGAAGTGAAACGGCCTTAGCAGTCACCCACATATCCACGGAAACCCCCAACACACCAAAGGATGAACATGGTCGCCTTCACCTCGAAGGACGAACAAGAAAGTAAGAAGCTAAATCTGAAAGGAATCACTACTGGGTCTGGAACTGGGAAATGAACTAGAACAGAGAAGAAAGTTTTGGGGAACACCTAGACAATATAGCAATAATGATGGAGGAAGACATATATAAGACAAGGAGCCAAATAATAGATTGGGAAAAAAGGCTAATTCTGATGAGGTGAGGATGGAACTAGGGAACTTAGTTAGACTTAAGGGGGAATCATCCAGTCCCGTTGGTGCTGGGCGTCATGGTGGGGTGGGACAATTTGGCATGAGGGGTACAAACCGGCTTCTTGCCAGCTGAAATCACAGCAGGATCAGATGGTGTCTGGACCACAAATCCTGCTGGAGGATGGCATGATTTGCATCCCTGTAATAGGATGCAAAGTAAGGCTCAACAGGAATCATCCCCCCTTGCCAGATGTACCGTTTTGCCGTTGGGAAAACAAGCCAGCCCAGGACACGTTTGAACAAGTTTGATTTGCAGAAGTCAGGGCCTTAGGGCCTTGCTCAGATCGTGAACATCTGGGGAGAAGATGATGCTGGAGCCCTACAGCTACTGGACCATGGAGGAACAAGTGCATTGCATGCTGGGTGGATCCTCATGCACATGGCCCCACCACAAAGCAGCTCTCAGAATTTGGGAGGTCTCTGTTGATGCTTCGGGTCAACTTTGGAACATCACGATCTTGGCCACGGGCTGCTACGGATGATTGGTGATGGGAGAGAGGAAGGCCTACCTGTGACTGTGAGAGGGAGGTGTACCTTTTGGGGTGACAGTGGGGAGTGGTGGAGGTGAGGTTGAGAGGAGGGGATTGAGGTGCTGGGGGTTGAGTGTCAAGAAGATATAATAATGTCTATAGTGTTATTGGAAATTATTTTAAAATAGAGTTGAGTGGTGTCTGTATCTATGTGTGTGCTTGTCTTAATTGGATTAAAGCCAGTTGGTCTAGAGACTTTGATGTACAGAAGTGAAGTAGGTTTGAAATGTTAATTAGGTAAACATGGGGACAATTTCCAATTTTTTTTTAAACAAATTAGTGTAGGTTGGATTCAAAGAGAATTTTTCCCAAGGATTAGTAATAAAGTGGATATTATGAAAGGGTCTTATTAGAAAAGGCAAAGTTCAAAAGACATAGTGATAAAATGAAAATTTGCAAAGAGGAAAATATGTATAAAGGAAGAGAAGGCTATTGGTAAAAAGGAGAGGGAATCTAAGATCTAAATCCCCCAGCCTGTAAGCCTCAGGCTGCTCTCTGCAAGGACCAAGAGCTGAAGGAAACTCATTTTGAATGCCACTGTCCAGAGTGAGCTTTCCCAGTGGTCTCTTTAAATCTGTGTTTTACTGTTCTCTTAACAGAGGTGTAACCAAGAGTCAGGTTAATTAGGGGGTTTTTGTAGTCATTATAGTTGTAATTTTGTAGACATATGTATGTGTTTACAATATTTCTTGTATTAATAAATCTTTAGTTTAGTTTTATAAAAACCTCTTGAGACTCGGTGGTCTTATTACTATTGAATTCAAAGCCTTTATCTTGAAACATACAAATTGCAAGGTTGGTTATGACAGTTGTTTCAAGTTTCCCTCTGGGATTTGAACATCTCAGCCTTTGCCATCGGCTGTGTCATAATAGTGCGGGTGTGGGGGGGAACGAAGATGTCAGGGGTGGTGAGATTGGGATGGGGGCAAGAAGGTGTTACGGGGTTGAGGTTGGGACGGGAGGGGAGGAAGGTGTTGGGGGGTGAGCTTGGGGGCAGCGAGGAGGGAATATGGAGGGAGGGGGGTGTAATGGGGAGAATGCAGCAAGCAAGGAGGTAGGTGTAAGGGGGGAGGGAGGTGTGAGGAAAGGAGTTTGGAGAGGGGAAGGTGTCCAGTAGGAGGAGGGAATTCAGAGGGAGGTAGGTGTCAGGGGTGAGTGGAGGAGGGAGTAAGGGTGGAGGAGTGAGTAAGATAGGGACAGGGGGTGGGGGGGATTTCCAACCTGCAAGGAGTCTGTGGAGTCAATGACTGCTGGTTGGGGGGCGAACTGAGGGTGGGCAGAAGGCGGGGGAACACCATGCAGAACTGTTGTAAGCTCTTAATAGAGTTGCACACGAGTTGGAGGAGTGCATCCACCTGCTCTCTGATGAAGTGGTGTCCACATGAGCACCTATGGAGGCCTCCATGGGAAGAATAGTTGATGCCATGGAGACCATGGTCCAGCAGAACACGGAGATGCACACAAACCTGCACACATAGGAGGGTATGTGCGAGGGAGCAGAGGGAGCCAGTTTGGAGAAGGTGCATCGGTAATGGTAGAAGGAACGGCCAGGATGGTTGGTGGGGACTTGGAGGCAATCACGGACGCTGGGGTGGGAAGGAGGAGGTCGGGGACTTGGAGGCAATCACGGACGCTGGGGTGGGAAGGAGGAGGTCGGGGAGATCAATGTGGATGGGGTGGGATTCTCAGGAAGGTAGGGAACGTACACGTTCACCTGGACATCCTGGAACAACAAGGGTGTGGGGTGGTAGGTGATTGTGGGGAGATGGAAGGTGATGCCAGTTGGTCCAAAGTAATGGGGGAAAGGGCATGAGTGACTGGGGGAGGGAAATGGGATGGGGGAGCTGATGAGATACTTGACTACGACCATTGTTGTTGAAGTCGAAAGTAAGCGGAGCCTCGTGTTGGTTGGACATGGATGCTGCATGGGAGAGCAATCAGTGGGTGTTGGTGGACGGAGCTGGTCAGCTCAGATGGACAACTGAAAGAGAACCCCAGCAGGCAGCATTGAAAATGCTCGGGATAGTAAGATGAGCGTGACTGATGAAGGCTCCACATGTGTGGGAGAGTGCTTACACAAGGCTCTGAAAGGCCCTGCCACACACATACTTCTCCCTCCAGAATCACTTGTGGTCTGGCTGTGTGCAGCTGAATCGCTCGTTGGTGGTGGGGGGTGGGTAGTGTGGATTCAGTGGGAGGACTCACGATGCCTGCTGTCAATGAAGCTGAAAGACAACATTACACATTATTCAGTGAAAGTGAATATATTTTCAGATTATAAAGTGACAAAATGTGTTCACCCGAGCAGCCACTGGTGATCAGGATTTCTTAACTTCTCTAGGCCTATCACTTCTTCCAGGTGCTGCCCTGACACACGCAGCAGGGGTGGAGACAGCCTGTGCAACGGTTGGCCTGGTTGCCTCTAATGACTTTGATGTGCGCCCTTTAGAGAGCAGAGGCATTGAAGGCCCTGGCTTGCTTTGGCTGTCCTCCTGTGGGCCAGCTTCTCTCTCCGTGGTGACAGAGGACGGGGTTGAGGGGGTTATAAAAAAAGGCAACTTGGAGGAAAACGAACAGCCTCTGAGATTCTACAATGGATGATCCAGCTTCCGGGTGCCCGAGGGCTCTGACCTGACTCCTTAAGGGGAAGGGGCATCTGGAGGGATGTTGAGATGTTCTGCTTCCCTCTCATGTTGCCACTGCAGGAACTTACCCATGCCTACTGTGATGGAGTGCAGGTTTGTGTGCATCTCCGTGTTCTGCTGGACCACAGTCTCTATGGCATCCACCACCCTTCCCATGGAGGCCTCCAAACGTGCTTATGTGGACACCACTTCAACTGAGAGCTGGTGGATGCACTCCTCCAAATCGCGTGCCACTCTGTTGAGAGCTTCCAACAGATCTGCATGATGTTCTCCCACCTTCTGCTGACTCCAGGATGAGTTGGAAGGCCAAATCCAGAGGCTCATCATCTGACTCGGACCTCACAGATGCCTCTTTCCCAGCAGTCCTCTGAGTGCCGGGAGCTAGCTGAACCTGCCTCCTCCTGCTGCTGACATGTGTCTGTGCGGTGACCACCAGGTTGTGAACCTGAGCATCTTCTATGTCTAGGTCCCACCGAGGTGTGTGTCTCTTGCGCTGGTGCAGAGTGTGGGTAAGCACTGTGATGGGTCTTCCAGGCTGCTTATTTCCAGCTCTTCAATGGAAGAGGTGTCCTCTTTGCTGGAGGTGAGGACCTGGATGGAGCTGAAGGACTGGCTGGCTGAGAGCATTGGTCGCATGGCAGGGCTCCCTGTGAACCAAAGTAGAGGCAATTAGTGCATGGCAGCAGCAGAGACAAAAGTAAGAGAGAGAGCACTCACAGCTGCGTTGAGAGAGTGAAGATGTGGTGCAGGATCCTCACAAAGATGTTCGCCGTCGACCTCACCATCGCTGCAGGCACGGCCCACGTCCTCACCAGTCAGTGTGATGGCACACTCCTCAAAGTGATTGAGGAGGCTAATATGGGCCACTCCACCCCAGTTTAGGTCCTCTCCCTGCTTGTGATCCAGCTTCTCCTGCATGAAACCAGGTGGAGAGAGTCTGGGCATGGCACTGTGAAGAATGTTTGCATGGTGAGCGGAGCCATGGATGGGATTAGGAAGTGAGGTCCAGAGGATGTGAGCCTGATGGAGATGTGAGAGTCTGTGTGAGAGTTAATGTTTCCTTGAGGCGTGAGATCCCTGTGGATGTGTGTAAGATTTTTGGATTCGGGACCACGAATACCTAAATAGGCAGTTGACTAGCCATAACTAATTTTAAAATGGTTTATTAAGGAACACCAGTTTAGATATGATGCATTGACTAATTAGGCAGAAAAATTATACGACCTGTGACAGTTCACTGATCCAGACGGCAGACAAGTAGTTGGCACAGAATGTGTTGATCTCACCATCCTCCTCCTCTTCGCCCATTTTAAGAAGGTGGCCACCGACAAGTACTGTAACCTCCCCAACACCTCAGCAGTATACAATCCCTCAGTAGGACCTGCCCAACACTTCCGCCCGACCTCAGCTCCAGCACCTCAGCCGCTCTATACCACCAGTATGACTCCAATATATACACTTTTTGTGGGGCTAGTAGCTTACCCAGTATCATTCAGCTATCTAACTATTCTGACCAATGGATACAGGACAGGTGCTCCAAATGTCAGGGTAGTTACCACCTCCCCTGTTCGTCATCCATTTCGAGGTCAGTTTTTAGTTTGCATCATGCTGAGGGTCATAGTCTTTTCTAAACACTTTGGAGATAAGGCGATGCACAGGGCACCATCTAACAACTCAGGGATGTCAACATAGCAGGACTGAAATAAGGCTGTTCAGAGGTCAAAGTGTTTAGAAAAAGTGGCAGTCAATGCTGCTTAGAGAATCCTATAAAATTCACAAGATACCTGCTTCGATGAGAGTTCTTTTTATTTATTCAGGGCCCCAATTTCGTACCTGTGTGATGGGTTTAGGATTATGTGAGTTGAGATTGATGAGATGGTTGACTTACCCTGGTGGAACAGATGAGAGCATTCATCCTCTTCCTGCACTGGATGGCTGACCTCCTCTGTGCTCTGTTGGTGCTGACCGCCGCTGCCACCGCCCCCCAGGCATATTGGTGACTCTGATGGACCTCCTGCAGCCAGAGCGGGGGTAGAAGACATTGCGGCGGCCTTCCACTGTGTGGGAAGCCCCAGGGAGACGTCATTAAATTTAGGGGCTGCCCTCTCCTTTGCTTTCAGGGCCACCTGGCACCTGGAGCAGTCCCGGTCTGTAGACATGAAGTAGGCTGCGCACTGGTGCACTTTAAATGTGGCACCTGGAGCGAGGAAGCGCTGAGGTCACAGCATGGTGGGCAAATCCGAGCCTGCCCACCAGTGATCCGGAGTGTTTCCCATGAATGCATTGTTAACGAAGTGGGATGCGCCAGGAAAGGGAGAGTATGGTATGAAAACCTGCCATTGAGGCTGGCAGGTAAAAAGTCTTTTTTCACAACTACTACCATGCTTAGTGAAAAATCTGGGACAATTCCACCCTTAGACTTTGTCCCACATGAGACTGAAAGAACTATGAGCAGCAAGACTCCACTACTGGCTCTGGCCATCTCAGTTTCTTTTACTCCAGCCCAGATGGTGTCCTGCTCTTGAGGGCCCTCCTTAAATGTATTTCATTATGTCTTCTTTGGCCAGCTCCATCTTCTTCAGTCCAGTGGTGTCCATTCTATTGCCACTCTGGCTGGGCACATGTCCAAGAGTTGAAATACGTGTCCTGCCAGCCTCAGTTGTCTCTCTGTCACAATGTCCCACAGGAACCTCTAACCAGTTCTCAGTTTGATGCTGTCTCTCCATGTGATGCCCAGGACCTCACATAGGCAGTGCTGATGAAACATCCACCTTACATGGCATCTTTGCTGTCCTCTTCCATGTCTTGCTGGAACAGATTGCAGGGGTCCTACTATGGACATGTAGAGTCGCAGCTTCATGGCCATGTTGAATGCCTAGACCATGTGGAGCTGCTGGGAGACTGATGGTCTTTACCTATTCTTGCGTGGACATTGATCTCTACATCACCCTCCCTGGAAATTTTTCTTCCAAGGTAGAGGAAGTGGTTGACGTCCTTGATGTTCTGTTGCCTGATGATGATGATGGGAGGGCTTTGTTGCTGTCCAGCCATCACTGTCTTGGTGTTCTCACAGCTGATGCATAGGCCAACCTTGATGCCACTATTCTCAAGACTGGTGGTCATGTCTTGGGGCGTGCATGATTCTTTGGCCAGCAAGGTCATATCATCTACAAAATCCAGGTCCGTCAACTGGTAGTGTTTCTACGAGATGTCAAAGTCTGCACCAACCATCACTATCCTCATCATGAAATCGATAACCAAGAGGAAAAGGAATGGGGAGAGTGTGCAGCCTTGCCATCCTCCAGTGATGATGTTGAAGGAGTCCGTGATGCTGGTGCTGGTCTTGACACAGCAGCTGGAGTCATGGTATAAGGCTTTGAAGATGTTAATATACTGCTCCAGGATGCGATGTACCAGAGTGACTGCTAATGGATACTATTAAAGCCTTCTTGAAATCAATGAAGTTGATAACAAATAGCTTCTGATACCCTAGATACTGATCTATGATGTTCCTGAGCATAAAGATCTGCTCGCAGCATGTTCTGCCACCCCTGAAACCTGCCAGTTCTTCATGAGGGTACTGTCTACTTCTGCTTTCAATCTCTTGAGAAGCACTGTGCTGAAGACCTTGTCAGATACTGACAGCAGTGGAGGGATGCTGAAGCTAAACTCACAGGTTGTTCAAGTGAAATGGCAGAAATATAATAGTCACTTTCCCTTAGAATTTAGCAGGGAGACTAACAAGCTGAGAATGACATTGGAAGAGATCAAAAAGATTAAAATCATTTAAGATAGGAATGGGATAATCAAATCCCTGTTGTTCAACCCTTTCCATGAATAATTTGGACATGGCAATTGTAAGTATAATATCTAAATTTATGGATGCCACCAAATTGAGGTGTGTAGTTAATACAAAGAAAGAATAGTACAAAATACTTACTGAACGGTTAAGTGGCAAAGGAATTTCAATATAGTTAAGTGTAAGTCTAAGTTTGTGCTTTTTGGTAGTAAGAATAAGGAGGCCACATGTTGCTTGGGTAATAAGAGTCTGAATGGGGTAGAAGAACAAAAGGAACAGATGCACAAATTACCAAATGTAGTCATGCAGGTTAACTCAAAGAAAGTTCTTTACCTGAAAATTGGTAAGACTGGAACTCATTACCACAAGGAGTAGTTCAGGTGAATAGCTTACCCTTAAATGCATCACGGCTAAGTAAGTACTTGAGAAAGAAAGAAATTGAAGGATATGCTGATAGTGTTGACATATGCTGATTAAAAAAAAGTTGCAGGAGACCTGTGTGAAGCATAAATGCCAGCATAGACCAATAGGGACAATTGACTTGTTTCTGTGCGGTACACTCAATGTAACTCAATGTAATCCATTGTCCCACATGGCTCAGGTGCCAGTTAGTGTTCCCATGAACTTTTGAAGAAGAAGGAAGCATTCTCATGGTATGCTGATGTGCATTCAGCCTTTAATTTAACCAAACCCACCCAAAAAATGAGTTATTCATCTCTTTGCTATGTGTGGGATGATGCTAGCACAGAATGTCTGCTACTTAAATTTCCACAAGAATAGCCTCCAAACTTCTAATGTAGTTCATTGTGTGAAACACTTTTAGGTGTTAGAAATGCTAGTATTATTTAACTACAACAAGAGTAGCTGCTTACTAGCACTTGAATATCATTGACTTTTCAATGTTTATCAAGAACCTATCCTGAGAGTTTTTTAAATTAACATTGAAAACAAAGATGACCATCTGGAGCATTTGGAAATGTTATTTTTGAGGTTTGGAAAAGACAGATTCATATTGGTCCCAGAGACGAGTTTGAAACTTGAGTTGTGTAATATTTACCTCATTGAATTCAACCTCAAACCACAGTTATACTGCAGTTTCTGGATTGATGCATATGTAAGAATGATGTCAAATCAATGCAAAACCATAATTTAACAGGCCTCCAACAGAGACATTTTATGAAAAATAATGGATTTAATTCATTTCCAGAAAGAAATGGACTATCAACTACAAGCATTATATATGTTTTTCTTGGCAGGAAATGGTCTGTCTAATTTTCACTGGTCACTACTAGAGGGGTAAGAATAAACAAATATATTCATAGGATTACAGCCAGAGTTGATATAGACGGTGATATTAACACCAACAAAGATTACCAATGCAATAAGCACAGGACCAGAGAGCAGAATTTACACCTTCATACAAAGGTAGAGATTAGGAAAAAGATACTAAAGCTGAATTAGGGTGGCATAACGGTTAACGCTGCTATTGCACAGCTCCAAGGGCTTGGGTTCAGTCCTTACCTTGGATGTCTGTGTGGAAACAAAAAATAAAAGCAAGTCATTTGGCCCTTTGAGCCTGCTCTGCCACTCAATATGATTGTGGTTGATCATCTATCTCAATGTCATACTCCCACTTTCTCTCCATTCCCGTTAATGCCTTTAGAGTCTAGCAATCTATCTATTTCCTTCTTAAATATATTCAATGATTTGTCCCTCTGTGGTAGAGAATTCCACAGGTTCACCACCTTGAGTGAAGAAGTTTCTCCTCATCTCAGTCCAAAATGGCCTACCCTGTATCCTGAGATTGTGACCCCTTGTTCTCAACCCCCTAGCCAGAGGACACATCAGCCCTGTCAGAATTTTATATATTTCATATGAGGTACACTCTCATTCTTATAAATGCCAGTGAATACAGGTGTAGTCAGCCCAATCTCTCCTCATACAACAATCCTGCCATCCCAGGAATCAGTCTGGTAAACCTTCACTGCACTCCTTCTGTGGCAAGTATATCCTTTCTTAGGTAAGGGGACCAAAACTGCATGCAATACTCCAGGTGTGGTCTCACCAAGGCCCTGTATAGCTGCAATAAGACATCCTTGCTCCTGTACTCAAGTCCTCTTGCAATGAAGACCAACATAGCATTTACCTTCTTAACTGCTTGCTGCACCTGCATGCTTGCTTTCAGTGATTGGTGTACAAGGACAACCTGGTCCCTTTGTACACTAACATTTCACAGTCTATCGCTATTTAAATAATACTCTGCCATTCTGTTTTTCCTACAGAAGTGGATAACTTCACACTTATCCACATTATACTGCATCTGCCATGTATTTGCCCACTCACTCAACTTGTCTAAATCACCTTGAAGGCTCTTTACATCCTCCTTACCACTCACATTCCCATCAAGTTTTGTGTCATCAGCAAACTTGGAAGTATTACATTTGGTTCCCTCATCCAAATCATTGATATATATTGTAGATAGCTGGGGCTCAAGCACTGACCCCTGCAGTACCCACTAGTCACCACCTGCCATTCTGAAAATGACCCATTTATTCCTACTTGTTAACCGATTCTCAATCCATGCCAATATATTACCCCCAATTCCAGGTGCTTTAATGTTGCACACGAACAACATTATGTAGGGCTTTATCAAAAGCTTTCTGAAAATCCAAATGCACCACATCCATTGGTTCTCCCTTATCTATTCTGCTAGTTATGTCCTCAAAGAACTCTAGTAGGTTTGTCAAACATGATTTCCCTTTCATAAATCCATGTTGATTTTGTCTAATCCCGTTGATATTTTCTAAGTGTCTTGTTATCACATCCTTTATAATAGACTCTAGTATTTTCCCTACTACTGATGTTAGACTAACCGGTCTGTATTTCCCTGTTTTTTTTCCTCCCTCCTTTTTTTTAAATAGTGGAGTTACATTTGCCACCCTCCAATCTGCCGGGACTGTTCCAGAATCTACAGAATTTTGGAAGATGACAACCAACCCATCCGCTATTTCCATGGCCACCTCCTTTAGTGCCATGGAATGTAGATTATCAGGTCCTAGGAATTTATTGGTTTTTAGTTCCATTAATTTCTCCAGCAGTTTTTTTTTTAGTAATATTAACTTCTTTCAATTCCTCCTTCTCACTAGACCCTCAATTCCCTAGTTTTTCTGGGAAGTTATTTGTGTCTTCCTCTGTGAACACAGAACTAAAGTAGTTGTTTAACTCCTCTACCATTTCTTTGTTCTCTATCATAAATTCTCCTGTTTCAGACTGTAAGGGACCTACATTTGCCTTCACCATTTTTTTCATCTTACATACATATAGAAGCTTTTACAGCTGTATTTTTTGTTCCTTGTAGGTTTACTCTCATGCTCTATTTTTTCCCTCTTAATCAATCTCTTGGTCCTACTTTGCTGAATTCTAAACTACTCCCAAACCCCAGGCTTGCTATTTTTTCAAGCAACTTTACATGACTCCTCTTTGGATCTAATACTTTCCTTAATTTCTTTTGTTAGCCATGGTTGGGCCACTTTTTCTGTTGTGTTTTTGTGCCAGAAAGGAATATATAACTGTCGCAATGCATATGTTCGTTCCTTAAATATTAGCCATTGCCTATCCACCATCATGCCTTTTAATGATGTTCCCCAATCTATCTTAGCCAACTCATGCCTCATACCTTCGTAGTTTCCTTTGTTTAGATTTAGGACCCTAGTTTCGGATTGGACCACTTCACTTTCCAACCTAAGGAAGAATTCTATCATGTTATGGTCACTGGTCCCTAAAGGACCCTGACTAACAAGGTTATTAATTAACCCCTTCTCATTGCACAAAATCCAATCTGGGATAGCCTGTTCCCTAGTTGGTTCCTCGACGTACTGGTCTAAGAAAAAAACATCTTGTACACTCTCCAGGAATTAATCTGCCACAGTATTATTGCTAATTTGGTTTGCCTAGGCAATATTTAGATTAAAGTCACCCATGATTACTGTAGCACCTTTGTTACATGTGTCTCTAATTTCTGTTTAATACTGTCCCCTACCTTACCACTACTGTTTGGAGGCCTGTAGGCAGCTCCCACTAATGTTTTCAACCTCTTGTTGCTTCTTAGCTCCACCCAGACTGATTCTATATCTAGATTTTCTAAGCCAATATCCTCTCTCACTATTGCACTGATTTCATCCTTAACTAACAATGCCACGCAACCTCGTTTTCCTTTTTGCCTGTCCTTCCTAAATATCGAATACCCTTGGATATTCAGTTCCCAGCCTTGGTCACCCTGAAGCCATGTCCCTGTGATCACAATCATATCATACCAATTTACATCTATTTGTGCTGTTAATTCATCTACCTTATTGCGAATGCTCCATGCATTCAGATACAGTGCCTTTAGACTTGTCTTTTTGCACATCCTTTTTTTGTACTATGGCCCTATTTGCTGCCAGCCCTTGTTTCCTCTGCCTTGCACTTTTGCTTTTTACTTTTCTGTCTTTCATTTATATCTTTGTTTCCCCCCCTTGTGCCGCCCTACTTAGGTCCCCACCCTCCCCCACTACTCTAGTTTAAACCATCCCCGACAGTACTAGCAAATATCCTAGCGAGGATATTGGTCCTGGTCCTGCTGTGGTGCAACCCGTGCAGCTTGTACAGGTCCCATCTTCCCCAGACTCGATCCCAATGCCTCAGGAATCTAAGTCCCTCACCCTTAAACCATCTGTCCAGCCATGCATTCATCTGGTCTATTCTCTTATTCCTGATCTCAATAGCACATGGCACTGGGAGTAATCCTGTGATTACCTTTGAGGTCCTGCTTTAAATTTATTTAGCTTATAATAGCTCTCCATATTCTACTTGCAGGACATCTTCCCTCTTTTTACCCATGTCATTGGTACAAATATGGACCACAACCTCCGACTGTTCACTCTCTCCTTTCAGAAAGTCCTGCAGCTGCTCAGTGACATCCTTGACCCTGGCACCAAGGAGGCAACACACCATCCTGGTATCACATCTGCAGCCGCAGAAATGTCTATCTGTTCCCCTTATGATGGAATCCCCTATCACTATTGCTTTTCCAATCTTTTCTCCCCCACTCTGTGCAGCTGAGCCACACGTGGTGCCACGGCCTTTGCTCTTGCTGCCTTCCCCTGAGAAACCATCTTCGCCAGCAGTATCCAAAACGGAAACTCTGTTAGAGAGAGAGATTGGCCCAGGGGATTCCTGCACTACCTGCCTAGCGCCTTTACTTTGTCTGTCAGTCACCTATTCTCTTTCTGCCTGTGCACTCTTTAGCTATGGTGTGACCACCTCACTGTATCCATAAAGATCTCAGCCCTGTGGATGCTCCTCTGTGGCTCCAGCTGCTGCTCCAGACCCGAAACGCAGATTTCAAGCAGCTACAGCTGGAGACACTTTCTGCACACATGGTCACCATGGACACTGGAAGTGTCCCTAACTTCCCACATTGCACAGGAGGAGCATTCCACATGATAGAACTGCCCTGCCATGACTTACCCTTAAATTACTCCCTTTACTTTTACTTCCTCTAGTTTAGAGAATATTAAAGACAGTAGAAATACTCACCAAGTTCTACTTACCAAGGCCGCTGTTCATCTTTCTGAGGAAAGGTAGAAAATGAAAGGATTGCCTTCTTCCCTCTTCACCAAACTCCCAAACTCCAACTGAAGGACTGAAATGCAACCCAAGACAGCACTCAGTGCAGACAAGGCAGCACTATAGATGGCCTGCTTTTATGCTCCCTGAATCTAGCTTCTGAAAACCTGATTAAGCCAGTTATTCAATTAACTAGCTGCAAGCAGAGCCTGAATGAGCCCTGTTTTAAAGCTGGACTAAAACTCACCTTCTCCCAACCCAAAGAGCAACTTTTAGTTAATTGCTTAATTAAGGAAAGACTAGACTGTAGATAGAAATTAACCCTTAAATTAAATTACCCTTTAAAACTCCCTCACTCACTAAACTCCAACTGAAGCACTCAAATGCATGTTCTCCCTGTGTCTGCGTGCGTTTCTGTCAGGTGCTCCAGTTTCCTCCTACTGTCCAAAGACATGCTGGTTAGGTGGATTGCACCCCACCCAGTGTGTGTGCCTGTGTGTGTGTGTCTGTATGAGTGTGTGCCTGTGATGGACTGATATCCCGTCCTGGGTGTACCCTACCTAGCGCCTATTTCCTATTGGGATAGGCTCTGATTCCCCAGAACCCTGAATTGGATGTAGCGGTTCTGGAAAAATGAGTGAGTGAGCTGAATTCAAGCTGCGTTCCAGGCCAAAAATGCATAATCTAGGCTGGTTTTCCATTGTAGTACTGAGAGAATGCTGCATTGTTGAAGATGTTATCTTACAGGTTAAGGGCGGAACCATCCGCTCCCTGTTGGTGATGGGTATCATGGCAGATGGGCCGGGGGAGGAACAATTCAGCCTGAGGAGCAGGAATCAGTTTCACACTGTCTGCCAAGGGGAACAAGAATCTCGCTGGAGACCGGCATGTATTGGAGCCCAATTTGTATCCCGGTAATGGGATGCAAAGTAAGGCCCAACCAAAATCATCTCCCCATGCCCAATTTACCATTGCGCCAGCGGGAAAACACGTCGGCCCAGAACACGTCTGGACAAGCGAGATGCGCAGAAGTCGGTACTCACCTTTAGGGCCTTGCTCAGATCATGGACATCTGAGGAGAAGAAGATGCTGGAGCCCTACAGCTACTGGACCCTGGAGGAACACGTGCATCGCATGCTGGGTAAATTATCATGGACATGGCTCCACCGCAAAGCAGCTCATGGAAGGTGGGAGGTCTCCGTTGATGTCTTGGGTCTGCTTTCACGGTCCTGGTCATGGGCTGCTACGGATGATCAGAAGTGGGGGGAGAGGAATGTCCAGCTGTGAGTGGGAGAGGAAGGTCTAGGTGTGACTGGGAGAGGAAGAGAGGAATGTGTACATGGGGGAGTGAGGTTTGTGGGGTCGAAGCTGCCAGGGAGGATTGAGGTTGGGAGAAAGAGGATGAATGTGTCGGGGAGGTGTGAGGTTGGGGGGGGATCAAAGGCATCGGTGGGGGGGATGAGGTTGGGAGGGAGACAAAGGCATTTGGGGGGGGGGCAAATTTGGTAGGGGGGAGGAGGGAGTTCGGAGGGGTAACGGTGTCTTGGGGAAGGAGTGAGTTCAGCAGGGGGAAGGGGGAATAAGGGTGGAGGAGGAAGTAAGGATGAAGGAGGGAGTAAGGGTGGAGGAGGGAGTAAGCGGGGGGAGAGTGGATGTCTGGATGAACATGCAAAGGAGGGGTCTGTGCAGTCACTGCCTCTTGGGGAGCGAAATGAGTCTGGGCATGATAGGAGGGAACGGTGACTGTGAGAGAGGGCAGGAAGATCTGGTAAGGTGGAAGGATGAGAGGGTGCATCAGTAGCAGTAGAAGGGACAGCGAAGGTGGTTGGCGGGGATTTGGAGGCAGACACGGACCCTGGAGGTGAGAAGGGGGAGATCGGGGAGGGCAATGTGGATTGGGGGGTGGTTCTCAGGAATGTATGGGACATGCACCTTCACCTGTATATCCTGGAACGACAAGGGTTTGGGTTTGTAGGTGACAGTGGGGATGTGGAAGGTGATACTGAGGGGACCACAATGATGGGGGAAAGGACATGAGTGACTAGGGAGGGGAAAGGATGGGGGAGTTGATGATATACTTGACTGTGACCAGAGTTGCCGAAATGGAAAGTGAGCGGAGCCTCATGTTGGACGGGCACAAATGTTGCATGGGAGTGTGGTCAGTGGGTGGGCGGAGATGCAGGTCAGCTCAGATAGACAACTGAAAGAGAACCCTAGCTGGCAGCATTGAAAATGCCCAGGGCAGTAAGATGTGTGTGATGGATGAAGGCTCCACATGTGTGCATGGGAGAATGCTTGCACACGGTTCTGAAAGACCCTGCCACACACTACTTCCTTCAGGTGCCCACAGGCCCTGTTCTGACCCCTGGAGGAGAAGGACCACCTGTAGGGATGTCAAGGTGCCCCTTTTCCCTCTCGCATTGCCACTGTAGGAACTCATCCATGGCTACCACAATGGAGTGCAGGTCTGCACGCATATCTGCGTTCTGCTGGATCAGGATCTCCATGGCTTCCGCCATCCTTCCCATAGAGACCTCCATACGCATACATGTGTGCACCACGTCATCAGAGAGCAGGTGCACGCACTCCTCTGACTCATGTGCCACTCTGTTGAGGGTTTCCAACAGCTCTGCGTGATGTTCCCCCTCCTTCTGCTGACTCTCCAGGATGAGTTGGAAGGCCGAATGCAGAGGCTCATCATCTGACTCAGACCTCACAGATGCCTCTTCCCCAGCCGTCCTCTGAGCGCTTGGGAGCTAAGCTGAATCTTCCTCCTCTTGCTGCGAACAAGTGCCTGTGGATTGACCACCAGATCGCGAATCGTGCCTGCTCTAGATCTAAGTCCCACCAAGGTGTGTGTCTCTGCACTGGTGCAGGGTGTGGGTAAGCGCTGTGACAGGTCTTCCAGGCTGCTTATTTCCAGCTCTTCAACGGAGGAGGTGTCCTCTTGGCTGGAGGTGAGGACCTGGATGGAGCTGAGGGACTGGCTGGCTGAGGGCATCGGTTGCTTGGCAGAGCTCCCTGTGAACCAAAGTAGAGATAATTAGTGCATGTCAGCAGAATCAAAAGCAGGAGAGAGACCACTCAGAGTTGCGATGAGAGAGGGATAATGAGGTTCAGGACCCTCACCTGGGTGTTCACTGCCGTCACCGCAGGCATGGTCCACATCTTCACCAGTTAGCACGTTCCTCAAAGTGAGTGAGAGGCCAAATGTGGACCCCTCCACCCTAAGTTTGGGACCTCTCCCTGCTGAAGTGAGCAGGTTTTTCCTGCACGAAAACAGATGGAGAGAGTGTGAGCAGGACACATGGCACTGCATGGAATGTTTGTGTGGTGAATGGTGCCGTGGACAGGATGAGGACATTGTCCCTTTGAGGTTGAGGTCCCAGTGGATGAGTGATAGGTTTGGGAGTGTGTGAATTGAGATTGATGAGGTGGTTGACTTACCCCGGCAAAACAGTTGAGAGCATTCATCCTCTCCCTGTACTGGATGGCCAACCTCCTCTGTGCTCTGGTGACACTGACCATCACTGCCACTGCCTCCCAGCCTGGCTTGGTGACTCCGGTGGACCTCCTGCGGCCAGAGCAGGGGTAGAGGACATCACGGCGGCCTTCCACTGCATCCAAAAGGCACCCCAGAGAGGCATCACTAAATTTGGGGGCTGCCATCTTTGCTTTTGAGGCGGCCTGTCGCCTGAAGCAGTCCTGGTCTGTAGACATGAAGTAGGTGGTGTGCTTTAAATATGGCGCCCGGAGCAAGGAAGCACTGAGGTCACAGCGTGGCGGGCAAATCCGATCCCACCCACCAGCGATCCTGAGTGTTTCCGTGAATGCATCATTAATGAGGCACTGGAAAGGACCCAATTCAGTACGAAAAGCCGCCATTGCAACCGACTGGTAAAACGTCTTTTTTCACACCCGCTACCGCACTTAGTGCAAACCTGGGGCGATTCCATCCTAAGTTTTAAAAAAAGGACCATGTCTGACTGCTTAGGCAGTGTAAAAGATCCCTTAATACTATTTGAAGATGAGCAGGGAAATTTATCTTCTACCTTGTCAACATTTCTCTGTCAGCCAGTACCATCTAAATAGATTAATTTGTCATTGGTCTTATTCGCTGTTTGCAAGAGTTTGCTGTGTGCAATTTGACTGTTGCATTTACCTGCTGAATAATCGCAATCGCATTTCAAAAATAATTTATTGGGTGTGAACTGCATCTTGAGGATATGCAAGGCATTATAACAATGCAATTTTTTCTTTCTTTTTATCCTGAAATTAAGGTATCAAAGGATGATAGCAAGTGGAAAGGTTGTGTGATAGAAAAATCACATATGAATTATAGAGACAATTGGCTTTGTAGGCTGAATGGGCGTAACAGGCATTTTATTTTACTCCACATTATTTTATGCTTTACTGTTGCAGTACTAAATAGTTTTTTTTTATATAAGATGCCACACTCAGCAGGAGTCTTGTCCTCAGCAAGTCAGCACTCAAACCACATGCTTAAGTGACTTTCAGGGTGGAACAAGTGAAAGCTATTTTGCTTGCAGTTTTGATGAAAAATCACACCTAAAGCAATAGTCTATCATTCTTTTTCAGACGCCAACTGACCTGCTGAATGTTTCCAGCATTCTCTGCTTTTTATTCAGATCTGAGGTTGTTATTTTTATCCTTTCTCCTTGAAACCTATAGAGCACTTGCTTGCTGGACAACACTTCGGACTTCCTTTCTATTGCTGATAACTGTTCTCCTGCTGTAATGTTATTGGACAGACAGTAATTTGATGGTTGCTGCCAATAGTGCAAAGTACACAATGAAGTTATTATCGGAAGTTACTCCCCATTGAGAGGAAAATCCAAGGCACTGTTATTACACTCACCTTGATTTAAAATCACTAGGTTCCTCCACTGTACGGTATATTTATGGAACTAATTCTAAATTAGAGAGCAATCTTTTAATATATTGGATTGAAGCCAAAGAGTACAGAATTTGCATGTAGTTCCAAATAAACTACAGTAGATTTCATAGCATAACTGCTGATAAGAAAAGGCCTGATGTAGACAAGCTGAGTTTTGGCTGGAATAAGCAAATTACAAAGCTTCTCAAAAAATTACATAACCTTTCGCAATTTCACCAAAACTCACATAATGAACAAAATAATTCTTTGGACAGACAAGTTAGGACAATAATTAGCATAGAGATGTCTGAAGTCTCAATCTATCCTAATTTGGGCTTTGAAAGCTATGCCTCATAGTGGAACAAAGACAAGAGCACACAGCCCGTTGATTCTCTGAGAAATGCTCTCAGACACAGGCCCTAGTGTCTTCAGTACACACAGGAAAAAGGGTGACTGATTGATCTGCCACTACTTCAGCAACTCAGCTTCCAGAACAGAATGTTATGTATCATGACTTCTCTAGCTGAGCTTGAAATTTTAGGCTTCTAGCCTCACTACGTCATTAGAATTCAGGTATTTAAATTGCATTCCCTGTTAGTATATATTTCAGCAATTTGGCATAAGGCATATCCCACTAGAGTTAGGCACAGCATGAGGAGTGTGTACATTGTCATGCTCTGGTCTATTAACTTTTTGGTTTAGCTCACTCTGCATAGACAAAGTAAATATGTCTTTGTGAAACAAGTACTGCTGGATCACAGGTCATTTGGCCTGCATTCTTTCTACATGTTCCATTACACTGTACTTTTTGAAAATTTCCTTTTTATGTCCCTATTGAGGATTTTGAATTCTGCCAATATTCTTAACCTCACCCTGAGGTCCCAGGTAAGTAATGAAAAGTGGCATCTTGAAAATTTTCATCCTGATGTATGTTATCTGATATCCACCATCAGATTGTATTTCATTACTTTCCTTTAAGGCTTTTAATAACAAACGTAACTTTAAATTCTCTCAGCTTTTCAAAGGTTACAAATTTTTGTCACTAAAGTATCATTTAATTGTGATAACTTCCAGTTGTCTTCACGACAGCTGCAAGAAAATGCATGATTAAAAGACTTAGCCGACAGCCTTGATATTTAATCAGCTCAAAGACTGTTTGTTGCCTCATATACTCGTGGCAAATGAAAGCTTGCACTTAATTAAGTTTTCATACTATAGTCCTTTCAAAAACAATTTTTCCTTTGATATTTTTGTAAGTTTTCTTCTCTTATTACTCCTGTTCAAAGAAGAGTAGGGAAATCTCCAGGTTTCCTGGGCAACACTGCTCACTTAAAACAGATTAACAATTTGTTCATCTCATTGTTGTTTATTTCTTCTTGCTCTGTACAAAATGGCTGCTAAATTTCCCTAGATAATAGGCCCGCATTTAGGCCAGGATTTTCCGGTCGTTGGGTGGGCTCGGCGGGAGCGGCCGTGAATCGGACTGCGGCTCGCAATCGGGCTGTGACCGCCATTTCACGCTGGCTGGCTGCGCACTGCAGCGTTCAGCTCTGCCCGTGTAGGGTGGGGGAAGGAGGGCAAGCGCGGAACTTCACACATGCGTGCAGGTGCGCAGTACAGAGCTGCCTCGGAGCTAAAGCTTTCTGAAAATAAAAAAATAAAGAATTTTAAATTGTTAATAGCATGTCCCCTCATGTGACCCTTTCACGTCAGCAGGGACATGTTACAAATTAGTTTGAAAATCTCTCATTTTTTTTAAAATCACTGATCAAAATCTTATTCCGCCCATGGATGAGGTTTCACAATAAATCCAAAGGCCACTTGGCCTTTTCGACTGCCCGCCAACCGAAAAATTTCATTTAATTAGATCTTTAATGGCCTTAATAGGCCTGTTAATTGTCGGCGGACGTGCTGCCGACCCCCGCGCGTGCCTGCCGAGCGAAATATCGCCCGAGCGCGCAATGACATCGAGACGCTCGCCCAATGTCATCGCACATCATTTTACGCATGTTCGGGTCGGGCGCGCACCCGCCCGACAAGGGCAATGTTCTGCCCTTAAAGTAGCTCATTGTATGTGGAAAGGTTTGTAATGTTCCTGGCACTATTAAAGGGATAGATCTTTTGTTCCCTTTTCGATTTCTCACACATGAGCCTTGAATTCAGTAATGATAAGTCTACCACAGCATCAGAGATTTTTAGAAAACTAAATTAAACATTTATTAACAAAAGAAAATATTTCAAGCACATACATAGGTCTACAAATTACTACTATAATAATTCCTAAAACCCTTAATGAATCTGGCTTCCAATTACACCGCCATTAAGGCAACAGTAAAAATACAAATAGACTTTAAACAGACCCAGGCAAATCACCACAATACCCTGGACAGTAGAATTCAAAGTGGCTTTCCCCAATTTTGGTTCCTGTAGACAGCAGCTTAATGCACAAATACTGGAGGCTTTTCACATTTTTCCAATGCCTTCTTCTCTGACACATAGCCTCTTCTTCTTCATACATGTTTCTCCCTTTTAATGCAAATTCAATTGTTCCCATATGTCTTTGGAATTTTATCTTTCTCATAATATAAATCTTTTCATGGTGCTAATATTATCAGTAACCTTTGGGAAAAATAAACACACTGCTCAGCCTGGCTTCTCTGGCTAGGTGTAATACCCTACCAGCTCTTTGAAATTCAAACTACCCTGATTTATCTAAAAATGCAAATTCTCTTCACTTCACCTTCTAAAACTTCAGCCATGTATTTATCATTTCAAACCTAGCTTCTTTTGATGAATCAAAATACTCCAGACCAGCAGTCTCCAATTCAATTAAATCCCACACAAACAGACACACATAGAGAACTATCCAAACCCCACTATTAACCTACTTTTACAATAAATCACAATAATGTTATGAAAATTATTATACTTTCATGACACCTCCCTCCTAACAAGGAAATGAACCATCATAATTTAAAAGGGCGGCTTCATATTCATAACCTATCTTACATTACCTCCTATGCCTATCTATATACTCACACTATTGCATTACCAGGTGCATGAGTTAACACTTATATAAACATATATACATACACAAATCCTTGTTATCAACAGGAATCATTCCAGTCCAGGTTTTAAAAGTCAATTTTTTCCCATTTGAGCTTTAAACTCTCAACAATGCATCTGCAATTATATTTTCTCATCCAGCCACATATATAATCTGTAGATTAAATGGTTGCAGTATCAAACTCCATCTGAATAGCCTTGCACTTTGGTCTCAAAATTTGTCCAGAAACTTTAAAGGATTGTGGTCTGTATAAACAATTGTTTGACAAGTTGTTTGCAACATAAATCTAAAAATGCTGCAACACTAATACCAGACCCACCATCTCCTTGTGGATCACTGAATATCTTCTCTGTTGTACATTGAAGTTTGGTGAAAATTACCCTGTCAATTCCAGTTTCGTCTTCTTGTGACAGTATGGCCCCAATGCCTATATCACTTGAGTCAATGGCCAACTTAAATTGCTTGGCATAATTGGGTACTGCCAAAACTGGTGTCGCAGTCAATACAGCTTTCAAACTGTCAAATGCCTTCTGACACTCCTGTGTTCATTGAAACTTCTTGTTCTTTTTAAATAGCTCAGTCAATGGAGCAACCATACTGCCAAAATTTAGTACAAATATCCAGTAAGACCCACTCATGCCTAGAAATCTCAAAATTTCTCATTTTGTTGTAGGCATAGGGGAATCTATGATAGCTTTGACTTTCACATCTCTCAGACCACGTTACCATATCCAATGGTATGGCCTAGGTATGTAACTTGCACTTTCACAAATTCACTTTTAGCCAAGTACATCACCAAATTAGCTCCTTGTCGTCAATTAAATAATTCTTCCAAATGTTGTCCATGCTCCTCCCATGTTTGAATGAAAGCTATCAAGTTGTCGATATAAACAGCACAATTGCTCAGTCCTGCATTACTTTGTTTGTCAGTCTTTGAAATGTTGCAGGTGCACTTTTCATACAAATAGCATGACTTTAAACTGATATAGTCCATCTGGCATCACAAAAGCCAATATTGCCTTTGCTCTCTCCGATAGCGGGGCTTGCCAATATCCTCTCAGCAAGTTAATCTTTGTGTAAAATTGTGATTGTCCCACTTTCTAAATGCAATCTTCCAACCATGGTATTGAATATGAACCTGTTTTTGTCACTGCATTCACCTTTCGATAGTCCACACACAGTTTTTGTGTTCCATTTGGTTTTGGGACCATCACAATAGGCAAACTCCAATTACTGCAACGAGACTCAATGATGTCATTTTGAAGCATGAATTCAATTTCTTTCCATACTTGTGATAACTTTGCTGGATTTAATCAAGAAGGATGTTGACTTATTGAAGATGAAACTTCTATACGGACATCATGTATAGCTAAATTTGTCCTCCCCAGCTTATTCCCACAAATAGCTTTGCGTGACTACAATAGCTTCTCCAAGTCACTTTTGATGCTTGTCTGGAAGGTAACTCAATATTACATTTAAATTTTCAAGTTCCCCCTCATTACCAATTTGACTAGAGGAAAGTCAATTTCAAAATCCTTTATTTCTACTTCCTTTGGTCCTCTTCCCTGTCAAAGCACATTTTAAGCATATTTATATGACACACCCTGTGCTTCTTTCTTCTATATGGAGTATTTATTAAATAATTTACTTCACTCAGTTTCTTTTCAATCCTGTAAGTCCTACTAAACCTTGCCTTTCCTGAGTCACCTAGTACTGGTAACAGAACAAACTTTTTTCCCCAGCAATAAAACTTCAAGCTGTAGCTTTCCTATCTGCCTTCACTTTCATCACCTGCTGTGATACCTTTAAAGCTAACATGCTCTGTCCAGTCTTTCTCTGAAGTTTGATACATAACCCAGGAGAGTAGTTTCCAAATTTTGACCCACCAGTTTCTCGTGAATCAATTTCAGTGGTCCCCTTAACTCATGACCATAGACTAATTCAAAAGGTCTAAATCCAGCCGATGCATTAGGAGCATCCCTAATAGTGAATAACAAGAAAGGAGTTTCCCTTTCCCAGTCCTGTGGATAGTCCTGACTATACACCTTCATCATTGTTATTAAAGTTTGATCCCATCCTTCCAAAGCCCCTTGTGAGTCAGGATGGTAAGCTGTTGACTTAAACTGTTTTATCCACAAACTGTTCATTACTTCCTTAAACAGCTGTGACATGAAATTTGAACCCTGATCTGATTGTATTTCTTTTGGTAAACCATACCTTGTAAAAACATTAGGCAACTCCTCCACAATTCTCTTTGTTGTAATATTTCTCAAAGGTATTGCTCCAGGAAACCTTACGTATACATTCATAATTGTCAGTAAGTACTGATTTCCACTTTTAGTCTCAAGGAGGGGTCCTACACAATCAATCATGATCCTAGTAAAAGGTTCTTCAAATGCTTAAATTGGATTTAAAGGTGCCAGCTTAGTCACTGCTTCTGGATTCTCTATCACATTCCATGTGTGACATGTTCTACAGAATTTGACTACATCTCTATGAAATCTAGGGCAATAAAAATGTTTTTGCATTTTCGCCTGTGTCTTTCTAATTCCCAAATCTCCCTCCATTGTAATTTCATGAGCTATTCTCAGGATCTTATTTCTATATCCAAATGGTATATCAATCCAGTATACTTCGCTCCGGCTTTCATCTGCTAAAACTAGATCTGGCTGCCACTTTCTCATTAATACATTACCCTTAAGATAATAACATTCTGGAATACGTTCTGCCTCTGTTTCTGAGTAAGCTGAATGATATAACTGTTTTATCTATGGATCCTTTTGCTGTGACTCTACCAACTGCCTTGAGCTAAATACCACAGCTTCATTATCCTCCATTCTTTCTTCTTGAACAATCTTATCTAAGACAATTTCAGCTAATTGAATTTCAACACCTTCTCCCTACCTTTTAACTTCCTTGCCTTCCTGTTTCAACCTGTAAGCTTGTGATCTTGTTACCTCACAATCTGGAAACAATCCAGGATGCTCTTTCTGCAACACTTCGGTTAAAAACACCCTTACAGGCTGCTTAACTATGATAAGCATTACCCACATCTGTGACCTAGCTATATCATTACATAAAATAACTTGAACCTTGGCAATGGACAATTTTTCCACTACTCCAACAATCATCTTACCTATTTTCCATTTACTCTTTAAATTTGCCTTCCACAATGGAATAGGTTTAGCTTCTCCATGAGCACCATTTATTATCACCTGTTCCTGCAATTCTCCCTCTGAACAACAAGCATCACTGCCCCACAACATTAAGGATTGACTAGCCCCTGCATCTCTTAAAATTTTAATATTTTTACCTACTCCACCCTGTACACATGGAAAGATTTCCCCTTCACATACAAAATCTTTAAACATTTCTGCAACCTGCTCATCAGAACTCCCTTGGGTAAATTGTGAACATACTCCCACTTCTTTATTCACCACTGGTTCTTCCTGTTTTACCTGTATGCAAAATATTGGTTTTTCCTGTGCCTGAACCTCATAACCCATAGTACTTCTACTTCTAGAACTTTGATGCATCCCAATAATTCCAAAAGATTTTCTCTGTAATTTCCAACACACTGACTTTGTGTGTCCAAATTTATTACAATGGAAACACCTCAGTGTTCAAGTGTCACTTTTACCTTCAGCACTTTCCTTTTTAGTCTGAGGAAAAAACTTCCTGGGAATTTCCACCTACTCCTCTTCCCTGACTACCCACCTTCCTTTCCCACTTTCCTTCTCTGATTTAAAATGGTGATGAAGAAAAGTTTAGATCTATGAACTAAGTCATAGTCATCAGCTATTTCTGTTACTTGTCTTTCCATTCTAGCCCTCTGTCCTTCCACATGAGTTCTCACTCACAAAGGAATTGAATCTTTAAATTCTCCAAAATTTCTGCCTGTACGCCTTAGGAACCAAATCATATGCACTCAAAATAGTCTTTATTCTACCACATCATAAGCCACTGACATTTCTTCTGACACTGAAGCAAACACCTCATGTGCTCTACCCACTAATCTGGATTGTAACAACAATGTCCAGTTTTCTTGTGGCCATTTCACCTGTTTAGCCATCTTCTCAAATGAAATGAAGAATGCCTTCGCACCTCTTTCTTCAAACTTCAGAAGAGCTTGCACAAATTTAAACATCTTCCCACTGGGTTTTAGCTTAAAGATTTTTTCATCATCAGAACTTTCCTCTGCATCTGATAACTTTTTTTAAAACTCTAGCTTTTTAAGCTGATACTCTCCTTTTCTTTCCTTCTCTCTTTCTTCCTTTTCTAACCTCGCCATTTCAAATTCCCATTAATGTCATTGTTCTCTCTCTTGACTTTCTGCCAGTTCCCTTTGGAATGCCCTTTCTCTTTTCTTATGTCTTTAGTTCAAGTTTTTCATTTCCTTTTCATGTTCAAGTTGCTTCATTTGCAATTGGATCTTAGCCAACTCAATTGACTCATGCCCTGGAGAACGTGGTCTCTCTAATATCCCTTTCAGTTTTAAATCCTATGCTATTATCTCAACTATGTCTGCTTTCTTTGCTCTTACAGGTCACCTCAACTGCTACTTATCCTTCAACTCTGTTAACCTACCCTTAGCTACTTTTTGTAACCACATCAGAGTTATATCTTCTACTTCCAAAAGGTTTTAGCCATGGTTACAGACATTTTTGCAATCTCACCATGTTAAAAGTCCCTCACACAAACTCCAGAATTCAAAGTGTTTCTCATACTTGTAACCTTAAGACCCACCAACTCCAAACCAATCAAGGAATTTCAAATATCCCACAAAGAGTCCCCAATGTGTTATGACGCAGAAGAGGATGTGTGCCAGGTGGAGCAAATCCACTAGGGAAACTTGTCACAATGATTTTGCAATTTATATTTTATTTCAAGAGATGAGCCTTGAATTCAGTAGTAATAAGTCTACCATGAATTCAGAGATAGTTTAGAAAACTAAATTAAACATTTATTAACAAAAGAAAAGATTTCAAGCAATACATAGGTCTACAAATTACTACTATAATAACTCCTAAGACCCCTAATTAATCTGGCTTCCAGTTATACCTCCATTAAGGCAACAATAAAAATACAAATAGATTTTAAACAGATCCAGGCAAATCACCACAATACCCTGGACAGCAGAATTCAAAGTGGCTTTTCCCAGCTTCAATTTCAGTAGACAGCAGCTTAATGCACAAATACTGGAGGTTTCTCACACTTTTGGTAGATCTTGCAATACCCTGCTCTCTGATACATAGACTCTTCTCTTTCATACATGTTTCTCCCTTTTAATGCAAATTCCATTGTTCCCATATGTCTTTGGAACTTTATCTTTCTCATAATATAAACCTTTTCATGGTGCTAATATTATCAGTAATCTTTGGGAAAAATAAACACACTGCTCAGCCTAGCTTCTCTGGCTAGGTGTAACACCCTACCACCTCTTTGAAATTCAAACTACCCTGATTTAATAAAAAATGCTAATTCTCCTCATTTCACCTTCTAAAACTTCAGCCAATGCTTATGTATTTAGCATTTCAAACCTAACTTCTTTTGATGAGTCAAAAGCCTCCAGACCAGCGGTATCCAATGCAATTAAATCCCACACACACACAGAGAAATTATTGATGCCTCACTGTTAATCTACTTTTACAATACATCACAATAGTTTTATGAAAATTATTATAATTTCATGGCAGATATGTCATGAACCATGGATTGCATGATAGAATCTTTTGAAAGATTAGTTCAAAAAGTCTTCCTCATGCTCCTCATGCCAATGCATGCTCCCCACCCAGCCCCTATGGCCTCTCATGCCCCCAGGTTAAGGTATGTCCCCAAACAACCCTTATGACCTCATGCCCCCATGCTAAGATATGCCCTCAACCCAACCCCTGTATCCCTGCATGCCCCATGCCAAGGTATGCACCTCAAACAAGCTGTGGCCTCTCATGCTCCCCCATCCAAAGCTAAGGTACTTTCATTCCCATTCATCCCCTATACTCTATAGTGAAGCAATGAACCCTATAGTGACAGCAGTATGTGTAAAAAAGAGCTTTAAAAAAGAGTCATTCGTTGATAACTTCCCACTTTCTTAAAAAAAAAACTCCCTTTCACTACAGCTCTATAAAAGGGTCAATTAGTCAGACCCTTTAAAGCATCAGTAGCTGAAACTGCAAGCATTTGAAAGGGGGAACTTGAGTTTTTGTTTCACTTTAAATGATGCCTGCATTCTAATGAGGTTTTACAACTCTTGAAGGGAAGTTAAAACAAACACGAAGTAGAAAGACTGGGCTAAAAGCAAAAAAACTGCGGATGCTGGAAATCCAAAACAAAAACAAAAATACCTGGAAAAACTCAGCAGGTCTAGCAGCATCTGCAGAGAAGAACACAGTGAACGTTTTGAGTCCGTATGACTCTTCAACAGAACTAAGTAAAAATAGATGAGAGAAATATTTCACCTCTCTTCTATTTTTACTTAGTTCTGTTGAAGAGTCATACAGACTCAAAACGTTAACTGTGTTCCTCTCCACAGATGCTGCCAGCCTGCTGAGTTTTTCCAGGTATTTTTGTTTCTGTTTTAGAAAGACTGGGCTGTTGCCTAGTAACAAGGAGAAACAGACAGCAGGTTTTTTAGTTCAGTTAGAAGCATGTGCTATGTGAAGCTGGACAGGAGAGGGAACTGCAGGAAGCAGGTTCCAAAGAATGAAAAGAAAAGTCCAAAAGCCAGCTATTAGAACAGGAGAAAGGTCCTAGGAAGACAGTGAAGTCAAGGGAGAAGAACAGGAATCTGAACAAGATCCTGTTCAGTGGAAGTGAAAGTAAGGAGCAGAGTGGAAGGCTCCAAGCTTAAAGGGAGAGAGCTGCAGGACAAAGGCTTAAAGCAAAATAGGCTTGTGAGAAGCCAGAAGATTCCAGAAGGCAGCCAAAAGGTTGGTTACTCCTTACTATGGGCACATGAAGCAGTGCTGTTCTGTTGGCATGGCTGTGTATCGGAGAGAGAGTGTGTGGAAGGCTAAGCTTGAATGCACATGGTGATCTAGGATAGAGGGACATTGGAGGTGGACTCTTGTGGAAGGCGTCCAAGAGAAAGTGTCGAATGGGAAATGGCAAAGCCAAGAAGCAAGATATAGGGCAGAATCATCCCAGATTTGCAGTAAGTGTGGTAGTGGGCAGGAAAAAGGATGTTTTGCCCGCTGGCTGCAATGGAGGCTTTTTCGTGCTGTATTGTCCCATTCCCGCCTCATTAATTATGCAGCCACAGGAAACGCAACCATCACGCTGCCGGGCAGCCTCCGATTTGCCTGCCACGCCGTTATCTCGCTGCTTCCTTACACAGGGCACCATATTTAAACTGCAGCTGCATGCACAATTCTCAATGTTTGCAGCCCAGGAGGGCACTGCTGAAGATGTAGCCTCAAAGGCCAAGAAAAGTGCAACCGCTCGATCCAGTGACGCATCCTTGGGATGCCTTCTGGACACTGTTGAGGTCTGCCCTGATGTCCTCTAACCCCACTCTGGCCACAGGAGGCCCATCAGTAGCACTACTCCGGCTTGGGAGGTGCTGGCAGAGGTGAAGCACACAAAAGGTCAGCCATCCAGTACAGAAAACAGATGAATGATCTCTTCTGTGCCGCCAAGTTAAGGCCACCATCTCATCACTCTAAACTCAGGCACTCAACTGGCCAAGATACGTTCATTGGCATCTCAATCACTGCCAGCTCAAGAGACATCACCACTCACTCTCTCACACAAGCCTTCACATTACCACATGGACTCATCTTCTCTGGAGACTGCTTCCTCAGCCCTCACCATTTTGAGGCTACTTGCACAGGTCAACTTGTGCCCCCACACACACCCTGTGATACACCCTTCCCTTGCCTGTGGCCACTTCTCCCCCTTCCCCAAGCAAGCCGTAGCCCTGCAGCCATTGAAAAACTACCCACGCCTTACA
Organism: Cetorhinus maximus; assembly: GCF_964194155.1. NCBI lineage: Eukaryota > Metazoa > Chordata > Chondrichthyes > Lamniformes > Cetorhinidae > Cetorhinus > Cetorhinus maximus. The sequence goes on from NC_135880.1 coordinate 56,340,079, forward strand.
GTTAGTCGGGTAGGTAGAGACCTGCCTGTGAGCCCCCTTAAAAGTGATGTGGTGCTGCCTACGAAGCCTGGCGCTAATGACCGTGATTGCTGTCCAAAGAAAAGTAGGCAAACAAACCTCAAAGTCCTGAGTGAAGTGGAGCTTGCCAGGTGCTCATCGCTTATGTACAGTTGTGAAAAATGTTGCTGTGCAATCACACTGGCATACTTGGATGATCCAATGGTGGGGTTGGTGGGGGGGGGTGTTGGGATGATTCCGGCGAGCAGGGCTGTTAAATGTATTAAAATGATGGATGGCGGGAAATGCAGCCTGCCATTGACAGGAGGAGCGGATGATTGAAAACTGGTTTCATGATGGCGTAGAACCAATTTTTGGCCTTCTCACCATATTGTCCGCTGACACCCACCATGACGCCCGATACCAATGGGGGCAGAAATTTCCAGCCATAGACTGGTGTGTAAGCATTGGATCAAAATTCTGTGCCGGGATGTAGTGCCCTCTATTAAAACAGTGAAGTGAAGATTTTGATATAATTGCCCTAAGCATTTGCGCATTAATATTGCCAAAGGTAATTTCAATATTAATGGACCAAACATATAGCTCAAGCTGGATGCATCGACAGTCAGACTGGACAGGAAAACATTTAAGAAGTTTATCATGTTTCTGTGTCTTTATTCAGTTTCCGTTTTTGTATAATTTTAACAGTCAATCAAGTATGTTTTGTTAAATACTGATCTTTTATTTAATTTCCCAATCAGTCTCCCAGAAGGTCCATGGAACTCTTTCATTTTCAGAATATAATGCATACATTTATCATGTATCCTGGTAGTAGGGGAAGAATAGAAAGCACATAGAGAGCAAAGCACAGAAACAAAGCTGTTCTTTGACATTGACTTGGGTGTACCATGAGAGAAAGTGGGTGACAGAGTGGGGGCGGGGGGCGGTGCTGAGTTAGGTGAGAAGACAAAAATAACTAGATTTGGCCTGCTCAAAACAAGCACATACCTTCTGCATGAACCTATTGCTAGAGGGCTACCAGAAGTGTTGGGAGGGGAGATAGTTCAGACAGTTTTTTTTTAGCACAAGCAAGTCACGGGGCAAAAACTGCAATAAGGATAAAAATGCAATGCTTTGTGCTTAATACTTTCCATGACCTGAACATCAGCAATTCAACATCCAGCAGCTTGTTTTTTGGCATGCGTTAACAATTAAAGACTTGATTTCAACCATGAAAGCTCTATGCACATAGTGGTCTGACTGGCAAGTTATTGTGGTATGGTAAGGAAGACAGGAAATGTGGATTTGAATTACAAAAGACCAAAATTATAATCCAACATATTTAGACCTTAAATGAAATATGAGCACAGATAAATAATCTTAAAGGGCAATGGCTTTATGAAAGAGTTTGGCAGCTTATCTTTTTGTAAACACATGACATTGGATGGACTATGCCTTATTAAGATATATATCAATTGCCCATGGTGGTAGCAGGGTGGATATGGCAAACCGTCCATTTGGTTTGTTTCCTTTCCCAAACGTGTTTTGACACAAAATTATTTTTAACCTAAGTGTAGCTTTAACAGCAGTGAATGTAAATGTTTTATTCAAGAACAGTTAATAGATTATAAGTGGAATTCAATTTCATGACAGTTGTTTTTAACTAGATTTTACTGTACTCTATCACCATTAATGTAAAGCTGATTTAACCACATATCATTTCATCTTTCCTGTTCAACAATATCACGGATGCCAATGCGTGATATCGTGTTGTCATTAAGCATAAGGCAACAATTATACCACAGCAATGTCAAGGAAGTTTATTGATTACAAAAAAGAAAATCATCAGGAAATTTCCTTACTAGTGTGCCACTTACATGAGCAATCCACCTTAAACGTGGGAACATTATTCATTTCTCTCACAGATCATATTTTTGGCTTTTCTTAGCAATGTGTTTTTCAAAATGGCCATTCACAATCACAAATCTGAGAACTTCATGTATGGTGTGATTTTATGTCAAAAATCCCAAAACCTAGGATACAGCCAATTGGAATGCTCATACTTATCCAGCATACCAACAGCTTTAATCTGCATTTACTGTAGACTTAAATGATCACAGTAGGATTGTTGAGATACAAGGCTGGTTGTGAAACAAACTCATTGCATTCTTGTGACATTACTTTACTATTTTAACAGAAACTTTAGCCAACTTAACAGTCACTTCTCAGCAATGGTGTCATTGATGAAAAATCCAGTTCATACAAAAGTAGCTCTCACTACAAAACTGACTTTTTCTTTTTCAGTAACAGTGTCTATCTAACTTTTTAGTACATATATTCTACTACTATGACAGATATGTAAAGTTATGTGCTGTGAATTGTTATAGCTGAAGATTGTGTAGTACAGGTGCAAAGAATGTTGAATCACAGAATCACAGAGTCACACAGTGCAGAAGAGGCCATTTGGCCCATCGAGTCTGCACCAACACGTGAGAAACACCTGACCTACCTACTTAATCCCATTTACCAGCACTTGGCCCATAGCCTTGAATGTTATGACTTGCCAAGTGCTCATCCAGGTACTTTTTAAAGGATGTGAGGCAACCCGCCTCCACCACCCTCCCAGGCAGCGCATTCCAGATAGTCACCACCCTCTGGGTAAAAAAGGTTTTTCTCACATCCCCCCTGAACCTCCTGCCCCTCACCTTGAACTTGTGTCCCCTCGTGACTGACCCTTCAACTAAGGGGAACAGCTGCTCCCTATCCACCCTGCCCATGCCCCTCATTATCTTGTACACCTCGATCAGGCTTCTCTGCTCCAATGAAAACAACCCATATCTATCCAAACTCTCTTCATAACTTAAATGTTTCATCCCAGGCAACATGCTGGTGAATCTCCTCTGCACTCTCTCCAGTGCAATCACATCTTTCCTATAATGTGGTGACCAGAACTGCACACAGTACTCCAGCTGTGGCCTCACCAAGGTTCTATACAACTCCAACATGACCTCTCTACTTTTGTAATCTATGCCTCGATTGATAAAGGCAAGTGTCCCATATGCCTTTTTCACCACCCCACTAACATGCCCCTCCGCCTTCAGAGATCTATGGATACACACGCCAAGGTCCCTTTGTTCCTCAGAACTTCCTAGTGTCATGCCATTCATTGAATACTTCCTTGTCAAATTATTCCTTCCAAAGTGTATCACCTCACACTTTTCAGGGTTAAATTCCATCTAGCACTTATCTGCCCATTTGACCATCCCATCTATATCTTCCTGCAGCCCAAGACACTCAACCTCACTGTTAACCACCCAGGCAATCTTTGTGTCATTCTTAAACTTACTAATCCTACCCCCCACATAGTCATCTATGTCGTTTATATAAATGACAAATAATAGGGGACCCAGCACAGATCCCTGTGGTACGCCACTGGACACTGGCTTCCAGTCACTAAAGCAGCCTTCTGTCATCACCCTCTGTCTCCTACAACTAAGCCAATTTTGAATCCACCTTATCAAATTACCCTGTATCCCATGTGCATTTGCCTTCTTTATAAGTCTCCCATGTGGGACCTTGTCAAAGGCTTTGCTGAAATCCATATAAACTACATCAACTACACTACCCTCATCTACACACCGGGTCACCTCCTCAAAAAATTCAATCAAATTTGTTAGGCATGACCTCCCTCTGACAAAGCCGTGCTGACCAGGGATTACTGATCAAACTTTGCCTCTCCAAGTGGAGATAGATTATATCCCTCAGAACTTTCTCCAATAGTTTCCTACCACTGACGTGAATCAAATAGCTTTTTTCATTAATGCTATTAATAGGCTGACTGCTGTTAAAATGGTCATTTTTACTTTTTTTTAAGAATAACAGCTTAATGGGTTAAATTATTTTTAGAAGTGCTCTTCAACATAGGACGCCCACAAACACCAATTTCAGTACTTGTGCTGTTTTTCAAAATGGCAGACATATCAAACTTGCATGAATAAAACTATATTTCTCACAGAAAATTATAAGTTCCCAATAAGACAGGTGATGTTTTCCAATTGCTCCAATAATTTGGTATATATTTAAGAAAGGATTATATTTAAGGAGTATAGAAGATTTACAATGTGTTATGTATACAAGGCAGGAAGGATTACCTTTGATCTTGTTTGTCTATTGGGTAAATTTACTTGTCATGATACTTAGTAAGTTAATTCAATGCTGCCAAATGTCAGTTATAGTGGCCATAAGCTTTGTACCTGGTGCGATTGCATCACTGATGTGTAAAGCCAAATTATATGAAATATCATTCTAAATGTTAAAAGGGCAGTTAATAGCCAAAATGAGTAAATTTCATTATTCAAAAAATAATTGATTATATTTGTCCACAATGCAATTTTTATAGCTTTGCTCATCAGTAAGTAATTGTAAAAGTGTATTACTATAGTAAAATTAAAAATTAAACTTGATTAGCAAAGATGTAATTTTGTTTTTTTAAACTGTGCTAATTGTCATGTGCACTTTGAGGAATCAGCCAGTAAACTGAAGCTGCTAATGATGACACCATGTTAACTGTGGGTTAAATTTGGATGTTATAGAGGCAGCACACAAAGGAATAGCAAGGGCAAGAATACCCAAAGGGCGAAACAGATACAATGTCAAATTAACGGGGATACTGAAGCACCAATTTACATGTGAACCTTTAAAAATTAAAATTTACACAATGTCCTCAAGCCTCCAGTATTGAAAATATTTGGAGGGGTCTGTCCCATTTCTGCTGACAAATTTGACAATAGGCAGACGATCTTCTAAGTCCTACCACCCACTGTTGGCCCAAGGCCCACCTAACCTGATTTTCTAGTGAACTTTTAGATAAGCAGCGTGTGTTCCTTCCCTAAATATTTAATCATGGTTTTATGTCAGTTGTAGGACCTTGAAGCAACTTTCAGGTACAAATGGGAAGAGTTTTGACACTGGTTTTTGCAAAGCCATGAACGTCCTCTACCATTGGAATGCCTTCCACCAGCTTTAAAGACTTACTCACGATTCCATTCCTCAGGGGAATTCCTCAGGATTCCCTGCCCTACATGATCAGTGAGAAGCCAGTCTGTGCTGATTAAGCCTGCGCAGCTCACCTATTGCATTCAAATAATGACCCACCAGTAAAGCAACCAGCGCCACCTGGCAGGCAGTGTGATTGCCCTGCCCAGCAGCTGCCCGATAAATGTTCTACTGCCAGGGTTGGGGTGGGAGGAGGGCGAGCGTGGAAGTTTGCATATGCACGTGCAGGATCTGAAGGTTTATAAAATTAAAAATAAAAAAGTTAGCAATGTTTAAAAACATGTCCCCTCATGTGACTCATGTGGAACATGAGCACTGACACATGAGCAGGGACATGTTATGAACGAATTTTTAAAAATTTTATTTAGCTTTCAATTGCTGTTGGAAACCTCATCCCGCCCGTGGATGAGGTTTCCTAAAAGATCCAAAGGCTTCTTGGCTTTTTCGCCTGCCCACCAATCGTAAGGTTGGACGGGCAGCGAAAAGTTTCATTCAATTAGAACTTCAATGACCTTAATAGGCCTGTTAATTATCAGCGGGCGCGCTGCTGACTCCCACATACGCCCACTGACCGAATTATCGTACGAGTGCACAATGACGTCGGGACGCTCGCCCGACCTCATTGCGTGTTATTTTACACTCGAGCGGGTCAGGCGCGTGCCCGCCCGCTCAGTGCAAATTTCTGCTCCAAATTTTTCAGTATTAGATGTGGCAGGTGAAATATTACTTAACATTTTCCAGCATTTTCATGGTCATCAAAACCACCTTAGACCTAGGATATCTTTTCAAGGCTCTTCATTAGAACTTGTTTCGTACAAGCATTAGTATTGGTATTGTTTGGACTGGATTGTAATGTTATAGCTTATAGCAGTTGTTTTGAATTTTCATAACTGTCTGATCCTACATAGTCTCTGTAGTGCTTTTGAATTTTTCAACTCTTCTTGATTTTTCAGCTCTTCTTTCTTAGATCACTCTCATGATTAATCCTAACCCCTTATGTCTTTGAGTCTATTTAACTCAACTTGATTTCAATATAAGCTTTCAGATAATGTGCTGCAGAAAATGAACAGAATAACCTTACTGTTAAAGGCTTGGAGATACCAGAATTATCATATGTCACTATGTCTTCTCTGCAATGTTGGGTGAACAATAGAGTATCACAATACACAACTCATTTTAAGCATATTTATCTGATAAAAGCTGAGCTAGGAAATACATAAATATACTTACAGTAGAAATCATTCTAGCTAATTCCTCAAAATGAAAATAATAAAATATCACAATCCAATACTAACCAAATTATTTGTAGAATACTTTTAAATAAACAAAATTACCACTGTGGGAGCTAACAGAGGCTCAGACTATTTTCTGGAGATTATCAAAAAAACTGTCTTTTTTCTTCATGTTCTAGGCAGATGGGTAATGCTGACAACATTTATTAACATTCTGAATTGTCCTGAAAGGGTGGTGATGGACCTTCTCTTAGATCTGCTGCAGTCTTTGTGGTTATAATGCTTCCATAATATTGTTAGGTAAGAATTCCAGGATGTTGACAAAGCAATGATAAAGGAACTGTCAAGATGATGTGTCTCACCTTCACTCAGTCCAACTCAGCTTAATGGACCACTTATGGACCTTTACACCAACTGCCGTGGTTTGTTTAGATTTTCATAACTGACCCTTATGTTCAAAAAATAATTAGCTGTTATATATTTAACTGCACAAATTTCACATTATGTTTATCAAAAGTAGGTTGCCTTAGGCATTCTGACTGTACTGAAAGGAACAGACAAACAGAAATGACTTACTTCTGTAACAGTTTCCATTGCTTCTGCTAGTCCTTCATGAAGTCCAGCATATGCATTGATTATTTATGGCTTCTGATTCCTTTCTGTTCTACATATCTTAACAATCTTTTGCTTTCTGCTTTTGTCCTTCTAAATTTTCAATGTTGTTCTTTTTCAAAATGGATTTTGGGGCTTTCTTCATGTTCAAAGACATGGCTGGTCAAAGTACGTAGTAAATTTTAGGAATAGGAAAAGAACATTTAGTGCAGTAAGTTGGCTCCTTTTACTTTCATCCCAACTCCAGCTTCTCATTGCAATTAAGCTTCCTCAGCCTGTTGTAGCAGTAAGACACAGAACAAAAGCTCCCAAGTACCACCGGAGTAAGATTTTCAGCTTGAATGGAACATTCAGCGATGGAGTGAAATTTTCTCCACCAACCATTCTCAAAATTAAATGGGATGGTGGAAACATGGAACAAAATTGGGTGATGAGGCCTACTTCCATCCAATTGCCATGAACTAAATTTCATTTCTTTCACAATCCCACCCTTCGCCCTAGAGACAGCCACTCCTTGCTCATCCCCCTAATCCAGCCTGTTCCTGTTACCTCCTTCAAACAGCACACAAACCATAACAGTAGGCCCAGGGTCATGGTACATTCAGCCCCATGTGTGGCAAGTTAGGAAGAGGGCCCAGTAGATTGCTCACTCCCTCCAGGCACTTATATACTAAAGGACTTGATCGCAGCCAAGGCTCCAGTCAACATCTCAATTCAGACTTGAACATTGCTTCCTATTCTTTGGATGCAGCAGAGGAATTCAACTGGAAAGCCACTATGAATATCTATGACCTTCAACACAGGGAAGTGTCGACTTATTGTAATGATATAATACTGTACACTTATTTTCTGTACAAGGCAGAAGGCACCAATCACTCAAAAGGGATTGGATAAACATGTTGTGGGTTCATTTATTAAGACTAGGCACATGAGAATGGTTATACATAGGTATAAAACTTGAAAGCACCAGAGCTGTGTGTGTGCTCTGCTCAAAGCAAAAGTGAGACTAGGGCTGGATCACATGACACATTTCCCTTCTAGTGATGTCAAGATGATATCCCTTAAAGACATATTACAGCATCTCCCTTTCTTTTTAAAGATACTTTCACCCCCCCCCGCTTCCAAGGAAGTATAACTATTTACAATATCTGTTCATGTTTAGCTATCATTACATGAGTGCATAGAACTGATGAATCTATAAATCTCTAAAGCATAGTGATAACCTACCAGTACGCGCAGACCTTGTAATGGTAACCTTGTCCTGAATTTTACCCTTGGTGGGTGCACACAATCAGTGGGCCGGCGACCGGCCGGGAAATGGGCCACCATCCACGATCGGCCCCCGACCACGATTTCACGGTAGCTGGCCAATTAAGGTCCACCCAGTATGAAACTCATCTTCCCAATGGTTGGTAGGGGCCAGGGGGTGGGCGGTTGGGGGTACTGGGGGCCTGGCGGCCGCCGGTTCCGATGGCAACAAGGCGGGCAGTTTAAAAATGACACATGCAACTCCTTGAAGGCTGCCAGGGAAGAAGATGCCTTCTGCATTCTGAAGGCGAAGCCATGGCCTCAAGTGCGGCTGGAGACGCCAGCGGGGGGGCAGGTCGGCTGGTCCCTCAGCCCCCTAGTTTTCAGACAAGGGCCTCATGGTTCTCCTGGAGGAGGTGGCTGCCAGGAAGGATGCCCTTGTCCCCAGAGATGGAAGGAGGAGGCCACCACACCTGACAAAAAGCTTTGGAGGAGGTGGCAGCGCTGGTCAGCAGCCACAACGTTGTGCAGCCCACGTAAGTGCAGTGCCACAGAAGGGTAAATGACCTGGCATGGATCGGTGTGTTGAAGTGTTAAGGTCTGGCCATCCATCCCCCTGCCCCCGTGGAGCTCAGGTGGGTTAGATTCTGAGTGCCAACTGTCAGTGACGCCAGAGCTGGCCAAGGGGGTGAGCCCTGGCTGCTTGGATTGAGTTCCTTGCGGCTCGAGGGCCACGACTCGGATATGCCCTACAAGGCTTCCTCAGGTGGGGTTGGCCAGGCTGCAATGGTGCTGCAGGTAGACAGTGGACCAATCAATGCTCCTCTAGGAAAAGATGACCCATAAAAATATTGAAAGATCACGGAAAGGCAGAGGCCCCCCCAAAACCTCCTAATCCTAAATTGATTCGAGCAGAATTCCTTGGAGCTGGAGAAGCACCACACATCTCGGTCAGCCGGTCGCGGAGAGGCCGAGTGTCAGACAAAGTTGAGTGTAGTGCACAGGGGTGAGAGTTTCGGATGGTGCAAACATTCTTGTATAGTCTCAACATTGACGGAAGCCTCAAAACTGGAGTCCCCATTGATCATTGAAAGATAATGGCACCATGATGCAGATCTCCATTGTCTTACCAGGGTGCCTGGCATGCACAGTGACAGTGTGATGACTTTAACTAATTACCTCTCATTGTTCGCCCTTAGATTCACCAGCACACACTCAATTGCAGGAGCCTGAAGAGCTACCCTTGACACCAGAGGATCGCAGGGCTTCACATGCACCTACGTCACACCCACTCTCTGAACCAGGCACCAGCACAGATACCAGCTCCTCGAGGGGCATTAGATCTTTGGCTAGAATGTTGGAGCACAACAGTGAAGGAACTTCATACTCACTTGAGGAGCAGGCGGTGGCAGAGAGTGCCCAGGACGCAGGCAGTCAGAGGACTGCTGGAGACCAGGATGATGCTGAGTCAAAGACAAACAATGAGCCTCTGGAGTCATCCATTAGGCAGCAGATGCTGGATGTTCAGTGGACTGTGCGGGAGAATCTGGCGGAGATCCATGAGGGTATGCGTGCCTTGGTCTCCATGATGGAGGAGCCCATGTGGAGCATGAGCACTGTGTTGACCCTCATGGCCAAGCACATTGCCTCCTCCATTGAGAATGGCAACTCTCATGGTGAGGCAGCTCCAGTGATAGAATCAGGAGTTCCTGGGTTGCACTCAGATCTGAAAACCCTCACACAGGCAATGACCTCAGGTGGTCAGTGACAGTGTGGGAGATGGATGAGGCACCCAATATCCCAGCTAGGTGTCCATCCATCAAAGGCAAGCAGGGAGGTCCAGAGTGACCTCACATTTGCGCATGAGCTGCTTGTCGTATCTGTGAGCTCCTCTCAGGGCGCTCTGGACGACGGCAGCAGCTCCCCTGCTCCTCTGCCAGTTACAGTGTCACCTGATGAGGCTGCGATGACTGGGGAGATGCCAGCCGTGGCACTGGCCGCTCCCTCCCAGGTGGGACCAGCACAGGCTCCACTGGCCAGAGGACAACCGCTAAGGTCATCAAGGCCAACAGGACAGCAGAATCAGCAGGCTGTCTCCAATGTCACTGCCAGCGAGGAGGGGGTGCCAAGACTTAGCACCCACAAATGGAAGTTTAAGGCACCATGAGCACAAGAGGGACTGGTCACAGGTGATCTTCTGTTATGTAATGTTTTGTTTATGTTTACTGGTCTGGCAATGAAGACCAGAGGAGGTTATGTTAATTTGTTTGGATTGTCAAAATGAGATCAATTTTGTTTCTGCCGTAATGGCCTGAGTACGCTTCACCTTTGTATTTTTTTGATGCAGGGTATGCCATAATGTAATTCTGGACTTGAGTGGCTCTAAACTTTATTGCACAGTTACTGAGTGGACTTTAGGTTCAAATGAAAGGGTAATTTCAGACATCCTGGATGGAGGCGGCAACCCTGGCATGAGGTGGAAGCTGATCTTTGGCAGCCTTGCTGAAGGAGAGTTGGATCAAGGCGTTCCTGGTGTCCTTGCCTCCCTGAAGTATACAGAGGCCTGCCTCCATGTCCTCAGCGTTCTCCTCACTGTGCTCCTCTTCTGACTCACTACTGGATTCATCATCTGTGGCCTGTGGAGCTGCGCCAAGATCCTCTTCCTCCATTGGGTACCCCCTTGCAGTGCCAGATTGTGGAAAGCGCAGCATGCAACCACTATCAGTGACACCCGCTCTGGCGGGGGCGGTATTGTACTGCTCCCTCTGAATAGCCCAGACATCAGAAGCACATCTTCAGAAGACCTATGGTCCTCTCTATCACTGCTCTTGAGGAGGCATGACTCCTATTGTAGCACTCCTCTGCCTCTGTTCTTGGGTGGCAGAGAGGCGTCATCAGGCACTTTTTCAATGGATAGGCCTTGTCACCCAGTAGCCATTCATCCAGTCGGGCTGGAGCACTGAAGAGCCCCGGCAACTGGGAGTGTCTCAGAATGTACACGTCATGGGAGCTGCCAGGGTACCTTGCATAGACTTGCTGAATTTGCATCCTGTGGTCAAACACTATCTGCATGTTCATAGAGTGGAATCCCTTCCTGTTGACAAAGGCACCCGGCTGACCCGCTGGTGCCATGATGGTCACATGTAAGCAGTTGCTGCGGGGTAACCCAGCAATCACTGAAGACCCTCTGGCTCGCTCAGCCTAGCTGGCCTCCTCCATTCGGAAATGAATAAATATCATTACCTGCCTGAACAGAGCTCCTGTCACCAGCTTGACGCAACTGTGGACAGCTGATTGGGACATTCCACAAAGATCCCCCACTGACCCCTGTAAAGAGCCGGAGGCATAGAAGTTGAGGGCCACTGTGACCTTCAGAGCCACTGGCATGGAGTGTCCACCCACACAGTCTGAGCTGATCTCAGGCTTAATCATCTGACAAATGGAGGTCACAGTCTCCCTCGAGAGGCAGAGCCTCCTTCGGCATTGCACCTCAGACATATTGAGGTAGCTGCATTGTTGCCTGTAAACCCTGGCAGCAGGATAGTGGTATCTTGTGTGGCCCCTTCTGCCTTGGACTACCTGCTGGCCCTGCACCCATTGTGCCTGTGCCTCTCCTCCCACAGGTCCCTCACCTGGAAGCTGACCTCCTCTCCCTTCTGCCTCTCTCTTCCTCCTCAGGGTAGGTGCCTCCAGCAGATACCACAATACCCATTACCAGGGTAACAGAAAGCTGTCTTATACCTGGAGGGGTCCACACGGCCACAATCCTCCAGAGGCCTTGGAATAAAGCCTAGAAATGCTGGAAATGAAGCTCAGAACAGAGATGAAGCTGTCAAGTTTAAATAAGCAACCAGGAGCAAACTATCTCCTAAACTCCTCACTACTCACATTGGCAATGCTGTTGACCCTTTTTATCCCGCCCTTGGATGAGGCTTTGCAAATTATGGGCTGCCCACCTGCCCGTTTTGCCCGTGCGATGAGTGCGAAATCACACAGGCAACGTAAAATCGGGTTGAATTGGGTTTTTAATGGCCTTAAGTGCCCTTTTAATCGATGGCAGGCGTGGTTCCGACACCCACGCGCGCCTGCCGACTTGAAGATTGCGCACATGCAGGATGACATTGGGAAGCTCGCCCAACGTCTTTGTGTGCTATCTTACACCCGATCGGTTCGGGTGTGCGACTGCAGGTTTCTTTAATTACTCACAGTGATCTGAGGGGCTGTCATTCTTAGATATTGTTCCTGGTGGTTGAAGAACTGGAATGGATCTGATTTGTCCTCTGTTGTGCCTCACCATTGTGCCTTTGTGTGTAATGACTTCATAGGATCTTAGCTCCAAGGTAGTCCTTGTCACCTCGACTGATTGCCAGGTGCCTTCTGTGAGATCCTGGGTATGGATTTATTGTCCCAAATGTAAACATGGATGGCAATTCTGTACCTGCATTTTTATCGTGTACATTGGTCATCTTCTCTTGTAATTTTAGAAGTTGCCCTATAGCTTCTGAGAGAGTGGAATGGGTACGGGTAGGTAGATTGCTACACACTGGTCAGCCGAACACGAGTTCTGCTGATGATGGAATAGTTGCTCTTAAAGGTGTCACTCTCAGATGTAACGTTGCAATGTGCAGATCTTGCTTGGCCTGTCTACGTTTGAGAATTAGGGGTTTCACTGTGTGAGTCATTCGTTTAGTTAGATCGTTAGATCTAGGGTAATGAGAAGAAGAAGTAGTGTGATCGACATTTCACTTCTCACAGATATCCTGAAATGGCTTACCAAAAAATTGCAGACAATGTTCCGTAATGATTTCTCTAGGCACAATGGGTAAACTGAAAATAGCACTTAGAGTGCATGCACTAGTTGTGATTGACATATTGTGCAATTGTCGATAAATAAGGTACTTGGTGAAGTAATCAACGAGAATGATGAAGTCAGTGTTATGCACTTGAAAGAGGTCAAATGCAATTTTGGATCAAGGGTGGGAAGGAATTTCAAGTGGAATCAATGGTTCTTTATGCTGACTTGGCATATGCTCTTGATATGCCTCGCATTTCTTGATGATGACTTAAATGTTATTGTTCATAGCTGGCCAATAGACTATCTGTCTTGTGAGTCTTCTCATCCAATCTATGCCCATGTATGACTGATGAAGTTTGTAGAAGAATATCAGGTTGCAAGGATTCCAGTATGATGACCTGCCTGCCTTTAAATTGACTCCCCGGGAGATGCCTAGCTCATCCTGATAATGCCAAAATGGTCTCATATGTTTGTGGACATACTGAGTTGAATGAATCTCCAATAATGAAGATTTTTGAGTGAAGTTGGAATGTACGGAGGCAAGAAACTAAAGAGACTGAGACATCTTCGAAGATCGTCCTTTTCTTGAGGAGTTGGCAGGCCTTAATATCCTAGAATCATAGTACCATAGAACACTAGAAAAATTACAGCACAGAAAGAGGCCATTGTGTCTTCACCAGCCGATAAAGAAAAAAGAAAAAAACTAGCTGTCTATTCCAATCCCACCTTCCAGCACCTGTTCTGTAGCCTTACAGGTTACAGCGCTTTAGTGCAGGTCCAGGTACCTTTTAAACGAGTTGAAGGTTTGCACAACAAGGTCTCTCACTTCCTCCACTCCTCCCAATATCCTCCCATTTATTGTGTATTCCCAAGCTTTGTTTGCCCTCCCAAATACATTACCTCACACTTCTCTAGATTGAATTCCATCTACCACTTTTCCGCCACTCAACCAAACCGTTGATATCATCCCAGAGAAAACAGCTATCCTTTTCACTATCGACTACATGGTCAATATTTGTGTCGTCCACAAATTTCCCAATCATGACACACACATCTAAGTCCAAATTATTAATATATACAACAAACAGCAAGGAGCCCAACACTGTCTTACTTGGTTCGGAACATATGTCAGCACTGGAACAAATAGAACTGAAGAAATTGATCTGTGGCACTTTGATGACGCATTTCAGTCTGTTGAAGACCAATCCTACATTACATGCCACTTGCACCAATAAATGCAGGTCACGGTCATGTCCTTGCTATGCTCTTCCCACAGCAGCCATGTTATCTGCAAAACAGATGCATCCTGGCACAGTAATGCATTCCAACTGAGCTTGAAAGAGATCCGGACTAACAGATTACCTGCAAGGAAGTCATTGAAACAGTATAATCTGAACGGGCTATGAAATGTATTAAGCTCTTGGGACTTCTCTGCGAGATATACTGGCCAGGAACCATGCCTGACATCAAGCTTGGGGAAAAGTTTTGCACCTGCAAATCTCAGACTTAACTTTTCATTAAGGCTACTTCACACACTTCAGTTAGAGCTCAAAATGCCTTCTCCGGAAACATAGCCTCATTCTCCTTTATATATGTTTCTCTCTTTTTAATACATAAATGTTATTGTTTCATATGTCTTTGAAACTGTATCTTCCTCACAATATAAAACTTACATGTTGCTACTATTTAACGTCAGTAACCTTTGGGAAAAATAAACACATTCTTTAGCCTTGCTTATTTGGCTAGCTGTAAACAGACTAAGGCCTCTTTGAAATCCAAATATCCCTTCATTTATCTAAAAATGCAAATTCCGTTCACGCCTTCCATGCTAAGCCAGCATCCATGTTTGCTCATTAGTCAAACGCCTAGCTTCTTTTGATGACTCAAAGCTTGCAATCTACTTGACTTCAAATGTAATTAAATCACACACAGACAGACCCAATTACTTACCCCCATAAACTTACTCTACAATAAACCAGAAAAATATTCTGAAAATAATTATACTTTTATGACACTTCCATCCTTATGAAAAAAATGAACTGTCATAATTTAAAAAGACAGCTTCATTTTCTTAACCCATCTTACATTACCTACTATGGTTATCTATGTACCCATAGTATTACACTACCAGATGCATGCATTAACGTAACAATATATATATAAATCCTTGGTATCAACAGAGGTCATTTTAGTCCAGTGTTCAGGTTTTAAATGTTCAATTCCCTTTTGCGCTTTAAACTCTCAACAATGCATCTGCAATTAGATTTTCCTGTCCAGTCACATGAATAATCTGTAGATTAAGTATTTGCAGTAATAAACTCCATCTGAATAGCCTTGCACTTCGGTCTCAAAATCTGTCCAGAAACTTTAAAGGATTGTGGTCTGTATAAACAATTGTTTCTGATGAATTATTAGCAACATAAATCTCAAAATGCGGCAACACTAACACCAGGCACAGAGTCCTCTTTTTGATCGTTGAATGTTTTCTCCATTGTACATTCAACTTTTGTGAAAAATACCCTGTCGGTTTCTCAATTCCAGTTTCATCTTCTTGAAACAGTACAGCCCCAATGCCTAAATCACTAGCATCAATGGCCAATTTAAATTGCTTGGCATAATTGGGCACTGCCAAAACTGGTATCACACTCAGTAGTTTTTAAACTGTCAAATGCCTTCCGACACTCCTGTGTCCATTGAAACTTCTTGTTTTTTAATAGTCCAGTCAGTGGAGCAATCACACTGCTAAAATTTGATGCAAATTTCTGGTAAAATCCATGCATGCCCAAAAACCTCAAAGCTTCTCGTTTTGTTATCGGCACAGGGAAATCCACGATAGCTTTGACTTTCATGGGTGAAGTTTTCCGTGCCCGCTGGTGGCAGGCTTGATAGGTGGCATGCACGGACAATATGGCGCAATCTGTTTCACGACAGCGGGAAGGCAGGTCGCGATCGTCCACTCAGCCTGCTAATGGCGCAGCGCGTTTCCCATCAATGGCCATCGGGGAGCTCATTGTAATACATCAGCATATCATTAAAAGGCCATCCCACCAGGCCCTTGGGCCCCCGCTGGATCATCATCCATGTCAGAGGGAAAGCACATTGACGTGTTTCACAGCAGAGTACAGGCGACGTGCATTTTACGGCCTTCACTTCGAGGGAACTGGAGGTGAGTGAACAGTATCATTCTGCAGTGCTCTCCAGGGCCACCTGTTGCTTTGCAGACTTAAGGGGTCCTAGGGGCCAGGCCACAGAGGAGACTGTTGTTGGTGGGGGGGGTGTGTCCAGGGCAACTGCTGCCCAGCCTCGGAGGCGACTGTTGTTGGGCGGGGTGTCCGGGAGCAACTGCAACCCAGCCTCGGAGGCGACTATTGCTGTTGTCGGTGTGGGGGGAGCAACTGCTGCCCTGGCATTGGATCCAGTGCACAAGAAATCGAGGTGGGGGGCAGGGTAGGTGAGAGAATTGGCGACGCAGTAGGGACACCTGTATAAACTGACCATTCCTCTGCAACTGAGAAAGTTCAGGCGCAGCCACAGTGATATGATTGGGGTTGGGCTCCTAGACTTTCTGCCCATGCAAGCAACGCGGAGGTGCCAAAGTGCCAGCAAGCGGTCCAGACTTTCCCCCCACTGCACCACCCCCTACCTCCCCCGGTACAGACTGTGAGTCAGCGACCACTTTACTAGACCGCAGAGCAGTTGGACTGGACACGTTGTACAATCTCCTCGCCAACACTGGCCATGTCACAGTCACTGCTGGAGGCGCTCACAGCCCCTTGCAATCTCAGCAACCCAGTTAGGAGCAGTCTCCCCCATATTGCAGGCTGACAGGGCAGCCATGCAGTGCACTCATCTGTCGCTGGGTCAAAATCCTGGAATTCCCTTCCTAACAGCACTGTGGGTGTACTTACACCACATGGAATGCAGCGGTTCAAGAAGGCAGCTCACCACCACCTTCTCAAGGGCAACTAGGGATGGGCAATAAACACTGGCCCAGCCAGTGAAACCTACATCCCATCGATGAATAAAAAAAAAAAATCTGTGGCCATCCGAGGGGTGACCAGCACTCTCCGGGAAGCATTAAGAAACGGTCACACAGGGCCAGGAAAGATGTTAAGTACACCCATGCTAGCCATATCTCTCTGCCTTTCATGCCGCAGGAGGACCACATCAGGAGCATGGTGCCTGATGGCCTACAGAGAGTGAAGAAGACAGAGGAGAGCACGACTGAGGCTCCTGGCCGCGAAAAGGCAGGAGCAGCAACCTCATGATGAAGTGGGCAGCAGGGGCTCCTGCACACGCTGCCCAGGAGTGACAGTGAGCCATGGCTGGTTGGTGCCTAGCGAAACCCAAGGTCTATAGATGCTGCCTGTCATTCCTGCAGATGACTGAGAATCAGTGTCACCGATGACTGCGCATGTATAAGGACTTGGTCACCCACATCTGCCACTTACTGCAGGACTTGGCGCCAAGGGGACATGGAGGGCATCCATTGCCAGTGGCTGTAAAAGTGGCCATGGTGCTCAATTTCGACGCCAGTGGCTCCTTTCAGGGCTCCACAGGTGACCTCTGTGGGCTATCACAAGCATCCGCCCACACATACAACCATGAGGTCATGGATGCCATCTTCTCGAGGGCACACAACTTTGTGCATTTCGCCCGGGACCAGGACAGCCAGGACGCAAGGGCCATTGGATTCACCCTGATCTCGGGATTCCCACAGGTGCAGGGTGCGATTGACTGCACTCATGTGGCGCTCAGATCTCCGTCTCTACACTCAGTGGGCTTCATCAACCACAAGGGATTCCACTCACTGAATGTTCAGCTGGTATGCGTCCACCAGAAACGCATCCTGCAGGTATGCACATAGTTTCGAGGGAGTGTGCATGAAGCCTACATCCTCAGTTGGTTTACAGATCCCTGGAGTCTTTCAGGGTCCACAGAGGCTGAAGGATTGGCTCCTTGGGTACAAGGGCCACCCACAGAAGCCATGGCTGATGACACCTTTGCGGTGGCCTCAGGCTGCAGCAGAGCGACGCTATAACGAGGCTTATGCTGCACCTCACAACTTGGCGGAGCAAACCATCGGGATGTTCACGTTGAGGTTCCGGTGACTGGACTGGTCTGGTGGAGCCCTGTAATACAGTCCGCAGAGGGTGTCACACATCGTCGTTGCCTGCTGAGCCCTTTACAACCTGGTGCTGCAATGGGGAGACGAGCTGGCTGAGGAGGAGATGGAGGAGCTGCATTCCGATGAGGAGGTCGTCGACGGGGATGAGGGTGAGGAGTTCTTCAGAGGCGACGATGACAGGGCTGAGGCCCTTGCACTGGCCAGACAAGGCAGGCGCACTCGGGAGACTCTCATAGCTGCTAGATTTGTGGAGGATCATTATGACATGCAGTGAGGTGACCCCATAGATCCTCACATCACATTTGTGTACATTTGACTCCAGTCTGGCTTATGACAGCTCAAATACCCTCTGTGATAATGCTCCTGTAATGGAGACGTAGTTGAGGCCCTAATAGTTGCTCCACTGCAGGAGGATGATGACGACAAGCAGTGAGGACACTCCATAGATCTCCACATAGCCTCTGAGAATGCCTGATTCCTGTTTGGCCAAGGGCAACTCGCTCGCACTCCATGATCAGGGTCCTATCATGGAGACGCAGCCATGAAACTTTAGGCACATCTGATGCTTTGTCTGCCTTCAGCACTTGAGCCCTTCAGGAGCTGGAGCACAGCATCAGTGGTCGCAGATGCTGAAGACATGGGGGTCAGCCCTTCTTTAAATGTGCTGAGAGCACATTGAGAGAGTGAGCCTGCCCGCTACATTCTGGCAGCAATGACCAGCACTGCCAAGGTGCAGGCATCAGTAATGTTCCCAGGGAGTGTGAGGTCTGAAGGCTGCACAAAGCACAGGGAAGAGGCCCTGGACTGAGACACCTGCCTTTATCTTGTGCAGAAAGGTTTCACATCTGAGTGACAAGAACACTGCTCATCAGCACAAGGAGCCATAAGCAGGAAGACATTCTTGGGAGTTTATTTATAATAGTGAACAGTATGTACAAGTGATTAACACCCATGCCCAGGCTGTGCAACTACATTTTCTTGACTTTCCTAACCCTGCCGTTATGTCTTGTTGCTCCCCGGACATCCGCAGCAGAGGTGGAGGCAGCCTGCTGACTGCAAAACCCTGTCTATGATGACTTTGGCAGACGTCCTCTGGAGGGCTGAGACTTGGAGGGCCCCGGCCTGCTTTTGGGGTCATTGCGTGGCAATGGCACCCTCCTCAGCCTGTGGAGCTGGAGCTGCTGAAGTCACAGGGAGTCGGATGGGCTGGACCCTTTCTGAGTCACCTGAATGGATGCGCCCGGAGTGTGCAACTGCCGATTCTCATCCTACGGGTGCCCAGGGGCGCCAGGCTGACTTTTTGAGGAAAAGGGGGAGCTGGAGTGAGACCGAGCTGCCTGGCACTGCTCTCACGTACACACCGTAGGAGGTCAACTTTGGCACCAGCGATGGAGTTGAGCCCACGCAGCAGTGCAGGAGCAAAGTCCTGGACCAAGGTCTTCATGGCGGTCACCATTCTACCAGCATTGACCTTGGTGCATTGGCATGCCAGCGCTATCACCTCAGCCTGAAGACAGACGGACTGCTTAATGTGCCTTGCAATCTGAAGAGTGCAGCGTACATCACTTCCTGTGGCTCCAGCAACAGTGGTATGACCGAGTCCAGAGGCTCATCATCTGACTCAGGCTCAGCAACGTTCCGGCCTTCAGCAGTCCTCCAGTGCCAGAAGCCTGGGAAGTCTCTGCAGGTGCCTGCAGTGGATCAGACAGTGCAATGTGCTCACCAGATTGTGATCCCAGGTCTAATCTAAAACTAGGTCCCATCGAGGTTTGTGCCTCTGCGCTGGTGGAGGGTGTGGGTGAGTGCTGTGACGGGGATTCAGGGAGGGTGCCTCCAGATTCCTCTTCAGAGGTTTCTTCGGGGCTTAATTGGAGACCCTGGGTCATGGACTCTGTCGGCTGTTTGGCAGATGTGCCTGCGAAAGCAAGGTGAAATAATTAGTGCATGGCAGTGGCCTGTGAAAGAGGACATGGTTGCCTGATGGATGTTGCACTGTTGGAACCTCTCTTGGTAGAGCAGCGCCGACCTCACCGTTAGCACAGGACCGGTCCGGATTGTGGGTGGCCAGCTGGATGGCTCAGTTTTCAAAGTCCGAGGACCATGATTTCAGGCATTCCACTACCGGTCTGCAACCCCTCCCTCTTGGTGTGTGCCAGCTTGTCCTGCATGAATAGAGATGGAGAAAGTGTAAGCAGGGTGCCTGTTAGGTCAGGTGATAAGTATGCCTGGTCTGTGTGGGTGGTAAGTGGTCCCATGGATGGGATTAGGACAATGACGGTGAGTGTGTGAGAGTGAATGGTGATGTCCCTTGCAGTGGCAGTGAGTGAGGGCCCTGTGGATGTGTGATGGGTTTATGAGTATGTGAATTGAGAATGATGAGAAGAGTGACTTACCCTGGAAGAACAGAGGAGATCATTCATCCTCTTGTGGCACTGGGTGGCTGTCCTCTTCAGAAGGGTGTTGGTGCTGTTGGTGTTGGTCATGTTGCTGCCCATCCTGCGGCCATAGTGGGGCTACAGGGATATCCCGGTGGGCCTCCACGGCATCCAGCTGTTGCTCAAGGGACCCGTCATTGAAGCGAGGGGCTGCGGTCTTTTTCCCTTTGCTGGCCATGTCTCCCAGGCAGCGGTGGTGATAAGCGCTGTGCTGGCGGCTGCCGTTTGAACATGGCGGCTGGCTTGATGCAACAGCGGGGTGATGGCGGGTGGGTGAATAAGACCCCGCCTGCCATGGAAGTGATGTGTTTCCTGGGACTGCATAAGTAATATGACAGGCTCAGGACAATACGGCGTGAAAAGCTGCCCTTGCTATCAGCGGGTGGAATGCCATTTTGCCTTACTACTACCGCAATTAGTGCAAATTTGGGAAAATGGTCCCCCACATCTCTCGGAGCCACCTTACCATGTCCAATGGTTTGGCCCAGATATGATACATGCGCTTTTGCAAATTCACTTTTAGCCAATTTCAAAACCAAATTAGCTCCTTGTAGTTGATTAAATAATTCATCCAGATGTTGTAAATGCTTCTCCCTAGTTTGACTGAAAACTATTAAGTCATCAATATAAACAGCACCATTGCTCAGTCCTGACAAAAGTATATTCATAGTCTATACCATAGTTGGGAGATTGCATTGAGAAAGTGGGACAATCAAAGTTTATCACAAAGAATGACTTGCTGAGAAGATAATGGCAAGTATCGTTATCGGAGAGAGCAAAGGAGATATCGGCTTTTGTGATGTCAGATGGACTATATCAGTTTAAAGTCATGCCATTTGGCATGCAAAATACACCAGCAATATTTCAAAGACTGGCAAACAAAGTAATTGCAGGACCCACCAATATCATTACGTAAAATAAATTGAACCTCTGCAATGGGAAATTTTTCCACTACTCAAACAACCACCTCACCTGTTTTCCACTTACTCTTTAAGTTTACCCTCCACAATGGAATAGGTTTGGCATCTTCGTGAACCCCACTTATTATCACCTGTTCCTGCAATACTCCATCTGAACAACAAATATCACTATCCCACAACGTTAATGATTAACTAGCCCCTGTGTATCTTAAAATTTTAATATTTTTGCCTATTCCACCCTGTACACATGGAAAGACTTCCCCTTCACATACAAAATTTTTAAACATTTCTGCAACCTGCTCTCCAGGACTCCCTTGGGTAAATTGTGAACATACCCCCACTTCTTTACCTACCACTGGTTCTTCCTGTTTTATCTGTACACAAACTATTGGTTTCTCCTGTGCCTGAACCTCAGAACCCACAGTATTTCTACTTCCAGAACTTTTCTGCATCCCAATAATTCCAACAGATTTTCCCTGTAATTTCCAACACACTGACTTTGTGTGTCCAAATTCATTACAAAGGAGACACCTCTGAGTTCAAGTGTTACTTCTACTCCCAGCACCTTCCTTTTTAGCCTTAGAAAAAAACTTCCAGGGAATTTCCACCTACTCCTCTGCCCTGACTACTCACCTTCCTTTTACCTTCCCACTGTCTTTTCTTCTCTGATTTAAAATGGTGATGACAAAAAGGTTTAGATCTATGAACTAACTCATAATCATCAGCTACTTCTGCTGCTTGTCTTACCATTTTAACCCTCTGTTCCTCCACATGTGCCGAAGGAATTAAATCTTTAAATTCTTCCAGAAGAATCACTTCTCTAAGAGCTACATATGCTTTAATACCCGTATCCACCAGTCAAAATTACTTTGTGTTACTCTCTCAAACTCAATATAGGTTTGTCCAGGCTGTTTTCTTATATTCCTAAATTTCTGCCTGTATGCCTCAGGAACTAACTCATATGCATTCAAAATAGCCTTTTTACGGCATCATAATCCACTGACACTTCTTCTGACTGTGAAGCATAAACCTCTTGATCTCTAGTCACTAATCTAGACTGTAAAAGCAATGTCCAGTTTTCTTGTGGCCAATTCATCTGTTTAGCTAGCTTTTCAAATGAAATAATGGACGCATCCACCTGTCTTTCCTCAAACTTTGGAAGGGCTTGCACAGATTTAAACATTCCCCCGCTGGGTTTTAGGTTAAAGATTTTTTTCATCACTAGAAACTTCCTCAGCACCTGAGGTTTTTTTTTTAAAGTCCAGCCTTTAAAGTTGTTACTCTCATTCTCTTTCCTTCACCCTTTCTTCCTTTGTTAACTTTTCCCTATAGAGATCAAGTTTTCACATTTCCATTTCTCTTTGAAATACTCTGTTTTTCCCTTTCTTTCCCTTTCTCTGTTCTTTCTTTTCCTGCTGCCTCCAGTTCAAGTTTTTTTTTCGTTTCCATTGCTTGTTCAAATTCAAGCTTCTTCATTTGTTACTGAAGACTCATTACCTCCAGCTGTGACTCACTAGTGTCAGGTATCAATTCTAACTTCAAAAGCTGTGCTATCACTTCAACTATGTCTGCTTTCTTTGCCGCTATAGGTAACCTCAACTGCAACATGTCCACCAACTCTGTTAACTCACCCTTAGATACCTTTTGTAACCCAATCAGAATTATACCTTCTCCTTCCAAAAAAGTTTTAGCCATGGATACAGTCTTACCACTTTAAAATCCCTCACACCAACTCCTGAATTCAAAGTGCTTCACGGACGCATAACCTTAAAATTCACCAACTCCAAACCACTCAAGGAATTTCAATTATCCCAGACAAGCCCCCAATTTGTTATGACGCGATGGGTGATGTGTCAGGTGGATCAAATCCATGAGGGAAATTTAATTGCATTTTCACAACGGTTTTGCAATTTATGCACAAGTACTTGAGGCTTTATTAAGGCTACTTTATACACTCCTGTTAGATTTCACAATGCCTTCTCCTGACGCACAACCTCATTCCCCTTTATATGTGTTTCTCTCTTTTTAATATGTAAATTTTATTGTTTCATATGTCTTTAAAACTGTATCTTCCTCACAATATTAAACCTTCATGATGTTACTATTTATTGTCAGTAACATTTGGGAAAAATAAACACTTTCCTCAGCCTTGCTTATCTGGCTATCTGTAAAAAATCTACAATCACTTTGAAATCCAAATCCCCCTTCATCTATCCAAAAATGCAAATTCCCTTAACACCTTACACATTAAGCCAGCATCCATGTTTACTCAATAGTATGCCAAGCACCTAGCTTCTTTTGATGAGTCAAAGCCTGCAGTCTACCTAACTTCAAATGTAATTAAATCACACACAGATAGACCTAACTATACTTACCCCCATGAACCTACTTTGCAATAACCAGGAAAATATTATGAAATTTATTATACTTTCATGACGGGATACTGCACTCACGTAATGGATCAATTGACGGACTTGCATTCTCCTGCAAGTGTAACGTTGCGGCGCTCTTAAAATTGCCAATCTTGTCAAAATATTCTGGATATTTTGATGTTAGATCATGAACTGAGGTGATAGGAGTAGCTTCTAAGCTTGATCTGCCTTATGATGTCTGACTGATTCCATAGATTGTTACCAGCATGAAGTCACAACATCGCTGGGCCTTTAGTTTCCATGGTATAGAACATCTGTGACACCCAAGAAGATTGATTATACTTGCACTCCATGACTATGGATCCTGCACATGGAATTAGTCAACCTTTATATGCTGAAAGTTTCACAGTAGTAGGTTCCATCATGGCCTTCCTCCTATGTAAATATCTGTCCTTTAGAATTCACAGAGGTAGTATGTTGGCACTTGACCCTGTGTCAATCTTGGCCAATAATGAATAGTTGCCAACTTTTTTAGGACAGATCATTTGAATCTTAGCAAACATTTCAGATGGTGTGACAGCATCTAAGTTTTCCATGAGACTGACGGTGTGAAACATGTGTTCACCATTCTTCATGTTGTCATCATCATCTACAATTTCTGGTTTGTCAATCACCTCATGTATATTTTTCCGATGTCTCTCTCTGAACTTGCTGCACTGCGTTCTCTGAGGTCCAACCCTGACATTGTCATCAAACCCGCTGACAAGGGTGGTGCTGTTGTCTGGCGCACTGACCTCTACCTCGCAGAGGCTGAGCGTCAACTCGC
This sequence comes from Cetorhinus maximus, assembly GCF_964194155.1. NCBI lineage: Eukaryota > Metazoa > Chordata > Chondrichthyes > Lamniformes > Cetorhinidae > Cetorhinus > Cetorhinus maximus. The sequence goes on from NC_135880.1 coordinate 56,364,699, forward strand.
AGACACTTCCTCCTACCTCCCCCTGGACCATGACCCCACCACTGAACATCAAGCCATTGTTTCCAGGACTGTCACTGACCTCATCTCCTCTGGAGATCTTCCTTCCACAGCTTCCAACCTGATAGTCTCCCAACCTCGAACGGCCTGCTTCTACCTCCTACCCAAAATCCACAAACAGGACTGTCCCGGCAGACTGATCATATCAGCCTGTTCCTGCCCCACGGAACTCACTTCTTGCTATCTTGACTCCAGTCTCTCTCCCATTGTCCAGTCCCTTCCCACCTACATCCGTGTTTCCTCTGACGCCCTACATCATATCAACAATTTCCAGTTCCCTGGCCCCAACCGCCTCTTCTTTACCATTGACGTCCAATCCCTCTACACCTCCATCCCTCACCGGGATGGTCTGATGACTCTCCACTTCTTCCTCGAACAGAGGCCCGAACAATCCCCATCCACCACTACTCTCCTCCGTCTGGCTGAACTTGTTCTCACACTGAACAATTTCTCCTTAAACTCCTCTCACTTCCTCCAAATAAAAGGTGCGGCTATGGGTACCCGCATGGGCCCCAGCTATGCCTGTCTCTTTATGGGGTATGTGGAACATTCCTTGTTCCAGTCCTACTCCGGTCCTCTCCCACAACTCTTTCTCTGGTAGATGGATGATTACTTCAGTGCTGCTTCATGCTCTCGTCTGGACCTGGAAAAATTTATTAATTTTGCTTCCAATTTCCACCCCTCCATCATTTTCACATGGTCCATCTCTGACACTTCCCTTTCCTTCCTTGACCTCTCTGTCTCAATTTCTGGTGATAGACTGTCCACTAATATCCATTACAAGCCTACTGACTCCCACAGCTACCTCGACTACAGCTCCTCACAACCCGCTTCCTGTAAGGACTCCATCCCATTCGCTCAGTTCCTTCGCCTCCGTCGCATCTGTTCTGATGATGCCACTTTCAAAAACAGTTCCTCTGACATGTCCTCCTTCTTCCTTAACCGAGGTTTTCCACCCACGGTGGTTGACAGGGCCCTTAACCGTGTCCGGCCCATCTCCCGCGCATCCGCCCTCACACCTTCTTCTCCCTCCCAGAAACATGATAGGGTCCCCCTTGTCCTCACTTATCACCCCACCAGCCACTGCATTCAAAGGATCATCCTCCGCCATTTCCGCCTACTCCAGCATGATGCCACCACCAAACACATCTTCCCTTCACCCCACCCCCAGCGGCATTCCGCAGGGATCGTTCCCTCCGGGACACCCTGGTCCACTCCTCCCTCACCCCCTACACCTCAAACCCCTCCCCCGGCACCTTCCCATGCAACCACAGAAGGTGCAACACCTGCCCCTTCACTTCCCCTCTCCTCACCGTCCAAGGGCCCAAACACTCCTTTCAAGTGAAGCAGCATTTCACTTGCACTTCCCTCAACTTAGTCTACAGCATTCGTTGCTCCCAATGCGGTTTCCTCTACATTGGAGAGACCAAACGCAGACTGGGTGATCGCTTTGCAGAACACCTTCGGTCTGTCCGCAAGCATTACTCAGACCTCCCTGCCATTTCAACACTCCACCCTGCTCTCTTGCCCACATGTCCATCCTTGGCTTGCTGCAATGTTCCAGTGAAGTTCAACGCAAACTGGAGGAACAGCACGTCTTCTTCCAGCTAGGCACTTTACAGCCTTCCAGACTGAACATTGAGTTCAATAATTTTAGATCATGAACTCTCTCATCCAACCCCACCCCCTTTCCGATTCCCCCCTTTTTTTTCTAATAATTTATATAGGTTTTTCTTTTCCCACCTATTTCCATTATTTTTAAATGTATTTCCATCCATTGTTTTATCTCTATCTTTTAGCCTTTTTCGATTCCTTCACCCCACCCCACCCCCACTAGGGCTATCTGTACCTTGCTTGTCCTGCTTTCTACCCTTAATTAGCACATTCCTTTAGATAATATCACCACCTTCAACACCTCTTAGTCCTTTTGCTTGTGACATCTTTTGGTTATCTCCACCTATCACTGGCCCTCTATCCAGCTCTACTTGTCCCACCCCCACTTAAACTAGCTTATATTTCACCTCTTTTCTATTTTTACTTAGTTCTGTTGAAGGGTCATTTGGACTCAAAACGTTAACTGTGTTCCTCTCCACAGATGCTGCCAGACCTGCTGAGTTTTTCCAGGTATTTTTGTTTTTAATTTGGATTTCCAGCATCCGCAGTTTTTTGCTTTTATCTATGGATTCCGTAAGCTGTTTTTGAAATGACATGAACTCTAATCGATGAATACAGAAGTTTAACCTGATTCTGATGCAGTGCATATCTTTTGAGGAGCCTTTAGCTCTTCTTCTGTTAATCCTGACATGTTCCACCTGTGTAGAGCTTCATCCCAATTGTTACGGAAATTTTTATGGCTTGCTTGTCCAGTTCAGGCACACCTGAATGAAGAAACCATAGGTCTGTACACTGCTCAAACATTTTGAATTTGGATAGTAGATCAGCTGCATCCCAATTCAAACTGGGGAAGTTTGTGGACATTCTGACAATATCCCTTTAACTTTGCTTCTACTGTGGTACCTGGCATGAGTTTCGCTGTAGCCACCTTCGCACGCTTTTCCGAAGCTCCGCTCACAAAGACAAATTGTGACAGGAACGCACCACGGAGTAATAGAGTCTTTGCTTTTTATTCAATTCATTGTTCAGCAGCTCCTGGAGCTGCCCATACTACTCTCAACCTTCTCCAGCCTGATTTTTATGACTTTTTTTTGACTCTCCCTTGCTCACTATTGATCCGGCCTTTGGATTTGGTCTCTCAGGGAAGTAAGGGATATAGGGCGAGAAAATGAAGTTGAAGCCCAAGGTTAGCCATAATTGTTCTGATTGATGGAGCAGGCTCCACGGGCTATATGGTCTACTCCTGCTCCTATTTCTTGAGGTCACTTGCCTTTCCCAACTGAGCTAACCTGGCGCAGGTCCTCTCAATATGCTGTTCCACTGATGGAACTGACAGGCTATGTACTGCAATCTCATCACAAGCGATTCGTCTGCTTCCCAGCTTTTTACTTGAGCACTAGCTCGGTGTTGTGTCTTCAAAAGTTTCTCTTCGCAGTCACCCAATGCGTTTTGAACACTCTGCAACACTGCGACTTTGTTGCGATCTGACCAAAATGTCAAGGGTCTTCTCACTTCATGCAGCATGATCTAAGGCCGTTCATCATGTTGTACTTGTACTTAATCTTTCTTCCACCTGTCTCACCACTGCTGATCTCCATGTGTGTTATTCTAATGATGTAATACCTTGGGCTTATTCACTGTACAAGACAGAAGGCACGAATCCCTCATGAGGGTTTGAGTAAAAAAGTTGTGGGTTCATTTATTAAGGCTAAGCACATGAGAACAGTTATACTTAGGTATACAGCTTGAAGGTGCCAGATCTGTATGTAAGCTCTGCTCAAAGCAAAAGTGAAACTAAGACTGGATCGGATGTCATGCTGATAGCCCTTAAAAGCATATTTCAACAGCATGTGGTCCAGGATCATGACAAGGTGGGGTTACAGGTAGAAGACCAACTCCGACTCTGTATGTGTGGAATCTACAAGATGCACTGCAGGAATTCACCAAGGCTTCTTCAAGAGCACCTTCCAAACCCACTACCTTTACCATCTAGAAGGGCAAGGGCAGCAGATAGGTGGGAACACAACCACCTGGAAGTTCCCCTTCAAGTCGCTTACCATCCTGACGGAAATATATCGCCGTTCCTTCACTGTTGCTGAGTCAAAATCCTGGAACTCCCTTCCTAACAGCACTGTGGGTCACCTACACCACATGGGCTGCAGCGGTTCAAGAAGGCAGCTCACCACCACCTTCTCAAGGGCAACTAGGGATTGGCAATAAATGCTGGCCCAGCCAGCGAAGCCCACATCCCGCGAATGAATACTAAAAAAAGGATCATCCTCAAGCATTATCTTTCCTGACTGCTTTCTACTACCCCCCAAAGGTTATTTATAGGGATGTTGAGTGATTTGGGTTTGAGTATAATATCCTATTCATCCATCAATAATTCACTGTCAAGAAATGCGTATAAAGACTGGCCACTTGAGAGGTCTTATGGGCTCCTATGGAACTGAATACAGGATAGTCAAAAAGTAAGCTTTCAGGTAAATAAATGTTGATTTAAAAGTATAGGACTGGATCCTTAGTTTAACTGAATAACCATTTCCAAACAATATGGAAGTTTAAACTTGTCTATGTATCAAAAATATATTTGCATGTGATTTACATCTAAGATCATAAAACTACATTTCTCAGCGGAAGTGTAATGTCAGCAAAATTAGACCTAGAAATGTATCAGCACAACTAAAAATATAAAACTGGGACCTGTTAGAGGTGTCGCAGATGATTGCTAACTCTGATGATATTGTAACTCAACTTGTTTAAAAATAGCAGGAACAATTATATAAGTTGTTCTTGATCAACACTTGTGTTACACCCACGTCATATGCTTGTAAACTTGTGAGGGAGATCCTTTGACAGCACATTCCGAACCCATGACCTCTAAGACCTGAAAAAAAGGCAGCAGATGCATGGGAAACCACCACCTGGAAGTTCCTCTACAAGCCACACACCATCCTGAATTGGAACTATATCACTGTTCCTTCACTGTGTAAAAACCCTGGAACACCCTCCCAAATAGCACTGTGGGTGTACCCGCACCACATGGACTATAGAGGCCTGCCGACACCTTCTCAACGGCAATTAGAAATGAGCAATAAAAATGCTAGACTAGCCAGCAATGCCCATGTTCCAAGGTTAAAAAAACAATGGACATTTTTCCTTTTAGAAAGCAGCATGAAATATGGACAACTTACTTTGAGAAGATAGGCTCGAAGGGAGGTCAGGTGACCTTCTTTCATTTTTTTCTGGGATTACTGCATGCCCGGGCCTGTCTCTGGGGAGTCATTAGAATATAAATGACCTTTTGGGGACAGTTGGTTAAAGAGACATTGGAATGCGACAAATTTGTTGTGGAGTTAACAGTTATTATTATCTTAATGTTTACAGAAACTGAGACACAATAGCTGTCTAGAGTTAGTGTCTGCAAATTGAACTCCCACCAACATGGCTGTGAAGAAAACACATTACGATCAAAATGATATGCAAATGGCCACAATTTAAATGCTATTGTGTATCTATGCTAATGTTGTTAAGAACCATCTGAGTGGACAATGGATATATTGATACTGTGGACGTGTGACAGAAACTGGATGGAACAAGGAAATGCTTTAATTCACAAGGACAGCCCAGGGTGATTTGTCTGGGACAAAGACCACAGGGGGAAGGGATTTTGCCCAGAAAAGGAAGAACCCTGCCTAGATAATTCACCACAGGCAGAGAAGCAGAACTATTCTTTACCTGCAGATTATATTTTTCACTATAGGGGATCAACCACAACGTTGACTGGAAAAGTCAAAAACCTGCTGTTACATGGAGTAAGCTATTGTGAGTTCATCACCAGAAACCTCCAACTTCATTTTTCTTCAGTGAACCAAAAGAGAATTCTTGGGCCTGCAACACTTCCAACTACTATCTTGAATAACTGAAGTAATAATGATTTCTCGGGCTCTTCTAAAGATATCGGTGTGTGTGTGTGTGTTTTGTGAATGAGGAGTGGTGTTGTTGCGTTTACATTTTGTGTGCTGAGAAAATAAACATATACTATTTATTTTAATGTAAAACTTACAAGAAAGTTGCCTTGTGTCCAATCTTAAAAGTCACAGCATGCAAGGAGTTAAAACATATCTCTAAAGTACATCTTGTTGCAGTCAGTCAAGGAGTGGGGAAAAGGGGGGAATTACCTTACATCTCATTCCCTGTCCATAACGCTTGGTATAGTTTGCAATAAGAATCATAATTAAACCCCCTTTTTGTAACTCAGAAGAAAGATAAATGCAAACAGCACTGAAACTTTGGCTGGGATTTTACAGAACCTGGTGGAAAGGGGAAGGTGGAAGTGGAAGCAGGTGGCAATAGCTCTCCTGGTCTATTCCCGTTTCTGGTATAATCTCATGCTGGCCAGCTGACAGGTGGCAGACCATTCGACTGCTAGAGGCAGGGATCGGGGTGGCAGTCGGGTCATCAGTTCAAAGGCCTGCCAGGACCAGAGCCCTGAGTCAGACACACTTTGCTGCTGCATTCATCCCTCCATCCATCTATGGCCGCTCATCCCTCCATCAGTCTGTAAACAGTCATCACTCCATCGACCTGTGACCATCCATCACTCCATCAGCCTAGGGTCAAATATCTTTAGTCTCCTTACATAATGATTAATGTACTTGCATAGGAAGCAGTTTAGAGAGGGTTTCCAAGGTTGATTTTTGGAGCAAAAGAGTTGTCTTGTGAGGAGAGTTTGAGTAAGTCGGCCTATACATATTGGATTTTAGAAGAATGGGAGGTGGATTTACTGAAGCGCAAGATTCTGAGGGAGTGACAGTGTAGATGCTCGGAGGATGTTTCCCCTCTTGGGATTAGTAGGGGGCGCAGTTTAAAAATAAGGGGTCTCCAATTTAAGATGGAGACAAGGAGGAATTTCTTCTCTCAGAGGATCATTAACCTTTGCATTTTTTTGTTCCCAAGAGAGCAGTGGAGGCTGGGTAATTGAATGTATTCAAGGCTGAGTTAGATTTAGATCCACAAAAGTCAAGGGTTATGTGGGGCAGGCAGGAAACTGGAGTTAAGGCCACAATCAGAACGGCCATGATCTTTTTGAATTGCGGAGCAGACTTGAGGGGCTGAATGGCCTAATCCTTGTCCTATTTCTTATGGCCGTATGATCTTTCCATCAGCTTATAAGCACTCATTCTTCCATTAGCCTGTAAACAATCATCCTTCCATCAGACTGAGCAGTCAACCCTCCATCCTGCCTGTGACTAATCATCCTATCAGCCAGTGAAGACTTCCTGAGGAAAGATATGCTTGTTGGCATGGCAGAAGGAAGAACTCAGTTGGCCCCATGGTTCAGTGATAACTCCCTGCATTTTCTCATTCAAGCTACTTGTGCAAGGCGGGAGGTCCTCTTCCCCAGGGACAGAAGTTGGATGCCTCCCCACCAAAGCAAGCGAGCCTGAATGGTGGCCACGGAGGAGATCAGAAGCTGTGGGGTTATCCAAAGAACTTGACTACAGTGCCACAAGCATGACAGTGACCTTCTCTGCTCCAAAAGGTTGAGTGAAAAACCTCGGTTCCTGTTATGATTAGTAACTGGATTAGTGCATGGGTGCCAATGATGAAGAGGGAAAATCAAAAATGTCATTGGTAAAGGATTGAAGCTGCAGCATTCCCTTGGAAAGCAATGACTGCAGCTCCATCAAGAGGCATGCTGCTGGCACTGGGGACCCTTGAAAGGTGGCTCCAGGGTGGACCAGTGCCACACGCATGTCAGCAGCCACAGGGGCAGGAGTTTGTGTGCAAGCCAAATAGGCATGTGTCCGTTTGTGTGGGGTGACTAACATTGCTCTTTTGCATTCTCACAGGAGAAGAGAGCCCAAAACACCAAGGAAAGGGTCAGGACCCTTCTCGCAACACTGATGCCCATAAAAGTGGATGCTCTTGAGCTAGCAGCTTACCAGGGCATCACATGCAGTGAGGCTGGAGTGCAGTCGCAAGAGGGTGAGTAGCTTCATCACTGGCATTGAATGACCACCATTACAACCAGAGATCACCTCCTCTATCATCATGGCACAAAGATCCATCATGGCCTCTCAGAAGAGGTGCAGTCTTTGGTGACACTGCCACTCCAACATCTGCAGGTAGCTCATCCTTTGACTGTAGACTTTGGTCACAGGGTACCTTCTTCTGTTCATTGGCACCTGCTCATGGTCCCCTCTGCAGCCTTCTGCCATTTCCCCATCATGAGGCTGCCCCTGCAGGTGGTCATGAGGTTGCTGCTCTTCTGATCAATTTGGCCCACCTCCCCTTCCCTCAGGTTCTCCTCCTCAGGAGGACCTTCCTTCTGGAAGAATGGTGCCCATGGTTCTTGGGCACAGCTGATATAAAGGGCCACATTTCCAATTGCTCCTGCAATACCGCCCACCCATTTCTCCTGTCAAGACCTCTCAATTGATCCCTCTGCCAGGAGATCAATGACATCAGGGGAGGCTCCACCCCAGATCAATGGTTTTCCAACTACCTCTCCTCCATGGTAAACCATTTGGCGATGCTGCACACTCCTACTAAAGATGGGAAAATGCCCACGGCTGCCAAATGCAGCTATGACTTCAACTGCCACCCCGTTGCCATGTTTAAAATCTGCCAAGGCTCCGATGCCCAGCATCCCCTGTGTACTCATCATTAATCATGAAGGGGCCTAAATAATTGCAGTCTGTTGGATTCTTAACTATGTTTTTTTAATTCATTCATGGGATGTGGGCTTCGCTGGCTAGGCCAGCATTTATTGCCCGTCCTTAGTTGCCCTTGAGAAGGTGGTGTTGAGCTGCCTTCTTGAACCGCTGCAGTCCATGTGGTGTAGGTACACCCACAGTGCTGTTAGGAAGGCAGTTCCAGGAACTTGACCCGGTGCCAGTGAAGGAATGGCAATATATTTCCAAGTCAGGATGGTGAGTGACTTGGAGGGGAGCTCCCAGGTGGTAGTGTTCCCACCTACCTGCTGCCCTCATCCTTCTAGGTGGTAGTGGTCTAGGGTTTGGAAGGCGCTGTTGAAGGAGCCTTGGTGAATTCATGCAGTGCATCTTGTAGATGGTACACACTGCTGCTACTGTGCGTCAGTGGTGGAGGGAGTGAATGTTTGTGGATGTGGTGCCAATCAAGTGGGCTGCTTTGTCCTGGATGGTTTCAAGTTTCTTGAGTGTTGTGGGAGTTGCACTCATCCAGGCAAACAGAGAGTATTCCATCACACCCCTGGCTTGTGCCTTGTAGATGGTGGACAGGCTTTGGGGATCAGGAGGCGAGTTACTTGTCGCAGGGTTCCTAGCCTCTGACCTGCTTTTGTAGCCACAGTATTTATATGGCTACAACTACCTCTAAATGACCTATTTCAAAAAGGTCAGTGCTGTTCGCACTAGGATTCACGTCTATCACTGGTAAAATGAGGCCCTGGCATGATGACGTGGGAGGTCCAATCTGACACACTCCCACCTGCCTCCATTGTCACCATTTTGGAGCTATAAACTCTTGGCCTTTAGGCCTAGGGATACAAATGGTAGATTTAAATTGGGTTGGATTAAATAAAACTGAATTTGAACTAACTGAGGAGAGTTACAAAAGACCATTTATTTCAGTAAATTAGAGGAAACCTTGTATAAGAAATAATATGTAAATGTTAATGAAATCAAGGGCATGGAGGGTGATGTCATGCACAAGAGAAGCCATAATATGTGCTCTGACTTGGGGGAAAAAAAAACATTCCACTTCAACAAAAAGTGGGTCATTGAACTCAACGTCAGGAAGTCGATGCTTTTGTTAAAAAAAATAATTTTTAAAGCACCACGTCTTCTGAAAAACAGCTGTCTAATTTAATTTTGGTTTGAAAGCTGGAGTAATTCTCAATCCCATTCAGCACACAGGTAAAACTGCTGCTTTACAGTGACATGTGGATGGCAAAGTTTCTGTAGCAGCTCTGGGAAGGACAAGTCCTTGCTGTCCTGCCTTTCGACAGCAGAAATAAATCAAGCTACACACTGGAGGATACCCTTCCAGGCTGCACACTGGGAACTTCATTACATGTGCTGTGCCACATAATACTATGCATATTGCTACCGATTGGGCACGTTCCTACATCCGCAGCCTATTTCTGTCATACTCACTAACGGAAGAAATCATTTTCAGGTTGAGACATATATAGGCTGAAAAAAATGACTTTGAACAGCTCAGAAACTCAAGCACTACTGAAAACTCCCAGTGGGTTGTGCTTTGTCTAAAATGCAATGCAGTACACAAGCTAAATAATCCTGCTGTGAGACCTTTCACATTTACTCTCTGAGTTTTAACTAGAGGTGCAGCAGTTCATTTTTTAACCATTAAATTACTGAAGAAATGTTGTTTTTGCAAGGATACAAGGGATATATTTTCTTTTACCTTTGTGAAGCACTTTACTGTTAAATATGCTGTATAGGTGCGAGTTGTATTTAGAAATAAAATCATAAAGTATTGAAATTGCAAAGTGGATCTGACTGCATTTTGAAAAAGAAAAAATCAGTTAAAGTTTTAGGTAGGGATCCTTTGTCTGAACTGCATCTAGTCTTATTTCTGAAGAAAGCTATTTTTAAATCAAGATTTATATTTATTCATAGAGCGGAGAACTTATTCCACTATTCTCCTTCTCATTTCCAATTGTCACCATGGCCTTGTCATCTGCAATCTCTTCCAGCCATGTTTCTGCACATACCTCTTGTTAGCTAACAATGGCCTACTCCTGGTACTCCACTCCCTCCATTCCTCCATTGGTGGCTGTTTCTTCAGTGACCTTGCTCCATTGGCTGGAACTCCCTATGTCAGCTTTCCATCCCACACCCTGCCCTCAACGTCCCTCCAAAAAATGTACTGGCTTTATGTTGTGGACAGTCTAGGCAAGGCTGCATTTACTGTTCATCCCAAACTGCCTCGAAGGAGTGCAGATCAGCCTTTTCCTTGAACCACTGCTGTCTTTGTGCTGATGATAAGTAAAGAATTCTAGCTTTTTGACCCAATGAAGGAACGGTGACATAAGGCCAAGTTAGGAGGGCACAATGGGAGCAATGTCATTGCCCGATCAATGTGGTTTTTTTTTCTTGATGGTTATGGTTGTGGGAAGGGAGGTGCTGCTGAGGTAATTTTGGTGTATCGCTGCAGGGCATCTGTTTGTGCCAAAAGTGATTATCTGTGCATGCCGGTTGAGTCCATCTAATCAATATATGGTGTTATTCATTAAGGGGAATTAACAGGTGTTTTTTTTTATTCATTCGCGGGATATGGGCTTCGCTGGCTGGACCATCATTTATTGCCCATTCCTAGTTGCCCTTGAGAAGTGGTAGTGAGTTGCCTTCTTGAACCGCTGCAGCCCATGTGGTGTAGGTACATCCACAGTACTGTTAGAGATGGAGTTCCAGGATTTTGACCCAGTAACGGTGAAGGAACGGCAATATATTTCCAACTCAGGATGGTGAGTGACTTGGAGGGGAACTTCCAGGTGGTGGTTTTCCATTCTATCTGCTGTCCTTGTCCTTCTAGATGATAGTGGTCATGGGTTTGGAAGGTGTTGTCAAAGGAGCCTTGGTAAATTCATGCAGTGCATCTTGTAGATGGTACACACTGCTCCTACTGTACGCCAGTGGTGGAGGGAGTGAATGTTTGTGGATGTGGTGCCAATCAAGTGGGCTGCTTTTTCCTGGACGGTGTCAAGCTTCTTGAGTATTGTGGGAGCTACACTCATCCAGACAAGTAGGGGGTATTCCATCACACTCCTGACCTTTGCCTTGTAGATGGTGGACAGACTTTGGGGAGTCAGGAGGTAAGTTACTTGTCACAGGGTTCCTAGCCTCTGACCTGCTCTTGTAGCCACAGTCTACATGGCTAGTCCAGTTCTGTTTCTGGTCAATGGTAACCCCCAGAATGTTGATAGTGAGGGATTCAGTGGCGGTGATGCCATTGAACATCAAGGGGTGATGGTTAGATTTTTTTCTTGTTGGAAATGGTCATTGCCTGACACTTGTGTGGCAAGGATGCTACTTGCCACTTGTCAGCCTAAGCCTGGACATTGTCCATGTCTTGCTGCATTTGGACATGGACTGCTTCAGTATCTGAGGAATCGTGAATGGTGCTGAACAGTGTGCAATCATCAGCGAACATCCCCACTTTTGACCTTATGATGGAAGGAAGGTCATTGATGAGGCAGCTGAAGGTGGTTGTGCTGAGGACACTACCCTGAGGAACTCCTGCAGTGATGTCCTGGAGCTGAGATGATTGACCTCCAACAACCACAACCATCTTTCTTTGTGCTAAGTATGACTCCAACCAGCAAAATGGTGTGAAGTTATTACTGCAAGTTCATCAAAACATGAGTTTCAGTTTACTCTAGGGTCAGCATCCGTTATGATAAAATGGCTTCCTTTTAAATTTATTTTGCTCATTAAATCTATAAAAAGTGGACAGTTTAGATTGCCGACTGTTAGGTGAGACATTAAACCGAGGTTCCATCCACTCTCTCAGGTGAATATGAGGCCATTATTTATCCCTCATTCAACATCATGAAAACAGATTATGTGGTCAAGGCCACATTACTATTTGTGGGAGCTTGCTGTGTGCTGCATTCCCTGCATTAGAACAGTGGCTACACTTCAAAAGCACCTCATTGCCTGTAAAGCACTTTGGGACATCCTGTGTCACGAAAGACACTATACAAATGCAGGTTTTTCTTCCATAAGAGCAGAAAATTGTAAGAGGAGATTATGAAAAATTACATTTTAAATGTTGAAGAATTCTAACAGAGTGAACAGGGCAAGATTAAGTCATCTGGTTGGAAAATCAGTGACTAGGATTCATCAATTTTGAATTATCATTAAGAGAGTGAGGAAGGACGAAAGAAAACATTTATTTACACAGAGGATTGTTGGACCAAGGAATGCTTTGCCACAGGAAGTGGTTGAGGCAGAGAACATTGCATCTTTTAAGTGGAAATTGGATAAATATGTGAAGCAGGGGAAAATATAATGCTATGGGGAGAGTGGGTGAGTGGAATTCCTTTTGGATTTCTACAGCAAAGAGCTGGCACAAACACGATGGATCAAATGCCCTCCTGTGTTATTACTGTCTATAGTTATTTGATAGTGATTTTCCCCATTTCAACATGCAAGTGCTAATCTGTTAACTGTTAATCTGTCTGCTAGAGTCAAGCCAGTGCGAGTATCATACTTTAATGTAGTGGAAGAATATCAACTCACAACTGGCTGTGCCTGGTTAAATGTCTAGTTCTTTGTCTAACAGAGAGCTCTGCATGTGTTTAAGCATACACAGATTTCTATTATTGGCCACTACATTTTCAATATTTTGTTTATGTGAGCAGGGATGTTCATCTTTTCAAATCACTTAAATTAATTATTTTACTAAGACATCCTTCTAACTCAGCTTGACATCCCTCTGGAGTTATTGTGAAACATTCCTCCAAAGCCAAAGTCACGTCATTTTTTAAATTTGATCATGGGATGTGGCCAGCATTTATTGCCCATCCCTAATTGCCTTTGAGGAGGTGGTGGTGAACTGCTTTCTTGAACAATGCAGTCCAGAGTCCTGGGAGAAAATTCTGGAATTATAATGCCACTTTGTAGTGATGCAAACTTGTGCGTAAATCCTTTTATGTAGTTCTAAATTATCCTATTATACATATAGCCAAACAGAAGCTTTTTAAATATACTTTCATAAAACAATTGATTAGAAGACAGGGCATAGTATTTTGTCATTGCACAAGACCTTGGTCAGGTCTCAGTTGCAATGCTGTGTCCAGTTTTGGTTTCCTCACAGAGTAGGTGGCATTGCAGCCTTGAAAATGATGGAAAGGAGGGCCACTCAACTAATGCCCAATTTCAAACATCTTAGATATCAATTTGGGCTAAAAGAGCTGGGGCTCTAAACTTTAGATGAGCATAGACTTAGGCAAGATCGGATTGAGGTTTACAAGGGGATGAAGGGAGTAGAATGTGTTCCAGGTGTCTGGTCATTCCAATTAAATCAGTTAGGAAGGTTGTAGAAGGTCAGCTCTAGGTTAGATGTCAGGCGGCAGTTCTTTTTCCAGGGAATAGTGGACATCTGGAGCAGGCTTCTGGCTCTTCCATCAGGCACTGATTCACTGAATTCCTTCAAGTGAAAGCTGGACCTAACCCTGCTTGAGGCGGAGCTCATCTCATACAAAAGCTAGGTACAGTAAAGAATTATCAGGGACAGATCACTCTGGGGAATCCCCCAGATTTTCCCCACAAATTAGCCTAGGTTTTTGTAGTAACAGAAGGTATAACCTCTCCCACTATCTATCAGGGGTCACGTGATGTTCTGGGAGGCTCCAACCAATCAGCCCTAAGCGCAGGCAATGTGGGGAGTAGGGCTTCCTGACGAGGGTCCTGATCAAACATATAGCACCTGAAAAGGTCTCTGTAATAAATTTTATCTGTTTCTTGTTGAAACCTGTCCGCTCCGTTGAATCATTACATTTGGTGATGAAGGTAAAGTAGATCTGATGCTGCACCTCGCCTTATTACCATGAGTATACTGAATCTTAAGAAGAAAAAAGACTACTCAACAGTCATGCCACTCTTCGGCAGAATCTTTCCTTATGATGCGACTATGGAAGACTGGAGCCAGTATGTACAGCACCTTGCTTTTAATTTTGTAGTCAATGAAATTATCGTGGAGGAAAATCAGACAGCCATCCTTTTGAGTGTATGTGGCAGTAAGACATACAATCTTATTCTCAACCCAACAGCCCCAAGCGCGCCCAATGCTAAGTCCTGTAATGAATTAGTGGACCTCGTGAAAACACACTTCTAGCTGAAGCCATCCGTAATAATGCAACGTTTTAAGTTTCATTCCAGAGTTAGAGCCCCAGGAGAGTCCATCATAACCTATGTAGCAAACCTTAAGCAGTTGACAGAACACTGTGCTTCAGGGACACATTTAATGATATGCAGCGCGACCGATTAGTTTCTGGAGTTCAGGATGACGTCATACAGCACCTTTTACTCGCTGAGGTCAACATCAACTTTAAGTGCATCCTAGAAATCTCCCTCACCATGGAAAGTGCTGCAAGAGACTCACAGGCTTTGCAGCACATACAACATGGAGCCATTCTTCTTACTGGACGGGAACCTACTGCTGGCGTGAAAACCAAACCCACAAAATTGAAGCAAGATGCATTGTTTGCTGTTAGAAACATGAGACGGTCTAGTAGAAACACTTCAGCAGTGACTTCACGATTAAGTTGTTATACATGTGGAGGTGACCACAGACCGGACACCTGTACATTCAAGGAGGCAGAATGCCATGACTTCCATAAGAAAGGTAACGTAGTAAGGCAATGCAGGAGCAAAGTTGAAACAGCCGGTGAAGCAGCAAACCAACATGACTGAATTAAAGAATGCAGCAGAACCTGAAGCTGCCGACACCGACATTTATTCACTGTATAACATAACCGCTGTAAAAACCGAACCAATCACTGTCACAATTGAAGTTAATGAGAAGCCACTAATAATGGAGGTGGATACAGGTGCCTCAACTACAGTGGTGGGAGAGCACACTTTCAAATACCTTAATGAAGAAAGGCAACCAATAAACCTGGAGCAGACGACTGCTAATTTAAAGACATATGCTGGAGAATCTATTCAGGTAAAGGGCATTGCCACAGTACCAGTGTCTTTTAGACAACAGACAGCCCAGCTGCCTGTGATAATAGTGAAAGGAGAAGGACCCTGACTACAGAAAATCAAGCTGGACTAGTCTGAGCTATTTCAACTGAAATCAGGAGGAGTTCCTGAACTGCTAAGGAAATATAGCACAGTTTTTGGAGATGAATTAGGGAAGTTTAAAGGTGTGCAAGCCAAGATATATGTGGATTCTCAGGTGACACTGTTTCTTTAAGGCAAAACCTATGCCTTAAGCATTGAAGGGGAAAGTGGATGCAGAGCAGTGCCAGTTAGAAAAGTTGGGCATCATCCAATCTGTCCAGTTCTCAGAATGGGCAGCACTCATATTTCCAGTGGTTAAGTTTGACCAAACCATACGCATTTGTGGGGTTATAAATTGACCATAAATAAGGTAGCAAATTAGACAAGCCACCCCATTCCAAGGATAGACATCTTATATGCAAAGCTGGCAGGAGGCAAGTCCTATACAAAATTGATATGAGCCACACCTACCAACAATTCGAGCTGGATAGCATGTTGAGAGCACCTGTGACTATTAACACACACAAGGGTATTTATCAGTACACTCATCTACCCTTTGGAGTATCGTCTGCATGCGCTATCTTCCAGAGAACAATGGAGAGTCTTTTGCAAGGACTTCCCCAAGTGGTAGTATACCTAGAAGATATTCTGATCACATGGTCAATTGAGACCGAATACTTGGCCATCCTGGAGAAAGTGCTAAGAAGGTTGATGGAAGCCGCTGTACGGTTAAAGAAGGAAAAATGCACATTTCAAGCACCAGAAGTTACTTACCTGGGTCACATGGGTTTACATCTGGTAGGAGAGAAAGTTCGGGCAATAAAAGATGTACCCTCACCATTTAACGTAACCAAACTCAAGTCCTTCCTGGGTATGATCAACTACTATAGCTGCTTCTTGCCTAACTTATCAACTATGTTGGCACCATTGCACTTGTTGTTAAAAAAGAATCACCATTGGTTGTGGAATTCACAACAGGAAGAAGCCTTTGTGAAAGAGAAGAAACTGTTGCATTCATCGCATTTTTTGGTACACTTCGACCTATTGATAGAGTTGGTATTAACATGTGATGCCTCTCCTTGTGGTGTAGGAGCCGTGTTATCACATAGAATGGGAAATGGATCAGGAAGGTCCATTGGCTATATCTCGAGAATCCTCTCAACAGCCGAAAAGGGTTTTTCCCAACAAGAAAAGGAAGGTTTATCGGTAGTATTCAGGGTAAAATAAATTCCACCAGCACCTGCGTAGATGACATTTCACCATTGTGTTGGACCATAAACCATTGACGGGTCTTTTCAGTGAGGCTAAAGCCATTCTGCCAATAGCATCAGCAAGAATACAACGTTGGGCTCTGATATTATCAGCATGAGTGTACTTTTATGTACTGCCCTTGTTTACACATTGCAAGTGCAGGCACACTCAGTCATCTCCCGTTACCAGATAGCATTGTACATGCTCCTGTTCCACAAGAAGTTGTGCTATTACTGAATTTCTTGGATTCTTTGCCTGTGTGCATGAAACAAATTAGAAATTGGATGAACAGGGATTCAATATTGTTGAAAGTCAGAGATTTTGTTTTGCAAGGATGGTCAAATTCACCTATACCCGAAGATTTGAGATCATTCCGTGCCAGAAACACAGAGTTAAGCTGTCAAGGTGGAATTTTGTTGTGGGGATCAAGAGTTGTCATCCCGTCACAAGGTAGGGAACTACTCTTGACAGAGCTTCACAGTGTGCATCCAGGCATATCAGAGATGAAAATGCTTGTATGAAGCTGTGTCTGGTGGCCAGGCATTGACAGTGACATTGAAAGTATGGTCAAGCACTGTTTCCACTGTCAGCAACAACAAAAGTTGCCTGTTTCAGCTCTACTGCATCCATGGGAGTGGCTTGTGCAAACACCAGAGCAGGTGAGGCCAGATGAAGATGAGAGGATGTGTGATAGTGTTTCACAGATGGACGACATGCAATTTGCCCGCCGCCTCCCCCCCCCCGCACCCCCCCCCCATGACCGCAGTGCTCCTTACCTCCAGGCGCCATATTTAAATGCTGCCCCTGCACCTTTTGCACTCTCTGCAGCTTAGGACAGCTCCAGTGGAGACATGGCTCCCAAAGGCAGAAAGCCCAAATTCAGTGAGGCTTTGCTGAAGCACCTATTGGATGCAGTTGAGGCCCACAACTATGTTCCCTACTCCAACTCTGCCCACAGGAGTTCCACTAAAGTGATCAATCCAGCTGGGGAGGCAGTGGCAGCGATGGTCAGTACAAAAGCCCTGCAGAAGATGTCAGCCACCCAGTGCAGGAGGAGGATGAATAATCTCATCAATTCTGCCAGGGTAAGTCAACCATCCTATCACTCTCAACTCACACACTCACAAGCCCATCAAACATTCACAAGAATCTCACTGGCTTCCACCTGAAGGGACATCACCACTCACTATCACACACCCTCTGATCTTCATGTGGCCTCACCTGCTCTGGTGTTGGCATCCTAATCCTGTCCGGGGTTCCACTCACCACCCACACATGCCAGGCATCCTTATCATCTACCCTCGCATGTGTCTTGCTCAAACTCTCTCCATCTGTCTTCATGCAGGACAAGCTGGCTCACAATAAGGAGGTCCGAAAGTGGCAGCGGAGTTCGTGAGATCAAAGGAATCAGCCAGGGGCACTCGGGAATCCATAGGGAGGAGGGCCAGCAGCTCAACACCCATGGACCATCCACCCAGGTGACTCCAGCAGTGCCCACGCAATCCAAATCCCCTCTTCCTGAGACCCCATCAGCTGCGGCTCCACAGGCTGAGGAGGGTGCACCTGCCCCACAGCAGGACACCCAAAGCAGGCCTGGACCTCCAGAAGACACCTGCCAAGGTCATCACAGACAATAGGGCGTAACAGTCAGCAGCCTACCTCCACCTCTGCTGTGGATGTTGGGGGAGCACCAAGACGTAGTGGCAGGGTAAGGAAAGTGAAAAAGAAGTGGTTGCACAATGTAAGCATGAGTGTGAACTACTGGAACAAAATGTTCACAAATGTAAATACGTTTGCAATCATTTCATGTCTTCTCTTGTCTAGGCCTCCCTCTTATGATGAGTTGTGTTACTGTCAATCACGTGTGATACCATTGGTTCCTGCACCCACTTATGGCAATTGTCTCTATCCTGCGCCTCTGTTCTGTGCAGTGTGTTATCATCTGACCACAGGGAATATCCCATTTCAACATCATTGTCCATATCAGTATTGCCTGCACCTTCATGTTAAGTGTGGTTGTTAAGCGAGCCTCATTCCCATGCTTCACAGGGTGCCGTCATGTGCATTCTTGGCGCTATACAGTTGAGGCAGAGGTGTGCCCCTATCTCTTCAGCATTCTTGACAGGTGAAGGTGTGGTCTTTAAGGGGACATGTGATCACGAATGTAGAATGGTTCATGTACCATCCACTCTATCTGCCCCCTGTGCCTTGGAAGGTTTTCGATAATATGAGCCTATAATCAGAGCTTATGTGCGCTGCCATCAGCCAAACAGGTGTCCAATGCTCCCAGTGTCAATCTTCTTATCTCGGCAAAAAATGGAAGAACCTTGCCACCTCAAAGTGATGAAACAATGGTACATTTGTGTGCAGGCGCTGAGACCTTAAGCGTCACTCATCCTGTAGTTGTGATTATTGAGGAGAATGTTCTCTTCACAAAGTTGGTAGACAGCGCTGTGTGTCCCATTGACTTGACAGTCCAAGAGGTTACTGATGCTACTTCCAAATGGCGATCTCTGAAGGCCAAAACAGCCATTAGGCATGCTCTGGAATTGCACATCGTTGCTTCCACAGTGTGGAGGGTAGCAATGGGATAGGAGCGATTATATGATGGACCAGAACAGTGCTCTTCTTAAGCCAGGACACGTGCCACTGAAGGCTTCTTGTTGTCTGACTAGCTTGGACTTCACAAGAGCCAGGGCTGGCCATGAGCGCACACTGGTTGTGTGTAGAGAAGGCATCTTAGTATCAGATAGCTAAGTGTCTGACCTAGTCATGCTCAAGTTCCCTGCCTCCATTGCAGCATTCGGATCAAAGCAGCACAGGGACCCTCACATAAACTGTCGGATGTCAGTGCCATTTCAGGGAGTGTCCAACAACCAACTGAGACATCTGTAAGTACTGTCACAGCAACGGAATATCATTGTCTGTCTTGTCCCAGTCTCACCATTGATGTAACGCATCATGCATGTTGGCCTTGCTTCCAATGGATCTCCTTGAGGAACCTTGCCAGATTGAAGGCATGCAGCCACTAGCCCACTCAGGGTCATCCAAGTGCCCCTGCATCTTGGAGGGTGCTGTTTCCACTGGGATGCTAGATGTATGTGTGAGGAGGCAGAACTTTCTGATGTCTGATGCAGGGACGCACCCCTCCAGGTAGCACCTCATCTCAGGACGGACACATGTCCTCGAGGTGTTCCCATCCTTCAAAGCATCGATGTGAGCGTGCTGTGCAATGATGCACTGTCACCTGGAAGTTCATGGGTGAAATTAGTGGAGTAGCTGAGCTGGCGGTCATGCTGGCCCATGGTGGAGGAGAGTTGTCCAGGAGGATCCTCAGTGCATCTCGTCATCCTCCTCCTGAAATCTGCTGGCGATGAGGGCCTCGTGAGCACACCTGGCCCGTGCAATGGCCGCTTCGCCTGCATCCTCGGCTTCCAGGTCCTCATCACCATCATCCCCTTCGAGGGCCTCCTCCTGCAGTTCCTCCATCTGATCATCTGCCAACTCCTAACCCTTTGCAGAGCCAGGTTGTGTAGCGCACAGCAAGCCACAATGATGCATGACACCCTCTGCGGAGTGTGTTGGAGTGCTCTGCTAGATCGGTTCAGGCATTTTCAGGATCCCAGTGGTGTGTACCACCAATGTCTGGGTTGCGGCCTGTGCCTCTTTATACCTTCTCTCAGTAACTGTCTGAGGCCACCACATGGGTGTCATCAGCTACGCCCTTTGCAGGTAATCCTTGTTCCCAAGCAGCCAACCCTGAATCCTGTGTGGTCCCTGGAAGATGTCAGGGATCTGAGACGTACTCAGAACGTACGAGTCATGGATGCTTTCTGAGTATCTGGTGCAGACCTGTTTGTTATGGTTGCACACCAGCTGCGCATTGAGCGAGTGGGAGCCTTTCCGGTTGATGTACTGGATTGCCTGTTGCCTGGGATCTTTTATAGTCACATGCCGTCGATGGCACCCTGTACCTGTGGGAAACTGGAAATCTCAGCAAAGCCCAGTGCTCGTGCATCCTGGCTTGCTCTCTGTCGACGTTGACTAAATTTTGGGCCTTTGCAAAAATGGCTTCTGTAACCTCTTGGATGCATTTGTGGGTTGGCGTTTGGGGGACCCTGCAGCAGTCGCCAGTGGAGCCCTAGAACGTGCCACTGCCGTAGAAGTTGTGTGTCACGGTTACTTTCACTGCCATTGGCAATGACTGGCCCCCAAGTCCCATTGCGCCAAATCCTGCAGAATGTGGCAAATATGAGTCACCACATCCCTTGACATGTGGGGGCGTTGGCGACACTAGTTCTCGCTCATCTGCAGATAACACATGTGACATCTATACACCCAGGGTCTAGTGAGGCACTTACAAATGATGGCTCTCTGTGGATCACCCTCTGTGTCCAGAGGAAGCCTTGCTGCCCCTGGGTCTTGAGGGCTCTGCTCCTCCCTTTAGTGAGCCAGGTCCCATTGTCGCATTCTTCTCCTTCCTCTCTCCTGCCTATAAGCAATAATGCAGGCAGCGATAACACCAGGTTCCATCTTCCTGATGGTCTCCTCACTGCAGTATCCATGAGAGAGATGCAAGGGTCAGCATTTGTCTCCAAAGGTCCATTTCGGTCAAGGAATTGACTGCAAATGTGGCCTCAATGCCTTTTTAGGCATACCAGAGAGTACTGGCTCCTGAAAGCTGCCCAATGTGGGGTGGGCATGAACGTTCACCACATTCCACTACCACACCCCAACCCACATGACCGACTTCCAACAGTTTCGGCCAAGTAACTGAATGTTTCTGCTTTCAGTTCAGGCGCTGGGCTGTCCTTTACCTCCACCCCAAGAGTGCACTGTTTGGACTAAACATCAGGGTTAATGTTCAGTGAGTACATGAGATTAATTTAGGGGGTCCTGAGGCTTCTCCTCTTTGAATGGTGAATGGCCATATTTTCAAGGGGTTCTGAAGCTTATCCAGTCTCCCAATAGTCCACCAGTTCCCTAATACTCTGGTGAATGTGAAGGGTGCATATGAAGGGTTAAAACTAGGGGAACTAACATTACCACTTTGAGGGGTCAGTTTTGCACGAATGGACATAATTGCTTCACTTTCCTGACTCCCTACATGTCAATTGAAGAGCTGCTAACCAATTTCAGCTGTCGCTCTGTCCTCATTTTGGAATTTTGTTGGCCCTTTAGTGCTCCCCACCTCCCCCCCCCCCAAGTCATGTGTTTCAATGCAACCTCCTCTGCTCACTGCCCCCAGTGGAGTCCTTGCCCTGCAGCCCCTTCCCTTCCCTCAGTCCTTTCAGGTCCCTTCCACAATGGAATCCTTGCCCTGCAGCACAGTGAAACCCACACCTGCCTCAACCTTGGTGTAGTCACTGTGCGGACTTGCCTGAGAGATCCCCCTCAGATCGACGTGGTGCAGCCTGCAAAGCCTGGCACTGGCCCTCGCAAACACTCATGCGAACTAACCTCGGAGCCCTGAGCGAGGTGCAGGTTATCAGCTGCAAGCTGTTTAAATCCTGTTGAGAAACACGTCGTTCTAATTGCATGCTGACATGGGCTCTTAATCCAGTGTGCAGGGATGATTCCGGAGACCAGGGGTCACAATTAGATGCAGATTTATGTTAATTATGATTGCAACATTCAGTGGCAGGAAACAGCCATTGACAGCTGAAGCGCACAAAAGGCTCCTCGTTTTACTTCACGGAAATCCTGTTTTGGGTCTTCTCGCGTGTTTTAGCTCTCGCGCCTGCCATGACGTCTGCCCTGATTGGGAACAGAAAATCCCTATAATTTTTTTATAACTGCAAGCAAATCTTATTGTTTTTACAGAAACATGTCCCAATCCAGTAGTTACGTTAGTTGTTAGATCCCATTTTGGTGTTCCTTCGTTCTGATTTATCCCCACGCTATAACACTTGGCTAAAATGGCTAGAATGATGCTCCTAGAAAGCAAAAAATAGAAGTGAACTTGCCCCAAAGTCATCAGCAATTTCCTTCTTGCAGAAATTCAGGTGTTGAGCTTTATAGTAAAAACAAAAAATGATGGGAAGCAGATCAGTTCTGTCACAACTTATAAGTACATAGACTTTTAAACAGTCAGGGAAATACACTGTTCATGGGACATCTGAATGAATATTTCCTTATAAGGCTGGTGCCTGTAAAATCACAATCAACTTGATTTGTCTGTTGTGGTCTTTATGAAATCGGCTGCTCTATAAAATACCAGGAATCTCTTCCTCATAAGTTAAAACATATTCCTGAAAATATATTGACTGTCGGAATCACTGCCTTTGGGGTAGATGAGACTGCTTTGAACTTTTTGATGAATTTTCTTTCCAATTTGTTATAGCCATATTTTGCATGAATCTTAGTTAGATTTTTATACTTTAAAAATGATTTCATTTGTATTTCTTTTACATAAGAAAGCAGACAAGGTTTGTACCTCCAAACTCCTCTTCTCCACAATAAATGTTTCCTTCTACCTTTTTCTTTCTAACCTCTGTCTTCACCTACATACCATTCAGTTCAGTTTTCTTTCCAAGATTTATTTTAATGTCAGCACCAACTTAGTTATTTTAAACAAAGGTAGATTGGCTGAAGTTGCTAAGACAGTGGAAAAGTTCAGGATGTTGTTGGGGAAGAGAGCTACATTCACAGTTATACAGAATGATATATGTGACTTTAATGAGGAAGCGCTGTACTGTGGGTGGAGTTAATGAGAATGTCTAGCTCAAATCTGGATACATCGTGGACATTTTTGTGGGTGAAATCGATCTTTTATCAGTCAAGTGAAATGGGCTCAGAGAGGATCTGTTTTAGTTATCCTTTCCATAGAGAAGAAAATTGGGTCTGGTGTGAAACAGGCTACCCAATTCATTATGAGCCTGGTTCATGCCACTGTGGTGTTGAGCAAATTCACCCTCCCTTGTGTCCAAAATCATGGCAATGCACTGTGTTGAATTTGATTCAACCAGTCACTCTCAACTCCAGCTGATGAATTGAATGAGGTGGGACTGAGTAGCTATTTGAATTGTTTTTCGTTCCTTCATTTTTTAATTATCTGATTGCCTGTGCTTTACGACCCTAAATATATTTTGGAAAAATATTTTCATCGACCCAAGTCAAATTCCTCAATTGCAGTTTTGGCAAATTTACATTTTCATCCTAATATTTTCTGCAGTATTCCTTTTATTAGTCATCTACTGGGATCCAAGGGTTACTACATTTATTAAAAATTGATAAAGTGGTAATAAACAGAAAATGAGAGTAAACTAGCAAGAAATGGAAATACAGTTTATTACAATAAGAACTTTTACAAATATGTAAAAAGAAAATGTTTAGCAAAGGTAAACGTGGGTCTCTTAGAGGTAAAGGCAAGAAAAATTATAAAGGGAAATAAGGAAATAGCAGAGATGTTAAACAAATATTTTGTGTCTGTCTCCACAGTAGAAGAGGCAAAGAAAAGACAAAGATACCGGAAATTATGAGGAACCAGGGTCTAATGAGAGTGAGGAACATAACGCAATTGATGTTGGGATAGATAAGGTAATGGAGGAATTAATGTGAATAAAAGGTGACAAACTCCCCGGGCCTGATGGCCTACCTCCTAAGGTTTTATAAGACGTGGGTGCAGAGATAGTGGATGTATTGGCTGCGATCATACAGATTTCTTAGGTTCTAGAACAGTCCCTGTGGATGAAAGGTAGTAACCATAACCCCCGATATCAGTAGTGGGGAAAATTCTAAAATCCATTGTTAAGGGCTTTGAAACATAACATGTAGAAAATCACAATATGATTAGGCACAGTCAACACAGTTTTATAAAAAGGAAAGCAAAATACTGCGGATGCTGGAAATCTGAAATAAAGTTCCAAAGGAGAGTCATATTGAACTCGAAACATTGGGCAGAATTTTCCCATTGGCGTGCGGGGGCGGGCCCTGCACATTGGCGCATAAAATGATGCATGGTGGCCTCGGGCGAGTGTCCCAATGTCACGGTGCACTATCGGGATATTTCGGTGGGTGGGTGCACGATGATCTCCGATGCATGCTCGCCATTAATTAACGGGCCCCTTAAGGCCCTTGAGGCAGCAATTGACGGTGATTTTTCAGGGCCCGTGCGATCTTCAGGTCGTCACACGGGCACAACAGGCAGGCAGATAGGACACATTGGTATAAACCTCATCCACGGGTTGGATAAGAGGGGTCAGTGGGGTCGCGAATGTGCTCAGTCAGATATTTAATTTGGAAAGTTACTGATACTTGCCCGTGTGAGCAGAAATACTTCAAAACTCAATTCAGCTGCTTGGACAGGGCTCACAACCTTCAGGTCAGGACTCTACAATGAAGATCGTTTTTGAGGCTTGCAGGTTTCAAGAAGCCTTCCCTTAGCCTGGGAATGGGAGTTGTGCTCTCCACTAGAGGCAGCTCCTCTGAGGAGGAAGGGAGGGCCAGAAGGGGGAGGAAGTCAGGAATGCCCATTCAGCCTCCAGGGGAGCCACCTTTGGGAGGTCAGGCACAAGCACAGGGGGCGCAGGGCCAACAGGAAGTGCAAGGCAGAAGGGACTGCAGAAGACGCCACTATCCTGCTGCCAGGGTTCACAGACGGCGAAGCAGCTACCTCAATATGTCTGAGGTGCAGTGCCAAAGGAGGCTCCACCTCTCAAGGGAGACAGTCAACTATATCTGTCAGATGATAGGCCCTGAGATCTCCGCTAACTGTGTGGGTGTGCACCCCATGCCAATGGCTTTAAAGGTCATAGCTGCCCTCAACTTCTTTGCCCCTGGCTCTTTCCAGAGTGGGTGATCTTTGCGGTGTCTCCCAGTCAGCTGTCCACACTTGTGTCAAGCAGGTCATAGATGTTATGTTCAAGTGTGCATTGACATTTATCCACTGCTGCTGGGACCAGGCCAGCCTGACACAGTGAGCCAGATGGCTGCTGGCTTCCCCCGTGTCCAGGGTGCTATAGGCTGCACACATGCGGCCATCAAGGCGCCAGCAGGTGAGCCCGGTGCCTTCGTCAACAGGAAGGGCTTCCACTCCATGAACGTGCAGATAGTATGTGATCACAGGATGCAGATTCTGCAAGTCTGCGCAAGGTACCCAGGCAGCTCCCACGACGCCTACATCCTCAGACACTCCCAGGTGCTGGGGCTCTTAGTGCTCCAGCCTGGCTTGATGGATGGCTGCTGGGTGACAAGGGCTATCACCTCAGAAGGTGGCTTATGAAGCCTCTCCGCCATCCAAGAACAGAAGCTGAGCAGTGGTACAATAGGAGCCACGGCTCCACAAGGGCTGTGGTGAAGAGAGCCATCGGTCTTCTCAAAATGCACTTCCGATGCCTGGACCATTCAGGGGCGCACTCCAGTACCCCCCAAGTCATGTGCTGCTGATAGTGGTTGCATGCTGTACTCTCCACAATCTTGTGCTGGAAAGGGGCGATGCTGTGGAGGAAGAAGATGTAGACGCAGTTGCTCCGGCTGCACACGATGAGTTCAGCAGTGAGTCCGAGGATGAGCACGCACAGGAGAATGATGAGGGGGTAGACGCTGAGCAAGGCATACTCCAGGGAGGCAGGGACACCCGGAGGGCTTTGATCCAATGAATCTTCAGCGAGAACACCATAGATGGACCTCCAACACATGCCAGGGCTGCAGGCTCCATACTCGATGCCTGAGTGCAAAATCTGCCTGGATAGCAACATTAACTATGTGCCTTGTCAATAAAGCTCACCTGCAGAGGAAAAGAGTCACCCTCAGCCATGGTCACATGTCTAAATTTAATGATATAACAAAATGAACTTAAGGAACCAAAATGACAAAGGTGTTAAACAGCACACCAACTAATCATAACCTCATTGCGGGGCAACACAAAAGCACCAGTGAGAACCCCGTGGTGTGCCCAAGGTGCCTTAAATTTACGCTTTCGGGTGCTACATCTAGGTGCTCCCCCATCGCTGGCACTGTCATCTGAGAAAGTCTGCTCACTCTGATGTTCTTTTGGCCTCGATAAACTTGGCGGCCGTCCTCTGGCCTGGGGAGCCTGTGTTGCCCCACCTGGGAGGAAGTGGCCAGTTCCACAGCTGGTATCTCCCCAGTTGTCGCAGCCTCATCAGATGCAATGGTCACTGGCAGAGGGGCAGTGGAGTTGCTGCCCTCATCCGGAGTACCCTGGGAGGAGCCCACAGAGATGACGGGCAGCTGCTGCACTGACATGAGGTCGCTTTGGACCTCCCTTCTCACCCTAGATGGATGGGCACCGAGCTGGGAAGCTTGGTGCCCAGACCACCTCCCACATTGGCACTGACCAGCTGAGGCCAATGCCGATGTGAGGGCTTGCTGGTCCGAGCATATCCCCAGGAAGCCTTGATTGTTCTCCTGGAGGAGCCTCTCCACGAGAGTCGCCACTGTCTCCATGCAGGAAGCATGGCATTCGGCCATGAGGCTCATTGCATTGGTGATGGTCCGGGTGGTCTCCTCCACCACGGAGACTAAGCCAAGCATTGCCTCACGTATCTCCGCCAGTTCCTCTCGCACACCCTGCTGGACTTCCATTGTTCGCTGCCTCGCAGACGACTCCAGAGGTACATCATCAACCACAGACTGAGCATGTGCCTGGCTCCTTGCAGTTCTCCGACTGCTGGCACCATGGGCACTCTCTGTCTCTGCTAGATCCTCCAATGACTGTGAAGTACCCTCACCGCTGTGCCCTGGGACACTAGCCGATGATCTAAGTCCCACCGAGGTGATAGTATCTCCGTTAATACCTGCCTGGCAGAGATGGTGTGACGCTGGTGGGTCAGAGAGTTCAGGACTCTCAGGTGTGAGAGGGGGCTCCTGTGCCTCCTCCTCCCGGCCCTGCTCCACTGATGCTGAAAGGAAGAACAAGGACATTTGATTAGTTAATGTGGAGACAATGTCAATGTGCCATTACAGAAGGATGCTTTAGTGACTGGAAGCCAGTGTCCAATGGCATACCACAGGGATCTGTGCTCGGTCCCCTGTTATTTGTCATTTATATAAACGACATAGATGACTATGTGGGGGGTTGGATTAGTGAGTTTGTGGATGACACAAAGATTAGCCGGGTGGCTGAGTGCCTTGGGCTACAGGAAGATATAAACGGGATGGTCAAATGGGCAGATAAGTGACAGATGGAATTTAACCCTAAAAAGTGCGAGCTGATACACTTTGGAAGGAGTAATTTGACAAGGAAGTATTCAATGAATGGCATGACACCAGGAAGTCCTGAGGAACAAAGGGGCCTTGGCGTGTGTGTCCGTAAGTCTCTGAAGGCAGAGGGGTATGTTAGTGGGGTGGTGAAAAAGGCATATGGGACACTTGCCTTTATCAATTGAAGCATAGATTACAAAAGTAGGGAGGTCATGTTGGAGTTGTATAGAACCTTGGTGAGGCCACAGCTGGAGTACTGTGTGCAGTTCTGGTTGCCACATTATAGGAAGGATGTGATTGCACTGGAGGGGGTGCAGAGGAGATTCACCAGGATGTTGCCTGGAATGAAACAATTAAGTTATGAAGAGAGGTTGGATAGACTTGGGTTGTTTTCGTTGGAGCAGAGAAGACTAAGGGGCGACCTGATCGAGGTGTACAAGATTATGAGGGGCATGGACAGGGTGGATAGGGAGCAGTTGAAGGGTCAGTCATGAGCGGACACAAGTTCAAGGTGAGGGGCAAGAGGTTTAGGGGGGATATGAGGAAAAACTTTTTTACCCAGAGGGTGGTGACGGTCTGGAATGCATTGCCTGGGAGGGTGGTGGAGGTGGGTTGCCTCACATCCTTTAAAAAGTACCTGGATGAGCACTTGGCACATCATAACATTCAAGGCTATGGGCCAAGTGCGGGTAAATGGGATTAGGTAGGTAGGTCAGGTGTTTCTCACACATTGGCGCAGACTCAATGGGCCGAAGGGCCTTTTCTGCATTTTGTGATTCTGTAATTATGCCCTCATTCTTCCATAAGCAATGGTCAAGCCATGTTGCAAACTTCAATCACTGAACATTCAGCACTGCCACGGCAGCTGGGACACTAATGGTGACCTCAGTGCTGGGCAAACACACCTGCCAGAGGCACCCCAGCCTCACCGACAGTGGTGAACCTGGGCTCATGGCGCCTCTCTAGATCGAGGGCCTCCTGCTTGAACCATATAATGATGGCCAACTGGGCGGGCCTTCTACCAGTCCTCAACCGCTCGGCAGCATTATTAGCATTCTTCTCCTGAAAAGGAGAGAAGAGAATTGATTAGTGCAACTTGTACCTGGAATCTCTTGGCTGCCATCCCACACATGGTGGGCTGCATTTCCTGCCATCAGCATATCATTATCAGGCCATTCTGCCAGGCTCTTGCACCCCCACTGGATTGTCCGTCCACATCGGCAGGAAAGCACACCGACGTGTTTCACAACAGCACAGAGGCGGTGTGCACTTGGCGGCCTGCACTTTAGGTGAACTGGAGGTGAGTGCACAGCAACGCTCTGCAGAGCTCTCCAGGGCTGCCTTTTGCCTTGCAGGCTTCAGGGGCGTTGGGGGGTCGGGGTTAAATGCTGCCCTGCCTGACTGGTGGCAGATCGGGATCAGGGGGCAAGTGCAGCCCTGCCTCTGAGGTGACCTTCGAGGGTGAGGGGGAGCAATTTCAGCCTTGTAGTTGAGGCGACTTGTGATGGGGGAATGGGCAAGGGCAGCCCTGCCATTGAATATAGCACACAAGCATTCGGGTTAGGGGGTGTAGGGTGGGTGCGGTGATAGGACTTTAGGGACGGTGCCTCTAGGTTCATCTTCAGGGGTTTCTTTGGGGCTTGATTAGAGGCCCTGAGGCATGGACTCTGTTGGCTGTTTGGCAGATGTGCCTGCAGAAGCAAGGAGAGATAATTAGTGCATGGAGGTGGCCTGTGAAAGAGGACACATCACTCACAGCATGGTTTTCTGATGGATGTCGTATTGCTGGATCCTCACTTGGTAGAGCAGAGCTGATCTCACCATCAGCACAGGACCGTCCAGATCCTCACTGACCAGCTGGATGGCTCTGTTTTCAAGGTCCATGAAGACCTTGATTTCAGGCATTCCTCCACCAGCCTGCTACCTCTCTCTCTTGTTGTAAGCCAGCTTGTCCTGCATGAATAGAGATGAAGAAAGTGTGAACAGGGTGCCTGCCAGGTCAGATGATAAGTATGCCTGGCCTGTGTGGGTGTTGAGTGGCCCCATAGACAGGATAAGGACAATGACGGTGAGTGTTAGAGAGTGAATGGAAATGTCTCTTTAACTGGCAGTGAGTGCGGGCCCTGTGGATGTGTGATGGGTTTGTGAGTGTGTGAGTTGAGTGATGGGATGAGTGACTTACCCTGGTGGAATGGAGGAGATCATTCATCCTCTTGCGGCACTGGGTGGCTGTCCTCTTTTGCAGATCTTTGGTACTGACCACCGCTGCCACCACCTCCCAAGCCAGGTTAGTGCTGTTGCTGCCCATCCTGCGGCCAGAGTGGGGTAGAGGACATACCAGCATCCAAAAGTGTCACTGAACCTGGGGGTTGCAGTCTTCTTCAGTTTCAGGGCCATGTCTTCCATGCAGCAGTGGCGAGCTGGAAGCACTGAGATGTGTGCTTGCAGCTGGACTTTAAACATGACGCCTAGCGTGATGCAGCATCGGGTTGATAGCAGGCAGGCGAATGAGAGCCCGCCCGCCATGGAAACGGTGTTTCCCGGGAGTGCATAACTAATGAGGCAAGTTCTGTACAAAACTGCATGAAAACCTGCCATCGCAGCTGATGGGACGAATGTTGTTTTACCCACCTGCTACCGCACTTAGTGCAAATTTGGGAAAATTCCACCCAGGTCCTCTTGGAGGTACAGTGTCAATGATGATGGCAAGTGTCAAAGAAGTCTGGTAAAGAGTGGAGCGATCTTAGAGACAAGGAAAAAGAGACACTGAAGAACCAATAGGCAGCAGATTTTCCAGCCTCATGTATTTTTTAAAAATGCCTGTTAAATTAGAGCTGAAGCTATGTCGAAACTGCTGATTATATGTGTTGGAGTTCCAGTTGACTAATAGACAATTAGTGCTATGAATTAATTTGCTTCATTTGATTACTGGGAGATGAATAAATTGGAACAAAAAAAATTACCATCCCAGGAAATATTGCCATTGAAGAATACAATTTCCCCTATATTATTTCGCACAAATTCTCATTTGTCTCCACAGAGCTTTTCATACCTCCTGGTATCTTTGTAACTAATGTTGTATTTAAGTGTCCTCAACCTATACACCATGAATTTTCCATGTTTTTTATTTTGGAATATTTGCCAAATTTATAGCAGATTATATTTCTCCTCCATAGTTCTGTCAAAGAGCCAGATTGTCTCTTCAAAATGCTAGCTTATGATTTGAGTATTTCCATCATTTACTGTTTTTATTTTAAATTTTACCTCTTCAGTTAAGAAAGAGTTTGATTGAGGCATGATTGCACTTTGCTCCAATTCTGTGTAGTATAAAGTTATTGTGCCATTTTATTAATGCTAGCATTTGTAACTGGTATGAGCTGTGGCCCAGTTTGTAGCATATTTGCCCTGGAGTGTGAAGGCTGTAGGTTCAAGTCCCACTCCAAGAGTTGAGCACAAAAATAAAGCCTAACATTCCTGCATGATATGGTGATTTTTTTTTATTCATTAATGGGATCTGGGCGTCGCTGGCTAGGCCAGCATTTATTGCCCATCCCTAATTGCCCTTGAGAAGGTGGTGGTGTGCTGCCTTCTTGAACCGCTCAGTCTGTGTGGTGTGGGTACACTCACAATGCTGTTAGGGAAGGAGTTCCAGGATTTTGACCCAGCGACAGTGAAGGAATGATGATATATTTCCAAGTCAGGATGGTGAGTGGCTTGAAGGGGAACTTCCAGGTGGTGGTGTTCCCATCTATCTGCTGCCCTTGTCCTTCTAGGTGTTAGTGGTTGTGGGTTTGGAAGGTGCTGTCGAAGGAGGCTTGGTGAGTTCCTACAGTGCAACTTGTGGATGGTACATGCTGCTGCTACTGTGCATCGGTGGTGGAGGGAGTGAATGTTTGTGGATGGAGTACCAATTAAGCGGGCTGCTTTGTCCTGGATTGTGTCAAGCTTCTTGAGTGTTGTGGGAGCTGCACTCATCCAGGCAAGTGGTGAGTATTCCATCAAACTCCTGACTTGTGCCTTGTAGATAGTGGACAGGCTTTGGGAAGTAGGAGGTGAGTTATCGCTGCAGGATTTCTAACCTTTGACCTGCCCTTGTAGCCACAGTATTTATATGGCTAGTCCAGTTCAGTTTCTGGTCAATCGTAACCCCCAAGATGTTGATAGTGGGGGATTCAGTGATGATAATGTCTTTGAATGTCAAGAAGTGATGGTTAGATTCTCTCTTGTTGGAGATGGTCATTGCCTGGCAATTGTATGGCAAGAATGTTACTTGCCACTTGTCAGCCGAAGCCTAGATATTGTCCATGTCTTGCTGCATTTTGACATGGATTGTTTCAGTATCTGAGGAGTCTCGAATGGTGCTGAACATTGTGCAATCATCAGTGAACATCTTCACTTCTGACCTTATGATGGAAGGAAGGTCATTGATGAAGCAGCTGAAAATGGTTGGGCCTAGGACACTAACATGAGGAACTCCTGCAGTGATGTCCTGGAGCTGAGATAATTGACCTCCAACAACCACAATCATCTTCCTTTGTGCTAGGTATGACTCCAACCAATGAAGAGGGAAAGAAGTGAGGGGCTAGATGGTTGCTTGCCATTCAGAGGCTAGGCATGCAAGATTTGACCGTACCGACTTTCTGAAGGTACAAATATCCTGTTCAGCCAGCAGATTTGCCAGCTCCAATGGTGTCAGGTCTTGCTATGCCACAGGCTTCCATTTTTTCCTGGTTGATCTGGGTGAGGGCCACAATGACTAGTGTTCTACTGTAGGTTTCACTTTCTACCTTCTGTATTGTGCTTTGCTGCGTAAGAAAAAGAGAGAATTTTGAGTGGTTACTGATAAGGTAAGTGCACATATATGGGGCTTCTGGCACATAAGCTGAGAAGTTCAATGTAATAGCACCCTCTTGTGGCCATTTGTATATGTATGTATATATAGTCAAACCAGAATAAACTCATTTTCAGTTGGGTACTTTGAACACTCTGTGCTGCACACACCATATCCTGCCAAGATATCACAGTCTGGCAATGACGTAGGATTGATTTCCTGGCCAAACAAATTTTGGTTGGAGAAACTTCTAGCAAACCAGTAAAGGGATTGAGTATTTTTTTGGTGAGAAGTAGTTTTAAAAATCGAGTCTTATTGAAAGGCTGTTTGTACACATGAGTAGACTGACCTTTGAAGATGGCTGCATGAATAGGTGTTATTGATGATTGGGGAGAGTACAATCATGGTTAAGATTCTTTCAATGTGCATGTGGAGTGGCTGGAGATGCTTTTCACTCTAATAATTTCCTCCAAGATGCTGATAATCCAGCTGTTAATCAGGTAGTGGGGGAAAGGAAACGGGGTGATATTTCTGACTGAAGCCAGCCCAGGAGTGTATGAAGCACTCCAGAATTTGCTCGCTCCTGCTAAATCAAAGAACACACCACTGTTGGACATTTTATGTAAGCTTGAGCAGCGCTACAGTTCCGAGCCATTGGAGATTGCAGAAAGTGATCAGTTTGGAACCAGGAATCAGTCGCCCAGTGAGGACATTGGAGAGTATATCATGGCTTTGAAAAATCTGTCCATTCATTGTAATTTTGGAGAATCTCAAGAGAGAGCATTGTGGGATAGATTTGTGTGTGATTTATAAAGTGAATGCATTTGCAGTAAGTTGCTGACATTGCCAAAGTTAACTTTAGCTTGCCAACAGCATTGTCCATGGACATGGTGGAACATGACTCAAGAGAAGTCATAGTTAACAACGGCCGTCATCTCCTGAAGTAAATAAGCTGCAGCTGAGTAAACAGAAGGCTCTAACGACAGCCGTTAGTAGTAGCAGAGGTACTAAAAAAATCACGTTACCGGTGCTGATACCTGAATTGTCCATTTGTGAAGGCAGAATGTTGCAGCTGCAAGAAGAATTAAAGGTCACCCTGCCAAGGCATGTCGAAAGAATGTAAATAGAGAAAAAGTGTTGGCTGGAAGAAACGGCAGTCAATGCATACGGTTATCAAACAGCATCAGGTCGATGAAGTCGGAACTGCCTGAAGTCTCTGACTCTAAATCAGAGTTGGAGTTTTACCGGAGGGTCCCAGGAAGTTGAGACCCATACGATCTGATGTCTAATGGAAATTCACAGGGCACTGTAGTTTTTTTGGAGGGTCTGAGGAAGCAGGGGAAATGCCCATCAGAAGTTTAAACTTCCCGGTAAGTCCCATGGAGTCATTGCATTGGGACTTCCCAGGGGTCTGGTAGTG
Source organism: Cetorhinus maximus (assembly GCF_964194155.1). Taxonomy (NCBI): domain Eukaryota; kingdom Metazoa; phylum Chordata; class Chondrichthyes; order Lamniformes; family Cetorhinidae; genus Cetorhinus; species Cetorhinus maximus. The sequence goes on from NC_135880.1 coordinate 56,398,783, forward strand.
TATCTTGGGGGGTATGTCCGGTCTCTAACTATTCGGAGATCAGAAGATCTAGGAAATTATCTCTAAAGTAGAACAGAGTAATTGGGCTACTCCCATAGTAGCAGCACCAAAGTCAGATGGTAGTGTAAGAATATGTGAGGATTATAAGATAATCATAAATCAGATACTAAAATGTAATCCACTTGATATTTGCCAAATGTGGAGGGTCTGTTCACAACGTTGTCAGGAGGCCAGATTTTTTCAAAATTAGATCTGACAAATGCCTTCCTGTAACATGATTTAGACAATAAGTCTAAAGATTTTTTGGCCCCATTGTGGCAGGACCCACCGCAGGAGATTTGGCAGCCCAGCGGAAAGTCCATTGACTTTCAAGGGGACATGATGATCCCGCTGGCGGTCTGGGCTGGAAAAGTCCCATGCTAAGTCATATTTGACTATTACTACACACATGGGTCTATTTCGGTTTCATACACTGCCATTTGGTGTTTCTTCAGCCCCAGAATTTTTCAAGAAGTAAGGAATTAAATTTTGCAAAGAATTCAGGAAGCAGTGTGCTATTTGGATGACATGCTTATTTCAGCTTCAAACAGGCAGACCCATAATGACAGACTAAATAAGTTGCTCCAACGCTTGCAAAAGCGTGGAGCTCAGACAAAGGCACACAGATGTGAAATGTTTCAAAACTCTGTAAAATATTTACAGGGGAGGCTGTGTGTCAATAAAAAGCCGATTACCACCACAAATTACTTATGGGCATATTGAACTTTTTTAGGAAGATCTGTGTGTTTTTAAAGAAATGTGAGCGAGGACACTGGGAAAAAGATGGCAGATAATGTAAAGTGACCACTTTCCTATGTGGATTATACTGACAGACCTGTCCTGACAGAACACGGAATGTCGCACCTGAAAAGGTATCATGACCTTCTTCAAGCAGAGATACGTAAAAGGGAGGTAGGAAAGATGCAAAAGATTGAACTTAAACCTCCTGTAGTTGTGGAGACAAAGGCTGATTACCATGTCTCAGCAGGCATCTGAAATTCGTTGCCTGTTGATTTATATCTCAGGATAAATGGTCAGAGATGAAAAGAACATGGACTCTGGGTGTGAGTCTAACAATGGACCTCAGTTTTGTTCAGAACAGTTTTCTAATTTCATGAAAATGAACAGAGCAAAACACATTCAAGTTCTACTGTATCATCCTGCTTCCAAAGGAGCAGCAGAGCACACAGTACAAATTATTAAGCACGCTCTTGTTAAGAAAATGCTAGATACAAATTGGAAGAAATATCAGTTGTCTTTGAATCACAAACTGGTGAATTTTTTGTTTTTTGTACCACACCACACGCTATTACCAACAGAATGCCAGAGGAATTGTCTCGTAGAAGACAGCCTAGATGAGGTTTTCATTGCTGAAGCCACATTTAGCAGAGTCAGTAGAAGAGAAACAAAGCAAGCTGACAGAGAGTCATGATAGGGGTACAGTGAGAGAAAGAAGCCTGAAGTTGAACCAGAAAGTTAAAGTGAAAGACCATCATCATAAGTGGTTGAAGTGGTTACCAAGGCAAGTTATAAAAATATATGGTCCTCGCACATATTTAAGATGTTTGGTAGTGGAAAGATTAGGTTTGTACATTTATATCGTGTTTTACCTTCAGAGGTTCACAGAGAAGAAGGGATCTGGGAAGAGTCAAATGAGTCTGATGAATTGAATAGTTTGAATACAAGTCAGGTATTAATAAGTTACTCCAAAACAAGTCGTGCCTGATGCCAGTTCAGATGTGAGTCAGAGTCAGACAGAATGCCTGATGAAATGGAAAATTCAATTGAAGGTCAAGGGCAATCAGCCTTTGTAGGAAAAAATCTCTCCTCAGACTCAAGCTCAGCTGGGTCACAGTCCTTCCCCAAACTCTGAAAAGTTTGGGACAAGAAAGGAGGTATCCTCTTAGGACTAGGAAATCAGTGGTTAAGTTGGATTTGCAAATAAATGAAAAACAAGAAATGTATATAAGAACATAAGAAATAGGAGCAGGAGTAGGCCATTCGGTCCCTCAAACCTGCCCCGCCATTCAATAAGATCATGGCTGATCTGCCCTAGGTCTCAACTCCTCTTTCGTGCCAGCTCCTCATAGCCCTCAAATCCCCGATATTTTTAAAATCTATCTACCTCCCCTTTAAATATTTCCAGTGACATAGCCTCCACAAGTCTCTGGGGTAGAGAATTCCAGACATTCACTACCCTCTGAGAGAAAAAATTCCTTCACATCTCAGTTTTTAATGAGTGTCCCCTTATTCTGTAACTATCTTCGAGTTCAAGAGTCCCCCACTAGTGGAAACATCTTCTCAACATCTACCCTGTCAAGCCCCCTCAGAATCTTGTATGTTTCAATAAGATCACCCCTCATTCTTCTAAACTCTAATGAGTGAAGGCCTAACCTGTTTAGCTATTCTTGATAAGTCAACCCCTTCATTCCAGGGATCAGTCAAGTGAATCTCTTTTGAATTGCCTTCAATGCCAGTATATCCTTTCTTAAATACGCGGAACAAAACTGTACATAGTACTCTAGATGCGGCCTCACCAACACCCTGTACAGTTGCAACAATACTCTATTTTTAAACTCCAACCCCCTAGTAATACAGGCCAAAATTCAATTTGCCTTCTTAATTACTTGCTGCACCTGCATGGTAACTTTTTTGTGTTTCATGCACAAGAACACCCAGAACCCTCTGTACTGCACTTTTTTGGAGTCCCTCTCCATTTAAATAATAGTCTGCCTTTTGATTCTTCCTACCAAAGTGCATGACCGCACACTTTCCTACATTAGACTCCATCTAGGTATAGAATTCCATGTATAGAATTTGAACATTGTGTAACAGTCTCATTAATGAGGGAGGGGTGTAATAGTACCCTCTTGTGGCCATTTGTGTATGTATGTATATATAGTCAAACCAAAATAAACTAGTTTTCAGTTGGGTGTTTTGAACTCCATGTGCTGCACACAGTATCTTCTCTGTCCTGCAAAAATATCACAGTCTAGAACCAAGATATTGGGACAATGTGACTGTGTGAATTGAGGAAGGGATGGCAAGAGATGTTGTAGGTTGTGCCATTGACACCAGTTGAGTAGAACATGTCATTAGTGGAAGATGTGGAAGCAGCAGGCAGCAGGTGAGTGTGCTTAACACATGAGCACAATATATGTATGGTGGTGAAGGAGGTGACAATTGCTCTTGTGATTGGTGGTGAAGAATGTGACAATTGCTCTTGTGATTGGTGGTGAGGGATATGATGCAGTGGTAGTGATGGGTCTGAATGCTGGAGAAGAGTCTGTAATCAATTACAGTGTAAAAGAGGGGGAAAAGATTGGCTGTACTCACTTTGCTATTCTTGTGAGGTCACTTAATTTCTTGTGGCACTGGATCTAGGATCTTATGGTGGTGTTTCTGTTGTGAACTGGAGGCTAGGGAAGAGTACTCCAATGAACTCAGGTGAAAGAAAACACTTTGGTGAAGTGGTGGCAAAAGGAAAGGTAGTGTTAATTTCAAATGTCATGTGATCATCCATTGGTGCACCTGAACCCACCACTGGAAGGCTCTGGCCATTTTAAGGGCCAAGCTTCATTGCCGCTGTGGTGCTAGACAAGTGCCCAGGCACTGCAGCTCACCGCCTCTGGGCCAGAGTGAAATGTGCAGCAAACTGGAGGCCATAGGAGGGAAAAGCAAGAAAAACCTGTATTTATATAACACTTTTTATCATCTCAGGATGTCCCAAAGTGATTTATTCCCAATGAAATACATTTTGAGGTATGGTGATTGTTCTAAGATGGGAAATGCAGTGACCAATTTGCACATAGCAAGGCCTCACAAACAGCAATGTGATAATGACCATATGATTTGTTTTAATGATGTTGGTTGAAGGATAAATATTGGTCAGGACACTAGGGATAACTCCCTTCTCTTCTTCAAAATAGTGTCATGGGATCTTTTAAATTCAACTGAGAGTGCAGTGGGGCAGGCAGTTTAATGTCTCATCAAAAGGCATCACCTTCGCCAATACAGCACACCCTCACTACCCCCCACAAAGATAGCAGGAAGGTATGTCTCAGGGGAAGAGACTAGATTATTCATCCAGTGTCCAAAAGAGCACTCCTGAATCTCTTGGTCCTTCAAAAATAATTTTAAAAGTTTTGTGTCTCTTCTGCTGTACTGTGCAGTAAAACTGGGCAGAGCAAACATGCTGAAAATTCTGCTTAGCTGTCAGTAAAGGTTGCACTCTGTACACAAAGCAGTTATTCCCAATTTACTGTGATGTAATTTCAAACACAGAACAGAATTTTGACAGTGAGTTTAGACTTGTCAGGTTCTTTGTTCTCCTGAGAGGGCTGATCACCCAGCTATTTATGCACAAAATAACATGACATTAAAGCAAAAGTTGACAGAATTCTATTTTTTGCCATAATATGACTACATTAAATTGCTGTGTACAATAATATCCAGAAAATGTCATGTTATTCCAAAACAAGGGAGTTTGGTTTTATATCGGCTTTAGTGAGCTACATCTCCTAGTCACTAAACTATGCAGTGTATTTTGAGTTGCACAAATATAAAAGGTACTGATCAACCTACTGCATAGAAATTAATATTTTAAAGAATATTTTAAGCAAGCGGTCAAGGCAGCTTTTATAAAAATATAAAGGGATGCGACTTTCCCAGTTGGAATTCTTCCACCTGTATAATTCACATCATTCTGAACCTTGTTCGGTGTAATTGGGATCGGTAGCGCCAGCGCGTGCACGCTCTTGGCCTGAGTCACACCAATGCCATATTGGTGAGGATGTTAGTGCGTGTGCAGTGAACAGCTGCTGGACTTATGCAGAGCAGGCAAGTCATAAGTCATTCACCGTGCAACCTTGATTTGACACCAGCAGTTTCATTCCAGCCAATTCCTCTTAATCTTGCACCACTGAATACATATTTGGCAGCAGGAAGGATTCCACACCCGAGCTATTTAAAACAATCTTTGACTAATTTCAGGTTAGTTGCTGATTGATTTTGTCTGTTTGTTGCTATGGTTCTACAAGTGTTTAGTGCTTTCTGTAGTCGTTTCAGTAGCAAAGGTCCACAGGGAGTTGTGTGGAAAGTGCTGAAGGGGATTTTGCGGACTTCAAGGCTTCTGCACAAACCAGTTGCTCAAACTACATAAGTGCATTCACAGCCATTCCTCTTGGGATACAACATGCCTTGGAGAATAAACAAAGATCTAGTAGAGCAGGACAAACTGCTGGAAGACGAAGGCAGGAAGTTGAGGAGAAGGGCTCTCAGCAGAAAGCCATACTGATACCTGGAATGAATGAGTTGTCTTATGAAGATAGGTTAGACAGACTGGACTTTAGAAGAGTTGATTGAAGTATATAAGATCCTGAACAGTCTTGACAAGGTGGACCTGGAAAGGATGTTTCCTCTTGTGGGTGAGTGCAGAACCAGGTGCCACTATTTTAAAATTAGGGTCGCTCTTATAGGATAGAGATGAGGAGATTTTTATTTTCTCTCAAATGCTTGTGCAACTTTGGAATTCTCTGCCTCAGAAGGTGGTGAAGGTGGGGTCACTGAATATTTTTAAGGCAGAGTTAGATAGATTCTTGTTAGGCAAGGGAATCGAAGGGTATCAGGGGTAGATGGGAATGTGGAACTCGAAACACAAAACAGATGAGCCATGATCTTATTGAATGGCGCAGCAGACTCGAGGGACCGAATGGCTTAATTCTGCTCCTATTTCATATGTTCGTAAGTTCGTATGTTCATATATCTTCCCAGGGTGTTCAAGGAGAATTCTCCTACCTGAATCTCAACAAGGAACAATATCTGAGATGTCTGTGCTTCAGTAATGACACCCTCACAGAAATCTGCCATCTGCTGTAGCCACAACCGACACTGACACAAAGGCTGCATTCTGGCCTGATGCCTGAGGCAGTCCCTGTACAAACAGAAGTGGCCCCAAATATGCCGGGCCCCAGTATGGCTGAGACACCCAGAGGAAGAAAGCCATGGCCATCTCATGCACCAGAGCAAGAAAGGCAGCAGCCTGCCTCCACATCAACTCCAGGCACAGGGAGAGAACACCATTGAAGTAACTGTAAGAGAGCATGAAAATGACTTGACTAGCACTTGGGATTTCATTGAGTGATCATTTGTTGACTGCAAAACATTTAATGTTTAATGAGAGTTAAATGTTTTGACATTCAATGTATGATGACTCGTGATCTTATTTTTATGCAACAGATGATAGTGACCAGATGTGGAATCAAATAAATGGATTATATGTAAAAGTGAGGGTCTTATGAGTGTCTGTATTGACAGAAGGCCATAGTATTATTATGGATGTTGGTGGTGGGGGGTTGATTTAAACAGTACTAATTTATCTTCTCACCACCCATCCATAAACAGAAAGGTGTTTTGATTTGATTCCCTCTTTATAAGTGGTGGCATATCTCCCAGCCCCTTGGTTTTGGTGTGATCCAATTTTCTATTAATAACTCCACAGCAAACCTGAGATAGGATGAACTCAAAAGGTTAGTTTATTCAAAATGTGAAAGGAGGGTCGCGACACTGCCTCCACACTCAGACAGTAAAAGGAGGGATAGAGAAAAGGTTTTACAGTACAGAGACCACAGAGAAAATAAATATTGGTCCACATGAATTCCAGAGTCCAGAATCAAAGTCCAAAGAGGTTTTCCTTTATGTTGGCTGAAAACTGATGTTGTAGAATTCACTTTTCCGGTGGTGTGGACTTCACCTAAAAGGATTGTTTCATCTCTGCATGTCTGCCTTCTAGGTGATGGTTCAGAATTTCCAGCAGAAGCAGTGTGGAAGCCAAGTCTTCCACCTGGGCAGAGCTCCTTGTCTGTGAGGCTGCTAGTTAGATGATAAAAACCAGAATGAGCTTTCCAGTTCAGCAAGGCAATATTACTTGTTCCACAAGCCAGGGTCCATGTTACATGACCCCCCACCTGTCCACCATATCTTTGACAAAGAATGTGTATCCATTGTCTGGATTCCAAAGACTGTCAAATGCCTCAGCCATTAGGAATTGAAAGGAAGGTTGTGGGGCATCTTTGTCTCAGCTAAAGATCCATCTTGTTCTGGCCAGCCTGGATTATGAAGTGCAGATGGCCTTTGTATAGCCCTCTTTGAAGTTGGGCGGTACAGTTCACAGGTGATCGTTAATGGCTCCTTAGAGATAATAAGGTGCGAGTTTTCCCAAACCTACCAAGTAGCTTCTTTTGTTCGGGGTGGTCACAGGCAGACATAGATTCAGCCATTTAAAGGCCTTTGTTCAATTTAACATTTTAGAAATAGCAATGAGCATATCTATATACATATTATACAAGTATACAGTGCGAGATCTTAGTCCCTCATGGTATAAAATGCTACCAGGTACATAGAGATGCTAAACTCTTATTAAAGGTCAGAAAGTCTGCTTCTGGGAGAGAATTTCTTGATTTAGTGGTCCCTTGTACTTGTTTCATGTTTCATGTGAAACTTCAGCTGATTAGAGAATCGTGATCCTCACTGCTACGCATATCACTCTACTGTGAGCTGGGCCCTGAGGTGCATCTTCATTGGTTGGCACCTATTGAGGTACCTCACTCCATCCACCTTCTATGAGGATATGGCTCACTCGGTGTCTCCCTCAGTGTCTCCAGCTCTCCTCCCCTCTGGAACACCAGATTGAGCAATGTGCAGCATACGGCAATGATACAGAATAATCTTGAGGGTGTGTATTGGGGGTCCCTTTGATCTAAATCACATCTTCTGAATGTCAATAACCTGCTTGCTGGTGGCTCTTGCAGTCATATGGCAGCGGTTGTATGTATCATCTGCCCGTGTCCTTGTCCACCACCTTGTCTGGCCATAGGGAAGCAAATGTGGCAGTAAGTATGGTGCAATTTGTTTGGGTGATGGGGCTGTCATTGTTGCATAGATGGTAGTGTGTTCAGGGTGAGCCTTGCAGCAGTGCTAAGTCTATGAGGACACGATTGAGCATATGAATGTCAGATACGAGTCTTTATTGATAGTGTTATGATCAGGTGAGAAAGGGTAGAATTGCACCCCTCTTTTCCCACTCCTCATTTGTCTGCAACAGATTTTTAAAAGAATATGCTGGTCAATTCAGTGAATGTTTAACTGCCCAAGTGCTGTGAATGTAAAAGACACACACATACAGGTTTTCTTATAGGTTTATAAAAGAAATGACAAAATATTTATTGTACTTAACACCCAATCTAAATAAAAATAATAAAAATGCTCCAAATCTCTCACATAGATGCACTCAAGCATTCTCACACACACGCGTGCATGCAAAATAAGTTACAAAGTGGAAGGATAGGTTAATTAGTTTTTAAAAGTCCAATTAAGTCAATGGAATACGGACCTTGTAGATTGATGACTTGGATGGTTTCAGACTGGGCCCAGTGGTAATTCTGCGACGAGATGATTTAAAGATCGGTAGTTTCTATTTGATCTCTTGGAATCAGCAGCTGCTGGGTTGATTTTTAAATGATGCCTGTGGCAGATAGCTGGTCAAACAACAGACAGGGCTCAAGCTTGCAGGATGGATGGAGAGAGAGAGAGACCTCTCAGGGTCCTTCTTCATCTGCGACTCTTCTTCTGCTATGGCTGGCCAGGAGAAAAGCAGTTCCATGAAACACAAAAGAGGGTTAGTTGGCTCATCACATGATCCCCTCTCACCAACTGACTAGTTACCCCAAAAATGGTCATAGCAAGTTGATTGGGCCTGAATTTTATCTTTGGCGGTCCCAGGAGCAGCCGGGAAATGGACCGCCGACCACAATCGGCCCTCAACTGCAAATTCACGCTGGCTGGCCAATCAACAGCTAGCCAGCGTGAAAAGTGCACTGAAAAACTCAGCGCTGCCAGGGTGAGGGTGGGAAGAGGGTGGGCAATGATGTCACAGCAGGCGCGGGTGAGCGCTGCAAGAGAGCTCTCTGTATACAGACAGCTGCCTCAGGGAGCTGCAGACATTCAAGTGATGAAATAAAGGTTTAAAAAGCTGCAAAAAAATGTCCATGCATCACAATGACGCACCAGAAAATATACCTTATAAGAATGTTGTCCACAGATATTTATTTTTATTCTATTTCATAATGGAGATTTCATCCCACCCTTGGATGAGGTTTGAAGAAAAATGTAAAGGCCACCTGGCCGATTTGTCCATCCGCCAACCATAAAGTTGGATGGGCCATGAACAATCGGAGACAATTGCACCTTTAATGAGCTTGTTTGCCCTCTTAATTGTCGGCCGGCGCGCCTCCGGCTTTTTCACGTGCCCACCCCGCGAAATATCGCACGAGTGCCCGATGAAATCAGGACGCTCGCCTGATGTCATTTTGTGCGATTTTATGCCTGATCAGGTCAGGCCCGCGCCTCCCCACGGGCCATAAAATTCTGCCCATGGTTTAGACATGATTAGATTATGGCTGAATGAGTTTCTTTCTCAGCCAGGAACCAATGTCCAAAATGATTATACCTACTGGCTTGTTCCCCATCCAATTGAGTATACAGATGCTGTCTGGATGTTGTGTGAATAGATCAGGAGATGGGGTCATTCACATTCCTCCAAGATGATTGTCTTTGATGAATTCTTCCAGACAGCCTGACTCCATTTTTAATGGCTTTGCAATTTGTAGGGTGCAGTTATACAAATGTTCAGCAATCTTAGAATCTGCTGTTTTAAGTCACTGAAATGCCATTGTTCAGTCTTTTAAAACTCAATCAGTGGTTTCAGCCCAAGAAATAAATGAAGTCATTTTGGATATAAAACATAGGCATCTGAGACTGGTGGTGCAATAGTAGGATATGGCATTTGCAGATGCGTTCACTACCGTTGACCCATTGAATGAAGTCATTGAATCTCTTTTACCACGGCATTCAGGTTATTGGGCTTAACTCCAGGTATTGACCTCCACAGCTGTCTGGTCCCACTGCCTTCTAAGAGTATATCTGGAGGGCCTCCTGGCCCCTGTGGATACAAGATATCTCTCTTACTTTCCACCTCTCCCATCAAGGCCTCCAGTTTGTGTCTGAAAATATGAGAGCCCACTCACTCCTATGTTGTACCATCATTTATTATTTCACAAGTTACATTCAACTTCTGCAGGATTACCAGCACCTGCTCCAGCCACAATGCACCTCCTCTTTAAGAGATGCAGGCTAGCCTTAAGCAGTGCATGTTGGCTTTAATGGTGCTAGCCACTCCTAATGTTGCCTCGCTGCTCAGGTAACCAGGCAATCAATAGCAAAGTTAGCACTGGTTGAACACTGAAATCATTTAAAACATCATGAAGTTGGTGTTCTGCCCGCAATGAAGTCAACAGGTGCAGGGTAATCGCTCATTGCGGTCCCTGCATCCATTCTTGGGGACTACTGAATTTAGTCCCCATAGTATATTTAAAGCAGCTGTTTGTACTGGCAGCCAATAGAGTTGATCTATCTGCTGCACAATGACATGCACAAGCATTTAGATCAGGGCACCTCTTCCTGTAGAAGCAAAGACTATCACAATGTGAAGCTTTCATCTACTTGATCTTTCTAAGCCACCCAGGAGGTATTTGTTACATCAGGCTGCTTGCAGTGCATGCATTTATCAAGCCAATAGCAAACGCCATGTTTAGAAGGAGCAGTACCTTTAACTCCTCTGTGGAGAGGAGGCATCAGCTGGATGTAAAGTTTTCCCTAGGAAACAGATTACTTCACAAGCAAAACATCATAGATTTCACTCATGTGGGCATCAGTGATCTTCATATTAACCTCAAAGCCTTCATGAACAGAGAGCGTTTGCAATCAATTACTGTTTAGATGGTCTTTGATCATAGGAATGTTATCAAAGAAGTAACCATGATGACTTCACTGTGTTGTATTTCATGCTTCTTGTATTATTTGAAGGAAAAGAAACATTGGCTGGATGGTCCTTAAAACACAGCTGTCCTCTGCATGCCTAATCCCCTAACAGCAGATGAGCATGATAGACTTTATCTCAGCAACTCTTTTTAAGGTTTACTGTAGAGATGTACGACCGAAAGGCTTCTTTAGTTGAACAACAAACTTTATTTACAGAGTTGCAGGCCTCTAGCAAGGCTATAGTACAGAATGTAGACTAGGAAAACTCTGCCCCTTATAAGCTTCCCCGTGCTTAGTTCTGAGTGGCTGTTCTGACCACATGACCTTTACTCAGTAAGACTGGCCTCAAAGCAACAATCACCACATCCCTCCCCTTTTAATTCCTTGTTTTACATTCCTTATTTACACAAATTGCTTTATACAGGTGAATAGAAAAGAATATTAAAAATTTTAGAAATAATCACACAGGCACTTTGTCATGAATTCAGATTATACACAGGTCCAGTAATTACAAATCAAGTTGTTGAGGGTGTTTTTTGTTCTGGGCAGAGCAGCATCATTCTATAGCCTGAGGCTCTCCTATAGGATCGACACTAACAGGAACAGCGATAATGGGTATTTATTTTGGCACAAGCAGTTCATCACTATTTTATTCAATGGAGACATCAGTTATGTCTATAACAAGTCGATCAGGTACTTCGGTGCTTATGGGTTTGATAACATTCCTTGGTAACACTGACTGTGGAAGCGTCTCCCTGCTCCTCAGGTGATCTACGTGTTTACGAATGAGCCGGCCTTCCACGTCTACTTGGTATGAAAGTGGTCCGGTCTCACGGGCAATAATTCCTGGGATTCAACTTGGACCACTATTGCAGTTTCTTACATATACAGCTTCATCTACCATAAATTTCCAAGCTCTAATTTGCAAATTGTAGCTTGTTTTCTGATTACCTTGGTTCTTCTCTACCCTCCCTGTCAAATTTAGAAAAACGGGTCTCAGCCTCATTCTGAGACGACACTTCATAAGCAGTTCTGCTGGTGGAACTCCCATTGTTGCATGTGGAGTTGTGCGGTAGCTAAGATGGAAGTGTGAGATTTTGGTTTCCAAGGTTCCTCCCGATAATTTTTTTAGTCCTGACTTGAAAGTTTGGACGGCCGTCTCAGTCCTTTTGATGCTGGGTGATGAGGTGCAGTTCGAATGTGTTTAATGCCATTTAGATTGGTGAAGTTTTAAAATTCAACACTTGTAAATATGGCTCCATTGCCTGATACAATAACTTCAGGCAGTCAGTGAGTCGAAAAGCATTTGCGTAACCTTTCGATGGTAGCAACGTAGGTGATTCCACCTCAAAAATCTCCATCCATTTTGAGTGGGGGTCGATTATGAGCAAAGACATTGTGCCTGGGGATGGACCCATGTTGTCTATATGGATCCGCACCTATTGTCGGCCAGGCCATTCCCAAGGGTGCAGGGAGCTGAGGCTGGCAACATCTGTTGCAATTGGCCCTGTTGACAGTGCTTGACTAACTTCTCGATGTCAGCATCTATACCAGGCCGCCACACATAGTTCCTGGTAAGCATTTTAATTTTAGAAATGCCAGAACGAGTGCTGTGTAATTTGGTTAGGAGCCGTCCCCTGCCTGGTACTAGAATGACTACTCTTGCTCAAAGAAGACAAGGCTATCCTGATGATAGCCTCGGCAAGGATTCAGCGACGGGCATTAATTCTGTCCGCATACAAATACACGTTCAAGCACCGACCTGGGAATCACATAACGAATGCAGGTGCCCTTAGCCACCTATCCTTGAAAGAAAGCACCTCGTGTACTCCTGTACCCCAAGAAATCACCTACGTTGCATGCTACCATCGAAAGGTTACACCAGAGAATGATGCCACCCTGACAACTCAATTCATATTTGCCCTTGCATTGAATCTTTTAGACACATTGCCCATCTGTGTGAAGTAGATCAGGAACTGACCCAATCGAGATACACTTTTGTCCAGATACTTACAGGGTGGGCCAGTCTGCAAGGAAACGAAACCATTTTTTTACCCGCAAATACCCGCTAAGGGCGTGGAAAGTGCATTTCTCCTTTTTTAGGCGGACTCCAGCTTCCAGAAATCTTTTTAATACTTCCTCTAAATTTGCTAAATGCTCGGCCTCTGTCGATCCAATTATGAGGACACCTTCAAGGTGTATTACAACCCATGTTAATCCCTGCAGCAAACTCTCCATTCTCCTTTGAAATATTGTACATGCTGAGGACACTCCAAATGGTAGGCGCATACACTAGAATAGGCCTTTGTGTGCGTTTATTGTGGCATACCCCCAGGATGTGTTATCTAACTTGAGTTGCTGGCATAAGTGGCTCATATCGAACTTAGTGTAGGATTGACCTCCTGCGTACAAGTCTTCAATCCTTGGAATTGGATATTATCCAACTTGGTAGCCCAATTAAATGTTAGCTTATAAACGCTGCAAATGCGGATGGTCTTATCCAGTTTCAGTACGGGGACATTAGGGGCTGCCCATCCTGAAAATTGAACCAGATGTATGATGCCTAGTTCCTCAGCATCTACTTTTTCTCTTTTGGCATATGGTACCGGTCTATCCTTAAAAAATCGGGGAGTTGCCTCTGGATCAACATAAACCTTGGCTTGCAGGCATTTGATTTTTACTAATTTGTTGCAAAAGACACTGTCGTATATATTTTAACAATTCTAGCAGTCCTCCTGCCCGCACTTGAAAAATCTCAGACCCATTTAACTTTATTTCTTTTAGTTAATCACGGCCCAGAAGGCTTGGCCCTTCCCCAGTCATTATTACTCCTGGGATCTGGGCCAACAGCTGCCCATAGTTCACAGGTACCATGGTGGTGCCTTTTACTTTTATGGTTTTTCCCATGTGAGTCTTCAACTGGGCAGAAGTTCTCTCCAGGCTTAAGGGTTGGGTACCTTCTCTTAGGTACTGAAATGTGCACTCACCCAGCACTGTGGCTGATGCCCCTGTATCCACCTCCATAACTAGAGGCTTCCCGTTTATGTGGAGTGTGACAATAATAGGGTCTGCTTTGACTGCTTTACAATTAAGAAGAGAGTGAATGTCAGAATCAGTTATTTCAGGCTTTTTCACGTAACATCTTTGCTGGCTGCTTATTTGGCAGTCTGGACATAGCTCTGCACTGCTTTATCAAATGTCCTCTTGTGCGACAGTAATAGCACTCGACCTCCTTAAATCTACATGTTTCAGGATTGTGGTTCCTCCACGTCGGTAACATTTCAACCTCAAGATCGCTGTCTGATTGCCTCTGGTATATTTTTTTTGATTTCTGGGTGATTGGGAATGATTCCCGCTTCGCAGCTGCTTCTGTGGTTTTGGTGCCATGCCTGGCTGCAGATTAATGCCCTAACTGGCAAACGGCGCCATTTTGCAAGCTCCGTTGCTCTTGTGAATCTTTTTCAGTGCTGTCCATGGCCAGCGCTATCTCCATTGTTCGTTTAAAATTTATATCAACTTCTGCCAGCAATCATCGCTGAATGGCGTCGTCACGCACACCACAAACTAATCAACCCTGTAGCATGTCGTTCAAGGTCGCTCTGAAGTCACAATGCTCTGCCAATTGCTTCAACTTAGCAATATAAGTCACGATCAATTCACCTGGGGCTCTCACCTTCGTCTTAAATTTGAATTTTTGCATAATGACTGATGGTTTGGGCTGAAAATGGCCTTTCACTAAATCCACAAGCTCACTGAACGATTTGAAGTCAGGCGTACTTGGGGCTGTGAGACTGCGAATAAGGTCATAGGTTTGACTCCCACAGAGGCTAGAGAGAATTGCTTTGTGCTTTGCCTCTTCCCTTATTTCATTGGCCTGGAATTAAAACCCGAGGCGCTCGATGTATTGAGTCCAGTCCTCCATGGAGCAGTGAAACGGGTCGATCCTCCCAAAGAGGGGCATCCTGATGAGTATATATTTTTTTCCTTCTTTAAAACGAGATACTCACAGTTATAGGGCGAGAAGCAGCTCCAGGATCATTTATCCTCATCACCAGATGTAGAGATGTACTACTGAGAGGCTTCTTTAGTTGAACAATGAACTTTATTTACAGAACTGCTGGATTAACTGCAGGCCTCTAGCAAGGCTAAAATACACACTCTAGACAGTGAAAACTGCCCCCTTATAAGCTTCTCTGTGCCGGTGCTGATTGGCTGTTCTGACCACATGAACCTGACTCAATAAGAATGACCTTGAAGCAACAATCACCACAGTAGCATCTGCTTCTTTGGTAAAGACATATGCAAAGTATTCATTTAACGCCTCAGGCCTGCCCCCTGCCACCATTTGTAAATCTCCTTTTTGATCCTTAATCAGCCCTACTCCTCCTCTTACTACCCTTTTACTATTTATGTGCCTGTAGAAGACTTTGGGATTCCCCTTTATATTGGCTGCCAGTATTTTCTCATAATCCCTCTTTGCTTCTCTTATTTGCTTCTCCACCTCTCCTCTGAACCTTCTGTATTTGGCTTGGTTTTCAATTGTTTTTTTCTACCTGACACCTGTCATAAGCATACTTTTCTTCTTTATCTTAATTTCTATCTCCTTTTCATGTAGGGAGCTCTTGATTTGTTAGCCCTACCTTTCCCTTCTGAGGGAGTATACCTTGATTGTACCTGAACCATTTATTCTTCAAAGGTAGCCCCTTGTCCTGCTATAGTTTCTCCAGCCAATCCTTGATTCCATGCTATCTGGCCCAGCTCCGTTCTTGCCCTATTGAAGTCGGCTCTCCTCCAGTTAATTATTCTTACTCTGGATTGCCCATTGCCCTTTTCTACTGTCATCCTAAACCTTATGATACAATAACCACTGTCTCCTAAATGTTCCCCCACTGACACTTGATCTTCCTGGCCCACCTCATCCCCAACAACCAGGTCAAACAGTGCCTCCTTTCTTGTTGTACTGGACACATACTGCTGTAGAAATTTCTCCTGGACACACTGTAGGAGCTCTTGCCCCTTTTTGCCTTTATAGCACCACTGTCCTAGTCTATATTCGGGTAATTAAATTCCCCCATTATAACTATTCTATAATGTTTGCACCTCTCTGTAACCTCCCTGCAGATTTGTTCATCTATATCCTTCCCACTAGTTGATGGCCTATAGACAAGACCGCGCAATGTAATTGCACCCATTGTGTTCCCTAGCTCTAGTCAAATTGATTGTGTTCTTGAACCCTCTGGGATATCCTCTTTCTTCAGCACCACAATGTCTCCTTATACCTTAATTCTCCCGGAGCTCAAGTTTCTGCACCTGGCAGCACTTTCTGCACATGCGGTTATCTAGGTTGCCAGTAGTGTCTACGACTTCCCACATATTACAGGATACACATTCCACACTGCCCTGCCATGTCTTAATTTTACTTCCCTTACGTTAACTTTATTTTACTGGCCCTGACTTCTCCTTATTCCCAGTGTTTCTTATTCAAATCCAAGTAGCTACTTCTTTAGAAATAATATGCTTTTCTAATTTACAGTTATTTAAAAACACTCCCTAACAACAGTTTCTTACCAACCAACGAACTTACAGTTTTCCTGAGATTTTACTGTTTGATTCTTTTTTTTCAAACTCAGCTCTGAAGGTGAGGTTTACATCAAGGTCCATTTCTGTCAGTTGCTCCTGTTCCCAAATTAGAATAATTCCTATATGGACCACATTCTTTCCTCCATGCACCAACTTCCCACATGAGCCTAATTCACTACTCACTCGGTCTCCATCTCACTCTGGCATAGTCACCTGTCTCCTCATGCACCTCTTACTAACCCAATTCTTTTGGGTCTTGTGCCATGTATAAGCATTTATTTTATTTGTTGCCCATCCCTAATGGCCATTGAACAGAGGCCAGTTTGCTAGGTCATTTCAGATGGCAGTTAAGAGTCAACCACATTACCATGGTTCGAGAGTCACATGTAGGCCAGACAGGTAAGGATAGTAGATTTCCTTCCCTAATTAGAGGACCAGATGGGTTTTGACAACAATTGATGTCATTACTGACACCAACTTTCAATACTAGATTTTTATTAACAATTTAAATTCCATCAGCTGTTGGGGGATTTGAACCCATATCCCCAGAGAATTAGCTTGTGACTCTGGTTACTAGTCTAGTGACATTACCACTATGCCACCGTCTACCCCAAACTATTTGGTACAGAACTCATGGCAGTGAACAGCTTCGTCCCAGGATGGGGATTGGACCACCAACCTTTCAGTTAACAGTCAAATGTGGAAACCGATTGTGCCACAGAGACTGCTTTTGTCATACAATATTGGAGCTGTTAAAACACTTAATAGTTATCGAGTGGTTCCTACACAATGAGAGGCTTGAGCTGTGTTTAGGGTTTGTGGGAAACATTAGTTAATTACTGTACTACCACAGTCCATTCTGCTTCCTTAGGCGGACGTAGAAGACCCCATAGCAATATTTCAGCAAGAGCAGAGGAGTTGTTCCCCAGAGTTCTGGCTAGTATTTATTCCTCAACCAACATCACTGAAACAGATTATCTGGTCCTTATCTTATTGTTGTTTGTGGCAACTTGCTACATGTAAATTGGCTGCAAAGCGCTTAGGAGCATCCTAAGTCATGAAAGGTGCTAGAAAAATGTTTTTTGTTCTTATACTATTACTGGTAACAAGGGAAAAAGCAGAGGAATGAGTACAAATATCATACAATTGTTGGAACGTGGAAACAATTGCTGCAACTTTAAAAGTGGCATTTTATACCATGTGTCTTGCATAAAGTTGAAAATGAATTATGAGAAAGATGTCAAGTCTGAAGTTTGTTTTTGGGCAAGGTGAATGGAGCGAAGTAGATTAGAAGTTTTGATTTTGATTATATTTATTCTTCATGCAATGATCACCTAAATAGGTTTTCTGTGACCCTGAAAGATCATCAGGAGCTTCAGGTCTGGGTAGGTTCACTGAAGGTAAACAGGTCAAAGAGTAGAGATCAGGTAAAGAATAGTCCCTTATTCATTTAGAACTACCTACCCTAAATCAAAAAAAAGCTTCTGAAAACAGCATGGAAGGTACTGACAGTCAAAGTAATGGCCACCTCACAGAGAAAGTCAGATGAGTCCTGTCCTCTGAGAATCATAGGGAGCAGATTTTTCTGTTCCAGTGCTTGGGTGCACTGGATCACGTCGGCAGCAAATAGAGACAAATTGAACAGAGGGGGATGCATGCCTGTAAGAATGGAAAATCAGAAGTCTCCCTTATGGATGTGCAATCCTCCTTCCCTAATTTTATCTATCCTCTGGCCCCAGGTGACCCAATGCAGCCAGGCACAGGAACAGAATACTCTGTCACACATCATGAAATACAAAAAAAAACAAGATCAAAAGGTATTGTTACATCAAAATACTGCCCTATATATCATTTAAGGACTGAATTAAATTTGAATATAATTTACCACATCAGAAATTTCATGAATATTTGCAGGTGTGTTGTTGGCACCGATACTGACTGGACTCCAAGTTGCTCTTCTGTGGAAGGCTGATTTTTTTTTTCAAGGCAACATTGAAAAATGTGAGAAATAAAGCAACATTGATCTGAAAACTTGCTGTCAACATGAAGGTTCACACTGACACTTATTGAGCATTACTGGCCAGCAACTTGGTGTATCAGTTGTTTTTCACAATTCCATGATGTGTTAAAATTGTTGCAATGCTTAGCTAACTATTGTACCACCTACAGTGTACTACCTACACTGTACTTACTTCTTGTTGTGCTCATTATTTATGGGATTGTTACTTGTATAATTATTATTAAAGTGTTGCCTACAAAATTTCCTTCTTCACACATGATGTACTTCTCTCACCTACTGGGATTCAGAACCAAATTGCTATAGTTTCAATGAAATTGTGTTCAAAGTAAGTTTACTGCAATGGGATTGCTATCTGTTGTCATTGGATTTGATCCTGTCTTTGAAGAGTACAAGCAGGTTCAGTTGGCACCAAAGCTATGCTAGATCTGCCAGTATCCTACTCAGATACAGCTACCTGGCAATCACTGAAAAGCACAGGTTTCTCAGATGCACAGGTTTAGCAGGGCGTAGTGTTAGAGCTGTGCCATCTGCTTCAGGAAGACCTACAGAAGACCAGAATCAAATGGATGGCATTGCCTCTTGTTGTCAAGGTGACCAGAGTCATAACTTGTTATGCTTCTGGCTCCTCCAGTGAGCACGGGGAACATCAGAAGTGTCAGCCAACAAACTGTTCATAGGTACAACAAACAGGTGGCTGATGTTTTATTTGGGAGAGCCACATTTTCACCTCCTTTCCCATGATTGGCAGTGGCATCATGCCAGTTAGTTGAGTTCCAATAGACTGCTGACATTCTTAAAGCACTGCATATGGTGAATGGCACCCATGTAACCATAGTTAAGCCCTAATAAACAATACAATCACTTTCATTAGCAGGAGGTAGCTTTGTTTTATCATGCATAGTAAAAAAAAAAATTGGCTTTGGGTTAGAAATACATTTGCCCTGATTCTTGAGTGCAGGGATTGCAATTCACAATGAGCTCGTGCCCATTCAGATTGAGGTGGGCAATATGCAAATGTCATGTACCCAACTCATCTAAATGATTGTGGTGCTACTAGCTGGTGTGCCTCCAGTTTTAGTCTCTGCCTCCTAACATTGCCTGTGAACTCTGCAAACAGTAAGAGGCCCCTGTTTGTGCTGAATGCCAAAGAGAGCCTCCTCTCTCTTGAAGGCAGGGAGCCTCTTAAAGGGAAGATGTAATTGCAATTCTTGGAAACTGAACACCAGTTAAACACCTGCTCTGGCAGGTAAATCAGCCAAATACACTGCTACTGTGTGTGTGTGGCAGGGCCATTGGGAGTCTCATGCAAGCATTCTCCCATGCACACGGATCCTTCCTCCATCACACTCATCAGGCGAATGGCCCTGCCACACACTTGTCGCCGGCTGCATGCAGCTGAACTTCTAGTGGGGTGGGTGGGGGGGGATGCAGGAGGAGGACTCACAGAGCCTGTATATGAAACTGAAAGACACCATTACACATTATTCTGTGAAAGTGAATACATTCTCAGATTATAAAGTGAGAAAATGTGTTCATCCGTGCAACCACTTGCGATCAGAATTTCCAAACTTTTCTAGGCCTGCCACTTCATCTTGGTGCTGCCCTGATATCCACAGAAGGGGTGGAGACAGCCTGTGCAGTGGTTAGCCCTGGTGCCACTGATGACTTCGGCGTGCGTCCTCTAGAGAACCGAGGCCCTGCATTCATCTCTGCGTTCTGCTGGACCAGGGTCTCCTTGGCGCCCGCCATGATTCCCATGGAGACCTCCATACGTGGGCACCACTTCAACAGAGAGCAGGTGGATGTAATCCTTTGACTCGTGTGCCACTCTGTTGAGGGATTCCAACAGCTCTGAGTGATGCTCCCCCCTTCTGCTGACCCTCCTGGATGAGTTGGGAGGCAAAATCCAGAGGCTTGTCATCTGACTTGGACCTCACAGATGCCTCTTTCCCAGCAGTCCTCTGAGTGCCAGGTGCTCGGTTGAACCTGCCTCCGCCTGCTGCAGACATGTGTCCATGTGATGACCCCCAGATTCTGAACCCAAGCCTGCTCTAGATCCAGGTCCCAACGAGGTGTGTGTCTCTTGTGCTGGTGGAGGGTGTGGGTGATGCTGTGATGGGTCTTCCAGGCTGCTTATTTCCAGCTCTTCAATGGAGGAGGTGTCCTCTTCGCTGGAGGTGAGGACCTGGATGGAGCTGAGGGACTGGCTGGCTAAGGGCATTGGTCACTTAGCAGAGCTCCCTGTGAACCAAAGTAGAGATAATTAGTGCATGGCAGCAGAGTCAAAAGCAGGAGAGAGAGCACTCACAGTTGAGTGAGAGAAGGATGTTGGGGTGCAGGATCCTCATGTGGGTGTTCGCCACCGACCTCACCATCACCGCAGGCATGGTACATATTCTCACTAGTCAGAGTGATAGCATGCTCCTCAAAATGAGTGAGGGGCCTAATGTCGGCCACTCCACCCCCGGTCTGGGACCTCTCCCTGCTGTTGTAAGCCAGCTTCTCCTGCATGAAAACAGATGGAGAGAGTGTGAGTAGGACACATGGCACTGTGTGGAATGTTTGTGTGGTGAGCGGAGTCATGGACAGGATGAGGATGTGAGCTCCAGAGGATATGAGCCTGATGGAGGTGTGAGGGTGTGTGAGAGAGTTAGTGGTGTTGTCCCTTGAGGTGTGAGAGCCCTCTGGATGTGTGATTGGTTTATGAGTGTGTGAGTTGAGAGTGATGAGAAGAGTGACTTACCCTGGTGGAACGGCTGAGACCATTCATCCTCTTCCTGCACTGGATGGCTGACGTCTTTTGCAGGGCATTGGCGCTGACCACCACTGCCACCACCTCCCATGGTGGATTAGTGGCCTTCCTTGTTGTCCTTTTCCCAGAGTGGGGGTAGAGGACATTGTGGCGGGCCTCCACTGCATCCAGTAGGCGCTTCACGGAGGCATCAATAAATCTTTGTGCAGCATTTTTCCTCCTTTTGGCCGCCAGCAGTGTCCTATCCCTTGAAGAGTGTTTGCAGGGGTGGCCTTTAAATATGACACCTGGTTTACTGAAGGCCCAAGGTGACAGCAGGGCGTGCGAATCAGAGGCTGCCCCGCCAGCGACCCAGCATGTTTCCCAGGAATGCATAATTAATGAGGCGGGGTTGGGACAATACAGCTCAAAAACCTGCCATTGCGGCCAAAGGTAAAATGTCCTATTTCCCTCTCGCTACTGCACTTAGTGCAAATCTGGGATGATTTTGCCCTTAACCTAATCACTCAGCACATTGAAGCCAGACAAGAGACTTTTTTGTTAGATTTGAGCTAAAGTCCTCATTAACAATACTCTGACCAGTCCCAAGAAATGCTCCCAGGTGTTACTGAGGACTGTACTCTGGATGTCCCCGAAGTTGCCATCTGTTCAAGGTGAGGGGCAGGAGGTTTAGGGGGTTTGTGAGGAAAATCTTTTTTACCCAGAGGGTGGTGACAGTCTGGAATGTGCTGCCTGGGAGGGTGGTGGAAGCGGGTTGCCTCACATCCTTTAAAAAGTACCTGGATGGGCACTTGGCATGTCATAACATTCAAGGCTATGGGCCAAGTGCTGGCAAATGGGATTAGGTAGGTAGGTCAGGTGTTTCTCACATGTCAGTGTAGACTCGATGGCCGAAGGGCCTCTTCTGCACTGTGATATTCTGTGATTCTGTGATACCTAAAAACTCTGCACAAAGGAATGTGATATGGACACATTAATCATGCTGATCTGAACTTTACCAAAAGTCTTTGCGCAATCTACCAAAAGGAGATCACACAATTTACAAATACAACTAGAAATAGCAAAATAGTGGATTAATAAGATGGGAAAAATTTGCCCAAAAATCCTCAATGATGCACAGTTAAGTCCCAAATACCGTATCGGCATCAAGTTCCATGCCGCACTTGGCATTTATCAAATGAGACAGATAGAGGAATAGTTAAGAATGTTGATTTTATGAAGATTTTTGGTTTAGTTGGTAATGCTCCTACTTATCATCAGAAGGTTAAGGGTTCAAGCCTTAGTCCACGATTTGAACATTTAAATGAGGTTGACACTCCAGTGTAGTACAGAAGACATGCCGCACTGTCACAGCAAAGGGTTGCAAGCATGCAATTGTTGACCATGGCTAAAAAAATTAACCGATTTTTAAAAAATGTACCTGCTTACTACCAACACGGTGACAGTTGTCAACTTAATATAGAAATCCTATTGCTTTATGGGATAGAAATTCAACAGACTCGGAGCAGTGAGAATCAAAATTGAGGCAGAATCTGTTTCCACTGGGTTTCTGTCATTTGCTGCAGTAAAAATTCCCAAAAGTGGGGGCAGGACGGGATGGGCATGGTTGATTCTTCCACTCACCCTATTCCATCCCATAATGCCATATTCAAATATCATTCAATCTCAAAGAGATTTATTTCCATTTGAATGTGGGACAAACCCCTGAGGAAGCATCAGAAAAAGACCAATGGATCCAGGTTAACTTTGATCAGCCAAACAGCCTTGGAGATCCCCTCAACAGCGTGGCTGAACCTTGGTCCAAATCTCACCAGAACTATAGTGGGCGTCATATTAGCCTTACTACTGGCATAGGTGCCTGCCCCAATATTTAAATGACCCTATCCCTGAGATTTAGGATGGCATCACAGCAAAACAGACAGAGATGATATACAATTGACCATGTATAGCACTTAAGGAAATGGTATATGAGGAAAATTTTGCTGACCTGGACCTTTCCCTTCTTGAAAGAGAAAATTGAAAGGGAATATGATAAAAACGTTAAAACAATGAAAGAATTGAATTCAAGTAAGATTTCCCATCTTGTTTAGAACTTAAACACAAAGGATCTTACTTATTTATTAAAGACAGCAAAAGATAGGTAATTCAGGGGGAATGTTTTACAAAAGCAGGGGAATAGGTTACTGAAGTGAACAGTGGAGCAAAACACAAAAAACGTAATGACTTAACATTAGGTGCTGTGCGGCTTTCTAAGTCCCCATAATAGTGGGCAGCAAAAACATGTATGCTTCCGACCAGAATTGGACCACCTGCTATTTTAGATAAGGACAACCAGGAGATGTCCTTTACCTGTGCCTGAAGCAGGCATCATGACTTCTACATATGCAAAGAAGGGGCTAAATCCCTGCTTTAGGTCCCTGTTGTAACATAGGTTTGCCCTGAGGCATGCTGTCTGTGCTCAAAAATATAACTTTTAAGATTGTATGCAGAGACAGGCAAGTTAGTTACCCATAAACCATCCTTTCAGTCTCCCCCATATGACCTGCAACTATCCTAAGAATCACAATCCTTCCCTCAGGCCCATGATCCCCACCCGCCTGAAAACAATGATTCCTTCACATGGTACATGATCCCTCAAAACCCACGATTGCCCCCACATCCCATCACTAGCGCTAGCAACAGCCCAAATTTTCTCGAATTTCCTGCTCCAAAATGGAGTAGGGCAGGTTCTTAACAATAAATAAGATGTAAAGTCATTAGAAATGCACCTGAGGAATACACTGGCTAGATGTGCAAGAAGGACTGAAGACCTTCTCTTCCTTGAAACCACTATAAAGATACCATGTAGGTTCTGTCCCATTGTATTTTGAGTAGTACAAGAATGCCACCAGAACATCTGTGCTCCTATGCTTGGTAATGTGTGCATCTAACCCCCAATAGGAAAGGGAAAGGAGACAGGGAGAGTCAAGGTTGTAATGCATGGGTGCAATCTACAAATAAAATCCTGAATGGTGGAAATGTGGCAAAATAGGAGATTGCTGTATTTTATTTTAGATGATATTAAGATAGTAAGGATAAATAATTTACACATGTCTGCAACCAACTGTACCTCTGGGGGAATTCTACCTCTCTGTGGCAGTGATAACTAATATGTGTAACTGACCAGACAATCGGCAGAGTCAGCAAGAAACTTAATGGATTTTTCTTCCTTGTGTCAATGTGTTTTTAAGAAGCTAATGAAATCAAAAGTTGTATGGTGCTCTGCATGTCCACAGCTGCCTGCCCATTATCATAGAAGGACAAACCCTGGACGTCATGACCAGTGGCCGAAGCTGTGCTCAGTGGCCTTGACTGGTGCAGATGGAGTGGGAGTGCCTCGCAGGATTAATCACGGCCCCCACCCACCTTTTGCAAAGTGAGCCTGCCCATAGTTTCCTTTCTGTGGTCTGGACGGATCTCCCATGCCCGCTTTGTTGGCTGGAAATTCTGCTCACTGCAGGAACATGCCCTGTAATTGGTCCTAATTTCCTTCAGTTGGCTCCTGTCACTTGCTGGGTGGCAGCTGATCCAACCCCAACACAACCTCTTCAAAAATGGCTTGGAGTCAGGGTCGTGGCACTGACCTGGCTTGATGGCCAGTGGCATGAAATTGTGATCCCGCCTGCCTCCAGCCCAACCTTGGCCTGCTTCTAATATCCAGACCATACAGTCATTAGAGTCATTACGGCATAGAAGGAGACCATTCGGCTTATCAAGTCTTTGCCGGTTCTCTGTAGAGCAATCTAATCAGTGCTACTTCCCCGTTCTAACCCATAATCCTGCAAGTTTATTTTCCTAAAGTGCCCATCCAATTTCTGTTTAAAATCGTTGATAATCTCTGCTTCCACCCATTGACAGCAAGTTTCAGTTCATTACCACTCACTGCCTAAAAAAGTTCTTCTTCACGCCCCTCCTTCAGCATTTTCCCAAAATCTTAAAGCTGGGTCGCTTAGTCCTTGTACAATCAACTAATGGGAACAGCTTTCCTTTGTTTTTCTTACCTAAACCATAATCTTGTACGCATCTATCAAATCTCCCCTCAATATCCTTTGTTCCAAGAAGAACAACTCTGGCTTCTGCAACCTAACCTTTATTTTTATTTATTCTTTCATGGGGTGTGGGCATTGCTGGCTAGACCAGCATTTATTGCCCATCCCTAATTGCCCTTGAGAAGGTGGTGCTGAGGTGTCTTCTTGAACCACTGCAGTCCATGTGGTGTAGGTACACCCACAGTTCTGTTAGGAAGGGAGTTCCAGAATTTTGACCCAGATACAGGAAGGAACAGCAATATATTTCCAAGTCAGGATGGTGAGTGGCTTGGAGGGGAACATGCAAGTGGTGGTGTCCCCGTGCATCTGCTGCCCTTGTCCTTCTAGGTGGCAGAATTCATCGGTTTGGAAGGTGCTGTCGAAGGATACTTGGAAAATTGCTGCAATGCATCTTATAGATGGTACTTACTGCTGCCACTGTGCGTCAGTGGTGGAGGGAGTGAATGCTGAAGGTGCTGAATGAGGTGCCAATCAAGCAGGCTGCTTTGACCTCGATGGTTTTGAGCTTCTTGAGTGTTGTCAGAGCTGCACTCATCCAAGGGAGGGGAGCGTATTCCATCACAGTCCTGACTTGTTTCTTGTAAATGGTGGACAGGCTTTGGAAAGTCAGGAGATGAATTAACCTGCAGAGTTCCCAGCCTCTGATCTGCTCTTGTAGCTATAGTATTTATATGGCTGCTCCAGTTCAGTTTCTGGTCAATGGTAACCCAAGGGTGTTGTTAGAGGGGGATTCAATGATAGCTGAGCCACAGCAGTGTCTCCCAGGTAAGTGAGGAGGTGCGGGAGCAGGAAGGAGCAGCTCGGGAGGTAGCAGTATTCAGGAAGTAGGGATTGGTAGCCAGGTTGGTGCCCTGGCACCAGAATTCGTTATTATTTATAGTCAATAATTGTATTTATGCAATCTTTCTAGTGTTTCAACAGCTGTAAACAGAAGGTTTCTTATAAGCTGTTTCAATTGGGCATCTTGCTTTTTTCCCTAGTGAGGAAAAATATACCCAAACGGTGTGGATGCCAGGTCAATTGAAATTTTCAAGACCGAGATTGATAGACATTTATTAATCAGATTATCAAGGATATACTGAATTGTTGAAGGTGGCAGGGCAGGTTAAGAAAGCAATTTAAAAAAAACATACAGACTCCTGGGCTTTATAAATAGAACTGGTGGACGTGGAAAGCATGTTTCCTCTTGTGGGTGAGTCCAGAACTAGGGGGCACTGTTTTAAAATTAGGCAAGGGAATCAAAGGTTATCAGGGCCTGATGGGAATGTGGAAATCGAAACACAAGACGATCAGTCATGATCTTATTGAATGGCGAGCAGGTTTGAGGGGCTGAATGGTCTACTCCTATTCTTATTTCTTATGTTCTTAACTGTAGAGTACAAAAGCAGGGAAGTTATGATGAACCTCAATAAAACACTGGTTTGGGCACAAATGGAGTGTTCAATTTTGGACTGCACTTTAGGAAGGTTATTAAGGCCTTAGGTGTTGATGGAATTTACTAGAATGGGTCCAGGGATGAAAGACGCCAGCTCAGTATGGATTGGAGAAGCTGGGTTAGAGTAGAGAAGGTTGAGAGAAAACTTGATAGAGGTGTTCAAAATCATAAGGGGCTTAGACAGATTTAATAAAAAGAAACTGTTCCTATTGGTGGTAGGCCTGTGAACTAGAGGACATTGATTTAAGGTGATTGGCAAAAAAGCCAAAGGTGACATGAGGGAAAGGTTCTTTTACGCTGTGAGTGGTCATGATTGGGAATGCACTACCTGAAAGGGTGGTGGGAGCAGATTCATTCTAGGCTTTCAAAATGTAATTAGATAACCACATGAAGGAAAGAATTTCCAGGGCTACAGGGAAAGGATGGTGGAGTGGGACTAGCTGAGTTGCTGTTGCAGAGAGCAAGCACAGACTTGTGGCCTGAATAGCCTCCTCCTGTGCTGTAACCATTCTGTGAATTAATGATCCTATGATGTCTAATTTTAATTATTCCACCATTGGTGGCATGGCTTCAGCTGCCTTGGCCCTAGGCTCTGAATTTCCTCCTTATATCCGTCTTTCTCTTCTCCTTCTTAAAATCTACTTTCTTGACCGAGCTTCTGGTCACCTTTAGCATCTCCTTATGTAGATCAGTGTCGAATTTTGTTTGATAATACTCCTATGAAGTATTTTGGGATGTTTTAAAGGTGGTATATGAATGCAAGCTGTTGTTGTAGTATATGTGCTTACATTGCTACTAGCAAAATAAACAATGATATTTAAGGTGCTATTGATATATTCTACTGGCCTCCATTTATAACCTGTAGGATATGTAGTCTAGGTTCTTGCTATAAGGATGGGGGGGAACTATAGAGATTTTAATAATTACTGATTGTGTCACTATACGGTTCAAATGTCAGGAATATTTAAATCCATCTGGAAGAAGTAATGCCAATTTTCTGTCCCTATTGTCAGCTCTATCTCAACGGGTAATCAGTTGAAAATAAAATGAAAATTATTGTGAAACTAGACCTTATTTCTATATTTCTTAAAACACATAAAAAGAAAGAACATGAAGAAAACCTGCTTATGTATATAGTATTCACAGGATGATGAAAACACTTAACAGCCAATGAATATTTTTTATTCATTTAAAGTAGGCTATCCAAAATCTGCACAGCCACTGATAAAGAGCCATCACAGATTCAACCAGCAGGCCAACAAAGGACATGGTTACTTAAAAATTAAAATAGGACCTTCCCTTTGTCACTGTAGTGTTAGGCAAAGTGCAGGGGGAACGTTTTGCAGTAGCCATGCCTCACAAAGGGAGATATATGAGACATATGTTCTTCAGAGGGATAGACACACCAATTAATTATTTCTCAAAATAAAATTCCTAGTTATTGGATTCTTGTGAAATCAAGGATGTGTATCTACACCTTGTAATGAAAATTGCTTCACTTAATGTTTTGGGCACAGTGCCAGAACAATGTTAACTTCTGCCTCATTTTACTAAAGTTGATACATCCAACACACACTGTGCGCTGTGCATGTACACTGACGAAAATATATTTCGAATACGACTCAGTGCTTTGAGATTGACATTATCCAACAGACACTGACATGCCCCCTTAAATGCCGTACTAACTTTGCTATTAGTGCTAATGCATCTAAAATTAATAAATGGAAAAAAAAACAAGCAGCAGAAAACTGAAGTACAAATTTATGCTTGCTAGATAAACAATGTAATAGAAACCATAGACTGTTTCAATAACAAAATCGATAACTAAGAGGAATGTGATCCCTTTACAATGATGTCAGTGCTTTTAGACACATTGTGAGAACATGCTACACCATTGTCATCTATTCCACTTTAGTTTCTCTGCCCAGGCACAGATGACACTCTAGAGGAGCACTGAGTGAAGATTGGAAAAATGTCTGTTCTATGATGTTGTATGTGCCTGCTTGCCATTGTGATGTAAAGGTGCTCAGCAGAGCAAGGATTAATGTGGAACTGCAGAATAGCCCCACCCACGGTATGATGTATGGAATCACGTGATAATAAACTGAGAGAACAGTCTGCAGTCCCTCAGCTAAACATATCCATAGAGAAGCAGGAAGATAGCTGCAAGTTTTTTTTTTTAAAAATCAGCTGGCAAAGTCAAGAGAGAGACCTGCAGGGCACAGTAAAAGAAAGGGAAAAAGCCTGTAGAGTTTAAGAGATGGGGAACCCCTTTCAGTCGGAAAAAAATAAAGCTTCTTAGTAAAGAAAACAAATAGTTTCTGTTGTTCTCAAGAGTTTAAAACAAACGGCATTGAGAGCGTAAAAAAGAAACAAAGTCTGCCAAGTTGACAGCTCGTGGTTTTCAAAAAAAAAGTGCGTCTGCTGAAACTCTCAAAGCGCAAAGCTCAAAGAGACCTTCAGAGTTTAAAAAGGGAAGAACTGCCCAGAAGAGAAGTTCTC
Source organism: Cetorhinus maximus (assembly GCF_964194155.1). Lineage (NCBI taxonomy): Eukaryota > Metazoa > Chordata > Chondrichthyes > Lamniformes > Cetorhinidae > Cetorhinus > Cetorhinus maximus. The sequence goes on from NC_135880.1 coordinate 56,428,074, forward strand.
CAGTATTTTCTTTTTAAAAAAAAGTTTGAAAGAAGACCCACAATTGTGAGGATCCTAAAAAAGCAGGAGTGGGAAAACTCAACCAGATGTACAGCCAGACAAAACAACAGGCAGAAAAGGCACACAAAGAAGCTGCGACACTGAAAGACTCTTTGAAGAATCAATATGTAGCCATGGAAAAACATGAGGAGCTAAAAAGAGCATTGAATGTTACTTCAGAAAAAGCTGCATTGGAACTATCAGCTGCAGTGAAACAATGCACAGTAGCCCAGAGTGAGTTGTTAAGAAGTCAACAAGAAAATAAACAGTTGAAAGAACAATTAATTGTCCTTCAAGGTCAAATGCAAAAGGAATGCGTAAACATTCAGGAGCATAAAGAAATGAAGACTGTCTTAAACAGCAGAATGGAAGCACGGCAGAAGAAACTCGAAGAGACTCCACTGAAATATGGGAAAACTCAAGATGAAATAAGTAAGCTTCACAAAGAAAAGGAAAACCTGTTGAAGAATCATCACATGCTACAAAGTTTGCACGGCTGGAAAATTATGCAGAGAAGCAAAATGAATGTAAAGTCACTCTGAGCAAACTGAGTTTCCCTGTTGGCAGGGAAGACTCAGCAATGTTCAATACTCCAGGAGCAAACTGAAAGCTGCAAGAAACAGACTGAAGAGTTGATGAAACAGTTGAATGGAAAAGAGGAGGCACTGAAAGGAAAAGCCAGAGAACTTTCCAAACTGCAAGTGGATAATGAAGCTGTGAATTGCACAATTACAGACCTGAAACAAGTTAAGACTTTGTGGAGACAAACCTGGCCAACAATGAATCCAAAATGAAAGACAAGGACAATGTTCTGTTACAGAAAGAAAGAGGAAAGACAGAAATGAGATTGGAAAATATAAATTTGACACTGAAATGCAAGGAACTGGAAGAAGAAAATGCTGAGCTGAATGAAAAGATTTATAAGCTTGCAAAATTATTTGAAAATAAAACAGCAAACAAATGATTGGCTGAAACTGTGAAACAAGTGGAAATGAAGATTCCATTTGTAAAACATCAAGGTCCAGCAAGGACATTGCGGACACCATGGAAAAAGAACTTTTGAGTCCACTCCAGGAATGAACAGAGTATACATTCCCTTCGGATGAATGGGAAGAACTGACAGTGTCCCAAAAAAACAGTCGATTTGTTAATAAAAAGAAACACAACTCCAAGGGGTGAAAAAAACAAATCAAATGGAGATAGCCAAGTACCAGAAACATAGAATACTACTACCATTCCTCCAAACTTGACAGACGGATATGTGGAAGAACTGTCAAGCCTCAAGACCATGGGCAGAATTTTACCGTCGGCGAGCGGGGTGGGGGGCAGGGCCCGCTCACCGATGCGTAAAACGATGCGGGATGACGTCGGGTGGAACCCCCAACATCACCCCGTCCCATTTAAATTTTCAGGAAGGTAGGGGTGCAGCAAAATCAGCTGCGGGCCCACCGACCTGTCAATAGCCAATTGAGGCCATTGACAGGATCAATTAAGCAATTAAACGACCTGCCCGACCAACCTTAAGGTTGGCGGGCAGGCCAGGAGCCCCAGCAGCAACCAGAACAAACATGAAACCTCATCCAACGGTGGGATGAGGTTTCAAGTAGGGTTTTAAAAATTGTAATAAAGTTGTTCTGTAAATTATGAACATGTCCCAACTCATGTGACATTGTCACATGAGGGGACATGTAAGAGATTTTTCTTTTCTCTATTTTTAATATTTTTAAAAGTCAGGGCGATCTCCCTGAGCCTGCACTTAGCCTCAGGGAGATGAGTGCACTCTTTCGTGCGCATGCGCGAAAGAGTGCACTCTTGATTTAGGGACTCCCCCTGCCCGCACAGGGAGTGCATAGCACTTCCCAGCTGACGTCACGCTGGGTGGGACTTAATTGGCGGTGTGGCCCCGATCGCTGGCGGCGCTCAGCTCCGCACTCGCCCGCGATTGGGTCAGGCCCGCCCGCCCGACAAACGGAAAATTCTGCCCCGTCAGAATTTATAAAGTCAGAGGCTTGACATGAGGGAGCAGGGATAGCAAGTAACAATTGTATCGCAAATAGTTATGCTCAGTTGCGAAGAAAAGTTTTCTTTGGAGAAGAAAGGGGGATGCTGTATGATGTTGTATGTGCCTGCATGCCATTGTAATGTAAAGGTGCTTGGCAGATCAAGTGTTAACATGGGACTAGAGAATATCCCTACCCATGGTATGATGTACAGAGTTATATGGTAATAGATTGAGAGAACAGTCTAGAGAGAGCACTCTGGATCCAGTCTGGATGGAGGTAACAGTACCATAGCAGTACCTTGGGATCTGTAAATAATTAAAGGTTAACAATAAAACGTTCATGTTTAAATATACACATCTCAATATCTCATCATTGAGACATCTAAAGAACCCATATTACAACAATGGCTAGTCTGAGTTTTAGTGAGTATTCAGCATAATTTGAAATTAACAGTGGAAAGTGGCAGCCATATACAGCAAATTGGTCATGATCTGAAAGCAAAATATTGTTGATGCTTTAGGTGAGACTCCATCTAAGCACAAAATATTTTTACCTGCAGTATAAATGTATTTTAATTGTTCAGTCATTGCATGGGCTAATCTTAGATTACTACTGCAGATGAAGAATTTGAAAACAAATTGACATTTTACAATAATTCCACACCAGAATGTTACAGCTTTGAAGAAGGATTACTATCATGTATAAATGTATGGCATATCAAAATAGCTTAAAGTCATGTTCGTATATGTGGAAAAGTGAAGTGCTATGTATCTTTTAAGAGAATGTAGTTAATTGACCACGTGACTGTATTGACCAATCGCTACACAGTGCAGGCTACTTTGGTAACTAAGTTTAGAGCTGGAGGTGATTGAAGAAGGGCACATGGTGTTAGTGCTCTGTTCTTAGTTCCAATAAATCACCAGTGTTTGTTCAGTTAATCGGCCTCTCTGCCTATTTTGTTTCAAGCACCCACTCATGTGATAATATCAAGGATGCAGCTCATGTTTGCCAGGCAAAGCGAACCTGATGACCAAAAACATAAAACTGGTGACCAGGCTGAACCCGATCAATTGATGGTAATCAAGAAAGCCGCGGTAAGCCAGCTACATTACTTCGCCACTACCTTGAAAGCTGTTTGAAAGCGCAGACTCCTTAGTCATTGAGTATGCCACAGTTTGGGCATCTTGAACCATTCAATCCCGTTTCCGATGAGTGGCCTCATTACATCAAACGCCTAGCATTCCGCTTTACCGCTAATGACATTGCGGGGGAGGACAAGAAGAGGGCGATTCTTTTGTCCACATGCGGGAGCAAAATGTATGGGCTGATCCGCAGCCTCACGTCACCGAACACGTCCAATACGAAGACTTTTGACGAGTTAGTAAACATTGTAAAAAACCACCTGAAGCCAAAGCCCTCAGTCATTATGCAACGTTTTAAATTCAATTCGAGGAAAAGGCTTCCAGGAGAGACAATCGCTGACTATGGAGCTGCTTTAAAGGAATTAACAGAATGTTGTGAGTTCGGAACTTCAATTAATGACATGTTGAGAGATCGATTGATATGCAGAATCGGGGACGATGCTATTCAAAAGCGATTGCTATCTGAAACTAATCTAGACTTCAGTAAGGCATTAGAACTGGCAATAGCCATGGAGAGCACTGTTAGAGACTCGGAGGCTATAAAATATACACAAAATGGCACTGCCCATCTTGTAGGGTGAAGAACCCATCAAGATGGAGGTCGATACTGGGGCATCAATGTCTGTCCACTTTGACCCAAAGAAAGAATTGATTTTAACTTGCGACACATCCCCTTATGGATTAGGGGCTGTACTTTCACATCGGATGGTGGATGGCTCCGAACAACCCATTGGTTATACATCTCATACTCTCAGTGCTGAAGAGCGACGATATTCTCAAATTAAGAAGGACTTGCTGTTATGTTTGGTATTTAGAAATTCCATCAATACCTCCACGGTCACCATTTTCACATTATATCTGACCACAAGCCTCTGCTGGCATTATTTGGAGAGGATAAGGCGATACCAGCCCCCTCCACCATTGCATCTGCTCACATCCAGAAGTGGGCACTGACATTGGCTGCTTACAAATACACTTTTATTCACCGATCAGGAAGCCAGATCGTACATGCTGATGCGCTGAGCCACCTCCCACTGCCAGATAACAACGTGAAGGTTCCAATTCCCCAGGAACTTGTCTTGGTGCTAAATTTTTTGGATTCCTCCCCTGTTCAGGGCAAACAAATCTGTGAGTGGACAAGATCCATTTTTATCTCACATTCGGGAGCAGATCTTGAATGGATGGTCAGGCGAGCCAAAGTCTGATGACATGAAGCCCCATTTCAATCGCAAAAAGAGCTCACCTACCAGGACAGCATATTGCTCTGGGGAGCAAGGGCTTTCGTGCCCCCAAGAGGGCAAAGGCCATTACTGGCTGAATTACATAGCGCTCACCCTGACATTAGTAGGATGAAGATGCTTGCACACTTGTGGTGTCCAGGGATAGACACAGGCATCGAAACCTTTGTCAAAAGTTGTCTTCAATGCCAGCAGGTATAAAAGCTCTACCCCCCCTTAGCTCCATTGCACCCCTGAGAAAGGCCAGGGCGGCCATGGGTGCACCTCCACGTCGCCTATGTGGGGCCCTTCTTGGGCACGATGTTCCTTTAACTAATACATGCCCACTCCAAGTGGATGGATGTTTATGAACTCCGGTCACCCACGTCTGCTGCCACCACAGACCATTTGTGACAGAGTTTTGCGGTTAAGTTTACCAGAGATGCTCGTGTCAGACAAGGGAACTGCATTTACCAGCGGGGATTTCCACAGATTTACAACAGAATAACTCATATCAAAACTTCCCTTTACCACCCCGCCTTTAGTGTCTTGGCTAAGCCGGCGGTCCAAACCTTTAAGTCCAGGATGAAAAAGCTGGGCGGGGATTCCATCAGCACCAGATTGTCACGGTTCCTGTTCGCACAACGGATAATGTCACACACAACCACTGGTATTGCCCCCGCTGAATTACTAACGAAGAGACAACTTTGCACCCGTCTAACTCTTATCAGGCCAGATTTCGGGCGGAGGGTGGAGAAAAGTCAAGAGGCCCAGAAGGCGAGACGTGATGGCCATATTCATTAAAGAAATTTCACGGTGGGAGACACAGTTCTCGCAAAGAACTTTGGAGATGGGCCCAATTGGCTATTCGGCGAGATGAGTGCCGTGACAGGACATCTCTCCTATAATGTGTTGATAAATGGCCGAATAATTAGATGACATGTGGATCATCTCCGGAAAAGAGAGACAGTCCCACAAGAAGGAATGCCATCATCATTGGCGTTTGAGTCTGCACCGCATGTGGAAGAAATGTTACATGATTTGGAAGTACCGGTGGGACCTGTTGGACCCGAGAGAGTCAAAGGCACAAACTTGCCAACTTCCACCGAAGAGTCTGGTGGACAGTTGACTCCTGAGAAGGGGGTCTTGGAAAAACCAGCCGAGGCCATTGAGCTACGATGCTTGACATGTCCAAAGAGGCCTCCTGAGAGACTTGACTTGTAAATAGTTATTCATGTAAATAATTGGGATGTTGTGAAGCTTGTCACTTGTACTTTCAAGTAAAGGGAGAGGGATGTGATAAAGTGGACTGCTATGTACCTATAAGAGGATATAATTAATTCACCACATGACTGTATTGACCAATTGCTACAATCAGCGCGGACTACTTTGGTGGCTGTAAGCTGTAGTCATAGTGTGTTCTGTTCTTAGTTCCAATAAACCACCAATGTTTGTTCAGTTAATCGGTCTCTCTGCCTATATTGTTTCCAGCTAATGTGTGAATACCAAGGATGCAGTGTTTTGCAGCATCTGCAGCATTCTGCTTTTGTGCTCAGTTAGCCTTTTATTTTTTCAATTATTTTATATTCTTTTTCCTCCATAATCTTTTATGCCTTAAGTTATGAAATGTATTACAAATTAATTGAAATATTATTTAGGTTAAATTTTTCTCTTTCAACCTCCTCAAACACATGCTTTTTGCAGCCTCTACTGATCCTCAGACCATCGCTGTTGATTTTGAGGGAGCTAGAAAACAACTGCTGATAATTTTGAGGGTGCAATGTAGTCGCCAAACCATCAGATAATGATCACCTCTGGCTTTTGCTGGCCACCTGGCATGAATTGTAGTTTGAACTCCTGACATATGAGGGATGGTGTTAATTGACTCCTCACTTGGTTGGTTGACAAATCTATATATACTGCTCAGTGTGGATCTGTAAGGCGCGTGTGGTGAGTACATGCCAGCTGTTGCAATCCATTGAACTGCTTGGCATGTCACGCGGGTGGGGACGAGTCAAGGGCAAGTGCAGGTGCTCTCATCCTTTATATAAGGCTGCGCAAAGGTGCTGACTGAGGAAGATTGAAAGAGCAGTGACCACGTTTTGTGCTTAGGAACTCCTCATGTATTGTCATGTCTCTGAACAGTAGCAGCACATAAGGAGTCATTAATACTCGTCCAAGAAACTGCAATAAATCTATAATTTAAAAAGGGGGATCACTTTCACAAGGATTAACTTGTGATTAGGCAGCAGCTCTCTGGAGTAACTAAATACTCCTAGAGGCTGCAAACTTCTTTCAGAAAAATAGCACCTAATGCAAAACCAACCTTAAAGTTTGAAAATGCCAGAGGCGACAATCTTTACATTTTTACTGTTAGATTTGGTCTGTCTATAAGTTTGGGGATTCTGACTCCAATTTGTAAAGGTCATGGGCCCACAGCATAAATAGGGCACTAATTAGGGACCTCACATAAAGAGCATGAGTAGTACGAGTGTTGTATAACTCTGTCACATTGTTTATGAAAACATTTATCATATTCAGTGGAAGATGTCAAAAAAGACAAACTAATTTTCTATGACAAAGCAATTAAAAGGCTTGTTTTACATATTTGTTGCATCAGGTGAGAGATTGAAACCTTCTCAGCATAAAAACGTGTAAGTAATAAATTCTGTGAGGTAGATCTTTACTTTATGCAATAGTGTAAAACGGGTGATAGGGTGTCAGCAGCCTATTTTCCATCTCTCCCAATTTTTTTTCCACTGAAGCCAGGGAGAAATGTAAAAAGGACTCCTGACGTTTACATGATTTACAAAGTGAAGTCTACCTTTGTCACTTCCTTTATTAAACTGTTTTTTAAAAACAATATCAATATCCTGGGGGTTACCATTGACCAGGAACTGTACTGAACTAGCCATATAAATACTGTGGCTACAAGAGCAGGACAGAGGCTAGGAATCGTGTGATGAGTAACCCACCTCCTGACTCTCCAAAGCCTGTCCACCATCTACAAGGCACAAGTCAGGAGTGTGATGGAATACTCCCCACTTGCCTGCATGAGTGCAGCTCCCACAACGCTCAAGAGGCTTGACACAGTCCAGGAGAAAGCAGTCTGCTTGATTGGCACCACATCCACAAACATTCACTCCCTCCACCACCGACGCACAGTGGCAGCAGTGCGTACCATCTGCGAAATGCACTGCAGCAACTCACCAAGGCTCCTTCAACAGCACATTTCAAATCCACAACCTCTACCACCTAGAAGGACAGGGGCAGCAGATGCTTGGGAACACCAGCACCTGCAAGTACCTCTCCAAGAGACACACCATCCTGACTTGGAACTATATTGCCATTCCTTCACTATCACTGGGTCAAAATGCTGGAATACCTTTCCTAACAGCACTGTGGTTGTACCTACACCAAATGGACTGCAGTGGTTCAAAGAAGGTGGCTCCTCATCACCTTCTCAAGTGCAATTAGGGGTGGGCAATAAATTCTGGCCTAGCCAGTGAAGCCCACATCCCGTGAGAATAATAGAAAAAAAAACCTTGTAATGCCAGGTTAAAAATGTACTCTCCTTGCCTTACTCCCAAACATGAGTGCTTTTTAACTATGCATGCAATTTTTCAGTGGTCATTGGCATGTTTGTCCAATTTGACACTCTTTTTGACTAAATGGAATTGTTGGGAAAGAGCACTATAAATGGCAAAATGATAGACAAAATTATTTCTCTCAGGATTCATGTAGCTGAAAAGGCAGATTTGAAGATTCAATCAAGAACTAAACAGCCAGTTCACAAGTTCTCCTGAATATGAAAGAAACTTTCCAGTGTTGGAAAATGTTTAGATACATAATTCCACAACAGGAAACATCTAATGCAAGCTCCAAGTTTCTGGGTAATTAGTTCACCAACAGCACAGTGACAACAGAAACAAACTCTCCTCCTAAAATACTAAGAATTGGGAAGCTCAAATCCCCAGGGAAATAAGTAGACTGTACTCAAACTTCTCACATAACTTCAGCTTGATGACTGGATTATCCGTCATCCATTTTCCTCCCCAGCCTTTGCATTTTTTTCTCTTCCAGTCTATAAACGGATTTGCTAATCTTCACGTTCTGAAGAAAGATCTGCAGCCAAATTATGAACTTCTCCTTCTTGCCTTTTCATTGTCTTTTGGATGGGATGTTAAATTAAGACCCTGCCTGTCCTCTCTGGTGGACATAAAAGATCCAATGGCACTATTCATAGAAGATGAGTGGGCTCCCCTACTGTCCAGACTAACATTTATCTTTCAACCAACATCACTTTTAAAAACAAATTATATGAATATTTATCTTATTACCGTTTATTGGATCTTGCTGTGTGCAAATTAGCTGCTGTGTTTCCATAAAATGCAATACGTTTTTGACTGTGAAGTACTTGAGCTGTCCTGAGGATGTGAAAAGTGCTGGCTAAATGCCATGTCTTCAGTTCATTACAGATGTAAACTGTGTGCTTCCAGCATTTTCTTATTGCAGAAGAAAGTTCACTTTCTTTGTTGGCAGGGCTCTGGGCACAAAAGTTCTGACTTTTTATTCACTTCTACAGAAACATAGAAACTAGGAGCAGGAGTAGGCCATTCAGCCCTTCGAGCCTGCTCCACCATTCAATATGATCATGGTTGATCCCCTATCTCAACGCCATATTCTTGCTTTCTCTCCATACCCCTTGATGCCCCTAATATCCAAAAAATTATCAATTTCTCTCTTGAATATACTCAGTGACTCGGCCTCCACAGCCTTATGTGGTAGAGAATTCCACAGGTTGACCGCCCTCCGAATGAAGAAACTTTTCCTCATCTCAGTCCTAAATGGCCTGCCCCATATCCTGAGACTGTGGTCCCTGGTTCTAGACTCCCCAACCAGGGGAAACATCCTCCCTGCATCTAGTCTGTCTAGCCCTGTTAGAAATTTATACGTTTCAATCAGATCCCCTCTCATTCTTCTAAACTCTAGTGAATCCAGGCCCAGTCGAACCAATCTCTCCTCATACGACAGTCCTGCCATCCCCAGTATAAACCTAGTGAACCATCGCTGCACTCCCTCTACGGCAAGTATATCCTTTCTTAGGTAGGGAGACCAAAACTGCATGCAATGCTCCAGGTGTGTTCTCACCAAGGTCTTGGTATAACTGCAGTAAGACATCCCTACTTCTGAACTCAAATCCTGTTGCAATGAAGGCCAACATACCATTTGCCTTCCTATTTGCTTGCTGCACCTGCCTGTTTACTTTCATTGACTGGTGTACAAGGACACCCAGACCCCTTTGTATATCCACATTTCCCAATATATCACCATTTAAATAATACTCTGCCTTTCTGCTTTTCACATCGAACTGTATAACTTCACAATTATCCACATTATACTGCATCTGCCATGTGTTTGCCCACACACGCAACTTGTCTAAATTGCCCTGAAGCCTCCTTGCATCCTCCTCACAACCCCGCCCAGTTTTGTGTTGTCAGCAAACTTGGAAATATTGCATTTGATTTCCTCATCCAAGTCATTTATATATATCGTGAATAGCTGGGGCCTCAGCACGGATCACTAGTCACCGCCTGCCATCCGGAAAAAGGGCCATTTATTCCCATTCTCTGTTTCTGGTCTTTTATGGCAGGGATACATTTGGCAAGACACAGAAGATGCTGAATTTTATCCATGGAAGAGTTTTTTTTAATTACAAAGGGACCATTGAGCTAATTCAAATCCAAATTAATCCAGTGTGTCCAATTTAGTTCATTGGGTTTTCAATTTAGATTAGTTCTTACTCCGACTAGTGTATCAACTACATGTCAATCATTCCAAAAACAACAAATAGCTCCTCAGAATTGTTGAATTCCCCCATCTACATACACAGCACATCTTTTCACTGATGGTAATCCATCACAGTCTCAAACTAGTTCAGTGTCAGCCAGCTCTACTGACACATTAAGCTATGAAGCCTCAGAAACAATCCTTCAATGTAAGGCTGTGCTGAATGATCAGCTTCAGCCACTTACCAGTCATTCATTCTGCAGCAGTAAGTTAATTTTTGAACATGAGTATAATTAGATACAATCAACACTTGATGCCAGCTTCAATCTGAAAATGCAGAAGTTACATTTACTCTTGTGTAAATTCTACCTGACAACTGAACCTGTAAAGATGTATTGTTAACTGAAATAAAAAGATCAAACTGTACTGTTCTCACCTGCACTACTTGGAGACAATACATTATAAATATTATAACATTTATGTCATATTTTCCATTTGGAAGAACTCCATTCAAAGCCACAGTCCAATTCAAGCACACAATTTGCATCTGTAAAGAAAGCACTGGCATTTAGATAGCACCTTTCACATTCAAAGGGCATCTCAAAATGTTTCAGACAGGTTTATTGACTGACGGTGATATTCTTGCCGTGCACTGTTGTGACCATAACAGCTTAAAAAAGTGAAAAAGATGAGTAAAAGAATACAATTAAAAACAAATCGTTGTTATGCAAAGGAGACATTTACCCAATGTTCTGACAAATTATGATCACTGAGACCAGTCCCATCCTGACCTGTAACCTTGTAGCCAACTATTTGCTACATCCGGGGGTTAATTTGAATAATTCCTAGAAACAGGCATGAGACATGTTAATCCACGCCAGTTCATTGAAGAGATGGCAGCAACTTAAGTTTGCGCTAGCTGTTGTTTTAAATGATTGCTGTGTGCAGCCAGCACTACCTGCACTGTTTTTAGACTGCACACATCAGCAGGAACCTGATATCATGAGTGGCTGGTGCTTCTCAAAGCTAGCCTGCAACTCCTAAGGTGAGGTGTAAGAAGTGGTGGGAGTTTGTGACAAGTGAATCTGTGCTGTGCTGTGCTATACTGAGGAATGACTGAACATGCAAAAGAGCAAGCACCAAAGTTTCTCGAAATTACTGGATGCCTTCGCACAAGACATGGAGAGAAAGAAAGGCATCCTGTATCTGCAGGGGGACAGAAAGCCCTCCAGACATATACTCTATCGGCAGTGGGAAAGATGGAGCAGTGGAGTTCAATGCCAGGAGTGTTGCTTCCAGAATGCTGAAAGGGAAGATGTTTAACAATCTGAGTTGTCAAGGTGAGTGGGTTCACCTTCAAATGCTTACCAATTGCATCAAAACCTCGCCAACTGTTCAATTCACCACACCCCTATCACCCGCCTACCACCTATCTCAATCCCTCATTGGAGGAGATGTGCGGCTCCTCCCTCCTATGGAGCGCACAACAAGTGACGATGATGCACGATACCCTCTGGGGACTGTATTGCACGAGACCTGTTGAGGCATCAGAACCTCATTTTCAAAATGCCTATCATTTGCTCCACCAAAATCCTGGTCGTGGCATAACCCTTCTTGTATCGTCGCTCTGCTGCAGTCTGAGGCCACTGCATGAGCGTCATCAGCAACATCCTCTGTGGGTAGCCCCTGTTCCTGAGGAGCCATCCCTGCAGCCTCCCTGGACCTTGGAAGATGTCAAGGCTCTGAGACCTGTTAAGGATGTAGGAGTCGTGGACACTCACTGGGAATCGTGCGCAGACCTACAGGATGTGTTTGTTGTGGTCGCACATCAGCTGAACATTCAGTGAGTGAAAGCCCTTGCAGTTGATGTTGTTTGTTGCTTGTTCTCACGGAGATCTAAGCGCCACGTGAGTGCAGTTCAAGGCACCCTGCACCTGTGGGAAACCTGAGATCTGCGTAAATCCCAGTGATTTTGCTTCTTGGCTTTCCTGATCCTGGGCGAAATGGACAAAGTTCTGTGCGTTTGCAAAGATGGCGTTTGTGACATCCTGGATACAATTGTGGGTGGAGGCTTGTGGGATCCCTAACAGGTCACCTGTGGAGCCCAGGAAGGAGCCACTGGCATAAAGATTGAGTGCCAGGGTCACGTTCATGGCCACCGGCAGTGGATGCCCTCCTTGTCCTCGTGGCACCAAAGCCTGAAGCAGGTGGCATATGTGACAGACCAGTTCCCTAGACATGCGCAGTCTTTGGCAACACTGTTTCTCAGTCATCTGCAGGAATGACAAATGCCGTCTACGGACCCTGGGTCTAGTGAGGCACCTACGAGCGACAGTTCACTGTGGATCTTCAGCTGCATGCGCAGCAGGCCCTGCCGCCCCTTCATCTTGAAGGAGCTGCCCTTCCCTTTGCCAAGCCAGGTGCCTCTGTCACCCTCTTCTTCTCCTTCTCTGCTCCCTGTAAACCATGAGGCATGCCACCATTCCCAAGCTCCATGATCCTGAGGCTCTCCTCCTGCAGGCTCAAAGAGAGGTGCGTGGGTTAGCATATGTGTCCTAAGAACCTCTCTTGGTTAAGCCTGAAGGCCCCTTCATATTTGCCGGAGAGTGCTGGCCACCACTTAGATGGCCAGTGTGTATGCACTCATTGGCTGTCTGAAACCATACCCACCACCGCCCCACTCTACCTGACCGATTGGCGGCAGCATTTCCCACTGGACTGCATGCTGTGCTCCAGCTCAGGCACAGGCATTCTCCTAAGCCACACTGCAAGGTTGCGCTGTTAGCTTGAACCATAAAGGATACTGGTCCAAACCTTAATAAAGACTTTGCAAGGGTCTGTGTGCACCTCCACCAGTGACTGCGCCATGGCCACCTTTCACAAGGGGATTGTACAACTTGCCCAGTTGGCCAATTGTTTTGCTGCCCCCCAAAATGCACAATAATTTGCAGTCTGCGCCAAAGGGGTGAAAAGTCCTGGAGTGTTTGGTGGCACTTTCAAGCTTTTGCATTGCTTGAGTGAGCAGAAAAGCTTCAGAGGCCCAACTCCAAGCATGTCAATGGAGCTGCTGCTGAATGGTCTCAGCTATGGAAGAATGCTCACTTTTGACAAGTTTTTCCAAGTGAGTGGCTGCTTCCCTCACCAACCCTCCTCCCCATCCCTAGCATGCGCTCGAGTATTTCCTTCAGTGCGCCTGTGCTGCCTTGCCCCCGTCCACCCCCACCCCACCCTGGTCTGACCCGCACTGGAGCCCTTGCCCTGGCACCACACTGAAAGCCAGCTGGGAAAAAGCGATTTGCCTCTGCCCCCTGCAAATACCTCTTCTTTGATGTCTGACAGGCGATGCTCATGAGCACTGCGCAAGATTGTGTGCACTCCAAGTTCCCTTCGAAGTTCAGGACACCAGGTGCACGCCTATTAAAGGCAGTCGTGAAGCACACCATTCTGAAGTCACACCGACATGGGCAGTAAATTTGACCTGTGGGGAGGATTCCAGCGAGCAGGGCTTAGAATTAGATGCAAATGTATTGAAATGATGTTCCTGACATGTGATGGTGGGAAATGCGGCCCACCATAGATGGATGGAGCGGACAATTGCAAACTGTTTTCACGATAGTGTAAAACCGATTTTTGGCCTTCTCACCATTTTGGTCCTTCCCTCCCCTCCTCGCCCGCCATGATGCCCAGTGCCAACGGAGCAGGAAAATTCTGGCCATTGAAGGAATGAAATCCCTTTCAATTGATGTGAATAGCTGAAATCAGGTGAGCGCCACACAAGGCAATGTGCAGCAGTACCCTGCACCATGGGGAAGCCTCCAATCTGTGCAAAGACTTGTGCTCACTCTGCCTGCTTTTCCCTGTCCAGAGGGAATGAGACTAAACTGTTTCTCCTTGTATAGAGAACCACAGCTACTTTCTAAGCAGCACAACTGTGAGATGTTGCTTATATCTTCAACAGCAATCCGGAAGGAGGTAAAAATTTAACAGCCATTGTCACCTTGAAATCCACAGGCAATGCTGCTCTTGTTTTGGTTTGAGGTTGCAGTTGTGGCTGCAGATGGTGGCAGCTTTGTCACCATGTCTTTAGTGAAGCCAAACCATCTCAAGCATTGTCCCTCACTAAAGTTGAATGATGTGAATTGCTCCCTGAACACCCTCCATGAATATGGCCTCCTGCTCAAAGCCTGTTTCCTCCTCCCCCTTCCCCCATCTTCTAGCACTTTGTCCTGCTCACTATTAACATCCTGAGGGGGCTACCATTGACCAGAAACTGAATTGGAGCAGCCACATAAACGCTGTGGCTACAAGAGCAGGTCAGGGGTTGGAATTCTGTGGTAAGTGTCTCACTTCCTGACTCCCAAAGCCTGTCCACAATCTACACGGCGCAAGCCAGGAGTGTGATGGAGTACACTCCACTTGCCTGGATGAGTGCAGCTCCAACAGCACTCAAGGAGCTTGACACCATCCAGGACAAAGCAGCCCACTTGATTGGCACTCCATCCAATGCATTAAATGCTTACTCCCTCCACCACAGCAGCATAGTTGCAGCTACAAGATGCTTGCAGCAACACACCAAGGCTCCTTTGACAGCACCTTCCAAACCCACGACTTCTATCACCTAGAAGGACTAGGGCAGCAGACACATGGGAACACCACCACCTGCAAGTTCCCCACCAAGTCATACACCATCCTGACTTGGAACTATATGGCACTCCTTCACTCTTGCTACATCCAAATCCTGGAACTCCCTTCCTAACAGCACTGTGGATGTTCCCACAACAAAGGGATGCAGTGGTTCAAGAAGGCAGTTCACCACCACCTTCTCAAGGGCAATTAGGAATTGGCAATAAATGCTGACCTAGCCAGCGACACCCACATCCCTTGAACAAAAATAAGTGTGCATGTGCATCTCAGACCTAATTTTTGAGCATTAGGTGGCCATATAGCACAAAGAAATTGGTTCGACATAGCCCAATTTAGAGCCCCCCCACGCACTCCCACGCACCCCCTGGCACCAACCCCCCACCCCCACGTCACTTTTCAACAAATTTTGAAAACAGAACCATATGGACTTGCAGCACTATTTGCATGAACTATCCAAAATGACTATCACTGAATATATAGTTGTTTAAATGTTGTAATAAAAGAGATGATATTATTGATTGGAAGCAAGCAAAGGGGAATTTTCCTCCCTACTTTTCACACAGATGGTTACTCAGTGGTGAATCTCATGAAATGCCAAGCCCCAATTTTTTTTTTAAATGTGTTACTCATCACACGGTGCTTCCTCCTGTTTCTTTTCTTACTTTTTTTGGTTCTCCTACATTCAAACACAAAGCTCAAGTGGGTAAGGAATTGAAGAAAAGCAGCAGAACAATTTTCCGAATCAACAATAAGGACACAAAATCTGATAAAGACAATGCTACCTGGAGGAAGGGGACAGTCCAGATCTATATTGCAAGTGAAGCAAAATAATGCTTAATGCTTGATCATTACCTTTATAAAGGAATTATTTCATAGAATCCTCATGGCCTAAGTCATCAACATTTGATACATCTTATTAAATTAGTCCAAATTATGAAATCTAATCAACGGACATATTGGAATTTTAATGATATTTTATTGTCCAGGACCTAATTATTTAATAACAACATAACTGTTTAAATCTATATTTCACAATTACAGATAGTTTATGAATATTCTCATACTATACGAGCCTATATTATGTGAGTCTGACTTCACAATGTCAAATCTTATACTGGTGATCCCTAAGGTATGCACAAAGCTAATTAGGGTGAACTACCCAAAGAAGACTATAGTCGAATGGTGTTAAATCAGTGCTGTACACACTAGAGTAATGACTGTTGTATGCACACTCTGTGATTTGTTGCTGCAATTTGCAGCCATATATCTCTTAGGAAGAAATTCCATTGTTGTTATTTATTGCTCCCATGATTATTAATGATACTATGTTGAAAGCAAATTACTTCACCTACATAATTCGGCTGCTACATACACGCTGTTTGCTGACTTGTGGAGATGTCAAGAACATTAATTTGATGGAGAAATCTAGATTTATTCTATTCTTCATGCTTATTGCACGAACAGTGTTCATTTGATGTCTGTAAATACTATCTCATACATTTCAAATATTTTCTTTACCATGTCAGGTAAGACCATTTAACTGCCAGCTCACAGGCTGGTGATAAAAATATAGACAAAGTTGGCATTTTGGGACCAGGCTCTGTTGGCTGGAAAAGGATAGGGCATCGTAGTTAACAAGGACACAACATTAAGGTCCTTGTGCTTGTTTAATCATGGCAGATGACTCATTTTTCAGTATTACTACTCAACTCATAAATACTAAAGAGAATGTTTTAGAACATCTACATGTGTAAATGATTGAACTGTTCTTGCCATAACGTCGATCATATAATTCTCTCCAAGTACGGCAATGCTTTGGGAACTGACATGAGTTCCTAATGTTTTATGAGGGCAAAAAGTGTTGCGTATACTAGCAGTTAAAATTTGATTCTTATCCCATCATTAAACTATGGTTTATAGTGACCATGTTAACTTTGATTTTGTGCTGATTGAATGCAATGGATAATTGAGAGCCCACCACCATGACTTTAAGTGATCACAGTTGACTTTGAATTAGTAATGATTACATATCATGGCTAAGTGAAAGGCAAGCATCTCCAATGTAGCCTCATTTTTGACTTTGATTTAAAAATAATCGCATGTAGTGTTTGTTCCCTGAAACCAAAATATACAGGACAATTTTCTAATGCACTCCACTACTCCATGGACAGATCATATCATTACATTCATTCAAGGTGTGGATACTTCATTCATAAAAATATTGATTATCTTAGTGTGCGGTATAATCTTTCTCAATGATGTGTATACTTATTTTTGAATCATTCATTTTTACTAATCTAAGCACAATGATCTGTTTAATTTGTGTTACAACATGCAAGAAAGATTAATAATGATCAAGTAACTGAATTAATTGATGATCTAATGGATCAGGGTTTTGTTCCATTCAGTACAGAATATCATAATGATCAGGAATATCGATCAGAGGTTCTCAAAACCAGGTTGTGTAATTTGTCAGTGTAAAACAGGTTCTTGTAATGCTGACATTTTCAGTTCATACAGCCAGAGATATGCTTTCCTCTTATAATAATTAAATACATTCAAAGTTAGGTACGACTGGCTTCAATTTGTACTGTGCATCAAATTCAACCCCATGATTTGCACACAAGAGAAAATGCAAATTACATTTATATTCCAGAATTTTTCACATACAGACCTTGAAATTATGCTGTAAGTATTAGCATATGAATGCTTAACACATTTGTGTGCACTTATTTTGTCCATTCCTTTAACAAAGGTGCTAACCCATTTAATATAAAAGCATACTCATACATTACATACAATAGGGCCTTGATCCCATTTTCCAACACTTTCTGATGTGTGTGATCCATTCCAAAAGCCTACTGCCAAAGAGGTGAAGGTGAAAATTATTCCCAGGACTGGGTTTTACACATAATTATTCTACAATCACTGCTGTCATCATTGTTGGACAGTAATAAGGAAAGTCAACCCTCCATCTATTGTAATGTACATCTTACCTGAGAGAACAAAAAAAAGCTGAAGAGAGAAATTATGTCCACCAATATCAATAAAGAGAAAAGACAAATCAATCTTATGAGTGTAAATTCTATAACATATTGAGAATCTAAACCTGAAATGTTAACCTATCAGCTCTCTGTACTGATGTTGACTGGACCAGATGTTAGTTAAATGCTTTTCCTTTTCATTTCCAGCATTTGCAGTTTAGAATCATAGAATGGTTACAGCACAGAAGGAGGTCATTCAGCCCATCATTTTCATGCTGACTCTCTGCAAGAACGATCAGTTAGTTGCACCCCCCGCCCTTTCCCCATAACCCAACATTTTTTTTTTCTTCCGGTGCAATTGCCTTTCAAAAATAACAATTGAAACTGCCTCCACCGCACTGTTAGGCAGTACATTAAAAATCTTAACTACTTGCTGCATAAAAATTGTTTTTCCTCATTTCACCATTTTGCTTCTTTTCCCAATCACCTTAAATTGGTTTCCTCTGTTTCTTGAGCCTTCCACCAATGGGAACAATTTCTCCCTATCTACTCTATCCAGACCTCTCATGATTTTGAAAACCACTATTAAACCTCCTCCCAACCATCTCTCTTTGAAGGAGAAGAGCCCAGCTTATCCATTACTTTCTGTTTCCTAATACTCAGACCTATCCATGCTGCCATTGATCCTTTTATTCCATAAGCTTCAACTTTGCTTACAAGCCTATTACATGGCACTCTGTCAAATGCCTTTGGAGGTCCATGTACATAACATTACCTTTATTACCCTCGCCAACCCTCTCTGTTACCTCATCAAAAACGCAACCAAATTAATTAAATATGATTTTCCTTTAACACAGCTTTCCCTAAATAATCTAGACTTATCCATAATTTTGTCACAGATTATCATTTCTATAAGCTTTTCCACCATCAATGTTAAATCGACTAGCCTGCAGTTGTTGGGTTTACCTTGACGCTCTTTGTTGAACAAAGGTGCAACAATTAAATTCTCAAGTCCTCTGGCACAACTGCTGTATGTAATCAGTATTAGAAGATCATGGCAAGAATCTCTGCCATTTCCACCCTTACTTCCCTCAGTTCACCAAAGGCATCTCATCTGGCCCTGGTGACTTAGCAACTTTAAGTACAGCCGGCCTTTCCAATGCCTCCTCTTTATCGATTGTTAGTCAATCTGGTATTTCAATTACTTCCTCTTTAATTATGACTTTGGCAGTACCTTCTTCCTTGGTAAAGACAGATGCAAAGTAATAATTTAGTACCTCATCCAACCCCTCTGTCTCCATGATATGCACGTTTTTTGCTCTGTAATCAGCTACACCCTTTTACTATTTACCTAAGGCCTATAGAAGACTTTTGAGTTCACATTTTTATTATCTACCAGTCTCGTATCATTCTTCCTCTTAGCCACTCTTATTTTATTTTTCACTTCCCCTCTTTTTTCCTTTTCCTTATGGTTTTTTCAAACATGTTTGATTTTGACATAGGCCATAAAATAGGAAAATAATGGTACCTTTTGTTGAATCACATACCATGTTCCTTCAGTTGTTCGTATTAGGCAGAGTACAGACCATACTCAAACCAGCCCATGCTTGCAAATCCAAAATCATCCTGACTGGTGGCAACACCCTCTTAGCAGGATTCTGAGGTCGTGTTTATCCTGATGTCAGATCTTTTACTCCAAATGATTACAATTAATCTTTTTTTGTGATAAAGTGGAGTGCTATGTACATTTAAGAGAATGTAGTTAGTTGACCATGTGACTGTATTGTCCAATCGCTACACAGCACGGGTTTCTTGGGTAACTGTAAGTCTAGAGCTGGAGGTGATTGAAGGAGCACATGTGGCGTTAGTGTTCTGTTCTTAGTTCCAATAAACTACCAGTGTTTGTTCAGTTAATCTGTCTCTCTGCCTGTATTGCTTCAAGCATCAGCTAGTGTGTTAATATCAAGGACGCAGTTAGCGTTCGCTGGACAAAGCGAACCTGATAACCAAAAACATGAAGCTGGCGATGAGGATAAACCAGATTAATTGACGCGATCAAGAAAGCCGCGGTAAGCCAGCTATGTTACTTCGCCACTACCTTGAAAGCTGTTTGAAAGCACAGTCTGCTTAGTCATTGAGTATGCCACGGTTTGGGCATCTTGAACCATTCGACCCTGTTTCCAATGACTGGTCTCATTCTGTCGAATGCTTAGTGTCCTTTACCACTAACGACATCACAGGGGAGGACAAGAAGAGGGCGACTCTTTAGTTCACATGTAGGAGCAAAACGTATGGGCTGATCCGTAGCCTCACATCACCTGACATCCCTGATACAAAGGTTTTCAACGAGTTAGTAAATACTGCCAAAAACCACCTGAAGCCAAAGCATTCAGTCACAATGCAGCATTTTAAATTCAATTCGAGGAAGAGGCTTCCAAGAGAGACAATCACTGGCTATGTTGCTGCTTCAAAGGAATTAACAGAATACTGTGAGTTCGGAACTTCAATTAATGTCATGTTGAGAGACCGACTGATATGCGGAATCGGGAATGATGTTATTCAAAAGTGATTGCTACCTGAAACTAATCTAGACTTCAATAAGGCATTAGAATTGGCAACAGCCATGGAGAGCACTGTTAGAGACTCAGATACAATAAAATATACACAAAATGGTGCCGTCCATCTTGTAAGGCGGGAAGGCCTGGTAACGAAAGTGTCGGACTCTGTAGAAAGGCGGGGATCACCCACTATGTACAGACCATTGAAGATCAACAGTACTACGGTGAAAACCCACGACATTGATGAGAGAAATGCATCCAGGCAGCCTGCAGGCGATCAACCGTTCAGAAATCTTGAATACTTTTTCTGCCACCGCAATGGTCACATAATGCGGCACTGTAAAGATAGGCTGAGACAGCATTTTAAAAACATAGGTAGATATCGCAAAATCTGTCTTGTTGAATAACCAGAGAAAGCAGAATCTGAAATCTATTCATTATACAACATGAAAGTGGGTAGAATTTTCCAGGTAGTCATTAGAGTCAGTGAACAACCCATCAAGATGGAGGTCGATACTGAGGCATCAATGTCTGTCATAAGAGAACATACATTCAGACACATGAATAAAGGAGTCCATTCTTTAAGTTTGAAAGAATTGAATGCTAAATTTAAAGCATACAGGCAAAGAAATAAGAGTGAAAGGGATATATCAAGTCCTGGTGCAGTATGAGGATCTGTTGAAAATGTATCCCTTATAGTAATAGCTGGGGCAGGCCCCAGTTTAGTTGGTTGCAACTGGCTCAAAAAGATTAAATTGCAACGGGCCAAGATTTTTCAAATCAGAACGAGAAACTTACAGGAATTGTTACAAAAGTACGCTTCCATTTTCAGTGAAGAGCTAGGAAGGATTTATGGGCTACAAGCCAAAATCCACGTACACCCTAACGCAACCCCTAGATTTATCAGAGCCAGACCAGTCCCTTATGCTCTACGGGACAAGGTCGAGGCCGAGATAAACAGGTTGGGGAAGTTGGGTATCTTACAAACGGTGAAATTTTCTGAGTGGGCGGCACCCATAGTACTCATACTGGAGCAAGACCAAAGTCTTCGCTTATGCAGTGCCTATGAGTTAATTGTAAACAGAGTGGCCAAACTTGATAGACACCCAATAGCGAAGCTTGATGAATTATATTTGAAATTGGCAGGGGGCAGCACATGTTCAAAACTCGACATGAGCCATGTCTACCAGCAGGTAGAGTTGGAAGAAGGCTCTACGGAATTCGTGACCATCCATATACAACGAGGATTGTATCAATATACTCAACTACCCTCAGGGGGCTCGTTGCTGTGCGCTGTTTTCCATTGTACCATGGAAAATTTGCTCCAGGGACTGCCTCATGTCGTTGCTTATCTGGATGATGTCTTGGTCACTTGATGAACTGACGAAGAACACTTAGCTAATTTGAAGGAGGTGCTGAAATGTCTCTCTCAAGCTGGGGTGCGCTTGGAGTGAGAAAAATGTATTTTCAAAGCCAAAGAGGTAGTTTACTTGGGCCATAAGGTCGACACACAGGGCCTGCATCCCGAGGAAGAAAAGGTCAAGGACATTTGCGAGGCACCTGCACCAAGAAACACTACAGAACTAAAGGCTTTCTTAGGCGTGATAAACTACTATGGGCGATTTCTCCCAAATCAGAGCCGTACTGGCTCTGATATACGCATTGCTTAAGAAAAACCATAAATGGATTTAGCAAGCTCTGCACCAGGATGTGTTTCTGAAGGTAAAGCAATTATTAAGATAATCAGCCCTACTGGTCCACTTTGACCCAAAGGAAGAATTGGTTTTAAATTGCGATGCATCCCCTTATGAAGTAGGGGCTGTACTTTCACATTGGATGGCGGATGGCTCTGAATAACCATTGGTTATACATCTCGCACACTCAGTGCTGCAGAGCGATGATATTCTCAAATTGAGAAGGAGGCTTGTGTGTTGTTTTTGGCATTTGGAAATTCCATCAATACCTTCTTGATCGCCATTTTTATATTATATCTGACCACAAGCCTCTGCTGAGATTGTTTGGAGCAGATAAGGCAATGCCTCCATCACATCTGCTTGCATCCAGAGGTGGGCACTGATATTGCCTGCTTAGAAATACACTTTTATTCAGCGATCGGGTAGCCAGATCGCACATGCTGACGTGCTGAGTCGCCTCCCACTGCCAGATAACAACATGAAGGTTCCAATTCCCCAGGAACTTATCTTAGTGCTAAATATTTTGGATTCCCCCCCTGTCCAGGCCAAACAAGTCCGTGCGTGGACAAACTGAGATCCACTTTTGTCTCACGTCCGGGAGCAGGTCTTGAATGGATGGTCAGGAGAGCCAAAGTCTGTTGACATGAAGCCTTATTTCAATCGCAGAAAGAGCTCACCTGCCAGGATGGCATGTTGCTCTGGGGAGCAAGGGTTATTGTGCCCTCGAGAGGGCAAAGGCCATTACTGGCCGAATTACATAGCGCTCTCTCTGACATTAGTAGGATGAAGATGCTCATGTGCAGCTAGCTGTGGTAGCCAGGGATGGATGTGGACATCGAAACCCTAATCAAAAGTTGTCTTCAATGCCAGCAGGTACAAAAGCTACCCGCCTTAGCTCCATTGGGAATGGCTGGGGTGGCTACGGTTGCGAGTTCACATCGACTAGGTGAGGCCCCTCTTGGATACCATGTTCCTTTTACTAATAGATGCCCACTCCAAGAGGATGGATGTCTACGAAGTTCTGTCACCCATGTTTGCTGCCACCATAAACCGTTTGCAAGACATTTTCAGTGCACAGGTTACCAGAGGTGCTCAAAACTTTGCTTTACCACCCTGCCTCTAACGGTTTGGCTGAGCAGGCAGTCCAAATTTTTATGTCCAGGATGAAAAAGCTGGACGGGGATTCCATCAGCACCAGATTTTCACGGTTCCTGTTCGAATACCGTATGATGCCACACACGACCATCAGTATTGCCCCCGCTGAATTACTAATGAAGAGACATCTCCGCACCCGTCTAACTCTTATCAGGTTGAATTTAGGGGGGAGGGTGGAAAGAAGCCAAGAGGCCCAGGAGGCTCGACGTCATGGCCATAATCATGACAGAAATTTCACAGTGGGAGACACAGTTCTCACAAAGAACTTTGGAGATGGACCCAATTGGCTATTAGACGAAGTGAGTGCCATGACAGGGCCTCTCCTATAACGTGTTGGTAAATGGCCGAATAATTAGACGACACATGGATCATCTCCAGAGAAGAGAGACAAGAAGGAATGCTGTCATCATTTGTATTTGAGTCCACACCGCATGTGGAAGAAATGTCACACAGTTTGGAAGTACCAGTGGAACCTATTGGACCTGAAAGGGTTGAAGATACAAACTTTCCCACTTCCACCGAAGAGCTAGGTGGACAGTTGACCCATGAGATGCGGGTCTCGGAAAAACCAGTCAAGGCCATTGAGCTATGACACTCGACACATCCGAGGAAGCCTCCTGAGAGACTTGACTTGTAAATAGTTATTCATGCAAATAGTTGGGATGTTGTGATGCTTGTCAATTGTACTTTCAAATAAAGTGGGAGGGATCTGGTAAAGTGGAGTGCTATGTACCTTTAAGGAAAGTAGTTAGTTGACCACGTGATTATATTGACCAATCGCTACATAGCACGGGCTCCTTGGGTAACTGTAAGTCTAGAGCTGGAGGTGATTGAAGAAGTACACACGATGTTAGTGCTCTGTTCTGAGTTTCAATAAGCTACCAATGTTTGTTCAGTTAATCAGTCTCTCTGCCTGTATTGTTTCAAGCACCAACTAAGGTCTTAATATCAAAGGCACAGCTAGCATTCATCAGACAAAGCGAACCTGATAACCAAAAACATAAAATTTTTCCTGCCTGAAAATCCTATCACATATACATGGGAAGGTGGAAAAGTTCTTTCTGGAAGTTCAGATTTCATGGGCTCAGTTGTTACCAAGTATGATTATGAAGAAAATGGTCACTGCAGCTGTGAAGAGAAAATTGATGTAGGAAATAAAAAGCTATTTAAATTAGAAAAATTGATAATTGATCATCAGCCAAGTTGATGTCTGTTGTTAGATTCTCCAGCTGGGTAGCACTCACTGAACAATCCTGTGTGCGCTAACAGCTACACAAACAATTAATTTAAGGTAACCTGTTGAGCTCGTAGTGTGGTTAATTTACAATTGCCAGAATCAACATGTATTCATGCACAGGCACATGTTCTCTCCAAACAAAAGGAATATGTTCAAGTCTTGCGCCTTTTTCAATTACCTGGGAGCTTGGAGAGCCTAATGTTCCCTGTTACTTTCGCCATGGCAACACCTCGACCCACCAGAGTCATGTTGCCAATTAATCAACACCCTTTTCTCTTGTAGCATAAATTGTTGTGATCATTTGAAATTTGGCATTCTTGCATTTGTCCAAGATGAAAAGCTTCAACATGTCTCTCATGTCAGCAATATTTAAGAGTTTCTTAGAATAGTATCTGAAAGGGCTCTATTCTGGGTCTGTTTCTGTTCATTGTGTAAGTTAATGATTTGGTTGTAAGGCTAGAGGGAGTGGTGTCCAAATTCTCAGACAATACTAAAATAGGAAAGATAGTGGATAATTTTGAGGTACAAAGCAAGTTGAAAAAGGATAATGATAAGATGATGGAATGGCAAAAAAGTGGTAGATCATTTTCAATGCCACCGTGAGTTACTACATTTTGTTTAGAAGAAATAATAGCTATGAAGGAGGTCTTGTAGTGCAGTGGGTAGCATCCCTACCTTTGAACCAGAAGCTCCCACTCCAGGACTGGGGGGGTTAACAAAGCAAAGGATTAGACTATGAATGGTAGGACCCTGGAAAGTACTGACGATCAGAGGGACATCAGTGTGCATATCCATAGATTCCTGAAGGTGGCAGGGCAGGTAGATAAGGTGGTTAAGAAGACATATGGGATACTTGCATTTATTAGCCGAGGCATAGAATACAAGAGAAGGGAGGTTATGCTGGAACTGTATAAAATGTTGGTTAGGCCACAACTGGAGTACAGGATGCAGTTCTGGTCACCACATTATAGGAAGGATGTGATTGCACTGGAGAGGGTGCAGAGGAGATTTACCAGGATGTTGCCTGGGCTGGAGGGTCTGAGCTTTAAGGAAAAATTGGAGAGGCTGGGGTTGTTTTCCTTGGAGCAGCGAAGGCTGAGAGGGGACATGATAGAGGTGTATAAGATTATGAGGGGCATTGATAGGGTGGATAGGAAAGCACTTTTTTTCATTAGTGGAGGGATCAATAACCAGGGGGCATAGATTTAGGGTAAGAGGTAGAGGGCTAAGAGGGGAGTTGAGGAGAATGTTTTTCACCCAGAGGGTTATAGGAGTCTGGAACTCACTGCCTGAAAGGGTGGTTGAGTCAGAAACTCTCATAACATTTAAGAAGTATTTAGATATTCATTTGTATTGTCATAGCCTCCAGGGTTATGAGCCAAGCACTGGTAAATGAGATTAGCGTAGACAGACCTTCGTTGGCTGGCATGGGCATGATGGGCTGAATGGCCTCCTTCTGTGCTGCAAATGTCCATGAGTCTACACTTCACAGGCAAGGAAAATGCATTCATGACACAACCAAACAAGTTGAGCATCAACTTGCAAATCCTTCCACATTTGCCAATGGCAGGTGGTAAGAACAGGAGAGATTCCTGGTCAACCATGTGACGGAAAAAATGTTGGAGCCTCTACCATCACTATCCATAGCTCCAGACTGTAACATGCATGTAATAGTGCATGTTGCCACAGCAACCTGGACCCTCTGGGGGGCCAATTGGCTCAGTTGGCTGGATGACCTGTGTGGATCAAACTGTTGTTAACAGCACGGGTTTGATTTCTGTTCAGGCGAGGGTGGATTCAGGACCTGCCTCCTTGTCCTACCTATGAAGGAGGTCATGGCTGTGGGTCAGACCTGCCTTCGGGCAGAGAACACAAGAAGAAGAACTATGAATGATGGAAGGTTGGATGATGCAGAACATTAGAGGGATTTAGGGGTTGAGGTTCAGAAGACATTATAAAGCACATCTACAGGATGAGGCAATGGAATACAGGATTTTATGGCATAAGGTATAGAATATTTAAGTTTATATATAATGGTGAATCTATAATATATCTATCTAGAATATATAAAACCTTAGAAAGACCACTGTACAGCTTTGGACTCATCACTTTAGGAGGTATGCTGAGGTAATAGAGTCAGCGCAGATTCACTAGGATGAAAGGTGAATGGGTAACTTTGCTGCTGACACCTTTCATGGAACTTTTTAAAATTCATTCACGAAATGTGGGCTTCACTGGCTGGGCCGACATTTACTGCCCATCCCTAATTGCCCTTGAGAAGGTGGTGGTGAGCTGCCTTCTTGAAGCGCTGCAGTCCATGTGGTGTAGGTGCACCCACAGTGCTGTTAGGAAGGGAGTTCCAGGATTTTGACCCATTGACAGTGAAGGAACGGTGATATATTTCCAAGTAAGGATGGTGAGTGACTTGGAGGGGAACCTCCAGGTGGGTGGTGGTGTTTCCATCTATCTGCTTCTGGATGGTAGTGGTCATGGGTTTGGAAGGTGCTGTCTAAGGAGCCTTGGTGAATTACCTGCAGTCTCCTATTAAACAAACTCCAATTTGACTGCTATTTTCACTGAGCATGCAGCAAGAACAGCTCCCTGAAGCTCATGGAATTTTATTTAAATATGTAGGTCAGGTTCTGATGATGTCACATAAAAATTGGTCCTCTTGCATCATCAGGAAGAGAGCAGAAGCTATGGTTGGTACCATGTCCCAAGAGGCTGTGCACTAGTCCTGAAGAAGACGCAGGTCAGGCTGGGTCCAAGGTAAGTCTAGATGAGGGGCTAGGCTCATTGTCTAGGGGTGAGCAGGAACCAACACTGGCCCCATGGTTTTAATCTGTTGTGCTCATGCTCCACTTTGCTCCACATTCAAGCAAATAAAACATTTTTTTACCAATTTCTTTGCTGGTAGGTTTGTTTGGCTACATTTCTCTTAAGGAATCTGACCACAAAATGCATGGCACATGCTATGGCCAATTTAAAGCATCTATTTCAGTTGGACACCCTGAACAAGCAAGTGCATGACACATGCCATTTAGACCTTTCATGACCTGTTTTTCACCTGAAAAAGGATGCTGTGCAATCCACTTTCTAGACCAGTACCCTTTGAGGATTGTTCTGTTAGTACTGTGTGATAGAACAAGAACAGGCTTATTGATTATAATGGTATGAGAACATGCATGAATTATTTTGCAGTCCCATGAAACTTAAAGCCACATAAAATACTACTAATATCCTTCAGTTACAATACTAAAATTTATTCCAATAGCGCTCTCAATTAATGATAACAATTGCAAGTTGAAAGATGCATATGATTCACAAACAATATATTTCTAATTTATATTTCAATACTTGACTTAATTTTTCACTGTTGTGAGATCAGTAAAGTCACTGTGAAAGTAGTGAGAATGTTGAAAGTGCCACTGAGAAATCATGGTGGAAATGACCACATTGGCAGCATTCTATTGCAAAATGATGTCTATGCAATGATGTACAAATTTCAAGAAATAATTCCTGTATGTGTGTCCAATTAACTGACTTGCAGTTGAATGTGCAAGTCAACTTGAATTCTTTTTCTGGGAAATGAAGCCTTATATTTCGCTTTAAAAAAAGTTGCCATTTGACCCTTTGAATGCTATTATCATTGGTGTCAGCTTTGGCTCAGTTGGTAGCACTCATACTGCTGGACTATAAAGTTCTGGGTTCAAGTCCTGCTCCAGTACTTGAGTAAAAAAAAAATCAAGGTTGATGCTCCAGTGAAATATTAAGGGAATGCTGTCTTTTGGATGAAATGTTAAACTGAGGCCCCATTTACCTGCTCAGTTAGGTGCAAAATAACCCATGACACTATTTCAAACAATGGCAGGGGAGCTATCCCTGGTATCCTGGTCAATATTTATCCCTCAGTCAACGTCACTAAAATCAGGTTATCTGGTCATTCTCATATTGCTGCTTGTGGGAGCTTGCTGTGCACAAAATGGCTGCCTGGTTTCCCACATTACAACAGTGCTTCAAAAGTACTTAATTGGCTGGAAAGCGCTTTGAGATGTCCAATGGTCATTTGCTTTTCTTTTCATTGTAAACTACATTTGCCTTCTTCTGGAAGGTGACCGTGAAAAACTGTAAGAGCTGTGGAGAGTAATGGACTAATTGTTGGAAAAACATGAACTCAGCAGATATGTAGCGATCACAGTGAGATTGAATTGAATTATCTGATGGTTGATTTGGAAGAACTTTATAGACTGCAGGAGCTGAGCAATGGCTTTCTGTTTCATATATCATTTATGTCAGTGGCAGCTGATCAAGCTACTCTGTTGGCAATGGGCCAGCATACATTTTATTGTCAGTATAGATTGGCACTTCGAACAATCCAGGGAGAAGTGATTTGCTTTAAATATCACAATGTGGCCAGCCAACAGCATTCATCATCAGATCTTAGCCTAAACTTCCCTCCTGTTTCTCGCCAAGGCAACTGGTTGAGGAAAATGGCATGGAGAGGCACAGCACTGACTCTCCAGCAACCAAAACCACCATTCAATTTTTTCTTGCGCCCACATGTGGGCAGCCCAACAGCATCGTTAGGCATCTGCACAACTGCCTGGCCACTAGTACTGGGTTCTGGTGCTGATTAGTCACTGAGCAATAGGAAAACTGACCCAATCACATATTTGAAGTCCTGACAGATAGCCCTTGACATTTTAGCACCAAAGGTATCTTTTGTTACAACTTCTGTACCAAAAACTATAATAGTACTAATCTTCTCTGATGGGCAGCCTTTGCTGTAGATTCTGCTGAAGCTGCCCTGTACTCAAACAATGACTGAACTGCTGTGCATACATTCAATATTATGCTGTAAATATAGATTGTAATCTATTCCAACTAAACCACTATCTGCAGCATATTCTGAGACCACAACAGAGGGTGACCTGAGAAGATAGTGTGGGGGGAGGGGGGTCACAGCAAGGTCACATTGGCTGATTGAAGCGCTTTCCCAATGCACCTTTGATGTTGAAACTATACCTGAGAAACAAAGCCTAGGTTTTACTTTGCTTTACCACCTGGTTTCCAGCAAAAGTGCACTAGCTGCCTGCCTCAACACCTTTTCCTGCAGTGACCACTTCAAACAGTTGGATGCTTCAGTTCCAACATATTTGCAGGGAACATCTGGACATCAGCTTCTGCAGTTCCAGTGTGAAAATTGCCTGATACAAGAACAAAAACATGTGTCAAATGATAAAAATGTATTTATTTTTCAAAGAGTACCTCTACCAGTACTAGAGGTTCCACTGGAAACCCCTATCAGATGTATCTGGAAAGAGGGAAGGATCTATAGAGGAATGTCACACAGATCAGGCTGCAGAAATCAACTTAACTCAGTTCGGCAGATGATTTGTGCAGGTGAAAGGTTGTCATTCCAAAGCATGCTGGGACAGCTGACCAGATTTGTGAGTATACTGGCCACTGCCTTTTTGGACTTTTTGCACACCAAGCGCTGTAATAGAAAGATCGTAGTGTTGGTGCTCTAAAAGGTGAGATCATGGTGGCATCTTTCAAAAATACATACCGATCTTCTTCATCCAAATCTTTTAGTTGAAGTGATGGAGGAATTATACTTCAGAGGTCGGCCATCAACAAACAGATGCTTTTGGAACAGCACGTATAAAACAGAAACTTAACATTTTGACAATGCATATAACTTACCCACGTGCACCCCTTTGGTGCAACTACAAATCTTTACTCTTCCTTCTTCTATCACTTCTATAAGGCGCAAGCTGTATGGCTTCAGCAGAGGTCGAGGCAGGCTGCTCAGATCCCTGCCCTGACTGCTGAGATGCTTTTAGTTGATGTCCTGTGGGTTTGGGACACATGAAGGCCCTGACAGACTGCTCTAGCTGCATTTGCAAAAGGGCAGATTTGACCATCAGGACACAAAGCAACAAGTGGGGCATTGTCTGGGGGTGTGGGCAACAAGGGAGAAGTGGAAGCACTTTTAACAAAGTTCCCACTTCCATGTGTCTTTGACCATCATCCCTCTTGTAGATTACCTGCACTTTCCTACTGGCTATGATTGAGAGATCACCTCGCTGCAGATCAATGAGGTGATGAAGGCTAGGGTTTCATCAATCTTATTTAAAATAACATTCATATTGAGCAAGCCATTGGTGGAGGCCTGCATGTGCTTGTGTGATCACTGCATTTGATGCTCCATGCATGTGTCCCATTTTTTCCATTGGCAAAGATATCATCACAAAGGCTTGCGGCCAACATGTACTTATGCTTGAAATGGACTCCTCCAATCTCACTGCAAGGTTGCAAAGTCTGGCTGGAGCAGTACATTGCACATTCTTAGCTGATACTCTTGAAGAATTCCATTCATTGATGCCCTCCCACCACCCCCACCCTGAGGTACAGCATCTGCATGCAGCTGAGCAGATATTGTACAATCCTGTGCTCTCTGACATAGACATTTCACTTCCATCCCTGACTCCAATAACTGCTTATGCTCAGTTGTGATCTGCGAGTCACCAGGTGAAATCCCAAATATTTGCCTTAATGGCCCCACTTAAGTGAGTATCTAAGCTTGCATATAGTCTGTGATGGTGCAACTTTTTTTTATTCATTCATGGGATGTTGGCTACGCTAGCTGGGCCAGCATTTATTGCCCATCCCTAGTTGCCCTTGAGAAGGTGGTGGTGAGCTGCCTTCTCGAACTGCTGCAGTCCATGTGGTGTAGGTACACCCACTGCTGTTAGGAAGGGAGTTCCAGGATTTTGACTCAGCGACAGTAAAGGAACAGCGATATATTTCCAAGTCAGGATAGTGAGTGACTTGGAGGGGAACTTTCCAGGTGGTGGTGTTCCCATCTACCTGCTGCCCTTGTCCTTCTAGATGGTGGTGGTCGTGGGTTTGGAAGGTGCTGTCTAAGGATCCTTGGTGAATCCCTGCAGTGCATCTTGTGGATGGTACACAATGCTGCTACTGTCCGTCGGAGGGAGTGAATTTTGTGGATGTGGTGCCAATCAAGCGGGCTGCTTTGTCTTGGACAGTGTCAAGCTTCTCGAGTGTTGTGGGAGCTGCACTCATCCAGGCAAGTGGGGAGTATTCCATCACACTCCTGACTTCTGCCTTGTAGATGGTGGACAGGCTTTGGAGAGTCAGGAGGTGGGTTACTCATCACACGATTCCTAGCCTCTGTCCTGCTCTTGTAGCCACAGTATTATATGGCTAGTCCTGTTCAGTTTCTGGTCAATCGTAACGCTCAGGATGTTGATAGTGGGGGATTCAGTAATGGTAATGCCATTGAACATCAAGGGGCGATGGTTGGATTCTCTCTTGTTTGAGATGGTCTTTGCCTGACACTTGTGTGACATGACTGTTATTTGCCACTTGTCAGCCCAAGCCTGGATATTGTCCATGTCTTGCTGCATTTGGACATAGACTGCTTTGGTATATGAGGAATCGTGTATGGGGCTGAACATTGTGCAATCATCAGCGAAACATCCCCACTTCTGACCTTATGATGGAAGGAAAGTCATTGATGAAGCAGCTGAAGATGGTCGGGTCCAGGACACTACCCTGAGGAATTCCTGCTGTGATGTCCTGGAGCTGAGATGACTGACTTCCAACAACCACAACCATCTTCCTTTGTGCTGGGTATGACTCCAACCAGCAGAGAGTTTTCCCCCTGATTCCCATTGACTCCAGTTTTGCTAGGGCTCCTTGATGCCACACTTTGTCAAATGCCACCTTGATGTCAAGGGCAGTCACTCTCACCTCACCTCAGGAGTTCAGCTCTTTTGTCCACGTTTGAACCAAGGCTGTAATGGGGTCAGGAGCTGAGAATCCCTGGTGGAATCCAAAATGAGCAAGTGCCGCTTGATAGCATTGTTGATGATCCCTTCTATTGCTTTACTGATGATTGAGAGTAGACTGATGAGGCGGTAATTGGCCAGGTTGGATTTGTCCTGCTTTTTGTCTACAGGACATACCTGGGCAATTTTCCACATAGCCGGGTAGATGCCAGTGTTGTAGCTGTACTGGAACAGCTTGGCCAGAGGCACGGCAAGTTCTGGAGCATAAGTCTTCAGTACTATTGCCGGAATATTGTCAGGCCCCATAGCATTTGCAGTATCCAATGCCTTCAACCCTTTCTTGATATCACATGGAGTGAATCAAATTAGCTGAAAGCTGGCATCTGTGATGCTGGGGACCTCCGGAGGAGGCCGAGATGGATTACTTGGCACCTCTGATGGAAGATTGTAGCAAATGCTTCAGTCTTATCTTTTGTACTAATGTGTTGGGCTCCTTCATCATTAAGGATGGGGATATTTGTGGAGCCTCCTCCTCCAGTGAGTTGTTTAATAGTCCACCACCATTCACGACTGGTTGTGGCAGGACTGTAGAGCTTAGATCTGATCTGCTGGTTGTGGGATCGCTTAGCTCTGCCCATCACTTGCTGCTTATGCTGTTTGGCATGCAAGTAGTCCTGTGTTATAGCTTCACCAGGTTGACACCTCATTTTTAGGTGTGTCTGGTGCTGCTCCTGGCATGCCTTCCTGTACTCTTCATTGAACCAGGGTTGATCCCCTGGCTTGACGGTAATGATAGACTGGGGGATATGCCAGGCCATGAGGTTACAGATTGTGTTTGAATTCTGTACAGAATTCTGTCACTGTCGATAGCCCACAGCACCTCATGGATGCCCAGCCCTGAGTTGTTAGATCTGTTCGCAATCTATCCCATTTAGCACGGTGGTAGTGCCACACAACACGATGGACGGTATCCTGAATATGAAGGTGGGACTTCGTCTCCACAATGACTGTGTGTTGGTCATTCCTACCAATACTTGCATGGACAGATGCATCTGCAGCAGGCAGTTTGGTGAGGATGAGGTCAAGGATGTTTACCCCTCTTGTTGGTTCCCTCACCACCTGCTGCAGACCCAGTCTAGCAGCTATATCATTTAGGACTCGGCCAGCTCAGTCAGTAGTGGTGCTACTGAGCCACTCTTGGTAATGGTTGAAGTCCCTCACCCAGAGTACATTCTGCACCCTTGCCACCCTCAGTGCTTCCTCCAAGTGGTGTTCAACATGGAGGAGCACTGATTCATCAGCTGAGGGAGGGTAGTACATGGTAATCAGCAGGAGATTTCCTTGCCCATGTTTGACCTGATGCCACAAGACTTCACGTGGTCTGGAATCGATGTTGAGGACTCCCAGGGCAACATCTTCTTGACTGTATACACTGTGCCGCCACCTCTGCTGGGCCTGTCCTGCTGATGGGACAGGACGTACCCAGGGATGATGATGGTGGTGTCTGGGACATTATCTGTAAGGCATGATTCTGTGAGGATGATGATGTCAAGCTGTTGCTTGGCTAGTCTGTGAGACAGCTCTCCCAATTTTGACACAAGTCCCCAGATGTTAGTGAGGAGGACTTTTCAGTGTCGACAGGGCTGAGATTGCTGTTGTCATTTCCTGCCCCTAGGCCGATCCGGGTGGTCCGTCCGGTTTCATCCCTTTGGAGATTGGTGTGTTGCTGTCAGGTTAGAGACCCAACAGCATCATGCTGGACAGCAGTGGTCCCGATCTTGGAACTTAAAATTCTGCCCTACTGCTACTAAACAATTAGACTGCTTGTCTGACATCCAGTGATGAGCAGAAATTCCCTCCAATTAAAAATTGGGAAGACCGAAGCCCTTGTTTTCAGACCTTGCTCTAAACTCGACAGCCTGCAATTAAGCCATTCTATTTACAACCTTTGTGTCACATTTGATCCTGAGATACACTTCATATTCATTCCATCATTAAGACCACCTATTTCCACCTCTGTAACATCGCCCAACTTTGCCCTTTTCTCAGCTCATCTGCTACTGAAACTCTCATCCATGCCTTTATTCCCTCTAGATTCGACATTTCCAATGCGCTCCTGACTAGTCTTCCAAAGTCTACCCTCCTTAAACTTGAGGTCATCCAAAACTCACACCAAGTTCATTCCCCTGTCACCCTTGTGTGAGATGACCTACAATGGCTCCCAGTCTAGCAACACCTTGACTTTTAAATTCTCATCCTTGCTTTCAAATCCCTCCATGGCCTCAGTCAATGTAATGCCCATCCCTAATTTCCCTTGAGAAGGTGATGATGAGCCCTCTTCTTGAACCACTACCATCCATATGGTGTAGCTACACCCACTTCGCTGTTAGGATGGGAGTTCCAGGATTTTGACCCAGTGACAGTGAAGGAACAGCAATATATTTCTTGTGCTACCTCCAGCCACACTTTCTTGGTACTCCCAGCAGGCTTCTTCTTTCCATCACCAGGAAATGGTATATACCCCTGAGTGCTCACAGCCGCAGCAGCATATCCAGTCAGTTGTCACTGAACCAATGCACAGCCTTTGATCTTCTGCACTCCATTCAGATACTTCCATCTCTGGCTGTGAACTCCAATCTCCTTATCTGATCTCTAATCAGGAGAATAAAAATCGACTTGATTGAAACATATAAGACTCTGAGGGGTCTTGGTAGGATCTATGTGGAGAGGATGTTTCCTCTTCTGGTGCAATCTAGTACTAGATGCTACTGTTTAAAAATAAAGAGTCGTCCATTTAAGACAGAGATGAGGAGGAAGTTTTTCCCTCACAGGGTTGTGAGCCTTTGGAGCTCTACCTCAAAAGGCAGTGGAAGCAGAGTCTTTGAATGTTTTTAAGGCAGAGGTAGATAGATTCTTAATAAGCAAGGGGGTGAAAGGTTATCAGGATACGTGGGAATGTGGAGTTGAGATTACAATCAGATCAGCCATGATTTCATTGAATGGCAGAGCAGGCTCAAAGGGCCAGGTGGCCTACTCCTGCTCCTAATTCATATGTTCGTATGCTCAAATTATATAAATACTGAATCTGGTATCACCTCATGTATGTCATCACACCCTCAGATGCTAATTGGTTGGGAAACCCAGGAATTACGTGGTAATGCAATGGTTGGGTTAAAAAGCCACTGCCAGAGGTGCTGCACTGACTTCCAGGTTTCACACACATCACTGAGTCCACCCATTCCCAGTGCATCGCAAACTTAAAATCCAGCCCAATGTGTCTAAAAATTCTTCTAAAATGTCAGTACATTAGTAGTATAAAAGTAGGAGGAGGCAGTGGTGTAGTGGTATTGTCACTGGACTAGTAATCCAAATACAACCCCCACCCCTCCCCACCCACCACCACCACCACCAGCCGCCCCCCGCCCCCCCCTCCCCCCACCACCGGCCCCCCACCCAGCGTAATGCCCTGGGAACCCAGGTTCGAATCCCACTATGGCAGATGGTGGAATTTGAATTCTGGAATTAAAAGTCTAATGATGACCATGAAAGCATTGTTGATTGTCATAAAAACCCATCTGGTTCACTAATAATCTTTAGGGAAGGAAATCTGCTGTCCTCAACTGGTCTGGCCTACATGTGACTTCAGACCCACAGCAATGTGGTTGACTCTTAAAAATGCTCATGTATGTCATCATCACTGAAATCGGGCAATGAGGGATGGGCAATAAATGCTGGCCTAGCCAGCGATGCCCACATCCTCACAAATGAATAAAAAAAGAATGTGGCTGCAATTTCCTGAACACTGATCTATGGCAAAGATAAAGAAGATGGGTGGCAATGATAATGATGCCTGGCATTAGTATCGTATTTCCTTCTGGAACCAGGTGTACTTTGCTGTGTATGTATGCATAATGGCAGCAAAGAGTTACAAGTAGAAGGTGACTCATCTGCGGGTGGAAATACATTGCAGGAGTACCGGAGATTTGTGGTAAGCCACATGATGTCAAGGATACTGAAAAGAAAGTGGCACTGCCTAGTTGTGTCAGTCAGGTGTGTGTATTTAGTATGTGGTGTGCCACTCCAGGCTGAGTGTACACAGTACTGCCTGCCAAGTAGCAGTTATATGGTTAGCAGAAGGTGAGTCACTTGAGTGGAAGTAGGGCCATTATGCACTCAAGAGCAACCAGTGAGGGGATTTGTGAAGCATTTAATATTATGAACAAGAGAAAGAAAAAAGCTAAGTTTTGATCAGATAAAGTAAACTAGTTTCTTTTTTTTAATCCCATCTGGCCCCAAATCCTCAATTTTTTTTCTGTCTATTCATGAAAGTCACCAAATAATACAAGGAAAGTTCTATCCAGTACCTCACCTAAGTGACTACTTTTTTGTGTGTTAGTTTGAACAGTGAGTGTCAGCAGCCTATTTAACCATAAGGAATGTCAGAGCAGAACTATATCCTGTCTTCATCACGCTCTCACAAAGAGCATCAAAACAGGCTTCAGATGTGTTAACACTAGTTGGATTTTATCCCCTCGGCCTAAGGCAACTATAATGCTCCGCTGCCCAGCTGAGATCAACTAATTCACTAAGGGATTGAGCCTGAGGCCTTCTTATCCCCGCACTATTGTTTCAATATGTTGAATGCTTGGAATTTTTTATTTGAGGTTTTTATGTATTGCTCAAAATTATTCTATTTGAAGTCATAATAACCACAGAGCTAGAGATAATTCTTAGTAATAATATCGCATTTGAATTCAAAATTTCCCAATTCTTAGGTTATTTCAGTTACAGTACCTGTACGCACTCACTATACCAACTGATGCAAGTTTCGCTTTCAGATATGTATGGGATGCATCTGCATTCTGATTCATAGGCCTAGATTTTCATGGAGACTCCAAACCTTATCCAAAATGGCGGATCCGGAAGTCTGTGCCTCATTTCCAACAGATCCTATTTTTGCCGGTAGGAGAACGGGGACCAGATGTGACTCACACATGAGACTCAGACAGATTCCATTTTCGCTGGAGCTAGGGCCTATTCTGCAGTGTGTAAATTATGATTTTTTAGAGTAGACATAAATGCTCATAAAAGGCAGATAAGGAACTATCAAGCTGACACGTTAGGTAAATCCCTAGCCCTTTAAATTTTGAAAATATCCAGCCTGCCTATGTCTCTGAGTTGAAAAAAAGCAGTGCTAGCAGTTTCAGTAAATGTTTGTTGGCATAGCCCTAAGTGCTACTATTGTAATATTATTACTGCTTGACTGCCTCTACAATCTGTTATCATCACACTGAGGGGAGAGGGAGGGCTCTAAGTTTACAGTTTGATTGGCAGCCCAAAGAGGTTATTAAGGGGTTAATTGTCTTTGATGTGAGGTTATGAATAGCAATGCGTATTTTTATATGGGATTAAGCACTTAAGAGGATGTACATGTATTGAATGTGGTTTTTATCAATGAGTCTTTTTTTATATAATGAAGTCTGTAATAGATACTTAGAACTTTATGTTATTGCATCTCCAGCATGGCTCCTGAAGTCTCCCTATGGTGGATGTTGGGTGAGTTGGCATGGAGGATGTAAGGGCAAAGAGTGGTGGGTGGGGCACATGGTTTGGCATGATTAGAACTAAGTTGGCATAAGGATAATAAGGACCCATGGGGATGATTGTGGGGTGGGGGGGGGGTCATGTGTTGGCATAACTTGGCAGTAGGTTGGCATAGGGGACTATAAGGGGCCATGGGGATGAGTGGGATGTCATCTGTTGGCATAAGTTGGTACTAAGTTGACATAGGGGCTAAAATGGTCCACGAGAGTGTGTGAGGGGGCATAGGTTGGCATGGAGGGTGTGAGGGGCCATTGGGTGTGGGTAGAGGACATGTGTTGACATGATTTGGCATGGATGGAACATGGGGAGTGTGTTTGGGGTTGACAAGATGTGAGGGGCGAAGACTAGAGGGCCTCATCTTCAACAACACAACCTCGATGAAGTTTTACAGCTCAGAGGCAGGTCTTTTAACCAGCCCACATTGGCACTCAGCAGCTCCTGTGGCTGGCTCCGAAATGTTTCCAGGAACTGTTGGTCCGACTCCAGCGTGCACCCACCCCCTGGAACAAAGGTCCCGCACTTTTTCCCAAGGCAGATGCGGCAAGCTGAGAAATGGTACATTTCAGCAGGAAGAATAATGAAAGACAATAAGAACTCAATAGTACAAGTTTAAAGGGCGTGCTGGATCAGAGAGGCCTTGGAGCGTATGTACGCAAAGCTTTGAAACCGGGACTTTTGAGTTCACAGTTTAGAAGGAACATTGATACCAAGGCCTTAGAGAGGGGGCAGAGAGATTTGCCAGCAATGAGGAACATCAGTTTTGTGAAGAGACCGTAAAAGTTGGGGTTGCTTTCCTTAGAGCAAAGAAGTCTTAAGAGCAGATTTGGATAGAGATGTTCATAATAATTAATGATTAATATAGAACAAATAAGGAGAAGCTGCTTCTAGTGGCAGAGGAGTGGGTAAAAAGAATACAGGTTTAATGTGATTGGCAAAAGAAATGACACGAGGAACCATCTTCTTTTACACAATGAGTTGTGATCGTGAAAGCACTGCTTATAAGGTTAGTGGAAGCAGATTCAACAGTTACATTCAACAGTTAC
Organism: Cetorhinus maximus; assembly: GCF_964194155.1. Lineage (NCBI taxonomy): Eukaryota > Metazoa > Chordata > Chondrichthyes > Lamniformes > Cetorhinidae > Cetorhinus > Cetorhinus maximus. The sequence goes on from NC_135880.1 coordinate 56,467,001, forward strand.
ATTCAAAGCAGATTTGTACAAATACTTGAAAGGAAAAACTGTGGGGCTATGGAAAAAGACCAGGGGCATGGGATTATTAGATAGCACCTTCAAAGACCGAGCACATACACAATCATCCAAATGACCTCATTCTGTGCTCTGTCATTCGCGATTCTATGATTTTATGCTTAACAGTAACTTGAAAGATGATTCATTAGTTACAGGTGTAAAACTAAAATGAATCACACAATTAATCATAACACAATTTTTGAATAAATATATATGAACTAAACCAAAAGTTGGTATTTTTAAATTTATTTTAAAGAAAATTCACTCTTAGGGCTTGGGCATCACTGGCAAGGTTAACATTTATTGCCATCCCTAGATGCCTGTGAGAAGATGGTGATGAATCCTTTTCTTAAAATATTGGTAGCAGTTTGATACAACCAAGTAATAAATATATGAATTATTATTGAAATGTAGAAACTAATTTCCATGTAATATTTTCAGACTATTTAAGTTGGTGGCAGAACATTCCCATTTGGTGGATATTATGCCTTAACAAGATTAAAATGAAGAAGTACCACTGGTTTAATTGTAATTATGGATGTAGCAGCTCTGGTAGGCCAAGTGATAAGTATACTCAGCGATGCAATGTAGAACCATGCAGAATATAATACAAGTTCAATTTCAAGGCTGTTCTATAAGTTAGCTCAGGGTTAACTTAGGGCTATGAAAGAGAAGATCAACAAGGTTTGCTACCTGCTATCCAGTGGTGATTGCAAGAAAAGTAACGCATGTCAGATTAGGGTAAGATTGGTCTCAGCAGTAATGCCACCCGTTCATGAGTAGTTTGCTAATACTCACTGACTAGACTGATGCTTAAGAACAATGACTTGCGTACTTGTAGAGCTATAACATCAGGAAGGAAAGGAGGAAAACTGTGGAAAAATCTGTGCATACATTGATTATCCATTTACAATTGAATTTTGGAGCAACTGAAAAAGATTATAAGAATGAAAAAAGCTGCATAATTAACTGCAGCTTACTGACTGTTTTTACAAACTATAGTAGCATGGTTTCATTTTTTCCCCTTTACCTAGGATCTAATTTGCATTATTTTTTACTTTGTGAATAATCAACTGCTTTTAGATTATGTTAATTTCCTGTTTGATTGTTTCCTGAATGAAGTCTGTTAAGAAAAATGAAATTGTTGTGCTTTAATATATCTAATGCAGAAGCACCTACAAAAACACTTCATATGTTAGAAACAAAAGCTAAGTAGTCTGATGCCTACATCATTGAGTAAGCTATGATATATTTAATTTGAGAGAGCATTTGCCAACCAAGAACAGGGCACAGGACATCCCTGAAAGGGCACTGATTCTTTGGAATTTGCACAAAATAGTGGGATGCTACTAATGCTAAGGCACTCTGGATATCTCCCGATTTTATATTTCCCACCTCAACTAAGAACCAGGAGAGAATGGCTTCAAATGAATTTTTATCTTATCCTCCATTGTTAACAGATGGATCTGTCCCTCAATTGGCATTTTGCATCATGGATTTGTAACATACCAATATACATAAATTGTAGTGACAGATGAGTATGTGCAATTGCAAGAAATCTTACAAGTTTTGCATTTTCTTTCCCATGTCCTTTGCAGTTACATGAAAGTCTGTCAGGCAAGAACGTGTTAATTTGTTGACAAGTAATATTTTCTTACCCAGAAGCATCCCTTTGCAATTTAACACTTTAAAGTTAAGTTCCATGCTATAATTACATGTTCTCTAACATACCCAAATTATTTTGCGCCCGTGAATCATCCTGCTGCTAGCAATATTTAAGGCTAACTGACAGAACCTTTCTTAATTTGACTAAAAAAACTGTCTATACGCCAAATGATAAATGAATTAGTTGCTAATGTATGTACTTGCAAACATTGAGACACTTCTATTGATTTTTGTTACTGATATGTTGGGTTATGACAAGTGAATCTATTCTCATTGTAGAGTTTTTTACTTTGTGAGAAGATACCACTTCAAAAAAAATCCTTGCTAACCAATGAAGATCATATTTCTTCCCAATTTGCAAAGGAAATAAATATTATTTCTACTATCTAATAAGGAGAGCAAAGGCACTTTACCTGCCAAAGGTGGCGTATTTTTGTCCCATGAGAGGTGAAGCTAATAGATTTTTCCATTAAATTAGGCTGATTTGACTTCAGACTCACTTGCTCACATCAGTCTCTTGCTGTGAAATGTAGAACTAACAAGGGAGAGTGTTAGCATCTTAAATCTACATTTCTAAAGTATCGTCACCGTTTGGAGCACCTAATAAATTTTGTACATTTCAAGGTCCCACGTCATTTCTAACATAAATCTAACATACCCGTTACTGTAATATATTGACAGTAGAAACAAATACGTGAATGTAGAATGAGATGATTGCAGAACTGTAATTCCTCACTCAGTGTTCTCTAAGAGAAGGAATATAAATCATTGTTTTTTTATTTTATTTGGAGGTGCAACTCTGAAAATGATGAATACTGTTTACATTTTAAAGGTAGAATTAATAGAACATTTGTGCCCTCTGTTTGTTCATATACAAACATATATTTTATTGCTCCTTTATATTAGTTCCGTTTTGTTGTTTATTACAGCCAATGGTTTAATTCTACTTTCAAATATAAATGTATTTTTTTTTAAATGTAACTAAGATGAATTATATCACCTCTTTGGCACGGTGAAGTAAAGTTGCTTTAGATATGATTTTCCTAATTGAAGTTGGATTGTTGGGCTATTTGAACAGTAAAGACATGGTTAGAATACTATTTTCAGCAAGCAGTCTTTGAGAAGTAAATTTGCTTTAGTTAATGGTTACTTTCTTTATGCTAAATGTTTTTTGATATAATTGTTCTCATCAGTAGAATATAGGGCTGATTTTAGAGTTGGACACTCCTGGTACAAAATAGTGCTACCATGGAGTAGATGGGCCAATTTCTGTTCAATGGTTCTTGATTTTTTCATTTATATCAGTGTGTTGAAAATCAGGCAGTGCAGGCACATCATGTCCCTCACAATTCTTTCTATGAACCTCATTAATTGTCTGAATGCCTCATGCAGAATCAGCCCTTACAAAATATCATGGCTTGGTGTATGGTTTTAATTTTTACATATATGCTATAATTCTACTATCTTCATTCACACTAGCATCTCCTCAAAATTTTATATGAAGTGTTTTATTTTAATTTTTGCTCTTTGCCTCACCAAATCCTTTGAACTACAATGGCTGAGGCGTTGTGTGCGCTTGACTTTAGGTGTGAATCCAACGACAACCAAAAAGCTCCACACCAAACTGATGCACAAGAGAACTAAGCAAGATTGGTCTACTTGTATCATCAGGATATAATAAGTGGGTTGGGGCTGCTAAGCAGTGTACCCGTTGCAGAGAATGCCCCCTGATAAGTAAAATATTCTTTCTCACCACTTTGCTGGCAGCCTTCAACAATCTTTTTCACTGCGTTGGTCTAGAAAACTTAACACAATGTGCACAGTTCATGCTGCAATCAGGAACCAATTTCATTAAAAATCCTGAGATAGGCTTGAGGCCCCTAATTTTTATGTGCAATGGGCTTAACATTCAGGCAGGCATCTTGTGCTATTACAGTTTCCTACAATTACACCCAGACACTCCTACAGTATCACAGACTCTCTATTAAACCAGTAATTGTTGGGTCTGTAATTCACTCTATCATATTTAAAATGCTGTGGCCCCTTAAATCCATCAGTCCTGCTCTGCCACCAAGTTTTGTCAGTTGGAAATTTGTGTTTATAACCCTTGGATTCCCTCCGTGTATGGCAGCGGTTGGGGACTAGAATTTTCCAAATTCTGTGCTTCAGCGTCGAATTACCACACCATGCCCACTTACCTACACCAAATTTCTTTTGTGCCTGTCTAACCTGACCTACCAAGCCTGGCCGGGTGAGATCCAGGTTGTGGCGCTGTCTCCGAAGGCCAGCGTCGAAGTTTAGCACCATCGAATTGAAGAAGGCCATGCCTTTTTTATGGCACTAGCTGCTGTAAAGCAGATAAGTTTAAAGGTCCCATTGAAATTGCCAGGCCAGGGAGAAGGTAAGTGAAAAGGATTTGGGGAGGGTGGGGGTGACCAGAGGTCCGGGGGGTGGGGGGGGGGGGGAATGGGGGAGGGGTTTGGACATCGCGGTGGGATTGCTGAGGGAGTCGGATGTCAAAAGGGGGTGGAGCAGACTGGACATTCGGGGGACGTTGGGGGCTGGTATGGTCAGACATTAGGAGAGTGTAGGAGGTCGGATATTCGGGGGGCTGGGGGGATTGGAATTTCAAAGGGTGTGGGTCAGACTTCTGGGCAATTGTCGTCAAACCCTTACCTGGGAAATTCCCATGGAGATCCCCAAGCGCATCTTTCGGGCACCCCAAATCCGACACTGGAGAGCTTGGAGTTTACAGCCCTACGTTGTCCAAACTTATTTCAGCTAACCTTGTGAGATTATTGAACTTCTTCTATGAGTTGTCATGTGGCACAAGCAGGCCCCTTCTGGTATACCTGGACCATCCCTTTTATGAGGTTCCTCTCTTAGTCCAGAAGTTTTGCTATATACCATTTCCCTAAAGACAATAAAACCTTTGCAGATGAGTCTGAAAACATGTGCGCTCTGGTTCCTGCTCAGCACCCTCATACAAACTTTGTGCTGCCAATTTACCTGCTTCCTGATTTTCCATTGACAATGCAGCTGGTGCTTAAGCACTCAATTTTCTTCCCTCTCTCTCAGGTGAGCCCCCAATAGGTCTGGAAGCTTGCACACTGGAGGACAGGAGTCCAACCCCAGTATACTTCTGGTGGGGAACGACAGTGGAAATTCTAAGCTGATCTTGGTTAAGTTCTACATTATTGAATCATTTATTGAAGGGTATACTTCTATGAATATCAGTAGCATTGTAATGTAGCATTAAAAAGCTCCCTGCCCTGAAGCCATAGTCAAACACTAATAGTTCTAATCAGTCTGCTTCCCCATCTAAAATCATGTTCCATTGTCTTACCCACTTTTTGATAAATTATATTGACATAACAAAAGTGATTAGTTAGCCTCATTTGAATTTTTATGATTTTTCTGCATATGGTATTGATTTTTCTGACTTCCTCTACATAGAAGATAAATTATAGGAGCGGATTTTATTTTATTCATTCACTGGCTGTGGGCATTGCTGGCAACACCTGCATTTATTGCCCATCTCCAATTGCCCTTGAGAAGGCGGTTGTGAGCCACCTTCTTGAGCCATCTGGTGTACCTATACATACAGTGCTGTTAGGGATGGAATTCCAGGATTTTGACCCAGCGATGATGAAGGTACAGCGATATAGTTCCATGCAGGATGGTGTTTGGCTTGGAGGAGAAATTGCAGGTGGGGTTCCCATGCCCTTGTCCTTCTAGATGGTAGATGTCGCAGGTTTGTGACATCCTGTCAAAGAAGGCTTGATGAGTTGCTGCAGTGCATCCTGTAGTTGGTACATACTACAGCCATGTTACACTGCTGGTAGAGAGAGTGAATGTTTAAGGTTATGGATGAGTTGTCAATTAGGTGGGTTGCTATGACCAGGGGGTATTATGTTTCTGAAGGGTTGCTTGCAAAATCACAAACAACTGAGTTTATTTGTTCATAGCACCAGCTGTAGTGATTAGTTAAAATGCAGGTTATGGCACAGGATATAGACCGAGGAATAACTGAAGGAGGAAAATGACTGGTTGTTGGAGAAATTTCTCTCAAGCCTTTAATGGGGAAATATGGCACTGAAAATTGGTTTGCCCTGATTTCTGGCCAAGGGGGTCGCGATGTGGCAAGGTGAACAAGCTGCTGGTACTGTGACCATGGACCTTTTGCTTCACACCCTACCCCGCCATCCCTCCCAAAAAACTTCCCTTCTGAGTTCCTGTTTTCACATTCCTGACAACCACTGCCTGCCCGACCACAGAAGCTTCAGGAGGGGAAAAAGAGCAGCAGCGAAGCACTGATGTCACTTAATCTGATATTCGCAGCCACCAGCTCAGGCATTGGCGCTGCACATACCTTGGAAGGTAATTTAGAGTTGGGATCAGCACGTGGTGAGTCAGCTGGCCTGAGTAGGCTGCAGCCAGACCTGGGGTAAAGCTCACCGGAGGGTGAGGTGGCAGACAACTGCAGAGGACCTTGATGAGGTGGCACACAGGAGAGCACTGATGGGCATGCATGCTCAGATGCTGGGTGCATTGGCTAACCTCCCAAACAGCCTGCTGTCATTGACAGGAGGAGTTGGGCTCCAACTTGGCAGAGGGCATCACGCAGACCTTGCCATCTGCAGCCACTGCTGCATCTCCCTGTCATGCTGCAGACCCAGAGGCACTGCTGTTGCTGCCCCCATACCTATTACACATCATTGCTGGAATTTTATGCGGAGGTTGTGGCGCCACCCCTGGTTGAATAGTCAGTGGAGGGACCGTGTCCAAGTGCCAGGTTGCCCCCCTCGACCACCCCACCCCCAGCCATTTCATGGCTTCTGGGCCATGAATTGGCTGGAGGCCAGGCATTCACCATCACCAGGGAGGAAGTCCGAACTCCGAAAGTTGCTGGCTAATGAACTGGTCAGTAGTTCTCTAATCTCAGCAGCACCACCAGGAGTAGTGGTCTGTGCTGGGACTGCAGGCAATCCTCATAGAAGAGCCGGCAGGGACCTGGACATAAAGGTAAGTCCAGGGCTTCACCAGGGCCAGAATAGCAGACCTTGATGAGGGGGATGGGTGTGTCAGGACAGGGCATGGGTGTTGGGGACACTACTTTTTTGGGACCTCTGGTGGGTACAGGGTTCCTGAACTGGAAGCACACTCCCAAGCCTGGCAACAAGGATGCCAGGTGGGCACTTGACCCTGGCATCCGCCGCCACGGTTAAAATATCAGCAGTGACAGGAGGAGGCCCTTACATGGCTATTAATTGCCACTTAAGGCCCTCAAATGGCTCTCAGGCATATAGGCCACTGGCGTTTCACCCGCTACGGGTAAAATCCCAGCAGGGCCAATAGGCAATGGGCACAGTGTCACTGCTATTGTTCCCACTTTTATGCCCCACTGCCTGCCAACTCACTCCCAAGGGGTCTCATAAAGTTCCAGCCATTGTGTAAAGAGGTTACCTACTGTTCTGGCTGCCATGTGAGGATGCAATAACACTTTCTGTCAAATGTAGGAACTCACCAAAACACCTCCAGAAACACTCCAAAGTATTTCCAGACACTTAACAATAGAATACGTTCCAAAAAATCACCTTACTTGAAATTTGTGTGTGCACAGTCCTTTAAATAACACTAGTGGAGGGCCATCTTGCAGCTGCATGCTTCTTTTTTTTTTATTCGTTCGTAGGATGTGGGCATTACCAGCTGGGCCAGTATTTATTGCCCATCCCTAATTGCTCTTGAGAACTGAATGGCTTGCTGGGCCATTTCAGAGAGCATTTAAGAATCAACCACATTATTTTGGGTCTGAAGTCACATGTAGGCCAGGCCAGGTAAGGACAGCAGATTTCCTTTCCTAAAGGACATTAGAGAACCAGTTGGGTTTTTACGACAATCGACAATGGTTCCATGGTCATCGTTAGACTTCTCATTCCAGATTTTTCATTGAGTTCAAATTTCACCATCTGCCGTGGTGGGACTCAAACACAGGTCCCCAGAGAATGACCCTGGGTATCTGGAGTACTAGTCCAGTGATTATACCACCACATGACTGCCTCTTGTTTACTGAGTGATGTAGATATATGTTGCCTGTACATTCATCTTCTAAATTAGGAATCTGGAATTGCATCAGCCGGTTGAGCGGTCAGTGGTCAGGATAGTGTCCATTCATCACCTTCCAATGGCCCCTTCTGCTCCCTTCTACTAATAGAATGCCAAGTGGACCACACAGGACATGACCAATAGTGCAGGGGGTGGGGGTGGGGATGGGCACATGGCGAACAGTGCAAGGCCCCTGTAGCACCATGATAATGCTACACAAAACAACTTATGGGCAAAGGGAACAAATCTAAAAACTTGCTCTTCACACAAAAGAGGTTTCACAAACAGCGAGAAGGACAATAAAGGACTTCAGAAAGATATAGACAGGTTAGAGGAAAGGCAAACAGAGGGCAGATACAATTTAATGTGAATAAATATAAGGTGGTACGATCATTAAAGATTTTGATTGGGTCAATAAGGAAAATATTTTCTCTGGTTGCAGCCCAGAGATGATGGCACATCAGTTACATTATCACTAAAATCATTGGGAGAGACGATGTGAGAAATGTATTTACACAGTAAATTCTTGGATCATGAAATGGTTGCCACTGGGAATCGCTGATTTAAAGGAAAGTTGGATAAATATTTGGAGTAGAGAAAGTTACAGGCTGAGAAGAAACCTGGCTAGTGGGTTAAGGTTTTGATTGCTCAAGCAAACAGCCAGTATAGACATGATGGAATGAATGATGTCCTTTGTGCTACACATTTCTACGGCTCTATGTAAACTTCTATCATTCACAGCATAATTTCTACACAATTTCCATTTTTAACATAACAACATAACACAAGAGGGTCCAACGCCACACAGGAATTTAGGAAGAAATTAGCTGAGGTGACAAAAGCATGGTTGAAGAAATGGGTTTCAAAGAGACTTCTGAAAGTGGGGAGAGATATATTAAATCATAGGGCATTAGGAAGGAAATTGAAAATTGTTGGTCATATTACTGAAGGCTTCCCATCAGCAAGGGAACAAAGGGAGGAAGGAGATACAGAAGGCCAGGGGCTCATTTTATCTTCCAAGGGCACGTGAGTTTGGAAGTGGGTAGGTGAGTTAAGCATTGAAAGTAACAGCATGCTGGAAAACCAATACCAACTTGCTGACTTACATTAATCCGTGTACAAGCAACCACCACGGGAGAGGAGGGTTGGCAAGTTGGCAATTTAATGGTAAGTGCTCATTAAGAGCCATATTGACATGGGTTTTTGGATTTAACTATGAGCGTACAGGTTTCCCAGGCTTCCTGTAACTCATCAGTGAAAGCAAAATGAGAAAATAGCAGCAACTGAGGGGATTGAAAAAATGATAAACAAACATTCTCATCAGTACTGAAATCGCACAGCCATTTCTTGCTGAATTGTGTGAAAGGCTTTTGCTCACAGTACATATTCTGAAAAATTACATTCGCCACTTTACAAGTTACTTTCGCTACTTTAGATGTGACTTCCACAACTTCAGACTTTTTGGACTGAAAAACGTCTGCAAGCATAACTCCGGCCTTCCATTATAACTCACCACATTGCTCTCATGCTTTCATTTCTGTCCTCAGTCTGCTGCAATGTTCCGGTGAAGCTCGACGCAAGCTGGAGGAATAGCACCTCATCTTCCGATTAAGCACTTCATAGCCTTCTGGACTCAACATTGAGTTCAACAACTTCAGACCATGAACTCTGTCCTCCATTTTGACTTTTTCTCCCCAAGTGCCAAACTGTATCTTGTTCTCACATTTTGCTTTCAGACAGAGCTAACCTTTATTCTGCTATTAACACCTACTCTGGACCAAAAGGGCCTAATTTAAAAGGCGCAGAAGGGGGCATTGGAAGATTACGAATGTACACTATCCTGACCACTGACAGCCCAACTGGTTGATGCAATTCCAGGATTCCTAATTTAGAAGATGAGTGTTCAGGCAACATATATCTACATTACTCAGCAAACAAGAAGCATGCAGCTGCAAGATGGCCCTCCACTGATGTTATTTAAAGGACCATGCACACCAAAATTTCAAGTAAGGTGACTTTTTGGAACTTTCTCTATTGTAAAGAGTCTGGAAATACTTTGGAGTATTTCTTAAGGTGTTTTGGTGAGTTCCTGCATTTGCCAGATAATGTTGCTGGTTTGTTTTATTGCTACCATTACCATTCCCTTTGCCTTTTGTTCCATGACATCTTTGTCATTTAATCTCCCCCACCCTTTAACCTATCCCTGACTTTCCCTTTTGCTCCACCTGAACCTCCCTCCCCACTTTTTCAACAGCGTAAAACCCATCATATTTCTTCAATTCCGAAGAAGAGTCATATTGGACTCGAAACTCTCCACAGATGCTGCCAGGCCTGCTGAGTTATTTTTCCAGCACTTCCTGTTTTTATTTCAGATCTCCAGCATCTGCAGTATTTTGCTTTAATTTTAATATTTAAAGCTTCCCCCAGCCTCAACTTCTTTATTTCAGACTCCTTCCCGGACCAGCCCGTGGCATTGGCAGGATTTTGCAGTCGACGGTATGCAAATACATCAACCACACGGGGCGTCGATGCCGCGTTTGTCTAGCAGGTAACTATGGTCATTGTCTGTTGCACTTTGCACAGCATTGCACAGCAGCCAGGTTTGGTCTTTCAGGTGGAGCAAGACACAGAACAAAAAAAGCCTCTGCAGAGAAAGAGGAGAAAAAGAGGAGGAGGAGGAGAAATGTCATGTGGTCACTGCACCATCAGAGGCACACATTGCTGTCTGGGATGCCCTCACAATGGTGAGGTTTAGTTTGGTTGTACCGATGCACCCAGCTGGCAGCCACATGTTAAACACACAACCCCATCACCCACTCTCTTCCCTCAACATTAAGCAGCCCTGCAATTAACCAAGTATGCTTTTCGCAGCTCCCCATTGCTCAGTTGTCTTACTGTTGGTCACAAATAAGAAAGCCACTTGCCAAACAGCAGGCAAAAATAGCCAAGGCGGGAAAGTGGTGCAAATAAATAAGAGTTACATGGGTCATAAATGAAAAATAAATTTAACAATCTAATATAGGGCGGAATTTTCCGTGTCCACTGGTGTTGTGCGTGTTCAGCGGTGTGAGCAGACAATATGGTGGGAAGGCTAAAAATCGATTTCACACCGTCGTGAAACCAGTTTACAATCGTCCGCTCCGTCATCAATGGTGGGTCATGTTTCCTGCTGCTGCACATCAGGAAATTCATTGTAATACATCTGCATCTCATTATAAGCCCAACTCTCCAGAATCACCCTCCAATGTCAAATTTTCCACCCACATCAGCAGGAAAGCATGCTGGAGCAGAACAAGTCTTGACAAGTGTGACATGCAGAAGTCACATCGCGGACATCCGAGGAGCAGAAGATGCTACAGCCTAACACAATGGGACCCTGGAGGAACATCCATTGAATGCTGGGTGGATTCTCATGCACATGACTCCACTGCAAAGCAGTCACAGAAGGTGGAAAATCACCGTTGAGCGTCTGCTTTGGGACTTCAGTGTCTTGGCCATGGTCTGCTATGGATGGTCATTGAGGGGATGGAGAGGAAGGTCCAGCCATGAGTGGGAGAGGAAGATCTACTGGGGAGGTGGTGGGAGAGGAAGGCCTAGGTTTGCCTTGGAGAGGAAGGTGTGTTGGAGGGGGTGAGGTTGGGAGGGAGGGAAACAAAGGTGTCAGGGGAGAGTGAGGTTGGGAAGGGGAACAAAGGTGTCAGGGGGGTGAGGTTGGGATTGGGGAGGGAGTACAGGGGGAGGAGGGAGTAATGGGGGAGAATACATCAACTGGGGAGGTAGATGTAAGGGGGAAGGAAGATGTAAGGGAAGGAGTCCAGAGGGGAGAAGGAATCCAGAAGGGGGAAGGAGTCCAGGGAGAGGAAGGAGTCTGGGGGGTGGAAGGAGTCTGAAAAGTGTGAGGTGTCCAGCGGGCGGACGGAGTCCAGATGGTGGAAGGAGTCTGGTGGGAGGAAGGAAGTAAGGAGTTCTGAGGGGGGAAGGAGTAAGGAGTGGGGGGGAGTGGGGGGGGGGATGCCCAGGTGAATGTGCAAGGGAGGGGTCTGTGGACTTGATGACTGCCCCCTGGGGAGTGAAATGAGAGTGGGTATGGTAGGAGGGAATAGTGAGTATGAGAGAGGGCAGAGTGAGTCAGTAGGGTGGGAGGGCGAGTGTGTTGGTGTCGGTAGAAGGGATGGCGAGGGTGGTTGGTGGGGACTCAGGTGCAGGCACGGACCCTAGGGGTGGGAGGGAGAAGGTCAGGGAGAATAATATGGATGGGGGTGGGATTGAAGGTAGGGTATGTGCATGTTCGCCTGCACATCCCTGAAAGAAAATGGTTGTGGCTGGTAGGTGACGGTGGGGAGATGGAAGGTGATGCCAGGGTGTTTGACAGTGAAGGGGGAAAGGGCATGGGTGACTGGGGGAGGGGAAAGGATGGGAAGCTAAAGAAGAATGTTAAATGCACCATGCTTGCAAATCTGAAAGTGAAAGCAGACTCGTGGTGGATGGGAACAGGAGCTGCATGTGGGTGTGGTCAGTGGGTGGGGGAGATGCAGGTCGGCTCAGATGGATAACTGAAAGCCCAGCAGGCAGCATTGAAAAGGCTCAAGACAATGTGATGGGGGAAGGCTCCGTGTGCCTGGGAGAGTGCTTGCACAAGGCTCTGAAAGGCTCTGCCACACACATACACTTCTCCTTTCAGAATCACTCATAGGGCAGTTGCATGCAACTGAGCTGTTAGTGGGAGAGGGTGCAACAGGGAGAACTCACAAAGCCTGTAAATGAAGCTGAAAGACACGATTACATATTATGTAGCAAATGTAAATATATTTTCAGATTATAAAGTGACAAAATGTGTTCACCCATCCAACCAACTGTGATCAGAATTTCTTAACTTTTCTAGGCCTAAGTAACACTTCTAGGTGCTGCCCTGACATCCGCAGGGGTGGAGACAGCCTGTGCAATGGTTGGCCCTGTTGCCTCTGATGTCTTCGGCATGGATCCGCTGGAGAGCCGAGACCTTGGGGGCCCTGGCTTGTTTTGGTTGTCCTCCTGTGGGCCAGCTGCTCCCTCTGCAGTGACACAGGTTGAGTGGTTCATAGGTAAAGGGGGCGTGGAGGGAGATGTCAACCACTGAGATTCCTGAATGAATGACCCAGGGGTGTCCAACTGCTACTCCTCCTTCCTTAGGGTGCCTGAGGGCCCCGGCCTGATTTCTTGAGGGGAAAGAGTACCTGGAGGGACGTCGAGGTGCCCCATTTCCCTCTCGCGTTGCCACTGCAGGAAGTCACCCATGGCTACCATGATGGAGTGCAGGCCTGCACGCATCTCCACATTCTGCTGGACCGAAGTCTCCATTGTGTCTGCCAGCCTTCCCATGGAGACCTCCATATGCACTTCATCAGAGAGCAGGTGGGTGCACTCCTCCGACTTGCATACCACTCTGCTGAGAGCTTCCAACAGTTCTGCGTGATGTTTCCCTGCTTTCTGCTGACACTCCACGATGCATTGGAAGGCTGAATCCAGAGGCTTGTCATCTGACTCGGACCTCATAGTTCTCCAAGTGCCTGGGAGTTCAGCTGAACCTGCCTCCTCCTGCTGTGGACACGTGTCCGTGTGGTGACCACCAGATTGTGAACTCGGGCCTGCTCTGTTCTAGGCCCCACCGATGTGTATGTCTCTGCGCTGGCGGAAGGTGTTGGTAAGCGTTGTGACGGGTCTTACAGGCTGCTTATTTCCAGCTCTTTAATGGAGGAGGTATCCTCTTGGCTGGAGGTGAGGCTCTGGATAGAGCTGAGGGACTGGCTAGCTGAGGGTGTCGGTTGCTTGTCAGAGCTGCCTGTGAATCGAGGTAGACATAATTAGTGCAAGGCAGCAGAGTCGAAAGCAGGAGAGAGCACTCACAGTTGTGTTGAGAGAAGGATGATGTGGTGCAGGATTCTCATGCAATTGTTCACCGCTGACCTCACAATTTCTGCAGGCACCACGATGGCACGCTCCTCAAAGTGAATGAGGGGTATAATGTGGACCACTCCAGCCCTGGTCTGGGACCTCTCCCTGCTGCTTTGAGCTTCACCTGCATGAAAACAGATGGAGAGAGTGTGAGCAGGACACATGGCACTGTGTGGAACATTTGTGTGGTGAGCGGAGACATGGATGTGATGAGGACGTGAACTCGAGAGGATATGTGCCCAATGGAAATGTGAGGATATACGTGAGAGTCATGGTGATATCCCTTGAGGTGTGAGAACCCTGTGGATGTGTGATGAGTTTGTGATCGTGTGAGTTGAGAGTGATGAGAAAAATGACTTACCTGGCAGAACGGATGAGACCATTCATCCTCTTTTGGCACTGGGTAGCTGCCCTCTTGCGTAGGGCATAGGCGCTGACCACAGCTGCCACTGCCTCCCATGCTGGATTGGTGACCTTGCTTGCAGGCCTTCACCCAGAGTGAGAGGTAAAGGACATCACGGCAGGCCTCCACAGCATCATTGAAAAGGTGCTTGAGGGATGGGTCACTGAATTGGGGGGCTGCAGTCTTCTTGCCTTTCAGGGCCATGTCTCCAGTGCTGCAGCCCTGGGCTAGAAGCATTGACAGGTGTGTGTGTGACTGCACTTTAAATATGGCGCCCACCATCAGGAAGTGGCAAGTTGAGAGCGTGGCGGGCAAATGAGAGCCAGCTCGCCATTGAAACGGCATGTTTCCAGGGAATGCATGACTAATGAGGCGGGCGGTATAATGTTCTTTTTCCTGCCCGCTACCGTACTTAGTGCAAATCTGGGGTGATTCCGCCCATTGTGTAACCTCACCATGTGCATAACTTTGTGAAACTACAAGTATTTACTCCTTCTCCTCCTAGCACTTCTACATGGTGCAATCCCTGTGATTTCAACAGATTTAGAGTCAGGCTACTCAGACCCTGCTCTGAAAGCTGAGATACTCTTGGCTGATTTCTTATTGTTTTTGGAGCCTGTGAGGACCCCACCAAAGGCTACCTGCATATGTTCTGGAGCAGGCTTGGCCAGCAAGACATGAGGCAGCATATAGGGTACTGACAGGTGGTGTGGGAGAATGGGTGCACAGTGGAAGTGCTTTGAGCAGAGTTCACACTTCCATGTCCCATTTCACCATCATCCCTCTCATGATCCACGCACTTCCCTGCCAGCAATAAACTGGAGAACACTTAATTGCTGCAGATCAGTGGGATTAATGAATGGCCAAGGATAGATTTTCATCAACCCTATTTAAAGCGTGAGCCTTTGGTAAGGGCTGGCATGTATTGTTGTGATTGTTGCATTTGATACTGCATACAGGTGGCCACTCTTTCCGTGGACAGCCATCATCATGAAAGCCTGTGACATCATTGCACTCATGCTTGAGACATATTCCTCCAATCTCTATCCAAATGTGTTAAGTGTGGGTGGAATGGATGCTAACATGTTGCACATTCTTTGCTGCTGCTCCAAAGGTATCCTCTTCATCAACAGCCCCGAAGATCAGCCGAGCAGAGCAGCGTCATGCGTCTTCCGATGCCATGCCTCTACCGCTGTTCCCACCATCTGCTTTTGCTCACCTATGATTTGCAAGACACTAGATAAAAACCCAACTATCTTCCTGATGCATCTCACTGAAATGTAAGCATCTAAGCTGGTGCATGGTCTGCATGAGTCCTGTGAAGATGCATCTACTGAGTTTGTGACTTCCTCTGAGGAGCCTTTGTCCTCCTACACCACCTCCTATGGGGCATTTGCTGGCTCTGTAGAGATTAATTACATAAATTTGAACTGTCAAGGTATGAATGTTTCAAATGATCTTTATGCAAATGATCATATTTCACAAACAGCTGTCATGAAGTTAACATGAGTGAGTGTTGTGTGACATATGGCTGCATGATATTTAATTCTGTCAGCAGTTAGACGCAAGGCTCCCATCTTCCACCTCTCCCCTGACACCCCACCACCCCTTCCCCCACTACCTTCCCCCACTACCCTCCCCCCCCTCCAACCCTCGCCCACCACCAGCCTGGACAACCAGGAAGAGATCTATGAATATGAGTAATGGGATGTGTTGGACGGATGGATGAGGAGCATTTGTTTACAGTTACTGTGAGGGAGAAGAGTGACATTACATTAAGATGAGGACGAAAAACTGGTGGATCGACAGATGACGATGTAAGTAAATGCATAGACCGAGAGGGATGGGTGCACCTGCAAGGTGAGTTGATGTGTTGAGTAGTGTGATGGAGTAGACTTGAGAAGGCAGAATGAGGGAGTTGTGGTGATAGGCACATTGGGATGTGATTTGATGTGACACTGCCCTGATTAGGTCATCAAACCGCTTTCAGCACTGACTTCAGGAGCGCAGCACCACACTCCAATTGCTCACCATCTGAGTAATCTTTAGCTATGCCTTACAAAAGCAAAATACTGCATATGCTGGAAATCTGAAATAAAAACAGAAAATGCTGGAAATACTCAGCAGGTCAGGTAGCATCTGTGAAAATCAGAGTTAATGCCCCAGGTCTGTGATCTTCCATCAGAACCAAGGAAAGTTAGAAATGTAATATGTTTTGAACAAGTGTAAGGGGGAAGGTAGAGAGGGGAACAAACAGAAAAGTCTGCGATAGAGTGGAGGGCAGGAGAGATTACATGACAAAACGTTTCATGGCGCAAAAGCCAAAGGGAGTGGTAATGGACAAGTAAAGAAACAAAGATGGCAGTAGACTCCTCATTTTTTGAGTATGTCCAAGCTGTAAGTGACTGAAATAAAAGATGTGTCCAGATGAGGTGTGAGCAGACATCCAAATTCAACATAAAGGGATTAAGAAAGAAAGAAGAGAAAAAATTAAACAAGCAAAAAAGGTACAAAACAAAATGGTGTCAAGGTTACGATCGAAAATAGTTGAATTCAGTGTTGAGTCCAGATGGCTGTAAATTACCAGGTCAAAAGTTGAGGTGCTGTTCTTCAAGCTTGTGTTGAGCTTCATTGGAACATTATAACAGGTCATGGACAGAAAACTCAGTGTGGGAGCAAGGCAGCGAATTGAAGTGACAAGTAATAGGAAGCTGAGGATCATGCTTGTGGACTGAACGGAGGTGTTCCACAATAAGACCATAAGACCATAAGACATAGGAGCAGAAATGAGGCCATTTGGCCCATTAAGTCTGCTCCGCCATTCAATCATGGCTGATAAGTTTCTCAACCCCATTCTCCTGCCTTCTCCCCGTAACCTTTGATCCCCTTACCAATCAAAAACCGATCTATCTTGGTCTTAAATACACTCAATGACCTGGCCTCCACAGCCTTCTGTGGCAATGAATTCCATAGATTCACCACTCCCTGGCTAAAGAAGTTTCTCTTCATCTCTGTTCTAAAAGGTCTTCCCTTTACTCTGAGGCTGTGCCCTCGGGTCCTAGTCTCTCCTACTAATGGAAACATCTTCCCCACGTCCACTCTATCCAGGCCTTTCGGTATTCTGTAAGTTTCAATCATATCCCCCCTCATGCTTCTAAACTCCATCGAGTATAGACCCAGAGTCCTCAAACGTTCCTCATATGTTAAGCCTTTCATTCCTGGGATCATTCTCATGAACCTCCTCTGGACCCTCCCCAGGGCCAGCACATCCTTCCTGAGAAACGGGGTCCAAAATTGCTCACAATATTCTAAATGTGGTCTGACCAGAGCCTTATAAAGCCTCAGCAGCACATCCCTGCTTTTATATTCTAGTCCTCTCGAAATAAATGCCAACATTGCATTTGCCTTCCTAACTACCGACTCAACCTGCAAGTTAACCTTAAGAGAATCCTGGACTAGGACTCCCAAGTCCCTTTGCACTGAATTCTCTCCCCATTTAGAAAATAGTCCATGCCTCTATTCTTCCTACCAAAGTGCATGACCTCACACTTCCCCACGTTGTATTCCATCTGCCACTTCTTTGCCCATTCTCCTAACCTATCCAAATTCTTCTGCAGCCTCCCCACCTCCTCAATAGTACCTGTCCATCCACCTATCTTTGTATCATCTGCAAACTTAGCCAGGATGCCCTCAGTTCCTTTATCTAGATCATTAATATATAAAGTGAAAAGTTGTGGTCCCAACACTGACCCCTGCGGAACTCCATTAGTCACCAGCCGCCATCCTGAGAAGGACCCCCTTATCCCCACTCTCTGCCTCCTGCCAGACAGCCAATCTTCTATCTATGCTAATACCTTGCCTCTAACACCATGAGCTCTTATCTTACTGAGCAGCCTCCTGTGCGGCACCTTGTCAAAGGGCTTCTGGAAGTCCAAGTAGATAACATCCATTGGCTCTCCTTTGTCTAACCTACTCGTTACCTCCTCAAAGAATTCTTTTGCCTCACTCCCTTCTTAAACAGGGGGGTTACATTAGCAATTTTCCAGTCCTCTGGGACCCTCCCTGACTCCAGTGATTCCTGAAAGATCACCACTAACACCTCCATTATCTCTTCAGCTATCTCCTTCAGAACTCTGGGGTGTAATCCATCTGGTCCACGTGATTTATCCACCTTCAGACCTTTCAGTTTTCCTAGCACCTTCTCCTTGGTAATAGCCGCCATATTCACCTCTGC
This sequence comes from Cetorhinus maximus, assembly GCF_964194155.1. Classification (NCBI taxonomy): domain Eukaryota; kingdom Metazoa; phylum Chordata; class Chondrichthyes; order Lamniformes; family Cetorhinidae; genus Cetorhinus; species Cetorhinus maximus. The sequence goes on from NC_135880.1 coordinate 56,485,387, forward strand.
CCCCCGACTCTCTTGAACTTTGGGGATGTTACTCATGTCTTCCACCGTGAAGACTGACGCAAAGTACCTATTCAGTTCCTCCGCTATTTCTTTGTTCCCCACTACTACTTCTCCAGCGTCATTTGCCAGCGGCCCAATGTCCACTTTTGCCTCTCTCTTACCCTTTATATATCTAAAAAAACTCTTGTAATCTTCTTTTATATTACTGGCTAGTTTACCCTCGTATTTAATCTTCTCCCTCCTTATTTCTTTTTTAGTTGTCCTCTGTTGGTCCTTGTAGGCTTCCCAATCCCCAATTCCCAATCCACTGCTCTTCGCCGCATTGTATGGTTTCTCTTTAGCTTTTATGCTGTCCCTGACTTCCCTTGTCAACCATGGTTGCCTCGTCCTCCCTTTAGTATGCTTCTTCTTCCTAGGGATGAATTTTTGCTGTGTCTCCCAAATTACTCCCAGAAACTCCTGCCATTGCTGTTCCACTGTCTTTCCTGCTAGTCTCATCTCCCAGTCAATTCTGGCCAGCTCCTCCCTCATGCCTCTGTAGTTGCCTTTATTCAACTGTAATACCGTTACATCTGAGTCCAGCTTTTTCCTCTCAAATTGCAGGGTAAATTCTATCATATTATGGTCACTTGCTCCTAAGGGTTCCTTCACCTTAAGCTCCCTTATCAAATCTGCCTCATTACACATCACTAAATCTAGAATTGCTGTTCCCTAGTGGGCTCCACCACAAGCTGCTCCAAAAAGCCATCTCGTAGACATTCCACAAATTCCTTTTCTTGGGATCCACTACCAACCTGATTTTCCCAGTCTACCTGCATATTGAAATCCCCCATGATCACTGTAACCTTGCCTTTCTTACACACCTTTTCTATCTCCTGGTGTATCTTGTGCCCCACATCCTGACTACTGTTCGGAGGCCTGTATATAACTCCCATTATGGATTTTTTACCTTTGCGGTTCCTCAACTCTGCCCACACAGATTCTAAATCATCTGACCCTACATCAATTCTTGCTATCGATTTAATTTAATTTCTTACTAACAAAGCAATCCCACCCCCTCTGCCAACCTGCCTATCTTTTCGATAGGATGTATATCCTTGGATATTTAGCTCCCAGTCCTGATCCCCTTGCAGCCATGTCTCCGTAATTCCCACCACATCATACCTGCCAATTTCAATCTGCGCCACAAGCTCATTTACCTTATTTCGTATACTGCGTGCATTCAGATACAACACCTTCAGTCCTGTATTTCCCGTCCCCTTTCTCATTGTCATCCCTTTATCTGATGTGCTTGAAGTTAGATTCCTAGCCCTTTCCAAACACTCTGTCCTATTTTGTGTTCTGGGGACTTTAATAGCCTCTCCTGGGCTCTCCTTTCTTTTCAGTTTTTTCATAATTTTCCATGAAGTTGAATCCACCCCCCACACGCTAACCTGCTGCTTTGTTTCCCATTACTCATTACTCATGCTTCTTGGAGCTTTACCCTTCCCTCCACCGCCCCCCCCCCGCCTCTCCCACTTTCTAGTTTAATGTCCTGTTGATCACCCTATTGACCCTTTTCGCTTGAACATTGGTCCCAGATCGGTTCAGGTGGAGACCGTCCCAACGGTACAGATCCCTCCTGTTCCAATACTGATGCCAGTGCCCCACGAAATGGAACCCCTCTTTCCCACACCACTCCTTTAGCCACGTGTTTCACCACGTAACCACAATGTGGTCACCCAGTCTGCATTTGGTCTCCCCAATCTAGAGGAAACTACGTTGTGAGCAGCGAATGCAGTATACTAAATTGGCAGTTGGTGAGGGAACCAACAAGAGGGAAAAACATCTTTGACCTCTTCCTCACCAACATGCCTGCCACAGCTGCAACTGTCCATGACAGTATCAGTAGGAGTGACCACCGCACAGTCATTGTGGAGACCAAGTCTCGCCTTCACATTGAGGATACCCTCCATCATGTTGTGTGACACTACCACTGTGCTAAATGAGATAGGTTTTGAACAGATCTAGCAACTCAAGACTGGGCATCAATGAGACGCTGTGGGCCATCAGCAGCAGCAGAATTGAATCTGTAACCTCATGGCCTGGCATATCCCCCACTCTATCATTACCATCAAGCCAGGGGATCAACCCAGGCTCAATGAAGAGTGTAGGAGGGCATGCCAGGAGCAGCACCAAAAATGAGGTGTCAACCTGGTGAAGCTATAACACTTGCATGCCAAACAGCATAAGCGGCAAGTGATCGACAGGGCAACGGATCAGATCTAAGTTCTGCAGTCCTGCCACATCCATGAATGGTGGTGGACAATTAAACAACTCACTGGAGGAGGAGGCCCCACAAATATCCCCATCCTCAATGATGGAGGAGCCCAGCACATCAGTGCAAAAGATAAGGCTGCAGCATTTGCTACAATCTTCAGCCAGAAGAGCTGAGTGGATGATTCATCTCGGCTCCCCCACAGGTCCCCAGCATCACAGATGCCAGCCTTCAGTCAACTCGATTCACTCCACATGATACCAAGAAACGGCTGAAGTCACTGGATACTGCAAAGGCTATGGGCCCTGACAACATTCCGGCAATAGTACTGTAGACTTGTGCTCCAGAACTTGCCGTGCCCCTAGCAAAGCTGTTCCAGTACAGCTACAACAGTGGCAGCTACCCAGCTATGTGGAAAATTGTCCAGGTATGTCTGTACACAAAAAGCAGGACAAATCCAACACAGCCAATTACCACCCCATCAGTCTACTCTCCATCATCAGTAAAGTAATGGAAGGTATCATGAACAATGCTATCAAGCTGCACTTGCTTAGCAATAACCTGCTCACTGATGCCCAGTTTGGGTTCTACCAGGGCCACTCAGCTCCTGACCTCATTACACCCTTGGTTCAAACATGGATAAAAGGGCTGAACTCCCAAGATGAGGTGAGAGTGACTGCCCTTGACATCAAGGCAGCATATGACAGAGTGTGGCATCAAGGAGCCCTAGCAAAACTGGAGTCAATGGGAATCAGGGGGGAAACTCTCCGCTGCTTGGAATCATATCTAGCACAAAGGAAGATGATTGTGGTTGTTGGAGGTCAGTCATCTCAGCTCCAGGACATCATCGCAGGAGTTCGTCAGGGTAGTGTCCTCGGCCCAACCATCTTCAGCTGCTTCATCAATGACTTTCCTTCCATCATAAGGTCAGAAGTGGGGATGTTCGCTGATGATTGCACAAAGCTCAGCACCATTCGCAACTCCTCAGACACTGAAGCAGTCCATGTCCAAATACAGCAAGACCTTGACAATATCCAGGCTTGGGCTGACAAATGGCAAGTAACATTTGCACCATGAAAATGTCAGGCAATGGCCATCTCCAACAAGAGAGAATCCATCTATCGCCATTTGATATTCAATGGCATTACCATCACTGAATCCCCCACCATCAATATCCTAGGAGTTACCATTGACCAGAAACTGAACTGGACTAGCCATATAAATACTGTGGCTACAAGAGCAGGTCAGAGGCTGGGAATAGTGCAACGAGTAACCCACCTCCTGGTTCCCCAAAACCTGTCCACCATCTACAAGGCAGAAGTCAGGAGTGTGATGGAATACTCCCCACTTGCCTGGATGACTGCAGCTCCCACAAGACTCAAGAAGCTTGACTCCATCCAGGACAAAGCAGCCCACTTGATTGGCACCACATCCACAAACATCCAGTCCCTCCACCACTGATGCACAGTAGCAGCAGTGTGTACCATCTACAAGATGCACTACAGGAATTCACCAAGACTCCTTCCACAGCACCTTCCAAACACATAAGCACCACCATCTAAAAGGACAAGGGCAGCAGACAGATGGGAAAACCGCCACCTAGAAGTTCCCCTCCAAATCACTCACCATCCTGACTTGGAAATATATTGCTATTCCTTCACTGTTGCTGGGTCAAAATCCTGGAACTTACTTCCTAACAGCACTGTGGGTATACCTACACTGCAGCGGTTCAAGAAGGCAACTCACCACTCCTTTCTCAATGGCAACTAGGGATGGGCAATAAATGCTGGCCCAGCCAGCGAAGCCCATATCCCATGAATGAATAAAAAAAAGGGTAGCATTTTGGAGATAGTGACCATAACTAAGTTAGATTTAGAATAGTTGTGGAAAAGATTAAGGTTGGGCTGGGAATAAAAGTTCTAAACTGAGGAAAGGCTAATTTTACTAAGATGAGATGCGATTTGACCCAATTGGACTACTTGCAGATAAAACTTTGCCAGAGCAGTGGGAGGCATTCAAGGAGAAAATAACGAGAGTACAGGGCAAATATGTTCCTGTAAAGTCAAAGTGGGGGACCAAGTCCAGAGAACCCTGGATGTCAAGGGACATAAAGGTTAGGATTAAGAAAAAAAGAGAAGCTTATGAATTCAACCAAGTGCTCAATACGGCAGAGTCCTTAGGGGAGTATAAAAAGTGCAGGGGGGATCTTAAAAAGGAAATTAGGAAAGCTAAGAGAGTGCATGAGAAAGCATTGGTGGGTAGAATAAAGGAAAACCTGAAGGGCTTTTTTAAATATATAAGGAGCAAAAGAATAACTAGGGAAAGAGCAAGGCCAATTAGCGACCATAGAGGTAATCTGTGTATAGACCCAGAAGATGTGGGTGCAGCCCTCAATGAATACTTTGTTTCGGTCTTCACAATGGAAAAGGATGATGCAGGTATAGACATCAGGGTGGAGGACTGTGAAATATTAAAGGAAATTAACATAGAGAGAGAGGAGGCACTAGCAGGTTTAGTGGCCTTAAAAGTGGATAAATTCGCAGGCCCGGATGAGATGTATCCCAGGCTGTTGAGGGAGGCAAGGGAAGAGATATCGGGCCAGTAATTTTCAAATCCTCTCTGGCCACAGGTGAGGTGCCAGAGGACTGGAGGACTGCTAACATTGTCCCATTATTAAAAAAGGGAGGAAGGGATAGACCAGGAAATTACAGGTCTGTCAGTCTAACCTCGGCGGCGGGGAAGTTACTAGAAAGAATTCTGAGGGACAGAGTATACCTGCACTTGGAGAGACACAGATTAATCAGGGATAGTCAGCATGGATTTGTTTAGGGAAGGTCGTGTTTGGAAAACTTGATCAAATTTTTTTGAGGAGGTAACCAGGAGTGTTGATGAGGGTCATGCATTTGATGTAGTCCACATGGGCTTTAGCAAGGCTTTTGATAAGGTCCCTAATGGCAGGCTAGTCAAGAAAGTATATGCCCATGGGATCCAAGGCAAAGTGGCATGTTGGATCCAAAATTGGCTGAGAGACAGGAAGTAGAGTGTGATGGTAAAGGGATGTTTCTGCGACTGGAAGTCTGTTTCCAGTGGGGTTCCGCAGGGTTCAGTGCTGGGGCCCTTGCTGTTTGTGGTGTACATAAACGATTTGAGCTTAAATGTAGGGGATATGATCAAGAAGTTCGCGGATGACACGAAAATTGGTAAGGTGGTAAATAGCGAGGAGGATAACCATAATCTGCAGGAGGATATCAATGGACTGGTCAGGTGGGCAGAGCAGTAGCAAATGGAATTCAACCCAGAAAAATGTGAGGTAATGCCCTTGGGGAGGGCTAACAAGGCAAGGGATTACACTATGAATAGTAGGACCCTGGAAAGTACTGAAGATCAGAGGGACCTTGGTGTGCATAGCCATAGATCCCTGAAGGTAGCAGGGCAGGTAGATAAGGTGGTTAAGAAGGCATATGGGATACTTGCCTTTATTAGCTGAGGCATAGAATACAAGGGCAGTGAGGTTATGCTGGAATTGTATAAAACACTGGTTAGGTCACAACTGGAGTACTGATTGCAGTTTTGGTCACCACATTATAGGAAGGATGTGATTGCACAGAAGAGGGTGTAGAGGAGATTTACCAGGATGTTGCCTGGGCTGGAGGGTCTGAGCTATGAGGAAAGTTTGGATGGGCTGGGGTTGTTTTCCTTGGAGCAACGAAGGTTGAGAGGGGACCTGATAGAGGTGTATAAGATTATGAAAGGCATGGATAGGGTGGGTAGGAAGGTACTTTTTCCATTATTCGAGGGGTCAATAACAAAGGGGCATAGATTTAAGGTAAGTGGTAGAAGGCTAAGAAGGGAGTTGAGGAGAAATTTTTTCACCCAGAGGGTGGTGGGAGTCTGGAACTCACTGCCTGAAAGGGTGGTTGAGTCAAACAATCTCATAATATTTAAGAGGTATTTAGATATTCACTTGTGTTGCCATAGCCTCCAGGGCTATGGGCCAAGCCCTGGAAAATGGGATTAGTGTAATCAGATCTTTGTTGACCGGCGCAGACACAATGGGCTGAATGGCCTCCTTCTGTGCTGTGGGCGTCTATGAGTCTATGAGCTATTACATTTCTTATGTTACAACGTTGGCTACACTTCAAAAAACAAACTTCATTAGCTGTAAAGCACTATGAGATCTTTGGTGGCAATGAATGGTGCTATATTCATGAAAGTCTTTATTTTACTTTCCTCAATTCTGATGAAAGGTCACAGGCCTGAAACATTATCTCAGTCTTTCTCTCCACAGATGCTGCATAACCTGCTGAGTATTTCCAGAATTTTTGATTTATATTTCAGCCATGTCTTCTTGCTTTCAGTGGTGGATATCTACCTCCCACTGGTGTGAAACAGTATCTCCCTGCGAGCACTTATAGGTTGTAGTATTAAATCCGGGAGGATTAATTGAAGCAAGGCACAGACTTGACACTGAGAATCCATTAGAACACCAATTTACTTCATTTCCCCTACCTCCATAATCCATTAATTGTCATCTTTGCAGTGTCCCTTTACATAATGCAGGTGAAATAAACTCAAGTGGGCTGTCACCATGCCCACTTACTCTAATTGGTCGAGAAACCGAGATGTCAGCTATACATACAGTAGTAGGGTTTAAAAGTCACTGATAGATGTGCTGCACTTACTTCCAGGTTCCCCACTCACTGCTGGACCTCCCCCCATCCCTATTATTCCTTTGTCAGCACATCATTGTAGTATAAAGGGTTAACAGATGGGATATGCTAATATGCGATGTAGACGATAATGTACCACTGACATCAGTCAGTCATGTGTTAGCGCCTCAAGAAAGGAGGAACACCATGCCTAGGAGAAACGTGCCCACTCTACATAAAAACAAAAAGCTAAAACCTGTTTAACCTGTTTAACTCTATAACCTGTTTAGAAGTAGCACTAATAAACAAGCGTTAAGCAGATACCAGAGTATGGTTGCAGACTGTCTACTAACCAAGTACCATGCCCAGAGTCCACAAACAGAAGGACTACCTCAGAACATGGTGCAAGCAATGGAGACATCGATGTAAAAAATACATCAGTGTTATTGAAGGAACCGCAAATGAAGAAAACCTTGATAGCAGCTCGTAACAAATTTACGGATGGAGGAGGCACACTGGAGGGCGGTAACGAGACAATACCTGGTGAGCAGTCCCTGCCTTTACCCCATCCATCTGGCTGCCTTGAGGGCCTGCAGAGAGGCCAGCCATGGGAGTTATGGAAACACCATTTTCTCTAGTATCGAGCACCATCAGGCCTTCACTCTAAGAGCAGAGCAGTTCCTTTCTTTATGCTGTAGATCTAGTAGCAGACGACATTCTCCTAATGCAGGGAGTGGAGGAGTCCACTGTGGACTTTGAGACCATACACAACGGTCACCTTTTTGATACCTTAAGTGAAACAAGCATGTTTTAACTAGAAGTCGCAATGACCTGGGGAATCAATTTCTAACTGACCTACATCATCTCGCTTGTTCTTGGGGATGTGGGGCCCTGAAGGATGAGCTAATCCACAATCACATAGTCATGGGTGTCCAGGATGAAAAACTCTCCGACTTCCTGTAGGCCTTACTTTGAATCAAATGGTCCAGCATACGAGGCAGGCGAGCTTAGAGCATTTAATTGGACTATAATTCGGCCAACTCCAAGGCTTCACATGACTTCGTTGACTGGGTAGGCTCATGGGCAGCTGCCCCACTCACAAAAAAGCATGCCAAGCCTAGCAAAAGAATGGGAAAGCTCACACTGGCAGCCATTTTAAAATGATTGTGGTGTGGCACACAAAACCAACATAGATACCAGGGCTGCCCAGCAGGGGACATGGAATGCTTCCAGTGTGGCAAAACTAGACATTTCAAGCATTTCTGCAAATCCAACAACTTTAATCGAGGTGGAAGACAAGAAAGTATTTATGAAACACATTCCATTCAAGAAATGGGAAATCAAGATAAAAACAAAATTAAAGAATTTCTTGGGGAAGTTGATAGTCATAGTCCAGACTATTGGTCAGTTACAGTGCAAGTTTAAGGCTTTGATACTACCTTCAAAATTGATACTAGACTTGCTGTTAACATACTGGCAGATGATCTCGACTGGCTTCAGCCAATGACCCTTCATCCATGAGACATAAAGTTACAAGCTCCAGGTTGCATAGACCTTCCAATTACAGGCAGGTTATTGGTCCTCTTTGCTACAAGGGGCAACAGATTGTGGATTCTCTCTATGTTATCCGCAACCAAAGCACATCTTTATTGAGTAGCAATGTTGGTATACTTCTAGGAATCTTAGCAAAACCAGATGATGCTCACCTTTTGAACAACACCCTGTCTCTCATGTAACATCCTTCAACCTTTTATTTAGAACAAGTGGAATTTCAGCTTTCAGGATCTGAGGAAGTTTATACAATCAGCAGCAAGTTCCTATCTTTCACAGAGACACCATTCACTAGAGCCTGGGCAGGATTTGAAGTTATAAATCTCTCAGTTCTTCATGAAGGAAGGCCAGGAGTGGAGGACACAGAAGGCACTGCAGCAGATGGTGACCATCCGTATGAAGACCTGCTGGATCTGAATTGGCTCTCCTTAAAAGAAAGTGATGAGGAAGAAGCCCTTACAGCACTGAGTGATCTTTTGGAGGTTGAGGTCCTAGAGGAAGATTCATCTTTCCAGTTGATAGATACATTATTTAAGTCTCTGTTGTCTTTTTAGAGGAGACATCTATATTCCTAGTGGCTGAGCAGCATTCAGGTCTTTGTTCCACTGAACCTACCAATGTGTTGCCTAGTCTACCTCTTGTTGTCCATGAAGGGTTTTCCAGACAGACTGCTTGTTCGAGTCATGTTAGAATCCATACAGGGTCATACAGCCACTGAGCTGGTACCTTCCAGGGGTAAAAGTCAATTGACACCCGTACTTCAGTCTCAGCTGAAAATCTTCTTCCCTCCAGAGCTGGATGTCAGCACAGAAACTGCAGCAGAATCCTTACCACTTCTGAAGCTGTAGAATCCTGCACAGCAATCTTGTCCCCAAGTTAATTGTCTACAGGAAATTCATCTCATTACAGAAGATGATACTGTCTTGTCTCCATATTCTCAGCAATTCTCCCCATTTCACAGGGTGGGGCAGCTTCACACGGAGAAGTGTGGCTCTTATCACTGCCTACAGAAAGTGAACCATCTTCCTGAAATGTAATTGGGAAATCATCATTTCATCTTTTCCTGAAAGGCTTACATGAATTTTGTCATTTTTTTCCTTCACCGTTTAAGTTTATTGAAACCTCGGATCTCCAATGCCTTTTCAATCTTCGATGCTGCAGAGAATGATGCAGCTGTGACAGTCTTCCCTGGAGTTGAAGATCATTCCTCTTCTGAAGGTCTTTCCCTGAGTGCTTTGAGGGAGCAACAAGTTCCCCAGAGGGTCCTGAGTTCTTCTCTTCTAGTCTCAAAGAGTCCAAAGGTTGATGCTCTCCAGTCTTCTCTCTTGGATCAGTCTTTAATTGAAAAAGTCTTCATTGTCCTGACAGTTCAGTCATCCTGAACCCTACACTCTGCTTCCCAGCAATGCAGCCAAATTACTGTCCTATTCTGCAGATAATGATGCCCTACCAGATGAAGAAGAAAGCCCTCATGTCTCCAACATGTCTTCCCTAAGGACCGAGCAAGAATACTGTGGGAGATTGAGTCCCTCAGGACAGTGACTTGGGGATAGGGAAGAGCAGGAGTTGGAGTTGTTTAGAATCCGTAGTTGTTTAAAGGGAATTGCAGAAATCCAGTTGGAAGTAGTTCAGAGGAGGCTTTCTAGATTGATAGCTGGAATGAGCGGGTTGTCTTATGAGGACTGGTTGGACTAGCTGGCCTTGTTTCCACTGGAGTTTAGAAGAGTAAGGGGGTGACTTGATTGAAGTATACAAGATCATGAATGGTATTGAGAAGGTGGATGTGGAAAGGATGTTTCCTCTTGTGGGTGAGTCCAGAACTATGAGGCACTGTTTTAAAATTAGGGATTGCCCTCATAGGACAGAAATGAGGAGAATATTTTTCTCTCAGAGGTTTGTGTGACTTTGGAATTCTCTGCCTCAGAAGCCAGTGGAGGCAGGGTCACTGAATATTTTTAGGGCAGAGGTAGACAGACTCTTGTTAGGCAACGGAATCCAAGACTATCAGGGATAGATGGGAATATAGAACTCGAAACACAAATAGATCAGCCATGATCTTATTAAATGGCGGAGCAGACTCGAGGGGCCAAATGGCATACTTCTGCTCCTATTTCATATGTTCATATGTTCGTAAAATGTAAATAGTTAAAGACATAGTTTCATATTGTTGTTGAAAATAGGATAGTGTACTTGGGGAAGGTGCAGTATAAAGTGTTAACAGATGGGATGTGCTAATGTATGATACAGATGATGTATCACTGATATCAGTCAGTCATGTGTTAGACTCTCAAGAGAGAGGCTGGAACACCATGCCTGGGAGCAACATGCCTACTCTGTAACCTGTTTAGAAATAGTATTAATAAACAACTAATAAGGAGATACCAGAGTATGACTGCAGTCTGTCTCCTAACCAAGTGCCATGCCTCAAGCCCATGGACAGAAGAACCATCTAGAACAATCATTCAGTTAAAAATTATCCCTCAGGTTCAAAAGAGCAAATGCCTGAAATCTAGGCTTGAAGAAGGATTCAAAATTAGGATGAGATTAGATCATGGTAATTCCTGTATTTAAACCGATCATATTTGAAAGCATGATTAATAAAATTGCTTTACTTACTAAGAATATCATTACATTTATTCAGGTGCCAGGATACCCGTAATGTGATATTAGACTTATGACAGATCTGTAGTCCCAATGCAATGGACTGTACAATAACTTTTGAACTTCATAATGTGTTACCAGTGACACCTGGAAATGAAGTAATAACAAAAGGAGAACCAAGGTCGTGTTTGGTAGTCATCAATCATGACTGATTCCATTATCATCTCTTCATGGACTCTGTCTCCCATTTATGCTCATTACACTCATGTACTGATTCCAATTTCTTAGAAAACTGCTGCCCTTATTGTAAGACTCACAATTTGTATGGAATAGCTGAAGCAGTAGACTAGTGCTGATGCACAGCCAATTTACTCCTTGTTCAGAACCTTGATTTGAGCCTTGACCAAATTTACAGAGGATGCCATGGCTGACTTGTTTGAATAAGCTATTCAGCAGCAGAATAAAAGTAATCAAATAAAATGAAGAAAACAAAAGATATTGGGTTAGATTTTAACTTTTTGATGTGCTCGCAAATGGGGAGCCCTATAGTGCGTGGGGATCCTGAAAGTTTCAGCACTGCATTTGTCAGTGACTTTTTAATCTAACCATTGCATTAGCATCAGACTTCTGGGTTTCCTGACCTGATTTGGTCACTTGTGAGCATGATGCCGAACATGTATGTGTCTATTTCAGCTGAAGTATTCAAAGGGCTTCTCCCGGGATGAAAGTTGAAGGGCTGTCCAGGTGTCCAGAGGGAGAAACTGCAGCAATGGATTCCCAATGTTGCAAGACAGCACTTTGCTTTACTGACATCTCCCTAGAGCCTATGCAGTAGTCTGTAAAGATCCGGAGAGAGATTCTCTTGCCTGCCAAGGGGAGGAAGAAGCAGGCCTCAGAGAACAAGAAGGTATATTGGAGATTGCTGAGGAGATTTGTAGCAGGAGCATGGTGTGACATTCTTGGATGCAGTACTGGAAGAGGTTTAATGGCCTAATCCGATGAGGAAAGATATGTGCAATAGCACATTCAAGTTCATCCTGATGTGCATCTAACCCTAAGCCACTCACTCTGCCTTCTTAAATCAGCTCCTGAACATCACTCCTCATACCAACTCATTCTGGCTCTGTCCATCCACCCCTGACATTCACTGTTATCTTAATAAAATGTCATACCTACTCTCACAGAGACTGTCCATCCATCCACTCAACACACTCCATTACTCTCATTCAGGTCCCTTCTTTCCCTCCATGCAAAAGAGAGCATAGAATTGGAGAGAGGCAGAGAATTGGACGTGGCCCTCCAGCTATCTTGCAACAGATAGCCGCAGAGGAGGAGGCACTGGAGAACAGCGGAGTCATGGCTCAGGAAGCGGTGCAAGAGGAGAATGAAGACTCCTTAGAGAAGATCATTCACCCTGAGGATGCACCATCACAGAAGTCATGCAGACAGTCAACCAGCTGAGTTACACACAACTTGGGGCTGTCAAGACAGGTATTTGAGTTCTCACTTGGTATCTCATGCATCACAAGAGCACTTTATGGAGCCAGGTCCAGCAGTGGAAAGTCCCTGTTGCAGCACACATTGTGTTCCAAGCTCTGCTCAGCTGGACACATGCTGAGTCTCACTGACCACTGACAAAGTGTATAATTCAGAAACAACAGCAGAAAATGTGCTATGCATGGGTAGCCTTTCCACTGTGCTGCACACATTTGGAGAAATTGGAGGAGTCCATCTCAAGCATAAATGCGTGACAGTTAAATGAGTGCATGCTGGCCTTCACAAATGGCCTGTGCATAATGAATGTCAGCTCATACAGGATTGGTAAAAACCTAGCCTTGGCCTGTTAGTGCCCCAGTGATGTGCAGCATTGTGCTCCCCAGCCCATTGCTAGCAGAGAAGTGTAAGTGATCCATGAGAGGGAGGATGGAAAAAGGACACACAAAACTCTGCTCAAAGCACTTCCATTTTTCACCCTTTACATGTCACCAACCCCACCTCAGGCAGTATCCGCATGCTGTTTCTTGTCCTGAAGGCTGAGTCTGTCTCTGCATAGATGCAGATTGGACAGTGCTGTTGGGGCCCTGACAGGCTCCAAAATGCAGAAGGCATTTTGAAGGCAAGAGCATGTGAGCAGTCAGAGCAGGGATACAGGATACATATGCTGAAGTCACAGGGGTTGCCCCATGTAGGATTAATAGAAAAAGGAAGAGTAAAGATTTGTAGTTGTGCAGTGTATACGCATAAGTGTATTACACCACCTTAGATTGTTAAGTTTCTGCTTATATTTTCTGTCAGGTTAAAATTATTTGTTTGCACCTTTTTGCCACATTGTCTATTTTTGACTGCTGCCTGACATGTGAATGGTAAGCCAAGAGTTAAAGATAAGTAACTTCGTGAAAGCAATGCTTTGTTCATTGTATCACTGTTTTGTATTGGGGAAGGGTGGGCCAGAATCTTGCTGCCAGCTGGGTGCATTTCTTCAATCTAACTGAACCATGCCAGAATTAGGCCGTCCTAGGCAACCCAGACAGTTATGTGCACGATTGATGGTGTCCTTGCCACATCAAGTTCCTCCTTCTCCTCCTTATCCTGCTTCTCCTGCTGCTTCTCATGCTGCTCCTCCAGTTCCTCTTCCTCTGAAGAGGCAGTGTGTTCAGCACCTTCCTCCTCCTGGAGCTCTAATCCTGTCTGCTGGTCTATTTTGTGCAGAGCACAGTAGCTGCAGCTCTGGCTTGGTTTTTAAAATACTCAGTGCTGTCAAGACAAACAGCAGCAGTTTCTGAGAGAGTAGAATGGGTAAGAGTAGGTAAATTGATAAGCACTGGTTTGCCAAACATAAACTCTGCCAGTAATGGGATAATTGCACTTAAAGGTGTTCCCTCAGATGTAACATTGCAATGTGTAAATCTTGCTTGGTCAGTATACATTTGAGGATTAGGGATGTCATTGTGTGAATCATTCGTTCAGCTAGGTCGTTAGAACTGGGGTAATGGGGAGAAGAAATAGTGTGATTGATATTCCAGTTCTCATGCAGATGCTTAAATGGCTTACCAATAAATTGCGGACCATTATCCGTAATGACCTCTCTAGGCACACCAAATATACTGAAAATAACACTGAGGTTGTGTTCGACAGCTGTGCTTGACGTATTGTGCTATTGTTGAATAATGGGGCACTTGGTAAAGTAGTCGTCAATGACGATGAAGTCACTGCCATGGACATGAAAGAGGTCGGATGCAGTTTTGAACCAAGGATGGATAGGAACTTTGTGTGGAACCACTGTGCTGACTGACTTATGCTCTTGACATGCCTCATACTTCTTGATGATGACTTCAATGTCACTGTTCTTACCCGGCCAAGAGACTGTCTCCCCAGCAAGTTTTCGTCATAAGACCATAACATGCAGAAGCAGAGGTAGGCCATTCAGCCCATCGAGTTTTCACCATTCAAGGAGATCATGGTTGATCTGACAATCTTCAACTTTCCTGCCTCTTCACCATAACCCTTGATTGCCTTACTGACTAAAAATCTGTCTATCTCAGACATGAATATACTTAATGACCCAGCCTCTACAGCCCTGTGCGGTAAAGAATTCCACAGATTCACTACCCTCTGAGAGAAGAAATTCCTCCTCATCTCTGTCTTAAATGGGCCACCCCTTACTCTGAGATTATTCACTTTGGTCCTAGGCTCTCCCACATGGGGAAACAATGCCTCAGCATCTACCCTGTCAAGCCCCCTAAGAATCTTATATGTTTCTCTCAATCTTCTAAACTCCAATGAGTACAGGCCCAACCTACACAACCTCTCCTCGTAAGAAAATCCCTCCATACCCAGGATCAACCTAGTGAACCTTCTTTGGACTGCCTCCAATGCCAGTATATCTTTCCTTAGATAAGGGGACCAAAACTGTTCACAGTATTCTAGGTGTGGTTTAACTCGTGCCTTGTATAGTTTTAGCAAGACTTCCCTATTTTTCTACTCTATTCCCTTTGAAATAAAGGCCAACATTCCATTTGCCTTCCCTATTACCTGCTGAACTTGTATGTTAGCTTTCCCTGATTCATATAAGCTGAACCCCAAATCCCTCTGTGCTGCAGCTTTCTGCTTCCTTTCTCCATTTAAATAATATTCAGCTCCTGTATTCTTCCTGCCAAAGTGCATAACCTCACATTTTCCCACATTATATTCCATCTGCCAAGTTTTTGCCCACTCACTTAACCTGTCTATATCCGTCTATAGTCTCTTTGTGTCATTCTCACCACTTGCCTTCCCACCTATTTTTGTGTCACCCGCAAACTTGGTGATGGTACATTCATTTCCCTCATCAAAGTCATTAAAATATATTGTAAATAATTGTGACCCAAGCATTGATCCCTGTGCCACTCCACTAGTTACACATTGTCATCCTGAAAATGCCCCCCTTATCCCAACTCTCTGTCTTCTATTAGTTAGCCAATCCTCTATCCATGCTAATATACTATCCCCAACACCATGGGCTCTTATTAAGTAGCCTTATGTGCGGTACCTTATCAAACGCCTTTTGGAAATCCAAATATATTACATCTACTGGTTTCCCTTTATCTACCCTGTTTGTTACCTCCTTAAAGAATTCTAATAAATTTATTAGGCATGATTTCCCTTTCATGAAGCCATGCTGACTCTGCTTGATTCTAATATGCATTTCTAAATGCTCTGCTATTACATCCTTTATAATAGACTCCAACATTTTCCCAATGATGGATATTAAGCTAACTGGCCTATAGTTACCTGTTTTTTGTCTCCCTCCCTTTTTGAATAAGCTGTCCAATAAATGACCATGTGTGAGTGATGAAGTTGTAGAAGGTTATCAGGTCACAAATATTTTGGCATGATGGCCTGCCTGCCTTTAAAAATGACTCCCTGGGAGATGCCTAGCTCACCCTGATAAGGCCAAAATGGTTTCATGTATTCGCGGATGTGCTGAATTGAATCAGGCCATCCTTTGATGATAGTTTTCCACAATTTCTGTAGTGTGGAATCTTTTGCCATTGCTTCTTGTAGCTGCTGACATTTGCATTGCACAAAATGTACCAGATCAATTTGGAGAACATTGAGGATATCCCCCATTCTGCTCTGTGGCCCTACCATGCCAATAAGTGAGATAGATTTCAAACAGATCTAGCAACTCAAAACTGGGCATCCATGAGGCACTGTAGGCCATCAGCAGCAGCAGAATTGTATTCAAGCACAATCCGTAACCTCATGGCCCAGCATATATCCCATTCTACCATTACCATCAAACTGGGGAATCAGTTCTGGTTCAATGAAGAATGCAGGAGGGCATGCCAGGACAAGCACAAGGCATACCTAAAAATGAGGTGTCAACCAGGTGAAGCTACAACACAGGACTACTTGCAAGCCAGAACACAAAAACAGCATGCGATAGACAGAGCTAAGTGATCCCACGACCAACCAATCAAATCTAAGCTCTGCAGTCCTGCCACATCTAGTCGTGAATGGTGGTGGACAATTAAACTACTACCAGAAGGAGGAGGAGACTCCACAAATATCCCCTTCCTCAATGATAGGGAAGCCCAGCATATCAGTGGAAAATGCAAGGCTCAGGCATTTGCAACAATCTTCAGGCAGAAGTGCCAAGTGGATGATCCATCCTCCTGAGGTCCCCAACATCACAGATGCCAGTTTTTAGCCAATTCCATTCACTCTACATGATATCAAGAAATGGCTGAAGGCACTGGATACTGCAATAGCTATGGGCCCTGACAACATTCCAGCAATAGTACTGAAAACTTGTGCTCCAGAACTAGCTGTGCCCTTAGCCAAGCTGTTCCAGTACAGCTACAACACTGGCATCTACCCAGCAATGTGGAAAACTGCCCAGGTATGTCCTGTCCACAAAAAGCAGGGCCAATTACTGCCCCATCAGTCTACTCTCGATCATAAGCAAAGTGATGGAAAGTGTTGTCGACAGTGCTATCAAGCGGTACCTACTCAGAAATTACTTTTTCACGAGATTGACGATGTGAAACATGTGCTCACTGCTCTTCATCTCATCGCACACATCATCATCATTTTCTGGTTTGTCATTTACCTCATGTACATGTTTCCGATGGGATACCGGATGGCCATTCTTATTGCCTGAAAGTACATATTGTGTACAGTCTGTTTGGATCAGTGCACGGCTGTTTGTAGCTGCATCAGTCTTTGCTCTAGTGCACTGCAGCTGCAAATGGCCCTTTCTGCCACATGCCTTGCAGTGTTGATAAAAAGCTGTGCATTCCTTTGGTGCGTGCAAAAGTCTGCACCTTCCACGTGTCTTGCTAGGCTTTGGTGTTCTTGTGAGTGTGTCAACAATTAGAATTGTACTTAGAACCTTTGAGCTTTGTCAAACTGTGAAGGTTGCTTCCTATTTACATCCATCTTTGAGTAGCTCTTCAATTCTATAGTTTTGGGCTTGTCTGACAGATCATTCGGGAATGCTTCCATGGGAGTGGATGTGATCACAAACTCACCAATTCTTTGAAAAATCACAGTATGTACCCTTTTCTCTGCACCTACTACAAAGTGGATCCATGGATTCAGTCAGTTGTTGTCAAAATGACATGAAATCTAGTTGACAAATAGGGAAGTTTAACCTGGTTTTGAATTGGTCTTCCAATGTAGTCTTGAGGATCATTTAGCTCTTCAGCTCTTAATCTTGACTTGTTTAGCTGTATAGGCCTTCATTCCCAATTGCTAAGTGAATTTTTATGGCTTGCTTCATGGTTCAGACACACCTGAATCAAGAAACCATGGGCAGAATTTTACCTCTCGCGGGTGGGCATGCACCAAACCTGATCGGATGTAAAAATAGCGCGAGAAGACATCGGGCGAGCACCCCGATGTCATCCCACACGTGCGCAATCTTCAGGTCGGCGGGCACACCCAGGTATCAGAGCCAGCCCGCCATCAATTAAAAGGCCACTTAAGGCCATTAGAAACCCAATTGATCTCGATTTTACGTTGCCGGTGCAATTTTCTTCTCGTCGCACAGGCAAAATGGGCAGCCCACATTTTGCAAAAACCACATCCAAGGGTGGGATAAAAAGGGTCAGCAGCATTTCCAGTGTGACAAGTGAAGAGTTTAGGAGATAGTTTGGTGCTGGTTGCTTATTTGGAACTTGACAGTTTCAACTCTGTGCTGAGTATTATTCTTATCATTTCTAGGTTTCATTTCAGGGCTCATTGGTGTCTCGAAGGCCCCAGGAGGTTTTGACTGTGTGGACCCTTCCAGGTATCGTACAGCCTTCTGTTATACTGGTATTAGCGATTGTGGTCTCCGCTGGTGGTGAGGAAGAAGAGAGGGGCAGAAGGGAAAGGAGGCGAGGTGTCCCAATGTAGCTTCCAGGGGAGCGACCTGTGGGAGGAGAGGCGCAGGCACAAGGAGCACAGGCCAGCAGGTAGTCCATGGTGGAAGGGGCAGCAGAATAGAACAAAGAACAAAGAACAAAGAAAAGTACAGCACAGGAACAGGCCCTTCAGCCCTCCAAGCCTGCGCCGATCATATTGCCCATCAACTAAAACATTTTGTACTTCCGGGGTCCGTATCCCTCTATTCCCATCCTATTCATGAATTTGTCAAGCTGCCTCTTAAACACCACTATCGTACCTGCTTCCACCACCTCCTCTGGCAGCGAATTCCAGACACTCACTACCCTCTGCGTAAAAAACTTGTCCCACACATCACCTTTATAGTTTTCTCCTCTCACCTTAAATCTATGTCCCCTAGTAATTGACTCTTCCACCCTGGGAAAAAGCTTCTGACTATCTACTCTGTCCATGACACTCATAATTTTGTAAACTTCTATCAAGTCGCCCCTCAATCTCCGTCGCTCTAGTGAGAACAATCCGAGTTTCTCCAACCTCTCCTCATAGCCAATAACCTCCAGACCAGGCAGCATCCTGGTAAACCTCCTCTGCACCCTCTCCAATGCCTCCGTATTCTTCTGGTAATGTGGTGACCAGAATTGCACGCAATATTCCAAGTGTGGCCTAACCAAGGTTCTATACAGCTGCAGCCTGACTTCCCAGCTTTTATACTCAATACCCCTGCCAATGAAGGCAAGCATGCCATATGCCTTCCTGACTACCTTATCCACCTGCGTTGCCACTTTCAGTGACCTGTGGACCTGTATACACAGATCCCTCTGCCCGTTGATGCATTTAAGGGTTCTGCCATTTACTGTGTAATTCCTGCCTATATTAAACCTTCCAAAATGCATTACCTCGCATTTGTCTGGATTAAACTCCATCTGCCATTTCTCCGCCCAAGTCTCCAACCAATCTATATCTCGTTGTATCCTTTGACAATCCTCTTCACTATCTGCAACTCCTCCAACCTTGGTGTAGTCTGCAAACTTACTAATTAGCCCAGTTACATTTTCCACCAAATCATTTATGTATACCACAAACAGCAAAGGTCCCAGCACTGATCCCTGCGGAACTCCACTAGTCACAGCTCTCCATTCAGAAAAGCACCCTTCCACTGCTACCCTCTATCTTCTATGACCAAGCCAATTCTGTATCCATCCTGCCAGCTCACCTCTGATCCCGTGCGATTTTACCTTCTGTACCAGTCTGCCATGAGGGACCTTGTCAAAGGCCTTACTGAAATCCATGTATATAACATCCACTGCCCTTCCATCGTCGATCTTCTTTGTCACTTCCTCGAAAAACTCAATCAAGTTAGTGAGACATGACCTCCCCTTCACAAAACCATGCTGCCTCTCACTAATACGCCCATTTGCTTCCAAATGACAGTAAATCCTGTCACAAAGAATCTTCTCCAATAATTTCCCTACCACTGACATAAGGCTCACCGGCCTGTAATTTCCTGGATTATCCCTGCTACCCTTCTTAAACAATGGAACAACATTGGCCATTCTCCAGTCCTCTGGGACCTCACCCGTAGCCAGTGAGGATACAAAGATTTCTGTCAAGGCCCCAGCAATCTCCTCACTTGCCTCCCTCAGTACTCTGGGGTAGATCCCATCTGGCCCTGGGGACTTATCCACCTTAATATTCTTCAAGACGCCTAACACCTCCTCTTTTTTGATCTCAACATGATTCAGGCTATCTACACACTCTTCCCTAGACAAATCGACCGCTAAGTCCTTCTCTTTGGTGAACACTGATGAGAAGTATTCATTCAGTATCTCTCCCATTTCTTCTGGCTCCACACACAGATTCCCATCTCTGTCCCTGAGTGGGCCCACCCTTTCCCTGGCTACCCTCTTGCCCTTTACATTTGTATAAAAGGCCTTGGGATTTTCCTTAATCCTGGTTGCCAGTGACTTTTCATGACCCCTTTTAGCCCTCCTGACTCCTTGCTTAAGTTTCTTCCTACTTTCTTTGTATTCTCCACGGGCTTCATCTGTTCCCAGCCTTCTAGCCCTTACAAATGCTTCCCTTTTCTTTTTGACTAATCTCACAATATCCTTCATTATCCAAGAATACACTACTATCTTGCTGCCAGTGTTTACAGGCGGTGATGCAGCTAGCTCAATATGTCCGAGGTGCAATGCTAAAGGAGTCTCTGCCTCTCCAGGGAGACTGTGACCTCCATTTGTCAGATGATTGGACCTGAGATCACCTCCAACTTTGTGGATGGAAACCCCATGCCAGTAGCTCTGAAGGTCACAGTGGTCTTCAACGTCTATGCCTCCGGTTTTTTCCAGGGGTCAGTGGGGATTTTTGTGGAGTGTCCCAATCAGCTGTCCACAGTTGCATCAAGCTGGTGACAGAAGCTCTGTTCAGGCGGATAATGACATTTATTCATTTCCGTACGAACGAGGCCAGCCAGACAGAGCGAGCCAGAGGCTTTGCAGCAATTGCTGGCTTCCCCCTAATACTGGGTGCAATCGACTGCACACATGTGGCCATCTAAGCACCAGCGGGTCAGCCAAGTGCCTACATCAACAGGAAGGGATTCCACTCTATGAACGTGCAGATAGTGTGTGACCACAAGACGCAGATTTTGCAAGTCTGTGCAAGGTACCCTGGCAGCTCCCATGATGCTTATATCCTCAGACACTCCCAGGTGCCGAGGCTCTTCAGTGCTCCAGCCCGACTGGATGGATGGCTGCTGAGTGACAAGGGCTATCCGTTGAAAAGGTGGCTTATGACACCTCTCTGCCACCCAAGAACAGAGGCAGAGAAGCATTACAATAGAAATCATGTCTCCACAAGGGCGGTGATAGAGAGGACCATAGGTCTTCTGAAGATACGATTCCGATGCATGGATCGTTCAGCATTACAATACATCCCAGAGCAGATAGTGGTTGCATTCTGCACTCTCCACAATCTGGCACTGGCAAGGGGAGCACCCACTGGAGGAAGAGGATCTAGATGCAGCTCCACAGGCCACAGAGGATGAATCCAGTAGTGAATCAGAAGAGAAGCATGGTGAGGAGAGCTCTGAGGTCACGGAGGCAGACATCTGTATCCTTCAGGGAGGCATTGACACCAGGGTCGACTTGATCCAATGCTTCTTCAGCTAGGCTGCTTCCACCTCCATCCCAGATGTCTGAAATGACCCTTTCATTTGAACCCAAAGTCCACTCAGTGCCTATGCATCCAGCATTACGTACTGGGGAATCCTGCACCAAACAAAATACAAAGGTGAAGCATACTCAGGCCATTATGACAAAAGCAAAATTCATGTATTGTCACAATACAAAAAAAAAACATAACATTCCCTGGTGTTCAATTTCACACCAGAAAACATAAACAAAACATTACAGAACAGAAGATCACGTGTGACCAGTCCCTCTTGTGCTCATGGTGCCTTAAACATTTATTTATAAGTGCTACGTCTTGGTGCCCCCCACCCCCCAAGCCCCGCCCCTCGCTGGCAGCAGCATTGGAGACAGCCTGCTCTCTCTGCTGTCTTGTTGGCCTTGATGATCTTGGCGGTTGTCCTCTGGCCAGTGGAGCCAGTGCTGGCCCCACCTGGGAAAGAGCAGCCAGTGCCACAGCTGGCATCTTCCCAGTCATCTCAGCCTCACCAGATGCCACGGTCAATGGCAGAAGGGCGGAGGAGCTGTTACTGTCATCCAGAGCACCCTGAGAGGAGCCCACAGAGATAACAAGCAACTCGTGCGCAAAAGTGAGGTTGCTCTGGACCTTCCCTGCTTACCATTGATGGACAGGCACCTAGCTGGGATACTGGGTTCCCCCATCCATCTACCACACTGGCACTGACCACCTGAGTTCAGTGCCTGTGTGAGGGCTTTCAAGTCCAAGCGCAACCCCAGGAACTCCTGATTCTGTTCCAGGAGCTGCCTCTCCATGAGAGTCACCATTCTCTCAATGGAGGAGGCAGTGCGCTCGGCCAAAAGGGTCAACACAGTGCTTATGCTCCACATGGACTCCTCCACAACAGAGTGATGGCACGCCTACCCATATGGATCTCCGACAGATCATCCCACACATCCCGCTGGATAGCCAGCATCTGCCGCCTAATGGATGACTCCAGAGGCTCTTCATCTGCCTTCGACTCAGCATTGTCCTGGTTTCCAGCAGTCCTCCGACTACCGGCACCCTGCCTCCTCAAGCGAGTGTGAAGTGCCCTCACCGCTGTCCTCCGACATTCTAGCCAAACATCTAACGCCCATGAGGTGCTGTTACCTGTGCTGATGCTTGGTTCAGAGAGTGGGTGTGATGCAGGTGCACCTGAGCCCGGCAGTCCTCTGGCATCAGGGGTGGCTCTTCGGGATCCTGTGAATGAGTGTGTGGTGGCAAATACAAGGGAGAACAATGACATGTCATTAATTTCAGTCTGCACATTGTCATTGTGCATGCCAGGCATGCTGGAGAGACCATGGAGATCTGCATCATGGTGCCATCCTCCTTCAATGATCAATGGGGTATCCAGTTTTGAGTCTTCTATCAATGAAGGGACTACACAAGAATGTTTGCACCATCTGAAACTCTAACCTCTGTGCACTGCACTCTTACCTTCACCTGACACCCCAGCCTCTCCAAGACCAGCTGACTGGGGTGCGTGGTGCCTCTCCAGCTCCAAGGTGTCCTGCTCGAATCTAGGTAGGATTAGGAGGTTTGTGGGGGCCTCTGCCTGCCCACGACCTGTCAATGTTATTATGGCTCCTCTTTCCCTGAAAAATCTGAGGAGCATTGATTAGTCCATTCTCTACCTGCAACGCCATTGCAGCCTGGCCAACCCCACCTGCGGAACACATCCAAATTATGACCCTCGAGCTGCAAGGCTTTCAGTCCAAGCAGCTAGGGCTCACCCCCTTAGCCAGATAGAGCATCATTGACAATTGGCACTCAGAATCTAACATCCCTGAGCTCCACAGGAAGACAGCCAGCCCTCAACACTTTACCACACAGATCCACGCCAACACGTTACTCACCCTTCCCAAGCGCAGCAGGTCATTGAGCCTTTTGCGGCACTACACCCATGTGTGCCACACAAACTCGTGGCTGCTGACCTGGGCTGCCACCTCCTCCCAAGCTTTCTTTGTCAGATGCAATGGTTTCCTCCTTCCACCTCTGGGGACAAGGGCGTCCCTCTTGGCAACCACCTCCTCCAGGAGGACCGCAAGGCACTCGTCCGAAAACCATGGAGCCGAGCATCCACCCGACCTGCCTTCCCACCTGGCGTCTCCAGCCATAGTTGAGGCCACATCTTTGGTCTTCAGCATGCAGAAGATATGTTCTTCCTTGGCAGCATTCCAGGGGCTGCCTGTTCTGTTTTTAAACTGCCCGTCGGATCACCATTAGACCCAGCAGCTGACACGCCCCCAACCCCGCCTGGCCCTTCTCGACCATTGGAAAGACGTGTTTCATGTTGGGCGGGCCTTAATTGGCCAGTCAGTGTCAAAGCGTGGTCGGAGGCTGATCGCAAGCGGGGGCCTGTTTCCCAAGCAGTCCCGTCAAGGGTAAAATTCAGGCTCGTATCTGTGTACTCTATTTAAGCATTTTGAATTCAGATAATAGGTCAGCTGCATCCCAATTCAAACTGGGGAATTTTGTGGATATTTTGACAATATCCCTTTGACCTTTCGTCTCCCATTGTACCTGGAATGAGTGTCGCTGTAGCTGCTTTCACCCGCTTTTCCAAATGAAAAGGAGTGGTGGTGGGAACTCACCACAGAGTAATGGCGTCTTTGCTTTTTACTCAGTTTATTGTTCAGCAACACTCAGAGCCACTAGTTATAATCACAACCTTCTCTGGCCTGATTTTTATGACCGTATTTTTGGTTTTTCTGTTTTTTTGTTTGACTCTCCCTTGCATGCATTCGGTCTGACCCACACCCTGCTAACTCGCCTTTCCCGACTGAGTTAATCCAGTGCTGGTCCTCTTGACCCATTGTCCTACTCACGGAACTGACAGGCCATGTGCTGCAATCTCACCACGAGGGATCCGTTTGCTTCCCAGCTCTTTACTGGAGCACTATCTCAGCGCTCTGTCTGCAAAGCTTTTCTTAGAAATGACCTGCTGCATTTTCAACACTCTCTGATGCTGCCACTCCATTGCGGTCAAACCAAAATGTCAAGGGTGTCTCATGCCATGTAGCACAATCTAAGGCTATTCACCATGTCATACATGTACCTAATCTTGCTGCCAGGCTGTTTGACCAATGCTGAGCACCATGTTGTGTTATTATAATGATATACTACCTAATCACTCTTAAGGGATTGGGTAAACATGTTGTGCGTTCATTTATTTAGAATAGGTACATGAGAACAGTTATACATAGATATAAAGCTTGAAGACATCAGAGCTGTGTGCTGTACTCTGCTCAAAACAAAACAAGACTGGATCACATGATACATTTCCCTTCTAATGATGTCATGCTGCAATCTCTTAAAGGCATATTACAACAATATCTACAGTCTTTCAGTATCTTCGCTAGGTTTTCATAATTGCATATAGCATCATACTGATGCTCAAGACCTTTGTTATAGGGGTGGATTCACACATTACCTTTGCAAAGTTGGGCTTAACCAGGATAAACAAAACAAAAAGATGACAGCTGACTTTACAGTCAGGAAAAGCGAACCAGAGATGGCTGCTTACAACTGGTAACAGCCGGTCAGCAACCAATGTCAACTGTTCCCGACTGGGAAAGGACACCTTTCCAGCAATTATTTTCAACTGGTCTCAGTTTCCAGTTGGCCGCTGTTCCGCCTGTTCTGGTTAAACGTTTTTTCCCCTTCCAGGGAGCCCTCTCATTCTAGAGGCCCAGGCTGGTTCTTATCTCTCCATGTACCCAAAGCGCATCTTCTGCGTCCAGTTACTTGCTACATTAGAGTTCTTGTGGTCAGGTAGCTTCAATTGTATATCATGATCTGGTGTCTTCAGCCATGTCTTCAGAGGACAGCCTTTATCTCCAAGGAGCGGAGCGCTGAGCACCCACTTATTCTGACTGGCCTCATTGGTTGCAAAGTGCAATAGTTCCTAGCCCTGGCAAACATGGCATCAGTCATCCACTGAACAGAGATTGCAAGGTTCCATAAATATCACCTGCAGACCCCTGAAAGGAGAGACTATCAATGAAATTAAAAGTAGTGGCAATTTTGACAGCTACTAGCAATGCATACCCACCAGGTCCGCTTGACAGCAGGTTTTCTTTCAGGAGACTGAAAATGTTAACGACCATTTGACTAGAGAAGCTGAACTTCATGACTTAGTGCTTGAACATCTCCAGGAAGCTAATCTTCTGTGTCAAAAACCCTGTGAAGAGGGTATTGTCTCCTGTGAAGTGCACCTCTTTGCTCACCCCCTCTCTCCCATGGAGCAGCAGCTCAGTGAGGAGAAGGCTGCTGCTGCTCATCCTGGTCCTCAACTGAGGTTCAAAGTGAAGCTGCAGAAGCAGCACCCATGATAAACTGATCTTTGGCAAATGTGAAGTGTAGATCATATGGAAAAAAAACCTCCAAAATAGTAGAAATGTCCTCCAAAGTATTGGACATCACAAGCTGGATATTAAGTGCCCCTGCTGGGTGTATTTTTGGTAGGGGGGCCATATAAAAATACATCAGATGGCAAGCTCACCACCTTCCCACTCTTCCCCATAATTTGGCAGGTGCCAAAATCAGCGGCCCGCCTGCCATATGCAAATACATAATAAAAGGTCTATTGGACTTGTTAACAAGCCTAATGACCTGGATAATACACTGCCCACACCATAATTCAGCTGCCACGAGCATACAGGCAGGAGTTTTTATGGCCTACATGAATAAAGGCAGGAAGGAAGGGTGACACTTTATTTATCTTCTTTGTGCTCCTTCTTATAGTCCCAGCAGCACCCATACTGACTTCTGGTGCTACTGGGACTGCAGGAGCTGCTGAACAATCTGATTGGCTGGAAACTCCCGAGGTCAGGACTTTCTCCTACTGAGGGGCAGATATCCCACTCTCAACCACTTTAACCCACTCACAGTTTGTTATTTCTACGGGGCGGGCTTCTTCCTGGTGTGTCGGCTTCTGACCAACTTTCTTTCCCAGGAGCAATCCACCCCCCATGTAAAATGCAGCCAAACTTCCAAGATGGTACGCTCTCAGAGTCAAGTCCCACAGGTAAAACACTTTCATTTAGGCGAGCAAGCAGGGCTGAGGTTTTCGTAATTTTGGGTTTATTTGATCACCCTTTCAATTACGCCCCCATCCTCTCACTCGCATTTTTAAAATTCTTTTTGGGATGTGGGTGTCACTGGCAAGGCCAGCATTTATTACTCATAATTGGCCTTGAACTGATCATAGCTTTTCGGCCATTTCTGGGTCAACCACATTGCTGTGGGTTTGGAGTTATATGTAGGTCACACGAGGTGAGGAGGGTAGATTTCCCTCCCAAAAGGGCATTAATCAGGTGGGTTTTAAATGACCATGATGAGCTTTATTCCAGGTTTTATTAATTAAACTTAAATTCCACCAGTTATCATGGTGGGATTTGAACCCTTTCCCCCAGGGAATTAGCCTGGGATAAAAACAAAAAGCTAAAAGCTACTGCGGATGCTGGAAATCCAAAACAAATACAGAATTACCTGGAAAAACTCAGCAGGTCTGGCAGCATCGGTGGAGAAGAAATCAGTTAACGTTTCGAGCCTTCAAGGCCCTTCGGCAGAACTGAAGCATAGTTAGGAGAGGGGTAAAATATAAGCTGGTTTAAGGTGGGGGTGGGGGGGGGGGCAGGGGGGGGAGAGAGAAGCTGAGGGTGTGGTGATTGTGGAGATAAGCAAGCAGTGATAGGAGCAGATAATCAAAAGATGTCACAGACAAAAGGATCAAAGAGGTGTTGAAGGTGGTGATATTTGTCTAAGAAAAGTGCTAATTAAGAATGGAAGACAGGACACTCAAAGTACAGCTCTAGTGGGGGTGGGGTGGAAAAGACTGGGACCCTGAATTACCAGCTCAGTGATATTGCCACTATGCCACCATCACCCTACTTACAGAACCATGTTCCAGAAATCCTGCAAAACCCATGCACTCAGAGTTAAATTTGAAAAGCCAAGTTAAAACCGCTGCTAATTGCCTTTATAACATAATAAACTGACAATACACCTCTCCCGAGGCTATCTCTCATACACAACCGACATGCTGAAGTTTAAAGGCAGAAGTCAACAGGTTGTGGTCAGCTTCTCGAAGTGCTGTCAATTTCTGTCCTTTTAATAAGCCACCCACTTGTAAACCTGCTCACTTTTTAGATTAAAATTCCCCCATATCACTCCCTTTATGGTGTTTGATTACAAGTTATTTATTTATTTGAGTAATAGATTGCACATCTTTGATTAAATCTTTATCGCAGATCCAAAGATGTGACTTGTTTCAAATGGATTGAGTACATAATTGATGCAAAGCAGAGATTATTCAATTCCTAGAGTATGTTTCCATTCTGTATAATTATCATAAATGAATGTAACACTGGCTCACTGAATGAGCAACTATGCTGAAAAGTTTAACTAAATCCACTTTTCTATGATATCTAAAAAGCAAGGGTTTTTTTGTACTATACTGCATCATCATTCAGTGAAATACAAACCAGCTTGTGGTTTCTTCACTGTTACATATCTTAGCTATTAGTCATTTTTACAGAGTGCCTCTTGCAGAAAGGAATATAGCAGGAGGTTAGTGTGTGATGAATGAAACAAGTTGAAAAGATTTTTAATTTAACATGTCACGAAATTAGGGCACAGGCAAAGTCACATGATGGTGATGTCATTTAAGGAATAAGCATGTTAAACATATGGCATAGTTTATATGAAACATTTTACTGAAAAGTCCAGATTTATGTTAAAAGCTGACATTTCAACATTGCATGGAAATACAATTAGAGCTTTTTTACTATTTTTCTCCTTATAATTTCCAGAATGATATCATGCATTGATAATATTAAAACATCCTAATTCAAACATCTTGAAGCCCTTGAATAACTGACTCATGTCATCTCAATATCGAGACTCAGTGTCACTATAACAACCAACAGATTGAATGTTATTAACAGTTTAATGAACTGGAACATACTGCAGTTTTCATCCTTAATCTGACTACAGAAAAAAATGGGCTACATTTTCCATTGAATGTGATCCTGATCAGTGGGCTTTGCACCTATCCGATTTGTGCATATGCCTGTCACATTCCCATGCTAACCTCTTGGGGCTGAAGTTTATCAACAACTGGTTTCAGAGACAAAGGTGACAATAGGATCTTTAAAGGGAACGCACATATTTTAACTAAATACGTTTTAGGCTGCTTGTCTTGCTTGCAGGGACCTTGTGGTAAGTTTCGGTAGAAAGGGGTGAAGCAGCACAGAAGGGAAGTGTGAGATAAGGAGGGAGCTGGATATCAGCTGCCATAAGATAGGACCCTCTGGGAATCACAGCAGTTACTTAACTAGCCCTAATCAAATGTTCGTCCTGTTGCTCTTTGCTTGCAGAAATCTCAACTCAATTTTTCTCAATAGGTTCAGTTGATTCTCCCTGACTCCTAGCTGACTTCTCTGAGGTGGCCCTTCCTGTTTGTGTGGTCTGGAGTGCCTGAAAGATACTGATGTGATGTCTCTATTTTCTCCTCCCCTTTCTCTTTACAGCCAGTGTCCTCATTGCGGAACAGCTTTACACAAGCAGAAGAAATATGTTAGCATAGGTTATGAGCCAATGGCTGAGACCAGAGTAGCAAGAAAAACAGCTTCTTGCAGCTGTTGGGTTGATTTTTGTTAGTCATGGAAAAAGTGTAAGATACAAGAAGATGAAGTAGAAACGAGGCCTTGCCTTTTTAAACTGGGCATGAAGCCATCAAGCTTTCTCACGTGTACAAGCATAGCAGTTTTATTGCTAGATTAGTAATCCAGAGGCTGGTTGTAAAACCCATCTGGTTCACTCATATCATTATTACCCAGCCTGACCTCGAAATGACTCCAGTCTCATCAATGTGATTGACTCTTACTGTTCCCTGTAGTGGTTCAGCAAGCCACTCAGATTAAATTATGACAATGATTCAAAATAAAGATCCAGCTTTTTTGAGCAACAAAGGATGGGCATCAAATGCTGGCCTTGCCCAGATGCTCACACCAACAACTTAAATGCTCATTATTTGGAGGATTTGCTCTTAATCATGGTTGAAGTATCTGTCCCCTGTGAAGGGTATATCCCTTGTGCAATTCCTCTTGTGTAAGTTGTGTGTGAACTCTCCATTTGAAACTATAGCTGGGATTTTCCAGCCTTATCATGATGGGACCAAATGTCCAATGACTTTGGTGGGACCGGACAATCCCGGCGGTTACAGGACCGGAAAATCCCGCCCTAAATTGCTCTTCCTTCACTAACCGGTCGGGAAATGGGCCACCGCCTGCGATTTCGTGCTGGCTGGCAAATGAAGGCCCGCCCAGCATGAAACGCGTCTTCCCAATGGTCAGGAAGGGCTAGGCGGGGGTAGGGGCCTGTCGGCCGCCGGGCTCAATGGCGACCTGGCGGCCGGTTTAAAAACAGCCCAGGCTGCTCCTTGCAGGTTGTCAGGGAAGAACTTATTTGCAGCTGTGAACACCGAAGTTATGGCCTCAACTGCGGCTAGAGACGCCAGGCAGGATGGCAGGTCAAGTGGGCAGTTGGCCCCATGGTTTTTGGATGAGTGCCCCTTGGTCCTCCTGGAGGAGGTAGCTGCCTGGAGGGAGCTCCTTGTCCCCAGAGATGGAAGGAGGATTCGACCACACCTAACTGAAAAGCCTGGGAGGAGGTGACAATCGAGGTGAGCAGCCAACACATTGAGCGGCACTTTTGGGTGCAGCGCTGTAAAAGGTTTAACGACCTGCTGCGCTCAGGAAGGGTGGGTACCGTGTTGGCATGGATCAGGGTGCAGATGTGTTAAGGTCTGGCCATCCGCCCTGTGGAGCTCAGGGGTGTTAGAGTCTGAGTGCCAACTGTCAATGACACTGGAGCTGGCCAAGGGGGTGAGCCCTGGCTGCTTGGACTGAGTGCCTTGTGGCTCGAGGGCCACAACTCGGATGTGCCCTGCAAGATGTTCCTGAGCTAGGGTTGGCCAGGCTGCAATGGCGCTGCAGGTAGAGAGTGGACTAATCCATGCTCCTCTGTCCTTTCAAGAGAAGACGAGGCATAACAACGTTGAGAGGTCACGGACAGGCGGAGGCCCCCCCAAGCCTCTTAATCCTATCCAGATTCGAGCAGGATGCCTTGGCGCTGGAGAGGCGACACACACCTCGGTCAACTAGCCGTGGAGAGGCTGGGTGTCAAACGAAGGTAAGAGTGCAGTGCACAGAAGTGAGAGTTTCAGATGGTGCAAACATTCTTGTGTAGTCTCATCATTGATGGGAGCCTCAAAACTGGAGTCCCCATTGATCATTGAAAGACGATGGCACCATGATGCAGATCTCCATTGTCTCACCAGGGTACCTAGCATGCACCATGACAGTGTGATGACTTAAACTAATGACCTCTTGTTGTTCTCCCTTAGATTCGCCAGCGCTCACTTAATTGCAGGACCCCGAAGAGCCACCTCTGATGCCAGAGGACTACCGGGCCTCACATACACCTACGTCACACCCGCACTCTGAACCAGCCACCAGCACAGATACCAGCATCTCCGTGGGTTTTAGATATTCGGCTAGAATGTCGGAGCACAAAAGTGAGAGCACTTAACACTAACCTGAGGAGCAGGCGAAGGCAGAGGGTGCCCAGGGGTTCTTTTTTGCCGGCAGTTGGAGGACTGCTGGGGACCAGGACGATGCTCAGTCAAAGGCAGGTGATGAGCCACTGGAGTGGTCCATTAGGCGGCAGATGTTGAATGTCCAGCAGGATGTGGAGGAGGATCTGGCAGAGATCCATGAGGGTACGCGTGCCATGCTCTCTGTTGTGGAGGAGCCTATGCGGAGCATGAGCACTGCATTGACCCTCATGGCCGAGCGCACTGCCTCCTCCATTGAGAGACTGGTGACTCCAGGGACAGAATCAGGGGTTCCTGGGGTTGCGCTTGGACCTGCCAGCCCTCATATAGGCAATGATGGCAGGTGGTCAGCGCCAGTTGGGGATATGGATGAGGCACCCAGTAGCCCAGCTAGGTGCCCGTCCATCAATGGCAAGCAGAGAAGTCCAGAACAACCTCACGTTGGCGCATGAGCTGCTTGTCATCTCTGCGGGCTCCTCTCAGGGCGCTCTGGATGATGGCAGCAGCTCCTCCGCCCCTCTGATGAGGATGTGATGACTGGGGAGATGGCAGCCGTGGCACTGGCAGCTCCCTCCCAATGGGGCCAGCACAGGCTCCACTGGCCAGAGGACGACCAACAAGATCATCAAGGCCAACAAGACAGCAGAGAGAGCAGGCTGCCTCCAATGCCGCTGCCAGCAAGGTGGGGGGGAGGTGTGGGGGGTGGGCGGTGGGGTGGGGGTGGCACCAAGACGTAGCACTCGCAAATGCAAGTTTAAGGCTCCACAAGCACAAGAGGGACTGGTCATGGGTGATCTTCTGTTGTGTAATGTTTTGTTTATGTTTACTGGTCTGGGGATGAAGACCAGAGAAGGTTATGTTAATTTTTTTTGGATCGTCAAAATGAGATAAATTTTGTTTTTGTCGTAATGGCCTGAATATGCTTCACCTTTGTATTTTTTTGGAGCAGGGTACGCCAGTATGTAACACTGGACTTGAGTGCTTCAAAGGAAAGGGTCATTTCAGATATTCGAGACAGAGGCAGCAGCCCTGGCATGAGGTGGAAGCTGATCTTTGGCAGCCTAGCTGAAGGAGCGTTGGATCAAGGCGCTCCTGGTATCCCTGCCTCCCTGAAGGATACAGAGGTCTGCCTCCAGGGCCTCAGCGTTCTCCTCACCATGCTCCTCTTCTGACTCACCACTGAATTAATCATCTGTGGCCTGTGGAGCTGCGTCAAGATCCTTTTCCTCCAGTAGGTCCCCCCTTGCCAGTGCCAGATTGTGGAGAGCACAATATGCCACCACTGTCAGTGACACCGGCTCTGGGGGGCATTGTAGTGCTCCCCCTGAACGGTCCAGGCATTGGAAGTGCATCTTCAGAAGACCTATGGTCCTCTCTATCACTGCCCTTTTGGGTGCATGACGCTGCTATTATAACGCTGCTCTGCCTTAGGTGGCGGAGAGGCATCATAAGCCACCTTTTTAATGAATCGGCCTTGTCATCCAGCAGCCATCCATTAGGGCTGCAGTACTGAATAGCCTCAGCACCTGGGAGTGTCTCAGGATGTAAGCGTCATGGGAGCTACCAGAGTACTGTCCACAGGCTTGCAGAATCTGCACGTTCATTGAGTGGAAGCCCTTCCTGTTTACAAAGGCACCCGGTTGACCTGCTGGCATCTTGATGGCCACATGTGTGCAGTTGATTGCACCCTGGATGCAGGGGAACTCAGCAATTGCTGCAAAACCTCTGGCTCGCTCAGCCTGGCTGGCCTCATATGTACAGAAATGAATAAATGTCATTACCCACCTGAACATAGCTTCTGTCACCAGCTTGAAGCAACTATGGACAACTGATTGGGACACTCCACAAAGATCCCCCACTGACCCCTGGAAGGAGCCGGAGGCATAGAAGTTGAGGGCCACTGTGGCCTTTAGAGCCACTGGCATGCGATTTCCACCCAAACAATCGGAGCAGTTCTCAGGCCCAATCATCTGACAAATGGAGGTCACGGTCTCGCTGGAGAGGCAGAGCCTCCTTCGGCATTGCACCTCGGACATATTGAGGTAGCTGCATCGCTGCCTGGCAGCAGGATAGTGGCATCTTCTGCGGCCCCTTCTGCCTTGGACAACCTGCTGGATCTCCGCCCCTTGTGCTTGCGCCTCTCCTTCCACAGCTCGCTCCCCTGGGAGCTGCATTGGGACACCTGACCTCCTCTCCCTTCTGTTCCACAGAGGAGGTGCCACCAGTGGAGACCAGAATCCCTATTACCAGGGTAACAGAAGGCTGTCTGATACCTGGAAGGGTCCACACGGTCAAAATCCTCCGGGGGCCTTGGAGACACTAATGAGTCCTGAAACGAAGCCTGGAAATTCTAAGAATGAAGTTCAGATGAAGCTGTCATGTTCAAATAAGCAACAAGCAGCAAACTATCTCCTAAACTCTACTACTCACACTGGCAATGCTGCTGACCCTTTTTATTCTGTCCTTGAATGAGGTTTTGCAAAATGTGGTCTGCCCGCCTGCCGGTTTTGCCCATGCGATGAGCACGAAATTGCACAGGCAACGTAAAATCAGGTTCAGCTGGGTTTTTAATGGCCTCAAGTGGCCTTTTAATTGATGGTGGGTGCGGCTCCGACTCCCATGCGCGCCAGCCACCCTGAAGATTGCGCACGTGTGGGATGATGTCGGAACGCTCGCCCGACGTCTTCTCACAGTATTTTACGCCCGATCGGGTCAGGCACGCAACCGCCCGCAAGGCGTAAAATTCTGCCCAAGGGCAATTAGAGATGGGCAATAAATGCTCGCCTAACCAGTGACACCCACATACCATGAGCGAATAAAAATAAACAGATAGTTTTCAATGTTAATGGAGAAATTATCTAAGTGTAGCCATAAGCAAATTCTATCTGATGTAAAAAGGAGTAGAGATCACATAAGTAATTTGGTGGACAAATATGACAAAATTCAGTACAGTAAATGAAAGTCAAGAGCTGGCATTTGTCAACCTGCAATTTGGAATTACACCTTTACTGAGGTAGAAATGAAAAGATTTTAGATGAGATGATTGTGGCCAATGTTCTGTAGGCCCAAGTGGTTTCTGCATCCATATTGCAGGCATTCCTTTATTTTAACGGGCATAAATTCATGGAACCCCGGGTTAACATTCTCGCTTTGGAGAATTCTTTGCACATTCTGTTCCACAACCTGTGGATGTAGGATACTTCATTCACTCTGTTTGCCAGTTCCCATTGCCTCTGCATAGTATCTCTATCAAAGCAGTTCATATCTGCCTCAGAAACGGTCACTTTCTTTAGTACCACATCCTTCAGCAGGGCCTCCAAATCTTCTTCCAACAAAGTGGCCAGCTCTCCATGTTCCTAACCTAGAAATCAACTTTCAGCCAAGAATTGTGAAGCACTCTCTTAACTATGTCAGCCTTTAAGAGTCCATGCAATTCTCCCTCCTCATCCCCTTTCCCAGGTAACCCAAAGCTCCCTGCACATGCAAAAAACATACAGAGAACTTGGGCAACTTATTCAACTTAGTTGTCTCTGTGGAATCTGATGAGGTCAGGTGACTGCATAAACAACATGGCTGCACATGGTTGGAATTTGTGTAATTTTTAGCCAGAGAATAGAACTGCCACTTTTAACTTTAACTTTATAGGATTTCACTACATTAAAACATTAGTTTATAGCATTGATTTGTGAAGGGAACATTGCACCTAACTAATCTGTTGAATTTTAGAAGATGCTACTATTAACTATAATGGCTGATAGGGAAGTGTGTATGCACATTGTCAATATGAACTACCAGGAGGCGTTGATGAATTTCTGCAGAAGAGATAATGAGCCAAAATAAAAGTGCATGGAATTGGAGATGACTTTGTAATTTGGGTTTGTAATTTTTGGGGAGATAGGAGACAGAATAGAGATAAAGGGAACATTTTTATATTAGTGGGATATGACAAGCAGTACTCCCCAGGCATCTGCACGGGGACCTCAGCTTTCTACCATAAAGAGTTGCATATCCATGTTTGTAGATGGCACTAAGTTAAGAGACATAATGGGAGCAGGGTGTTCCATAGGGAAAAAGACTAAGTGAATGGGTGAAACTAGAACAAATGGAACTCAGTGTGGAGAAGTGTGAAGCCATCCAATGTAGATCCAAAAAGACAAAGTGGAATATATGTTAACAGGGAGAAATTAGCCTTGGAGAAGCAACAGAACTTAAATACTCCTGTGCACAGTTCACTAAAAGCTAATGCATAGGTACAAAAATTAAGCATCAAGGCTAATGGTCTTTATCTCAAGGATGCTGGATTTAGAAAGTGAGGAAGTGACTCTTTATTTGCACAGACCCTTAGTTGGATCCCATCTTGAGTACTGCATTCCGTCTTGGGAACCAAACATCTGCGAGGATAAATTATAAGGACAGTTGCATAAACTTGGTTTGTATTCCCTTGAGTATGGAAGGTTAGGGGACGTGTGTTTAATATTTTAAAGGATTTGATTGGTCAAATACAAATAAACTATTTCTTCTGATTGGGAATCCAGAAAAAGGGTTTCATCATAATATTAGAGCTGGGATATTTAGGAATAAAATCAAGAAACACTTTTTTTCTTACACAAAGTGTAGTGGGGATCTGGAATTTTGTGCCATGAAAGAATGTGGGATGCTAAGTCAATTGAAATTTCAAAACTGAAACTGATAAATTCTTGTTAGGTAAGGATATCTAAAGATATTGAGCAAAAGGGGGTAAATAGGATTGAGGCACAGGTCCCATGAAAGGCCGAATAGGCTCAAAGGGCTGAATGGCCTACTCCTGCTCATATTTAACATTACACAAAATTCAGAGCTTCTATATTGATGTTAACTGTCTCTTGTTATCAGCACTATAAGATCTGTCTGGCATATATTTGAAACATTTATCTGAAATGAGGATGCAAGGAAATGTATACTGTGACATATTTTCTCCTTGAGTGCCTTTAAACCATCAAGAAAGACCATCTCCAACAAGAGAGAATCCGACCATCTCCTCTTGACATTCAATGACATTACCATTGCTGAATCCCCTGCTATCAACGTTCTGGGGGTTACCATTGACCAGAAACTGAACTGAAACAACCATATAAATACTGAGGCTGCAAAAGCAGGTCAGAGGCTGGGAATTCTGTGGAGAATAACTCAACTTCTGACTCCCCAATGCCTGTTCACCATTTATGAAGCACAAGTCAAGAATGTGATTGAATACTCTCCATTTACCTGAATGAGTGCGCCTCTAAAAAGTCAAGAAGCTCAATATCATCCAGGACAAAGCAATCCACTTGATTGGCATCCCATCTACCAAATTAAATATTCTCCCTCAGCCACTGACGCACAATGGCAGCAGTGTGTACCATATACATGGTGCACTGCTGCAGCTCACCAAGGCTCTTTTGACAGCACCTTCCAACCTCTATCCCCTAGAAGGACAAGGACAGCAGATGCATAGGAACACTACCAGCAGCAAGTTCCCCTCCAAGCCACACACCATCCTGACTTGGAAATATATCAGCGCCACTGTCACTGGGTCAAAATCCTGGAGCTCCCTCCCTAACAGCACTGTGGGTGTACCTACACCACATGTTCAGCAGTTCAAGAAGGCAGCTCACCACCACCTTCTCAAGGGCAATTAGGGGATGGTCAATAAATACCAGCCTTATCAGCAATGCCCACATTGCATGAAATATTTTTTTTTTAAATGGGGGGAATGGCTAAGACTTCGGAGTTCACTTTTAAATTAAATTAGTTATCACTTCTGGTTGTGCATGGTGACTTCCTATTCCCTGCTCTCCCACATAGACTTGCCCAGTGAAACTACCTTGATTATAAACTGACTTATTCCCTTTAATGAACTACAAGCTGCCAGAGCTTTTTAATTAAATGTCTATATAGTTGACATTTAGGAACTTCACCTGACACAGTGTCAAACTGCTGCTGTTTAAGATGGGGGAAAACTTAAATGCAGAGGCACAACCAGCTATAAAAGTTGAGGTGGCCAGGGTGGGATTGGGGAAGGGGGGGCCGGGTGGTGGTGGCTTCAAAGGCATCTAAGTTTTGAAAAGTTGGTCATTGCCTATGCCAAAATATTTGATGAGAAAGAAAGTACCCCTTTATCTCTTGAATCTTGTACCTTTAGTTTTATGTGGTGAGCTGATACAGCAATTTGTCCAAAGTTATTCTAAAGGCTGAGTTTATTTGAATTGGGTAAAAGTGTTGAGTTCAGATTAAATTGCTACTGTGGATTATATCAGGTAATGAAGATAAGTGGAACTGCACCATTCCAAATCCAAAAGCACTGAAGTTAAACAGGAAAGAAAACATGAGCGAATCCCAAAACAAAATGGTTTTTTTTTAGTGCATTCAAATAAAGGGTAAGACTTTCCTGGCCACAATCATTAGCTTTGAATTTGATGCAGTCGATTGAAGATGAATTGAGCTAAACTGAAACTCAGAGCTCCCCACTCTTCCCTGATGTTTATGCCTGTCTCTATCAAATGATACAGGGGGTGAAATTGGTCTTAGGCAGTAACACAAAATCGGCTATTGCAAATTGGCAGCCCGTTTTACACCTACCCTTTATTTTCCAGAATGAAGTCATTGCAGGATGAGCATACACTTAAGGGAATGTGGGATCTGGTGTGAAAGGGTATGTATGAATTACTATGTGCATGTGAATTAACATAGGCCTGGGTGTTCGTGTGTGACTAAGTACGTGAAGGAGGGAGGGATGCACTTCTTGTATGTGCTATAGCGTTCAAGGATGAGAAATGTTAAGCATACACATTCTGAATGGAAATTTAGAAAAAGATGACAGGGCATAGGACATTAAATACTCAGCTTTATATCACGTTTGTTGTGGTTATCAGGGGAAGAATTGAAGGTTGATGTGAAACCAATGACTCCTATTGTTCTCAGGATAATTTCTGAAACAGACAGACTTTTCTAAATACGTGAATCCAAATTATCACTGTGGCAAATGAAATCTATAATTAGGTCCAGGGTGAAAGAAGCCTGAGAAAGAATGGGCGGAATTTTCCACGCCCACTGGCATTGGATGTGTTCGGTGGCATGAGCGGACAATATGGCAAAAAGGCCAAAAGTCATTTTCACAACGTTGTGAAACCAGTTTGCAATCGTCCACTCTGCCTATTGATGGTGGGCTGCATTTCCTGCCATCAGACATCGGGAACCTCATTGTAATACATCAGCATATCATTATAAGACCAGCCTGACAGACGCATTCCCCGCACCGCCCCCCCCGCTGGATCATCCGCTCACGTCGGCAGGAAAACACGCCAGTGCAGAACACGTCTTGACAACTGTGACATGCAGAAGTCGGAACTTACCACCAGGGCCTTGCTCACATCGCAGACATCCAAGGAGCAGATAATGCTGGAGCCCGACAGCAACTGCCCACTGGAGGGACATCCATGGCATGCTGGGTGGATTCTCATGGACATGGTTCTACTGCGAAGCAGCACACGGAAGTTGGAAAGTTACTGTTGATGCTCACAATGGATGATGGTCGAGTGGAAGGGAGAGGAAGGCCTAGGACCGACTGGGAGCAGAAGAGATGTAAGGGGGCATGAGGTTGTGGGGAGAATGAAGGTGTTGTGGGAGTGAGGCTGGGAGGAGGGGAATGAAGGTGTTGGGGGAGGAGGGAGGGAATATGGGGGAGGAGGGATAACAGGGAGAAGATGACAACTGGGGAGGCGGGTATAAGGGAAGTGGAAGATGTAAGGGAAGGAGTTTGGATGGGGGAGGAGTGCGGCGTGGTGAAGCAGTCCAGGGGGAGGATACTTGATATTATTTGTCATTTATATAAACGACATAGATGACTATGTGGGGGGTAGGATTAGTAAGTTTGCGGATGACACAAAGATTGGCCGGGTAGTTAACAGTGAGGTTGAGTGTCTTGGGCTACAGGAAGATATAGACGGGATGGTCAAATGGGCAGATAAGTGGCAGATGGAATTTAACCCTGTAAAGTGTGAGGTGATACACTTTGTAAGGAGTAATTTGACAAGGAAGTATTCAATGAATGGCATGGCACTAGGAAGTCCTGAGGAACAAAGGGACCTTGGCGTGTGTCTCCATAGATCTCTGAAGGCGGAGGGGCACGTTAGTGGGGTGGTGAAAAAGGCATATGGGACACTTGCCTTTATCAATCGAGGCATAGATTACAAAAGTAGGGAGGTCATGTTGAAGTTGTATAGAACCTTGGTGAGGCCACAGTTGGAGTACTGTGTGCAGTTCTGGTTGCCACATTATAGGAAGGATGTGATTGCACTGGAGGGGGTGCAGAGGAGATTCACCAGGATGTTGCCTGGGATGAAACATTTAAGTTATGAAGAGAGGTTGGATAGACTTGGGTTGTTTTCGTTTGAGCAGAGAAGACTGAGGGGCAACTTGATCGAGGTGTGCAAGATTATGAGGAGCATGGACAGGGTGGATAGGGAGCAGCTGTTCCCCTTAGTTGAAGGGTCAGTCACAAGGGGGCATAAGTTCAAGGTGAGGGGCAGGAGGTTCATGGGGAATGTGAGGAAAACCTTTTTTACCCAGAGAGTAGTGACGGTCTGGAATGCACTGCCTGGGAGGGTGGTGGAGGCAGGTTGCCTCACATCCTTTAAAACATACCTGGATGAGCACTTGCCACGTCATAACATTCAAGGCTATGGGCCAAATGCTGGTAAATGGGATTAGATAGGTAGGTCAGGTGTTTCTCACATGTCAGTGCAGACTCGATGGGCCAAAGGGCCTCTTCTGCACTGTGATTCTGTGATTCTGTGAGTGTGGAGAGGGGAGGGAGTCCTGGAGGAGGAAGGAGTGCAGAGAGGGGAGGGGGTAAAGGTGGAGAAAGAAATAAGGGTGGAGGAAGGAATCAGGAAGGGGGAAGGAGTAAAGCTGGAGGAAGAAGCATGTGTGTCTGAGGGAGTGAAGAAGGGGGAGGAAGTACGGCTGGAGGAAGAAGAGGCTAGAGGAAGAGGTAAGGCTGGAGGTACGAGGGGGGAAGGACATTGGGAGGCAGAAGAAGTAAGGGTGCCTGAGGGGGTCAGGAAGGGGGAGGGACTAAGCTGGGGGTGGGGGAGGACTAAGGGTGGGGTTAAGGGGTTCCGGGGAGGTGAAGGGGTCCCAGAGGTGGGCTGGAAGGGATGCCGAGGGCGGGGAGGAAGGGGTGCCAGGGGTGGGGAGGGGGTTTCAGGGGGGTGGGGGGGATGTCCAGCTGAACATGCATAGGAGGGTTCTGATGTACCCATGAATACCTCCTGGGAATAAACTGAGATTGGATGTAGTATGAGGAAATGGTGAGAATGACCAAGGGCAGAGTGAGGCAGCAGGCTGGGAGGGTGAGGGTTCGATGGTAGCAGTAGAAAGATCAGCGAGGGTGGTTGATGGGGACTCAGGGGCAGACACGGACCCTGGGGGTGTGAAGGAGGAGGTTTGGGAGGTTAATGTGGATGAGGATGGGATTTTCTGGAATGAAGGGAACGTGCACATTCACCTCGAAGGAAAAGGCTTGTGGCTGGTAGGTCACAGAGGGGAAGTGAAAGGTGATGCCTGGTGGTCAACTGTGATTGGGGAAAGGAAATGGGTGACTAGGGGAGAGTAAAAGATGGGGAATGAAAGTAAAACCAAATTAGCACCATGCTGTCCAAATTAAAAATGAAATGAGAGTTGTGGTGGGCGAGATCAGGTGCTGCATGGGAGTGCGATCAGTGGTTGGGTGCGGGGGAAGATGCAGGTCAGCTCAGATGGACAACTGAAAGCAAACCCCAGAAGGCAGCATTGAAAATGCTCATGACATTGAAATGAGGGTGATACGGGAAGGATCCACGTGTGTGGGAGAGTGCTTGCGCAAAGCTCCGAAAGACCCTGCCACACGCACACTTCTCCCTCTAGAATCACTCGTTGGCCAGCTGCTCCCGCTGTGATGACAGAGGACAAGGTTGAGGGGTTCACAGGCAAATGGAGCGTGGAGGGAGAGAACAGCCACTGAGATTCCTGAGTGGATGACTCAGGGGTGTCCAGCTGCCACTTCGCCTCCCTTCGGATGCCCGAGGGCCCTGGCCTGACTCATTGAGGGGAAGGAGCACCTGGAGAGACGTCGAGGTTCCCTCTCGCGTTGCCGCTGCAGAAACTCACCCATGGCTC
This sequence comes from Cetorhinus maximus, assembly GCF_964194155.1. Lineage (NCBI taxonomy): Eukaryota > Metazoa > Chordata > Chondrichthyes > Lamniformes > Cetorhinidae > Cetorhinus > Cetorhinus maximus. Next base: position 56,526,806 of record NC_135880.1, read on the forward strand.
CCGCGTTGGAGTCTGCACACATCCCCACGTTCTGCTGGACCAGGATTTCCGTGGCGTCCGCCATCCTCCCCATGAGACCTCCATACAAGCACATGTGGGCATCACTCCATAGAGAGCAGGTGGAAGCACTCCTTGGAATTGCAAGTCACTCTGTTGAGGGCTTCCAACAGCTCTGCATGATGTTACCCCGCCTTCTGCTGACTCTCCAGGGTGAGTTAGAAGGCTGAACCCAGAGGTTCGTCATCTGACTCAGACCTCACAGGTGTCTCTTCCCCAGCAGTCCTCCCGAGTGCCAGGGAGCTCAGCTGAACCTGCTTCTGCAACAGGAGGTGACAATAAGATTGTGAACCCAAGCCTGCTCTAATCTAGGACCCACCAAGGTGTGTGTCTCTTGCACTGGTGCAGAGTGTGGGTAAGCGCTGTGATGGGTCTTCCAGGCTGCTTATTTCCAACTCTTCAATGGAGGAGGTATCCTCTTGGCTGGAGGTGAGGACATGGATGGAGCTGAGGGACTGGCTGGCTGAGGGTGTTGGTCGCTTGGCAGAGCTCCCCGTGTAGCCAAATAAAGATAATTAGTACACGGTAGCAGAGTCAAAAACAGGAGAGAGAGCACTCACAGTTGCATTGAGAGAGGGATGATGTGGTGCAGGGTCCTCAGGTGGGTGTTCGTCGCTGACCTCACTGTCGCCACAGGCAGGGTCCACATCCTCACCAGCCAGCGCAATGGTATGCTCCTTAAAGTGAGTGAGGGGCCTAATGTGGGCCACTTCACCCCCCCATCTGGGACTTTTCCCTGTTGATATGAGCAGGCTTCTCCTGCTTGGGAACAGATGAAAAGAATGTGAATGGGACACACAGCACTGTGTGGAATGTTTGTGTGGTGAGTGGAGCCATGGACAGGATGAGGGCGTGCATTCAAGAGGATATGAGCCTGATGGAGATGTGAGGGTGTGTGTGAGAGTTAGTGGTGTTGTCCCTTGAGGTGTGAGATCCCTGTGGATGTGTGATGGGTTTGTGAGTGTGCGAGTTGAGAGTGATGAGAAGAGAGAGTTACCTTGGCCGAATGGAGTAGACCATTCATTCTGTAGCGGCACTGGATGGCTGTCATCTTTTGCAGGGCATTGGCACAGATCACTGCCTCCCATGCTGAATTGGTGATGCAGCTGCTCATCCTGCGGCCAGAATGGGATAAAGGGCATCACGATGGGCCTCCACGGCATTCAAAAGATGCTCAAGGGACATGTCACTAAACCTGGGGGCTGCAGTCTTCTTGCCTTTTGGGGCCACGTCTTCAGTGCAGCAGTCGTGGGCTGGGAGCACTGAGATGTGTGCGCACGGCCGGACTTAAATATGGGGCTCAAAGTGCTGAAGTGGCAAGGTGATGGCATGGCTGTTGAATGAGAGCCCGCCCACCATGGAAACGACGTGTTTCCCAGGAACACATAATTAATGCGACGGGTTTGGGACGATACGGCTTGAAAAACCCCCATTGCGGCCGGTGGGTAAAACATTGTTTTACTCGGCCACTACTGCGCTTAGTGCAAATCTGGGACAATTCCGCCAAATAATTGACCAGCTGAATAGAGAGCAGTTAACCACTATTCTCTGTTTCCTGTCACTTGGCCAATTTCATATCCATGTTGCTACAGTCCCTTTTATTCCATGAGCTATAACTTTGCTCACAAGCCTATTGTGAAGCACTTTATCAAATGCCTTTTGGAAGTCCGTGTTCACCATATCATCAGTATTACCCATATCAACCCTCTGTTACCTCATCAAAAATCTTAAGAAAGTTCATTCAACATGATTTGCCCTGAACAAGTCTATGCTGGCTTTCCTTAATTAACCCACATTCGCCCAAGTGACTATCATTTTGTCCGGAATTATCGCTTCGAGAAGCCTCCCCACCACTGATGTTAAACGGATTGGTCTGTGGCTGCTGGACTTATCTTTACATCCTTTTCTGAATAAGGGTGTAACTTTTGCAATTCCCTCATCCTCTGGTACCAGCCTTGAGGCTAAGGATGATTGGAAAATTATGGCCAGTGCCTCTACAAATTCCACTCTTGTTTCCCTCAGTATTCTTGGTTGCATCTCATCCTGTCCTGGTACCTTATCAATGTAAAATACAGACAGCCTATCCAATAACTCCTCTTTATCAATTTTAAACCATTCAAGTGTCTGAACTACCTCCTCTTTCACCATGACCTGTGCAGCGTCTTCTTCCTTGGTAAAGACAGATACAAAGGCCTGAATCTTACGAGCAGCAGCAATTAAAGACCCCCATTATAACTACTGTATAATTCTTACGCCTCTCTGTAATTCCCTTACAAATATGTTCCTCTAACTCTTTCCCACTAGTTGGTGGCCTATAGACTACACTGAGCAATGCAATTGTACCATTTTGTTCCTTAACTCTAACCAAACAGATTCTATCCTTGACCCCTCTGGGACATCCTCTCTCTCTAGCACTGCAATGTTCTCCTTCATCAATACTGCCACCCACCCCTCCTCCTTTCTTTTCCTATCCTTCCTGCACACCTGTATTCAGGAATATTTAATAACAATCCTGCCCTTCTTTGAGCCAGGTCTCCATTATCACCATAACAGTATACTTCCATGTAGCTATCTGCGCCTGCAACTCACCAATCTTATTTAGCACACTCCGCTCATTCACATACCTGCACAGTGAACCTAATGTAGAACAAAAATAAAAATACCTGGAAAAACTCAGCAGGCCTGGCAGCATCTGCGGAGAGGAACACAGTTAACATTTCGAGTCCGTATGACTCTTCAACAGAACTAAGTAAAAATAGCTAATACCATTAAAAATACCTAATGTAGACTTCAGCTTGAATTTTCGTTGGGACAAAGAGGATCCTTGGCTTAGCCAAAATGGCGCTGGGACCCCAATTCTGGAAGTCCTGAATTTCACCAGGGGTAGGTGAGTGGATACAGGGGAGGGTTTGCAGATCCATGATTCACAGATGCAGCTGCACATGTAGCTGCCTTCAGTCAGATGTAGTTTTTATCGCCCAGGTTTCTGAAATACGACTTGTGAGCTTTACACTTTTCAGAAGGTCTAAACTTACCAGAATTCATTGGAGAGGTATGGTACCTTTTTGGAGAGGTAAGGCACCCTCTTGGATAGATTCAGGGACCTCTTTGGGAGATGTCAAGTGCCCTTTGGGATTGTTAAAATTAGACGTGAATGTGCATAAAAAGTGGAAAACTCATTGAAAATATCAATATGTCAAGGCATTTAAATCCCATTGGAACTGTCAAAGCTGCCCAGGCATTCAAATCTCCTACCCTTTAAATTAAAAAAAACACAGTCTGCAGTTTAAAAAAAACAGTGCTTTCTATTTCACTCTTGTCTGTTGACAAAAGCCTGAGGGCTATCATTATCAGATTTGTGCTGCATGACTGATTTCACAATCTATCATGATTGCAGCCTGTTAGTTCACAGTTTCATTGACAGCTCCAAGTGAGTATAAAAACTTTGTTGTGGGGCTATGAATGCAAATGTTTGTTTTTATAAGGGATTAAGTATTTGAATGAAATGTTTTCTTTTATCAGAAATTAAGTAGTTGAAGGAATTTAAATGTTGATTTTTTTAAAATAGTGAAGTCAGAAATAGACGCAGAGAACTTCATTTTATTTCACCTCATCATGGCTCCTGAAGTCTGTCCATGGTGGATACTGAGTGAGTTGGTAATGAGACTGTAAGGGCAAAGGATGGTGTATGGGGGGCATAGTTTGGCATGAATTGGCACTAAGTTGGCTTAGGGGCTATAAAGGGCATAGGTGATATAAGGGACCATGGGGGTAGGGGGCATAAGTTGGCATGGGGGCAAGAGGGGCTATGGGTGATGGGTGGGGGTATAGCTTGGCATAGGGGATATGAGGGACAATGGGGTTGGGGGCATAGGAGGCATGAGGGGCTATGGGTAGTGGGTGGAGGGCATAGGTTGGCATGGGGTTATGAGGGGCCATGGGTGGTTGGTGGGGCATGGGGTGGCATGAGTTGGCATGAATGGAAATGGAGATTGTGTCGGGGAGGGAGCAGGGGGGTGGGGGGGTGGTGAGGTCCTGTTTGCTAATTTCCTACTTGACTCCCTAAACTCTGAATGCAGGATCACATGCCCCTTTCTACCTATGTCGTTAGTACCAATGTGGACCATGGCCACTGGCTGTTCACCCCCCCCCCCACCCCCCCCCCCCCCCACCCACCCCCAGGGTGCTCATGTTTAAATGAGGCTACAATAATCTACCCTTTTCATGACAATCAAGGTTGGTCCACAGATTTGCTGCTCCAGCTTTCTAGTCTTCAACTTTGTCCTAGATTTTTTTTCCTCTCAATTTAACTTCAAAAAGAAGATAGAGGGGTATTAGTGACTCTCTTAAGAAACATGGGATAGAATTCTCATTACATGTTATGCATGGAAGAGAGAAATTGCATTTATATTTATCCTATCACATTTTTAGCAGGATGTTCCAAAGTGCCTCGCTGTCAATGAATTGCTTTTGAAGTATAGGAATTGTTGTATTATAGGCAAACGCAGCAGATAGTTTGTGATTAGCATAGTACCACAAACAATATGATAAATGACCACTTAATCTGATTTTGTTTCAGTTATATGGACCAGGAAACCAGGAAATTTTCCTTGTTCTTATTCAAATAATGTAAACGGTATCTTTTATATCCACCTGAAAGGCAGTCAGGGCCTCAAGTTTAGCATTTCAACCAATCAGTACCTCTGCCAGCAATGCAACAGTCCCTCAGTGCTGCCCTGAAGTGTCAGCCTAGTTCAAGTGCTCAAGGTCTTGAAGTTATGGCCTCCTGACTCAGAGACTAGAGTATGACTGTTGGCGGGACTAACATATCAGTACGTAGGGATTGATTTGTGTGTGCATGAGCAAGTGCCCGCTAAGTGTGAGCTGTGATCTCAGAGGATTTGATGACACTTCGTTATTGGGTTACAGGGATGGTAAAGAAACATGCTGAAAAACTGTTTTGATTGAAGGTAATTTTTTGTCAGGTTATATCTCAGCAATCATGTGACATTGATTTAATGTCAATTAGTCATTTTGAAACCTTTAACTTCCGCAACCAATTTCAGAATGTGTCAAGATATAAACTCAACTCACCAAGATCTCCTCCACACTTGTACTAACAAATGTTAAAAATATTTTACTGTTGTGATTTTTTATGAAAATTGTAGTTACTTCTGTTTATTTTCAAAATAGAAGTGAAGTTATTGCTGACTGTGCATGTGCAGACTGTGCAGAATCCAGGAGATTCTGGGCTGAATCAAATGTTACTAACATAAAGTAACGGAAAATGTTTAAATGAAGAAGTGTGAAAAAATGTTGTTGAAACACTAGAGGTTGAATTTGATCTCCACCTGAAATGGGTGTGGAGTCAATGGTAAGGTCACCCAGACTCACCATTCGTGCTGGTGTGCGAGGCCAAACAAAATTTGGGTTTGGACCTTATGTCCCTGCTGACCGGCAAACTGAGGACAGCAATGGACATCCCACTGCAGCTGGGGGACAAATGGCAGAGCAAGGAGCTTGGGGACCAGCAGCCACATTATTTTGGTGGAACTTGGAGGAGCACTCTTGGCCGTCTGTTTTTGGAACTCAAATTGAGCAGCGGAGAGTTGAATTTCACCCCATCTCCTCAATTCCAAGTCAGTTCCAAAACATTACATAACTATAGGGTGGGATGAAGGGAGGGAAGGTTGGAGGAAATATTTAATCACGATGCTACAGCCATCATGAGCATGTCGCAGGCTTGATAGGCCAGTTGATCTTTTCCTGCCCGACATATTTAAGCACACAGAGTACATGATTACTTACCAGATAAAATTGAAAGCCTCTTACGGTTAAATACAGCATTGGTAAGTAACCAAACCATGCAGACCTTGAGTTGAGTGTCCCACGATTGATCCTGTCTGTTGAATTAAGTTTCCACACTTGAGCCTTATATTCAGTGATCCCTGATGGCCAGTGCAGCTATTTGGCCAATAAGCGAGCAAAGAATTTGTCTGACTATGATCTCTTACATAAGCAAGCAGACTGCCAACACTCACCTACTACAATTCCCAGCACATTCATTCCCATTTTGGGATGGAAGTCAGGCTGACTGAAATGGACGATGGGATATGGATCCATTACACTAGATCCTCACCTACTTTAATGCCTCTGAGAAAGTGGGCCTGCATTTGATTCTCTGGAAGTATAAGGTAAATGAGAGGTGAACCTATAATTGTGTGGGTTCCTGTCAGCCCCATGCAAATGAAGTGCCATCTTGCTGATTCCTGCAAGCTCTGGCATGGTCAGGATTGGAGGATCTCTGCAGATGAAATCCTCGCATAGATGCTGGGATTGTGATCGATGAATATCAGTTGAGGGATTTTTACCTCTGCCTGAGAAGACAGACAGAATCACTGTGAATATATCATTCAAAAGGCAGGTTCTCTTACAGTACAGCACCCCCTCAGTACTGCATTGAAATGCTAAACAAGATTACATGTTTAAGTCCCTAGTGGGATTTAAGGCACAACTTTCTGAGTAATGAGACAGGCTGGCATGTGCATGCAATACAATACATTCTTAAAAGGTGTGACAAATTTTGCCTGACCTAGTGGTCATTAAACTGCGTCCTTCAACAGGGTACTGGAACTCATATGCACAAACCTAGTCATTCCCTGCTGCTGGCCCTGAGCTGCCCTCACTGAGGCTTTCATCCTTCTGTTCCAGATAAAGCCTCTTTCCTATCCCCAAACTACTGAGAGAAATACTTCCACATCTATATTGCAAACTTGGGGTGGGCATGGGGCAATCAATGTCTCCTGCAGCAGAGCTTTCAGACATTCTATGCAGTCGATATTTCTAATCATTAGTTTTCCATCTTCTGTGGACTACTGCACCTTTAAGCTTCTCAGCTGTGGCTCAGTTCATAGCACCCTCGCCTTTGAATCAGAGGGTTGTGGATTCATGTCCCACTCCTGGAAACCAAGAACTGTGATTGTACTCGGAAAGAGTTGCAATCTGTGACTGTTGATAACTTGAAAGAGTATAATGTAAGAGGTGTCAGCTGTGGCTCAGTCCATAGCACCCTTGCCTTTGAATCAGAAGGTTGTGGGTTCATGTCCCACTCCTGGAAACCAAGAACTGTAATTATACTCAAAAGAGTTGCAATCTGTGATTGTTGATAACTCAAAAGAATTTTTTAAGCTTCTGCAGGCATTTAAACCCTGCAGCAGCACACTATTCCCTGCCCCCCAAAGCTGTGACTGACCAATCAGAAGTGTTTCTAACACCTGGCGTCCAGCTGAATTTTTTTAATCATGCTGACCCCGGAAACTGCAGCAAGGTCAGCACCCTGTCATGAAATATTTTTTTGGGTCCTTGTGTGCTTTGTAAGGTAGCACCTGTGGAGATTGTAACATTCAGGACACAGGATGTTCCAATTCTTGTTACATGTGATCCTGCCTAGGATTTCGGAGTGTTTTGACTGGCCACCCAGATCAGTTCAAGGGTCGGTCAGTCAGCTTCAGTCATAGTCAGGAGCAAGAAAAGAAGCTCCATGTAGCTAAAGTGCTGCTGTGAGCTCTGAGGAGCTGTGTTGGCAGGCTCCAGGTAGTGAGGGCTCAGAAAAAGCACTGGAGAGTTGAAAAGGCAGCTGAAAGTTGGTGACTCCGTGCTGTGGGCCACTGGGGCAAAGGTAACCCTTTGGAGCAGTGGTGTTCTGCTCGGCATGGCTGAAGAGTTGGGGCAGGATTTTCCTGTCGGCAAGCGGGGGGGTGGGGCCCGCTCACCGACATGTAAAATGACGCGCGGTGATGTCGGGCGGAACTCCTAACGCCACCGCGCCGCATTTAAATTTTTAGGTAGGCAGGGGTGCAGCAAAATCAGCTCTGCGCCCACCGACCTGTCAATGACCAATTAAGGCCATTGACAGAGTCATTAAACTAATTAATGGACCTGCCCGTCCAACCTTAAGGTTGATGGGCAGGCCAGGAGCCCTGGCGGGCATTAGAAAAAGCACGAAACCTCATCCACGGGCGGGATGAGGTTTCATGTAGGTTTTAAAAAATGTAATTAAAATTTTTTTTAAAGTTATGGACATGTCCCATCGCATGTGACAGTGTCACACGAGGGGACATGTCAGGGAATTTTTTTTTCTTATTTTTAATATTCTTGACAGTAAAGCCGATCTCCCTGAGGCAGCACTTAGCCTCAGGGAGATGAGTGCGCTTTTTCATGCACATGCGCGAAAGAGTGCATTTTCAGGTTTAGGGATTGCCCCCTTGCCCGCACAGAGAGCACATAGCGCTTCCATGCGGACGTCACGCTGGGTGGGCCTTAATTGGCCCACCCACGTAAAATGGCGGCGCGCCCCCAATTGAGGGCACCCGCACTTCAACTTCCCCCCTCCAACGGGGGGAAAACCCTGCCCCTGGAGTTGTGCCTGTGAGTCAGTGCTGGAGTGCAGGCTCCGGGAATCCAGGGGAACATCGTCTCGGGAGACGAAATTGAAACCCTGGGAGGTGAGCAGCTATTGAGGCAGTCCAAGTCGTAATGGCTCTTGAGGGAATTCAGAGACCAGATCTTTGAAAATGAAGAGTTTGGAATCCCCCATAAGGGAGACAGAGTTTTAATGATATTGTGTAACTCCCAGTAAACACTGACGTCTGGGTGGGTTGCTGAGAAATCTGTGGGATGTGTCTTGATCGCATCTGCAATTTATTGTGTAGTGTGGTGTGTTCGACCATAGTTTGCCTGTTAATTCACATGTACCTCATGTTGATTCTGAATGTTAGAGTATGAGATATATATTGTAAATTATTTAACTTTTTTGACTTTGTATAATAAAGTTTATTTTGTTTGTCCAAAAACCGTGGAAGCTTGTGGCTTTATTCTCTTAGTAAGCACCTGAGATCTCAAAATTTGTCAACCTGAAACAAAATGTTATTTGGACCTAGCCATATCATAACATAAATTTGGGGGTCTAGTTCAGGATCATAACAACCCCTATTGTCCAGAAAGTGGGCATTCCTACAGAGGCATTGTAGCAAAACAGGAAATCTAGGCCTCAGTTTCTCGAGACCTGCCAATGACATGGAGTTGTACTTGAGAAAATATCAGCATTTTGAAAAGAGCAGATTAGGGAAACAAAGCAAAATTGGGACCTTTAATTACAAAAAGTTTGGTACATATCAGTCACTTTGTCAGATTCTGCTGCTGATTGTGTTTCAAAGCAATTGTGTCAGTCGGCAGGTGAAAGCTGATTTTGCAAAATTGAAACCTGGAGAGTAAAATGAGAGTTCCCAATGAACGATACTTGGAATTTCACTTCATTTAATGATAAAACTTTTTTCTTGATTTTAGAAGATGCTAAAAATAAAAATCCCAAACTTCAGCTGAAAGAATATATCTTTCTTTTTATTTATGAAAGAGGAGTTCTCTTGTGACCAGCAGCATTAGTCTTGTGTTGAGCACAGGCTGCAGACTGAATCTTGTCTCTGCAGGGAATTCAAACCTACAGTCACAGAGGTGTGAAGTGAATTGTTTACTATATTACTGAGCTCTGTTCCAGATACATTCATTCATTTTGTTATGAAGTATATCTTCAAGGAACAAATTAACTTTTAGACTTCCCATAGTGCTATATAGACTTGCATACCAAAGCTGATAAAAATCAAAGGTTAAAAATCAGCCTGCACAAGATAAGCCCTGCATTGCCAGCTCAAAACATTGTCCTGAATGCCTCACTTGGCCATGTTGGTAAATGTACTGCTAAGTTTGAAACTGCGATGTACAGAGAAAGAAGATGGCTGCATTTAATCGTAGTCTGCACTGGGTCGTTGATGTCAGTTAAAACAACCGTACGTAGAGAAATGTGTCAGGAATTAGCTCCAGAGTTCTTCCAATTGACTACCTTAATTTCAGTGGACGATCAAAAACGTTCAATCTCAGTGGAAGATCACTTGCACAAATAAATCTGGTGTCCACCTCTGGTACAGGGAAATGATTTGGCTCCACCAGTATTATATGCAACTCTGGCCACCATCCCAATATGGAGAAACCCTGGATTTCAAGAAAGCCCACAAGATGAAAAATTAAGTTTTCAACTGCACCTCACAAACCCGATGGAAAATTGCATGGGAACACCATCACCTCCAAATTTCCCTCCAAGTCACACCCCTACCCCATCCTTCACTCCCACTCAGACATATATCACCCTTCCTTCATGGACACTGGGCCAAGATCCTGAAACTCTCTACCGAACAGCTTTGTTGGAGTACCTTAACCACATCGGCTGCAACGGTTCAAGGTGGCTCACTAGACCTTCTCAAGAGCATCTAGTGATGGGCGATAAATACTGACCTTCCTAGTGAGGTTTGTATATAAGAAGGACTTTTAAAACATGGTATTAGGGATTGGCCTTTTGATACAACGAGCAACTAAGGAAGCTGAGAATGTTTAGATTAGAGCATATTAGGCTATAATAGAGCTTATAGTAGTTCTCAAGCTTATAAAAGATTTAAATAAGATGTAACCGAACAAATTGCTTGGCATAACCATGAACTTTAAAAGAGGATAGGACCCAAGCACAGAGTAAGAAAAGATTAACTACTTGACTATGAAAGTGATATTTGTATGGAACAGATGGCCTAGAGAGACATGGAGGTAGATAGTGTGAACAAATGTAAGTCGGAACTGTCCAGACATTTTTTTGGCAAAAAAAGTGATGAAAGAGGTATATCAGGAGAATAAGTGTGGTATGTTCTGCGCAGTGGATGAACCATATGGACTGTAATGGTCTTGTTAGTACTGAACATTCTTATGTTTCTATAAGGATTTATAAGAGGCCAGCATTTTATTAGTTTGCATAAAATTTCATTGTGGGAGAAAAGGAAGATGTGTCATGCCAGAAATGCTTCTCTAAAAGATATGGTAATTTTCTTTTTTAAACATTGTTGCGCACAGTTCTGGCAGATCGAAAGGCAATTTAATTACTTATGGTCTGTTGTCTAGTTGTGGCATTGAGGAATAGGGAGTCAATACAGCTCAGTGAGGCTTGGAGGTGATGGTGAGCCACCTTCTTGAAATGCTGTTGTCTGCATGATGAAGGTACACCCACATTGCTGTTAGGTAGGGATTTCTAGGATTTTGAACCAGTGGTGATGAAGGAATAGTGATAGATTTCAAACTCAGGATGGTGTGCGACTTAGAGGAGAATTTGTAAGGGGTGGTGTTCCAATGCACCTGCTGCCCTTGACCTAGGTGTTTGAGGTTGTGGGTTTGGAAGACGCTGTGACAGCAAATTTGGCAAATTTCTGCAGTGCATCTTTTAGGTGGTACAGGCAGCAGCCATGGTGTGCTGATGACATCGTGTTATTTCTTAATATAAAAGCACTCGTAAAGGATTGGGTAAACACCCTGGGAGTTCATTATTTTGACTAGGCACGTGGGAACATTTACGCAAAGGTAGAAAGCTTGAAGATATCAGAACTGGGCTGTGTTCTGCTCACAGGCTAAAGTGAAACTGAGACAGGATCACATGACACACTTCCTTTCGAGTGACAGCATGCTGCTATTGCTTGAAGGCATATTACAACATCCCCCTTTTTGAAGATACTTTCCCTGCCTTCCAAAGAAATATAATTGTTTACAGTACATGTTCATGTTTAGTTACCATTACATTTGTATACAGGACTGGTGAATCTTCGAGTCTCTGAAGCATAGAGATAACCTGCTGGTACACACAGAACTTTAATTGCTCAAATTACTCACAGTGATCTGTGGGATTGTCATTCTTGGATATTGGTTGCGTTTGGATCTTCTCCTCAATGTAATAGGACTGTATAGTGGTTGAGGAGCTGGAATGGATTTGACTTGTCCTCGGTTATGCCTCATCATTGTGCCTTTATATGTAATGACTTCATAGATTCTTGCTTCTGAACAAATCTTTGTTGCCTCAGCTGGTTGTCACATACCTTCTGTTGAACCCTGGATATGAACTTGGTGTCCCAACTGTAAACTTGGCAACTCTGTACCTGCATTTTTATCATCCATGTTGGTTATCTTCTCTTGCAGTTTTAAAAGTCATTGTATAGTTCCTGAGAGAGTAGAATGGGTAAGAGTAGGTAAATTGGTATGCATTGGTCTGACAAACATGAGGTTTGCCAGTGATGGAATAGTTCCACTTAAAGGCTGCACTCTCAGATATGACATTGTGGTGTACAGATCTTGCTTGGACTGTCTATATTTGAGAATTATGGATTTCACCATGTAAATTATTCGTTCAACTAGGCTATTAGATCTAGGGTAATGAGGAAAAGAAGTAGTGTGATCAATATTCCACTTCTCACACATATGCTGAAATGGTTTACCAACAATCCGAGCCACGTGCAAGTTGGCATAGGGAAGCGAGAATAAGGGAAGTAAACACGTGCCTAAAGGAGTGGTGCGGGAAAGAGGGGTTCCATTTCGTGGGGCACTGGCATCAGTATTGGAACAGGATGGATCTGTACCGTTGGGACGGTCTCCATCTGAACCGATCTGGGACCAATGTTCAAGCGAAAAGGGTAAATAGGGTGGTCAACAGGACTTTAAACTAGAAATTGGGGTGGGGGGGAGGGAAGGGTAAAACTCCAAAAAGTATGACTAATGGAAAACAAAGCAGCAGGTTAGCGTGGGGGTAGGGGTGGATTCAACTTCATGGAAAATTATGAAAAAACTGAAAAGAAAGGAGAGCCCAGGAGAGGCTATTAAAGTCCCAAGAACACAAAATAGGACAGAGTGTTTGGAAAGGGCTAGGAATCTAACTTCAAGCACATCAGATAAAGGGACGACAATGAGAAAGGGGATGGGAAATACAGGACTGAAGGTGTTGTATCTGAATACACGCAGTATATGAAATAAGGTAACTGAGCTTGTGGCGCAGATTGAAATTGGCAGGTATGATGTGGTGGGTATCACGGAGACATGGCTGCAAGGGGATCAGGACTGGGAGCTAAATATCCAAGGATATACATCCTATCGAAAAGATAGGCAGGTTGGCAGAGGGGGTGGGGTTGCTTTGTTAGTAAGAAATTAAATTAAACCGATAGCAAGAAATGATGTAGGGTCAGATGATGTAGAATCTGTGTGGGTAGAATTGACGAACCACAAAGGTAAAAAAACCATAATGGGAGTTATGTCCAGGCCTCCGAACATTAGTCAGGATGTGGGGCACAAGATACACCAGGAGATAGAAAAGGCGTGTAAGAAAGGCAAGGTTACAGTGATCATGGGGGATTTCAATATGCAGGTAGACTGGGAAAATCAGGTTGGTGGTGGATCCCAAGAAAAGGAATTTTTGGAATGTCTATGAGATGGCTTTTTGGAGCAGCTTGTGGTGGACCCCACTAGGGAACAGGCAATCCTAGATTTAGTGATGTGTAATGAGGCAGATTTGATAAGGGGGCTTAAGGTGAAGGAACCCTTAGGAGGAAGTGACCATAATATGATAGAATTTACCCTGCAATTTGAGAGGAAAAATCTGGAATCAGATGTAACGGTATTACAGTTGAATAAAGGCAACTACAGAGGCATGAGGGAGGAGCTGGCCAGAATTGACTGGGAGATGAGCTTAGCAGGAAAGACAGTGGAACAGCAATGGCAGGAGTTTCTGGGAGTAATTTGGGAGACACAGCAAAAATTCATCCCTAGGAAGAAGAAGCATACCAAAGGGAGGACGAGGCAACCATGGCTGACAAGGGAAGTCAGGGACAGCATAAAAGCTAAAGAGAAAGCAAACAATGCGGTGAAGAGCAGTGGGAAACCAGGGGATTGGGAAGCCTACAAAGACCAACAGTGGACAACTAAAAAAGAAATAAGGAGGGAGAAGATTAAATACGAGGGTAAACTAGCCAGTAATATAAAAGAAGATTGCAAGAGTTTTTTTAGATATATAAAGGTTAAGAGAGAGGCAAAAATGGACATTGGGCTGCTGGAAAATGATACTGGAGAAGTAGTATGGGGAATAAAGAAATGACGGAGGAACTGAATAGGTACTTTGTGTCAGTCTTCACGGTGGAAGACACAAGTAACATCCCAAAGTTCAAAAGAGTCGGGGGGGCAGAGGTGAGTATGGTGGCCATTACCAAGGAGAAGGTGCTAGGAAAACTAAAAGGTCTGAAGGTGGATAAATTACCAGGTCCAGATGGATTACACCCCAGAGTTCTGAAGAGATAGCTGAAGAGATAGTGGAGGTGTTAGTGATGATCTTTCAGGAATTACTGGAGTCAGGGAGGGTCCCAGAGGACTGGAAAATCGCTAATGTAACCCCCCTGTTTAAGAACGGAATGAGGCAAAAGACGGGAAATTACAGGCCGATTAGCCTGACCTCTGTCGTTGGTAAGATTTTAGAGTCCATTATTAAGGATGAGATTTCAGAATACTTGGAAGTGCATGGTAAAATAGGGCAAAGTCAGCATGGTTTCATCAAGGGGAGCTCATGCCTGACAAATCTGTTGGAATTCTTTGAGGAGGTAACGAGTAGGTTAGACAAAGGAGAGCCAATGGATGTTATCTACTTGGACCTCCAGAAGGTCTTTGGCAAGGTGCCGCACAGGAGGCTGCTCAATAAGTTAAGAGCCCATGGTGTTAGAGGCAAAGTACTAGCATGGATAGAAGATTGGCTGTCTGGCAGGAGGCAGAGAGTGGGGATAAGGGGGTCCTTCTCAGGATGGTGGCCGGTGACTAGTGGAGTTCCGCAGGGGTCAGTGTTGGGACCACAACTTTTCACTTTATACATTAATGATCTAGATGAAGGAACTGAGGGCATCCTGGCTAAGTTTGCAGATGATACAAAGATAGGTGGAGAGACAGGTAGTATTGAGGAGGCGGGGAGGCTGCAGAAGGATTTGGACAGGTTAGGAGAATGGGCAAAGAAGTGGCAGATGGAATACAACGTGGGCAAGTATGAGGTCATGCACTTCGGTCGGAAGAATAGAGGCATAGACTATTTTCTAAATGCGGAGAGAATTCAGAAATCTGGAGTGCAAAGGGACTTGAGAGTCCTAGTCCTAGCAATTTTGGGCCCCGTATCTCAGGAAGGATGTTCTGGCCCTGGAGACGGTCCAGAGGATGTTCACGAGAACGATCCCAGGAATGAAAGGCTTAACATATGAGGAACATTTGAGGACTCTGGGTCTTTACTCGATGGAGTTTAGAAGGATGAGGGGGGATCCGATTGAAACTTACAGAGTACTGAAAGGCCTGGATAGAGCGGACGTGGGTAAGATGTTTGATGTTTCCATTAGTAGGAGAGACTAGGACCCGAGGGCACAGCCTCAGAGTAAGGGGAAGACATTTTAGAACAGAGATGAGGAGAAACTTCTTTAGCCAGAAAGTGGTGAATCTATGGAATTCATTGCCGCAGAAGGCTGTGGAGGCCAGGTCATTAAGTGTATTTAAGACTGAGATAGATAGGTTCTTGATTGGTAAGGGAATCAATGGTTACGGGGAGAAGGCAGGAGAATGGGGTTGAGAAACTTATCAGCCATGATTGAATGGCGGAGCAGACTCGATGGGCCAAATGGCCTAATTTCTGTTCCTATGTCTTCTGGTATTATGGTCAAATTACAGATGGTTAACCGTAATTATTTCTCTGGGAACACTACATAAACTGAAAATGGCACTTAGAATGTGAGCAATGCTTGTGCTTGACCTATCATGCAATTGCCGAATGATGGGGCACTTGGTAAAGTAGCCGACAATGACAATGAAATCAGTGCCATGGACATGAAAGAGGTCGGATGCAACTTTGAATGAAAGATGGGTGGGAACTTCATGTGGAATCAATGGTTCTTTGTGCTGACTTGGTGGTACTCTTGACATGCCTCGCACTTCTTGACAACAACCTCAATATCATGCCTTCCCACTAGATTGTATCCCTTGTGAATCTTCTCATCCAAGCTCCGTCCATGTGTAAGTGATGAAGTTGTTGAATAATATTAGGTCGGATGATGATCCCCCTGGCTTTAAAAATGACCCCCCGGGAGATGCCTAGCTCGTGCCTGTAAAACCAAAATAGTCTCACATGTTCATGGACATGTTGAATTGAATCAGGCCACCCTTCAACGATAATTTTCCACAGTTTCTGTACTGTAAAATCTTTCACTGTTTCTTCTTGTAGCTGCTGGACATTTGCGTTGCACAAAATGTACCAGATCATTTGACAGGCTTGCATTCTCCTGCAAGTGTAATGTTGCAGCTCCTTTGAAACTCCCAATATTGTCAAAACGTTCTGGATATTTCAATGTTAGGTCGTGAACTGAGGTGATAGGAGTAGTTTCTGAGGTTGATCTGCTGTGTAAGTTCTGACTGATTCCATGGATTGTTACTGCCGTGAGGTCATGGCGTGCCAGTAGACCTACGATTGCTGGGCCTGTAGTCTCTGTGATGTAAAACATCTGTGACACCCAGGAGAATTGATTGTACTTACACTCCAGGACTATGGATGCTGTTCATGGAATTAATGCATGTTGAAAGTTTCACAGCAGTAGGTTTTGCCATGGCCTTCCATGTCTGTGGATATATGTCTTTTAGAATTCACAGGGATAGTATGTTGGCACTTGCCCCGTGTCAATCTTGGCCAATAACGAGTAGTTGCCAACTAGCTTAGGACAGATCATTTGAATCTTAGCCAACACTTTTTCAGATGGTGTGATGGTATCTAAGTTTTCCACGAGATTGACGGTGTGAAACGTGTTCACCACACTTTGTCTCATTGTGCATATCATCGTCATTTTCTGGTTTGTCAATCACCTCATACATATGTTTCTGATGGGATACCGGATGGTCATTTTAGATTGCTTGATGGTACCTATTGTGTATTTTCAGCTTGGATCAGTGCATGGCTCTTTGTCACTGCATCAGTCTTTGCTCTGGTGCATTACCAGAGAGTCAGAGATGGAAAGCTAGGCATTTCCTTGGGGAATGCAGAAGGCAACACCTTCCACGTAGATTTAGGTATTCTAGTGAATGCATCAACAATTGGGTTGTGCATAGGACCTGTAAGCTTTGTCAACCTGCGAGGATCGTTTCATACTTACATCATTCCTTGAGTAGCTCTTCGATGCTTTGGTCAGTAAGAGGCACATGGCCAGTGAGCGGAGACTTCGGCCTGAGTGAGACAGGGAGTGAGTGAGTATATTTGGGAATTTGGTTCAAAGTGGGAATTTGGTGCATAGGGGAAAAGAGGTGCTTGTGGTAAGGTTTACTGCAGGAAGTAGAGTGTGCTGAGTGAGGAGTTTGGTGAAAGATAGGGAGAAGGTGCTTTTTATTTCTACTCTTTTTCAGCCTCCAGTATTTTATTTCTACTTTGATGCAGCAGAAGGAGCAAGTGTAGGTTTTATTGATTATAATTAATTAATTAGCAATCATTAATTAATTAACATATATTGGAGATGGCAGGGCAGGTGATGTGCTGTGATTGCAGGATGTGGGAGCTTCTGGATACCGGTGTGATCCAGGGCAAACACAACTGCATTAAGTGTTTGCGGCTGCAGGAACTTCGGTTCTGAGCTATTGAGCTGGAGACCGAGCTGCAGCACATCAGGGAGGGGAAAGTTACCTGGGCACTTTATTCCAGAAGGCGGTCACACCCCTTAGGATAGGGTCTTCTGATTTGGTCAGTGGTCAGGGACAGGAGGGTGTGACTGCAAGTGAGGCAGGTAAGGGGACCCAAGGGGCAGGAGTGCAGGAGCTTTGGCCATGCAACAGGTTTGATGTTTTTTCAGCTTGCTTGGATGAGATGGGGGCTGAGGGTGGATGAGCTAACTGGCCATGGCACCATGGTACAAAAAGCCATTCAAGCAGGGGGGTGTTACAAGGAATGTGGTAGTAGGGGACAGTATAGTCAGAGGGATTGACACTGTTCTCTGCAGCAAAGAGCGTGAGTCCAGACGGCTGTGTTGCCTGCCCAGTAACAGGGTTCGGGACATCTGCTCGGGGCTGGAGAGGAACTTTCAGTGGGAGGGGGAGAACCCAGTTGTCCTGGTCCAATTCGTAGCAACGACATAAGCAGAACAAAGGAAGAGGTTCAGCTTAGTCAGTATGAGGAGCTTGGCAGTACAGAAACTGTGGAAAATCAAATCGCATACCATCTCTGCAAATTCTAAAAGACATATATCCACAGACATGGAAGGACGTGGCGAAACCTACTGCTGTGAAACTTTCAACATACAACGGTTCACTAATTCCATGAGCAGCATCCATAGTCCTGGAGTGTAAGTACAATCAATTCTCCTGGGTGTCACAGATGTTTTACATCACGGAGACTACAGGCCCAGCAATCATAGGTCTACTGGCATTCTATGATGGGATACTGGATGGTCATTTTAGATTGCTTGATTGCAGTGTATACTTTCAGCTTCGATCAGCACATGGCGCTTTTTCACTGCATCAGCCTTTGCTCTGGTGCATTGCCAGAGAGTCAGAGGTGGAAAGCTAGACATTTCCTTGGAGCATGCAGAAGGCCACACCTTCCACGTGGCTTGCTAGATTTAGGTATTCTAGTGAATGCATCAACAATTGAGGTTGGCATAGGAGCTTGGAACCTAATTAAGAAGCAGAACCTCAAAGGTCATAATCTCTGGATTATTACCTGAGCCACGTGCAAATTGGCATTGGACAAATCAGATTAGGGAGATGAATGTGTGGCTCAAAGACTGGTGTGGGAGAAGTGGGTTCTGATTCATGGGGCACTGGCACCAGTACGGGGGAAAGTGAGATCTGTACCTTTGGGATGGTCTACACCTGAACCGTGCTGTGTTCTTGTGAGCTGTATAACTAGGGAAGTAGAGAGGGTTTTAAACTAAGTAGTGGGGGCAAGGGATCAAATTTGGGAAGATGTGGTAAATCAAAGAGTAGAAGCAAGGCAAAGAGAAAGGTATCATTCCAGGAAATGAAAAATAGACCGTGACAGGAAGGGATAGAGAGTACACATCTAACAGTAAATCAACAGATGAGACTAGAGGTCATAAAAAGAATAAAAGGATAAAACTCTATATCTAAATGCATAAAGCATTCAAAACAAAACAGATGAACCAAGAGCGCACATAGAAATAAATAAATACAATTTGATAGCCATTACAGGGACATGGCTGCAGGAGGACATGGATTGGGACCTGAATATCGAGGGTATACGACATTTAGGAAGGACAGGAAGCGAAGAAAAGGTGGAGGGCTGGCTCTCTTAGTTAATGATAGTATTAGCACAACAGAGAGTTCAGGAAACCAGGATGTGGGAACACCTCAGTTAAACTGCTGCTAACATCTTCATCCATGTATTTGTTCCCTCTGGTCTTGACTATCCAAAACACTCCTAGCCAGCTCCTTACATGTCACCCTCTGTAAACTTGATGTCATCCAAAACTCTGCTGCCTTTGTTCTAACGCACCAAGTCCTGCTCCCTCTATCACTGGTGCTCACTGACCTATGTTGGCTTTCACCTAAGCAAAACGTAAATTTTAAAATTCTCATCCTTGTTTGCAAGTCCCCCCAAGGCCTCGCTCCCTTCCTATTTCTGTAAATTCCTCCAACCCCACAATCCTCCAAATTATTTACATTCCTCTATTTCAGGCCTTTTAAGCATCACCAATTTTATTTGCTACATCATTGATGTCCTTGCTTCATGGAAAGCCCCTCTAAATTTCTCCACCTCTCTACCTTCCCTTTCTTCTCTAAGATGCTCCTTAACACCTATTTCTTTGACCAAGATTTTGGTCAGCCTTATGTGGTTTGGTGTTATACTCTGTGTTAATAATGCTCCTGTGAAGCACCTTGGGACATTATACTTGTTAAAAGATGCTATCTAAATACAAGTTGTTGTTGTACACGGTATGGCTTGTGCAACGCACTGCATTGTACAGTAGGTTATGTATTGTACTTTATTTATTGCATTAAGTAACAACAAATGGAAAATGAAACATTTGAGATACAGTAATTATAGACTTCCGATTCTTAGGAATTCATATTCTCACATTCAGAAGCGTAGCGTCGAGCTATTTATCAGCTATAGATATTTCAAATGGATGGCCTTTCTGAAATTTTGAGATCACATCACTAAAAACAGTATCAGATTTAATAAAGGAATCAATCAGTAATGCTACTTCAGCTTTCTGTTCTTCTATATAACCACAAACTCAGCTTCAGCAACTTCTTTCCTGAACTATTTGCTGTGTTCAGCAATGATAAACCTATATGTTGGGTGTTACTGGCAGTTTGTTTCCAGCTGCAATGGTAACTCAGCAGCGGGAGTGTGAGCTATAATATATATGAGGGAGACCAAGCCTTAGCACAAAATAGAATTAATCATACTAAATTTGGCAGCAGAAAATGTGGCCAGTGCACCAGAGTCACACCCCACATTATTTAAAAAGTACTCATGTGATCTATCACATTTTTTAATAGTTTGAAGTGATTATGAAATAGCTGTATATTGCTTTACATTGTATATTTTATGGGCCTCATGTGGGTTGGAATTAGTTGACAACTACTGTGTATAGTCCAACTGAATTCCAGATTGCACTTCTTGAATTCTTGCGTTTTGTTTTGGTTGATGTCCTCCACTTTGTGCATTTGTCTTTCTTCTGCAACATTAACCATTCCTGCTGCTCGGTCCTTCCTGTTACTTTCCATTCTAGCTCCATTTTACCAGGTCCCAAATTAAATTGATTTCTATTGGTACCAACAATATCAACCAGTGCCAATTATTCAATCTCTGCACAACACAGTACACCAAGCCCAGCCTGGGGTCAAATAGAGTTTCAGCCTGAGACAGCAGCACAGGCAGGAGAATAGAATTGGTGATGGGGGAGATATTGGCTTCAGTTTTCCCAATATTTAACTTAGGAAATCGTGGCACATCCTGGACTGAATGTCAGTCAAGTAGCCTGACAACAGTGGTTGTGGCAACGTGAAAAGGGTGGTGTAGAGGTGGAGCTGGGTTTTGTCAGGATACATTTGGATCCTGATGCTTTTGGGCAATGTTGCCAAGGAACAGCATGTAAATGGCATGTAAATGGGGGTGGGGGGAAATGGATGCTTGGGGGGGCTCCAGAGGTAATGGTGCAAGGTGGAAAGAGAAGTCATTGCTGGAGATGTTCTGGCAACCAATAGATAGACAAAAGCTCAACAAAGCAAGGACAATCCCACTTCTTCAAGCCCTAAAACCCTCTTGACCTCTTCTTTCCCTTGATTCTGAGCCACCTCCAATGCCTTCAGTTGTCTCAGCCGTATGTTCTTAAATTGATTTCCTAAACCCCTCTACTTCTGTATTTTCCTTTAACACCCTCCTTAGGACCAACATTTTAGTCCCCCCTCCAAATATATCCATCTTTGGATCATTATGTATTGTTCCTTACACTTCTGTGAAGCATCTTGGGGTATTTTCTACACCAAAGACACTTTATAAATGCAAGCTGCTGTGGTATGTCTTAGTGCAGCATAACTAGGGGAGAGATGAAGTAAAGCTTCCTCTGTTTTAATGTTGCTCCGATTTGAGGGATAAAGCATTGCCTGTATGCTGACTCTTTCACGTTTCCTGGCACCTATCACAAAGCACAGTTCAACAATCAAGGAATTGAGATGCAAACTATCACCATGAGGAAAGAAGCCACAGTGAACAGCAGGAATAAAATTATGTGCACAACAAAAGAGCTATTAAAAAATACCAGTGAAGTCTGTGGCAATAAAGAAAATCCAATTCTCAATGCAAGCAGTCAACAGACAAGCTAATACTTAAACCTGTTGACTAACTCACCCATGTAACTATTCAGCTCAATTTTCATGCATTCCTTTCCAACTGCCTGACTACTGTACTATCCCCTAGATCACTTACTCTATGGACTGAATTTTAACTTTCTGGGCAGCTTGCAGTGGGGGAGGCTGAAAGTGCACTGGGTACCTGGGTCTTCAGCAATGTGCTCGCAGAGGCTTTTTAACTCAGTCATGGCATTTGCATCTGACTTCGGGTTTTCCGATCTATTGGAACGGGCAGGCATGATGGCGACCCACTGCAGTCTGAATGTGGCATGCCACATTCAAATGTAAACTCCCTCCCTCTGACTTCCCCAGCTTCCTGCACATCATTCCTCAGACCAGCACATCTTTGCAGATGCACCCATCACTCTCCCTCAAAGCATCTCCTCACATCCCCATCTGACAAACTACCACTGATACTCACCCTCATCTTATTATCATATCACATCCATCCCATACAGTGACCTTCTATTCTCTCAAAAAATTCTACAGCGCACACTCTTAATTCTCATTTTTCTTTCTTTTCTGGGAAAGAGATCGCAGAACTCCAGGGAGAGGTAGCGAATCGGAGATGATTCTCCAGTCATAACAATGACAGGATTGGAGGAGGAGGTGCTGGAGATAAACAAATTCTCAGCATGCCTGACCATTGGTGACAGAGGGATGGGGGTTTCCCAACTGCCTTGTGACAGAATTAAACATAACACAGCCACATGGCACACAGCACTCACACGTGTAGACTTAAGGTCACCAGCCACTGAGACATGATAATCTGCACACTGACTTGTGTGTGTCAGCTATGGCACAGTGGATAGTACTCTTGTTTCTGTCTCACAATGTCCTAGGTTCAAGTCCTGCTTCAGGGTTTGAGTATAAAAATTAATGCTGATACTACAGTATAGTACTGAGGGAATGCTGTCCTGTTGAAGGCACTGCCTTTTGAGGAAGATATTAAACAGGCTCCATCTGCCTGCTCTGCTGGATGTAAAAGATCCTATGGCACTATTTCAAAGAAGAGCAGGGAGTTAGCCCTGATGTCCTGGTCAATGTTTATGCTTCAGATAACATCACAAAAAACAGATTATCTGGTCATTATCACATTGTTATTAGTGGGAGTTTGCTGTGCACAAATTGGTTGCTCTGTTTCCTATATCACAACAGTGACTAGACTTGTGGGGGAAAAAAAGATGCTTCATTGGCTGTAAAGCACTTTAAGTGATTTGGTGGCCATGAAAAGTGCTTTATAAATGCAAGTTTTTCTTTTTTTCTTTTCCCTCGCCTTGTCAGTTCTAGTAGTTCATGTCTTACTTGTCATCTCCCACAGGCCCCACAAGTGCCCAGAGCAGCAGCCATTGGAAGAGGATACAGTCTCCTCAGAGGTCACTTACTCGGAGTAAGTACCGCCACATGAAACATGCATCCTCCACCTGCCGCCCACAAAGAAACCTACCCAGCCACTCTGGCAAGTTAAAATTCAGCCCTATGATATTCTCAGATATTCTCAGTTTCACCTCCAGTTTGCTCCTCTCCTGTATGCTTGGTCTTTCCTTTTCTCAACAGTCCATTTTTATGATTTCCCTTGCTCATTATTCTTCATTATTTCCAGTGAATAGAGTGAATATATTGAGCTCTCATTAGGTACACCCACAGTGTTGTTAGGAGGGTGTTCCAGGATCTTGACCCAGCGACAGTGAAGGAATGGCCGATATAAGTCAGGATGGTGTGTGGCTTGGAGGGGAACTTCCGGGGGTAGTGTTCCCATGTTTCTCCTGCCCTTGTCCTTCTAGATGGTAGCAGTCATGAGTTTGGAAGGTGCTGCCTAAGGAGCCTTAGTGAGTTTCTGCAGTGCATCTTGTAGATGTTACACACTGCTGCTACTGTGCGTTGGTATTGGAGGGAGTTAATGTTTGTGGGAGTGGTGCCAATCAAGCGGCTGCCTTGTCTTGGATGGTGCTAAGCTTCTTGAGTGTAATTGGAGCTCCACTCATCCAGGCAAGTGGGGAGTACTCCATCACACTCCTGACTTGTGCCTTGTAAATGGTGGACAGGCTTTGAGGGGCCAGGTGGTGAGTTTCCCTCTGAAGGTATCCTAGCCTCTGACCCGCTCTTGTAGCCATAGTGTTTATTTAGCTGGTCCAGTTCAGCTTCTGGCCAATGGTAACCCCCAGGATGTTGATAGTGGGGGATTCAGCGATGGTAATGCCATTGAATGTCAAGGGGTGATGGTTAGACTCTCTTGTTGGAGATGGTCATTGCCTTCCACTCGTGTGGTGCGAATGTTATTTGCCGCTTGTCAGCCGAAATCTGGATATTGTCCAGGTCTTGCTGCATTTGGACATGAACTGCTTCAGTATCTGAAGAGTTGCGAATGATGCTGAATGGTGCTATTGCTAATATAAATCAATCTTTGCTTGAAGAAGTATAGGCATTTCTCCCATTATTTACAAATTTAGTTTTGATCCTCCTGCAGTATCTTGATTGCTTCATTATGTTCAATTAATTCCCCCTCCCTCACTCCCCAGCCTGGCCACTCCCTGAATAGTATCAATGAATTTTACTGAATTGCCAATGAGAGTGTGTCAGTTAATGGTTTATAATTGTACACTTCTTGACATCTATTTGATATAATTATTTTCCCTGATGTTTTGAATTAATTTCATGACCTTTTCTTTGTTGTCATTTTTTCCCACTCTTTACACACCCCCACATTACAAACCAATCCCCAAAAGAGACCAGTTCACAGGCCTTCACTGCTTTGTGACTGCTTAAGAGTGACCCAGACTGACATTAGCATCCAACTAGCCTGTTTACCAGAGCAGAAGTAGAACAAATTTCAGTGTCACTCACTGGTAAAAGACCTCAGATTAGGAATGTACCATGAGTACTTGTGGGAGCAAACAAATGTCATACCACATTTGTGATATAATAGCGCAATAGACATATGGATAGAATAAAAGGCTGACAATTGGTTGATTCCAGTTAAAATCCCAAATTTTGAATGGCATTTTGTTTCAGAGTGGGAGATTTACCAGTTTTGATTTACTCACCTGAAATTCAAGCTTGCATGCATGCATGTATGTGTAAGTGCGTTTGTGCAACATATTCTCTTGTTCATCCTTCGAGGTGTAGATGACCACGTTCATCACCTGTTCAGGGTTCGGTGGGTGGGTAGGTGACTGCTAAGGACAATCTGTGCCTCGGAGGTTCTGTTGCAGATAGGAAGGATACAGCAGACGATTGAGTTTTGGATGAGTTGCTGGCTCAGGATTTCCTCTCCTTGCATTTTCTCTTTCCCTCTGATATGCACTTGCTTTTGAAGGAGGCTGCACCATTTTTAATTTGGTTGTGCCAGGTTCAGTGATCTTGGGTGAGCTTCTCCCAAGCTAATCTTTCAACCAAGGACTGGCATGTTGGGCAGGGCAGGCTGCGCTGACCAACCTTGCTAAGTGAAAAGAACAAAATGGATTTAGGGGGAAGACAAAAGAAAAATAAAGAAGTAAACGTGTGCTTCCAATCTAGCAAAAAACAATGTTGAAAATAAAGTAACACAGTAAAAACAGATAAATGCAGAAAGTCACAAATGTCATTGAATTTGGATCTTACAGTTGATAAAATGGCAGCCGTTCAGTTTGTTTTTCTACAAAAGGTTTGGTTCGCAGACTATTAATAATATAGAATAATAAAAGTGAATTTTTCATGTGTGTGTGAGTGCGTGCGTGCGTGTGTGTATATATGAGAAAAGTCTTATTACACAGCTGCTTTCACACATTACAGCCAGTACACCAGAAGCTTAAAACCCCAAGCCACAAAGCACATCTATACTGAAGTATTACGAAAGACACAGTGTAAGGGAAATAGGTGCAGCAATATTCATGTTCTGACTTTTACATTTAACCTTACAAAACACATACTTCATGTTGGAAACCCTAGAGTCCAATTTAGAAAGTTTCTTTATCAGAATCTAAAATATATGTGTTGTGCATAGTTTGGCAGTTGAATCTGAATAGCAACATTTGAGTGTCAGTTCCTCCAATCTTCACAGCACTGATGGCTGAATAATCACTTCTGTCTTAATGCACATAATCTAACCTACCTCTACCATCAGCAGTCTTTACCGTCCCCATAACTGATTAATTGAATGTAGGTGTTATAGACACTCAGTCACACGGAAGTGTACAAACCTGCTAATGTTTAGTAATAGATATGTACTTTGCCAAAAAAGCATGCATCTAATGCAGGTTTTCCAAACAAATTTGTCTCCTTTTTAAATGTTCCCTCCTTCCCTCCCTTTTCTGAAGACAATGGCTTGGAGAGGGGGCTTAACCACATTGCTAAGATGAAGCCTGTCTTCACCCAGTTTGCACAGACACAGAGGAGGCTTCAAGAGTACTTCTTCAGTTGTGATGCTCCGGCACATTTTATTTAGTCTAAACATATGGGCCAGAATTTTCAAGTCGGCATGTGAGGGTGTGCTCGGCACCCCGGCGGGTAAAATGATGCGCGGTGACGTCGGATGTGTGTCCCGACGCCACTGCGCGTCATTCAGGCCTTTCGTTCGGCGGGCGCGTGCCCGCAAAACTGTCAAAGGCCTGGTAAGGCCATTAAAAAACCAAGTAAATTAACTATCAATGCTGCATGTCCAAGCTTAATGTTGGCAGGCAGGCAAAGAGCACAAGCAGGCTTCGCGTTTTTCAGGAAACCTCATCCACGGGCGGGATGAGGTTGCCTGAAGGCCCAGCTCATGTGACACTGTCACATGAGGGGACATGTCTAAATAATTTTTATTTATCTTTATTTGAAACCTTCAATCTGAATTTAATCTCCCTGAGGCGGCTCCGTGCCTCAGGGAGATTTTTGCGCTCTTTTGCACACGTGCGTGAAAGAGTGCAGGCTCCGACTCTCTCTCCCCACCCCGCTCGCACAGGGAGTGCTGAGCGCTACTGGCCGTGAGCCACGCTGGGCGGGCCTTAAGCCTTAAATGGCCCACCCACGTAAAATGGCGCCATGCAGCCGATTGCGGGTGGCGATCGGCTCCGCACCTGCCCGCGCCCGCTCCTGACCGGCCTGCCCGACAGGCAGAAGATTCTGCCCATAAAGTACCTGAACAATTGTAGTTGAGGATCACTACGAACTTTACGCCCCCTCACCTGGAGAGATTGTAAAATATAACTAATATATGTTCTAATAGTAAAATTAAAGATAAGGATTTTTTGGGATTTGACTACAACATTCAGCTTTACCTCTTACTAAAGCAATTACTTCATTCAATGCACACCTCTCATCCGCTATTACCTCAAAAACCAATGGCAAACTTTATGGCAGCCCAAAGCTCTGACAAAGGAGCCGGATATATCACTCTGTTTCTCAAAATTTGTTGGCCAGTGAACTCAGTTGTATCCCTGCAACAGTTTCACTTGCCAGACCACTGAAATAAATAATTATCCTCTGACAATTTTTATTAGAAACATCGGAAAATGATTAGACTGTTCAGTCCATCGAGCCTGTTCCACCATCCTATGAGATTGTACCTAAACTCCATTTGCCTGCCTTTGCTCCATAATCCTTTGATACCCATAAGTAACAAAAATCTAGAGATAAAAACAAAAACAAAAAACTGCGGATGCTGGAAATCCAAAACAAAAACAGAAACAGAAATACCTGGAAAACCTCAGCAGGTGGGGACTCGAAATGTCAACTGTACTCTTCTCCGCCGATGCTGCCAGACCTGCTGAGTTTTTCCAGGTATTTCTGTTTCTGTTTTTGTAACAAAAATCTATTCATTTTCGCCTTGAAACTTCCAATTGACCCAGCATCCCGCAGCCTTTTGGTGCAAGAGAACTCCGCTCATCTTTGTGTGTAAAAGTGCTTCCTTGATTTTGCTAATAAGTGGTCAAGCTATAATTTTAAAGTTATGTCCCTTGGATTTGTCTACTAGAGTGTGGCTGAGTAAATTTGCCCAATGTTAAGTAGAACTTATCTGTTTTGATGCCGTTAATTTCGTTGGGGCTTCTCCTGCCCACCGCTAAAACTTTGACTGAAATCGCACTTATATATGTGCAATTAGAATTCCCCAAGTTATGCCGAATTCACCCTCAAAAGAGCAACCTGGGTTATTGACATTCTCAATGTGTTAAGCTTTAAAAACACACGTGTTTTCAAATCAT
Organism: Cetorhinus maximus; assembly: GCF_964194155.1. NCBI lineage: Eukaryota > Metazoa > Chordata > Chondrichthyes > Lamniformes > Cetorhinidae > Cetorhinus > Cetorhinus maximus. The sequence goes on from NC_135880.1 coordinate 56,554,801, forward strand.
ACAACTTTTCTTGAGATATTTCTAGATACATATAACACATCACCTTGACCCCACTTCAAAAAATAAAAATGAGTCAAACTTCTTCTTTTAATCTTTGTACAAAGTTAATGTACAAAGTTAGTCTTTCAAAGGGCCAACATTATGTAATATGTGTAAGGTCTGTGATTAGCTGTATGCGTCAGTAAATGAATCCCAGAGTCCTTTCTTATCCCACGGGAAAAAAAAATAGATAAATGGTTATCAAATAGCTAAGTGGTTACAAAACTCTAATTGTATGAAACCATGCTGTGAAATTTGTATCAGTGTATTTGCCTGCTGTTTTGGGTAAGATGTTGCAGTTACTTTAAGCAGGTTAACATCTTCACTAAAATAACACAGTAGCTTCATGTTATATGCAAGGTCTTAATGCACAATTTGCAGCAGAGAGAACTGATTTGTCAGTGTAATAATTTCCATTTCTTATGCATTTTTGCAGTACAAGTAGATACCATATGCGTTTTACACAATTTTTCAGGCATAGAAAAGGGAAAAAAACATAGCAATTTCTGGGTATCTGCCATACCAGCTAGAAAGTTTGCCAGTTGCAATGTAGATATGCACACCAATGATGGAAAGAGTTTCTTGAATATTTTGCAAAAACATTCCAGCAATAATGTTTTTAAGGACCACTATTACACAGGAAGTCACGCCACTCAATCAGCACTACAAAGGTGAAATTGACCTGATGTCCATTTCCCTTCTTAACTGAGAGACAACGGTGGGAATTTTCCATTCCAGGACTAAGTCCCATTGCGGGGGCGGGCATGGGAAGTTTTTCCCATTGTGGAAGCCGGTGGGAATTCACGCTGCATCGCACGACGCCTGCCTAACTAATTATGCAGTGGGTGAGGTTCCCGACATTTTTTCTTTGGGGGTGTGGGGAGGGGTAGGGGGGAGGGGAGGTGGAGTGCTGGATGGCTCGCGCTCTGCCATCATATCTGGGCACCACATTGAAAAGGTGCTTGGACATCAACTGACACACTGTTAAAGATAGGCGATGGACCTCCTGGAACACTGTGAAGATAGAAGATCCACCTGGTAGGTGCTCCACCCACACACTGCTGCATGTTTCAGGGTTCACTGTCACTCCATCCCAATCTCCACAGGCTGACCTAGGCTTTCTTCAGGTAAATCCTAACATCCCCACACCACATTGGTCCAGACGTGTTCTGGACCGGCGTGATATCCCACTGGCAGCGCAGAGAATCAGGCAGGGGGTCAGGCCTTCATCTGCATCTCATTAACAGGATGCAAATCGCTTTCACGCCAGCCTCTGGCGGAAATGGTGACCCAAGCACAAGGTCCCGCCGTTACTTTTCACTGGCGGGAAACCGATTTTTCAGCTCCCGCCGCATTGTCCTCCCCCATCCGCCATTAAACCCACCATGAGAGGGACTGGTAAATTCCGCCCAATGATTTGCTATTTTTGTATTATAACATAGTATTATATATTATATTATATTATAACATAATTCCACATCACTCAATGGAGCAGACAGGTTTCGTAAAGAAACAGTAAAACTTTATTACGGAGACATCTAGGAGTGCTTGCACCTAGACCCGATCTCTCATCCGGAACACTCTGGCCCCTGGATTTCTCGCGCTAAGAGATCACTGGTCAAAACCCCCGCAGTGCACCACATAACTGCGATTGACAGAAGGGAGGAACAATACATGCAGTTATCACACTCTTAGTGTTGTAATCAAAACGCATCACACTCTCCTACTCTAACTCATTCTTTTCTAAAGACCTTAAAACTGAGGTGTCTATTCCTTATTTCCATGAGTTTTCTTGTTCTTCTGTAGGCCAGGATGTTCCGTGCTTGCCAGTGTCGGGCGTGTTCGGTGGCATGAGCAGACAATATGGCACAATGGGTTTCACAACAGTGTGAAATCAGTTTGCGATTGTCCGCTCAGCCTGCTGATGGTGGGCCATGTTTCTCGCCATCAGACGTCCGGAACCTCATTGTAATACAGCAGCATATCATTATCAGACCAGCCCGCCGGAATCATGCCCACCCGCTGGATTGTCAGCCCACATTGCTCACAACAGCACACCTGGCGGGCTGCACTATGCCCAAGGCTTCAAGGTTGTTTTGTCTACCTTGCTTCGGTCAGCACTCGCAGTCATCAGCGCCAGACTTCACAGATGGCAGCACATCACATTTAGAGGGGCTCACAGGTAGGTCTCTACCTACCAGATCAGTCATACATTGGTGGCTTTTCAATGGCTTCAGTTGCAGGGTCTTGCTTGGTGAAGCGGGAGAAGTGGCCTCAGGCAAGGGAAGAGGCTGCAGGACGAGAGCTGTACTGGGGAAGGAGGGTATCCCAGGGGGTGGGGACTTGGAGGGGGGGCACATGTTGATCTGTGCAAGTGGCTCAAGATGGTGAGGGCTGAGGAGGCAGTCTCCAGAGGAGATGAGGACAGATGGACATGTGAGGGTACGTGTGTGAGAATGGGTGGTGATGCCCTTTGAACTGGCAGTGAGTGAGATGCCAGTGAATGTGTGGTGGGCTTGAGTGTGTGAGTTTAAAGTGATGAGATGGTTGCCATACCCTAGCTGCACAAATGAAATCATTCATCCTCTATCTGCATTGGATGGCCAACCTCTTCTGTGCAGCATTGACACTGATCATCACTGCCACCGCCTCCCAAGCCTGGTTGGTCATGCTGCTGCCCATCCTGTGGCCAGAGCAGGGTTAAAGGACATCAGGGCAGGCCTCCATGGTATCCAAAAGGCATTCCAGTGACACGTCACTAAACCTGGGGGCAGCAGTCTTTTTGCCTTTCATGGACATCTTCCCTGCAGTAGTCATTGACTGGAAGCACTGAGATGTGTGCATGCGTCTGGACTTTAAAAATGGCGGCCGGCGTGATGAAGCGGTGAGGCGATGGCATGGCGGGCAAATGAGAGCCGACCCACCATGGAAGCGGCTTGTTTCCCAGGAATGCATAATTAGTGTGGTGGGTTTGTGATGATACGGCGTGAAAACCCACCATTGCAGCCAGCAGGTAAAGCGTCGTTTTACCCACTTAGTGCAAATCTGGGACGATTCCACCCGTAGTCTTTCTTAGTTATTTTGTTTCATTTTTTTGGCCCAAATTAACTAATTACAACAAGTTAATTTATCTTGCCTTCATTATTATTTCCTTCAGCCTTGTTGAAGTCTTGCAGTTTTGGTCTTGGCCCTTCAATTAGGTTTCTCAATAATTTGTTTTTTTTAAAAATAGAGCACAGCGATTTGCCTGGGAACAGCAGAAATCTGCAGCAATTGCAGATCCGTTTGAGTGGCAGGAAAGCTCTGGGACTCTAAATTTACAGCCAAATGGCTGAGAGGCAAAGTCTCTTCTGTTTGTGCTGCTTCGCACCTGAAGCATTTATAAATATTTTTTTAAATAGTCTACAGAATTCCAGTTATAAAAATAAATACTAAATAAATTTTAAAAATGCTACTATTGTGAGGATACACTTGCTTTTGCTTTTATTTTTCTAGCATTCACAATCCCTGTTATAAACTATCTTTAAAATAAATTAACTGTACATTACTAACTTAAAGGAAAAATTAGAAACAAGTGCTTTTAACTGTATTCACAAGCTAGGTTCAGATAAATAAAGCTTTTTATTTCATTTAATTTCAGCCTTCCAGAATGCCATCTCCCCATTACAGCGATTAGCTATTTGTTTAAAGAATCCTGTATTTCTGTTTTCTGCTTTCAGCGTTTCACATCATGTAACATCCCTAGCCAAATAGCAAGTGGGACACCTGCTCGTCCGACAGTGCTCTTCAGTAAGCCAGTGTAGTAAACGCACTCAACTGACAGGGTTTTCCCTCTTTCCCTCTGGATAAATCCCTAAACCTCACTCTATGGGCAGAATCGTCCCAGATTTGCACTAAGTGCATTCGCAGGCGGGAAAAGGACGTTTTACCCGCTGGCCGCATTGGCGGCTTTTCACGCCATACTGTCCCATTCCCGCTTCATTAATTATGCATTCCCAGAAAACAGGCCTGGTCGCTGGCAGGGCGGCCCCGATTCCCCCTCCCCACCATCACCTCAGGCCTTCAGTAAACCAGGTGCCATATTTAAAGGCTGTCCCTGCACAGAGATAGCACTCTTCAAGGGATAGAAAGCTGCTGGGAACTAATGGCAGCCAAAGGGAAGAAAAATACTGCCCCCAGATTTAGCGATGCCTCACTTGAGCGCCTATTGAATGCAATGGAGGCCTGCCGCGATGTCCTCTACATACCACTCTGGGCGAAGGCCAGCAAGCAAGATCACCAATCCTGCATGGGAAGTGGTGGCAGCAGTGGTCAGTGCCAACGCCCTGCCAAAGAGGACAGCCACCCAGTGCAGCAAGAGGATGAATGCTCTCATCCGTTCCGCCAGCTAAGTCACTCCTTGCATCACTCTCAACTCACACACTTACAAACCCATCACACATCCACAGGGATCTCACACATCAAAGGAAACACCACTAACTCTCACACACACCCTCACATCTCCATCAGGCTGATATCCTCTGAAGCTCGCATCCTTATCCCGGCCATGGCTTCACTCACCACACAAACATTCCACATAGTGCCATGTGTCCTGCTCACACCCTCTTCATCTGTTTTCATGCAGGAGAAGCTGGTTCACAACTGCAGGAAGAGATCACAGATCGGGGATGGAGTGGCTCACATTAAGCTCCTCACTCACTTCGAGGCATGTGCCATAGCGCTGACTGGTGAGGATTTGGATAGTGCCTGTGGCGACAGCAAGGTTGACGGTGAACACCCATGTGAGGACTCTGCACCCCATCATCCCTCTCTCAACGCAAATGTGAGTGCTCTTTCTCCTGCTTTTGACCCTGCCATGCACCATTTATCCCTACTTTGGTTCACAGGGAGCTCTGCCAAGCGACCGGCACCCTCAGCCAGCCAGTCCCCAGTTCCATCTAGGTCCTCAACTCCAGCAAAGATGACACCTCCTCCATCGAAGAGCTGGAAATAAGCAGCCTGGAAGACCCATCATAGCGCTGACCCACACTCTCCACCAACGCAGAAAGACACACCTCGGTGGAACCTAGATCTGGAGCAGGCTCGGCCTCACAATCTGGTGATCACCGCACATGCATGTGTCCGCAGCAGGAGGAGGCAGGTTCAGCCATGCTCCCTGGCAGTCGGCTGGGGAAGAGGCATCTGTGGGGTCCGAGTCAGATGACGAGCCTCTGGATTTGGCCTCCCAACTCATAGTGAAGAGTGAGTAGAAGGGGGAGAACATCACACAGAGCTGTTGGAAGCCCTCACAGAGTGGCACACAAGTTGGAGGAGGGTGTCTGCCTGCTCTCTGATGAAGTGATCCCCACATGTGCTCGTATGGAGATCTCCATGGAAAGAATGGCAGGCGCCATAGAGACCCTAGTCCAGCAGAACACGGAGATGTGTGCATACCTGCACTCCATCCTGGTCGCCATGGGTGAGTTCCTGCTGTGGCAACGCGAGAGGGAAACTAGACACCTTAACGTCCCTCCAGGTGTTCCTTCCCCTCAAGAAGTCAGGCCAGGGCCCTCGGGCACCCGAATGGAAGAGGAGCAGCAGCTGGACACCCCTGGATCATCCACTCAGGAGTCTCAAAGGCTGTTCTCTCCCTCTGAGTCCCCTTTGCCTGTGACCCCCTCAACATCACCCCTTGCCATTGTAGAGAGAGCAGCTGGCCCACAGGAGGACAGCCAAAGCAAGCCGGGGCCCCCAAGGTCTCGGCTCTCCAGAGGGTCCACGCCAAAGTGATCAGAGGCAACAGGGCCAACCATTACACAGGCTGTCTCCACCCCTGCTGTGGATGTCAGGGCAGCATCTAGAAGAAGTGGTAGTTAAGAATTTCTGATCGCAAGTGGTTGCACTTTTGTCACTTTGTAATCTAAAAATATATTCACTTTCACTGAATAATGTTTAATTGTGTCTTTCAGCTTCATTTACAGGCTTTGCAAGTCTTCCCCTTGCTGGGGTTCACTCTCATTTGTCCATCTGAGCTGACCTGCATCTTCACCCACCCACTGATCCCACTCCCATGCAGCACCCATGCCCACCCAATATGAGTCCCCTTTCACTTTCGATATTAGAAGCATGGTGTTTGTTAAGTATGTCTTCAGCTCCCCAGTCCTTTCCTCTCCCCTAGTTGCCCATGCCCCTTTCCCCCATCACTGTTGACTCCCCTGGCTCACCTTCCACCTCCCCACCGTCACCATCATGCAGAACCCTTTTCTTTCCGGGATGTCCATGCGCAAGTGCACATTTCCTATCTTTCAGAAAACCCCAACTCCATCAGCATTGACCTCCTGACCTCCTCCTTCCCACCCCCAGGGTCCGTGTCTGCCTGCAGGACCCCACCAACTACCCTCACCCTCCCACCCTACCAGCTCACTCTGGCCTTTCTCATTTTCACCATTCCCTTTTACCATGCCCACCCTCATTTCACTTCCCAGGAGGCAGACATCGACTCCACTGACCCTTCCCTTGCACATTCAACTGGACATCTCCCCCCTTACTCCTTCCTCCACCCTTACTCCTTCCTCCCCTTGGACTCCTGCCCCCCCTCCAAACTCCTGCTCCTCTCTGAACTCCTGTCCCCCTCCGAATTCCTTCCCTTACACCTTCCTCCTCCCTCACACCTACCTCCTCAGTTACTGCATTCCTCGCCGTTACACCCTCCTGCCCCTGTACTCCTTCCCCCCCCAACCAACTTCACCCCCCGGTACACCTTCCTCTCCTAGTCAAAGCTAGACCTTTCTCTCCACCCTCTCGTTGACCATCCATAGTAGACTATGGCCAAGAAACTGATGTCCCAAAGCAGGCACCAGACTTCAACGGTGACCTTCCACCTTCCGTGAGCTGCATAGCGGCGCAGCAACGTCTATGATAATCTACCCAGCATGCGATGCGTGTGTTCCTCCAGGTTCTGGTAGCTGTAGGGCTTCAGTATCTTCTGCTCCTCCGATGTCCGCGATGTGAGCAAGGCTCTAATGGTAAGCCCCAACTTCTGCAGGTCACACTTGTCAAGATGTGTTCTGGGTCGGCGTGTTTTCCCGCCGACGTGCCCAGATGATCCAGCGTTGGGGGATGATTCCAGCAAGCTTACAATTGGGTGCAGTTGTATTAAATAATGTTCCCGACGTGTGGCGGCGGGAAAGGCAACCCACCATTGATGGGTGGAGTGGGCGATCGCAAACTGGTTTCACGATGGGATGAAACCAATTTTTGGCTGTCTTGCCATATTGCCCGCTCATGCCTGCCGCCAAAGGGGATGGAAAATTCCGGCCTATGCCTTCCCTCAGGCAATACATTCGAAAGAGGGAACCTGCCAGATGAGGATATAAGAATGTGAATTCATGCCCTATTGCTCTGTAGCACTGTCCAGAACCTCAGAGAATAGAAAAGTTCGCTAACTGGCTTCAGTGTACTGGATAGCATACAGTACATATGTAAAATTCTCCCACATGCTATTTTAACAAAACCGTTGACCTAGGAAACGATAACTTGTATTTAAACATATTTAAAAGATAGTGGGGGTTAATTACTTTGTTAAAATGGCTCAAATAGAAACATTGCATGAAAGTTTTAACCAGTAGAATTTTAACCCCAGAACATTCTCTTTGGTTAACCCCAGAACATTCTCTCTGAATAAACAAATAAAGAAGCTTGTCTGATTTGTGTTTTTATACGGAAGTATAACTGCAATCCTGAAAGAGTTAATTGAGTGTAAACTAGAAGATCGTGTCTTATTTCTAGGGAAATACAGTCGTGAGATAATCTTAAAGATCTGACAATTAGAAATGTGCATTACCTTCATACTAAAGTATGAGTTGATCCTATTTTTCCCCATATTCTTGCTCTGTTTCATAATGATCATGCTGAGATTTTACAAAATTAATGTCTTAAATTAGGCAATAGCATGTTGCTAGGCTGCAAGCGTGATACTGAAAGGATTAACTTATTAAGTGTTAAAAAAAATCTGTTACTATGGTGCATGTTACAAAAAGACATTTCAAAGGTTTGAACTGAACATATTGTGCAATGCTTGTTGCTAAGCTTCCAGATTCAAAAGGATATACTAGCACTTATAGTGCAGCTACAGTAAAATGTATTACATGTTGCCATGAAACAAGCAGGCAGGTAGACAGACTGATATATATATAACTAAAGCAAACGGATTGATAAGTAAATTTTCTATGGCAAGGGTATGAAGAGTTATGGGACCAAGGTGGGTAAATGGAGTTAAGATACAGATCGGTCATGATCTAATTGATTAGTGGAACAGACAATAGGGGTTGATGGGCCTGCTCTGTTTCTATACTTGTAAATATTTCTAGGAATTTCCGTTCTTTCTTAATCCCCGAAGCTCTGTGTTGGTCTGAATAGCCATGGAGTCATAAACAGGTCTGTCACCGTTGGAGTTGCCCAAGAGGTTCCTGACGTTCCAAACCCCAAACTTTATTTTGATGCATAGAAGATGCCTGCATGTGATAGTTCTGATGTGGGGAGGTCATTGCACACCAACTACATGGTCTTGACAGAGTGTGGCCTTGGTCCAATGGCAAAAGGGTTCCATGATGATTGAAGGCCAGGATCTGCAGTGAGACATTAGCACGGACTATGCACGCATATGCAGCTGCATTTGTAACCTGTGGCCAGTAGCAGACAGAAGCCGAAAAACCAGTTGAACCAATAGCCAGATATAGGCTCCACAGAAGGCTGAAGTCTCTCAGTAAATGTGTTGGAGAAAGGGAAGTAGACTGACATGAGATACTTTAAATGTCACAAAAGATCAGCAAGACAGAGAGAGAAATTGAGTGTTATGGTATAGCCAGTGTAGTCCAGAGCTAAAACATCTTCTTGATTTCAAGAGGAGTCAGGAATTTGAATCCAAGCTTGAAATGTTGTAGATATTCATTTTTCCAGACTTTTTCCACCAGTCACAGATCAAAAAAAATAGCAGCAGGTTCAGGACAGAAGCAGAGTCTTACACTTTTTCCAATGTAGTCTGGTACAGAAACATGGTCTAGATGTCCAGTGACGTCCAGGAATTTGAAGCCAGATTTGAGAGGAAATCTTCAAATGTCCTCAAAGCGTCCCTGAAGAGATCAAACATCCCTGCCAACCCTTGGCTTGTGACCGACCAAAATGGAAAAGACTTAAGTTTCGGGAAGGCATCCAATACATTGAGAGACTTCATCAGGAACACACAGAGGAAAAGTCGAGGAGTCAGAGAGAGCCCACAAAACTCCAAACACCTCATCTGCCTGACCCTTCAAGGACCATCTGACCCACATGTGGCAGAGTTTTCAGATTGCACATTGGAATTCTCAGCCATCTCCGAGCCCATCGAACTAGAGTTGAAGCTAGTCATCCTCGATGGTGGACTGTCAAAGGAGAGTCCTAACAGCATTGGAGGCCAATCAGCCCATTGAATGCACGCTGACTCTCTGTAGGGCAATCCAGTCAGTCCCATTCCCCCACTCTTTTTCCATAGTCCTGCAACTTTATTTCTCTCAAGTGCCCATCCAGTTTCTTTTTGAAATCATTCGTCATCTCCGCTTCCACCACCTTCACAAGCAATAGGTTCTAGGTCATTATCCTGCATTAAAAAGTTCTTATTCACATTCCCCCCACATCTCTTGCCCAGAACATTAATTCTGTGTCCTCTCATCCTTGTACAATCAGCTAATGGGAACAGCTTTTCTTTGTCTGCCTTATCCAAACCTGTCATAACCTTGTACACCTTGATCAAATCTCCCCTCAACCTCCTTTACTCCAAGAAGAATAATCCAGTTTCTCCACATTAACCTTGTAGCTAAAATCCCTCATTACTGGAACCATTCAATTAAATCTCCTCTGTACCTTCTCAAGGACCCTCACATCTTTCGTAAAGTGTGGTGACCAGAACTGGTTGCAATCCTCTAATTTTAGCCTAACTGGAGTTTTATAAAGTTTCAGCATAACTTTCATGTTTTTGTACTCAATACGTCTATTTATGAAATCTAAGATTCCACAGACTTTGCCAACTACTCTCTCATTGTGTCCTACCGACTTCAAAGATCCATGCACATGAACCCCCAGGATCCTCTGTCCCTGCACACCCTATGCCATTAGGTCTATACTGCCTCTTCCTATCCCTTCTGCCAAAATGCGTGATGTTTGTGTTGAATTCCATCTGACACTTGTGTGCCAATTCTGTCAGCCCATTTATGTCCTGTTGCAGTCAATTTTGTTGCCACACCTCGAAGTTTGGTATCATGGGCAAGCTTTGAAATTTTACCAAGCCGATACTGACCCTTCTATTCCATGAGCCCTTATTAAACAACCTTTTATGTGGTACTTTGTCAAATGTATTTTTTTAGAATCCATATAAGAAAACAGCCATTGCATTCCCCTCTTCCACCTTCTCATTACTTCATCAAAAAATTCAATTTGATTAGTCAGTTACATTCTGCCTTTTACAAATCCATGTTGCCTCTCCTTAATTAGTTGACACTTCTCCAAGTGCCTGTTCATTCTTTCCATGATTATTATTTCGAAAACCATACCCCAATTGATGGTAAACTGACTGGCCTGTAGTTACTAGAAATGTCCTTATTTCTTTCTTGAAAAGGGTGCCACATTTGGCAGCTTCAAATCCTCTGGTATCTGCCCCATATTTAGGGAAGTTTGGAAAATTATCGCAAACCCTTCAGCTATTTCCACCCCCACTTCTCTTAGCAACCAGGGATGCAAGCCATTCAAACATGACTTAGCCACTCGATGCAAAACCAGCATTTTCAGTGCATTCTACCTATCAATCTTCACTCCACTCATCACCTCTACCATCTCCACTTCTACCAATATTTTGTCAGCATCCTCTTCCTTAGTAAATACGATACAAAGTTAGCATTAAGTATTGTAGCCTTGCTCTGCGCCTCTATGTATAAGTCACCGTCTTTTATCCTTAATAGACCCCAACCTGCCTCTTTCTACTCGCTTGCTATTTACATAAAGATAGAATAATTTTTGGGTTCCCTTTGATGTTAATTGTCATTCTATTCTCATGTTCTCTCTTTGCCGGTCTTATTTTCCTCTTCACTTCTCCTCTCAACTTATTGCATTTGACCTGGTTCTTGCTTGAAGAATTTACCAGACATGCATAATATTCTCTATCTCTCCCATCAGCCAAGGACCCATGGTTTTGGTTCGCCTAGCTTTCCCTTTTGTTGGAATGTACCCAGCCTGTATCTGGAACGCCTCCTCCTTACAGATCACCGATTGTTCCATTACACTTTTTCTTATCAGTCTTTGGTTCCATTTTACATTTATTAGGCCTCCTTTCAACCCATTGAACTTTGTCCTCCTCCAATTTAAAAGTTCCACTTCCTTGCTCTTCTCCATTATTAATTTAAACCTTATTATAAAATGATCACTTTAACCTAAATGTTCTCACAAGACACTTAGTCCACATGACCCACCTCATTCCCCAGGATGAGATCCAGCAATGCCTCCTTCCTACTTGGAATGAGAACAAACTGATCAAGGAAGTTCTCCTGAATGTGTTTCAGAAATTCTTCCTCCTCCTTACCCTTTATTCTAAAATTATCTCAAACAATATTTATTTAACGGAAGGCTCCCAATATCACGCTCTATAGTTCAATTTCCTTGCAAATTTGCTCCTTGCTACTGACAGGGGAGAGATGATAGGCAGAGATCCCCCTTTTCCTTCACCAACCACTGACCAAAACAGTTTGTTTTTTAAAAAAGCTATTTTAACTCTTGAGTGCTTTAACTGTCAGGAACAGGCAAATAACAGACTTTTGTGAGTGTTAAAAAAGGAAGTTAAATATTTATTGTTCAACAGCCGAATATACGCAACTACATCCATGTTCACACTCACACAGATACACACACACTCAGGAAAAGATTGCGATTAGAAAAGTAGCATGCATTTATGTTTTAGGATTTCACAAGTTGTTTGTTACATTTGCTTTTCCACAGGGTGAAAACTCAAAACAATGCAGGCATGTAACCCACTGAAGAAAAGCTCTACCAGTTTAGAAGGATGGATTCCACAGTTGTTTTATGTTCGTAGTAGCAGATTTCTCTTATTATACTAGAGTCAAGGTGCAATATTAGACTCCTGGGTTGCATCCTCAGGGACAGAGTTCAAGGCCAACTCGAGTCTTTATCTACATGGGGCTTAAAAGCAGGTATTCTTAAGCAGAGTTTTGTTTTTATTCACTATGTGATCTGGGCATCATGGGATAGGCCAGCATTTATTGCCCATCCCTAATTGCCCTTGAGAAGGCGATTATGAGCTGCCTTCTTGAACCGCTGCAGTCCACCCATGTACTGTGGGTACACCCACAGTGTTCTTAGGGAGGGAGTTCCAGAATTTTGACCCAGCAACACTGAAGGGACAGCAATATATTTCCAAGTCAGGATGGTACGTGGCTTGGAGGGGAACTTCCAGGTGGTGGTTTCCTTGCATCTGCTGCCCTTGTCCTTCTAGATGGTAGTGGTCGTGGGTTTGGAAGGTGCTGTCTAAGAGGCCTTGGTGAATTTCTGCAGTGCATCTTATATATGGCACACACTTCTGCTATTGTGCGTCAGTGTTGGAGGGGATGAATGTTTGTGGATGGGATGCCAGTCAAGCGGGCTGCTTTGTCCTGGATAGTGTTAAGCTTCTTGCGTGATGTTGGAGCTGCACTCATCCAGGCAAGTGTATTCCATCACACTCCTGACTTGTGCCCTTTAGATGGTGGACAGGCTTTGAGGAGTCAGGAGGTGAGTTACTCGTCGCAGGATTCCTAGCCTCCGACCTGCTCTTGTAGCCACAGTATTTACTGACTAGTCCAGTTAAGTATCCGGTCAATGATAGCCCCCAGGATGTTGATAGTGGGGGAATTCAGTGATGGTAATGTCATTGAATGTCAAGAGGTGATGGTTAGATTCCCTCTTGTTGCAGATGGTCATTGCCTGGCACGTGTGGTGTGAGTATCACATGTCAGCCCAGACATGGATTTTGTCAGGGTCTTGCTGTATTTGGACATGGACTGCTTCTGTATCTGAGGAGTGGTGAATGGTGCTGAACATTGTGCAACCATCAGGAAACATCCTCACTTCTGACACTATGGTGGTAGGAAGGTCATTAATGAAGCAACTGAAGATGGTTGGGCCTAGGACGCTACGCTGAGGAACTCCTGCAGTGATGCCCTGGGACTGCAATGATTGATCTCCAACAACCACAACTATCTTTCTTTGTGCTTGGCATGACTCCAACCAGCAGAGAGTTGTCCCCCGATTCCCATTGACTCCAGGTTTGCTAGGGCTCCTCAATGCCACACTCAGTCAAATGCTGCCTTGGTGTCAAGAGCAATCACTCTCACCTCACCTCAGGAATTCAGCTCTTTTGTCCATGTTTGAACCAAGGCTGTAATGAGGTCAGGAGCTGAGTGATCCTGGCAGGACCCAAACTGAGCATCAGTGAGCAGGCTATTGCTAAGCAAGTGCCATTTGATAGCACTGTTGATAACCTCTTCCATCACTTTACTGGTGATCGAGAGTAGACTGATGGGGCGGTAATTGGCCAGGTTGGATTTGTCCTGCTTTTTGTGTACAGGACATACCTGGGCAATTTTCCACATTGTCAGGTAGATGCCAGTGTTATAGTTGTACTGGAACAGCTTGGCTAGGGGCGCAGCACGTTCTGGGGCACAAGTCTTCAGTACTGTTGACGGAATGTTGTCAGGCCCATAGCCTTTGCACTATCCAGTGCCTTCAGCCATTTCTTGATATCATGTGGAGTGAAGCAAGTTGGCTGAAGATTGGCATTTGTGATGCTAGGGACCTCCAGAGGAAGCTGAGATGGATCATCCACTCAGCACTTCTGGCTGAAGATTCTCGCAAATGCCAGGATCGCTTAGCGCTGTCTATCGCAAACTGCCTACGCTGTTTGGCACGCAAGTAGTCCTGTGTTTCTTCATTTATTTGCTTAACTGTTTCTGCCTGTTTGACTAGAATATGCCTTATTATAACACTTATCAGAAACCTTGCCTCTGTCTTTTCCCATTGTCTTCATAAATAGTTTCTGAGGCTTAGGCCATTGTCAGACAATGGAGACACTCATCCACATGCTATTTTGATAAAATAGAGATTTTCATACCCGTTGTTTCTGGATTTCAAGGTTGTCATTGAAGAGGCTGCAACGGTAATGTGAACTCAGTCTTTTTAAGGAGTTGGAGAAATGCAGCCATTGTCACAGGAAGGGTTGTTTGCATTTTAATGACTTCATCAAGACCTGTCCAAACATGATAATTAGCTCCATGTTCTTAAAGTTCCATGTGTATTGGCAAGGAAACAGGTCACCTGACCTCTCACCTCCATTTTGTTACAGGAAAGTGCCTGTTTCAGGTTTCTACTTCATAAGTTCATATTTATAGTTCATAAGTTCGTATTACATGAGTGTGACATCCTCTATCTCTTATTATTTGGATGCCTTTAGGATATCCCCAGTAGTTTGATCACATATTTCTTACTTCTCTACTCTAACCAAAAGGATTATGTCTTTGCAAGGCGTAAAATGACGCGGGGTGACGTCGGGCGTTTGTCTCAATGTCACTGCACGTCATTTAGACTTTCATTTGGGCAGGCGAACCCGTCGAACTGTCAAAGGCCTATTAAGGCTGTTTAACTAACAATTAAATTAATTAACGGAGCTGCCCGTCCAATCTTAAGGTTGGCAGGCAGGCAAAGAGCACAAGCGGCCTTCGCATTTTTCTTGGAACTTCATCCAGGGGTAGGATGAGGTTTCATGAATGATTTAAAATTTTCTCAAAAATTTTTATTGAAATTAATGCACATGTCCCAGCTCATGTGACAGTTTCACATGAGGGGACATGTCATAAAAATTTTTTCAACACTTTATTGAGCTGTTAAAACTTAAAACTAATCTCCCTGAGGCACGGAGATGCCGCAGGGAGATTTCTGTGCTCATTTGCGCTCATGCGTGAAAGAGCGCACTCCCAACTCAGGGAACCCCTCTACCCCCACCCGCACAGGGAGAGCACAATGCTTCCGGGTGCACATCACACTGGGTGAGCCTTAATTGACCCGCCCACGTAAATTGGCGGCCACCCCTGCACAACCCCCCCGATGGGGGGAAAGTTCTACCCATGAACTCTCTCCTCCATCCTCACCCTCTTTTTATCCCCTTCTTTCTACATTCAATTTTATTTTTTTATCCACTTGTTTTATTTTTATTCATTTTTCCGTAGTTTTATCCCCTTTTTTTATCACATTTTCTATCCTTTTTCTACCACCACCGCCCCTCCCCCCACCCCATTCCCTACGGGGCCATTGTTCTTTCACATAATGTTACCCTTATTCTGCTATAATCACACTCTGCTTTCTTACCTTTATGCTGTTATTAGCACCTTTTTTAGCACTAACCAATACCATTACCAATCCCTGTGTCCTTTAGTTCATGACATCTTTGTCAATCCCTCGTTTGTCCCCACCTATCGCTGGCCTTCTATCCAGCAAAGGATAGCATAAATTAAACAGTGTAAATTTCATCACATTTCCACTTCTCTCCAGCTCTGAAGAAGGGTCATACGGACTCGAAACATTAACTTTGTTTTTCTCTCTCCACAGGTGCTGTCAGACCTGCAGAGTTTTTCCACCATTTTCTGTTTTTGTTTCAGATTTCCAGCATCCCCAGTATTTTGCTTTTATCCAAATTGTCAAGCTCTTCAATGGCATAAAATGATCACAGTAGCAGTAACAAGAACAACAATTTACATTTATATAGTACTTTCGACTTAATGAAATAGCCAAAGCCACTTTACAGGAGCATTATAAAACAACGTATGACACTGAGCCACATAAGGGGATACTAGGTCAGATGATCAAAAACTTGGTCAAAGAGGTATGTCTTAAGAAATATCTTAAAGATGGAAAGTGAATAGAGAAGCAGAAAGATGTAAGGAGGGGATTCCGGAGCTTGGGGCATAGACAACTGAAGGCATGGTCACAATGGTACAGCAATCACGATTGGGAATGCACAAGAGGTCAGAATTAGAGGACTGCAGATATCTCAGACGGCTGTGGGTAGGAGGAGATCACAGAGGCAGGGAGAGGCAAAGGTTATGGAGGGATTTGTAAACAAGGGGCGGAATCATCCCAGATTTACACTAAGTGCGGTAGCGGGCGGGTAAAATCATGGCGGGTTTTCATGCTGTATCATCCCAAGCCCACTACATTATTTATACATTCCCGGGAAACACGCCGTTTCGATGGTCAGCGGGCTCTGTCATGAAGCTATTAATGTATATGATATTATTGGAAAATATTTCTCTTTTAAAATAGAGGCTTAGTCTGTGGGTGTGTCTCAATTGGATTAAAGCCAGCTGGTCTGGGTACTTTGATATGTACTAGTTTTGCTTTGTAAGAGAGATAGTGTGCATTGGCATTTTTTGAATAGCACATTCAAGAAGTGAGGTGAAAATGATACCTATCTAAAAGCTACCAAGCAATATGTTTATATTACTCATAAAATTGGCACTACGAAAGGGGTTTCATTGTTTAAAGGTGGAGTTCAAAGAGGTTGGTGAGACAATGAGAATTTGCATTCAATCAGTGGTGGTAGGTAAAACAAGACAATCATTTTGGGTGTGCAGACGAGAGACAATGTGAGATCAAAAAGTAGCTGTTAGCCTCCAACTGTCTCCACAGGAACCAAAGTAAAAAGAACCTCATTTTGAATTCATACAGTGAAAATGCTTTGCCTGGTGTTTGGTGAAGTCTATAGGTTGTTGTTGCATTAATGGAGATTAGTTTGGGAATTTGTTAAAAGTTATGATAATGGTGATTTGTAGCCATGTGTATATATATATTTAACCTGTGTAAATTAATAAAATGTTTCATTTAACTTAATGTAAAACCTCAAGAACTGGTGGGCTGATTCCTGAATTTAGAGTCGCATCTCAAACATAACAATTAAATTTAAAGGTTATGACAGTTATTTAAATTTTCTCTCTGGGATTTTTAAATAACTCCGCTTTACCAACTGCATCAGTCATAACAGCTCTCATTCACTCACCTGCCACCACCTCACTGCTTCAGTGAGCCATACTTAAAGTGCAACCGTGTGCACACACCTCAGTGCTTCCAGGCCACGACCACTGCAGGGAAGATGTCCATGAAAGGCAAGAAGACTGCAGCCCCTAGGTTTAACGGTGCATCACTGGAATGACTTTCAGATGTGGTGGCAGTCCACCGTCATGTCCTCTACCCCCTCTCTGGCCGCTGGATAGGCAGCAGCATTACCAACCAGGCTTTGAAGGCAGTGTCAGTGGTGATCAGCGCCAATGCCCTGCAAAAGAGGGCAGCCACCCGATGCCACTACGGGATGAATGGTCTCATCCGTTCCACCAGGGTAACTCACTCTTCTTATCATTCGCAACTCACACACTCACAAACCCATCACACATCCACAGGGATCTCACACCTCAAGGGACAACACCACTAACTCTCACACACACCCTCACATCTCCATCAGGCTCATATCCTCTCGAGCTCACATCCTCATTCCTGTCCATGGCACCATTCAACACACAAACATTCCATGCAGTGCCATGTGTCCTGCTCACACTCTCTCCACCTGTTTTCATGTAGGAGAAGCTGGCTTACAACAGCAGGGAGAGGTCCCAGACTGGGAGTGGAGTGGCTCACTTTAGGGCGCCCACTTACTTTGAGGAGTGTGTGCCATTGTGTTGACTGGTGAGGATATGGACCCTGCCTGCAGTGATGGTGAGGTCGGCGGCAAACACCCAACTGAGGATTCTGCATCACATCATTCCCTCCCTCAACGCAACTGTGGGTGCTCTCTCTCCTGCTTTTGACTATGCTGCCATGTTCTACCTATCTTTACTTTGGTTCACAGGGAGCTCTGCCAAGGGACCAACACCCTCAGCCAGCCAGTCCCTCAGCTCCATCCATGTCCTCATCTGCAGCCAAGAGGACTCATTCTCCATTGAAGAGGTGGAAATAAGGAGCCCAGAAGACCCATCACTGCAGAGGGAGCAGCCGGCCTATGAGTGATCCTGGAGGGAAAAGTGTGTGTGTGGCAGAGCTTTCGGAGCCCCGTGTAAGCACTCTCCCAAGCATTCAGATCCTTCACCTTTCACACTCATCTCAATGTCCTGAGCATTTTCAATGCTGCCTGCTGGGGTTCACATTCTGTTACCATTTGACCTGACCTGCATCTCCACCCACCCACTGATCACATTTCCATACAGCACATGATCTTGCCCACTATGACTCTCATTTTGCTTTTAATTTGGACAGCATGGTGCTAATTCGGTTTTGCTTTCACTCTCCATCCCCCAGTCACCCATTTCTTTCCCCCATCACAGTTGTGTCCGCCCGGCAACACACTCCACCCGCTGTCCGTTACCTACCAACCACAACCCTTTTCCTTCAGGGATGTCCAGATGAATGTGCACACTTCCTTCCTTCCCAAAATTTCCAGCCCTATCCACATTTACCTCCCCGACGTCCTCCTTCCCACCCACAGGGTCCATGTCTGTCTCCAGGTCCCCACCAACCACCCTTGCTGTCCCTTCTATCACTGCACTTGAACCCTCACCTTCCCACCATACCGCCTCACACGGCCCTCTGTAATTCTCACCCTTCCTCCATACCAAGTCCACCCCCAGTTCGCTCCCTAGAAGGCAGACTTGGACCTATCCAACCCCTCCTGTGCACGTTCACCTGCACATCCCCCTCCGCATCCCTTCCCCCTTCCACACCCCTAGCCCTGTTTGCATCCCTTTCCCCCTCCACACCCCTACTCCGGAACCCCTTCGCCCCTGGAAACCCTTCGTCCCTGGAATCCCTTACCCGCTCCCGAGTCCTCCCACTGCCCCCCCTCAGACTCTCTCCCCCTTAGTCCCTCCCCTTCCTCCACTCTTACCTATTCTGCCAACCTTAGTCCCTCTCCCCTCCTGATGTCTTCCTCCAGCCTTACCTTTTCTTCCAGCCTCATGTCTTCCCCTGCCTTACTCTTACCCTCTTCTTGACTCCTTCCTCCACTCTTACTTCTTCCTCCATGCTTACTCCCTCCTCTCTCCGCACTCCTTCCCTTGCATCTTCCACCCACCTTACACCTACCACCCCAGTTGCCGTCTTCTGCACCATTACCCCCTCATTCCCCCATTTTCCCTCCCCACCAACTCTCCTCCCCACCTCACCCCTCCCCGACACTTCTTCCTCTCCCAGCCAACATTAGCCCATCCTCTCCCACCCCTCGATCATCATCTGTTGTGAGCATCAATGGTGACTATCCAACTCCTGTGCGCTGCTTCACAGCACAGCCATGCCCATGAGAATTCACCCAGTATGTCATGGACATTACTCCAGTGTGCTATTGGTGTCGGGCCATAGCATTTTCTGCTCCTCAGATGTCCGCGATGTGAGCAAAGCCCTGACAGTAAGTCCCGACTTCTACACGTCATAGTAGTCAAGACGTGCTCTACACCGGTGTGTTTTCCCGCCAACGTGGGTGGATGATCCAGCAGTTTGGGGAGGATGATTCTGGTGGGCAGGCCTAATAATGATATGCTGATGTAATAGAATGAGATTCCCGAAGTCCGACAGTGGAGATTGCGGTCCACCATCGGCAGGCTGTGCAAATGATCGAGAACTACTTGCACACCATCGTGAAACTAATTGTGCCATATTGTCTGTTCACGCTGGCGGGCACGGAAAATCCCCCTGCCAAGGATGAAAATTTTAAAATCAAGACATTGCTTGACGAGGGGCCAATGTAGATCAGTGGGCACAGGGGTGATGGGGAATAGGACTATCAACATCCTGCGGGGTTACCATTGACCAGAAGCTGAACTGGACTAGCCATATAATACTGTGACTACAAGAGCAGGTCAGAGGCTAGGAATCCTGCAGTGAGTAACTCACCTCCTGACTCCCCAAAGCCTGTCCACCATCTACAAGGCACAAGTCTAGAGTGGGATGGAATACTCGCCACTTGCCTGGATGAGTGCAGCTCCAACAACACTCAAGAAGCTTGACACCCTCCAGGACAAAGCAGCCCAATTTATTGGCACCCCATCCATAAACATTCACTCCCTCCACCACTGAAGCACAGTGGCAGCAGTGTGTACCATCTACAAGATGCACTGCAGGAACTCAGCAAGGCTCCTTAAACAGCACCTTCCAAACCCACGACCACTACTATCTAGAAGGACAAGGGCAGTACACACATAGGAACACCACCACCTGCAAGTTCTCCTCCAAGCCACTCACCATCCTGTCTTGGAAATATATTGCTGTTTCTTCACTGTTGCTGGGTCAAAATTGTGGAACTCCCTTCCCAACAGCACTGTGGGTGTACCTACACCACATGGACTGCAGCGGTTCAAGAAAGCAGCTACCCACCACCTTCTCAAGAGCAACTAGGGATGGGCAATAAATGCCGCCCTAGCCAGCAAAGACCAGGTCCCATGAATGAATACAAAAAAGGGCCAGGTAAATGCACATTACAGCAATTGGCAAATTTTGAAGATCTATAAGGGTTGACCTTAATTTAAGACAGGCAGCAGGTGTTACTCGCCCACTCCCTGCCTGTCCTTGCCTACATGAGGCCCAAGCCATTTTGAGACCCAGGCCTTATATATAGCTTGCTTGCTTTGCAAGGGTGGTAAATTGGCTGGTTGTTACAATTGGGCCAGGGGACTTCAGAAAGGCTGGCAGCACACTGAGCTTTTTGTGGTCTCTGGAAGAACAGGAGTGCTTCTTCTAGCCCCACCACACAATAAAATCAAACATTTCTTGAATCATATTTTGAGCAACTCCCAACAGTCTCTTTAAGGGCCTCTGTGCAAATGAGAGCACATGTACACATACGCTCTGTTCATTCTCACTTTAGAACAGGAGTCCTAAGTTTGTTATAACATTCCTATTTGCATATTACAAGCTTCTTCCTGTACGGCCATGCTCAAGATAGAGGCAACTGGAGCATTAATTTTAAACACAGGGGAGTATAGTAACCCAAAACAATTGTTAGGCTCCTGCGCTGGATGAATTGAGTTAAAAATGAACAATAATCTTTAGTAATTACCATAGTTTAATAAAGGGCTGACCTACTTTAAAACTACAAGTGTTGCTAAAGTTTATTTCACCCTCTTGAAGACACAAAAAAATTTAAGTTTTTGAAATATCATTCCCCTTTACCCTTTTTTGGATGTCTCTCTTTGTCACCAGCCAGTACCCACACAATCACAAGAATGGACCGATAACCCTCTGATCCTTGCACTCGCCAAAGTTGCTTCACAAGTGGCTTTTAGGAGTTCAACAAAAACATATGAAATTAGAAAATCGCAGTCAGCCAATTAAACTCCTACTTTTCACACAAATGCACTATCATCAATTCTACCCTCTGCACTGAACACCTCCCCTGGTTTTTCTCTCCTCCCTCCTTGCTAGGGAGCACTTTAGCCCTGTTCATAGCTGAAAACTGTAAATAAAATTATATGGTTAGTCATAATTTTTAAACATTGCAGCATTTAAAAATAAGCAACAATTATACCAAAACTATACATTGGGGTAGGAGCAAGGCTGCTTAGATTATAAAGTGATAGCCAATAAATTTCATGGAAAACCATTTCCCTTCTTGCTTATTTGCAGTGAAATCATATTCGTGTGCATAAAGAACACATTTACAAACTTAATACTAATAGTGAGCAGAGGCAATCATCCCCACATGAAACTTCAGTATATCATTTCCTCCGTAATTAGTAACACCACCAGCAATGATCTGATCATCTGCATTACTATTAAAATCAATTGCGTGTGGTTAAGTTTTGAACACTGTTGTTTAAATTGCTAATGCGAAAGCCCCAGTGCACTGCATTCAGGGCACTAGGAAACAGATTCATGCCTTCAATTCCCTACACTGTATCTTCTCAATGTTAGGCAAGCCAATAAGTGGAGATTCCAGGCAGGGGAGAATCATTCAGGACTCTTGCGTATAGCTCTGATCATTTAAGAACAGATTTGGCAGAGACTTGTCTAACCTTGTTTTTGCGGTTGGTTGATCATTTACCTACAAGGGAAAAATAATACAAAATAATAGGCAAACATTGACAAGAGTCAGAAACCACCCAGCAGATCAGTTATCTACTGATGTTTAAAAGAAATGGACTACAGCGGTTCAAGAAGGTAGCTCACCACCACCTTCTCAAGGGCAACTAAGGATGGGCAATAAATGCTGGTCCAGCCAGCAAAGTCCACATCCCATGAATGAATAAAAAATTGCATATACCAACAATATACTGGACAAGTGTTAACTTAGCTTTGAATTGATGAATAGTTTAAACACATCAGGCAGAATTTTGCCGTCGGCGAGCAGGGGGCGGGGCCCACTCGCCAATGCGTAAGATGACACGAGATGATGTCAGGCGGAACTCCCGACCTCACCGTGCCCCATTTAAAGTTTCAGGAAAGCGGGGACGCAGCAAAATCAGCTGCAGGCCCGCAGACCTGTCAATGGCCAATTGAGGCCATTGACAGGATCATTAAAACAATTAAAGGACCTGCCCGTCCAACCTTAAGGTTGGCGGGCAGGCCAGGAGCCCCAGCGGCGAATAGAAAAAACATGAAACCTCATCCACCGGCGGGATGAGGTTTCATGCAGGGTTGGAAAAATTTTAATAAAGATATAATGTAAATTATAAACATGTCCCATCTCATTGTCACATGAGATGGGACATGTTAGGGAATTTTTTTTTTCTATTTTTAATATTTTTTAAATTGTCAGCGATATCCCTGAGGCAGCACTTTGCCTCAGGGAGATGTGCGCTCTTTCATGCGCACGCGCAAAAGAGCGCACTCTCGCTTTTGGGGAATCCACCCTGCCTGCACAGGGAGCGCATAGCGCTTCCCGCCGGATGTCACGCTGGGCGGGCCTTA
This sequence comes from Cetorhinus maximus, assembly GCF_964194155.1. Classification (NCBI taxonomy): domain Eukaryota; kingdom Metazoa; phylum Chordata; class Chondrichthyes; order Lamniformes; family Cetorhinidae; genus Cetorhinus; species Cetorhinus maximus. Next base: position 56,577,829 of record NC_135880.1, read on the forward strand.
ATTGGCCCGCCTGTGTAAAATGGCGGTGGGGCCTGCTTCTCCGGCGGGGATCGGCTCCCCGCCCGCCAGAGATTGTGTCGGTTGCGCCTGTCCGCCAGGCAGAAAATGCTGCCCATCTGGTACCAGGAATATTATTATTCAATTCAAAAATTTTGATCTTCACGTATCTTTTCTTATAATTTGGCCAAAAAGTTTCCTAAAAAAATTGGAGAGGGCTATGGGGGGAGGGGAATAATTAAACTTTAATGAAGGTACAGAATAATTGCATATAGGTAGCTAGCTGTGCATGACATCCAACCTTTCTTTTCATTCACTTCTAATTGTGGCCTTTTGTTAGAGTTCCTGTAAAAAGAATGTCTATCAAGGTAGGAGGGAAATGGCTGGGGACAGGGTATCCAAGGCCAAGGCTTCACAAGTGTAGAAACATTGCAGTAATATGCTGAAGGAGACCAGGCATACCAGACCACTGAATATTGAAAGTGCACGACAAAACACAGAGGCTGGGGAAGTTTTCAGTCCCAATTGTGGCCTGGAGCCCTGAAGAAGAGACAAATTCTTTGGAAACATTCACACTCTTTTTACAAAGGAGAACTTTTTCCTTTTGTTCTACGACCATTTCCATGACCACCCTACCACAGCCCTGACTCATTCCTCTTGTCTTTTGTGAGATGGGTGCTCAAGTGGTGCTGGCATGTGCCTGGCTATGCAGGTTGAGTCATTTTTCTCCTAGCTCTGTGTGCTTAGGTAGACAATTCACTGGGGTTCCCAGATGGATGCCTTTTAACACTTACATTGGTTATGTCATTCTTTGTTATTTTTTTTGACTCTTAACTATTTAGCATCAATAGTGTTGGATTATGGTTATGGATTATGGCCTCATTCTCATTGAAAACAGGTGTAAGCTTCCCACATCTCATTTCCAAATACTAAGGGCATCAGGGATAGAAGGCTTTCATCCCAGCACACTGCACTGATTACCATACCTGGGGCCACTTTTTGCTGAATTTGTTCCTTAATAGTAAACCAGTTCCCACAGCCACACATATAAATTGCAAGTCACAATTCCTTCTTGCAATGCTTTACCCATTTTATTCCATGCTGTAAATTATAATTTCATTCATCTTACTTATTCATGAGATTATTTAAATCTATTTCTGGTGGAGAAGATAGCCTCACACGGTGAACCATAAGCCCAGGTGCCATTGCCTCTCCAGTATTAAAAAGGGAAAGGAGCACAAAAACGAAATTACTTTTCATACATCTAAAGCAGAGAGCAGAGCAACTTCTTTTCACTTAAGGAAGAAAAAAAGAACTTGCATTTATATAGTGCTTTTCAGATTCTGAGAAAATCCTGAAATGCTTTAAATCCGTGGGGTGGAATTTTATGGCCCCGTCATGGTCCATTGATTTCAGCGACTGTAAAATCCCACCAGTGTAAAATCCCGCCCCATTATATACTTTTGAAATGTCATGATTATTGTTTTGTAAGCAAACTCAGTAGCCTATTAGCATATAGCGAGATCGGACAAACAATAATTTAGATAAATAACAAGTTCATCTGTTACAGTAGCCAACATATTGACCAAAACATCTGGAGAACTCCCTGCATCTCTTCAAATTAAAATGTATTAGTGAAACGGCTCATAAGCATTCCTCTCCTCCATGGAGTATTGCATAGCATGTACAGGTGTGCCATTGTATACCCCTTTTTATATTACAGCCCTGATTTCAATAGCACTGTACTAATTGAATCATAGGGAAAAATTTTCTCCCTGTCGGGCGGGCCGGTTGGGTGCGGGCACAGGGGGTGCGGAGCCGATCGCCGCCCACGATCAGCTGTGCGCCGCCACTTTACGTGGGTGGGCCAATTAAGGCCCACCCAGCATGACGCGTGCCCGGTAGCACTCAGTACTACCTTGCAGGCAGGGGGAGGAGGGAGAGTCGGGGCCTGCGCTCTTTCACACATGCGCGTGAAAGAGCACAGAAATCTCCCTGAGGCAGCTCCGTGCCTCAGGGAGATTAAATTGAATTTGACAGTTCAAAATAAAAAAAGTTAAAAATCATTTACACATGTCCCCTCATGTGACAGTGTCACATGAGCTGGGATATGTTTATCAAATGTTTACAAAATTTTTATTAATGCAATCAACCCTTCATGAAACCTCATTCCGCCCGTGGATGTGGTTTCATGAAAAATGCAAAGGCCTCCTGGGCTCTTCGCCTGCCCGCCAACCTTAACGTTGGACAGGCAGCCCTGACAATTACTTTAATTAGTTTTTTAATGGCCTTAACAGGCCTTTGACAGTTTGGTGGGCATGCAGCCGACTCTGGTGACCGCCTGCCAAACTAAAGATCGGAATGACGCACAGTGACATTTGGACGCAAGCCCAATGTCACCGCGCATCATTTTACGCGTCGGGGTGCGGGGCCCGCCCCAAACACCAAACCAAAGATCCCAACCGCAGATTCTTACAGTACTGAAGGTGGCAATTTGACCCACCGTGCTGGCACTTTGAAAGATCCATTCAATTAGGAATGTTTTCGGCTCCAGTGATACAAGATCTCTCTCCTCTAATTTATCATTTATGAGTGTGACTAACCTCTTGCTACCTGTGCCACCTCAGAATAAGATGGCACTATTGCTTCCATAGGAGTAGAGAACCACATCAAAAAATAATAAATACCAAACAGTCACAGCCAACAGTGCTAACTGCAGCATTTTCTGATCACAAAAATGCAAAGTGCTTCATATATCTATAAGGGTTGTTTCCAAATTGTTGACAGTCACAACTTTCCTCTATTGACTATGGTGCCATGGATGATCCACAATATTGATGATACAGTCACAGAATAATGTAAAACACTATTAAGTAGATGTAGCCATACAGTATAAATTGTGCATTACAATAATGTTTCCTTATTATGATAAATTCTCTACTGAACTTTGTATGTTGTGAGATGGCCTTTTGAATTTGAGACCTGAGAATATTTGATATTACCCATAAAAAGGCAATAAAAAGATTTTAAGAGCAGCTTCATTAGTGAAGTAATTTTAATATTTGTAGGTCCACAATACTTAGTATACTGAAGACATGTTGGGTGGAATCTTCTCAGTCTCACAGAGACAAGCTTGGAAGTGGGACTGCGAGCAAACTGTGAAAGGGTCAATTAAAGACCCACTTAGGGCCAAAGCACAGGTACCAAGAGGGTGGTCACAGCATTGAGTCAGGCACAAACTGGGGTGGGCTCCCATCCATGGTGATGGCACTAAGAACTGTGAGAGCTCTGAATTTTAAAACCGTAGGCAGATTTCCAAGAGTGCCTCCATTCTGAGGGACCCTTATGCTCTCCTCTCTGCCTCAGCAGGCTGGGCCAGATCTCCTGGTAGTATTGCCAACCATTGTGTGCTGCAGCCTCAGGAGTCCATCCGCCATCCTTAATGAAGGGTGAACACAGAGATGTCCTCTTAATTAGTTGTCTCAAGGAATATTTCCCCTATAGAGTACCTCCAACCATTGTGAGGCGAGAAGCAGGAAATGGCCTCAACGCCTAAAATTTTCAGAGTGCAGAAGATTATTCCATATATAATCATAAAGATGAATCACAAAACATAAGATGTAGGAGCAGAAGTAGGCCATTTGGCCTATTGAGTCTACTCTGCCATTCAATGAGATCATGGCTGATCTGATAATCCTCAACTCCACTTTCCTGCCTCTTCACCATAACCCTTGATTCCCTTACTGATTAAAAACCTGTCAGCCTTGAATATATTTAACAACCCAGCCTCTACAGCCCTCTGCAGTAAAGAATTCCACAGATTCACTACCCTTGGGAGAAAAAATTCCTCCTTATCCCTCTCTTAAATGGGAGACCTCTTACTCTGAGATTATGGCCTCTGGTCCTAGACTCTCCCAAAAGGGGAAACAACCTCTCAGCACCTACCCTGTCAAGCCCCCTAAGAATCTTATATGTTTCAATAAGGCCGCCTCTCATTCTTCTAAATTCTAATGAGTACAGGCCCAACCGACTCAACCTCTCCTCATAAGAAAATCCTTCCATACCAGGGATCAACCTAGCAAACCTTCTCTGGACTGCCTCCAATGCCAGTATATCTTTCCTTAGATAAGGGGACCAAAACTGTTCACTGTATTTAGGTGTGGTTTAACTAGTGGCTTGTATAGTTTTAGCAAGATTTCTCTATTTTTATACTCCCTTTCCTTTGCAATAAAGGCCAACATTCCATTTGCCTTTCCTATTACCTGCTGAACTTGTATGTTAGCTTTTTGTGATTCATGCACGAGGACTCCTATGTGCGGCATCTTTATCCAGTTAAATAATATTCAGCTTCTCTATTCTTCCTGCCAAAGTGCATAACCTCACATTTTCCCACAATATATTCCATCTGCCAAGTTTTTGCCCACTCACTTAACCTATCTATATCCCTATCTATATCCCTCTGTAGACTCTTTGTGCCATCCTCACCACTTGCCTTCCCAGCTGTGTTTATGTCATCCACAAATTTGGCAATAGTACATTCATTTCCCTCATCCAAGTCATTAATATCTATTGTAAATAATTGTGGCCCCAACACTGATCCCTGTGGCACTCCATTACAGCTTGCCATCCTGAAAATGCCCCATTTATCCCAACTCTCTGTCTTCTAATAGTTAGCCAATCTTCTGTCCATGATAATATACCACCCCCAACACCATGTGCTCTTAACTTATTAAGTAGCCTTATCTGCGATACCTTATCAACTGCCTTTTAGAAATCCAAATATACTACATCTACTGGTTCACATTTATCTATCCTGCTTGTCACCTCCTCAAAGAATGCTAATAAATTTGTCAGGCATGATTTCCCCTTCATGAAGCCAGACTGACTCTGCTGGATTATATTATGCATTTCTAAATGTTCTGCTATTACATCCTTTGTGATAGGCTCTAACATTTTCCCAATGACGGATGTTAAGCTGCTAGCCTTTGGTTACCGCTTTTTGTCTCCCTCCCTTTTTGAATAAGGGCGTAATATTGGTAGTTTTCCAATCTTCTGGGACTTTTCCAGAATCTAAGGATTCTTGGAAGATTACTATCAGTGCATCCACTATCTGTGTAGCTATTTCTTTTAATATCCTCGGATGCAACACATCAGGTCCACGGGATTATTGGCCTTTAGCCCCATTAGCCTCCCTAGTACTTTTTCTCCAGTGACAGTTATTGTATTTACTTCTTCCACCCCTTTTTCTCCTTGATTGTTATGTATTTTTGGAATGCTATTCATGTCTTCTACCCTGAAGACTGATGCAAAGTATTTATTCAACTCCTCTGTTATTTCCTGGTTCCCCATTATTATTTTCCCAGCCTCGTTCTCCAAGGGGCCTATGTTCACTTTGGGGTTCTCTCTTCCTTTTTATATATTTAAAGAAGCTCTTGCTGTCCGTTTTTATATTACTTGCTAGTTTACCCTCAAAGTTTATTTTCTCCCTCTTTCTTATTTTTTTGGTCATCTTTTGTTGGTTTTTAAAACTTCCCCAATCCTCTGGCTTACCACTAATCTTTGCCACATTGTATGTTTTTTCTTTCATTTTGATACCCTCTTTAACTTCCTTGGTTAGCCATGGTAGGTTTATCACCTTCCTAGAACCCTTCTTCCTCACTGGGATATATCTTTGTTGCGAGTCATAAACTATTTTCTTAAACATCTGCCATTGTTCATCAACCGTCTTTTCTGCTAAACTCCTTTCCCAGTCCACTCCAGCCAACTCTGCCCTCATTCCTTTGTAATTACCCTTATTTGGGTTTAGCACAGTTGTTTCCTCCCCAAGTTTATCACTCTCAAACTGAATGCTAAATTCAGCCATGTTATGGTCACTGTTTCCTAGGGGATCTTTTACTGTGAGACCATTTATTAAAACTGCCTCATTACACATTACCAGATCCAAAATATCCTGATCCCTGTTTGGATTCACAACATATTGTTCTAGGAAACTGTCCCAAATATACTCTATGAAGTCTTGCTTGTGGCTACCTCTGCCAATTTCATTTTCCCAGTCTACATGAAGATTAAAGTCACCCATGATTAATGTACTGCCTTTTTTACATGCCCTAATTATCTCCTGATTTATTCTCTGTCCAACAGTATAGCTACTGATAGGGGGCCTATAGACTACTCCCACCAGTGTCTTCTTCCCCTTGTTATTTATTATCTCCACCCATATGGATTCTACATCTTCGGATCCAAGACCATTTCTTGCTACTGTACTTATTCCATCTCGTACTAACAAAGCTACCCCACCACCCTTTCCTTCCTGCCTGTCCTTTCAAAAAGTTACATACCCCTGAATATTTAGTTCCCAGCTTTGATCTCCTTATAACCATGGGGAGAATTTTCTCCATGTCGGGTGGGCCAGTCGGGAACGGACGCAGGTGGGCGCAGAGACGATCGCCGCCCGTGATCGGCTCTGCGCTGCCATTTTACATGGGCGGGCCAATTAAGGCCCGCCCAGCATGACGTGCACTCAGTGTGCTGATGAGGGGAGGAGGGAGAGTCAGGGCCTGCGCTCTTTTGCGCATGTGCACGAAAGAGCGCAGAAATCTCCCTGATGCATGGGGCTGATGGGAGATTAAGTGTATATTGAAATTTTTCAATAAAGAAAGACAAAAATTATTTAGATATGTCCCCTCATGTGACAGTGTCACATGAGCTGGGACATGTTTGTCAATTTAGCAAAATTAATTTATTGATTTCATTAAACCTTCAGGAAACATCATCCCGCCCGTGGATGAGGTTTCCTGAAAAACGCAATGGCCTCTTGGGCTCTTCGCCTGCCCACCAACTTTAAGGTTCGACAGGCAGCGCTGCTAATTAGCTGAATTAGTTTCCTAATGGCCCTTAATAGGCCTTTGACAGTTCGGCAGGCGCGCAGCCGCCTCCGGTGTGCGCCCGCCGAACGAAAGGTCTAAATAAAGCCCGACGCCATCGCGCATCATTTGCGCGTCAGCATGTCGGACCCGCCCCCACATGCCAACGTCAAAATTTTGGCCCATGCCTCAGCAATGGCTGTAAGATCATACCCATTAAACTCTATTTGTGCCGTTAATTCATTTATTTTGTTCCCAATACTACATGCATTTAAGTAAAGAGCTATTAATTTTGCCTTTTTACCATTTTTTCCCCCTGTGACCCTATTTCCTGCTGTTTTTTTATGTTTGTATGCTTTGTCCCTTTCTGTCACACTCTGGATATCATTACCTAAATAGCTGCCCTGCAATACTGCCATATCTTTTTGCTTTGTAAGCATAAGTACCTCCTCTCCAGAATCCCCCCCCCACTTTATTTATTTTAATGCTCTCTCTACATCCCCAGTTGTTCAATTCGCCAGGACACTGGGCCCAGCATGGTTCAAGTGAAGCCCGTCCCACCAGAGCAGCTCCCTTCTACCCCAGTACTGGTGTCAGTGCCCCATGAACTGAAACCCATTCCTCCCAGACCAATCTTTGAGCCGCGCGTTTAACTCCTTGACTTTATTTACCCTATTCCAGTTTGCCTGTGGCTCAGGTAGTAATCCCGAGAATATTACCTTGGAGGTTCTGCATTTTAATTTAGCTCCTAACTGTTCAAATTCTTTCAGCAGAACCCCCTTTCTAGTCCTATCAATGCCATTGGTACCAACATGGACGACGACAACTGGACCCCTCCCCTCCCAGCCCTGAGGCGATGTCCTTAACCCTGCCACAGGGCAGGCAATACAGCCTTCGGGACTCACGGCTGCAGAGAGCAATATCTATCCCCCTAACTCTACTGTCCCCTACCACTACTATGTCCCTATTTCTTCCCCCGACTTGAATTGCTTCCTGTATCACGGTGCAGTTTGCTCATCCTGCCTGAATTCCCCGCTCCCGTCCACACAACTTGCAAGAGCCTCGTAACTATTGGACAGTTGCAGGGGCCAAGGCTCCTCTAATGCTACCCGCTGGGTCCCGATACCTGCCTCACCTGCAGTCACGCCTCCTGTCCCTGATCACAGACCAAATTTGAATTACCTAATCTGAGGGATGTGACCATCTCCTGGGGCAAAGTGTCCAGGTAACCTTCCCTGATGTAGCGTAATGTCTGCAGCTTGGACTCCAGCTCCTCAACTCAGATCCGAAGTTCCTCAAGCTGCAAACACTTACTACAGGTGTGTTCTCTCTGGATCATCTTGGTGTCCAGCAGAACCCACATGCTGCTGCAGCAACACAACACCCGTCTTGCCTTCGCTATTGTATTTTATTTAACTTGTTAATTAATTACTCTAGTATCTCTGCTCTTTACACTTGAAAAATGCCCTGCTCCTTACACTTTACAGCAATTATATTTTTATAGCAGTATTGATCCTATGCTTAACAAGCTATTTTTAAGAACAAGAGAAAAAAAATTAGAGACCTAAACGCAAACTAAAGACCTTACTTTTACTTTAAAGCCTAGAAATATTCACCAATCCCACTCACCAATCAGCTGGTTTCCAAGCTCTTTTCCCTCTTGCGCTCTTTAATGGTCTCTCGTCACTCATTCTCTGCGCTCTTTAATGGCCTCTCGCCTCTCTCTCCGCGCTCTTTAATGGTTCTCACCTCTCTCTCTCTCCGCGCTCTTTAATGACACCATGCGTCTCTCTCCGTGTTCTTTAATTCACTCAGCCAGGGCCAATTGTGTTCAAGGAACTGCAGGCAATCCTTTCTGACTTAAGATTAACTTGGTCATGTCTATGATGGAAAGAATATTCTTTTGGAATTTGAGCTGATCTGAGCTAGCTACTGACTGAAAAGCAACCAAAAGTTGCTTTTGTAGTCATTCAAGGCCAAAGCTTTGAGTCAGACACAAAAAAATGTGGCTCAGTAAAGAGAGTGGGGAGTGTAGGATAGATTCATAGCTTTCTGTTGTGATAATGCATGATTGCCTTGTTAAATGTAACACAAAAACAGCATAGAATATGGTATTAAAATTATGCTCTTTGACACAGAGTGATGCAGTAGGCAAGAAGCTCAGATCCAACCTACTTGCATAAATAATATTGCTTCTCTGCCACAAATAGAAGAAAATACTACATCAGAATGTTAGGCATTTGAAAATCTAAGGTATAAAGCTATATCTTTACTGCAAGCTTATGTACACTCTTAAAGTGTAAATTTAACAGCAAATTCCCAAACCCTCCTCTGTTTGTTCCTATGGAAACCTGTTCTCTTAATTGTTACCTGCCTCACAAAAGTTTACAAAGTTGTACATAATACATTGACATTTACACCCATATATGAGGGCATTAGTACATCAGCTATTGCGTATGTATGAATTACTTCATAAAGTACATTTTCTTTCAACTCTTTTCGGCGAAAACCACTTTAGAAAACATCAATGTGAAGCAGACTTCATCTGCTCCAACACAGGCATAAAGAAACATCATGGCTTAAGGCACAGGCTATGATAAAAGCTGTCTTTATGCACTTACTCCACATTTTACATATAATTTCGACACTGGATTAATGCCCCTTAATGTTCATTCTTACAAGTACTATTCTGTCTACTGTTCAGAAAACTAATGGCAGGACTGGAACTAATCTTAACATCTTACTATGATTTACATGCTTCACATGGTCAATATAAAGTTCCTAGTCTGCTTTAAAATTATCAGCACCAAACTAAAAATAAAATTATGAATATTGGCAATCTGAAATAAAAGGACCAAAAGGGCTGCAGTGGTTAGTTAGTGTCTGAAAGAGAAAAGCAGGTTAATATTTTCCATCCAAAATGTTTGCCTGTCTTTTTATTTTCAGGTGCTGGCTGACTTGTTCTGTATTCTCTGCTATAAACATAAAACATCATTACACTAATAATTAAATTATGTTTTCTACACTTGCATATTTTTATGGATTGTTCCAAATAAGTGAGTTCAAAATTGTGGGAAAATAGTTTATGACCTTAATTTGAGCATGATATATGATGTGTAACTAAAATAACCTTCATGCTGGAGGGGGGTAAAACTATGCACTTACTTCAGTGTCACCTCACTCAGTGCCCATAGTAATACAGTTGAAACCTCAAGTTCATGGGAATGGCCAGTGCTAACAATTCCTGAACTGTTTCCCACAGCCGACTGACAGCTGTGATCCTGTAACCCTGCTCCAATTTTCAAGCTGATTCAGCAGTAAATTTATGGCACTTCCTCCACACCGGCTCAGGGCATTCATCACTGAGGCAGGGAATGGAAAGATGCGTGCACTGCCCGTCACTGCAATGCAGCCCCAAGAGCTTGGAGATGGCATAAGAAAACAAGAGCTACTGGGAATTAAGCATTTAAGAAAAATATGGTGCCACGTAAGAGACTCTCCCTGTTGATTTTATCTGTGTAATTCTCTGCAATCATAGGCCAAGTCTCCTTAGCAATCAATTTTATTTGTGGCTTGTATTGCACGAACAAATCATTAAAATATAATTTAAAAAGGTACGTAATATATAAGGAAATTATATTACCAAGTTGATCAAAATTTCAAAATGAAAAATAAGGAACATTCCTTGGTGATATTTTATGAAGAATTTGTGCCAATCAAGATGAAAGAAAACACAAATGGGAATGGGTTTCTTTTTGCCTTTACTCCAGACAGATGGCAGGCCTCAGTCTGTCAGACTAGCCAGTCTAGGAAATGGGTTGGCTTTGAAGGAACCAACTGAATTCAGAACCAAACACTGAATTCACACAAACTAATGTGATCTTTACTGCTTCAGAAAAATCAGAATTTTCACCAACTCAAATTGGAACTCAGGTAACATGGTCCTGCAAGAAAAATGATGTGGTGCCCACATAGTGGAATTTTGGCAGCCACATGGGCCATGCCTCAACCTCAGTTTAGTGGGTCACTTTGCCGCCATTTTCTACTTTCCACTGCTGAGAGTAGGCGGTGTGGTTCCATGAGAGCTGGAAATCCTCATTCAGGTGGCCACTCATTGTAAAACCTAGACAGTGAGTGCTGCCAAAAGGATTAAGAAGAAAAGAGAAGCTTATGGCAGATATGGATGGATCAATACGGCTGAGTCCCTAGGGGAGTATAATAAGTGCAGGGGGGGGAACTTAAAAAGGAAATTAGGAAAGCTAAGAGAGTGCATGAGAAAGCATTGGTGGGTAGAATAAAGGAAAACCCAAAGGGGTTTTTTAAATGTATAAAGAGCAAGAGAATAACTAGGGAAAGAGTAGGGCCTATTAGGGACCATAGAGGTAATCTGTGTGTGGACCTGGAAGACATGGCTACAGTTGTCAATGAATACTTTACATCAGCCTTCACAATGGAAAAGGACAATAGACAATATAGGATATAGATATCAGGGTGGAGGACTGTGAAATATTAGAGGAAATTAACATAGAGAGAGAGGAGGTACTAGTGGGTTAGCGGCCTTAAAAGTGGATAAATCTGCAGGCCCAAATGAGATGTATCCCAGGCTGTTGAGGGAGGCAAGGGAAGAGATATCAGGGGCCCTGGCAGTAACTTTCAAATCCTCTCTGGCCACAGGTGAGGTGCCAGGGGACTGGAGGACTGCCAATGTTGTCCAATTATGAAAAAAAAGGAGGAAGGTATAGACCAGGAAATTACAGACCAGTCAGTCTAACCTCGGTGGTGAGGAGGTTACTAGAAAGAATTCTGAGGGACAGAATATATCTGCACTTGGAGAGACAGAGATTAATCAGGGATAGTCAACATGGATTTGTTAAGGGAAGGTCGTGTTTGACAAATTTGAGCAAATTCTTTGAGGAGGTAACCAGGAGTGTTGATGAGGGTAATGCATTTGATGTAGTCTATGTGGACTTCAGCAAGGCTTCTGATAAGGTCCCTCATGGCAGACTGGTCAAGAAAGTAAAAGCCCATGGGATCCAAGGCAAAGTGGCACGTTGGAGCTAAAATTGGCTGAGGCAGGAAGCAGAGGGTGATGGTAGAGGGATGTTTCTGTGACTGGAAGTCTGTATCCAGTGGTGTTCCGCAGGACTCAGTGCTGGGGCCCTTGCTGTTTGTGATGTAGATAAATGATTTGGACTTAAATGTAGGGGTATGATCAAGAAGTTCACGGATGACACAAAAATTGGTAGAGTTATAAATAGTGAGGAGGATAGCCGTAAACTGAAGGAGGATATCAATGGACTGATCAGGTGGGCAGAGCAGTGGCAAATGGAATTCAACCCAGAAAAGTATGAGGCAATACACTTGGGGAGAGCTAACAAGGCAAGGGATTACACTATGAATGGTAGGACCCTGGAAAGTGCTAAAGATCAGAGGGACTTTGGTGTGTATATCCACAGATCCCTGAAGGTAGCAAGGCAGATAGATAAGGTGGTTAAGAAGACATATGGGATACTTGCCTATATTAGCCGAGGCATAGAATACAAGAGCAGGGAGGTTATGCTGGAACTGTATAAAATGCTGGTTAGGCCACAACTGAGGTACTGCTTGCAGTTCTGGTCACCACATTATGGGAAGGATGTGATTGCACTGGAGAGGGTGCAGAGGAGATTTACCAGGATGCTGCCTGGGCTGGAGGGTCTGAGCTATGAGGAAAGATTGGATAAGCTGGGGACGTTTTCCTTGAAGCAGTGAAATTTGAGAGGGGTATAAGATTATGAGGGCCATAGATAGGGTGGATAGGAAGGCACTTTTTCCATTAGTAGAGGGTCGATAACCAAGGGGCATAGATTTAGGCTAAGAGGTAGAAGGCTAAGAGGGGAGTTGTGGAGAAATATTTTCACTCAGAGGGTGGTGGAAGTCTGGAACTCACTGCCTGAAAGGGTGGTTGAGTCAGAAACTCTTGTAACATTTAAGAAGTATTTAGATATTCACTTGCATTGCCATAGCTTCCAGGGCTATGGGCCAAACACTGGAAAATGGGATTAGTGGAGTCAGGTCTTTGTTGGCTGGCGCGCACACAATAGGCCGAATGGCCTCCTTCTGTGCTGTAAACGTTCGTGAGTCTATGAGTCAAACTGTTCCATCATGGGGCGAGAGGCATGTTGGGGAAATGTGATAAAGGCTGAGCATGGAATCCTAGGCCTGGGGACACAACACAAAGATAGAACCTTTAATACTATTCCAGCTGAGACTAGGGCAACCAGGTGATTTATTTAATATTCATCATCAAACAAGAATCATGCTACAAAAAAGAAGTTTTCAACTCTGTGGCCTGAATTTTTCCCGCATTGGGCGGCTTGGTGAGAGCGGGTAGGGGCGGTCACAGAGCTGGTCGCCGCCCGCAATCAGCTCCGTGCCACCATTTTACACGGGCGGGCCAATCAAGGCCCGGTCAGCATAAGGCGCGAGAGGTAGCGCTCAGCTACCTCAGCGGGCAGGGGGAGGAGGGAGAGTCAGGGCCAGCGTGCTTTCGGTCATGCATGCAAAAGAACGCTTCAATCTCCCTAAAGCACAGACCTCAATCAACAAATAGAAAAAAAATTTAGTTAAACATGTCTCCTAATATGACTGTGTCACATGAGACGGGACACGTTTATATGTTTCAGAAATGTTTTAATTTAATTCATAAAAGCTTCAGGAAACCTCATCCCGCTCATGGATGAGGTTTCCTAAAAAACTTAAAGGCTGCTTGGCCTTCTCGCCTGCCCGCCAACCATAAGTTTGGACAGGCAGCGTAAAGTTGCCCTTAATTACTTCCTTAATAGGCCTTTTAAATATCGTCGGGTGCGCAGCCGACTCCAGTGTGCGCCCGCCGAACGAAACATCGCGATGACGTTGGGATGCATGACCGATGTCATTTTATGCGCCAGCGTGTCGGGTCCAACCCCGCATGCCAACTGAAAAATCCTGGCCTCTGTTTCAGATTTAAATGTTCTTGACCTGTGATAGTCTGCACCCAAATCCATGTGAATTCCAATAACTTTAGGCAGCACCTCTTCAAGAAATATTAGTGTGTGCTCCACGCACTGTCTTGCAATATTTCAAAGTATTGTTTCAATCATCTATTTTTAAATTAATTCTTGCAATGTGGGTGTTGCTGGCAAGGCCAGCTTTTACTGAGCATCCCTGGTGCTCTTGAGAAGGTGGTGGTGAGCCTTCTTCTTGAACAGCTGCAGCTCATGTGGTGAAGATTCTCCCATAGTGCTGTTAAGTAGGGAGTTCAAAGATCCAGCGTTAAGCTCTCATGACCTGAATAAATATCAACTTGCGCATTGCAATGCATTTCCAATACATTTTCATTTCAGCTTTCTAACATGTTGAAGGAAGACTCATTCACTGTCTAGGGCACAAGAAATGAAGGTGAAAGAATTAAGCCATAAGGGTAGGTTCATGGCCAGCTTGCACAGCATATGAATAAAATCTTTGTTCTGTTCTTTACAATTGCAATATGGCAGTGCCACAATTATGGTGAACAGAGAAAGCATCCTCGTTATAATGTAGCCTACTTGTGGTCAAGAATTTAGCTCTTTGTGCCTCAGTTCCTGTTTAAGATCGACTCCACAATGTGGCATCTTCATTTATTATTGCCTTGACCCGTCTGAGTTATATTGCTCAAAATTACAGCCTGCTTCTCAGTCACACAAATATTGCAGTACACAGAGTATCCGCATTGCAATTTTTACTGCCATAAGTAGTTTGAAAGAGAAGTTCAAATATTGCACTAATTAAATCCAGGTATGTCATTTTATTATATTTTTGAAATAGGAGGTAGATTTTTCAAAAATTTATTCTCAAGTTGTGTACTTTGCTGGCAAGGCCAATGTTTATTGCCTATCATAAGTTGTTGTGAGAAAGTGTAAACGGACCAAAGACTTGAACCACAGAAAGCAGTTTGCCATCTCTAAGTAGTTCCATCGAGTATTGTAGTGGCTTGGGCACATGTCACATGTACTTCAGCACATGCCTTCCCACAGCTAAATTTGTCGTCATTGCCCTTGTTTTATACCTGTGAAATGGGCACAAAAATAGTGAACTTCTATTCTATTTTCTTCAAATTATTTCTCTAATTCTTTCAAGCTGTGCTTAAAAAAACAAGAAAAGGGAAGGCAAAACTAAGAAATATTGAAATGATTGAGAAATTTTTTAAGGAACAAAGGATAGAAAAGGTAACAATTGATGGGAGAGATGTATTAGATATGATGAATAATATCACATGATGCAAACTATGTGACCAAAAATTGTTGTACCCACGTCTGTTTTCTCTGTGAAAAATGGAAGCAAACATAACTAATTCACGGGGCTATGTATGCACCCCAAAGATACCTGAAAAACATCTAAAGCGTTATTGACCTTGGTTTGACCTGCGGAGCTGTTGCCTAAAACAAGTGCCTTACTGACAGACCTAAGACCTGTTTTTGGACCCCTTTGAGTGGAGCAAATTGTGAGGCCTGCCCTGCTCAGGTTATTCTGGAATCAATGTAGCCTAGAAACCAATCCCAACAGAAAGACAAGTTTTAATTTTTTTAATTAAATTCACATGGAGCCAGGAGAAGCATGCTGATTGTTGGCTGCTGCCAATTCCAATTAGTCCCCCTTCCACTGTCCTCTTCCACTCGTGGAATATACCTGAGGCTCGCTGCCCGAGAGGCAATCGGGTGGAAACTCATGCAAATGCATATAAGATTTTGGCAGGTGGTGGCAGCTCACCTACATTATTGAAATGAGGCTCGATGTTCAATTTTAAGCTAGCGTTGGGCCTATGATTTGGTGTGTGCTGCCTACAGAGTTCTGATTCTGGCCCAAAATCAGGCTCTGTTGGCATTTGGCTCCATTGCATAGTTCTGTGTTCACTGACAGCTGAGCTGAAACTGTCATGAATTCATTTTTTTAACTAAGGAACTCCTCCCAGGTCTCCCATGATTTCTCAGATTGAAATGTTATCCTTAGATGGGAAAGGGTTAACAGCTGAGGGAAGATTTTTTGTCCTTTGTGCTTCAAGGGCTCAATTCGCAGAAGTGAATTGACAATGTTCGAATCAACCGCACAATTTCCCAATCTGCTTGGTTGAGCTAAAACTATAAGTTGGTTGATGTGTGTTTAAAAATGTATATTGCAAAATACTACACAAAGCAATCCAGAGCTATCAAAAAGATTTGAACTATTCTTTGTGAAAAGAAGATCATGAGCTTTGTTAAATCAGTGGTGATGCAATAAGTGATTTAATTTATAGAATTGCAGAATGTAATACAATACCGTCACTTCTAGTTACAATTTTGTTTTATTATAAAACATTAGTTTCAAATATGAATTGAAAAATAGATTAACCCATTACATTTTTGGTGATAAAAGCAAAATACTGCGGATGCTGGAAATCTGAAATAAAAACAGAAAATGCTGGAAAAACTCAGCAGGTCTGACAGCGTCTGTGGAGAGAGAAACTGAGCTAATGTTTCGAGTCCGTATGACCGTTCTTTGAAGAAGGGTCATAGGAACTGGAAACGTTAACTCTGTTTCTCTCTCCACAGATACTGTCAGGCCTGCTGAGCTTTTCCAGCATTTACATTTTTGGTGATGTTTGCGATAGAACAATTTGTTTCCATTTATATTCTGGCAGGAAACCAAAGTAGAACTGAGGTTCAAACATAAAGTGGGATTAAAACATGATAAACAAACTGCATCAGGGTATGGGGGCAGGGTGGTGGGTGGTTGGGGGCAGGGTGGTGGGTGTTTGGGGGCAGGGTGGTGGGTGTTTGGGGGCAGGGTGGTGGTGGCGGCGGGGTGGGGGGTGGGGGGGGGACAAAAAAATTACTCTGCTCGCTGTGTGTCAAAATCATGCAATGCCACCATATATTGACCAAAGTAATTCTTTCCTCACAGAAGGCAGAGGAGCTCCAATGCAAATGACCGTCTCTTTATGTTTTCCTCAAACTAATTAAGACAGCCAGCTGGTTAGGAGAAATCCTTGTTCTAATCGGTATCTCTGGATCCCAGAGAAACCTCGTTAGTTTTTAAGCTTGTCAATTGTTTTATATTTTAAATTAAAGCAGGATCCTTGTTAATCTTCAATGAATCTTGTTAATATAATGAATCAATCAGGATTGAATGCAACCAATATGTTGGGTATGTTGAGTTTAATCAGAATTTAAGACAGTTATATCACCCCAGTTACACAGCAAAACCACACGACAATGATAATTAACAAGTACTGTTCCAGGTTGGGCAAGACCACTGACATGCACAAACAGTTCTTCTCTTGGTTTCTTTTTTCTCTTTTTGTCTTGGTGCCTTGCTTCTTTGGGTTGTCTTGCGAACTACCCAAAAGCGTTAGACTGAAGTCAGCATGGATCCACCCTCGAGAAACCCCCTCTCCACCACCTACTGCAATGGCTTCCTTCAAAAACTTATCCTTTATACCCTTTTTCAGGGGTGTACCTGGGTGTTAAATTGACAGGACTATAAGTTCTTCTTAATATGAAGTGTGTTGAATTCTCTGCTGTTACGATATAGAATCACAGAATGGTTTTCTATAGCGCATGTCCTTACATCATCTTCAGGGCTGCTTTCCTCATCTCTTCTCATACTCTTTCTCATGATCAATTTTGTAACCCCCTTGTAACATACCATCTCCAGCCTTCAAACCTAATCAGTCAGTAACCTCATTGTTTATGTTTTCCTGTCAGCAGTTATTTATGCCGAAAGCTGTTCATAAAGTTTGTTAATAAGCTGTTCATAATGGCTATTCAGTCTAACTGGTCTAATTCCTTATCAGAATATTGAACTATAGGGTGATTCACTAAAGTAATTCTATTCTACCTCTATACATTCATTAACTTCCGCATTTCAGCAAGCTCCTTAATCAGGCAGGGCTAACTAAAAATCCTAACTTTGAAGTATAGTTATTTGTTTTAAATACCTATCCCGTTGCTGTCTCACTATTGTAGTGGCCTCATCACACCAGCTACAACTGGCATCACCTGATGATACCCATCTCTAGAAAAGTTGTTTCGAGGGAAATAAAACTTTGAGCAGTTTCCAGGAAAGTAAAACTTACAGCGTATTTGCTCTTCGGGTGTGAGCATCTCTGGCATGGCCAACATTTGTCTCCCATCCTGAATTGCCCCTGAGAAGGTAATTGTGAGCTGCCTAGAACCTCTCCAGTCCTTGTGGTGGGTGGGCTGTTAGGAAGGGATTTCCAGGATTTTGATATAGTTCCAAGTCAGAGTGGTGTGCGATTTGGAGGGGAACTTGCACTTGGTGATGTCCTCATGTGTCAGCTATTTTTGTCTTTCTTGGTGGTAGAAGTCACGGGTTTGGAAGGTGTTGTCAAAGGAGTCTTGGCGAGTAGCTGCAATACATCTTTCTACTGCTGCCACGGTGCCCTGGTGGTGGAAGGAGTGAATGGGTGGATTTTATGGGGCACCGTGGTCCCCGACCACCCAGCTAAAAATTCAGTGGTGAGCCCGCCCACCAGATTGACGGCTGCCCCTCAGCAATTTAATGCTGGGAACAGCATTAATTGCTTTAAGGTGAGACTTTTGCCCCTATCTCAGGAGGAAGTCCCGCCTTACAGAGCTGCTAGCCAATCAGATGGCTGACAGCTCTGTCATACCAGCAGCACCAGGCAGGAGCAGTGGCCACTGCTGAGATTACAGGAAATCAAGAAGAGCAGACAAAAAGGAGCCAGGTCTTAAGGAAAGTCAGAGGTATCATCTGGGCCAGGCTGGCAGGCCCTGGCAAGTGGGGGTGAGAGGGGCTGGGGGAGCCAGATTTCAGAGGCCAAGGATGTTGAATAAAGAAGGATGGATGACCATATGGGGTGGGGGTGGTGCCTCCACGTTCAGGAGACCGTTAAATCTAGCCAAAAGTTTAAAGTGGGGGCTGGGGTGACAATCAAGCAGGCTGTTTGGATGCTATCGAGCTTTTTGAGTGTTGTTGGAGCTCCACTCATCCATACAAGTGGAGAGTATTCCATCAAAATCCTCATTTGTGATGGGAACGTGCTTTGGGGAGTCAGGAGATGGGTTATTCATCACAGAATTTACAGTCTCTGACCTGCTCTCGTAGCCACAATATTTATATGGCTGGTACAATTAAGTTCCTGGTCAATGGTAACTCCCAGGATGGTGATGGTGGGGAATTCAATGGTAATGCCATTGAATGTCAGGGGGAGATGGTTAGGTTCTGTTTTGTTGGAGATGGTCATTGCCTGGCACTTTATAGTGTCAAAGTTACTTGTCAATTATCAGCTCAAGCATGAATGTTGCCTATGTCTTGCTGCTTGTGGTCATGGAATGATACAGTGTCTGAAGAATTGTTAATGGTACTGGACACAGTGCAATCATCAGCAAACATCCCCATTTCTGACTTTGTGTTGGAAGGAAGATCAATGGAGACTGGATGATTGAATATATTCAAAGCTGAGTCAGACGGATTTTTGATCAACAAGGGAGATAAGGGTTATGGGGACAGGCAGGACAGTGGAGTTAAGGCCACAATCAGATCAGCCTGCACAGCACAACAGCAGAATGCTACATCTCAGTAGGAAAGGGTAGGAAACAAAGTGACGGGGTTATGATTAGTCCCACCCCAGCTAAGGAATGTCTGATAACTGACCATTGGTAAAGTCCATAGTTCAGAGTACTCCATAGCTAAATGATGATGTCTGGTGGGGAAGAGTAGGGGTATCAGGTGGGTAGTGTGCAGGCAGGCAAGAAGAAGGCAGCAGAGTAACCCTTCAAAGTAAAATGATGAAAACTACAGACCCACAACAACTATCTTCAATCTTAATATTCTGTTGATTGATATTCTGAAATAGACAAATAGAGGCTGAAATTCTTCTAAATCCTTTAGTTATTGTACTATTTGATATCTAAACTTCCTATGCACGTTATATTAACAAAGGTACAAACCTGTTTATTAAAGACTTTACTAAGAAATCACACTTAGGAATTTAACACAAGCTGTCATTCTAAATCTGAGACCTGGGTGTTCACATCCACTGCTCCCACCAAACTAGGGCGTTTCAACTGGCCTCACAAATGCTGATTGCAAGAGGGAAAAAAATTAACCAGGATTCGAACACTTGATCACTTCCAGTGCCTTGCTGCAAAATATATGTGTAGGCAAGTTGAGGACAAGATCAGATAAATCTATGAGGCTATCCCAAGACAGAAATTCACTATTTTTCTTCACATGTAAGCAATTGACAATTGGGGCAAAACACCAGACAGCAATGTGTTCATCAGCCTATATGTATTCAAGGACCCAAATGCCCTCAGGTAGGACCAAAAAACCTCATGGATGCATTTTCCATCAGGTACTCACAAACCCATACCCCTAAGATACTCAAGGGTGTATATGCCATCAGGTACTCATACACACTATCAGGCACATGTAGACCCAATTCCCTCAGGTCCTCTTGGCCCACAACTGTTTTTTCATTCATTCATGGGATGTGATTGTCGCTGGCTAGGCCAGCATTTATTGTCCATCCCTAATTGCAGCTCACCACCACCTTCTCAAGGGCAATTAGGGATGGTCAATAAATGCTGGCCTAACCAGCGACAATCACATCCCATGAATGAATTTTTTTTAAAAACTCTTCATTCACTTGGACCTATAGTCCATCAAGCACTCATGGGCCAATACCCTCTCTGGTACTCATGGGCCCATAACCCATCAGGTATTCATTTACGTCAGACTGCACAGACTATAATTTAGCACGCCACAGGTGAGGGGAGGTGAGAAAATGGGGATTAAAAGAATGAATAAGGCATACTGAAAATTATTATTAGACAGTGACATAATTTAGAAAGAGATGTCAGATAAAATCCTAAACTATAAAATAAAGCTTTGGCTGGTTCATAACTGAAATCTGGGAGTTTTGCTACAGCTGTCAGATGCCAAAGACCAGTGTAGTGAAGTGTGATGATATTTAGGTCAAATGGATCTCTAAAAAAAAAGTAATGATTAATATCTAATCACAGTAATTTTTAAATAATATTAATAGTTGATCATCAGGAAATAATATAGCCAGCATATATTAAAAGACAACAATTTGATTGAACAGATTCGAACTGATTATATTAGAAAGCACAATTGTGAATGTTAACACAGCTAAGAGATTGAATTGCTGCCATCAGCTTACTTCCAGGCATTTGTTATCATTTATATTGTGTAATCCAACATTAATTCTACAATAAAGAGCATTTGATTTTGAATTTCCTTCCTCTTGTCCATCGGACATATTGGATTTATTAGTAGCTGCATAATACAAGAGATAGAATGTAAAAGTTGGCAAGAGGGTGCACAAACATAGAAGAGTGGCCCAGAAATTGCACTCGCTGGGAAAATCCACCGCCAACCTTGGCAAACTGTCCAGGTTCAGTGCTGGTTCCTTCCTTTTCCTGGCAATGACAGGGACCAAATGCCATGGGGAAGCGGGGATCAGAAAGTCCAGTCAAAAATTGAGGAATAAGGGCCTCATCAAAAATAATTCTAAAAATAGCCTTAGCATCATCAGGAGTTGGAGGGCATGAGGTGGTAGGGCCACAATACTAGCTTCTCTGGTAGCCAGGTGGCTAGGTGACTCTCACTGTTGCTGGTGGTCAAAGAGTCTGGCCCGGTTTGCCTGCACTGACCACAAGTTTCTTTGCGGTCGCACAGAATTGGAAACTCCCAACAAGGAGAACTTCCACTCTAGGTGCAGTCACCCACTCTACTCCACCACCATGACAGCCATGTTTGAGACATGGAAGATTCACCCCATTGAAGCCATTCAGGTAATTGTGATGCAAAACTGAAACCTGGTTCATGCAGACTCTTAAAAGTTGCAACAGGACACTGGGATTCCTGCAGATACTCAAGGCCAATATTCAGGAATTCATTTAATTTTGAGCTGGTGGCTCTAGAACTTAGTCAAAAATATGTTGACGAGAACATTTAAATGTTATTAAACAAATATCATAGGTTTAGTGTGGCTAATAAAAAGATTCACATTATTGACTTTGCACAAGCATGGCTACAAGCAAAAGACAGGCAAAAGGATAATATAAGATGGTGCAGATGGAAAATGACAATATTTAGGGGCAATTTTAACTTGACTTATTGGGTGGGAAACCCATGGGAGTGCAGATTTTGCACCCACCCAATATTATTTGTTGACCTCAATGGAAAGTAAAATTGGGCAAGACATACAGCCAGGATTTTCCAGTCCTGCCTGACGTGGGACTGGAAATTCCTGCCTGAAGTCAAACTTTCCATCCCGCATGCGACGATTCCCATCACAGGCAGGACTGGAAATTCCCAACCGTTGCAGACAACATCAGTTCCTTGACTGATGGGATAGATTAAAATTGTCAACATTGGGCTAGGCATAAAATCAGTGCTCCAGCTGATTCTGATCCCAACCAGCAAGTTAGATTAAAATTGCCTCTAATAAGTAGGGGATGAGTTAGCAATTATTGAGATCTGTCCAGAAATTGCAACAGTAGGTTAATTACTTTGTGCCTACCACATCATCTAAAAATGAAACAGCACAGTATGCAGACAAGGATCATCCTCCTTATATATCTACTGTGCTGTTTTCTTTTGTAATCATTTCTCCTGAATCCCAAAATAAGTTTCAAGAATTCACTGAACTTAATTAAGCTATTTCAGGCTCTATGGTTGCATAGTTCTGAGCTGTTAAGACAGGGAGTCAGCATTTGCAATCTCTTCTATGCTAGCATTAATGTAAGATTTGGGGAGGGGTTGAATCAGTTGACAGAAATATTCAGCATCATTGCGTGATGGGAGGAGAAAACAAAATTCTGCAAGGAGCACATAACTCAAACGATGTCTTAATTGAAATGTGCCATCTTGTTTTCTTTTAAGAAGCTAAAGTTTTACATTTATGTCATAAATGTTTACATTTTCAGAATTACTTTATACTCAAATAATTCCCGCATCTCCTAAAATCTGATGTCAGGAAAAAAAATCAAATCTTCACCATCTTTAGCAGTGCTCTGACTTCTTGTTAAAATAAGCAATTCAATGAATTACAGGATTTTTAAAAATCAGGATTAAATGTCGAATTGGGCTGATAGTGATGCCCAATATCATATTTGAAAGCTGTTGTGGTTGAATTACATGTTCAGAAGTAGCCAAATATATAACAGCATCCAAACTTCACAATGGGAATTCTCTTTCTAAATTTGTCCACATTCTCTCTTCTTTTAGGATCCTCCTTTAAACCCATCTCTTCTAATATCTCCATCTTTGATTCAGCGTTTTTTTCCTTACACCTAAGCAAAACATCCCAAAGTGCTTTCCATGTTAAAAGTGCTATATAAATGCAAATCAAATGGAGTACTCCAGATAGGATCTGACCAAATCCCTGTGCAACTGAAGCATAACTTTCTTCCCTTTGTATTCCAGCCCCCTTGAGATAAAAATCAACATTCACATAAGGACCCAGTCTACTTCTGGTACTGGTATGCTGAGAGTTGAGACATATCATTCTCCAGATAGTCGACAGTGAAGTCCACTAGTGTATTCCAGACAAGGAACAGCCAGTTTTTTAAAGCATCCTTCCACGTGGGAATGGTGTGACCAGGGAGGGACCTTGATGCTCCACCGAATGGCTGTTCAGCTGAGTTTCCATGCACATCAGGCAGGCGTGTGCCAGAGATGTGCTCATTTTGGTACCTGCATTCACTTGATGCATGCAAATTAGGTGTCCTCTCGCCGATTTTATTTTTTTTGTTGGGGCGGGGTGGGGGGTAGTTTCTTCATGGGTGCAATTTTTTATAAACTTGTCCTATAAGCTGAAAATTATTACAATCCATCAAAACAAAGGTTGCAATTTATTTGTGTCTGAATTTTGCAGGGTTTTCTGCTTGAGACCATGGATAGCAGGTATTTTGCAGTGAAACAGGTAGAGAAGTAAGACCAGGCAGCCCAGAAGTAAATAGAGCCTAGCAGGTCAAACACAACCATTACCTACCTTTGCATGGTATAGGAGCAGTGCATGGGGGAAATTCACACTTTCCAGGGAGGTTATGACTGAGGCATACTAACTGGTCTACAAAAATTCACTGTGCTGAAACAGAAAAAGTTACAGAATCATAGAAACTTAGAGCACAGAAGGAAGGAGGCCATTTGGCCTGTGCTGGCTCTTTGAATGATAAGTTGTGCTTAGTCTCGCATCCTCACATTTAGTGTGTAACCCTGCAAATACCTCATCCTCAAGTACCCCCCAACTCCCTATTAGAGTTCTTTATGGAATCGGCTTCTATTATTTTTTTAGTTAGACATTTCCAGACCACGACAACTCTTGAGTGAAAAAAAATTCTCCTCATCTTCCATCCGGAACTGTTGTCAATAATTTTGAATCCATGACCTTCAGTTGCTGACCCACTTACCAGAGGGAATAGTATTTCCTCTATCAACTCTCTCAAAACCTTTCATCATCTTGAGCACCTCACTGTTTATCCCTCCCTGTTCCAAAGAGAACAGTCATAATTTTTCCAACTTCTCATAACTCAAGCCCCTCATCTCTTGTTACATGAGGCAGAATTTAGCCCATGTCAGGCGGGTTCGGCGGGGGCGGTCAGGAAGCCGACCACCACCCGCGATCAAGGCTGGAAGGCATTTAAACGCTGGTGGGCCAATTAAGGTCCACCCAGCGTGATACACGAGCGGCAGAGTTCAGCACTGCCTGTGGGATGGGGGGGGTCTGGGGTAAGAGGGTGAGTGGGACGAGCAGAAACTTCACGCATGCACATGGCTGCCTCAGGGAGATGATGCGGTTTTTAAAAAAAATAAAGATTTGAAAAATGTAATTAAACATGTCCTCTCATGTGACTCTGTCACATGAGCAGGGACATGTTATTAATTAAATTTTAAAACTTTTTAAAATTTATATTTGCTTTTGGAAACCTCATCTGGCCTGTGGATGAGGTTTCCAAAAAAACGCAGAGGCTGCTTGGTCTTTTCACCTGCTCGCCTACCATAAGGTTGGACGAGCAGCAGAAAATTTAAATTAATTGATTCTTTAATGGCCTTAACAGGCCACTTAATTGTTGGCGGGCGAGCTGCCGACTCCGGCACATACCCGCTTCCCGAACTATCGCGTGACTGCGCGTTGACATCGGCACGCTCGGCTGACCTCAGCACGCGTCATTTCACGCTCGAGCAGGTTGGATGCGCGCTCACCCGTGGAGCTAAAAATTTTGGCCATGATAGTAAACCCCCTCTGTACCCTTTCTAATATTTTGTTATAATCCCCAGAGAGACTGATTACTTTTAACGAAAAATTTGAATTCCCAGAATGAGATTTGAATCACCGACTTAAAGGATCACACAACAAGATTTCAAGTATTAAGACTTTTACTGTAGCAAACAAATTAAAATCAGCACTAACTAAATATTACTGAATAGGCAACTAAACTACAGAAAATACATTCCATATTAGTTTCTTCACACAACTGATAACCCCACACCATATTTATACATTACAGCACACTCTCTGCAGAATTTCAGTCTCTCTCTATTCAAAGTCTCTGAAGCAGTAAGTCTGCAAATACAAGCACCTCTGCTTCTCTCTTTGTGTTCAGGTGTTTTAAAATCTGCGTGGGTTTCAATGTCACTTGATTTGGGCCCCTGGCTTGTCGTCAGGCAGAAAGGGTAGCAGATCACATGACCCTCTTCATTACCCAATTTCAACTTGAATTAAATAGACAGTTTAAAACATAACTGTCTTATAAAACCTCACATTTGTAATGGCTTTTACATCTCTCTTGATGTGTGGTGTCCAGAGCTATCCACAACACTCCAGCCTAGGCATAACCCAGTTATTTATAAAGTTCTAACATAATCACTTTATTTTTATATTCTAAACCTTCATGTATTAATCAAAGTAACCCATGTACTTTATCCTTTTCAACTTGCCCTGCCACCTTTAATGATTTGTGTACAGTACATGAACAAGATTTCACTGCCCATCTACACTTCTCAAAATCATGCCATTTATAGTATACTGTCTATTCACATTAGTCCACCCAAAGTTCCTCACCTCTCCATCTGCCATGTTTCTGTTCATTTCACCATCCTGTCCAAAACAAAATCCATAACGATCCTCATCATGATTTACTATTTTGCCAAACCTTGTATCATGTGAAAACTTTATAATGCCTGCTCCTGACATCTGAATCTAAGTTGTTTATAAAAACTTTAAAAATAATGGACTGAAAACTGACCCTTGATGGAATCTGCTGTAAATCTCCACCCAGTCTGAAAAACATCAATTTTCCTCCTGTCACTGAATCAATTTTATATCCATACCACACCTTTCCCTTAATATCATGGGCTTCTATCTTTCTTAATAAACCTGTTCTGTGGCACTTTGTCAAATACCTTCCAAATGCCCATACATAATAAATCTATTGCACACCCTTGATCAACCTTCTCTGTTAGCTCATCAAAGAATTTAATCAAGTTAGTCAGAGACCATCTACCTTTAACAGATTCATGCTGGCTCTCCTTGATTTACCTATGCCTTTCCAAATGAAAATTTATTTTATCCCTGATAATGGTATGCAATAACTTCCCTATCACTGATATTAAGGTTGACTGGCCTGTAGTTTTCTAGGATAGGTATGACAGGTGAGGAAGTGACTGAAGCTGTTTGAGTGGTACAGGAAGTGTATTAACACCAGTGCCTTGACTTATCTTGGCCATCCTTGTGAGTTTATTTAACCCCTTTTCACATTAATAAGGAATTCTAGAGGTGGTGTAAATTCTACCAGTTGCCTCTGCCACTTCCTTCCATACAGGATTCACTGCTCTCATATGAAGCCTCCTGCCCTCATTGTTCATCATAAAGATCTCCTTACCCTTGCTTCTACCAGCAACACCTCCAATGACTGATTTAAAAATCTGGCGGCCTTTCTAACTGCTAACACCCAAAAGTCCGGTGCTACTTCTGCCATCCTGCTAAGAAATGATGTTGCCCTTTAAAAGACCAGTGGCTAATGGGAGTTCTAGGAGGAAACTGGCATGAGCAGCATTTGACATTGATGAACATTGGAACTGTCCCACTGTTAATCTGTTTATGAGAGGAGTATTCAGGTCAATTAGGTCTATTTTGACTTTTGGAAGGCTGACCAACAGAGCACACTGACCAGCTGTTCATTCTGGCAGTGAACAGGTCTCTCTGATTCAGAAGCCTAGGCCTCATTCAAATATGGCAGGTGAGCTATGGGGCATCAGAGCAGTTCACTAGGCTGGGGACTTCAAATGGGCTGTCCACTTTTAAAGTAATTATGGGGTTGGGAGTGAGGGGTTTAGGGAAACATGGGTGTCTGGGGCCTGCAGGAACCATAATTAGACACTTGTGCTTAGTGAGCATATTTGTTTCTATTGGGTGTGCAATAAGATAATAAGATCATAAGAAAGCAGGAGGAGGCCATTCAGTCCATCGGGCCAGCTCCACAATTCAATAAGATCATGGCTGCTCTGATTATGGCCTTAACTACACATTCCTGCCTGCCCCCCATAACCCATGACTCCCTTGTAAATTAAAATCCGTCTTACTCATCCTTGAATATATTAAATGACCCGACCTTCACTGCTCTCTATGGAACAGAATTCCAAAGACTAATGACCCTTTGAGGAAAGACATTTCTCCTCAAATCCATCTTAAAAGAGGGAATGGTCATTTTAAAACAGTGCCCCTTGTTTTAGATTCCTCCACGAGAGGAAACATCCTCCCAGCATCCATCTGAAAATGACCCATTTATCCTGACTCTCTCTTTCCAGTTAGTTAGCTAATCCTCTATCCATGCTAATAAATCGCCCCCAGAACCATGAGCTCTTATTTTGTGCAATAACCTTTTTATGTGGCAGCTTACTGAATGCCTTTTGGAAATCCAAATACACTGCATCACTAGTTCCTCTTTATCCACCCTGCTCGTTACATCCTCAAAGAACGCTATTACATTTTTCAAACATGATTTCCCTTTCACAAAACCATGGGCAGAATCTTATGCTGCTCGTGTGGGCGTGCACCTGACCCGGAATCGTGCGAAATTGTGTGAGAAGACATCGGGCGCACCTCCTGACGCCATCACGCTCGCAAATAACATTATGGTCAGTGGGCATGCACGGGAGTCAGAAGCGCGCCTACTGGCAATTAAGCCCATTAAGGAGCCACTTGTCAGAGATTTTACGCAGCCTGTCCATTTTTACGGTTGACGGACAGGCCAAGCGGCTCTCAGGTTTTCACTACAAACTCCATCCAGGGTGGGATGAAATGTCCGGGGTTAAATAAAATAAAAGAAGACATTTGAGGGATGATCTTCTATGTAGTCTGCTGCCCTGTGCTTACATTTACAGTATTGTCACAGTTTGCAGCAGTTTATTGAGCTCATTTCATTTTTAAATTGCTGCAGCTCCCCGAGGCAGCTCCACAGCAGCCGTCAGCCTTCAGGGAGAGCCAGCCCACACCCTCCCTTCTCTCGGCGCCCGCCCACTTACCACACCCCCCAACAGCACTGAGCCTTTCTCAGCGCACTTTTCACGCTGGCTGGCCATTAATTGGCCAGCCAGCATGAAACTGCGTTCGGGGGCCAATCGCGGGCAGAAGCACATTTCGCATCCGCTTCCAGGCCCACCGACCGCACGCGCCTGACAAACATAACATTCAGGCCCATGTTGACTCTGCCTGACTGTACTATGATTTTCTAAGCTACTACATCTTCAATAATGAATTCTAGCATTTTCCCCAATGACAGATGTTAGACTAATTGGCCTCTAGTTTCCTGATATCTGTCTCTCTCTCTTTCTCCTTTCTTGAATAGTGGTATTACATTTGTGGTTTTCCAATCCACATGGACCTTTGCAAAACCTAGGGAATTTTGGAAGTTTACAATCACATCCACTGTCTCTGCAGCCATTTCCTGTAAGATCCTAGGTTGCAGGCCGTCAGGTACGGGAGCTTCTCAGCCTTTGGTTCCATTTAACTCTAAAAGTACTAGAGGTACTTTTCCTCTAGTGATCATTTTAAGTTCCTCCCTCCGTATTGCCTCTCGATTTTCTATTATTTTTGGGGTGCTTTCGGTGTTTTCTACTGTGAAGGCAGATACAAAATACTTGTTCAAAATCTGTGCCATTTCCTTGTTTCCCACTATTAATTCCCCAGTCGCATCCTCTAAGGGACCAATGCTTACTTTAGCTACTCTCTTCCTTTTAATCTACTTGTAGAATATTTTACTGTCTATTTTTAAATGTCTTGCTAGTTTTCTCACAGACTGAAATTTCTCCTTCTTTATCTTTTTTTTAAGTCATCTATTGCTGTTTCCTAAAATCTTCCCAATCTTCTGGGCTATCATTTTTGCAGCATTATACATATTTTCTTTCAAATTAATACCATCCTTAACTTCCTTAGGTAGCCATGGTTGGTGCACCCTTCTCACTGGAGCTTTCTTTCTGAATGGAATATATCTTTGTTGAGAGTTATGAAATATCTCCTTAAATGTCTGCTGCTGTTTCTCTACCATTTTAACCTTTTAACCTATTTTCCCAATCCACTTTAGCCAACTCAGTCATAATACCGTTGTCATTGCCTTTATTTACATTTAAGACTGTAATTTCAGACCTAAACTTCTCACTCTTAAATTGACCCTTTACTAGGAGGTCATTAATTAGTCCTGTCCCATTACACATTACCAGGTCTAAAATAGCTTATTCCTGGTTGGTTCCAGAACATATCTGTCTGTCCCAAATACACTATGGGCAGAAATTGCCCCCTATCAGGGTCGGGGGGTTGTGCAGGGGCGGGCGGGGGTGGGTGCGAACCCGATCGGGGACACGCCACCATTGTACGTGGGCAGGCCAATTAAGGCCAGCCTATCATGATGCGCACCCAGAAGCACTGAGCGTTCCCTGTGTGGAAGGGTGGGGGGGGGGATTCCCTGAGTGGTTCCCTGTGCTCTTTCACGCATGCACGCGAAAGAGTGCAGAGATCTCCAAGGCACAGAGGTGCCTCAGGGAGATCAGTGTAAGGTTTTAAAATTTAAATAAAGGGAAAAAAAACCTTTTAAAACATGTCCCTTCATGTGACAGAGCTGGGACATGTCAATAAATTTTTTCAAAATTTTTTATTTAATTAATAAATCCTCCATGAAAACTCATCCCACCCGTGGATGAGGTTTCATGAAAAATGTGAAGGCCGTCTAGGCTCTTCACCTGCCCGCCAACCTTAAGGTTGGATGGGCAGCTCAGTTAAGTACTTTAATTAGTTTTTAACAGGCCTTAATAGGCCTTTGACAGTTCGGCGGGCGCACAACCGACTCCGCTGCGCACCCGCCAGACTGAGGATCAGAATGACCGGCGATCACGTCGGGACACCCGCCCGACGTCACCATGCGTCATTTTATGTGAGCGGGCCCCGCCCCCCCGCTCACCGACCGGGAAATGCTGCCCTATATAAACTCAACCTCCAGGCTATTTTTGCCCATTTGATGGTTCAATCTATATGAAGATTAACATCTCCTACAATTATTACAGTACCTTTCTTACAAGCCCACATTATTTCTTGATTTATACTCAGTTGCTACACAATATGACAGTCAGGGGGCCTATAATTCACTTCCAGCACATTGAGCTCTTTCCTTTGCCATTTCATATCTCCGTTCTAACTGATTCTACATTTTGATCCTTCAAACCAAAATAATTTCTCACCTCTGCACTGATCTTATCCTTTATTAATAGAGCCACCTCACCTACTTTTCCTTTCTTCCTGTCCTTCCAAAATGTCAGATACCCTCAAATATTTAGGTTCCAACCATCCAACCACAGTCACTTTTTTTTTACATTTATGGGATTTGGACATTGATGGCTGGGCCAGCATTTGTTGCCTTTCCCTAATTGCCCTTGAAGAGGTGGTGGGGAATTGCCTTCTTGAGCTGCTGCAGTCCATTTGTTGTAGATCAGTCCTGTTATGAAGGAAGTTCCAGTATTTTCACCCAGCGACAGTGAAGAAACAGCGATATAGTTCCAAGTCAAGATGGTGTGTGACTTGGAGGGAAACTTGCAGGCGGTGGTGTTCCTATGCATCTTCTGTCCTTGTCCTTCTAGGTGGTAGAGGTCACAGGTTTGGAAGGTGCTGTTGAAGGAGTTTTGGTGAATTGCTGTAGTGCATCTTGCAAATGGTGCACACTGCCGCCATTGTGCATGAGCGGTGGAGGGACTGAATGTTGAAGGTGGAGGATTTGGGTGCTAATCAAGTGATCCTGGATGGTGTCAAGCTTCTTGATTGTTGTTGGAGCTGCACTCATCCAGGCAAGTGGAGAGTATTCCATCACACTCCTGGATTGTGCCTTCTACGTGGTGGACAGGCTTTGGAGAGTCAGGAGGTGAGGTATTCTCTGCAGAATTCCCAGCCTCTGACCTGCTGTTGTACACACAGTATTTAAATGGCTGGTCCAGTTCAGTTTCTGGTCAATGGTAGCCTCCAGGATGTTGATAATGGAGGATTCAGTGATGGTAATGATATTGAATTTCAAGGGGAGATGGTTAGATTCTCTCTTATTGTAGATGATCATGCATGGCACTAGTGTGGCACAAATGTAACTTGCCACTTATCAGCCCAAGGCCAAATATTGTGCAGGTCTTGCTGCATATGGACACAGACTGATTCAATATCTGAGGAATCATAAATGGTGCTGAAGATTGTGCAATCATCCACAAACATCCCCATTTCTGACTTTATGATGGAGGGAAGGTCATTGATGAAACAGCTGAATATGGTTGGGCCTAGGACACTATCCTGAGGAACTCCTGCAGTGATGTCCCATAAATGAGATGATTGACCTCCAAAAACCACAATAATCTTCCTTTGCGCTAGATATGACTCCAAGCAGTGGAAAGTTTTCCCCTGATTCCCATTGACTCTAGTTTTGCTAGGGCTCCTTGATGCCACACTCAGTCAAATGCTGCCTCTCACCTCACCGCTGGAGTTCAGCTCTTTTATCTATGTTTGAACTAAAGCTGTAATGAGCTCAGGAGGTGAGTGGCCTTGGCGGAACGCAAACTAAGCGTCAGTGAGCAGGTTACTGAGTAAGTGCAGCTTGATAGCACTATCAACAACACTTTCCATCACTTTACTTATGATCAAGAGTAGACTGATGGGTCGGTAATTGGCTGGGTTGGATTTGTCCTGCTTTAGGTGGACACAACGTACCTGGGTAATTTTCCACATTGTCGGGTAGATGCCAGTATTGTAGCTGTACTGGAACAGCTTGCCTAGAGGCACAGCAAGTTCTGAAGCAACCATCGGCAGAATATTGTCAGGACACATAGCCTTTGCAGCATCCAGTACCTGCAGCCATTTCTTGATATCATGTGGAGTGAATCGAATTGGCTGAAGACTAGCATCTGTGATGCTGGGGGCCTCAGGAGGTGGCTAAGATGGATCATCCACTCAGCAATTCTGGCTGAAGACTGCTGCAACCATGTCTCTGTAATGCCTAACATATCATACTCATTTATTTATTTTTGTGCTATCAATTCATCAAACTTGTTATGAATGCTGCATGCATTCAGATAAAGAGCCATTAGTTCTGTCTTTTCACCATTTTTCCTACTCTGACCTTATTTTCTGGTGCACTTTTATGTTCATATCCTCTGTCCCTTTTTTTTTTAATATTCATTCATGGGATGCGGGCTTTGCTGGCTGGGCCAACATTTATTGCCCATCCCTAGTTTCCCTTGAGAAGGTGGTGGTGAGCTGCCTTCTTGAACTGCTGCAGTCCATGTGGTGTAGGTACACCCACAGTGCTGTTAGAAAGGGGGTTCCAGGATTTTGACAGTGAAGAACCAGTGATATATTTTCAAGTCAGGATGGTGAGTGACTTGGAGGGGAACTTGCAGGTGGTGGTGTTCCCATACACCTGCTGCCCCTTGTCCTTCTAGTGGTAGTGGTCGTGGGTTTGGAAGATGCTGTCTAAGGAGCCTTGGTGAATTCCTATCACACCGTGAATTCCTGTCACACTGTGGTTATTATTACCCTATACTATTGCCTTGTCCTTTCTCTTTAACTTTCCAAGTCTCCTCTCATGTGAATCCTTCCCCCCTCCCATCAGCTATTTAGTTTAAAGCCTTCTCTACAGCCTTAGTTATACTGTTCACCAGTACACTAATCCCAGCATGGTTCAGGTGAAGGTACCGCTGATAGTACCACTCCCTCTTTCCACAATGGTATATTGCCCCATGAATCTAAACACATTTCTCCCACAACAGTCTTTGATCCACACATTCAACTCTCGAATCTTATTTACCCTATGCTAATTTGCTTGTGGCTGTGGTAGTAACCCAGAGATTACCTTTGTGGTTCTGCTTTTTTATTTAGCCCCCTAGCTGCTCATACCCCCTCAGCAGAACCTCTTTCCTAGTGTGACCTATGCTTTTGGTAGCCACGTGGAACAAGACAACTGGTTCCTTACCTTCCCGCTCGAACATCCCCTCCAGCCCCGAGGAAATGTCATTAACCCTGGCATTGGGCAGGCAACACAGCTTTCAGGACTCACACTCACAGCTGCAGAGAACAGTATTCATCTCCCTTCTTACACAATCTCCTACTACTACATTACTTTTTCCTCTCCCCATTTGAATGCCTCCTGGTGCATGGTCAGTTTGCTCATGTTCTCTGCTGTCCCTGCTCTTATCCACACAAGCTACAAGGACATTGAACCTGTTGGACAATCGCAAGGGCTGAGGCTTCTCCATTTCTATCTTCTGGATCCCCTGCCCTGCCTCACTCACAGTCACACTCTCCTGTCCCTGACCATGGACCAAATCTGAAGTACCTAGCCTTCGGGGTGCAACTGTGCTCTGGAAAAGTGTCCAGGTAACATTCCCCCTCCTTAATGCATTGCAGTTTCCAAAGCTCAGACTCCAACTCAGAGCTGAAATTGTTTGAGCTGCAGACACTTAATGCAGTTGTGGTTGTTGTAGATCACACAGGTGTCCACCAGTCCCCACCTCCTCCTCCCCTTTCTCCTCACATCCTACTCCAAATTAGCGCTCATACCTCAGCACACTTAGGCCTCATCATATTCTATGCAATAGCAAAACCTGTCTACTTTTATTGAGAGCTGATGACACATCCCAATTTGCAACTCAAAATCAGCTTCCTGTTATATTGATTAACACCTATTCATTTTCAGTGGATTGACAGATAACTGCCACTGCCAGGCAGTTTCTGTTAACTAGGCTCCTTAACGAGCTTTCAGTTTTAAAATTCTAAATCAGCCTGACTGCTAATCTAAATTATAGCTTGAGAAAAACTTACCATAGAGAGATTCCCACCTGTACCAAGTTCCTAGGTTAAGACTCTGAATTGATCAGAACTGTACATGCCGTAGGCTCCAACCAGTTCCAATTGAAAATATTGCTCAAGACCTAACATTGAACCAGGTGGTAAGCCCCTCTCAAAATGAATGTGACCATATCACTGGTGATAAAAAGTCAGAAATGCTGCTGACTTCATTTTGAGGCAGTCACTATTTCAAAAACACCAGGCAGAAACAGCCCAAATTAACCCAAACGGTAACTGTTTTCCACTAGGAAGTGCATTCAACATAGTTTGGGAATGCAACAGCTTTCATGACCTTCTGTACTTACCGAATAAGTTTGCAAGTGCATATGTTTTATGCACGGACAGGAGCACTTTGCTTTGGAATGGAAGAAATATTACAGTCAGAAAAGAGTTTGTCTTTGTCATCCAGTTATCTGTATAGTTCAGAATGTCTGTAACAACTCAGCTTCAAATGTAATGCCATGAATAATATTTTACTAAGAGAAGTCCGGCTCACTCATTCCTGATTTTGTGAGGATGGGACTCCTCCTGACTAATCTGTGGAAAAGCACATTGTTGAGATGTTCACAGTCTAGCTTGGTCCATCTCGGCACTTAAAATTCCAGAAGCAGTGAGAGCACAAAACTAATATAAAGCAAAAAAACATAAAACGAAGTAAACAATGGTTTAACATCTAAACTGAATTGATGGTGTAAGATTTTGAACTCAGTAATGATCCTGATTTAAGAATTTATATTTTAAGATTAATCAAAAGCATCTGTCAGTTTTTGTTTTATGAATGACTCAGCTCATCCACTTACTGCAATTTTCTTGTAAACTATTAATGATGTGGGAAATTGCCATTTTTGGGAATACATGCTGGTGGTACCTCTGAGAATGCCTTGGTGCTCTGCGGTGAACTAAAAACATCCCAGCAAGTCAAGGAAAAGTTATAGTTACTGTGAGAATGTATTTAAAAATAAACACTGGACAATTCCAGACCTGCTCCCTTGAGAAAGTATGACTGTAATGACCTGGAACTGCAAGCATAATCTCATCAGAAAGAGTAAACTTGGTGCCAATTTTCTGGCCAAATAGAAGGAAAACAACATTAATGGAGAACCAATTATAGGAGGCAGTCCCTGATTATCAGATGTACTTTAATTTTCATGTGTACTTTTTACAACCCAGATTCATAAAATATTTTCCACATGCTCTCAGAATGTTAAGACAAAAAGGAAAACAACGATCTGAAGTATTCTTTGCTGACGTGTCTGAAATTGGGCCTGGGAGGGGCAGAAATGGTGGGAAAATTGGATGGTGAGGCCTACTGCAATGTCCCTTCCCTGACCTCAATTTGTCTTCCTCTGCCTGGTCTCCTAACCATAATCTTTTGAAATGCCACGATTATTGCTGATCTCCATGCACTACCTGTTGGAAGATAGCGGTAGGGCCAAGTGACCAATATTACCCAAAAGGGCAGAAATAAAAAGAAAATGTCCAATTGAGGCCTTCTTTCCCTCCAGTTTGACCCTCACTCTTTGCCCCGAGTGGTCCTCACTGCAGTGCCTTTGGAGATTCCCCAGTCGATCTGACAGGGGAATTCCCAGCTGTAGCCCATTGTGCAGAAATATGGATTAGGATTGCATGAGTGTTGAAGGGGTAGGCAGAAGTCCTGCTGAAACACCGCCCTTCTGAGAAAAATCCATCCCAATGTGTGCTCGAAACCAGGGGCTGAATTTTTACTCCCAAGTCAGGAGCACAAAGTTGGGAAAATTCCCGACTCCTTGACTTGGGAGAAAGTTCCTTGAACTGTCAGATTTTAATTCCGGGGCCAGGGGAGGACGGGTGCTAACTGGAGTAGCGCCCACCACCCCCCTAAAGAGTTTGGAGGCAGTCATAGGGGCTGCCAGGCACCAAGGTGGGCTGTTTAAAAGGTCCACCTTGGCGCTCTGGGACTGCGTCCCAGTTGTAAGATATAGCAGTAAAACAAAAAACAGCTTTCAAGTCCTCACCACTCATAGCCCATCACCCCCAGACACTCCCCATGTTCCATCCATGTCAACTCATGCCACCATATGCCTCCTAAATATCCTCCATCATCTCTCATACACTCCATGGCAACCTATGTCCCTCTACCCACCACCCTAGCTCCTCATATCTTCCATGCCAACTTAATGCCAACTCATGTAAACCCATGACCCCACCACCCTTTGTCCTTAACCCCTCCATGCCAACTCACCTCACCCAGTGTCCACCATAGGCATACCTCAGGAACCATGGTAAGGTGAAATAAAATAAATTTCTAAGTATCTGCTACAGACTTCACTATGAGTATTGCTGAAAAAATACATTTTGTTGAAGATTGTTGTCTTGCACTCGTCAGGGCAATTGCAAGAATAGAAATGTCGGGGAAGCAAGAGCTTTGTACTGTATGAGAAGAGAATGTTGATTGATTGGCAAGTGGACACTGATTGGTAGAGGTGTTGCCATGGATAATGCACTAGTTAATGGTGACTGACAGTTAACTGCCAAGCACTGTTTGAAATTTTAAACCAGGAAGTTTGACCCTGATTGGTCAAGGCAATGCCTTGAGGAATGAAGCAGCAATTGGCTATCACTTATTTTGTTTAGCTGCTATACGTGCAATGCGTGCACATGTTCTTTCTGTCTGCAAAGAACAGGACCCTGTGTATTAATATATGTGGCTTCCAGTACACGCAAATGTGCCATACAGCGAGCCCGACTGACAATCTTAACTTGGTTGTCAGCATAATTTTTAGTACACCGTGGTTTATTTGCCCAATCACAGAATCACACCTAATGTTGGACACTGTGTTTTGAGTTTTACAAGCACGGGCTGGTTGGGTATGCTCTGTAGTTTGCCCGTTGTGAACAGCGGAAGGGACATGCGGTCAAATGAACTCCCTTTCCTTGATGTACTAGTTGAGAAATCTGGCAGGTGGTTCTCTACCACAGTCTACCTTCACTGGTCAATACATATTTTGGGATTCATGTAGTTCCAACCACTATAAGATTGGCCTTATCAGCAACCTCATAAATAGGGCCCAAGCCATTTGCTCACCATGCAAGCTTGATGCTGAAATAGGGCGCATTAAAGACATCCCGCAGGACAGTGGCTACCCTGATCAAATCATTTTGCACTGCATATCGTGCAAACTGATGAACAGGCATATGGGCATCATTTTCAGCCCTGAAAAGTGTCCAGTCTAACTCAGGTTACCCTGGAAGGGTAAGGTATCTCAAAAATTTGAGCAACAGGTGAAGCTAGCTGTTTCACACTGCTACTATGCAGTAGCAACACAAGTGGTGTTCACCACTAACAGGATGCTGCCATCAAGCCAAAAAGATGTTCTGCCTATCAGACAAATGAGTAATGTGGTATATGAATTTCAGTGCTCATGTGATGCTAGGTAAGTAGGCTGTATGTCCCAAGGACTGGCAGAGTGTGTCAAACAGCATGTCCCTTCCACTGTTTGCAATGCGAAAGGTACAGACCATATACAACCAGCCAGTGGTTGCAAAAATCAAAACACAGTATCCAACATTAGATGTGATTCCACAATTGGACAACATTTGCTAAATAACCCTCAGTGTGCTAAAACATTACACTGACAAAAAACAGTAATTGATGTTGCTGATTTTGTTCAACTGCAAGCTGACTTTTTTTTAAAATTTAAAGGTCAGAATATTTAAATGACTTGACAGCTTGACAGTTCCCGAGACTTTATCCATTTTTTACACACATTCATGTCTACTCTTAACAATCCTAAAGGGGTGCATGACTTCTCGCAAAGGGTACCTTACCTCACCAAATAGCTCCAGTAGGTTTAGACCTTTTCATCAAATGTATAAAGCTCATGAATCATGTTTCAGAAAGCTGGGTGACCAAATTTGCTTCTGTTAGAAGGCAGATGTACTTTTAAATGTGCTGCCGCCTCCATGAACCGTGGATGTATGAAATACCTCCTGCCCTCATTCCCCCCACCCCTCCCCACCACAAGCATACAAGGCAGGTGCTGGGTTCGGGAGCGGGACTTCTGGATTCCGGGCTTCGGTGCCATTTTAGCTAATGTGCCCTTTCGACTTTACAAAAATTCAGGCCCTGATGTCTTCAAGGAGGTTGATCTGCACCAGAAAGTAAAATGTAGGTTCTGACAGTATCAGTTGCTGATTGACCTGCTCCTCATTTCTACATTTTCTGTTCCCCTTTTCTCTCAGAATGTAATTCTTCCAAACACTATCCTGCTGAGTTGATTGAAATGTTTGTGAGTTAAATATAGTAACCATGCTATATTGGATTGAAACTATTTTGAACATATCTGTCCTTCAACAGTTAGGTTTATCAAAATTAATTAAGATTTCAACATATAATAATAAAAAGTACTCCGTATTCTTTCAATAACCTCAAAACCAGCTTTGGACTGTTCCCCCATACCACTGAATAAATATTTTATAAGTTTAATTTTTTAGCTGACTGGATATTTTTACCTTGCATCTATCTTGGCAATAATGCATTCAAACAAAGCTAATTGAGCCTCAGCTGGTTTTCTGTAAGCATGTCTTAAAATAAAATGCCTTTCTGTTAAATTTATATTACTGTTTCCTATTGCTTGAACCTTATTGACTAATAACCAATTATGTTTTCATTTTACAGTAATTCAGCACTAAACTAGGATGAATGACTATACTTACAGGGAAGTTTTTGCTATAGCACAATGACTATAGATATGCAGGATAATATTACAGATAGTAGCAGACAGCAAGCTATCCATAAATTATACAGACTTCTCAAACTACAACAATTCTATTGACAGAGAAACAAGCTTGCAACAAACGTGATCAGCAGGTTCATGAAACTATAATTGAAACCCTAGACACTAAACTGACAGATATAGAGCTACGGTCACACAGAAAATCTCCATGCCCACATACCCTTCAAGAACCAGCTCTTTTCCAGCTGCAATTGCTCCAAAACAAACATGATTCAGATACAAAATTAGGAGAGAATGATATTGACCTGTTGGAACAATTTCTTCTTCAGCCCATCCGTTAGGAAGGTATCGAAGTTTTTGCAGCAGAGATCTATGTTGGGAAGTAATCTATTATACCTTCATAGATCTCATCTCTTGCTGCTGCCTCAGGTCTGACTCTGCAATCATCATGGACTTTTCACTATATAACAGGTGCTATATAAATCTACGTTTGCTTTGACAGAATGCTATGGTAAAACAGCAAAGGCTTTGTGTCCCATGCAAAGACATGGGGCGGAATCACCCCAGATTTGCACGAAGTGCAGTAGCGGATGGGAAAAATGATGTTTTACCCGCGTCTGTAATGCCAGCTCCTCGTGCCTTATCATCCCAAACTCTCTGCGCTAATTATGTATTCTTGGAAAACACGCCATTTCCATGGCGGGCGGGCTCTCATTCACCCATGGTGTGACGCCATGGCCTTGCTGCTTCATCACGCCAGGCACCACATTTAAAGTGCAGCCATGCACACAGCTCTCAGTGCTTCCAGTCCAGGACTACCGCACGGAAAACAGGATGGTCCCAAAAGGCAAAAAGACTACAGCCCCCCCACATCTGTGAGGCATCCCTCGAGCACCCTTTGAACACCATGGAAGCCTGCCGTGATGTCCTCTACCCCAGCTCCTGCCCCAGGATGGGGAGCTGCATCACCAATCCAGCACGGGAGGTGATGGCAATGGTCAGCACCAATGCCTGCAAAAGATGGCAGCCACAGAGTGCAGCTACAGGATGAATGGTCTCATCTGTTCCGCCAGGGTAAGTCACTCTTCTCATCACTCTCAACTCACAAATGCATCACACATCCACAGGGATCTCACACCTCAAGGGACAACACCACTAACTCTCACACACACCCTCACATCTCCATCAGGCTCATACCCTCTGGAGCTTGCATCCTCATCCTGTCCATGGGTCTGCTCACCACTCAAACATTCCATGCAGTGCCATGTGTCCTGCTCACATGCTCTCCATCTGTTTTTATGCAGGAGAAGCTGGCTCACATCTGCAGGGAGAGGCCCCAGACTGGGGGTGGAGTGACCCACATTAGGCCCCTCACTCACTTTGAGGAGTGTGCCATCGTGCTGACTAGTGAAAAATGGACCGTGCCTGTTGTGACAGTGAGGTCAGCGGTGAACAAGCTCGTGAGGATCCTGCACCATGTCAACCCTCTCGCAACACAAATATGAGTGCTCTCCCTCCTGCTTTTGACTCTGCTGCCATGCACTGATCATCTCTACTTTGGTTCACAGGGAGCTCTGCCAAGCGACCGACACCCTCAGCCAACCAGTCCCTCAACTCCATCCAGGTCCTCATCTCTAGCCAAAGAAGGGCTGGAAATAAGCAGACTAGAAGACCTGTGTCACAGCACTTACCCACACCCTCCACCAGTGCAGAGACACACACCTCAGTGGGACCTAGATCTAAAGCAGGCTCAGGTTCACATCATGGTAGTCACTGCACGTGTCCAAAGCAGGAGGAAGCAGGTTCGGCCGAGTTCCCCGACACTCGGAGGACTGCTGGGGAAGAGGCATCTGTGAGATCCGAGTCAAATGACGAGCCTCTGGATTTGTCCTTTCACTCATCCTGGAGAGTCAGCAGAAGGTGAGGAACATCACGCAGAGATGTTGGAAGCACTCAGCAGAGTGGCACACGAGTCAGTGAAGTGCATCCGCCTGCTCTCTGATGATGTGATGCACACATGTGTGTGCATGGAGGTCTCCATGGGGAGGATGGCGGAAGTCATGGAGACCCTGGTCCAGCAGAACATGGAGATGTGTGCAGACCTGCACTCCATCGCAGGAACCATGAGTGAGTTCCTGCAATGGAGACGCGAGGGGGAAACGGAGCACCTCAACTTCCCTCCAGGTTCTCCTTCCCCTCAAGGAACCAGGCCGGGGGCTCCTGACACCTGAAGGGAGGGGGAGAAGCAGCTGGACACCTCAGCATCATCCACTCAGGAATCTCAGAGGCTGCCCTCTCCCTCCGAATCTCCTTTGCCTGTAAGACCCTCAATTTTGTCCTAGTGATAGTGGATGCATTGACCGAAATATTCCAGAACTCACTGGATTCCGGAGGGTCCCAAAGGATTGGAAAACCATTAATGTGATGCCCCTGTTCAAGAAGGGAGGGAGACAAAAAGCAGGAAACTATAGGCCAGTCAGCCTAACATCTGTCCTTGGGAAAATTCTAGAGTCGATTATTAAGGAAGAAATAGCAGGACATTTAGAAAAGCTTAACACAATCAAACAGAGTCAACATGGTTTTGTGAAAGAAAAATCATGTTTGACAAATTTTCCATATTTCTTTGAGGACATAACAAGCAGATAAAGGGGAACCGGTAGATGTAGTGCATTTGGATTTCCAGAAGGCATTCGATAAGGTGCCACATAAAAGGTTACTGCACAAGATAGGTAATTTGGGGTAATGTATTAGCATGGATTAAGGTTAACACACAGAAGACAGAGAGTCGGGATTAATGGGTCTTTTTCAGGTTGGAAAGAGGTAACTAGTGGAATGCTACAAGGATCAGTCCTAGGGCCTCAATTATTTACTACCTATATTAATGATTTGGAGGAGGGGCAGAGTGTAATGTATCCAAATTTGTTGAAGATACAAAAAGAGGTGGGTGGGCATGTTGTGATGAGGACATAAGGAATCTGCAAGGGGATATAGATAGGTTGAGTGAGTGCGCAAAAACTTGGCAGATGGAGTTTAATGTAGGAAAATGTGAGGTCATTCACTTTGGTAGGAAGAATCAAAAGGCTGACTCTTATTTAAATGGAGAGAGACTCCAAAAAAGTGCAGTACAGAGAAATCTGAGTGTTCTTGGGCATGAAACACAAAAAAGTTAGCATGCAGGTGCAGCAAGTAATT
Source organism: Cetorhinus maximus (assembly GCF_964194155.1). NCBI lineage: Eukaryota > Metazoa > Chordata > Chondrichthyes > Lamniformes > Cetorhinidae > Cetorhinus > Cetorhinus maximus. The sequence continues at coordinate 56,620,014 of NC_135880.1, forward strand.
AAGAAGGCAAATGGAATTTTGGCCTGTATTGCTAGGGGGTTGGAGTTTAAAAATAGGGAAGTCTTGTTACAACCATACAGGGTGTTGGTGAGGCCGCACCTGGAGTACTGTGTACAGTTTTGGTCCCCGTATTTAAGAAAGGATATACTGGAATTGGAGGCAGTTCAAAAGAGATTCATTAGGCTGATTCCTGGGATGAAGGGGTTGACTTATCAAGAGCAGCTAAACAGGTTAGGCCTTTATTCATTAGAGTTCAGAAGAATGAGCGGTGATCTTATTGAAATGTGCAAGATCCTGAGGGGGCTAGACAGGGCAGATGCTGAGAAGATGTTTCCACTAGTAGGGGAATCTTGAACTCGGGGATATAGTTACAGAATAAGGGGACACTCATTTAAAACTGAGATGCGAAGGAATTTCTTCTCTCAGAGAGTAATGAATGTCTGGAATTCTCTACCCCAGAGACTTGTGGAGGCTAGATCACTGAGAGTATTTGAAGAGGAGGAAGACAAATTTTTGAAATATGGGGGAGTTGAGGGCTATGAGGAGCTGGCACGAAAGAGGAGTTGAGGTCTGGGGCAGATCAGCCATGATCTTATTGAATGGTGGGGCAGACTTGAGGGGCTGAATGGCCTACTCCTGCTTCTATTTCTTATGTTCTTATCTTCTGTCACCGCAGAGGGAGCAACTGGTCAACAAGTGATTCTGGAGGGAGAAGTATGGGTATGGCAGGGCCTTTCAGAGCCTCGTGCAAGCACTCTCCCACGTGTGCAGATCCTTCCCATGTCACATGTACCTCAATCTCCTGAGCATTTTCAATGCTGCCTACTAGGGTTCCTTTTCAGTTGTCCTTCTGAACTGACCTGCATCTTCGCCCACCCAATAATCACACTCCCATGCAGCACCTGATCTCGCCCACCACGACTGTCGTTTCACTTTTGATTTGGACAGCATGGTCTTGATTTGGTTTATCGTGCGCTCCCTCTTTTTTTACCCTCCCCCAGTCACCCATTTCCTTTCCCCCATCACAGCTGACCCCACGGCATCACCTTCCACCTCCCCTCCCTGACCTACCAGCCACAAGCCTTCTCCTTCAGAGATGTGGAGATGAACGTGCACGTTCCCTTCCTTCCCAAAAAACCCCACCCCCATTCAACACCCCGACCTCCCCCTTCCTACCCCCAAGGTCCGTGTCTACCTCCGGGACCCCAACCAACCACCCTTGCCATCCCTTCTGCTGCTACTGTTGAACCCTCACTCTCCTACCCAACCGCCTCACTCTGCCCTCACTCATTTTCACCATTTTTCCATACCATGCCCACCCTCAGTTCGTTCCCCAGAAGGCAGTCATGGACTCCTCAGAGCCCTCCCTTGAACATTCACCTGGACATCCCTCCACCAGTCCCCTTCCCCCCTTGGAACCCCTTCCCCTCTTGGGACCTCCTTCCCCCGCCTCCCAGGACTCTACCCCCACTTAGTCCTTCCCCCCTTCCGAATCTTTCCTCCAGCCTTCCTTCTTCCTCCTCTCTGCACTCCTTCCTGCACCTGGACTCCCTCCCCTCTCCGTACTCCTTCCCCTCTTCACTTACGCCTTCCACCCACCCCTTTCATCTACCTTCCTAGTTGCCATCTTCTTCCCTGTTACCCCCTCCTCTCCCTGTACTCCTTCCCCCCTCCCAATCTTTCCCCCGACACCTTTATTCACCCACAGCCTCACCCCATCCTGACACCTTCTTTCCCCCCCCTCCCAACCTCACCCCATCCCAACACCTCTTCCTCTCCCAGTCGATCCTAGACCTTCCTCTCCCACGCCCGGTACATCTTCCTCTCCCAAATGCAGCTGGACCTTCCTCTCCACCACCTCGACCATCATCCGTTGTGAGCAAACCCTCAAAGTTGAATCTCCAAATTTCGTGAGCTGCTTCGCAGCAGAGCCATGTCCATGAGAATCCACCCAGCATGCCATGGATGTTCCTCCAGTGTGCTGTTGGTGTCGGGCTCCAGCATCTTCTGCTCCTCAGATGTCCACAACGTGAGCAAGGCCCTGGCGGTTAAGTCCCGATTTGTCAAGAAGTGCTCTGTACCGGCGTGCAATCAGACCGATGTGGACCAACAATCCAGCATGCGGGGATGATTCCAGAAGCCTGGCCTTATATGCAGATGTATTACAATGAGGTTCCCGATGTCCGATGGCGGGGAACATGACCAGCCATCATTGGGCTGAGCGGACGATTGCAAACTAGTTTCATAACGTCATGAAACCAATTTCTGGTCTTCCCGCCATATTATCCGCTCACATTGCTGAGCACGCCTGATGCCAGCGGGCACAGAAAATTCTGCCCATGGTCATTCGGTACGAGAAATGTTTGTAGTGCTGCACTTCTCACAATTTTGTAGAGAAGTAATAAACCATAGCATGCAGTATAAAATCTGGAATTTCACTCCTGGTCCTAATTTAGAAGAATCACACTGCTGATTGCACAACTTAGCCCAACTCTTTCCAGCCTGCCCTGTGGAATGCAAATATCGATTGAGAAAGAACAGCAAAGCAGGGTCATGTAAATGTTGTCAATTATGTTTTAAGATCATAAGAAACAAGAGCAAGAGTAGGCCATTGGGCCCTTCATATCTGCTCTGCCATTACTAGCTGACCTTCTACCTTATCGCACTATCCCATATCCTTTAATTCCCTTTGTGCCCAAACATCTATCAATCTCTGTCTTCAATATATTCAAAGTTAAGCATCCACAAATCTCTGATGCAGAGAATTCAAAAGATTCACAACCAATTGGGTGAAAATATTTCTCCTCATCTCTGTCCTTAATGGCCAACCCCTTATTCTGTGATTGTGGCCCCTATAGTTTTGGGCTCCCCAGCATGTCAAACCCCTTAAGAATTTTACATGGTTCAATTAGATCACCTCTCATTCATTTAAACTCTAGGAAATATCGGCCTAGTCTACTCAATCTCTCCTCATAGAACAATTCCCTCATCCCAGGAATCAGCCTAGTGAACATTTGTTGCATAGCCTCTATGGCAAGTATATCTTCCCATTGGTAAGGAAACCAAAACTGTACACAGTACTTCAGGTGTTATTGCACCAAAACCCCACATACCCTTATGTTCCATCCCTTTGTTCTGAAGGCTTTTCTATTTTTCCTACCAAAGTGAAGAACCTCACATTTTCTCACGCTATTCTCTTTCTATGTTCTAGCCCACACATTCAATCTATCTATATTGCTTTGCAGTCTCTTTGAGTCCTCCTCACAGCTTACTTTTGCAGCTAATTTTGGATCATGAGCAAAATTGGGTACATTGCACTCATTCCCCTCATCTAAATCATTGATAATGATTGGAAATAGCTGAGACCCAAGCACGAATCCTTGCACTACCCCAATAGTTAACGCCTGTCAACCCGAAAATGACCTGTTTATTCCGACTCTCTGTCTTCAGTCCATTAACGAATCCTCAATTCATGCTAATATATTGGCCACAATCCAAGGACCCTAAATCTGTCTTGACCCTGCCTAATCATGTTATGATTTTATCATATCCCTAATAATAGATTCTAGTGTTTTCCCGACTACTATTGTCAGACTAACTTCCCTATAGTTCCCTGTTTTCTCTCTCCCTTTTTTCTTGTTAAAAAACAAGGTTATATATGCTACTTTCCAATCTATGGGGACTGTTCTTAAGCTGCATTCTTATATGGTGGCATCAGCCTCTTCACACCCAAACAGAAAGAGGAGCAAATAACCCTAAAGCAGTGATGCAAGAATGACCATATTAATTGCTTTTGTACATCCCATAAGCAACAAGGACAGCAAAGACCACCTGGCCCTAAGCATCCAGTAGGATTTGGGGAGAGCAGTGAATTAAGCAGGTTAACCCTAATGATGGATTTGCATGAGCAGTCAGTACAATACCATTGCTTTAGTAGAAGGTGTGCATTATCAGTGGAAGAGGAATGCCATGCCAGATTCATCTGGAGGAAGAGATGGTGAAAATAATCAGCTGACACGTTATTGACAGTTCGCACATTATTTAAATACAATTATAAGCAAGCCTTTTTTGTCAAAATACAAAAAAGTTAGCAGCTGAGAAAAAAATTGGGGCAATTTTAAGAATTCAACGATGATTTCTGTAGAAAAGGTTTCTTCTGTTCTTATTATTCTGTTTGGTTTTATGCAGTATTACCTGAAGCTGGATTCCATGGAGGATTAAATTAGATTTGGTACATTTTCCTTACAGAAAATCAAATCTCACAGAGGCCATGGATGTCCTCACAAATGGACAGAAAACAATATAAATTTGGTAAATTCAATACAAAAGACATCAAAGAACACAATTTCACAAATGCAGTGAAGCTATAGATTTAGTTGATACAATTCTGCAGCATTGACATTATGGCTGAATACCACAATCCATGCACCATGCGAGACAATTTGAGCTAATAATTCGTATCGCTTATTTATTTTTACAGGGGTAAATGAAGACTAACAGTAACTCATTTCACTTTAGAAACATCTGCAGCTGGGCTCAATTTGAATTATGATCTCCAGGTATTAAAGAGACCTGATTAATCTTTTTAGAGGCTTGGTTTATAAAGCATTTTCAAATGCTTTTGTTAAACTTATGTTTTCTTGATATCAATCATTGTTCCCTTCCACTGGCGTAGACTGCCAATGAACAACCAGCCATGAGTAAGAATCATGAACCTTCACATGAGCTATGATATGGGAATTTGCTATTTTCCTGAAGTGATAACACGATGGGCCAAATGGTGCCTCTATCCTCAATGCCACAAATAAGTTTGTGTAAACATGTGCAATATGTCAATTTTTCCTCCAGGTGCAGATATATTATAATATATTATTATGTAAATTTTATTCAAATGGTCTGAGGGTGCATAACTGAGCAAATATCTCTTTATTTGGCCAGAAGAATAGATGTGCATAGTCTCTCTTAAGACAAGATGTCAGCCCTCCATTTTTTGGAGAGACTAAAACTAGATACTCCAACAGGGAATTTAGGAAAAACCTCTTCATTCACAAAGTGGTTAGAATGTGAAACGCATTACCACAAGGAGTAGTTCAAGCAGCATGGATGCATTTAAAGGAAAGCTAGATAAACACATGAGAGAGAAAGGAATAGAAGGTTATGCTTAGATTAGAGTTAGATAATGAAAGGTGGGAGGTTGTTTGTGCGGGGCATGAATACTGGCATGCACCATTCTGCATTGCTGAATGGCCTGTTTCTGTGCTTTGATTTCTGTGTAATTTTTTGGAAGTTCTCTCATGTGCTGAGGAAGCTCATCTTTTGGATTATATCCCTGATGGATTCAGGAGCCCACTTTATTTTTTAGGGGAGACAAATGTTCACACGGAAAAGGAAAGGCTGCCACATGTACACAGATGCAAAGGATTGTTTGTGGTCAGGACTCCAAAGAAAGCTATCTTACTGGGAACTTTCAGAGTATCCTTCCTCTACCTCTTTCCAACATACTCCTGTGTTTAGTCCCAGGTGATAGTTGTCTATCATCTTGGATACTTGGAACAGGTAGCATGTTATTTTCAGTAAAGGAAACACAGTGGGCTGAATTTTCCCCCCATTGGGGGCGAAGTTGAAGGGTGGGCGCGCATAGGCGCGGTTCCGATCAGAATCCCAAAATCAAGAGCGCACTTATCTCCCTGAGGCTAAGTGCTGCCTCAGGGAGATCGGCTGTAAATATAAAAAACCTAAAAATAGAAAAATAAAATTTCCCTAACATGTCTCCTCATGTGACAATGTCACATGAGTTGGGACATGTCCGTAATTTTCACAGAAACTTTATTAAATTTTGTTACAACCTACATGAAACCTCATCCCACCCGTGGATGAGGTTTCATGCTTTTTCTAATTCGCGCCGGGGCTCCTGGCCTGCCCGCCAACCTTAAGGCTGGACGGGCAGGTCCTTTAATTACTTAATTGCCTCTGTCACTGGCCTCAATTGACCATTGACAGGCCGGCGGGTGCGCAGCTGATTTCACTGCGCCCATGCCTTCCTGAAAATTTAAATGGGGCGCGGTGACGTTGGGAGTTCCCCCCCTATGTCACTGCATGTCATTTTACGCATCGGCGAGCGGGCCCTGCCCCCGCTTGCCAATGCATAAAATCCTGCCCAGTAAGTGAATTTTTCCATGTCTAGTCCTGTATGACTACATGGCATTTTAGCTTAATCTATGATAAGAAATTTGGATCTAATTGAAGTGGATTATAATCTCCGCCCCTTGTTCAGACTATTCCAGGTCAGGTGTACTCCTCAGATGATCACTCTCACTTAAGGTTGAGAAAGACAGGCTTCACATACATTTAAATAGTGTTGAAGAACTGTCGAGCTCTCCCTTAAGGGAAAGAACTACCAGAGAATATTATCATCCTCCAGATAGCCTTGTTAACACAATTTAGCTAAATTATCACAACCCGGATATTATAAGAGTCCGGGCAACCCTCCTCAACAATGTATCTCTCCACTGAAGAGTGTACGGAGATGGGTTTTCGAGTTTTGATACAGAACACTATATGAGACAATATATTTTCAATATTATATAAAAGTTTATTAAAGAACCAAACATGCAACTCGCTTTTGATGAGAAATGCAACTTTGATAGTTCTAGGACAATAAAGTATAATCTTGTTGCTAATAGAGAATCCACATCTTATTAATTTTACAGAGAGATAATGTCAATATTTAAAGTAGTATTTACCTTAAATTCCCAAGTAGAAAGCTACTGAGTCTAATGAGATACCTCCATCCAAATTAAGAGGAGAACTATCATCATGACACTACAACAGCCATGCCTTTACCTTGAGAAATACTGTGTGGTTCCAATTTTTATATCATAAAAGAACTGAACCAGCAGGAAGTATGTTGAGTATACATGCTGGATAATATCCTTTGCTTTCATCAACATCCTTCATTTGAGTCAACATCTTTCAAGCAAACAGGATATTATTAGGTACAAATATTGTGGCCATTGTGCTCAGTTTCCAGGATTCAGTTGACATGTTATTTAGGATCATCCTTAAGGTTATCCATTTTTATATGTAGCCTTATCAATGCTTTACTGAGGTGATGCGTCCAAGATTTGTAGAGGCCAGTTCCTGTTTGTCAGGAACTGCCTTATGTTAGAGGATATACCATATGCCACAGGATGTTGGTGTTCTTGAGCACACAATTATGCCCTGGCATGTTTATGAACTTCTAAACTCTTGTCCAGCAGATAAACTCTGCTTTTAATTTTTAATCCTTACTTCACAGAACCACTCTTTTTAATCTTATAGCTCCTTATTACAGCTATATTCCTTCCCATTACAACCTTTTTTGCTGAGCACTGCATCTCTGGCAGATCTGTAGCATTACAAGAACAAGTCCAAAGTTACTCTCAGCTCTACAAAAGGCTCACTACTCCCTCCCAAGCAAGGTCAAAACTGCCAGTATCCTTCAAAAATCATTCCAGTCAGCCACAGTCTTCCCGATCTGAATTTCACCAGCTCAGCCCACTTCAGTGACTCCTGGTTCCTTAAATCTCCCAAAGTCCCAACGGTCCTGCCCATTTCTTTTCAAACAAAAATCAACTCTCACAAGCATCCTCCTTGGTTGTTAACACCAAAAAGTCCTCAAAAGGTATTGCTTCCCCAGAGCATTAGTTGTATTGTTTCTCTTTCTGTGTCTCAAAATGAGTTATGCTCTTTTCTGTGAGTTATTTGGCTGGATTTTACGCTACCCCAGTGGATTTGGAGGTGGGGGGCATATAAAATACGGTAATTAGCTTCCTGTGGCCTGCCCGCCTGCCCCGACCTGCCTGAAATTTTACGCAGAGGCAGGGTAGACGTCAGGCATCCCACCTGCCCTTGATCATATTGAAGCCCTTAAGTGGCTACATGTGGCCACTTAGGGGCCTCATCTAACCCCCGCATGTATTTTATCAGCGGCAGGGGAGGTCCATGCCATGAAGGGAGCCTGGCAGCTTTAGCCACGTGGGGTGGTGTCGGGCATTTTTGTGGGTACACTGGGCAATTGGGCATCCACTTTTCAAGGTCATTTCCTCCCTTTACCCCTCCCCGGCCTGTTCACCCCAGACCACCCCTCTCTCCCCTCACTGAGACCCCTGACTCCAGACACCTGGTCACCTTGGTGTGATGGAACTGCCTGTAGTCGCAGCAGTGTCCACCGCCACTGGCTGGTGCTGTTGGGACTACTGAGCTGCCAGCCATATGATTGGACAGCAGCTTTTCAAGGCAGGATTTCCTCCCTAGATAGGGGCTGAAGTCTCATCTTAAAGTATTTAACGCTGCTCCCAGTGGGGCAGCCATCAGGATCATGGGCAGCTCCACCATGGGTAGGATTTTGCGCTCATCAGGCCGCCACGGCGGGCTGTCCCGGGAACAACCGCCAAATGAACCGCCACCTGTGACCGGACTCCGATTGCGATTTCACGCTGGCAGGCCAATTAAATCAGTGTGCAGATGTGTTAAGGTCTGGCAGTTCTGCCGTGGACCTCAGGGGTGCTAGAGTCTGAGTGCCAACTGTCGATCATGCCGGAGCAGGCCAAAGGGATGAGCCCTGGCTGCTTGGACTGAGTGCCTTGAGGCTCGAGGGCCACAACTTTCCCTGCCAGGTGCTCCTCAGCTGGGGTTGGCCAGGCTGCAAAGGCGCTGCAGGTACAGGATGGACTAATCCACGCTCCTCTGTTGTTTCAGGAGAAGACGGCCCACAACAAAATAGAAAGGTCGCGGACCGGCGGAGGCCCCGCTAGCCTCCTCATCCTCTCGAGATACGAGCAAGATGCCCTAGAGCTTGAGAGCCAGCATGGCCCATGTACAACTGGGTGTGGAGAGGCGGGGGAGTCAGACGAAGGTAAGAGTGCAGTGCACAGAGGTGAGACTTTTGGTTTGTGCAACCATTCTAGTGTAGTCGCTTCATTGATGTGAGCCTCGAACCAGGAATCACCACTGATCATTGGATGATAATGGCACCATGTTGCAGATCTCCATTGTCTCTGCAGGGTACCTGGCATGCACAGTGACAGTGTGATGACTTTAACTAATGACATGCCCTTGTTCTCCCTTTTAGGTTCGCCAGCAGGTGTTCATTTTCCTGACCCCGAAGGGTCACTCCTGACATTGGAGGACCACCGGACATCATTTACACCTGCGTCACACCCGCTCTCTGAAGCAGGCACCAGCACAGATACCAGCACCTCGATAGGCATTGAAGCGGCGGCTAGTATCCCGGTGCACATTGGTGCAATTCACAATCACTTGAGGTGCAGGTGGAGGCAGAGAATGCCAACAGCAGTCGGAGGACTGCTGGGGACCAGGATGATGCGCAGTCAAAGGCTGATGATGAGCCTCTGGAGTCTTCCATTAGGTAACAGATGCTGGATGTTAAGCGAAATGTGCGGAAGGATCTGGCAGAGATCCATGAGTGATCGCATGCCATGGTCTCTGTTGTGGAGGAGTCCCTGCAGAGCATGAGCACTGCGTTGACCCTCATGGTCGAGCACACTGCCCCCTCCATTGAGAGAGTGACGACTCTCATGGAGAGGCAGCTCCAGGACAAAATGAGGGGTACCTGGGGTTGTATCGGACCTGTAAGCCCTCACACAGGCGCTGACCTCAGGTGATCAGTGACAGTGTGGGAGATGGATGTGGCACCCAGTATCCCAGCTAGGTGCCCGTCCTTCAGTGGTGTGCAGGGAGGTCCAGAGTGACCTGACATTTGTGCACAAGCTGCCTGTCATCTCTGCGGGCTCCTCGCAGGGCGCTCTGGATGATGGCAGCAACTCCTCCGCTCCTCCACCATTGACCGTGGCATCTGATGAGGCTGCGGTGACCGGGCAGATGCCAGTCGTGGCAGTGGCCGCACCCTCACAGGCGGGGCCAGCACAGGCTCCACTGGCCAGAGGACAATTGTCAAGGTCATCAAGGTCAACAGGACAGCAGAGTCTGTAGGCTGTCTCCAATGCCGGTACCAGTGAGGGGTAAGCACCTTGGCATAACACTCGCAAACATAAGTTAAAGGCACCATGAGCACAAGAGGGACAGGTCACAGGTGATTTTATACTCATTTATGTTTACTTTATTTATACTGGTCTGGGAATGAAGACCAGAGAAATTTATGTAAATAGTTTTGTTATAACACATCAGTTGGTAAAGGCTGAGTTGTTTAAAGCCCAGGGGAAACTTGAACAACTGTCATAACCTATATTTTCAATTGGTATGTTTGAGGTGCAGCTCTGAATTCAGAAATAAAACCACCAAGCCTCAGGAGGTTTTTTATATAAAACTAAATTAAACATTTATTAATTTAACAAGAAATTTAAACACATACACATATCTACAAATTACTGTCATAATAACTTTTAAACAAATCCCCAAATTAATCACTCCCCGGTAAATCTTCACCAAGGCAACAGTAACCCATAAATGTTAACAGACACTAGACAAAGCACATTTGACCTTACGAATTCAAAATGAGGTTCCTTTCAATTTGGTTCCTTTTCACAGTTTCAGGCTTACAAGCTGGTTAGAGCTTAAATGCCACTGCCTCACACACACTAACTCCTTTCAGTTTATACCTAGTTTCCCTTTTGAATGTAAATTTTCCATTATATTACTAGGTTTTTAAAATTTCACCTCTCCTAACAATGATCCTTTCATTCCGCCAATTTTATTAGAAATATAAACACATTGCTTGGCATCTCCTAGCTAGGTGCAAGATTTTACTGATTCTTTTGAATGGTTTATTCAGCAAATGCAAATTGCACTTTACCTATTACTCCTTACATTTATCTAATTGACATCTCAAACTACTATACATCAAAGCGCCCAGACTAACTGACTTTAATCCAATTTAGACACACACATAGACACAGACCCTACTACAATTCCAATTGAAAAATAATTTCCAATAACATTATTGACATTAATATCTCTTCATGATGGTTTGGAATTGTCAAACTGAGATACATTTTGCTTTTGTCATCATGGCCTGAGTATGCTTCACCTTTTTATTTTATTAGTGCGGGGTACGCCAGTATGTAATGCTTGCCATAAGTGGCTCTGAGCTTTATTGCACAGGCACTGAGTGTTCTTTGTGTTCAAATAAAAGGATCCTTTCAGACATCCAGGATGGAGGCAGCACCCCTGGCATACGATTGAAGCTGATCTTTAGTAGCCTAGCTGAAGAAGCGTTGGATCAAGGTGTCCCTGGTGTCCCTGCCTCCCTGCAGGTTACTGAGGTCTGCCTCAATGCTCTTAGCATTCTCCTCACCGTGCTTCTCTTCGGATTCAACTCTGGACTCACTATCTTTGGCCTGTGCAGCTGTGTCAAGATCCCCTTCCACCAGTGGGTTCCCCTTGCCAGTGCCAGATTGTGGAGAGCACAGCATGCAACCACTATCAGTGACACATGCTCTGGGGGGTATTGTAGTGTATCCCCTGAATGGTCCAGGCATCGGAAGCGCATCCTGAACTGACCTATGGTCTTCCCTCCCACCGCCCTTGTGGAGGAATGACTCGCATTGTAACACTTCTCTGCCTCTGTTCTTGAAAGGCTGAGAGGTGTCATGAGCCACCTCTTCAATGGATAGCCTTTGTCGCTTAGCAGCCATCCATCCATTCAGGCTGGAGCACTGACAGCCTCGGCACCTGGGAGTGCCTGAGGATATAAGCATCATGGGAGCTGCACACCTTGCACAGATTTGCAGAATTGGCATCATGCATGTTCACGGAGTGGAATCACTTCCTGTTGACGAACGCACCCAGCTGACCCGCTGGTACCATGATGGCCACATGTGTGCAGTCGATGGCACCCTGGACGCAGAGGAACCCAGCAATCACTGCAAAACCTCTGGCTTACTCAGCCTGGCTGGCCCCGTCCATACGGTAAAGAAATAAGGTCAGGACCCGCCTGAACAGAGCCTCTGTCATCAGCTTGACACAACTGTGAACAGCTGATTGGGACATTCCACACAGATCCCCCACTGAGCTCTGGAAAGAGCCAGAGGCATAGAAGTTGGCGTCCACTGCGACCTTCAGAACCACTGGCATGGGATGTCCACCCATGCAGTTGGAGGAGATCTCAGGGCTGATCATCTGGCAAATGGAGGTCACGCTCTCCCTTTAGAGGCAGAGCCTCCTACAGCATTACACCTCGGACGTGTTGAGGAAGCTGCATTGCTGCCTGCAAACCCTGACAGCAGGATAGTGGTATCTTCTGCAGCCCTTCTCCCTTGGACTTCTTGCTGGTCCGACGCTCCTTGTGCCTACACCTCTCCTCCCACAGGCCCTTCCCCTGGAAGCTGCATTGGGACACCTGGCCTCTTCTCTCTTCTATCCCTCTCTTCCTTCTCAGAGGAGGTGCCTCTAGTGGAGACCACAATCCCCATTACCAGGGTAAGGGAAGGCTGTCTGATACCTGGAAGGGTCCACACTGTCTGAATCCTCCAAGGGCCTTGCAGACAGCAATGAGTTCTGAAACAAAGCCTGGAAATGCTAAGAATGAAGCCCCGAACAGAGATGAGGCTGCCAAGTAACAATAAGCAACCAGCAGCAAACTATCTCCAAAACTCCTCGCTACTCACACTGGCAATGCTGCTGAACCTTTTTATCCCGCCCTTGGATGAGGTTTGTGAAAATGTCGGCTGCCTGCCTGCCCGTTTTGCCCATGTGATGAGCTGGAACTTGCACGGGCAAGGAAATATCTCATTCAATTGGACTCCTAAGGGTCTTAAGTGGCCACTTAATTAATGGCGGGCACGGCTCCAGCACCCACGTGTGCCTGCCAAGCGAAATATCATGCAAGTGCACGATGATGTCAGGACGCTCACCCGATGTCTTTACGCACTATTTTACTCCCAATTGGGTCGGGTCTGTGTCTACCCGTGGGATGTAAAATTCTGCCCCATGAGCTTTTAGCTGGGGGGTGGGGGGGGGGCAGTGGTGGTGGGAAGTGGCACCCTGTAAAATCTAGCCCACTGTGTCAAGTTGTGAAAACTGTTACTTGATGTTTCAATAGGTTTCTGTTTGAGTGCCTCCCCCATAGCAACCAGATTACCTAGGCATGTCTCTGAGCTGGGGAGCTTCTGGAATTCTCTGTCTCACCTTAAGTTAAAGGACATATTAAAAAAAAACTGTCTTGTAAAGTCCAGTATTTGTAACGCAATATTTGTAATGCAGTATTATATCAGAAGCTATTATAAAGAAGCTAGCATCTCCTAAAATGGCGTGTAGTTTCTCATAGCAACAATTTTACTGAAAAAATTAGGCTAAGCACTGTTTGTACTTACATTACTTTTGTCAGTCAACTTATCAACAGGAAGAACTTCTCTCCTGAAGCCCATGGGATTGAATTTCCAGCAGGTGTTCCCATCCACTCTAACACCAGCTCTGTGAGATCTTTGGAGAAATAGTGTAAGTGCTGTCTATGCTATTTCTCTGGTGCTACTATGTATCTTCTGATGAGTGTGGGACAGACAATGAAGAGTACATCTGCAAAAATTCAAATCGCATATCCTTTGGAATATTGAGGAAGACACAACCTGAAATATCTGTTAGCTGAGGAACCACTGAGGGTAATTGTGACTTTGGGTGACTGCATAAAATGGATTCAACTACCCAATATACATCCCTCCTTGGTAGAGACAGAAACCCTCACCCCATTTAAGAAATACTTAGATAAGCACTTGAAGTACCGCAACCTATAAAGCCACGGATTAAGATCTGTAAAGTGGGATTAGGCTGGATAGCTCTTTTTTGGCCAGTACAGATACAATGGGCCAAATAGCCTTGTCTGTGCAGTAAATTTCTATAATTTTATAATGAACCTGTGGAGCTTTGAAAGACTGTGGAAAATTATGTTGGAATGTTCCAACCATTTCCAAGAATGCTGAAGTGGTAAATTTGTGGCCTATGGGTTAAATTACCATGGATTATGTATTTACCGACTTTATAGAAAGCCAATCTTAACTAAAGATAATTGGGTAATCTCTAGCAATAATCCAGTTCATAATTCTAAACCCTGAGTGGACAAATTATACCTTTAAAGTATAATCTGTAAAGCTGTGATTTCCAAAACAGGTTTCAGTTCAGTTTAAGCACTGCAGACACTGGAGATCTACTCGTTCAAATAAATTATTCTATACTCATGATATTTCACTGGATATTTTGTTAGATATGCAAAACAGAACATGGATGAAAGCATGTGCAATGCTTGGTATGGGCAGTTAAAAGATAAAATATGCTAAATAATCATAAGTAAATTGTAGATTTTTTTATTCATTCATGGAATGTGAGCATCACTGGCCAGCATTTATTGCCCATCTCTAATTGCCCTTGAGAACGTTGTGGCAAACCGCCTTCTTCAACTACTGCAGGCTTTGTGCTGAGGATACACCCATAGTTGTGTTCTGCAGGGAGTTCCAGGATTTTGACCCAGCCGTGATGAAGGAATAGCAAAGTATTTACAAGTCAGGATGCTATGTGATTCTCAAGGGAACCGAGTTGTTCCCTTTTGTCAGCTACTGTCGTCCTTCTCGGTGGTCGTGGTCATGAGTTTGGAACATGCTGTCAAAGAAACGTTGGGGAGCTGCTACAGTTCACCTTGTAGATGGTACACGCTGCTGCACAGTGTGCTGGTGGTGGAGAGAGTGAATATTTAAAGTGGTGGATTGGTGCCAATTAATCAGGCTGTTTTCTTCTGGATGGTGTCAAGCGTCTTGAGTATTGTTGAAACTTCAAGTCACCCAGCCATTTAGAAAGTACTGTATTCCATCATATTCCTGACTTGTGCCTACAGATGGTAGAAAGGCTTTGTGGAGTCAGGAGGTGAGCTACTCACCACAGAATTCCCAGCCTCTAACCTGGTTTTGTTGCCAACGTACTTATAAGGCTGGTCCAGTTAATTTTCTAGTCAAGGGTAAGTCCACAGGATGGTGATAGTGGTGGATTCAATGATGATAAAGCCATTGACAATCAAGGGAAGGTGGTTAGGTTCCACCTTGGTGAATATGATTATTGCCACGGTACTTGTGTGACATGAATGTTACTTGCAACTTACCAGCCCAAGCCTAAATGTTGCCCAGGCCTTGCTGCATGTGGACATGGACTACTTCATTATCCTAGAAACTGTGAATAGAACTGAATATTACAATCATCAGTGAACATCCCTACTTCTGACCTTATGGCGGACAGAAGGTAATTTAATCAGTTAAAAATAGCTGGGCCTATGACACTGGTACGCAACGATGTCTTGGGGCTGTGATGATTGACCTCCAACAACCACAACCATCTTGCTTTGTAGTAGGTATGACTCCAGTCTGTGAAAATTTTCCCTGGATTCCCATTCACTCTGATTTTACCAGGCCTCATTGATGCCACACTCGGTCAGATACTACCATGATGTCAAGAGCAATCACTCTCATCTCACATCTGGAATTCAGTTTTTGTCCATATTTGGACAAAAACTGTAATGAGGTCTGGAGCCAAATGGTCCTGGCAGAACCCAAACTAAGCATTACTGAGCAGGCTATTGATGAGCCAATGCCTCTTGAATACACTGTCAACAACACTTTCCAATACTTTGCTGGTGATTGAGGATAGACTGCTGGGGTGGCAATTGGCCAGATTGAATTTGTCTTGCATTTTGTGGACAGAATACACCTGGACAATTCTCCACTTTATGGAGCCAGGATTGAAGTTGCACTGGAACAGCTTGGTTCGAGGCACACCTTATTTGGGGGCACAGGCATTCAGCAGTACAGCCTAAAAAGGTACCTTTTAGATAAGCCTTACAATTGCATCATCCAAATGAGTAGATTTCAAAATATATTGGGTTTATTATAACTAATACTAATGTCTGATTGTGCTGTTTCTTCGTGTTAGCAAAAAAAGTTCAAATTAAGCCAAATATCTACAGAATAGATCATTATTGCCTTTGTAAACAGTTTAATGTTCAGCCTTGGTTTTCAGTGCAAGAATTATTACATTTTACAGAATGTGTCATTACACACTATCAGACATAGAAAGGTAATTATGCATGAAATGCTCTTTAAGCCCATTGTTATGCCTAATATATTATAACCTTTGAACAGGAAAATTGTCATTGTAAGACCTAATTTTCTTAGCATTTAGATATCCATTTACTTTAATGTTGGCTTAGTATTATTGCACAGTAGGTTTATATGTTTAGATCAGTTAAAATCACATTACAGTGAATCTCAATGGAAATCATTGCTGCAAGTCTGCTCCACTTATGAAACATATAAATTAATTAATGATTGCAATTTAAATAGTGAAGCAACTCCCACTTTTGCTGTACAGTCATTCAGTAGGGTAGATTCCTCTTTGAAATCAATGCCCCTTTTGAAGAACTCTTTGGGTTGATTTATTTGTTTATCCTGATTCATTTCACTGCAACATCTTACAGCACTGGAACAGCTGTTGAGGGACTTCCAGCATATTGAGGCAGCTCACTGACATGAACTTGGTGCATTCTTCCACCATTTTTTTCATAATCCTGTATAATTGGTGTGCACTGAAATTTGCATCTCAATGCTGTACCTTGGACATTGATTTTCTCAGTACTCACACATTCGTTAGTCACAAGCACAGTAAATGGTATCTGCTTGTATTCGAAAAGAAGTCTGCAGGGAATTTAAAATTCCCAACTGTCTCCTAGTTAGTAGTTCTCTTTTTTTTTTGGTTGAGGAGCAAATACACCTGAGTTTTAGAAGTCCCTTGTTAGCCATTGCAGTTAGTGATCAGTCCCTTGCTTATAATCAAAAAGCAATGGATCATAAACATTCAACCTGCCCATCAAAATGATATCTTCAGTTAATGCCTCTCGCTTATAAATTAATTAAAATATGTAGCAATGATTACGGCATAATATCAAATCATTTTCATGGGGCCAGCTGGACCTCATTTAAAATTATTGAAGAGTAGAAGCTAGGGGAGATCAGGTTACCTTTAGAAATTTCCAAGTTCTGCTTTAATTGCTTAAAGTTACTTACATATTGTAGTGGCAAAGAAAATGTGTCTCATTTTTCTGAAACAGGGCCCAGAACATTGCGTAACCGATAGTCTGACCTACTATCCAAATTCTTGAAGACCTTGTTTAGTTGTATGTTTGAGCATGATTACTGCATGTTTCCTTAAAAATAATTGTGATATGTATTCAGATAAATAAAAGCTTTTGATTCAGAATAAGATTCAGAGTATTTAAATCTGAATATGGAAGCCATGGAAAATTGCCACCCAAGTATGACAGGCACTCAAACATACATGAACGTTTGGTTACAAAGGGCTGGATTGCCCCAGGTTTGCACTAAGTGCGGTAGCAGGTGTGAAAAATGACATTTTAACCGCTGGCCACAATGGCGGATTTTCACACCATATCATCCCCTCCCTGCCTCGTAAATTACGCAGTCACGGGAAACACGCCGGATCGCTGGCAGGTGGCCTCCGACTGGCCTGCCATGTCATTACCACATCACTTCCTCACACCGGGCACCATACTTAAAATGCAGCTGTGCACACACTTCTCCATGTTTGCTGTCCAGAACTGCTCCGGTCAAGATGCAGCCCTAAAAGCCAGGAAGATTGCAGCGCCCCAATTCAGTGAAGCATCCCTGGAATGCCTTCTGGATGCCTTGGAGGCCCACTGCGATGTCCTCCATCCCCGCCCTGGCCACAGGAGGCCCATCAGTCTCACCACTCCAGCTTGGGAGATGGTGACAAAGGTGGTCAGTGCCAATGTTGCACACAAGACGTCGGCCTTCCAGTGGAGTAAACGGATGAATGATCTCATCTGTGCTACCAGTCCAACCATCTCATCAATTTCAACTCATTCACTCACAAGCCCATCACACATTCATTGGCATCGCATTCACTGCTAGCTCAAAGGATATGTCATGAAGAGATGTTAATGTATATAATGTTATTGGAAATTATTTTTTTTAAATAGAGGTTTGGTCTGTGTCTATGAGTGTGTGTGTGTTAATTGGATTGAACAAAGAAAAGTACAGCACAGGAACAGGTCCTTCAGCCCTCCAAGCCTGCGCCGATCATATTGCCTGTCAAACTAAAACATTTTGCACTTCTGGGGTCCGTATCCCTCTATTCCCATCCTATTCATGTATTTGTCAAGCTGCCTCTTAAACACTACTATTGTACCTGCTTCCACCACCTACTCTGGCAGCGAATTCCAGACACACACTACCCTCTGCGTAAAAAACTTGCCCCGCACATCTCCTCTAAAGTTTTCTCCTCTCACCTTAAATCTATGTCCCCTAGTAATTGATTCTTCCACCCTGGGAAAAAGCTTCTGACAATCTACTCTGTCCATGACACTCATAATTTTGTAAACTTCTATCAAGTCGCCCCTCAATCTCCGTCGCTCTAGTAAGAACAATCCGAGTTTCTCCAACCTCTCCTCATAGCTAATAACCTCCAGACCAGGCAGCATCCTGGTAAGCCTCCTCTGCACCCTCTCCAATGCCTCCATATCCTTCTGGTAATGTGGTGACCAGAATTGCATGCAATATTCCAAGTGTGGCCTAACCAAAGTTCTATACAGCTGCAGCATGACTTCCCAGCTTTTATACTCAATACCCCTGCCAATGAAGGCAAGCATGCCATATGCCTTCCTGACTACCTTATCCACCTGCGTTGCCACTTTCAGTGACCTGTGGACCTGTACACCCAGATCCTTCTGCCCGTCAATGCACTTAAGGGTTCTGCCATTTACTGTATAATTCCTACCTGTATTAGACCTTCCAAAATGCATTACCTCGCATTTGTCCGGATTAAACTCCATCTACCATTTCTCCGCCCAAGTCTCCAACAGATCTATATCCTATTGTATCCTTTGACAATCCTCTGTCTGCAACTCCTCCAATCTTAGTGTCGTCTGCAAACTTACTAATTAGCCCAGTTACATTTTCCTCCAGATCATTTACATATACTACAAACAGCAAAGGTCCCAGCACTGATCCCTGCGGAACACCACTAGTCACAGCTCTCCATTCAGAAAAGCACCCTTCCACTGCTACCCTCTGTCTTCTATGACCAAGCCAATTCTGTATCCATCTTGCCAGCTCACTTCTGATCCCGTGCGACTTTATCTTCTGTACCAGTCTGCCATGAGGGACCTTGTCAAAGGCCTTACTGAAATCCATGTAGACATCCACTGCCCTTCCATTGTCGATCATCTTTGTCACTTCCTCGAAAAACTCGATCAAATTGGTGAGACACGAACTCCCCTTCACAAAACCATGCTGCCTCTCACTAATACGCCCATTTGCTTCCAAATGGTAGTAAATCCTGTCACGAAGAATCTTCTCCAATAATTTCCCTACCACTGACATAAGGCTCACCGGCCTGTAATTTCCTGGATTACCCTGCTACCCTTCTTAAACAATGGAACAACATTGGCCATTCTCCAGTCCTCTGGGACCTCACCCATAGCCAGTGAGGATACAAAGACTTCTGTCAAGTCCCCAGCAATCTCCTCCCTTGCCTCCCTCAGTACTCTGGGGTAGATCCCAGCTGGCCCTGGGGACTTATCCACCTTAATATTCTTCAAGACGCCTAACACCTCCTCTTTTTTGATCTGAACATGATCCAGGTTATCTACACACTCTTCCCTAGACAAATTGACCGCTAAGTCTTCTCTTTGGTGAATACTGATGAGAAGTACTTATTTAGTATCTCTCCCATTTCTTCTGGCTCCACACACAGATTCCCACCTCTGTTCCTGAGTGGGCCTACCCTTTCCCTGGCTACCCTCTTGCATTTTACATATGTACAAAAGGCCTTGGGATTTTCCTTAATCCTGGTTGCCAATGACTTTTCATGACCCCTTTTAGCCTTCCTGACTCCTTGCTTAAGTTTCTTCCTACTTTCTTTATATTCTCCACGGGCTTCATCTGTTCCCAGCCTTCTAGCCCTTACGAATGCTTCCCTTTTCTTTTTGACTAATCTCACAATATCCTTCGTTATCCAAGGTTCCTGAAACTTGCCATACTTATCCTTCATCCTAGCAGGAACATGCCGGTCCTGAATTCTTATCAACTGACGTTTGAAAGCCCCCCACATGTCAGTTGTTGATTTGCCCTCAAACATCCGCCTCCAGTCTAGATGCCTCAGTTCCTGCCTAATATTGTTATAATTAGCCTTCCCCCAATTAAGCACCTTAACCCGAGGACTCCTGTTATCCTTATCCACCAGTCCCTTGAAACTTACTGAATTATGTTCACTTTTCCCGAAATGCTCCCCTACTGAAACTTTGACCACCTGGCCGGTTTCGTTCCTACTACTAGGTCCAGTATTGCCCCTTCCCTAGTTGGACTATCTATATATTGTCTCAGGAAGGCCTCCTGGATGCACCTTACAAATTCTGCACCATCCAAACCCCTAGCACAAAGTGATTCCCAGTCAATATAGGGAAAGTTAAAATCATCCACCACAACAACCCTATTGCTTTTACATCTTTCCAAAATCTGCCTACATAACTGTTCCTCAATCTCCCGCCGGCAATTGGGAGGCCTATAGTAAACCCCCAACGTTGTGACTGCACCCTTCCTATTCTGGAGCTCTACCCATATTGCCTCGCTGCATGAGCCCTCCGAGGTGTCCTCCTGTCATACACCTGAGATATTCTCCTTAACCAGCAGTGCAACTCCCCCACCTCTTCTACACCCCTCTCTATCCTGCCTGAAACATCTAAATCCTGGAATGTTTATCTGCCAATCCTGTCCATCCTTCAACCAAGTCTCTGTAATAGCAATAACATCACAGTCCCAAGTACTAATCCAAGCTCTAAGCTCATCTGCCTTGCCTGTTATGCTTCTCGCATTGAAACAAATGCATTTCAGACCCCCAGTCCCACTGTGTTCAGTAATTTCTCCCTGCCTGCTCTTCCTCTTAGTCCTACTGGCCATATTCACTAGTTCCCAGTCATTTATTTCACCTGCTGACCTATCGCTCTGGTTCCCACCCCTATGCCATACTAGTTTAAACCCTCCCAAGTGACCCTAGCAAACCTCGCAGCCAGGATATTGGTGCCCCTCCAATTTAAATACAACCCGTCCTTCTTGTACAGGTCTCACCTGCCCCAGAAGAGATCCCAATGATCCAGTTATCGGAAACCCTCCCTCCTATACCATCTGTTCAGCCACATGTTTAACTGCACTGTCTTCCTATTTCTAGCCTCACTGGCACGTGGCACAGGGAGTAATCCTGAGATTACAACCCTAGAGGTCCTGTTTTTTAACTTTCTGCCTAACTCCCTGAACTCCCGCTGCAGGACCTCGTCACTCTTCCTGCCTATGTCGTTATTACCAATGTGTACCACGACCTCTGGCTGTTCCCCCTCCCCCTTCAGAATGTCCCGTATCCGATCAGAGACATCCTGGACCCTGGCACCAGGGAGGCAACATACCATCCTGGTGTCTCTTTCACTACCACAGAATCACCTATCTGAGCCCCTGACTATAGAGCCCCCTATGACATTTGCTCTTCAGTGTTTTGACCTCCCCTGCTGAACAACAGAGACAGCCGTGGTGGTGGTGGTGCCACTGCTCTGGCTACTGCTGTTGATTTCCCCTGATAGGCCATTCCCCCCCCCCAAAAGTATCCAAAATGGTATACCTGTTAGAGAGGGGGACAGCCACAGGGGATTTCTGCGCTGACTGCCTGCCCCTTCTAGCAGTCACCCATCTATCTGTCTGTACCTTGGGTGTGACCACATCTGCAAAACTCCTGTCTATGACGCGTTCCGCCACCTGAATGCTCCTAAGTGCATCCAACTGCTGCTCCAACCGATCCATGCGGTCTGTGAGGAGCTGCAATTGGGTACACTTCCTGCAGATGTAGTTGTCCGGGACACTTGAAGTGTCACAGATTTCCCACATCCCACAGGTGAAGCACTTCACCCCAGCAACTGCCATTTCTAGAACTATATAATAAATTAATTTAAATCTAATAACTGCTTATTGACTCCTTATTAACTATACGTTCCCTAGGGCTAGATTTCTACTATAAATGCTAAATGCTAATAACAGTAATCCCCTGCTTCTGGTCTAGATACCCTCTAGTTATAAATTAAGTGATTAATTTATTTGGTTTAATTAGTTTAACAATGTTTTAGTTTCAAATTCAGTGTAGATTCCCCACCAGCCAATCAGGTCACAGATTTACCGTGACCCCACTTTTAATTTTATTTTTAGGACCCGAGGTCCGCCCTCCGACTCTGCTCCCTGGAACTAGGCCGCGAATCCCCGAGGTAAGGTTTTTATACTCACTGCTCTGGAACTCCGCCCTCCGACTCTGCTCCCTGGAACTCGGCCGCGAATCCCCGAGGTAAGGTTTTTATACTCACCACTCTGGAACTCCGCCCTCCGAATCTGCTCCCTGAAGCCAGCTAGTCTGGGTGCTTTGATGTATAGTGGTTTTGAGATGTTAAACAGTAAGGAAGTCAAGGTAAAGAGTACATTTGCATTTTGTTGAATAAACCATTCAAAGATTGGGGGATGAAATTTTGCACCTAGCTAGGAGACACCAAACAATATGTTCATATTACTAATAAAATTGGTACTATGAAAGGGCTCTGTCAAATATTGATTTTTCAAAGTAATTGAAACTTGCCTGTGTGATCTGCAGTACTTCAAAATGCATTCCAGCTGCTTTGCTTGGACTCTTAATCTTCAGGTCAGCACTCTGCAGTGAGTTACATTTTCTGGGCCTGCAGGTTTCAGGAAGCCTTCTCTTAGCCTGGGAATGGGAGCTGAACTGTCCACTGGAGGCAGCTCCTCTGAGGAGGAAGGGAGGGCTGGAAGGGGAAGGAGGCCAGGAGAGCACATTCAGCCTCCAGGGAGCCACCTTTGGGAGCACAGGCACAGGCACAATGGGCGCAGGGCCAAGAGGTAGTACAAGGCAGAAGGGGCCACAGAAGATGCCACTATCCTGCTGCCAGGGTATACAGGTGGCAAAGCAGCTACCTTAATATGTCTGAGGTGTAGTGCTGAAGGAGGCTCCGTCTCTCAAGGGAGGCAGTCAACTATATTTGTCAGACGATTGGGGCTGAGATCTCCACTAACTGTGTGGGTGGACACCACATGCCAGTGGCTCTGAAGGTCACAGCTGCCCTCCACTTCTATGCCTCTGGCTCACTCCAGGACTCAGTGGGTGATCTTTGCGATGTCTCCCAATCAGCTGTCCACACTTGTGTCAAGCAGGTTAGAGATGCTCTGTTCAGACGGGCATTGACCTTCATTCATTTCCGTTGCGACCAGGCAAGTCAGACAGAGCGAGCCAGATGCTTCGCGGCCATTGCTGGCTTCCCCCGTGTCCAGGGTGCTATAGACTGTATACATGTGGCCATCAAGGCGCCAGCAGGTGAGCCCGGTGCCTTCGTCAACAGGAAGGGCTTCCACTCCATGAACGTGCAGATAGTGTGTGATCACAGGATGCAGATTCTACAAGTCTGCGCAAGGTACCCAGGCAGCTCCCACGACGCCTACATCCTCAGACACTCCCAGGTGCTGGGGCTCTTCAGTGCTCCAGCCTGGCTGGATGGATGGCTGCTGGGTGACAAGGGCTATCCCCTCAGAAGCTTCATGATGCCTCTCTACCATCCAAGAACAGAAGCTGAGCAGCACAACAATAGAAGCCATGCCTACACAAGGGCTGTGGTCTTCTCAAGATGTGCTTCCGATGCCTGGTCTGCTCAGTGGGCGCACTCCAGTAGCCCCCAGATCGTGTGTCTGTGATAGTGGTTGCATGCTGCACTCTGCACAATCATGCGCTGGAAAGGGGAACGCAGTGGACGATGAAGACATCGACGCAGTGGCTGCGGCTGCACACGATGAGTCCAGCAGTGAGTCCAAGGATGAGCACACACAGGGAAATGCTGAGGGGGTAGACACTGACCCAGGCATACTCCAGAGAGGCAGGGACACCCGGGAGGCTTTAATCCAACGAACCTTCAGCTAGCACAACACAGATGGATCACCAGGACAAGCTTGGGCTGTAGGTCCCATACTCAACACCTAGGTGCAAAATCTGCCAGGTTAGGAACAGTTTCTAAGGGCCTTGTTAATAAAGCTGAATGTCCAAGAAAGCACTTATTACATTTTTGAAAACCATCCACATGCAGAAGAAAAGAGGCAACCTCAGCCATGGTGACATATCTGAATTTCATATGTTAAGCAAACAAACTTATGCAAAAAAAAAAGACAATAATGTTACAAATCAGAACAAATCAGAAGGACCTCATCTCGGGCCAACACAAAAGCACCAGTGAAAAACCCGTGGTGTGCCTAAGGTGCCTTATGTTTTCATTGCCGGGTGCTGCGTCTTGGTGCTGCCCCATTGCTCGGAGTGGCATCTGAGCCAGCCTGCTGACTCTGCTGTCCTGCCTACCTCGATGACCTAGGCGGAGCCTGTGCTGGCCCTGTCTGGGAGGGAGGTGTCAGTTCCACAGCTGGCATCTCCCCAGTCGTTGCAGCCTCGCCGGATGCTACAGCCACTGGCAGAGGAGCTGCCGCCCTCATCCAGGGCGCCCTGAGAAATGCCCACAGAGACGACAGGCAGCTGCTGCACCAACGTGAGGTTGCTTCAGACCTCCCTGCTCATCGTGGATGGATGGGCACTGAACTGGGAAACTTGATGCCCAAACCATCTCCCACACTGACACTGACCAGCTGAGGCCATTACCGATGTGAGGGCTTGCTGGTCAGAGCGCATCCCCAGGAAATCCTGACGGGCCTCCTGAAGGAGCCTCTCCATGAGAGTCGCCAATCCCTCCATGGAGGACGGATGGCACTCCGACATGTGGCTTATTGCTTTGGTGATTGTCTGCGTAGGCCCCTTCACCACGGAGACCAAGCCAAGTATAGCCTCATCTATCTCCCCCAGATGCTCCCACACACCCAGCCACATTTCCTGCCCCTGCTGCTTCACGGACACCTCCAGAGGCACATCATCAGGCACTGACTGAGCACGTGCCTGGTCCCCTGAAGTCCTCCGACTGCTGGCGCCATGGGCTCTGTCTGTCTCTGCCAGCTCCTCCAATGACTGTGAAGTGCCCCCACCAGTGTGCCCTGGGACACTAGCCGATGTTCTAATTCCCACTGAGGAGCTAATATCTGCGCTGGTGCCTGCCTGGCAGAGATGGTGTGATGCTGGTGAGACTTCAGGCCCCTCAGTGTGAGAGGGAGCCTCTGCTGCTCCTGCACCCAGCCCTACTCAGCTGATGCTGAAAGGAAGAACACGGACAGTGATCAGTTAACGTGGAGACAATGACAAAGTGCATCCCTGTCCCCCGGATCATTATGTGGTCATCTTTCTACAAGCATAGTCAAGCCATGTCGCAAAATTAAATCAATTAACATTCAGCACTGCTATGGCATGTTGGGAGAACAATGGTGACCTCACTGATGGGCATAAATACCTGACCGTGGCACCCCAGCCTCTCCGGCACCAGTGGACATGGGCGCATGGCGCCTCTCCAAATCCAGGGCCTCCTGCTCAAACCGGCTAAGAATGGCGGTCTGCGCCTGGCCGCCACCAGTCCTCGCACGCTCTGCCGCGTTATGAGCATTCTTCTCCTGGAAATGAGAGACGAGCATTGATTAGCGCATGGACTTGCTTTGTGCACGATCCATCCCAACCAGAGTGGGACATATCAGGCCTCCAGTGCCTCCTCACCCCGCTGCTGCCGAACACTCACACAAAGATGCTAGGCCTGTTCCCCACCCCTCCCACACCCCCTTTGGACACATGTTGTCTCTGTCACATTAGGCACCACACAGAATATCCTTCCATAGCAAGCATGTGGAGCGCAGAGGGCAGCAGATGGTTCATTGCCGTGCCACCTTGAAGCTCCCCTCCCAGCATGTCATCACCCTGACTTGGACATGTCCTGCAGTTCAAGCACAGCGCCTAGGTGCAACTCCTCCAGATTGCCCCCAAACTAGTCATGTGGGACTCAGCGTTGAAATGTTTGCGACACTGGATCCACGTGCATCACACCATGTCGTGGGAGCTCACCAACTCCGCCACCTCCTCCCAAGCACATTTCGTCATGTGGGGGGGCCTCCTCCTCCCGTCCTGGGGAATCAACACCTCCAGCCATGCTGCCACCTCCTCAAGGAGGGCAGCAAGGCAGTCATCTGAAAAACGAGGGGCACAGTGCCCCTCTGCCCTACCCCCCGGCCTGGCCTGCCCCGAACGGCTATCCTCCAGCCTGGCCTGTCCTGATGGCCTACCCTCCAGACATGAACTTCATTGCCCCTCTGCACTGCCCTTTGCCCAGCCATTGAAAGCAGCCTTCCCGAGGCCTGCCAGGGCCTTCCTTTAAACAGGCTGCCAGGTCACCATTGGATCCGGCGGCCTGAGTGCGCCCGCTGCTGCCCACCCTCTCCCGCTCTGCACAGGAGTCGTGAAGTACGCTGGGCAGGCCTTAATTGGCCCGCCCGTGTAAAATGGCGGTGCGGACCCGATCGTGAGTGGCGATTGAGTATGCTCCCGCCCTTGCTCACGCCTGCTCTCACTTTGCGCCCGCCCCCAAACTGGCAACCAGAAAATTCAGCCCTATGTGAAGATCTATGGAGTGTCCTCACTGCATGTTGTCATCATCCTCCTGCAATCTAGTGACTATTAGGTCCTCCACTGCATCTCTATGACATGAGCCAGAGCACTGAGGGTATGTGCGCTGCCATCAGACGCACAGGAGTCAAATGTTCACAGATGCAAGGTGAGGATGTCAGGATTGTCCTCACTGCATCTCGCCATCATCCTCCATGAATGTTGCATTTATGAGGGCCGCCCGGGCACACCTGCCTCATCTGGCCAGTGCAATGGCCTCATCGCTGGCATCCTTGCCTTCGAGGACCTCATAACTGTCATCCCCTTCGTTGTTCACCTCATTGGAGGAAACGTGCAGCTCTTCCATCTCCCCCTCAGCCAGGTCCTCCCCCCATTGCAGTGCCAGGTCATGTAGCACGCAGTAAGTTACAATGATGTGCAATAACCTCAGTGGACAGTATTGCAGTGCTCCACCGGATCAATCAGGGCGCTGGAACCTCATTTTCAAAATGCCTATTGTTTGCTCCATCAAAGTTCAAATCGCGGCATAAGCCTCACTATACCGCCTCTCTGCTGTAATCTGAGGCAACCGCTTGGGCGCCATCAGCCACGTCATCTGTGGGTAGCCCTTGTCCCCGAGGAGCCAGCCATGCAGCTACTGAGGACACTGGAATATCTCAGGGATCTGAGATCTACTAAGGATGTAGGAGGCATGGATGATGCTTGGGAATCATGCACAGACATGTAGGATGTATTTGTGGTGGTCACAGACCATTTGAACATTCAGCAGGTGTAAGCCCTTTCGGTTGACATAGTTGACTGCTTGTTACCAGAGATCTAAGCGTGACTTGAGTGCAGTCGATAATACTCTGCATCTGTGGGAAACCTGAGATCTGCACAAATCTCATGCAAATCGCATGCTTCCCAGCTTTCCTGATCCCGGTCAAAATGCACAAAGTTCCGTGCCTTCGCGAAAATGGCATCCATGAACTCCTGGCTATACTTGTGCATGGAGGCTTGTGATATCCCACAGAGGTCACTTGTGGAGCCCTGAAAGGAGCCATTGGTGTAAAAATTGAGCGCCGCGTTCACTTTCAGTGCCACTGGCAGTGGATGCTCTCCATGTCCCCATGGTGCCAAATCCTGCAGCAGGTGGCATATGTGACCTACCAGTTCCCTAAACATGTGCAGTCTTTGGCAACACTGGTTCTCAGTCATCTGTAGGAATGAAAGGCACCATCTAAAGACCCTGGGTCTAGCGAAGCGTCTCCAAGCGATGGCTCACTGTGGATCTTTAGCTGCGTTTGCAGCAGGCCCTGACACCCCTTCATCTTGAGGGCAGTGCTGCTCCTTTGTCAAGCCAGGCACCTCTGCCGCTTTCTTCTTCTTCTTCTTCTCTGCTCTCTATAAGCCATGAGGCATACCGCTAAATCACCAGATCCATGATCCTGATGTTCTCCTCCTGCAGGGTCAAAGAGAGAGAAATGTGGGTTAGCATATGTGTACTAAGAATCTCTCTTGGTTAAGTCTGAAGCCCCTTCACGAATGTAGGAGAGTATTCGCCACCACTTGGATGGCCAGTATGTAGTGTGCTCATTGATTGTCTGAAACCCCACCCACCTCTGCCCCACTCCACTTGACCGATTGGCAGCAGATTTGCCCATTGAACTGCATGTTGTGCTCTCAGCTCAGACACAGGCATTCTCCTACCTCACACTGCAAGACTGCACTGTTAGTTTGAACCATGAGGGATACTGGTCCAAACCTTAATAAAGACATTTACAGGGGCTGTGAGCGCCTCCACCAGTGACTGCGCCATGGTCACCTTTCACAAGGGGATTACCCAGTTGTCCAATTGTTTTACTGCCCCTAAAACGTACATTAATTTGTAGTCTGTGCCCGAGGGGTACATTTTGTGACACTTTCATATTTTTGCATTGCTTGAGTGAGCAGAAAAGCTTCAGAGGCCCAACTCCAAGCATGTCAATGGCTCTGCTGCTGAATGGTTTCAGCTGTGAAAGAATGCTCACTTTTGACAAGCTTTTCCAAATGAGTGGCCGCTTCCCTCACCCCCTACCAGCCCTGCCCCACCCCACCATCAAGTGCTTTTGTACTTCCTTCAGTCTGTGCTGCTTTGCCTCCGGCCCCCCACCTATGGCCTCACCTGCATTGGACCCCTTGCCATGGCAGCGCACTGAAAGTCAGACAGGAGAAAACGACTTGCTTGTGCGACCGCATCACCAAATGCCTCTTCCTTGATATCCTACAGGCGGTGCTCACAAGGTTGTGTGCACTCACCTCTGAGCTGCCCTTGAAGTTCAGCTCGCCAGGTGCACGCCTTTTAAAGGCAGTTGTGAAGTACACCATTCTGATGTCATGCTGATGTGGGTGGTAAATTTGATGAGGGGGATGATTCCGGCGAGCAGGGCTTATAATGAGATGCTAAAGTATTGAAATTAGATTCCTGGCGCGTGGCAGCGGGAAATGCAGCCCGCCATTGACAGGTGGAGTGGACAATTGCAAATTGGTTTCACGAAGGCGTGAAACTGATCTTTGGACTTCTCACCATATTGGCCTCACACGCCCGTCATGACGCCCACTGCCAACGTGATCAAATGATTCCACTCAAAGACTCAAAAAGACAGGCATAGGTTCCAGGTTTCATTCCTGTTCCAAAAAGTTAGCCATGAGCACAATGTCTTTGGCAAGATTTAGATGGTGCAACATGCTTTATTTTGTGATATTTTGATGCTTCTTGTAACAGAGCATTGGACATGTTATCATTAAGCTGCACATCACTCCCTCTGGAAGCCAACTAAGAGCAGCATTGAATGTGCCTGAAAAAAGTGTTAACTGTTTGCTTTCTTATGTGGCTCAAGGAGACTATGAAAATGGGAGAAAATATGGTGTATAAAACAGCTCTGAAGACTTATGATAGAGTTTATATATAGTATTTGTTTCTGCATTTTATTTTTTCATCAACTGTAAATATTGATGAGATAATTAACAGGGACCATTAACGACCTCAGTGTGTAATTGTTGCAATTTTTATCAGTAGAGTTAAACTTCTCATTGAGCATTTACTTCGACAGTAATATCCTTCACCGAGCAGTACTGTTTTCTAAAGGCCCTCACACTAACAGCCGTGTCTAATGATGACTTGGTGGAGAGGATTGCCCCTGTTGTAGAACACCCCGCAATTTATGTCACATTTAGATTAATGGAACAAAAGACAAATGGATTCTACAAAAGGCTGACAATCTCTTCTGTCAAGCTACTGTCCAGCCGGTGAAGCTGAAAATTAATCCCCATTGCCTTTTCTCCTTGATATTCCCCTAAAACAAAATCTGCCGAATGTAACAAGCGAAATAGTTTACTTGTGTGAGATTTGAGGGCCAAAAGAATTCAAAAAATGTTTAACTGCTGGTCACGCACTATCATGCTACTGTCACTGCACTAGTAATCCAGAGGCCCAGGCTAATAATCTGGGGGCATGGTTTCAAATCCCACTATGGCAGCTGATGGAATTTAAATTCATAAATAAAAATAAATCTGATTTAAAAAGTTAGTCTTGGTAATAGTGACCATGAAACCTCTGCTGTGAAAACCCATCTGGTTCACTTTAGCAAGAACACGTGACTCCAATGTGGTTGATTCTTAATTGCCCTCTGAAATGGCCTAGCAAACCATTCGGTTGTATCAAACCACTACGAGACCTAAAAGAAATGGAACTAGACGGACAACCCAGTATCGACATCAGCACTGGAAACAACAATGGCACAACTAGTCCTGTCGCCCCTGCAAAGTCCTCTTTACTAACATCTGGGGGCTTGTGCCAAAATTCAGAGAGCTGTCTCCACAGACTAGTAAAGCAACAGCCTGACATAGTCATATTCACCGAATCATACCTTACAGCCAAAGTTCCAGACATCACCATCCCTGGGTAGGTCCTGTCCTACCAGCAGGATAAATCCACCAGAGGTGGTAGCACCATGGTATACAGTGGAGAGGGAGTTGCCCTGGAAGTCCTCAACATTGACTCCAAACCCCATGAAGTCTCATGGTACCAGGCCAAATATGGGCAAGGAAACCTCTGGATGATTACCACTTAATTGCCCCCACCACAACCCACACATCAGCTGATGAATCAGTGCTCCTCCACATTGAACATCACTTGGAGGAAGCACTGAGGGTGGAAAGAGCGCAGATGGACTCTTGATTGGGGACTTCAATGTCCATCACCAAGAGTGGCTCAGTAGCAGCTCGAACGAGCTGGCTTAGTACTGCTTGTCTGGGGCAGGTGGTGAGGGAATCAACAAGTGGGAAGTACCTACTTGATCTCACCTTCAATCTATCTGTCACAGATGCATCTGTCCACATATTGTTAAGCGTAACCACCACACAGTCCTCGTGGCAATGAAGTCCCGCCTTCACATTGAGGATACCTCCATTGTGTTGTGTGGCATTACCAACATGCTAAATGGGGTAGATTTCAAACAGGTCTAGCAACTCAAAACTGGGCATCAGCAGTACCAGAATTGTATTCAGCCAAAATCTGTAACCTAATGGCCTGACATATACCCCACTCTACTACTACCATCAAGCCAGGGAATCAACCCTGGTATAATGAAGGGTGCAGGAGGGAATGCCAGGAATAGCTCCAGGCATACCTAAAAATGAGCTGTAAACCTGGTAAAGCTACAACACTGGACTACTTGCATGCCAAACGGTGGAATCAGGTACAATAGACAGAACTAACAATCCTGCAACCAACGGATCAGATCTAAGCTCTGCAATCCTGTCATATCCAGTCTTGAATGGTGGGGGACAATTAAACAACTCACTGGAGGAGGAGGCCCCACAAATATCTCCATCGTCCATGATGGGGGAGCCCAGCACCTCGGTGCAAAAGACAAGGCTAAACATTTTCAACGAACATCAGCCAGAAGTGCTGAGTGGATGATTCATCTTCGCCTCCTCTAGAGGTCCCCAGCATCACTGATGCCAGTCTTCAGCCAATTCAGTTCACTCCACATGATACCAAGAAACAGCTGAAGGCTCTGGATACTGCAAAAGCTATGGGTCCTGACAACATCCCGGCAACAGTACTGAAGACTTGTGCCCCAGAGCTAGCTTTGATCCTAGCCAAGCTGTTCCAGTACAGCACCACCACTGGCAACTACCCAGCAATGTGGAAAATTACCCAGGTATGTCCTGTACACAAAAAGCAGGACAAATCCAACTTGGCCAATTACTGCCCCAACAATCTACTCTTGATTATCAGCAAAGTGATGGAAAGGGTCGACGACTGTGCTATCAAGCAATAACCTGCTCACTGATGCTCAGTTTAGGTTCCGCCTGAGCCACTCAGTTCCTGACTTCATTACAGCCTTGGTCCAAGCATGGAAAAATGAGCTGAACTCAAGAAGTGAGGTGAGAGTGACTGCCCTTGACATCAAGGCAGCATTTGACCACATGTGGCAGCAAGGAACCCTAGCAAAACTGGAGTCAATGGGAAATAGGGGGAAAACTCTCCACTGGTTGGAGTCATACCTGTTGTAGTATGCCTTTAAGGATATCAGCATGACATCACTAAAAGGGAAACATCTCATGTGATCAAATCTTAGTCTTGCTTTAGCTTTGAGCAGAGCACGCACATAGCCCTGATGTCTTTAAGATTTATACCTATGTGTAACTGTTCTCATGCACCTGGTCTAAATAAATGAACCCACAATGTGTTTACCCAATCCCTTACGAGTGATTGGTGCTTTGTGTCTTGTAAAGTAAATAAGGCCAAGGTATTATATCATTATAATAACATGACATGGTGATCAGCGGTGGTAAGAGAGGTGGCAAGATTAAGTACAGGTACGGCATGGTGAACAGCCTTAGATCGTGCTACTTGACATTTTGGTCAGAACATAATGAATTTGCAGAATCAGAGTGCTGAAAACATAGTGTGCTGACTGTGACGAAATGCTCTGAAGATACAGTGCTGAGCTAGTGCTCAAGTAAAGAACTGGTAAGCAGATGGATCCCTTGTGGTGAGATTGCAGAGCATAGCCTGTCAGTTCCATTAGTGGGACAGTGTGTCAAGTGGACCAACAATGGGTTAGCTCAGTCGTGAAAGGTGAATAACCAGGGTGTCAGCCGAATCGATAGTGAACAAGGGAGAGACAAACAAAATATCATAAAAATCAGTCTAGAGAAGATTGTGATTACAACGCGTGGCTTCAGGGGTTTCTGAATAATAAATTGAACACAAAGGCAACACACCATTACTCCATGGTGCGTTCCCACTTCAACTCGACTTCGGAGGAAGAGCTTTGGAAAAGTGTGCAAAAGCAGCTACAGGATACTCATCCCAGGTACTACAGAAGAAGGAAGGTCAAAGGGTTATTGTCAGAATGTCCACAAAATTCCAGGGATAAATTGGGATTCAGCTGACCTACTAGCAGAATTCAAAATGTTTAAACAGCATACAGAGCTATGGTTTCTTGATTCAGATGTGTCTGAACCAGACAAGCAAGCCATAAAAATTCACCCAGCAAATGGAAATGAAGGCCTACACAGGCTGAACACATCAGGGTTAACAGAAGAAGAGCTAAAGGGTCCTCAAAAGATATGGGCTACATTGGAAGACCGGTTCAGAATCAGGTTAAACTTCCGCATTAATCGATTAGAGTTCATGTAATTTTGACCACAGCCCACAGAATCCAGAGACCACTTCATCAGCAGATGCAGGGAAAAGGGTTGATGAACAATGGCAGATAGTTAAGAAAATAGTTCATGACTTACAGCAAAGATATATCCAATTGAGGAAGAAGGAATCGAGGAAGAGAATAAACCAACCATGGTTAACCAAGGAAGTTAAGGATAGTATCAAATTGAAAGAAATAACATACAATGTGGCAAAGATTAGTGATAAGCCAGAGGATTGGGAAAGGTTTAAAAACCAACAAAAGATGACCAATAAATAATAAAGAGGGAGAAAATAAATGTTGAGGGTAAACTAGCAAGTAATATATAAATGGACAATAAGAGCTTCTTTAAATACATAAAAAGGAAGAGGGAGGCTAACGTGAACATAGGCCCCTTAGAGAATGAGGTTGGGGAAATAAAATGGGGAACCAGGAAATGACAGAGGAGTTGAATAAATGCTTTGCATCAGTTTTCATGGTAGAAGACTCTAATAGCATTCCAGAAATACTAAATAATCAAGGGGCAAAAGTGGGGGGGTGGGGAGAAAATAAGTACAATAACTATCACTAGAGAAAAAGTACCACAGAAATTAATGGGGCTAAAGGCCAATAAGTCTCCTGGGCCTGATGGGTTGCATCCTAGGATATTAAAGGAAGTAGCTACAGAGATAGTGGATGCACTGGTTGTAACCTTCAAAGAATCCTTAGATTCTGGATACATCCAAGAGGATTGGAAAACTGCCAATGTAATTCAAAAAGGGAGGGAGAAAAAAAAACAGGTAACTATAAGCTAGTTAGCTTAACATCCATTTTGGGGAAAATGTCTATTATTAAGGATGTAATAGCAGAGTATTTAGAAATGCATAATATAATTACGCAAAGTCAGCATGGCTTCATGAAGGGGAAATCATGCCTCACAAATTTATTAGAATTCTTTGAGGAGGTAACAAACAGGATAAATAAAGGGGAACCAGTAGAAGTAATATATTTGGACTTCCAAAAGGCGGTTGATAAGGTGCCGCCCATCAGGCTACTCAATAAGATAAGAGCCCATGGTGTTGGGGGTAGTATATTAGCATGGATAGAGGATTGGCTGACTAATAGAAGACAGAGAGTTGGGATAAGGGGGGCATTTTCAGGATGGCAACCTGTAACTAGTGGAGTGCCACAGGCATCAGTGCTGGGACCACAATTATTTACAATATACATTAATGACTTGGATGAGGGAAATGAATGTACTATCGCCAAGTCTGTGGATGACACAAAAATATATGGGAAGGCAAATGGTGAGGATGACACAAAGAGTCTGCAGAGGGATATAGACAGGTTAAGTGAGTGGGGAAAAACTTGGCGGATGGAATATAATGTGGGAAATTGTGAGGCTATGCACTTTGGCAGGAAGAATAGAGGAGCTGAATATTATTTAAGTGGAGAAAGATTGCAGAAAGCTGCAGCATAGAGGGATTTGGGGGTCCTCATTCGTGAATCAGAAAAAGCGAGCAGATTCAGCTGGTACTAGTGAAGGCAAATGGAATGTTAACCTTTATTTCAAAGGGGAAGGAATATAAAAATAGGGGAAAAAAATAAAATACTGCAGATGTTGGAAATCTGAAACAAACAGAGAATTCTGGAAAAACTCAGCAGGTCTATTAGCATCTGTGGAGTGAAAAAAAGAGTTAACATTTCGAGTCCGTATGACTAGAGTCAAAATGTTACCTCTGTTTTTTTCTCTCCACAGATAAAAATAGGCAAGTCTTGCTAAAACTATACAAGGCACTAGTTAGACCACACATGGAATACTGTGAACAGTTTTGATCCCCTTACCTAAGGAAAGATATACCGGCATCGGAAGCAGTCCAGAGAAAGTTCACTAGGTTCATTCCCGGAATGGAGGGATTTTCTTATGAGGAGAAGTTGAGTAGGTTGGGCCTGTACTCATTGGAGTTTAGAAGAATGAGAGGTGACCTAATTGAAACATATAAGGTTCTTAGGAGGCTTGACAGGATAGATGCTGAGAGGTTGTTTCCTCTTGTGGGAGAGTCTAGCACCAGAGGGCATAATCTCAGAGTAAAGTGGAATTTCTTCTCTCAGAGGGTAGTGCATCTGTGCAATTCTTTACCACAGAGGGCTGTAGAGGCTGGGTCGTTAAATATATTCAAGGTGGAGGTAGACAGATTTTTAATCAGTAAGAAAATCAAGGGTTATGGGGAAAAGACAGGAAAGTGGTGTTAAGGTCAGCCATGATCTCATTGAATGGTGGAACAGACTCAGTGGGCCAAATGGCCCACTTCAGCTCCTATGTCTTATGGTCCTATGGGTAGGTACTGTGATTTTTCAAATGCAGAGCTAGCAGACAGGATTGTTGAGTTGGTGATCACATCCACTCCCATGGAAGATTTCCAGAAAGATCTTCTGGAGAAACCTAACATGTATAGCATCAAAGAGCTACTCAATGATAGACATAAACAGCGGATCCTTGCTGGTCAAAGTACAACACCAATCGCTGACACTCTTATTCAAACACCCAAACCTAACAAGACGTGTGGTGCTACCTTCTATTTTTTTTAAATTTGTTCACAGGATGTGGACATCCTAATTGCCCCTTGCTCAGAGGGCATTTTAAGAGTCAACCACATTATTGCAGATCTGGAGTCACATGTAGGCCAGGCCAGGTAAGAATGGCAGATTTCCTTCCCCAAAGGGCATTATTGAATAATAATCCCCTGCTGTGGTGGGATTTGAACCCAGGTTCCCAGAGCATTATCCTGGGTCTCTGAAGTGCCAGTCCAGTGACAATACCACTACACCACTGCCTACGTGCATCAATGAAATGTCCAGCTTTTCATCAATTCTGCAAGGCATGTGGCAGAAAGGACCATTGGCAGTGGCAGCGCATTAGGGCAAAGGTTGATGCAGCTACAAAGAGCCATGCATTTATCCAAACAGACTGTACACAACAGGTCCCTTCAAGCAACAAGTGTCTCACCTGAAATATATACTTCAGGTGATTGACAAACCAGAAAATGAAGACAATGTGCACAACAAGATAAAAAGAGGTGAAGACCAGTTTCACACCATCAATCGCGTGGAAAACATCAATGCCATCACACCATCTGAAGTGTTTGCCACGATTCGAATTATCTGCCCTAAACAAGTTGGTAACCATTTGTTACTGGCAAAGATTGATACAGGGGCAAATGCCAACATAATATCCCTATGAATTCTAAAAGACATATCCACAGCCGTGGAAGCCCATGGCAAAACCTCCAACTGTGAAACTTTCAGCATACAACGGTCCACTACTTCCATGTGCAGGATCCATCATCATGGAGTGCAAGTACAATTAATCATCCTGGGTGTCACAGATGTTTTACATCGTGGAAACTCAAGGCCCAGCGATTGCAGGTCTACCAACGTGTCGTGACCTCACACTAGTAACAATCCATAGAATCGGTCAGATATCACAAGGCAGATAAACCTTAGGAACTACTCCTATCACCTCAGTTCATGACCTAGCATCAAAATATCCAGAATATTTTGACAAAATTGGCAGCTTCAAGGGAGCTGCAACATTACACTTGCAGGAGAATGCAAGTCTGTCAATTGATCAACCACATACAAGACAAATTGAAGTTTGAACTAGACAAAATGAAGAAATATAGAATCATTAGAAGAGTACAAGTGCATACAGGTTAGTGCAGTTCAATCATATGTATAATAAAGAAGGGCGGATCATTGAGAGTATGCCTCGATCCATGACTTTTAAACACAGCTTTGAAACATTGTCTTTAGAAAATACACACATTAGAAGAGTTAAATCCAGGATTTGCAGGTGCAAAATTCTTCTCGAAACTTGATGCCAAGCATGGTTACTGGTCAGTACACCTCACGGAGAGATCCCAAAAGCTTATTGCATTTTGTACCCCATTCAGATGATACTGTTTTCAATGACTTCCTTTCGGGCTATCTGTTAGCCAGGATCTCTTTCAAGCTCACACGGACTGCATTACATGCACTGTGCCAACATGCATCTGTATCACAGATGACAAAGCTATTGTGGGGAGAACAAAGCAAAAGCATGACCATAATCTGCATTTATTAATGCAAGCAATACATAATGATAGATTAGTGTTCAACGGTCTGAAATGTGACACCAGCTTGCAGCAGATCAATTTATTTGATTCTATTCATTCCAATGCTGGCATATGTCCTGAACCAAGTGAAATAGAGAATATTAAAGCCAGCCAACACCTCAAGATAAAGACAATCTTCAAATGTGTCGAGGCTTCTTTAATTTCTTGTCTCCATACATTCCCAAATACGTTCAAAGGTCTTCATTGCTAAGGGAATTGTTGAGAAAGGATGTGCCTTTCCTGTGGCACGAACCACAAATATCTCTTGAAGCACTGAAACAGTCATTATCAGAAGCACCAACATTGCAATTTTAAGATCCTAATGAGACAACTACCCTGGAGATAAGTGCCTCATAGAAAGGTCTGGGTGCATGCATAATACAAAAAGGCAAACCAATAGCATTTGCTTCAAAATCTCTGTCCATAACGCCATCCAACTACTCCAACATCAAGCTTAGCTTTAGTGTTTGGAATCATGTGTTTTCATACCTATCTCTTTGCCAAAAGATTTGTGGTAGAGACCTACCACAAGCCACAGGAGATGATTTGATGAAAAGTGTTGGCCAGTGCAAGGTCCAGATTGCAACATCTCTTGATAAAGATCCAAAGTTACAAGTGTGAGATTAAGTACAAGCTTGTGTATCTGGTGTGACTTGATGGTCAGATCAGATATACTTAGCAGATCATACTACTTCTCTTCATTACCCTATATCTAACGGCCTAGTTGAACAAATGATTTGCATGGTGAAATTCCTAATTCTCAAATGTAGATAGACCAAGCAAGGTCTACACATTGCAATGTTACATCTGAGAGCAACACATTTAATTGCAACTATTCCATCACTTGTAGAGCTTGTTCTCGGCAGACCAGTGTGTACCAAATTATCTACTTTTACCCATTCTACTCTCTCAGAAACCAGAGAGCAACTTCTAAAACTACAATAGAAATTTAACAACGAATATGATAAAAATGACAGAGTTGCCAAATTTACTGTGGGGACAGGCAGTTCGCATCCAGGATCCCACAGAAGACACATGAAAATCAGCCAATGTGGCAAGGATTTGTTCAGAACCAAAGTCCTAGAAATCATTAAACGCAAAGGCACAACAGTGAGGCATAACCAAGGACAAATCATATCCATTCATGATCCTCAACCACCATACAGTCCTATTGCATCTAGGATGAGGTCTCAAATGCAACCAGGTGCAACACCCAAGAATGACAATCCCACAGATCACTGTGAGCAATTAAAGAAACCTCGAGACAAGGTTATCATTACAAGATCTGTGCATACCAGCAGGTTATCTTTACTCTTTAGGGACTCATTGATTTAGGTCTGTGCACTTATGTAATGGTAACTAAACATGAATATATTGTAAATAATTATAGTTCTTTGGAAGGCATAGGGAAAGTATCTTTAAAAAGAAAGAGGGATGTTGCAATATGTCTTTAAGGGATATCTGCATGACATCATTAGAAGGGAAGCATGTCATATGATCCAATCTTTTGCTTTGAGCAGAGCACACACACAAACACAGCTCTGATGTCTTCAAGCTTTATACCTATGTATAACTGTTCTTATGTACCTTAATAAGCCTTAATAGTGTAATAAATGAACCCACAACATTTGTACCCAATCCCTTTTGAGCAATTGATGTCTTGTGTCTTGTACAGTAAATAAGCCAAAGGTATTATATCATTATAACACGACAATACTTAACACAATGGAAGATGGTTGTGGTTGTTGGAGGTCAATCATCTCAATCCTGGGACATCGCTGCAGGGGTTCCTCAGGGTTGTGTCCTAGGCCCACCCATCTTCAGCCTCTTTATCAATGATCTTCCCTCCAACAAGAGTGGAGATGTTCACTGATGATTGCACAATGTTCACCACCATTCACAACTCCAGATACTGAAGCAGTCCATGTCCATATGCAACAAGACCTGGACAACATTCAGGCTTGGACTGATAAGTGGCAAGTAACATTTGTGCCACACAAGTGCCAGGCAATGACCATGCTCAACAAGAAAGAATCTATCCATCTCCCATTGACATTCAATGGCGTTACTGTTGCTGAAACCCCCCACCATCAATGCCCTGAGGGTTACCATTGACCAAAAACTGAACTGGCCCAGCCACGTAAATACTGTGGCTACAAGAACAGGTCAGATACTAGGGATTCTGCAGCAAGTAACTCACCTCCTGACTCCGCAAAGCTTTTTCACCATCTACACAGCACAAGTCAGGAGTGTGATGGAATACTCTCCACTTGTCTGCAGTTCCAATAACACTCAAGAAGCTGGAAATCATCCAGGGCAAAGCAGCCCTCTTGATTGGCACACCATCCACCAGCTTAAACATTCATTCCCTCCACCACCGACACACAGTGGCAGCAGTGTCTACCTGATGTACTGCAGCAACTCACTAAGGCTCCTTCGACAGAATCTTCCAATCCTGTAGCCTCTAACACCATGAAAGACAAGGGCATCAGATGCATGGGAACACCACCACCTGCAAGTTCCCTTCTAAGCCACAGACCATCCTGACTTGGAACTTTATTGCCATTCTTCACTGTCACTGGGTCAAAATCAATAGGAACTGCCTACCTAACAGCACTGTGGGTGTTCCTAAACCACATGGTCTGCAGCGATTCAAGAAGGCGACTCACTACCACCTTCTCAAGGGCAATTAGGGATGGGCAATAAATGGTGGCCTAGCCAGCGACACCCACACCCCATGAAAGAATTTTTAAAATCAGAGGGTCTTCTTTACCTTATTATCATCAGCATTTATTTTTAATATAACAGAAACAAAAGCAACTTGAAATTATAGCACCGTTTATGTAGTAAAACGTCCGAAGGCACATCACAGGGACAATTGCTAACAATATTTGACACCATTGTCAGGGGTCAGACGTTAAACCGGGGTCGCATCTGCCTGCTGAGGTGGTTATAGAAGATCCCTTATGACTAGAGGAAGGTCATGGAAGTTATCCCTAGGGCTGGTTTCTCGGATCGTCAGCTGCGCATAGTGTGCGGGCCCGTGAGCAGCCGGGAAACTGTCCGCCGCCCGCAATCAGCCCCCGACCACAATTTCAGGCTGGCTGGCCAATTAACGGCCAGCCAGCGTGAAAGGCACAATGAGGGGCTCTGTGCTTCTGGGGTGGCAGGGGGGGCGAGGGGGTGGCTGGAGGAGTGCAAAAGTCTGTGCATACGCAGGGGAGCGCGCACTGAAAGCTCCCTGAAGGCAGGGAGCTGAACAATTTTAAGATCAATAATAAAGATTTTTACAATCTGAAAAATGCCCTGACATGGGACTCACTCACGATAACATGAACAGGATAAAAATTCTGCCCAAAAAAATTTATATTTATTTTTTATTTAATTGGGGAAACCTTGTCCCACCCGTGGATGTGGTTTGCTAAAAAATTAAAAGGCCACCTGGTCAATTCACCAGCCCACCAAATGTAAGGTTGGATGGGCAGTGAAAAATAGGTTTAAATTAATTGATTAAGGGCCTTAATAGGCCTCTTAATTGTCGGCGGGCGTTGTGCTGGCTCTTGTGCTTGACCGCCGAGCGAAATATCTCACGTGCGTGATGACGTCGGGATGCCCACCTGATGTCATCACGCATTATTTTATGCCCAATCAGTTCGGGCACATGCCAGCCCACAGGATGTAAAATCCTGCCCCTGGTGTCCTCAGTCAATATCACAAAAACAGATTATTTAGTTTGTGTGTGTGCACAATGATTTAGCTGTGCACAAATTAGCTGCCCGTTTTTTACATTGCAACAGTGACTACACTTCAAAGGCACTTCATTGGCTGTAAAGTGCTCTGGATGTCTGGTGTTTGGGCAAAGCACAATGTCTATGCAAGTCTTTTTTTTTCTTTTTCTTTACCAAACTACATATTGAGTTAAAAACAAAAAACTGTGGATGCTGGAAATCCAAAACAAAAACAGAAACAGAAATACCTGGAAAAACTCAGCAGGTCTGGCAACATCGGTGGAGAAGAGCACAGTTGATGTTTCGAGTCCTCATGACCCTTCAACAGAACTAAGTAAAATTAGGAAAGGGGTGAAATATAAGCTGGTTTAAGGAGGGGGTGGGGGGGGGGGGGGGCGGGGAGTGGTTTTGTTGGGACAAGCAACCAGTGATAGGTGGAGATAACCAAAAGCTGTCACAGACAAAAGAACAAAAAGGTGTTGAAGGTGGTGATATTATCTAAAGGATAGGCATTAGGCACTTTACAGCCTTCCGGACTGAATATTGAGTTCAACAATTTTAGATCTTGAACTCTCTCCTCCATCCCCACCC
Organism: Cetorhinus maximus; assembly: GCF_964194155.1. Lineage (NCBI taxonomy): Eukaryota > Metazoa > Chordata > Chondrichthyes > Lamniformes > Cetorhinidae > Cetorhinus > Cetorhinus maximus. The sequence goes on from NC_135880.1 coordinate 56,661,798, forward strand.
CCTTCCCGTTTCTTCCCCCTCCTTTTTGTTTTTTCCAATAATTTATATAGATTTTTCTTTTCCCACCTATTTCCATTATTTTTAAATGTATTTCCACCATTGTTTATTTCTACCTTTTAGTATTCCCCCACCCCCACTAGAGCTATCTGTACCTTAACTGTCCTGTCTATACTCACATAATTAGCACATTCCTTTAGATAATATCACCACCTTCAACACCTCTTTGTTCTTTTGTCCGTGACAGCTTTTGGTTATCTCCACCTATCACTGGCTGCTTGTCCCAACAACCCCCCCACCCCCATTTAAACCAGTTTATATTTCACCCCTTTCCTAATTTTACTTAGTTCTGTTGAAGGGTCATGAGGACTCAAAATGTCAACTGTACTCTTTTCCGGCGATGCTGCCAGACCTGCTGAGTTTTTCCAGGTATTTCTGTTTCTGTTTTTGTTTCACATGTTGAGATTTTATATGGGTGACTAAGGTAGGTTATAAATGGTCTCTTAAATGAGGCAAGAGAGGGACACAGGCAGAAAGTTTTAGCGAGGGAATTCTAGAGTTGAATCCCTTGGGAGTTAAGAATGAGGCTGCTAATGGAGGAAATCCTCCAAAATCGAGCAATTGTACATCAGCAGAGCACAGAAATCTCAGAGGGTTGCAGGGCTGGAGGAGATTAAAAATTGGGAAGGACAAGGATGAACATTTTAAGATCAATGTGTTGCTTAACTGGCAGCCAATGTAGGTTAGCAGCCACCACAGCATGATGGTGAATTGGACTTGGTGCAAGTTAGGTGACGAGCAGCAGAAATATGGATGATCTCAAGTTTATAGAGTTTAGAATGTGAGAGGTCAGTCAGGAATGTGTTAGATTAGTCAAGCTTAGAGGCGAGAAGGCATGGATGAGAATTTCAGCACCAGGGTGGAGTCAGCAGAAGTTGCAGAGGTGGAAATTGATGGTCTTAGTAATGACATGAGCATGTCAGAGGCTCATCTCGGGGTCAAACATGATACCATGGTTGCCAATAGACTGGTTCAGCCTCAAACATTTATCAGTGAAAGGGTTGAGCTGGTGGCCAGGCAGCAAAGCTTATCTGATACACAGGAGACACTGAATTTCGTCTCTCCATCATCTAATTGAGGGAAATTTCTGCTCACCCGTGCTAGATAGTAGACAAGCTTGTGACAAATCAATAACGGTGCAGTGGTCGTGAGAGGTGATGTTGAGGTAGAGCTGGGCGTCATTGGTGTACATGTGGAAACCGACACTGTATTTTTGGATGTTGAAGTACATGTTCAGCATGTAGATGGGAACTAGAAGGGGCCAAGAATAGATCCTTGAGGGATTCAAGAGATAACATTGCAGTAGCGGGAAGAGAAGCCTTTGCAAGTTATTCTCTCGCTGTAACTGAACTGAAGATAGAGATGGAACCAAGTGAGAACAGCCTGACCCAAATGGACAATGGAGGAGAAACCTTGGAGGAGAATGGTGTGGTCAACCATGCTAAAGGTTGCAGACATGTCAAAAAAGATGAGGGGGATTTTTTAGTATGGTTATAGCCATAAAATGTAAATTATGACTTTGATGAAGGGTGTTTCAAAAAGCATCAAATGACAAATGGCATCAAATGTTAACTTTTTAATTTTATTTTCTCCTAAAATATTCCTATGCCCTGAAACCTCCCACCATTTGCCACTTCAACATTTTTTTTTCCTGAAAAGAATCAACAAATATAAAAGCGAATTAATGACATTAATGACAATACTCTAGTAACTGGGTTTTTAAGAAAGGGTCACTGACGGTGACACATTTTGAAAGCCTTAAAGAACCTAGGGAGCAAAAACAAATTCAGCCCTTGTCCACTCCTTTGTTAGTTCTCATCTGGCATGTCTACAGCTCCAACACTTACCTCTTAAAAAGGGAAGAAGAATGAGGCAGCAGGAAAAAAATGATGCAGCCCTTATCCTATTATTAAGACAGATCTTTCCTTTAACATTTGTAAAGCTCATTGTTCCTTAATGGCTTAATAACATTTGGAGTCAAGTTTAATGTTGCTGATGTCTGCTGGTGATGTGATTCAAAGCTGTAAACTTTATGTTCATTCTGTTAGTTCACTTGCCATCCACATTTGTAATGAGAGCATCTCACTCAGATCAACCCAATAAAAAATAAGACAGCTCTATTTCTAAAAAAAAAGTCAAAAGAAAGAAACAGAAAATATGTTTCCAGAGTTCAGAAAGGCTGATAAGATAAGAAAGGCAAAAACGAGGCAAAATTCCTCCGAAGTTGGAACAACTAATAAGACCAGCTTGACGTACAAAGACTATACAACTCAAACTTTCTGTCCTTTTTGCTCCTTTGTGTATTTCCAGCAGCTTTAAATCCAGGAATCAGTGCTGAACATTGAGCTTCAGAAATACACCACTTTAATAAACTTCTTTCCAGAAAATAATTGTGATTTGGGTTGAACTAATCTTGGCAAATATTATTTTCCATTCTTTGCAGATAAGGTAATATTATAAAGACACTCATGGGGATACATAGAAGGCTCTGACTTTTAAAAAAATGAATAAAATGCTGATTAATGATGTACATGTCTCCATTCTCTTTTATTTTATTTTCTTTTTATTCATTATCATAGCATGTTTACACTTTACATGCATGGACAATATCGTTACTGATAATGAAAGGAAAATAGAAGAAACTGGGAGCACCACATAAAGTTCCTTCTCAGTGAGAGGGGTTACCAACTTATGCCAGATTTATTTCTCCTCATCATCATCTCTTATCATTTAATTACTTTTTTAGGTCAATTATTGATGGCAGTTATGAAGAAAATTGTGACTTAGACCAGCCTGCGTTCCTGACTGACTGCACAAGGATATGTGATGCTGAACCGACAAGCGGAGGAAATGGAAACAGGAAAGAATGGGAGAAAATGGGAAGAAAAATAACAGTCAAAGAACTAAATTAGCCTGTAATGAACTGATACAGTATCATACAAAGTGTCCATAACTTTGTAATTTCCATAAGGGCCTGCAGTCTTTGGATATCTTGTCTGTGGTGTCTGGCCTGAAGTTTGTGGCCAATGCCAAATCAAGGACACTGACTGCTGACCGTGAAATAAGCCCCACTGAGTGAACTAATGGTCCCCCTGATGAGAACATCACCATGCAGTGGTACTGCAACTGATTGCAGTGTTCTTTACTGGGCATTCCCAGTTTCTTTCTTTTGACTTTTTCTGGAGCAGCAGTGATGTCATCAGATTGTTCAAGCAGTCAATCACATTAAAAGGATTTCCACAGATTTCCAATCTATACACATAGCTGAAGTCTCTCATCCCTGGAACTATTCTCATAAATCTTTTCTGCACCATTTCGAAAGCCTTTACATCCTTCCTAAACTGTGGTGCCCAGAATTCAACATAATATTCCTCTTGAGGCCAAATTAGTGTTTTATAAAGTTCACCATAGCTTCCTGGCTTTTGTATTCTATGCGACTATTTATAAAACCCAGGATGCCTGAGTAGCCACTTTCTCAACCTGTCCTGTCACTTTCAAAGATTTTTGTACATATACCCCAGGTCCCTCCCAGAACGAAAAAACAGTAAAAACTGGGAAATAAGAAAACTGATCCAAACTGGCCTTGTATACCTTAAAATGGAGCACCAGTAAAAACTGGAGGGAAATAAAAGTACTATTTTTTTTTCCTTCTTTTCTTCTCCTGCAGTCCTTTAGAATTGTATCTGTTATATTATATTGACACTAATCATTCTTCCTACCAAAATGTACCACTTCACATTTCTCTGCATTAAATTTCATCAGTCACTTGCCCGCCCATTTCACCAATCTGTTGAGTGTCCTTTTCAAGTCAATCACTATCCTCCACACAGTTCACAACACTTCCAAGGTTTGTGGCTTCTGTAAATTTTGAAATTGTGCTCTGTACGCCAAGGTCCAGGTCATTAACACAAATCAAGAAAAGCTGTGGTCTTAATACTGACCACGAGGAAACCCGACTATAAACCTTTCTCCAGTCAGAAGAATATCCATTCACCAGTGCTCCCTGCTTCCTGTCATTCAGCCAACTTTGTATCCATGCTGCTATTGTTCATTTTATTCAATGGGCTTTAACTTTGCTGACAAGCCTGTTATTTGGCACTTTATCAAATGCCTTTTGGAAGTCCATGTGTGGAATTTAAGTTCTGTGATGGAGGGAGGGCCCCAGCGGTGGGAGCCCTGTGTCGCTTCTGTCCAAGAATCTAAATGCTATTTAATTGCAATCAGGCACTTAACTGTGCAGCATCAGGCCTCATGTCAGATTAAGCCCCAGGAGGACAGAAATCCAGAGGAGCGAGAAGCTTTCCATTGCTGACAGTGCCACCAGGAGTGGTGGCTACTGTCGGTAATGCTGCAAAGCTGGATCCCTGGAGACAGATGAGCGGGTCGGGATGGAGGTTATGGGAAGAGGATCACCAGCAAGTGGGGAGCAGGGGTATCAGAAGCTTTAGCAGGGGAGTAGCTTTCACCACCACCACCACCACTCCGCACCCCCCGCAACTTGCTAGGTCCATTGATCAGGCACTGAGTTCCCGCCCCCAGTGGACAGCAGGCAAACTCAGTGGTCTTCGGAAGCCAAGTGAGACCAGTGTGAGTCCTGTTAAATCCCTGAGCCACTATTAAATTCTGATGGGTTCAGGGATAATTGGCTTTAAGTGGCTCATTGATGAACCTAGTTTACACCCTGCCACCATTGGGCAGGATTCCCACATCAGGCCCTACCTGCACCCACTAAAATAGGGACAGTTTTCCAGACCTGGGAATCAAGCGCAGGCCCTTCTGCCCAATTCTACCCCACAACCTCACCACCATGCTCACTCTGGATAGCTCTATTAAGTTCCACACCATGTACCTTACAGCAACCTTCTCTATTACCGTATCAAAAAATGCAATCAAATTAGTTAAACTTGAGTGGGGAGATGAGGCCCTTAAGCGGCCACTTAAGGACCCCATTGGTTTCTGGGTGCTGGAGCCATCCATAAGCTCTCCTGCCAAGGACTTAATCAGAGGGAGGCCAGAAGGCAGAGTGATCTCCACCCTGCACCTCCAACCCAATCACACCACCCCACCCCCCACCTTCAAATTCATTAAGGGGGGGGATCATTAAATTCCATCCAATGTTTGCTTAAACGGAAATTATAGGAAGATAAAACAACAATTAGGGGTAAAGTTGAAGGAAAATTAATTCTTGTTCAGTGTATGCATGAAGGCAACAAATCTGCCTCAAGAAGTTCAGCAAGTCTCAGTTCGATTTTTGTGCCCCCTTTTTGAAGAATATAAAACAAACCCATTGCATTTCATATCTTCTAGCAATCTTTATATATATTTCAGAATTTATGTGTATGCTTGCTTACTGAACCCTGTGCAAGAAAGAAAGCATTAGATGGAAAAGTATTTATTAGGCATGATTCATTGCCACAACCTGACAAATGTAACAAAACACTTCTTCCAAAATTACAGGCACTGATCCATAGCAGAAAACCTTGTTCAGATGAAGCAAACCCATTATTTTCATATTTCTCAATGGTTCACATCTTAGAAATTACATTAAGAAGATACCTTCAACTTTTTTTTTAAAAATGCCTTGATCCAAAACACAGCTTGTTTTAGCAGGTGCTTCAAGTAGTATCCTGTTTAACACAAGAAAGTCATAGATAGATCTATTTCTTTTAAATAATTCCTTATTTGGTTAGATATATTGAAAAGTAAGCAACCTTATGCACAAAACTTTCATGACTTCCAACTACAAGTCTTCATTTTTTGAAAAATGATATTGTTGAAGCTTTTCATCTTGCACTCATCAGGACACTTTGCAAGAATGCCAATATAAGGGGAAAACAACAATGTATACGGTATGTGAAGGGAGTGCTGATTAGTCAGCAAGTGGACTCTGATTGGTTGAGGCATTGCCATAGAGAATGCACCAGTGATGTTGACTTATAGTTAACTGCCAAACATTGTTTGAAATTTAAACCAGGCAGATGGATACTGATTGGTCAAGTCATTGCCCTGAGGAATGAGTCAGTGAATGGCTGTTATTTATTATATTTAGCTGAAACAGGCACAATGTGTGTACATGTTCTTTCTGTCTGCAAAGAACAGGGCCCTGTGTATTAATATATGTAGCTTCCAGTACATGCAAATGTGCCACTTTGCGAGCCCGATTGACAATCTTAAATTAGTTGTCAGCATAATTCTTAGAACACTGAGGATTATTTAGCAAACGTTGTCCAATCGCAGAATCACATCTAATGTTGGACATTGTGACCGGGATTTTCCGGGCCCATCGCAGGCGGGACCTGCCGTGGGTGAGGCGGTGCCCCAGCCAGAAGTCCATTGACTTGCAGCGGGACTGGAAGATCCCGGCGGCGGGAAGGTGTGGAAAATCCCGCCCTGTGTTTTGAGTTTTGCAAGAACAGGCTGGGTGGGTACAGTCTGTACTTTGCCCATTGTGAACAGCGGCTGGGACATGCTGTTTGATATGATATGACCAGCCTTTGGAATGCATGGCTTACATACCGAGCATCACATTGGCACTGAAATTCATACATCACATCACACATTTGTGTGATGGGCAGAACATTTTTTTGGCTTGATGGCAGCATCCTATTAGTGGCGAATACCACTCGTGTTGCTACTGCAGGAGCGTGAAACAGCTAGCTTCACCTGTTGCTCAAATTTTTGAGATATCTTGCTCTTCCAGGGCACTCTGGGGTAGACTGGGCACTTTTCAAGGCCGAAACTGATGGCCTTGGGCCCGTTCATGAGGTTGCACAATATACAGCGTGAAATGATCTGATCAGGGTAGCCATTTTCCTTAAGGATGCCTTTGATGAACCTTATTTCAGCATCAAGCTTGTACGGTGAGAAAATGGCTCAGGCCCTATTTACAAGGTTGCCAATGAGACCAATCTTATAGCGTGTGGAACAGTAGAATCCCAGCATGTATATTGACCACTGAAGGTAGGCTTGCGGTAGACCGTGGTAGAGAATGCCCGGTAGATTTCTCAACTAATACATCACTGAAGGGGAGCTCATTTGACTGCTCCATTTCAAAGGTGAATTTGAGCACAGGATAGAGCCCGTTAAGACATGTAAGGAAATTAATACATGCAGCTGCAGGTTGAAATATAGCAAACGTATCATCCACATATCAGAAATATGTGGGGGGGTAGGAGGTTAGTTGTCATTCCATCAAAGGTAGATTTCTCAAGGAACCCAACAACAAAGTTTGTGAGAGCTGAGCCTAGAGGGGATTCCATGGCAACACCAACTATTTGGGCATACATGGTGTCATTAAAATTGAACTCAGCTGTGCGAGTTGCTGAGCTCATAAGTTCAATGAAAACTGATTCATGCAATGGTAGCGGGTCTAGATTGCCACAAGTACCTAAGTGGAACATTGGGTGAATATGTTAGCAATATCAAATGAACACACAGACACAGCATTGCTATTGAGATGTAAGTCCTGTATGGCCTTCGCAATTGTGAAGGAGTCCTTCGCCATGTATGTGGAAAACTTGGTCAAAACAGGTTGGAACAATTTGCCAACGCATTTGGCCAATTCATGTTGTGCAGAACCAGTCATAGATAAGATAGGCCATAAAGGGACCTCATTTTTGTATGTCTTGGGCAGGCCAGGCATACAAGGGTGTAGCGAAGCACAGGGATGAACCCTGTCATATATATCACAAGGTAGCTCTTTGTTCTTACAAGAGTCCAGCAAGTGTCTTTTGGCTTAATTTTGAGCAAGGCTGTCCGACCATGTTGAGCAGCAGGTCCAATGGATATGAATTGATTTTTTACATTCATTCAAGGGATGTGGGCATTGCTGGCTGGGCCAGCATTTATTGCCCATCCCTAGTTGCCCTTGAGAAGGTGGTAGTGATCTGCCTTCTTGAACCGCTGCAGTCCATGTGATGTAGATACACCCACAGTGCTGTTAGGAAGGGAGTTCCAGGATTTTGATCCAGCGGCAGTGAAGGAACGGCAATATATTTCCAAGTCAGGATGGTGAGTGGCTTGGAGGGGAACTTCCAGGTGGTGGTGTTCCCATCTATCTGCTGCCCTTGTCCTTCTAGATGGTAGTGGCCGTGGGTTTGGAAGGTGCTGTCTTAGGAGCCTTGGTGAATTCCTGCAATGCATCTTGTAGATGGTACACACTGCTGTGTGTCGGTGGTGGAGGGAGTGAATGTTTGTGGATGTGGTGCCAATGAAGTGGGCTGCTTTGTCCTGGATGGTGTCAAGTTTCTTGAATGTTGTGGGAGCTTCAGTCATTCAGGCAAGTGGAAAGAATTCCATCACACTCCTGACCTGTGCCTTGTAGATGTGAACGGGCTTTGGGGAGTCAGGAGGTGAGTTACCCGTCGCAAGATTTTTAGACTCTGACCTGCTCTCGTAGCCACAGTATTTATATGGACCTGTCATTAAGAATGGTGTGGATTTTGTTGATATATTCATGCTTGTTAAGGATGACTATTCCCATCCCTTTATCAGGTTTACTGATCTGTATGTCTGGGTTGATCTTAAGGCTTCACATCACTGAGATATTTTCATTGCATGTGAAAGCCAGACAGGTCATTTGGAATCCCTCAATAAGTGTGTGCTAGATCAGCTAGGTGCACTTTCAAGGATTCAGCATCTTCAATGGACGCTGTGCCTATCATACAAATGAGTGATGTGGGATATAAATTTCAGTACAGTGTGATACTGGAGATGGAGGCCATGTTATGACATGGTAGATGATGTCTGCCAGGTGGACCAAATCCATCAGGGAAACTTGGTCCCACTATCACAGCAGTTTTGCAATTTGTACTTACTACAAGATGTGTGCACTGACTTTATAAGTAATACATCCACCAAGATCTTAAAAGATTTTAAAATTAAATTAAAGTATTTATTAACAAAATATAAACAATTTCAAGCACATACACAAGGCTACAATTGAATAACTCCTAAATTCATAATTAACCTGACTCCCAGTTACATTCCCTTTAAGGCAATGGTCCAAAATAGATGTTAAATTTATAACAAACTCAGCAAATTAGCACAATATCCACTTGACAGTGGAATTCCAAATGGTTTTTCCACAACTTCAGTTTTGTTACATAGCAAACTTGGGCACAGATGCTAGAGGCTTCATTAAGGCTATTTCATACACTCCTGTTAGATCTTGCATGGCCTTCTGACACATAGCCCTTCATTCTCCTTTATACATGTTCCTCTCCTTTTAATATGTAAACTCTATTGCTTCATATGCCTTTGAAGCTGTATTTTTCTCATAACATAAAAGCTTCCCATGTTGCCATTATATATTGTCAGTAACCTTTGGGAAAAATAAACACATTCCTTAGCCTTGTTTATCTGGCTAGTTGTAAACAGACTGAGACCCCTTTGAAATCCAAATATCCCTTAATTTATCTAGAAATGCAAATTCCCTTCACACCTTACATGCTAAGCCAGCATCCATGTTTACTCGTCAGCATGTCAGGCATCTAGCTTCTTCTGATGATTTCAACCTTGCAGTCTACTTGACTCCAAATGTGATTAAATCACACACAGATCCAACTATACTTACCCTCATAAACTGACTTTACAATAAACCACAATAATATAATGAAAAATTATAGTTTTATGACACCTCCATCCTTTTAGAAAAATGAACCATCATAATTTTAAAAGACAGCTTCATTTTTTTAACCCATCTTACACTACCTCCTTTCCTTACCTACACACCCAAACTATTACATTATCAGATACACGCATTAACATAATATATATATGAATTCTTTGTCTCAACAGAGGTCATTTTAGACCAGTGTCCAGGTTTTAAATGTTCAATTTCCCTTTGAGCTTTAAATTCTCAACAATGCACCTGCAATTGATTGTCTCATTCAGTCACATTTATAATCTGTAAATTAAATACCTGCAGTAATAAACTCCATCTGAACAACCTTGCACTTTGGTCTTGAAATTTGTGCAGAAATTTTAGAGGATTGTGGTCTGTATAAACAATTGTTTCGGATCAATTGTTTGCAACATGAACTTCGAAATGCTGCAATGCTAACACCAGACCCAAAGTTTCGATCGTTGAATATTTTCTCTGTTGTGCATTCAACTTTCGTGAAAAATACTTTATCGGTTTGTCAATTCCAGTTTCATCTTCTTGCAACAGTACAGCCCCAATGCCTAAATCACTTACGTCAACAGCCAACTTAAATTGCTTGGCATAATTGGGCACTGCCAAAACTAGTGTCATAGTCAATACAATTTCTGACAGTCCTGTGTCCATTGAAACTTCTTGTTCTTTTTTAATTGTTCGGTTAATGAAGCAACCACAGTTCTAAACTTTGGTACAAATTTCTGGTAAAACCCACACATGTCCATAAATCTCAAATTTTTGTTTTGTTGTCAGCACAGGGAAATCCACGATAGCCTTTACTTTCACATCTCTCAGAGCCACTTTAGCATGTCCAATGGTATAGCCTAGATATGTAACTTGCGCTTTTGCAAACTCACCCTTAGCCAAGTTCACCACCAAATTAGCTTCTTGCAGTTGGTTCAATAATTCTTCCAGATGTTGTAACTGCTCCTCCCATATTTGACTGAAAACAATCAAGTCGTCAATATAAACAGTGCAATTGCTCAGGCCCGCAATTACTTTGTTTGTCAGCCTTTGAAATGTTGCTGGTGCATTTTTCATACCAAATGGCATGACGTTAAATTGATATAGTCCATCTGACATCACAAAAGCTGATATCCCCTTTGCTCTCTCTGATAACGGTACTTGCCAATATCCTCTCAGCAAGTCAACCTTTGTGATAAACTTTGATTGTCTAACCTTCTCAATGCAATCTTCCAGCTGTGGTAGAAGAAAGGAATCCACTTTTGTCACTGCATTCACCTTTTGATAGCCCACACATAGTCCTTGTGTTCCATTCGGTTTCGGTACCAATGCAATATACCAACTCCAGTTACTGCAACTAGACTCAATGCTGTCATTCTGAATCACAATCTTTCTGTACTTGAGATGACTTTCCTGGACTTAATCTATAAGGGTATTGACTTATTGAAAATGAATCCCCTACACTCACATCATGGGCAGAATATTGAGCTCAGCAGGCGGGCGCGCACGCACCCAACCCAGCCAAGCGTAAAATGACACACGATGACATTGGGCAAGCATCCTGATGTCATCGCACAATCCGGTGATATTTCATTCGGCAGGCATTCACCGGAGTCGGCAGCGCGCCTGCCAACAATAAAAAGGCCTATGAAGGCCATTAAAAGGGTAATTAACTTCAAATTTACACTGCCCATCCAAACTTATGGTTGCAGGCAGGCGAAAATGCCAAGCGGCCTTTGCACTTTTTAGGAAACCTCATCCATGGGCGGGATGAGGTTTCCTAAAACAAATAAAAATAAAATAAAATATCAGACTTGAATTAAAAACATGTCTTTGCTCATGTGACTCTGTCACATGAGGGGAAAATGTTTTATGGCATATCTTGATTCTCTTCATTTTTTTTTTAAAACCGCACTTCATCTCCCTGAGGCACGGAGTTGCCTCAGGGAGATTGAAGCGCTCTTCCGCACACATGCGCCAAAGGCAAAATTCTGCCCCAGGTGTAGCTAAACTTGTCCTCCCCAGCTTATTCCCACAAATAGCTTTGTGTGACTGAAAGATCTTTTCCAAATCACTTTGACACTTCTCTGGAATGTAACTCAATATTACATTTAAATTTTTAAGTACCCCTTCATTATGGAATTTAGCTAGGGGAAAATCAATTTCAGAATTCTTCATTTCTACCTCTTTCTCCTTAACTACCACCACTAATACCCCCCTTTTGTCCTCTTCCCTGTCAAAGTACTTTTTAAGCATATTTACACAAGACAACCTCTGCTTCTTTCTTCTATCTGGAGTATTTATTAAATAATTTACTTCACTCAGTTTCTTTTATGAACTAACTCATAAACATCAGCTATCTCTGCTGCTTGTCTTACCATTTTAAATCTGTAATCCTACACATGAGTTCTCACTTCCAAAGGAATTGAATCTTTAAATTCTTCCAAAAGAATTACTTCTCTAAGAGCTGCATGTGTTGTCTCTAGATTTAATGCCCATATCCACTGGTCAAAATTATTTTGTTTTACTCTCTCAAACTCAATATAAGTTTGCCCAGACTGTTTCCTTATATTCCTAAATTTCTGCCTGTAGCCCTCAGGAACCAACTCATATGCACTCAAAATAGCCTTTTTTACTGCATCATAATCCACCAACACTTCTTCTGACAGTGAAGCATGAACCTCATGAGCTCTACATGCTAACCTAGACGGTTAAAGCAATGTCCAGTTTTAGTGGCCTTTTCATCTGTTTAGCTATCTTCTCAAATGAAATAAGGAATATCTCTACACCCCTCTCTTCAAACTTTGGAAGAGCTTGCACAAATTTATACATTTCTGCACTGGGTTTTAGGTTGAAGGCTTTTTCAGCATCATAACCTTCCTCAGCACCTGAGGTCTCTTTATTAAAGTCCAGCTTTTTAAGCCGGTATTCTTTCTCTTTCCTTCCCCCTCTCCTCCATTGCTAACTTCTGCCTCTGGAGGTCAAGTTTTCGCATTTCCATTTCCCTTTGAAATATTCTCTTTTTTTCTCTTTCTTTTTCTGCTGCCTCTAGTTAAAGTTTCTTTCATTTCCATTGCTTGTTCAAATTCACGCTTCTTCATTTGTAACTGAAGTCTCACTACCTCTAGCTGTAACTCATTAGTGTCAGGTATCACTTCCAATTTCAAATGCTGTGCTATTACTTCAACTATGTCTGCTTTCTTTGTCTCTACAGTCAACTGCAACTTATCCACCAACTTTGTTAACTTACTCTTAGATACTTTTTATAACCCAATCAGAGTTATATCTTCTACTTCCAAAAAGGTTTTAGCCATGGATACAGCCATTTTTGCAGTCCCACTACTTTAAAGTCCCTCACACCAACTCCTGAATTCAATGTGCGTCTTGTACTTGTAGCATTAAGATTCACTAACTCCAAATCGATCAAGGAATTTCAAAGGTTCCGCAAAGACACCCCAATTTGTCATGACATGGCAGATGATGGGTGCCAGGTGGACCAAATCCATCAGGGAAACTTGGTCACACTATCACAATGGTTTTGCAATTTTTACTTACTATGAGATGTGTGCACTGAATTTAAAAGTATTAAGTCCACCAAGACCTTTAGAGATTTTAAAAATTAAATTAAAATATTTATTAACAAAATATAAATGTTTTCAAGTGCATACATAAGACTACAATTAAATAACTCCTAAAATTCCTAATTAACCTGACCCCCAGTTACATTACCTTTAAGGCAAGGGTCCAAAATAGATTTTAGATTTAAATCAAACTCAGCAAGTTAACGCAATATTCACTTGACAGTGGAATTCCAAATAGCTTTTCCACAACTTCAGTTTTGTTATATAGCAAACTTGTGCACAAATGCTGGAAGCTTCATTGAAGCTATTTCACACACTGCTGTTAAATCTCACATGGCCTTCCGACACATGATCTTTCATTCTCCTTTATATATGTTTCTCTCTTTTTAACATGTAAATTCTATCGTTCCACATGCCTTTGAAACTGTATCTTCCTCAAACGTAAAAACTTTCCTGTTGCTCATATATATTGTCAGTAACCTTTGGGAAAAATAAACACATTCCTTAGCCTTGCTTATCTGGTTAGTTGTAAGCAGACTAAGATCCCTTTGAAATCCAAATATCCTTTAATTTATCTAGAAATGCAAATTCTCTTCACACCTTACATGCTAAGTCAGTATATATGATCACTCATGTCAAGCACCTAGCTCCTTTTGATGATTTCAACCTTGCAGTCTACTTGACTCCAAATGTGATTAAATCACACACAGACCCAACCATACTTACCCCCATAAACCGACTTTACAATAATATAATGAAAAATATGTTAGTTTCATGACAGCCGTACATCCCAAAGACTGGTGGATCGTATCAAATGGTATGTCTCAGTCACTGTTCACAACAGGCAAGGTACAGACCATATCCAACTAGCCCCTGCTTGCAAAGTTCAAAACATAGTGTCCAACATTAGATGTGATTCTGCGATTGGACAACATTTGCTAAATAATCCTCAGTGTGCTAAGAATTACGCTGACAACCAATTTAAGGTTGTCAGTCAAGCTCGCAGGGTGGTGCATTTGTGTGTACTGGAAGCTATATATATATACTAATACACCGGGCCTTGTTCTTTCCAGACAGAGGGAATGTGTACACACATTGCATGTGCTTCAGCTAAACAAAATAGGTAACAGTCATTCGCTGACTCATTCCTCAGGGCAATGCCTTGACCAATCAGGATCAACATGCCTGGTTTAAGTTTCAAACAATGCTTGACAATTAACTGTCAGTCACCATTACTGGTGCACTCTCCATGACAACACCTCTATTAATCAGTGCACTTACAGACCAATCAGCATTCTCTTCACATGCAATATAAATTGTTGTTTTCCTCTTATATTAGTATTCTTGCAGAGTGTCCTGATGAGTTCAAGGCGAAAAGCTTCAATATGTTTCTTTTTTCAGCAACACTAATTTTTTGTATTCTTTGCTAAATTTTAATATAAATCATTTATATTTAATTGGATTTATTCTTGAATTTTTGGACAATGAATTATATTGGCACAAAGCCCTGCTGTAAATGATCTTTCAGACTATGTCAGGTATCAATGCATGTTGGTGGAGAAATTCTTGGAATACACTGGGGGTGTTAATGTATGTGGCTCAAGGTATTAAGGGACAGAGGGCAGCATGGCCAAAATGTCCCAAAATTGACTTAAACTCTGGATGTAAATCTTAAAATATTTTGTTAAAGCAGGTGAGAGTAGGGTAATTTTATTCTACATTCATCAACATCCAAGAATAAGAAGATTGTTCAGAGGTTTTGGAGGTTTACTTCATACCTAAACCATCCATAATTGATTTTGACTTTTTTCCCCTCAATTTCCTTCCCTCCTGTGCTGAAGACATTGCTTTCTACTTACATAAGGATTCCTAGATGCATATATCCCTTCCACACCTTGCACAGGCATTCATTCTTCATTTAGAAACCACTAGCCATAGCCAACAAAATGATGCATCCACATAGCAGCACATTCATGGAGAAGTTGTGGGGTGACAAAAACAACTTATCTTTATATAGCACCTTAGTAATAAAATGTCCCAAGGCACTTCACAGGAGTATAATAAAACAAAATATGACACCAAACCACATAAGGAGATATTAGGTGAGATGACCAAAAGCTTGGTCAAAGCAATGAGTTTTAAAGAATGCATTTAAAGGGGGAATGCAAGGTCACATGCAATCTGACATCATTGATGATGTATATTAGCTATTAGCATAATAGCTAACAACCCTTTAGGCTACAGCCAGTAGGCAGTCTATAGGTTCAGAGCCATTGGTCGAATGAAATTGAGTATGACATCACAGGGAAGCAGGTGGGTGATTGACTGGTGAATATTTTCTATTTATTTTATCTAAACTAGGGAATTTCAAGCAGGGTAACTTCTTTTAGAGTTAAAACAATTAACTAAATTAACAATAACATTCAAGCAGGGTAAGTAGAACATAAATCTAAATAATAAGATTATAAGCACAAGCAAGACTGGAGGCATTAATTAAGATTTAATTAAGAAACGAATTAATTCATACGTTAACTATAACAAAATAAAGATGGCAGGGCAGGTGATGTGTTGCAACTGTAATATTTGGGCGCTGGTGGATGCCAGTGTGACCCAAGGTAAACACATCCGCAGCAAGTGCCTGCAGCCCGAGGAGCTTTGGCTCAGAGTTAATGGGCTGGAGGCTGAACGGTGGACCCTGTGATGCATCAGGGAGGGGGAAAGTTACCTGGACACTTTGTTTCAGAAGGCAGTCACACCCCTGAAGCTAAGGTCAGCTGATTTGGTCCATGGTCAGGGACATGAGGGCATGACTGCGAGCAAAGCATGGATTGAGAAGGTAGAAGTGGAGAAGCCTCAGCCTTTGCAATTGTCCAACAGGTCCCAGGTTCTTGCAGCTTGTATGGATGAGAGCAGGGGTTGCAAGGTGGATGAGTGAATTATCCATGGCACTGTCATACAGGAATCCATTCAAGTCGAGAGAGTAAATAGGAATGTAATTGTATTCGGGGACACCATAGTCATGGTGATAGGTACAGTTCTCTGTAGCTGAGAGCAATGGTCTAGAAGGCTGTGTTGCCTGCTCGGGGGTGGGGGGGTGGGGGGGGGTGGGAGGGTGGAGAATCCAGTTGTCGTGGTCTACAGAGGTACCAACATAATAGATAGGGCTGGAAAGAGGTTCTGCTGAGGGGATATGAGCAGCTAGGGGATTAATACCTGGGCCAAGAGCATAGGGTAAATAAGATTAGGAAGCTGAATGTGTGGCTCAAAGGTTGATGTGGGAGAAACGGGCTCGATTCATGGCGTACTGGCACCAATACAGGGGAAAGTGGGAACTGTGCCGTTGGGACGGACTTCACCTGAACTGTGCTGGGACGAGTGTTCTGTTGAGTCATATAACTAGAGCGGTAGAGAGGACTTTAAACTAAATAGTGTGGATGAGGTATCACTTGTAGGAAATAGGGTAAATTAAAGGGAAATGATAAGGCAAAAAAACAAGGTAGCAATATGGGTAATGATAATTAGAGCATGACGGGAAGGGACAAAGCATACAAACTTAAGAATGCACCAGCAGATAAGGCCAAATTTTTCAAAAATAAGAAAAAGACAGAACTAAAGCCTTTGTATCTGAATGTACATAGTGTTGGTAACAGACAGGATGAATTGTCAACTCATTTAGGAATAAATACATATGACCTAATAGGCATTACATGGACATTGCTGCAAGATGACCAAGGATGGGACCTGAATATTCAAGGGTATTGACATTTTGGAAGGACCGGAAGCTAAGAAAAGGTGGAGGGATAGCTCTGTTAATTAAGGGTGACATTAGTACAATAGAGAGAGATAACCTTAGTTCTAAAGAGCAAGATGTAGAATCAGTTTGGGTAGGGATAAGAAATAGCAAAAGTAAGAAATCACTTGTGGAAGTAATTTATATGCCCCCTAACAATAACTACACTGCAGGATGGGGTATACAGGAAGAAATAATGGGGGCTTGTAAATAAGACACTGCAATAATCACAGCTCACCACCACCTTCTCAAGGGCAATTAGGGGTGGGCAATAAATGCTGGCTTAGCCAGCGATGCCCACATCCCATCAATGAATTTTTAAAATGGGTGATTTTAGTCTACATATAGATTAGATTAATCAGATTGGCAAAGGTAGTCTGGAAGATGAGTTCATAGATTGGTTTGGGGACAATTTCTTACAGCTGGAAGTTCTAGGGCCAACCATAGATCAGGCTATTCTAGACCTGATAATGTGCAATGAGACAAGATTAATTAATGACCTCAGGGTAAAGGATCCTCTCGGTAGCAGTGATTATAACATGATTGAATTTCACATTTAGTTTGAGGGAGAGGAGTGGGTCTTAGGCTACTATTTTAAATTTAAATAAAGGCAATTACAAGAGTATGAAGACAGAGCTGGCTAAAGTCAACTGGGAAATTAAATTAAGGGATATGTCATTAGAGATGCAGTGGCAGACGTTTAAGGAGATATTTCATAACACTCAGCAAATATACATTCCAATGAGAAAGATGCACCATCTGTGGCTAACTAAGGAAGTTAAAGATAGTATCAAATTGAAAGAAAAAGCATACAATTCTGAGAAGATTAGTGGTAGGTTAGAAGATTAGACAGAATTTATAAGCCACCAAAAAAATGACTAAAAATAAAAGCAGGGAGAAATTAGAGTATGAGAAACATTTAGAAAGAAATATAAAAACAGATAGTAAGAGTTTCTACAAGAATAACTAAAGTGAGCATTGGTCATCTAGAGAGTGAGTCTGAGGGATTAATAATGGAAAATAAGGAAATGGTGGAGCATTGAACAGATATTTTGTGTTTGTCTTCACTGTAGAAAATACAAATTACATCCCAGAAATCAAGAGGGATTACAATTACAATCACCAGGGAAAGGGTACGAAGAAAACTATTAGTGCTAAAGGCTGACAAGTCCCAGGACCTGAAGGACTTCATCCTAGGGTCTTAGAAGAAGTAGTAGGTGCATTGGTTGTAATTTTCCAAAATTCCCTCAGTTCTGGAAAGGTCCCATCAGATTGGAAAATAGTTAATGTAACTCCTTCATTCAAGAAAGGAGGGACACAGAAAACAGGAAACGACAGGCCAGTTAGCCTAACGTCTGTCATAGGGAAAATGTTAGAATCTATTATTAAGGAAATTATAGCGGGGCACTTGGAAAATCTTAATGCAATCAGGCAGAGTCAACATGGTTTTGTGAAAAGGGAAATCATGATTGACAAATGTGGAGATATTTGTGGAGCCTCCTCCTCAAGTTAGTAGTTTAATTGTCCACCATCATTCAAGACTGGATGTGGCAGGGCTGCAGAGCTTTGATTTGATTCATCGATAGTGGATCACTTATCTCTGCCTTTCATATGCTGCTTCCACTGTTTATCATGCACATTGTCTTGTGTGGGACTGGAGGAGAGCACAAGATAGGGAGTGCTGTATTATGGTACTGCTGCTGAGCACCATATTGTGTTATGGGTTCGTTTAATATCTCAATGATGGGATCTTGAGACTTTCATGTTTAAACACAAAGCATTTATTGCTAATTTTGAAGTATATAAAGATCCCAGCTACTGCTGTCATGCATGGTGCTGCTACCTCAAAGCAGGAATGTGGGATTGGTGAATAGCATTGCCCATAGTATGATGCATAGCGTCACATGGTAATACACTTAAGGTGGAATTTTCAGAGCATGCTGGCAGCGGGCGTGATAGGTGGCATGCACAGAAAACATGGCGCGACCTGCTTCACGATGGCGTGAAGGCTGGTCGCAATTTTCTGCTCAGCCCGCCAACGGCGGGCTGCGTTGCCCGCCATTGGTAAGCGGGGAGCTAATTGTAATACATTAGCATATAATTAAAAGGCCATCCGGCCAGGCTCTTGGAACCCCGCTGTATCATCCGCCCATGTCGGCGGGAAAGCATGCCGGCATGTTTCACAACAGCACGCAGGCAACGTGCACTTGGTGGCCTTCACTTTGGATGAACTGAGGTGAGTGTGCAGCAACGTTTTCCACAGTTAGCCCGTTGTTTACAGGCCTCAGGGGCGCCGGGACAACTGATGCCTGGCTCCGGGGGCGACTGCTGAGGTGGGGGGAAACGGCGTCCAGGGGCAAATGCTGGCCAGCCTCGGAGACGACTGCTGAGGGGGTCAAGTGCTGCCCTGGTGCTGCACACTGCGCATAGGCAATCGACGTGTGGGTCAGGGTAAACGAGGAGAGTGGCCATGCATTAGGGACACCTGTAAAAACTGACCATGCCTCTGCAACTAAGACAGATCAGGCACAGCCACAGTGATATGATTGGGGTCAAGCTCCTAGCCTGTCCACCCATGCAAGCAACGCAGGGGCATCAAAGGGCCAGTAAGCGCTCCATATCTTACCCGCTCTCCGCACCGCCCCCGCAACCCTCCGGCACAGACTTCAAGTCCATCACCACTTTACTGGACTGCAGACTTTGTACAATCTCCTCGCTAACGCTGGCCATGTAGCAGTCACTGCTGGAGGCGCTCGGAGCCCCTTGCAATCTCAGCACCCTGCTTTGGGCCAGTGTCTCCCATGTCACTGGTTGACAGGGCGGCCATGCAGCGCACTCACCTCTGGCCATCTGAGGGGTGACCAGCACTCTCCAGGAGGCATTAAGGGAGGTCACACAGGGCCAGGAAAGATGCTAAGTGCAGCCATGATAACCACATCTCTCTCTCATTCATGCTGCAGGGGAACCACGTCAGGATCATGGATCCTGGTGACCTAGCTGTATGCCTGATGGCCTACAGAGACCGTAGAAGACGGAGGCGAGAGCAACTGAGGCATCTGGCCATGCAAAAGCAGGAGCAGCATGAAGAAGGGGCAGCAAGGGCTCCCCAACACGCTGCCCAGGAGTGACAGTGATCCCTGGCTGGTCAGCACCTAGCAGCACCCAGGGTCTATAGATGCTGCCTGCCATTCCTGCAGGTGACTGAGAACCAGTGTCGCCGACGACTGTGTATATCTAGGGACCTAGTGGCTCACATCTGCAGGACTTGGCGCCAAGGGAATATGGAGGGCATCCACTGCCAGTGACTGTGAAAGTGACCACGGTGCTCAATTTCTATGCTGGTGGCTCCTTTCAGGGCTCCACTGGTGACCTCTGTGGGATTTCACAATCCAGCACCCCAAATGCATCCATGAAGTCACGAATACCATCTTCTCCATGGCACACAGCTTTGTGCATTTCGCCCAGGTCCGGGACAGCCAGGATGCAAGGGTCATTGAATTCGCCCTGATCTCGGGGTTCCCACAGGTGGAGAGTGCGATTGTCTGCACTCATGTGGCACTCAGGTCTCCATCGCTACACTCAGTGGACTTCATCAACTGCAAGGGATTCCACTCACTGAATGCGCAGCTGGTATGCGACCACCAGAAACGCATCCTGCAGGGATGCGCACGGTTTCCAGGAAGTGTGCATGATGCCTGCATCCTGAGTCGCTCGCAGATCTTTGCAGTCTTCCAGGGTCTACAGAAGCTGCAGAGTTGGTTCCTTGAGATACCAGGGCTACCTGCAGAGGCTGTGGCTGATGACACCCGTCCGGTGGCCTCAGACTGCAGCAGAGCGAAGCTATAGTGAGGCTCATAAAGGAGCTCACAACTTGGTGGAGCAGACCATCGGGATGCTGAAGATGAGATTCCTGTGCCTGGACCAGTCTGGTGGAGACCTGCCGCGTCCCTTACAACCTGGCGCTGCTTCGGGGTGGGCAGCTGACTGAGGAGGAAATAGACGAGTTGCCCGTCTCCTCCAATGAGGAGAACACCAATGGGGATGAGGGTGAGGGGGTCCTCAGTGGTGACGACAACGGGGATGAGGCTCTCACACTGGCTAAATGAGGCAGTTGCACTCAGGAGCCCCTCATAGCTGCCAGATTTGTGGAGGATGATGACGACATGTAGTGAGGTGTCCCTTTAGATCCTCACATCGCAGTTGTGAATGTTTGACTCCAGCCCAACGCCCCTCTTGTGTACACACTGTTTGAGGCCAACTATGGCATCAGTGATGGAGTTAAGCCTGTGCAGCAATGCAGGAATGACATCCTGGAACCAGGTCTCCATGGCAACTGCCATCCTGTCAGTGTTGGCCTCGGTGTGTTACAATGACGGCGCTATCACCTCAACCTGAAGACGGACGGACTCTTCCATCGTGCCTTGCAATCTGAGGAGTGCAGCGGACATCCCTTCCTGTTGTTCCCGAGCTTGCCTTTGCAGCTCCAGCAACTGTGACATGACCGAGTCCAGAGACTTGTCATCTGATTCGGACTCAGCAATGTTCTGGCCTCCAGCAGTCCTCCGAGTGCCGGAGGCCTGGGAAGTCCCTGCCTCCGCCTGCTGTGGATCAGGCAGTGCGATGTGCTCACCAGATTGTGATCCTGAGGCTACTCTAAAGCTAGGTCCCACCGAGGTGTGTGCCTCTGTACCGTTGGATGTATGGGTGAGCGCTGTGACAGGACTTCAGGGAGGGTGCCTTCAGATTCCTCTTCAGAGGTTTCTTCGGAGCTTGATTGGTGGGCCTGGGTAATGGACGGCTGTTTGGCAGATGTGCCTGCAAAAGCAAGGGGAGATAGTTAGTGCATGGCAGTGTCTGTGAAAGAGGACACTACACTCATGGCATTGTTGTCTGATGGATGTTGCACTGCTGGATCCTCACTTGGTAGAGCAGCGCTGATCTCACCATCAGCACAGGACCGGTCCTGGTCATTGCTGGCCAGCTAGATGGCTGTTTTCAAATTCTGTCAGAACTTTGATTTCCGGCATCCCTCCACCTGTCTGCAACCTTTCCCTTGTGAGCCAGTTTGTCCTGCATCAGTAGAGATGGGAAGAGTGTATCAGGACTCCTGCCAGGCCAGATGATAAGTCTGCCTGGCCTGTGTGGGCGGTGAGTGGTACCATGGACGGGATGAGGACAATGACGGTGTGTGTGAAAGAGTGAATGGTGATGTCCCTTGAACTGGCAGTGAGTGAGGGTCCTGTGGATGTTTGATGGGTTTGTGAATGTGTGAGTTGGGAGTGATGAAAAGAGTAACTTACCTTGGCAGAACGGAGGAGATCATTCATCCTTTTGTGGCACTGGGTAGCTGTCCTCCTCTGCAGGGCGTTCATACTGATGAGTGCTGCCATCGCTTCCCAAGCCGGGTTGGTGACATCGCTACCCATCCTGTGGCCAGAACAGGGGGTAGGGAACATTCTGTCGGGCCTCCACGGTATCCATCAGTTGCTCGAGGGACCCGTCATTGAAGCCAGGGGCTACAGTCTTTTGCCTCTGCTGGCCATGTCTCCTGGGCAGTGGTGGTGAGCTGGTGGCGATGAGGGCTTTGCTGGCGACTGCCTTTTAAAGATGGTGGCCAGCATGATGCAACAGCAGGGCGATGGCAAGTGGACGAATGAGAGCCCACCCACCATGGAAATGGCATGTTTCCTGGAAATACATAAATAATGAGGTGGGCTCAGGAAGCTACAGTATGAAAACCTGCCATTTTCGTCGACAGGTAGGACTCCATTTTACCCGCCCACTACTGCATTTAGTGCAATTCTGGGAAAATCCTGCCCCTAGGGAGAACACTCTGGAACCAGCCTGAATAAACAAAGTTTATTTTTCTGGGAATTTAGGAAGAGGAGCAAAATTAATGTAATGTCACTCTGAACAAACTGAAGAACCAGTTGGCAGAGGAGACTCAGCAATGTTCAATATTCCAGGAGGAAGCCGAAAGCTACAAGAAAGAGGCTGAAGAGCTGAAAGAGCAGTTGAATAAAAAATAGGAAACATTGAAAGGAAAAGCCATAGTGATTTCCAAGCTGCGAGTGGATAATGAAGCCATGAGTAGCACAATTATAGAACTGAATCAAGTTAACACTTCACTGGAAACAGACCTAGCCAATAGTGAAGCCAAAATGAAGAACAGGGACAAAGTTCTGTTGCAAAGAGAGAAAGAAAAGACAGAAATGAGATCAGAAAATGTAAATCTGACACTGAAGCGCAAGGAACTGGAATCCAGCTGAGCTGAATGAAAAGATTCATAAGATTGCAAAATGATTTAAAAGTAAAACAGCAAACAAGTGTTTGGCTGGGATTGTGAAAGAAGTGGAAGTGAAGGTTCCATTTTTGAAATGTTCACGTCCAACTGGAACATGGCAGACACCACGGAAAAAGAAAATTCGAGTCCACTCTAGGAATGAACAGAGTGCACGTTCCCTGCCACAGCTTCTGAAAAAAGCAGACACGTTGTTAATAAAGAGAAACATGACTCGAAGGAATGCAAAAAGCAAACCCAATGGAAATAACCAAGTACTGGAAACATGGAGTACTGCTCCCATTCCTCCAAATGTGACAGACCGAGATGCTCAAATCCTCTCTAGCCACACGTGAGGTGCCGGAGGACTGGAGGACAGCTAACATTGTCCCATTATTTAAAAAAAGAGGAAGGGATAGACCAGGAAATTACAGGCCAGTCAGTCTAACCTTGGTGGTGGGGGAGTTATTAGAAAGAATTCTGAGGGACAGAGTATATCTGCACTTGGAGAGACACAGATTAATCAGGGATAGACAACATGGATTTGTTAAGGGCAGGTCATGTATGGCAAATTTGATCAATTTTTTTGAGGTGGTAACCAGGAGTGTTGATGAGGGTAATGTGTTTGATTGGTCTACATGGAATTTAGCAAAGTTTTTGGTAAGGTCCCTCATGGTAGATTGATCAAGAAAGTAAAAGCCCATGGGGTCCAAGGCAAAGTGGCATGTTGGATCCAAAATTGGCTGAGAGGTAGGAAGCAGAGGGCGATGATGGAGGGGTGTTTTTGTGACTGGAAATCTGTATCCAGTGGTGTTCCGCAGGATTCAGTGCTGGGGCCCTTGCTGTTTGTAGTGTACATAAATGATTTGGACTTAAATGCAGGGGATATGCTCAAGAATTTTGTGGATGACACGAAAATTGGTAGGGTGGTAAATAGTGAGGACAGCCGTAAACTGCAGGAGGATATCAATGGACTGGTCAGGTGGGCAGAACAGTGGCAAATGGAATTCAACCCAAAAAAGTGTGAGGTAATGCACTTGGGGAGGGCTAACAAGGCAAGGGAATACACTATGAATGGTAGGACCCTGGAAAGTACTGAAGATCAGAGGGACATTAGTGCCCATATCCTTAGATCCCTGAAGGTAGCAGGGCAGGTAGATAAGGTGGTTAAGAAGGCATATGGGATACTTGCCTATATTAGCCGAAGCATAGAGTACAAAGAGCAGTGAAGTTATGCTGGGACTGTATAAAACACTGGTTAGGCCACAACTGGAGTACTGCATGCAGTTCTGGTCACCACATTATCGGAAGGATGTGATTGCACTGGAGAGGGTGCAGAGGAGATTTACCAGGATGCTGCCTGGGCTGGAGGGTCTGAGCTATGAGAAAAGATTGGCTAGGCTAGGGTTTTTTTCCTTGGAGCAGTGAAGGTTGAGAGGGGACCTAATAGAGGTGTATAAGATTATGAAAGGCATAGATAGGGTGGATAGGAAGGCACTTTTTCCAATAGTAGAGGGGTCAATAACCAAGGGGCCAAGATTTAAGGTAAGAGGGGAGTTGAGGGGAAATGTTTACACCCAGAGGGCAGTGGGAGTCTGGAACTCACTGCCTGAAAGGGTGGTTGAGTCAGAAACTCTCGTAACATTTAAGAAGTATTTAGATATTCACTTGTGTTGCTATAGCCTCCAAGGCTATGGGCCAAGCCCTGGAAAATGGGATTAGTGTAGTCAGATCTTTGTTGACCGACACGATGGGCTGAATGGCCTCCCCCTGTGCTGTAGACATCTATGAGTCTATGTGGAAGGACTGTCATGCCTCAAGACCGTCTGAATTCAGACTTGAGGTGGGGAGAAGGGATAGCAAGTGAAGATTGTGTTGTAAACAGTCCTACTCCATTGGAAGAGACAAAAGTTTTCTTTTGAGAAGAAAGGGGACTGTTGTATAATGCTGTGTGCCTGCATGCCATTGTAATGTAAAGGTACTCCACAGAGCAAGGGTTAACATGGGAACTGGAGAACAGCACCACCCACAGTATGATGTATAGTGTCACATGGTAATACGCTTAGAGAGAACACTCTGGAACCAGCCTGCATGGAGGTAGCAGCACCATGCATGACAGCAGTAACTAGGATCTGTTGTTCAAGGTTAACAATGAGTGGTTCATGTTTAAACATACAAGTCTTGTTTGAGACATCATATGACCCCTCAATGCAACATGCTGCTCAGCAGCAATACTATAACACTACAGGGAGAGGTGAAGCTGTGGAGGGATTTGAAAACAAGGATAAGAATTTTAAAATTAAGACATTGCTTGACTGGGAGCCAATGCAGATCAGCACAGGGTGAACAAGCCTTGAGTTAAGACAAGGGCAGCAGATTTTTGGGATGACTCCAAGTTTATAGAGGGTAGGAATGTGGGAGATCAGCCAGGACTGCATGAGGATCATCAATTCGAGAGGTAACAAGGGCATGACTGAGGTTTTCAGCAGCAGACGCTGAGTCAGTGGTGAAGTTGGGCAATGTTATGGAGGTAGAAATAGGCGATCTAGTGATGGTGCTGATATGTGGTCAGCAGCTGATTCAGGGTCAAAAATGACAGCAAGGTTGTGATCAAACTGACTTAATCGTAGACTGTTGACAGGAAAAAGGTTGGAATCAGTGGCTTGGGGTCAAAGTTTGGAGTGGGGATTGAAAACAAAGGCTTTAGCCTTCTCGATATTTAATTGGAGCAAATTACTGCTCATTGATTACAGGATGTTGGATAAGTAGTCTGGCAAGTTAACAACAGTGGAAGAGTCAGAGAGGTGGTGGTGAAGGTGTCATCAGCACACATGTAAAAACTAACGCTTATGGATGATATTGCAGAGGGCAGCATGTGGATGAGAAATAGGAAGTAGCCAAAGATAGATCCTTGGGAACACCAGATAACAACAGTGTGAAAGCAGGAAGAGAAACCATTGTAAGTGATACTCTGGATATGATTCGATAGTTAAGAATAGAACCAGGTGAGAGCAGTTACACTCAGCCAGATGATAGTGGAGGGGTGTTGGAAAAGGATGATGTGGTTAATCTTGTCAAGGGTAACAGACAGACCAAGAAGAAGGAGGAGGGAAAATATACTTTTGTCACAGAATTGATTTGGTACTGAGGCGAGGACTGAAACCTGATTGGAAGGATTCAAATATGGAGTTCTGGGAAAAATGGGCATGGTTTTGGGAGGCAACAACATGGTCAAGGACTTTGGAGAGGAAAGGGAGTTTGGAGATGGGGCAATAGTTTGCAAGGGTGGTAGGTCAAGGGTTGATTTTTTGAGGAGGGTGTTGATGAGGGCAGATTTAAAGGAATGAGGGATAATACCCAAAGAGAGAGAACAGTTTACAATATTGGCTAAAATGGGGACCAAGAGGGGAAATTTGGCGGTTAGCAGTTTTGTGTAAATAGAGTCGAGGGAGCAGTAAGTGGGTCTCATGGACAAGATGAGCTCAGAGAGGGGAAGAGGTGAGATAGCAGAGAAACTAGAGAAAGAAGTCAGTTTAGGCCAGGGGTAAGCTTTAGAGAAAATTTGACCGGTGGGCTAATGGAAGGGAGGGACACAACAGAGTTAGCTGATTGGATGGTCTCAATCTCAGCAAGAAAGTTGTCTATAAGCTCCTCATACTTATTGTTGGAGATGAAGATAAAGGTGACAGGGGAGAGGGATTAAGAAGATGGTTTGCAGTAGAGAAAAGAAGCCAGGGCTGTCTTTGCATTCCAGGATTATTTGGCAGATTTAGCAGACAAGAGGAGGAACATATAGTGTTTTATGTGGTCCAGCCAGATCCAGCGCTGAATGGCTCAACCGTCTGCCGCATCCTTTCAATTCTGCATCCTTTGACCTTAAGGGAGTGTAGACGAGGGCCATACCAAAGGGAATGGACAGGGTGCAAGAGAGTAATGTTTTTATTGGGGACTAGAGTGTCAAAGGTTGAGGTATGGGTGGGGTTGAGCAAATCAGTAGCTGCAGAAATGTGGTGAGTGGATGGACAAAGACTAGACAGTTGATATTTTGAAAGTGCAATTAGGGAATTAGGTGATAGTTTTTTTCAGGCATGAATGTAGTAGGATGTAGAGTTGGAACGTAGAAGAGGGATATGGATTGAGAGTGATACAAGGCAGTGATCAAAGACAGCCTTTTCTGAGATTGATACCATGGGATTAGCAAGGCCACATGAGATGGCAAGTCATGGACATAGCCATGAATATGGGTTGGGGATTTTACACAGAAGGAGAGATTTAGGGGGGGTGGTCAGAGGGCAGTGACCTCAGAGGAGAAACAGGATGATAAATTGAGATGGAAGTTGAAATCACCGAGGATGAAAAGCGATTCATTGCAGAGGCTGAGGGAGGAAAGCAGTGAAGATATCCCAGTAAGAAAAATTTTATCATACATGGGAGCACAGTAGAGAATGATGATTTTGAATGACAGTTAAGAGGGGTGGAACAAGGTGGGATGCTAAAAGGAGGAGAAAGAGCCAGAGCAGTTGAGAGTCAGGTAAAGGTGTGATCTGGTGAGTTTTTTTTATTTTAAATTTACTTTTCTATCCATGCATTGATATATAGTGAACCCTAGCCTTAGTTACTTATCATACTCTTTACCTTGATCTCTTAATCTTTCAGAACAACACAGAAGCATCTTGAATGGGCTCATCCTCCAAACACTGTGTAGAAGTTTCACCTTTAATGGGTAGCAAATGGCAGCCCGTTATACATCCCAACATAACTTTCCTTTCATTGACTTCCAGTACCACTCAGACTTTTATCTAGTGCTTCAAATGAGATGTTAAACCAAGGCCTCTCCTGATCTCTCTTTGGTGGACGCCACACTATTTCAAAGAAAGCATGGGAGTTCTCCCCAGCATCCTAGTCAATATTTATATCTCAATCAAATTACTAAAGAGACATTCTTCTTCTTCAGTTCTCTGCCCGAAGGCAGGTCTGACCCACAGCGCAGCAATCTCCACCACAAGTAGGCCAAGGGGGCGGGTCCCAAATCCAAGCCAGTCGGAACAGGGATCGGAACCCCTTCTTTTGGCACCATTCTGATCCATACTAGCCGTCCAACCAATTAGCTCCCCAAGGATTCTGAGTAGCTGTGGCAACATGCACTTCTAATGCATATTGTAATCCGCAGCTGTAAATAATGATGTTAGAGGCTCCAATTTATTTTCATCATATGGCTGACCAGGAATCTCTCCCACTCTTACCACCTGCCATTGGAAGAATTTGCAGATTGATACTCAACTTGCTTGACCGTGTTATGGACGCATCTTCCATGGCCATCAAGTCCTGGAGTGGGACTTGAATCCAGAGCTTCTGGTTCAGAGGCAGGGACACTACCCACTGCACCACAAGACCTCCTAAAGAAATATCATCTGATCATCATTACATTGCTATTTGTGGGAGCTTATTGTGTGCAACTTGACTGCAGCATCTCCTACATTACAACTGCATCAAAAGTACATCTTTGGCTGTAAAGTGCTTTGGGATATCATGAGGTCATAAAAGGCACTATATAAACGTTTTTTTTCATTTTAAACACATCCTTTGATGAGCAAATTACGCATCCTGAATGATCTGTACAATTATATCACATGCTCTCAAACAAAAAAAAACATCTTTTCATGAAGACAGTGCCCCTTTAAGCCTTCACTGTTCCTATAAAGTGTAGAAATATTCTACCCCAAAATCAACAACTTTACTTTCACACGTGTAGTTCAGCTCTGCAAATTGTATTTAGCACCACATATGGAGACAGATATTAAAATAATATTTAAATCTCTATGGGAATGCCATATAATAATATGAGTGAAGCACTTGTGGGGTCAAACAGTGTTATCGTTTCTATGGGAACATTTGTGTTTATTCATTGTTGAATCAGCTTGACTTGTATGGTCAGAATAATGAGACTATATTTATTTGGATATTTTACTCTTCATTAATCAGACAGGATAGTACAATGCAAAGTAATTGGATAATAATACCTTAACCCCATACTGCCAACCACTCCAGAGGATTTAATTATGACTATGGTATATCAACACTAAGGATTCAAGCTGAAATGGGGACAGTGAGCTTATTAAAGTATAATCAGATAACCAAACACATCTTGTTTCACTGGAGTGTCCACAATCCAGAATACAATGGTTACATTCATGAATTTGCATTACTTTTATAGATGACAATTGTGGCTTTTCTGTTTATATCTGTGTCTGTCTTTATCTTCATCCATAGTGGCAATTAGTCATGGTCTTGAAAAAACAATTGTATTTGACTGTGCAAAATGTAATTTCACAATAACTAATAAATATTAACTGGATCATATCAATACATTTCTAGAATGTTTGAAATAAACTGTGATTACTAGAGAATCTCACCTAGCATTGCTTACAGGTGGTCTGCAATCTGCAGCATGTTGATACAATGCTTGGCTGCTAATTTGCCACGTTCCTTTAAGATTACTGCTGTTTGAATAGGAGAATCCATCTAATAAATTGTTTGAAAATTTCAGGCTCCAGGTCAAATATGCTTTTTTTGTTAGAAAGTTTTACATTTGTAATTTTAACACCTGGTGGGTAACATCTGGAGGAGGGTGATTGATGTGCATTTTAGATGTGCATTTATCTATTTATTTTTTGCTAATCTTGACAGATGTGGTACACATTTCAACATTAGATGGATCCCAAGCCAGATGGTGAAATATGAAACTAGATGTAAATCTTTTTCTTGATAGTAGGTTTTTATACAGAATGCAGCATTACGTATGTCTGTCTTCTACCAAATAACCCAGTGTCTTAGCAGTCTCTCTTTATACTCTTTTGAGGTAAAACAATAAACAAGTAGGCAAATTAAAAAATCTAATTAGTGACAGCCCTTTAAAGGTGTCAGTCTCTCTTTATAAATGCTCTAAAGAACTTAATTAAACAATGCCCTTCACCTGTGCATCTTAACAATAAAGTTAACATACCATCAATATTCAAGATGATTCATAAGTGTGTGCAGCATTTGCCACTCCTGTAGGTGCTGCTGTAATAGATATTTTCCATTAGGGTTATCACACTTAGCAGAGCACACCGGCAAACAGTGGGGAGGCCAGTGGTGGGTTAAAGTAAGCTTTGCTGTGACTCTCTAACTTTGCCAAAGGCTAGACAGTTGGGATTTTGAATGTGCAGTTGAACAATAGGTTTTTCCATACGTATACAGAAGGAGGCAGGGTAGGGGCATGTAGGTAGAGAGTCACACAAGGAAGTGATCAGAGATTGGCTTCTGTGAGCATTTCCAGAGGCAGTGCACACCCTTGGAGAGAGATTGAAAGAATCCATTTCTAGCATGAGTGCCAGGATGTTTCAGGCATTTGCACTGATGCCCAGCTCCATAGGAAAAGTGACTACCTACATGGAACATTCGTCATGGTAGGTCACTGAGTGCATGCTGGCCCAGATCAATGGCCTGCACATTCTGATTGCCACTTTACACAGGATGGAGCAAAGCCTGGCCTTGGTGACTCAATGCCTCACTGACAGCAAGTACCTTCCTTGGTCAGTAGAGAAATGCAGGCAGGCTCTGAGAGGAAAGATGGAGAAAGGGAAAATGGCAGTGGGGGCATTTTTCATGGTGCGCACACATTGCTCATCCCTCCTCCATCCCACCCCAACATGGCCACACATATTGCCTCCTTACCTAATGACAGAGTGTGCCCCTGGATAAATGCGGATGGGGCAGTCTTTGAAGGGGCTCTCACAATTTCCAAAACGCAGAAGGTGTGAGCCACAGGCATCTCATGAATCAGAGCAGGGGAGTGAGCAGCCTGTCTCCAGCTCTGCTGAAGACACAGAGGTTGTACCACATAGAAGTAAGACAAAGTGGATGAGAAAGACTGAATAGTTGCACAAGGGGATTCTCCTGAGTGCAGAGTAATGTTAATTGAGCTCTGGTGATATTTATATCAAGGAATTATACAATGTATATGTATTTCTCATTCTCAGGGCCTCTACTTTATTGCATCCCCCATTCACCCTGGACAGTAGCCTTCAGTTGAATGATATGATTTGCTTTTATGAGGAGTAAAGGGTGTGAGTGTCATGGTTAGCTGGTTGACTGTTGGAATTGTGTCTGGGGTTGGAGGTTATAAAGTTTCTGATAGCACTGTCAGAGGGCATCATGCACACAGACTAAGTAAAAAATGCCCAGATGAATCCATCACTGGCTTGTCTGCTGAGCCAATGTGCTGCTGTTGCTGTAGGCACCATGGCCACTTGTGTCCCCTCCTCCTCTTCCTTCCCCCCTTTCTCCTCCTCATATGTCAGTCATTCCCTGCCCTCCTCTTCCTGCAGCTCTATTCCTCTCTGCAGCATGATATTGTGATGGGCAGACCACAATCATTCTGGAAAGAGCCTGTTGGAGTGCACTGAAGGGTGTCTCCAGATCTGTCGAGGAACCTGAAATGCACCTTGAGCAACTCACTGGCTTCTTCTATAATCACCTTTGTGGTCATGTGGCACCTGTTACATCTCTCCTGTGGTTCACTGGTAGTTTACCTTTATAGGAGTCATCAACCAGGGTTTCAGAGGGTAACTATTAACTCCCAGGAACCAGCCACTGAGGTGCTGTGGAAACCAAGGGGAGATGTAACTGCCGCAGAATGAATGAATCATGGCTACTCCCTGGATATCTAATACAGACATGCATGATCATATTCTGATGGTCACAAACTAACTGGACGTTAAGGAAATTGCATTTGATGAAGACTGCCGGCTCATCACATGTGTGCAATCAATGATTCCCTGTACCTCTGGGCATCCAGCCACTGCAGCAAAGCCGAAAGCCCTCTGTGTTTGACGAGCCTTATCCATGGTGATGCGCGCATAAGTGGCAGCCTTGAAAAACAAAGCATCTATGATCTGGGAGATGCACATATGAGCAGCAAATTGAGAAATCCTCAAGATATCACCAGCAGATCTTTAGAAGGAGCCGCAGGCAGAGATTCAGGGCTGTGGTGACCTTGATGGCCATTAGCAGTGCCTGCACAAATACAGAAAATACTGGAAAAACTCAGCAGGACTAACAGCACCTGTGGAGAGAAAAAAAAGAGTTAACGTTTTGAGTCCTTATGACTCTTCTTCACAGATGCTGTTAGACCTGCTGAGTTTTTCCAGCATTTTCTGTTTTTGTTTCAGATTTCCAGCATCTGCAGTGTTTTACTTTTATTATACAGCAATGCCTGCACACCTGGTTCTCTTGGAAGGAGGTCTTCTTCCATAAGGCTGCAGGTGTGACCAACAGTCAGTCACAAAACCCTGAATCTCCTGAGGCTCTAGTACTCTATTATGTTCAGGAGACTCACTCTCTGACAGTAGACCCTGTGTTAGAGGGTATCACCTACTTTAAGCTGCATCTCTCTCTCCATCTTTTCTGTCTTGTGGATTGGCATTTGGCTGTGGAGAAGGCAGCTCCTATTGGAGTTGTTGCCTGGTGCTGCTGGTATTCTCACTGCTTTTGCTATTACTGGTGCTGCAGCTGTTGGTGTAGCTCCTAGTGCTGCTGCTGGTGGTATAACTGTTTCTGCTGCTTGTCATCAGAGGCTCCTACTGCATAAGCTGCTCCAATTCTGCAGTGAGGGTTGACAGGAAGGAAATTCTGAAGGTGAGTATACTCCAAGGTGGTTGAAAGTGCTTCCAAAAAGTTAAAATTGACCTTCAAAGTAGTGAATGCAGACTTTCAGAACTAATCCTGCAAGCAACTGAGGCTGGCTGCAAGCTTTGTGCTTTCCCTTTTTAAAGGTTTCCCAGCACATCAATCTCATTGAGCAATCACTCCCCACTGTGCACTTGCCTTGATGACCCTGGCAACTAGAGGTTGGGAAATCTGCGTGCTGCCTGTTAAAGCCAGAATGGTGAATTAAATTCAACCTTAATTGCCTCTTTGAGTATTGTAATGATTTAATCAACAGCTGCACAAGGTTTCTCTGCTCACCTCCAAACCCAGCCATATTAAACCCTGAAGTGGACGGGTTACAGTTGGGGCCCACCCCAATGCCAATTTTCATGGCTTTAACTCCTTGTCTACACCAAAATCACCTCTCCTTGGCAGTTAAAATTCTACCCTGTTATAGAGTTGATCTACCAGACAACTTATCTTTGTGGACACATTTAACTTTATTTACAAGACAGCAGCAGCAACTACACGTGAACATCAAACTCTCAGTAGAGGTTACCCGTGCTGCTAACACATTGGTTTACACAGTTCATGTGATCTTACAACACAGGATTATTCTTAAAGCTACAGCCCACGTTTATGCAAGCTATAATTACTACATTCCTCCCCTTTAACTTTTCTGTACGTTTTGTATTTACAAGGATGTTTATCCTATGACATTACAATATTATGAAACCACAAGCTCAGTCTTTCAGGTGGTTTCCTGATCCACGTGGAATGCCTTAGCTCCACGACTTCAGATTCTTTTGTAGGAAACACATTCTCTGGAATCGCATCAACATCAGGTACCTCATGAAACACATGCAGTTCAGTGTCTTCCAATCTGGCAGAAACATCGGGCATGTCTGGCCTTGGTTGAGCAACTTCAGCAGGAGCCATTGGTTCATCAATGGTTACAGGCAGAACATCATTTTATTGGGGTATCCCTTTTACTTAAATGATCCACATGCTTATGGGTGATCCAGCTCTCCACTTCCACATGGTATGACAATGGTCCAGTCACAGAGCTCACTTTATCAGGTAACCACTTTGGTCCTCCACCGAAATTCTTTACATACACTGCTTCTCCACTAGTAAATTGACACTCATGGCTACGCAGATCATGAGTTGCTTCATGGTTCCTTTGACTTTTCTCCACCTTCCCTTCCAAATTAGGAATCATTAGGCTTAATCTTGTCTGAAGACGGCACCTTATCATTAATTCTGCATCCTTTTCCTACGTGTCTTCTTCGTTTTACCACAAAATTTAGTCTCGGCCTTCTTTCTGACTTCACTGTTAGCCAGACTTCTCTCAGATGCCATCTCAACTTGTCTTAGTTCAGTAGCTACCCATGGCTTCATTATCTACTCGCATCTTGTAAAGTTCTACAATTTTTGCTTTCAAAGCCTCTTTAGCTTAATTTAGCTGATTCTTCAGCTCTTCAGTCTCCTTCTTGTGTCTGTTGGCTTCCTCCTGAAAACTTGAACATTGTTGCATCTTCTCTGCCAACAGGTTCATCAGTTTGTTCAGGGAAATGTTAAATTCTTCCTGTTGCTCTTTTTACTTTTTCAGAGGCACAAACTTTGACCTGAGGGACCTTTGTAGTATGTGAAGGTCTTTCAGCAGATTTTCCTCTTCTTTGCGAAGCTCACTCACTTCGCCTTGAATCTGTAATTCAGCAAAGTCTCCTTGAGTTTCTTCTGCTGTTCTTCCATGTCATTGTTTAAGACACTTCATTTCTGCAGGTTTCTGAATGGCTACACATTCCTTTTTCATCCTGTTGCAGTCCTTGGACTCTCCTGGCTCTTTCTGAAGCACCTTACCTTGTTCCTTTTTCAACTCAAGAACTCTTCCAGCCTCCTTTTGAAATCTCACAAGCCGATCAAGGTTAATTTCCCTAAACCAATTTCGACTAGGTCCTCTACCTTCTAATACCATCATGGCTACATGTATCTATGATGAACTGTTACTCCAGTGATACCTTTTACCTGGATTTCTTCACCTGTGCACGTTTTCAACTTGGCAGATGTTTGCTCCAAATTTAATTGTTGATCACCTTTATTTAAATATCTGAAAGTGTGTTCCCCTATTAGTAGTGGTAGAAGCACCTGTGTCTACTTCCATTTTTAAGGGTTTACTATTCACTTGTACTGTGACAATAATGGCTCTGTCTTCCCAACTTTCATGTTGAATAATGAATAAATGTCAGAATTGGTTATTTCTAGCTCTTCTAAGCTATATGTTTCATTGGACTTCAATTGTTGTTTGGCAGCCTGTTTAAATCTTGCTTTGCAATGTTTCATTATGTGTCCACTTCTGTGACACTCTACCTTTTTTAACTTGTCAGTCACTAGAAGTATGATTATTTCCACAGCGATGAAAATTAGTTTTAGACATTGTTGCTAAGCTGTTTCTTCTAAATTTTGGGTTAGCGGGGCTGTTTCCCACTTCGCAGCGGAGTTCCGGCTTTTTGCATCACTTTCGGCTGACTGTTCCCGCCCAACTAGGAGAACAGCGCCATTTTGTGCCCCTTGAATTGCTTGTGAATCCCTTACAGCGTTTCCCATCGCAAGCGCTATTTCTAATGCTTTCTTAAAATCAAGATTCACTTCAGCCAGCAATCTTCACTGAATAGCATCCTCCTGCGCATCACATGCCAAACGATCCCTGAGCATGTCATTCAGGGTTTTACCGAAGTCACAATATTCTGTTAGTTGTTTTAATTTCACTACATAGGTTGCAATGGTCTCCCCCCGGGGCTTTATTCCGTGAATTGAACCTGAACCTCTGCATTGTGATTAAGGGTTTGTGTTGAAAATATCCCTTAAAGAGATCTAGTAATTCACTGAAAGGATTTGAATCTGGGGCACAGGGGGCTGTCAAGCTTCAAATTAAACTGTCTTGCTTCCACAAATACTCAGGAGAATCGCTCTTCTCTTTTCCTCCCCCGTGATTTCATTGGCTTGAATGTAGAACGCAACACGTTCTATATATTGAGACCAATCATCTGTGGCTGGCTCAAAGGAATTGATTCTGCCAATTCTGGCATTTCAGATGAGTATATCTTTTCTTTTTGATGAACTTAGATACTCACAATTGCTGGGTGAGGTACAGCACCAAATCTGATTTATCCTTGTCACCAGTTTGTTATAGAGTTGATCTTCCAGACAACTTTTCTGACTGGACACATTTAGCTTTATTTACAAGGCAGCAGCAGCAACTACACATGTGCATCACACTCTATGGCCAACATGTTCCCCCCGTTGGGGGGGGAAGAGTGGGAGCATGCGCCAACGGGCAGACTTTCAATCGGCGCCCCCAGTCGGGGACACGCAGCCATTTTAAGTGGGCGGGCCAATTAAGGCCCACCCAGCATGACGTGCACCAGGAAGCGCTATGCGCCTCCTGTGCGGGCGGGGGAGTTTCCCTCAGCTAGGAGTGTGCTCTTTCGTGCATGTGCGCGAAAGAGCACATAGATCTCCCTGAGGCAAAGTGCTGCCTCAGGGAGATCATCTCCAAGGTAAAACTCGAAATAAAGACACTGTCACATGAGTTGGGACATGTTCATTACTTTTACTGAAACCTTTCGTAAAAATTTAAAGACCCTCATGAAACCTTATCCCACCCGTGGGTGAGGTTTCATGCTTTTTCTGAGGCCCGGCCTGCCCGTCCACAGGTCCACCAATCATGTCAGTTGGTTTTTTTAATGGCCTTAATGGGCTGCGTGCCCACCAAACTGACAATCTAAATGACGTGGGTTGACATCGGGATGCACGCCCGATGTATCCCCGTGTCATCTTACACGTCAGCAAGCGGGCCCCGCCCCCTCTCGCCAACCGGAAAAACCTGCCCTATGACTAGAGAAGAACTCTCCCTTGAGGTTCCCTGCGCTGCTAACACATTGGTTTACCACAGATCATGTGATCTTACAACACAGGATTATTCTTAAAGCTACAGTCCTACCTTTATCCAAACTATAATTACTACATGCTCATATTAGCTGCTGTTTTATTGGATGAATATATCATCCTGTGACTATTTATCAAAAAGCTTTCTGAAAATTATTTCATTGCCATTTTTTTCCTCAGTATATTAAATTTTAATATCCAATATAAGGGTTGAAACAAATAGAAATTTCAAAGAAACACTTTGCATTAAATTGATTACATTTATCGACTGATATGTTTTTATTTGTTAATGCCTTCATTAAAATATTAAGGCATTACCTTCTTCTAAAATGCTTTGGCTTGGGTTTGATATTTTTACCTGGTTTTGTAAATTTGAGAGTTGAATTTAGATTGTGCAGTCTGAGCATATGCAATAAACCTAATTACTCAGCGATGTATCATACCATTCAGTCAGCTATGCTGATTGAACTTTTTTTCTTTAGCTGCTGGCATTTTTTGCAGAATAGCTTTTCTTTGCATAGTTCCAAAACAAGAGAACAAACTTCAAAAGCAGTGAGGTAAATAGCTGTGTTTTTCACATGTTTTTAAATGAGAAGCTGTATGTTTGTCCTTGTGTGCATGTGTGTGCATTTTTGTGTGTTTGAGGGAGAGAGAAAAACAGCTGACAGGACTTTGATAGCACACCTGTTGTAGCTTTAGGGCTCGATAAATATTAAACTGACGGTCAGACCGAGAAAGTGAGTTTTCATGTGAATGTTAATTCCATTAAGAAGAAACTGCAGGTCATAAAGATAATCAATCAGACTGACAGGTGCATAGAAAGAAAGAGAGTGATAGTGCTATACAGTCGTACAGCTATAAGGAAAAGGGAAATACAGAAATAGAAAAAAAGACATAAAATTGTGAGGTATACAGCAAGAGACAGAAGAGACTTACACACAGAGTGAGAAAAAGAATCAGATGAAAAGAGAAACAAAAGCAATGACAGGTCTGAGACCTATACATGTATCAAGAAAAAAAAGACAGAAAAATATAACAGAAAAACTTAGAGCAAGAGAGTGTGGAAAAATGGAGAGGCAGTTGTCAGAGTGAGAAACTGTTTTTTAAAAAATTTACCAGGAACACCATATAAGTTTAAAAAAAAAAATTTCCTTATAATTGACCAAAACATATTGGCTAAAGCATTGTTGTAGCAGGTCAACAAACAATAGCCTCTGTTAGTTGCCCTTGCCCATTTAATGTCATTTTTTTGGGCTGCAAGTTGCCTGAAGTGGGAGATGGAAATGGCTTGGTGCCCTTTGCAGGGCATCTGGGATTTTAGTTACCAGGACAATCAACTCCTTAACCAATCAGAAAGCAGCATTGTGAAATTAACAGTGCAGGGACTGAGAAGGAAGTGCAAATTATGATGATTAATTCAATGTTAAATCAGGTACAGAATAAGAAATAAAAAGAGGGAAATAAAGTAAGTTAAGAGAGAGAGAAAAAAGAGAAATAAAATGTTTTTTCAAAAATTAATTTAAAACAAATTTGCAATGATTAAAACCTGAAGGAATGAGTCTCCACATTTGTAATATTTAATATTAAATGCCAGAGAGGTTGAGCAGCAATAATTAACAATTGCCATGTTTTCAAAAGTATATTTAGATTTGAAATGATGACAACTTTCTAAAATGTTTACTTTACATCTACTATGCAAGTACAGAAAACTCACACTGTTCAGAGCATTTGAATGGAGAGCCAGACAGCAAGATATCTTTTTCACAAAGTAATGGTGGAGCAGCACATCTCTGACAGCAATCTTTGTTTTCCACACATCTACCCTTGTCTGAAATTGCTGTGGCATTTGTTCGTAAATAACAGCGAGCACTATTAGCCTCTATTATTTACAAATCATGGGGGAGAAATTTGTTCATGCAATGCTTCTTTGAACTATTTATAATCACAGAATCACAGAATCACAATTCGGCCCGTCGAGTCTGCACTGACACGTGAGAAACACCTGACCTACCGATCTAATCCCATTTACCAGCACTTGGCCCATAGCCTTGAATGTTATGATGTGCCAAGTGCTCAACCAGGTACTTTTTAAAGGATGTGAGGCAACTTGCCTCCACCACCCTCCCAGGCAGCGCATTCCAGACCGTCACCATCCTCTGGGTAAAAAAGGTTTTCCTCACATCCCTCCTAAACATCCTGCCCCTCACCTTGAACTTGTGTCCCCTCGTGACTGACCCTTCAACTAAGGGGAACAGCTGCTCCCTATCCACCCTGTCCATGCCCCTCATAATCTTGTACACCTCGATCAGGTCGCCCCTCAGTCTCCTCTGCTCCAATGAAAACAACCCAAGTCTATCCAACCTCTCTTCATAACTTAAATGTTTCATCCCAGGCAACATCCTGGTGAATCTCCTCTGCACCCCCTCCAGTGCAATCACATCCTTCCAATAATGTGGCGACTAGAGCTGCACACAGAACTCCAGCTGTGGCCTCACCAAGGTTCTGTACAACTCCAACATCATCTCCCTACTTTTGTAACCTATGCCTCAATTGATAAAGGCAAGTGTCCCATATGCCTTTTTCACCACCCCACTAACATGCTCTTCCGCCTTCAGAGATCTATGGACACACATGCCAAGGTCCCTTTGTTCCTCAGTACTTCCTAGTGTCATGCCGTTCATTGAATACTTCCTTGTCAAATTACTCCTTGCAAACTGTATAACCTCATACCTTCCAGGGTTAAATTCCATCTGCCACATATCTGCCCATTTGACCATCCCGTCTATATCTTCCTGTAGCCCAAGACACTCAACCTCACTGTTAACCACCTGGCCAATCTTTGTATCATTCGCAAAGTTACTAATCCTACCCCCTACATAGTCATCTATGTCGTTTATATAAATGACAAATAATAGGGGACCCAGCACAGATCCATGTGGTACGCCACTGGACACTGGCTTCCAGTCACTAAAGCATCCTTCTGTCATCACCCTCTGCTCCAAAAACTAAGCCAATTTTGAATCCACCTTATCAAATTACCCTGTATCCCATGTGCATTTGCCTTCTTTATAAGTCTCCCATGTGGGACCTTGTCAAAGGCTTTGCTGAAATCCATATAGACTACATCAACTGCACTACCCTCATCTACACACCTGGTCACCTCCTCAAAAAAATCAATCAAATTTGTTAGGCATGACCTCCCTCTGACAAAGCCATGCTGACTATCCCTGATCAAACCTTGCCTCTCCAAGTGGAGATAGGTTCTCTCCTTCAGAACTTTCTCCAATAGTTTCCCTACCAATGACGTGAGATTCACTGGCCTGTTGTTCCCTGGCTTCTCTCTACAAACCTTCTTAAATAGCAGAACCACATTAGCTGTTCTCCAGTCCTCTGGCACCTCCCCCGTGGCCAGAGAGGAATTAAAAATTTGGGTCAGAGCCCCTGCAATCTCCTCCCTCAGCAGTCTGGGACGCAAATCATCCGGACCTGGAGATTTGTCCACTTTCAAGCCTGCCAACACCTCCAATACCTCGTCACTCCCTATATCAATTTGCTTGAGAACCTCGCAGTCTCTCTCCCCAAGTTTGATACCTTCACCCTCATTCTCTTGGGTGAAGATGGATGTGAAGTATTCATTCAACACTCTAGCGATGTCCTCTGGCTCCACCCATAGATTATGGGCCCTACTCTTTCCTTGGTTATCCTCTTCCCATTGATATACTTAGAGAGTATATTCCCCACTTTTACAAGCCAGAGCTTTCTCATATCCCCTCTTTGCTCTTCTAATTGTTTTCTTAAGCTCCACCCTGCACTTTCTGTACTCCACTAATGCCTCTGCTAATTTGCTTCCCTTGTACCTACTGAAAGCCTCTCTTTTCCTTCTCATCGTAACCTGAATATCTCTGGTCATCCATGATTCTCTGGGCTTGTTACTCCTTCCTATCACCCTGGATAATATAAAACAATCTTTACTTTGCATTTGAAGTGCCAACATTTGGGGTCATTAAGAAGCTTTAGCTCAGGATATTTGCATAGAGAATTTAATAGTGTGAAGTACAGCAGTATTGAGAGTCCTTTTAAAGTCCCAATAAAATGATGTAAAGCCTAAAATCTTGGTCATAATTCTGCTGACACAAACTCCAATGCAAACATAGCTGATATTGTTGAGTTTTTACAGCATCATTACTCAAGTTATAAAATGATGTTTGGTTGAAGTAATTAAGTTGTTGTATGAACTTTATTTACACTTTGGCCCTAATGACACATGTTCTTAAGCTTTTCTGGAAATTAGATAGATACTCAGTAAAGTGTTTGAGTTATGACACCCAGAACATAGGGAAGGATTTTCCCCTCACTGGGCAGGTGGGCCCGGGAGCGGCTGCGCAATGGTCCGCCATCTGCGATCAGCCCCCAACTATGATTTCACACTGGCTGGCCAATTAATGGCCAGCCAACATGAATCGCACACTGAAACGTTCAGCGCTGCCTGCGAGGGGGGGAGGGGGGCAAGCACAGAAGTCAGTGCATGAACGCAGGTGCGCTCAGTGAAAGCTCCCTGAAGGCACAGAGCTGCCTCAGGGAGCTCAAGATTTCTAACATTAAAAGTAAAGATTTAAAAATTAAGGTAAACATGTCCCCTCATGTGACTCAGTCACATGAGCAAGGCCATTGTTAAAAATGAGATTTAAAAATGTTAATTTATTTTTTAATTAACATCAGAAACTTCATCCTGCCCATGGATGAGGTCTCCTCAAAAATCCAAAGGCCGGTCGGCCTTTTTGCCCGCCCACCAACCGTAAGGTTGGATGGGCAAGGAAAAATTAACTTTAATTAGTTTATTAATGGGCTTCACAGCCCTCTTAATTGTTTCTGCCTCTACCACCCTTTCAGGCAGTGAGTCCCAGATTCCCACCACCCTCTGGGTGAAAAAAATCTTCCTCACATCCCCTCTAAACCTCCTGCTCCTTACCTTAAATCTATGCCCCTATGGGTTATTGATCCCTCCACCAAGGGGAAAAGTTCCTTCCTGTCTACCCTATCTATGCCCCTCA
This sequence comes from Cetorhinus maximus, assembly GCF_964194155.1. Taxonomy (NCBI): domain Eukaryota; kingdom Metazoa; phylum Chordata; class Chondrichthyes; order Lamniformes; family Cetorhinidae; genus Cetorhinus; species Cetorhinus maximus. Next base: position 56,703,817 of record NC_135880.1, read on the forward strand.
TAATTTTATACACCTCAATCATGTCCCCCCTCAATCTCCTCTGCTCCAGGGAAAATAACCCCAGTCTATCCAATCTCTCCTCATAACTAAAACTCTCCAGCCCAGGCAACATACTGGTAAATCTTCTCTGTACTCTCTCTAGTGCAATCACATCCTTCCTATAATGCAGATTCCAGAACTGCACGCAATACTCTAGCTGTAGCCTAACCAGCGTTTTATACAGTTCTAGCATAACCTCCCTGCTCTTATATTCTATGCCTTGACTAATAAAGGCAAGTATCCCATATGCCTTCTTAACCACCTTATCTACCTGTCCCGCTACCTTAAGAGACCGGTGGACATGCACACCAAGGTCCCTCTGATCCTCGGTACTTCCCAGGATCCTACCATTCATCGTGTATTCCCATGCATTGTTTGTCCTGCCCCAGTGCATCACCTCACACTTATCCATTTGCCACTGATCAGCCCATCTGACCAGCCCATCTATATCCTCCTGTAATCTAAGGTTATCCTCCTCACTATTTACCACCCCACCAACTTTTGTGTCATCCGCGAACTTACTGATCAACTGTCCTACATTCAAGTCTAAATCGTTTATATATACCACAAACAGCAAAGGACAGCATTTAATTCCCATCCTTAATTTTCCTAGAGAAAGAAGATGGTGCTGAGCTGCCTTCTTGAACCACTGCAGTCTGTGCAGTGAAGGTACTCACACCATGCTTATAGGAAAGTATTTCAGGATTTTGACCCAGCAATAATTAAGGAATGGCAATATATTTCTAAAACAGGAATATGGATGATTTGGAGGGGAAATTGGGGGTGGTGGTGTTCCACATTTGCACCTGCTGCCCTTTTACTTCCAGGTGATTGACGTCACACGTTTGGAAGGTGTTATCAAAGGAGCATTGATGAGTTGTTGAAGTGCTTCATGGCATACATTGCAGGTACAGTGAGCTGGTGATGGAAGAAGTGAATATTTAACATGATGGATGGGTGCTAATCAAGCGAGCTACTTTAGTCAGGATTGTATTGAGACTCTTGAGTATCATTGGATTTGCACTCATCCAGGCCAGTCATTGATGTTTCTTCACATGCTGAGTGGGAAGTGCCTTGTAGATGATAGAAAGGCTTGGTGGAATGAGGAGATAAGTCACTCACTGCAGAATATCCAAGTTCTGACTTGCTCTCATAGCCACAGTATTTATACTGATGGCTCAGTTAAGCTTCTGGCCAATGGTTACCTACCCAGGATGTTGGTGGTGAGGGTTTTAATGAGGATAATGTCATTGAATTTCAAGGCAAGATGGTTAGACTTTCCATTGCCTGTCATTTGTGTAGTGCAGATGTTACTTATCACTTTTCAGCCTAAGCCTGCTGTCCAGGTCTTGCTGCACACGAGTATGGACTGCTTCATTATCTGAGGAGTAACGAAAGGGACTGAGTAATATGCAGTCATCAGCAAACAACCCCACTTTTGACAGGGCATGCCTTCATCATGTGCTTGGGTGCGCCTTGGTCTTCTGCCTCAGTCAATGCTGGTAGGCTGTCTGATTTTACTCTCGTAGTTTTTTTGTAGCAGTTTTGATGCAATTGTGTGGCTGTTGAAACATTTCAGATTCAGGTTAGAGTCAAGGTTGCTGTGCTCTGGATTCACACATAGATCAGACCAGGTAAAGATGTCAAATTTCCTTCCCTGAAGGTGATAGTAACTGTTTTAAAATTCCAGATTTATGATATTAACTGAATTTAAATTCTCCAAAGGAGAATTCAGTCCCCTGGATTACTAGTGCAGTAACATAACCACCATGCTACTGTGCCCTTGGACAAATAGGTGAACAAGGTTACAAAGGCAAAATACTGTGATGTTAGATATCTGAAGTAACGTTGCAATAAAGAATAATTGAGCCATGCTGCTTATTGCTGGAAGTTCCAGGTCAGTGAATTTGCGACACACAGTTATGATACTTTTGCATATCAATGTGAGTCTTAACACACATGAAGTAATTTGTTGGGGCTTTCTTCATAAAAAGGAAGGATCAATAAATAATCCTCCAGAAAATGTGCTCCTTACTATGTACCATGTACCATCACAATTATAGTAGCTGCATTCTCAGCATAAATCAGCAAAATCTATAACACAGACTAGTTCAAATATACATACTCTATTGGCCTAATTTATATGTTTATTTTTGGCCTTTCTAGGAATATGAATTATTTGTATTCTTACTACATGACTGCAGCTTCTGACAATGAACCAGAGATAAATCCAGCTACTTAACATGTTACACAACCTAATCTTCTTCAATTGATTAATTATATAGTATTGCATAACAGTCATTGCGACTAACGTAAGAACACTGACCACGTTCTGGAAGCTTTCTAGAACATTTCCAAGAAATACGTGATAATAAGCCATTACTAGAGGGAAAACAATTATGCTAACTACAATATAGAAAATAAGAGTTGTTGCATTTTCTTGATGAGAATGTATTAAAATATTCATTGTTGAGTAATGAGGCCAAACACATCTTTATATCTTTTATTAAGCAACAACTTCAATTGTAATCATGTTCTCAAAATACTTTAATTAATTTTGGTGGAAGTAACACAAACACTTCCTGAGGCCACGATTATAGATGTTTTTCTGGAGGAAGACATATATCGATTGTCTCATTAAATCAACTAAATGGAGTAAAATACAATACAAATAATGGTAATATGCTTTTGTTTTCAGTTTTCACAGGACTGAATGATTGTTGAGGCATTTTGTTCAAAAAGGGCAACATCAAATGGATAGGTCACATTTTTTGTCAAATTCAACCATGATTAGCAAAAGCAAAAAACTGGAATATGTTTTAGGAGGAGACATCCTGACCCTGACCCCTCTCAGAAGTTATAACTGGAACCATATTGAGATGGTGGCAGGTGTCAAGTTCATTGGTTTCCCTTTTCTGAACACCCTGCTTCATGCTAAGATAAGGCTGCACAGGCACTGCTACTGCCGTTATCTCACATGCTGTCATGCTATTTGAACGTGGTACTACGCAATAAATGAGCCCAATCCTATCATCACCAAGCATTAAAACACATGAACTTCCTCAGGGGCCACTGGACAGTGAGGCCAATTATAGGACCACAGCTGCCATCCTAGCTGAGATTCATCTTATATGGCACAAGCCAGAGATAAAATCTAGTACCATCCTAGTCTATTTGCCACATACTGGGTACCTCTCCTTATCCACTAAACTACTGGGGTACATTACATAGTTATAATTATTTTATCAAAAATATACTATACTATAATTCAAAGTCAATCAAAGCCATGCTTTCAGCATGCAGATGAGTTACATTTTCATATGGATGATCATTCAGTTTGGTGGCATTTTCTGTTTAGGTTCTCTAAAGGAAATAAGGCCGCAGTGCTGAAGTTTGCTACATAGTCCAGAATAGCACAAGCTGTACATAGAAATAGCATTGTGAGCTTAACAACACACTGAGAGCCAACTACATATTTGTTGCATTACAAATGAAATAAAAATGGCTAGCTATTGCAATGGCAATGTGAAGAATGTTGCTACAGGTCTCTGAGTGTAGAACCTATGGGATCTTCAAGTTCGAATGTGTTTATTTCCAGGCTCTTTACATTACAATCAGTCCCATGAGGCATAAACAAATACTAGGTAAGTCAACCTCAGTTTCAGCACCAATACTATAATCATTCAATGTGCTTTGCTTGAAAACACTTACATTAATCATTTTGATGCACTTTTCTCTAGAGTCATCATATTAGCATAAACTTGGAAATGAGGAAAAAGACTGAGTCTGCCAGAATAAAAACAAGACAAAGCACTTCTTTCTTGTTCACATTAAGCTGATTGCATTACATTTCTCGATCTAGGATGACTTCAGACAATTTGTTCTTGACTACTCCAACCACTATATATAAACATGAAAATCATCATTGTTATGTAGTTATGTTACAGTTGAGTAATACTTTGAAATGACCTAATTTAGGACTAAGCTTCCTTTCATGTAATTTAAAGGGTGATAATAAATGGTTTAACTGTTTGCACTGGCTCACCTGTCATTTGGGAGGCGATGGCATAGTGGTATTGTCACTGGACTAGTAACCTAGGGTAATGCTCTGGGGACCCAGGTTCAAATCCTGCAATGGCAGGTGGTAGAAATTGAATTAAAGAAAACTCTGGAATTAGAAGTCTAATAATGACCATGAAACCATTGTCAATTGTTGTAAAACCCCACCTTGTTCACTAATGTCCTTTAGTGAAGGAAATCTGCTGTCCTTACCTGGTCTGGCCTTCATGTGACTCCAGACTCACAGCAATGTGGTTGACTCTTAAATGCTCCTAAACAAGGTCAACTAGGAATGGGCAATAAATGCTGGCCCAACCAGTAGAGCCCACATCCTGTGAATGCATAAAAAAAACACAAATATGTATAAACTCCATCCATCATGGATTCATGTAATTTTTATCTAGTTTAAATAGATTCACAGCACTATCTGTTTCTATGAAGCAATGGAGCTGTGAAAGTGCGATAAATAATATTCAAGGCGATTTTAATGAATTAAGCCAATTGAGACAATGTTGGCAGGTGAGTTGAATTTACATAACCATAGGACAGTAGACACAGAAACAGAATTCAGGAAACATCAGCACACAACAAATACAAGTCTATTAGTCAAGGATGGGAAGGAAAACATTTGTATGCATTATTGACAATTCACTTAGTATCAAATCAATGTGAAGCTGTCATCAGCAAGGCTGTTCAAGCGCTGAGAAGCAGCTCAAAGGCACTTGATCATAAGTCAATGTTTTCATGCTGTATAAACAATTAGTGAGGACATGCCTGTAACATTGTGTACAGTTTTTAGTACTAAAAATTGATACAATCAAATGCAATCTGGTGGTATTGCAGAGGAAAATCTAGCCCTAACTGTTTGGAGAAAATTGAAAGGGAGATGTTCTTGATATTTTAGGGAGATAATTTAATTTCTATCACAATTGCAGAGGTAGTGGATAGGAACATACAATTAACATTTCTAGATAAGAGATTTTTGTTGCTTCATAAACAGTAGATTTACAGGATAGATTCCCAATTTAAACTGACTACATTCATATGAATTCCTAAATGTAATAATGGGATTAGACAGATATAGATCTATGTTTGATTGCAACGGTTTTGCAAGTGATTGTTGCTTCTGTTATCTATGGATGTGCCATTTGTCGAATTAACCTGGTCAGCATTGAATAATGTGTGTTGTAAAATTAACTTAATATTCTAGAGTTTCTCTTCATTATCTTTGGAAGTCGTGAGTAAATTTCACAAAGTTTTATTTTCTTCGAGGTTAGCTATGCTTGATCATCTCCTTTATAAGAACAGGTGCTCTGATGAAAGGTCATTGACTTGCTTCCCTCCACAGATGCTGCCTGAGCTGCTGACCAAGTATTTCCAGCATTCTTTTTTTGTTTTTATTTCATATCTATTTGGTTCTGATGGATGTTAATGAACCTATAACACTGTTGAATTGGAATTTCTACCATTCGTGACTTTATTCATCTCATTGGTGCTTGAAAGATCCTGCTGTTCGCAAAATAGCTGTTGTATAACCCTGCATAACAACGGCACTATACTTCAAAGTGATTCATTACATCTGAAGCACTTTGAGACATTGACAACACACTATAAAAATGCAGCTCAGTTCAAGGTGATTTATTTTGTTTTTAAGTTGACTTGCAGCATAGCTTCACTTTCTGGAAAACTATTTAGTAGTGAGGAACTTTGACGAACAGATTTGTATGATTGCATAAATCAATTGTCAATCATACAGTAAATCATAATTTAGAACTCAAATGTACTTTTTGAAGCACGGGAACATAGGAAAGAGAAGCAGGAATAAACCATACGGCCCCTCGAGCTTGCTCTGCCAATCAATATGATCATAGCTGATCCTCAGCCTCAACTCTAATTTCCCGCCCACTCCCCATATCGCTTGATTCTCTGAGAGACCAAATCTCAGTTACAAATATATTCAACAATGGAACATGTACAGCCCTCTGGGGTAGAGAATTCCCAAAGATTCACAACCCTTTGAAGAAATTTCTGCTCATCTCACTCCTAATGATCGGCCTTTATTCTGAGACTGTGCACCTGTGTTCAAGATTCCCCAGCTGTTAAAGCAACCTCGCAATGTCTACTGTGTCAAGGCCCTTTAGAATTTTGCATGTTTCAATGAGATCACCTCTCATTGTTTAAAACGTTCAACAAAAATACATTCATTGAAAAACAAAAAGTCCTTGAGAAAGATCCATTTGCGGCTTATTAAGGAGGTTAAGGATAGCATTAGATTAAAAGATGAGGCTTATAATTTTACAAAGAATAGCAGTAAGTCTGAGAATTGGGGAGTGCATTAGAAACCAACAGAGGACCACCAAAGAGTTGATAAAAAAGGGAAAAAATAGGTTATGATAGAAAACAAGCCAGTAATATAAAAACAGGCTGTAAGATCTGTTACAAATATCTAAAAGAAAAGTAGCTAAAGTAAATATTGGTCCATTAGAAGCAGAGAGAGAAGAAATTATCATGTGGAATGAGGAAATGGCAGAGACAACGAACAAATATTTTCTGTCTGTATTCACAGTAAAGACACAAGTCACAAACGAGAAATAGAGGGTAACCTAGAGGCTAATAAGAGTGAGGAAATTAAGGTAATTAATATCAGCAGAGAAAAAGCACTTGAGAAACTCAAGGGACTAAAATCCAACAAATCACCAGGCATACATCCTAGAGTTCTAAAAGAGATAGCTGCAGAGATAATGGATGCACTAGTGATAATTTTCCAAAATTCCCTAGCTTCTGGAACAGTCCCAGCAGATTGGAAGTTAGCAAATCTAACACTGCCATTCAAGATAGGAAGAAGAGAGAAAATAGGAAACTACCAGCCAGTTAACCTGATATCAGTCATTGGGAAAGTGCTGGAATCTATCATTAGGGAAGACTGAACAGTGCACTAGAAAAACATAGTGTGATTAGAACAAGTCAACACGATTTTACAAAAGAGTAAATATGTTTGACAGATTTATTAGTCTTTTGAGGCCATATGGTCTACTCCTGATCCTATCTCTTGTGTTCTAGTGTTTTAAACTCCAGATCATACAGGCCCAGTTTACTCAGCCTCTCATCATGAGACAGCCCTCTCCTCCCAGGGACCAGCCAAGAAACCCTTCTGTTATGGCAAGTGGATGGTAAATGCCAAGCTGCCCAAATCCCAGAGAGAAACTTGAAGCAGCTGCCACAACTACTTTTGCAACTTGTTCTTATTTTGAAATACGGGCTTTGAATTCAGTAAAAAAAAAGGCCACCAAGTCTTATAGGTTTCTTACAAAACTAAATTAAACCTTTATTAATAGATGAAATGCTTTTAAGCACACACATAGATCCTCAAATTGCTACTATGATAACTTCTAAACCCCCTAGTTAATCAAAACCCCAGTTACGCCTCCATTAAGGCAACAGTAAGACACATAGGGCAGGATTTTCTGTTTGGCAGGGGGGCAGAGCTGGAGCAGGTGGGCACAGACCCAATCGCCACCCGCAATCGGGTCCGTGCCACCATTTTACGCAGGCGGGCCAATTAAGGCCCGCCCAGCGTATTTCCCGACTCCCGAGGATAGCGGGAGTGTGCGGGCGGCGGTGGGTGTGCACAGACCGTCGGGTCCAATGGCGACCGGGCAGTCTGTTTAAAAGAAGACCTGGCAGCCTTTTGTAGGCTGCTCACAATGGCCAGTGCTAGGCCACAGCAGAGGGGTTCAAGTGAGCAGGCCAGGCTGGAGGGTAGGCCAGTGGGGGGCCAGTGCGCCCCTTGTTTTTCTGATGACTGCCTTGCCACCCTCCTCGAGGAGGTGACAGCACAGCGGGTGATGTTTGTCCCCCAGGATGGGAGTAGGAGCCCCCCCACCATGATGAAACATGCCTGGGAGGAGGTGGCAAAGGTGGTGAGCTCCCGCGATGTGGTGCGGTGCACCTGGATCCAGTGTCGCAAGTACTTCAACGATTTGTTGCACTCTGGCAGGGTGAGTACTATGTTGGCATTGGGCATTTAACCCAGCAGGTAACATAGAAACATAGAAACTAGGAGCAGGAGTAGGCCATTCGGCCCTTCGAGTCTGCTCCGCCATTCATTATGATCATGGCTGATCATCCAACTCAATAGCCTGCTCTCGCTTTCTCCCCATATCCTTTGATCCCTTTCGCCCCAAGAGCTATATCTAACTCCTTCTTGAAAACATACAATGTTTTGGTCTCAACTACTTTCTGTGGTAGTGAATTCCACAGGCTCACCACTCACTGGGTGAAGAAATTTCTCCCCATCTCAGTCCTAAATGGTCTATCCCGTATCCTCAGACTGTGACCCCTGGTTCTAGACTCCCCCACCATCTGGAACATCCTTTCTGCATCTATCCTGTCTAGTCCTGTTAGAATTTTATAGGTTTCTATGAGATCCCCCCTCATTCTTCTGAACTTCAGTGAATATAATCCTGACCGACTCAATCTCTCCTCATATGTCAGTCCTGCCATCCCAGGAATCAGTTGCGACAGAGGGTAACCCCACCCTCTGCAGCACCCCCCACCCCCCCCCCCTCCCCCCACCCCTGTAAGTTTCAGTGTCGTGACTGCATTGAATCATTGATGGCATTTTTTTGTTTGCTGGGTGGGCAAGCAGATCCTGCCCATGCTGAGGTCAGCCTGAGTGGGTCATGAGGAGTTGAGTTTTCCCCCACAGCATTTGTTGATCTGAGTCCTACAATGACTGGTTTGGGGGCAACCTGGAGGAGCTGCACCTAGGCACAGACTCAGAACTCAAGGACATGTCCTAGTCAGGGTGATGAGATGGTGCAAGGGGAGCTTCAAGGTGTCGTGGCAACGAACCATTTGCTGCCGTCTCCGCTGCACGTGCTTGTGCCTCCTTGCTATGGGAGGAAATACCATGTGGTTCCTAATGTGATGTAGGCAGCACGTGTCCAAGGGGGCTGTGGGGGGCGCGGGGAGCAGGCCTAGCATCTTTGTCTGAGTGATCGGCTGCAACGGGGCGAGGAGGCAGTGGAGGCCTGATATGTCCCGCTCTGGTTGGGGTGTGGTGTGCGCAAACAGAATCCATGTGCATTTTGCCCAAATCAATGCTCTTCCCTCTTTCTCAGGAGAAGAATGCACAGAACACGGCCAAGCATGTGTGGTCTGGAGGCGGCCAGGCACAGCTCTCCATACTAAGCCGCTTCATGCAGGAGGCCCTTAAACTTGAGAGGCGCCATGCACCCAAGTCTACTGGTGTCGGCGAGGCTGGGGTGCCACGGCCAAGTATTTATGTCCAACAGTGAGGTCAGCATTATCCTCCCAACAGCCATAGCACTGATTATTCTTAAATTAGTTATTGCTGCAACATTGCTGGACCATTGGTTATGGAAGGTTGAGCGCATTATGAGCCGGAGGGACAGGGATGAACTTTGTCATTGTCTGCGCGCTGACTGATCCAATGTCCTTGTTCTTCCTTTCAGCATCATCAGAGCAGGGCTGGGAGGAGGAGCAGCAGATGCTCCCTCTCACACCTGAGGGTCCTGAAATCTCACCAGCGTCACACCATCTCTGCCAGGCAAGCACCAGCGCAGATACTAGCACCTCGGTGGGAATTAGAACATCGGCTAGTGTCCCGGGACACAGTGGTGATGGCACTTCACACTCGCAGGAGGAGCTGGCAGAGTCAGAGAGTGCCCATGGCGCCAGCAGTCGGAGGACTGCAGGGGACCAGGCACATGCTCAGTCGTCTGCAATGCAACAGATGCAGGAAACGTGGCCAGTTGTGCGTGAGCATCAGGGGGAGATACATGAGGCTATGCTTGGCTTGGTCTCCGTGGTGGAGGATTCTACGCGGTATCTCGCCGAAGCAATGAGCCACATGTCCGAGAGCCAAGCGTCCTCCATGGAGAGAGTGGCGACTCTCGTGGAGAGCCTACTCCAGGAGACCCGTCAGGGCTTCCTGGGGATACTTGGACCAGCAAGCCCTCACAGTGGCAATAACCTCAGCTGATCACTGCCAGTGTGGGAGATGGTGTGGGCATTAAGCTTCCCAGTTCGTTGCCCATCCATCCACGGTGAGCAGGGAGGCCCGAAGCGACCTTACGTCAGCACAGCTGCTGCCTGTTGTCTCTGTGGACTCCTCTCAGGGCGCTCCAGATGAGGGCAGCAGCTCCTCCGCCCCTCTCCCAGTGACCGTTTCATCCGGTGAGGCTGCGACGATTGGGGAGATGCCAGCTGTGGAACTGGCAGCTCCCTCCTAGGTGGGGCCTGTACAGGCTCCACGGGCCAGAGGACAACTGCCAAGGACATCAAGGCCAACTGGACAACAGAGTCAGCAGGCTGGCTCAGGTGCCACCCTGAGCGATGGGGCAGCACCAAGATGTAGCACCTGGAAATATAAACATAAGGCAGCTTAGGCACACCACGGGTTTTTCACTGGTGCTTTTGTGTTGGCCTGAGATGAGGTCCTTATTAGTTCTTTTTGATTGTTGACACTATTGTTTTCTCTTTGTGATAAGTTCTTTTGCTTCACACATTAAATGCAAATGTGTGACCATGGCTGAGGGTGCCTCGTTTCTTCTGCATGTGTATGGTTGACAAAAGTGCAATGAGTGATTTGTTGGACATTCAGCTTTATTTACAAGGCCCTTAGTTAGTGCTGCTGACCTGGCAGATTTTGCACTTAGGTGTCAAGTATCGAGGCGGTAGCCCAGGCTTGTCCTGGCGATCCATCTGTGTTGTGCTAGCTGAAGGTTCATTGGATTAAAGCCTTCCGTGTGTCCCTGCCTCCCTGGAGTAGTCCCGGGCCAGCGTCTACCCCCTCAGCATTTCCCTGTGTGTGCTCATCCTCGGAATCACTGCTGGACTCATCATGTGCAGCCGCAGCCACTGCATTGACATCTTTATCGCCCACTGCACTCCCCCCCCACCCCCCCCACTTTCAAGCACAAGACTGTGGAGAGCGCAGCATGCAACCGCTATCACCGAGACACAATCTGGGGGTACTGGAGTGCGCCCCCTGAGCGGTCCAGGCACTGGAAGCGCATCTTGAGAAGACAGATGGCTCTCTCCACCACAGCCCTTGTGGAGACGTGGTTCCCATTGTAACGCTGCTCAGCTTCTGTTCTTGGATGGCAGAGAGGCGTCATGAGCCACCTTCTGAGGGGATAGCTCTTGTCACCCAGCAGCCATCCATCAAGCCGGGCTGGAGCACTGAAGAGCCCCGGCACCAGGGAGTGTTTGAGGATGTAGGCGTCGTGGGAGCTGCCTGGGTACCTTGCACGGACTTGTAGAATCAGCATCCTGTGATCACACACTATCTGCACGTTCATGGAGTGGAAGCCCTTCCTGTTGATGAAGGCACCGGGCTCACCTGCTGGTGCCTTGATGGCCACGTGTGTGCAGTCTATAGCACCCTGGACGTGGGGGAAGCCAGCAATGCCCGCAAAGCCTCTGGTTCGCTGTGTCTGGCTTGCCTGGTCCCAACAGAAATGAATGAAGGGCAATGCACGCCTGAACAGAGCGTCTGTGACCTGCTTGACACAAGCGTGGACAGCTGAATCGGAGACCCCGCAAAGATCACCCACCGAGCCCTGGAAGGAGCCAGAGGTATAGAAGTTGAGGGCAGCTGTGGCCTTCAGAGCCACTGGTATGGGGTGTCCGCACACATAGTTAGGGGATATCTCAGGCCCAATCATCTGACAGATATAGTTGACTGTCTCCCTTGAGAGACGGAGCCTCCTTTGGCACTGCACCTCAGACATATTGAGGTAGCTGCTTTGCCGCCTGTATACCCTGGCAGCAGGATAGTGGTGTCTTCTGTGGCCCTTTCTGCCTTGGACTATCTTTTGGCCCTGCGCCCCTTGTACCTGCACCTGACCTCCCAACGGTGGCTCCCCTGGAGGTTAATTGTGCACTCCAGGCCACCTCCCCCTTCTAGCCCTCCCTTCCTCTTCAGAGGAGCTGCCTGCAGTGGACAGATCAGCTCCCATACTCAGACTAAGGGAAGGCTTCCTGTAACCTGCAGGCCCAGAAAAGATTCCTCACTGCAGACCCAGTAAAGATTCCTCACTGCAGAGTGCTGACCTGAAGGTTACGAGTCCAGAAAAAGTTGCTGAGATAAGTTTTGAAGTACTGCAGGTCACATCAGCAGGTTTGAAAATCTTACAACAATAAATACTTCACACGGCAGATTCACGACCTCGCTGAGCCCTCTTATCCCACCCGTGGATAAGGCTAATACAAATGTCTCCTATCTGCCTGCCTGTTGAGCCTGTGCGCCAACCCGAAGATCGCAAGGGCGCCGAAAAATCGGTGTCGACTGAAGATTAAAGGGCCTTAAGTGGCCCATTAATTAATGGCGGATGCACATTGGACTTCATCGCAAGCCCACCCAGTGAAATACCGCGATGCCACACAGTGACGTCGGGACGCTCGCCCGAAGTCACTACGCGTCATTTTACGTGCGGCCGCACATCAAACGGAAAATTCTACCCATAAATTTTAACAGATCCAGGCAAAGTAACACACTGAACAGTCGAATTCAAAGTGAGTTTTCTTAACTTCAATTCTTTGTAGACAGCAGCTTGGGCTTAGATGCTGGAGGCTTTTTGCACTTGTTAGATCTTAGAATTCCTGCACTTGCACACAACCTTCACTCCTTTATACATATTTTCCCCTTTGAATGCAAATTTCCATTGTTTTACCATGGCCAGAAATTTCCCCCCATCAAGGCGGGTTGTGCGGGGGTGGGGGCGGGCGTGAACCCAATCGGCACCCCAGATCGGGTCTAAGCCGCCATTTTATGTGGGGGGGATCAATTATGGCCCGCCCAACATGATGCTCACCCAGAAGCGCTGAGCGCTCCCTTTGCAGCGGGGGGGATTCCCTACATGGTTCCCTGTGCTCTTTCGCACATGCACGTAAAAGAGCGCAGAGATCCATGCCTCAGGGAAATTTGTTTCAGTGTTAAACTTTTAAATAAAGGATTTTTAAACTTTTAAAACATGTCCCCACATGTGACACTATCACATGAGCTGGGACCTGTCAAAGAATAAATGTATAAATTTTTATGAGATTGTAAAACAGTTCATGAAATCTCAGCCCACCCATGGATGAGGTTTGATGAAAAATGCAGAGGCCGCCTGGGCTCTTCGCCTGCCCGCCAACCTTAAGGTTGGACGGGTAGCTCATTAAATTGAGTTAATTAGGTTTTAAGTGGCCTTAATAGGCTTTTGACAGTTCGGCGGGCACGCATCTGACTCAGCTGTGTGCCCACTGAACTGAAAACCTAAATGACATGTGGTGACCTCGGGATGCCTGCCCAATGTCATTGTGCGTCATTTTATGCGTCGGCGACTGGGCCCCACCCCCCGCTAACCGACGGGAAAATGCTGCCCCATGTGTTTGGACTTTTACCTCTCTAATAATAAAATCTAGCATAGTACCAATTTTACTAGTAATCTTTGGGGAAAATAAGCACACTTTTTTAACTTCTCCTGGCTAGGTGTAATATTTCACTCCCTCTTTTGAATTTAATTTAGTCTGGTTTATTTAAAAATGCAAATGTTCCCATTATACCTATGTTTATCTACTTAAAATGTCAAACCTAGCTTATCTTCTGTTACACCAAAGCCTTCATACCAGCTGCCTTTAATTCAATTTAGTCACACACACACACACAGACATAGACACAGACCCCAATATTACTCTACTTTACAATAAATTCCAATAACTTTATGAAAATTATTATATCTTCCTGACACTTCACTGTACCACTTTCAATGAAAGTGTATTCTTCTTTAAGAATCAAGAGCAAAACTATGCACAGTATCCCAGGTGTGGTCTCACCAAAGCCCTGTACAATTGTAGCAAGACTCCTTTATCCTTGTACTCCAATCCCCTTACAATAAATGCCAACTTGGCATTTGTCTTCCCAATTGTTTGCTGTGCCTATATGCTGGGCTGAATTTTTTCAGGGTTCGGAGGTGCATTTCAGTGCATGAATGGGCACACTTAGATTTTTTTTGGAGGAAATCCTATTTTTCTCTGCCATTCCAACCCTGTGCCACTTTCTGATGGCATTTTTATGAATCAGGAATGCCTGGTGTGAAAAATGCACACTCGCCCCTACTGAGGTTGGGTTCCCCATTATAATTTGGGGCGTGAAAAGCGGTTTTCCTCCCTCACACCATTTTCATCTGGCGGTGTGGAGTTTTGGAAGCCCACTAAAAGTTTGGCAGGTTTGACAGTTCATGAACAAAATGGAAAGCCTGCTGAGGAGTCTTGAACATTCTGGGGCATTCTGAAAGGTAAGAGCAAAATGTTTTCACACCTTCAAATGTTACCATTAGGTGCTGTATTGTAGCTGTATTTTTTATACAATGATAGGGATTTGTTTTTTAAAGATTAGTTGACCCTTAGTTAACCAGCTGCGTGTATGTGTTTACATGCAATATAGTACTTTTCTAATGGAGAAAGTACCATAGTGCAGTGAAAAATGTTACTAAATGTCCTTTCAGCATGTGCTGTCATCTTTTCTACTAAGATTTAAATGGCTTTGGCTGATAAAAATAAACCTGGATTTGACACTTGAAAACACCTAACCATCTGCTTCCCTACATTGGTTGACAGGCGCTCTGCTTTAAAATTGAATGAGCAGTTCACCTTTCCTTCCCAGAGACTCATCTATTGTTTGTACAGCTGTGGGCATTATCAATGCTTGGCTGAGATTCAAGTGCTAACATTCATCTGAAAATGAATGACAGACTCAAGAAGTTGTAATAACAGATTATGCATTTGTTTTTGTTTGTTGACACAAGCTAATAGGATTACAAATATTACAAGGTTTTTATATACACGGCAGAATGCAATTTTTCTCTCAGTATCAATGATATGGGTGCTTTGATTAAATGGTGAAAGGTTCATTTTTCCTGAGGAATGTAAAGCATTTTCCATTGATATTGCATGGAATCTGAGGACAGTAAATAGTCAATAATGGATGAATAGCTATAGAGGTTATATGGGAGGGGAGCATAGAGGTGGCATCAGTGATTTGAGGAGGCATGGAAGATACATGGGGACATAGAGGTGTCAAGGGGTGGTATGGGCAATCTGAGGGGTCGTGGGCTGACATGGGGGATGGGTGGGGAGGTGAGGGAGGTGAGGGGTGTGATTTAGGGTGCCTTTAAGCTCTCTTGGGAGCTGGGATACTGTTGGATATCCAAGGCGGGCCTTCTAACTGGCCCACCTGTGCCCCCACACCCCTCCTGCACTGCTTCACAACCCCCAAGCTGCACTGAGAACCTGACCGGGCATGAAAAGACAAAAATGGCGTGTAAGGCCACACATGGATTGGGCGTGCAAGCTGCAAAACTGTACTGGTTAGATTTCCCCGAGCCCAGAGAAAGATTCATTCTGCTAACTTTCTGTGCTCCTTGTACAAATAAAAATAAGTCTCTCTGAACATCAATATTTACAAGATACACATCTTTCACAAAATATTCTGCTTTTCTACTCTTAACGACCAAAGTGAATAACCTCACAGTCCCCCATATTATACTCTATCTGCAACTTTATTCCCACTCACTTAACTATCTTTATCTCTTTGCAGCCTCTTTGTGTCTTCCTCGCAGCTTACATTGCCAACTAGCTTTCTATTGTCAGCAAACGTAGAATCTTTACTCTTCATCTCTTTGTCTAAGTCATTAATATATATTGTAAATAGCTGAGGCCCCAGCACTGATTCTTCCGCCAGTCACTAGTCACAGCCTGCCAACTTGAAAATGCCGCATTTATCCCTACACTTCGCCTCCTGCCTTTTAACCACCACCTTCTCAAGGGCAGCTAGGGATGGGCAATAAATGCTGGCCCAGCCAGCGAGATCCACATCCCGTGAATGAATTTTTTTAAAAATCAATTAATTTATTTCTATTCTTCGCTGCCCGTTCACCCATTTGGTTGGCGGGCAGACAAATCGGCCAGGCAGCCTTTTATTTTTTATAAAACCTCATCCATGGGCAGAATGAGGTTTCCAACAGTAATTTAAAGAAAAATAAAAAAATTTAAACATCATTTTTTACATGTCCCTCTTCATGTGACTGAGCCACATGTGGGGACATGTGTATATAATTTCTAAAATCTTTATTTTTGTGTGTACAATTCTTCAGCTCCCTGAGGCAGCTCTGTGCCCTCAGGGTACTTTCAGTGCATGCTCCCCCGCGCATGCACAGACTTCAGCGCTTGCCCTCCTCCCGCCCCAGCAGCACTGAGCTCCTCAGCGTGCCAATTAACGGCCTGCCAGCATGACTTCGCAGTCGGGGGACGATCGCAGGCAGCGGAGCGTTCTCTGGCCCGCCCGCCGCGCCCACCCGACGAACGGAAAATCCTGCCATCAGTGCTGTTTGAAACGGGCTGCGGTGAGGGCTAGGGGAGAATTTTTATCCAGAGAGGCCATTAATTTTATTCAGGACCACCCTTTCTTGCCCAACCATTTCCCTAGTCTACACCAACCTATTCTTCAAATGGAGGTTTTGTTTCAAATGTGTGCATCTTTTACTAATATAAGAACAGAAGATGCTGGCAAAACTCAACAGGTCTGCCTGCATTTGTAGAGAGAGAAACAGAGTCAACATTTCGAGACCAATATGACTCTTCTTCAGAACTCCGGAATGTGTCCTTTACTGCCTGACTGACATTCTGGCCTCCAACTTGTGAAATTCCTGTGTTTTACAAAGGAGGACAACTGAAATGTTTAAATGTGTCATAGAGCCATACAGTTATACAGCACAGAAACAGGCCCTTCAGCCCATCGTTTCCGTGTTGGCCATCAAGCACCTATCTATTCAAATCCCATTTTCTAGCACTTGGCCCGTAGCCCTGTAAGCTGTGGTGTTTCAAGTGCTCATCTAAATACTCCTTAAATGCACGTGGGTTACAGGTTAATTTGATGAGGTGGATTCAAAATTGGCTTAGTTGTAGGCGACAGAGGGTGATGACAGAAGGATGCTTTGGTGACTGGAAGCCAGTGTCCAGTAGCGTACCACAGGGATCTGTGCTGGGTCCCCTATTATTCATCACTTATATAAATGACATGGATGACTATGTGGGGGGTAGGATTAGTAAGTTTGTGGATGACACAAAGATTGGCCGGGTGGTTGACAGTGAGGTTGAGTGTCTTGGGCTACAGGAAGATATAGACGGGATAGTCAAAAAGGCAGATAAGTGGCAGATGGAATTTAACCCTGAAAAGTGTGAGGTGATACACTTTGCAAGGAGTAATTTGACAAGGAAGTATTCAATGAATGGCACGACACTAGGAAATTCTGAGGAACAAAGGGACCTTGGCGTGTGTGTCCATAGATCTCTGAAGGCGGAGGGGCATGTTAGTGGGGTGGTGAAAAAGGCATATGGGACACTTGCCTTTATCAATCGAGGCATAGATTACAAAAGTAGGGAGGTCATGCTGGAGTTGTATAAAACCTTGGTGAGGCCACAGCTGGAGTACTGTGTGCAGTTCTGGTCGCCACATTATAGGAAGAATGTGATTGCACTGGAAGGGGTGCAGAGGAGATTCACCAGGATGTTGCCTGGGATGAAATATTTAAGTTATGAAGATAGGTTGGATAGACTTGGGTTGTTTTCGTTGGAGCAGAGAAGACTGAGGGGTGACCTGATCGAGGTGCATAAGATTATGAGGGGCATGGACAGGGTGGATAGGGAGCAGCTGTTCCCCTTAGTTGAAGGGTCAGTCACGAGGGGACACAAGTTCAAGGTGAGGGGCAGGAGGTTTGGGGGGGTGTGAGGAAAACCTTTTTTAGCCAGAGGGTGGTGATGGTCTGGAATGCGCTGCCTGGGAGGGTGGTGGAATCGGGTTGCCTCACATCCTTTAAAAAGTACCTGGATGAGCACTTGGCACATCATAACATTCAAGGCTATGGGCCAAGTGCTGGTAAATGGGATTAGGTCGGTAGGTCGGGTGTTTCTCACATGTTGGTGCAGAATCTGTGATTCTGTTGTGAAGTTTCCTGCCTCTCCCATACCCTCAGGCAGCGTGTTCCAGATTCCAACACCGTCCGGGTGAAAAAACGTTTCCTCAAATCCCCTCTAAACCTCGTGACCCTTACCTTAAATCTATGCCCCAGGACATTGACACCAGGTGGATGTCAAAGGGAAAAGTTTTTTTTTCTTTATTTATTCACAGGATGTGGGCTTCACTGGCTGGGCCAGCATTTATTGCCCATCCCTAATTGCCCTTGAGACAGTGGTGGTGAGCTGTCTTCTTGAACCACTGCAGTCCATGTGGTGTAGGTACACCCACAGTGCTGTTAGAAAGGGAGTTCCAGGATTTTGACCCAGCGACGTGAAGGAACAGTGCTATATTTCCAAGTCAGGATGGTGAGCGACTTGTAGGGGAACTTCCAGGTGGTGGTGTTCCCATGTATCTGCTGCCCTTGTCCTTCTAGATGCTAGTGGTCGTGGGTTTGGAAGGTGCTGTGTAAGGAGCCTTGGTGAATTCCTGCAGTGTTTCTTGTAGATGGTATACACAGCTGCTACAGTGCGTCAGTGGTGGAGGGAGTGAATGTTTGTGGGTGTGGTGCCAATCAATTGGACTGCTTTGTCCTGGATGGTGTCCAGAGTCTTCAGTGTTGCAGGAGCTGCACTCATCCAGACAAGTGGGGAGTATTCCATCACATTCCTGACTTGTGCCTTGTAGATGGTGGGCAGGCTTTGGGGAGTCAGGAGGTGAGTTGCTCGTCGCACGATTGAGCCTCTGACCTGCTCTTGTTGCCACAGTATTTATATGGCTAGTCCAGTTCAGTTTCTGGTCAATGATAACCTCCAGGATGTTGATAGTGGGGGATTCAGTGATGGTAATGCCATTAAACATTAAAAGGCAGTGGGTGGATTCTCTCTTGTTGGAGATGGTCTTTGCCTGACACTTGTGTGGCGTGAATGTTACTTGCTACTTGTCAGCCCAAGCCTAGATATTGTCCAGGTCTTTCTGCATTTTGACATGGTCTGCTTCAGTATCTGGGGAGTCATGAATGGTGCTGAACATTGTGCAATCATCAGCGAACTTCTAACCTTATGACGGAAGGAATGTCATTGATGAAGCTGCTGAAGATGGTTGGGCTTAGGACGCTACCCTGAGGAACTCCTGCAGTAATGTCCTGGAACTGAGATGACTGACCTTCAACAACCATAACCATCTTTCTTTGTTCTAGGTATGACTCCAAGCAGCGGAGAGTTTTCTGCCTGATTCCCATTGACTTGTTTTGCAAGGGCTCCTTGATCCAACACTCAGTTAAATGCAGCTTTGATGTCAAGGGCAATCACTTTCACCTCACCTCGGGAGTTCAGCTCTTTTGTCCACGTTTGAACCAAGACTGTAACGAGGTCAGGAGCTGAGTGGCCCTGGCGGAACCAAACTGGGCATCAGTGAGCAGGTTATTGCTAAGCAAGTGCCGCTTGATAGTACTGTTGATGACCCCTTCCATCACTTCACTGATGATGGAGAGTAGACTGATGGAGCAGTAATTGACTGGGTTGGAGTTGTGCTGTTTTTTGTGTACAGGACATACCTGGGCAATTTTCCACATAGCCGGGTAAGTTCCAGTGTTGTAGCTGTACTGGAACAGTTTGGCTAGTGGGGCAGCAAGTTCTGGAGCACAAGTCTTCAGTACTACTTCAGCACTACTTCAGCTGGAATGTTGTCAGGTCCCATATCCTTTGCAGTATCCAATGCCCTCAACTGCTTCTTGAAATCACACAGAGTAAATCGAATTGGCTGAAGACTGGCATCTGTGATGCTGGGGACCTCCAGAGGAGGCCGAGATGGATCATCCACTCGGCACTTCTGGCTGAAGATTGTTGCGTATGCTTCAGCCTTATATTTTGCACTGCTGTGCTGGGCTCCTCCATCATTGAGGATGGGGATATTTGTAGAGGTTCCTCCTCCAGTGAGTTGTTTAATTGTCCACCACCATTCACGACTGGAAGTGGCAAGACTGCAGAGCTTCGATCTGGTCCGTTGGTTGTGGGATCACTTAGCGCTGTCTATCACTTGCTGCTTATGCTGTTTGGCAGACAAGTAGTCCTGTTTTATAGCTTAAGCAGGTTGACACCTCATTTTTAGGTATGCCTGGTGCTGCTCCTGGCATCCCCTCTTGCACTGTTCATTTCTTCTTATCTACCCTATCTTCGCCCCTCATAATTTTGTACACCTCTATCAGGTCCCCCCCTCAGCTTACTCTGCTCTAAGGAAAACAACCCTTGCTGATCCAGTCTCTCTTCACAACTGAAATGCTCCAGACCAGGCAGCATCCTGGCAAATCTCCTCTGCGCCCTCTTCACTGCTTGCATTGTCATCTGTGGTCACATCATTTCCAAGCACCTACACAAAGGCCAAGGAATCAGTGGTACTAGTAGCACAAGCACTACAACTGTTTTATCAGCCATATTCTATTACATAATGATTTAATGGGGCTTTGTTTATGTGATTTCTTTGCAATGAATTCACGTTCTCTTCGTGCTATGCAGGTGGGGGAGGGGAACATTAAAGAGGTTTAATACTGGGGTGGCTAACCAGTGACTCATGAAGCAGATGCTACTTTTCTGTGGCTGAAATGAATTCTTTGCTCAATATTGGCTGCCCACACACATCTGAGCAGAGAGTAAACTGGAAGCTCTACTGCTGCATAGAAAGAGGTACAAATACTAGTCTCCGCAGCAGAAAGGAAGTTTAATTCTGTCCCTAACATAGAGGTAGGATTTACGTTTAACAGCTATAGATCCACCAGTAATAACTTTGTGAGACTTAGGAGGGATACAGGGAAGTAGATAAAGAAAAGAAAGGGAATGCAAGGGGGAAGGGTGAAAATTAAGAGAGAAAGACAGAGGGAATGAGAAAAAGAAGAAAAGAATGGAAATTAAAGAAGAGAGAGAAAATCAGAAGGAGGGAATGGGAGGAAAGTGATAGGGTAGCATTTTAACCCCGTCCGGGAGGGGTTGTGTGGGAGCGAGTGCAAGCGGGCGGGTTCCCGATCGGCGCCACCATTTTACGTGGGCCAGCCAATTAAGGCCCACCCAGTGTGATGTGCACCCGGAAGCACTATGCACTCCCTGTGCGGGCGAGGGGGATTCCCTGAGCCGGGAGTGCTCACGCATGAGCGTGAAATAGCGCACAGATCTCCCTGAGGCAAAGTGCTGCCTCAGGGAGATCAGCTCAAATGTGAAAAACAGATTAAAGAATAGAAAAAAATTTACTGACAGACATGTCCCCTCATGTGACACTGTCACATGAGCTGGGACATGTCCATAACTTTTATTTGAAGAAATGTTAAGATTTTAAAACCCTCATGAAACCTCATCCCACCCGTGGATAAGGTTTCATGTTTTTTCTGAAGGCCGCTCGGGCTCTTCGCCTGCCCTTAAGGTTGGACGGGCAGGCCCATTAAGTGTTTTAAGTGCCCTCACTAATGGCCTTAAGTGGCCGTTGACAGGTAGGAGGGCACGCAGGTGATTCGGCTCCACACGCGTCAAACTGAGGATCTAAATGACGCGCGGTGACGTTGGGATGCACGCCCGCTGTCACCCCGCATCATTTTATGCGTCAGCAAGTGGGCCCTGCCCCGCTCACCGACTGGAAAATGCTGCCCATAGAGAATAATAGAAATAAAGAGAAATTAAATAAGGTAGACTAAGGGAGAAAAAAAGAATAAAAGGAGAAATGACAAAGGGAGCAGAGGGAACTAGATGTAAGGAGTAAAAGATCAAGAGTGCGATTGTAGTGAAAAGGGGAAATGGGGAGAGGGAATAAGGAAGCATATATGACAAGCAATGAGAATGAGAGGAGGGAGAAAATGAAGAAGACAGAGTGAGAGATAGCAAGTAAAATGAGAGTAGCACAGAATGAAGATGATGAGGTAATAAGGGGCGGAATTATCCCAGATTTGCACTAAGTGCGGTAGCGGTGGTCCGATGTTTTACCCGCTGGCCGCAACGGCGGCTTTACACGCTGTATCATCCCAGACCCAACACATTACTTATGCATTCCCGGGAAACATGCCATTTCGATGGCAGGCAGGCTCCGATTCACCACTTCATCACACCAGGCAGCACATTTAAAGCACAGCCACACTTAGTGCTTCCAGCACAGGACTGTAGCAAAGAAGACATGGCCCCGAAAGGCAAGAAGACTACAGCCCTCGAGTGCCTTTTGGACATCATTGACGCTTGCTGTCATGTCCCTACTCCCGCTCTGGCTGCAGGAGGGGCAGCTACATTACCACCCCGGCTTGGTCGGCGATAGCAGTGGTGGTCAGTGCCAACGTTCCACAGAAGAGTTTGGCCATCCAATGCAGATAGAGGATGAAGGACTTCAACTGTGCAGCCAGGGTATGGCAACCATCTCATTACTCTAAACTCACACACTCAAGCCCATCACATTCACTGCCAGCTCAAGGGACATCACCACCCATTCTCACATACATACCCTCATATGTTCATCTGGCCTCATCTCTGTAGACTGCCTTCTCAGCCCTCACCATTTTGAGGCCACTTGCACAGATCAACATGTGCCCCCCACTCACACCCTCCTTCCCCAGTACAGCTCTCGTCCTGCAGCCTCTTCCCTTGCCTGAGGCCACTTCTCCCTCTTCCCCAAGACCTTGTTTGCAGCCGTTGAAAAGCCACCCACAGATGGCTGATCTGGTAGGTAGAGACCTGCCTGTAGGCCCCCCTAAAAGTGATGTGGTGCTGTCTGTGAAGCCTGGCACTGATGACTGTGATTACTGACTGAAGTAAGGTAGGCAAACAAACCTTGAAGTCCCGAGCGAAGTGCAGCCCGCCAAGTGCATGCCTTGTATACGCTGTTGTGAAACACATCTGGCCGACATGGGCGGACGATCCAGTGGGGCCGGGGAATGAGCCCGGCAGGCTGGCCTTATAATGATATGCTGATGTATTACAATGAGGTTCCCAAAGTCCAATGGCGGGAAATGCGGTCCGCCATTGGCAGGCTGAGCGGACGATTGCAGCCTGGTTTCATGCTGCCGTGAAACCGAGCACGCCATATTGTCTGCTCATGCCATCGAACATGCCCGACGCCAGCGGGCACAGGAATCCCAGCCTAGGTAATTGTGAGAGAGGTGACATGAGACTAGTTCCAGATTTCAGCTAAATAGCTGTAATACTTTTTTTGTACAATGCTCCTGTGAAGCACCTTGGGACCTTTAATTACATTAAAGATGCTATATGAATATATGTCGCTGTCACTGTAATAGTAGTTTGCCAAATGTCATATGATTAACTAGGTTTCAATATTTTTTTCATGATGAGCAATGAGAATCAGTTAACATGCATCGATTTATATGGAAGATTTGAGAGCACCCAACATAATCCAGATTTCATTCTTTGTATAAAACTCCAAGTCACAACTGAATAATCTTTAAAACAGTTCAGAACAACAGAAATAAACTCAGTTAATTCTTGCTGTATTGTCTGACCTTGAGATGATCAAGTGCAGTACTTGGGAAAGCAAGAGACAAATAACTGCCAATCTAGATAAACTTTCAATAAAAACAGAAATAATTAGTATTTAATTAATCTCAGGGCCAATTTAGACCATGTCTCTGCAGGGAATACATACACATTTGTTTTAAAGGGAAAAGAAAGGTTTTCAGCTAACCATTTCAACCGAATTCTCGACCCCAGACAAACTGGGGCAGGAGATCAGCTAGTTATTTCTAAACATTTTGGCTCTTTGTCATTGTACAATGAATGTTTTTGAACCTTAAGCTGGAAAGGTTGGCTACTCCTAAGCCAGATGTTTCCCTCACTTGCCAAGGATTCCTTGGAAATTGAGTCATCTCAGGCTGCTCTCATACAACGATCAGTGGCCAGTTCAGAGGTTTAGAAAGTATTTACAGAATGACATAAGACCATAAGATGTAAGAGCAGAAGTAGGCCATTCGGCCCATCAAGTCTGCTGCGCCACTCAATGAGATCATGGCTGATCTGATAATCCTCAGCTCCACTTTCCTGCCTTTTCCACATAACTCTTGATTCCCTTACTGATTAAAAATCTGTCTATCTCCACCTTGAATATATTCAACAGCCCAGCTTCTACAGCCCTCTGCGATAAAGAATTCCACAGATTAACTACCCTCTGAGAGAAGAAATTCCTCTTCATCTCTGTTTTAAATGGGCGCCCCCTTACTCTGAGATTATGCCCTCTGGTTCTAGACTCTCCCACAAGGGGAAAAAACCTCTCAGCATCTACCCTGTCAAACCCCCTAAGAATCTGATATGTTTCAATAAGGTCACCTCTCATTCTTCTAAACTCCATAGAGTACTGGCCCAACCTACTCAACCGCTCCTCATAAGAAAATCCCTCCACACCCAGAATCAACCTAGTGAACCTCCTCTGGACTGCCTCCAATGCCAGTATATGTTTCCTTAGATAAGGGGGCCAAAACTGTTCACAGTGTTCTAGGTGTGGTCTAACTAGTGCCTTGTATAGTTTCAGCGAGATTTCACTATTTTTCTACTCCATTCCCTTTGAAATAAAGGCCAACATTCCATTTGCCTTACCTATTACCTGTTGAACTTGTATGCTAGCTTTTTGGGATTCATGCACAAGGACTCCCAAATCCCCCTGTGCTGCAGCCTTCTGCAATCTTTTGCCATTTAAATAATATTCAGCTCCTTTAATCTTCCTGCCAAATTGCATAACCTCACATTTTCCCACATTATATTCCATATGCAACTTTTCTGTCCATTTACTTAACCTGTCTATATCCCTCTGTAGACTGTTTGTGTCATCACTTGCTTTCCCACTTATTTTTGTATCATCCACAAATTTGGCGATAGTATATTCACATCCCTCATCTAAGTCATTAATATATATTGTAAATAATTGAGGCCCCAGCACTGATCCCTGTGGCACTCCACTAGTTGCAGGTTGCCATCCCGAAAATACCCCCCTTATCCCAACTCTCTGTCTGGGTTGGGTGAGATGTTGAAACTTAAAAAATTTCAAACCTGACCCCTACCGCATCCAAGATGTCCCCTCCAGGGTTTTAACAGAAACGGGACAACCAGCTCTCGGGCGACAGATTGACTAATTGAGCATTTAATGAGGTTGGTGGCCTCTGACTTTAACCTGCTTTGCAGGTTTAACCCTCGTTGGTCAAGTTTCCAAGGCCGCTGCAAGCCTGGCAGCTAAAGAGAGGTGAGGAAAACTCCAAAGAGAAGGTAAGTGCTTTCCCTGGCCTGCTAATCTCCCCCCTTTAGCATCCCAACCTCCCCCACTACACCACACACCCCCACCCCCATGTTGTGGATAGAATCCCACCCCATCTCCCAAACCTTAAATGCTCTGATTAGCAGCAGCAGCTCACTGCTCCAGACAGGAAGCCAAGCCTGTCATTCGGGCTGACTTGCAAGAGAGGAACCTGTTAAATCAAAACTCTGCACAAAGAAAAACTCCACAGCATGTGCGTCTGCCTCAGTTGTACAGGGCATTGGTGAGACCACATCTGGGGTATTGTGTTACAGTATTGGTCTCCTTACTTAAAGAGCAATGTAAATGCATTAGAAGCAGTTCAGAGAAGGTTTGCTTGACTAATACCAGGAATGGGCGGGAAAGGCTGGACAGGTTAGGCTTGTATCCACTGGAATTTAGAAGAGTAAGAGGAGACTTAATTGAAACCTTTAAGATCCTGAAGGGTCTTGACAGGGTGGATGT
This sequence comes from Cetorhinus maximus, assembly GCF_964194155.1. NCBI lineage: Eukaryota > Metazoa > Chordata > Chondrichthyes > Lamniformes > Cetorhinidae > Cetorhinus > Cetorhinus maximus. Next base: position 56,729,660 of record NC_135880.1, read on the forward strand.
GGAGAGGATGTTTCCTCTTGTGGGAGAATCTAGAACTAGGGGTCACTGTTTAAAAATAAGGGGTTGCTCATTTAATACAGAGATGAACAGATTTTTTTTCTCTCAGTGGGTTGTGAGTCTTTGGAACTCTCTTTCTCAAAAGGCAGTGGAAGCAGAGTCTTTGAATATTTCTAAGGCAAAGCTAGATAGATTCTTGATTAACAAGGGGATGGAAGGTTATCAGGGGTAGGCAGGAACATTGGGTTGAGGTTACATTCAGATCAGCCATGATCTTATTGATTGTTGGAGCAGGCTCGAGGGACCAAATGGCCTACCCCTGCCCCTAATTCATATGTTTGTATATAAACCTGAAATTTTGGATTTCCTGACAGAAACCCTGCTCAGTTGCTGACACAGCCTGCCTGTGTCAAGATTCAACCCTAGAATTCTCTGAATTGACAATCGATACCAATAATTTCGATAAAAATGTTCCAGCATGTGCACTGACTGGTGTCTGCCTTGGCTTAGTGGTAGTCCTCAACCGCTGAATCAGAAGACCATGGGTTTAAGTCCCACTGAAGAGATTTCAGTGTGTAATCTAGGTTGGTATTTCAGTTCAGTATGTAGGAGATGTCATCTTTTGGTTGAGACATTAAACCAACACCCAATCTGCCTTTCACGTGGACATAAAAGATCCCATGACACTTTTTGAAGCACTCCACTTTGCCGTCCGCACCCCCCCATAACCTTTGGCTCCCTTGTCTACCAAAGACCTGTCTAACTCCACCTTGAATGCATTCAGTGACCCAGCCTCCACTGCTTTCTGAGTAAGAGAATTCCACAGACTAACAACCTTTTGAAAGAAAACATTTCTCCTATTTAGTTTAAACCTGTTAGTCAGACGAAGCCTGACAAAAGGTCATGTGCAAAAGCTTCTCCCTGGCAGTCACATCAAGATCTACTTCAGTGATATCCTGAATGAAAAATGCTGCCCTGAATTTGGTTGCCAAAGCGAGTTCCATTATCTATTTAGTGTCACAGAAGTAGCATTCATAAGGCTGCAAAGCATTACTCAATAAAGAAAGAGAAAAAGCAAACATTGGAGAGTATTTTAATGGATTTTTTAAAAACTTTCAGCAGAAATTTTTAGTCATCAAAGAGTTAACAATGTCCATGAATCACATGATGACTCTTCAAAATTATTTTTCACATAACACCAAGACAAATAAATTACTTTTATTTGGAAGATGTGAGCCCATGCTTCAATATTGATTAGAAAGCCCAGGTGGTCTCTCCCCTGTCTGTGGTTGTGAAGGATATCTTGGTAGTAAATGGGTAGCAATGCCGTCCATTATTACTGTGTCACTTCAGTGTTTAATTTATCTTTGAAAGGAAAGTCACTTCCTCCAGCCCCATGAATCGGTGACATGTACACCTGAAAGCAGAACATCCTCCCATTTGGAAATGCCTCAATTGCAGTCACGATCTTTTTTATTTTATTCATGCATGGTATGTGGGCATCGTTGGCAAGGCCAGCATTTACCTCCTATCCCTAATTGTCTTTCAGAAGATAGTGGGTAAGCTGCTTTCTTGAACTGCTGCAGTCTTTGTGGTGTGAGTACACCTATTGTATTGTTAGGAAGAGTTCCAGCAATATTGAAGGAATGGTGATACAGTTCCAAGTCAGGATGATGTATGACTTGGAGATGAACTTGCAAGCGGTGGTGTTCCCATACGTCTGCTAGGTGGTATAGGTTACAAATGTGGAATGTGGTGTCAAAGAAGCCTTGGTGAATTACTGCGGTGCATGTTATTGTTGGTAAACCATGACCTCTGCCATGACTGTGTGCTGGTGGTGGAGGTTGTGAATGTTTAAGGTGGTAGTTTGACTGCTTTGGCCTGGATTGTGTTATGCTCCTTGACTGTTTTTGCAGCTGCACTCATCCAGATAAGTGGAGATTATTCCATCACACACCTGACTTATGCCTTGTAGATGGTGGACAAACTTTGGAAAGTCAAGAGGTGACTGCTCGCTGCAAAATTCGTAGCCTCTAATCTGCTCTTGTAGCCACAGTGTTTATACGATTGAGCCAGTTCAGTTTCTGGTTGACGGAAATCCCTCGGGATGTCAATGATTCGGGATTCAATGATGGAATTATGTTGAATTCCGTGGAGATATGATTAGACTCTCTCTTGTTGGAGATGGCCATTGCCTGGCACTTGTGCAGGAAATGTTGCCCAGGTCCTGCTGCATGTGGGCACGGACTTCTTCATTATCTGAGGAGCTGCGAATGGGACAGAATACTGCATGATTATCAGCGAGCATCCCCACTTCTGACTATATGATGGAGGGAAGGTGATTGATGAAGCAGCTGAAGATGGTTGGGCCTCCGTCATAGCCCTGAGGAACCCCTGCAGTGATGTTCTGAGGCTGAGATGATTGACCTCCAAGAGCCACTAGGTATGACTCCAGCAAATGGAAAGTTTTCCCCTAATTCTCATTGACTTCAATTTTACTAAGGCTCCTTGATTCCAGACATGGCCAACTGCTATCTTGGTGTCAAGGGCAGCAACTCTCACCTCACCTACAATCAGGTCAATCATCCAGTTTTGGGTTTCCACCAGACTGAGACCTCAAACCTTGAGACAGCAAGGGACAGCCTATAGTGAACAGCAAATGGTGTTAATGCTTGGTGCTCAACACCAGTTACATCCAGGTACCTCACAGCATGCAAGCAGGCTGAGCACAGTTAGCTGAGCAGGTAGGCTGGTATTTCCACTGACTTACACAATCTTGCCATCTGCCAGCTTCCATAAATAGTTAATGGGTCCAACTGGTTTGGCCTCCTCTGAAGTTTGATGGCCAGCCTGGAGAGATGATAAAGCTTCTCTTGTCTTACTATGTCATGTTCAGATGTTGACCCACTGGAAAATTCCTGCAGTGACTGCCCCTTCCAGAGTTTTCTGAATGGAAAATGGTTTCCAGTGATGTTCCACAGGCCTCAGTGTTGGGGTCCTTGCTGTTTGTTGTATATATTAATGATTTAGACTTATATGTGGGAGGCATGATTGTGAAACTTGCAGATGACGCAAAATTTGTCCATGTAGTTGATAGTGAAGAGGATAGCTGTTGACTCCAGAATGATATCAATGGTTTGGTTGAGTGAGCAAAGTGGCAAATGGAATTCAATTCAGCAAAGTGCGAGATAATGCATTTGTGTTGGGCAAACAAAGCAAGGGAATACTCAATAAACGGGAAGCTATTGAGTGGGGTTGAGGAAGGAGACCTTGAAATGCATGTCCACATGTCCTTGAAGGTGGCAGGATAGGTGGACAAGGTGATCAAGAAAGCATATGAAATGCTTTCCTTTATTGGGCAAGGTATTGAATACAAAAGCAGGGTGTAATGATGAAACTGTATAAAACACTGGTTAGGCCACAGCTGGAATTTTGTGTACAGTTCTGGTCACGACATTACAGGAAGAACATAATTGTTCTGGGGAGAGTGCAGAGGAGATTTACAAGAATGTCACCAGGGCTGGAAATTGCAGCTATGAAGAGAGGTTGGAGAGGCTAGGGTTATTTCCTTAGAACAGAGGAGACTAAGGGATGACCTAATTGAGGTGTACAAGATTATGAGGGACCTAGATAGGGTAGACAGGAAAGACTTGTTTCCCCTAGATGAGGCATAAATTGCCAAGGGGAATAGATTTAAGGTGATTGGTAGAAGGATTAGAGGGGACATGAGGAAAACCTTTTTCACCCAGAGGGTGGTGAGCGTCTCGAATTCACTGCCTAAGTTGGTGGTTGAGGCTGAAACGCTCCATTTATTTAAATGGTAGCTGGATCTGCATTTTAAGTGCTGTAACCTGCAAGGCTATGGACCAGGTGCTGGAAAGTGGGATTAAAATGAGCAGCTGGTTTCTTTTTTCTCTTTTTTGGCCGGCACAGAAACGATGGGCTGAATGGCCTCTTTCTGCACTATAACTTTTCTATGGTTCTATGGTTCAAGTAATTGTTTTTTTAAAACAATATCTGAATGAACCTAATCTCCAAGCTTTTTGACTTTACAATGCAAAATATTGGTACCATCTAGTTCACCTTTTGATTGTGGATTTATGAAATGAAAAGCTTTTTTCTGTTTCAACTGCTGAAAAATAGTTTGTAATTTCAAAACCAAACTGAAAGTATTGCAAAGTCAATTGCAAATGTTCTGGTATTTTATATACAACATGTTACTTTCTAGAGTCCCCATATATTCCAGGCTTCTCTTCCTCATCAACATCCGCAGGCAGACAGTCAACTATATGCTGATGGAATCTAGCTCCTCTATCTCTCTATGTTACTTTCTTCTCTTCGAAATAAACTAACTAATTATATGAGAAGGATTGGTAAAACAATAATGTGGGCTGTTTATTTGAAGATAGGACTAGACAAAAATAACATTAACTATGAGGTATATAGGTCTTCCTTCAACCATTGTCGGCTGTGCACTCTGGGACAAACATCACATCCTGTTGAGGGTGTAGTAATTGACGGAAATTTAAGATACACTCCCTTAAAGGTACTTATATATCATATCATGACATCCCCCATTTTTTACTAACCAAAGGTTAGAGAATAAAACTATTTACGTGATAGCAAAAGAAGATAATATTGTGTCTGAATGAACCATTATACAAAGCAATAAATTTACAGGTCTTTGAAATGTATTGGTAGTTTTCTTATCCATCCAGACTTAGTTCCGGTGACCCTTGCTGGAAGTTGTTGCATGTTTTCAGAATGCTAGTTAGAGCTGGTGTGTTTGTGTTGCATCTTGGACCGTGTTCTGTTCATAATAGGATTACTCAGTGTTTCGGGGTGTGAGATTTGATTTCGTATCTGTTTTGTTGCACTATCATGCCATTTGGTGTTCATACTTGATACGATCTTGGTTCTTGGCCAAGGTATTTCTGTTGGATTCTATGTGCCATCAGTTGGGTGCTATACTCGAACTTTCTGTCTGATATTCAGGTGGAGTAATTCGGTAGCTGCATGCCAGTCATGGGAATATTTCATCGTCCCCTGTTTTGCGAGTAATGCATCACCTACTCCTGGAAATAATCGACGAGTGACAACTGCGGATGGTTGTCCGCACTTGTCTGCCAAATGGTAATTCCGCATTGGTTCTGCAGTATGAGGTAGTTTGCAAGTTCAGAATGGGTGTTCACATTTGGTTCAAACTGTGCCATGTAGCCTGTCAGCTGATGGCCCACATTGCAGTGATCCTCTCCCGGTTAAGCACGGGGTTTAAAATGGTGTTCCTTGAGGTCTATGGTCTTCGTCATTGTCTTGACGACACCGTGATTAATGACCAAAATTAGATCACTGCATGTTGGTAGGCCTGTGTTCACTGGACCCATGGTGTCCGCAACATAAAATCTCTTGGGTGACCAGACAAAGTTGTTGTAGTGACACTTGAGTTTATTGGATTCCAGGGATGGAATCTCTGAGCCATTGTATGAGTTGAATTTGGCATTGGGTGGTTAAATCATCACTTGTCACATCTGTGGGTACATACATTTCAGTGTGCAAAGTGGAAGGATGTTTGCACCTGCACAGGTATCCAGTTTTGCATATAGGTTATGCTAGCCCTGCCTCTGTGAGCATATAATCTGGACAGTGGTAGCACTGCGCCAATACATTTTTTGATGGTCACTGTGCTGAATGTCGGCTCACATCATGTATTGATGTGCTGATCATCCTCATCATCGAACCATGTCACTTGGCTCTACATTTCGTGGATTTTGCCTCGACGCTGTGTGGTATGCAATTTTGGTTGGTTGGATGCCGTACCTGTTTGGCTTTTGGTTCTGGCTTCTGATGATGTTGAACTACTTGTTCCAGCCTTTGCTCTCTACATTGGTACTTCTGGTGTCCTCTGTTGTCACATGCCTTGCATACGGTGTTGAAAGCTGGGCATTTTCTGTGTGTATGAGACCACACCACCCGCATTGCTTACCAGCCTTGCCTGTGTTAGCTATTGTGTCAATGATTAATGAATTATGCATACCCAGTAGTATGGCTTCATACTTGCATCCACTTTGTAGTAGTGCTTCCACGGTGATGCTTCCAAGAGGTTTTTTTGGAGTGGTTGCCATCACAAACTCGATTATTCTGTCAGCTAGCTCTACTGCCATGAAGCAGGGACAATCATGCAGGCTTCAGATGTAAATTTAAACCATGAAAATAGCTTGTTTTTGTTACAGGCTTCTCCTAGCTTAGGAGCTGTTACTGGGTGAACTTCTTCTTCCCAGCCCATTTTTCAGTATTTAACTTCCCCTGGCCTCCTGAAAGGACAGTAAGTAGCAGCAATGGAGTCTCACCTGTCTGTGAGTTCTGCTTAAAATAAGACTTTCCAGAGTCAGCTACTTAATTCCTGTTCCTGATCAACCTTTTGAGCAGATAGACTTATATTGATTAAGTTCTCCTAAATTTAAACCATTTTACTGGGACCCGATGCCTACTTGCTGGAGTAAGGTGCAATCCTAGAATTAAGGTACAGTGTGTAGGATTCTTACGGAGCTGCAGAATCACTTACACACAGTGAGTCTGGATTAATGTTTCACTTTCACACCAATCCTTTTCTTCTGCTGTGTGTGAAGGATTGAGGCTTATTTAATTCTCAGTCAAATCTTCAACACCATGCTGCTGATATGTCTTTCTCTTCGATGTAACTGTACTAATCATATGACAAAGATTAGCAAAACAATAATGTGGGTTCCTTATTTGAGGATAAGACTATATACAAATAATGTTAACCAAGAGGCTAAGTATATATGTCTTACTTCTACAATCTGCTGCTTTAGAGTGTATACAAGGCATAGGACCATTACATCACATCCTGTTGATGGTAGCGATTGACTACAATTTAAGATACACCCTCTTAAACATACTTACACATCATATCATACACCCTCTCAACCTTGCAACCACCAGTGTGCAGTGTTAAGATCCCCGTAAAGACCAATAACTTTCAAAAAGAAATTCAAACTTCAAGTTAACAGCTGAAGGAATAACAGATCAAGATATCACAATTTAAAATGTTTACTGTAGCAAATGACTAGAAACGCTATTAACTAAACATTATCTTTGTAGGCACCTTGTGCTTTAAACCGTAGAATGGAATATCCCTTCTTATTCTTTGCCCAACTGAAAAATCACACTTCACAGGTATATTTTACACTGTCTTTTATGAAGAAATTCAATTTTTCCAGAATCAATCCAATGCAATTCTTAGCTCCCAAGGGTTTATTCCTGTTCTCTTCTATTATTAGCCTGGTAATTTGCAATGTTAGAACTGTCTCTCACAGTGAGATTTTCTTTCCCTTGAGACTCAACCTCTAGCCCAAGCTGGGTGACTCTTCCTGCCTCGTTTTAACTCCATACGAATTTGGTCTTTTCAATCCAAGTGTGAGATTCCACCCACATTTCTGCGTGGCAGACTTGTTTTACCTCTGGCTGTGGCCTCTCTCCCAAATCCAGGAAGATGCCAAACACTGTCTGTGATATTCAGTGATTTTCTAGGAAAGCCTGTAATCTGATCTTTGCAATGGCTCCCTTTGCCTTCTTCCCCATGGCAACATGAATCACATGGAGTTTGTGTCTAGATAGAAATGCTAATTAGCTATCCTTGAGAGCCCATTTCTCTTTCATCTTTGAATTAAATGGATAGTTTAAAGCACAACTGTTTACAATCCAACATTCTCAACATTTTCTTGGACTTTGAAAATTCACATTTTCCACTGTTAACACGCAGGCTCCTGCCATTGTCTGCAGGCATAAATTTCTTGCAACTTCTTCCCAGTAAAATATTAATCAGGCAGACTTCAGAACAGGTCAGATGAATCCTTTTATTTTACCTTAAATTTAAAGACACAGTCCCAAAAACATAATAATCTTATGAACCTCATGATTATTAGCCTTGCACTTTAAATCCTAAAATGAGTCAAAATTTCTTTCAGCTGAGCATTCAGAAGACTTCATTCATAGTGTATGGTCCTTAACCATCAACTCTGCTCCCTTGCAATGACACCATTTCCCTACCTAGCCACAAAAAAAGCTGAACCATACCATGAAATAGCCTGGCACTTTAGTTGAGCGAGAACTGAGTTTCAAATGTCACAACCTGTCTATTACTAAGACTGCGATTTCTACCACTACATTATAGTACCTACTTCAACCCTAAAGGAACTGAAGCCTTTATCCACATTTTCTGTCACTTCCAAACTCAACTCTATAACATGTTCTTTTCAGGCCTTCCATCCTGCGCCCTCAATAAACTCTAAATTTATCCAAAACACAGCTGGGGGGAATTTTAAGTCAGTCAAAATCCACCTACTTGCAGTGAATTAAAATTGGGCTGCACATCTCACTCTCCCACCACCCCATCCTCACTGACCTGCATTGCTTCCCTGTCCACAATGCACTAAATCTAAAATCATTGAACTTGTCTTCAAATCCATTTGTGATCATACCCACCTGAGCTCTCCAATCTTATATCCCTTTCCAAAACTCTCAGTCCTCTAAATGACTTTCTGTGTATCCTCCTCTTCCTCCCTCCAACTAGTTGTGAACATTCAGCAGCATCGACCATACTCCCTGGAACTCAAATCCCTTTGCCTAGCCATCATAAAACTTACCTTTTTGACAAAGTTTACAGTCCCCTTAACTTTCTCAGCATGACTCAGCATCTGACCCTGAATATATTTTAACAATTCTCTGTAAGTACCTGAAGAATGTTTTGTTTTTTGGGATGCCATAAGGCAAAGTTCTTGTATAGACTTAGAAGGTGGGTTTCCCCTTGTCGTGTAATTCATTAGTTTGCCCTTGTCCTTCTAGGTGGTAGAGGTCATGGGTTTGAGATTAAAGCAGTGAGGAGGGATGGTATCTTGAAAGGATCATCAAATGAGGCCATATGGGTAGAAGTAAAAAACACAAAAGGGGCAAAAACGCTGTTGGGTGTGTACTATAGGCCCCCAAACAGCCAGGGAGAGATAGAGGATCAAATACGTAGTCAAATTTTAGAGAAGTGTAAGAATAATAAGGCAGTACCAGTAGGGGGTTTTAACTACCCAAGTGTTAACTGGGGTAGTTTTAGTCTGCAAGATAGGGAGGGAGCAAAATTCTTAAATTGCACCCAGGAGAACTTTTTTAGTCAGTACGTAGAAAGTTCAAAAAGGGAGGGGGCAGTTTTGGACCTAATATTCGGAAAGAGCCTAGGCAGATGGAAGGCATATCAGTAGGGGACCATTTTGGAGCTTGTGACCATAACTCAGTTAGATTTAGGATAGATTTGGAAAAGGATGAGATTGGGCCAGGAATAAAAGTTCTAAACTGGGGAAAAGCTAATTTTACTAAGATGAGATACTATTTGGCCCAAGTGGACTGGGAGCAGCTACTTGCAGATAAAACTGTGTCAGAGCAGTGGGAGGCATTCAAGGAGGAAATAGCGAAAGTACAGGGCAAATATATTCCTGTAAAGATAAAGGTTAGGATTAAGAAAAAAAGAGAAGCTTATGGCAGATACCGAGGGCTCAATACCACCAAGTTCCTAGAGGAGTATAAAAAGTGCGTGGGGGACCTTAAAAAGGAAATTAGGAAAGCTAAGGGAGTGCATCAGAAAGCATTGATGGGTAGAATGAAGGAAAACCCAAAGGGTTTTTTTTTTAATTTATAAAAAGCAAGAGAATAACTAGGGAAAGAGTAGAGCCAATTAGGGACCCGGAAGACATGGGTACAGTCCTCAATGAATATTTTACATCAGTCTTCACGATGGAAAAGGACGACGCAGGTATAGACATCAGGGTGGAGGACTGTGAAATATTAGAGGAAATTAACATAGAGAGAAAGAGGAGGCACTAGCAGTTTGGTGGCCTTGAAAGTGGATAAATCCGCAGGCCCGGATGAGATGTATCCCAGGCTGTTGAGGGAGTCAAGGGAAGAGACATCAGGGGCCCTGGCAGTAATTTTCAAATCCTCTCTGGCCACTGATGAGGTGCCAGAGGACTGGAGGACTGCTACCATTGTCCCATTATTAAAAAAGGGAGGAAGGGATAGTCCAGGAAATTACAGGCCAGTCAGTCTAACCTCAGTGGCAGGGAAGTTACTAGAAAGAATTATGAGGGACAGAGTATATCTGCACTTGGTGAGACACAGATTAATCAGGGATAGTCGGCATGGATTTGCTAAGGGAATGTCGTGTTCGACAAATCTGATAAGATTTTTTGAGACAATAACCAGGAGTGTTGATGAGGGTAATGCATTTGATATGATCTACATGGAACTTAACAAAGGTTTTGATAAGGTCCCTCATGGCAGACAGGTCATGAAAGTAAGAGCCCACGGGATCCAAGGCAAAGTGACATGTTGAATCCAAAATAGGCTGAGATGCAGGAAGGTGATGGTAGAGGGATGTTTCTGTGACTGGAATCTGCTTCCAGTGGGGTTCCACAGGGCTCGGTGCTGGGGTCCTTGCTGTTTGTAGTGTACATAAATGATTTAGACTTAAATATAGAGAGTATGATCAAGAAGTTTGCGGATGACACAAAAATTGGTAGGGTGGTAAATGGTTAGGGGGATAACCGTAAACTGCAGGAGGATATCAATGGACTGGTCAGGTGGGCAGAGCAGTGGCAAATAGAATTCAACCTGGAAAAGTGTGAGGTAATGCACTTGGGGAGGGTTAACAAGGCAAAGGATTACACAATGAATGTAGGACCCTGGAAAGTACTGAAGATCAAAGGGACCTTGGTGTACATATCCACAGACCCCTGAAGGTAGCAGGACAGGTAGATAAGGTAGTTAAGAAGGCATATGGGATGCTTGCCTTTATTAGCGGAGGCATAGAATACAAGAGCAGGGAGGTTATGCTGGAAATGTATAAAATGCTGGTTAGGCCACAACTGGAGTACTGCATGCAGTTTTGGTCACCACATTATAGGAAGGATGTGATTGCACTGGAGAGGGTGCAGAGAAGATTCACCAGGATGCTGCCTGGGTTGGAGGGTCTGAGCTATGAAGAAAGGTTGGGTAGGCTGGGGATGTTTTCCTTGGAGCAGCGAATGTTGAGAGGGGACCTGATGGAGGTGTATAAGATTATGAGGGGGCATAGAAAGGGTGGATAGGAACACACTTTTTCCATTAGTAGAGGGGTCAATAACCAGGGGATATGGATTGAAGGTAAGAGGTAGAAGGCTAAGAGGGGAGTTGAGGATAATGTTTTTCACCCAGAGGTTGGTGGGAGCCTGGAACTCACTGTCTGAAAGGGTGGTTGAGTCAGAAACTCTTGTTACATTTAAGAAGTATTTAGATATTCACTTATGTTGCCATAGCCTCCGGGGCTATGCACCAAGCGCTGGAAAATGGGATTAGTGTAGTAAGATCTTTGTTGACTGACACAGACACTATGGGTCGAATGGCCTCCTTCTGTGCTGTAAAAGTCTATGAGTCTATGACAGATTGTGGATCTCTCAGTTCTTTTTGAAGCTAGTCCAGAGGGTACGGGCATGGAAGGCACTGCAGCAGACAACATCCACAAGGAGATCTTCTAGGCCTAGGTTGGTGCTTTCCTGAAGAAGGTTATGACAAAGAAGCCATTGTACCACCGAGCGATCGTTTGGAAGATGTGGTCTTGGATCTTGATACGCTATTTGAATTTACTGCCAAAGCATATCGTGTAGAATTTTAACTTAGGTGGGTGGGTGCAGTCAGCGGGCCTGGGGGAGGCCAGGAAACGGGCTGCCACCTGTGATTGGCTCCCGACAGCCATTTCACACTGGTGGGCCAATTAAGGCCCACCCAGCATGAAATGCGGCTCTTCATTGGTCAAGGAACCCGTCGGCCTGGAAGACTGCCAGTGAAGAAGACATCTTCGGTATTGTCAACAGGAAATTATGGCTTCCAGTGCAGCTGCAGACGCCAGGTGGGGGGGCAGGTTGGGTGGGCACTCGACACTCTGGTTTTCTGATGAGTGCCTTGTGGTCATCCTGGAGGAGGTGGCTGCCAGGAAGGACACCCTTGCCCCCAGGGATGGAAGGAGGAGGCCACTGCACCTGACAAAAAGGGCTTGGGAGGACTTGCCAGTGCTGGTCAGCAGCCATGATGTTGTATGGCACACCTGAGCCCAGTGCCACAAGAGGTTTAACAACGTTCTGCGCTCGGGAAGGGTGGAGCACAGGGGTATTAGAGTCTGCGTGCCAACTGTCAATGAAGCCGGAGCTACCAAGGGGGTGAGCTTGGACTGAGTGCCAAGATGTGGCCTGAAAGTTGCTCCTCAGTTGGGGTTGGCCAGGCTGCAATGGCGCTGCAGGTAGAGAGTGGACTAATCAATGCTCCTTTGTCCTTTCAGGAGAAGACTGCCCATAACAACACTGAAAGGTCACGGACCGGCGGAGGCCCCAAAGCTTCCTAATCCTCATGAGGTACGAGCAGGACACTTTGGAGCTGGTGATCCGGCACACATCTCAATCAACCAGCCGCGGAGAGGCTGGAGTGTCAGATGTAGGTAAGAGTTCAGTGCACAAAGGTGAGAGTTTTGAATGGTGCAAACATTCTTATGTAGTCTCATCATTGATGAGACCCTCAAACCTGGATTCCCCACTGATCATTGAAAGACGATGGCACCATAATGCAGATCTCCATGGTCTCAGCAGGGTGCCTGGCATGCACAGTGTGATGACTTAAACTAATGGCATGTCCTTGTTCTCCCTTAGATTTGGCACCACGCACCCAATCACAGGACCCCGACGACCCAACCCTGATGCCAGAGGATCGCCAGGCTCCAGATGCAACTTCATCACACCCACTCTCTGAACCAGGCACCAGCGCAGATACCTTGGTGGGCATTGGATTGGCGGTTAGAATGTCAGTACACACAGTTGAGGGCACTTCATACTCACTTGAGGTGCAGGCAGAGGCCAAGAGTGCCCAGGGCGCCGGCAGTCGGAGGACTGCTAGAGACTAGGACAATGCCGAGTTGAAGGCAGATGATGAGCCTCTGGAGTTGTCCATTAGGCGGCAGATGCTGGATAAGTGAGATGTGTGGGTGGATCTGGTCAAGATCCATTAGGGTATGCGTGCCGTGGTCTCCGTTATGGAGAAGTCCACATGAAGCATGAGCACTGCGTTGACCCTCAAGGCTGAGCACACTGCCTCCTCCATTGAGAGAGAGCTGACTCCCATGGAGAGGCAGCTCCGGGGACAGAATCAGAAGTTCCTCGGGTTGCGCTCGGACCTGAAGCCCTCACACAAGCAATGACCTCAGGTGGTTAGTGTTAGTGTGGGAGATGGATGAGGCACCCAGTATCCCAGCTAGGTGCCCATACATTAATGGCGAACAGGGAGGTCGAGAGCAACCTCATGTTGGCGCACGAGCTGCCTGTCATCTTTGTGGGCTCCTATTATGGCGCTCTGGATGACAGCAGCAGCTCATCCGCCCCTCTGCCAGTGACCGTGGCATCTGAAAAGGCTGTGACAACTGGGGAGATGCCAGCATGGCACTGGCTGCTCCCTCCCAGGTAGAGCTAGCATGGGCACCACTGGCTAGAGGACGACCACCAAGGTCATCAAGGCCAACAGGACAGCAGGGTCAGCAAGCTGTCTCCAATGCTGGTGCCTGTGAGGGGGGAGCACCAAGAGGTAGCACTTGCAAACGTAAGCTTAAGGCATCATGAGCACATGGGGGACTGGTCACGGGTGATCTTCAGTTGTGCAATGTTTTGTTTATGTTTACTGGTCTGGGGTTGAAGACCAGAGAAGGTTCTGTTAATTTGTTTGGACTGTCAAAATGAGATAAATTTTCTTTTGTCGTAAATACCTGTGTATACTTCACCTTTTTTTATTTAATGTGGTGCAGGGTACGCCAGTATGTAATGCTGGACATGGGTGGCTCTAAACATTATTGCACAGGCACTGAGTGGACTTTGGGGTCAAAGGAAATTGTCATTTCAGACATCCAGGATGGAGGCAACAGCCCTGGCATGAGGTGGTAGCACTTATTTGGCAGCCTAGCTGAAGGAGCCTTGGATCAAGGCATCCCTGGTGTCCCTGCCACCCTGCAGGTTACCGAGGTCTGCCTCCATGCCTTCAGTGTTCTCCTCACCGTGCTCCTCTTCGGATTCACTACTGGGTTCATCATCTGTGATCTGTGGAGCTGTGTCAAGTTCCTCTTCCTTCGGTGGTCCCCCCTTGCCAGTGCCAGATTGTGGCGAGTGCAGCATGTAACTACAATCAGTGACACTCATTCTAGGGGATACTGTAGTGCACCCCCTGATTGGTCCAGGCATCGGAAGCAAATTTTCAGAAGACCTATGGTTCTCTCTTTCACCGCCCTTATGAAGGCATGGCTCCTGTTGTATCGCTGCTCTGCCTCTGTTCTTGGGTGACGAAGAGGCGTCATAAGCCATCTTTTCAAGGGATATCCCTTATCACCCAGCATCCATCCAGTCGGGCTGGAGCACTGAAGAGCCTCGGCACCTGGAAGTGTCTCAGGATGTACACGTCTTGGGAGCTGCCTGGAACCTTGCACAGACTTTTGAATCAGCATCCTGTGATCACACACTATCTGCACGTTCATGGAGTGGAAGCACTTCCTGTTGATGAAGACACTGGGCTCACCTGCTGGCCACATATCTGCAGTCTATTGCACCCTGGATGCGGGGGAACCCAGCAATCGCTGAAAACCCTCTGGCTCGCTCTGCCTGGTTGGCCTCGTCCATACGGAAATGAATGAAAGTCAATACCCCCCTGAACGGAGCTTCTGAAACCAGCTTGACACAACTATGGACAGCTGATTGAGACACTCCACACAGATCCCACATTGACCCCTGGACAGAGCTATATGCATAGAAGTTGGGAGCCACTGTGCCCTTCAGAGCCATTGGCATCGGGTGTCCATCCACACAGTTGGAAGAGATCTCAGGGCCAATCATCTGACAAATGTAGGTCATGGTCTCCCTTGAGAGGTGGACCCTCCTTCGGCATTGCACCTCTGACATATCGAGGTAGCTGCATCACCGCCTGTAAACCCTGGCAGCAGGATGGTGGCATCTTCTGCAGCCCCTAATGCCTTGGACTTCCCTGCGCCCCTTGTGCCTGTGCTTCTCCTCCCAAAGGTCACGCCCCTGCAAGCTGCATTGGGACACTTGGCCTCCTCTCCCTTCTGTCCCTCTCTTCCTAATCAGAGGAGATGCCTCCAGCAGAGGCTACAATACCTATTACCAGAGTAACAGAACGTTGTCTGATGCCTGGAAGGGTCTAGACAGTCTGAATCCTCTAGGGTCCTTGGAGACACCAATAAGTCCTGAAATTAAGCCTGGAAATGCTAAGAATGAAGCGCTGAACAGAGATGAAGCCAGCAAGTACCAATAAGTCACCAGCAGCAAACTACCTACCAAACCCTTCACTACTCACACTGGCAATGCTGCTGAGCCTTTTTATCCCACCCGCAGATGAAGTTTTGCAAATTGTTGGCTGGCCACTTGCCAGTTTTGCCCGTGCAACGAGCGCGAAATAGTACAGGCAATGTAAAATCAATGTCAATTGCCTTTTTAGTGGCTTTAACTGGCCTCTCACTTAATGGCAGGAGCCGCTTCGACCCCCGCTCACTCCTGCCAACCAAAATATCGCACGAGTACGCAATGGCATCGGGATGCTCACCCAACATCATCACGCATTATTTTCCGCTTGAGCAGGTCGGGCACGGGCCCACCCATGGAGTCTCTGGTTTTTTTTTGCAGAGTCAGCTGTGTTTGCTGTGGAAGAGCAGAATCCATATCTTTGCTTCACTGAACCTGCCAATGGGATGCATTGTATATCGCTGTTTGACCATGAAGAGTTTTCTCGAGAGATCAAAATGCTTGACTCCATAGAGGATCACACTGCCAGAGTGTTGGTAGAGCCTGTTAGTTTGGGTGAAAGTAAGTTGACGCCCACTCTTCAATTTCATCAGAAAATCTTCTTTCCACTAGCGTTGCCCTTCAGCGCAGAAGCAGAGGCAAAATCTTCAGAGCTCCCAAGGCTGGAGAGGCCTGTACAAGAATTTTTCTTGATGCCATTCTGGAGATTAATTCCATTGCTGAGAATGGTGCTTTTTTATCTTCTTATGATGACACAGCCATCCCACTGCAGACAGTGGAGCAGCCTCATATCTGGGGAATTTGTGGCAGTGTTGCCACTGCAGAAGGTGGAAGTTGTTGCTGGGAATTCATTCCCTGCAACGTCTACAGGAATTTTGTCATTCTTCTCATTGTTCAGATCCATTTGAATCTCAGCAATTGAATACCATTTTTGTCCTCAATACAGCTGTGCAATTTTTCATTGGAGTTGGAGATCCTTCATCTCCTCAGGCCTTTCTCCAATGTGTTAAGAGGAAGCAGAAGCTTCCTGAGTGAATGCTAGTCTATCCTCTTCCTGTTCAAGAGAGTGCAGGTGTCAATGTCCTTCAGTCTTTTCTCTTGGGTCAGTCTTTATTTGAAAAGGTTCCACGGTCCTTGCAGGTCAGCTGTTGTGAAGATCACACCCCAGTTCCCAGCAGAAACAGAATTACCTGGAAAAACTCAGCAGGTCTAGCAGCATCGGCGGAGAAGAAAAGAGTTGTCATTTTGAGTCCTCATGACCCTTCAACAGAACTGAGTAATATTAGGAGAGGGGTGAAATATAAGCTGGTTGAAGATGGGGGGGTGGGGGGAGAGAAGTTGGTTGGGGGGTGGGTGGTTGTAGGGACAAGCAAGCAGTGATAGGAGCAGATAATCAAAAGATGTCACAGACACAGGAACAAAGAGGTGTTTCCTTTGTCTGTGACATCTTTTGATTATCTGCTCCTATCACTGCTTGCTTGTCCCTACAACCACCCCCCCTCCAACTTCTCTCCCCCCACCCCCCCCCACCTTAAACCAGCTTATATTTCACCCCTCTCCTAATATTACTCAGTTCTGTTGAAGGGTCATGAGGACTCAAAACGTCAACTCTTTTCTTCTCCGCCGATGCTGCCAGACCTGCTGAGTTTTTCCAGGTAATTCTGTTTTTGTTTTGGATTTCCAGTATCCGCAGTTTTTTGTTTTTATCCCAGTTCCCACCAGTCCTGGAAAACTGCTGTCCCACTTCACCCATGTTGTCGTTTTCCAGGGAAAAGATGAGTGCAAACACATATCCACGGCATCCTCCCAGAGAGCTGACAACACTGTGGAAGAGTGAACCTTTTATAACAGTGACTTGGCGGGGGTGGGGTGAGGAGTAATGAGTAGGAATAAGGGTTGGATAAAATCTGTAACTGTAAAAGGGAATTAAAGAAGTTCAAAAAAGTGATGTAAATAGTTTGAGAAATAGTTTAACATTGTGATTAAAGAATTTGACATGATACTTGGGAGGAGGTGCAGTATAATGGTTTAATAGTTATGGTAATAAGTTAGTGATGTGTATCATGATGTAACAGTGACATCAGCAATCAAGTGTTGGAGACTCAGTAGGTCAGATGGAACAGTCTGTACTGGAGAAAAATGTACCTACCTTGTAGTCCCCAGTTAGTAGAAAAGAGGAAAATGTGCTCAGACAGATAAAATTCAACCTCTACATAAAATATACAATTTTTCAAAAACATTTATTTGGAATATTGAAAACTGAGAAGAAAAGCTTAAGGAAAACAATTATGCAAAAGTAGCAAATCCTTAACTAGTCAGAAGCCAAATAGTTAAACTACTGTTAGAATTGGGGCAGTACCATTTATACAGGCAGCAGACTTCAGAGAAGCAAACTTGCATGTGCAGTCTATGTAATGGTTTATACAGCTGCATCATCGTGGAGCTGGATGTTATTGCATATAACATCAGGCACAAAGCATCAAGGGTTATGTAAACGAGTTCCACTGTGGAAAACTTTTGTTTTAAATTAATTTAAAATCGAACTCTGGAAACATTCATTTTATATTTGGACTTAGGCCAATTTGTGCTACTTTGCACAGCTTATATGAAGTGTTTTGATTCAACTCAGCTGTTAATTTGGTTTCAATTCAAATTAGGAATTTTCTGTACATATGGAATTTCTGTTTGAATGTTGTAGTCATTATGTATTCGTTAGTGTACCTCAGATTCATATAATATTGAATTACGATCTGATTAGCTCAATACAAGGATTTGAATTAGCCCACAAAACAGTATCTCCGCTCATTACAAGTTCTGCTTAACATGTATTAAGTTTTCACACATTATTATTGGATCTTGTTAGAAAAAATCCTGAAGTATCCAAATGGAAATCAGGTTGTCCCGTTAATCAGATTGTCTCCGTTAAGCAAAAGACATTTTGCACTTTAACAATCTACTGGTCCCTGAAAAATTTTCCTCTATCAAAGAATGCCCTCATTAGCCACATTCCCATTAACTGGCGTCAAGTGTATACAATGAATCATTTGATAGTTTAACTTTGTGTGCATGTGTTTTCAATAATTACAGTTACTTTTTGGATGTATTATGAAACTAGATGGATACCTAGAGCATTGCTGCCAACATCCACATTTTCATTCCAGAAATATCTTGAATAAGGAACACTAAACTTAACAGAGAATTCTGAGAATAAGATACTGGGAGTGAAGCATGGGCAAAGGTGATACATTCACTGGATAATGTTTCTTTCTTAACAAAAACAGAATTACCTGGAAAAACTCAGCAGGTCTGGCAGCATCGGTGGAGAAGAAATTGATTTCTTCTCCACCGATGCTGCCAGACCTGCTGAGTTTTTCCAGGTAATTCTGTTCTTGTTTTGGATTTCCAGCATCCGCAGTAGCTTTTAGCTTTTTGTTTTTATCTCAATGTTTCTTTCTTACTTGGTTGGAGCTGCATTCCAATCTTAGTGCCATTTCATTTATTTTGTTTTCAGTGCGTCAGCTTTTGTACAGTGATGCATGTAGGATAATGGACAATCAAAATATGACATGGACCAAATTCCAGGAGACAGAGTATGCCAGGTGAATCAAGGCTGGGATTTTCCCTGTCCGCTGGTGTCGGCAGTGGTTGGTGGCGTGAGCGGACAATATGGCGCAACCGGTTTCACGATTACATGAAACCAGTTTTCCGATAGTCCGCTCAGCTCGCTGATGGCAGGCCGCATTCCCCACCAACAGACGTCAGGAATCTCATTGTAATACATCAGCATATCATTATAAGGCCAGCCCTCCGGACTCATTCCCCTCCGCTGGATCGTCAGCCCACGTCGATGGGAAAACACGCCAACGTGTTTCACAACAGCACATAAGCAACTTGCACCTGGTGAGCTGCACTTCACTTGGGACTTCAAGGTTTGTTTGCCTTGCTTCGATCAGTACTCACAGCCATCAGCGCCAGGCTTCACTGACAGCACCACACCACTTTTAGGGGGGCTCACGGGTAGGTCTCCACCTACCAGATCAGCCATATGTGGGTGGCTTTTCACTGGCTGCAGGGCAAGGGCTTGCTTAGGGAAGTTGGAGAAGTGGCCACAAGCAAGGGAAGAGACCTCAGGATACTGAGGAAGGTGGGTATCCCAGGGTGTATGTGGGGGCATGTGTTGATCTGTGCAAGTAGCCTCAAGATGGTGAGGGCTGAGGAGGCAGTCTCCAGAGGAGATGAGGCCATGTGGACATGTGAGGATATGTGTGTGAGAATGGGTGGTGATGTCCCTTGAGCTGGCAGTGAGTGAGGTGCCAGTGAATGTGTGATGGGCTTGAATGTGTGAGTTTAGAGTGATGAGATGGTTGCCACACCCTGGCTGCATGGATGAGGTCATTCATCCTCTATCTGCATTGGATGACCGACCTCTTCTGTGCAGCGTTGGCACTGATCACCACTGCTATTGTCTACCAAGCTAGAGTGGGAATGTTGTTGCCCTTCCTGCAGCCAGAGCCAGGGTAGAGGACATGACAGCGGGCATCCACAGTGTCCAAAAGGTGATTGAGGGCTGCAGTCTTCTTGCCTTTCAGGGCCATGTCTTCTTTGCTGCAGCCCTGTGCTGGAAGCACTGAGCATGGCTGGACTTTACATATGTCTTCTGGTGTGATGAAGTGGCGAGGTGATGGTGTGGCAGGTGAATGAGATCCTGACTGCCAAGGAAACTGCGTGTTTCCCAGGAATGCATAAATAATGCGGCGGGTTTGGGATGATACGGCGTGAAAACCCGCCATCACGGACAGCTGGTAAAACGTCGTTTTACCCGCCTGCTACCGCACTTGGTGCAAATCTGGGTCGATTCCGCCCCAAGAGTTATATCACTATTGCTTTCGAAAGGGAAAGATCATGTAGTGTTGAATGGAATTCCAGTTAGACAACTGTTATGTGAATCAGTCACGAAAATATTTCCCTATTTCTAGGGGTGACGCATGTTGAAGCAGGGTCTGTAACTACTTTCTTTTTGTCACAGAGCTACATTAAATGCTTTGCTCCTATGAATATTTATATTATAAATAATGGTTATCTCCTCTGGTGTTACTCATTGGTAAGGGGAATGTATTGGAATGTGATTTCTGTTGTTTACTACCTCACTGAAGCCTAAATGTCATTGCTGTTTCTTCACCTTTGAAATACAGACACTTTACTGAAGAAATATGTTACATGACTAGCTCAAGGATAAAATATAGCATTTCATTTACATCGAAAGATTAAGGTCTCATAGATATAAAGGGCACAAAAATCTGTGGACCCAACAGAGCACTCCAAGATTACATCAGTGAAGAGTGCAACAGACAGAGTGGAAAACTGTCTGGGACCTCAAAACATCAGGCTCAGAGCATCAAAGGTTATGTAAATAGCTTCCACATGTTAGAATTAGATCATTTATACAAGCAACAAGGTTAGGTTCAGAAAAGCAAACTTGGATGCAGCCTTGATTTATATAGACCCGGGTCTGACCTGGATGTCATACTAAATCACAGCTCAGTTATTGATATTAGCCCCCTTTTTAAATGAGGATCAATAAACATGTAAAAAAAATTGTTCATAGATGGCATCATTTAGGAATGAGTGGTGTGCCAGGGTCATTTACCCCTACCCAAATCTGGCAGGTCCTCATGATGTGTCAATAGCGGTGTAGGCACCTGTTGTTTGGATGCAAATATGGCATTCCCCACCCCCCGCAACCCCACTTCACACCAATCTCAGTAAAAGGACTCTAGCACTTTCCTTGTTGTCATTGCACTGATTTCTAAGATCTCACAAAGCAGCCTGCTTTCGCTCCCTCCACCACCAATGCACGGTAGCAGCAGTGTATACCATCTACAAGATGCACTGCAGGAATTCACCAAGGCTCCTTCAACAGCACCTTCCAAACCCATGACCACTACCATCTAGAAGGACAAGGGCAGAAGACAAATGGGAACACCACCACCTGGAAGTTCCCCTCCAAGTCACTCACCACCCTGACTTGGAAATATATCATCGTTCCTTCACTGTCACTGGGTCACAATCCTGGAACGCCCTTCCCAACAGCACTGGGGGTGTATCTATAGCACATGAACTTCAGCAGTTCAAGAAGGCAGCTCACCACCTCCTTCTAAAGAGCAACCAGGGATGGGCACTGAACGCTGGCCCAGCCAGCAGAGCCCACATTCCATGAATGAATAAAAAACAACACTGCTGCTAGCTTCCAGCCACCTTGGAATAAAGGCATCATCAGTGAGGCAATGTGGGTGGGGAGGGGGTGGCGGTTGGAGGTGGGAAGAGGGGTTCATTTTAACCTATCTCACCCAATGGGAAGGGACAGGATCAGACTGACCACCTGTTTTGTATCTCCCCACCACACAACCACTTTCTACACACCACGACCCTAGCACCCCCCACACACACTGCCCCCCCACCCCAAACCATCTCCAACCCAATTTTGCTTTCCACTGAAGTTAATCAAAAGTAAAATCGGGTGTGCTGAATTGTTGAATTCCATCCCATTAGTTTTCCACCAGATGAATTGTGTTAAACATGTACACATGATCTTCCACAATCTCAAGGATGCTCTTCCTGATGCTATTGCAATCTGACCTGACATTGATTGAAACTTAATGGACTGATGGAAATACCATGCAACTCATTGAATCCTCCCTGACTAGCTGTAATTTTCACCTCACCCAATCTGCCAGTGTGGTACTTATCACAAATTGTACCTTTCCCTCTCTCCCTATTCCTCTGGCACCTGTTACATTGTTTGACGTTGTTCCACCCCCCCCACCCCCCTATTTAAAATCAGCCCTACTACTGCAGCAGTTACACCCTGAATTTCTCATTGAGATATCGGGTGGAATCTTGTGTCCTCCCTCAGAGCGAATTTGGTGGTGGGGGGCATTTAATCAGGTGGGAGGGTGCTGAGCAGGGACCCTGCTACCTTCCCACCCCAACCCTGACAGGCTGGAGGAGAAGTGGGAAGGCGTCCATGGCAGGAAGGCCCATGGACGCCTTCCCACTCCTCCTCCAATTAAGGCCCTTAAGTGGGCAATTAATGCCCTTGTCGCCTCCACAAGATTCCGCCCATCCAGCCTAATTCCCACCCTCAGCCTCTGCAATTATGCCTTTGTTCCCAGTAAAATTTTTACTTTCTCTGATTCCTGTTGGTTCTTCTGGTATAGCCCCATCACCCCTCCTTAAAGTCCTGGGTATGCAAATTTGAGAGTATCTGGTACACAGGCAATTTAGCCATTCATCATGAGATAACTTGACCACATCAAGGACTATCAAGATATATTCTCCTTTGCCAAAACACTCACTACTTCAGTATTATCCTGGTCAGCACAAGGAAGCCCGCCAGCCTCTTTTCCTCACAACTAGCCATTTCCTTGAACTTATCTCTTCTACCTGCTCCATCCTTACCTCTAACAACAGGTGGGTATTTAATACTCACATTTCTACTTCTCTTTACCTATGAAGAAGAGTCATACGGACTTGAAATGTTAACTGTTTTTCTCTCTCTGCTGATGCCGCCAGACGTGCTGGGCGAAGTTTTACTGCAGTGGGATTTTACGTTCCCACCGAAGCCAATGAGGTTTAGAATCTCTCGCCGCATTTTACGGCCCCGTCCCCATCGAAACGGGGCCATAAAATCCTGCCCGCTGAGGTTTCCAACATTTTCTGTTTTTATTTCAGATTTCCAGCATCCATAGTATTTTGCTTTTATTTTATATTATATCATATTAGAGAAATTAAGGATAACATTAGATTAAAAGAAGAGGCTTGCAATGTTGCTAATAAATAGTAAATTTGAGAATTGGGAGGGTTTTTAAAAAACATCAGCAATGGTTGGCCAACAAATTGATATACAGGAATTACATAGAATATGAGAGTAAACTAACAAGAAATATTAAAACAGATTGCAAGAGTTTTTACAAGTATGCAAAAAAGGAAGACTCTAGCAAAAGTAAATGTGGATTCCTTGGGGGCTTAAACAGGCCAAATTATAATAAGGAATAAGGAAATGGCAGAGATGTTAAACAAATATTTTGGTCTGTCTTCATAGTAGAAGAGACAGAGAACTTACCAGAGAACTAAGGGTCTAATGAGAGTGAGGAACTTGAAGTAATTAAAATTAGTAAAGGTAAAGTAGCATTGGAATTAATGAGACTAAAATCTGACAAATCCATGAGACGTGATGACCTACATCCAAGGATTTTAAAAGAGCTGCTGCAGAGATAATAGATGTATTGATTTTGTTCTTCCAGAATTCTAGACAAGTTCTAGAACAATCCTGGTGGATTGTTTGGCAGCAAATGTAACCCCGCTGTTCAAAAAAGGAGGGAGAGAGAAAACAGGGAACTATAGGCCAGTTAACCTGTCATCAATGGTAGGGAAAATACTTGAATTAATTATTAAAGACATGGTAACAGGACACTTGGAAAATCACAATATGTTCAGGTACAGTCAACAAGGTTGAAAGGGAAATCATGGGAAAGTAGTTTGTGATGAGGATGCAAAGAGGCTGCAAAGAGATATAAACCAGGTAAGTGAGTTAGCAAGAAGGTGGCAGATTGAAAATAATGTGGGGAAATGTGGAATTATCCACTTTGGTAGGATAAATGGAAAAGAAGAATATTTTTTAAAAGGTGAGAGATTAGTAAATTTCAGATTCAGAGGGGTTTAGGTATCATTGTATACAAATCACAGTAAACTAATATGAATAGCTGGAGGTATACAGGGGTATACCTTGTTTTTTATCCTTTATTGCAAGGGGATTACAGTATAAGAATAAGGAAGTATTGCTGCAAATATATAGAGCTTTGGTGAGACTACTCCTAGGGGAGAATTTTCCGCCCGTTTGGGGGGCGCTGTGCGGGGGCGAGCGGAGGTGGGCGGGAGCAGGCACGAATACATTCGGTGCCCCCGATCGGGTCCGCGCTGCCATTTTACATGGGCGGGCCTTAATTGGCGTGATGTGCACCCGGAAACGCTGAGCGCCCCCTGTGCGGGTGGGGGTGAGGGAGTTCCCTGAGTCGGAGCCTGTGCTCTTTCACGCACGCATGCACGCAAAAGAGCGCAGAAATCTCCCTGAGGCACCTCTGTGCCTCAGGGAGATTAGTTTAAGTTTTAAAAAGCTAAATAAAGAAAAGAAAACATTTTAAGACATGTTCCCTCGTGTGACAGTGTCACATGAGCTGGGACATGTCAATTATTTCCTTTAAAAAAAATTTTAAGAATAATTTTATTCAAATTATAAACACTTCATGAAACCTCATCCCGTCCGTGGATGAGGTTCCATGAAAAATGCAAAGGCCGCCTGGGCTCTTCGCCTGCCCGCCAACCTTAACCGAAAATTCTGGCCCTGGAGTACTGTGCACAGTTTTTGTTTCCTTATCTAAAGAAGGGTATGTTTGCCTTAGATGGGATACAGTGAAAGTTTATTCGATTGATTGATGAGTTAAGAGTGCAGTCCTATGAGGAGAGATTGGGCTAAAAATCCATTTGTCCCATTTTTTGGGCATATTGTGGATAGGATGGGTGTGGAGGTGGTCATGATTTGTGACCTGCCCACGTCGGTTCTGTAGGCGGTGGGCAGCACACAAACGTAATGTTCCAGCCTCATTTACCTAACTGTACCGTTGGGCCAAGCAGATTCTGCATGATTGCCTTCCTTTGTGCTGCTGCCTGTTGTCTCTGCACTTAACAGGGTAACGATGGCATTGTGCTGAGATTAGGTGGCGCAGTCAGTCTGCTCTTCTTAAAGGCAGGCTGCCCCTCTTAAAGGGAAGGTGCACTGAATAATATTGATGGCATTTGAAAGATGGAAAATGAAGCACCAGGGTAGAGAGAAGGTTCCAGGGGTCCGGAGTGACACTTCTGGCACTGGAAGCATTAGTGGTGGAGCTGGGCAGGGGGAGACACTCAGCAGTTCTGCAGGGGGCCAGGTGGCCCTCAAGGACCACCTTCAGAAGGGAGTGGGAGCTGGTGGTCAGGGGGGTCAACTGCAGCAATTTGGACCTGCAGCAGTGCCACAAGAAGTTTAATGGCGCAGGTGGTTAAGGTCAGTGAATGTATCTTCATATGACATCCCCTGTGCACCTCAACACTAGCCTTTCATGCTGCTCAATGCATCATACCCCATCACTCAGCTAGCACCAGTCCTGGCATGGCTCATACCTGACATAGGATGCTCCACTTCATCCTCACACACCTTACACTGATGCCTGCCTCACACCCACCTCTCACTGCCTCCACATACCTCCAGTTATTTAGCTATAGCAGGCACAAACTCAGTGTTACACAATCACTGCCATTCTGCCCTCTCTATTGCAGGACAAAGTGGCACAGCATTGAAGGGAGAAGAGCAGAACTGGTGGGGGGACAGGGACGCCTGCATCTCCTCAACTCTATGGAGGAAGCCGAACTGACTGGATTACCATTCAAGAAAGCTGGTGCAGATTGGATGGGTTGAATGGCCTCCTTCTGTGTTTTATTATTCTATGATTCTAAGAGAAAGAGGCCATTTGGCCCTTCATGTCTATACTGATTGTTTGGTAGAGCAAACCAATACTAGTCCCACTTACCTTGCTCTTCACCTCATGGCTCAGTGGGAAGAGCCTGTTTTCATCAAATAAGTCATGTTTACAGTAGATTTTAACATACACAAAGAACATAATTTACATAAAAGTTGTGATAAGTCAGAATATTGTTGGTTGTTGAATGAATGTTTCAACTATGATTGTGCTACTCAAAGCTATCACATCAGTCCTATAGTGGAAATATTCCTCACGTTTCACCTTCGCCATACCTTCACCCACACTGTCAGAAAAAGTAGAAGTGTTAGAAACAGTTTTACGTTAAAATGTGTTATGGTTTATCACATGTTGTCTTGCAGTTTTGAACATTCTGAAACATTGCCTGTCAGTAAGTTGCATTAATAATTAACACAAATACATAAAAGAGTCCTGACTTTGAAGCTCATCGTCTCTGATCTGAACAACTTTGAGGGATAGCTGAGTTAGTTGAATGTACAGATACCTTTCTCTCAACTCTAATGCTAAACAACTTTTAGTGGGTGAGCTTCTCTGCTTTAATTCAATGTACAAATGTCTCCAAAAAGCACTGAGTGAACAACATGCAAAATGGCTAAATCATTCATTGTATATAAGAAGAATAATAATAAGAAAAACACTCCACACATGTGATTTCAAGTTAGATTTTTTTGGTGAAGGATGTTAGTGTTAGGGGACTGAACACCACTCCGACTTTGGGCATGTCAGTGTCAAGCATTAACGGATTAGGTAAGCATTGCCAGATATGAAATACAGCTGCCTTCACTTTGATTCAGCAATGAGAGTCATGTCCAACTCTGTGCCAAGCCACCTACTTAGCTGAGTCTCAGTGTTGAGATCATCCAAACTCTTGGACAAAAGACCCTTACAGCAAGAGAAAGCAAACTCTTCATTCAATCGGAGCAGATTCAGTGCAAGTCCACAGGTGAAAGAACACTTGTTCATCACTAAAGCTCTGATTTTTAATGAAAATTATTTTATTTTATTTTACTTTTGATTGTGCAATGTATGGTCAGAATTATGGTCAAAAATTACATTGCGAGTGTAGCTGATATGTGATTAATTCTTCTGATACATTAGATCAGAAGAGACTTTCAGATTGACAAATGATTTCAATTGGCCTTAGTGTTTTTTCCTTCTTCTTAAGTTTTTTCTCAAGGTGTGGGATGTGACTTCTGGAGGTAATGGTAACAGAGGCTGAACTTCGATGCTGGCAATAATATGCAATGGTTTTACACTACAGTCGACATATGGGTGCTAACCTGTTTGTTGGTGCTGAAAATGAATGATTGTGGCAACTTGACACTGATATTCTATTTATATTTCTTGGGAGCTCCCCACATCATATTGGGTTTGGATCTCAGTATTTAGCTATCAATTCAAATGATAATTGCTATCACCACTGAAAATAAGGAAAAACTAAAAAAAATAATTCAGGGAAATAACTCCGAAAGCTAGAAAAACATAACTTATCTGTAATTACATGCCACCTTGAGTTGAACATAAAACTAAAATTGCTTTCAAATAAACTCAGTCTTTCACTGTCCCCATAAGCAATTTCCTACTTCAGTGGCGTCCAACCTTATCCCCAAGCCTTGTCAATCCAGCCTTCAGAACAAGCAATTCAAGACTATTTGCACTCTTGTGCCAGGAAATCTGCTAGAGTGTTTTGGGAGCTGACCAAGATCAGCAAAACCTCTTTTTAATATTAAGTAAAACAGGGCAGACAATGATAAATCTGAACACTTCACCCGGTCTATACTCTCCCAATTCAATTGGCATCTGGACCTCTGCTTTAGGATGCCAGCAATCGAGACCCTGATAGCAGTATGTGCTTCATTGTATTCTTCAGGTCTTGTCCTGTATTTCTCAGTGGGATAAGCAGTCACCTGAACTGAGCCCTAAGCAGCTACGTCTCTAGCCTTAAAATATTGGGGACACAGTCAATTGGCACAAAATGAATGAATCATCGCAACACATTTTTTATTCTACTTTGGCAGGATGTGGGCATCTCTGGCTAGGCCAGCGTTTGTTGCCCATCCCAAGTTGCCCTTAGAAGGTGGTGGTGAACTGCCTTCTTGAACAATTGCAGTCCTTGTGCTGTAGGTACGCATTCAGTACTGTTAAGAAGAGAGCTCCAGATTTTTGACTTAATGACAGTGGAGTAACAACAATATAGTTCCAAATCAGGATGGTGTGTGGTTTGGAGGGGAACTTGCAGGTGGCGGTGTTCCCATGCATCTACTACCCTTGTCCTTCTAGGTGGTAGAGGTTGCAGATTTAGAAGGTGCTGTCGAAGGAGCCATAGAACCATAGAACCATAGAACACTACAGCACAGAAAACAGGCCATTCGGCCCTTCTAGTCTGTGCCGAAATATTATTCCGCTAGTCCCATTGACCTGCACCTAGTCCATAACCCTCCAGACCTCTCCCATCCATGTATCTATCTAATTTATTCTTAAAACTTAAGAGTGAGCCCGCATTTACCACGTCAGATGGTAGCTCGTTCCACACTCTCACCACTCTCTGAGTGAAGAAGTTCCCCCTAATGTTCCCCCTAAACCTTTCCCCTTTCACCCTAAAGCCATGACCTCTCATGTTTATTTCTCCTAATCTAAGTGGAAAGATCCTACTCGCATTTACTCTGTCTATACCCCTCACAAGCCTTGGTGAGTTGCTGCAGTGTATCTTATAGATAATACGCACTGCTTCCACTGTGCGCTTATGGTGGAAGGAGTGAATGTTTAAGGTGGTGGATAGGGTGCCAATCAAGATAGCTGCTTGGTCCTGGATGGTGTCGAGCTTCTTGAGTGTTGTTAGAGTTGCACTCATCCAGGCAAGTGCAGAATAGTCCATCACACTCCTAGCGTATGCCTTGTAGATGGCGGACAGGCTTTGGGAGTCAGGAGGTGAGTTACTCACCTCAGGATTCCTAGCCTCTGATCTGATCTTGTAGCCACAGTTTTCATATGGCTAGTCCAGTTCAGTTTCTTGTCAATGGTAGCCCTCAAAGATGTTGACAAAGGGGGCTCCAGCGATGGTGATGCCATTGAATATCAAAGGGAGAGGGTTAGATTCTCTCTTGTTGGAAATGGTCATTGCCTGGTACTTTTGTAGCACAAATGTTACATACCACTTCTCAGCCCAAGCCTGAATGTTGTCTAGGCTTTGCTGAATATGGGCATGGACTGCTTCACTATTGGAGAAGACGTGAATGGTATTGAACATTATGCAGTCATCAGCGGATATCCCCGCCAATGATCTTATGCTAGAGGGAAGTTGATTGATGAAGCAACTGATGATGCTTGGGCTTAGGACACTACCCTGAGGAGATCCTGCAGTGATGTGGGTATTAGCAAGGATGATTCATTGCCTATGGTAACAAACAAGTTGCACCTTTATGAATGAAATGCTTTTTGCTTTTGCAGGGGATGAAATTAGGAGTAGGCGCCCATTCATTATGAGTCATCAATAAAGCTCCACTGTTTGGGGAATCCAGCCAGATGACAGAATTGTCAGAATCTCCCATGTTATAATGTTTTCCATGGGATAGCCTGACTCAGGTAAACGAGACATCTGTGACCTACATATTGCAAGTGTACACTGTGAGTTGAGAGGCATGGCAAGCATTTGCTGCTCTAAAAACAGAAAGTACTGGAAATACTCAGCAGATCAGGCAGCGTCCCTGGAGAGAAAAGCAGAGCTCTATTTGTAAAGCATCTTTGGCTTTTATTTCAGATTTCCAGCAACCACACTATTCAGCTTTTCAAATATTTGATGCAAAACTTTGAAGCAATTTTTACCTCCACAGAAATTAAAGAGTGACAGTGAAAGTGGTTTCCAGGTCTGGCTGCAAGAATTTGCATAATCCTGTGATGGCCTCCTTCAGGAATCATAAGGGTGAAATTAAGCAGTTCGGTAGGCAAAACAGGTGATAGTGAATCAGTCATCTTGCCTGATATTCCTTTCCATTGGCTTGAATAAAATCGAAAATTGGGCAGAGTGTATAACAGGCAGTCAAGCAGCACCCATGCCAAATTTCAATTTTTGCCCTCAGTCTCTTCAAGCAAGCGCCTTTGGCTGTACATGTGCACATAAGATTGTCTGGTCCCGTACACTGGTGGAGGTAGAAGGATAGATCCTAACTGAGTATCTAAGTTAAAAGTGTACCAGACTACAATGCCTTTTCTTATTTTCCTCCTCAAAAGATACAAATGCAGAGGGATATTCAGAGGGATATCCTTATAGGTAGCACAAAATGAAATAGCTCGAAGAGGCAGTTCTAGCAGGTCAAGTGCAGCTTACAGAGCTGTAAGTATTTTCTTTCAAGGCAAAGCAACTAATCAGTATAACATTAAAAGTCACTAAAATAGGTGGAAATTATTTATAGTAAATACTTTCAGGAATTCCAAATAAATAACACTTGAGTGTTGCTGAAAAAGAGACATGCTATCTAAGCTTTTCATCTTGAAATCATCAGACAGATCGCAAGGTTACCAACTGTAAAAGGAACAACAATTTATACTACATGAGAAGAGAGTGCTGATAGGTTGGCAAATGACTCTGAGTGGTAGAGGCATTGTCATGGAGAATGAAGCAGTTAACAGTTAACTGCCAAGCTTGTATTCAAATTCAAACCAGGCAGGTCAACTCTGGTCAAGGCATTGCCATGGGGAATAGCTGTCCCCTAAGCTATTGTTTGGTTGAGAAAGGTGCAATGCATGGACATGCTCCATCTGTCTACAAAGGACAGGACCCTGTGTGTGAATATGCATGGCTTCGAGCATGCCTAAGTGAGACACGCTGCAAGCTCTCCTTAAGAATATAGGGACCTCATAGCACCCGTTTCATTCAGGTGCTGAGGACCTGGATGGCTGCTCAGAGGCTCTAGCCACTTTTTTGGACCTAACCCTAACTTAAATATTTTCAAGTTCTTGGGCAGGGTTTTCCCTTCGTTGGACGGGCATGGTGGGCGGGCCCGGGAGTGGCCGCGAAACCGATTGCCGTCTGCAATCGGGGCCCGACCACGATTTCAATTGCGACCCGGCAGCCAAGGCAGCCACAGAGGATGTTCCCTGAGCTGGCATGATAATCCCAAGTGCAGTTGGACACAGCAGGAGGGAGGGCAGGTCAAGTGGGGACTCAGCCCCCATCTTCTCTGATGAGTGCCTTGCCATCCTCCTGGAGGAGGTGGCTGCCAAGAGGGACACCCTTGTCCCCAGGGATGGGAGGAGGAGGCCACTGCACCTCACAAAGAGGGCATGGGAGGAGGTGGCAGCGCTAGTTAGCAGCTGTGATGTGGTGCGGCACTTCTGGGTGCAGTACCGGAAGCGTTTCAATGGCCTTCTGCGCTCAGGAAGAGTGAGTACCGTGTTGGCATGGGTCAGTGTGTAGATGTGCTAAGGTCTGGCCATCCCTCTGTGGACCTCAAGTCTGAGTGCCAACTGTCAATGACGCCAGAGCTGTCCAAAGGGATGAGCCCTGGCTGCTTGGACTGAGTTCATTGAGGCTCAAGGGCCATGACTTAGATGTGTCCTGTCAGGTGCTCCTCAGCTGGGGTTGGCCAGGTTGCAATGGTACTGCAGGTACACAGTGGACTAATCAATGCTCCTCTGTTGTTTCAGGAGAAGATGACCCACAATAACATTAAATGGTCACGGATGGGTAACCTCCTAATCTCTCGAGTTATGAGCAAGACGCCCTAGAACTCGAGAGACAGAATGGCCCATGTGCAACCCAACGTGGAGAGGCGGAGGAGCCAGACAAAGGTAAGAGTGCAGTGCACAGAGGTGAGAATTTCGGCTTGTGCAACCATTCTAGTGTAGTCTCTTCATTGATGTGAAACTCGAACCTGGAGTCCCCATTGATCATTGGAAGACAAGGGCACCGTGATGCAGATCTCCATTATCTCACCAGGATGCCTGGTATGCACAGATGACTTTAACTAATGATATGTCTTTGTTCTCCCTTTTAGGTTTGCCAGCAGGCGTTTGCTCACCGGACCCTGAATGGCCACCCCTGACACCAGACGACCACCGGGCATCATTCGCACCTGTGTCACACCCGCTTTCTGAAGCAGATACCAGCGCAGATACGAGCGCAGATACCAGCATCTTGGTGGGCATTAGAACAGTGGCTAGTATCTCGATGCACATTGTTGAGGGCACTTCACACTCGCTTGAGGTGCAGGCGGAGGTAGAGAGCCGGGGGACTGCTGGGGACCAGGACAAATGTTCAGTCAAAGGCTTATGATGAGCCTCTGGAGTCTTCCATTAAGCGGCAGATGCTGGATGTCCAGCGAAATGTGCATGAGGATCTGGTGGTGATCCACAAGGGTCTGCGTGCCATGGTCTGCGTGATGGAGGAGTCAATGTGTGAGCACTGCGTTGACCCTCATGGCCAAGCACACTGCCTCCTTCATTGAGAGAGTAGCGACTCTTATGGAGAGACAGCTCCAGGACAGAGTGAGGGGTTCCTGGCGTTGCGCTTAGACCTGCAAGCCCTTACACAGACACTGAGCTCAGGTAGTCAGTGTCAGTGTGGGAGATGGATGAGGCACCCAATATCCCAGCTAGGTGCCCGTCCATCAATGGTGTGCAGGGAGGTCCAGAGCAACCTCCCGTTGGTGTACAAGCTGCCTGTTGTCTCTGCGGACTCCTCTCAGGGCGTTCTGGAGACGGCAGCAGCTCATCCGCCCATCCACCAGTGACCGTAGCATCTGATGAGGCTGCTGCGACTGAGGGATGCCAGCCGCGGCACTGGCCGCTCCCTTCCAGGCGGTGCCGGCACAGGCTCCACTGGCCAGAGGACAACTGCCAAGGTCATCAAGACCAACAAGACAGCAGAGTCAGCAGGCTGCCTCCAATGCCGCTGCCAGCGAGGGGGAGCAGCTAGACGTAGCACTCATAAACATAAGTTAAAGGCACCTTGAGCACAAGAGAGACAGGTCATGGGTGATTTTTTTTGTTCAATTTTTGTTTAGTTTATCAATACTGGTCTGATGTTGAAATCCTGACACATTTCTGTTAAGGTTATTGAACTGTCAGAATGGCATAAATTGTGTTTTTGTCGTCATGGCCTGAGTATGCTTCACATTTTTATTTCACTGGTGCAGGGAATGCCATTATGTAATGCTGGACATAGGTGGCTCTGAACTTTATTGCATAGGCACTGAGTATTCTTTGGGTTCAAATGAAAGGGTCCTTTCAGATATCCATAAGGAGGTGGCAGCCCTGGCACACGTTTAAGCTGATCTTTGATAGCCTAGCTGAAGCATGCCTCCCTGCAAGTTACCAAGGTCTGGCTCTGTGCCCTCAGCATTCTCTTGACCGTGCTCCTCTTCAGACTCACTAATGAACTCATCATTTGTGGCCTGTGCAGCTGCATCAAGATCCTCTTCCTCCGGTGGGTCCCCCCTTGCCAGTGCCAGATTGTGGAGAGCGCAGAATGCAACCACGATCAGTGACACCCACTATGAAGGGTATTGTACTGCTCCGCCTGAACAGTCCAAGCATCAGAGGTGCATCTTAAGAAGACCTATGGTCCTCTACCACCGCCCTTGAGGAGGTATGACTCATATTGTAACACTTCTCTGCATCCATTCTTGGGTGGAGGAGAGGCACCATGAGCCACCTCTTCAGCGGTTAGCCCTCGTCACCCAGCAGCCATCCATCCAGTCGGGCTGGAGCACTGAAGAGCCTCAGCATCTGGGAGTGTCTAAGGATGTAAACATCATGGGAGCTGCCAGGGTACCTTGTACAGACTTGCAGAATCTGCAACCTCTGGTCACACACTATCTACACGTTCATGGAGTGAAATCTCTTCCTGCTGATGACGGCACCCAGCTGACGCACTGGCGTCATGATGGCCACATATGTGCAGTCAGATTGTGGAGAGTGCAGCATGTAACCACAATCAGTGACGCCTGCTACAGGGGGGTATTGTATTGCTCCCCCTGAACAGTCCGGACACCGGAGCCACTGGCGCCTTGATGGCCACATGTGGATGCAGGGAACCTAGCAATCACTGCAAAGCCTCTGGCTCGCTCAGCCTGGCTGGCCTCCTCCATACGGTAAAGAATAAATGTCATTACCCGCCTGAACAGAGCTTCTGTCACCAGCTTGATGCAACTGTGGACAGCTGAATGGGAGAATCCATAAAGATCCCCCACTGAGCCCTGGAAAGAGCCGGAGGCATAGAAGTTGAGGGCCATTGTGACCTTCACAACCACTGGCATGGGGTGTCCGCCCATACAGTCAGATCACAGGCCCAATTATCTGGCAAATGGAGGTTACGGTCTCCCTTGAGAGGCGGAGACTCCTTCGGCATTGCACCTTGGACACATTGAGGTAGCTGCATCACTGCCTGTAAACCCTGGCAGCAGGATAGTGGTATCTTCTACAGCCCCTTCCGCCTTGGACTACCTGCTGGCCCTGCACCCCTTGTGCCTGCACCTCTCCTCCCACAGGTCCCTCCCCTGGAAGCTGCATTGGGACACGTGGCTTCCTTTCCTTTCTGCCCCTCTCTTCCTCCTCAGAGGAGTACCTCCAGCAGAGACCACAGTCCACATTACCAGGGTAAGGGAAGGTTGTCTGATACCTGGAAGGGTCCACACGGTCTTAATCCTCTTGGGGCCTGGCAGACGGCAATGAGTCCTGAAGTCAAGCCTGGAAATACTGAAAATGAAACCCCGAACAGAGATGAATCTACCAGGTACCAATTAGCAACCAGATGCAAACTATCTCCAAAACTCCTCACTACTCACACTGGCAATGCTGCTGACCCTTTTTATCCCGCCCTTGGATGAGGTTTGTGAAAATGTCAGCTGGCTGCGTGCCCATTTTGCCCGTGTGACGAGCAGAAAATTGCACAGGCAATGAAAAATCACAATCAATTGGACTGTTAAAGGCCTTAAGTGGCCACTTTATTAATGGCGGGCGCCATTCCAGCGGCTGCATGCACCCACCGAGTGAAATGTCGCGAGTGAGCGATGACGTTGGGACGCTTGCCTGATGCCATCACACACTATTTTACTCTCGATTGGGTTGGGTCCTTGCCCGCCCGCCCACGCGACAAAACATTCTGCCCTTGATGTATTTCATACAAGTCTGATGTGCAAGTCAGAAAAGACAGGCATTTCAGGTCTAATTGCAGGAGGGGCAGAATTTTTCCGTTGGCGTGCGGGGGCAGGACACGCAAGCACACGTGTAAAATGACGTGTGGTGACGTCAGGCGAGGATCCCGATGTCACCGCACGCCATCGCGATATTTCGTTCCGATGCACGCCCACCATTAATTAACGGGCCACTGAAGGCCCTTGAGGCGCCAACCGATCGTGATTTTTCGGCACCTGTGCAACCTTCGGGCTGGTGCACAGATGCAACGGGCAGGCGGGAAGGACACATTTGTACAAACCTCATCCACGGGCGGGGTAAGAGGGCTCAGTGGGGTCGCGAGTGTGTTCTGTCAAATATTGACTTTTCAAAGTTACTGATACTTGCCTGTGCGAGCTGCAATACTTCAAAACGCACACCAGCTGCTTGGACTGGACTCACAACCTTCAGGTCAGCACTCTGCAGTGAGGAATATTTTTTGGTCCTGCATGTTTCAGGAAGCTTTCCCTTAGCCTGGGAATGGGAGCTGAACTCTCCACTGGAGGCACCTCATCTGAGGAGGAAGGGAGGGCTAGAAGGGGCAGGAGGCCAGGAGTGCACATTCGGCCTCCAGGGGAGCCACCTTTGGGAGGTCAGGCGCAGGAACAGGGGGTGCAGGGCCAAGAGGCAGTCCAAGGCAGAAGGGGCCACAGAAGACACCACTATCCTGCTGCCTGGGTATACAGGTGGTGAAGCAGGTATCTCAATATGTCTGAGTTGCAGTGCCAAAGGAGGCTCCGACTGTCAGGGGAGGCAGTCAACTATATCTGTCAGATGATTGGGACTGAGATCTCCACCAACTGTGTGGGTGGACACCCCATGCCAGTGGCTATAAAGGCCACAGCTGCCCTCAACATCTATGCCTCTGGCTCTTTCCAGGGCTCGGTGGGTGATCTTTGAGGTGTCTCCCAATCAGCTGTCCACACTTGTGTCAAGCAGGTTACAAACGTTCTGATCAGGCGTGCATTGACCTTCATCCTCTATCGTTGGGACCAGGCAAGCCAGACAGAGCGAACCAGAGGCTTCGCGGCCATTGCTGGTTTCCCCCGTGTCCAGGGTGCAATGGGCTGCACACATGTGGCCATCAAGGCACCAGCAGGTGAGCCCGGTGCCTTTGTCAACAGGAAGAGCTTCCACTCCATGAACGTGCAGATAGTGTGTGATCACAGGATGCTGATTCTACAAGTCTGTACAAGGTACCCAGGCAGCTCCCACGACGCCTACATTCTCAGACACTCCCAGATGCCAGGGATCTTCAATGCTCTGGATTGGCTTGATGGATGGCTGCTGGGTGACAAGGGCTATCCCCTCAGAAGGTGGCTCATGACATCTCTCCGCCATCCAAGAACAGAAGCTGAGCAGCGTTACAATAGGAGCCACGCCTTCACAAGGGCTGTGGTGGAGAGAGCCGTTAGTCTTCTCAAGATGCGCTTCTGATGCCTGGACCGCTCAGGGGCGCACTCCAGTACCCCCCAGATCGTGCCTCGGTGATAGTGGTAGAATGCCGTGCTCTCCACAGTCTTGCACTGGAAAGGGGGGATGCTGTGGATGATGAAGACGTAGGTGCAGTGGCTGCGGATGCACACGCTGAGTCCAGCAGTGACCCAAGGATGAGCACAGTCAGGGAAATGCTGAGGGGGTAGACGCTGACCCGGGCATACTCCGGGGAGGCAGGGACACCAGGGAGGCTTTAATCCAATGAACCTTCAGCTAGCACACCACATATGGACCTCCAGGACAAGCCTGGTCTATATGCTCCATATTTGAGACCTAAGTGCAAAATTTGCCTGGTTAGGAACAGTAACTAAGGTCCTTGTTAATAAAACTGAATGTCCAATAAAGCACATATTACATTATTGGAAACCATCCACCTGCAGAACAAAAGAGGCACCCTCAGCCATGGTGACATGTCTGAATTTATTACTGCAACCAAAGAAACTTAATGAAACAAAATGAAAAAGGTGTTAAAAAATCACACCAACTCATAAAGACCTCATTGCGGGCCAACACAAAAGCACCAGTGATAAATCCGTGGTATGCCTAAGGTGCCTTATGTTTACATTTTCGGGAGCTACGTCTTGGTGCTGGCCCATTCGCTGAGAGTGGTGTCTGAGACAGCTTGCTGACTCTGCTGTCCTGTTGGCCTCGATGACCTTGGCGGTCGTCCTCTGGCCCGTGGAGCCTGTGCTGGCCTCGCCTGGGAGGGAGCTGCCAGTTCCACAGCTGGCATCTCCCCAGTCATTGCAGCCTCACCGGATGCAACAGTCACTGACAGAGGGGCAGAGGAGCTGCCGCCCCATCCAGAGCTCCTTGAGAGGAAACCACAGAGACGACAGCTACTGTGCCGACATGAGGTCGCTTCGGAGCTTTCTGTTCACAGTGGATGGAGGGCACCAAGCTGGGAAAATTGGTGCCCAGACCATTTCCCACACTGGCACTGACCAGTTGAGGTCAATGCCGATGTGAGGGCTTGCTGGTCCGAGCGCAAGTCCTGATGGGTCTACTGGAGGAGCCTCTCCACGAGAGTCGCCACTCTCTCCTTGGAGGACGTGTGGCACTCGGACATGAGGCTTATTGCTTCAGCAATAGTCCATATAGACTCCTCCACCATGGACACCAAGCCAAACATAGCCCCATGTGTCTCCCCAAGATGCTCCCACACACCCAGCCACATTTCCTGCACTTGCTGCATCGTGGATGACTCCAGAGGCACATCACCAGGCACCAACTGAGCATATGCCTGGTCCCTTGCAGTCCTCCGACTGCTGATGCCATGGGCACTCTGTCTCTACCAGCTCCTCCAGCGACTGTGAAGTGCCCTCACTGCTGTGCCCCAGGACACAAGCCGATGTTCAAATTCCCACCGAGGTGCTAGTATCTGCGCTGGTGCCTGCCTGGCAGAGGTGGTGTGACACTGGTGAGACTCCAGGGCCCTCAGGTGTGAGAAGGGGTCTCTGATGCTCCCCCTTCTGGCCCTGCTCCGCTGATGCTGAAAGGAAGAACAAAGACATTAGATCAGTTAACGTGCAGACAATGTCAATGTGTATCCCTGCCCCCGGATCATTATGCGCTCATTCTTCCATAAGCAATGGTCAAGCCATGTTGCAAACAAAAATCACTGAACATTCAGCACTGCAATGGCTTCTGGGAGAACAATGGTGATCTCAATGCTGGGCAAACATACCTGCCTGTGGCACCCCAGCCTCACCGACACCGGTGGACCTGGGTGCATGGCGCCTCTCCAATTCTAGGGCCTCCTGCTCGAAACTGCTGAGAATCACTAACTGTGCTGGGCCACCACCAGTTCTCATCCGCTCGGCTACATTATGTGCATTCTTCTCCTGAAAAGGAGAGAAGAGCATTGATTAGTGTTAATTGTACCTGGACTCTCTTCGCGGACGGTCCACCCCAACCGGAGTGGGATATTGAAGGGCACCAGTGTTTTCTCACCCTGCTGCCATTGAACACTCACACAAAGATGCTAGGCCTGTCCCCAACCTCTTGGCCAAATGCTGCCTACATCACATTTGGCACCACATGGTCTAACCTTCCATATCAAGGAGGCGCAAGCACGTGGAGCGCAGAGGGCAGCAGATCGATCGGTGCCCACGCCACCTTGAAGCTCCCCTCCCAGCATGTCATCACCCTGACTTTGACATGTCCTGGAGTTCCAGCACTGCGCCTAGGTGCAGCTCCTCCAGGTTGCCCCAAAACAGTAATGTAGGTCAGTGTGCCACATGCTGCGGGGACAGATCCCATCTCTTGACAACACTCTCAGAATGGACCTCAGCATGGGCAATATCTGCTGGCCCACCCAACAAAGGTCACATGCCATCAATGATTCAATGCAGTCACTGCACTCAGACTTGGGGGTGTGGCATCGGGGGGAAAGCCTACCTGCTGGGTTAAGTGACCAATGCCAACATGGTACTCACCCTTCCCGAGTGCAACAGGTCATTGAAGCACCTGTGGCACTGGATCCAGGTGCGTTGCACCACGTCCCAGGAGCTCACCACCTGCACCACCTCCTCCCAGGCACATTTGGTCATGTGGGGGGCCTCCTCCTCCAGTCCTGGGGTACCAGGGCCTCCCGCCGTGCTGCCACCTCCTCAAAGAGGGCAGCAAGGCAATCAGTGGAAAAACGAGGGGCACAGTGCACCCCTGCCCTACCCTCCTGCCTGGCCTGCTCAGCAGCAGCGCTCTGGGGAGCCCTTCCACTATCCATGATTCACAGCCTTTGAAAGGCTGCAGCAGCTTTTAAAAACAGGCTGCCGGGTCACCATTGGACCTGGTCATTGCAGACCAACCCCCACCCCACCCTGCTCCCACTATCCTCGGGAGCCGCGATTCACGCTGGCCGGGCCTTAATTGACCCACCTGTGTAAAATGGTGGCACGGGTCTGATTGCAGGCAGCAATCGGGTCCGCGCCCACCAGCACCCACTCCGGACCCACCCCCCCGCCAGCCAGAAAATTCAGCCTTTTGTCAACAGGGTGATGAGTAGGTCTCAGGCTCCACGTCCCATAAAACAAAGAGGCAGTGTGATGCATAACCATGTTAAGTGCACTGATGATCATATCAATCGCTCTGTAAAGTGAACTGGTTGAATTTTTGCATGTGTAATTTTAGTTTGTGAAGAAAATTAATGATACGTACAAGGTTGGAATTTCCCACCAGCGCCATCAAGGGGAAACTTGTTGCTCACTGACCAGCATATCCCCGAGTTGTGCCATCTACATCCTTTTTGTTTACACCACATTTTAACAGGGCATATACATCAAGTAATCTAGGGCACATGGTAGCCCCTTTTAAATCAGTGCTCACACTTCCCAATTGCCAAAATTAATAGGAACTAAGCTAGTGACTACACAAGGAAATATCTCCTTATTATAGACTTTGCACTGTAAAACAATTTTTTGTGCAGTTAATCTGATTTGTAGGATTTCATAATTCTTCCATGCTGCCTCTTCTATTCAAGCATCATAAATTAGCATGACAATTGAAACAGCATTAGGTAAATGCTGTCCAGAGCAATAAAGTACGATTTTTCATGTACAATTAAAACAAACACAAATAAATGACATTAAAGCATTTATTTTTAAAAAAGATGGAATTAAAAGCCCTTTAACATGATAATAGCTTATTGTATGAGTTATTATTCCAATTAAATGCATTACTCAATGTTCTACATTAGCTTTATCAAGTTTGCTTACAGTGCCAAAATATCAAGGTAACTGCAGAATAGCAGTAAATCTGTTATTAAATTAGGCTTATTATCCATGCTGTGATACATGACTGTTATTGCTCCGACTGTCAAATACTATATTAGGACTTTAAAGTTAAACCATTTTAACACTACAGCCGTAAATTCATATGTTACATAAAATTTCCAGTCCTAGATTAGAGCAAAAACTGCCACATCCAAACAACAGTTTAAAACAAGCTCCAAAACAAATTGATCTGAAGTCTGATTTAAAGCCCAGAATTACACCATCTCAAAGCTCTGGTGGCCAGTGCACGCACTGGATGGTAATTCAAAAGCTTCAAGCTCAGTGTACTGATACAGAGCAGAAGAGGTAGGATAAACACTGAAGAGATGAAATTCAGCTCATTCATCCAAAGCCCCAATCACTCCTTCTAGGTGAAATGGTGATTTACTTCTACTTCTTTCAAATTAGTTTACTGTATTCATTGCTCACAATGTGAACTCCTCCACATTGTTAAAGTCACTATTCGTACATTGAAGAAAAGATGAATCTGAACCCAGTATTTTCCTTAATCCAGGATTATTCACACAACTACAGAGTAAAGGCACAAATTCCTCTTATTCCACCCAACCCCCTGTGTAAACTGCTTTTTAACTCTTTCCAGTTATCAACAGATCGCATGTAACTCTTTCGAGTACATTCACAGTTCTTGGTTTCTGGGAAACTCTTTTGAGTTACCAACAGTCACAGATTGCAACTTCTTTCAAGTACAATCACAGTTCTTGGTTTTCCGGGAGTGGGACATGAACCCACAACCTTCTGATTCAAGGGGGAGGGTGCTATGAACTGAGCCACAGCTGACACCTCATTTAAACTGCTTTTTATACACTTGCAATAATTCCCTAATCTTTCCCCAATTGGTGACAGCTGCTCTCAATTACAAACTTAAAGCACGCACTCCATTGCAGCATGATTCCAACATTAACATACATCGGGGCAACCAGATGCAGGCTGGGTGGCAGGGTGACCTCCATTCTGTCCACAAGCAGAACCCCAAGCTTCCAGTAGCTGATCATTTTAATTCTCCATCTTGCTCCCACTCCAACCTTTCTGTCCTTGCCTGTTGCAATGTTCCAATGAAGCTCAATGGAAGCTCACAGGGCAATGCCTCATCTTTCAACTGGGCACTTTCCAGCCTTCTGGCTCAACACTGAGTTCAACAATTTTAGGTTGTAACTTCTGCCCCCATATTGTTTTGTTTTCTTTGCTGGTTTGGTTTTGTCTCATTTTCTCTCTTATTTCCTTTACTTTGTTTCTGAACAGCAGCTGTTCAAGATCCTGCAATCACCTCTCCTCTAGACACACCATATTCCATCACTACTCCCTTTGTTCTTATACCACAAAACCTTTTGTTATTTAATCTCTCCTGCCGTCCACAATATCATAGACCTTCCCTTTTGTTCTTCTCCCCACCGCCACCCCCCACCGCCTTTCAAGGGGGAGGTGGTTGCATAGTGGTTTTGTCACTGGACTGGTAATCCAGAGATTCAGGGTAATACCCTGGGGAGCGGGGCGCGAATCCCACCATGGCAGATGGTGAAATTTGAATTCAATTTTAAAAATCTGGAATTAAAAGCCTAATGATGACCATGAAACTATTGTTGATTGTCATAAAAACACATCTGGTTCACTAATGTCCTTTAGGGAAAGAAATCTGCCGTCCTTGCCTAGTCTGACCTGTATGTGATTCCAGACCCACAACAGTGTGGTTAACTCTGAAAAGGTCTGGCAAGCCATTCAGTTCTCAAGGGCAATTGGAGATGGGTAATAAATGCTGGCCTACCCAGTGACACCCACATCCCATGAACGAGTAACAAAAAAAAAATTCCCATTTCTGATGAAACGTCACCGATCTGAAATTATTTTTGAGAAAGAAGTGGGAAGATCGAGTTGAGAAACTTCCTAACCCAACAGACCCGTATCATTTAAAAGCGTCGCCCCCGGCATATTTTCCTTCTGGGGTGGTGGGAGCAGGGTGGAGTCAGGCCCGCCTCCTCCAGAGTCAGACCGGAGATGGAAATGGAGGTGGGTGGAT
The DNA here is from genome assembly GCF_964194155.1 of Cetorhinus maximus. NCBI lineage: Eukaryota > Metazoa > Chordata > Chondrichthyes > Lamniformes > Cetorhinidae > Cetorhinus > Cetorhinus maximus. The sequence continues at coordinate 56,772,099 of NC_135880.1, forward strand.
AGCCAGGTCAGCAAGCTAGAATGCCCACCCCCATTCACTGGGACATTGGCCCAATTTTAATGATAATGTCAGGCCCTCAAGCCTCAACTTCACCCTCCCTTATCCCCCACCCACCTCCTACCCACACCCCAAATCTTCCATTCCCTCTCCATGCCCCGCATATCTCCCATGCCCCCTCATATCTCCATGCCTCCTCCTTGCCAACTGATACCACATGCCCCCTCATAACTCCCATGTGCCCTCATACCGCCTATGTATCCTACATAGCTACTAACCCAGTATCCAATATGAGAAGACTTCACAATGTCTTTGAAATAGACATTAAAAACAAATTAACTTCTAACAAGCTAATCTCATTCAAACACACTATAGTGAAAAAAACTCCTTCAAAAAAGCAATTCCAAAAAAATTAAATTCCCTCAAGTGGTCAATCTGTTCTAAAACATTTATTTGACTAGCCACCTCAAAGACAGCTAATCCTTTAATAGCATCTTATAACTGTCAAACAAAATGTGAACACACCCCTGCTGAAATAAGTAGTTCTGAACCTTTTGAAACTCAGTCAAGCATTCATAATGACCATTCCAGCTCACAGGCAATGGAACCTGTTGAAATTGAAAAAAAATGGATGACTAAGTCTCTTTTTTCAAAGCTACACCAGATGGCCTATCAATCAAAACAGTCCATGAACTGGTGGGGACTTTTTTCTCTCCAATTGACAGCTGTTGAAGGTTTTTTTTTATTTTAAAAGGCTCGGGGCATTTAAATCATTCCAGATTATTACTTTAGAGGTCCTAATCATACAGGACAAACATAGCTAACTTACAATACATCTAACTATTGAGAGTGAAAGAATAAAGGTTGTAACTTGTATTTCAAAGCCTGTCAATGAAAGAATTCAGGGAGCAGGTGACCACTTTTTTGTTTTCCTCTTGAGACTGGGGATCCCTCATGGTTCACACCTACCCTGAGAGACCGCAAACCACATCTACTTACTGAGGGAATCCAACTCCACAAAAATTGCAAGGGCATTTTAAATTTCCCACAGCTGCTATGGAGCTGGCTAGGGTAAGGAAACTACATACAGGCTAGTTGTCTACACACTTATTCTGCCCCCATGAAAATTGCCAGAAACAGGGTAGGGGGTGAGAATCCTGGAATAGGGTCTTAGCATCACTTTTAAAGGGTTCCCAAGTTGTCCTGACACAATGAAAATCCAGGCCTTTAATTCTGTTTTTCTCTCCACAGATGCTACTCGAGCTGCTGAGTACTTCCAACATTTTCTGTTTTTTATTATGTTAAATTATGAGAACATGTTACATAAACTTGAGTTTAAAGGTTGTGGGATGATTGAATTGAGGTGTTTAAAAAGATAAAGACATCCAATAGGATAGGTACACATAAGCTGCTACCTCCAATGGGGAATCCAGAACAATGGACACAATCTTAAAATTAGAGTTAGGCCATTCAGAAATGAAACCAGAAAGCACCTTGTCACACAAAGGAGAGTGGGAAATGTGGAGCCATACCCTTGAAGGCTGTGAATGCTGGGTCAATTTAAATTTTCAAGGCTGACATTAATAGATTTTTGTTAAGTAAGAGTGTGTAGTGATTTGGATCAAAAGTTGATAAGTGCTGTTGAGGTACAGGTCAGACATGATCAGATTGAATGGCAAAACAACTTTGAAGGTTTGAATAGCATACAACTTTTCCTAGGAAAATTAGTTACTTTAAATGTTGCATTTTAAAGCAGTGCTCGCATGAAAGTTAAAAAAAGAGGTGGTTGAGGCAAAAGGTAGTTAAGATGCTAATAAGTAAACTTTGATGTTATCCCCTCATAGGCTGTAAAGAAGCATTTCATTAGCCTTTTCAGCAATTGAAAAACACTGCATGACTATCAGAGAGTTTTTGATCCTTTTCTCTGACTGAACACAAGAGAGAAAAACACAGAAACAGGACCTAGACAAGCAGAGAGAGGCTTTTTGAAACTGTATACTACACAAGCATTCAGGTTTAAAAAAGAAAGCCCAATTTTAACCCCATGCACACAGTTTGAATGGAACAGGTAGACGAACAGGTAAAATGGCAGAGGACGAGAGAATTGCATTGTTACTCTCACACATTCCCTCCACGTGCAATTTTAACTGCCAGGATTCTGGTTGTGTAGAGGCTTCCTGCTCCAGACAGCCTTTTAAAATAGGAAAATCATGGCCTGATGTCATCGGTGTCAAAATGCAATTTTAGCTCCTTGGATCAAAAGACCCCTTTGGTGCCAGATACTCTAGCAAAAGCTGACGATAATCAGCATGAGGTCAGGAGAGAAAAAAAGGCTTTCATTTATATAGCACATTTCACAACCATAGAGCATAAGAAATAGGAGCAGGAGTATGCCATTCAGCCTCCCTAGCCAACTGCGCTATTCAATATGATCATGGCCAATCCGATTGCGGCATTAATTCTACTTTCGTCCCTGCCCCCAGTAATCCTCGACTCCCTTGTCAATCAAAAATCTGTTTAAACTCAGCCTTGAATATATTCAAGGCCCAGCCTCCACAGCTTGCTGGGGAAGAGAATTCCAAACACTAACCACTCTGAGAGAAGAAATTCCTCCTCATCCCCATCTTAAAATGGTGACTCCTTATTTCTAAACTGTGCCCCCTAGTTCTAAATACCCCTGCGAGGGGAAACTTCCCCTTAGCATCTACCCTGTCAAAACCCCTCAGAACCATATATGTTTCAACAAGATCACCTCTCATCCTTCTAAACTCTCATGAGTATAGGCCCAACTTGCTCAATATTTCCTCATAAGACAAACCCCTCATTGCAGGAATCAGCCTAGTGAACATTCTCTGAACTGTCTCCAATGCAAGTATGTCCCTCCTTCAGTAAGATGAACAAAATTGTACACAGTACTCCAGATGTGGTCTCGCCAATGACCTGTACAATAGGAGCAAGATTTCCCTACTTCCATACCCCTTGCAGTGAAGGTCAACATTCCATCTGCCTTCCTAATTACTTGCTGTATTTGCATGCTGACTTTTTATGATTCACATACAATGATACTCAGGTCCCTCTGCACTGCAGCATTCTGCAATCCCTCTCCATTTAAATAATATTCTGTTTTACTGTTCTTCCTGCCAAAGTGGACAGCCTCATATTTTCCTACATTATAATCCATGTGCCAAATGTTTTCCCACTCACTTAACCTATCCATAACCCTTTGCAGATTATTTATATCCTCCTCACAACTTGCTTTCCGACCTATCTTTGTATCACCAGCAAATTTGGCTACGATGCAGTCAGTCCCTTTATCCAAGTCATCAGTATAGTCCTAAATAGTTGAGGCCACAGCAGGAACACCCCAAACCACTTTAGTGACTGAAATATTTCTGAAGCATGTTGTAATGTAGGAATGCAGCCATTAATTTGCACACAGCAAGCTCCCAAAAACAGCAATGTGATTGGAAAATAGCAAATTTAACTCCATTATTTAAGAAAGGTGAGAGAAAGAAAAAGCAGGAAACAACAGTCCTGGTAGCCTTACATCTGCGTGGGGAAGTTATTGGATTAATAATTGAGGACAGCATAACCAAACACTTAAAGAAATTTGAACTGATTAGGAAGAGCCAACATGGAATTGTAAAGGATAGGTCTCATCTAACAAATGTATTTTAAACTTTGAAGAACTAACTAAAGTAGTGGACAGATGAATGTCTATAGATGTGGTTAGTATGGTCCTCCAGAAGGCATTTGATACAGTTCCATTTGAGGAACTGTTGGCTGAAATTAAAGTAAATTATGGATGTAATTCGATGATCAATTTGATGTTGAAGTCAGAAAATAGAGATAATGGTGATGTGCTTGAATTGGAAAAAAAACATGATTAGTGGTATCCCACAAGGAGCTATATTCAGGCTTCAAATATTTATTATATTTATCAATGACTTAGATACAACAGAGAACCAAATATCCTGGTTTACTGACGATTGGCGGCATAGTAAGGAATATAGATGGGAGCATGAAATTACAAAGAGACAATGATAGATTAAGTGAGTGTACAAATCTGTGGCAGATGGATTTCAATGTAGGCAAGTGTGAGGTCATCCACTTTGGGCCAAAAATGGATAAATTCAAGTATTTTCTAAATAGTGAAAAGCTAGAAACAATAAGATCCAAAGAGATCCAGGGGCTCATGCAAAGATGACTAAATGTAGTGGTCAAGTACAAAAAGTAATCAAAATGCCGATTGAATGTTAGCCTTTAGAAATAGAAGGCTAAAGTGTAAAGGGGAGGAAGTTTTAACACAGCTATATAAAGGCCTGGGGATTTTCGCTACTGAGGCAAGTAGCTCAAGTTGAAAAGTTTCCCAAATCTGCAGACCTACGTTTGTTAAAAGTACCCAATCAGACCCAATTTTTGGGGGGCCAGGGGGTGAAATGGAGTTGTGCCTGCCACCGCTGGAAGCAAATTGGAGGTGGCCAAAGGGATGAGTGCCAAGGCAGAATGATTAAAAGGCTCAGCTTGGTTCTCTGGCACTTCATCCCTGTTGTTTGCTTATATTTTAGGCCCTCTAGCTTCATTATGTATACTTGGCTGAGAACCCAGGCTCTCATAAAAGGATTGTGTGAGTGAGTTTGTTGACACAGGTATAGAGAAAATTAACAGCTTTATGATGTTATAATAAGCTTTTTTTCTGTGATCTCTTTTTTCAATGGCTGAATGTGCATCTGCACAAGATAGAGATGTGTCAATGCTTATAGCTTCTGTTATTGATACTTTAAAAGTCTGGTTGATTGACACTTTTATTGGGTTGCAGCAGCAGTTTTTTGAAAAGAAAATTATGAATGGATTTTTTTAAGCAGTTCCACATAAGCCTTTGTTACTATAAGGTTAATCGGTTCTGTACAGAGTGTACACCAGGTGAATGGGCAATAAAGCGCCATGAGTTGGCATGGAGGGTATGAGGGGCCTTGGGGGTGGGTGGGGGGTGTGGGTTGGCATGAATTGGCATAGAAGGGGCATGGGGATGATAGGACTAATGATTAAGACCTTTTGACTTTACCTTTCAAGAGGTTCCCGAATCCAGATGATTCCTCTGAGGGGCCGTGAACCATGAGTCATGGAGAAGCTGACCTAACTCCACAAAAATTGCAGGGGGCTAGAAGATACCTATCCTCACAATGGAGCCAGTCAGTCAGGAGTGCAGTGCGGGCTTGTTACCTGCACCCTTATCATGCGTGACTGAAAATTGGGGCGCCAGGAATGGGACCAGGAATCCCAGGATAAGGTCCCACCTACCATTTTCAAATGGCTCCAGTGTCCTAACAAGTTGATGAAAATCTGACCCCTGGTTAAATCACATCTAGAGTACTGGGCATTTTAACTTAGAAAGGGTAGGTTGGTCTTGGAAGGACAGCAGTGAAGATTCACCACGATGTGACCTGGATTCCAAGGATTAAATTACATAAAGAGATTTCATAAACCAGGCTTGTATTCCTTGGAATATGGCAATTTAAGAAGTGATGTGATTGAAGGTTTTAGAATTTTGAAAGGCATTGATAGGGTAGATAGAGAGAAATTTTCTGCTGGTGGGAGAGTCTAGAACAATGGAAAATAACTTTAAAACCAGAACTAGGCCATTCAGGAGGGAAGTTAGGAAACATTTCTTCTAACAAAGAATGGTTGAATTCTGGAACTCTCTCCCACTCAAGGCATTCAATGCTAGCTCAACTGATCGTTAAAAATCTGAGGATACTGATGGATTTGGAACCAAAGTGATGAATGAGTTAGGAAACCTATCAGATCTCATTGAATGGTGGAACAGGCTTGGGGGGTTGAACGGCCTACTCCTGTTCCTATGTTACCGAGGTGATGTCCTCCTGGGCAATACCATCTCGAGATTAAGACCAGCTCCAATTTAGTAAAACATGCCTTGTGTGTTTTCTGTGCCATTACATTGCAATTTTCTGATTACCACCCGCACAGTATATAAGAGTAATCAAGAGGCTTATTTCCTGCTCGTTAAACTGCTAAACTGTGGTTATAGCAGCTGAGCTCTGATTTCAGGGTTTAACTTCCCACCACCTGGGAATCATGATGATGTTGCTCAAAAAATGTTAACATCATATATAGGAACAATAGAGCAGATTGCACAAAAAAATCCAAAAAAACTTAAACTTGGTTCTTTGTTAAAACATATACTCTCTGATTTCCTGTGCCTTATTTAAAATAGTCTCTCCCTCCCTCTCTCTCTCTCTCTCTCTTTGTCTTGCTCTCTCTTCCTGGATGCAGATGGGATTAGCTACAACTATCCTGAATTGATCTCATTCAGATTAGTCAATGTGACAAATCCTGTAGAACGTGTCCAGGATGGGATCAATGTCTTAAGTGTTGAATTGGGTACAGTGTTACTGTCACGATCGAAAACAGTTCTACAGTGTCGGATCTGATTACAGCAGTTTAAATGTAAGGCATTGATCTTTAACACATCCTCTACTGAATTTCCCTTTGAAGCATGCTATGTACAAAGATACCAACACAATGCATTTCGAAATGAAAAAAGCATTGTTATAAAACTGAAATATTGTATAGAACTTTACGCTATTAAATACTACATAGATACAACACAGCATTTCAAAAAATTCAGTATTCGTTTCACAAAAGAACTATCATTTGCTTAATTTTTGGCCACAAATGGAAATCTCCACACAGCTTCAAAGGGCATAGCAAAGTGAGTTGACCCACAGTGCAAAAACTGGCTGTTCCTGGTTACCAAGTACCTATCCCAATCATACCAGGGAGGTCTATAGAAAACCTCCAGTTTTGCATCCTTTGTCTGATTGCTACCAGCTACTATCTATTGTGCAAGATAGAAGTAACACTAAACATTTTGCCATATACTTTCATACATTTTTTTATTATCCAGTTTTATCCAAAATGCGCTGTTAACCACGTGAGTTTCAATTGCTAGTATATACATAATTTGTCATAAAATGTCATGATGTTAAATCATTGGCTTAACTGAGACAGTCGGCTAGAATGTCTTGATCATACAACCAGACTTATTGATTGAACCAGTTATATAGGTAATCATCTAATGCAGACAACAAAAAAATCAATACATGGACTTTTGAAACAGTATATGCTGCACTCAGTCATTACCACAATAGTGAAAAAGAATCATTCGTATAAAAAGTGCAATAAGTTGTGCAATTCATGGCTTAAAATTAGTATGTGTTATTACACACTTGAAGAATTATAAAGAAAATCAAGTGCTTTAAGAGCTGCTACCACTGACATGTTTAAATAATGAATTAGTCACTCATATCCTGTGACACTGCTGAGAAAAAGCACTTCCTTTTGGGAAGAAGTGGAGCTTGAATGGTTATGTATTATTCATTACAAAGTGTGCATGGCTGAAATGATTATGTTGGCGACGAAGTAGAAATTGTTCTTTGTTCTTTTGAAAAACTTTGTATGTTTCACTATTGTTTTTCGTCAATTTACAGCGAGTGTAATCCTGATATAAGCAGAATCCCGACAAAAGCATGAGAACTGAAAACTATTTCCCAGTCATAAATTTGCACTGAATGCAGCAGTGGTTAGAACCTTTCTTTGTCCACGCCAACAAATAACATCTAAAACAGTTTGATTGTGCTTTGATACATTATGGACACTCTGGTATCTATACTACATTTATTAATTTAATTCAGAAAGCTGTCCTCTTGCTTTGCTGCTTTTATTTTAGATACAAAAGTTTTAATAGTTAAGATCTTACAGTTGACACCTGGAGGGAGGTTCCTGTTTTTCTGTACTGCTAATGCTCAAGGTGATAATTTATGTTAGAGTTCTTAATTTGGCTAGATATGCATGGAGTAAAAAGCCTCGTGGTGTGATTAATATTGAATGATACAGTGTTCTAACAACCACTGTACATTAGATGCTGTTACTCTTCTGGTTGGAACAGAGGCTTTTTGAGAATCAATCGTCTGCTTTTGCATCTGTTACTAAGTACTTTTCGATCCATTGCACTGGAAGTGTATGTATGGCCCCAACTATAACTCAGCATTGCAGTCTCAATGCAGCCTGAAAATATAACAGTGACTGAGTACAAATGAGACAAAGAAAAACTAATATAAATGTACTACAGATTAGGACAGTTATCCCTATTTAGTGAATTTAGTAAATGCCACATGGCATGCTTTTGGTTTAAACAACTCAAATATTTTGTGTATTCAAGTCATTACACCAACTTCCTCAGCCCTATGCTACTAGCTCACACCTCTGTAAACACCTCCTATGTTAGTCACTTAGCTGATTGCATCTGTCACAAAACATGGAATGATCAATTGCAAAATGTGGAATAAATGCAATAGCTTTTTACATATTTTTCTTATTTTTATGGTGCCCAGTTGCACATAGTAACTAGAGTGACACAAAATGTGTGAGTAATTCAGAATAAAAGCATACTTACTCCCGAGACACTTTAATTTCAAAATAATTTCTAATTTTATATAATTGTTCAAGAATTAGCAAGCAAATTAACCACAAAACTGTTAAGATAAAATTACATGTATTGCATAAATATTAGAATTTCTCACGGCCCATTGGGTGATTGTACAGTCCTGACATAATGACACAATGGGTCATGAGTGGTGTGGTGACCAAACCTTCGCCTGAGATCATGAGATTAAAACATTTTAGTCATACGCTCTAACCAAATCGACTTTTAGATATGTGATGCAAAATCCAACATGATTGGGGAAATGCCCCTGAGCAGCTGTTACCAAGTGCCACAGTAATACCCTGGTAATGGTGCTCTGGTAGAATACTGGTAGTCTGATTCAACAATGTGGATTGCTTCAGAGGGCAGCTCAGAATCAACCAAGTTGGCATGGGACTGGAATCAAAAGTAGACCAGACTGGGTAGGGATAGCAGGTTTGCTATCTAAAGGTCATTAATGAACTAGCTTTTACAAAGTTTTTTACAACAAGACAGCAACTTCATGGTCACTTTTATTTATACCAGTTTTTTATTTCCAAATTCTTCAAGTAAATCTGTGTTCTCAAACTGAGAACTGAGGTGGGATTTGAACTCACATTCTCTGGTTATTAATTAAGGCATTGGGATTACTATCCATTTACATAATGACTATGCTACCAGACCCATAACTGTGCTCCAAAACTTCTCTCATAAATAAATATTAATGAAATGTTATAAATATGCAGAGAGTCTGATAAAATAACTTTGTTCTAAATAGGTACCATAAACATTACATCAAAAATACATGCAAAGCCTATGCCAATTTAAGAGCTTATTTTCCCATGGTGCTTCCCTTGATCCCATTCCAAATGGGTGTTGAGGCTAAAAGTGCTAAACTGGGGCAAACTATATCATTCTGCAAGGTTCATTTCCATCAATTTTGGGGTCTTAATGAGGCTACCTCCCAATGCTGGGATAGGATTGCTAGAACACAAAAAGGAACAGTTGTCTGAAAATAAATGGCAGTTCAAATAGGGAGAAATTTCTCCCTCTGGTAAGAGGATTGGTATTCAGAGGACACAGATTCAAGGTACATGGCAAAAGAGTGAGAGGCAAGATGAGAAGATTTCCTTTTTACTCAACAAGTTGTGATCTGCAAAGCACTGACTGAAACAGTGATGGCAGCAGATTCACCACTAAACTTCAAAAGGGAATTGAATAAATAATTGAAGAGAAAAAAAATGCAGGGCGAGGGGAAAAGAATAGACATGTAGGGCTAATTGGAAAGCTCTTTCAATAAGTTGGCACAGGCACAACAGGCCAAATGGACGCCTCCATGTTGTTTGATTCTATGATGGCATTGTGTATTGGTAAACATATATGCTGCATCGTAATGTGATGGGACATTACCTACCATGATTCCTACACTTCATTTCTCACCTGGCCATGAAGTGGAAGATACAAAAAAGGTAAAACTTTTCCCCACTGGAAAGAATATTGGAGTTTAAGCTTTGGAAAAGGTAAAGAGACAAGTTACATAATTATAGGACAGTTAATCTTAGCCCTTCTGTCAGTAATTTTAATGGCAAATTTTACAAAATGGTGATCCTGACTAGCAGTCCTGCCTGCCTGGAGTGGACTTTAGGATTTCAATGGTCTGAAACTCCCAGAAAATGTACCATTGACCTTCCCCAATGTGTACTTCTGGTAACCAAAGCTCTTGGTGGCAAACTAATTGTACAAAATTGAACTACTAGATACCATTATAAATGGGTGAAATAATGGAACACTTGGAAGGGCAAGTGCAAATCAAGGAGTTATTATGAAGATTAGGATGTATTATATTGAAAGGAAAGTATGGATAGAGAAATTGTCAGGGCAAGTTAAGGTAAATTTAAATGAACATTTTTCAAATTAATGAGATGTGAATAGTGGTGTGTCTCTGACACTTATGTTTGGACCACTTTTTCATTGAATTAACATATAAAGGTTTTGGAAATAAGCACTAAAAGAATTATATTGAAGTTCATTGATGATACCCTCCACCGTGTTGTAGGGGAGGCAATGCGTAGTGGTATTGTTGCTGGACTACTAATCCAGACACTCAGCGTAATGCTCTGAGGACCCAGGTTTGAATCCCGCCATGACATATGATAGAATTAGCTTTCAATAAAAACCTGGAATTAAAAGTCTAACGATGACCATGTTGATTGCTGTAAAAACCAAACTGGTTCACTAATGTCCTTTAGGATGCACAGCAATGTGGCTGACTCTTAAAATGCCCTCTGAAATGGTCTAGCAAGCCACTCAGTTGTAACAAACCGCTAAATGTCACAAAAAAGGAATGAAACCGGACGGACCACCTGGCATCAACCTAGGCACCAGAAAAGACAGCGGCAATTTTAGCTCTGTCGACACTGCAAAGTCCTCCTTACTAACATCTGGGGGCTAGTGCCAAAATTGAGAGGGGTGCCTCACAGATTGGTCAAGCAACAGCCTGACATAGTCATCCTCATGGAAACATATCTCACAGACAATGTCCCAGACGCTATCATCATCCCTGGGTATGTCCTCGCCACCGGCAGGACAGACCCAGCAGAAGTGGTGGCACAGTTGTATACAGTCAGGAGGGAGTTGCCCTGGGAGTCCTCAACATCGACTCTGGACTCCAAGAAGTCTCATGGTATCAGGTCAAACATGGGCAAGGAAACCTCCTGCTGATTACCACATACCACCCTCCCACAGCTGATGAATCAGTGCTCTTCCATGTTGAACAGCGCTTAGAGGAAGCACTGAAGGTGGCGAGGGCACAGAATGTACTCTGGGTCAAGATTGGTCAATATCTGGGTCATATCTGGTCATCTTTGAATGTACTCTGGGTCAATATCCATCACCAAGAGTGGCTCGGTAGCGCCACTACTGACCAAGCTGGCCGAGTCCTAAATGACATAGCTGCTAGACTGAGTCTGCAACAGGTGGTGAGGAAACCAACATAAGGGAAAAAAAAACTTGGCCTCATCCTCACCAACCTGCCTACCACAGATGCATCTGTCCATGACAGTTTTGATAGGGATGACCACCGCACAGTCATTATGAAGACAACGTCCCACCTTCACATTGAGGATACCCTCCATCGTGTTGTATGGCAATACCACCATGCTAATTGGGATAGATTTTGAACAGATCTAGCAACTCAAGACTGGGCATCCATGAGACACTGTGAGCCATCAATAGCAGTAGAATTGTACTCAACCACAATCTCCAACATCATGGCCCAGTCATATTCCCCACTCTACCATTACCATCCAACCAGCAGATCAACCCTGGTTCAATGAAGAGTGCAGGAGGGCATGCCAGGAGCAGCACCAGGCTTACCTAAAAAAAATAAGGTGTCAATCTGGTGAAGCTATAACACAGGACTACTTGCCTGCCAAAGAGTATAAGCAGCAAGTGATAGACAGGGCTAAGAAATCCCACAATCAACGGATCAAATCTAGGCTCTGCAGTCCTGCCACATCCAGTCGTGAATGGTGGTGAGCAATTAAACAACTCACTGGAGGAGGAGGCTCCACAAATATCCCCATCCTCAATGATGGAGGAGCCCAGCACAGCAGTGCAAAAGATAAGGCTGAAGCATTTGCTAAAATCTTAAGCCAGAAGTGCCAAGTGGATAATTCATCTCGGCCTCCTCTGGAGGTCTCCAGCATCATAGATGCCAGTCTTCAGCCAATTTGATTCACTCCACGTGAAATCAAGAAACGGCTGAAGGCACTGGATACTGCAAAGGCCATGGACCCTGACAATATTCTGGCAATAGTACTGAAGACTTGTGCTCCAGAACTTGCTGCGCCCCTAGACAAGCTGTTCCAGTACAGCTACAACACTGGCATCTACCCAGCTATGTGGAAAATTGCCAGGTATGTCCTGTGCACAAAATTCAGGACAAATCCAATTCGGCCAATTGCCACCCCATCAACCTACTCTCCATTATCAACAGAATAATGGAAGGGGTCATCAGCAGTGCTATCAAATGTCATTTGCTTAGCAATAGCCTGCACACTGACACCTAGTTTGGGTTCCACCAGGGCCACTCAGCTCCTGACCTCGTTACAACATTGGTTCAAACATGGACAAAAGAGCTGAACTCCCGAAGTGAGGTGAGAATGACTGCCTTTGACATCAAGGCCATATTTGACAGAGTGTGGCATCAAAGAGCCCTAGCAAAACTGGAGTCAATGGGAATCAGGGGGAAAGCTCTCCACTGGTTGGAGTCACACCTAGCACAAAGGAAGATGGTTGTGGTTGTTGGAGGTCAATCATCTCAGCCCCAGGAGTTCCACAGGAGTTCCTCACGGTAGTGTCCTGGGCCCAACCATCTTCAGCTGCATCACCAATACCCTCTTCCATCATAAAGTCAGAAGTGGGGATGTTCACTGATGATTGCACAATGTTCAGCACCATTCGCGGCTCCTTAGATACTGAAGTAGTCCATGTCCAAATGCAGCAAGACCTGGACAATATCCAGGCTTGGGCTGACAGGTGGCAAGTAACATTCGTGCCACACAAGTGTCAGGCAATGACCAACTTCAACAAGACAAAATGCAACCATCGCCCATTGACATTCAATGGCATTACCATCACTGAATCCCCCACTATCAACATCCTGGTTTATAATTGACCAGAAACTGAACTGGACTAGCCAGATAAATGCTGTGGCTACAAGAGCAGGTCAGAGGCGAGGAATCGTGCGACGAGTAACCCACCTCCTGACTCCCCAAAGCCTGTCCACCATCTACAAGGAACAAGTCAGGAGTGATGGAATACTCATCACTTACATGGATGAGTACAGTACCAACAACTCTCAAGAAACTTGACACTATCCAGGACAAAGCAGCCCTCTTGATTGGCACCACATCCACAAACATTCACTCCCTCTACCACTGACGCACAGTAGCAGCAGTGTGTACCATCTACAAGATGCACTGCAGGAATTCACCAAGGCTTCTAAGACAGCACCCTCCAAACCCATGACCACTACCATCTAGAAGGGCAAGGGCAGCAGATAGATGGGAACACCACCACCTGGAAGTTCTCCTCCAAGTCTCTCCCCATCCTGACTTGAAAATATATCGCCATTCCTTCACTGTCGCTGGGTCAAGATCCTGGAACTGCCTTCCTAACAGCACTGTGGATGTACCTACATCACATGGACTGCAGCGGTTCAGGAAGAAAGCTCAGCACCACCTTCTCAAGGACAACTAGGGATGGGCAATAAATGCTGGCCCAGCCAGCGATGCCCACATCCCACGAATGAATTTTAAAAACTCCCATGATGCAAAGCTTAAATGTGATATTGAATATTCACGGAGTGTTCTATCAGTCCTAGTTCATCAGCTGCCTGACAAAGCAAGAATCCACTGACAGAATCCTCTTTGCTTTCAAGTCTGAGCAAGAATATAGTAAAAATTATGAAAAAATAACCAAAAATAAAAACAGAAAATGCTGGAAATACAAAGCAGGACAGTCAATATGTGAAAGCATTCCCAAGGTAGCTAAATGCAGAGGAATGCAGAGTGGTCCTTTTACCCTGCTACATCAACATGCCTTTTTCATATTTCTTTTCATTTTCCACACCAGCTACATGTGGCTTCTCCAAGTGAAATTGACAATTGGTACCAAATGGGGACAGTTTTGCAGTTTACCTACTAGGAACTGGACTGAGATTACCCAAACTCATGTCAAATAAGTATCAGCTATCAAGCAGAGGAGATTTTAATCTGATCAGATTGAAATGGATTTGAACCCAAGTCCTAAAACTCAAACATATACTTTTAAACCACTTCACCACACAATTTCCACCATGCACCCTTTCTATCTTTACCTGAAATAACAACAGGCAGCTAGGTCTTCAGTTGAATAACTTACCTGAAGGATGGACAATGCAGCATTCCTTGAGTACTGCACCAAATTATCAGCCTAGTTTATGGACTGAAACCTTGGAGTAAGGTTTAAGCTCATGAAATTCTATAGGTGGTTATATCAGTCTCTTGTTGTAACTCAAGCTCCACAGAATTTCAAGGCCTTTATTATCTGCCCCAAAAGTGAGAGAACTACCCTCCGACAGCAAAGTATTTGCTAAGCAGTGCTTCAAATTGGCCATATGATGGAGCAACTGGGTAGAACCCCAGAATTGTTGATTTCCCAGTTTTAGCCTCATTGACATGGAAACTGCCAAACAGGGGCAAGATGCTTCCCAGCAGTGAAGCCTGCAAACATTAGAGGGATAGACATTCCAGGGAACTCTTACGTATCTCCTAGCAACTGGATGATTGGTGACAGGCCATCCAGCAGAAGAAAAAATAATTCTATATCCAGCATCCCCTTAGCAGGTGGAGCACTGCTCATGCATTCTAATCACATCATGGGGACCTCTCTAATTTAAATGCATTCCATGGCCTTAATGAGTGCTGGCCTATGGTATGAGAGATGCTTTCCTCTCACATTCTAGTTCACTGATTGCACCAGGCACAGCACAATCATGTCGACCTCTATATCCACTTGTGGTAAAGCATTCAATGTTCTAATAAACCTTCAGGTGAAAATATTTCAGCGAACTTTCTTTTTAATTTTCCCAGTGGGAATCCTTTATTTACCAGGTTGTCTAACATTTATTCCTTTTCTCTCATTATAGGTCTTGAAGAGCAGCCTGCCAGCACTTCCAGACACCATCCTGTGTCTTGCTCAGCGACATTCACATCCACCAGCTCTAATATACACATTCCAGAAGAGCTAGCTCATGAACTTAATGAGGCAGCACTGGATGGCTCAATCCACAGGTGAGGAGGAACAAGCAATCATGGCAAAGGAGCAGCAGAAACCATCAACAACCCCCTTATACTTGGGGTGACATTGGGCAGCCAAAGATCATGCTACTGAAAATCAGAGAAAAATATAACTAAGAAGGTATAATGAAACTGAAAAGACATACAAAAAAGCTTCTGCATCTTAAAGAGTTCCTTCACATATGGAGATTACCTCCATGCCCATTCTAGATGAGAGAGTACACACATGGGACCGAACTTTCTGCTCGTCAGGCGGGTGGGTGCCGGACCCGAATGAGCATAAAATGACGCGCAATGACGTCAGGCGAGTGTCCCAATATCATCACGCGCTTGCATATTTCAGTCAGCGGACATGCACGGGAGTTGGCAACATGCCCGCTGACAATCAACAGGTCTATTAAGGCCATTAACGCTCTAATTGAATTGCGTTTTTTCGCTGCCCATCCAACCTTACGGTTGGCAGTCAGGCGAAAAGACCAAGTGGCCTTTACATTTTTTGCGAAACCTCATCCATGGGCGGGGTGAGGTTTCGATCCGTCATCTTTTAAAAATTCATATTAATTTCTAACATGTCCCTGCTCATGTGACAGAGTCACATGAGGGGACTTTTTTTTATTATTTTACAATTATTTATTTTTAATTTTCAAAACTCTTCATCTCCCTGAGGCAGCTCTGTGCCTCAGGGAGATTTTCCTTCCCGACCGCTCCCACTCGCCCCCAATGAGCCAACCCAACAAGAGCAAAATCTTGGCCATGGTAAAATCCCTGCCAAAGAGATGGAACATTGCACTGTGTCACATTTGCCACACTGATTTTAGTAATCAAATGAAAGTATTGCACATTAGGTGAGTTACCATTTAGCCTGGCTGAAATTGTTCGCCACAATGTTGCTCGTTAATCAGGCAGAGATTTGTTAAAAAGAATTTCCCCTCAATCTCCCAACCCTCTCTGCCACCTCCCAACGTACCTCCCCAATCACAGATTCCAATAGAATATAATAGATCCTCTGCACCTTGGCATTTATGGGACATTAAGACAGTTTGCTAATTAAGCACCTGTTTTCTGGCATTATCTTGCTGCCTTTTACATTTACTGCAAAGCACTGCTCATAATGTCAAACTGGAAGAGAAGAAAATAAACTCTTCTAACACCTGGGGCACCATTTTCCTTCCGTCGGGGGGGATGTGCAGGAGCGGGCAGGCGGGTTCCCGATCGGGGGCGCACCACCATTTTACATCGGCGGGCAAATTAAGGCCCACCCAGCGTGACGTCCGCCAGGAAGTGCTATACCCTCCCTGTGCAGGCGTGGGGGGGAGATTCCCTGAGCTGGGGGTGCTCACGCATGAGCACGAGAGAGTGCTCAGATCTGCCTGAGGCAAAGTGCTGCCTCAGGGAGATCTGCTCAGCTTTGAAACTTCAAATAAAGATGAGAAAAAAATTTCACTGCCATGTCCCCTCATGTGACACTGTCATATGAGTTGGGACATGTCCATAACTTTTATTCTGAAATATTCTGAGATTTTTAAATCACTCATGAAACCTCATCCTGCCCATGGATGAATTTTCATGCTTTTTCAGAAGCCCGCTGGGGCTCCCGGCCTGCCCGCCAACCTTAAAGTTGGACGGGCAGATCCATTAATGATTTCCATTAGTTTTTAAATGGCCTCAGTAAGCCGAGTTGGCTGCGCGCCCACCGACCTGGAAATTTAAATAACGCGGGGTGACGTTGGGACGTACGCCCGACGTCACCCCGTGTCACTTTACGTGACGGCGAGCGGGCCCCGCCCCCGTTCGCCGAACAGAAGATTCTGTCCCTAGAGTTAATATGAGGTAGAATAGCTATTCTATTTTCCTTACACCTTTCTCATTAGTGCTCCCATTGATGCCTTTTTTTGTTCAAATGGAAAAGGAGTGGCCTGAAGATTAGCAACGGTGGCAATTTCAGTGTTAATTGTGCCTAAGTGCTATAACGCTTCTGAATCACCAACCTAAAACCATACATTTTCATCCTATAGTGAGTGGTTTGGTGTGTTTACTTTTAATCCTGTTCCAAGTACTAACTGTCTCATTATAGAGAGGATCTACACAAGAATCAATAATGGTCCCTGTACCTTATTTTTCCTTCTTATCGATTGCTGTTTACCAATATTAGTAATGTTGCAAGAAACTGAAAATTTCAATAAAACAGAAGGTTCAAGAACTAATCCAATTTATTTTCTCTAATGAAGTTTTAATGACCTCATTAGAGAGTATTCTAAATCAGCTCTTTTAACACTCATGGCTTAAACTGATTGTTTGCTTTGTCAATGGAAACCATAGTGCAGTGCTATCATTCTTTAACATGATTTTCATGCTACAAGTAGCTCACACCAGTAGCACAGGTTAAACTAATGAAGTGATTCCATCTACTGAAAATTAATCTTACTTATAATTGAGTTTATTCTTGAGATGTGGACATCCCTAGGTACTGAAAGAAGGTGCTGATAGGCCTTCTTGAATTTTTGGAATTCATGCAACTAAATAGCTTGCTAGAAAATATCAAACAACTTTTAAGAGTCAACCGTATTGGTGTGGGATTTGTGTCATGTAAGGCCAGAGCAGGTATGGGTTTCTTTCCCATCAATATTTTGGACATTAGAGAATCATTTGGACCTTTTAAATAATCTGGCAGCTTCCTGGGCACTTTTATTGGTACCAGCATTATACTTCCAAATTCTTTTTTAAATTGAATTCAACTTCTTGAACTGTCATGGTAGAAATTGAATGTATTTTCTCTGTAGGTGTATTAGTCCAGCCCTCTGAATTACTAGGCCAGTAACATAGGCCTGAATCTTATGTTTGTCGGGTACGTGCGATTGGCGGGCCTGGAAGCAGATGCGAAATGCGCTTCCGCCCGTGAACGGCCCCTGAGCACAATTTCATGCTGGCTGGCCAATTAATGGTCAGCCAGTGTGAAACGGGTGCTGAGAAATCCTCAGTGCTGTTGGGTTTTGGCAGGGGGGAGGAAATGGGTAGAGGGCGGGCAGCGACAGAAGTGAGGGTGCAGCTGGCGCTTCTAGCAAGCTCCCTGAAGGCAGACAGCTGCTGCAGAGGTGCCTCAGGGAGCTGCAGACCTGGACAGATTAAATGACAAGAAAAAACTGCACCAAACTTTGCCTATTCAGCACATTCAAGCACCTGACAGCAGAACTCAAAAAACATCGGACTCCAGATATCATTTTTTATTATAGTTTACCCCGGACATTTCACCCTGCCATAGGTCAAGGTTTCAGCGAAAATATAAAGGCCTTTCCACCAACCATAAAAGCAGACGGGCCACATAAAATCAATTTCAATTGCTTCCTTAATGGGCTTCATTGCCCGCTTAATTGCCGGCGGGCACACTTCTGACTGCTGTGCGCACCCACCAAGCAAAATACTACGCGAGTGTGCGATGGCATCAGGACATGCACCTGACGACTTCTCGTGCAATTTTACATGCTGTCGGGTCAGGCACGCGCCCACACAACCAGCGTAGAATTCTGGTCATAATTACCACACTAGTGTAAAATTTGCTTTTCACTTTTGATTGAATTGTTCACTTTGGGATCCAAGTAATGTACCAATAGGCCCCAACAATGATGGAGATTAAAGAGCTAGATCAAATAGAAAACTTTAGAGCTGAATGAGCTGAGGCCTTTGCTTTGATCTTCTGCAGTTTCCAGTCTACATACACTGCTGTAACCACTTGTAGTATCATGTTGATTTTAATTGAAGAATATCATTTGTAGTTTTATTTATGCTTCACAGGATATGGGCATCATATGAAAACTAGCATTTATTGCCCATTGCTAATTTCCCTTGAGAAAGTGGTGGTGAGCCAACTGTTTGACCTGCTGTGGTCCATGAGGTGAAAGTGCTCTCACAATGCTGTTATAGGGAATTACAGAGTTTTGGCCCAGCGATGATTAAGAAACAGTGATATATTAACAAGTCTGCATGGTGTCTGACTTGGAGAGGAACATAAAGGTAGTGATGTTCCCACGCACCTAAATCACAAGAAATAGAAGCAGGAGTAGGCCATTCAACCCATCTAACCCACTCCGCCACTCAACAAGATCATGACTGATCTGATTGTGGCTTTAACTCCACTTTCCTGCCTTCCACCCCCACCCCCCACACACCCCACCCCACCCCACCCCACCCCACTGAATGTATTCAATGACCCAGCCTCCACTGCTGTCTTTGGAAGATAATTCAGAAGACGAACAACCCACTGAGAGAAGAAATTCTTCCTTGTCTCCATCTTGAAAGGAAAACCCCTTTTTTTAAACTGTGCCCCCTAGTTCTAGATTTCCCCCATGCGGGGAAACATCCTTTCAGTATCTACCCTGATAAGCCCACTCAGAATCTTATATGTTAAAATAAGATCACCTCATATTGTTACAAACTCCAGTGATTATAGATCCAACCTGCTCAACCTTTCCTCATAAGACAAATCCCACATGTCAGGAATCAGTCTAATGAAACTTTTCTGAACTGCATCCAATGCAAGTACATCTCTTCTTAAGTAAGAAGACCAAAGTTGCACAGAGTACTGTAGGTGTGATCTCCCCAATGCTGTGTTCAGTTGTAACAATGCTTCCCTACTTTTATGCTCCAACCCCCTTGCAGTAAAGGCTAACATTCCATTTGCCTTTTTAATTATTTGCTTCCCTGCAGGCTAACTTTTGGGATTCATGTACAAGGACACCCAGATCCCTCTGTACTGCAGTATTTAGGGGAGATGGCAGTGTAGTGGTAATTGTCACTGAACTAGTAATCCAGGAGCCTAGGCTAATGCCATGACAACTGGTGACTCCAGACCCACAGCAATGTGGTTGACTCTTAAGTGCCCTCTGAAATGGCCTAACAAGCTACCCAATTCAAGTGCAATTAGGGATGGGCAACAAATGCTGGGCCTTGCAGCGAAGCCCATGTCCCATGAAGGATCAAAAAAAAATTCCACAGTCTCCCTACATTTAAATGATATTCTACTTTTCTATTCTTCCTGTCAATGGGAACAACCTTAAATTTTCCTTATACTCCAAGTGCCATATTTTGCCCACTCACCTAACCTTCTATATCTCTTTGCATATTCTTTGTATCCTCTTCACAATTTGCTTTCCTACCTATATTTGTATCATCAGCCACACCGCCTGCATGAAAATTCTGGCCTTGCTTTTTATTCTAGATTTTATTTAATTAATTAACTGAATTTAAATTTATATAATATATATATAGCTATAGATATTCTATACTCTGCTTTATTAGAGAGTGTTTTTTTTTTTTGCTTAGCTCTTGTCCAGCAATAACTGACTCTGCACACAAATTCTTTCAATTGTAGACAAACTCCACATGGAGACGTGCTTTTTCAGTATATTATCAAGCATTGGTGTCAGTCCTGTCCTGCAAGCTGATTATCTATTGGACATACTTTCATGAAGATGTATATCTGACACTGTATCACTTAAGCTAACATTGCATTAGGAAGTATTTATTGTTTATGGTTACGAGTTGGTATAGAGCCAGAGAAGAAGATAGAAATTTATTGATCCCATCTCCATTATGGCCAACTCAAATATCCTGTTGGTTCTTTTGTGCTATTCTTCATGTCACCGGTTGACTCCCTTCAATGAATGTCATCTGAAGACCCCTTCAGACTTTGTTCAGATTATCTAGAAGCATAACAATAATTCTCTAACACCATGATCTCCAAAAACAAATTGAATAACTGCATGTAATGGTGGGTCTTTCTGTAATCATTGCATTTTCTGGCTATATACAAAAGATTATTATTTTTTTCAAGCAGAAATAAACAGTAATTGAAAGAAAAAAACAGAAATATTGGACTGTTTAAATTTTACTACCTTTGTCTGGTACTATTGTCAAACGACTGCACTCTGGATATATACTAATACTTACCCTTTTAATGTCCCCTTGTAAAGAATATCCTCTCTCTCACAAAAGAAAAACTTGTAACAAATCTCATTTTTGCACCAGTAACATCAGGAAGTTGTACATTTTGCATCCTGGATTTGTATTAACATAATGAAAGAAAGACTTTTTCAGGTGATTTGAAAGCACTTCACCAGGCCTTTCTATAATGATCTTCAGAATGTTTCATTTTCATCTGAATTTTCCAGAATGATGACAAATGAAAATATGGTAAATGCTGATGAATAAAGGGAAATTTGTATTGAATTTTCTTTAAGAAGACAATAATTGGAATTACATTTTGGAAAGAGTATTCAACGTTAGAAATTAATTTTCAGAAAATTTTATAACTTTAGCAGAATCATTTGTATCCAATAAATGCACTTGGAAATAACATTAATTTAAATATTTAAATATACATAAATGTATTTAAATATACAGAGAAAAACAAAACTGCTGACAACAATCAGATTTTGACAAAGGGAAGGAAGTGGCTGCAACAAAGATACTTCTGTTATATGAATATATGTATTTTTTATATAAAACGGGGATATTTTAAACTTGGTAATACAAAGGAAGGATGACATGGCATAGAATTTATACATACTAACATATAAATGCACGCTTACACAATTTCATTTAATCAGGAACCAATCTAGTGAAATAAAGCAAGTGAGGCTAGTTTCATTCACATCAACTGGTATAAACAGGGAAGCAGCAGCTTCAGATTTGCTGCATCAATCTTACCACCTCATTTGCACCCCCAATACACCCGTTGCCAATTATGTAGATCCTGAGGAGGGCAGTCCGGGTGCTTATCTGTTTCTGACAAGAATTTCATTATAAATGCAAATATGAGCCTGTTACAAAAATATAATGATTTTCAGAATATTTTTCTGGTTTATTGTAAAGTAGGTTCATAGGTGTGAGTATAGTTGGGTTTGTCTGTGTGATTTAATTACATTTGGAGTCAGGTAGACTGCAAGCTGGAAATCATCAAAAGAAGCAAGGTGTAGAAATGTGCTTGAAATGCTAATGAGTAAACATTGATGCTGGTTTAGCATGTAAGGTGTGAAGGGAATTTGCATGCTTAGACAAATGAAGGGGTTGTTTGGAGTTCAAATGGATCTCAGTCTGTTTACAACTAGTCAGATAAGCAAGGCTAAAGAGTGTGTTTATTTTTCCAAAGGTTACTGACCATATTGGCAACATGAAAGTTTTTACATTATGAGAAAAAAACAGTGTCAAAGCCATATGGAACAATAGAATTTACATATTAAAGAAAGAGAAACATATATAAAGGAGAGTGAAAGGCTATGTGTGGAGAGGGCCATGTAAGATCTAACAGGAGTATGTGAAACAGTCTTCAAGAAGCCTCCAGCCATTTGTGTATAAGTCTGCTATGTAAAGTAACTGAAGGTGGGGAAGCCATTTGGAATTCCACTGTCAAGTGGTTATTGTGTTAATTTTCTGGTTTCATTTTAAATCTATAATTTATTTTGGCCTGTTGCCTTAAAGGGGGTATAACTGGGAATCAGGTTAATTAGGAATTTTAGAAGTTGTTGTAGTAGTAAGTAATTGTAGTCTGATGTATGTGCGTAAAATCTTTTATTTTGTTAATAAATATTTTAATTTAATTACTAAAGCCTCTAAAGGTCTCGGCAGACTCATTACTTCTGAATTCATTGCACACATCTTCTCGTAAAAAATACAAATTGCAAAACTCTTGTTATAGTGCAACCAAGTTTCCCTTGTGGATTTGGTCTGTCTGGCACATATCATCTGCCACATCATAACAGGGCCCCATGATGTAAATAGGATCTTCAAGCAATTAGGGAGGCTAATGATATGTTAGGCTTTATCACAAGGGGATTTGAGTACAGGAGTAGCAATGTCTTACTTCAATTGAGTAGAACCTTGATTAGACTGCACCTAGAGTTATGTGTGCAGTTTTGGTCCCCTTACCTTAGGAAGGCTTTATTAGTGCCATAGAAGGAGGTTCATCAGACTTGTTCCTGGGATGGAGGGACTGTCCTATGAAGAGAGATTGAGGAATCTGGGCCTGTATTCGCTAGAATTTTGAAGAATAAGAGGTGATCTCATTGAAACCTACAAAATAATTAAAGGGATAAAGTGGGAGACGCAGGTAAGTTGTTTCCCCTGCTTGGGGAGTGTAGAGCCAGGGGACACAATTTCAGAAAAAAGGGGGCAGCCACTTAGGACTGAGGTGAGGAGAATTTTTTTCACTCAGAGAGTTGTGAATCTTTGGAATTTTCTGCCGCAGAGGTCTATGGAAGTTCAGTCATTGAGTATCTTTAAAGCAGAGATTGGCATTTAGAAATCTGTCAATGATATAAAGGGAAATGGGGATAGTGTAAGAAAAGTCATTCAAGTGGATGATCAGCCATGATCATACTGAATGGTGGAGCAGGCTTGGTGGGCTGAGTACCCTACTCCTGCTCCTATTTTCCTCAGAGAGAAGGTAATTGTATAAGGTAAATAGGTAGGGGTTAGGATGTGGTGAGGCAGGATCGAGTCATCGAGGTTGGGTGGTCGTCGGGGGTTGGAGGGCTTGGAGGGGATGCGAGGGTAGTCAGGTGGTCAGAGGGTTGGGGGTAGTCAAGGGTGGAGAGTGTAATCAGGTGGTCAGGGAGGTCAGGCCTGGGGAGTAGTTGAGGGTTGGAGGTTAGTCATGGGGTCGGGAGGTGTAGTCGCGGGGGTGGTAGGGTTGCCGGTGGGTGGGGGTCGTCGGTTGGAGGGCTGATCAGGGGCTGGGGGTTAGTCATGGGGTGGGGTGTAGTCGCGGATGGGGAAGGTGCTTGGGTGGTAGGAGGGGGTAGTTGTGGATGGTGGGGTAGTCAGGGCACTTGGTGGGATACGTGGAGGGTTGGGGTGGGGTGGGGGGGGTTCAGTGGTGTTCAGTACTATAGTTTCCCAGGAGTTAGAACTGGTTTTAATGCTTCCAACCTTTCCTGGATAGCTATTCTGCTAAGAGAGTCAAAACTATCTGAAGTCTCCGACTTTAAGTCAGAGTTTCAGAGGGTTCCAGACGCAGGATAATTGCCCAACAGAAGTTGAAACTTCCCAGACAATTCCCATGCAATCTTTGCATGGGGACCTCTGAGGGGTCCCCCACCATATCTTCCAGGGTACCTCCAGGGTATAACCCTCCGGGGAACAGGAGATCTGGGCCATAGTGATGTACCTATAGTTTAATAAGGAGCATGGTTTGAGAAGGCTCTGCTCCAGCAGAGAAGTTAGTGCTGCCTGTGCCACCTACTGCATCAAGACCTTAAACAAGTCTTTGCAAGTGGGCATTCTATGCCTATGGTCATTAAATTCACCACAGCCCTAAATATCTATGCTTTTGGGTCATTCCAGGCTGCAGCCGGTGACAGCAAATTTCTGCAGTACACTCCTACATAAAACAGGTGAGGGACACCCTGTTCAGCAAGTCTATTAACTTCATCCCAGTGGGACTAGGCTGTTTGCTTTACAGCCAAAGCAAACTTTCTGCACACTTGTAGCATCAGGGCACCTACCTACGAGGAGGCAACCTACATAAATCAAAAGGAATTTTATTCACTTAATGTGCGTCATGAAGGTACATTCTTGCCTTCCCAAGACGTGCTATCATGCAGTAGTCAATAGTCTATTCTTTGATTGGGAGTACCCAGTATATAATGGCTGCCCAGTGAATAAAGAATACTGTTTCACAACCTGCTGGCCACCACCATTAGTTGGCAGAAGAAAGAACTAAAGCCATGTCAACATAACAATCATTAATAAACAACTCATTGACATCAGTTACGATGATGTCCGCAGGGATGAATAAATTCCTCTCTTTTCCAATGGTTATAACGGAGTTTGAATTTTTGAAAAGTTGGGATTTTCCAAATCCATATGTACGTAAAGCTATAGGCCAGCCAGATCTCTTGAGTTAACAAGTAAGGAGTTCGTTTTATTGTTGAAAACTGACTCAAGTAAAAGTATAAGACTTACTGAAAAGATAAAAACACAGCCCAAATCTTGTGACACACAGGCACACTGACACACAGATGTCACAAGGTGGAGAAAAAATATATGTTCCAACATTCTTTTGGTGGTCTTGAAATTCCGGGGTGTTGCAGCCAATATAAGCTAGTTGTTTTTCTAGAGACAGTCTCTTTTAAACTATAACTGTCTTTTTCCAAAGTGGATGCTATGACACTTAAGATTCCTTTCGATTAAAATTCTCTATCTCTGTGATGTATTCCAAATGTAACATAGATAGGGTCCTGAACTTGAGAATAGCAGGGAGAGAGAGAGATGATGTTACACTCTGCAGTCTTCTTCTGGATGTTATTGGTATATTCTGTAAACCTCTTTTTTACTGTAACAAACTGACAAGTTTATAATCACAGCTTTTCACAAATAAGATTTAGATCAGATGACAGTGCTATTGGTACACAATGCAGAGAAATCCATATTAACAAAGAAGCTTTGGTCTCCCATTGTCAAAGCTATGAAGATGCCATCAAAATAGATAGGGTGTCCTTAGCCCCATCCTTACATAATGAATTTCATTAGTCCTTCTTTGTTCCTGGCAGTTTCCAGAGCCATGAAGTCTGGCGGCCTATTGCCCTTATGTTTTTCAGAGAGTTTAGACAATGGCATGTATGAAGTCCATCAGAGAACTGCTAATACATGTCCCCTGATAATCCACTTTCAGGGGCTGCTAGAACTTGGCCAATTTGTAGATCAGGTGGCTTCTGCAGCTATTTAGTACATTGTCTTTCAAGTTCTAACTATTTCTTTTCCCTTTAACAAAAAATACAAGGCATTACACCAGCCGATGAAACCAACAATTAATATTTCACATCACACACGACACACCATTGCGACACATCTTGAAGCAATGTTTCCAGTGCCTAGGTCTAGGAAAATGCTTGAATGCAGCCCCAAAAGTGTCTCACAGATGCTGATGACCTGTTGTATGCTACATAACTTCACTTGAAGCATGCACAACAAACACAACTTGAATTTTGTGATTGTGAAAACCTTGTGGAAAAAGCCAAAGTATCAGAGCATCAGACGTTGGCAGCAAAACTGTTCAGGATCATCTCAGCTCTGCACCTGAATCCCTCTCCTGCTTTCACCCCTCCAACTGTCACATTAACAATTGTGACAACCATCGTCACAGTCATACTACACTCCAAAGGTGTCCTTCCAACCATTGACTAACATTCATATACATGTCACCTGTTATTTTTTTTCATTCATTCACGGGATGTGGGCATCGCTGGCTGGGCCAGCATTTATTGCCCATCCCTAGTTGCCCTTGAGAAAGTGGTGGTGAACTGCCTTCTTGAACCACTGCAGTCCATGTGGTGCAGGTATACCCATAGTGCTGTTAGGGAGGGGGTTCCAGGATTTTGACCTAGTGATAGTGAAGGAACGGAGATATATTTCCAAGTCAGGATGGTAAGTTGACTTGGAGGGGAATTTCCAGGTGGTGGTGTTCCCATCTATCTGCTGCCCTTATCCTTCTAGATGGTAGTGGTCATGGGGTTGGAAGGTGCTGCCGAAGGAGCCTTGGTGAATTTCTGCAGTGCTTCTTGTAGTTGGTACACACTGCTGCTACTGTGCGTCAACGGTGGAAGGAGTGACTGTTTGTGGATGTGGTGCCAATCAAGCGGGCTGCTTTATCCTGGATGATGTCAAGCTTCTTGAGTGTTGTTGGAGCTGCACTCATCCAGACAAGTGGTGAGTATTCCATCACATTCCTGACTTATGCCTTGTAGATGGTGGACAGGCTTTGGGGAGTCTGGAGGTGGGTTACTTGTTGCGATTCCTAGCCTCTGACCTGCTCTTGTAGCCATAGTATTTATATGGCTCATCCAGTTCGGTTTCTGGTCAATGCTAACCCCCCGGATGTTGATAGTGCGGTATTGAGTGATGGTGATGCCATTGAACATCAAGAGGCGATGGTTGGATTCCCTCTTGTTGGAGATGGTCATTGCCTGACACGTGTGTGGCGCGAATAAAAAACAAAAACAGAAATACCTGGAAAAACTCAGCAGGTCTGGCAGCATCTGGAGAAGAACAAAGTTGACGTTTCGAGTCCCCTTGACCCTTCAACAGAACTAAGTAGAAATAGGAAAGGGGTGAAATATAAGCTGGTTTAAGGGGGTGGGGTGGGGCGAAGGGTGGGAGGGGGTGGTTTGTTGGGACAAGCACGCAGTGATAGGTGGAGATAACCAAAAGATGTCACAGACAAAAGATCAAGAGGTGTTGAAGGTGGTGATATTATCTAAAAGAATGTGCTAATTAAGATTGGCGAGCAGGACAAGCAAGGGGGTGGGGTGAAATATCTATATAAATTATTGGAAAAAAACAAAAGAGAGGGGGAAGAAACGGAAAGGGAGTGGGGATGGAGGAGGGAGTTCAAGATCTAAAGTTGTTGAAAAGTTTTTTATATAGATTTTTATTTAATTTATATAGATTTTTCTTTTCCCACCTATTTCCATTATTTTTAAATGTATTCCACCCATGGTTTATTTCACCCCACCCCCACTAGAGCTACCTTGCTCGTCCTGCTCTCCAATCTTAATTAGCACATTCTTTTAGATAATATCACCTCCTTCAACACCTCTTTGTTCTTTTGTCTGTGACATCTTTTGGTTATCTCTACCTATCACTGCTTGCTTGTCCCAACAACCCCACCACTTCTCCCCCCCCCTCCCCCGTTCCCCCGTAAACCAGCTTATATTTCACCCCTTTCCTATTTCTACTTAGTTCTGTTGAAGGGTCATGAGGACTCGAAACGTCAACTTTGTTCTTCTCCGTCGATGCTGCCAGACCTGCTGAGTTTTTCCAGGTATTTCTGTTTTTGTTTTGTATTTCCAGCATCCACAGTTTTTTGTTTTTATATCTGTGTGGGGCGAATGTTACTTGCCACTTGTCAGCCCAAGCCTGGATATTGTCCAGGTCTTGCTGCATTTGGACATGGACTGCTTTAGTATCTGAGGAGTCGCGAATGGTGCTGAACGTCATGCAATCATCAGCGAACATCCCCACTTCTGACCTTATGATGGAAGGAAGGTCAATTAAGAAGCAGCTGAAGATGGTTGGGCCCGGGACACTACCCTGAGGAACTCCTGTGGTAATGTCCTGGAGCTGAGCTGACTGACCTCCAACAACCACAACCATCTTCCTTTGTGCTAGGTATGACTCCAACCAGTGGAGAGTTTTCCCCTGATTCCCATTGACTCCGGTTTTGCTAGGGCTCCTTGATCCAACACTCGGTCAAATGCGGCCTTGATGTCAAGGGCAGTCACTCTCACCCCACCTCTGGAGTTCAGCTCTTTTGTCCATGTTTGAACCAAGGCTGTAATGAGGTTAGGGACTGAGTAGCCCTGGCAGGACCCAAACAGGGCATCAATCAGCTGGTTATTGCTAAGCAAGAGCCGTTTGATAGCATTGTTGATGACCCCTTTCATTACTTTACTGATGATGGAGAGTAGGCTGATGGGGCGGTAATTGGCTGGGTTGGATTTGTCCTGCATTTTGTGTACTGGACATACCTGGGCAATTTTCCCACATAGCCGGGTAGATGCCTGTGTTGTAGCTGTACTGGAACAGCTTGGCTAGGGGCGCGGCAAGTTCTGGAGCACAAGTCTTTAGTACTATTGCCGGAATGTTGCCAGGGCCCATAGCCTCCAGTGCCTTCAGCCATTTCTTGATATCATGTGGAGTGAATCGAATTGGCTGAAGACTGGCATCTGTGATGCCAGGGTCCTCCGGAGGAGATCGAGATGGATCACCCACTCAGCACTTCTAGCTGAAGGTTGTAGCAAATGCTTCTGTCTTACCTTTTGCACTGATGTGCTGGGCTCCTTTATCGTTGAGGATGGGGGTATTTGTGGAGCCTCCTCCTCCTATGAGTTGTTTAATTATCCACCACTATTCGCAACTGGATGTGGCAGGACTGCAGAGCTTAGATCTGATCAGTTGGTTGTGGGATCGCTGCTTATGCAGTTTGGCATGCAAGTTGTCCTGTGTTATAGATTCACCGGGTTGACACCTCATTTTTAGGTATGTCTGGTGCTGCTCCTGGCATGCTCACCTGCACTCTTCATTGAACCAGGGTTGATCCACCGGCTTGAAGGTAATGGTAGAGTGGGGATATGCCAGGCCATGAGGTTACAGATTGTGTTCGAGTACAATCCTGCTGCTGCCCCATAGCACCTCAAGGATGCCCAGTCTTGAGTTGCTAGATCTGTTCAAAATCTATCCCACTTAGCATGGTGGTAGTGCCACACAACATGATGGAGGGTATCCTCAACGTGAAGACAGGACTTCATCTCCACAATGACTTTCATGGACAGATGCATCTGCAGCAGGCAGGTCAAGTATGTTTTTCCCTCACCACCTGCCACGGACCCAGGCTGGGATTTTCCAGACCTGTCGGGGCCAGGAAAGCGCCCCAGCCAGAAGCCCATTGACTTGTGGTGGGACTGGAAGATTGCAGAAAATCCCACCCCCAGTCTAGCAGCTCTGTCATTTAGGACTCAGCCAGCTCAGTCAGTAATACTGCTACCGAGCCACTCTTGGTGATGGACATTGAAGTTCCCCACTCAGAGTATTTCCTGCACCCTTACACAGCACCACCCTCAGTGCTTCCTCCAAGTGGTGTTGAGGACTCCCAGGGCAGCTCCCTCCCAACTGTATGCCACTGCGCCACCACCTTTGCTGGGCCTGTCCTGCCAGTGGGACAGGACATACCCAGGGATGGTGATGGTGGTGTCTGGTGCATTATCTGTAAGGTATGATTCTGTGAGGATGACCATGTCAGGCTGTTCCTTGCCTTGACTAGTCTGTGACTCTCCAAATTTTGGCACTAGCCCCCAGGTGTCAGTAAGGAGGACTGAGGTCGACAGGACTGAGATTACTGTTGTTGTTTCCGGTGCCTAAGTCGATGCCAGGTGGTCCATCCAGTTTCATTCCTTGTGACTTTGTAGCAGTTTGTTTCAACTGAGTGGCTTGGTGGCTTGCTAGACCATTTAAGAGTCAACCATATTGCTGTGGGTCTGGAGTCACATGTAGGCCAGACCAGGTAAGGACAGCAGCCTTCCTTCCCTAAAGGCCATTAGTGAACCAGATGGGTTTTTACAACAATCGACGGTTTTTATTAAATTCAAATTCCACCATCTGCCATGGGGGGAATCAAACCTGGGCTCCCCCCAGAGAATTACCCTGGGTCTCTGGATTACTAGTCCAGCGACAATACCACTACGCCATTGTCTCCCCCTAATGCAGGCTCAGCAATCACTATCAAAGCCCCTGCGCGCAAAATCAGATTTTCAAAAGGTGCTCTTTTTTAATGGTTTCAACAGCTACCATAAGACAATATTATCAGCTTGGTATTATCTAGTTGTGCTTTTTGCAAGCGATCATGTGGTACAGTGCGGTTTCTCTGGCTGCTGATACTCAAGTTGAGTGCCCCTAACTCCTCACGCTCATCAGCCTTTGGGAGTTCAGACCCGAGAAGGTCCAACTTCATACAGACACATCCCAGCTGCTGTCAGATCATCCTGGCCCAGCTTCCTTCTTGGCTTCTGTGAAGCACTGGATGAGGGAATAACTAAGAGCCAGATATGCTGTCAGCTTGAGAACTCATAAAATGTGCCACTCACGCAGCTCCACTACCAATTTCATGGCACTGAGGTTCAGCATTTAGACCGATCTTCAGGAGAACTATCAATGCCCTGCTCTGTGATCCCCAGTCTTACCAGACTGTTGGAGGCATTGGAAGTCAGAGCCACAGGCTCATGGAGTGTAGGTCGCGCTGCAACAGCCGCAGAGGAGATGACATACATTCCATGGTAGACTGCAATGTGCTTCCAGCTAGCATCAGAATGCCACATAACACGGAGGCAGACTCCTCCATGCTCTCAGGCATGATGTGGGAGTTCCTGAGCAGGCCGTCCAATGTTTTGTGCATTTGCTGTTGCACATGTACAATGTTCTTCTTGAAAGCTGAGCTACTGAATGCTGCCTCAGCAAGCTTGGACCCAGGTTCACCCTCCAACCAACTGTGTTCATTGCTGTGCCTTTCACTCTTGCCAGCTGCTGCCCACTATTGAAGTGAGATTCAAACTGTGCAGACATCTCCAGCTCACTATCTCTTCCAACCAGGGTAAGGATTTCTGTGCTGGTCCTTCATGTGAGGACTTCAAAATAGGCTGGCTTTTTGCCAGTTCTGGTCCTATTTTGTAGCTTGTGCTGCAAAAAGGTGGGGAGTGTGTTAGTGTCTGGCTGCTGTAAAATATTCTGGATATCTGTGAGCGTAGCTTAATGTAGTGTGAATGCTGAGAAGGAGAAGCAGTATGTAATGGACAGAGTAAAGATGTGACAAATTACAAGGAAACATCTGATTGTAATGTGCAGGAGGATTGTTGCAATGTGCAGTTGTAATTAGAGGAGAAGCAAATGGACCAAGGGTTTAGAGTGCCTTGGAGTGCTGTGGTGGTTGGTAGGTCAAGCAAAGAAGTCTTTTTAGTGAGTTTCTCACTGAGACAGTGAAACAATGGCATATGCAAGAGCACCTAGGGTTTTTAGATGCATCGGTGGAGATTATGCTGGAACAGCTTCGAGCTCAGAGGCCCATCTTGTTCTCTTCAGGTGGCAAGGTCTGCTGCAGAGAATGAGACAGAGCAGGAACTGATTTTCATCCAGGCTAACTTAAGGATACTGAACTGTTTCCAACATTGCACCCACGGACAGAATTTTCTGCTTGTCGGGCGGGCGCGTGCCCGACCCGAACGAACGTAAAATGACACGCGATGACGTCGGGCGAGCGTCCCGACGTCATTGCGCACTCACAATATTTCGGTCAGAGGGCTCACGCGGGAGTCAGCTGTAAAAAAAGTCTGTAAAAAATTTACAAACTAATTCTAACGTGTCACTGCTCATGTGACAGAGTCACATGGGGGGGACATGTTTTTAACATTTTAAAATTCTTTCTATTTTATTTTTCAAAATCTTCTTCTCCCTGAGGCAGCTCTGTGCCTCAGGGAGCTTTTCCTGTGCACATATGCGAAGTTCCTTGCTCGCCCTCCCTTCCTCCCCCCCCCACTACACAGGCAGCGCTGAGCACTACAACATGCGCTTCATGCTGGGCAGGCCTTGATTGGCCCACCAGTGTGAAATCACGGTAGCGTCCCGATGGCAAGTGGCGCTCGGCTTCCCGACCACTCCTGTGTGCCCCCACAGAGCACGCCCAACGGGGGCAAAATCCTGGTCCATGTTCTGGGGGTGATACTTGCAACCTTCTCCTTTTCTGGCACCCCCTTCTCGACCTGTTCTCCTATCCACCTCGATACTTTCCCTACACTGGAGAGGAACAGGAGTGCACCTTCAAGCCATGATCTGTTCCAGCACAACCTCCACTGATGCACTCAAAATCTTGTGTAGCCTTGCACATTTCATGTGCCACTGGATATAAACCAGCTATAACCACAGAAATTCATGATCGTCATGGTTGGAGCCTCCATTGTGCAGGCGATGCACTCAGCCCACCAATCGGACACCCAAACAGCA
The DNA here is from genome assembly GCF_964194155.1 of Cetorhinus maximus. NCBI lineage: Eukaryota > Metazoa > Chordata > Chondrichthyes > Lamniformes > Cetorhinidae > Cetorhinus > Cetorhinus maximus. The sequence continues at coordinate 56,804,961 of NC_135880.1, forward strand.
CTAGAAGTGGAAACTGGCAACCAGTGAGTTAAACATAGGTTATTAGAGAGAGAGAGAAAAAGATAAATTTTTAGGTCACAGCAAGCTTATACAGAGAATAACTAGCTGGGAGCAACAATTTCATTGAGAGATTCAGATGTCATCATGAGCTGGGAGTGAAGCTCTTTCAGTTTATACATGTCATCAAAAAATTCATGTCAAAGACACTGCAACCTTGAAATAACTCTGTTTCTTTATTATTTTTTAAGTATATGTACCTACTGTGACATTCACTGGCTTAACTCAGTTTTGAGCAGCTCTCAGTACAACATTGATAACAGCAGCACTCTATGCCATTAATGCATACTGACCTCTACAATAAAGGATTCAAAATTTTGCCTCTATCACTGCAAATTCATCAAAGAATAGAGTCAACAGAATCTAAATTCTTTTGGCAAGCTTGCACTTCCAACATTGAATCCACAAATAAAATATTATTTTGTTTTCCATTTTCAACCAAACAACAACTACTAGTCACTGATGTGCTAGTTTCCAATCGTACAACAGTAGGTTTGGATGAGCTGTCACGGTACATACCAGAATAAAACTTCAACTAGTCGTTTGATAGTACAGAACTTGAGTATTGCTATCAAAGCTTTTCATCTTGCACTCATCAGGATAGCTTGGAAGAATTTTCCAACCCCTTCCAGAACTTCAACTATCCAGAAGCTTAGGGAACAGTCATTCCCTGGTTCATTCCCCAGGCCAATGCTTTGTCCAGAGTTGACCTGCCCGGTTTGAATTTGAACAAAGCTGGGCAATTAACTGCTCCATGCTGTATTCTCCATGGCAATGCCTCCACTAATCAGAGTTCACTTGCCAACCAATCAGCAATCTCTTCTCATGCAGCATAAATTGTTGTTCCTCCGCTACAGTTGGAAAATTCGTGTGAGCTTTCGTGATGAGTGGAAGTTGAAAAGTTTTGATAGCATGTCTCCTTTTTCTGCAATACTTAAAATTTCAACACCTACAATATTTTTATTGCAAAACGATCGGTTGTCAATTGTGGCTTCAGGTGCCCTAGGTTCCAAGACAATACACGGTCTTGAATATGTCTACAGAGAAGCCTAAATTTGAAGGTTCCATTTATACACTTCCTCAATTTTTATGTACGAATAATATATTTTATATATATTTTCCTTTGTGAACTATTCCTCCATCCTTCTTCGGTACTCTGCCATACCTCCATGATCTTCCTGTCCTCTAACTTCTTCCCATATGATCAAAACTAGGTGTTCCATAGTGACACACCCATGCCACTGGTAGTTGGTATCTCAACATAGTTGCTGCAACACGTTTTACATAAATTTTAATTATATCTTTAATGACTGTAAATAAATCATTAAGAGTTGACTAAATCAATGCTGGGGGGCTGGGGTGGAGTGGTGGCTAAAATGTATTAGTACAATGGAGTAACTTGCCCAATCAGCCCTAATTCTTTTAATTTAATTGAAACTTTTGCAGATCGAGTAATACACAGCCAGATGGAGAGAAATAGCTTAATAGTAATTGATTAACTGACTACATAAAAGTACATTTTTGAAAGAGTGAAAAATATGCCTCCAGTAACATTTTGTCAGAGTCCTTTGAAACAGAAAGTAAATGAGCTTTTCATTGGGTTTTCATTAAAATATTTGTCAATTTCAGAATTCCTAGCATAAAGTGCTTTATTAAAATGTTCTGTCTTCAGTGCCCCAGATTTACTAACCACAATAAATGAGCCTGAATCAACAAAAGACAGGACTTCATCTGTGCATATTACCTCTTCATATTCTAAAGGGGAGCTTTACCATATGTGGAAATGATACTGTATGTTTCAATTATGAATGCAAAATTTGAACTACGTGGCAACATGTTATAGAGCAACACAAAAGGAAGCTTATTAATAAAAATATTCCCTTGCGCGTGTGAATGTCTGTCTCCAATAACACTGTCAGGCCAGTTTGCATTAACACAGTAGCTTAGAAATTGGTTACGGTTTGTATTTGGAAGCATAAGCAGTGGAGCACAGACAACACCCAACCAGAAGATCCACAGCTTGCTCATCTGAAAATGAATCTTGCATCTGAAGGTAAATCTTTGGGGGGGGATGAAGCAACAATGGGAGGGGGATGTCCAGGATACATAGAGTTGGGGAGGCATCCTTGCTTCTCCTGGTTCCATAGAAAAGCTTTTATTTTTATATTGCTTTAAAAAAAACTTATCCTTTGGTAGTAACTATAAATGCAGTAGCTCCATCGGAATTTGTAATAAGCAAAGACAGATTAATGTTTTGGTTGTAGACCCTGCACCAGAACTATTCTGAACATGGGCTTACACCAAAAACATTAACCTGTTCTCTTTCTTTCCAGATGCTAATCAATCTTCTGTGTATTTCCCAAATGTTCTGCTCACATTGGATATTTTTTATGTACTTTGTTCGTATATATGGATTTTCTTGGTAGCTGTTGTAAGAAAAACTAGTGTTGCCCATCAACATTATCACACTCACTTGCTGTTTGTGAATGCGATTATTCCATTAGCAGTTGGAGTGACGTCAAAGCCTTTTTCATGGAATAGTTCTACCTGACTGAAACAGCAAGAAAAAACTTAGGGTTGGTTTAAGAATTTCCATTATTAATGAGTGTCACGTCAGAGAACTATTGCCAGGCCTTAGGTTACATCATAGGGCTCAACTTTCCTGAGTCTGCTCCAATAGCATTGGGACAGATCTTCCACATGGTACTTCAACCACCACCATGACTCCAGCCCAGTTTCCTGGTTGAAGAATCAATATCTATTTATGACAGGCTGCCAGTGTAAATCCTGCCATTAAGCAAGATTCCACATTGTGCCCCCCCTCCCCTCCACCTCCTCTCCACTTCTCACCACTAGAAGATGCAGGTGGTGAACCAGTTTGAGTTCATCAGGTAAAGAAGGAATAATAGCAAGTAGAAGTGACCCACCAGGCCCATTTGGAGTTTTGGGGGCTAGTTCCAACATTATTCTGGGCCTGCAGCCATGGCTGACCTGCCTGTTGGGCAGCCGTTGGGATCATGGGCAGTCTCCCCCCTCCCGCCTTTTTAGCCAGGGACACAGGGACTATGGCACCCTGTTAAATTCAGCCCCCGTCACTGCTTTAATCACTAACTGAGGTAATGTATTCCACAGTTGTGAATGGATCTGTACATTGTATAATCATCAGAAAATTCTTTATTCTTGACATTATGATGGTGGGATGGTCATTGATGAAGCAGCTGAAGGCAGTTCGGAATTCTGGATGGAATTGCGGCAGTGACATCCTGGGGTTGTGATGAATGTCACTGGCAATCACAATTACTTTCATGTGCATCAGGCATGACTTCAGCCATTAAAGGGTATTTTTCCCTTTGACCCGGATTGACCTCGGTTTGGCTAGAGTTCTTTGGCACCTGATGTCAAAACGGCAGTACTCTCACTTCTCCTCTGGATTCAACTTTTGCATCCCAGTGTGGATCTTTCCAAATGTGTGGCTGATGCTCATGTTTAACATGCAGGCAGCTCTATGTTATCATGACTAGTTGGGTGCCTCATTCTAAAATGTGCCAGGTGCTGTTCCTGCAACTTTCTACATTTTCCATCCTGGCTTGATGGTGATGGAGGAATGAGGCATGAGCTTTGTCATTAAGATATAGAATGAGGGTGACACAAAACTTGGAAGCATTGTGAACTTTGAGGAGGATAGTGATGAACTTCAAGTGGACATGGAAGGCTGGTGAAATGGGCAAACAAGTGAAACTTAATTCAGGGTAGTATGAAGTGATTCATTTGGTAGGAAGAATGAGGAGAGGGAATATAAAAGGTACAATTCTGAAGAGGGTGCAGGAGCTGGGGTTATATGTGCACAAATCATCGAAGATGGCAGGGCAGGTTGAGAAAGAAATTAATAAAAGCCCAACAGGATCCTGTGTTTTACAAATAGGGGCATGGAGTAAAACAGCAAGGAAGTTATGATAAAACTATATAAAACACTAGTTCAGCCTTAACTGGAGTATTGTATCCATTTCTGGGCACCATACTTCAGGAAGGATGTGAAGGCAAAAAATATTTACGAGACTTGTTCCAAGAACGAAAAATTTCAGTTACGTGGATGGATTGGAGGGGTTGAAACTGTTCTCCTTGGAGAAGAGTAAGTTCAGAGGAGATTTGATAGGGGTGCTCAAATTCATGAGAGATTTTCATAGAGTAGATAGAGATAAACTGTTCCCATTAATGATCAAGAAGGAGAAGACACCGATTTAAGGTAATGAGGAAAAAGAAGCAATGGTGACATGGAGAAAAATCTTTTTAACCGTGAGTGGTTAGGATCTGGAATGCACTGCCTGAGAGTGTGGTGAAGGCCAATTTAATAAAGGCCCACGAAATAGAACTGGATAAATATTTTTTCTTTATTCTTTCATGAGATGTGGGTGTCACTGGCAAAGCCAGCATTTGATATCCATCCCCGATTGCCTTTGAACTGAGGACAGTTAAGAGTCAATCATATTGATGTGGGCCTGGAGTTACATTTTGGCCAGACGAGTTAAGGGTGGCAGATTTCCTTCCCTAAAGGACATAAAGTGAACCAAATAGGTTTTTACAACAATCAATGATAGTTGTCATGGTCACCATTACTGAGACTAGCTCACATTCCATACTTATTAATTAAATTTAAATCCCACCAGCTGCCATGGTGGGATTTGAACCATGCCCCCAGTTACATTACCACAATGCCACCATCTCCCTAATTAACTGTAGAGAAAAAAATATTCAGGGCTAGGAGATAAAGTGGGGGAGTGGGATTAGTTGAGTTGCTCTTGCAGAGAGTTGGCATAGACATGACAGACTAAATGGCATCCTGTGTTGTAACCATTCCATGATTCTATGGGGTAGTGTACAATTCTTGTACTACTGATAGCCTATAGTGACTGATGGATGGCCAATTCGGGTGATGAAGGATATCATCACTGTGGAAACAAGACCATCTCCAAGGAATGTGAGAAGGCTCCATTTGTCAATACTATTGTGGATGAACATGTCTGTGAAGATTGGTTAATAGGATGTGGTCACATAGGTTACTTCCTCGTGTTGGTTCCCTCATCACCTGATGCAGTCCCAGTCTGACAGCTTTGTAGTTCAGAATTTGGCTAGCTCAGTTAATGCTGATACTACCAAGCCACTCTTGATGGTGGTCCTTCAAGCACAGTACATTCCATCTCCTTGCTTCCTTTGGTGCTTTCTCCAAGTAACGTTCAAAATAGGTTAGCACAGATTCATCAGTTAAGTAGGGCCACAGGCCATGATCAGCAAGCAGTTTCTTCATTCTTATTTGACCAGAAGGCATGAGACTTCAGGGGACCTGGAGTTAATGTTGAGGATTCCCAAGGTTAGTACCATCTGCTCATATATTGTTAGACCCAGGGATAAGAAATTGTATGGAGCTTTGAGGAAAGCTTTGAGATGCAGGGATTATTTTTACCAAAATCAAAAAGACTAAAAGGAGATTTAATAGATTTTTTAAAATTACAAAGTTTTGATCAGATAAATTGGGAAACAGTGGGTCATGGAGCGAGAAGGTTAGGAAGGTTAGGAGAAATTTCTCTATCCAGTGGGCTATTAAATCATTGAGGGTTTGCCATGGGAAATAACTGTGTTAGAGACTATTGCAACTTTTAAGGAAACAATGGATAAGTATTAAAGCAGAAAGAAATACTAGCCTATGGGAAGAGATTGGGGCAGTGGGATTAGGCTTGCATTGCTCTAACAAAGAAGGAGCTAAGTGGGCCAATTGTTTCTGATAAAAGGTTATTAGCCTGAAATGTTAACATTTCTCCACAGCTGCTGCCTGACCTGCTGAGTATTTCCAGCATTTTCTGTTTTTATTTGGACTGAATTGCCTCCTTGCTGGAAACTTCCATGGTTGAAAATTCTTGACTAAAATATCGCCCCAGCAAATACCAATTCCAACATTGGGTTATAATGAAATGTTTGATATCTTCACAGATGATTCCTCCACATTCATCCATCAGAATCAGCACCTGATGGCAATGGTAAGAATGATGGTGAGAAGGATGAAGATGGACATAGTACCAACCCAGCAGATTTCTCACTGTTGTCAAAATCACAACCAGAACATTTGCAAAGCCAAAATACACCATTCCTTGTGAAAGATCCTCCACACAGCTACCTCAGGAAATGGTCACTCCAATAGTTTATGCATAAGAGACGCGAGGGGCTTATTAAAGGAAAGGAGGTGGCTCCCCAAATCCTCAGCCAACACTTTGAGCATATGGAAGGTATACAAATGGGATCAGTAAATTAGGGTGAACAAGTTAGCCCTCAGGACTACACAGCCAAAAACTGCCCTCATAACCCAGAGGAGTTGTCATTCACTGCAACAATACTGTGGCAGAACTTCAGTCAGGTAGGTTTGCTGATGTAACTTTAACTCATACTATGGTTGATTGTTCTTTTTATTGAGAGGCTGATCTCTTGAGGATCCTTCTAGTGATAAATGTTCTTCAAGCTCATCAATCACTTTCTATCTTGTTTCTCCTTCCTGAACATTCTTGTAATGTTGACAGAATTATTTTGTGAGAGACTTATTAGTTATTTGTCTTGAATTTTATTTTCATCTCCCTGAATCCAGTGATTTGTTAGTCCCTTGATATAGTAGTCACTTATCATCTCATTTGAAAAAAAACATTGAAGTATGCTGTGAGCTGCCCTTTGTACAGCTCTTTCATTTTCTGAAGTGTTCTGGCATCCATTTCAAACATTCATCCTTTAGGTTCCAATATTACTAACATATGGGTGTGAAAGGTGATTGCCTTGTATGAATAAAATCAGCAATCCTGTATTCTGTGGCATCAAATATATCACATCAGAGACATCCATTTCAGTTCATCCCATGTCAAAACGTTTGTCTCTTGTACATTTCCTACATCACAAAACACTTGAAAAGATTGGGTTGTATCAATTTTTTTCCAGATGCCATATTGGTCTGAGTATTAACCCCACCCCTTCAACTACTGGGAGAGGGCCAGGTTTTGCTGGTGAGGGGGTGGGGAAAGTGCTAAACCATCAAATGCATGAAACAAGATCCCAGCCTACTACACAAGCTTTTTGTGTTGCAGGATTTGTGGTGTCCACATGTTCTGAGTGGAGAAGCAGGACGCTTCATCAACATTTTTAAATAGGGGTCCCACAGGGCAATCTGATTTCAAATTCACCAGTGATGCACAGGTTTCCCAAAAATTGGGAAACTCCATAATGAGAGGGAGGCAAGAGATGCCAGCTCCACAAGGCAAGTTCCTTTATTAATGTTCTTTGTGGGCCAGGAGGAGAACACTTGCGGGACCTTCAAAAGAGCCAAAGGTCTCTGTTCTGAATGTGGCCTCTTTATCCCTCCTCCTGATTGATGACCACCTCCAAATAGCCCAAAAACCTTCTCTTCTTCACCACATGACCTTCACCGTTTATGATACCCGATATCCCCCACCGTGATGTCCGAACTTGCCCCCTGCCATGATGTCTGACCTCCCCCCTGCGCCATATCTGACCTTGCCCCCGCCGCCACGTCCAACCTTGCCCCCACTATGATACCTGACCTTCCTCCCCCACAATGTCCGACCTTGCCCCCCCGCCACTGCAACATCTGACCTTTCACCCAACTGCAATGTCCAACCTTACCCCAATCACAACGTCTAACCCTACCCCCCATTGCAACGTTTGCCCTTACCTCCCACTGAAACATCCGAACTTACCCCCACTGCAAAGTCTGACCTTGCCCCACTACCGCAATGTCCAACCTTGACCCCCACCATCACTATGCTTAACATTAACCCCCCCACCACAATGTTTGACCTTATGCCCCCACCACGATGTTTGATCTTACCCCCAACTCACTGCGATGTCTGACCTTCCCTCCACTGTGATGAGTGACCATTCTCCCACCTGATTGCTGCCAACTGTCCCTAACTGTCCATGCTAAGGCGTTGTGCCACCTGTCTTGCATCCTGACCAGGAGCCAGACTGTCACTGTGGTTGGCCACCAAGCAGGAAGTGGATCCAAAAACTCAGAACAAGTACTTGTTGTTAAATTCAGGAGGACCTCGATGTCCCTGGCCTTGCTGGTTTCTTCAGTCATTTCAGCCACCCCTATACCCTCCCCAGTTGCCCATAAATTTCAGCGCTATTGTTTTTGAAAAATAGGAAATCGCTCTTGGAGACTCTGATAGTGAGTTACTGAGTGGTATTAAAAGCTACCTCAAATTGAATTTATGGTGCTCATACAATTAATAGCTTCAGAAATTGAATGGCAATCCACCTAACTACAACAAGATCTACTTCCTGATCCTTGACAAGCATTAACACTATTTGAAAGTTTTGCCATTTGCTACGATTCCAGCCGTTATTCATACTGGACAAGCCGATCCCAGAGTGAAACCTGGCTTGATAGATCCTAACATTTTTTTAAAAGCCATACAGGAAAGTTACTGAACAAATTCACAGGAGTCTGCTGATAATTTTTTAATGCAAAAGATAAAATATTTATTAAACAATAGTGAACTATATTACACCAAACAAAAAATGGCTGGAAAGATCTCAATACAAACACAAGAAGACAATTCAAATCCCACTCTTCCTTTACCATAGCAATGGGCAGAATTTTCCGCACCCGCTGGCATTGGGCATGATAGGTGGCATGAGCAGGGGATATGGCTCAATCGGTTTTACGACAGTGGGAAACCAGTTCGCGATCATCCACCCAGCCTGCCGACGGTGGACTGCGTTTCCTGCCATCAGGCATCAGGAACTCATTGTAATCCATCAGCATATCATTATCAGGCCAGTCCACCAGAAATATCCCCCCCACTGCTGGATTGTCCATCCATCTGTTGTTGGGAAATTGCTGGAATCCATTATTAAGAAAATAGTAATGGGGCATTTGGAAAGTCAAAATGCAATCCATCAGAGACAGTATGGTTTTATGAAGAGTAAACCGTGTTTGACTAATTTGCTAGAGTTCTTTGAAGATGTGACAAGCAAAGTGGATAATGGGGATCCTGTAGATGTAGTATATCCGGACTTCCAGAAAACCTTTGATAAGGTGCCGCACAAAAGATTAATACACAAGATAAGATCACACGGAGTTAGGGATAATATATTAGCTTGGATAGAGGATTGGCTAGCCAGCAGAAAGCAGAGAGTTGGGATAAATGGGTCTTTTTCTGGATGGCAAGCTATAACTAGTGGGGTGCCACAGGGTTCGGCCCTTGGGCCCCAACTATTTACAATCTATATTAATGACTTGGATTCAGGGATAGAAGGTACTATAGCTAAATTTGCAGATGACACCAAAATAGGTGGGAAAGTAAATTGCAATGAAGAAATAAGAAATTTACAAATGGATATGGACAGGTTAGGTGAATGGGCCAAAATTTGGCAGATGGAGTTTAACGTGGATAAATGTGAGGTTATCCATTTTGGTCAGAAGAATAAAAAGGCAACTTCTTATTTAAATGGAGGGGAACTTCAGAATGCTTCAGTGCAGAGGGATCTGAGTGTCCTCGTGCATAAATTGCTGAAAGCTAGTATGCAGGTACAGCAAGTAATAAGGAAGGCAAATGGAATTTTTGCATTTATTGCCAAAGGAATAGAGTATAAAAATAGGGAAGTGTTGTTGCAACTGTGCAAGGCATTGGTGAGACCGCACCTGGAGTACTGTGCACAGTTTTGGTCCCCTTACTTGAGGAAGGATGTAGTTGCACTGGAGGCAGCTCAGAGGAGATGCGGGGCTTGTCTTATGAGGAGAGATTGAGCAGTTTAGGCCTATACTTGCTAGAGTTTAGAAGGATGAGAGGAGATCCAACTGAGGTTTATAAGATGCTAAAGGGGATAGACAAAATAGACACGGAGCGGATGTTTCCCCTTGTGGGGCATTCTAGAGCAAGAGGCCATAGTTTTAGGCTAAGGGGCAGTAGATTTAAATTAGATATGAGGAGGAATTCCTTTTCTCAAAGGGTTGTGAATCTGTGGAATTCACTACCTCAGAGTGCAGTGGATGCTGAATAAATTTAAGGAGGAGATAGACAGATTTTTAATTAGTAACGGGTTGAAAGGTTATAGGGAGAGGGCAGGAAATTGGAGTTGAGGCCAAAATGAGATCAGCCATGATCGTATTGAATGGTGGGGCAGGCTTGAGGGGCTGAATTGCCTACTCCTGCTCCTAGTTCTTATGTTCTTATGTTCTTATGTCAGTCACAGCCACCAGCTGCTGCAGGATTTGGTGCCACGGATCATGGAGGGCATCCACTGCCAGTGACAGTAAAAGTGACCACAGTGCTCAATTTCTGCATCAGTGGTTTCTTTCAGCGCTCCAGAGGTGACCTCTATGGGACCTCACAAACCTCCACCCACAAATGTAACCATGATGTCACAGATGCCATCTTTGCGAGGACAACAAATTTGTGCATTTCGCCCAGGACCAGGACAGCCAAGATCAATTGGGCAATTGGGTTTGACCAGATCTCAGATTTCGCAAAGGTACAGGGTGCAATCGACTGCATTCATGTGGTGCTCAGACTTCTGTTGCAACACATGGTGCGCTACATCATCCCGCAAAGTCTTGCATTCGCTGATATGTGATCATCAGAAACGTATCCTGCAAGTGTGTGCACGATGCCTACATCCTCAGTCGGTCACAGATCTCTGGAGTCTTCCAGGGTCCACAGAGGCTGCAGGGGTGGCTTCTCAGGGACAAGGGATGCAGTGGCTAATGACACCCATGCAGCGGCCTCAGACAGCAGCAGAGCGACATTATAATGAGGCTCATGCTGCAGCTCATAATTTGGAGGGGCAAACCATTGGGATGCTGAAGATGAGGTTCCAGTGCCTGGAACGGTCTGGTGGAGCCCTGCAATACAGTTCACAGAGGGTGTCACACATCTTCATCATATTCTGTGCCCTTTCCAACCTGGCGCTCCAATGGGGAGACGAGCTGGTTGAGGAGGAGATGGAGGAGCTGCATATCTCCCCCGATGAGGAGGACACCGATGGGGATGAGGGTGAGGAGGTCCTTGGAGGTAACAATGACAGGAATGAAGCCCTCGCACTGGCTAGGTGAGATCGGCGCGCTCGGGAGGCCCTCATAGCCGCTAGATCTGTGGAGGATGATGACGGCATACAGGGCGGTAACCCCATAGATCCTCATATCGCATCTGTGAACGTTTGACTCCGGTCTGGCTTAAGGCAGCGCAAATACCCTCTGTGAGAATGCTCCTATCATACAGACACAGTGGAGGCCCTAATAATCGTTTGGTTGCAGGAGGATGATAACGACATGCAATGAGAATACTCCATTAAGCTTCATATGTTCTCTGAGAATGCTTGACTCCTGGCTGGCCAAGGGCAGATCATTTGCACTATGTGATCAGGGTCTTATCATAGAGACGCAGCCATGAAACTTTAGAAGCATCTGACCCTTTGCCCGGTTTCAGCACCTGAGAACTTCAGGAGCTGGAGCACAGCATCAGTGGTTGCAGATGCTAAAGAGATGTGGGCCAGCCGCTCCTTAAAGGTGCTGAGAGCACACCGAGAGAAGAAGAGAATGCATCAGCACCTGCCCACGACATTCTGGTGGCAATGACAAGCATCAGTAATGTTTCCAGGGAGTGTGAGGCTGGACCATCACTTTAGTCTGAAGGCTGTACAAAGCACCGGCCCTGGACTGAGACACCTCCCTTTATCTTGTGGAAATTTTTCACATCTGAGTGAAAGAACACTGCTCTTCAGAACAAGGAGCCACAGGCAGGGAGACATTCTTGAGAATTTATTGACAATAGTGAACAGTATGTACAAATGATTAACTCCCATGCCCAGGCTGTGCAACTAATTCTCCTAAACTTTCCTAACCCTGCCACTACGTCTTGGTGCTCCCTGGACATTCACAGCAGAAGTGGAGGAAGCCTGCTAACTGCGACAGTGATGACTATGGCAAGAACCCTCTGGAGGACCAAGACTTGGAGGGCCCCAGCCTGCTTTTGGGGTCCTGCTGTGTGGCAGTGGCACCCTCCTTGGCCTGTGAAACTGGAGCTGCTAATAGGCCTGGAGTGTGCACCTGCTGATCCTCCTCCCTATGGGTGCCCGGGGGCCCCAGGCTGACTTTGAGGAGAAGGGGTAGCTGGAGTGAGATCTAGCTGCCCGGCACCCCTCTCACATACACACTGTTGGGGGCCAACTATGGCATCAGCGATGGAGTTAAGCCTGCGCAGGAGTACAGGAGCAAATTCCTGGACCAAGGTCTCCATGGCGGCCACCATCCTACAGTGTTGACCTCAGTCCGTTGCCATGCTGGCGCTATCACCTCAGCCTGAAGATGGACAGGCTACTCTGTCATGCCTTATAATCTGAAGAGTGCAGCAGACATCCCTTCCTGATGTTCCCGAGCTTGCCTTTGCAGCTCCAGCAACTGTGACATGACTGAGTCCAGAGGCTTGCCATCTGACTCAGACTCAGCAAATTTCTGGCCTCCAGCAGTCCTCTGATTGCTAGAAACCTGGGAGGTCCCTGCCTCCATTTACAGTGAATTAGACAGTGCGATGTGCTCACCAGGTCGTGATCCCGGGGCTATTCTAAAGCTAGGTCCCACCGAGGTGTGTGTCTCTGTGCTGGTGGAGGGTGTGGGTGAGCGCTGTGATGGGACTTCAGGGAGGGTGCCTCAAGATTCCTCTTCAGAGGTTTCTTCGTGGCGTGATTGGAGGCCTTGGGTCATGGACTCTGTCAGCTGTTTGGCAGATGTGCCTGCGGAAGCAAGGGTAGATAATTAGTGCATGGCAGTGGCCTGTGAAAGAGGACACATCACTCACGGCATGGTTGTCTGATGGAGGTTGCACTGTTGAATCCTCACTAGGTAGAGCAGCACCGACCTCACCGTCAGCACAGGACCAGTCCAGATCCTCGCCCACCAGCTGGATGGCTCTGTTTTCAAAGTCCTTGAGGACCTTGTTTTCAGGCATTCCTCCACCAGCCTGCTACCTCTCCCTCTTGTTGTGAGCCAGCTTGTCCTGCATGGATAGAGATGGAGAAAGTGTAAGCAGGATGCCTGCCAGGCCAGATGATAAGTCTGTCTGGTCTGTGTGGGTGGTGAGTGGTCCCATGGATGGGATGAGGACAATGATGGTGAGTGTGAAAAAGTGAATGGTGACATCCCTTGAACTGGCAGTGAGTGCGGGCCCTGTGGATGTGTGATGCGTTTGTCAGTGTGCGAGTTGAGAGTGATGAGAAGGGTGAATTACCCTGGAAGAACAGAGATCATCATTCATCCTCTTGCGGCACTAGGTGGCTGTCCTCTTTTGAACGGCGTTGGCGTTGACCACCACTGCCACTGCCTCCCAAGCTGGGTTAGTGCTGTTGCTGCCCATTCCGTGGCCAGAGCAGGAGTAGAGGACATCCCTATGGGCCTTCACGGCATCCAAAAGATGCTCGAGGGACGCATCACTGAACCTGGGGGTTGCAGTCTTCTTCAGTTTCAGGGCCATGTCTTCCATGCAGCAGTGGTGGTCTGGAAGCACTGAGATGTGTGCTTACGGCTGGACTTTAAATAAGGCACCTGGTGTGATTGCAGCGGTGGGGTGATGGCGGGCGGGTGATGGAGAGCCCTCCCACCATGGAAACGGCGTGTTTCCCAGGAGTGCATAAATAATGTTGCGGGTTTGGGATGATACGGCGTGAAAACCCGCCATCATGGCCAGCATGTCACGAGCACACCTAGTGCAAATCTGGGACAATTCCACCCAATATCTTTACAGACACACAAACCAGTGAGGAGTTACCACTAGCTTGACACAGAGGCTTCTCGCTTGGGACTGGCACAGTTGCAAACAGTTATCCTCCAGTGAATCCCTGAGCATTCACTTGCTGCTTCTCACCCAACTCGTATCCCTTCCCGGGACACCCAAAAACTGCACACTTTCTAAAGTCACTAGGCGGAAATTTCAGCTCCGGAGATGTGGCGGCAGGCAGGAAAAGTGGCTTGTCTCCCACCGGCTAGACCGACGAATGTGCATGCCAGATCATCTGCTTTTCAGCTCATTATATATATATTTTTTTATTATTTAATCATGGGATGCGGGCATCACTGGCTAGGCCAGCATTCATTGCCTATCCCTGACTGCCCCTGTTCAGAGGCATTGCTGTCAGTCTGGAGTCACATGTAGGCCAGCAGATTTCCTTCCCAGAACCAGAAGGGTTTTTATAACAATTGGCAATGGTTTCATGGTCGTCATCAGACTTTGGATTCCAGATTTTTTATTGAATTCAAATTTCACCATCTGCTGTGGTGGGATTCAAACTGGGCCCCCAGGGCATTACCCTGGGTCTCTGAAATATTATTCAGTGACAATACCACTATGCCACCGCCTCCTAATATATACATGAATGTAATGCACGTTGGATCTTGTGGCAGAAAGGGCTGCAATTCGCCCACACCACCATGGCCCCACCAAATTATCTTTCCAGGCACCATATTTAAGCCGCACCCACACACATTATTCACTCTCTGTAGCCCGGGGCTGGTTGCAGCGAGCGATGGCCCCCAAAGGAAAGCAGCCAACTGCCTCCAAGCTTAGTGTCAAAGCGCTGGGGTTACTTCTGGATGTGGTGGAGGCACACCTGGATGTCCTTTACCCCAGTGATGGGAGACGGAGGTCCTTACCACTCCAGATTGGGAGGAGATCGGCAGTGACCAGCGCGATGAGGCTGACAGGAGAAGCCTTTCAGTGCAGTAAAAGGATGAATGATATCATCCACTCTATCAGGGTAAGCCAATCTTTTCCTGACTCTCAACTCTCACTCCCACAAGCCCATCATGCAATCACAGAGTTACAGTCCACAGGGATCTCACACACTGCCAGTACAAGGGACATCGCCACTGACTCTCTCACACATTTGACCGCTTCATCTCTTTTCACATACAGTGCAGCTCATGTCCTCAGCGCTTACACAGATCCACTCAGGACCCACAAAAGGCAGGCATCTTATCATCTCCTTGGCACCCGTCTTGCTCACAGTCTGTCCATCTGTCTTCATGCAGGACAAGATTGCCCCCAACAACAGGGAGAGACCCTGGACCAGAAGGGGAATACCTGAGTTCAGGCCCCTCACGGAGTTTGAGGAATGTGCAGCAGAGATGGCCGGTGAGGAACAGGACCTAGCCTGCGCCAAGGGTGAGGTCGGCGTCTCCAAACCCAGTGAGCACCCATCACCATCTCACCCTTCAGCCGACGAAACTGTGAGTGCTTTGTTATGTTGGTCACTATGCAGACATCACTAATAATCTCATCTCTCTTTGCCAGGCACCAGCATGAAGAGGAAAAGAGGCACAGGCAGCCAGTCCATCAGCCCCAGCTCCACACCACTTCAGATGAGGACCCAGAGGACCTACAAAATGAGGACACACACACCTCGGTGGGACCTAGTTCTAAAGCAGGCTCAGGGTCACAATCTGGCAAGCACAGCACTGATTCAGGTCCAGAGCAGGCACAGGCCAGTACATCCAAGGTCACTGGCGCTCGAAGGACTGCTGGACACCAGACTCCTACATGGGTCGGAGTCAGATGATGAGCGTCTGGACTCAGCCCTAATACAGATGTTGGAGCTGCAAAGACAGACACGGGAACATCCGGCAAAGGTTTTCAGATGCCGTCACCAGATTGCACGCACGATGGAAGAGCCCATCCCTATCCTGTCCAATGTCATTGCCCCGACATGTCAGCGCACTGAGGTCAACACAATCACAAACATTTCTTACACCGGCGGGGTACTGACATTTGGCCCTTCTCCACATTTTCCTGTCCGACCTTCCACGACACACTCCACTAATGAGACCAGAAAATCCCACCCGCTACCTCTTCAACTGCAGAGCAAACAAATTAGGCTCCTAAACTCAGTCTTTCTATAGTGCCTCTGCTACATTGATCACTTTACTGAGTCCGTAAACTGATTATTCAATTAACTACTGCCCTACTAGCCTTGCAGATTTTCTTCTCAGAGAGCTTCGGATCCTTGTCTTCCCTCTCTGACACACACACTGAATGCCACCCAAACCTCCTGTTTTCCTGTGTCTGTGGCACTGAATCACTGTCGCTAGGCAACAGTAAAGTTTTTCTATTTTTCCCTTCCCCTTCCCACTAAACTTTCAACCCCTTTTAACCCACCTCTTTAACTTAAGGGTTGTAAAACCTCATTAAAATATGTATATACAAGCAAACCCAAAAGTCCTGGCCTTTCAGTCACATTTCTACCCAGACACGAAGGTTCATTAACAAAACTGAAATGAAACTGAAACCATTTTTACCTTTCTTAATACACAAGCATATATACAAATTCAACTTAAAATTACGCATTGCCCATAAAACATTAAAACACCAAAGTACTCAACATGAAAATGTCATTTTAAATTTTATGGTAAGCAAGACAAATCCAACACAGCCAATTACTGCCCCATCAATCTACTCCCGATCATCAGTAAAGTAATGGAAGGGGTCATCAACAGTGCTATCAAGTGGCACTTGCTTAGCAATAACCTGCTCACTGGTGCCCAGTTTGGGTTCTGCCAGGATCACTCAGCTCCTGCCCTCATTATAGCCTTGGTTCAAAAATGGACAAAAGAGTGAGGTGGGAGTTTTATTTTATTCATTCATGGGGTTTGGGTGTCACTGGCTGGGCCAGCGTTTATTGCCCATCCCTAGTTGCCTTTGAGAAGGCAGTGATGAGCCGCCTTCTTGAACCGCTGCAGTCCATGTGGTGTTGGTACACCCACAGTGCTGTTAGGGAGGGAGTTTCGGGATTTTGACTCAGTGGCAGTGAAAGAACAGTGATATATTTCCAAGTCAGGATGGTGAGTAGCTTGGAGGGGAACTTCCTGGTGATGATGTTCCCATGTGTCTGCTACCCTTGTCATTCTAGATGGTAGCGGTCATGGGTTTGAAAGCTACT
The DNA here is from genome assembly GCF_964194155.1 of Cetorhinus maximus. Classification (NCBI taxonomy): domain Eukaryota; kingdom Metazoa; phylum Chordata; class Chondrichthyes; order Lamniformes; family Cetorhinidae; genus Cetorhinus; species Cetorhinus maximus. The sequence continues at coordinate 56,821,995 of NC_135880.1, forward strand.
GACTAAGGAGCCTTGTTGAGTGTCTGCAGTGCATCTTGTAGCTGCTGCCACTGTGCACCAGTGGTGGAGGGAGTGAATGCTTGTGGATGGGGTTCCATTCAAGCGGGCTGCTTTGTCATGAATGGTGTTAAGCTTCTTGAGTGTTGTTGGTGCTGCACTCATCCAGGCAAGTGGAGAGTATTCCACCACACTCCTGACTTGTGCCTTGTAAATGGTGGATAGGCTTAGGTCAGTCAAGAGATGAGTTACTTACCGTAGGATTCCTGGCCTCTGACCTGCTCTGGTAGTCACAGTATTTATATGGCTAGTCCAGTTCAGTTTCTGGTCAATAGTAAGCCCAAGTATATTGATAGTGGGGGGATTCAGCCAAGGTAATGCCATGGAACGTGAAGGGGTGATGGTAAGATTATCTTTTGTTGGAGATGGTCATTGCCTCCCACTTGTGTGGCAGGAATGTTACTTGCCACTTGTCAGCCCAAGCCTGGATATTGTCCAAGTCTTGCTGCATTTGGACATGGACTGCTTCAGTATCTGAGGAGCTGTGACTGGTGCTGAAGATTGTGGAATCATCAGCGAAGGTCCCCACTTCTGACCTTATGATGGAAGAAAGGTCATTGATGAAGCAGCTGAAGACGTTGGGCCTAGGACACTACCCTGAGGAACTCCTGGAACTGAGATGATTGACCTCACAACCATCGTTCTTTGTGCTAGGTACCACTCCAACCAACGGATAGTTTTCCCCCTGATTCACATTAACTCCAGTTTTGCTAGGGCTCCCTGATGCCACACTCGGTCAAATTCTGCCTTGATGTCGAGGGCAATCACTCTCACTTCACCTTGGGAGTTCAGCTCTTTTGTCCATGTTTGAACCAAGGCTGTAATGAGGTCAGGAGCTTAGTGGCCCTGGCAGAGCCCAAACTGAGCTCATGTGAGCAGGCTATTGCTAAGCAAGTGCCACTTGATAGCACTGTTAATGACCCCTCTCATCACTTTATTGATAATTGAGAGTAGACTGATGGGGTGGTAATTGACTGGGTTGGGTTTGTCCTGCTTTTTGCGGATGGGACGTACCTGGGCAATTTTCCACATTGCCGGGTAGATGCCAGCATTGTAGCTGTACTCAAACAGCTTGGCTCGGGACACAGCAAGTTCTGGAGCACATGTTTTTGTGCCGGAACATTGTCAGGGCCCATAGCCTTTGCAGTTTTCAGTGCCTTCAGCTGTTTCTTGATATGACATGGGGTGAATGGAATTGGCTGAAGACTGGCATCTGTGATGCTGGGGACCTCTGGAGGAGACCAAGAAGGATCATCTGCTCAGCACTTCTGGCTGACGATTGTTGCAAATGCTTCAGCCTTATCTTTTGCACTGATGTTTGGGGCTACCCCATCATTGAGGTTGGGGATACTTGTGGAGCCTCCTGCTTCAGTGAGTTGGTTAATTATCCACCACCATTCAAGACTGGATGTGGCAGGACTACAGAGCTCAGATTTGATCCATTGGCTGTGGAATCACTTAGCTCAGCCTATCACTTGCTGTTTATGCTGTTTGGCACACAAGTGTGCTGTAGTGTCACCAGGCTGACTCCTCATTTTTAGGTGTGACCTTGACATACCTAAAGGGCAGTGACTACCTTTGGCATCAAGGTAGTATATGACCGAGCACAACTGGAATCCATGTGAATCAGGGAGAAAACTCTTCACTGGTTGGAGTCATACCTAGCACAAAGGAAGGTAGTTGTGATTATTGGAGGTCAATCATCTCAGTCCCCTGACATTACTGCAGGAGTTTCTCAGGTTGTCCCCGGCCAACCATCTTCAGCTGCTTCATCAATGACCTTCCTTTCAGATGTCAGAAGTGGGGATGTTTGCTGATGATTGCACAATGTTCAGCACCATGCACAACTCCTCAGATACTGAAGCAGTCCATATCCAAATGCAGCAAGACCTGAACAATATCTAGGCTCGGGCTAACACATTGCAAGTGACATTCGCACCACACAAGTGCCAGGCAATGACTATCTCCAACAAGAGAGAATCTAACCATTGCCCCTTGACATTCAATGGCATTACCATCACTGATCCCCCACTATCAACAGCCTGGGTGTTCCCATTGAACAGAAACTGAACTGGGCTAGCCATATAAATACTGTGGCTACAGGACCAGGTCAGAGTCTTGGAATACTGTGGCAAGTAACTCACCTCCTGACTCCCCAAAGCCTGTCCACCATTTATAAGGCACAATTGAGGAATGTGATGGAATACTCTCCACTTGTCTGGATGACTGCAGCTCCCACAACGCTCAAGAAGCTCGACACCATCCATGACAAAGCAGCTGCTTGATTGGCATTTCATCCATAAGCATTCACTCCCTCCACCACTGACAGACAGTGGCAGCAGTGTGTACCATCAACAAGAAGCACTGCAGACACTCAACAAGGCTCCTTAGACAGCACCTTTCAAACCCATGACAACTTCTACTTAGAAGGACAAGGGCAGCAGATAGATGGGAATACCACCACCTGGAAGTTCCCCTCCAAGCCACTCACAATCCTGACATGGAAAATATCGCTGTTCCTTCACTGTCGCTGGGTCAAAATCCTGGAACTCCCCAACAGCACTGTGGTGTACCAAACCACATGAACTGCAGCAGTTCAAGGAGGCAACTCACCTTTATCTTCTCAAGGGCAATTAGGGGTGGGCAATAAATGCTAGCCTAGCCAGCAATGCCCACATCCCATGAATGAATAAAAAAAAGCAGGTCTATGCTGGTGTTTAAGCTCCAAATGAGCCTCCGCCTATCTCTTTCTCCAGCTCTATCAGCAGAAACATCTATTCCTTTGTCCCTCTTGCGTTTATCTAGTTTTTCCTTAAACACATCAGTGATATTCATCTCTACTACTCCTTGTGGTAGAGAATTCCACTTTCTAACCACTCTCTTGGAAAAGTAAATTTCTTCCAATTGCCCATTGAATTTAATAATAACTATCTTATCGTTGTGGCCTCTAGTTTTGGACTCCCTGCCAAGTGGAAACATTTTCTCTATATTCACCTATAATCTCTATATTCTCTATAAAATTTTTTTATAATCTTAATGGATCTCTATCAGGTCACCTATCAACCTATCTTTTTCTAAAGGAAAAAATCCAAGCTTGTTCAACATTTATTTATGGAGCTACCCTCTCAGTTCTGCTATCACCCATGTAAATTTTCATTGAAATTTCTTCAATGCCTCTATATTCATTTTATAACATGGAGACCAGAATGGTTTACTGTACTTCCAAGTTTGGTTGAACCAAGGTTCTATAGAAGTTTAACATAGCTTCACTGCTTTTCAATTCCATCCCTCTAGAAATTAACCCCTTTTTTAAGGTCTCAATAACCTGTGCATCTACTTTTCGTGATTTTTATATTTGAGCCCTAGATCTCTTTATTCCGCTACTCTATTTAGATTCTTGCTTTTCAAGGGGTATATGGCCTCTTTATCCTTCCTATCAAAATGCACACCCTCACATCTGTCAGTGTGAAAAGTTTGAGATGCAATAGGTTTTAAACAATTGAAAGGGGGAGGGTGGAGCAAAAGAACATAAGAGAAAAACTGTGATAGGGTGGAAGACAGGAGAAACTAAATGACAATAGGTTTGATGGGGCAAGGCCAAAAAGAATGGTAGTGGGACAAGTTTTTTTGTATTTTTTTATTCATTCACGGGATATGGCTGGGCCAGCATTTATTGCCCATCCCTAATTGCCCTTGAGAAGGTAGTGATGAGTTGCCTTCTTGAACCACTGCAGTCCATATCATGTAGGTACACCCACAGTGCTGCTGGGGAGGGAGTTCCAGGATTTTGACCCAGCAACAGTGAAGGAACGATGATATATTTCCAAGCTTGCAGGAGAACTTCCAGGTGTTGGTGTTCCCATCCAACTGCTGCCCTTGTTCTTCGAGATGGCAGTGGTCGTGGGTTTGGAAGGTGCTGCCTAAGGAGCCGTGTTGAGTTTCTGCAGTGCATCTTGTAGATGGTACACACTGCTTCTACTGTGTGTCGGTGATGGAGGGAGTGAATGTTTGTGGATGTGGTGCCAAATAAGAAGGCTGCTTTGTCCTGGATGATGTCAAGCTTCTTGAGTGTTGGGAGCTGCACTCATCCACGCAGGTGGAGAGTATTCCATCACACTCCTGACTTGCGCCTTGTAGATGGACAGGATTGGGATTTCTACCCTTTGACCTCTAATCGAAAGATGAGGTGCTATTCCTTTAGCTTACATTGAGCTTCATTGAAACAGTATAGGAGGCGGAGGACAGAGAGGTCACAGTGGAGGGATTCGACAAAATGGTCGCCCAATCTGTATTTTGTCTCCCCAAATTAGGAGAAGACTCAATGAGAGCAGCGAGTACAGTGTACTAAAATGAAAGAAATACAAGTTAATCGCTCTTTCACCTGGGAGGAGTGTTTGGGGCCTTGGATGGTGAGGAGAGAGGAGGTAAAATGGCAGATGTTGCATCTCCTAGGCTTGCATGGGAAGGGGGAAGTGGCCCACCTCCAGAATATTGACACCAACTGTGAAGAGTTTACTTTAATAATGGCTACTGAGAATTTGCATAAGGAACTATGTCAGGGTGATGTCACTCACTGAGAGAAGATGAGTGGGAAGCACCTAAGAGAGGAGCTGTAGCTATGTCCTTTTATATTTTTGGTTATCAGGTTCGCTTTGTCCGGTGAACGCTAGCTGCGTCCTTGATATTCACACATTAGTTGGTGCTTGAAACAACATAGGCAGAGAGACCAATTAACTGAACAAATACTGATGATTTATTGGAACTAAGAACAGAACACTAACACCATGTGTGCTTCTTCAATCACTTCTAGCTCTAGACTTACAGTTACCCAAGTAGCCCACGCTGTGTAGCGATTGGTCAATACAGTCACATGTTCAATTAACTACATTCTCTTAAAGGTACATAGCATTCCACTTTACCACATTCCCCCCTCCTTTACTTGACAGTACAATTGACAAGCTTCACAACATCCCAATTATTTACATGAATACCTATTTACAAGTCAAGTCTCTCAGGAGCCTTCCTCGGATGTGTCAAGGGTCGTAGCTCAACGGTGGGTTTTCACTGTAGTATTGTTGTTCTTCAATGGCCTGTACATAGTGGGCGTTTCCCACCTTTCTGTGGAGCCTGATGTTTTCACGCCTTTTGTTACTGGCCCTTCCCACCCTACAAGATGGACGGCGCCACTTTGTGTATCTTTTATTGCCTCCAAGTCACTAATAGTATTCTCCGAACAAGCTCCGAACTCACAATATTCCATTAATTCCTTTAAAGTAGCCCCATAGTCAGCGATTGTCTCTCTTGGGAGCCTATTCCTCAAATTGAATTTAAAATGCTGCTTAGTGACTGAATGCTTTGGCTTCAGGTGGTTTTTGACAATATTTACTAACTCGTTGAAAGTCTTCATATCAGGGGTGTCAGATGATGTGAGGCTGCAGATCAGCCCACATGTTTTTCTCCCACATGTGGACAAAAGAATTGCCATCTTCTTGTCCTCCCCCGCGATGTCATTAGCGGTAAAGAAGAACACTAAGCATTCGATGTAATGAGACCAGTCATCGGAAACGGGGTCGAATGATTCAAGTTGCCCAAACTGTGGCATACTCGATGACAAAGGAGACTGCGCTTTCAAATAGCTTCAAGGTGGTGGTGAAGTAATGTAGCTGGCTTACCGCGGCTTTCTTGATTGCCGTCAATTGACCCAGTTTATCCTCGTTGCCAGTTTTATGTTTTTGGTTAACAGGTTAGCTTTGTCCGGCGAACACTAGCTGCACCCTTGATATTAACACGTTAGTTGCTGCTTATCAGGTTCGATTTGTCCGGCGAACACTAGCTGCACCCTTGATATTAACACGTTAGTTGCTGCTTATCAGGTTCGATTTGTCCGGTGAACGCTAGCTGCGTCCTTGATATTCACACATTAGTTGCTGCTTGAAACAACATAGGCAGAGAGATCGCTTAACTGAACAAACACTGATGATAGTGGAGCACTAACATTAAAGTTAATGGAGATCTTACAGAATTCAAATTGAATACAGGAGCTGGAGTCTCAGTTTTATCTGACAGAGTTCAATGGCTGCAAAAAATTACTCCTTAACCTTCAATTCAACTCCAAGGTCCATAAGACCATAAGACCATAAGACATAGGAGCAGAAATTAGGCCATTCGGCCCATCGAGTCTGCTCTGCCATTCAATCATCGCTGATAAGTTTCTTAACCTCATTCTCCCGCCTTCTCCCCATAACCTTTGATCCCCTTACCAATCAAGAACCTATCTATCGCGGTCTTAAATACACTCAATGACCTGGCCTCCACAGCCTTCTGTGGCAATGAATTCCATAGATTCACCACTCTCTGGCTAAAGAAGTTTCTCCTCATCTCTGTTCTAAAAGGTCTTCCCTTTACTCTGAGGCTGTGCCCTTGGGTCCTAGTCTCTCCTACTAATGGAAACATCTTCCCCACGTCCACTCTATCCAGGCCTTTCAGTATTCTGTAAGTTTCAATCAGATCCCCCCTCATCCTTCTAAACTCCATCGAGTGTAGACCCAGAGTCCTCAAACGTTCCTCATATGTTAAGCCTTTCATTCCGGGCATCATTCTCGTGAACCTCCTCTGGACCCTCTCCAGGGCCAGTACATCTTTCCTGAGATACAGAGCCCAAAATTGCTCACAATATTCTAAATTTGGTCTGACCAGAGCCTTATAAAGCCTCAGCAGCACATTCCTGCTTTTATATTCTAGTCCTCTCGAAATAAACGCCAACATTGCATTTGCCTTCCTAACTACCGACTCAACCTGCAAGTTAACCTTAAGAGAATCCTGGACTAGGATTCCCAAGTCCCTTTGCACTCCAGATTTCTGAATTCTCTCCCCATTTAGAAAATAGTCTATGCCTCTATTCTTCCTACCAAAGTGCATGACCTCACACTTCCACACGTTGTATTCCATCTGCCACTTCTTTGCCCATTCTCCTAACCTGTCCAAATCCTTCTGCAGCCTCCCTGCCTCCTCAATACTACCTGTCCCTCCACCTATCTTTGTATCATCTGCAAACATAGCCAGGATGCCCTCAGTTCCTTCATCTAGATCATTACTGTATAAAGTGAAAAGTTGTGGTCCCAACACTGACCCCTGCGGAACTCCACTAGTCACCGGCCGCCATCCTAAGAAGGACCCCTTATCCCCACTCTCTGCCTCCTGCCAGACAGCCAATCTTCTATCCATGCTAGTACCTTGCCTCTAACACCATGGGCTCTTATCTTACTGAGCAGCCTCCTGTGCGGCACCTTGTCAAAGGCCTTCTGGAAGTCCAAGTAGATAACATCCATTGGCTCTCCTTTGTCTAACATACTCGTTACCTCCTCAAAGAACTCTAACAGATTTGTCAGGCATGACCTCCCCTTGATGAAACTATGCTGACTTTGCCCGATTTTACCATGCACTTCCAAGTATTCTGAAATCTCATCCTTAAAAATGGACTCTAAAATCTTACCAATGACCGAGGTCAGGCTAATCAGCCTGTAATTTCCCGTCTTTTGCCTCACTCCCTTCTTAAACAAGGGGGTTACATTAGCGATTTTCCAGTCCTCTGGGACCCTCCCTGACTCCAGTGCTTCCTGAAAGATCACCACTAACGCCTCCACTATCTCTTCAGCTATCTCCTTCAGAACTCAGGGGTGTAATCCATCTGGTCCAGGTGATTTATCCACCTTCAGATCTTTCAGTTTTCCTAGCACCTTCTCCTTGGTAATGGCCACCATACTCACCTCTGCCCCCCGACTCTCTTGAACTTTGGGGATGTCACTCGTGTCTTCCACTGTGAAGACTGATGCAAAGTACCTATTCAGTTCCTCCGCCATTTCTTTGTTCCCCACTACTACTTCTCCAGCGTCATTTTCCAGCAGCCCAATGTCCACTTTTGCCTCTCTCTTACCCTTTATATATCTATATCTTTATACATATATCCAGGAGGAAACATGTTAAATGTTCAAGGTCAGCTTGATGCAACACTAAAGTACAAAGATAAGAAAATCTCTGAGACACTAAATGTTATTCAAATTCAGGAATGCTCTTTGCTGAGCAGAAAAGCCTGCATAGGTCTGAGCTAATCCTTAAAGTTGATGAAGTCAACAAACAACTGCGAAACAATGAATTTAGAAGAGAATTTTCAAAACTCTTCAGAGATTTCCTGGGGTTCCTAACAAGCCACCACGGTAACTGAAGCGGCCCAGGACACAAGGAGTCCCATCGTACTTTACCCTGTTTTGATCAGCCCTTTCTTACACATTGCCCAGGTTCCACAGGCGAGGATGAGGCGTGGACTTTGGAACTCAACAATAACAAACCAACAAACACATCTTCCCCTCTCCTTTCAGCATTCCAGAGACACCATTCCCTCTGCAAGGCCCTGGCCCACTCCCACATCACCCCCAACACAGCTTGCCCTCTCCACAGTGCCTTTCCATCAACCTTTTTGTCATTTATCTCTCCTGCCTTCCAGCTTATCACAGTCCTTCCATTTTGTTATTTTCCCTACCCTCCTCCTCTTTGAATTACTTAATACCTATTACATCTCAAACCTTTCCTAATTTTAATGAAAGGTCATCAACCCAGACCCACTAAGTTTTTTTCTCTCTCTACAGAGACCTGCTGAGTATTTCCAGAATTTTCTTTTTCATTTAAACTCTACTCTCTTTTCTCGGATTTATAGTCAGCTTGTAATCCATTCTGTTATGTCCCCAAACTCCACATGCTCTGTCTGTAGTCATGCACCTAACCTGTGGTACCTTACCAAAGGCCTTTTGGAACTCCAAATATATTGAATCTGTTCCAATATGTTACATTTTTAGCACATATTTAAAATTCCCTCCCCTATGCAGCGCTGAGTCCAGCAGTAATTAAGTGAACCCTGCTTAGAAAGTCAACAAATTTTCTATTCCGGCTTGCGAGGAAAATTGTAAATTTTGGGTGGAAGTAGATTTCCAAGAAGCAAAAATAAAATTACTTGTGAATCTGCTATTGCCTGCCTGGGGAAAAATCCAGCCCCAGGTTGTATCAGAAAGCTTAACAGCACTGTTAGGAGCATGAGGTGTCTCAAGGGAAAGCAGCAAGCAGATTACTGGAAAAGAGCCCAATGGCGGTATTGTTTACGAGAGGCAGAATTTCCAGAGGGAGTGTCACTCAGGAGGCTCACTAATGAAGTGGCATGCTTAGTTTGGTTTCCTATGTGCTGTTTAACTGTGTTTGTAATGTTGCACAGAATTTTGGCTCATAAATAAGGCAGACTTTTATTATGAGATACAATCCAACTGAATTAAATTGCATAGCTACAAAGAGCAAACCAGTTGCATTGATGTTATTCTATCCAGAACATAATGCAGGAAGGATAATCTGTGAAGGTATTCTGTTGTAAAAAATGGACTGCTGCAAAAAGATTTTCAACAGATATGAAAAGATATGCGAAATGATTCTGAGAATGCCACAGAACTTTTTTCCAATATGAATAGAGTTTCCTTTTAAATGAAAAGCAATTGACACTAATGGGGCCAAAGTGGACTCCTTTGAAAACACAAATGAAATTGTCTGGCTTGGTTTAACAACCAGGTTACGTTTGATATTTTTTACCAAGTCCAAAATTGAAGAGTGGGCAGTAAGACTTCATTGGAAATAGCTCAAGAAAAGAATGTGTTTGTAATTATATTGAAGCACATCATGTGTGGCCAGAACAATTAAATAGTCTAGGGTACATATATGTAATTTAAAAAACTTTTGTTTTAATATATCCTGATTTTTATTTCTTTGCCAGCTCTTCATTTTAATGCTGTAAGACAGAGTGTGATTGATTGCTGTGCCGAGTATACCATGGTTATATTCGAAACCATGGCGACTTTATGATTCAGTGAATCTGTTCGGCCCATTTCACAACCTGAGGACCGACAGGGGCATCATTACTGTACACTAAAGAAGTGGAGGGCAGCATTCACTATTTCCTGTCCTGTGGATATGTTGGATGCTAAGTCCAGTGCAGACCCAGAGAAACTGGTGTGAGCAGTTACTAAGACAAACCTTCTACTTAATACTATAGAAAGCCTAGAGGAGCATAGAAAGTACAGGGATGAAGTAAAAATGAAAATTAGGAAAGCAAAGAGAGGATGCAAAAAAATATTGTAGGTAAAATCAAAGAAAACCCAAAGATGTTTTACCAGTACATTAAGAGCTAGAGAATAACCAAGGAAAAGGTAGGGCCTATCAGAGATGTACATGGTAACTTGTGGGCTGATGCAGAAGATGTGGGTAGGGTTCTTAATGAGTACTTTGTCTCAGTCTTCACTAAGGAGAGGGATGATGCAGACATTCTAGTTAAAGAGGAGGAGTGTGAAATATTTGATACAATAAGCATAGTGAGAGAGGAAGTAGTCAGGGGACTGTCATCCTTGAAGGCGTATAAATCACCAGGTGGAGTGTATCCCAGGCTGTTGAAAGAAGCTAGGGAGGAAATAACGGATGCTCTGAGGTTCATTTTCAGATTCTCAGTAGATGCGGACAATGTCCCAGAGGATTGGAGGTCTGTGAACATTAAAAAGGATGTGAGGGATAGGCCAGAAAATTATAGGCTGATCTTCGGTGTAGGCAAATTATTGGAAACAATTCTGAGACACAGGATAAACTGTCACTTAGAAAGGCACGGATTGATCAGGGACAGTGAGCATGGTTTTGTTCGGGGAATACTGTGTCTTACTAACTTAATAGAATCTTTTAAGGAAGTAACAAGGAGGATTGATGAGGGTAGTGCAGTGGATGTTATCTACATGGATTTCAGTAAGGTATTTGACAAGTCCCACATGGCAGACTGGCCAGGAAAATGAGATCTTATGGGATACAGGTGAAGGTGGCAGGCTGGATCCAAAATTGGCTCAGTGACAAGAAACAAAGGTCGATGGATGTTTTTGCGAATGGAAAATCGTTTTCAATGGTGTTCCACAGGGCTCAATGTTGGGGCCCTCGCTGTTTGTCATACATATTAATGATTTAGACTTAAATGTGGGAGGCAAGATTGGGAAATTTGCAGATGGCACAAAACTTGGCTGAGTAGTTGATATTGAAGAGGATAGCTGTCGACTCCAGAATGATATCAATGGTTTGGTTGAGTGGGCGGAGAAGTGTCAAATAGAACTCAATCTGGAAAAGTGAGGTAATTCATTTGGAGAGGGCAAACAAAGCAAGGGAATACTCAATAAACTGGAGGTTATTGAAAGGGGTTGAGGAAGTGAGAGACCTTGGAGTGCATGTCCATAGGTCCCTGAAGGTGGCAGGACAGGTGGACAAGGTGGCCAAAAAAGCATATGGAATGCTTTCCTTTATTGGGCGAGGTATTGAATACAAAAGCAGGGATGTAATGATGGAACTTTATAAAACTCTGGTTAGGCCACAGCTGGAATTTTGTGTACAGTTCTGGTCACCACATTACAGGAAGGACATAATTGTTCTGGAGAGAGTGCAGAGGAGATTTACAAGAATGTCGCCAGGGCTTGAAAATTGCAGCTATGAGGAAAGATTAAAAAGGCAAGGGTTGTTTTCCTTAGAACAGAGGAGACTAAGGGTAACTTAACTGAGGTGTACAAAAATATGAGGGGCCTAGATAGGGTAGGTAGGAAAGACTTGTTTCCCCTAGCTGAGGGGGTAATTACCAGAGAGCATAGATTTAAGGGTGATTGGTAGAAGGATTAGAGGGGACATGAGGAAAACATTTTCGTCCAGAGGGTGGAGGGCATCTGGAATTCACTGTCTAAGCTGGTGGTTGAGGCTGAAATGCTCAACTCATTTAAAAGGTACCTGGATCTGCATCTGAAGTGCTGTAACCTGTAAGGCTATGGACCAGGTGCTGGAAAGTGGGATTAAAATGTGTGGCTAGTTTCTTTTTTTCTCTTTTTGCCAGCTTAGACACAATGGGCTGAATGGCCTCTTTGTGTACCATAATGTGTCTATGGTTCTATCATTTTACAAATTAATATTTTAAAACTATTTCTGGGTTATTTAGCCATTTCCCTCTCCCGGCACCTCGTCTCTCTTGAACCTTCTTATCAATTGTCAGCTACTATTATATTTTTTCCCCAAACTCCTTTACCTACCACCAATGAATTTACCAGAGAGAATCTTCCAAATCAAGGTGGTTGGAAGAAGTGGAGAGCCTACATTGGACTGCCAGGCAGATCTGGAGTCCTTGAGGTGCCCCATGCTTTCTTGCCAGCATTACATCAGCAGCGCTCATAGTACTGTATTCATATGCTGGAGGCCAGGGGATCAAATGCTAATATGGTCATTTATGAGATGATAAAATGACCAAAAACCTATTGGAAATTTGTAAAAACTTGAATTCATTCACTACTTGCCTTCTGGAAAGCTAACCTTTCATTGTTACTTGGCTTGTCCTATGAATGACTGCAGTTCCACATTATAAGGGTCAACCTAACAGTCCTCAGGGCATCCAGAACTATGTAATAAATATTGTCATTTACTTACAGTCCAAAAACAAGGTAGAAAAACCCAGCTCAGCTCAGGGATGTCAACATTATCAAAAGTCTGATTTCCTGATTGGGAAGGAAGAGTTGCCAGGGGTTTCCTGCATAGGAAAAGGACCCATCCCCAGTGGTTTAGGAAAACAGGTTCTTCTAGTGGGGACAGGGTTATGGTCAAGACCTCAATTTCTAGATGGGGCTCCGTTTTGCCATTTGGTGGGCATGTATGCCTGGTCTTACCAGATGTACTGTTACTAGTGAAATGCTGGTCCCCTCTGATGGGAGATTTTCCCCACTTGTTTGCCTTCCTGCTAAAAGTGTGTTAAGATAGGACTTTTGCCTGCTAGTACAACCACAACTGACCCTGCTATATTTTCCAGGGTGAATGTAACTTTTCTGCAGGAATCCTGGCAGTGTTTCTGCCAACAACTGAAAGTTTGCCATTGCAAGAATTACAAAAATGAAAGGTACTGCAACAACTTCAGGCCATTCCTCCAGTTACTGTGCTGGAAATAGGCCTGCTGGGCTGCACACCTTCCTCTGCAGCCATTTAATGGCCTTCAGCACCAAATTTCTCATGCTAATCAGTTATAAATTTATGAGAGGAGACTCTTTCGAGTTATCAACAGTCACAGATTGCAACTCTTTCGAGTACAATCACAGTTCTTGGTTTCCGGGAGTGGGACATGAACCCACAACCCTCTGATTCAAAGGCGAGGGTGCTATGAACTGAGCCACAGCTGACACCTCAATTTATGAGAGGAGACTCTTTCAAGTTATCAACAGTCACAGATTGCAACTCTTTCGAGTACAATCACAGTTCTTAGTTTCCGGGAGTGGGACATGAACCCACAACCCTCTGATTCAAAGGCGAGGGTGCTATGAACTGAGCCACAGCTGACACCTCAATTTATGAGAGTAGGGTCTTTTTCAACTCTTTCAACTACATTCACTCCCGGTTTTTTCCGGGAGTGGGACATGAACCCACAACCTTCTGATTCAAAGGCGAGGGTGCTATGAACTGAGCCACAGCTGACACCTCAATTTATGAGAGGAGACTCTTTCAAGTTACCAACAGTCACAGATTGCAACTCTTTTCGAGTACAATCACAGTTCTTGGTTTCCGGGAGTGGGACATGAACCCACGACCCTCAGATTTGGCAGTGACAACAACCAAGCAATTAAAGTAGGTAGTGTAAGACCAATGGAGGAAGATTGCATGAGCTGTCAGTGCAATTTCCAAGACCCAACCCTCCTTTCCAGCACAAGCTAGTGCAAAAAAAAAATCAGTGACCTCAGCAGGGCAACTAAGAAGTGGCTGTGTCACCGTCTAAGATTGTGCTGCTCTAAGCATGAGTACCATTCACAACAATCTTCCTCTTGCTGTTTTGAAGAGCTTCCACTAGATTATTTGCAATGCACAGGTGGTACTGAAAGACTATCTGTGCCACTTACATTCACCTGCAACTGTTTCTTTTAATCACATCCTAACTAACTGAATGCTCTGAAGCCTCACTTGATTAAATACTTAATAAGTACTTGCTTTTCACATGCACCTGTTTCCATCTCGATAATTGTTTGCTTGCTGGCAGCAGGGTGGGATTGCATGACATGGTGACCACAGAGCGTTCACACTCTCAACTCTTTTCTTAAAGGAAAAATCCATACATAATGCGCAATAACTGGTGGAACATCCAATGCCCATTATTTGATCCTCATGAAGAGAAGCTCACACAAGATGCAGAAATAGAAAAGCTCTATTTTCTACAAGCTCTGGGGTAATTAGATTCACCAAATGTTTTTTCATTTGCCACTGAAGCAGCATATTTGTTTTTCCAAAATGTTAACCACCCAACATTCTGTCCCTTCTTCTTGATGTCTCTTAGATTCCCAGAAGCAGCAAGCAGCGCAACAGCATGAAGAAGACCCAGGCTGCCCACACTTCTATGTCCTCTCTCTCCTAAATTTTAGTTCAGAGACATACACCCAATAAGAGAATTAGTGAGCCAGAGGGAAGTGTACAGTGTGACACAGACATAATGGGTTGAATTTAATGACCTTCCTCATCCTCCAGAGGCAATTTTGGAGGCAGGGTGCTGTTTGATCGGACAGGTCAGCGTGAGATGGGCACCCCACCTCCCCCTGATCAAGCTCCAAGTGGTAAGGGTGGCCTTCCCACCTGAAGGTCAATAGAGGCCCTTAAGTAGCCACTTAAGGGCCTCATCCTGCCACCCCTGGAATTCAATTAGCGGCTGGCAGGGGACTCTTTATGTGGTGGGACCTATTGGGTTTGCCTGCAGCCTTTTGCGGGGAAAGGGGTTGAGGGGTGTCCTTCTTTCTTAGGCACCCTGTGCACAATCGATAGACCAGGAATCAGGAAGTTGGAGGGGGGTCACTGAAAGGCACCCTTGACCTTGCTTCTGACTTCCATCCCCCACCTGGCTGGTGACCCCCTCCCTGCGACTGGAATCCCACCCACACTCACCTCTTTCTGGGGATCCAGTAATAATCTCAAGCTAGCTGGAGTGTTGCATCAGCAGTGGCAACCACTCCCAGTGGCAACCACTCCCAGTGGTGCTGCCAATACTGGATAGCAGCTGGCCTCTGATTGGCTGGCAGGATTTCCACCTTACCGGGGGCTTAATTGTGTGGGAGGCCCAACTCTGTCCAGCTATGTGCCTGATTACCTCTTAAAAACATCCAGCCTCCTGGAAAGAAGTGACATGTGGTTCCCACAGGTTCTCCAACCAGTGAATGGAGCTCCCGTTGCCAATATCAAATTCCACCCAATGGGTTGGATTTTCTCTAAAGTTGTGGGAATTGTGATATTTCCCAATTTCACAATCCCGCCCCAGCCTGGCAGTGCCTGCCCAATCTAATTTAATGGCTGGGGTGTGTGAATGGGCTGGAGTTTGGATTGCCACCTCCTGAAGCAGGGCTGAGTTAGGAATGGTGGTGGATGAATGCTAAGGTGGGCAGGCCTGCCTCCAATCATTGGTATATCCACCCGGTTCTGTACATGAGTTTTAGGCAGCCTAGCCCTCACCCTTCACTCCTCCTCACCCGCTCACCTCCCACATCCACCTCTCCATGCCTCCATACCCCCATCCTCCCACCCCCATCCATTCCCTGCCCCCTGCATACCCCACCCACCCATAGCCCCTATCTTCCGTATGCATCATGCCCTGTCATATCCCCCATGCCTCCATATCCACCCATGCCCATTCCCCCGGTATCCACTATGGGCAGAATTCATGAGCCTTATAATAACATCGGGAAGACTTTAAGATGCTCATGAAACTGTCAAAATAAATAAACATCCATTCAATAACCACTTCAAAAAAAAATTTCTTACATTCTCATAGAACTGTCAATATAAATAAAGCTCACTAAACTTCAAATGGGCAATTTCCCTTCTCTCCAGGACCCTCAGTGAATGCCTGCTACTCTGTGCTAGAATTGGAGACTTGGGACAGTTCAGCGTGACTTACCTCGATATCACCCAGGAAATGTTAAACATATTAAAACCTAGTCTAACAGCTGGGTAATTACACATGCAACTCCACCCCAATCACCCACCCTGACCACCCAACTACCCCCCAACCAGCTGACTGTCCTCCCGACCAGATCTGACTACCTTGCCTGACCCCCCCAGACCCTCCATCCCAACTATGTGCCACCCAGCTTACCCACCTGACTACCCCCCAACCACCCAACTGCCCCACCGACCACACAACTACAGCCCTGACATGACCTGACTACTCCCTCACGGTTGGACACAATTACCCCCTGACCAACCAAACAACTATGCCCAACCAGATCTGATTACCCCCCAACCACCCAACTACACCCCCCGAGTGAATCCCCCAACTCTCCCCCAGCCACACCTGACTAACACCCCGACCATCTGACTACCTCCAACCATACCTGGCTGTTCCCCCAACCGGACCTGACTACTCCCGACCACCCGACTACCCACAACCATACCTAATTACCCCCAACCATACCCAACTACCCCCCAACCAGACCTGACTAACCCCCATCCACCCAAATACCCCCCAGCCATACATGATTACCCTCCAAACAGACCTGACTAACTCCCGACACAACCTGACCCAACCAGTCCCTGACCAGCTGACTACCCCTCTGAATCAACTACCCACTCACCCACCTCCCCATCTACCTACCTCACCCATTCACCCACCTACCCACTCACCCATCTATACACCTACACACCTAACCCACTTACACACCTACCCACTCGTCCACCTAAGCACCTAACCCACCGACACTCACCACCCACTCATCTAACCCACCTATGCACCTACACACCTCACCTACATAACCCACCTCACCCACTGACTCAATCATCCATTCATCCATTCACCTATTCACTCATCTGTTCACTGACCACACTCATTCTTTAAAAGGCTTGGGGCAGAATTTTTCGTGCCCGCTGGCTTCGGACGTGATCGGTAGTGTGAGTGGACAACATGGCACGATTGGTTTTACGACGGCGGGAAACCGGTTCGCGATTGTCCACTTAGCCAACCGATGGTGGGCCACGTTTCCCACCATCGGACGTTGGGAACCTCATTGTAATACATCAGCATATCATTATCAGACCAGCCTGCCGGAATCGCCCCTCCACGCTGGTTCATCCGTCCACATCAGTGGGAAAGCACGCCAACATATTTCACAACAGCACATAAAAGGCGTGCACTTGGCAGCCTGCACTTCGAGGGGAACCAGAGGTGAGTGCACAGTAACGCTGTGCATCACTCACCAGAACCGTCTGTTGGACTTCAAGCTTCAGGAGCAATGGTGGGTCAGCCTTAAGGGCAGCCCTGCCACTGAGGCAACTCGTAGCACGGGGCGGGGAGGGTTAAGGGCAGCCCTGCCATTGAGGCAACTCGTAGCACGGGGCGGGGAGGGTTAAGGGCAGCCCTGCCATTGAGGCAACTAGTAGCACGAGGCGGGGAGGATTAAGGGCAGCCCTGCCATTGAGGCGACTGGTAGCACGGGGCGGGGAGGGTTAAGGGCAGCCCTGCCATTGAGGCAAATCGTAGCACAGGGCGGGGAGGGTTAAGGGCAGCCCTGCCATTGAGGCGACTGGTAGCATGGGGCGGGGAGGGTTAAGGGCAGCCCTGCCATTGAGGCGACTGGTAGCACGGGGCGGGGAGGGTTAAGGGCAGCCCTGCCACTGAGGCGACTGGTAGCACGGGGCGGGGAGGGTTAAGGGCAGCCCTGCCATTGAGGCAACTCGTAGCACGGGGTGGGGAGGGTTAAGGGCAGCCCTGCCATTGAGGCAACTCGTAGCACGGGGCGGGGAGGGTTAAGGGCAGCCCTGCCATTGAGGTGACTGGTAGCAGGGGGCGGGGAGGGTTAAGGGCAGCCCTGCCATTGAGGCGACTGGTAGCACAGGGTGGGGAGGGTTAAGGGCAGCCCTGCCATTGAGGCAACTCGTAGCACAGGGCGGGGAGGGTTAAGGGCAGCCCTGCCATTGAGGCGACTGGTAGCACAGGGCGGGGAGGGTTAAGGGCAGCCCTGCCATTGAGGCGACTGGTTGCAGGAGGGAGGTTATGGGCTGCCCTGCAGTTGAATATAGCGCACAAGCATTCGGGGTACGGGGCAGAGTGGGCGAGAGAAGCATTAGAGAAACCAAAGTGACCATTCCTCTGCAGCTGAGACAGTTTAAGCGCAGCCACATAGATATGATTGGGGTCAGGGTCCTAGCTTATCTGCCCACTCAAGCAACGTAGAGGCATCAAAGTGGCACCAAGTGCTCCATTGCTTCCCCTGACCCCCGCCCCGTGCCTGGGAGACTGCAAATTCATGAGCATTTTAGTGGACTGCAGAACAGCTGGACAACTGCACAGGTTGTACAATGACCTCGCGAAGCTGGCCGTGGAGTAGCCACTACTGGAAGCGCTCACAGCCCCTTGCAATGTCAGCATCCCGGTTTGGACCAATCTCCGCGATGGTTCAAGCTAACAGGGCAGCCATGCAGCGCACTAATCTCTGGCCATCCAAGTAGCAATCAGCACTCTCTGGGAAGTGTTAAGGGACCGCCATGCTTAACCAGGGCCGGTTCTTAGTTAAACCCATGCTAACCGTGTGTCTCTGTCTCTCATCCTGCAGGAGAAGTACATCAGGATCTTGGAGCCTGATGAATTAGCCTGATGGCCTACAGAGGGCGAAAACGACAGAGGAACTGAGGCTCCTGACAGTGCAGAGGCAGGGGCAGCAACCTTAGGAAGAAGGGGCAGCTGAGGCTCCCACACATGCCGCCCAAGAGCCTCAGCGAGCTGTCTCAGGGTGGCACCTAACGACACCCAAAGTTTATAGGCACCGCCTTTCATTCCTGCAGATGACCAAGAACCAGTGTCGCCACAAACTGCACATGTCTAGGGAACCAGTCGGCCACATCTGCCAACTACTGCAAGATTTGGCACCACGGGGACATGGAGGGCATCCACTGCCAGTGGCTGTGAAAGTGACCGTGGTGCTCAATTTCTATTCCAGTAGCTCCTTTCAGGGCTCCACAGGTGACCTCTGTGGGTTATCATAAGCCTCCACCCACAAATGCATACATGAGGTCACAGATGCCATCTTTGTGAGGGCACACAACTTTGTGCATTTCACCCGGGACCAGGAGAGCCAGGATGCAAGAGCAATTGGATTTGTGCAGATCTCAAGTTTCCCATAGGTGCAGGGTATGATCGACTGCACTCATGTGGTGCTCAGATCTCCATCACAACACACGGTGGACTACATTGACCGCAAGGGCTTCCATTCACTGAATGTGCAGGTGGTGTGCGACCATCCAAAACGCATCCTGCAGGTGTGCGCATGGTTTCCAGGGAGTGTGCACGCCACCTACATCCTCAGTTGGTCACAGATCCCTGGAGTCTTCCAGGGTCCACAGAAGCTATAGGGATGACTCCTCGGGTAAAAGTGCTACCCGCAGAGGCCGTGGCTGATGACCCCCTTGCGGTGGCCTCAGACTGCAGCAGAGCGACGCTATAATGAGGCAAATGCTGCAGCTCATAACTTGGTGAAGCAGACCATCAGGATGCTGAAGATCAGGTTCCGGTGCCTGGCGCGGTCTGGTGGAGCCCTGCAATAGAGTCCACAGAGGGTGTCACGCATCGTCGTCTCCTGCTGAGCCCTTTACAACCTGGTGCTCCAACGGGGAGACGAGCTAGCTGAGGAGGAAATGGAGAAGTTCCGACGGCGACGGGGATGAGGGTGAGGAGGGCCTCGGAGGCAACGATGACAGGGAAGAGGCCCTCGCACTGGCCAGATGAGGCAGGCATGCTCAGGGGGCCCTCATAGTTGCTAGACCTGCAGAGCATGATGACGACATGCAATGAAGTGACACAATAGATCCTCACATCACACCTATGAATGTTTGACTCCAGTCTGGATTTTGGCTGCACGAACACCGTCTGTGAGAATACCCTCTGTCAGAAGTATTTAGATAGGGCTATGGGCCAAGCGCTGGAAAATGGGATCAGTGTAGTTAGATCTTTGTTGACCGGCGCGGACTCGATGGGCCAAATGGCGTCCTCTGTGCTGTAAACATCTGTGAGAATGCTCCTATCATGGAGACGCAATGGAGACCCTAATAATCGCTCGATTGCAGCAGGATGATGACAAAAAGCAGTGAGAATACTCCATTAATCTTCACATAGCCTCAGAGAATGCCTGACTCCTGTCTGGCCGAGGGCAAATCGCTTGGACTCTGATCAGGGTCATATCATAGAGACATAGCCATGAAACTTTAGAAGCATCTGATCCATTGTCCACCTTCAGCACCTGAGCCCTTCGGGAGCACAGCGTCACTGGTCACACGTGCTGAACAAATGGGGGCCAACCCCTTCTTAAATGTGCTGAGAACACGCCGAGAGAATGAGAGAACTCTGTGGCGCCTGCCCACGACGTTCTGGCAGCAATGGCCAGCACTGCTGAGGTGCAGGCATTAGTAATGTATCAAAGGAGTGTGAGGCCAGACAATCAATTTGGTCTGAAGACTGCACAAAGCACAGGGAAGAGGCCCTGGACTGAGGCACCTGCCTTTACATTGCACAGAAAGGT
Source organism: Cetorhinus maximus (assembly GCF_964194155.1). Taxonomy (NCBI): domain Eukaryota; kingdom Metazoa; phylum Chordata; class Chondrichthyes; order Lamniformes; family Cetorhinidae; genus Cetorhinus; species Cetorhinus maximus. Next base: position 56,842,667 of record NC_135880.1, read on the forward strand.
TTCTCATCTGAGTGAAAAGAACACTGCTCATCAGAACAAGGAGCCATAGGCAGAAGGCATTCTTAGGAGTTCATTGACAATAGTGAACAGTATGTACAGTATGATTAATTCCCGTGCCCAAGCTGTGCAACTAATTCTCCTTAACTTTCCTAACCCTGCCACTATGTCTTGTTGCTCCCCGAACATCCACAGCAGAGGTGGAGGCAGCCTGCTGACTGTGACACCCTGTCTGTGATGAATTTGGCAGATGTCCTCTGAAAGGCCGAGACTTGGAGGGCCCCGGCCTGATTTCGGGGTACTACTGTGTGGCAGTGGCACCCTCCTCGGCCTATGGAGCTGGAGCTGCTGAGGTCGCAGGCAGAGGGGAGTTTAATGGGCCAGACACTCTCGGAGTCACTTGGATGGATGGGCCCGGAGTGTGCACCTGCTGATCCTCCTCCCTGTGGGTGCCCGGGGGCCCCAAGCTGACGTGTTGAGGAGCAGGGGTAGCTGGAGTGAGATCAAGCTGCCCGTCAGCCCTCTCGCCTACACACTGTTGGAGGCCAACTATAGCATCAGTGATGGAGTTGAGCCCACACAGCAGTGCAGGAGCAAAGTCCTGGACCAAGGTCTCCATGGCAGCCACCATACTACCAGTGTTGACCTCGGGGCAGCACTATCACCTCAGCCTGAAGGCAGACAGACTCCTCCGTCCTGCCTTGCAAATTGAGGAATGAAGCGGACATCCCTTCCTGATGTTCCCGAGCTTTCCTTTGAATGTCCAGCAACTGTGACATGAGCGAGTCCAGAGGCTCGTCATCTGAGTCAGACTCAGCAAATTTATGGCCTCCAGCAGTCCTCTGAGTGCCAGAAATCTGAGAAGTCCCTGCCTCCATCTGCTGTGGATCAGACAGTGCAATATGCTCACCAGATTGTGATCCCAAGGCTATTCTAAAGCTAGCTAACATCGAGGTGCGTGTCTCTGCACTGGTGGAGGGTGTGGGTGAGCGCTGTGACGGGGCTTCAGGGAGCGTACAGGGAGCGCACCTTCAGATTCCTCTTCAGGGGTTTCTTTGGGGCTTGAATGGAGGTCCTGGGTCAGGTGCTTGAGTGGAGGTCCTGGGTCATGGACTCCGTCGGCTGTTTCCCAGATGTGGCTGTGAAAGCAAGGAGAGATAATTAGTGCATGGCAGTGGCCTGTGAGACAGGACACATCAGTCACAGCATGGTTGCCTGATAGATGTTGCACTGCTGGATCCTCACTTGGTTGAGCACCACCGACCTCTCCGTCAGCACAGGACCGGTCCAGATCCTCGCTGGCCAGCTGGATGGCTCTGTTTTCAAAGTCCTTGAGGATCTTGATTTCAGGCATTCCTCCACCGGTCTGTGACCTCTCTCCCTTGTTGTCTGCCAGCTTATCCTGCATGAATAGAGATGGAGAAAGTGTAAGCAGGACGCCTGCCAGGCCTGTGTGCGTGATGAATGGTCACATGGACAGGATGAGGTCAATGACGGTGAGTGTGCGAGAGTGAATGGTGATGTCCCTTGAACTGGCAGTGAGTGAGGGCCCTGTGGATGTGCGACGGATTTGTTCATGTGTGAGTTGAGAGCGATGAGAAGAGTGACTTACCCTGGCAGCACAGAGCTCTTGCGGCACTGGGTGGCTGCCTTCTTTTGAAGGGCGTTGGCGCTGACAACCGCTGCCACTGCCTCCCAAGCAGGGTTAGTGCTGTTGCTGCCCATCCTGCAGCCAGAGCGGGAGCAGAGGACATCCCGGCGGACCTCCATAGCATCCAAAATGCGCTCAGGGGATGCATCGCTGAACCTGGGGACTACAGTCTTCTTCAGTTTCAGGGCCATGTCTTCCGTGCAGCAGTGGTGGTCTGGAAGCACTGAGATGTGTGCTTACGGCTGGACTTTAAATATGGCGCCCGGTGTGATGCAGCAGTGGGGCGATGGTGGGCAGGTGAATGAGAGCCCATTCGCCATGGAAACAGTGTGCTTCCCGGGAGTGCATAAATAATGTGGCGGGTTTGGGACGATACATCTTGAAAACCCGCCATCGCGGCCGGCGGGTATAATGTTGTTTTATTCGCCTGCTTCCGCACTTAGTGCAAATCTGGGACGATTCCACCCCAGGCCTTTAAATACTTACTAGAATATAGCAGCTAGTGCCATAAAATGGAGGCATGACCTCTCTTTTACTCAACTCTACTATGTTCCACTGGAATTGCTCGGGAGATGCCACACTGCGTATTTCTTCTTCAGCCAGAATCGGAAGATCCAGGAAGAAATGTGCACTACTGTTGGGTTTGGGAAGATCTTTTTGAGCAGCAGCACTGCGCCAGCATTCAGATTCAGACCAATGTAACTCTCTCATAATAGTGCCTTCTTGTGGCCATTCGTGCATTTTTGTATATAAACTAAACCAGATTAAACGAGTTCGCTTTTGTACCAGACCTCAATGCTGTACACACGAGTGATTTTAACTGCAAGGATACCACACTATTTAGGGTCATCATGGCACTCAAATTTATGCCTCAGGATCTTTAAAGGGATCCTATGGAGACATCTGTAAGATCCCTCAATGAGAGGCCCATCGCTGCATCAAGCTCATAATGGAAGTTTTATACCAGAGGACAGGCCAATACATACACCTCTGCACAAATCAGACCAGCCAGGCTGAGAGGATGGTTGGATTCGGGGTTATTGCTAGAGACCCCAGGTGGAGGGGGTAATCGACTGCACTCATGTGGCCATCAATGTTCCCACAGAGCAGCCAGGAGCCTTCATCAACAGGAAGGGTTTTCATTCGCTGAGTGTTCAGCTAGTATGCGACCACTGCAAACAGATCCTGCAAGTGTGTGAAACATTCTTGAGATGCTGTCACAACTCTTACATCCTGAGGTACTCTCAGCGGCCTCAGCTTTTCAGGCTACCTGAATGCTTCTGTGGATGGATACTCAATTATAAGGACTACACTCTGAATACATGGTTCCTTATACGTGTGTGAAACTCTAACACAGCAGCAGAGAACACCTACAACTAGTGCCACGTGACTACAAGTGCAACCATTGAGCAGGCCAATTGAAAATGAGGTCCGGTGCATGGATTGACCTGGCTTAGCCCCACAGTATACACCATCAAGGGTCTCACATGTTGTTGTGAAATGCTGTACACATATGGACACATTTCTCCTGAGCTACCTTAAATTCCTATGTAAGCACTTCATTTTTCTCCTTCACACAGTTTTGTTGGCCTTTCCTTGATTGCTCTTACCATCTCAGTTGGCTCATCCCATGCGGGTAGATTTGCTAGTGCTGCTCCGGGGCGTTTAAACTAGATTTGCAGGGGGAGGGGAACCAGAGTGTAAGAGCAGATAGTGAGGTGGAGGAGGATAAAGGTCAAGCGAGGAATGCATGTATAGACAGAAATCAAAGGTTTGTACATGATAGAAATGTTCTCAGGTGCATCTATTTCAATGCAAGGAGTATTGTCGGAAAGGCAGATGAGCTTAGGGCATGGGTTGGCACGTGAGATTACGATATTATTGCAATTAGTGAGACTTGGTTGCAGGAGGGGCAGGACTGGCAGCTCAATGTTCCGGGGTTCCATTGTTTCAGACATGATAGAGGGGGAGGGATGAAAGGGGGAGGAGTGGCATTACTAGTCAGGGAAAATATCACAGCTGTGCATCAGCAGGACAGCCCAGAGGGCTTGTCTACAGAGGCCATATGGGTGGAGCTGAGGAATGGGAAAGGTGTGACCACATTAATAGGGTTGTATTATAGACCACCCAATAGTCAGAGAGAATTGTAGGAGCAAATCTGTAGAGAGATAGTAGACCGATGTAAGAAACAGAAAGTTGTGATAGTAGGAGATTTTAACTTTCCACATATTGACTGGGACTCCCATACTGTAAAAGGGCTGGATGGCTTGGAGTTTGTCAAATGTGTTCAGGAAAGTTTTCTAAATCAATATATAGAGGTACCAACGAGAAAGGATGCAATACTTGATCTCCTATTAGGGAACCAGACAGGTCAGGTGACAGAAGTATGTGTAGGCGAACATTTTGGGTCCAGTGACCACAATGTCATTAGTTTTAAGTTAATTATGGATAAGGATAGGTCTGGTCCTCGAGTTGAGATTCTAAATTGGAGAAAGGCCAATTTTGTGGAAATGAGAAAGGATCTAGGAAGAGTGGATTGGGATAAGTTGTTTTCTAGCAAGGATGTGTTTAGTAAGTGGAAGGCATTCAAAGGCGAAATTTTGAGAGTGCAGAGTTTGCATATTCCTGTCAGGATTAAAGGCAAAGTTAACAGGCATAGAGAACCTTGGTTTTCAAGGGATATTGGCGATCTGGTTAAGAAGAAGAGAGAGATGTATAGCAGGTATAGGCAACAAGGAGCAAATGAGGTACTTGTAGAGTATAGAAAATGTAAGAAAATACTAAAAAAGGAAATCAGGAAGGCAAAAAGAAGACATGAGGTTGCTTTGGCAGATAATGTGAAGGTAAACCCGAAGGGTTTCTACAAGTATATTAAAAGTAAAAGGATAGTAAGGGACACAATTGGTCCCCTTGAAGATCAGAGTGGTCATCTATGTGTGGAGCTTCACGAGATGGGGGAGATCTTAAACAGTTTTTTTGCATCAGTATTTACTCAGGAAACTGGCATAGTGTATAAGGAAGGAAGGGAAACAAGCAGTAGTGTCATGGAACATATAGAGATTAAAGAGGAGGAGGTGCTTGCTGCCTTACAGCGAATAAAGGTAGATAAATCCCCTGGGCCTGACATGATATTCCCTCGGACCTTGAGGGAGACTAGTGTAGAAATTGCAGGGGCCCTGGCAGAAATATTTAAAATGTCCTTAGCCACAGATGAGGTGCTGGAGGATTGGAGGGTAGCTCATGTTGTTCCGTTGTTTAAAAGAGGCTCCAAAAGTAAACCAGGTAATTACAGGCCAGTGAGCCTGACATCAGTAGTAGGTAAATTATTGGAAGGCGTTCTAAGAGATCGGATATACAATTATTTGGACAGCCTAGGGCTGATTAAGGATAGTCAGCATGGCTTTGTGCGTGGTAGGTCTTGTTTAACGAACCTTGTAGAGTTTTTCGAGGAGGTTACCAAGAAAGTAGATGAAGGAAAGACTGTGGATGTTGTCTACATGGACTTTAGTAAGGCCTTTGACAAGATCCCACATGGGAGGTTAGTTCAGAAAGTTCAGACACTTGGTATCCATGGAGAGGTTGTAAACTGGATTCGAAATTGGCTGTGTGGAAGAAGATAGAGAGTGGTAGTGGATGATTGCTTCTCAAACTGGAGGTCTGTGACTAGCGGTGTGCCTCAGGGGTCTGTGCCATTTCCGCCAACTCCAGCATGATGCCACCACCAAACACATCTTCCCTTCCCCCCTGGCGGCATTCCATAGGGATCATTCCCTCCTTGACACCCTGGTCCACTCCTCCATCACCCCCTACTCCTCAACCCCCTCCCACGGCACCTTCCCATGCGACCGCAGAAGATGCAACACCTGCCCCTTCACTTCCTCTCTCCTCACCGTCAAAGGGCCCAAACACTCCTTTCAAGCGAAGCAGCTTTTCACTTGCACTTCCCTCAACTTAGTCTACTGCATTCGTTGCTCCCAATGCGGTTTCCTCTACATTGGAGAGACCAAACGCAGACTGGGTGACCGCTTTGCAGAACACCTTCAGTCTGTCCGCAAGCATTACCCAGACCTCCCTGTTGCTTGCCGTTTCAACACTCCACCCTGCTCTCTTGCCCACATGTCTGTCCTTGGCTTGCTGCATTTTTCCAGTGAAGCTCAACGCAAACTGGAGGAACAGCACCTCATCTTCCGACTAGGCACTTTACAACCTTCCGAACTGAATATTGAGTTCAACAATTTTAGATCTTGAACTCTCTCCTCCATCCCCACCCCCTTCCCGTTTCTTCCCCCGCCTTTTTGTTTTTTCCAATAATTTATATAGATTTTTCTTTTCCCACCTATTTCCATTATTTTTAAATGTATTTCCACCCATTGTTTATCTCTACCTTTTAGTATTCCCTCACCCCCACTAGAGCTATCTGTACCTTATCTGACCTGTCTTCTACTCTTAATTAGCACATTCCTTTAGACAATATCACCACCTTCAACACCTCTTTGTTCTTTTGTCTGTGACAGCTTTTGCTTATCTACACCTATTAGTGGCTGCTTGTCCCAACAACATCCACCCACCCCCCCCCCACCCCACCCCCCTTAAACCAGCTTATATTTCACCCCTTTCCTATTTTTACTTAGTTCTGTTGAAGGGTCATGAGGACTCGAAACGTCAACTGTGCTCTCCTCCGCCGATGCTGCCAGACCTGCTGAGTTTTTCCAGGTATTTCTGTTTCTGTTTTTGTTTTGGATTTCCAGCATCCGCAGTTTTTTGCCTTTAGATATAAAGGCATTCCTGAAGGGAGAAAATTTGTAAACTTTCGTAAGTGGTTCCTGGGAAACTTAAATCCCACAGAGCAACACCTGACATTCAATCCTGCAAGGGTGTGGGAGAAAACGGTTAAAAAAAATGTTGGAAACCATCTCGTAAAGAAACATTTTGTAGCAGTTCTGCAGGAGTTGTCAAGGTCCTTTAAAATGACATCTTCCTTGTTCTGGGCACCTTGCAATGTTATATGTCTGTTTGGTACAGTCATCCTCAGCCTTGGGCAAAAATACGGTGCAGAATGGGACATCTCTGCTCAGAACATCATGAACATGCCATTTACATTTGTCTGCCTATAGTTGGATGGGCGAAAATTTCCAATATGTGGTCATATTTTGACAGAGTTTCCATAGATGGGAAGTTCCCAAGACACCTCCACATCCTATTTCCTATATCTTCCCACTGGCACAGTTATTGAAAGCAAGCAAAATTAATTTAGAAAATCCAACTCTTGGTGCATGGTATGTGGCAAGAGCAAAGGTCGGGAAACTGAGTGCAGGGATCATCATGTCCTGCATGATTTTCTAGTCATTAAAATATCACTCTGCCCTCTGCTCTCAAGTTTGTCATTTACACTTGTGATCCACAATGGCCTTCATGGAGAACATTCATTTGTAATATCTACCTTTAGACTTATTTCTGGTGCATAATTTTATATTGCTGGATAACATGTTACAATTATGGGTGAGTAGTTATACAATATCATATTTTGCATTTATTTTTAATTTTATCCCTAGTACTTACATTTATATTCAGGTGGCATATGTTTCTAGTTATTTTGATGCAGTCTGTCAGGCTAAAGCCCAATTTCTTTTTATTCATTCATGGGATATGGGCTTCGCTGGCTGGGCCAGCATTTATTGCCCATCCCCAGTTGCCTTTGAGAATGTGGTGGTGAGCTGCCTTCTTGAACCGCTGCAGTCCATGTGGTGTAGATACACCCACAGTGCCGTTAGGAAGTGAGCTCCAGGATTTTGATCCAGCGACAGTGAAGGAACGGCGATATATTTCCAAGTCAGGATAGTGAGTGACTTGGAGGGGAACTTCCAGGTGGTGGTGTTCCCATCTATCTGCTGCCCTGATCCTTCTAGATGGTAATGGTCGTGGACTTTGAAGGTGCTGCCTAAGGAACCTTAGTGAATTCCTGCAGTCCATCTTGTAGATGGTACACACTGCTGCTACTGTACATTAGTAGTGGAGGGAGTGAAGGTTTGTGGATGTTGTGCCAATCAAGCAAGCTGATTTGTCCTGGATAGTGTCAAGCTTCTTGAGTGTTGTTGGAGCTGCACTCATCCAGGCAATTGGGGAGTATTCCATCACACTCCTGACTTGTACCTTGTAGATGGTGGACAGGCTTTGGGGAGTCAGGAGATGAGTTACTGTTCACACAATTCCTAGCCTCTGACCTGCTCTTGTAGCCAAAGTATTTATATGACTAGTCCTGTTCAGTTTCTGGTCAATGGTAACCCCCCGGATGCTGATAGTGGGGTATACAGAGATGGTAATGACATTGAACATCTTGGGGCAGTGGTTAGATTCTCTCTGGTTGGAGATGGTCATTTCCTGGCACTTGTGTGGCGTGATTGTTGCTTGCCACTTGTCAGCCCAAGCCTGGATATTGTCCAGGTCTTGCTGCATTTGGACATGGACTGTTTCAGCATCTGAGGACTCATAAATGGTACTGAGCATTGTGTAATCATCAGCGAACATCCCCACTTCTGACCTTACGATGGAAGATAGGTCATTGACGAAGCAGCTGAAGATGGCTGGGCCGAGGACACTACCCTGAGGAACTCCTGCAGCGATGTCCTGGAGCTGAGATGACTGACCACTAACAACCATGACCATCTTCATTTGTGCTAGGTATGACTCCAACCAGTGGAGAGTTTTCCAGCTGATTCCCATTGACTCCAGTTTTGCTAGGGCGCCTTGATGCCACACTCTGTCAAATGCTGCCTTGATGTCAAGGGCAGTCACTCTCACCTCACCTTGGGAATTCAGCTAGTGTGTCCATGTTTGAGCCAATGCTGTAATGAGGTTAGGAACTGAGTAGCCCTGGCAGAACCCAAACTGAGCATCAGTGAGCAGGTTATTGCTAAGCAAGTGCCTCTTGATAGCTCTGTTGATGACCCCTTCCATTACTTTACTGATGATGGAGAGTAGACTGATGGGGCGGTAATTGGCCAGGTTGGATTTGTCCTGCTTTTTATGTACAGGACTTATCTGGGCAATTTTCCAAGTAGCCAAGTAGATGCCAGTGTTGTAGCTGTACTCAAACAGAATGGCTAGGGGTGCGGCAAGTTCTGGGGCACAAGTCTTTAGTACTATTGCCAGAATATTGTCAGACCCCATAGCCTTTGCAGTATCCAGTGCCTTCGTATCACGTGGAGTGCATCGAATTGGCTGAAGGCTGGCATCTGTGTTGCTGGGGGGCCTCCAGAGGAGGCTAAGATGGATCAGCCACTCAGCACTCTGGCTGAAGATTGCAACAAATGCTCTAGCCTTATCTTTTACACCAATGTGCTGCGCTCCTCCATCATTGAGGATGGGGATTTTTGTGGACCCTCCTCCTCCAGTGAGCTGTTTAATTGTCCACCACCATTCACAACTGGACGTGGCAGGATTGCAGAGCTTAGATCTGATCCATTGGTTGAGGGATCACTTAGCTCTGTCTGTCACTTGCTACTTATGCTGTTTGGCATGCAAGTAGCCCTGTGCTGTGGCTTCACCAGGTTGATACCCCATTTTCAGGTATACCTGGTGCTGCTCCTATCATGTCCTCCTGCACTTTTCATTGAATCAGGGTTGATTCCCTGGCTTGTTGGTAATGGTGGAGTGGGCGATATGCTAGGCCATGAGGTTACAGATTGTGTTCAAGTACAATCCTGCTGCTGCTGAGGGCCCACAGCATCTCATGGATGCCCAGTCTTGAGACGCTAGGTCTGTTTGAAATCTATTCCATTTAGCACGGTGGTAGTGCCACACAACATGATGGAGGGTATCCTCAATGTGAAGGCAGGACTTCCTCTCCACAACGACTGTGCAGCAGTCACTCCTACCGATACTCTCATGGACAGATGCATCTGCGGCAGGCAGGCTGGTGAGGGTGAGGTCAGTTTGTTTTTCCCTCTTGTTGGTTCCCTCACCACCTGCCGCAGACCCAGTCTAGCAGATATATCCTTTAGGGCTCGGCCAGCTCGGTCAGTAGTGGTGCTACCGAGCCACTCTTGGTGATGGACATTGAAGTCCCCCACCCAGAGTACATTCTGCACCCTTGCCACCCTCAGTGCTTCCTCCGAGTGGTGTTCAACATGGAGGAGCGCTGATTCATAAGCTGAGGGAGGGCGGTACGTGGTAATCAGCAGGAGGTTTCCTTGCCCATGTTTGACCTGATGCCATGAGACTTCATGGGGTCCAGAGTCGGTGCTGAGGACTCCCAGGGCAACTCCCTCCCGAATGTATACCACTGTACCACCACCTCTGCTGGGTCTGTCCTGCCGGTGGGACAGGACATACCCAGGGATGGTGTTGGCGGTTTCTGGGAGATGATCCCAGACAAGGTATGATTCCGTGAGGATGACTATCTCAGGCTGTTGCTTGACTAATCTGTGAGACAGCTCTCCCAAATTTGGCACTAGCCCCCAGATGTTAGTAAGGAGGATTTTGCAGAGCTGACAGGGCTGAAATTGCCGTTGTTGTTTCCGGTGCCTAGGTTGATGCCGAGTGGTCTGATTGGCTTCTTTCTGGTTTTTTTGAGAGTTTGTAGTGGCAATCTCAGCAAACTGACTGAGGAAGTTGGATAAATTCAACGCTGTCCACAGGAGCAGATCCTGGCCCCAAACGGCAAACTGCAAACTAAGCCACATGTTCTGGATATTCATGTTTCAGTGAACATGCTTCTGCTCATGTGTGGTTTGAGCTTCATCAATACATCACATTTCAAAGAACAAAGAACAAAGAAAAGTACAGCATAGGAGCATGCCCTTCGGCCCTCCAAGCCTGCGCCGATCATATTGCCCGTCAACTAAAACATTTTGCACTTCCGGGGTCCATATCGCTCTATTCCCATCTTATTCATGTATTTGTCAAGCTGCCTCTTAAACACCACTATAGTACCTGCTTCCACCACCTCCTCTGGCAGCGAATTCCAGACACTCAATACCCTCTGCGTAAAAAACTTGCCCTGCACATCTCCCCTATAGTTTTCTCCTCTCACCTTAAATCTATGTCCCCTAGTAATTGACTCTTCCACCCTGGGAAAAAGCTTCTGACTATCTACTCTGTCCTCTTGAATCTACGCCTCAGTTGCTCAAGTGTATCCTGAGAGTCCTGTTCCACCTGTTCAATACATCATCAGAAGCCATTCACTCTATGGCCACCAATAATTTGCCAAGAATGCCTGCCCCTCTTCTTACTGATGGTGTGAAACTTTCTTCCAAAGCCTAGCACTTTGAAATTGTGGGTAAAAAAGTCAAAGTGATCCAAAATCCCAAAATACTAGTTTTTAAAGCAGCCTATTAAAAAAGGAACAGTAGCTGGATTAAAAACCTAGAGCAGCATTATCAGTGACTGCTGGAGTCAGGCGTGTTCGGTGGCATGAGCGGATAATATGCCAAAAATGCCAAAAATCAGTTTCACGACATCGTGAAACCAGTTTACAATCATCCGCTCAGCCCGCCAATGGTAGGCCGCATTTCCCGCCATACGACATCAGGAACCTCTTTGTAATACATCAGCGTATAAGGCCAGCCTGCCGGGCGATGGGGGGAGTATGAGTGCAGTGGTGGGGGAAGGACTAAGGGAGAGAGGGGTGGGAGTCTGACAGGGTGGAAGGAGTTCCAAGGGGGGAGGAATTCTGGGGGGAAGGAGTTCGAAGTGGGGGGAAGTGGTTCGAAGCGGGGGGAAGGGGTTCCAAGGGGAAAAGGAGCTCCGGGGAGGAAGGAATTCCGGGGGGGGATGGAGTTCCAAGGGAGGAAGGAGCTCCAAGGGGGGAAGGAGTCCGGAGAGGGGAAGGAGCCTGGAAGGGGGATGTCCAGGTGAACGTGCAAGGGAGGGCTCTGATGAGTCTATGACTGCCTCCTGGGGAGTGAACTGAGGGTGGGCGTGGTATGAGGGAATGGTTAGAATGGCCAAGGGCAGGGTGAGGTGGTAGGGTGGAAGTGTGAGGGTTCAACAGTATCGGTAGAAGGGATGGCGAGGTAGTTGATGGGGACTTGGAGGCAGACACAGGCCCTGGGGGTGGGAAGGAGGAGGTCAGGGAGGTTAATGTGGATGGGGGTGGGATTTTTGGGAAGGAAGGGAACATGCACATTCACCTGGACATCCATGAAAGAAAAGGGTTGTGGCTGGAAGGTCATGGAGGGGAGGTGGGAGGTGATTCCGGGGGATTGATAGTGATGGGGGAAAGGAAATGGGTGACTGGGGAAGGGAAAAAGACGGGGAACGAAAGAAGAACTGCATTACCACCATGCTGGCTAAATTGAAAGTGAACCGATAGTCGTGGTGGGCGAGATCAGGTGCTGCACGGGAGTGTGATCAGTGGATGGGCGGAGATGCAGCTCAGATGGGCAACTGAAAGTGAACCCCAGCAGGCAACATTGAAAATGCTCAGGACAGTAAGATGAGTGTGATGCGGGAAGGATCCGCGTGCATGGGATAATGCTTGCACGAGGCTCTGAAATACTCTGTCACACACACACACACACACACACACACACACGCTTCCCCCTCCAGATTCACTCATGGGCCGGCTCTGCAGCTGAACTGCTATTGGGGGGGAATGCAGTTGGGAGGACTCGCAAAGCCTGTCAATGAAGTTGAAAAACACCATTACACATTATTTGCATTACACATTATTCACTCATTAAGTGAGTCGGCTACAAGCTGCCTACCAGAAGTTTCTTTTGACTTGATGCTAATAGTCCATAATATGCCCCTAAGACTAACTCCCACTTTTATTTCTCACCACTTTTACGCTTTGAAGTGACAGGTGCATCCTGTTACAATTATAGGTGTAAACTTTAGTTTTGTTCTTACACCTCCAGTGGATAAACTATTAAGCAATTAGAGTCCCCACTCACACTGGCCTTGTGCTCTGCAAGTGAGAGCATATGACACAAGCTGATGTGTGGCAGGTTCTTCTATTCAGCTGATTGATTATCTTTATCTTTGCGCCACTGAATTTTGGGTTTAAGACTTATTAAAATTGACTTAATTGGACTCTTACATTATGCTGTAATGATCTTAATCTTAATAAATACAGCTCCATGTGTACCAGGCTTGCATTCTCAGAACCCTCCTTTATAGTAGCAAGGCATGGACAAATCATGCAAGCTGAGAAAAGCAGCTGAACAGCTTCCACCTCCACTGTCTCAGACAACTATCCATCACCAGGCAAATAGAGTGCTAAATATAGAAGTACATCAGTGCATAGGGATCCCCAGCATGTTTGCCCTCTTGAGTTGGTGGTGACTCCTTTGGCTGGTTCATGTGAGCTAAATTGATAAAGGCTGCATCCCCAAGGACATGCCCTATGGCAAGTTGCTATCAACATGAGACCAACAAGTCACCCACGTTTGCGATACAAGGATGTCTGAACGCGAGTCTTCAAGTTGACTGGGATTGGAGTCAATGTATGGGAAGTCCTCCCTGCTGACTGGAGCGCCTGGAGAGAAGCAGTCAGGAAGGACATGAAAAAAGCAGAGGACAAAAGAAATCCAAATGGCAGAAAAGAGAGCCCGCTGGTGGGGAAAAACATCAGTCAACCTCAGACCAACACTTTTCATCTCTGCCAGTTGCAGAATGGACTGCCACTTGCAAATCAGCCTCTACAGCCACAATATAAGATGTTCAGTACAGAAGTGACATACACCTGGGGCACAGTCCAGCGTCTCCTGAGATGCATGGATGCCATCATCATCATCATCTTAATAATGCCAGAGTTCATGAGGAGTTCACGTTTCCCTCCTCATTGACATGAGCCATTTTCTCCCTCAGCTTTAGGACCATTTGGAAATGTCCTTTTCACAACAGAACGAGATTCCCAGGGCCATTGCCTACTCTGTTTTGTGAATTGACCAAGGCAGTTTTATTATCACCTGTTTTTCTTCTTCTGTTCTCTAAATGAAGGCAGGTCGGACCCACTGCACCATGACCCTAACTATGGGTAGGGGCAAGGAGGCAGGTCCCAAATCCACCTCAGCCAGAACGGAGATCAAATCCTGGACTGTTGACACCAACCTGGTCGATACCGGCCATCCAGCCAACTTTGCCAGCCGGCCATCCCCCCTTCCCCACCCACCCAAGGAGTCCGAGTTGCTGTGGCGACATGCATTTTTAAATGCATGCTGTAGCCCAGAGCTATGGATAGTGATGGTAGAGGCTCCAGTTTTCTTTCTATCACACGGCTGACCAGGAGTCTCTCCCAGCTCTTCCCAATTGGTGTATGTTGGGAGGATTTACAAGTTGATGCTCGACCTGTTTGGCCACATTATGAACACACCTTCCTTGATCATCAAGTCCAGGAGTGGGACTTGAACCTGGAACTTCTAGTTCAGAGAAAGGGACACTGCCCACTGCACCACAAGACCTTCTATTATCAGCTGTATCTCCAAGTAAATGGATCAAGATCAAGGTCAAGATCACCAGCTTGAATTGGAGGCGCAGGTTTGAGTGCTGAAATCTGTCCATGTGGCACTAGAAATCTTTACCTTTCAGAATGTCAGAGTGAATGGACTTTCTTTGTCTAGTTTACTAATCCTCTTTCCTAAAAACATGGGGATAAACTTGGTCATCTATTAACATACGGTTGGAGGAAGCAACACGATGGTCAGGTCATGATTCACTCTGGAAGTGGCTAGGTGAGCACTGGCCTGGGGATGTTAACCAGGGATTTAGGCATTTTTATTCCGATGTGTACAAAGCATCCCGAGTTGCTGTTTTGTAGATCATTTGCACACTCCCTTTGTTGCAACAAGCTGAAATAGTCTGCACAGTTTTGGATGCAACATTGATGTGGATGTCAGCTATAGATTTTTAAGGCTAATGGAGGCCCCTGTTCCTGATAATTTTTCCCAGTGAATTGTACAGAAAGATGGTCCTCAAATTGTCCCTACAATCACAAAAAGTAATTAATTAAATTATTCATACTCTCTCTGAAGCCAAATCATCTTCAGAGAATGGTTTACTCTTACTTATGTACTAGCAAGGATGGTTGAAAATGCTTTTTTTCTCTATCCACTTATTTCTCTCACTAATTGTGATTCCAACAGTTTTATGAATATCCTTCAAATTAACTATATAGTCTGAAGCTAGAAATTACTGTTGACCCTCTTCATAGCTGAAAGCTGAACGTATTTGAAATAAGCAGATCAACACTTCTGCTAAAATAGTGAACCCCAGAATATCATACAGGGTATTAAAGAGTCATTTGCTAATACCACGTAGTTATTTCTTTCCTCTAGTTTCCAGATTAATTCACCCTGACCAGCAAGATTTTATTTCAGAGAGGAATTATCTGGCAGCTTCACCACAAAATGTATTCTGCAAATCTGTCAGATGAACTTAGACCTTTTGTTAAGCGCTGAGAAAGGCTTTAATAGAGTGGAATAGCCTTTCTTGCAAAGTTTGCTACAGAGCATAGGCACTGGGGGACTCCTGAATTGGTAGATTTCTTTGTTATAATCCTACTCCTACCCCTCAGCTTTCTCTAATAAGATAGCATTTTACTTATTTGAATTGTTGCAAAGCACTCAGCAAGGTGCCCTCTGCTTTCAACATTTTCATGTTGAAATTGGCGTGCATTGTGCCCAACCTGCACATAGATTGATAATTGATAAATTTATCAGGCCAATTTTTTGAGCATCCCTTGTGGTCCATTAAAGCAGATATTAGGCATTTTGCATATGTAAATGAGGAGCCTATGGTTTGCTTTAGCTCCCCTTGATAAAATTGTTTGGGAGTAAATAGAGTAAGAGATGGCCCCGCTGCACTCGAGATCCAGTGGCTGCCAACAAAAGATAAGTTTATTTTAAACTTAGAAATCATTGCTATGGAATGAGGAGGAGCAGGAATGTTCCCCCAACTTCTCAGCCCTTGTGAACCCCACACTGCAAACCCCCATCATACCTCATTCCCCTATTGTTGCTTGTATAGTAAAGTGTACAAGCTGCCTATGGAGGCAAATCACTGAAAAAATGTTAATGAGGCTTGAGGACCAATTTTCGGCCAGCTTCTACCCTCTCATTTGCAGCTCATAGGCCACAACTAAATTCCACCCCTGTGGTAATTATGGTTTTATCTAATGTGTAAGATACCTTTAAGAAGAATGGTATTAAGGAAGATCACATGATCACATGGTGGATGGAGTGGATGTTTGTGGATGTGGTGCCAATCAGCGGGCTGCTCTGTCTTGAGTATCGTAGGAGCTGCACTCATCCAGGCAAGTGGGGAGTATTCCATCATGCTCCTGACTTGTGCCTTTGTTAGGAGGAAGAAAGTAAATGAGAATTTATGGTAAGGGAGAATTCATTATAAGGGAATAAATTATTTAAATTAGAATCTATTGGCAGGCCAATAATCAACAACTAAACATGTAAACCACATGAACCTTATACACTTTCAAACTTTGTACATCCTCAGGGTTTGCAATTACCAGCTGGGAGTTAGACAGGAGTCAGAGGATGGCAATAACATAGATTAAATGTGCTCCTCAACAGATAGGGGAAGGACAGATGGTCCCAGCTTAGATAGGAAGGTAGGTCTCTGCCTTGGTGAAAGTAGGGTTACCTTTGTACCAGAGACCTGCCTGTTTAATGTAAACCTATATGTTAACAAGATCGGAATCTGGAGGATGTTCTTGTATGTGACCAATAATGTATAAATATGGTGAACGCTTGTTGCTTAGCAGAGTTCTGTCTCAAGCTGTATTGAGATGGTGCCCTCCTTGCAATTACTCGAATAAACGGTCGTAACCTGTACCTGAGTCTCCTGTGGTCCGTTCATCAAAGATACCACATCAGCCTTGTAGATGGTGAATAGGCTTTGGGGAGTCAGGAGGTGATTCGCATGATTCCTAGCCTCTGTAATGGTGCCAACACAGTTAATAAGTTAGGCAAGAAGCGGCTATAGTAGTTGATCATACACAGGAGGAACTTGAGTTCAGTTTCATTGGATGGTGAGAGTGCATCTTTTATTGACCAAACTTTCTCTTCTACTGGATGCAAAGCCCTGGCGTCCACCCTGTGACCCAGATAAGTAACCTCTGGCGCTTGAAATGTGCATGTTTCCTTCTTTAACCGTATGCCGGCTTCCATGAACCTTCTTAGCACCTCCTCCAGGTTGACCAAGTGTTTGATCTCGGTTGATTCTGTGATTAGAATATCTTCTAGGTATACTACCACTCAGGGAAGTCCTTGCACAAGTCACTCCATTGTTCTCTGGAAGATAGCGCATGCTGTTGAGACTCCAAAGGGTAGGCGAGTGTACTGATAAAAACCCTTGTGTGTGTTAATAGTCACATGTTCTCTCAACGTGCTATCCAGCTCGAATTGTTGGTAGGCGTGGCTCATATCCAATTTTGTATAGGACTTGCCTCCAGCCAGCTTTGCATATAAGTCATCTATCCTTGGAATGGGGTACTTGTCTAATTTCACTGCCTTATTTATGGTCAATTTATAGTCCCAACAATTGCACATGGTTTGGTCAGGTTTAACCACTGGAAATATGGGTGCTTTCCATTCTGAGAATTGGACATTATGGATGATGCCCAGCTTTTCTAACTGGCACAGATCTGCACCCACTTTCTCTTTCAACATATAAGGCACAGGTCTGGCCTTAAAGAAATGTAGTGTCCCCTGAGGATCCACATGTTGGCCTGCACGCCTTTCAACTTCCCTAATTCATCCTGATATACCATGTTGTATTTTCTTAGCAGTTCAGGAGCTACTCCTGTTCTCAGGTGAAATATCTCAGACCAGTCAAACCAGTAATGAGTCTCGGCCTATAAGACTGGGTCCTTCTCCTTGCACTATTATCAGAGGCAGTGGACTGTCTGTTGCCTATAAGACACTGGTACTGTGGCGATGCCCTTTACCCGAATAGGTTCCCCCATGCATGTCTTTGATTTAGCTGTTAGCCAGGTTTATTGGCTGTCTGGCTTCATTAAGGTATTTGAAAGTGTGCTCTCCCACCACTGTAGTTGAGGCACCCATATCCGCCACCATTATTAGTGGCTTCTCATTAACTTGGATGGTGACAGTGATAGGTTCGGTTTTTACAGCGGTGACATTATACAGGGAATAAATGTCGGTGTCAGCAGCTTCAGGTTCTGCTGTATTTTTTAATTCAATCATGTTAGTTTGCTGATTCCCTGACTGTTTTAACTTTGCCCCCGCATTGCCTTACTATGTGACCTTTCTTGTGGCAGGAATGGCATTCTGCCTTCTTGAACTTACAGGTGTCCGGTCTGTTTGATCACTGCCCTTTCTAAAACAATTTAATCTTGGAGTAACTGCTGAATTGTGTTTCTACTAGGCCCTTTCATGTTTTACACAGCAGACATTGCATCTTGCTTCGATGCTGTGGGTCTGGTTTTTGCGCCACGGTTGGCAGTAGATTCCCACCCCACATGAAGAACGGCGCCAGGTCATATGTGTTGCAAAGCCTGTGAGTCTGTCGCAGCACTTTCCATGGCATGGTAGAGTTCTAGGGCATGCTCACAATTTACAAATTTATATAAATGACTTGGTTGAAGGGATGGATGGGCTGGTTGCCAAAATTGCTGATGACACAAAGATAGGTAGGAAAGTAATTTGTGAAGAGGACATAAGGAGGCTACTAAAAGATATTAATAAAGGAAACTATGATGGTATGAGACGCGATTTGGCTATGATGGATTGGGAAACTTTACTTAACGAGATGATGGTGGATAGGCAATGGCAAACGTTCAAAGAGCACATGGGTGAACTGCAACAACTGTTTATTCCTTTCTGGCGCAAAAGTGAAATAGGAAAGGTGGCCAAACCATGACTTACAAGGGAAATTAGAGATAGTATTAGATCCAACGAAGTTGCATACAAATTGGCCAGAAAAAACAACAGACCTGAGGATTGGGAGCACTTTAGAATTCAGCAAAGGCGGACCAAGGGATTGATTAAGAAGGGGAAAATGGAGTACAAGAGTAAGCTTATGGGGAACATAAAAACTGACTGTAAAAGTTTCTATAGCTATGTGAAGAGAAAAAGATTGGTGAAGACAAATGTAGGCCCCTTACAGTCAGAAACAGGGGAATTTATAATGGGGAACAAAGAAACGGCTGACCAACTAAATACATACTTTGGTTCTGTCTTCACAAAGGACAAATAAATAACCTACCAGAAATGTTGAGGAAAACAGGGTTTAGTGAGAGGGAGGAACTGAAAGAAATAAGTATTAGTAGGGAAATGATTTTGGGGAAATTAATGGGCTTGAAGGCCAATAAATCCCCAGGGCCTGATAATCTACATCCCAGAGTACTTAAGGGAGTGGCCCTAGAAATAGTGGATGCATTGGTGGTCATCTTCCGAGATTCTATAGACTGTGAATCAGTTCCTACAGATTGGAAGGCAACTAATGTGACCCCACTATTTAAAAAGGGAGGTAGAGTGAAAACAGAGAATTATAGACCAGTCGGCCCGACGTCGGTAGTGGGGAAAATTCTAGAGTCCATTATAAAAGATTTAATAGCTGAGCACTTAGAAAACAGTGGCAGAATCGGACAGAGTCAGCATGGATTTACAAAAGGGAAATCGTGCTTGACAAATCTACTGGGATTTTTCGAGGATGTAACTAGTAGAGTTGTTGAGGGGGAACCAGTGGATGTGGTTTATTTGGACTTTCAGAAGGCTTTCGACAAAGTCCCACGTAAGAGATTAGCGTGTAAAATTAAAGCACATGGGATTGGGCATTGAGATGGATAGAAAACTGGTTGTCAGACAGGAAATAAAGAGTAGGAATAAACGGGTCTTTTTCCAAATGGCAGGCAGTGACTAGTGGGGTACTGCAGGGATCAGTGCTGGGACCCCAGTTATTCAAAATATATATTAATGATTTGGATGAGGGAACTAAATGTAATATCTCCAAATTTGCAGATGACACAAGGCTGGGTGGGAGGGTGAGCTATGAGGAGGATGCTTCAGTGTGATTTGGACAAGCTGAGTGAGTGGGCAAATGCATGGCAAGTACAGTATAATGTGGATAAATGTGAGGTTATCCACTTTGGTAGCAAAACAGGAAGGCAGATTATTATCTAAATGGCTATAAATTGAGAGAAGGCAATGTGCAATGAGACCTGGGTGTCCTCATACATCAGTCCCTGAAGGTAAGCATGCAGGTGCAGCAGGCGGTAAAGAAGGCAAATGGTATGTTGGCCTTCATAGCAAGAGGATTCGAGTACAGGAGCAGGGATGTCTTGCTGCAATTGTACAGGGCCTTGGTGAGACCACACTTGGAATATTGTGTGCAGTTCTGGCCTCCTTATCTGAGGAAGGATGTTCTTGCTATAGAAGGAGTGCAGCGAAGATTTACCAGACTAATTCCTGGGATGGGGGGACTGACATGTAAGGCGACATTGAGTCGATTAGGATTATATTTGCTGGAGTTCAGAAGAATGAGGGGGGATCTCATAGAAACCTATAAAATTCTAACAGGACTAGACAGGGTAGATGCAGGAAGGATTTTCCCCGATGGTGGGGGAATCCAGAACCAGGGGTCACATTCTAAGGATACGGGATAGACCATTTAGGACTGAGATGAGGAGAAATTTCTCCACTCAGAGAGTGGTGAGCCTGTGGAATTCACTACCACAGAAAGTAGTTGAGGCCAAAACATTGTATGTTTTCAAGAAGGAGTTAGATATAGCTCTTGGGGCGAAAGGGATCAAAGGATATGGGGAGAAAGTGGAAGCAGGCTATTGAGTTGGATGATCAGCCATGATCATAATGAATGGCGGGGCAGGCTCGAAGGGCTGAATGGCCTGCTCCTGCTCCTATTTTCTATGTTTCTATATACAGAGATTAAGTGAGTGGGCAAATATTTGGCAAATGGAGTGTATTGTGGGAAAATGTGCAAGTGTCCATTTTGGCAGGAGGAATAAAAGAGAGGCATATTATATAAATGGTGAGAGATTGCAGAGCTCTGAGATGCAGAGGAATCTGGATGTCTTAGTGCATGAATCGCAAAAGGCTAGTATGCAGATACAGCAAGTAATTGGGAAAGCTAATAGAATGTTATCATTTATTGTGAGGAGAATTGAATACAAAAGCCGAGAAGTTATGCTTCAGTTATACAGAGCACTAGTGAGACCACATCTGGAGTACTGTGTAAGGTATTGGTCATCTTATTTAAGGAAGGATGTAAATGCCTTGGAAGCAGTTCAGAGGTTTACCAAGTTAATACCTGGAATGGGCGGGTTGTCTTATGAAGAAAGGTTGGACAGGCTAGGCTTGTACCTGCTGGAGTTTAGAAGAGTAAGAGGCGACTTGATTGAAACATATAAGATCCTGAGGGGACTTGACAGGGTAGATGTGGAGAGGATGTTTCCTCTTGTGGGAGAATCTAGAGCTAGGGGTCACTGTTTAAAAATAAGTGGTCACCCATAAAACGGAGATGAGGCGAATTTTTTTTCTCTCAGAGGGTTGTGAGTCTTTGGAACTCTCTTCCTGAAAAGGCGGTGGAAGCAGAGTCATTGAATATTTTTAAGGCAGAGGTGGATAGATTCTTAGAAAGCAACAAGGTGATAGGTTATTAGAGGTAGGCGGGCTGCAGCTTTGAGGTTACTATCAGATCGTCCATGATTGTATTAAATGGCAGAGCAGGCTTGAGGGGCTGAATGGCCTCCTCCTGTTCCTCGTTCGTATGTTCGTATATTCGATGTCGACCTCAGCAAGTAAACGGTGCTGTATGGCATCGCCCTGAACTCCACAAGCCAATCGGTCCCGCAGCATATCATTTAATGTGTCCCCGAAGTCGCAGGGTTCTGTCAACCGCTTAAGGTTCGCTACATAGGTTACGACGGACTTCCCCGGGGCCCTAACACTGGAATTAAACTTAAAACGCTGCATTATTATGGACGGATTTGGCTGGAAGTGCATTTACATGAGGTCCACTAATTCATTAACAGGCTTAGAATTGCATGCGCTTGGGGCTGTCAGGTTGTGAATGAGATTATGTCTTACTACCACATACACTCGAAAGGATGGATTTCTGCTTTTCCTCCATGGTTATTTCGTTCACTACGAAATAAAAGCAGAGGCGCTCTACCTACTGGCTCCAGTCTTCCATAGTTGCATCGTAAGGATCAATTCTGCCGAAGAGTGGCATGAATGGTGAGTAATCTCTTCTTTTTCTTAAGATTTGATAACACGGTAACAAGGCAAGGGTCAGCGTCAGAGCTATTTTACCCAAATGTAATGGCTCGATGGAGCAGACAGGTTTCAACAAGAACAGATAAACTTTATTACAGAGAGCTTTTCTGATGCTGCACGCTCAATCAGGACTCTTATCAGGAAGCCCCACCCCCAGGATTGCCCACGTTTCGGGCTCATTGGTTGGACCCTCCCAGAACATCACCTGATATCTTCAGTTACTACACAGATCTTCAGTTTTCATGCCAGTGTAATGTATACTCTCTCCTTAACCCATTCATCATTTTAGTTCCCTTCCTACCAAGAAAAGCTTTCTAAAAATCTATCATGCATTAGGTCACCTCCACTTCCCCTAACCTTTGGTTAGTGTCTGTTCCTGCTGTGAAACTCCATGGAACATTTCAAGGTGATATATAAGTGCATGTTAGTTTATTTATCCTTGTTAATATTGCAGTGTTACTGTGCTGCTGAATACAGTAAAATCCTTTTTATATCTTTTCCTTTTGTTGCACATCAGCAGAGAATGAAACTAAATAAGATAAGACAGAAGGGAGGGGACCTAGACCAGGCTCTTTTCCTCCATTCACGCACTTTGGACAATTATCACCGCTACCCTAGGCTGATTGGCACCTTCCATTGGTAGCCCCAGAAAGCAGCAATAAAGTGGGCAGACAAGAGGAAATCTACCAGGAGTCTGGTTCCTGCTCCTCCCCACTGGCATTTGCATTTGACAAGCATAGAAAAGGAACACTGGTTCAAGCAAGAGAGGGGGAAGACAATCAGAGTTGAGACAGGGAGGAGATATAAGGCCTCACTGCCCCATTTTCCTCCAGTTTCTGACATCATCCTTCAGGCTAGATAGCATTGGAAAATCCAAATACATCCTCTCCTAAAGGGTCTGGAGTTTCTGCAGAGGTGTCACCTGCCAACTTTGGATTTGATATTCCATGTCCACAGAGGACAGCTTTTCATTTTGTCTGCCCCTCAAACAGTTAAGGAACTCTTCACTTTTACAAGATGTGTATTAGTGGTGTATCTAACAAACTTAATTGAATTTTTTGAGGAAGTAACTTAAGTAATAGACTAGGGAATGAATATTAGATAAAGCATATAATGACTTCCAAAAAGCATTTAATAAGGTTCCCCATGAGGCCTGGTTAGATGGTAAAAGATAGGGATAATGGGTATATATTCGAATTGGAAGGAAACGACTTGTGGTGTCCCAAAAGAACCTACGCTCGGGCCTCATGTTTTCACTATTTTTATTAATGACTTAGATAACACAATAGAGAGTCATATATCCAAGCTTTCTGATGACACAAAGAATGGTGGCATAGTAAAGTCAAAGTATGCGGAAGTATAAAATTACAAAGAGACAATGATAGATTGAATGCACAAATCTGTGGCAGATAGATTTCAAAATAAATAAATGTCTTACATTTTGGACCAGAAAATGATAGAGCCAAATATTTTCTAAATGGTAAAAAGTAAGGGACAATGGAATCTAAAGAGATTAAGGGGTCCATGTATACAAATCACTAAATTGTGGTAATCAGGTACATAAAATGATCGAGAAAACCAATCGAATGTTAACCTTTATAACGAGAGAGAGAGGGTGTAAAAGGGAGGAAGTTTTGCTTCAGTCCTAGTATAACCGCATCCAGAGTATTGTGTATGGTTCTGTGCAACATAACTTAGAAAGGATATATTGACCTTTGTGGAAGTGCAGCGCAGATTCAGTAGAATGTTACCAGCTCACTGATGCTCGGTTTGGGTTCTGCCAGGATCACACAACGTCTAACTTCATTACAGCATGGGCAAAAAAGCTGAACTCCAGCGTGAGGTGAGAGCGACTGCCCTTGACATCAAGGCAGCATTTGACTGAGAGTGGCATCGAGGAGCCCTCGCAAAACTGGAGTCAATGGGAATCAGGGAAAACT
The DNA here is from genome assembly GCF_964194155.1 of Cetorhinus maximus. Lineage (NCBI taxonomy): Eukaryota > Metazoa > Chordata > Chondrichthyes > Lamniformes > Cetorhinidae > Cetorhinus > Cetorhinus maximus. The sequence goes on from NC_135880.1 coordinate 56,866,471, forward strand.
CTCCATTGGTTTGAGTCATACCTAGCACAAAGGAAGTGGTTGTGGTTGTTGGAGGTCAATCATCTCAGGTCCAGGACATCACTGCAGGAGTTCCTCAGGTAGTGTTCTAGGTCCAGCCATCTTCAGTTGCTTCATCAATGTCCTTCCTTCCATCATAAGGTCAGGAGTGGGGATGTTCACTAATGATTACAGATTGTTCTGCACTATTCGCTACTCCTTAGATACTGAAGCAGTCCATGTTCAAATGCAGCAAGACCTGGACAATATCTAGGCTTGGGCTGACAAGTAGCAAGTAACATTCACGCCACACAAGTGCCAAGCAATTATCATCTCCAACAAGAGAAAATCTAACCATCGCCCCTTGACATTCAATGGCATTGCCATCACTGAATCCCCCATTATCAACATCCTGGGGGTTACCATTTACCAGAAACTAAACTGGACCAGCCATATAAATACTGTGGCTATGATAGCAGGTCAAAGGCTAGGAATCCTGCAGTGAATAACTCACCTCCTGACTCCCCAAAGCCTGTCCACCATCTACAAGGTACAAGTCAGGAGTGTGATGGAATACTCTCCACTTGCCTGGATGAGTGCAGCTCCCACAACTCTCAAGAAGCTTGACAACATCCAGGACAATGCAGCCCGCTTGTTTGGCACCACATCCATTAACATTCACTCCCTCCACCACCGATGCACAGTAGCAGCAGCGTGTACCATCTACAAGACGCACTACAGAAACTCCCCAAGGCTCCTTAGGCAGCACCTTCCAAACCCACGACTCTTACCATCTAGAAGGACAAGGGCAGCAGATAGATGGGAACACCACCACCTGGAAGTTCCCCTCCAAGCCTCTCACCATCCTGACTTTGAAATATATCATCATTCCTTCACTGTCGCTGGATCAAAGTTCTGGAATTCCTTCTCTAACAGCACTGTGGGAGCACCTACGCCACATGGACTGCAGTGATTCAGGAAGGCAGCTCACCACTACCCTCTCGAGGGCAGTTAGGGAAGGGCAATTAGTGCCGGCCCAGCCAGCAACATCCATACCCCGTAAACAAATTTTTAAAAAGTTACCAAGAGATAGATTATGAGGAGAGATTACATAGATTAGGTTTATATTCCTTGGGATATAAAAAAATAAGGGCTGATTTGATTGAGGTTTTGAGTATTTTGAAAGGAATTGATAGGATGCTGGTGGAGTCTAAGACAAGGGGAGGTAACTTTAAAATTAGAGATAGGTCATTTAGAGAGAAGTTAGGATACAATTCTTCACACAACAGGTGGTAGAAGTGTGAAACTCCTGCAAAAAGTAGTAGATGCTAGCTCAGTTAATAGTTTACATTCTGAGATCAATAGATTGTGGCTAGTGGATGATATTAAGGAATATCGAGCCAAGGCAGGTGGATGGAGTTAGGATTCAAATCAGGCATGATTTCACTGAATGGGCAGAACAGGATTGAGGGTCTGAATGGCTCATTCGTGTCTCTATGTAAGCACTTCCCAGAAAACAAATATTAATTTGCACAATTTTTTGTCAGTGGTCACATGCCATTTGAGATGAGGGAAGAGCAACTCTTTCTGTTAGTAAAAGGAAGGACACTGCCCTCACTGCAGCAATGTGAGGGGCGTTAATGGTATCTTTACTCTGAAATGCCACATGACTAGCAATTTTGGGCCTGCCTCTCCAGCAGGTAGTACAAGGTGACATATATCAGAAGAGGGCATCTTTTACCTCCATTAGGAGGCAGTGCACTCCATATTAACTGACTGAAGTACTAACTCCTGTTGATGATTGGAAATACTCAGTGCCATTGAAGCGCCACTGGACAGCTGGCTGGATGTTGCTCCTCAGTTGCAGATCTGCAGAAGCTGTACTGGGCTGCTTGCTATAGCCTCCAGGCTTCCAGGTCATGGTTTCCCCCATAAGTGTCAACAGACTTAATGCTGCACCAGCACTTCACAGTTTACTGAAAGGTTCATCCTCTAGGCAATTCTTCCAGCTCTGCTCACCACTGGAAACTTGCCGACTCCCACTGGCGCCTTAACACCTACTCTAAATGAGAGAAATTAACATAAAGTGAAGATTGTTGAATCCTGAGTAAATTTGCATGTTTCACATTAATTGCTACTTAACAAACTGCTAACGAGTAAAACAATCAATGATGTCAAGTTTGTGTGTTACAATATGTTAGAAATATTTACTTCTAGGACAGAAGTGCAACTATGGAGTGAGGAGTATGGGAAACAGGTGAAATCCTGACAACTGGAGCAGGGAAGATGAAGCATAAAATGCCAAAAATAACTGGTAAGGCGACTGGGCATGCTCTAGTGGTTGGGTCTACATGCTGGCAGCAAGTTTAGGAACATGGAAAAAAAAAATTACCCATCAATTAGCAACAAATCACAAAATTGCTTTCAATTTGTTCGGTAGGAATATTTGTGGAGATCATAAAAGAAAGAAGCTCTCTTATTATACAAACACTTAAAAATGCCATATGATCTTAGTTGGACTAGAGATGACTTGGAAGTAGCAATACAAGAACACAAGAAAAAGGAGCAAGTGAAGACCATACAGACAGTCGAGCCTGCTTGGCCATTCTGTACAATCATGGTTGATCACTTTCCCACCCATTCCCCATATCTCTTGATTCCCTGAGAGACCAAAAATCTGTCTATCTCAGCCTTAAATTTGTTCAACGATGGATCATCCACAGCTCTCTGGGGTAGAGAACTCCAAAGATTCACAACCCTTTGAGCGAAAGTAATTTCTCCTCAATGATCAACCCTTTATCCTGAGACTGTGCCCACGTGTTATAGATTCCCTGACCAGCAGAAACAATCTCTCAGCATCTATCCTATCTGCCCCTTCAGAATCTTGTATGTTGCAATGAAATCACCTCTCATTCATCTAAACTCCAGAGAATGTTTACTCAGCATTTCATCATAAGACAACACCCTCATCCCAGGGACCAATTTAATGAACCTTCACTGTGCTGCCTTCAAAGCAAGTATATCCTTTCTTAAATATAGAGACAAAAACTGCTCCCAGTGTTCCAGCTGTGGTCTCACCAAATAGCCATACAATTGTAAAAAGACTTCTTTATTTCTGTACTCCAATCCACTTGCAATAAAGGCCAACGTGCCATTGCCTTCCTAATTGCATGCTAACTTCCTGTGTTCCTTGTATGAGTACACCCAGGTCAACAGTTACAAGTCACACAACTTTTAAAAAATGTTCTGCTTTTCTGTTATTACAACCAAAGTGAATAACTTCACACTTCCCCACTTTATATTCCATCTGCCATCCTGTTGGACAATCACTTAACCTATCTGTATCTCTTTGCAGCCTCTCTGTGTCCTTCCTACAGCCTAGCTTTCCACCTAGCTTTGTATTGTCAGCAAACTTAGATCTATTACTCTCTGTCTCTTCATCTAAGTCATTAATGTAGATTGTAAAAAGCTGAGGCCCCAGCACTGATACTTGCAGCATTCCACTCCTCGCAGCCTGCCAACTTGAAAATGCCCCATTTAGGCCATCACTTTGCTTCCTGTCCGTTAAGTGAGCAGAGCAGCGGCCGGAGCCAAGGAGGGGGGGAGCCGCCATGTCCCAGCAGGGAGCAACACTGCAGAGCTACAACAACGAATTGGTTAAATGTATCGAAGGTTTGTGTACAAAAAGAGAAGAACTGAACCAACAAATCTTAAAGGAGGAGGAAGAGAAGAACAAGCTGCAGAATAATATCCGCATTTTAACAGAGAAACTTATCAAGGTCAACAAGGGTCAGGCACGCAAAATGGCAACCCAAAATGAATTTGATAGAATTATTGCGGAGACTGAAGCTGCTTATATGAAGAACTTCGAAAGCTCCCAGACACTGCTGACTGCCCTGAAGCGGGAAGCAGGGACCCTGAATCAATTCAATGAGAATGGTGACAACAAGGACTCCTGATTTTTAGCAATCAGTTTCAGAGGTGCAGGAAGTGTAGAAGAGAGGGAATCTGTGATTGTAACAGTGAGAAAAATAGTCAATAAATGGCTAATACTGGATCACTGTTAAAACAATTTCAAATTCTATCAAGGGATTGATAACTACTTAAAAGACTTTAATTTGTATTTCTATTTATAATAAAATTTACAGATATGAAAAAACCCCAGTCCTTTATAAGCTAATATATAATCCCAACTCCATGAGCACTTATCTTGCCTATTAACCACTTTGTGTGGCGCCTTATCAAATGTTTTTTGGAACCACGACATCTACTGGTTCCCCTTTATCTACCTCCTAGTTACATCCTCAAAAAACTAATAAATTTATCAAACAGGATTTCCCTTTAGTAAAATCATGTCATCTTGTTCTAATAATATAATAACTATACTTTTCTAAGTGCATTGTTAAGGCTTTTTTTTTATTCATTCGTGGGTGTGGGTGTCACTGGCTAGGCCAGCATTTATTTCCCATCCCTAATTGCCCTTGAGAAGGTGGTAGTGAGCTGCCTTCTTGAACCGCTGCAGCCCATGTGGTGTAGGTACACCCACAGTGCTGTGAGGGAGGGAGTTCCAAGATTTTGACCCAGCAACAGTGAAGGAACGGTGATATGTTTCCATGTCAGGATGGTGTGTGGCTTGGAGGGAAGTGGTGGTGTTCCCCTGTGCTTGCTGCCCTTGTCCTTCTAGATGGTGATGTTCGTGGGTTTGGAAGTTGCTGTCGAAGGAGCTTTGGCGAATTCCTGCAGTGCATCTTGTAGATGGTACACACTGCTGCTACTGTGCGTCAGTGGTGGAGGGAGTGAATGTTTGTGGATGGGATGCCAATCAAGTAGGCTGCTTTGTCTTGGATGGTGTCAAGCTTCTTGGGTGTTGTTGGAGCTGTACTCATCCAGGCAAGTGGAGAGTATTCCATCACACTCCTGACCTGTGCCTTGTAGATGGTGGACAGGCCTTGGGGAGTCAGGAGGTGAGTTACTTGCCACAAAATTCCTAGCCTCTGAGCTGCTCTTGTAGCCATAGTATTAATATGGCTAGTCCAGTTCAGTTTCTGGTCAATGGTAATGTCCATGATGTTGACAGTGATTCAGCGATGGTAATGCTATGAATATCAAGGGGCAATGGTTAGGTTCTCTCTTGTTGGAGGTGATCATTGCCTGGCACTTGTATGGTGTGAATGTTACTTGCCACTTGTCAGCCCAAGCCTGGATATTATCCAGGTCTTGCTGAATTTGGACATGGGCTACTTCAGTATCTGAGGAGTCGCGAATGGTGCTGAACATTGTGCAATCATCAATGAACATCCCCACTTCTGACCTTATGATGGAAGGAAGGATGTTGTTGAAGCAGCTGAAGATGGTTGGGCCTAGGGTTGACTTCATAATAGATCCCAGCATTTTCCCAATGACTGACGCTAGCAAGTAACTATATTTCCAGTCTCAGGTTATCTATTACTGAATTCTCTCTATCTCAACAGTATTATTAGAGGATTATGGATAGCTAATAATGAATTATAAAGCAGTAATCAGGCAATTCCATGAGTTCAAAGTCTTACTTTACCCATGCCCTGTTTGCCTGGTCCATTGTGCCTGCTCAGTTCTGAATTCACTGTCTTATGTTTGTGGCTATAAGAGTACTATGGTTACTTTTTCCTGCTGGCTAGCTTCAAGAAAAAAAATTAGAATTCTCTTCTATTTTTTCTTTTTTTCTATTTTAAATATATCTTTAGGCACTCATGCATGTCAAACATCAGCAATTTAGTAAAACACATCTTTTTCTCATACTTCATGCTCAAAATTTGCACATATTCGATTAATTTTTGCTAATTTGTCATTACTTTGATGTTTATATAAGGTTCTGTTCATCAATCGATGTTAAAAGCACACTGGCATTTGCAAAATCTCGCAGTGAATCATTAAAACTGACAATAGCACCCCCTATAGGAGAAAATGGACCTACCACAATAATTATCTTCATGCTGCTTCCACAAACAGATTTAGCAATATTATAGTCTTTCCTCCTGAAAATGTGAGGTTAGAAATTAGTGTTGGCAAATGTAATTGGCAGACAAAAAATATTTCAAACAGGATAATCCCTCTACCAAAATAATGGCTAAAGGAATGTCACATGAATATGGTAAGAGTTTGTCTGCTAATATCACTAATAGTTTTCAGCCCTATAATATTAAAATGAATGCATGCTCTAACATTCTAGGATTAGCAAGTGGCTTTACCGTCAAGTCTCAGCTTGGGTGTCACTGAAATCTCTCTATTGCAGTAGTGTAAATTATGGACATATAACAATTAATTATAAAGCATTATTTATCTAATTAAGCAAAGATTGAAAGGTCCATTTATCTGCATTGTGGGGTTGAATTACTGTCTTAAAGTGACTGAGGGGTATCCATTTTAGTTTATAATAAAAAAGAGTTTGATCATTTTCTTGTTTTTGCATGGTTATTATAGTATTGTGTTTCCATTCCTGGTGCTATTTCAAAATGTTAAATGATGTGTGGAATTCATGACATAGGATCTGAAAGTGTTCTGAATGACTGACATAGAATACAGTAGAACCAGATTATTATTATTTATGACAGTGTAGGCCCTTTGTTCTATGAATTATAGATAGAGCACCAGGTGGAAGTGAGATGTATCCAGCTCAGAGTATTGGGAGGAGGGCAGGAGGCACATGGACCAGTTCAAACCACCTGTTCAGTCAACAAAGGCTTGATATTGATAGATATTATGAAGAAGTTTGGAGTCTGTATTATCTGCCCTCCTGGCTTAAGGAGAGACCCTAATGTTATATGACCTGGATGAAGAGAAAAAGAAGCAAGTTCTGAACGTGCTCTAGTTTTCAACATTCGTCTGTGGAGCTGAATCCCCTGATGCCATTTCAGTAATCAAATCACTCTGGAGCCCCATTTTGTAAGTACAGGACCGATTTCAATGAGATGTGAATATTTCAATAAACTGCTAGTGACTGTGATTACTGGTGCTTGCTTATTTGTTCGGCGTAATGCTCTGTCTCATGGGAAGAACTTGACTGTATTCAATGTTATTAATTTGCAAAGTAAGGAACATTTATTATTTCGTAATAAGTACATGATTATGTAATGTATTAGGAATAACATCTCTTTGAGCCAGGCTGTGAAAGGGATTCACAGAGGAATTCAGAGTAACTTCATTGCCACACATAAGATTTTGCTGTTGCAGTCAATAGCCCTTTGCCCTCATTAGGAGACTTTCACCAGAAAGCCATTTAGTGCTGAGTTCAAAGAGTTAAATGAGATTTAGTAAAACAGCTGATTAAAGCACTGTCTTTGGTCAGTTTTCTTATAGAAACAGCTGACTAGAAGAACAGTCCAGGGAGTGAAAGGTTTTTTCTTTTGCTTTTCTTTTCTCGCCACATATTCTTAATGAGTTGTACTGATACAGGGAGCTGATACTGAGTGATCAAAAGCCCACAGTGTAAAGCTATTTGAATCCAGCACTGAACCCAGCAGTTCTGGCTTTGACAGACTAAGAATTCCAAGTGAAGAGAATGGAAGTGTCATGCTGGTGCAGCAGGGGACTGGTCCTGCAGGGCTGTAGTTGTGTTCATTGTTGTTAATCTGCACAATACCTGACCTAGAAGTGCCACATTTTCAGGCATTTAAAAGAAATACTTTAATTCTTCAGGACAGTCAGTGTTTTCGCGATTATCAGAAAGAACAATTTCTTGTGAATTTTACAGCATTGGAACCATGTCATTTTGAAGAGTAGATAACTTTCTTGTTTTATCTTATTTATAAAGGAAGGAGTTTGATTTGTAAAATTAGCATGGGCTGGGAGGTTTTCTGATAACAGAACTTTGATCAGTAAAAAAGCACTTTGTGGCTGCTCTCTGTTTGACATTTGGTTGTGGTTTAGGGCGAGGGGAATTTTGTAGCATGTCAGCTTGTTCTTTGTTATTTTTAACATATGACAGATCCACAGCTTTTTGTATGCCTCCTTTGCTTTGCACCTTAATTACCTCTGCACAACAGAGGTAAAATATGTTTTTATTCATCCAAAATATGATTATCCTTTCCAGCAGGTCTCCCCAGTCGTCCCAGTATTGCCAAGGTCATGCTGTTGGATACAGTGAGATTTTATAGACATACAGGGCAGGCACTTGTGCTCTCACTGGTGGTGAACTTAGAGGCGGGGGGGGCATGCAATTAGGTGGGATGTAGATGTACCCAAACCCCACCGCCTTCCTGCCTCCGGGAGAATAAAGTTCTGGGCAGGAAGGACCATGGTCAACCTTCCCACCCTGTTGCCTATCGAGGCCCTTAAATGGCCAATTAATGACCACTTAAGGGCCTTACCTCATGGCAAGTGGGCCTGTTGACATGTGATGTCCATGACAGGTAAAACTGTGCAGCCAGCTTATCACCTCTGGAGAGGGGTGGGGTCTCTCGATCAAAGGAACTCTGTGCCTGCCATCCTGTGCCCTCTGCACCCCTCTCCCCACAACCCCCACCTCGTGAACCCGCGCTCCCCTCCCCCCCAGCTCATTACTTAGCTGTGTCCTGATTATGGTCATTCCACGATCCTAGGAGTTTGGCACCTATCCTTCCAGCAGCAGCCACGGCCTCCCCAGTGGTGCCGCTGAGCATAGGAGCTGCCAGCCTCTGATTGGCCAGCAGCTCTCGGGAAGTGGTTCCAGGGGCTAGCCCACCACTGGCCTCGCCACTGCCTGATTGGCTTGTGGTTCAATGGGCCTCCCCAAAAAGAGGCAGAGTGGGTTTGGGAGGCGAGACCCCCGACGCCTCAACAAGATTCCACCCACAGTGAGGCGATCCCACAGAACCAAGTTGAGCCAGATTATTTTACTGTCGCAAGGCTCAAAGAAAAAAGTGTTTTTTCACAAAAAAGGGAACAGCAAGTCAGTCTTGACAAATGTAGGGTCCAATAGTTGCATCCTAATGAGGAAGCAACTTTTCTTTTCATTTTAATTTCAGTCCAGCAGGTCACCTACAATATACTTTGAAATATCATTCACCTCTTGCCACACTTGCCCCTCACCATATTCACCAAGGCATTCATTATTTCCAGGTTCAACCTTTCTCACATCTTCTTAGCTACATTTCCATATTCAGCCCCAAGTCTCCATCAATACCTGTACTCTATCCCCCCACCTCATTCATTTTAAAAATCCTTGCTCTTGTCTATAAATCCTTCAATGGCTTTATCCTATCCTCTTTTGTGTCCCAACTCACACAATGTGCTCTTCTAAATCTTGCATCTTCCCTTGGTGACAGAGCCTTCAATCATCCTATCCAAGCACTCTGGATCACCTCTCTTAAAACCAGCTTCTGTTAAGCTACATCTTGTCCATTTTCAAAAGCCTCTTTAAAACCTACTCTTTAAACAATACCTTTGATCATTTTCCCTAGCCATGCTCCCAAAATCTTGCTTGAGCAGGTGATCTCCTCATTCGTTCAGCTGGGACTTTGTGTGATTTAGAAAAAAAAATGTAAAATAACTTTTTAAAGAATGACAAATCTCTCATTACCTGCCAAGTAAAATAATCCCAGTAAAGCAGTTCCCCATTACAGCATTTTAAAATAGAATCTGAAAACGCATTCAAGGGCATTCTTTTTTCAGAGTCAGAAGATGAAAAATGCTATGTGTTTTTCAAATTGAAGACAAATTTAAAATTAACAGAGCTAGCAGAGATTAAATCTGCAATGAAAGGATGTCTGTTCATATTAATACAGACTGTGGCAGGTAGGGCTTTATTTTAACAGCAAATGAACATTTTTGTTTCATTGCTTACAACAGGGAGATTATTTTCACTCTGGATGCCGATGTAAAACTTGTTGCAGATCCGTCGCTCTTTATATACGCCCCGCCCGATTTTGTTTTCCATTGAAGTCAATGTACTACCCACACTTAAAGTTTAAGTTACCCTCAGTGAGTCCAATGGAAAGGAAAACCAGGCGAGTTGTACAATGGGCAGCCGGTTTGCAACCACCAGCTTTCAGCCTGCAACCGATGTGAAAACAACCCCTGTATCTCCAAATTACAGAAATTACAAAATAGAAAATTATAGCAGATTCAGAACAGTATCCTCTCCTTGGTGTGCGACAGTGTTTCTACCACATTGTAGAAACTTTGCCGTTTACAATCTCAGCCCAGAGCTATGAACCCCACAGGAATTTGCATCTGTTCATTTTAACGCATGGAAAATCCTCCAGCGCCTGCTGACCACCGCACCAAAATTCTCAATACACATGCCCAGGGAGGGGAAGCACAATTCTGTTCTATCTGTCCTTATTTCCACATCAGAGCTAAAATCACACATTCCTCAGTTTAGTGAGAAACCCAGATTTCATTGCTCACATTGCAGGACATCATCAAAGTTGAAAAGGGTGGGAGATAACGAAGTAAACCAAGGAGCTATGGTTGGATGACAAAATGCTTGGGCTGGGATTTTCCGGTCCCGCCCGCCACTGCGATCATCCGGTCCTGCCGAAAGTCAATGGACTTTTGGCTGAGCCGCCGAATCTCCCACGGTGGGTCCCCGTCATGGCGGGACAGGAAAATCCCAACCTTGGTTTCTAAAATTCTGAAGAATAAGGGGGGAAGGCCAAACTGAGGGAGGCTAAGACCAACAGTTTTGAGGTTCTAGGAAAGAATGACCTAGAGTGTAGTAAATGGAATATTATAAATTTAGAAATTCTATGAATGAGTGCACATTTTCTGTTTTTAACCTCTATTTTGCAAGCTGCCTCAAGGGTCATTACTTTTAAATATAGATTGAGATTTGGTGATAAGTATCAATGTTTAAAGATTAGCAGATTAGACAAAGCTTTTGAAACCACTAGATGATGCACCTACATATATGATTGGGTGATCACTTGGAAGATTCATGATGCGTGCTGCATTGCACCTTGCAAAGCAAAGAATTAAACCCACACATTTATATTTATTCATTGAATGCATGTTGTTAAAGCAGTATAAACATACAATATTAACTATCCTAGTATTGAACTCAATTGCCCTTTGCAAAGGTTAAAATTCAACTTCAATGTTACATTCTAAACTATGAGTAGGTTCCATTTTTTTTTATCATTTCTCTGTTCACTAAAGAAGTGATGCATTACTTGTTATAAATTTCATTCTCACTGCCTTTAGACAATTCTGACATTGTTAAATTTAAATAATAAACAGGTATAAATTTGCATAGTTTTGGTAATCGTGCCAAGCTTTCCAAATTTGTTTACCATTACGCATCCTTGCATCACATGTGTGTGACCTCATTGCACTGAGATTGGCACATGACTTTTTGGCTCTTTCCTCTCCCTAAACTAAAACAGATTTGCCAAAATCCTTTTTATTCATGAAGACAGTCTCTGTAAAAGAAGAAACAGTCTCAAATAATATTTCATTTTACGTTTGAAAATAAAATGCTGCTAAAATATGTTTGACTTGTATGTTGCAAATGTTCCAGCAAAAGAATGTAAATTTTGTAGATCGATTCTTTCCTAATTTCAAAGTGAAAATCATTTTAAACACTAAAAATAATCAGAGGCTGAACTTAATTCAACAGGGAACGAAACAAATGAGATGAAGTTGACTTAGTTCCTTTTTTAACCCTTGCCTCGGGTCATGCACCAGTGTTTCAGAGGCTGATACCAGAGGCTGAATTTTCACTCCCCCCACCCTGTCACCAACCCCCCCCATGAACACCCCCAGCCCCTGAAGTTAGGAATGGATGTTTGGGGGGTGGTCGCGGCCTGAAAATGCTGGTGCCGGCTGGTGTATCAGTATCAGTTCATCACTCCCAGTACCAGCCACTTTGAAGGAGGCGAGTTCAATGACCAGAAAGGCCGCCTGCCCTCACAAGGCAGGTAGGCAACTTTGCTCATTTAGAGCCTTGTTAAAGGTAAATTTAGGAGGGCGACTGGGATTTCCCAAAGCAACAGGTGGGGGAGTGGTGAGGGAGGGGGTGAGTGGGCGGATCAAAGCCCAGGACGTGGGCACCCAATGGTAGGCCAGGTTCTGGCGCTCTCTGGCAGATCTACTAGCCCTCCCTGCCTGCCTGGGTAGGGGTACAACATTCTGTAGAGGGACTGTCTCCAAAGTGGTGGCCTGGCTGCTTTTGTGTTTTCTTTTCATTAATTTTTTTTTAAGTGGCTGGGAGGGTACCTTCTTTTTGCAACTTCCTCACAGTAACTTACCTTGTCCTTGGCATCCCTTGGCAGGACAAAGTCACCAACTGTGCTGTCCTGGAGCATGCTAATTCCAGCAGCATCTATGTACTGCTAAGCCAACAGTGTCTGTGTTGGCTTGGCCAGGTTCATCGGACTGAAATCAGCCATGTACCCAAAAACCTTCTCTATGGTGAAACGGCCACTGGATCATGATCTCCTGGGTGTCCATGCCTCCGCTACATGGGCACCTTCAAGTAAGATATGAAGATCATGGATAGTGACACTGACAACTGGAAGACAATCACTGACTGCCATGACCTCTAGAGGCTGGCTCTTTGGCAGGGATTGGAAGAGGCGAGCAGAAACAAAAAGCCCAGCTGGCTGAGAGGATGGCCGAGAGAAAATAGAAACCAACGAATCGTCACCTTCTCAGCCACTGTCTTCCTCTGCAACAAACGCGGCAGAGATTGCCATACCAGAGTGGTGCTCCTGGGCCACACCAAACAACTCTTAACACAGAGCTGCTCACCACAATGCAAACCATCGATTTATGAGATGAAAGGCTGCCACCACTATAGGTGGATAATCCTCGGGTGTTGGAAGGTCTCTGATTGACCCTTCAGCTTTGAGAGCCCACCCTTAATTGGATAGGAAACCCATCTCCATACTAATTAAGGGCCTACTCATGTGAATTTTAATCAGTTCCCCCACCCACCACCCCTTCCAGGGGTGTGTTTCTGACTATCAAAGAAACCTGGTTCCTAATTCCCACCTCCATGGCAAAGATTCTGCACCAGGACGCTGCCAATGCCCAATCCAGAGGCTGATGCTAGTCTGCTGATTAGTCAAAAAATGAGCGAATGTATTTTACTCAGAGGATATATTTGTGGGGGAGTGTAGATCTAGGGGACACTATTTAAAAATTCAGGATCTCCTATTTAAGACTGAGAAGAGGAAAAATTTATTATCTCAGAGGGTCTTTAATGTTTGCCAGAGAGCAGCGGAGGCTGGGTCAATGAATATATTCAGTCTGACAGATTTTAAGGAGTCAAGGGAAATGGGGGGCAGGCAGGAAAGTGGAGATCAAGCCACAGTCAAATCAGCCATGAATTTATCGAATGGTGGAGCAGGCTTGAGGGACCGAATAGCCTACTCCTGCTCCTAATTCTTGTGTTCTTGTGCATTAATTGGTCTCTGTTCATTGGCCCTGAAGGCCCAGGTAAAGCTACAAACCATTGTCTGACCATTCTGCGGTGCACTGTTCTCACACTTCAGCCCACTGCACCACCAGGCTATCCACAAATAGGAACATACTTGATAAGTTACGACCATGAATGCATTTCCTGTGCACGTGCCATAAATAAGAAAGGCTAACCTAACACAGCTCTTTGTTTTATATAAGCGCACTGATGTTAAAATAAAATGACATGTTTTGTGTCAGACACGTAAATCTAAAGCCACACTCCATATCCGGGACTACAAAGAAAACCCCAATCACATATGAGCCTGCCTGTGAATATAGTGTTAAACAGCTGCTAAATTTAGTGTGTGGTTAAACTGTGTTGTTACCGTACAAGCTGCATACACAAATGCAAAAAATAAAATCAGTAATAGGGATGCCACAGCATTTTTGGTGATAAGATAATTGCTACATGTAATTGCTATGTGTTTATAATTGCTGATAATTGCTCCTTGGTTATAATTACTGGTTACCGGATGCCTGTCCCTCAACATGTCTCCGACAACAGACTTTTCACTCTGATGAACAAGCACTCGAAAACTAACACTTTTAATAGTTCAAACGTTCATGTGTAATCGATGTCTATCTTGCAATGAACTCTCCTGCATCATGTCTTTGCTTCAAACCAGGCCAGTGTTGTTAGTCATGATGAAGGGCATGTTCTCAAGTTGAATTGTACATTTTTCAAACTGTGTTCCATTTTGTTTTCGCTATGGTAATCGTGTTTTATTTTGATTTTCTCCGTTTCCATTTTTTTCCAGTGAGGGGGAGGGATAGAAATCTCTGTGAATTTTTAATGCCATTAAATTTTTACTTCTCAATAAGCATGGGAAAATTCTGCCGCTGTCACTCACTAGCATAATCACAGATGTTACATGCCAGAAAATAAACATTGTTGTTCAGGCATCTCTCCTCTTGCTCCAGCCTTTCCATCCAATGTCTGGCTCCTCTCCTACCAGTGCCTCATATCTTCTGTGGATCATTCTCCTGTTTCTTTGCCTAATCACACTATTCCTTTTATCCCTATTATTCAGTGTCAGCTGACTTCCTTCATTCCCTCTCTCTCTCCCTAATATTTGGAGGACCCATTTTTATCTGGTGAAGGAAAAGAGCCAATAAGACTTCTCGTTTTTGTTGTGATCCTATCGCCGATGATGCTGCTTTCAACGTCAATTTTTTTGTTTGCAAATAAACAAAAAAATACATTTTGGCAAATACATTTTAATGAGTATGGTGCAGCTTTAAATTGGCAATCTTAATCAAAGGTTCCATGAGAATACTGTGGAAATTGTTGCACTACTGCAGTAGGAGGTGCTCTCCTGATGACTCTGTCAGTTAGCCTTTCTCACAGTATGGTACACACTTAGGAAATGCATTCATGGTCATAGCACATCCTTTCTGAAAGTGCATTTGCAGGGAGAACAGAGGCAAGGGAGCTTTGCTCTGCATTTCTATATGCTATATTTGACCACAGAGTGCTTGCAGCTGACACTGGAGAGGTAATTTCACAAATATGCTGGATGGGTAATTATTGGATGGAAAATCCTGTGGGGCTCTCTGATCTCTGTGTCCAAATTCCCAATCTGTTTTCCAGGTGGGCAGAGCTCTGTGCCAGGAGCATTGTTTCAGTAAAGTTACTATTCAATGTCAAACGTGGAAATGTTTATAAGACTTAAACAACTTCATAAATTTGGGTCATGAAGTGTGAATTATCAGGCCCGATATTACTCAGTAACTTATTCAGCTCAGCTATTTTTACATCTTAAACATATTTTAATGAACATGAATATGGGATGCTGAGGACCTAATAAAACGGGGCCCAAAGGCTGTCTTCAAAGGTCTTTTGATGTGAAGACCAACCCATGACAGCCCTGTGTGTACTTTAACGCAAAAAAGTAATGTTGGCATATTGTATTGTTTATTTCTGACTTTCCAGATGTATGCCTAAAACACATAGCTTTTGAAACTTATAAAGCGACAAGTTTGGTAACTAGTCATTGACTCATGCTTAGGAATGGGGTTTGGGCCAGTATAAGGCTTCTGTTACCTTAGATCAAAGCAGCCTCCAGCTGGGATTTCTGTTGCTGATAAACTGACATTAATCTGTACATATTGTAATTAAAAATGTGCGAAGTACAAATATTATACAGTGGAGCTTTCTTATTATCATACGCTGTTTTCAAGCCAAACTTATGACATTGAGCAGGTTGCTGAAACATAATTGAATAAGGGCAGAAACAGTGAAGTAAAGAAAAATCACAGAACAATGAGAGCAGATGTACTATATGTGATGGTGGTGGCTGGGATTAAGGGCAAATTGCAGAAATCCTCTAAAATTGGTTTGATGGGATTAAAGGATTAACTCACTGTTAATCACATTTTAATGTGCTCACAGAGCTAATGACAGAGTATTTCCCACTACCAGGTGTGAAAATCTTTAGGTATATTTACAGGTTAAATTCAGGTTATTTGCGGTTAGCAGAGGTACTTTAACCTTTAAAAAGATTATGACGTTAAACAGCTACAACCATGGCATAAAAATGAAAAGTTATATAGATGTGAATAATAGAATTCAACACGCACTCTATGATAAGAACCAGATTATTATCTTAAATGGTAAAATAATACGTCAGCTTTATAATCAACAACTGGCACCAGTGCAATATCATGAACTCTATTCTGGCAATTTCATTTCAGAAATTATTGTTCTGCAGGAACATTTATTTTTGCATTTGGAATTTTAAGATATTTATACACCTAAATCAAATACAGGGTACAATGTATTTGTGTTAAATTTTCTAAATAATGACTCCAGTATGACTTGTGCTTCCTCAGTATCTGCACAATGATGCTGACGTTAGATCCAGCAAGCCTCCAGAAAGATTGAAAAAATGTGTTTGCTTTCCAGGCAGAACTCTTGGGGTCAAAATGTTCACTGTCTAGATCATACCAGGTCATGATACTGTCTGGATGTAGGGTCACAGACCTGAAACATTGGGCTGAACTTTGTGAGGCAGATAGGGATCTCGCCTACTGGTCGGAGAACCAGTGGGGAACCCTGTCTGCTCCATGGGGGAGGCATGATGGAAACAAGTGCACTTCTGGCACTTAAGTGGCCACTGTCAGGCCTTCCCCATGATTGAGGTCCCTGGCGGCAAAAGTCTTGCCCACCGACAGCTAATGGGAACAGTGTCTGCTGGCAGCACTGCACCCACCAGAGGTGCAGGAATGCCATGGGACCCCCAACTAAAATGAGTGAGGGCAGGATGGGAGTGGCAGGAATGGGGACATTGAGTTCACAGGCAAAATCAAGGGGGTGGTTTTCAGCAGCCTCCTCCCCTTCCTGTTGCTGGGCTCCCTGATCAGTTGTTGTGATATGAAGTCCATGTGCCTTTAAGGAGGCGTAACAGTAAATCTGGAATGGGGGGACAATTCCAGTCGGGCTTTACTTTGCATCCATATGTAAAGTGGGATCACGCCGGCCTCCAGCGGGATTGGTGTTCCGCCATGACAGACACCATTGGATGATCCCGCTGTGCTTTCATGCCAACATGAAACCGATTCTTGGCCTTCTCGCCATAGCGTTGTTTCCCACCCACCCACCACGACTGCCAATATCAATGAGGCTGAAGGATTCCGGCCAATGTTATTTTTATTTGTGGTCATGTAAATGGTTTGATTCTTTAAGGGTAAACCTTTAGTTAGAAAAATAGGATGGTGTAATATAATGCGCATGCACCTTTACGGGAGTGTATCTTAAACTGCTGTCGCTCATTACTACCTCGAGGGTACAGATGTATTAGTCCCATGACTTGTAGTTAGCCTGCAAGCAGCAGAAGTAGGGATCAGATGTACTATATTTAGTCTCCCAGTTAACTGTCTGTACATAGTCTTATCTTCAAATAAAAAACCCACATAAAAAAACTACCTGATAACAAGGAACTCCAGCAACTCCCCCCCAATCTCTCCCACCCCAGGAGGCTGCTGCTGGGCGACCTTCCAAGGGCTGTGCAGGTACGGTTAAATCTTTGAGGTATGACTAAATTATGGTGGTGTCAGGGGTAATGGTTGTCACTTGGGTCTGTAATGCACAGCCTGTAATGTCAAGGTCACCCAATAAGCCTAGGGGAAATTTCATGTCCTCCAGTATTTTCATTGGGTCAAGCAGGTTTTGTAAGCGTCTGCAAAACTCATCAGGTAAGAGAGTTCAGGAAGAATACAGGTAACTATAAAATCTTTTGACAGCTTCAGATGTCATTATTAGATGCTGTTTTATAAGTTAGATGATTTTTCACTGCAATGATAGGGTTCTGTCCTACAAAAATAAGTTGGCCATTACATTGACCAGAATTGTGTTAAGTGTTGAGATGCATTAGAGTGCTTTTCCCATTGGAAAAAGTGCTACTATGCATTCAAAACTATGAAAACAGTGTTTGGGAACTCTATTTTCATGATCTGAAGTGATTTAAATGCCCAACGGTGCTTTAACAGAAAATAATCGGCCTGAAGCTTTAACTTAGAAAAAAGGACAGCCACCTGCTCTTGGAATTATTTGAATGATGGGCCAAGAGTTGTAGCTTAGAGAAAAATTAGCCCTCTATTCTTTCAGTTTCAATAGGCTCCATTATTTGGAGCTGTCATAATGTTATTTGACAGTTCAGTCCATTATGAATGCTTGGCTGAGTTTCAAAAACTATTGAACCATTTAGCTCAGTTGACAGTTTTAAGAGAAAGAATAAATGTCAGTTTGTTTTTACAATTAAGTGACTACTTGAGGAGATTTAACATTTTTCAATGGGTCTGGGGTAATTTTTTTGTGTAGTATGAATGGCGGTGTGTTTGAGTGACAGTTCTATAAATTGTTAGAGGTTTCATTTCTTGCAAGTTCATTTCAAAGACTTTCCGTTGCTATTACATCAGTCCTGAGATCTGCCCATAGTGGATACTGGGTGAGTGGCTACGGAGGATACAGGGAGAACATGGAGGGGGTAGGGTGTATGAGGTGGCATGGAGGTATGAAGGAGCATGGAGGGGGCATGGGAAAATGAAGAGACATGGAAGGGACATGGGGGTATGAGGGAGCATGGAAGGGGCAGGAGGATATGAGAAGGCATGGAGGAGACTGGATGAGGATTAGGGGGCACAAAAACAATGTGGAGAGCTCAACCAATGTCCCTGAGAACCAAGGCAGGCCTTCTAACCAGCCCACCTTGGTACCCACACTCCTCTAATACTGACTTGAACCTGCCTAAGGAGGAGGCAGACCCGGGCTTTGCCTGCCCACATCTCTAGGAGATGAAAATATGGCGGATATGGGAGGAGGTGACGGGTTCGGGTTGGCGAAGTCAGAAACTGCCCCGATTTGTGTTTCCTGAACCTGAGACAAAAATCCAACCTATGGGCTAGATTTAGCATATTTATTCCAATTCTGTGTCTTTTAAAGTGGCCGTGAAGAAAATAATTTTTACCAGGAGAAAACCAAATGATGGAACTCAATTGATGATCCCAATATCTAGCCATCTCTGTCCCCAACCCTAACTTTAGATTAAGTAGTAGGTGGCAATATTTATTCCCTCATCAGACTTGGGGTTGGTAGTATGTATGAAATGAAAATATCAATCTGGCACGATATATTGTGAAGATATTCATATAGGTAGTGAAAACAGCCTTTTATCATGAGTTTATTTTGATTACCTTCAGTCCATTTATGAACATAATAAAATGCAATCACACTAAAATTGCAATGTCCCTGATCCCAGAATGTCAGACAGGGTCAAAGTTGGCCGTGGTCAGACAGAAGATCCACCCCCAAAGACTTCCTCATGAATTTCGAGACCATACTGTTTAGACCTTACACCACTAGGATCATTTCAATGGGAGAGGGAAATGTAGCCCTGGTGCACCAGTGCATATTAGAAAAACACACCTGGAATTCAAGCTTTTAGGAAAAGAATAAGCCAGCGATGGGTAACCAGGGTGTATTCAGAAAATTTAAGTTTGCATCACCAACTATTGTCTACAACCATTATCCTACAAACATATTTGTTTTTGCTCTTTGAAGTCAATTTCAAAAAGGTTTTGAACTTTATTGGAATAGTTTTAAACTTATGTTGCAAGTGGTGTTTTTACAGTATTACCATACAAACCTAGGCTGTTGCCTGTATTATAACAGCAACCAGTTGCAAAAGAAGAAATCTACCTTCAGCTAGAAAGCACTGGTACTGCTGTCCAGGCTGAGACTGGAAAATTATTAAGTGCAAGACTTCAAGTGATGTTTTGAACAGAAACCTCTATGACCTCTAAGATACCTTTATAACCTTTGTACATTCCAAGTAGGGAGCATATTATCAACTAGGAAATGGATGATAATTACAGCCATGTGTCACTAACAAGCGAGAGATCGCAAGGTCATTCTTTTCCTAAAAGCTTAATTGATGAAGCCTGTAATGCAGGTTCAAACTCCTGCTAACAATGTGGGGTTTTATACAAATCCTCCCAGTTTCCGGCTGTAAAAAAAATTCTCAGGTGTTTCACAGCACCAAAGATATCTGGAGAGCAGACAACATTCACCCCCGCAAGTCCTGCTTCAAGCAGTGCACATTGTGCCAGATCTGAGGAAACACACATAGCCTGTGAAATGTGAATGTGAGATGCAAAAAGAAAAGGAGGAAGTAGCTGTCCTTCTCTAGGCAGAAACCCATGCTACTCATTTAAATCTGTGTACATTCCATGATGGAATGATTCACTACCACTTTAAGTAAAGATTACAAAATCTCTGGACTTCTGAGGAAGGGATACTCTGAAACATTAACTATTTTTTGCCTACGGATGTTCACTAATCTGCTTCATTTTTTCTGTATATCAGTTTGGTTCAATTGGTAGCACTTGTGCCTTTGAAGTGTTTGTAGGCGCAAACACCATTGTGGATTGAAGCATGTAGTTTGGAGTGACAATTATAGTGAGTCAGCACTGCATTGTTGGAGATGTTACGCTAGATTTTGACTTTGTGTGATGGTGTAAAACAGGTGATTAATCACCAGCCTGTATAACATCTCTCCTGATTTTAATTTCCAATGAAACCTTGATTTGTTATCAGTCATCTTACACTCTCACACAGAGTCAAAACCTGTCCCTAGTGTTCTAAACATGAGGCTCTGTCTTCCAGCTCAGACTTGGATGTGAAAGGACTCTATAGTATTTTCAAAAACAAACAGGGAGTTGCTCCCTTAACAAATAACAAACAAAACCAATTATCTTGTCATTCTGGTCATGTGTTGCTGTGGGACTTTGCTATTTGAAAACTGGCTGCACTTCAAAATTACCCATTTGATTATAAGCCACTTTGAAACATCATGAAATTCTACTGTGTATAAATGTATGTTCTTAATTTGTGTTTTCCTTGAAGAAATGAACCCAGTTGGCTAAGTAATTGTGCAAAGAGGGAACATGACTAATTCTGCAAACCTGCTGCAACTCAAGAGTACCATGTAGCATTAGTATAGAGAGTTGGGGCTGGGTTTTCTGCTGGGGCCAGCATTGGAGGCAAGCAAAATCTAAAAATAGCCCCAGTGACCAGCCTGCTAGTTCCTTGGCACCATCCTGCCTCTGGGCCATTTTTGCGGCGGCAGATAGCCAACACAACTCATTAAGGGCCACTTAAGGCCAATTAAAGGAGGTTGATTGGAATTTTCCAGTCGGTCTCCAGATTCCCACAGGCAGCGGGGACCATTCTGCTGCAGGTGACTTCTTGGTGGCAGACCAGAAGGCCAGCACTCCAGGAAGAGGCAGGCCTGCCCTGCCTGACTGAGTGCAGAAGCAGCCAGGACACCCTGGGGAATGGTTTCCCCCCCCACTCCCCAGAGGGCACCACCACCTTGAAGCATCCTCTCTCTTACTTGTCTTAGCTGCCGTGGTATCAGTTGGATCATGTGGGTCCCCATTGCATGCTTATTGTAAGTGGTGGCTGAGTTGGTAGTATAGATACAGTCGATCAGCAGACACTTCTTAGGTGGAAAACATCATGTTTATTTACAAAGGTACTCAGCAGCAACTACATGTGTGCTTTCACTTCAAACCCCATCTCCTGACTACTAACTACAGAGGTAGCCTGTATTACTCTTCTATTGGATACTAAGATCATGTGATCATCCTTTACATCGTTCTTCTTAAAGGTATATTACACATTAGATAAAACCATAATTACCACAGTATCCTGCTGTTCCTTTCAAGCTGGAAGGCCTCTGACTGGCCGTCCAGCTTCAAGAGCGCACCCCTCAATTGGACAGCAACCTTGTATCCATGTCAATTAAGGGGCTGCCCCCGTTAAAATCACACTGAGTGATTGTTTCCTCTCAGAGGCCAGTCAGGAACCGGAAACAGCCTCTGTTTCCCGCCTCCCGGATGGAAAATTTTGTTCTTGATCTTGCAGCAATTCTCAAACTTCAGTCATTTAAACAGTTACACAACGATCTTTATACAGAAGTACACCCGTATCATTGAGAAGGCCATGTTAAAGCTGTCCTGCCCAGTGATGTGTCAACAGTTTTCTTCCATATTATACACCATGGCAGGAAAATGAGTTAGGGACAGCATGGCTTGTTTCATTGGAGGCCTTACTCCAAGAGATACCAGCAGCTCAGGATAGCCTCCAATCCTCACTCAGATGGGCCACGCCTCATGGAGTTAGGAGAGCACATGAATGCGGTATCCCATATGCACAGAATATTTTAGCAGGTTTTCAGAACTCAGCATGGATCCCAAGGTAAGCATTTTGATGTTTGGTCTTTTTGGTACCTGGTCTTACAATGGACATTACCAAATGTTCACACTCACATCACACAGACAACAACAGTATTCAAGCATGTTCACTTGTTAATAAGTGCACTTGCATGTTTCTGTAATGTACACTTTTCTCCTAGCGCAGAAAACATCTCTACTGCTTTTTGTACTTTTGTGCAAGAGAAGGGCACCAACATATGTGGGAACAAATAAGAATTGGAGCAAGGCCTCCGAACCTGAGCCCACTAACTTGCACCAAATTCGTCTGCTTTTAGCATTAGAGATGAATGAGTAAGGGCGAAGTCTCCAAAGCTCATCAGTACAATTTGTATTTTACTTTGCCTGCCCTTACCTACTCAAACACATATAATACACTAGAGCAGCACAACATAAAACCATTTAGCACATAAGCGGTGTTTGAAGGGGTGATATCCCGACAGCATTATAAAATCTTTCTTTTCTCTTTTGATGCTCCCGGTGCCCACATGGAGAATCCACTGAAGCTTCTGTCCTTCCTTTCACCAGCACTTCACAAAAGGCAATGTCACTCACAACCCTGGCAAGCACCAGCATGGATGTATACACTCCAGGAAGTTTTGATAGTGGGTTGCAGGATGGAGCTCTCTGTGAATCACAGAGTTTGAATGAGTGCAAGCAACTGGAGATAGCATTGGAGAAGCACGAACCTGCTGGCTAGAGGTCTAGCTTGAGCATTCCTTGAGATGCTGACCCCAGAGCTTCAGGCTTCACAGAGTGTGTCTACAAAGGCAGTTTGAGCATGAACATTGCAAGATATGTAAGAGTGCACCCAGCAGCCAGCACAGCTTGTGAACAAGTGTGGAAGAGGCCATTACCTACATTTGTGCAATGAGCTGGAGACCACATAATCAATACGAATCCCAGTACAGTTCCACTGCATTGAGAGAGATCCTAACAAGAAATAAAAGCAATGCTAAAACAAATACAAATGGCACAGTGAAAATGTACAAAAGTACATTAACAAAAATTGTCACCTATAAGTATAGGAAACATGACAGCATACCTATAAGGAGAAAGAACATTCCCATCATCACTCTTTTTATATTTTTATTTGGACTTACAAAACTGTCATCACATTCCCAATGAGGAATCTGGGAAGTCGGGCCTAGCTGTCATGATGGTTGATTTGCATAATTTCAGGGTCCTCTGTGAGGTTTTCACATGTTTTTGTGGAAGAACACTATTCACTTAAAGACCCTGCCAACTGGAAAGTAAGTTTAAATTAGAACCAGACAAGAAATAATCTTCTCATGCTATTTCCCAATTCCCTTTCATTTGATCCATGATGGTGGAACTGGGCAAGTTCTACTCGGAGTTTGTGAGCAGCATTACCAGCCAATCCTTCTAGATTATAAGGTGCAGAGTGAAACAAAATGATTGACTTAAAGATGATTGACTTCTGAGGTTAATTTACAGGATTATATAGCATGGCCTGACACCTTACATAAAAACAAGCAGTGGGAAAACTTGTGAGGGTAACAAGAGATTTATAGAAAGTTAAAATGCCTATAGTGGATTGACATGAACTTTTATCAAAAGATATGGAAAGTAAAAAATGGCTTATTAAGCACTTTTGAGAAAGTTGTTGACGATTTCTTCTACTTGCCATTTCTCCTCTCCAAGGTTATAGAATTCTGGACAGAAAATCCAGTGAGACCTGCTGATCTCCCACTCAGATTCTCGTTTATAGTCCTGGGGCACAAAGCTCTGCCGCAAACATTCAAATTCCTAAAACCTAGCCAAATAGCTCCATGAATCTGTGAATCACTGCTTAAAGAGCATACAAACCCCATTTACAATGCTGAAACTTTATAGTCAGTATTCATTGGTACCGAGCCTCGCAATGCTGCTGACAACAGAAAGCTGCATATGGGCCACCTGTTTTTCATTATGAAGAGGGAACAGTTCTTCTGGCTTATATTCAGAAGTGGGGATGTAATTGTGTGCAGAAACTTACTGTTGCAACACTTGCTACATTGTTCATGGTTAGGTGTTCCTGGCACAAGAAAAGTGGCTACAAGAGGAAATTCTATCCCACAATTAGACTAGTACACCAGATGAAGACGCCAGTAGGGTGTTGCCCTAGCCTTTGAAGAAAATGACTAGTCTATGCACTTTCCACATGAACAGCATTGTCGCAAATACTGACCACGTGGTATCTATTCAGATAACTCATGATTATAATCAAGGGTGGAGTCGTTCCTTTCAAAGCTGTAATATGCTTTAACATAAGGCCAGCTCTGCAAGTAAAAATAAGTTAAAAGGCTAAATCATAGATTCAAATTTATGAAAGACACCAAGCCACCAAGCCATGGATGGAGTTGAAGGGTTCATGTTTGCAAGTTTCCAATATTGGACATGTCATCAATGGTGGGCACAGAACCAAAGCCAGACATTTCCCCACAGGAAGCAAAGGAACATCAGAGAAAGTCAGCATCCAGGCTTCTTGTAGCTGGAAGAAAGGCAGAAGAATTGTGCAAGGCCCTAAGAAATTTAAAGAGAGAAGATGAAATACAACTTTTGAGAAGGGGTCAAAAATTGTATTTTTAGATGTTTCATTTCACCTTTTTACCCCTACAATAAATATGATTAAATTTAAGTTTTTATGTGCTAATTGTATATTCAGTGAAACCCCTCATTTCATGTGTCATTAAGGTCTAAGTTCAGTGGTATTTTTGAGTTGTCTGCTTTGCGAAGCTATTGTTCAGCTCTTGCTACTTTTGTCGCCTAGTACATGCGGGTATGCAGCATTGTTAGTGTGGTGCTTTTCAGGAGAGACATTAAAAACAAGTTCTGTTTGTCTGCTCAGGAGGTTGTAAAAAAAGCTGGGAGGATTTTAAATCATAGCGGGTTTCTCTCTGGCAAGTTAATTTCCCACCTGACTTGTGCCAGCAAGATGCCATGATGATAATGACTGCCAAACCTGATGAACATGTCATTGGCTGATTTCACATTTCCTGCCCAGAACAGATGGAAAGTGGTTTGGAAGCAGCAGCCAGAATACAGAATATTAGGCGGCCCTTGGCTGACCGGCAGTACTCGGGTAAATGTGGGGAATGGGTTTCCCAAGCATGTCTTGCATTAGACAAAAGGAGGTCATGATAGGGACCAAAGGGAATTGCTTCAGCCTTCCCAATATTTAGTTGGAGGAAATTAGTGCCTATCCAGTACTGGACATCAGACAAGCAGAGTGATCATTTATAATAGTGGGGTAGTTGAAACAGGAGATTAACTCACCTCCTGACTGACTCTCAAAGCCTGTCCACCATCTACAAGGCACAAATCAAGAGTGTGTTGGAATACTCTCCACTTCCCTGGATGAGTACAGCTCCAACAACACTCAAGAAGCTTGACACCATCCAGGACAAAGCAGCTTGCTTGATCGGCACCCCATCCATCAACTTAAACATTCACTCCCTCCACCACTGGTGCAGAGTGACAGCAGTCTGCACTATATACAAGATGCACTGCAGCAACTCACCAAGGCGCCTTCAACAGCACCCTACAAACCTGCAACCTTTAGTTACTAGAAGGACAAGAGTAGCAGGCGCATGGAACACCACCATCTGCAAGTTTCCCTCCAAGCCACACACCACCCTGACTTGGAGCTATATCGCCATTCCTTCACTGTCACTGGGTCAAAAGAAGGCTGAGAGGAGATTTGATCAAAATCATGAGAGGCCCAGACAGAGTAGGTAGAGAGAAACTGTTTCCACTCATGAAAGGATCGAGAACGAGAGGGCACAGATTTAAAGTAATTAGCAAAACAAGCAAAAGCGATATGAGACGAAAAACTTTATCAAGCAGCATGTAATTAAGGTCTGGCATGCACTGCCTGAGAGTGTGGTGTGCAGTTTCAATCTAAATATTCGAAAGGGAACTAGATTGTTATCTGAAAATGAGAATCTGCAGGGTTATGAGGAGAAGTTGGGAGAGTGACACTAAGTCATTTGGAGAGTCGGGGCAGACATAATGTGCCAAATGGCTTCCTTGTGTGCTGTAACAATCCTGTGATTCCATGACTGTTGAGAGGAAAGGATGGTTGGAGATGGGGCGATTGTTTGCAAGGACCGAGTGGTTCAGGGTGGCTTTTCTGAGGCATGTGATGACGAAAGATTTGAAGGAAATGGGGGAGGGAGAGCAATTAACAAAATCAGCTATAACAAAGGAAATTTGCTTTATCCCCTGATCTGGTTGGAATTTGAATTGGAAGGAAAATAAAGGGGTTTAAAGCAATTTAAACCTGGAGGTGAAGGTTTCGAAGCAGGACTTCTGAATTGAAGAGTGAATTTCAGCCACCAATCAGAGCAGAGATCACATCTCCACCTTGAGTGTAACAAATTATTTTGTCTACATAGTGATTGGCTGACACTGTTACCAAGGTGACAGTTGCCAAGGCATCAGCAAATGAGTTGGTTCCTTCTATTCTTTTAAAAGGTATAAATTAAGGAAGCAAAAATTATCTGTCGACCTGAAACACCAGAGAACAATTTTTTTAAAATTAGCCAGAATTTCTTACCTGAAAACATCTTTACATTGTGACTTAATTTTTCCTAAAGCTTTTTTAAAATTATGAGTGGGTCAAAAATCTTGGGACTCAGTTTAACAAAAAGCAAATTGTATCTTTGTGATCTAAAGTCAGTTTATTCCAGTCAATTTGAGTTACAAATTCAGTTTTTTTTCTAAAGTATTGCAACAAAAACATTTCCTCCTACAGGAAATTAAAAATATATTTTTGAAACAGGTTTTTCAATCGAGAAAGGTTAACGGGAATAGAGTCAAGGGTACGTAGGTCTCATGGACAAAATAAGCTTGATGGGGGCATGAGAGGAGATAGAAGAGAAACTTGAATGACCTTCCTTCCATCATAAGGTCTGAAGTAGGGATGATCGCTGATGATTGCGCAATCTTCAGCATCATTCGCGACTCCTCAGATATTGAAGCAGTCCATGTCCAAATGCAGCAGGACCGGGACAATATCCAGGCTTCAGCTGACAACTGGCAAGTAACATTTGTGCCACACAAGTGTCAGGCAATGACCATCTCCAACAAGAGAGAATCCAACCATCGACCCTTGATGTTCAATGGCGTTACCATCACTCAATCCCTCACTATCAACATCTTGGGGATGACCATTGACCAGGAACAGAACTGGACTAGCCATATAAATACTGTGGCTACAAGAGCAGGTCAGAGGCTAGGAATCGTGCGGTGAGTAATTCACCTCCTGACTCCCCAAAGCCTGTCCACCATCTACAAGGTACAAGTCAGGGGTGTGATGGAATATTCTCCACTTGCCTGGATGAGTGCAGCTCTCATAACTCTCAATGTCCAGGAAAAAACAGCCTGCTTGATTGACACCACATCCACAAACTCCCTCCACCACCGACGCACAGTTACAGCAGTGTGTACCGTTTATAAGATGCACTGCAGGAATTCACCAAGGCTCCTTAGACTGCACCTTCCAAACCTACGACCACTACCATCTAGAAGCACAAGGGCAGCAGATATAGGGGACACCACGACCTGGAAGTTCCCCTCCAGATCACTCGCCATCCTGACTTGGAAATATATCGCCGTTCTTTCACTGTTGCTGGGTCAAAATCCTGGAACTCCCTTCCTATCAGTGCTGTGGGTGTACCTACACCACATGGACTGCAGCGGTTCAAGAAGGCAGCTCACCACCACCTTCTCAAGGGCAACTAGGGTTGGGCAATAAATGCTGGCCCAGCCAGGGACGCCCACATCCCTTGAATGAATAAAAAAAAGATGACCAGAAAAAGATGTAAGCTCAAGGATAGGGCAGTGAGAACCTTAGAGGAAGTCAGGCCCAGTAGACTAGGGATAGGGAAGAAAACAACAGGGGCAGCTAAATGGATAAAGAAGTCCATGAACTCCTTGCATGTTTTGAAGGTGAGGGTGTAGGACCCGGAGGAGAGGAGTTTAAGAAGATAGTTTGCAATACAGAAAAGAAGCCAAGGGTTACATTTGCATTTCAGGATGATCCTGGAATACTAATCAGTTTTGGCTGTTGAGAGCAGGCCTTGATCTGTGGTCCAGCCAGATCTAATGGTGAGTGGCTAAATTAATTGGCCACATATGCATTCAAGTTCACACCTCCCAAACCCACAACTTCTACCACCAAGAAGAACAAGGGCAGCAGATGCATGGGAACACCACCCACTATAAGTTCCCCTCCAAGCCACGCACCATCCTGACTTGGAAATATATTGTCATTCCTTCACTGTCAAAACCCTGTATCTCCCTTCCAAACAGCACTGTGGGTGTACCTACACCACATGGATGGCAGCGGTTCAAGAAGGCAGCTCACCACCATCTTCTTAAGAGCAATTAGGGATGGGCAATAAATGCTGGCCCAACCAGTGACGCCCAATGAATTAATAAAAAAATGTCAGTGGTAGGCAGTGACAGTTTAAAGCAGCAGTTAATTTGTCATTGGGGCTAAAATGCAACCACTATTAGAACCAGAGGAACTCAAACAGTGGAAGAGAGGAGACTATGATCAAAGGCAGAGGATGACAGCAGATGGCCACTGATAGAGGTGCATAGAAAGTTGCTCCTGGGAGCTGCTTACCCAGGAGTCATAGCAGCTCACCCAGCCCAGAGCACTTCTGCAGTCAGGGCCTGATGACATCATCAGGTCCCAATCTTTAAAGAAAGATTTGAAAAGCCGGTAAAGAAGAGAAACACTTAGATCAGGCGAGTTATGCATTAGTCACCCATTGGATTTTAACCAATAATTCACCCAGTTTCTACCAAATACACCCCATTTTTCAAAAAAGGCTGGGATTTTCCGATCCTGCCTGTGGCAGGAATTGTCGCGGGCGGGATGGAAAATTTGATGGACCAGCCAAAGGACCATTGACGTCAGGCAGGAATTTCCAGTCCAAGGCGGGCGGGACTAGAAAATCCCTGCCTTAGGCAGAAATTTCCGGAAGCATTTGGAGTCCCAGCACCAGGGTCGGAAGCAGGAGACAACTCCTCTTCGGCCAGCAGTGGGACTCGGGACCGCATTTTAAGGCAGCAGCCAATTAAGTAACCATCCTATTAAGGATGGTGGCCTGCTCCAAAATGCTGCTGGCCCAGTAAGTGGACCAGCAACTCAGCAACTGCAGCAGCACAGCTGGGAGTGAGGGTTGCTTTTGAGGAGACCTGAGGTCTACAGAAGGTAGGCAGAGGCAAAATTTTAAATTATCAAAGGAGCAGTGTTGGAGAGGTAACCCCTCCAGTGAAATCACTGGGGCCACAGGGAGGCCGCTTCCATTTAGTTGGCAGTCTCCTCATGCATTGGAGGGTCAATTCAGCATTGGCAAAATTCCAGCAAAACCATTAAATGGCATTTAATTGGACTTTTAATGATGGAAATGGGCTGCCCACAATTTTACCAACCCTCACCTTCCTGGGGACCAGTAAAATTTTGGCTTATAAATCAACAATCAATCTGTGCACCTCAAGGTCCCACAAACAGAAAATGAATGAATAAAAAGATGAACCTGTTTGCATCAAATGGCCTGTTTCTGTGTTGTGTATCCTGTGTTTTTAGCCAGGTGACTGGAACAACTCCCTAATCCTTTTCAATTCGTGCCTTATACATTATCAACTATTGCAAAGTATTTACAGCACAAAAACATGTTATTTGGCTTAACAGGTCCATGTCAGTGTTTATGCTCCACAAGTACCTCCTCCAACTCCTCTTCATCTAACCCCTCAATATATCCTTTTATTCTAGCTTTACTCCCTCATGTGCTTATCTAGCTTCCCCTTGAATGCTCTATGCTATTTCCTCTACTACACTTTGGGTAACAAGTTCCACATTCTAACCACTCTCTGGATAAAAAGGTTTCTTCTGAATTCCCCAATGGGATCATTAGTGACTATCTTTTTTTGATGGTCTCTAGTCTGGTCTTGCTTCTACGTGGAAACATCAGCTGGAATTTTACCAGACCCTTGGCAATGGGCTGGGAGGCAGGAAGGCTGGCAAAATGGCATGGGAATCTGTTGGGGAGGGTGGTGGGGGTGTGGTGAGCTCGACGTCTTCCCACCACCACGCCATTTGGCAGGAAAGATGGCAGACATGCCACCACCAGGAACCCAATTAACTATTTTGTTATGGACAGGGGGGAGGGGAAAACTGAACTCCTTTATTTTTCTCGCCAATGTCCATAAGCAGAGGTGTTTTAATTTTTTTAATAGACTGGGGCGTGTTTGTGGAGTTAATTTTTCAAGTGCCTCACAGCAAACTCTCTTTAGGATTAAATCCGAAGTATTGTTTATTCACACATTCAAACCCAGGAGATAGTCGTCACAACTACATACACACACACAAGCACAACTACATACACACACACAAGCACAACTACATACACACACACAAGCACAACTACATACACACACACAAGCACAACTACATACACACACACAAGCACAACTACATACACATGCACAAGCACACGAATAGGGAATAGGAAAGAAAAGAGTTTTACAACTAGGAATAACTTTAAAAAAAAGAAGCAAAGATATGGATATTAATCATGTGGATGTCAGAGTCCAGTGAGGGTTCCTTCATGTAGGAGTTAAAGTTCAGGTGGGTTCAGCTAGCTGAAAGCAGGAGTTGCAGAATTCCTTTAGAGTTGATGATGGCGTAACAAGATGAGGTTGGTATCCAGAGATTTGGTCCATTCTACAGGCGATGGCAGAAATCTTCCAGAGAACCAGGCTTCGAGGAGGTTTAGACTTGCGCCAGGCTTTGTTGTCAGCCTGGAATCTGGCTTTGGTGTTGACAGTCTGGATGTTAAACAGCAGACTGACTTGGGAGTCCAGGAATGTAACATTAAAACTTTCCAAAGGCCAGAGGAGCTCCGGTCATGTGATGTTGCCCATTGATGAATCAGTTTCAGGTAAATAATCAGTTTCTATGTCTCTGGTTAAAATCCATCGTTCACCTTAGGAGACAGATGGTGGCTATTAATGCCTCCGTAGACATGAGTTTGGATAGCTCTCCCTTTGTTATAAATCCAGGCTGGGTAGACAGACCATCTGCTACTCCCTTGTTTCATTCAATGTGATAGCTCCACACAATGGTAAGTGTGAGATTCCACAACGATGTAGGTTGAGCTTTGTCCTGTAATTATTATTGGAAGTATCCAGAACTGTAGCCAGCTTGCAAATTATGTGACATGTAGCAACTATGTTTTTGGTCCAACAAAGTCTAGTTTTTTTAAATAAGCAGAAAGTAAGGTTTGATTTAAACAGTTTATAACCTCTTATGTCTTATGGACATGATACATTTAAGTGGCAATTAAACACCACTTCCCACCCCATGGGTATTTTGCCTGTGTCAGTGTTGGGGGACGGTGGGTGGTGCGGCCATGGGGGAGGCTGGCCAGTGAAACCTGGTGGCCTTCCATTGGGTCCGGAGGGGGTTGCCTCCTTTTTGGGCACTCTGTGGCCCATGGACAGGCTCCTTGGTGGCAATAGCCAGCCTGGCACCAATGGTGTTACCTGTGCCAAATGACCCCCGGCCCCCGATTGCTGTGACCCTAGCATCCCCTATCTCCACTTATCCTTCTTTGAGGGAGCCTAAGCCCACTCCTTGCAGGTGCAGCTCCAGCAATGGCCACCAGCTGCCACCTTTGTGTTTGGGCCAATAGCTCTTTGGGGAAGGCTGCCATCCCTAATGCGGACAGCAGCCCTGGCAGTGCCACACACCACCCTGGCTTGGAAATATATCGCCATTCCTTCACAGTCGCTGGGTCAAAATCCCTCAAAATCCTGGAACTCCCTCCCTAACAGTTAGTGTACCTACACAACATGGACTGCAGCGGTTCAAGAAGGGGACTCACCACCACCTACTCAAGGGCAATTAGGGATGCGCAATAAATGCTGGCCTAGCCAGTGACGCCTACATCCTGTGAAAGAATAAAAAAAAGTCTGGCATTATTCTATAAATCATTTTTGCATTATCTCCACTACCCCTATGTCCTTATAATATGGAGACCAGATCTGGTCGCAGTATTCCAAGTGTGGTCTAATAAAAATTCAATGCACGTTTGACACTGCTACTCAATGTTATCCCTCTACAAATAAATCTCAGTGCTTTGTTTGCTTTTTGAAGGCCTTATTAACCCAGGTCTCTACTCTTAGCGATCTAAGCGTATATACCTCCAGATCCCCCTGTTCCTCTAATTGATTTAGACTCTAAGGGCGGAATTTTCAAAACGTAGTCCCTGTCGAAACAATGGAGCCATTAGAAAGAAAAAAAGCTTTTGACAGCTGCAGAAAGCTTTGCTGTGGCTTGTAAACTGAACCACCACATTCGCATCCCACTCCCAGGCTCCTTGACCAATCAGAGAGGGCAGCCAGATCACATCTCCAATCTGTCAAGGGAAGGATTCCAAGTTAAATAGGCCCTGCTGTGGGATACGATGGGTCACCTGGACATGGGGCAGAATTTTATGGGGCACCATGGACCCCGTCCCCTGCGGCTAAAAAGCTGAGGGGACCCCGCACATAATACCAAGGACTGCCCCGCAGCAATTTAATGGAGGGAGCAGCGTTAATTGCTTTAAGGTGAAACATCTGCCCCTATCTCAGGAGAAAGCCGCACCTTAGAAAACTGCCAGCCAGTCAGATGGCCAGATGCTTTGTAGTACACCGCTTGCACTACAGGCACTCCCACCACACTCAGGGGAGCTGGGGACCAGGTTCAAGAGACTAGGGGAAGGGTTTAGGGTGAGGTGACCTGGTGGGTGTGTGCCTCTGATGGGCCCAGGGGACCCACAAAGAGACACCCCCAGCTTGCCCAACACCAGCTTGTGCAGCTAGAGTTTCCTACATGGCGTGGGCCTTCCCCCATGATGAGGCTCTTAAGTGGCCATTACTAGGCCACTTAAGGGCTAGAATAGACCATAAGTGCGAGTGGGTTGCCCAATGGCTCCCCCGCCACTGGTAAAATTTCAGTCAGGCCAAGGGCAGGCGGGTATGTGGTAAGCAGGTTGCCTGCGGAATTTTACAAGACCCACTCACCTACACGCCTGTTGGCATGGGAGCATAAATCCAGCCCATGGATTTTTGAAGCTCTAGCAACCATAGAAATGGAGAGGAGACGTGGGAAGGCTGTTCCCCACGTCCCTCACTCTTACCTGGAGGAGCTGCTACAAGATGTGAGGGACTGCAGTGAGATGATTTACCCTAATAACGGGAGAAAAAGGATTCTCAAAGCAAGCAAGAGTGTATGAAAGTGGCGAAGGAAGTTAGCAGTAAGGGTATGGTCCCCTCAACCTGGAGACATTGCACAATGAGGATCCAGGATCTCAGGAGGATGGCAAAGATGAGTGGCATAACAAATTCAGGTGCCAAGCCCCACTCTCTAACTTGTACAGCGTTCTCCTGCGTAGCATTCCTCATAACACACCTTATAGTTAACTCATTCCTCTCTCCACAGGCACCTCATATCGCCATCTGAGCAGCCAGCATTCACGCACCCTCAGCCTATTACTCTCTTGCACTCATGCCTCATATGTCACCCTCAACAAATGTTGTCCTTTCCTGCTATCCACACAACAAATACTAACACATTAACACTCTGTTTTCTCTCCTTGCAGGAGAAGGGATCATATAACCTTGGATCTGGGTAGAGATCCGGGGGGGGCTGCAGGGGTTGACCCCCCAGAGACAGACACTTTAATGGCCACTGGCAATGCACGCCCACCTGGCCCACCTGGGAAGGAGGTTTTGTTTCAGGAGGCTGGCGATGTCAGCATCAAACCTGCTATGAAAACCTGAGCTTCACTGTTGCTGGGTCAAAATCCTTGAACTCCCTTCCTCACAGCACCATGGGTGATCCTACACCACATGGCCTGCAGCAGTTCAAGAAGGTGGTTCACCACCACCTTCTCAAGGGTAATTAGGGATGGGCAATAAATGCTGGCCTAGCCAGCGATGCCCACACCCAGTGAAAGATTTTTTTTAATGTGGTACCTTATCCAATGCTTTTCAGAAATCCAAATATATTCCATTTACATGGATATATGATAACTTAAGCTACCAATATTCAATCACTTTTATTATCAAGGGAAAATATTAAAGTACTTGGAAGTGCAGTTTCAGCCATAGTGAACATGGAGCTACTGAAAGGGGACATGAGTTCTGAAGATGTAAAATATATTTTCTGGATGGAAATTGGGAGTATATGCCTCCACACAGAAGGTTTAGATTTTTGACATTGTGCATTTACCAGCTTTTGGAGTCTTTTTAAAAATTTGTTTTCAACATGTGGACTACGCTGGTAAAGCCACACTTATTTTCCATTCCTAATTACCCTGAGAAGTTGTTGGTGGGCCTTTTCCTTAAACTACTATGATTCTTGTGATGATGGTGTGGATCAATGGCTTGAGATAAGGAATTTCAAGATACTGGCCCATCGACAGAGGAAAGGTAATATAGATCCAAGTCAGCCTTGTATCAGCCCAGTGGCAACCTTGGCTTATTGGAAGCACTCTCACATCTGAATCAGAATGTTGTGTGGGTTCAAGTCCTAGTCCAGAGACTTGGACAAATAACCTAGACTGAAACTTCAGTGCAGTACTGAGGGAATGTTGTGCTGTTGGAGGTACAACTTTTGGATGAGACATTAAACAGAGGCCCCTTCTGCAAGTGGATGTAAATTATCCCATTGCACTGTTCAAAGGAGAATATTATATATCCTATTGCTGTTCTGGGGACCTTTATGTGCGTAAATTAGCTGCCATGTTTCTCTACTTTGCAAATGTGGCTACGCTTCAAAAGTACCTCAGTGGCTGTAGGGTACTTTGGGACATGCTGAGGCATGATTGGCACTGTATAAATTTCCCTTCCTGATCTCTAAGTCACGATTGAATGACTTGGAAATGAAGTAGGAGGTGATAGCCTTCCCATGATATTGCTCTGTCTTTTGCAATGGTAGAAGACACGCGAGAAGAAGGAACTGTTGAAGTAACCTTGGTGTGATGCGTCAATGATTGCTGTAAATCATTAAAAGTTGCAGCCAGAGTGCACTGGTGGTGGATATTGAGTTGAATGGCAGGGGCACCGATTAAGTGAACCGCTGCGGTGAAGGGGTATTGGCTGGACTTTCTTTTATTTTAAATCATTGTTAGCTGACACTTGCATGGTGCAAATGTTACCTACTAGTTGTTAGTCTTGGCTTGGGTATTATTCAGATCTTGCTTTAAGCTGACATGCAGTGATGCATTGTCAAAGAACTTTTGAATGGAATTGAACACTATAGAATCATCAGCGAACAGCGCCATTCCAGTCTTTAAGGCAGAGGGAAGGTCATTCAAGAAGCGGCTGAAAATGCCCAGGCCAAGGATGATTTCCAGGAAAACACCTGCAGTGATCTCATGGGGCCACAACAAATGGGCTCTGATAACCCGCAACCATCTTCCTTTGAGTCAGATAGGACTCCAGCCACTGTGGAGTGTTGATTCATATTAAAATCAGTCCCATTCCCTCGCCATTTCCCTGTAGTTCTGCAAGTTTATTTCCTTCAAGTGCCCATCTAATTTCCTTTTGAAATCATTGATCGTCTCTGCTTCCACCACCCTTGTGGGCAGTGAGTTCCAGCTCATTAGAAAAAAGATCTTCCTCACGTCCCCCTGCACCTCTTGTCCAAAACCTTAAATAGCATTCAGTTCTTCCAACAAATCTGATCAGCTCATATCAACAACCTCCAAACTCTGTAGAAAAGCTGATTTTTTTTCAATGACAAGCTGACACAATGACAAGCTGACACATGGGTTGAAAAGCTATCGTCATTAAAAGTTGAGTATTGGTGTATATACATGCCTTCAGTAGTAAGCTGAAGTCCGCAGTTTTTTGTTTTTATCTCTGTGTTTAATTGACTGACATTCCTCTTCAAGAAATGCCTACCTTGAAGAAGTACTGCTCTGCTCTCCGACAGGATTTCCGTATCTCTCTTCTGCCTTGTTCACCTTCATTGCTTTCCATTTCTCTCCTGGTGTTTAACAAGGTGTTTACTAAAACTCGCTTTCACAGCCATATTTCCTTTCTCAGTGACTGTCTCCGTCTCCGACTTACCCCACGTGGATTTCAACTGAAATTCCATCCCTCTTGTTTCGAACCCACCTAGGATTACAGGTATCTCCGGGACATAAAACGTTTCTCGATCTGCTGTTCCCGTCGCGTTCTGAGATCCACACTCAGTGCCATGTGCCGCCATATGAACACACTCTCTTGCCCACATGTCTGTCCTTGGCTTGCTGCATTGTTCCAGTGAAGCCCAACGCAAACTGGAGGAACAGCACCTCATCTTCCGACTAGGCACTTTACAGCCTTCCGGACTGAATATTGAATTCAACAACTTTAGATCTTGAGCTCCCTCCTCCATCCCCACCCCCTTTCCGTTTCTTCCCCCTCCCTTTTGTTTTTTCCAATAATTTATATAGATTTTTCTTTTCCCACCTATTTCCATTATTTTTAAATCTATACCTTTAATGTCCTGTTAGTCTTTCCACCCCACCCCACTAGAGCTGTACCTTGAGTGTCCTGCCATCCATTCTTAATTAGCACATTCGTTTAGATAATATCACCACCTTCAACACCTCTTTGTTCCTTTGTCTGTGACATCTTTTGATTATCTGCTCCTATCATTGCTTGCTTGTCCCTACAACCAACCCCCCACCCCCCAACTTCTCTCCCCGCACCCCCCCACCTTAAACCAGCTCATATTTCACCCCTCTCCTAATATTACTCAGTTCTGTTGAAGGGTCATGAGGACTCGAAATGTCAACTCTTTTCTTCTCCGCCGATGCTGCCAGACCTGCTGAGTTTTTCCAGGTAATTCTGTTTTTGTGTCAGATTATGTGATTCAGCTACTAGTGGGACTTGAAACCATACCCTTCTACTTCAGAAGCAAAAGGTGCTACCAACTGAGCCAAACTACACATACAGCAAAAATAATGGATAATGTAAGATGTGCTTGTAACATAGATGTGCGTTGTGGAAAAAACTCAATAACACTTGTTGAATTTAATTAGGAAAGTTTGTGCACTATCCTTTTATCATGGAAAAATCTTAACATAAGTATGCTGGGGAAAAGCAGCTATTGAAATATTTAGCTCAATCTTCACATGCCCCCAAATGTTAAATGAAACATAGGCACAGCAGTTAACATCAGTGCCACAGATTTAATCTTCAGGAACTAAATGCTTTGACATATTTATGACAGATATTTATATTGCTGAATAACCCAGAATAGCCTAGTTAAGTAGAAAGCTTGCTTATAATGGGTCCCTGCCAAAGAACAACTGATAAAGACCAAATAAGGCAGGGGACAAATAGATACAAAATAAGTGAAAAAGATATATTGGCACTTTTGATCCCTCATTCCATTGATTGTGCTATTGTTTTAATAAAGGTATTTTAGGGGTTAAAATGCATGAGATTTTGTGTTAATGTCTGACCAGTACATCAGCACGACTGTTTACACAGCACATGTGACATGCTTCAACCCAAATGAAGAAATGTACAAATCTAGAACAGCATAATCAAACATCCAACAAACATCAATACACTGGGCAGTCGCAGCATTTCATTCAAACAGAGTTAGCAGAACTAAATAGTAATGTCACCTGCAAGATACCTTACAAAGCACATTTCTAGTCACACTATTTCATATAAGCTGTATACCATGGTCAGCGTCTCTCCTAAAATATTAATGTGCAAATGGCAGCCAGCGTAATGGCTGTCAATTTGGGCTAGAATGTGGCCCACTTCCCTGGTGTCCCACCTCCACTCCCACCTCCGCCCCCACCACCACGGTCACCAATTTGGCAGACCCGGTTCTAGGGTCATGTCACGAAGGCCTTGACCCTATGAAAATCCCATACTCCCAGCAGGCTGGCAACAAAGGCGGATTTGTGACCCGGAATTGAACCTACCTCCTTCTGGACTTGATCTGAAGTTGTTGAACTCAATATTATGAACTCTCTCCTCCATCCCCACCCCCTTTCTGATCCTCCCTTTTCCAATAATTTATACGTTTTTATATTTTTTTACATATATTTTTCTTTTACCACCTATTTCTATTATTTTTAAATGTATTTCCATCCATTGTTTTATCTCTACCTTTTAACCTATTTCACTCCCTTCCCCCCACCCCACCCCCACTAGGGTCATCTGTCACTTGCTCGTCCTGCTTTCTACCCTTAATGTCATCATTTGCACATTCCTCAGCTAATATCACCACCGACAACACCCCTTTGTCCTTTTGTCTATGACATCTTTGGCAATCTCTTCTTTGCCTCCACCTATCACTGGCCCTCTATCCAGCTCTACCTGTCCCACCCCCCTCAACCAGCTTATATTTCACCTCATTTCTATATTTCTTAGTATTGATGAAGAGTCAAATGGACTCGAAACGTTAACTGTATTCCTCTCCGCAGATGCTGTCAGACCCGCTGAGTTTTTCCAACTATTTTTGTTTTTGTTCCTGATTCCTACCTCCAGGGGGAAAATCCAATCTTCACAACCTTTGATTTGCCTAGCTGTTTTCAGAAATTCCCCTGGCAGGAGAAGCCATCTTCTTATAGAGATAGCAAGCACAGGCATAGAGGGGCTATATAAATGAGGTGGAGGGACCTTTCTCCTGCAGGTGCGTCCAAGTCCCCGGGCTCCAAAAAGGCCATTACCCCAGAGATTAAAAGAACTGAGAAACCAGGCAACAAGGTCATGGGTGACCTTTTCATTTTATTGCAGATCCCCTACAGGGCCTTCTGGCAGCTGTATTTGGACAGTGCCCCGATAGCACTGTAGTTGACAAACATTGGGCCTGATCTTCCGCGGAGTAGCATTCAGAGTCGGATTGCCACTCCATTCCAGTTACTTAGCTGGAAATCCGATGGAAATTTCTTGCCCGACCTTCCGACTCGGACCAGGCGAGAACTGTGTAAGCCAGCACGCTCCTGAGGCCTTCAGTCAAGGGCTGGGAGGTTGAAGGTAAAGAAGCCACACCCCATTTTTTACAGCACTAGTGGCTGTAAAGCACGCAAGTTCAAAGGTCCAGCCACTTTCAAGTCAGAGAGAAGGTAGGTTTGTAAGGTAAGCGGGTAGGATTGGTGGTGGTGCGGGTGGTGGGGGGTTGTGGAGGGGGTGGTGTTGGGTGGACATTGAGATCATTGAGTGGTTTTTGGGGCAGGGGAGACAGTTGGGCAGGTGGGGTCAGGCAGGGGGTCAAGTGGTCAGTGGGCGGTGGGGGTCAGGGTGGTCGGGGCAGTTGGGAGTTGGGAGGTTGGGTGGCGGTGTGGGGGTCGAGTAGTCTGGGAGGATGGTCAGGGGCGGAGTGGTCAGTGGGGGTCAGGTGTTCAGGGATTCCATGAGGTTGGGGGTTGGGAGGTGGGGAAGTCCCATGGGGCATCATCACTATAGTTACCCAGGTGTTAGAAGTGGTCAATGAGGGGGTTGGATGCTCAGTCGGGTGTTGGTGGGGGGGAGGCGGTCATCAGGTGGTCTGGGAGGGTGGTCAGTGGGGGGGGTCAGGTGTTCAGGGGGATTGCATGGAGATGGGGGAAGTCCCATGGGAGAGTCATCACTATAGTTACCCAGGAGTTAGAAGTGATTTTAATTCTTCTAAATATTCCTGGGTAACTATTACTGAAGACAGTTGGAACCATCCGAAGTTTGTGATTTAAATCATGCTTTTGAATCATTCCAATTGTAGGGCAAATGCCCAATGGAAGTTTGAACTTGCTGGGCAATCCTTACCTTGGGACTTCTGGGCTGGGGGCTGGGGAGGGTGGGGTGGGTGGTGGTGGAGGGGTGGGGGGGTGGGGGGAGGGGTTCCCCAAGTTACAACTCCCAGAAGCTCGCAAGTTATGGGCCATTATGGCTGATGGAAATCTTTGATCCTGCATCAGTAGCTAGATTTCTGCCTCTGATTCCTGGCGCAACGCTGTGCCAAGGGATGGACCTACACCTGGGGAATATTGAGCCCATGATAATGACTTGAATTTGGAAATACAAGTAGGCTCAGACCATCTCAAAAGGAACACAAATTGGTGTGCTCCATCTGGGCAAAGGCCAAATCAGCCCTTAGAGCTCAATCCTAACAACTTTGTATCCTAGGTTACTTGAATCTAGTTTCTCCAAAAGCCCGTATCTAAACTACACCAGCCTAGGAAATGTATATTATAAAATAAACATCACACAACCATTGGTTGATTATCGACGTTACCATTCTCTGCAAAAATCACACACATTGACCTGCATTTATGAGGTTCTCCGACGCAGCAGATCCATTGCAGTTCGATTTAACGTGCTTTGGTTATGACGCCCTCACTAATGGGAATTTTTGTGCATTTTGTGTTGTGGAAGAGAAGGCTTATGTACAATGGTGATCTATTAAGCTATTTTATTTGATGAGTCATGATGTTATTTTGCTTTTCACGTAAAGAAATTACAAGCCAAAGGAGTTAAATAAATATTATTGCTTCCTACAATTAATTGTCACTATAGAATTGAAGAAGCAATAGATTTTACAAAGAGAGAAGATATAAATGATTGTGATCAATATTTCTGACTGAGATGCTCTTTTAACCAATCAAGAAATAAAAAATGTAAAGTAAGATTGTGCACAGCAGAAAGTGCTGTCAAATTGAGTCCTAAATTATTAAGCATTACTCAGGCATCCTCATACACTGTTCACTTAACAGTTACTGTACAATTATTTAGACTTAAATCGGATAAATGTAATTAAATTCCCCTCCGTGTTTGAAGAACACTTGCTGCTAAAGGTTTTTTGCACCGTTCAATAGCCATGCACCTTGTCTATCCTGTTTCAGAATCAAATGACCTCACCAATCCTTCTACAGCAATCAGATGTGGTGCTTAGTGGTTACATGTGAAGATCATTATCTGTACTGAGAGTTCTATTTCATGCCTGCAGGGGACTCTCAAAAGAGAAAGCTGATGTGTACATAATGGCCAATAAAGGGTAGATTTGTGGGTGACCATTTAAGTTTCAGTGCCCCACAAACCACCTTTTGTGGTTATAGAATCCAAATTAATTTGCCAAAAATGGAGTCATTAGCAAGTTTAATGAACAATTTATATTGCTCATCAGTATGGATCCTGCACTGTTTATTTCTTATAGTTATGGATCTTGGAACTATCAATGTAGGTTCCACACCAGTGCAATTTACAAGCAAGCCCTATATGTCAAGGTATTTAACAGCCTGATGTGAAAATGTAAATATGTTCAAAACCAAACACGCTTAAAAGCATCATTTTTGATAAGTGACTTTTTGATTTTAAATATGTGTATTTTCCAGTTGCTAAGGTGCTGAATCAGAGCAGGTGTGTGGAGCACTAGAAAATCAGTCTCAGATTCATACAGCCTATCCTGCTATACTCTAGTAACAAGTGTAATTTTCCAGTGGGATTTTCAGACTAGCCGAAGATGGTCATTCCACAAAGGAGCTACAACTCAATTAAGGTAGAATATCTGCTCTGTTCCTCAGTTGTGCAAACATGGATCAGGCAAGTTGGATGACATGGTGAATCAGATGAATGAACCTCAGGCCTGTTTATTGCCTCATTCTGCAGAGCACAGTTTTCTGATCAGCAGGAATTTGGAGCCTGAGAGTGTCTTTGTACAAAATGTGAGAGTTCTTCATTACATGCTGATAATTATGCAAATCAATTTAAATACCTAGAAGGCACGATTTCCTGGCTTCCTCAACAGCAGTTTGCTATCTGTTTTGTGAACCCATATCAAAAGGGCAAAACTGCAAAGGCAAATTCTGTCCTAATTTGAGAGCCTGTTATCTTAAGGATGGGTGGTCGTTATTTTGTGCTGCAATTTACCTTGTTGGATTTCAATTCGCTGAGTTAAAATTTCTGAATAGTGGTGCAATCCTGGTACGGACTGTTAATGTTTAAAGAGAAATTCGAACACCCAGTGATTAACCCAAAAGAAATTATGCCACAGGATTTCACGTTTCTAAAAGTAAAACCAACTTTACTGCATATTAAAAACATTAAACAAAACAAGCATTACGAAGTTTGTTAGGACGTAGAGCATATTCACTCCTCCTTTTGGAATTCACTAAGTATGCCACAGCTATCCAGAATTCACTTTAATTTATCCTCAGCGTTCCAGCTATCCTCTGAGATACAAAATTTCATGGAGATCCTTCCCATTGCTTTTGGCTAAGTAATCCTCCAACTTTTCTCCAAAACCTCAGAAGAGTGGCCTTCTCAGCTTTATTGCATTCTCCAAGCTAACTCCATGTTTTGACTATGAGGGCTACTATAGATTCTTTCCTCTAGCTCTAAGCTAGGCCAATCTTCCAGCTTCTTTTCCCTCATGAACCCTGGCTAGCCCAAATCTTCTGAGCAGCTGCACATTGGGTTCTCCCGACCCAACGCTGCTGCACATTTCTTCTGGGATCTTCTGATCCTGGCTGTCACAGAAATGTTCAGTGCAGCATCTTCCCTCTAACTCCAGCAAGCGGAGTAGAGTCGGGGGAACAAATGAGCATGGACTATTGTTATGCCACAAGCTGCCGTTTTCTCTCTGTTAAGTTTAAATGTCCAGTTTTTGTGTGGGTTAGTGAATGGAAAATTGAATAGGTGAGTGGATGAATGAGTGAGTGGGTAGGTAGGTGGGTGAGGGGTAGGTGGATAGGTTGGTGAGTGGGAGGTGGGTGAGTGGGTAAGTGGGTAGGTGGGCAAGTGGGTGGGTGGGTGAGTGGGTAGTTGAATGAGTGGGTATTTAGGTGAGTAGGTGAAGTGGGTATTTGGGTGATGTGGGTAGGTGGGTGAGGTGGGTGGTGAGTATGTGGTTAAGGTGGGCGGGTGAGGAAGTGGGTGAGATGGGTAGGTGGGTGAAGTGAAGTGGGTGAGATTGGTAAGGTGGATAGGTAGGTAGTGGGTGAGTGGAATGGCCAGGCAATAGTCTAGTCCGGTCTGGGGGGTAGTTGGGTCGAGGGGATAATCAGGTCCTATCAGGGGGTGGTCAAGTTGGGTCAGAAGGGTCAGTGGGTGGCCAGGGGTATTCATGTCCAGTTGTGGTTGGGGAGCTGTGGAATAGTTGGATCAGGAGCGTAGTCAGGTCTAGTCTGTGGATGGTAATTGGGTCGGGGGGGGTAGTCAGGTCAGGAGCAGTAGTCAGGTTGCATTAAGGGGGCAGTCAGGTCAGGGGTGAAGCAGGGGCGAGGGATGTTATCCAGGTGTTAGACCAGGTTTTAATGTGTCTAACATGTATTGGATTCTTGGGTAACTGTCAAGGTAAGTACTGCAGATCTGTCGGAATACTTCAGCTCTATCCCAGAGTTGGGAACATTTGCGGAGGATTGCAGGAGCAGGGGAATTGCCCATTTTAAGTTTAAACTTTCCAGGCAACTGCCACATATGACCATGAGTCCGGACTTCCACAGGTTCCTGACGTGCGTCTTTGTCCTATATCCAGTCTCCAACAACTCAGAGACTGGATGATTTGGGCCCATGACTCCAAACTGAACTCAAGCTCCCACCCGCATTCTGTGCACTGAAAGATAATTTTAATATTTTCTCTGCTTAAGGTGGAGGCCTGGCTAACATTTCTCTTTTGTTCTCTCGACTCCAGGATAATTGCAAGGTGCTCAGTATCATTTGTGACTCCTCAGTTATCGAAGCAGTCCATATCCAATTGCAACAAGACCTGGACAACATTCAGGCTTGGGCTGATAAGTGGAAAGTGGCATTCGAGCCACACAAGTGGCTGACAATAACCATCACCAACAAGAGAGAGAATTTAACCATCTCCTCCTGGCATTCAAGGATATTCCCATTGCTGAATCCCACATCAGCAACATCCCTGGCGTTACCATTGACAAGAAACATAACTGGACCAGCCATACAAATAGCATGGCTAAAAGAGCAGCTCAGAGGCTGGGAATTCTGCAGCAAGTAACTCACCTCCTGACTCCCCATAGCCTGTCTACCATCTACAATACACAAGTCAGGGGTGTGATGGAATACTCGCTGCTTACCTGGATGAGCGCAGCTCCAACAACACTCAAGAAGCTCGCCACCATCTAAAACAAAGCAGCCTGCATGATCAACAATCCATTCACCACCTTAAACATTCACTCCCTCCACCACCGAAGCACAGTAGCAGCAGCGTGTACATTCTACAAGGGGCACAGCAGCAGCTCACCAAGATTTTTTTGATGGCACCTTCCAAACCTGCAACCTCTATGACCTAAAGAGACAAGGGAAGCAGATGCATGGGAACACCACCAACTACAAGTTCCCCTCCAACTTACTCACCATCCCAACTTGGAACTACATCGTTATTTCCTCACTGTTGCTGGGTCAAAATCCTGGAACTCCCTTCCTAACAGCACTGTGGGTGTACCTACACCACATAGACTGCAGCGGCTCAAGAAGGCAGCTCACCACCACCTT
This sequence comes from Cetorhinus maximus, assembly GCF_964194155.1. Lineage (NCBI taxonomy): Eukaryota > Metazoa > Chordata > Chondrichthyes > Lamniformes > Cetorhinidae > Cetorhinus > Cetorhinus maximus. The sequence goes on from NC_135880.1 coordinate 56,911,174, forward strand.
CTCAAGGGCAACTAGGGATGGACAATAAATACTGGCCCTGACAGTTACGCTTACAGCGCAAGAACATATTTTAAAAAGCGAACACCATGCCTGTCCAGGAGCGACAGCAGGTGGGCCCCTGTGATCTTAATGGTTGGATTTCATTAGCTTTCCAGTTTCTCAACCGAAAGAGTCGGAACATCGGGAAGCAGCTGCCCAACTGTTAAAATCAGGCAGCAGCTGGTGCCAGTGAAGGGGGCCCAAGGGAGCCTTCTCCGGCATAACGTGGGTGTTCTTGGAGGGAAATCCAGGTCTGAGGGATTGGGGAAAAGACCAGGGTTTCCTTATGGACCAACACATTTAATTGATTAGTTGCAAAAAAGAAGCCAAATACTCCAGATACTAGAAATCTACAATAAGAACAGAAAATGCCAGAACCACTCAATGGGTCAGGCAGCATCTGTAAAGAGGGAAACAAAGTTAACTCTCCAGGTCAATTTTCCCCTATCACAGGTTCTCTACTTTCTTAAATGCTGTTCATTTCTTACAAGTTCCAGAACCGATGCAAGGTCACTGACCTATCGCTGGCCGGTGGGAACTGAGGTAGTGTGGGGGGGTGTGGTAAAATCGTGCAGAGCCGCATCAGGACAGCTCCCGACACAGTACCACTGCCGAGGAGGTTTCTCAGAGGTGGGCTGCGGGGCGGATTGGCTGCTGGCTCCAAGAAGGCAAGCAGCTGATTTGTATCATTAAAGGCCCTGTCAAGGGCCACTTCACTGAGCCACTGCCATTCTGCCATTTTTGGTCAGCCCCCTGCTGCATGGGGCAGCTGCACACTTACTGGAGGTGGCCTTCCTGTGGCAGCATGGGGGCGGGGGGCAATCGGAGCCAGAGGCTCAATGGTCCAAAGTGGGGAGTACCTGGAGCAGGGAAAGCAACCCCCACAGCCACAACGATCCCCTGGAGGGGTTTCCCATCCAGCCTTAGGCCCCCTGAACTTTTTATTTTTAATCTATGTATCTGGAGGTACCCCTAGGTACCGAGCAGCCTCAACAGTGCCCACCTCTCCCTTATTAATAGACTGGGCTTGCCGGTGACCATTTAGGAGGGCACGTGTGGTAAAATCGTCGAGCTGGCAGCACTGCCAGCAAGTGTGGGCTCGACACCCACTTTTCGCCCAGATGCTGGGATGCCAGAGCCAATGCTAAAATTCAGCCAGTCAAAACCATTTCTTTCCATAATTTTCTGCTTTTATATAATGTATTTTATCTGTGTTTTTTTTACATATGAATTACCAGTCACTGGGCAATTTACTAATTCTCTTAGATTGCAAGTAGAATAACAGGCAAAAACACCAACTTAGATGCATCAATGTTAATATGTTATTTAGCAATATTAACACTGATGACAAACCCTGAATCATTCTGAACATTCTACCGAAAATACAGGACATTCTCTTTTACTTCAATTCTCACAATTGTTAAACAAGGGTCACAGGAGATAAGAATACTAGCACATACAAACACTGATTTGCCGGCAGCTCTTGCAGTCCCAGCAGTGCCAGAACTCAACAGAGGGCGCTGCTGGGAATGCAAGAAATCCCACAAAGAAGACAACACAGATACCAGAATCAGGTAAGTCCACGTTTTTTAGGCACGGAGGGATTGGGCATCCTAGGGAGGGATAGGAGGAGGGCTGGGGGCTGGGGAGTTGGGTTTTGGAAGTTGGGGGTAGGCACAAAGGTACCATCTTGGTGGTGGTGGGAGGGGGGGATGTCCCCAGTGCACACAGGCACCCCACAAAGGAGGTACCCCCTTCCTGATTTCTCACAAGAGTTGGTGAAAAAGTGGCCTGCCCACTTTCGTCCATCTTCCACTGCCAACTGTATTATGCTGGCAGAGGTGGAATTATGCCCTTAATTGTCCCTTAATTGGGGAGTTAAGTACATCAATAGGCCTAAGAGTGTGTGGACTAGCAGGCATCTTACCCACCCACTGTATTATGAGGAAAGGGTCGGAGTCTGGATGGGCAGGTGTGGGATGTCCACCTGTCATATTTTACATGCCCCCCGCCATAAACATGCCCAGCGAAGGGCCATAAAATTCAGCCCTTAGTTGCTATTTAATTCAAAGTAAAACTGGAAACTTTCAATTAGTGTAGATAGTTCATCACTTTTTGCAAGTTGTAGCACACAGATCATTTGGCTGCAGTTATGCTTCAAATGAAATCTTTGCTATTGTACCATTAACCCCTTCCTTGGATTATTAAATGGTTGGGTATAAGAATACTGATGACTAAGTGTCAAAAGCAGTCATATATGGATTTAAAGCACAGAGTTGAAATAATGGATTTACCAAACACACATTGCCCATTTGTGTGTGTGTGTGTGTGTGTGTGTGTGTAAGTTACCCTGATATAACATGGAATCTTTGGTGCTCTCTTGCTTTCAGCCTCCCAGGCAAATAGAAATAACACCACAGAATTTATATAAGTGCAATCCATAAACATTCTGTGAGTTATTGTTTTCAATCTTAACTAGGCAAATTAATTTAACCTCGAGAACAAATCACATTACAATGTGATGCAATGTTTAGTAATTATTCTAATCCTGTACTCAAGCCTTGTTTAAAGTTTTATCGGCTGTTCCACCTTTCACACAGTGATTCTCATTAATTCTGATATATTATCATTGCTTTATGTGTGGAACAGCATTAAAGTTGGATAGTAAAAAATATTTTTTGCAGTTTTCCAGACATACATATTGAGAACCATAGGCTGGAATTTTCCAGCTCCTCCTGCCGGCGGGATATTCCGGTCCCACCGAAGTCAACGGATGTTTGAATGACTCGCCGCATCCGCCGCATGGGAACTTGCTGTGGCGGAGCCAGAAGATTCTGGCCATAGAAACTAAAATGTTGGATTATGTACAACCAGCTTTGACTTCAGCATTAATAATTTGATTGCTAGGCCGCAAAATTTGGCTCCAGTTATTTGGTTCTAAGAGTGCCATTTAGGTTCCAGGACGATATCCAAGGTGCAGGTGCACACTTTGGATGCTAGCTGTGCTGGACACCATTTTGGTGAGGGCATTAGCATCACACACGGAGGGTCTGCCACTTCACCTTCTAAATTCCAGGGAATACAATCCTAGTTTGTGCATTTGTGCCTTATAAGTGACGCCTTGGTGTCTAGATATAATCCTCGTAAATCAATGCTGCACTTCCTCCAAAGTCAATATATCCTCCCAAAGTTTGGCACCCAGAATTACTCTCTGTACTCCGGGTGTGTTCTAACCAGGGCCTTGTAAAGCTACAGCATAACTTCCACCCACCTGTATTCTAGTCCTCTTGTTAAAAAGGCCAGCTTTTTAATTATTTTATATGTCCATTCATGGCGTTTTAATGATCTGTGTACCTCGGGCAGGATTTTACATCGGGATCGCCCGGACCCACTGAAAGGACCCAGCGGCGGGTCCTACCACAACAGAGCCGGAAAATCCTGGAGCTAGACTTCCAAGTTTCTTTAGACCTCCACTGTTTCCAGCTTTTCACCATTTAGAAAGTACCTGTTCTGCTCTTTTTTATGTTCAAAGTGATGACCTCACGTTTACCTACATTGAAAATCCTCATGTGCCACAGTTTTGCCCATTCACTTAGACTTTCAATATCGCCTTGTAACAAAATGCTTCCATCTACACTGTTTATAATGCCACCTATTCTTGTGTCATCGGTAAATTTGGGTAGGTGGCTTTCAATTCCATCACTTAAGGTAGTAATAAATATTATGAACAGTCGAGGCCTCAACAGAGATGCTTGTGGGACACCACTTGTCAAACTTTGCCAGTTAGAATAATTGCTCATTATCCCTACTCTCTGCCTCCTGCTACTCAGCCAATTTCCTAACCCGGTCAATAATTTGCCTTCAATTCTATGAGCTTCAGCTTTAGCCAACAGTGTCTTGTGAGAGACTTTATCAAATCCTTCTGGAATAACATTCCTAGACAACCCCCTATCCACGGCCTTCGTCACCTCTTCAAAACTTCAGTCACATTCATCACGTATGATCTACCCATTATAAATCCATGCTGGCTCTCACTGATCAGCTGAAAATTTTCAAGATGTTCAGGCACCCTATCTTTAATTATGGACTCTATTAATTTTCCAACAGTAGATGTTGAGGTCTATAATTCCTTGGTTTCTCTCTCTCACCTTTCTTAAACAGAGGAATGACGTGCAATTTTCCAATCTAAAGAAATGATTCCTGAGTCCCAAGAACTTTGGAAGATTAGCAAAGGAAACGACTTTATCCTTACACCCCCACCTTAATGGATTTCGAACTCAGCATGACCTTGAACTCTTCTTCCGTTGTCTTGGCCTCTTTGGCCAGGAAAGGACCCTTTTACCCGTCTCTAGCGTACTACCTCCACCTGGACCTGTCCCTTTGGCCTCTTACCCTCTCTTGATCTTGCATTGGGAACTGCTGGTGTGACATTGGCAGTCCCAATTTCTCTGCTCCCTTCACTCACTCTAATCACTCTCTTGCTCTGAACTTGCTACGCTCTGTTCTCTCAGGTCTAATCCTAAGATTGTTATCAAACCAGCTGACAAGGCGGGGTGCTGGTGTTGCCAGGTGAACTGAGCTCTATCTTGCAGAGGCTGAATGCTAACTCTCCAACACTTATTCTCCGACCTCCTCTGGGCCATGACTCCTCCTGCAAACATCAAGCTATAGTTTTCAGAACAGTCACTGATCTCATCTCCTCTGGTGATCTTCCCTCCACAGCTTCCCACCTCATGGTTCATTTAAGACAGAGGGTAGTGAGTCTTTGGAACTCTCTTCCTCAAAAGGCGGTGGAAGCAGAGTCTTTGAATATTTTTAAGGCAGAGCTAGATAGATTCTTGATTAACAAGCGGGTGAAAGGTTTTCAGGGGTAGGCAGGAATGCGGGTTCGAGGGCACAATCAGATCAGCCATGATCTTATTGAATGGCGGAGCAGACTCGAGGTACCGAATGGCAGACTCCTGCTCCTGATTCGTATGTCCAATCTTCCTGGCCCACCACAAGTCAATGGACTTCTGACTGGGGCGCCGCCTCGCCCACGTGGGTCCCGCCCATGACAGGGCCAGAAAATCCCGACCAAAGTTTTTATCCTTATCTTCACAGGTGGCAAGTAGATCATACCTGTTGGATAGGGTCAATTTCTCACTCTCTATGTCACCTTGGTTTCTTTTACATACTATCAGACACACCAGCCTCATTCTGAACATGCAACCTTATATGAGGTGTGGCCGAAGTCTGGAACAAATCGAATAAATACTCCTCCCCCTCCCTAATGTCTCAAAGTGTGTCCACCTCGCACTTCAGCTCCAACACTGAGCCAGAGAAATTCAAAAGGGAGACAGTGACTGCAGATTTGTTCACTTGGCCCAGTCTTGCAGTCCATAAATGCCCAGGCACTGCAGTCTAGATACCCAACCCACTCTGCCATATCTTAATCTAGATTATTTGTATTATTTGTATCCACTTTTTAATTTGTTGTAAGCTTTTTTTTTCTTTTTCTGCAATATAACTTCCACTAAACACTAAACAGTAGACAAAAATTTTAAATACTTAAGGGGAGAAATTTGTTCACGTTACACCACTTTAGCATCAGTAAGCAGACTTGCATCAATTCCCTGGGGGCAGGAAGTACCGTGGGCCACTGCCTGAATGGCCCACATGACTTTCTTCATTCATATCAACGAACAACATTGCACGGGCCACACAGATAGCGGTCCACAGCACTGCCTGTCCCAGGTAATCGATGTAAACCTGCTTACTCTAATTTCTCCCCTTATTGTCTCCAACTACACAAAACAATTCCACTAAATTGCCACTGTCACCAAATTCCCAACTTTCGCAATCTCTCAGTAGGGCTCGCAGCAAGAAGCTAAGGATGTCCCCAGTGAAATCTGTCACCTGCTGCAGCCACAGCAGTAGTGCCAGGGTAAGGCAAGGACTGCAGTGCCAGTGGTTGTGATGGTGACCATGGTCAGGAATATTTATGCGTCTGGCTTCTTCCTGGCTGGGGTGGGCAATATCTGTAACATTTCCCAGTTTGAGATCCAGAAGGGAAGTCACTGAGGCTCTGTATTCTGAAGGACTTCAATATGTTTCATTCTCTCTTGCCAGAAAAAAAACAGGTGGAGTGGATACATAGCTTTGAGAGAATTGTAGGTGTCCCCATGATGCAGGGTATTAATAACTGCACACAGGTTACTTTGAAGGTACCTGATGTTAACTCTGAGATATACCACAACTGAAAGGGATTCCACTCCCTCAACATTCAGCTAGTATGCAACCATATGCAGTATATCATGCAAGTCAATGCCCAGTATCCTGGCTGCAGTCCTAATGCCTTCATTCTGTGATAGTCTGCTATACCATCCACATTTGAGCCACCACAACAAAGCAGAAGGTGGCTACTGGGCAACATGGGCATTAATTGGTCACTTAAGGGCTTCAATTGGCAGCCAGATGGGAAGGCCATCCATGGGTTTTCCCACTATGGACCTAAATGGGCTGGAGGGTGGATGGTGTGGGGGACCTCACCCACCACCCTCCCACCCAATAAATGACCCCCCCCTTCACAAAGGGAATGGCATTAAATTCCATCCCATGACTCTATTCAAGAAGGGAAGGAGAGAGAAAACAGGGACCTACCAGCCAGTTAGACTGACATATGTAGTCGATAAAACATTGGAACCTATTATCAAAGAAGCCTTAACAATAATCAAACAAACTCAACAAAAGAGTAATCTTGCTCCACAGATTTATTAGAGCTTTTTGAGGATGTGACTAGTAGGGTAGGCATAGGGAAGCCAGTAGATGTATACTTGGGTTTCCAGAAACCATTCGATAAGGTGCCACACAAAAGGTTAATAAGCAAGGTAAGAGTTCATGGATTTGAGGTAATATATTAGCATGGATGGAGGATTGGTTAGGACAGGAAGTAGAGGGTAGTAATGAATGTTTCTTTTCAAGTTGGCAGGGTGTAACTCATAGAGTGCCATAAGAATTAGTTCTGGGGCCTCAGCTATTTACAATCTATATTTATGGCTTAGACAAACAGACCGGGAGTAATATATCCATGTTTGCTGATGATACAGAGCTAGGTAGGGATGTAAGCTGGAATGAGAACACAAAGAGGCTGCAAAGTGATATAGGCAAGTTAAGTGAGTGGGCAAAAGGCAGCAGATAAAGTTTAATGTAGGGAAGTGTGATACTATTCACCTCTTTTAAAAGATGTGAAACTTTTGAGTGTTGAAGTTTAGAGAGAATCGGTTGCACTGGTGCAAAGAACACAGGGCTGAATTTTCCCCCGTTGGGGGGGATGTTGATGGGCGGGCACGTGCAGGCGGGCTTCCGATCGGCGCCCCTGATCAGAAGCGCAGTGCCATTTTACATGGGCGGGCCAATTAAGGTCCGCCCAGCACATCCGCACGGAAGGGCTATGCACTTCCTGTCATGGCAGGGGGGCAATGCCTAAAATCGAGAGTGCACTCTTTCGCGCACGCGCATAAAAGAGCGCACTCATTTCCCTGAGGCTAAGTGCAGCCTCACGGAGATCGCCTCTACTTTCAAAAATATTAAAAGTAGAAAAAAAAATTTCCCTTACATGTCCTCTCATGTGACAATGTCACATGAGATGGGGCATGTTCAGAATTTCCAAAAAACTTTATTAAAATTTTTAAAACCCTACATGAAACCTCATCCCGCTGGTGGATGAGGTTTCATGTTTTTTCCACTTCCCGCTGGGGCTCCTGGCCTGCCCGCCAAACTTAAGGTTGGACGGGCAGGTCCACTAATTACTTTAATTGCTCTGTCAATGGCCTCAATTGGCCATTGACAGGTTGGCAGGCGTGCAGCTGATTTCGCTGCGCCCCCGCCTTCCTGAAAATTTAAATGAGGCGCGGTGACATCGGGAGTTCCGCCCGACGTCACCGCACATCAACGAGCAGGCCCCGCCTCCGTTCGCCAACAGTAAAATCCAGCCTACAGAGAGATAACATACAGATACAGCAAGCAATTAGGAAGACAAAAGGTATGTTGGGAACTGAAGTGCAGTACAAGAATAACGAAGTATTGCTGGAATTGTATACGGCTTCAGTGAGACCACACCTGGGCTACTATACACAGTTTTGCTCTCCATATCTGCCTTGGAGGCAGTACAGCAAATCTTCACCGGAATCATAAGATGGTTACAGCAAAGAAGGAGGCTTATTAGCCTGTTGTGTCTGGCCCCCTGAAGGAGAAATTCACTTAGTGCCACACCCCTGCCTTTTCCCCATAGCCCTGAAACATTTTCCTTTTCAGATAATTATCCAATTCCCTTTTGAAAGATTCAGTTGACACTGTCTCAACCACTGTTTAGTTAAACTAAATAGAGGGCGGGAAGGTTCTGGAAAGGGGGTACATAGGCTTACAAAGCAAAAGGACATGGCAGCCTTGCAGGGCAGCTATTTAGGTAATGATACCCAGAGTGTGACAGGAAGGAACAGAGAGTAGAAACATTAATAAAAACAGCAAATAGGGTCAAAAGGGGAAAAAATGGCAAAAAGGCAAAATTAATGGCCCTTTACTTAAATACATGTAGTATTCTGAACAAAATATATGAATTAATGGCACAAATAGAGATTAATGAGTATGATCTTATAGACATTACGGAGACGTAGATACAAGGAGATCAAAGCTGGGAACTCAGGGTATGTGACTTTTCAAAAGGATAGGCAGGAAGGAAATGGTTGTGGAGTAGCTTTGTTAGTACGAGATGGAATAAGTACAATAGCAAGAAAGCATCTTGGATCAGAAGATGGAGAATCCATATGGGTGCAGATAAGAAATAACAAGGAGAAGAAGACACTGGTGGGAGTAGCCTATAGGCCCCCTGACAGTAGCTATACTGTAGGACAGAAAATAAATCAGGAGATAATTAGGGCATGTAAAAAAGGCAGTACATTAATCATGGGTGACTTTAATCTTCATATAGATCGGGAAAGTCAAATTAGCAGAGGTAGACACAAGCAAGAATTTATAGAGTGTATTCAGGACAGTTTCTTGGAACAATATGTTGTGAATCCAAACAGGGATCAGGCTATTTTGGATCTGGTAATGTGAAATGAAGCAGGTTTAATAAATGATCTCAAAGTAAAGGATCCCCTAGGAAACAGTGACCATAATTTGATAGAATTTAGCATTCAGTTTGAGAGTGAGCAACTTGGGTCAGAAACAACTGTGCTAAACTTAAATAAGGGTAATTACAATGGAATGAGAGCAGAGTTGGCTGGAGTCGACTGGGAAAGGAGTTTAGTAGAAAAGACAGTTGATGAACAATGGCAGGCATTTAAGAAAATAGTTCATGACTCTTAACAGAGATATATTCCAGTAGGGAAGAAGGATTCAAGGAAGGGGATAAACCAACTACGGTTAACCAACAAAGTAAAGTATAGTACCAAATTTAAGGGAAAAAAATACAATGTGGCAAAGATTAGTGGTAAGCCAGAGGATTGGGAAAGTTTTAAAAACCAACAAAAGATAACCAAAATTAATAAAGAGGGAGAAAATAAACTTTGAGGGTAAACTAGCAAGTAATATAAAAATGGACAGTAAGAGCTTCTTAAATATATAAAAAGGTAGGGAGAGGCCAAAGTGAACATAGGCCCCTTAGAAAATGAGGCTGGAGAAATAATAATGGGTAACCAGGAAATGGCAGAGGAGTTGAATAAATACTTTTTTTCTTCAGTCTTCACAGTAGAAAATACTAATAGCATTCCAAAAATACTAAATAATCAAGGGGCAAAAGGTGGGGAGGAAATAAATACAATAACTATCATTAGCAAAAAAGTACCACAGAAACTAATGGGGCTAAAGGCCAATAAGTCCCCTGGACCTGATGTGTTGCATCCTAGGATATTAAAGGAAGTCGCCACAAAGATAGTGGATGCACTGGTAGTAATCTTCCAAGAATCCTTAGATTCTGGGAAAGCCCCAGAAGATTGGAGAATGGCCAATGTAACACCCTTATTCAAAAAAGGGAGGGGGACAAAAAATAGGTAACTATAGGCTAGTTAGCCTATCATTGGGAAAATGTTGTAGTCTATTGTAAAGGATATAATAGCAGAGCATTTAGAAATACATAATATAATCAAGCAGAGTCAGCATGGCTTTATGAAGGGGAAACCATGCCTGACAAACTTATTAGAATTCTTTGAGGAGGTAACAAGCAGGATAGATAAAGTGGAACCAGTAGACATAATATATGTGGATTTCCAAAAGGCGTTCGATAAGGTACTGCAAATAAGGCTCCTTAATAAGATAAGAGCCCATGGTGTTGGGGGTAGTATATTAGCATGGATAGAGGATTGGCTAACTAATAGAAGACAGAGAGTTGGGATAAGAGGGGCATTTTCAAGATGGCAAGTAACTAGTGGAGTGCCACAGGGGTCAGCGCTAGGGCCTCAATTATTTACAATATATATTAATGACTTAGATGAGGGAAGTGAATGTACTATTGCCAAGTTGGCAGATGATACAAAAATAGGTGGGAAGGAAAGTGGTGAGGATGACACAAGGAACCCACAGGGGGGATACAGACAGGTTAAGTAAGTGGACAAAAACTTGGCAGGTGGAATATAATGTAGGAAAATGTGAGGTTTTGCACTTTGGCAGGAAGAATAGAGGAGCTGAATATTATTACATTTAAATAAAATGGAGAAAGACTGCAGAAGGCTGCAGCACAGAGGGATTTGGGAGTCCTTGTGCATGGATCCCAAAAAGCTAACACATAAGTTCAACAGGTAATAGGGAAGGCAAATGGAATGTTGGCCTTTATTTCAAAAGGAATGGAATATAAAAATAGGGAAGTCTTGCTAAAACTATACAAGGCACTAGTTAGACCACACTTGTAATACTGCACACAATTTTGGTCCCCTGGCATTGGAGGCAGTACAGGTTCATTAGGTTGATCCCAGGTATGGAGGGATTTTCTTATGAGGAGAGGTTGAGTAGAATGGGCCTTTACTCATTGGAATTTAGAAGAATGAGACACGACCTTATTGAGACATATAAAATTCTTAGGGGACTTGACAGGGTAGACGCAGAGAGGCTGTTTCCCCTTGTGGGACAGTCTAGGACCAGAGGCCAAAATCTCAGAGTAAGGGGTCGCCCATTTAAAACAGATGAGGAGGAATTTCTTCTCTCAGAGTGTAGTCAATCTGTGGAATTCTTTACCGCAGAGGGCTGTAGAAGCTGGGTCGTTAAGTATATTCAAGGCAGAGATAGACAGATTTTTAATCAGTAAGGGAATCAAGAGTAATGGGGAAAAGCAGGAAAGTGGAGTTGAGGATTTTCAGATCAGCCAAGATCTCATTGAATGGCAGAGCAGACTTGATAGGCCGAATGGCCTATTTCTATTCCTAAATCTTATGGTCTATGGTCGCCCTCTCAGGCAGTGCATTCCAGATCTTTCCCGCTCTCTGTGTGAAAGAGTCTCTGTTCATATCAACCAATAACCCTCTGGTTCTCGATCCTTCCACCAGTGGGAACAGTTTCTCCCTATCCAGAGCCCTCATGATTTTGAATAACTCAATTAAATATCTTCTCAACCTTCTCTTCTCCGAGGATCCCAACTTCTCAAGTTCTACATAGCTGAAGTTCCTTATTCCTGGAACCATTCTCATAAATTGTTTCTGCACCTTTGACATCCTTCCTAAAGTGTGGTGCCCAGAACTGGAGGAAATACTCCAGCTGATGCCCAACTAGTGTTTTATACAGATTTAACATAGCTTCCTTACTTTCGTACTCTATGTCCGTATTGATAAAGCCCAGGATGCTATATCCTTTGTTAACCATCATGCAACCATTCCTGCCACCTTCAATGATTTATGCATATATATACCCAGGTCCTTCTGCTCCTGACCTCCTTTAGAATTGCATCTTTTATTTTTTATTGTCTCTCTGCGTTTTTCCTACCAAAATAAATCACTTCATACTTCTCTGTATTAAATTTCACCTGCCCCTTGTCTGCCCATTCCACCAACCTGACTTTGTCCTTTTGAAGTTCTACACTATCCCCCTCATGGTTCACAATACTTTAAAGTTTTGTATCATCCGCAAATTTTGAAATTTGATACCTGTACACCAAGGTCTAGGTTATTAATATATATCAAGAAGAGCAGTGGTCCTAACACCAATCCCTGGGGAACTCTACTATAAACCTTCCTCCTATCTGAAAAATAACCATTCACTCCTACTCTTTGTTTCCTGTCACTCAGCCAATTTCACTTCCATTTTGTTATTGTCCCTTTTATTCCTCGAGCTCTAAGCTTGTTCATACGAACATACATACATACAAATTATGAGCGGGGTAGACCATTCGGCACCTTTAACCTACTCCGCCATTCAATAAAATCATGACTGATCTAATTGTGGCCTCAATACCACTATTCTGCCTATCCTCAATAACCTTTGTCTGCCTTGTTGGTCAAGAATCTATCTACCTCTTCCTTAAAAATATTCAATGACCCTGCCTCGACTACTCTCTTGGGAAAAGAGTTCCGCAGATCATGACCCTCTGAAAGAAAAGAAATTCTCCTTACTTCTGTCTTAAATGGGAGAGACCGTATTTTTAAACTGTGTCCACTAGTTTTGGTCACTCCCACAAGGGGAAACATCCTCTCAGCATCGACTCTATCAAGCCCCCTCAGGATCTTATATGTTTCAATAAAATCACCTCTCATTCTTCTAAACTCCAATGGATACAGGCCCAACCTTTCCAATCTTTCCTCATAATACAAACCCCTCATCCCAAGAATCAGTCCAGTGAACCTTCTCTGAACTGCTTCTAATGCAATTATGTCCTTTCTTAAATAAGGAGACCAAAACTGTACGGAATGCTCCAGACAGGGTTTCACCAATGCCCAGTACAATTTTCTTTTTATACATTCATGGGATGTGGGCATCGCTGGCTAGGCCAGCATTTATTGCCCACCCCTAATTGCCCTTGAGAAGGTGGTGGTGAGCTGCCTTCTTGAACTGCTGCAGCCCATGTGGTGTAGGTATACCCACCGTGCTGTGAGCAAGGGAGTTCCAGGATTTTGACCCAGCGACAATGAAGGAACGGCGATATATTTCCAAGCCAGGATGGTGAGTGACTTGGAGGGGAACTTCCAGGTTGTGGTGTTCCCGTATGTCTGCTGCCCTTTTCCTCCTAGATGGTAGTGGTTGTGGGTTTGGAAGGTGCTGTCTAAAGAGGCTCGATGAATTCCTGCAGTGCACCTTGTAGATGGTACACACTGTTGCCACTGTGTGTCGGTGGTGGAGGGAGTGAATGTTTGTGGATGGGGTGCCAATCAAGTGGGCTGCTTTGTCCTGGATAGTGTCAAGCCTCTTGAGTGAAAATTCTTGAGCGTAATTATAGCAAAACATCCCTACTTTTATATTATATTTCCCTTGCAATAAACAATAGCATTCCATTTGCCTTCCTGATCACTCGCTGTACTTGCATATTAACTTTTCCTGATTGAAGTACCAGGACACCCAGATCACTCTGTACCTCAGAGTTCTGCAACATCTCTCCATTTAAATAATATGCTGCTTTTCTATTCTTCCTGCCAAAGTAGACAAGTTTACATTTTCTCACATTATACTCCATTTGCCAAATTTTTGCCCACTCAATTAATCTATCTACATCCCTTTGCAGACCCCTTATGTCCTCTTCACAACTTACTTTCTTACCTATCTTTGTGTCATCAGCAAATTAGCAACTATACAATTTGTCCCTTCAGCCAAATCATTCATATAAATTGTAAATAGTTGAAGCCCTAGCTCTGATCCCTGTGGCACTCTACTGGTTGCATCTTGCCAACCCAAAGATGACCCATTTATGCCGACTCTCTGTTTCCTGCTGGCTAGCCAATCCTGTATCCATGCGAATATGTCACCTTCTATACCATGAGCTCTTACTTGTGTAGTAACCTTTGATGTGGCACCTTATCAAATGCCTTCTAGTTACTTTCTCAAAGAACTCTAATAAATGAGTCAAACACAATTTCCTTTTTACAAAATCATGTCAACTCTGCCTGATTGCATGGAGATTTTCTAAGTGCCCAGCTATAATTTCCTTAATAATAAAGCCTTTTCCCTATAGCAGATTTTAAGCCAAGTGGCCTGTCGTTTCCTGCTTTCTGTCTCCTTCCTTTCTTGAATAGAGGAGTACATTCATTATTTTCCAATCTGATGGAACCTTTCCAAAATATAGGAAATTTTGGAAAATTAAAACCAATGCATCTACTATCTCTGCAGCCACTTCCTTTAAGATCCTGGGATGAACTTCATCAGGCCCTGGAGACTTATCAGCTTTTAGTTCTAATAATACCCTTTCCCTGGTGATTGTAATTATTTTACGTTCTTCCATCCCTCTCACCTCTTGATGCACAATTATATCTGGGATGTTATTTGTATCCTCTACAGCAGGCTTGTCCAACCGTTTTGCGGAGGGTGGGGGGGAACCACATTTCCATTTTTTTTCTCACCAAGGGGTCAATGAGCAGATTTTGGAAAGAGCCATGAATTTCAAAAAAACGTTGAGTATGAAGTAAAGAAACAACTTGCTGAGCAATAATAAAGCAATGTCAAAGCAATAAATTAATACTTTTTTTAAAAAGGGCAACTAATAAAAATGACCAATAGACTGTCAGAGGGTGAGAGTGTGCATGTCTGGCTCATTCCCAGTCTCAAGGTCTTTACTCACTCACCCTCACCCACTGTGAACGTGAGTGAGATTATGTGTTGCTGTGTGGGGATGAAGGTGACTGAGAATCCTGAGGCTAGGATTGAGCCAGACACACACACACTCACTCTCTCCCTCCCTCTCTCACACACACACTCACTCTCTCACTTTCTCCCTTTCTCACACACACTCACCCATTCTCTCTCTCTCTCTCCCTCTCTCTCATACACACAAGCACTCACTCTCTCCTCTCACACATACACTCACTCTCTCCCTCCCTCTCTCACACACAAACTCACTCGCTCACTTTCTCCCTTTCTCACACACACCCACTCATTCTCTCTCTCTCCCTCTCTCTCATACACACAAGCACTCATTCTCTCCTCTCACACATACACTCACTCTCTCCCTCTCACACAACCCCTCCCTCTCTCACACACACACGCTCACTCGCTTTCTCCCTTTCTTACACACACCCACTCACTCTCTCTCTGTCTCTCTCATACACACACGCACTCACTCACTCTCTCCTCAAACATACACACTCTCTCCCTCTCACACACACACACAAACACATACTCACTTTCTGTCTCCCTCTCTCACACGCACTCAATCTCTCCTCACACACGTGCACACACACACTCACTCACTCTCTCCCTCTCTCACACACACTCACTTCTTCTTTCTCTCAAACACACACACTCACACACTCCCTCTCACACACATACACTCACACAATCTCTCGCCCTCTCTCACGCACACACTCTCTCTCTCTCTCACACACACTCACAAACTCTCTCCCTTTCTATGCACACACTTACTTTGTCCTCTATCTCGCGCACACACACTCACTCACTCTGTCTCTCTCAGACACATTCACTCACTCTCTCCCTCTTTCTCTCTCTCCCACACACACACATACACACACACACAGATACACACAGTCATGACCACGGATCCTATCCCCGAATGACTTATGGGCTTATTGCACTTTTAATAAGACGTGTTTTTTTTAAAAAGACATATAAGCAAAAGCTGGCTGAGACTGTACAGAAACCATTTGCTGGAAAATTCCTGTGGATTACTTAACCAACTAGTTCAGAGAGAACGGAATGTCGCACCTAAAAGTTGTGACACGGCCTACTTCAGACAGAGGCACTTCAAAGGAAAAGATACAATGTAAACTGAACTGTAACCTCCTGTGATTGTGGAGATAATGGAAAATGATTACTATCTCAGCAGAAACCACCTCCTGTTGAGTTATATCCCAGACACCAGTGAACAATGGCTCCAGGAGCCACATAGAATGGCTTCGCGGGCCAGAATTTGGCTGTGGGCTATGGGTTGGACTAGTCTGCCCTACAGTGAGGACAGATGCAAAAATATTTGTTCAATTCATCTGCCATTTATTTATCTTCCATTATTAATTGCCCCAATTCACTCTCTTAGAGGACCAACAGTCACTTTACTTACTCTTTTCCTTACTAATTACCTGTAGAAACTCTTGCTACCTGTTTTTATATTTCTAGCTAGCTTTGCTCACATGTACACAACTTTGCTCACAGGTCTATTTTGCAGCACTTTATCAAATGCCTTTTGGAAGTCCTTGTACACCATATCAACAGCATTACCCTCATCAACCCTCTCTTTTACTTCATCAAAAAACTTGAGCAATTTAGATAAACCTTAACAAATCCATTCTGGCTTTCCTTAATTAATTCAGATTTGCCTAAGTGACTATTAATTTTGTCCGAAATTATCGTTTCTAAAAGCTTCCCCACCAACGAGCTTAAACAGACTGGCCTATAGTTGCTGGGTTTATCTTTATACCCTTTTTTGGCAAGAATGTAACGTTTGCAATTCTCCAGTCATCTGGCACCACCCTGATTCTAAGAAAGGTGGAAGATTTTTGACAGTACCTCGTGAATTTCCACTCTCACTTCCTCCAGTATCCTTAGATGCATCTCTTCAGGTCCTGGTGTCTTATCAACTTTGAGTACAGACAACCTATCTAATACCTTCTCCTTATCAATTTTAAACCCATCAAGTGTCTGAACTACCTCTCTTTCACCATGTTCTGGGTGGCATTTTCCTTCTTTGTAAAGACAGATGCAAAGTATTCATTTAGTGCATCAGCCATGCCCCCTATATCAATTCATAAATTCCCTTTTTTGGTCCCTAATCTGCCTCACCACTCCACTTACCACCCTTTTACTACTTATACGCTTATAGAAGACTTTGGGATTAAAGGAGGTCTTGAGGCATACTGGGTAGCATCTCTGCCTCTGAGCCAGAAGATTTGGGTTTGAGTTCCACTTCAGGGCCTGATGGTCAAGGAAGGTGCATTCATAATGTGGCCAAACAGTGTGATTGTCAACCTATAAATCCTTCCAACATGCCTATGGCGGGTGCTTAAGGACGGAAGAGACTCCTAGTTAGTCATACTCCAGTTTCGAGCTATGGATAAATGGGAAAGGTTAGCAGTAGGAAGGGCATCCAGCTGTAAAAAAACCCATCAAATCCAAAAAATTATGGCTTACATCAAGGTGATCAATCAACATTCTGATGACCAATGTAACATGAGGAAAGTTGAAAGCAAAAAATAAAAAAGACTTTTGGATTCCCTTTTATGCTAGCTGCCAGTCTCTTCTCATACTCTCTCCCTCTGCTTCTCTTGTTTGCTTTTTCACCTCCCCTCTGAACCTTCGATATTCAACCTCGTTCTCAATTATATTATCCACCTGACATCTGACATGAGCACACTTTTTCTGCTTCCTCTTAACAGTTCATAGCACCCTCGCCTTTGAATCAGAGGGTTGTGGGTTCATGTCCCACTCCCGGAACCTAAGAACTGTGATTGTACTCGAAAGAGTTGCAATCTGTGACTGTTGATAACTCGAAAGATTTTTTAATCTCTTTCTCTTTCATCATCCAGGGAGCTTTGGATTTGTTTACCTTTCCCCTTTGTGGGAACATAATTGAATGTAATTGAACAATTGCTTCTTTAAAAATAGCCCATTGTTTAGTTACAGGTTTGCCTGCTAATCTTTGATTCCTATTTATCCGGGTCAGATCCATTCTTACCCCATTGAAGTTGGCTTTCCCTCAGTTGATTATTCTTACTCTGGGTTGCTCATTGTTCTTTTCCATAGCCAACCTAAACCTTATGATTCTATGATCACTGTCCCATAAATGTTCCCCTACTGACGCTTAGCCCACTTCATTCCCAACAACCGGGTCCATCAATGCCTCCATTCTCATCAGACTGAAAAGATACAGCTGTAGAAAATTCTCCTGAACACACTCCAGGAACTCTTGCTCTTCTTTTACCTTTACAGTACTACAATCCCAGTTTATATTTGGATAATTGAAGTCCTCCATTATAACCACTCTCTAATTCTTACGCTTCTCAGTAAGTTACTTGCATTTGTTCCTTTACATCTTTCCCACTAGTTGGTGGCCTGTAGGCTATACCGAGCAATGTAATTGCATTGTTTTTGTTCCTTAGCTCTAGCCAAATAGATTATGTCCTTGGGGACAACCTGATTGGTTGCTGGAAATTATAGAGTTGTCCAATAATGAGCAGCTGAGTAATTGGGCCTATACCGTCTGGAGCTTAGAAAAATGAGAGATGACACTATTGAAACATGTAGATTTTGAAGTGACTTGACAGGGTAGACACTGAGAGGTTGTTTCCTTTGGCTGGGGAATTAAGAATACAGGGGCACAATCTCAGGATAAAGGGTTGAATATTTAGTACTGAGATGTAAAGAAATTTCCTCACTCAGGGAGTTGTAAATCTTTGGAATTCTCAATCCCAGAGATTTGTGGTTGCTCAATCATTGAATATATTTAAGGCTATACAGTTTTTCAATCTCTCAGGGAATCAGGAAATATGGAGCAGGTAGGAAGATCAGCCATGATCAAGTTGAATGGCAGAGCAGGTTTGAGCAGCCGAATGGCCTATTGCTGCTCCTAGTTCTTCTGTTCTTATGTTCTTCTCATTTGCACTTGAACAGCTATATAGATTAATCATCCAAATCTCAACAAACTGATTCTGTGGAAGAAACTGTCCTTTTTGCATTCTTATTTTTTGAGATTGTTAAAACGATACTTCTATTTGGTATCTCAATGTTTTTCACTGACAGCAATATTTCACCAAATGGATGTTCCTGTTAATGCTAGAAATCAAGAGGTCAAAATTCCAGAGGAGGTATTCATGCTGGCATATATGCCAGGACATACCCAATAAGATAAAAGCAAAAAACTTCGGATGCTGGAAATCCAAAACAAAAGTAAAAATACCTGGAAAAACTCAGAAGGTCTGGCAGCATCTGCGGAGAGGAACACAGTTAACGTTTCACGTCTATATGACTCTTCAACAGAACTGTTCTATTGAAGAGTCATATAGACGCGAAACGTTAACTGGTTCCTCTCCGCAGATGCTGCCAGACCTGCTGAGTTTCTCCAGGTATTTTTATTTTTGTTTTGCATACCCAATAAGACCTCTGCCAAAATTTGCAGATTAAGTGGGAGATTGCTTGATGCGCATTCAAATGGCAGGTGCCTAAACCATTAAGAATAAATCAAGGGTGCCTGCCTGCCACAGAGGCTCCAGTCCGGTACAGGAGCAAATAGTGAGTCCTACCCTGAGTATGTAACTGGAAGTGGCCCCATCAGCTCCTTTATAATATGGCATCCAGGTGGGGCCCAAATACACTTCATGGTCCTTGTGAGGCCAAGAGCCCAGGAACTACAAGCGCTGGGAATCCCAGCAACCATTCTACCTCATTGATCTTGTTAAGGACTTCACCCACTACAAAGTCCCTGGGATTCCTGATGTCAAGCCAGGACCAAGTTCATCCAGGTAGCAGCCTAACTAATAGCCCATGGTTAGCCTGCCACTGTGTTTACAGTTTGTGTGCAATGAATTGGGCCATGGATTTTCAGGCCGCTTATTCATTCCTAATTCTGAAAATGCTCGTTTCAAGTTCCATAACAGCTACTTAGCTAGTCTATAAAGCACCTGCCAATGTTAACCCTGCTGTAGAGAGCCTAATTCCAAGCTAACCATGTCTCAGCCACGCACAAGACATGCTTACTTCATGAATAAGTCCCTGTCTGTTCAAATAAATGGAGTGCTGATGAGGATAAAGGTTCTTTTCAGGTCAGCAAATGTCAACACCGCCAAGACTAGTAATGTGTCTGGAGTAAGTTGCTAATGGATGAATGCTGTGCCCTGACCCTGAACAGTGGATGCAGTCAGGAAAAAAATTCAACAACTTGTGCAAAAACACAAAGATAAGCCAATAATACATAAATGAAGGGTCAATGGACAGATTATGGGCTTAGGGGCTATTTATGGCTAGCTGCTTTGGAATCTAAATGTGCTATTGCTATTACAACGTAAAATAAAGATGGTATGATCGTTGAAATAAATGAGTAATGTGCTATAAATACTGCAGTCCATTACTAAGGGGAAAACTCAACCTCGCCGCATTTTAATAATAGGGGGTTTTGAGACACTGTGTTTGTATTAATTTTTGAGACACTTTATTGGGCACCCAGTAAAGATGGATAATGCTCTAGGAATAGGAGGTATTGTGGAGGAAAATATTTTTTGCCCTCTATCATTCACATCCTGTATTTGAAATGATGTGAATTAATTAGTGGGGAGAATTTTCTCCCCGTCGGGTGGGCCGTTCGGGAGTGGGCACGGGTGGGCGCAGAGCCGATCGCCGCCCGCAATCGGCTCCATGCCGCAGTTCTACATGGGCAGGCCAATTAAGGCCCGCCCAGCATGAAGTGTGACTGCCAAGGATAGCAGGAGTGGGCAGGCGGCGGGAGTGCAATGACTGCCGGGTCCAATGGCGACCCGGCGGCCTGTTCAAATAGAGTGTTGGCAGCCTTGCAAGGGCTGTGCATCATGGCCAGTGGAAGGGTTCCCCAGAGCGCTGCTGGAGAGCAGGCCAGGTGGGAGGGTAGGGCAGTGGCGCACTCTGCCCCTCAATTTTCTGACAAGTGCCCAGCTACCCTCCTGGATGAGGTGGCAGCACGGCCGGAGGTCCTCATTCCTAGGGACGGGAGGCGGAGGCCCCCCCCACCTGACCAAATGCACCTGGGAGGGGGTGGCAGAGATAGTCAGCTCCCATGACGTGGTGTGATACACATGGGTCCAGTGCCACAAGCGTTTCAATGACCTCTTGCGCTCGGGAAGGGTGAGTACCATGTTGGCAGAGATCACTTAACACAGCAGGTAAGCTTTTCCCCCAGCCTCCTCACCCCCCAACCAACTCTGAGTGCAGTTACAGCATTGAATCATTCATGGCTGGGTGGGCCAGCAGACATTGCCCATGCCTAGTTCACCCTGAGAGGGTAGCGCTGAGATGGGTTCTGCACCCACAGCATGTGGTAGACTGACACCCAGAGTATTGCTTTGGGGGTTACCTCAAGGATCTGCACCTAGGCACAGTGCTGGAGCTGCAAAACACGTCAAAGTCAGGCTGCTGACATGCTGGCAGGGCACCCATCCATCTGCTGTCCTTTGCATTCCACATGCTTATGCCTCCTTGCTTTGCAAGCTTAGACCATGTGGTGGCAAATGTGATGGAGGCGGCATGTGGACAAGGAGAGGTTGGCCCTGGCTTCTTTGTGTGAGTGTGTGGCAGCTGAGGGGTGACGATTCACTGGGTGACAATATCCCACTCTGGCTGGGGTGGCAGGGATGCGATGGGAATCCAGGTACAGGGTGGACTAATCAATGCTCCTCTCTCCTTTTCAGGAGAAGACTGCACACAACGCTGCCGAGAGGATGCGGACTGGCGGAGGCCAGGCTCAGTTGGCCATCGTCACCAGATACGAGCAGGAGGCGATGGATTTGGAGAAGCACCATGCACCCAGGTCCACCAGTGGCGGTGAGGCTGGGGTGCCACGGGGCGGTAAGATTGCCGAGCACTGAGGTCACCATGTGTGTCCCAGCAGCCATCCCACTGTTGAATGTTCAGTGATTGAAGCTTCCAACATTGATTATGGACGGATGGGCGCATACTGATCCGGGGGATAGGCATGCACATTGACATTGTCTCCACTTGAACTAATCAAGCGTCCTTGTCCTTCCTTTCAGCATCACCGGAGCAGGGCCGGGAGGGGGAGGCAGAGGGCCACCTCTGACACCTTGAGGCCCTGAACATTTCAACTCACCAGTGTCACACCATCTCTGCAGGCACCAGCACAGATACTAGCACCTTTGTGGCAATTAGATCATTGGCCAGTGTCCCAGAGCACAGCGGTGAGGGCACTTCACACTCGCTTGAGGTGCAGGCGGAGACAGAGAGTGCCCATGGCGCCGGCAGTCGGAGGACTGCAGGGGACCAGGCACGTGCTCAGTCGGTGGCTGATGATGTGCCTCTGGAGTCGTCTGTGAGGCAGCAAACACTAGACGTCCAGCAGGGTATGCGGGAGGATCTGGAAGAGATACATGAGGCAATGCGTGGCATGGTGCCCGTGCTGGAGGAGTCCACGTGGAGTATCACTGATGCGATGAGCCTTATGGCCGTGCACCATGCTTTCTCCATGGAGAGCGGCGACTCTCATGGAGAGGCTCCTCCAGGAGAACAATCAGGGCCTCCTGGGGTTGCTCTCGGACCTGCAAGCCCTCACAGCGACATTGACCTCAGCTGGTCAGTGCCAGTGTGGGAGATGGTTTGGGCACCAAGTATCCCAGCTCGGTGCCCATCCATCAGTGGTGAGCAGGGAGGTCCGAAGCGACCTCACGTCAGCACAGGAACTGCCTGTTGTCTCTGTGGGCTCCTCTCAAGTAGCAGCTCCTCCGCACCTCTGCCAGTGATCGTGGGATCCGATGAGGCTGTGGCGACTGGGGAGATACCGGCTGTGGAACTGGCTGCTCCCTCCCAGGTGAGGCCATCAAAGGCTCCACAGGCCAGAGGACGCCCACCAAGGTCATCGAGGCCAACAGGACAGCACAGTGAGCAGGCTGTCTCAGATCCAATGCCAGTGAGAGGGGAACACCTAGACATAGCACCCGGAAACGTAAACTTAAGGCACCTTAGGCACGCCATGGGTTTCTCACTGGTGCTTTTATGTTGCCCCACTATTAGTTGATGACAAGTAGGTGTGATGCATAACACCTTTGCATTCATTTTATTCTCTGCTTCATTTTGTTAATTCATTAAATTTTGATATGTGAGCATGGCTCAGGGTGATCCCTTACTTCTGCAAGTGGACGGGAACCCATGATGTTATGAGTGATTTGCTTATTATTGAGCTTTATTGACAAGGCACATAGTTAATGTTCCTATCCAGGCAGATGTTGCTCTCAGGTATCGAGTATGGAGCCTGCAGCCCTGGCTTGTGTTGAAGGTCCAACTGTGGTGGGCTAGCTGAAGGCTCATTGGATTAAAACCTCTTGGGTGTCCCTGCCTCTCTGGAGGATGCCCGGGTCAGAGTCTACCCCCTCAGCATTCTCACGTGCGTGCTCATCCTCGGACTCACTACTGGACTCATTGTGTGCAGCCGGAGTAACTGCGTCTAAATCTTCTTCCTCCACTGCGTTGCCCCTTTCCAGTGCCAGATTGTGGAGATCGCAGCATGCAACCATTGTTAGCGACACATGATCTGGGGGGTATTGCAGGGCATCCCCTGAATGGTCCAGGCATCGGAAGCGCATCTTGAGAAAACCAATGGCTGTCTCTACCACAGCCCTTGTGGAGGTGTGGCTCCTATTGTAGCGCTGTTCGGCCTCTGTTCTTGGATGGCAGAGGGGTGCCATGAGCCATCTTCTGAGGGGATAGCCCTTGTCACCCAGCAGCCATCCATCAAGCCGGGCTCGAGCACTGAACAGCCCCGGCACCTGGGAGTGTCTGAGGATGTAGGCATCATGGGAGCTGCCTGGGTACCTTGCACAGACTTGTAGAATCAGCATCCTGTGATCACACACTATCTGCACGTTCATGGAGTGGAAGCCCTTCCTGTTGACGAAGGCACCGGGCTCACCTGCTAGCGCCTTGATGGCCACATGTGTACAGTCTATTGCACCCTGGACGCGGGGGAAGCCAGCAATCGCTGCGAAGCCTCTGGCTCGCTCTGTTTGGCTGGCCTCGTCCCAGGTAGTGGATGAAAGTCTACGCACGCCTGAACAGAGCATCTGTCATCTGCTTGACACAAGTGTGGACAGCTGACTGGGAGTTCCGCAAAGATCATCCACCGACCCTTGGAAAGAGCCAGAGGCATAGAAGTTGAGGGCAGCACACCCACATATTTGGCTCAGATCTCAGGGCCTATCATCTAACAAATGGAGGTCACTGTCTCCTTTGAGAGATGGAGCCTCCTTCGGCACTGCACCTTGGAAATATTGAGGTAGCTGCATCTCCGCCTGTAAATCCTGGCAGCAGGATATTGGCACCTTCTGCGGCCCCTTCCACCATGGACTTCCTGTTAGCCCTGCACCCCTTGTCTCCGCCCAAAGCTGGCTCCCCTGGAGACTGAATGTGGACTCCTGGCCTCCTCCCTCTTCTGGTCCTCCCTCCCTCCTCATTGGAGGAGCCTCCAGTGGAGAGCACAACTCCCATTCCCAGGCTAAGTGAAGGCTTCCTGAAAAAGCAAGGCCCCAGAAATTATGTTTGCACCACAATCCTGACCTGAAGCCTGTTACTCCTGTCCAAGCAGCTGCTAAGAGTTTTGAAGTATTCCTGCTCATACAGACAAGTAGCAATAAATTTAAGCATAAAATGTCTGACAATAACACTTGCGATCCCACTCACCCCTCTTATCCCACCCACGGATGAGGTTTATAAAAATGTGTCCTACCCGCCTGCCCGTTGCGCCCGTGCGACGTCCTGAAGATTGCACGGGCCCTGAAAAATCGGCGTCAATTACTGCCTCAAGGGCCTTAAGTGGCCCATTAATTAATGGCGGGCGCGTATCCGAGATCATCGCGTGCCTGCCCACCGAAATATCGCGATGGCATGCGGTGACATTGGGACACTTGCCCAACGTTGCCGCGCGTCATTTTATGTGTTGGCCCGCGGGTCCGGACCCACACGTCGACGTGAAAATTCTGGCCAGTATGTCCTATGCCCCTAAGTATGATTTGTAACAACAGACGTGAGTGGCATATGATGCCTTGACATATCCTGTTGGCGTGAGGAATTCAGAAAGTGTGGTAGCTGAGGGTATAGCCCCTCCTGCTGTCTATCAGGGACCACGTGATGTTCTGTGGAGGCTCCAACCAGTGAGCCCTTTGCGCGGGCAATCCAGGGGATGGAGCTTCCTGACGAGAGTCCTGATCGAGCGTGCAGCACCTGAAAAGCTCTCTGTAATAAAGTTTAGCCGTTTCTTGTTAAAACCTGTCCACTCTGTCGAGTCATTACATTTGGCGACAAGGGAAAATTAGCTCCGACTCTGCGCCTCACCCTGTTACTGTGAGCACATCGAATTTTAAGAAAAAAAAGACCACTCACCAGTTATGCCATGCTTCGGCAGAATCGATGCATATGATGTGACTATGGAAGACTAGAGCCAGTATGTAGAGCGCCTCGGGGTTTTATGTCATAGCAAATGAAATTACCACAGAGGAAGAACAGAAAGCCATCCTCTTGTGTGTATATGGCAGTAAAACATTCAACCTCATTCGCAACCTGACAGCCCTGGGTGCGCCTAATTCTAAGTCCTATAATTAATTAGTGGACCTCGTGAAAACACTTCCAGCCAAACCCATCCATAATAATGCAGCATTTTAAATTTAATCCCAGAGTTAGGGCCCCAGGAGAGCCCGTCGTAACCTATGTAACGAACCTCAAGCAGTTAACAGAACACTGCGACTTCGGGGACACATCGAATGATATGCTGCGGGACTGATTAGGTTATGGAGTTAAGGACGATGCTATACAGCGCTGTTTACTCGCCAAGATCAACATCAACTTTAAGCGCACCCGAGAAGCATCCTTCATCACGGAAAGTGCTGCGTGAGACTCGCAGGCTCTGTGTTATACAACATGATGCTGTTCTTCATGTGGGGCAGGAACCTACCGCTGACCGTGGCCTGAAAACCAGACCCACAGCATCGAAGCGAGAGGCAATGTCAACTGTTAGAAATATGAAAAGGCCCAATAGAAATGCTTCAGCAGCGACTTCAAGATTAAGTTATGATAGATGTGGAGGTGACCACAAAGAGGACACCTGTAAATTCAAGGAGGCAGAATGTCATTACTGCCATAAGGAAGGTCACTTAGTCAGGCAATGCTAGGCAAAGCTGAAGCAGCCCAAAACAGCAAACCAACATGATTGAATTAAAGAATGCAGCAGAGACTGAAGCTGCTGATACCGATGTTTATTCCCTGTATAACGTAATTGCTGTGAAAACCAAGCCTATCGCTGTGACAATACAAGTTAATGACAAGCCACTAATAATGGAGGTGGATAAGGGTGCCTCAACTACAATACCGTAATTAAGGCAGACAGGCAATAAACCTGGAGCGGACAACCGCTAAATTAAGGACATACCCAGGAGAATCTATTCAGATAAAGGGCTTCGCCAAAGTACCAGTTCCTTACAGGCAACAGACAGCCCAATTGCCTATAATAATTGTGAAAGGAGAAGGACCCAGCCTTTTAGGCCGAGATTGGTTATAGAAGCTCAAGCTCGACTGGTCAGAGATATTTCACCTAAAATCTGATGGAGTTCCAGAACTTCTAAGAAAATACAACATGGTTTGTCAGGATGAACTAGGGAAGTTAAAAGACATGCAGGCCAAGATACATGTGGAGCCACAGGCGACACCTCACTTCTTTAAGGCAAGACCTGTGCCTTATACATTGAAAGAAATGGTTGACATGGAGCTGTGCCAGTTAAAAAAGCTGGGTATTATCCAACCTGTCCAATTCTTGGAACGGACTACGCCCATAGTTCCAGTGGTTAAACCCGACTGCACCATATGCATCTGTGGAGACTATAAATTGATGATAAATAAGTAGCAAAACTAGACATGTACTCTATCCCAAGGATAGATGACTTATATGCCAAACCGGCTGGAGGCAAGTCCTATAAAAAAATCGGATATGAGCTACACTTAACAGCAACTAGAGCTGGATAGCACATCGAGGGCATACGTAACCATTAGCACACTCAAGGATCTCTATCAGTACACCCGGCCACCCTTCGGGGTCTCATCGGTGTGTGCTATCTTCCAGGGAACAATGGAGAGCCTTTTGCAAGGACTCCCACGAGTAATTATATATCTAGACGATGTCCTCATCACGGGGTAAACTGAGACGGAACACTTGACCAACCTGGAGGAGGTGCTAAGGAAGGTTCATGGAAGCCGGCGTATGGTTAAAGAAGGAAAAGTGCACATTTCAGGCACCAGAAGTGACTATCCAGGCCACAGGGTGGGTGGCATGGGTAGAAGATAAAGTTCAGGCAATAAAAGATGCGCCATCACCATCTAATGTAACAGGACTCAAGTCCTTCCTGGGCATGATCAACTATTATAGCCGCTTCTTACCAACCTATCAAATATGTTGGCACCGCTACACTCATTACTAAAAAACGACCACCGTTGGTCTTGGGGGTCACAATAGGAAGAAGTCTTCATGAAAGCAAAAGGAATTGTTGCATTCGTCGTGTCTATTGGCACACTACGGCCCATCGAACGAGCTGGTATTAACCATGTGATGCCTCGCCCTACGGGGTGGGAGCTGTGTTATCCCATAAAATGGAAAATGTTCTGAAAAGCCCGTTGGCTATGTCTCAAGAACGCTCTCCACAGCCAAGGAGGGTTATTCCCAGCTAGAAAAGAAAGGTTTATCAGTGATATTAGGAGTAAAAGAATTCCACCAGTACCTGCATGGTCACCATTTTACCATTGTGTCGGACCATAAACCATTAATAGGTTTATTCAGAGAGGGCAAGGCCATCCCGCAAATAGCATCAGCAAGGATACAATCATGGCCTCTGACATTATCTGTACTGTCCTGGCCCAAGCATTCCAAATGCAGATGCACTCAGCTGTCATCATTGCCAGGCCGTATTGTGCATACTCCAGTTGCACAGGAATTAGTGTTATTATTGAATTTCTTAGATTCTTCACCTGGTGTGCGAAACAAATTAGAAATTGGACAAACAGAGATCCAACATTATCGAAAGTCTGAGACTTTGGGTGGAAGTGTCCCAGATTTGCCCTAAGTGTGGTAGCGGGTGGGTAAAACGGCGTTTTACCCGTCGGCCACAATCGCAGGATTTCACGCTGTATCATCCCAAACCCTCCACATTAATCATGCATTCCCACAAAATATGCCATGGAGGGTGGGCTCTCATTCGCCCGCCATGTCATCACCTCGCCACTTCATCATGCAGGGCACCACATTTAAAGTACAGCCACGCTCAGTGCTTCCAGTCCAGGACTGCAGCAAAGACATGGCCCCAAGACACCGTGGAGGTATCTACTACTGCACTGTGATGTCTTTTACCCCCGCTCTGGCCACAGGAGGGGCAGCTACATTACCACTCTGGCTTGGTAGGCGATGGGAATGGTGCCAATGTTGCACAGAAGAGGTTGACCATCCAATGCAGATAGAGGATGAATGATCTCATTCGTGCAGCCAAAGTATGACAGCCATCTCATCACTCGAAACTCACACACTCAAACCCATCACACATTCACTGGCAACTCACTCACTGCCAGCTCAAGGGACATCACCACCCATTCTCACACACATACCCTCTCATAGCCATCTGGCCTCATCTCCTCCGGAGACTGCCTCCTCAGCCCTCACCATCTTGAGGCCACTTGCACAGATCAACATGTGCCACCACACACACCCTGGGATACCTTCTTTCTCCAGTACAGCTCTCGTCCTACAGCCTCTTCCCTTGCCTGAGGCCACTTCTCTCCCTTTCCCAAGCAAGACCTTGCCCTGTAGCCATTGAAAAGTCATCCAGATATGGTTGATCTGGTAGGTAGAGACCTACCCCTGAGCCCCCCTAAAAGTGATGTGGTGCTATCCATGAAACCTGCCACTGACAACTGTGAATGCTGACCAAAGCAAGGTAGGCAAACAAACCATGAAGTCCCAAACGAAGTGCAGCCTTATATATGCTGCTCCTACCGATGTGGGCAGACAACCCAGTGGAGGGGGGATGAGTCCTGTGGGCTCATGTATTACAATGAGGTTCCCATCATCCGATGGTGGGGAATGCAGCCCACCATCGGTGGGCACAGAGGAGGATCGCAAACTGGTTTCACGATATCGTGAAACCAATTTTTTGGCCTTCTTGCCATATTGTCCTATCATGTACCGAAAACGCCCAACGCCAACGTGCATGGAAAATCCTGGCCTTTGTCTTAAAAGGATGGCCAAATTTGTCTATATCTGAAGAATTGAGACCATTGCATGTCAGACAGACGGAATTGAGCTGCCAATGCGAGATTTTGTTGTGGGGGTCAAGATTGGTGGTCCCACCACAAGGCAGAGAGCCACTCTTGACAGAACTCAATCATGTCCATCCAGGCATATCAAAAACGAAAGTGCTTGCGTGAAGCTATTTATGGTGGCCAGGCATTAATGGAGATATTGAAATCTTGGTCAAGCGCTGACTCCATTGTCACAACAACAGAAGTTGCCTGTTCCAGCTCCCCTGCATCCGTGGGAGTGGTCTGGTCGACCCTGGGTTCAATTACATATCAACTACTTAGGCCATTCTTGGGTACCAATTGTAGATGTACATTCCAAATGGATGGATGTATATGAAGTCAAGTCACCAATATCAAACACAGCTGGAGGGAAGCTACGTCACAGCTTCAGCATAAATGGCCTACCTGAAATTGTTGTTTCAGATAATGGCACCACTTTTACCAGCACAGACTTTTAGAAATTTATGGATCTGAATGGAATCAGACATATTAAAATAACCCCTTAACATCCCTCATTGAATGATAGAGGATGAATGATCTAGCCGAGAGGGCAGTACAAACTTTTATGTCTGGTATGAAAAAGCTATCGGAAGGCGCTCTAGAATCTTGACTTTCCCACTTTCTTTTCAGTTATCGTACAACACCACGTTTGACTACGGGTTCAACACCGTCTGAATTATTGATGAAACGCCGCCTACATACACGGTTACACCTAGTATTTCCAAATTTAGAGGGGAAGGCAGAGTGTAATTAGTGTAATCAAAAATTTAACCATGACATACACAGCAAAGCTCGCACATTCACTGTAGGTGACACAGTATTCATGCAAAATTTCGGCAGCGGACCAATTTGGGCTCCTGGAACCATTGTCTCAGAGTCTGATCCATTATCTTTCCAAGAACAAGTGGGAGATAGAATATTCCAAAAGCACATAGATCATTTTCGTGCCAGGGAGACATTCCAACAACCAACTATTCCGCCTGTGATTACCATCGAACCACCAATTCCTGAGGTGGTTTATCGACCTAGAATAGACACGTCCAATGTCTCTGTAGAGTTGCCAAACCCTGAACTGCTATGTTCTGATGATGTGTCTCATCCTGCAGTTCCAGATCCTGTCGATCCTACTGAGGAACCTCAAGTGGTAGAGCTACACTGCTCTAGCCGTATAAGGAGAGCACCTCAGAAACTTGATCTTTAATCACCTGAAGTCGTATATATGTATATGTTGTTGGATATTCAAATGTTTCCCTATTAATAGGAATTGTAAAAAACTAAAGGGGAGGAAATGTGGTAACTGAGGATATAGCCCTCCTGCTGTCTATCAGGGGTCATATGATGTTCCGTAGAGGCTCCGACCAGTGAGCTCTTTGCGCAGGCAACCCAGAGGGTGGGGCTTCCTGATGAGAGTCCTGGCCAAGTGTGTAGCACCTGAAAAGCTCTCTGTAATAAAGTTTAGCTGTTTCTTGTTGAAACCTATCTGCTCCGTCGAGTCATTACAGAAAGCAAGTAGTAGAAGGTCTGACCACAAATTTTCAAACATCCTCGCGTACATTGGTCAACAAGAGAAAAAAGGTGACTTGGGTAACTATAAGTTATTCAAATAACAGTACTTAGTGAAGTAGCTTCTAAAGGGCATAAATATCAGACAAAATTAATACAAGTACGGTGTCTCAAAACCAGCAACATCCAGACCAAAGCCACGCCGGAATTCAGATCTTGCCAGATTTCAGATCAGGCGGTTCGGGCTGTGGGTGCTTCAGGCCAAGCCGGGTCAAGTGGAGTCAAGGGTCCCTCGGAGTGCAGGAATAGAAAGGTGCGCAAGTGACAAAGTAGATAACTAGTCTGGCGCCACATTGCTCCATTGCAGCGCTCAGCCGAATTGTCCGAATTTTTATTTTACTCAATCAAATTGATGCATGATACATTCTAATAATGTCTGGTTTTCGGACAATTCTGGTTTTTGGACAGCTGGATTTGAGACACTACTGTACTTAGAAAATCAAATGCAGGGTGTGTTAAAAATCCTACCTGATATGCTGCTTCATGTAGGCCAAGGTGGTTTGCAGTATCAGAGTCTGCAGTGACACCTGAGAAAATGGGTCTGGCAGAAGGCCTCTCTAACTTGGAAGTCCTACTTGGAGACTTTTCTAGAAGTAGGCCTCTTAATTAAAGGACCCAGTATCATACAAAAGTATATGCATAGCTTCAAATGCTAAGCATAAGATTGTTTCAAATGTCAGAGTACACAGCAATTAAAGGAAAACATTTACATCAATTTACTGGCATGACCTACAATACTATTAATATGACCTCAGATGTCCCAGTGCATACCCACAGATAAAGGGTCAAGAAGTATAATTCCTGGCAGTTGCCAACTGCCATTTCAGTAGCACAGAAACATCAAATTCACTGGATATATTGGTACCATAAATTTCACTTGAAGAAGGTAGTACTATTGGTGAAGTGCTATTAACAGAGGAGTCTTTATAGGTGCTGAGCAGAATCCTCATTAATTCAAACCCTCTCCAGGGTTTCTGAGGAGGTAGATGTATCAGTAGATCCTTTTGAGTAGAGGGTGCTGAATCATTTGCATGGGGCATTTGCTTCATTTAGATCCATAAAGAATTTTGTCCAGCAACAGGATGAAATTGGAAGCGACTAGCAGCAGTTGTAAGTATTGCTGTATCTCCATTTTTATGCCATTGGTAGCTGTAGATGAACATGGGTGCACTAAGTCTTCAATCATTCTTTTCTCTGTCTCCAGAGATAATGTAAAACAGCACTGATCACAACGCACAAGAGCACACGGGATTGAGGGGTAACATATTGCCATGGATTGGAAATTGGCTAACGGGCAGAATTCAGAGAATAGGAATAAACAATTCATTCTCAGGTTGACAGGTTGTGACTAGTGGGGTACCACAGGTGCTTGGTCCCTAGCTATTCACAATCTATATTTATAATTTACATGTGGGAATCAAATGCAATCTTTCCAAATTTGCTAATGACCCAAAACTAGGTGGGAATTAGATAGGCAAAGTGAGTGGTCAAGATGGAATATAATGTAGAAAAATGTGAAGTTATCCACTTTGTAGGAAAAACAAAAATGAAGAGTATTTTTTAAATGGTGAAAGATTGGGAAGTGTTGATGCCCAAATGGACCTGGGTGTTCTACTCATAAGTCACTGAAACCTAACATGTAGGTGCAGCAAGCAATTAGAAAGGCAAATGTTATGTTGGTCTTTATAGCAAGAGGCTTTGAGTACAGAAGTAAAGAAGCCTTGCTGCAATTGTATAGAGCCTTGGTGAGACCACACCTGGGGCAGGATTTTGCCCTTGGTGGAGATGCTCGGCCGGGGTGGGGTGGAGTTGGGGGGGGGCGGTGCGGTGTGAGGTGGGGGAGGTCAGGAAGCCGACCGCCTCCTGTGATCAGCTCTGCACAGCAATTTCACGCAGGTGCGCCAATGAAGGCCTGTCCTGCGTGGATCGCGAGCGGCAGTGCTACATGTGCAGGCAGAAGGAAGAAGGAGAGCCGGGCCTAGCGTGCAATTCGCACGGAGCTGCCTCAGGGAGATTGAAGCGCTGTGTTAAAAAAAAATGAAGAGAATAAAAAATTAATAAAACATGTCCCCCCCCATGTGACTCTGTCACATGTGCTGGGACATGTTTCTAATTCAAAAATAAAGTTTTTATTTAATGTTTATTTGCTTTAGGATACCTCATCCCGCTTGTGGATGAGGTTTCCTAAAAAATGTAAAGGCCTCTTGGCCTTTTGGCCTGCCCGCCAACTGTTAGGTTGGACGGCAGCGTAAATTTGAATTTAATTAGATTGTTAATGGCCTCAATAAGCCTTTTAATTATTGGTGGGTGCGCAGCCGACTCTGGCACATGCCCACCGAACAAAATATTGTGAGACTGCATGATGACATTGGGACGCACGCCCGACATCATCGCGTGCCATTTTACGCTCGGGCGTGTCAGGCAAGCGCCGGCATGCCGAGCGTAATATTCTGCCCCTGGAGTATTGTGTACTGTTTTGGTCTCCTTACCTAAGGAAGGGCATAATTGGCATAGAGGGAGTGCAATGAAGATTCACCAGGCTGATTCTTGGGATGGTAGGATTGTCCTATGAGAAGAGATTGAGGAGACTAGGCCTGTGTTCTTTAGAGTTTCAAAGAATATGAGGTGATCTCATTGAAGAATACAAAATTCCTACAGGGCTCAACAGTGTTGATGCAGGAGGGGTGTTTCCCTTGGCTAGGGGTTCTAGAACCAGGGAACACGGTCTCAGTATAAGAGGTAGGCCATTTAGGACTGGGATGAGGGAGAATTTCTTTACTCAGGATCTTTGGAATTCTCTGCCCCAGAGAATATTTTGAAGACAGAGATTGATAGATTTCAGTTTTTAAAGATATCAAAGGATTTGATAGTGCGGGAAAATGGCGTTGAGGTAGGAAATCAACCATGATCTGGTTGAATGGTGGAGCAGGCTCGAGGGGCTGAATGGCCTACTCCTGCTTCCATTTCCTGTGCTCCTATGATCCCACCAGCATATTTATCTATCATGGTGAAATAATGATCGGCCAATGGAAAATTTGAGGCAATGAATAGGCAACAGCAGCAATTAAGTTCAGTTGGCATTATGAAGTCATCGGCATTAAAATGATGACAAAATGTTGACAATAATAAGCTTTTTTCCCCACTGGCAGAACATTTAAAATAATGACAAAGCTATCAGTGCACATTGCCAACATGTTTTTTCTCGATTTTCTATTGCTTCAAAGTCAACACACCCACTCCCACTCAACCCATGGGTGCTCATAGTGGAAAGCTAAACTGATGGATGAGGACATAGTGAGCAAAAAAGGAGTGAGTAAACACCAAAAGCAAACAGGCTGTCATTACACACCCAAAAGACTGGACAGAGCAACAAAGAAATAAGCCTGAATGATGACACCTCATTTGCAGGATCTCCTAGAGAGTCACAAAGAAATGGAATAAATGAAGACACGTCTCCAAAGATGATTAACAGTTGGCTCCTGAGTTCCCCCCACAATGCCAACTGCAGGACAGCACAAGACAGCGAATTCACAAGAGCCCAGGGCACCAAAAATGTACTAATGTTGTGTAGATCAACTTACACCAATGGCATAGACACCATGTCATCACATTAAGATGCAGCTTGCATTTATATAATGACCTTCAACATCCTCAAGAGGTCACCAATTACCTCAAAACCAACTATTATTTTTGAAACACAGTCACTGTTGTTATTTAGGCAAATAGGGCAGCCAATTTGTGCACAACAAAGTCCCACAAATAACAAATGAGATAATAACCAATGGTTCTGTTTTTGGTGCTATTGATTGAGGAATAAATGTTGGCAAGAACAGGAGGTTAACTACCCTGCTGTTTATTAAAATGTAAGATAAGTTATTTATGTGCACCTAAACAGATCGTTGAATCCACAGCCTCCTGAGAGTTGAGAACGCCATCACTAAGGTAAGTTAACATGTTGGCTATGAGGATACAATTAGCTCAACAAGCTGGTTCTATTCTAATTCTGTCAGGTTCTCCATGCTCAGGGATGTCACCAATCAAACATCCCTAGAGTTCTGTGACAGCTGGCAACCTTATGTCACTGTAGCTTGCAGTTGACCTTGTAGAGGTTCCTTGTTGTGATGGCTTATTCTAAAGTTCAATGTCAATTAACGTTTGCAATTTTCCAAAAAAAATAATCAGTAGTGAAGACAAGTAGAGCCGTTTTGGCTATATGAAATACTATTAAAATTAAAAACTTGTTAAACTTTAAATTAATTTTCATCTGTTTTTCATCAATGTGCAACAATTTTTACCCTTGTCCCTCCCCCTAATGCTAAAGGGGAAATCATATTGTAGTAGTTTTTTTTTGATTTTGTGTGAGAGAGAAAAATTGGTGGTAGTGAGTCCACAGCCCATTTTACATCTCAACACTTCAAACTAAAAGGGGGAGAAATTCAAAATGGGTTTCTGGCTTACTATCACCCATATTACACTATCGAACAAAATCAAAAACTGCCCAATTATTCTTTGAAAATTAAATAAAATACACTGGCACTCAATGCTGAAGGGGTCGGGGAGGGGGCGGGGTTCTGTGTTTTTCTGCTGTACATTGCTAAATTTGCCATGCTTTTACTTCTAGGCCCTTGGTAATTGTTCGTATGCAGTCAAAGGGTGTGCTGTTGCTATTCTTTAATGTCTTACCTTGGCTTTGGTCGGTTTATACCTAAGTAGAAACGCTTCTTTAATTTTTGTCTTATTTGTTACAATTGTTTCAAAGTAACATAAACCAGGAATTTCTACCACATTTTCTGTGAGGTTAAGGTGGCAGAGCAGGAGCAGCTCCATGTAGATTCTGAAATACTTTATAAAAGTTACGTATTGCACAAGGAAGCCTAAAACTCTTCCCTGATTGCATAACAGTGGATGACAATAAACTCCAGTGGTTCTATAAATTACAGCACTTCATATAAAGCAGTAGCTATAGCAGGATTGTGACTAAACCTTAGTGTATCATAGCAGAAGACCCTGAGCCACACTTCTAATATGAATGTTACTGTGGCAAACGGTAGGTTGGCTAATCTTGGTCACATTTGGGCTAAAATTGACTTAATTGATGGTTTTGTCATTGTGTACAGTAATACATAAGGACTGCTCCCAATTCACATTGAGAAATACAAATTTGTCTTAATTACACTTGAAATGTGATTACCAGTATGACTGTACATTGCTAAATTTGTCATGCAATAAAATTAAAGCCAAACTTCAATTTATCAATTTTATTTAAAAAAAAACTAGTCAGAGCAAACGAACACTATGTATATTCTACTTATGTTTACTTAGTAATTAATGATTCGAAAAGTCAGGACTTTCAGAGCTATTAATGTCACAAGACAATTTCACTTTGTATGGTCCTGTACTTTTTCTCCATTGTGTTTTCCCTGGTCATGTATCTCAGACTCTTGGATCTCTCCATTTTCTCGACCAGTGCTACTTCAGCCCACCCAGAAAGGGGAAGAAAAAGGCTGAACTGTGACCTACCAATTCCTTCCTCCCTTCCATTGACTTGCCTCCACAGAGCGCTGCAGTTACCTGCACTGTCTAGTACTAATCTCATTACCTGAAGGAATTATACATGCAAATATCAAATATGCCTGGGATTTGAGTCTGAGACTATCCTACCTGAGTGTCCTGCCACATTGTTGGTAATGCTGGCTTTGTGGGTCAGGATTCAAAGTTTTGGCAGAGGAATCTTGTGTCCACTGTTCTCTCAAAAATTATTCTAAGCACCCATTCTGAACTGGGAAGAAGATCTGCAGGTAAAGACAAAACTGAGAGCATTTGTCTCCTATAAAGTCTTTGGATCTTTGTTCTTTGTCGATCAGAAACAATAATCTCTAATGGGCTTTAGTGGGGAGTAATCCTGCCTGGTTATGGCACATCAAAGGTTGCATCATAGTAGGGAATTCTTCAGCTCTTATTACAGATACATTTGGTAATGCGCATATTCTGAATGAGAATGAAACCAAAATGTTTGGTCTTGAGTAGACTAACTTAAACGGCATCATCTGTGAGAGTTCCTGGATACTTTAATATTTTCTGTTGAGAACTGTTATTTATATTAGTGTTGTCAAATTTGTTGTAAAAAGAAAACCTCAATTCTTATAAGACAGACAGTTGTGAGTTTTGCCACAAAACATACTTTGATTTTGTAGTGGTTTATCCTATTAGCAGCTTTTACTTCATTTCATATTTACAAAATCCATATTCCTACTCCCATGAGGCAATCTAATTTAGCACTTACTGTAAATTTGCCTGTTTCCTAGAAATTGTGATGTACTGTGCTCCATTTATAATGACAATAAAAATTTAAATGAATGCAAGGCTTTGGTTAGAGTTGGGAACCATGGGAACCATAGAAACTATAAAAATATTCCTTATGGCTAAAGCTCAGTGTCTCCCCCCCACCCCGCAACTGACATTCTCTTGATCCTCTTCCCTTGATCCACTTCTATTTTTAAAAATTTTTCTTTCCCTTTAAATCTCTAGGTTAATTTTACATGCTGTGTTTGTTTACCCTGCTTCTAAGTTTAATTAATTCTTCAGCCACTTTCCTGTTCATTTTATGTTACAGATCACGATTTTCTGTTCTTCTTGATTTTATCCAACTGCCTCCGCAGACTATAGACAACAATGGGGAGCCAGCTAGTGACAGCACCAGCATTCACAGTAACAATTCTTGTTTTCATGACAACTCACAAATGGCCGTTAGAAAATTTCTTTAACATTCTTTCAGTGCTCGGTACATGAGAATCACAGTTAGTGAGAAAAATATACTAAGGGATGTATTTCCTTCTGGTAGCATACTGGCTAATGAGTTCATGTAAAATTCTTTTTACAAAAAGTGGTTTAAACACTGCATCAAAATAATGCACACAGGACGATAATGTGAACATGTTAACCATTGTGCTACTAAAGAAAATTAAACCCCCATATGCATTTCAAAATTAATGAACCTTATTTTTATTTTCTAAAAAAGGACATTTTCCAGAAGACTATTAATAGTCAAAACAGTATATGCTTATGATTGAAAGGATATTCATTAAAATCTTTCTAGTGTATGACCTTCTTCCTATGAGGGCACTATGGACTCATGAGTAAAATGGCTGTCTACGCCTCTATCTGATTTTTTCTTGCCCCTCTAACGCTTAACGTCCATTTCTCTTTACTGAGACTATTGACAGCTAGATTATCTTATACTTGAAACAAATTGGAGGTCAGCGTTACGTGTAAAAAAAACATTTGTTTGGGAACAACAAAAATAGAATAGGTCTCTATTGCAAGCTGTGGCATATGCGCACTGACAAAAGTACTCTCCCAAAATATCTGTGTAAATGACAAATAAGCAGCACTTTGAATCAAAGACATAGCAATAGAAATTTATATGACTTTCCATCCTGACCCACTTTTTTCTGCAAAAATACATTTGCACACAAAGAGCAAGATAATAATATGCAAGCGAAAAGGGATGTGATCTTGGTAGAAAATGTTGAAGGACTATTTGATCAGTGTTGCTTCAAAAATCAGTTAATCAACATCGTTGAAAGGCAAGTTAAAAAGTGAATTATTTACTTTTAAGCTTGGTTAAAGTGATTAATGAAGAACATATGCATCATTCTACAAAAGTGCAGGTCAGACCTGGATCTTGTGGGCTGATTTTCTCTGAAGTCTACAGCAGTAGAAAGGCCACTGACTTTGTGGCCTTCAGGATTTAACTTCTTGAGAAATGATGAAGGATCTTTATTACAGGTACATTACGATGGCTGTTATGTTTTCTTTGCTGCTATGTTTCACAACCTTTTTGTTCCTAAATTTATTAGCAGATCATAAGCTACAATGAAAAACCTTTTTTTTCAAACATGAAAATATAGCTCAAGATGTTTTACCTTCATTAAAGTTTGCCTTATATTTGCTTTAACTGTCTTTCATGGAAGAAAGCCTTCCTGAGATTCCTTTATTTATTCACAGTGAGGTACAGTATGTGGCAATACTTCTGTTTCACTAGAGTGGAATGCTCTTCTAATGTGAACATACCTTGATATTGATTTCGTAAGCAATATGATATTACAGGGAAGAGTTCCTCTGTGTGCTATATGTATTAACATTATAAATCTATTTATAAATAGCAGCTACAAAATTTTGTTACACATAGCGCATTCTTCCCCTTATGTAACATCTAAACACGTTTAAAGGAACAACTTTTATGGTTTCAAAGACATGATTGGCTTAGCAATAAAGTCCATCTACTGACAACAACCATTAATGTAGACTGCCATAGGATGATTGAAAATATTTTGAGTATTTTTCCAATGGATTTAATGCTTGTCAA
Organism: Cetorhinus maximus; assembly: GCF_964194155.1. Classification (NCBI taxonomy): domain Eukaryota; kingdom Metazoa; phylum Chordata; class Chondrichthyes; order Lamniformes; family Cetorhinidae; genus Cetorhinus; species Cetorhinus maximus. Next base: position 56,950,280 of record NC_135880.1, read on the forward strand.
TTAGGTACATAAGCTTGGGGCAATGGAAAATAATAGCAATTACTTCATTTGATGTTTGTTACAAATATTCCCGAGTGATGTATATCATGATTTAGATGCTCAGTAACCCTCCTCACTGCCTCCACTCTTCCCCAGCAGTAATACTTACCCTCCATCTTGTAAATCCATCCCATGCTGTATCAGTGTTATGTTTCCAATTACGACAAAAACCATCCTTACCGTCTCTGTGAGAGAGATAGCCAAATTTAATGCCAACTGACAACATTCTGCATTGTAAATTCAACTACAAAGAACTGGATTGTGACTGCCTAAACTCATTTCACTTGAAACCTATGCAGCTAGCTAGAACATAGACATTGATCATATCAAACCAAGCTTGATTCAGACATACGCCACAAATTAAAGGGCTCATTCCACTACCAAATCCATTATACTTTGCTTTGTAGTTTATTCCTTACTCTTCTGTGTTTTAATTTGTTGTTTGTCTATTTTAGTTTAAATTTTAATTAGTCTGTAAGCAATGACTTTAAATAATTTTCATCTAGCTTAGCACTTTTTATTAATAGAAGTAACGAACAAATAAACTAACGGAAATAGAATTAAAATAACACCATCAGATTAAATGAACTGCCAGTAGTAGAAAGCAGAAAGGACAAGGTGCTATCCAATGAGACACAAGTCATTTTCCAAAGCGCCCTCACTGCAATGGAAAAAAATATACTATACTTTCATTCAAGTGGTTCATGATTTTAATTCTGGGAGATGCTAACACTGAGCTCACTGTTCCTTTTTAGCAGAGAATGACCATTAGTGCTATTCTCCAAGTTGCTTTAAAAATTCATAATGCACTCAGCAGAACAGTCTCACCAGCATGCTACTACTTGTTCCACTTTATCTATTTTTTTAATTTAATTAAATCCTTTTTGATTCTCCTCTCCCAATTTTCCCTCTTGCTCAACTGAATGCACTGGAGCCAATTTTAATTGTGCCCAGCATTCAGCATTCTGTTGAAGAGTCATACGGACTCGAAACGTTAACTGTGTTCCTCTCCGCAGATGCTGCCAGACCTGCTGAGTTTTTCCAGCTTTTTTTATTTTTGTTATACATGGGGTAATAATGGCTTGCAACTTGAATAAAAACTTAGCCAGCCCCCTTAGGCCAATGCTCCAGACACTATCATCTTGGCAGGGGCTTTTAGATAGGTGGTTAGAGCATTCAGGCCATATATAATACACAAATTATGGTCCTATAATACACAAGATTCCAATTGAATTTTGAGTGCAAATGGGCAGACCACACAATCTCTGCCTATTTGTACAGGCATTGAGCAACTTAATTTTAATTTTAACTTAATTTATTTTTGAGGATACAACAAGCAGAGTTAGTAAAGGGGAACCGGAAGATGTGGTATATTTGGATTTCCAGAAGGCATTCAATAAGTTGCCACATAAAAGGTTATTGCACAAGATAGAAGCTTACAGTATTGTGGGTAATGCATTAGCGTGGATTGAGGATTGGTTAACACACAAAAAAGAGTCAGGATTAATGGGCCGTTTTTTTAGGCTGGAAGGAGGTAACTAGTGGAGGGCCACAAGGATCAGTCCTAGGGCCTCAAGTAATTACTATCTATATTAATGACTTGAGGAGTGGTGTAATGTATCCAAATTTTCTGACGATACAAAAATAGGTGGGAGGGTATTTTGTGATGAGGACATAAGAAATCTGCAAGGGGATATAGATAGGTTAAGTGAGTGGGCAAAAACTTGGCAGATGGAGTTTAATGTAGGAAAGTGTGAGGTCATGCACTTTGGTAAGAAGAATCAAACGGCAGACCATTATTTAAATGGAGAGTGACTCCAAAAAAGTGCAGCACAGAGGGATCTGGGTGTTCTTGTGCATGAAACACAAAAAGTTAATATGCAGGTGCAGCAAGTAATTAAGAAGGCAAATGGAACTTTGTCCTGTACTGCTAGGAGGTTGGAGTTTAAAAATAGGGAAGTCTTGTTACAAACATACAGGGTTTTGGTGAGGCCACACCTGGAGTACCGTGCACAGTTTTGGTCCCTGTATTTAAGAAAGGACATACTGGCATTGGAGGCAGTTCAAAAGAGATTCATAGGCTGATTCCTGGGATGAAGGGGTTGACTTATCAAGAATAGCTAATCAGGTTAGGCCTTTATTCATTAGAGTTTAGAAGAATGAGGGGTGAACTCATTGAAACATACAAGATTTTGAGGAGGCTTGACAGGGTAGATGTTGAGAAGATGTTCCCACTAGTGGCAGGATCTTGAACTATGGGATATAGTTACAGAATAAGGGGACACTCATTTAATACTGAGATGCAAAGGAATTTATTCTCTCAGAGGGTAGTGAATGTATGGAATTCACTACCCCAGAGAGTTGTGGAGGCTAGATCACTGAAAGTATTTACAGAGGAGGTAGGTAGATTTTTGAAATATCGGGGAATGAAGGCTATGAGGAGCTGGCACGAAAGAGGAGTTGAGGCATGGGGCAGACCAAGATCTTATTGAGTGGCGGGACAGGCTTGAGGGGCCGAATGACCTACTCCTGCTCCTATTCTTATGTTCTTAACCATCATGGGATCACTGCCGGCTTCTAAAAATCAATGGAAACTACTATCATCTTTTATTTTTCTGGATCCAGGAGAAGCAGGAATGCAAAAATACTCAATCATATCACCAGTCAGTGCATGGCAACAACCCCTAACCAACCATTCCGACAAACCCATGTAAGAACCAGCCAATTTCCTGCCCTTCCCAACTGCTGAACTCCAATAAAGCACCAGAGTACAGCTCATTAGGTCCATTCAAAAGAGGCCTGGGCCTTAAAATGGATTGGGCATCACAGCACCAGCAATGGCTCTGTTTGCAAACCCTGCTGCCTGTCCAAAGAGGCCATTCTTCAGAGGTGAGGATGAAATTTTCTCGAGGATGAAAAAGACTCGAGTGCAAAAATTGGGGTTGATGTCCTGAAAAGTGACAGCCTGTGGGGAACCCGACATTTCCTGCTCACTTCTTCATTTAACTGGGCTGCACTTGGAAGCAAGCGGGAAAACCACTTGAAGCTATCAGGTCAGATATTTGAATACATTAGTAGCAATCTACTCACCACTTAACCTAGCAACCTTTAATAGCCAGTGCATGGGCTGTCACAGTATTGGTAGGAGATGCACAGTCCTTGTGGAGTCCTGCCTTCACATTGATGATACCCTCCATCATGCTCTGTAGCACTACCACCATGAGATATATTTCGAACAGATCTAGCAACTAAAAACTGGGCATCCATAAGGTGCTGTGGGCCATCAGCAGCAGAATTTAATTCAACCACAACCTGTAACTTCATGGCCCGGCATAGCCCCCACTCTACCATTACCAACAAGCCGGGAGATCAACCCTGGTTCAATGAAGAGTGCAGGAACGCATGCCAGGAGCAGCATCAGGCATACCTGCTGTCAACCTGGTGTCAACTTGGTGAAGGTACAACACAGGACCATTTGCATGCCAAACAGCAGAAGCAGGATGTACTGGACAGAGCTAAGTGATCCCACAGATCTAAGCTCTGCAGTCCTGCCACATTCTGTCATAAATGATGATGGTCAATTAAACAACTAACAGACCCATAAAAATCTCACTCCTCAATAAGTGGTGAGCCCAGCACATAAATGCAAAAGACAAGGCTGAAGATTTGTAACCATCTTCAGCCAGAAGTGCCAGGTGAATGACCCATCTTGGCCACCTCCTAAGGTCCCCAGTATCACAGATGCCAGTCTTCAGCCAATTCGATCCATGTGATATCAAGAAACGGCTGAAGGCACTGGATACTGCAAAGGCTATGGGCCCTAACAACATTCTGGCATTAGTACTGAAGACTTTGCTCCATAACTAGCTGCGCACCTAGCCAAACTGTTCCAGTACAGCTACAACCCTGGCATCTACCTTGCAATGTGGAAAATTACCCAGGTATGTCCTGTCCACAAAAAGCAGGACAAATCCAACCTGGCCAAAAAGAGCTGAACTCAAGAAGTGAGGTGAGAGTAACAGACCTTGACATCAAGGCATCATTTGACCAAGTGTGGCATCAAGAAACACAGGCAAAACTGAAGTCAATGTGAATCAAGGGGAAAACTCTCCACTGGTTGAAGTTATACCTGGCACAAAGGAAGGTGGCTGTGGTTGTTGGAGGTCAATCATCTCAGTCCAAGGACATCACTGCAAGAGTTCCTCAGGGTAGTTTTCTAGGGCCAACTATCTTCAGCTGTTTCATCAATGATCTCCCTATCACCATAAAGTCAGAAGTGGGGATGTTCGCTGATGATTGCACAATGTTCAGCACAATTCACGAATCCTCAGATACTGAAGCAGTCTGCGCCCATATGCAGCAAGACCTGCACAATATTTTCAGCCATTCTGACCCCAGCCAGTTTAAATGAAAAACATCTCATTGACAGATGCATGTAGTCATTAGGCCTGTTCTTTACAATTTGGTGGGAAACCCAGTAAAGGGATGTTAATGCCACTGAGCCATGGCAAATCCCACTTCACGTACCAACCAGTTCCTGACCCACCATTGCATCTGAGACTATCATGTTAAAAGTCCACCTTGAATATCAGCAGATTCTAGGCAGCTGGCAGCTCTGATGCTTTCCTCAGCCTGCATTCGTACACATTTAAGGGGAGATATCTACAGTGAAGTGAATTGAAGAGAAAAGAAACAGAGTCAAGTTATAAAATGAACAGTTAATTTTCTAGCATCCATTTTATGCTGCTAACTGAGATGGATTTTACCCTTTTACTTTCTAGCTGGGATATTAGATAGAAATCAGGGGCAGAATTTTACATTCGGCATGCAGGCGCGCGGCCGACACGTCCATGCTTAATATGGCACATGATGACATCAGGCGTGCGTCCCAATGTCATCGCGCACTCGCGTGATATTTCCTTCGGCGGGCGGACGCCGGAGTCGGCTGCATGCTGGCCAACAAATGAAAGGCCTATTAAGGCCATTAACAAGCTAATTGAAATCAAATTAACGCTGCCCGTCTAACCTTATGGTTGGCAGACAGGCGAAAAGGCCAAGCGGCCTTTACATTTTTTAGGAAACCTCATCCACGAGCAGGATGAGGTTTCCTAAAGCAAATAAATATTAACTGAAAACTTTATTGTTGAATTAAAAACATGTCCCAGCTCATGTGACTCATGGGCCAGCATTTTCTGTTCAGCGGGCGGCTCCCGCTGAGCCCGCCTGACGAGGGAAAAATTCTGACCCATCTGTGTTTTACTCCCTAATCTAGGTGCATTTAGGCCATTAAAGGGCCCCATCATCACCGAAACTGAAATCTGCTAACTATACACAGAGAAGCGATCAAACCTGAGACTGGTCTGGTCCATGCAGGATGGATGCTTAATCATAGAGCCATCAGAGATGCTTCTTTTGTCTACGGTTTTAATCCTCATTTTTTTTTATGCTTTATGACATCCTAAATTTCACACTTTAGGTAAAATTTAAATGATCTGAAGGCGGCTAGCTCTGTATGTTCTATCATTGCCTGCAGAAACTGAAACACTCTGAGGTAAAAAACATCTGTTGATTTTGTCTTCCTGTGTGGTTGGGCATCAGATCACCCAGCCAAGGTACAGGCCCACTGAGTGAGATTGGAAATATCCAAACTAAATTCTAATTGCTAACTTAATGCTAATTAGTGCAAACTGGGGGAACATTTGTTACTGGTCCATGTCCATTAGGAACTGGAATGAGACTATCCAAACATTTCATATTGGACCCTACAGTTGCATCTAGCAGAGGTAAACTGGGCTGGAATCAAGCCTACATCCCAGATTCTTCACCTCATTAGTGCACTTTCTAATTGAATACACCAAATTAAACAGCCTGCCAGTATAATAAAGAGAATTTCTGGTGTACCATTAATATGCAACTATTAATATCACCAGGACATTTCATGACATCCATATCAAATTACCTAGTATTCTCAATCATACTGCATTTAAACATGTGTTAAAGATAGGTAAGGGAATTTTATTACTGCAACAAAATTTTCTCCAGGATGACTCCTCAAACGTATTATTAGGCTTAGGAGTTTGAATGGATTCCTAACTTTAGGAAAACAGTTGATGACCCTTGAAGAAGGCAGCTAAGTACTAGCAATTTAAATATACATAATATATACTAATAATAGAATTTCTATAACCAACTGCAAATTATTTTTGATAAATTTGGACTAATTACAATCATTAATCATTCAGTGTGAACACCATCACGCACCTGGCACAAACTCCAACAGCAGCTGGCATCTGCACCAGCAGCCGTTGTTGACACAAAGGAATGAACCCAATGCTGAACACACCTCTTGGTAAATTAACAATTAAAAAGACACAACAGATACCTGGAGTAGTGTATTGGCAGTAATCTAATCTCTGAGTTTTGATGATGGTTATAACCTATTTACAATTCATTTTCGACATCATCTAAACCCAAGTTAGTAAAATCTAAATTAGATTTCATATTTATAAGCACATTTACAATGTAGCCTTATATACCATGGGACTGCTTTTATTTTTGAGAAAAGGAGAATAAGGGAAGGCCTGAGAAATTTAAGAATTGCAAAGAGGTTAGAAACAGATGTTTTTGCTGCTGCTATTTGGAAATCTCCAGAAGCAGGAGCATAGATTTGAGATAAGAAAAACTAATGTAAACAGGAAATTTGGACAGAATTGCTGCAAATTGTGATTAACAAACAGAAGAAACAGTGGAGTAGATTTTGATTTTCTACGAAAGTATATACCGTGAGATAGGGAATCAAAATCCCATTTACATGTCCTGTGGTTTTTAACCCCCCAGTAAAATAAAGATCAGGGGAGATGTAATTGGGTTGCTGCTTTTGCCCCTTTTATACTAGCATATAAAGTCAAGTCTACCCTAGTCATTGCGTGTGGCTGGCTGACCTGTAAGTGTTATGGGGTTTCAAAAAGGAGGTTACTGAGGTCTGAAGGAATTCACTATTATTACATTTTAGAAACAATTTGGAGATAGCTAGGAGAAAGGGAATGATTGGATGGACAAGCCAATGGTCTTCACCTCCCTGCAGAATATTACAATGCTACTGCATTTCCTCCTAAAGTAATCTAGCTGCTAAATACATTTTATTGACCTGTATTAAATTATAGGATAGAACAAGTTTCACTTTGATGCTTTCTGAATACATTTTATTGGAGGTGTGAGTGACTCTCTTAAGGTAGTTCATATTTTTTTTCTCCTCAATTGTAATATATTTCAGTCTATTCCTGATCATTTAAAGTCATCTTTGGGCAAAAAAAATTAACAATGCAAAACTTGATTAAGTAATCAAAATAATACTAAAAATAAAGAATATTGTGCTCAAAATAAGACTTTCAGGTAACTTGAATCAAGCAACTTTGAATTAAGAGGTGTTTTTTGGATTCTCAAAGCACCGTGCTGTTCTACACTTCAACAGCTATCTCCAAATTATTTCCAGCGGACAAGTTTTACATACTGTCTGGAAAATGGAAATGTAATGCATTAGAGTAAGTTTTCATCTTTACCACCTGAACCAGACTGTGGAAGAGTGGATTTCTCACCTGTTATAGAATCCATCATTTTTAATCCTCACTGCTGACAAATATAATTTCAGTCAGGCTGGCAAATCTTTTGATTCAGATTCACTGTAACTTTCTAGTCTGTGCTGGACCACAATAAATGCAAAAAGCTGTTAATTTACATGTTTTAATGATTTTTTTTTCTTTCACCTTTATAGTGCCCAATTCCTGTCTCTTGCTGCCAGGCTTCCTCCTTCAGCTAAGTGTACCAGATGGTTTGGGTCATGGATTTCTCCACAGTCAACATCAATGCTACTCCACGATCAACCACCAGCCAATTTTTGCACGATTAACGGCTGCTGCCAGTTTACTTTTCATCCCTCTGAGACTGATGAGTTCCCCTGAGGCCATGGTGCTCCATGTTGCAGCCCAGCTATGAATTGATTAGTGGCCCAATAAGGACAGGCAAGATCAAAGTTGAATCAATGGCTGGGATTCAACCTGTCAATCCTCTCTGTTGGGATTGCGATACTATACTGCGAGAGCCACTGAGGTGGCTCCATCGGACAGATAATTTGATGCCATCTGGTGTATGAACTAGATCCGGGTAGAGATGGGTGTAGCTGCTTAGTTTGGAATTATAAAACATGATACTGAACTGTAAATGGAAGACCACATATGACATTCCAGCTTTGGTTCATCACCTGCTGTTTAAACAAGTAGTATCAAACCTTCCCATGCTTAGATTAGTGTAATACAATAGTTTCAGGACTTCCTGAAGTGACTTTTTTTTTCCAATAAATTCACTTGTATTCCACCAGAGACCTATATGGAGTAAAATACAGTTCCTGGTTTTATGTAAGAAATTCAGCAAAATGATCACCAATCATCATTCAAGGCTGGGTAATGCAATAGTTAGGTACTGACCTTTCACTTCTGGGACCAGTGCTTAAGACCAGGTCACATTGATATCAAATCATAGTAACGCTTACGTCCTTCCTCTGCTGGCTGTAAACATCCTACATGAAATAAGTCAGAGCAGTTTGCAAACAGAGCACAAGCTGCCTGTAAATTGGAACAAATTGGCATGAAGCTGGCAATCTTCCTCAGAAAGGTCACTGAATGACTGGTGTGCGAAATGGAAAAATAAACAAGTCATGATTACCCTACTGAGGTTAGGGTTATGGTGTGTTATTGAGGGAGAACAGAGAGGGTTCTACTCTCCATCTGGTCTGTATTATACCTGACCTGGAAATGCTTGATGCTGACATTGGGTGCTCAAAGTGGAAATATGTGCTGTTCCCTAGTGCTGACATTCCTCACCTCGATAAGCTCAAGAATCACCAAAAAATAGAAACCGCAGGGTGAAAAACAATAAAAGCATATCCATTGGGACACTATATGACAAAACATTTCCTGCGATTACCTATTACCCATTATATTGCTACAGAAACTGCCGGGTCTAATAACAAAGACCAACCACTAAGACCGTGCTCCCAAAGGAGTAATTCCTTTATTGCTGCACCTATACTAAGGATTAATGACAAGAACTTCTCAAAGACTAATATTTGTTTCTGCAATAAAGTACAAAGCCAGGCATTTCTTTTTCAGCTGTGTTTCTGGAAAAGGCAAGAAGCTTTAGGTAGAAGTGTTGTCGTCAGTGTAATAAAAGTCTTACATTTTCAAAGACTGAAATATCACCAACAAAATAGAGCAAAGTTTATCAATACACACTAAATAGTTAATAACCAACTTTCCTTCGCCACTTCAATAAAAAAAATCAATTGTTTGCAATTGGCTGAAAATGTGTTTGACTGTCTCTTTTTCAGCCAGGTCTGATCTGACCATATCATTAGAGAAGCTGGTCAAACTTGTTACATGGGGCAGAATTTTCTGTTTGACATGCGGGGGGGGCGGGCCCCGCACGTCAGCGCATAAAATGACGCGCGGTGACGTCAGGCGAGTGTCCCAACGTCACCACGCGCCATTGCGATATTTCACTGGGTGGGCGCGTGATGAAGTTTGATGCGTGCCCGCCATTAATTAACAGGCTAGTTAAGGCCCTAAATTTATCAATTGACTGCGATTTTCAGGCACCCGTGTGATCTTCGGGTCGGCGCACAGGCGCAACGGGCAGGCGGGTAAGAGACTTTTTATGAACCTCATCCATGGACGGGATAAGAGGGCTCAGTGGGGTCGTGAATCTGGTCTGTGAAGTATTTATTGGAGAAAGATTTTTAAACTTGCCGGTGTGATCTTCAGCAGTTCAGAACGAATTCCAGCAGCTTTCTGTGTACGTTGAACCGTCAGGTCAGCACTCTGCAGTCAGTAACCTTTATCGGGCCTGCAGCTTTCCGGAGGCCTCACCTTAGCCTGGGTATGGGTTCTGACATGTCCACTGGAGTCAGCTCCTCTAAGGAGGAAGGGAGGGCTAGAATAAGGAGGAGGTCAGGAGTGTACATTCAGTCTCCAGGGGAGCCACCTTTGGGAGTGCAGGCGCAGGCACAAGGGGCGCAGGGCCAAGAGATAGTCCAAGGTGGAAGGGGCCATAGAAGATGCCACTATCCTGCTGCCAGGGTTTACAGGCGGCAAAGCAGCTACTTCAATATGACTGAGGTGCAGTGCCGAAGGAGGCTCCGAGTGTCAAGGGAGACAGTCAACTATATCAGATGATTGGCCCTGAGATCTCTCCTAACTGTGTGGGTGGACACCCCATGCCAGTGGCTCTGAAGGTCACAGCTGCCCTCAACTTCTATGCCTCTAGCTCTTTACAGGGCTCGGTGGGTGATCTTTGCGGTGCCTCTCAATCAGCTGTCCACACTTGTGTCAAGCAGGTCACAGACGCTCTGTTCAGGCATGCATTGACCTTCATCCACTTCCGCTGGGACCAGGCAGGCCAGACACAGTGAGCCATAGGCTTTGCGGCCATTGCTGGCTTCCCCCGCGTCCAGGGCGCCATAGGCTGCACACATGTGGCCATCAAAGCGCCAGGTGAGCCGGGTGCCTTCGTCAACAGGAAGGGCTTCCATTCCATGAACGTGCAGATAGTGTGTGATCACAGGATGCAGATTCTACAAGTCTGTGCAATGTACCCAGGCAGCTCCCACGACACCTACATCCTCAGACACTCCCAGGTGCCGGGGCTCTTCAGTGCTACGGCTCAGCTTGATGGATGGTTGCTGCCTGACAAGGGCTATCCCCTCAGAAGGTTGCTCATGACACCTCTTCACCATCCAATATCAGAAGCTGAGCAGCAGTACAATAGGAGCCACACCTCCACAAGGGCTGTGGTGGAGAGAGCCATTGGTCTTCTCAAAATGCACTTCCGATGCCTGGATCGCTCAGGGGGTGCACTCCAGTACCCCCCAGATTGTGTGTTAGTAATGGTGGCTCATGCTGCGCTCTCCACAATCTTGCGCTGAAAAGGGGGAACGCAGTGGATGATGAAGACGTTGACGCAGTGGATGTGGCTGCACACGATGAGTCCAGCACTGATTCTGAGGATGAGGAAGCACAGGGGAATGATGAGGGGCTAAACGCTGACCCAGGACTACACCAAGGAGGCAGGGACACCCGGGAGGCTTTAATCCAACGAACCTTCAGCTAGCACAGCACAAATGGATCAGCAGGACCAGCCTTGCTTGATGATTCCATACTTGGCACCTAAGTGCTAAATCTGCCAGGTTGTCAGCTGCAACTAAGGGCTTTGGACATAAACTTGAATGTCCAAACAAACACTCATGACATTAATCTTAAACATGCAAATGCAGAACAGAGGAGCCACCCTCAGCCATGGTAGCACATCTGATTCTTATTTTAGCCATCAGAAGTTCTCACAAATCAAAAACAAAACATTAAGCAAGCAGAATAAAATTATAAATACCTAATCTCAGGCCAACACAAAAGCGCTAGTGAGAAACCCATGATGTGCCTAAGGTGCCTTATGCTTATGTTTACGGGTGCTACGTCTTGGTGCCGCCCAATCGCTTGGAGTGGCATCTGAGCCGGCCTGCTGACTCTGCTGTCCTGTTGGCCTCGATGATCCTGGCGGTCGTCCTCTAGCCCGTGGAGCCTGTGCTGGGCTTGTCTAGGAGGGATCTGCCAGGTCCACAGCTGGCATCTCCCCAGTCGTCGCAGCCTCACCCGATGAAGCAGTCACTGGGAGTGGGGCAGAGCAGCTGGTGCCCTCATCCGAAGTGCCGTGAGAGGACCCCGCAGGCAGCTGCTGCGCCGACGTGAGCTCGCTTCGGACCTCCCTGCTCACCGTCGATGGATGGGCAACGAGCTGGGAAGCTTGAAGCCCACACCATCTCCCACATTGGCACTGGCCAGCTGTGGCCACTGGCACTGTGAGGGTTTGCAAGTCCAGAGCTTAACCCCAGGAGAACCTGATTGTTTTCCTGGAGGCCCCTCTCCACGAGAGTCGCCACTCTCTCCATGGAGGAAGCATGACGCTCTGCCATGAGGCTCATTGCGTCAGTGATGCTCTACGTGAATTCCTTCACCATGGACACCAAGCGAAACATAGCCTCATGCAGCACTCCCAGATTCTCCCGCACACCCGGCTGCATTTCCTGCAGCTGCTGCATCATGGACGACTGCAGAGGCACATCACGCACCGACCGAGCATGTGCCTGGTCCCCTGCAGTCCTCTGGTTGCTGGCGCCATCGGCACTTTCTGTCTCTGCCAGCCTCTCCAGCGATTGTGAAGTGCCCTCTCCACTGTGCCCCAGCACAATAGCTGATGTTCCAATGCCCACCAAGATGTTAGTATCTGCGCTGGTGCCTGCCTCGCAGAAATGGTGTGACACAGGTGACACTTGCGGGCCCTCAGGTGTGAGAGGGGGCATTTGGAATTCCTCCTGGCGGCCATGCTCTGATGATGCTGAAATGAACAACAAGGACAGTGGATCAGTTAGCGTGCACACAGTGACATACTTCATCCCTTTCCCCCTGGATCATTATGCACTCAACCTTCCAGAACCAATGGACACGAACATTGGTGGGGCGGCAAGTAGTGAGGAGGATAGCCTTACATTATAGGCAGATATAGATCGGCTGGTCAGGTGGGTTGATGAATGCCAAAAGGAATGTTATGTGGATAAGTGTGAGGTGATGCACTTGGGCAGGACAAACAAGGCACGGGAATACAAGATGAATGGTAGGACCTTGGAAAATAAGGAGGATCAGAGGGACCTTGCTGTGCATGTTGACAGGTCCCTTAAGGTAGTGGGACAGGTACATAAAGTGTTTAAGAAGGCAAATGCCATTCTTGCCTTTATTAGCCAAGGCATAGATTATAGGAGCAAGGAGGTGATGTTCCAAGTGCAGAAAACGCAGCCTAGGCCACAGCTATAGTTCTGCGTGCAGTTCTGAAATGTGCTTCATGGGAGGGATGTGATTTGAGCGGAGAGAGTGCAGAGGTTGTTGACCGGGATGCTGGCTGGGCTGGAGAGTTTGACTTTTGAGGAGAATTAGTATAGACTGGGATTATTTCCCCTAGAGCAAAGGAGATTGAGGGGTGATATGATTGAGGTTTTTAATCTTATGAGGGGCATAGATAGGGTCGACAGAAAGGAACTTTTCCCCTTGGGGGAGGGATGAGTAACCATGTGGCATAGGTTTAAGGTAAGGGGCATGAGGTTGACAGCAGATGTGATGAGCAACTTTTGCACACTGAGTGTGTTGGGAATGTGGAATGCACTGCCTGAAAGGGTGGTGGTCGCTGAAACCCTCCTAACATGTAATAAGTATTTGGATGTGCAGTTGCGATGCCATGGTATACAAGGCCATGGGCATAGTGCTGGGAAATGGGATTAGTCGATTTAGGAACATGTTTGACGCGCACATCCTCGAAGGGCCGAGGGACCTTTTTCTATGACCCACACCTCTGACTCTATCACTCTATGACCGAGCAATGTTGCAACAATAACGAATTAAACAATCATCAGTGCTATGGGTGGTGGGAAGACAGAGCGGATGTCACTGTTGACCTCAAATACCTGGCCATTCCGCCCCAGCCTCACCAATACCAGTTGACCTGGGTGTATTGCACCTCTCAAGCTCCAGGGCCTCCTGTTCAAAGTGGCTTAACATCACCAGGTGAGCCTGGCCGTCTCCAGTCCTCGAATGTTCAGACGCATTATGAGCATTCTTCTCCTAAAAAACATTGCGGAAATTTGCACATGAACTCTGCATGCGCACGCTGCACCCCAACCACAGTGGCCCATCTCAGGCCTCCAGTGCTTCCTCTACCCGCTACTGCTGATCAGTCACACAAAGATAGTGCGCCTGCTCCCTTCCCCCCACAACGACCACCTTGGACACATTCTGCGTTCATCACTTTAGGAAACACATGGCCTTAGCTCCCATAGCAAGGGGGCACAGCTACGCGCAGTGTCAAGGGTTGCAGATGATTCTTGGCCACGACACCTTGAGGCTCCCCTTCCACCATCTCATCCCCATGAATAGGACATGTATGCGCCTAGCTGCAACTCCTGCAGGTTGCCCCCAGACTAGTCATGTGCGACTAAGAACACATGGTGCGGGGGAGAACTCATCTCCTCATGAACCACTCAGGCTGATGTAAGCATCGGCACTATCTGCTTGCCCACCCACCATAAGAGAAATGCCCAACATGATTCAATGCAGTCATGACAGTAAGACTTTGGGGGGCACGGAGGGGTAGTGCTCAAAGGCTAAGGCCTCCATTGGGCTAAATGCCCAATGCCAACATGGTACTCACCCTTCCAGAGCGCAACAAATCATTGAAGTGCTTACGGCACTGGATCCAGGTGCGCTGCAGCACATTGTGGGAGCTCACCACCTCCGCCACCTCCTCCCAGGCACGTTTGGTCATATGGGGGGGCCTCCTCCTCCCGTCCTGGGGGACCAACACCTCCCGCGGTGCTGCCACCTCCTCAAGGAGGGCAGCAAGGCAGTCATCTGAAAAGCGAGGGGCGCATTGGCCCCCTGCTGGCCTACCCTGCAGCCTGCCCTGCTCCCGTGGCAGGCCCTGCAGCCTGCCCTGCTCCTGTGGCAGACCCTGCAGCCTGCCCTGCTCCTCTGCCCTTCCCTCCAGCGTGCCCTGCTCAGCCGACCCCCTGCGGTGTGACCTCGACGTGGCCATTGTGAGCAGCCTACAGGAGGCTGCCAGGCCTTCCTTTAAACAGACTGCTGGGTCGCCATTGGACCTGGCGGTCTGTGCACGCCCGCCACCGCCCGCTCACTCCCGCTATTCACGGGAGTCGGAAAATACACTGGGCAGGCCTTAATTGGCCCGCCCATGTAAAATGGTGGCGCGAACCCAATCGCGGGCGCCGATCAGGTCCATGCCCACCTGTGCCCGCTCCAGCTCCGCCCGCCCGACGGACAGAAAATTCTGCCTATGATTATTGAGCAAAATATGCTGAATAAGTTGTCATTAATACCCCAAGCAGTTCAGGTACACAAAAGCAAGTCAGCAGAGCATCAAGTTCATGAGAAGAGCCTATAGTAAACATTTTTTTGGGCTAATGAAGACACATGCACTACTTTCATTACATGTGAGCGGGTTAAAAAAGAACTTGCAATGAAGTGGCATCTTCAGGATATGCTGAGTATATTACAGCAGAAGTATTACTTTAGAAGTGCAGTTATTGTTGTGATGAATGGTGGATGGATCGAGAAAATGAATGCACAGATTTAAGATAATTGACGAAAGAAGCAATGGAGACATGAGGAGAAACTTTAACATGCAACGAGTGGTTGAGATCTGGAATGCAGTACCTGAGAGTGCGGTGGAGGCAAATCCAAAGTCAAGGCATTCAAGATGGAATTGAATTATTATCTGAAAAGGAAGAATCTGCAGGGCTACAGGGAGCGAGGGAGCGGGTGGGGGGGAGGCACTGGCACGAGGTAAATTGCTCCTTTGGAGAACCAGTGCAAACACGACAGGCCAAATGGCCTCCTTCTGTGCCCTTGCCACTGTCATAGCTTCTTCCAATTGGAGTTCATCATGGAGGAGTACTGATCCATCTGGTTGGCAGGGGTGGGGGTGGCGCAGTGCGACTGTAGGTGATAATCAGCAAGAGGCTTCCTTCCCCATGTTTGACCTGCTGCTATGAGGCTTTCCGGGATCCAAAGTCAATGTTGAGTACTCCCAGTGCAACTCCTGTCTGTATATCACTGTACTGCCATCTCTGCTTGATCTGTCTGCCAGTGGGGCAGGGCAGGATGGTGGTGGTGGTGGTGCCTGGGACATTGTAAGATATGATTCCAGGAGTATGTATATGTCAGGCTGTTGTTGCTTGACTAGTCTGTGGGACAGCTCTCCAGCCCCAAGATGTTAGTGAGGAGGACTTTGCAGAATCAACAGGGTTGGGCTTACCATTGTCGTTTCCAGTGCCTAGGGTGATGCCAGATAGTCCATCAGGTTTCATTCCTTTTAGACTTCTTAGCAGTTTGATGCAACTGAGTGGCTTGCTAGGCCATTTAAGAGTTAACCACATTGCCAGATGGGGCAAGGATGGCAGATTTTCTTTTTTACGACAATCAACAATGGTTTCATGGTCACCATGACTGGGACTAGCTTTTAATTCCATATTTATTAATTGAATTTAAATTCCGCCAGCTGCCAATGTGGCATTTGAACCCCTGTCCCCAGAGCATTAGCCTGAGCCTCTGGATTGCTAATCCAGTGACATTACCACTATGCCACCATCTCTCCATCTTCCTTTCTTCCAGGAACCTATGAACGTTTGCAATAAAAGAGGCCATTTGGTTCATAACATCTGAGTTTGATGCGTGCTTTGGCAATCCAATAATCATTTTATTAGTTGAAGATAACCAGGTACAGTGGCAATAAAGGAGTGTTGTCATATGGTGCATTTTCTATATTTACAACCATATCAAATCTGGACATAAGGAGCATAAAAGCACTCCCAGGGCCAACTGATGCCTCCTAATTAAATTAAAAGGCTCATCTCAGGACTGCTATCAATTATGAGGTGAATGAGTTGCATTCCCTACTGCCAATTCACATAGGATATTGTGGAATTGCCAGATGCTTTTTCCAGGCAGATGACTCTTTTAAGCTGCTGGGAGGACCAGAATTCTTTGCTCACCTACACATTTCCCCTTACAAACGGTTCCCAGGCATACAGGAACTCTATTGAGAGCCTCCAAAAAAAATGTTAAATAGAAAATTTGTTTAGCATGTAACTAGGTTGATGGAAACCCTGCTCTGCCACACTTAGGCTGCAAAGCCAACAAAAAAACAATTTCACCTTGATCATCAAAGTATCAACTTTCATTTAAGTGAGTTACCCAATAATTATTGTTTGTTTTGCAACAGCATAAATACACTATAAAACCAATTAAAACCATGACTTGCAATTGCATTTTTTCTATGCCATAAAATTGTGCCATAGCTTTGAGATGAACTCTATTGAGGACAGGATAGAATACAAAAGCAAGGGAGTTATGATAAACCATTATAAATCACTGATCAGGCCTCAGCAGGAGTATTGTGACCAATTCTGGGCTCCACACTTGAGGAAGGATGTCACAGCCTCAGAGAGAATGCTGAGGAGATTTACCCGAATGGCTTAATAAAGGTGTTCAAAATAATGAGTAGTTTGATAGACTAAATAAGGAGAAACTGTTTCCAGTGGCAGGAGGATCAGTAACCAGAGGGTACGGATTTAAGATAATTGGCAAAAAATCCAGGGGGGAGATGAGGAGAAATACCTTTACACAGCGGGTTGTTAAGGTCTCAAATGCACTGCTTGAAAAGGCGATGGAAGCCAATTCAAAAATGGTCTGTTTCACACCTACAGAGATTAAATAGGATGCATTAAAGTGGTTGAATAACATGCAAAATGAGGCCCCTAGGAATTTAACACACATTCTTGTGCTTAAATGCACACACTGCTAGCAGTAAATGGGTGAATAAGAGATGGAGCGAGAATACAAAAGATGCTAAAAATGGAACCAGTCCCCGGCATGAGAGTTGTTTCTAACACTCCCATCCAACCATACACCTCATTCTCCTCTATAGTTTCCACGTCAAGTATAATACCACTTCTTTAAAAGAACTAAGGGTCATTCAATCCATTGGGTCTCATCATATATGGGTATATTCTCAGTAGTTATGCTATGTGAGTCAAGGGGAGATTTACATTAAGGACTATATAGACAATAATAGATATCCTTACATGCACATATGTCCTGTAGCTATAAAGGTAATGTAAGGGTAGAAAATGAAATTCATCTTCATAAAAAACACATAAGTGGTGATGGAGCTTTAGATATCTGCTAAGAATATCAAACGTGCAGTAAAAAAGTAATGTATGATAAACACTGAAAGTAGCTGTAATAAACTTAGGATGCAGGACTAGTTTCTCGTAAGAAACAGTAAACTTTATTTACGGACTCCAGGTTAGGCTAAATGCTTGTTCCCAGACCAAGGCTATAAAGCTCTGCCCCTAAGCTTCCCTGCCCTTTGGGCTGCTTTGTCTATAGAGTCACTTGATCCCCATAACAGAACAAAATGGTTTAACTTACAATCATTACATTCCTCCCCCTTTAATTTTGTTTTATCCTCTTATTTACAAAAACATCTTAACCCATATTATATATAATTATACACAGTTCATGCCATTATAAATTTAGTCTTTGAGGAGGTTTTCGGATTCGGGTAGAGCGACGTAACTCTACAACCGGAGGCTCTTCCATTGGATCGACTTGCACAGGAAGTGCAGCTTCAGGGACATCCTTAGGCAATGGCAGTTCAGAACTATTCACTTCAACACAGACATCCGGTATGTCTATTCTTTGTTGACCTGGCACCTCATGGGTCGAAGTTTCGACCAATTTCAGGTGGATTAACTGGTGGTTGAAGGGTTTCTCGACTTCTGAAATGATCCACTTATTTCCTAACAATCCTGCTCTCCACTTCGACTTGATAAGATAAAGCTCCTGTTTCAGAGACGATTGTACCGGGGGCCCATCTCGGTCCAGTTACAAAATTTTGTACATAAACTGTCTCTCCACAGTAAACTCTTGACCTTTACTGTGGACATTATGATTCACTTTCTGACTACTCTGGTTTCTCTCCACCTTCCCCTCTAAATTGTTGTATGAAGTCGGCGCTTCATCAACAATTCTAAAGGTATCAAAGCCAGTGGTCACATGAGGTGTTGTGTGATAGCTAATCAGAAATCTTGGGCAGAATATTACACTCGGCATGCAGGCGTGCGGCCGACATGTCCGAGCGTAATATGACGTGCGATGATGTCGGGCGAGCATCCCGACGTCATCGCACAGCCTCACAATATTTCGTTCAGTAGGCACACGCCAGAGTCGGCTGCGCACCCGGCAATAATTAAAAGGCCTAGAAAGGCCATTAAGAAGCTAATTAAATTCAAATTTACGCTGCCCATCCAACCTAATGGTTGGTGGGCAGGTGAACAGGCCATGCAGCCTTTACATTTTTTAGGGAGCCTCATCCACAGGTGGGATGGGATTTCCTAAAGCAAATAAACATCAAATAAAAATGTTATTTTTGAACTAAAAACATGTCCCAGCTCATGTGACAGAGTCACATGAGGGGGCATGTTTTATGGCAATTGTATTTCCTTTATTTTTTTTTAAACACGCTTCATCTCCCTGAGGCAGCTCCCTGCCTCAGGGAGATTAAAGCGCTCTTTTGCGCACACGTACAAAGATCGCGCTCGCCCCGCTTGCACTCCTCCCCCCCGCCCGCACAGGCAGCGTTGAGTACTGCCGCTTGTGTTCCACACTGAGCAGGCCTTAATTGGCTCGCCCGCGCAAAATCGCAGTGCAGAGCCGATCGCGGGCAGCAGTCCACTTCCCGACCACCCACACCGAGCCCACCTGACATGGGTGAAATTCTACCCCAGGTAAACCATGAACACAAACTCTGGCACAGTTTTTGCAGATGAAGTAGGTGATCTTATTTCAAGTACATCCATCCATTTGGAATGTGTGTCGATAATCACAGAAACATGGTACCTAGAAATGGACCTACATAGTCTATGTTTAGTCTAACTGAGGGTTGACCAGGCCACTCCTACGCATTCAGTGGAGCTGAAACGGGCAGCTTCCGCTGTTGCTGGCACTGGAGACAGTGTTTCACCATTTTTTCTATATCTTTCTCTATACCTGACCACCAGATATAACTTCGTGTGAGCATCTTCATTTTTGAAATAACAGGATGTGCACTATTAAGTTCTTCCAATAATTGAATAGGGAGAGTGACTCTTGCTCTCCATAATAAGATATCATCTTGCCAACTCAGTTCAGGTCCATGTACAAAGAATGGTTTTAATTCTTCAGAGACTTGTGCATTTGACCATCCTTGCAATGCCTATTCACTGACTCTTGCTAAAATTGGATCCCAATTTGTCCAATTCTTTATCTGTCTCACACAGACTGGTGAGGAGTCCAGGAAATTCAACACAAGTGCTACCTCTTGAGGTACTGGAACATGTGCAAGACTATCTGACAAAGGAAGACGACTGAGGGCGTCTGCATTTGTTATATGCACACCCGGACGGTGCATAAAAGTGTACTCGTATGCCGACAAATCTCTGAGTTCTAGTAGGTGCTATCGGTGGGACTGCCTTACCTTCACTAAACAATCCTAACAGTGGTTTGTGATCTGCCACTATGGTGAAGTGTTGACCGTACAAACATTGATGGAGCTTTTTTACTCCAAATACGATAGAGAAGCCCTCTTTTTCAATTTGTGAGTAACACTTCTTGGCTGCAAAAAGGGTTCTGGATACATATCCTATTTGTCTTTCAGATCTATCCTCCATCTTGTGTGACAATACTTCTCCCACTCCACAGGGAGATGCATCACAAGTGGGTATCAATTCCTTAGACGGGTCATAGTGCACTAGAAGAAACGAGAGTGTAAAAGCCCCTTAACTCATGTGAAGGCTTCCTCGTGCCTTCCAGGGCCATTGGTGGGTCTTCTTCAATAATAAGTGTAAAGGAGCTAACACTGTAGATAGATTGGGCAAGAATCGATCATAATTGCTTACCACACCCCAAAAAGGCTTGAGCTCAGTGACGTTAGTAGGAGAGGGCGCTTCCTTCATTGCCCTGACTTTCTCCTGTAATGGATTAATGGATGCAATCCTTGGACACCCACTTGATGACCCAGGTATGTAACTTCCTTCGCTTGGAAAATGCACTTTTCTTTTTTTAAACGAAAGCCAGTCTCTACAAATCTCTTCAAAACCTCTTCCAAGTTGGCCACATGTTCTGTTTCTGTGGAACCTGTGATTAGAGTGCCATCTGGGTACACGATAACTCGGGGAAGTCCTTGTACTAAGCTTTCCTTGGTTCTTTGGAAAATAGCACTGGCAGATGACACACCAAAGGGTAGGCGTGTATGTTGGTACAGACCCTTGTGTGTGTTTATGGTAACATAACTTCTTGATACGTTGTCCAGCTTGAGTTGCTGATACGCATGACTCATGTCCAGTTTAGTGGAGTGCAGAGATGTACTACCGAGAGGCTTCTTTAGCTGAACAACGAACTTTCTTTACAAAGCTGCTGGATTAGTTGCCAGCTTATAGCAAGGCTACAATACATTCTCTAGACAAGGAAAATACCGCCCTTATAAGATTCCCTACACTTGGTGTTGATTCGCTGTTCTGACCACATGACCCTTACTCAGTAAGGCTAGCATTAAAGCAACAATCACCACATCTCTACCCCTTTAATTCCTTGTTTTACATTCCTTTTTTACACAAATTGCTTTATACAGGTGAATAGAAAAAATCTTAGAAATAATCACACTTGCACTTTGTCATGAATTCTGATTATACACTTATACAGATAGGTCCAGTTATTACAAATCAAGTTGTTGAGGGGGTTTTCTGTTCCGGGTACAGCAGAGTAATTCTGTAGCCTAAGGCTCTGCTACAGGATTGAAACTAACAGGAACTGCGCTAATGGGTACCTCTTTTGGCACAGGCAGTTCATTACTATTTGATTCAATAGAGGCATTAGTTATGCCTATAACAGGTCGATCAGGTACTTCGGTGTTTATGGGTTCGATAACATTCCTTGGCGGCAACATGGACTGTGGAAGCGTCTTCCTGCTCCTCAGGTGATCCATGTATTTATGAACGATCCGGCCTTCCATGTCTACTTTGTATGAAAGAGGTCCGGTCTCACAGACAATAATTCCTGGGACCCAACTTGGACCACTACTGCAATTTCTTACATATACAGCTTCATCTTCCATAAATTTCCAGGCTCCACTATGCAAATCGTGTCCTGTTTTCTGATTACCTTGGTTCTTCTCTACCCTCCCTGTCAAATTTAGAAATACGGGTCTCAGCCTCATTCTGAGACGACACTTCATAAGCAATTCTCCTGGTGGAACTCCCATTGTTGCATGTGGAGTTGTGCGGTAGCTAAGATGGAAGTGTGAGATTTTGGTTTCCAAGGTTCCTCCCGATAATTTTTTTAGTCCTGACTTGAAAGTTTGGACGGCCGTCTTGGTTAGTCCTTCTGATGCTGGGTGATGAGGTGCAGTTCAAATGCGTGTAATGCCATTTAGATTGGTGAAGTTTTGAAATTCAGCACTTGTAAATACGGCTCCATTGGCTGTTATAATAACTTCAGGCAGTCAGTGAGTCAAAAAGCATTGGTGTTACCTTTCAATAGTAGCAACGTAGTGATTCCACCTCAAAAATCTCCATCCATTTTGAGTGCGAGTCAATTATGAGCAAAGACGTTGTGCCTGGGGATGGACCCAGGTAGTCTATATGGATCCACACCCATGGTTAGCCAGGCCATTCCCAAGGGTGCAGGGGGCTGAGGCTGGCAACTTCTGTTGCAGTTGGTTGACAGTGCTTGACTAACTTCTCGATACCTGCATCTATACCAGGTCACCACACGTAACTCCTGGCGAGCATTTTCATTTTAGAAATGCCCGGATGATATCGGCCGTATAGACTTGTTTTCTTTAAAAAGGCCCAAAAGCAGTTTATGATCGAGACGATAGTAAAATGCCTGTCATGTAAATATTGGTGGAATTTTTTAACTCCAAAGACTATTGTCAGTCCTTCCTTCTCGATCTGTGAATAACCTTTTTAACCACTGAGAGTGTTATTGGTACGCAACCTATTGGCCTTTCAGAGCTGTCATCCATTTCATGGGACAATACTGTACCAAAGCCATATGGAGAAGCGCCGCAGGTCAATATCAATTCTTCAGATGGGTCAAAATGCACTAACAAGGTTGAAGGGTGCAGCCGTGATGTTACTCTGTTGAAGGTTTCCTCCTGGGGAGCCTTCCAGGACCAACAATGGTGTTTCTTCAGCAGTATGTGCAAGGGGGCCAGTGCAGTCGCTAAGTTGGATGCAAATCGCCCGCAGTAGTTTACCATCCCTAAAAATGATTTGAGCTCAGTGATATTTGTGAGGAAGGCACCTCCTTTATCACCTTAACCATTTATTTCACGGGGTGTAATCCTTGTGCGTCTACACAGTGCCCCAGATTGGGTAATCCCGGTGGCTTGGAAAGTGCATTTCTCCTTTTTTAGGCTGAGTCCAGCTTCCAGAAATCTTTTTAATACTTCCTCTAAATTTGTCGATCTAGTTATGAGAACCTTGTCAAGGTATATCACAGCCCGCGGTAACCCCTGTAGCAAACTCTCCATCATCCTTTGAAATATTGCACATGCCAAGGTCACGTCAAAAGGTAGGCGCGTTCACTGGAATAGGCCTTTGTGTGTGTTTATTGTGACATGCCCCCGGGATGTGTTTCCTAGCTCGAGTTGCTGGTACGCAGGGCTCATATCCAACTTAGTGTAGGATTGACCTCCTGCCAGCTTTGCGTACAAGTCTTCAATTCTTCGAATTGGATATTTAACCAACTTGGCGACCTGATTAACTGTTAGCTTATAACCTCCGCAAATGCGGACGGTCCTGTCCGGCTTCAGTACAGGGATGATAGGTGCTGCCCATTCTGAGAACTGAACCAGATGTATGATGCCTAGTTTCTCCGACCTGTTTAATTCAGCATCCACATTTTCTCTTTTGGCATATGGTACCGGTCCAGTCTTAAAAAAAAATCGGGGCGTTGCCTCTGGATCAACATAAACCTTGGCTTGCAGGCATTTGATTTTTCCTAATTTGTTGCGAATGACACTGTCATTTATATTTTAATAATTCTAGCAGTCCTCCTGCCCGCACTTGAAAAATCTGGGACCAATTTATCTTTATTTCTTTTGGCCAATCACAGCCCAGAAGGCTTGGTCTTTCCCCAGTCATTATTATTAATGGGATCTGGGCTGAACTCTGCCCATAGTTCACAGGTACCATGGCGGTGCCTTTTACTTTTATGGCTTCTCCTGTGTAAGTCTTTAACTGGGCAGAAGTTCTCTCCAGGCTTAAGGTTGGGTACCTTCTCTTAGGTACTGAAATGTGCACTCACCCAGCACTGTGGCTGATGCCCCTGTATCCACCTCCATAACTAGAGGCTTCCCGTTTATGTGGAGTGTGATAATAATAGGGTCTGCCTTGACTGCTTTAATATTAAAAAGAGAGTGAATGTCAGAATCAGTTATTTCAGGCTCTTTCACATTATGTACTTCTAACATCTTTGCTGGCTGCTAATTTGGCAGTCTGGACTTAGCTCTGCACTGCTTTATCAAATGTCCTCTTTTGCGACAGTAATAACACTCGGCCTCCTTAAATCTACATGTTTCAGGATTGTGGTTCTCCCACATCGGTAACATTTCAACCTCAAGATCGCTGTCTGATTGCCTCCAATATATTTTTTTGATTTCTGGGTGATTGGGAATGATTCCTGCTGCTTCTGCGGCTTTGGCAGCATGCCTGGCTGCAGGTTCCCACCCTATCTGGTAGACGGAGCCAATTTGCAAGCTCTGTAGGTCCTACAAATCTTTTTCAGCGCTTTCCATGGCCAGCGCTATCTCCATTGCTCGTTTAAAATTTATATCAGCTTCTGTCAGAAATCACCACTGAATGGCGTCATTACGCACACCACAAACTAATCAACCCTGTCGCATGTCATTCAAGGTCGCTTTGAAATCACAATGCTCTGACAATTGCTTCAACTTAGCAATATAAGTCGCGATCAATTCGCCTGGTGCCCTTACCCTCATATTAAATTTGAATCTTTGCACAATGACTAATGGTTTGGGCTGAAAATGGCCCATCACTAAATCCTCGAACTCACTGAACAATTTGGAATCAGGTGCACTTGAGGCTGTGAGACTGCGTATAAGGTTGTAGTTTTGACTCCCACAGACGCTCAAGAGAATTGCTTTGCACTTTGCCTCCTCCCCTTTTTCGTTGGCCTGGAAATAAAACCCGAGGCACTCAATATATTGACTCCAGTCCTCCGTGGAGGAGTCAAGTGGGTTGAACCTCCCAAAGAGAGGCATCCTGGTGAGTATATATTTTTTTTTTCCCTTTCTTTCCTTCTTTAAAATGAGATACTCACAGCTGTAGGGTGAGAGGCAGTGCCAGGATCATTTATCCTTGTCGCCAGGTGTAGAGATGTAATACAGAGAAGCACCTTTAGTTGAACAACAAACTTTATTTAGAGAGTTGCTGGATTAGCTGCATGCCTCTGGTAAGACTACAATACATTCTAGACTAGAAAAACTCCGCCCCTTATAAAATTCCCTGTGCTCAATGTTGATTGGCTATTCTGACCACGTGACCCTTACTCAGTAAGGCTGGTCTTAATGCAACAATCACATGTGGGATCTTCCTCCTGCGAGTTTGGCATACAGATCTTCAATCTTTGGTATTGGGTATTTATCAAATTTTGCAGCCTTGTTTACCATTAATTTATAATCCCTGCAGATGCGTATGATTTGGTTTTGTTTTAGCTGGATGCTGCCCATTCTGAAAATTGGTCCGGCTGCATTATTCCTAACTTCTCCAAACGACATAATTCTGCATCTATCTTTTCTTTTAGAGCATAAGACACAGGTCTTGCCTTAAAAAAACTGGAGTGTTGCTTCAGGGTCCAAGTATATTTTAGCTTGTAGACCTTTGATTTTCCCCAAATCATCTTGGAATACTTTGTTATATTTTTTCAGCAACTCTGGAATTCTTCCTGTCCTGACCTGAAAAATTTCTGACCAGTTTAGTTTGATTACTTTCAACCAATCTTGGCCCAGAAGGCTAGGTCCTTCTCCTGTTATCACAATTATTGGCAGCTGGGCTGTCTGTTATCTGTATGATACAAGTACAGAGGTGGTGCCTTTCACCTGTATTGCTTCTGCTGCATACGTTTTTAACTGAGCAGTGGTTTTCTCCAAACTCAATGGCTGGGTACCTTCTCTGAGGTATTCTCCCACCACAGGGATGATCCTGTGCCAACATCCATGAGCAGAGGCTTTCCATTTACTTGAAGCATAACAGTGATTGGTTCAATTTTCCTGTTGTGTAAGGAATAAACGTCAGCCTCAGTAACTTCATCTGTATTGTGCACTTCATTTAACTTGGCCTGATGCCTGAATGGCTGTCTTGATCTAGTCCTGCACTGCCGTTTTTTAGTGGCAGCAGTGACATTCATGATTTCCCCCACAACAGTAACACTTCAACTTCTGGGTTACTGGTGAGCTGCTTCCAATATTTCGTTTTGTTTTTCTAGCAATAGAGACTGTGTCCCACTTCATGGTAGCCTCCCTGATCTTCGCGCCAAGCCCAGTGGCAGGTTCCTGCCCTAGCTGCAGAACGGCGCCATGTTGCACCCTTTGCAAAGCTTGTGAATCCCTCTCAGCACTCTCCATTGCTAGCACAGTCTCCATGGTGCGCTTCAGGTCTATCTCAGCTTCTGCAAGCAACAACGCTGAATGGCACCATCGTTTATGCCGCAAGCCAAATGATCTCGCAACATGTCATTTACCATATCACCGAAGTCACAGTGCACTGTTAGCTATTTTAACTCAAGACATATGTTGCGATCCACTCACCGGGGGCCCTTACTCAAGAGTTAAACTTGAATCTTTGCATGATCACCGAAGG
Organism: Cetorhinus maximus; assembly: GCF_964194155.1. Classification (NCBI taxonomy): domain Eukaryota; kingdom Metazoa; phylum Chordata; class Chondrichthyes; order Lamniformes; family Cetorhinidae; genus Cetorhinus; species Cetorhinus maximus. Next base: position 56,976,909 of record NC_135880.1, read on the forward strand.
TTTAGGCTGAAAATGTCCTTTCACTAGGTCAACAAGCTCAGTGAAGGATCTGGAATTTGGGGTGTTCGGAGCCATCAAACTATGTATTAGGTTATACGTTTTGCTCCTGCAGATACTTAGGAGAATTTTCTCCTCCACCATTATTTTGTTAGCTACAAAGTAGAAACCTAATCACTCAATGTACTGACGCCAATCCTCAATGAATGAGTCGTATGGGTCAGTTCTACCAAAGAGAGGCATTGCTGGTGAGTATACTTCTTTTCTTCTCTTCTCTTAAAATATCAGAATACTCAATCACAAGGCAAGGTGCTGTGTTGGTGCTATTTATCCTCGTTGTCAATTGTAATAAACTTGGGATGCAGGACTAGTTTCTTGTAAGAAACAGTAAACTTTATTACAGACTCCAGATTAGGCTACATGCTTGTTCTAAGACCAAGGCTAAAAAGCTCTGCCCCTAAAATTCCCCACGCTTGGGGCTGATTCGTCTATACAGTCACATGATCCCCATAACAGTAAGAAATGGTTTAACTTACAATCATTACAGTAGCACAAGAGGATTATGAGTACAATTTGTCATGTATACTTTGTCCTATACATAAGAGACTGTTGTAGTGCTTGGACTAATCTTAACAGACCAGCTGAGGTCTTTAAAGTTCTTATGAAGTTGAAGCTGTTTACTTAGGGATTTATTGTGTGCTTGTATAGGTTTGCATCTCTGCCATGCACTTTGATGACATGTCTGTAGGTCTATGGACTTAAGGGTCAAACGTAGCCACCTTGCCGAGATGGACTTGCTCCAACAGGACTCCAGTATTAGCATTTAAGAACATTGAGGCTCTTGATATAGCTCCTTCAGCCTGTTGCATCTTCTGTATTCTTGATATATAATTCACTTTTCTGCAAACCCTTCCCCTTTTAAGACCCAGCAGCAAGTTTTCAAAGCCTGGAATCTGCTAGCCACAAAGTCTTCAGTTCTCAGCAGAAGTGTGACAAATGTTGAAAGCTCGCTTGTGGTCTGTTTCTAACCAACTTAGTAGACATTAAACACGATTGAAAGACATATATAAAGACAAGATGATCAATTACCCTATAAAATCCTGATCCAAAAATCCCTGATACAAACCAAACTAGAAGATTGAAGAGAAGCAATATAAAATAAAGGGTAAAGTTCTAAAGGGATGTAGTAACAGAGAGCCCTGGGGGTACATATGCACACTGAAAGTGGTGGGACAAGTTGAGAATGTGGTTAAAAAGGCACGCAGACCTTTATAAATTAAGGCATAGGCTCAGATTTTCACTCTGGGACAGGAGCGCAGAGTCAAGCGAATTCCCATCTCCATGAACCAGACCTTTAAAAATGTCTGGCAGCATTTGTGATTTTCAGTTGGGGAGGGCAGGCCAGCTTTGAAGTCGGGACAGGCAAACCAGAAATAGTGAGGGGTCGGAGGTGATCCCAGCACGGGCATGTATAAAAAGCATCCCTTTTGAAAGGTCTGTTGAGAAGTTGGTGCTCAATTCTATACTTTGTGAGCATTGGAGGAGACATCTTTGGGTTATCAGGTGAATGTCAAAGCTGTAAATGCTGTCCAGCTGTTAGCTGGCCCTGGAACGGATGGCCCATCATGGGCTTTCCCTGTGGGAGAACTGTCATTGCTGCTGGCTAAGCAAAAAGGTACCACACTAAACCACTGAGTGAAATCTCAAGGCACAGTCATGGAGAAAGCATCGTCTTGCCATCACTACCTGATGCAGATAATGTGAGGGATTTATTAGCCATATAGAGTTAGTGGATGAATGATGAGCAGTGATATGCTCATTTATCCCATCACTTGCCCTCTTAACACCCATCTATCAGGGTATGACCACACTGTGGACCCATGACATTGTCCCTGATACCTGCACACTGTAATGTCACAACAGTCTGATGAAGAGGGAGTAAGCCAATAGGGCTTTCAGTGGTCACTGAGCACAACATTCCACCTTGGAGTCATAGCCGCAACATATATGGTACAAAGCATCTGTGCGGAGCCATTCTCTCCACAACACCATTAACTGTATTCACTGATGAAATGTTGAAAATGGTTAGTGCAGGTAAGCACACAAAAGTGAATAGGAACATTGTAATCTGAATTGCTCATGACCCTTTTCACCTTACATTCTCTAGAATGTTGCACAGAGAGTCGTGGGTGAGGGGATGGGGCCAGCAGCCGCACAACTATCAGATCAGGACCTGCAGGTCTCGGTTGAGAAGGTCGAGATGAGATGAGCCGTCACATACAATGCTGGCCATCAGAATCCGCCTGGCTCAACCAAGGAGACCTGTGCAGAAATTGCAGCTGTGGTGAGCACCCCAGGACACCACGAGATCATGGGTTCAGCGACCTGCTGCGTTCCGGCAAGGTGACTAGCTTGGCTCATAGATACAGATGTCCAAGGGAAGGGTCACATCTGCATCCTGCAGATACGTGTGAGATGTGGCACATAACTAACTCTCCCTCCACATTGAGGTGTAAGCAGCTAATGCAGCTGCACACAAAACAATGTGAATATATAGAGCAAAGAGAAATATTTCTGCATGCACTATATATGAGGGTAACATAAATTCCTGTGGTCATTTCAGCGCAGAAGGGAAAAGAACGCTATGGCAATGGCCTAGACTGGTAGCGGTTCAGACTACCTGAGGCCCATATGCACTCTGGAACAAATGGTCATGGAAATGGCCAGGGTGCCTGAAGAGCTGTCTGTTGGTGATGGTGGATTGCCAGTAGCTGGTGATGAAGTAAGTGTTGATATTGCCTTGACACATGGTGGTAAGGATGAGGTCATGCTGTCACTTTACTGAGGTCAATGTGACATTAGCATGAGAGGGAGTTCAAGGATGGCATTGTGTCATGAGGGCAGCATGAGTATGGTTAAAGCAGCGGCATGCACTAGAGCATGCTTTCACTGAGAGAACTATAACCTAAATAATTCCTTTGTGTCTCACACAAGTCCCAGTTCTGTTCCCTCACTCCCCTTCCTGAACCACATCATCCCATGGGCATTGAGGAGGAAAAGATTCCCGAGGACGCAGCATCACATTTTATTAGCCCATACTCCATCAACTCAGATACCAACACATTGGAGGGATGTAACATGCATGTAGAGTTGCTGGCACAGGATGAAGGGCACAGTGCCAGGGTGCATGTGAAGGAGGTATCAGAGTCAGAGATATCTGTGCACAGACCCCCTCAGAGGAGGGAAGAAAGTCACAATGATGCTACAGTGGGCAAGGACATGAGCTTTGGGAGTCACCTTTTGGGGCACCACATTTGTACAATCAGGTGCAGATGTGTGGACATCTGGCAGAGTCCCTCGAGGCAGTGGGAGCTCTAGCACCATAATTGGAGGAGTACATCGCCAACATGAGCTCCACATTGTCCCAGGGGCTCAACCGCATGAGCTCTGACCATGAAAGGCTGGCCAATCTCATAGAGAGACACAATCAGTGGCACTCGGAGTGGATGCAAGAGCAGTGTCTCGGCCAGGAAAGGGTGCAAGCCTCCCTCAATAGCCTGGAGCAGTCCGCTCAGAGTATGAGTGCTGACATCCATGCGATACATGAGGAGCTGCATACCTTTAACAGGATGGTCGGGCTGCTAGCACAGCGGTTGCTGGAATGGACGAGTGCTGAGCCCCAGCAGCCAGCTCCTGACAGCCAACCTAAGGCTGTGTAGGTGTCTGAGGAAGTTGAAGGTGTCAAAACTTTCTCAGCACCCTCATGCTCCCCCATCTGCCCAGCCCTTCTGGCAGAGCCTACATCTGATCCACAAGTGTCAGTGACCACGACTGCCCATGTGGAGATGCAGATGCTGCAGCCTGAAGTAGGTCCCCAATGGGCATCTGCACAACGAGGCTCGCCACCACACTCCTCATTGCTATTTAGACTGAGAAACGAGCAGGTTGCCCCCACCTTCTCTAAGGCAACACAGTGGGCACTTCATAGGGGTATGTGAGAGTGAAGGGTGCCATCTTGCCTAGAGCACTAATGGGTTACAATTGTTACATTGTGTTTATCACACTTGAACACTGTTTGATTATAGTTACTTCCAATTCTATATGACTCGGTGTGTGTTTGTACACCAGAGCTCAAAAAGAATCATCAAAATATGAAGGCACCTCTTACCGGTAATAATGATGGTGGCAAACTGAGGTCCATTTTGACTTGCCATCAACAGGAACAAGTATTTGGGCTGATTGGTGAGGCATAAGAGGGCTGCTTCCCTCTCTGCTGTATCACTTGAGACTCCAGAGGTCAAAGGCTCAAGCATTGAGATGCTCCTTGTATCTTTCATAATAGGCCATCTAAGTGTGCCTTTAAGGGATGCTTAATGATCAGACTGCATGACCAGATACTGACCAGCACGTGCCTCTAGCATGAGCGTTGGATGCAACACATTCATCCGCACTGCAGTGTTGCATTTTGGCCTAGGTGGCATTGCAGTTGGGTAAGCCATGTATCATGCAAGCTCTTCCACCCGACATTCACCCCTCTCTTCCAAGGCTTCTATGTGAGATGATGCCATGCCCATCCTCTCTGCTCTCCCAGACGAAGTGGAATGCGACCTTCAAAAGTACTAAGTTCTTCCTTAAACATGGATGCAAGAGTCAGTAGGGGCAACAAAATATTGCACTAGGAGACCTGCTGCCCCACCCTCCCACTCCCTTGGGTGACAAGAAGGCAGTTGGAGTAAGTTTTTGACAGTTCTGGGGCAGTAAATACAAACTTAAAGATAACGCTATAGGGGTACCTTACCTCTCCAAAGGGGTATCCTGGCTATCCAAGGAAATGCATGTCGGGTTCCACACTACAGGAATGTCAAAATCTAATTTGACTGAAGTCAAAAGATGATTTAAATGGCCAGCTGCCTCTGTGAACCACGCATGTACGAACTCCAGTCATTCCCACCCCTGCGGAAATAGGAAATACTATGTTCTGGGATGGGGTTTAGGATTTTCATGCACGTCCGCCATTTGCATCGTGGTGGAGAGCCTCTCTGTCATGATGAAAATTCAGGCCATAAGAGTACAAAAGTGAGGAAGCTATGGTGAATCTTTATAAAACACTGATTTGGCCTCAATTGTAATATTGTGTTTATTTCTGAGCACCGCCCTTTAGATAGGATGTGAACACTATAAAGAGGGGTGCAGAAAAGATTTACAATAATGCTTCCAGTCAAGAGGGACTTCGGTTGCATGGATAGATTGGAGAATCTGGGGCTGTTTTCCTCAAAGAAGAGGAGTTTTGAGAGGAGGTCATAAAGAGGTGTTCAAAATCATGAGGGGTCTAGACAGAGTAGATCAAGAGAAAGTGTTCCCATTGACGGAAGGATTGAGAACTAGAGGATACAGGTTTAAAGTGTTTGGCAAAGGAGCCAAAGGCAACATGAAGAAAAACGTCTTTTACAGTGAGAGATTAGGATCTGGATTAAACTGCCTGAAAGGGTGGCTTTCAAAAGGTAATTGGATGAGCACCTGAAGGGAAAGAAGTTGTCTGACTATGGGGAGAGGGCCGGGAAATGGGAACAGCCAAATTGCTCTTGCAGAGAGCCAGCACAAACTTGACGAGCCAAATAGCCTCCTTCTGTGATGTAACCATTCTATCATTCTATTCTACGATCATTTGACAATCTTTACTGTTGGGATTACATATAAAGACAAATATCTAAGCATTACAGGAAAAAGAGAAAATAAGAAACAAAGACTTGCACTATTTAGCACCTTTCAGAATCTCAGGATGTCCCAAAGTCTGCCTAGTTAATCCTCCAATTTTCCTTCAACAAAATATGTTAGAAACCATGGAAGGAGAAGGGTAACTCAACCCATCAAGTCAGTTTCTTCCTCATGTATAATCTATGTTGTCATGGGATTGTTCTAACTTAATAAATCCACGGGGAGATGTGAATAACCACATGTAAAATATTTAATTAAATAAAACATTTTGAAATTGTTGCCTACCTCATGAAAATAATCTAACAGTACATAAGATATTATTCTCTCACATTATAATTCAAGTTAATTAACCAAAATAAACTGATTCTTTAAATGGCTTCCCACGACCCAAAAACCCAGGAGCTATCATAGTTCATATGGTACTTGATCATCTGTCTTTTCAATCCAGTTCCCCAAATGATATTTATTCAATTCCTTTTTAAAGGAGTCTATTGTATTTGCTGGAAGCCTACTCTACGTATCCACTATAGTGCAGGAAAAATGTTACACCAAAACTTTTGTTTCTTGTAATAAATGTTGTTTTTGCTTGCCTTCTCCAGCTCTTTAACCACAATGATATTCAGTGACCTGCTTACAACTACATCATTCAGGCCTTTCAGCATTGTCCAGAGCCACATTGTACCTCTTTCCAGTTTTGCTTTACCATGGTGAAAACAAAATTAATTCTGCAAATCTCTCCAAAAATTAGAGCTTGGTGTCCCAGAAACATTGTTGGTCTTCTCTTAATTTTCTTCAATGCACGAAGTCTTCTCAAATGTAGGATGACTATAATTCCGTGCAATATCCCAACTACACCTCTATGTCATTGAGGACTACAGGGTTTTGACATAGATTCGCTGATTCAGTACTCCCAAAAGAGAGACGGGAGTGCGAATCACAGATGGGCCTCTAACGCTACCAATTCCCAAATCTGCCCTCCATTTGAGTGTGGCACAGTGTGAGGAGCGCGAATTTACTCTTTAATCTGAAGTTCTTGAAGAGTGCTAAGTACTTGATTATCCTTGTTACAATAGCTTCATACTTCTGCTTTAGAAATGTGCTCGACCTCTGCTTGCCACCTTCCCATAATAGCTTATTTCAGATTGGTAACGCACTATACAAGGATTCACAGGTGCAAACAGCCACACCCCAGTACACCATGGCAGAATGCACTGTACTTTAAACACTGCCACACAATGTCAGTCCTTGTTCCTGTAGAATGGCTTTACTTTTTTTTCCCTACTGTGCAGCTTGTCTGAAAACATAACTGGAAACATTATCACAAAATTTTTCTACTGGGTGTATATATGTGGGAACAGAATGCACAGGGAGTGCAACAGGAAATGCTTCAAGAGAATAATGTTCATGAATTTTCTCATGTGAAAAACGTGACATAGTCCAGAACACAATATTCACAGTCCACTATCATTTTTCACACAATGACTGGCTTAAGAAAAGAACCAATACGCAGGCAGGCTTTTGCAGACTTGCTGTCTCTCTAACCGTACTTCCTCTTTGGAAAATATGTAAAACAAAATCATGCCAAGACTGACATTTTAGAATCTCCAGTTTAAAGCTTAGCATATAAGATCAATTTACTTTTTTAAACTCAGCAGGTCTAGTTCAATTGTGTGGCTGCAGGACCCTGAATTCTGCAATCCATAATCCTGTCGTTGCAAACTAAGATCATAAGCAGAGTTCCGGCTAAGCCATTTTAAAAGTTAACTCCTCAGCCACAAATTCTCAAGTCATAAACTAAAAAGTAAGGCTTTAGACTTATTCTTCCATTTCTAGTTCTCTTTGTATCTTTCACCGTCCTTTGCCTATTCCTGACATTCCGAATTTTGATTAATGACCATGTAACTGCTGTTGGTGATGATCCAGATTGCCCTCATTTTACTCTCTGTTGTCTGTTTGAAGTATAACATTTTCCTTAATTAAGATACTTTCTATTGAACCAGAAAATGCTGTAGCAGCGCATCTAAAGGCTTCTACCATTTTTTTAGACTTGCCCCAGTAATTGTCAATTCAAAACATTTTTGCTCACAATGTTGCAGAAAGTGCAAACTGATAGCTGTGCAGCTACGGAAACAAGGCATCTGGGACCCACACGAACAGCGGAGGCAACAGGTTAGCTCCTTAACCAATGAGATTTAAGGTTTGGGGAACGAACACAGGAAGGACAGAGTAGGCATGTGAATTAAAAGGGAGTGAATTCAATTTGAAATCAGGTACAGAAAGGCCAAACAAGAGAGTTACAGAATGATAACATTAAGAGATTTTTAAAAAGTAAGAAAGACATTAAATTTAAAATTTGACCAGCTGAATTTAACGCACTTCCCATCCCTCATGGGTGGCTTTTCAGCTGGAGTTGGGGGGCGGGCGGGCATATAAAATACGATGGCCGGCTAGATCCCAACCACAGCAACCCAGTCCCCATAAAAGTTTCGGTGGGGGGGGGGGGGGGGGGGAGGGGGGGAGTGAGGGATAGGTAAGGCACCCAATAGGCTACCTAATTAATGGCCGCTTAAGGACCTCAATCCGCCTGCACTGCCAAAATATGCCTGGGAATGGAAGGTGGGTGAGGGTGGGAAGGCTGTCTTTTTCACCAAATTGGTGAAAAGTGGCATGCAACATTCGCACCACACAAGGCAATAACCATCTCCTAAAAAAAGAGAATCTACTCATCTCCCCTTGACATTCAAGGGAATTGCTGTATCTCCCGGCATCAACGTCCACCAATCAGAAATTGAACTGGACCAGCCATATAAATACTGTGGCTACAAGCGCAGGTCAGAGGCTGATAATTCTGTGGTGGGTAACCCACCACCTGAATCTCCAATGCCTGTCACACAAATCAGGTGTGTGAAGGAATACTCTCCACTTGCCTGGATGAGTGCAGCTCCAACAACACTCAACAAGCTCGACACCATCTAGGACAGGGCAGTCCACTTGACCAGCAACCCATGAACCACTTTAAACATATAGTTCCTCCATCAGCATTGCACAGTGCAGCAGCTCATCAAGGCTCCTTCGACAGCATCTTCCAAACCCGTGAACTCTACCACATAGAAGAACAAGGGCATCAAACACTTGGGAACACCACCACCTGCAAGTTCTCCTCCAAGCCACACACCATCCTGACTTGGAACCATATCACCTTTCCTTCACTGTCGCTGGGTCAAAACTCTGAAACTCCCTTTCTAACAGCACTGTGGGTGTACATACACCAGATGGACTTCAGCAGTTCAAGAAGGCAGCTCGCCACCACCTTCTCAAGGGCAATTATGGATGGGCAGCAAATGCTGGCCTTGCCAGTAATGCTCACAGGCCATGAAATAATTTTCTTTATAAGTCAATTTATACTTTAATGATTAATCAATTTGCAAATGATACAAAAATTGGCCATGTGGCTGATAGTGAAGGAGAAAGCTGGAGACTGCAGGAAGATAACAATGGACTGGTCATGTGGGCAGAAAGGTGGCAAATGTAATTCAATTGGGAGAAGTGTGAGATAATGCACTCGGGGAAGATAAACAGGCAAGGGAATCCACAATAAATGGTAGGATACTGAAAACTATAGGGGGACAGAGAGATCTTGCAATGCATGTCTGCAGATCCTTGAAGGTAGCAGCAAATAAGGTAGTTAAGAAGGCATACTGGATACTTTTCTTTATTAGCCAAAATACAAAAGATAAGAGTAGGGAAATTATGCTAAAACTGTAGAAAACACAAGTTAGGCCGCAGCTAGAGTACTGTGTGCAATTCTGGTCACCACATAACAGGAAGGATCACATAGAGTGGTTACAGAGGAGATTTAGGAGGATGCTGTCGAGACTGGAGAATGTTAGCTACAAGGAAAGATTGTTCCAGCTGGTGTTGTTTTCTTTGGCACAGAAGAGGCTGAGGGGAAATATTATTGAAATGTATAAAATTACAAGGAATTCAGATACATTGAATAGAAACGACTTAGTTCCCTTAGCAGAGGGCTCACCAACAACATCCGTTCTGATTTTAATTGTTTTACAGTCTATTCAGTCAAGTACATGGCACCACTAAATGGTTTTGCACAGCCATGCACATGCACTATTTTAAATGGGACGACTTGTGCTGTAACCTCCGGGTAGCTGCATAACTATGCAGCTGCACAGCCTGGCGGAAGCATTGGGCAGAATTTTATGTTTGGCGTGCAGGTGCATGCCCGACACGCCCGAGCGTAATATGACGCACGATGAAGTCGGGCGTGCCGTCCTGGCATCATCGCACACTCGCGTGATATTTCGCTCGGCGGGCAGGCGCCAGAGTTGGCTGGGTGCCCACCGATAATTGAAAGGCCTATTAAGGACTTTAACAAGCTAATTAAAATCAAATTAATGCTGCCCGTCCAACCTTACGGTTGGCGGGTAGGCGAAAAGGCCAAGTGGCCTTTACATCTTTTAGGAACCTCATCCACGAGCGGGGTGAGGTTTCCTAAAGCAAATAAACATCAAATAAATTATTTTTGAATTAAAACATGTTCCAGCTCATGTGACAGTCTTTTTAAATTTTTACTGGCCTTATTAATTTTTTTTAAAAAGCGCTTCAATCTCCCTGAGGCAGCTCCATGTGTGAACAGCGCACCAGGCCGACTCTCCCTCCTCCCCCCCACCCGCACAGGTAGCGCTGAGCGCTGCCGCTCACGATCCACACAGGGCGGGCCTTAATTGGCCCACCCGCGTAAAATCACGGAGCGGAGCCGATCACGGGCTGCAGTCAGCTTCCCAGCCGCCCCCACCCTCTCCCGCCGAGCCTGCCCGACGAGGGGAAAATTCTGGCCATTGTTCAGTAACCAGGGGGCATATATTCAAAATTGGTGGAAGGATTAGAGGGGTGTGAGGAGAAAGTTTTTCACCCTGAGTACAGTGAGGATCTGGAACTCACTGCCTGAAAGGATGGTAGAGGCAGAAACTCTCTTGCATCTAAGAAGTACTTTATAAAGTGCTGCAACCTACATGACCACAAACTAGGGGCTGGAAAGTGGGATTAGGTTGGATAGCTGTTTTTCAATGGCACGTACAAGATAGGCTGAATAGCCTCCTTCTGTGCCATAAATTTCTGTGGTTCTAAAAGGGTCCTTATGCTTGTAATAACAAGACTTAAAACACAGAAACTTAATTTCCTGAATTCAATGGGTAATTAATGAGCAAACACAGTAAATTCCTACAGAAAAAAGTTAAGAACGAAATGCTGTTTTGGTAAGCCTAATGTCAAGTGGCACAACTCGGCATGAAATATTGGATATTTAGCTGTGCATATGCTCCTGTCCTGAAGGTGCTGTAACATTTACCTTAATGGCAAACACCATTAGTCCTGTTACTTTGACCACAAATTTTGGCCCTTTCCTTTTACAATGTTCTCTCCTTTTCTCTTACTACTCCTACAGGCACTGACACAGGCTAGAGTATATTTCCACATTTGTTAGTAGCTGCTTTATACTGCACCTAATGTAGCCACTCTTCATGAATAAGCCTTGACACCAAATGTTGACAGGTTATTTGATCATGACACCAACAAGCCCAAGCACGTCCTTTTCCGATGTCCATACACATGAACTTTTCAACAGGTGTCACTGGTTAGAAGTCCTCATTACATGGGCTATGCAGCCAATTGTAGTCCAAGCTCTGTCACAGCTGCCTCAGCTGAGATGAAACATTGAACTTCCCTTGCTGCATTGTTCCAGTGAAGCTCAACGCAAACTGGAGGAACAGCACCTCATCTTCCGACTAGGCACTTTACAGCCTTCTGGACTGAATATTGAGTTCAACAACTTTAGATCATGAACTCTCTCCTCCATCCCCACCCCCTTTCCAATCCCCCCTTTTTTTTCCAATAATTTATATGGATTTTTCTTTTCCCACCTATTTCCATTATTTTTAAATGTATTTCCATCCATTGTTTTATCTCTACCTCTACCTATAGGCTTATTTCGATCCCTTCCCTTCACCCCACCCCACCCCACCCCCACTAGGGCTATCTGTACCTTGCTTGTCCTGCTTTCTACCCTTAATTAGCACATTCCTTAGATAATATCACCACCCTCAACACCTCTTTGTCCTTTTGTCTGTGACATCTTTTGGTTATCTCCACCTATCACTGGCCATTTATCCAGCTCTACTTGTCCCACCCCCCCTTAAACCAGCTTATATTCCACCTCTCTATTTTTACTTAGTTCTGTTGAAGGGTCATTCGGACTCGAAACGTTAACTGTGCTCCTCTCCGCAGATGATGCCAGACCTGCTGAGTTTTTCCAGGTATTTTTGTTTTTGTTTTGCATTTCCAGCATCCGCAGTTTTTTGCTTTTATATTATTGAACTTCCCTAGTCTGTATGTATCAGTAGCATAGAACAAATCATAATCAATGGATGGAAATCAGGTAGGTTTTACAAAGGATGGGCAATCCATCCTGCCAGGTTACCACCAGATGGTGCGGAAGAAAATCTAACCCTGTGTATACCTTTACCCGCTGAACCATCAGAGGAGATTGGCTACTTTTCTTTATTGGGCTTATTTCTCTGCGGATTCTTTAACAGAATGTGTTGGACAAGATCCAAGGCCAAGCGTATGGACAAATGTGGATTTTAAAATATGGCTTGGATATGAAACCTCTTGTAAATTATGAAGTAGTGGTTAGTGAGGTTTCTGCAATGATCCACATTTATTACCTTCTGTACACAACAATCCCCAAAGATATACTTACAAATTGGTCCAAGATGTAGATGAAGTCCATTAGCAATTTTGTTAATGGGATGCCTGGTCATAAGGCTGTGTGATACACAGATCCACTTGGCAGCCACTCTTCTGAAGCATTCTGTCAGTTCTTGCCTATGCCATTAGTTAGAAACACAGTTCCTTGGCACAGCACACGTCCACCTCTTGTTGGTTGATTAGCAATATCGACATCGGGTGCTAAAGCTTCTATGAAATCTCCTGGGAACTCATTTAATTTGTGTCCCCTTAGGAATTAGGAAGGCGTGTTTGGGGGGGGTGGGGGGAGTGGTTGTTGAGGAGAGGGTGCGCAGTGGGAGGATTAGACCTTTAGACAAACAGATACAGTCTTAAGAAAACTATTGAAATCGTGCAACAAAACATCAACTTCTGCTTGAAAAGAAACATATAAAATTCAATAATAAGTGGGTAATTTCACCGGGTTATATATCAGCATTACCATTGTAGTCTGTACACATTCCTAACACCTCTGGACCTGTACCTACTAATTAAATTAACAGCATATATTATTCAAAAACATTGACCATAAAATATTAAGCAATTTAAAAACATTAGTCTTATCTGAGTGCAAATACTCAGTTATGAACTGCAGCACTCCAAGATCAGATGGTTTGCAATTGCTCCAACAAATTTATTTCCTTCTTTGTTTTATTATAACTAGAAACACAAGCTGTGCCTTTACAAGTGTTTTTCTCAACCAGTGACACAAGTTGTCTGGTTCATAGAAAAATAACCTACTAGTGGCAGCTTACACTGAACAATTCAGACAGGAAACTGCTGGGTTTTACCCTCCCTACTTCAATCTCTTGATAATCCAATTACATTTGTCAACCATGTTTGATAATTTTGCAAAGAAAATGACAACATGAGTATCATGCGGCTTGTATTACATACATCAGGTTAGCTTGTCAAGAGTATCACCCCACAGTCACCACAACTGAATGCAGCATACATCCTGATTAAGCAGTTACCAGTTCTCCAAAGTTTTATCTACAAAAATTTGCAACCATTTAGCATGACAGCAAAATTTGTAAGTGTCAATCTTCCTAAATGAACTTCTGCTGACCTCATGGTTAGGGACTGTTACAATGTCACAAATGTAATTTTCTGAACAGTGATCCATTACTTCTGCTCATTGTTTTGGGGTCAAAGCACGGATATAAAGTCATAGATAATTACCAGACCTATCAATAACCACCACCATGATTGGTGCACAAATGACAGGCTATAAAGTCCACTGAAAGGGGTGAGTGATAAAATGTGGTGGAAGATGCCTGAACATTTTGTGGTTTGAACAGCTGCTGAGGCCCATCAACATCACCAGGGGAGCTCATTGTATTAACATAAATTCAAATGACAAATGCACAGTACTGTTCACAGACTCATTAATTTGCAGAGGGTATGATGCTCAGATTAGTGTAAAATTTAAATGTCACCACTAGAATGTGGGCCTAATCATGAGTCAAGCCTGCACAATGTGAAAAAGAAATGAGTATTGTACATGAATCTCTTCACTTCTCATCTAGCATATTAAATGTGATGAATACATGTGTAAACCTGCTTCGAGGCAGACAAGACCCAGAATCCATTTCTAGCTACTACCAGATCCATGCTGCTTTTCAGACGCGAAAGGAATATCATGTGGCATTTTCTTAATTGATTGGGTGCTGTAGCATACCTAGACACATGGCGCCCTCTTATGGACAAATAAGCTTCACTTGGGAAAGCAGCTGGTTAGTCAGAAGTAGAAAATTCTGAGTTCTACTGAAGTGTTAATCTAGATTTATCTTTCAGCTTTTGACTTACTTACAATGCACTTTGACTATTTTCCATATTTTTATCGGATTTCCAGTGTAACTTTTAAAGAAGTTGGCGCCTTAATTTTTAATTTTTGACAATTGCATTGTTAATATTGTTATTCCACTGCCAACAATCTATCAGATAAAAAAAGCAAATTTTGATTTTTAATTAACTCCATTATGGGCCTCCACCTTCACTGTGGAAGGGCTGAGAACTGTGCCTGTATTTTTGCACCTACCAGCTGCCTGACTTCTACGTGCAAAGGTGTACCTGATGAAGTAACAGGTCTAATAGGCTCATGATTGCGATCATTATCACATCTGACCCAGGGACAGTACAGGCTGAGCTCAGAGGTCGCTGTCCTAATCATTTTTCTAAATGAATGTTCAATATCATAACTATATTTCTTAAATGTAGTCAGGTATGAAGGTACATTGGTATGGATTTTGAGGTCTGCGGCAAAGCAACAATGTTCGCTGCTGATCTTTAATAAAACTGCTCACAAAGATCTAGCGCTCTTCTGTGGCATGGTTTTCCTTCCTTTCAATGTCAGTTTAAATCCGGCGCCAAGTCAATGGGGTGTCTTGCGGTGCAGCAGCAGTGATGTCAACAAGCAGATAAGCAGCTACATTGAAGTATTTATCCACAACAATGAAGAAGTTAAAGGCATTTAATATTCTTCAGTTTTATTTGAAATTTAAAAATAACAAAATAAATGATTATTGATTGGATTAAGGTAGAAGCTAAAATGAAGACAAATAAACATTTTACCATTTTTGTCATTACAGAGTTATTTGACGTTCTACAAATATAAATTTAGCTTCTCAAGGTCAGTGAGCATGTTTAGCAGTAATTATGAAGTTAGTATGATGTTAAACACCTCATTCAATAAGGCGTAACTTTTTCAAATGTTTCACATCGAAAGTAACAGCTTAGGAGTGGAAGGTCTTGTCAATTCAATTGATTGCCCATTCAATGCACTTGGGGGCTGCCTCAACAGTGTACCCTCTGGGGAAGCGTAGAATCACTGACAGCCACTTCTGGATTTCCGCATTACTTTGCCCATGTTTGGACTCCAGAAGTTGCTTTCAGTGTCAGTGGAGTAATGGCGGTGAATGCTGACAGTTTTGCTGTCAATACCATACTTTTCTCATCCTTGTTTTCAAATCCCTCTATGGCCTTGTCCCTCCCTATTTCTGTAATCTCCTCCAGCCTTGCAACCCTCCATTATATTTGTACTCCTCAAATTCTGACCTCTTATGCATCCCTAATTTTAATTGCTCCCCTCTTTGTGGCTGCAGTACCTTCAGGTGCCTAGGCTCCAAGCTGCGGATTTCCCTCCCTTCAGCTCTCTGCCTTTCTTCCTTGTTTTCCTCCTTTACAGTGCTCCTTAAAACCTATTTCAGCTTTTGGTCATCTGACCTAATATCTCCTTATGTGGCTCAGTGTTATATTTTGTTTCATGGTGCCCCTGTAAAGAGCCTTGGGATGTTTCATTATGTTAAAGGTGCTATATAAATTTAAGTTGGTTTTGTTGTTGTTGCTACACAAAATCTGGGCCACGAATATTAACGAGGAAAAAACATATAGCTCAAATAGGTATACCACTTTCAGGAACAGTGCATTGATGGTAGTCACACCCAGGAATTAACTTGTCACAAGTCATTGCATATTTGTTAATAGTATCAGAGAAACAACAATGCTGCACAATACCAATAGCAAAATAGTCGTATATACTGTAGCACTGTAGACATTTCTAAAAATAACACTGGGTATAAGGGGACGTCAGTTCTATCAGTTGTTAGTATAGGTGGAAATTCAACACCCAAAAGGAAGTAGAGTGAAAAGAAAAGCAAAGTGTAAGCTTGCTGGAAGAGAAATCTCTATTATACCAAACTGTCTCGCTCTTTCAGCAGCTAAGGATTATGCACGATGTTTCTCCCTTTGCTTCCTTTGTTGAAGTTCTTTTTCAGTTCAGGTTATATATGCCTTTGCAGGACCAACAAAAACTGTGCCAATGTCTGGTTCTTGTTTCATTAGTTTCAAACTGATTTGCTGGGAAAATAACCAATGCAAATCACTGCTTAACGATATCAAAAGAAGAAGACAAATTATGGATGTGTACCGCGGATTTAATTGAAACTGGGCGAGTGCATCTTGGATGTCGTGAAGCTAGATCTAGCGAATGTTGGATAGTGAACTTCTATTTCAATGTTCAGTACATAGTTAGCTGACAGTTTGAATCAAATATTGTTAGAAATGCATATGTATAGCATCTAATGAGAGCTATTATCTAGTACACTTCATACCACCCAAATAATTCAATGAATAACTATACACCATGTGTTGTGTTATTGAGCAGTATGAGCATAAAGCTCCCTCAACTGATACTCAGAATGAAATTCATTCAACTAGGGAAGTGGCAGTGATGGTTTTACTATTAAATGCAATATTTTGAACTAGGGGGAGGGATCTATTAATCATTAAAGTCATGATAAACAGAATCAAATGAAAGACTGACATCCTGGCACCACGTGCTAGGCTGTACCAAACAAGGTAAGCCTTCCTGAATGTGGAAGACCACACATAAAAAGAACATGGGCCACCACTGCTCCAGCTACTGAACCTCACCCAATCTACTCCTCAAATACCCCCCATCCCACCCATCTCCTAACCAGGTCATCAATTTCCCCCACTCTTTGCCACCACTACTCCTTTCACACTGCTCAGGCCCCCAATGGCCTCCTGCCTGATCCTCCTGGCTACCGATTTCAACCCTCCCCATCCCCCAAGACCACCACACCCCCCTGATCAGGTCTCCCCCTTCCTCACTTAAATGAAAGGCACCGCTGGCCTGGCAGCAGCTCAATCTTTAACCACCCATCATGAGATGAGCAGCCTCTTATGCTTTGCAGCTTGCCCACTCCATGGGAATGAAGCCAAGCCTAACACTAGGTGGCCTCAGGCCTCACCATTCAGGCACATGGGGGATTGTATCTTACACTAACCCCCACCCCCCAACATTGATATGATGAGCACAACAATTCACCCTTTTTTTGCACTTTGGCATTCATCAAATAAGCAGCAAAATGATCCCTAACACATTGCTTAACCCATGAACTGGAATTGAATTTGCAGCTTTAACTTGATGTAAATTCATTTCTCAATTATAACTTGCTGACAAGATCTAAATAAATACCTAATGTGTGTGGCAGAAATCATGTCACCAGGATTCAGTCTAATCAACCTAAAACACTACAAATGCCATTAACAAATAATCCGTCATATAGTTAGACTTTGAATTTGTCCATGATCGTCTGCAATTTTTCACTAACATACTGCCCCTCATCGACATCACCTGAAAACACTGAGGTCAGGTCCCACACCCAGGTCCCACACCAACACCCAGTTCTACCTCTTTTGACCCCTCCACTGTCTCTGATTTGTCACACTGCCTGTTCAATCCAGCACTGAATAAGCAGAAATTTCTCCCAACTAAATATTAGGGAGACCGAAGCCTTTGGGCTGGATTTTCCGGGCCCCATGGGGACAGGGTTGGAAGTGGCGGGGCCAGAAAAATTGGGGGATGCCACATCAGGTTGAGTCCCCACTGTATTCCTGCCACAAAGGAAGCTTCCCAGGGGGGGAGGGGGAACCAGATCAGATGCAAGCACCACTGAAGTGGGCAGCCACATAAGGTATTTAAGTCCTCAATCTCCAGCTCAATGGAGGTAGCCTCCCAGTAGCAGGCTGGGGGGCCATCGGAGCCTGAGCCTCCATTCCCTCATGACAGGAACACAGGCATGAAAAGCTGCAATCGCAGCTGAGCCCGATCCAGCAGATGGGATCCCCATCCATTCCCTTTGTACCTACCTGCCCTCTGATTGGGCATACAGCATTGAGAGCCCACCCACTGTTCTTAATAGGATGGCGAGAGCAGAGGCAATCAATTAGGAGGCTGTCTCTGGGAAGATTGCACCAGCAGACCCACTGGGGGAAAATGCAGGCTCAGGACACCATTTGACCCCGCGTTGGGATCCAAAGGCCTGCAGGAAAATCCAGCCTATTGTCTTTGGTCCCTCCTACTATTCTCTAGCCACTAACTCTATCCCTCTAATAAAAATAGAAAATGTTGGGAAAACTCAGCAGGTCTGGCAGCATCTGTGTAGAGAGAAACAGAGTTAAAGTTTCAATTCTGAAGAAGATAGGACTCGAAATGTTAACTCTGTTTCTCTCTCCACAGATGTTGTCAGACCTGCTGAATTTTTCCAGCATTTTCTGTTTTTATTTCAGAATTCCAACATCTGCAGTATTTTGCTTTTATTTTGCTTCTATATTACAACTCCATCCCTTCCCCTGACTGCTGTCTGAGGCTGAACCCAGACTGTTTGCAACCTTGGTGTGGCATTTGACACAGATTTAAGCTTCCGACCACATATCCCCTTCGTCGCCAAGACCACCTACTTTTACCTCCGTAACATCACTCGACTCTACCTATGCCTCAGCTCATCTGCTGCTGAAACCCTCATCCATGCCTTTGTTAACTCTAGACATGAATATTCCGATAATTTCCTAGCTGGCCTTCCACCTTCCAGACTACATAAACTTGAGTTCATCTAAAACTGCTGCTTGCATCCTAAATCATCAAATCCCATTCACTGATCATCCCTTGTGTTCACTGGCCTACAGCGGCTTCCAATCCAGCAACACCTAAATTATAAAATTCCCATCCTTGTTTTCAAATCCTTCCATGTCCTTCCCTGTCTCTCTAAGATCCTCCAGTCCTACAAGCCTTTGCGATATCTGCGCTTTTCCGATTCTGGTCTCTTGCTTATCCCTGAAATGAATTGCTCCATCGCTGGCGGCCATGCCTTCAGCTGCCTTGGCTCCGGAATTCCCTTCCTAAACCTCTCCACCTCTACCTTTTTGTCCTCCTTTAAAACCCTTCTTGAAACCCACGTCTTTGACCAAGGCATTGGTCATCCGCCCTAACATCTGTTTATGTGGCTCAGTGTCAAATGTTGTACTCTTGTGAAGCATATTGGGGCATTTGTACTATATTAAAGGTTGTTGTTGTTCATTGTGTTGAATTGATTTCCACAAACCTTTGTTTCCTGTGAAGTTCTGCGAAAAACGACCAGAGACCGAATAATTAGTCCCAATTACTTATGGGCTGTTCTTCATGTTTACAAAGAGCATAACCTTTAACTAAATGTGCTTTGCCTGAAGTGTTATATATATATGACTACTAATACCAGTTTAGTAGAATGTGTTCTATCATTATCAGTTGAACCAATATACACAGGAAGTTTTGTTTGTAATAATGATTTTGTTACTGTACCTTACCGGCTTTACCTCAGCAGTTTTCAGACATTTTTATGGCGAGGGGAGTCGGGGTCTCCTTCAAATTTTGATGGCTCCTGGAAGCTTTCTGCAAACGTTGATACAGTTGCTACGGATCTTATGACTGAACTGCCAAATGATACTAAAGCCAATTTGTCTCCTTAATTAATCAGGCAGTGCCTATTTCACATAAGCTAGACTTGCACCCTACATAACCCAGCTGTATTTCTAGATTCCAGTCAATTATATGTGATGGGATGGGACTGCTGCCTTAGTTTCAACATTCACCCCAAGTGAGTAAGGAGTCCCCAGGAGCTTATGGGAGAAATGACATTTTTAAATAGTGACTGCAGGAACAGGGCCAGCAGTTGAAGACAGCACCTGGGACCAGTTGGAGAAACAGCGGGCATCCCTTATTGAGGTGTCAGTTGAAATCGGTTACAATAAGTGCACCCTGGGGAGAGCCCTTGTTTCCACAAGATAAATCAGTCTGCAGTGCCAGTCTTGACTCAATGATCCCACCCTTGCCGGTGTCAGAAGGTTGTGGTTTCAAGTCCCACTCCAGAGGGTTATCATATAATTCAGGCCTGCACTTCAGTGCAAAGCTGAGGAAATGCTGCACTAACAACAGTGCCATCTTTTGGATGGAACATTAATCTGAGGCCCTGCTTACCGAAATTGGGTGAATATAAAAGATCCCACAATAGTATTCAAAGAAGGGCTCCCTGAAGAGTTCTGGCCAATATTTATCCCTCAATCCACATTCCTAAAACAGCTCAGCTGGTTATTATCTCGTTGCTGTTGATGTGTCCAACAGGTCGATATGAAGCATCTAGTGTGTGTGAGTGAAGAGAGTTAACATGCTTTCTGCTTTTGTGTGCCAATTTGCTTCTCTTTTCGGCCTTTACCACTGGCTAGCATCAATGTGAAAAATAGTGCCAAATGTCTAAGTCCCTCCCTGTCAGTACACAGCCTCTCAAGTCCTCAGCTGTGCCTCCACATGGTTACACATGGAAACTGGGTCCCTCACAGCCTCAGGCCATAGCTTCAGAGGAACTCGGAGGAGGCTTGGGCCTCAGTTTTGGACCCCATCCAGTGTGCAGGCCCACCGGTCTGTGGACACACCCTGGAACTCATGAATCAAACTCTCAGCGATGGGCAAGTAGCTCCACTGACTTGTGGATACTTTGGGAGAGTTGAAGGCTAAAGGAATAAACCCAAACAAAAAATTTGGAGTAGAACCCAAAGGCAGACTGATATCTAAATATATCATCATTCCGACAGCTCCTGCAACCATCCCAGTGCCACACATACTGCTTTGTATTCCTTTGGACTCAGCCGGGGAGGCTGAGAGGGGGACTCTGACATTTGGGCAGCCCAGAGCCTCCAGAAATTTTTGCCCATACTTGCACCCTGGAGAGGACACTCCAGTTTCACTGCAGAGCATTAACACAACACAGGAGACAGCAGTTACAAATTATAAGTCCAACTCAATTGGCTTAGAGAATGGGAGCTATGGGTTGTCCCCGATGATGGGAGGGGCCATCATGTCCCGCTGGTCAGCCACCACCCGCCTCAACTCAACAGGCCATCATGGTCCATCTGCTTTAATAGGTGCTTGGAGCTTAGAGTTTCTGCTCAACAAATGGACAACATACATCACGCCAGACAGACAAATGAAATGAAAGAAAATGTCAACTCTTCAGCTGGCAAGCTGGACCACCAGGACCATGTATATGGGATTGACAGAAGACTTGCAGCTAGTTGATAACGTGCACAAGACAGCTATGATTGGCACGGAACTTGATAGTCTGAACATTGGCATAGCTTCCCTACAAGAGACCAGGCTTGTGAGAGTGGATCATGGACAGAAAAGTATGACACATTCATCTGGCAGGGGAAGAGTTCAGAGGAAACATGTGAACAGCGTATATACTTTTCTGTAAGGAACTCACCACTCTCAATGATAGAACCCCTACAAATTATTCAGAATGTGTTCTCTCCATCTGCCTCTCAACTCAAACAGGGCCAGTTAACCTCATGAGTATTTATGCTCCAATGCTGTGCTCCACTACAGAGGTGAGAGATCCATTCAATGAGGAGCTCGACACTGCTATCAGCAGAATCCGCAAGCCAAAACACCTTTACCTACTGGGGGATTTCAACATAAGAGTGGGCGCAGACCATCAGGCTTGATCTTCCTGCCTTGGAAATCATGGCCTGGGAAAGATAAATGAGAAGAGAGACTATTTGATCTTTGCGGCTACAACAAGCTTTGTAACTGGCACCTTCTTTCAGAACAAGCCGTGCCACAAGGTGTCCTGGAGGCATCTAAGATAAGGGCACTCGCACCAGATGTGACTCTCTGAAAAGCATTATCAACACACGCGGCTACCACAACGCTGACTACGACCCAGGTCACTCCCTGGTGTGCACTAGGGTTAGGATGCAACTCTTGAAGTTTTTTCATTCAAAACAGAAATGCTGTCCTCATATCAAAACAGCCATACCACCCACCTGCATAAAAACCAACAGTTCCTCGACTCATTTGAACTGCTCCTCTCAGTCTTCCCACACAGAGTACAAAAATGAAATGGAATATACTTTGAGACACTATCTACAATACCTCACTCTCAAATATGGGAAGGAAGAGTGGAGAATGTTGCCTAATTCAAGGCTAACGTCATTGTGATGACACCTGTCACTGAAGACAAGCAGTCTGCTCTCATTCATTCCAAGAGAGATCTGAGTGAGAAAACTCTGAATGCATGAAAAGCCACTCAAATTAAAGTCCAACAAACTACTAGGCAGTGTGCCAATGAAAAACGCAAAGTCCACCTGGCCGATTTGCCCATCCACCAACCATAAGGTTGGACAGGCCACAAAACATCGGAGACAATTGCGGCGTTAATTGGCTTAATTGCCCTCTTAGTTATCAGCAGGTGCGCTTCTGACTTTTGCGCGTGCCCGCTGAGTGAGTGCACGATGACGTTGGAATGCTCACCTGATGTCTCCTCCCCCGATTTTATGCCCGATTGGGCTGGGCGTGTTCCCGCCTGCAGGACGTAAAATCCCCGTGTCACATTGTCAATGCTGATAGATGGCAGTATGGCAACATCCTGGACCATGACATACAGACATGAGACATTTGCCACTGAAGGTTTTCCTTAGTAGCCAGCAGATGGGTGAATCAGCCAGGCGGACTTCGCGTTTTTCATCAAACTTCATCCAAGGGCGGGATGAGGTTTCCATTGTTAAATAAAATAAAAAGAAAAATCTGTTGATAGCATTTTTATCATCTATATGTTCAAGTGAATGATTGTGATGCTTGGACATTTTTTTCTGATTTTCAAAACTTTGTTTCATGGTTTTCGGGTCTGCAGCTCCCTGAGGCAGCTCTCTGCCTTCAGGGAGCTTTCTCCCAGCACTCGCCCGCACCTGCGGTAACATCATTGACCACCCTCCTACCCCCACCCCAGCAGCGCTGAGATTTTCAGCGCCCGCTTCACACTGGCTGACTGTTAATTACGGAACTGGACTAGCCATAGAAATACTGTGACTACAAGAGCAAGTCAGAGGCTAGGAATCCTGCAATGAGTAACTCACCTCCTGACTCCCCAAAGCCTGTCCACCATATACAAGGCACAAGTCAGGAGTGTGATGGAATACTCCCCACTTGCCTGGATAAGAGCAGCTCCCACAACACTCAGGAAGCTTGATACAGTTAAGGACAAAGCAGCCCATTTGATTGGCACCACATCCAGAAACATTCACTCCCTCCACCACCGACGCACAGTAGCAGCAGTATGTACCATCTACAAGATGCACTGCAGGAATTCACCAAGGCTCCTTCAACAGCACCTTCCAAAGCCACAACCACTGCCATCTAGAAGGACAAGGGCAGCAGATAGATGGGAACCCTACCACCTGGAAGTTTCCCTTCAAGTCACTCACCATCCAGACTTGGAAATATTCGCCGTTCCTTCACTGTTGCTGGGTCAAAATCCTGGAACTCTCTTCCTAAGAGCACTGTGGGTTTACCTACACCACATGAACAGCAGCAGTTCAAGAAGGCAGCTCACCGCCACCTTCTCAAGGGCAACTCGGGATGGGCAATAAATGCTGGCCCAGCCAGGGAAGCCCACATCCCATGAATGATTTTTTTAAAAATCACTAGAAGCGAATTGTGTCATGCAATCCAGTCTTAGTCTTACTTTTGCCTATGAGCAGAACACAGCTCTGCTGCTGAAGTCTTCAAGCTTCCTACCTATGTATAAATGTTCCCATGTGCCTAGTCTAAATAAATGAACCTATGACGTGTTTACACAATTCCTTATAAGGGATTGATGCATATATCATTATAACAGAACAACACTCAATAGAAGTGGGCTGGGGACCACACTGTCATCTTCGTATTGATGTACTGTACAGATCATTATAATAATGAACTGTTCCTTCGTGCTCAAGCATTCTTTCATTGTGCCTCCAGGTTATCATGAAAAATGCAAAGGGTGCCCATTGTCCAAAATGCAAAAGTTTGCAAAGGATCTGTACTTTTTTTCTAGTGCTCCAACCTAAAGAAGACACGCAGAGTTAACAGCAGGAAAATTGGCCCCTGTGCCAGTTATTAAAAGAAAACAGTACCTGGAATTTCCACAGAGGTTCTCCAGCAGGCGATCAGTGGAACTAAATGGAATAAACAACTAAAACCACTAAACGACTGAAGCCAGCTGTTTACACCATTTCTCCCTGGATTTTGCTGAAGCTATGGTGGGAAATCAGGAGAAATCCTGGAGAAATTTTCCCATCTTATTTCCTACACAATGTAACTAAAATCTGAAGAGTGTCATGTGGAAAATAGTTGTACTCGCACTTTTGCATTTGAAAGATGTGCTGATCCAAGAATTAGGCAGCAAAATAATCATTAAACTACTGAGCCCCTTGATCATGAACTTTTGGCTCTGATTACGTTTTATAATTCTAATGCATAATGATATGCTGGCCCTGAAAGTTTCCTGTTACAAAAAGTTCCTCTAATCACACAGAATCAAAGTGACATCAATAAGCATAGCAGAAAAGTAACTGGGTAGGAGGGTTGCGAGTTCAGAACGCTTTCTAGCCAGCTGATGTGAAGGTTACAATTGACACGTTTAGTCAAGCAAACCTTGTGGTTCTCCGTAATTAATAGCCATTCCAGATTTTCTTTCAAATTTGTGTCCTCCTTTCCTATTTTCATTCCCTCAAAGTTAGTTCCTCATATCCTCCCTCTCTGGATGTCACCAATGCTGATTTAGCCCTGGGAAGTAATGCTGGAATTAACCGAATCAGTTCTTCCATCATCTCTAAATAATGATGACTGACTGGATACTGGATTCCAACTTATATTTCCAGGTCAAGTACAACATTCTACTATTTAGTCATTTGGTAGTATAGAACTTGATTATTGCTGAAAGAGACATATGTTGTCGAAGCTTTTCATCTTGCACTCATCAGAACAACTTATACTTCAAGAAGAAAGTGCTGATTGGTTGGCAATTGGACTCTGAGTGGTAGAGGCATTGCCCAGGAGAATGCACCAGTTAACTGATGACTGACAGTTAACTACCAAGCTTTGTTTAAATTCCAACCAGATAGGTTGACTCTGATTGATCAAGGCATTGCCCTCGAAAATGAACCAGAGATTGGCTGCTGCCTGTTTTGTTTAGTTGAAACAGGCACATTATGAGTAAATGTACTTTCTGTCTGCAAAGAACAGGGCCTTGTTTATTAATATATATAGCTTCTAGTACACGCAAATGTGCCATACTGCGAGCCCAACTGACGATTTTAAATTGGTTGTCAGAGTAATTTTTAGCACACTCAGTATTGTTTAGCAAATGTTGTCCAATTGCAGAATCACATCTAATGTTGGACAATGTGTTTTAAGTTTTGTAAGCACAGGATTTTTAAAATTCATTCTCGGGATGTGGGCTTCGCTGGCAGAGCCAGCATTTATTGCCCATCCCTAGTAGCCCTTGTGAAGGTGGTGGTGAGCTGCCTTCTTGAACCACTGCAGTCCATATGGTGTAGGTACACCTACAGTGCAGGTGGGGAGGGAGTTCCAGGATTTTAACCCAGCGACAGTGAAGGAATGGCAATATATTTCCAAGTCTGAATAGTGAGTGACTTGGAGGGGAAGTTCCAGGTGGTGGTGTTCCCATCTATCTGCTGCCCTTGTCCTTCTAGATGGTAGTGGCCTAGGGTTTGGAAGGTGCTGTCTAAGGAGCCTTTGTGAATCCCTGCAGTGCATCTTGTAGATGGTACACACTGCTGCTACTGTGCATTGGAGGTGGAAGGAGTGAATGTTTATGGATGTGGTGCTTTGTCCTGGATGATGTCAAGTTTCTTGAGTATTGTGGGAGCTGCACTTATTCAGGCAAGTGGGGAGTATTCCATCACACTCCTGACTTGTGCCTTGTATATGGTGGACAGGCTTTGGGGAGTCAGGAGGTGAGTTACTCATTGCAGGATTCCTAGCCTCTGACCTGCTCTTGTAGTCACAGTATTTGTATGGCTAGTCCAGTTCAGTTTCTGGTCAACGGTAGCCCCCAGGATGTTGATAGCGGGGGATTCAGTGATGGTAATTCCATTGAACATCAAGGGGCGATGGTTGGATTTTCTCTTGTTGGAGATGGTCATTGCCTGACATTTGTGTGGCGCGAATGTCACTTGCCACTTGTCAGCCCAAGCCTGGATATTGTCCAGGTCTTGCTGCATTTGGACATGAACTGCTTCAGTATCTGAGGAGTTGCAAATGGTGCTGAACATTGTGCAATCATCAGCGAACCTCCCACTTCTGACCTTATGATGGAAGGAAGGTCATTGATGAAGCAGCTGAAGATGGGTGGGCCTAGGACACAACCCTGAGGAACCCCTGCAGCGATGTCCTGGAGCTGAGAGGGCTGACCTCCAACAACCATCTTCCTTTGTGCTAGGCATGTTGGGTATGGTTGGTACCTTGCCTGTTGTGAACAGCTGAAGGGACATGCTTTTTTATACGATCCGTTAGCCTTTAAGTCCTTCATACCTAGCACCTCAACAGAACTGTAATTCATGTATCGCATTACTCATTTGTGTGATAGGCATAACGTCTTTTTGACTTGATGGCAGCATCCTGTTAGTAGCAAACACTACTTGAGTTGCTGCTGCATAATACTGGATTGAACTTTTTACAGCACTGTAGTGAAATCCGCTGGTCAAATTCCTGGTATTGACCTCTAAGGCTATCACCTCCACTTTCCTTCTGTGCTTGCCTGGAGGGCCTCCTGGCACCCTCAGGAAACAGGGCCTCTTTCCTCCTTTCCAACTTTTCACTAAAACATTCAAAACTGAATCTGGGATCCTCAGAGCTATCTCTCAGGCCCACTTCTCCATTGCTCCATCTCTTCCAGTTGAGGAAATCTCTCCCATCCATTTCCAGCATCTGCTGGAGCCGGAATACACCTTCCCTTTAAGAGGTACGGGCTAGCTTAAGAAGTACAGGCAAGCATTAATTGATATTCTCCTCTCATGAATAAGAGCCCCCTGTTAAGCCACTGGGTAGCATATTTAGTGCTGGGCTGTATGTCACAATTGTGGAAATGAGTAGGCAGAAGAAGTTTGAATACTGCCGACATCGAGCGTAAGGTAATTGTGCATTGCGCCTGCTAATGAGCCATACTCAATTTTTAGTCCAATCTGTTTTAGTGGTGTTGGTTGAGGGATAAATGTTGGCCAGAACACAAAGGCCAGGAATTGCCTCAGAGCTGCTCCATTCTGCCGCCATGTCTACATTGGGAGTGTGGCAGCTTCCAGCCGCACTTCCAGCAGATTTATAATTTGTAAGCAGAGCAGGAGCAGATTCAAGGACACTGCTGGTGAATGGAATTTCATGAGAGAGCAGATGGGGCCCAGCTTCAATATCTCATTTGAAAGACTGCAGCTTTGACAGTGTTGCACTTAAGTGCCAGCCTAGATGACATGCTCAAGCAAAAGATATGGATCATGAACTCATAACCTGCCTGTCCAGAGGCAAAAGTATTTTCATGGGATTAAGGCTGGCACCTAAACCTAACACCATCACTGAGGGAACTGTGCAGAGAAGTTACTAACACCGACTACACAAGGGAGATACATTAACTTCACAGAGTTGAAATGCCAAGATCCTTGACAGGTTCATGAATGTCTATCAGAGCATTTTATGTGGATAATATTATCACACATCCTGTTGAAAGGATCTTCTGGCCTTGATCGAAATATTTGGGTCTAACTAAGCAGCAGTATGCATGGCAGTTTTTATGTCACCAGAGATGTATCATCATCCACATCTACTACAAGCCATTGCCTGTCTTGAATGTTAGTCTCTGATCGCTACAACTCTATCAATAGCAGTAAAGCATTAGCAAGCAGGCCAATACAGCTATTCAAAAGTTAGAGATTCTTTAATTTCTCAAAATCAGCAGAAGAGAAACCTACTAACTAGTTACATTTCCATACTTTAGCTGGATTGCCTTAGTGTTTAGAGTGGTAGACTGGTAGATTGCAATCATGTGAAAATCAGGACCCCAAGGCAAAATACCTTCCATAAATAAATCAAAGGGATAGTACTCTGTCAATATCCAAGTTGTCTGCAATGCCAAGCATGAAATCATGCAGGCAACTGCCAATTTCCCTGGCTCAACTCATGATTCATTCACTTTAAGTCAGACTGGATCACCAAGGGCCTTTAAACAAGTTGACAGGGTGAATGGATGGTTCCTTGGGGATTGTGGCTGCAGTCTGAAGATGGGGATGTTGCCACTTCAACACAGCCCACAGATCCCATGTGAGTACAAATATAATGAGGCACATTGGATAAAATGGAACATGATTGAGAGAGTATTTGGCAACCTAACACAAAGTGCCCTCCAGGATGTATCCCTGAAAGTCTAAACATTTTCAATGTGCTGTATTGTGCACAATCCAACTACTCAGAGGGACACTTGAATTGATATATTAAAAGAGAGGAATGAATGTTGACAATGGAAGCCTTTGAAACTCAATACCTACAGAAAAGTAGTTGAAAAATCAAGGACTTATTACAAATTATTTCAAATTTAAAACTCTACAAATGAGTTCCTAAATTTTACTATGGAAGATATTTCTACTTCAGTTTCTGCTGAAAGCCATTTTATCAACAAGGGACAATTCTGGCCAGGGTCTGGTTAGCAAAGGTAAACATCCCCTGGGAATGATTTATAAATCTTGAACCAGCAACAGAAAATTCAAGTATATAACACAATGGTACTCGTGATATATCTCTATGGGGAACCTGAGGTATATTTCCCTTACCTGTGTCCCCAGAAGATCATGGCCTAGAATCGGTATATCAATAGGCTTCTAAGGATCCAACATGGTGAGCAATATGCATGTCATTTGCATATCATGACAGAAATGTGCATCTGACATATCAGACTGGGTTCCAACATGTATTTATAATACTTAAACAAGGGTTAAGACTTGTTTTTGGACCATTTTGCAAAATTGGTCTGCTCCAGTGATTGACTCGCTGCATATTGTATGCTCCCAACAGATCATGAGGCTAAGTCACAGTAAGAACCCTGCAATAGCTCTTCTTAAAGGAGGCATCCATTCCATACATTTTAGTTGCTAGTTTGCCCCCTTAAGCAGCTGGTTAACCACTGGGTCTTTTGGTGCTGAGATACTTTTGTATGCCTTGAAAACAGTTTTATTCTTGTCTGGTAGGTCTGTCTTTTAGAATGGAGGACAGGGAAAAGCTGCAAAGACAACAGAAGACAGCTGCAGCAATTGCACATAGGAGGAAAAGGGAGCTGTGCAGAGGGCATACTAGCAATCAGTCTTCAGGGAACATATCTCATACCTCAGCTTCACCTGCACTCCACCAAGGACATTATTGTCAAGCCATATCGCCTTCTGTAGCCACAACTGAAACCTCAAGCCAGGGCATAGAGAGTCCTGCTAATGTCAAGATCACTGTTGCCTTCATAAGCAGCATCACCCAGTTTGTTGTGCACCATTGTATCAGGCAGGTTACTGAAGCTCAATACCCCAGGATGAACATCTATGTATCTTTCGCATGGATAGAGCGAATCAGAATGAGAGAGCAGTAGGGTTCAGCCACATTGCAGACTTCATAGGGTTCAAGCTATGCAGTCCTTGTCTTGAGTGTTTCTTTTCACTATCCAACTATCTTCCTCAATAGAAAGGAATTCCGCTCCTTGAATGTCCAGCATTTTTGTTAACACAGGGAGCACATCACACAAGTCTGTGCCCTACCCTCTAAAGTACCTGTATTGATCTGGCGCTTGCTAGGGACAGTTCCACTAACATCATACCTTCAGCAAGGCTTCCCTCCTCTTCCTGAAATGGCACAGTAGCTTCAACATTTTTAGCATCTAAATTAATGAGGGTCATATTGGAACATAAAGGGAGAACAAAATGAGCTAAGTGACTGTGGTAAACAGTTGCAGTTTGCCATGCAGTTTGGGGTGAAAAAGAAGTAAAACAGGAAAAGGAGGACAAGAAAGGAAAAACCTTGTGCAATTTATCTTCCAGCATTGCTACTCACCATGGCTATGACTCCGCCTGCATTTGATAGCCGCCATTTCTTCCCCAGAGGGGAAAGCAGATGGGCTTGGCCTCCCTTGCCATCTCTTGCCTCCTGTTATGCACGATCTTCTGTAAACAGGTATGTTAGTGACAACCTTCTAAGATGTTTTGAGAACGTGCTTGCCATGGTGGCATGGTGCAGATGTTGTGTGCAAGTTGTGAGGGGTAGTGAAGTTGGGATTGCAATAGTGTTGATAGTGGGGGATGTTGGAAGGAGTGAAGGGAAGAATCTGAAGGAAGACCTATGAGTAGTGAGGCCGCAGGCAATGCAGGTGGGAACAGAGAGTAAAATAGCAGTATCCTTACCTTGACAACTCTGGTGAAGCCGTTGAATCTTTTTCAGCTTTGCAGCCATGTCCTGTGAACTAAGCTCCTGGCACTGACCACCTCTTAATGACCCCTTCCCACTGGTGGACGCTGGAATTGACCTCCCTGGCCACCCTCTCCCAATCCCTTTTGAAGGTGGACCCTGAGGGCCTCCTGGACCCACTGGAGTCATGGTATCTCTCCTCCTGCCCATCTCCACCACTAAGACCTCCAGCACCACATTTGTGAGTGTTGGAGGTCTACCCCATTAATTCTTCCAGTGATAAAATTTCACTATTCCTGAAGTCAGTAATCAGTGGCACTGCTGTAATTATCATCCCCAGTTCATATTTCCTCAATTTGGAATTAAGGGCTAATTATTAGCTTGTGCCATTTTGTGGCAGATTTGGTGCTGCCTCATTTACCTGATTATAGTGTTGGGCCCAGCAGGGTATGGCTGATGGCTGCCTGAGTGCTCAGTAGGCACCAAGGAGCCTCTACTAATAGCACGTGATGCAGCCAAACTTTTCTTAAAGGCAGCCTGCCCTCTTAAAGGGGAAGCACACTGAATTACAGGAGACTGCTGTTGAATACTTTTGCTGCAATTCCAAACAAGGAAAATGTTGTTGCCAGCTTGGAATCCCATATAAAGCCTGAACTAAACTGAGGGCAACACTGAACTGAGGCTGAGGTCTTTTGCTACCATTTATGCTGATTTAGATTAATCAAATTGCCTATATCCCTCATAAAGAGAAGTTTAATAAAAATGAATGTACTCCCTGGATTTGTTCTGGTGAGGATTTTTTTTATTTTTGGGTAATGGTAGTCAAAACTCAAAATGGGTCTGAGTCCATAGTTGTCTTATTCCTCAGTAAATTGTTCCACTAAAATGTGAAATGTATACTCTCTGAAATTGGCATAAATTTAGTGAGTTTTCAATTTTGCTGCAGTGAGTAATTCCTTGACAAAGGTCAAGTGTTTTATGTCCTGTTGTTAAATTGTTTAATTTGGTGTTGGTGTTCCATCTATTATACATTCACTCTATGAATGCCTTCACTTTCCATTGGCAGTAAATTACTATGCAAAAAAATGCTTATGCGTTTTGCGACTTGGGCAGTAAACATGGGCAATTAATTTGGATTAACTGACCAAATGGCCTTAATGACTGCAGACTTGACAATCCTGCTGCATATCTTTTATAGAACAATATTAACTGACAAACAAGATGTTGGTTATAGATCTTTATTACAGCTTTTTTTTTTAAATGGCGCTGAGCAAAATTCCCTATTTATAAGAGGAAGTTTCTATAACACAGAAGCATTTTTCAGACAGAAACCTCTTTTTTAACCTGGATGGAGTCTTATCGGAACAGTTATTTTTCTGGCAGTCACATTTATTGCCGATCAACAAAGCCATTCTCAGCAGTAAATGACTTCAATGATTAAAGCACTGTACTGGCTCCATAACTCAGGATTATTTATTATCCCTGTCCTAGGTTGTGGCCTGCAACTTCCTCAGACTGCATCCAGTAACTTTTCTTTATATGTTATCTATCTTTATGAATGTATAGTTTCTAACAATCATTTATTTTATTCAGTGTGATCTTTTATTTGTTTGTCAGTATATTTAAAGGACTTATATTTTACAATAAAAATAAATAATACTATATTGATTTAAACTGATCTCATTGAGAGGGAACTGTATCCGTCTGTCTTGTCATCTAATTCTGAATGATGTAAAGGGAAATGTCTATGTGCCCACTGATGTCTCTCAGTCATCCCATGTGTTGTATGCTATAAAATTATTGGTCAGATTAAGCTTGGGAACAAATCTTTGAATAGACTTTTCACCACAAAATTAAAAAGTTTCACCTTAGGAACATACCCATTGGAGAATTTCTTTATCGATCATGTGAAAAGGATAGAATGGCTCCCTCGTTTCCCACTCCTCGTTTGACTGCAACAGTGTTTTTTAAAAGATTACACTGGCCAATTCAGTGCGTGTTTAACTGTTTAAGTGCTGTGAATATAAAAGGCACATACAAACAGGTTTTCTTGTAAGTTTCAAAAAGAACAGAGAGTGGTATTTATTGTATTTAACACCCGACCAAAATGAAAATAATAAAAACACTCCAACTCTAACACACACATTCATTCAAAGGTTCACACATATACATACCAGTAAGTTACAAAGTGGGAGGATTGGTTAAGTGGCTTAGAAGTCCAATAAAAGTCAGTTCAATATTGATCTTGTAGATTGATGACTTGGATGGGTTCAGACTGGGCTCGATGATCTTTCTGGATTCTGCATCAAGACGATTTAAAGATGTTGACAGATGATTTATATATTTTCTTTTGGAGTC
This sequence comes from Cetorhinus maximus, assembly GCF_964194155.1. Classification (NCBI taxonomy): domain Eukaryota; kingdom Metazoa; phylum Chordata; class Chondrichthyes; order Lamniformes; family Cetorhinidae; genus Cetorhinus; species Cetorhinus maximus. The sequence continues at coordinate 57,009,883 of NC_135880.1, forward strand.
AGCAGCTGCTGGGTTGATTCTTATAGCTCAGCCTGCAGCATGAGGATGGTCAAACAATAGATAGGGCTCAAACCTGCGGGATGGATGGAGAGAGAGAGGGTCCTTCTTCTCCTGTATTTCTTCTTCTTCTGTTCTGTGGCCTGGAGTAAAGCAGTTTCTTAAACAAAAAAAAAGGGTTAGTTGGCTCATCACACGATTCCCCCTCACCAAGTGACCAGTTACCTAAATATGGTCATAGTAAGTTGATTCCAAATCCATGGGGCAGAATTCCCCCTCCCCCCGTCAGGGGGGATGTTGATGGGCGGGCGCATGCAGGCGCACTTCTGATCGGCGCCCCCAATTGGAGGCGCGGCGCCATTTTACATGGGCGGGCCAATTAAGGCCCGCCCAGCGTGACGTCCGCAGGGAAGCGCTATGCGCTCCCTGTGCAGGTGGGGGGAATCCCAAAATCGAGAGTGCACTCTTTCGTGCATGCGCACGAAAGAGCGCAGTCATCTTCCTGAGGCTAAGTGCAGCCTCAGGGAGATCGGCTCTACATGTAAAAAAGATAAAAGTAGAAAAATAAAATTTCCCTTACATGTCCCCTCATGTGACAATGTCACATGAGTTGGGACGTGTCCATAATTTTTACAAGATCTTTATTAAAAAATTTTAAAGCCGACATGAATCTTCATCCCGCCCGTGGATGAGGTTTCATGTTTTTTCTACTTGCCGCCGCGGCTCCTGGCCTGCCTGCCAACCTTAAGGTTGGACGGGCAGGTCCTTTAATTGCTTAATTGATCCTGTCAATGGCCTCAATTGGCCATTGACAGGTCGATGGGCCCGCAGCAGATTTTGCTGCGCTCCTGCCTTCCTGAAAATTTAAATTAGGCGCGGTGACATTGGGAGTTCCCCCGACGTCACTGCGCATTATTTTAAGCGTCGGCGAGCGGGCCCCACCCCCGCTCTGTTCTGTTAATGTTCAGCATCTTAAGCTACTGTTTTAAGTCACTAAAGTGCTGTTGTTCAGTGTTTTAAAACTCAAGCAGTGGTTTCAGCTCAATAAATAAATAAATTTATTTTCAATATAACAATAGATGACAGACCTTAATGGCAGAAAACACTGAAAAACATGTTGACCAAGAGAAAACAAATTATCTAATTATATAACAACAACAAGCTGTTTACCTGTCTGTTGTGCTCTGCACTAGGCCAGGTCCTAACACATGTCTCACACATGAGGTTCTTGAACACTTACTTGGGAGGAGTAGCTGGTGTGGTTCCCAGCTGCTATGCTCTCAGTTTTTATCCTGAGAACCCCTTCTCCTGGGTGGGATGTAACCAAGGCTAAAGAGTCCATTTACCCTTTGTGACCAAAGTACCCATACTGGATGTCAACAAAATACAGAGTGTGGATTTGAGCAATGCTAACAGGAGGAGCAGTGGCAGCAGCAATGAAATGAATGGGAAATAGAACCCCAGACACAGAGTGCAGACCTGAGTTACATTAGCACAGGAAGTGCTGGCAGTGTATATTCAGCGAAAAAAATCAAGGAGTTATGGCACAGGGCAACAGGTAGGTGATTGATTGATGACTATTACTTGTCTTTATTTCTCTGAGTGGATTAAACTAAGAAATTTAATTGCCTGAGAGGTTTTATGTTTGGTCATTTTTAAAATTTGGTACGTTTAATTAGGCATAGGCCTAAGTATAGTCTTATGTCTTATTTACATTAACATCCCTACGAAATAAAATGACGTCAGCACAAGGGAAGAAGCTGATTGATGAGCAGCTGGGGAGTCTTGATTTAAGTCTTAAATTTATTTCTGTTAAGTCAGTTAATAGTCTAATAAATTGAGATATTGCAGGACACCTCAGTCCCATTTGGTGCACATCAGTTCCATATGGGAACTCCAGGAAACATCTCCTGTCCCACATAACCTCATGTATAGGAAGTGTCATCAGCTAGAGGAGCTTGAGCTCCACATTGTAGGGCTTAAACAATACCTGGAGTCACTGCAGTGCATCCGCAAGGCTGAGAGTTTGGTGGATAGCTTGTTTCTGGATGTAGTCACCTCACAACTTAAGGGTGTACAGACAAAGAGAGAATGCATGACCACCAGGCAGTCAAGGAAGTCCAGACACTAAACTTGAAAGTTTTTGGAAATTGTACACAATGATCATAGTGATAGACTTCAAGAGGACATAGGCAGGCTGAAGGACAGGGTGGACACATGGCAGCTGACATTTAATGCAAAGAAGTGTGAAGTGATACATTTTTGTAGGAAGAATGAGGAGAGGCATTTTAAAATAAAGGATCCAATTTTAAAGTAGGTACAGGAGCAGAGTGGGCTTATGTGCACAAATTGCTGAAGATGGCAGGTCAGGCTGAGAAGTTTGTTAATAAGACATATGGGCCCTGGGCTTTATAATTAGAGGCATAGAGTCTAAAACAAGGAAGTTCTGGTGAATCTTTATAAAACACTGGTTTGGCCTCAACTAGAGGATTGTGTTCAGTTCTGGGCAGCACACTTCAAGCTGCATGTGAAGGTTTTAAAGATGCAGAAAAGATTTACAAGAATAGTGTCAGGGATGAGGGACTTCAGTTAAGTGGTTAGATTGGAGAAGCTGGCGCTGTTCTCATTAGAGAAGGTTGAGAGGAGATTTGACAGGGGTTTTTAAAATCATGAAGGATCTGGACAGGGTAGATAGGGAGAGACTGTTCACATTGGTGGAAGGGTCGAGAACTAAAGGACACCGGTTTAAGATGAATGGCAAAAGAAGCGAAGGTGGCATGAGAAAATATACATTTGCCTGAGAGTCATAGAGTCATGGAGTCATACAGCACAGAAACAGGCCCTTCAGCCCGTCGTGTCTGTGCTGGCCATCAAGCACCTGTCTATTCTAATCCCATTTTCCAGCACTTGGCCCGTAGCCCTATATGCTGTGGTGTTTCAAGTGCTCATCTAAACACATCTTAAATGTTGTGAGAGTTCCTGCCTCTACCACCCCCTCAGGCAGTGAGTTCCAGATTCGAACCACCCTCTAAACCTCCTGCCCCTTACCTTAAATCTATGCCCCCTGTTTATTGATGCCTCCGCTAAGGGGAATAGTTTCCTCCTATCTACCCTATCTATGCCCCTCATAATGTTGTATACCTCTAACAAGTCCCCCCTCAGCCTAAATAACCCTAGCCTATTCAGTCTCTCTTCATAACTGAAACGCTCCAGCCCAGACATCATCCTGGTGAATCTCCTCTGCACCCTCCCCAGTGCAATCACATCCTCCCTATTCTGTGGTGACCAGAACTGCACACAGTACCCCAGCTGTGGCCTAAATAGCATTTTATACAGCTCCAACATAACCTCCCTGCTCCTATATTCTACACCTCAGCTAATAATGGCAAGTATCTCATATGCCTTCTTAACCACCTTATCTACCAGTGCTGCTATCTTCAGGGATCTTTGGACATGTACACTAAGGTCCCTCTGATCCTTTGTACTTCCTAGGGTCCTACCATTCATTGTGTATTTCCTTGCCGTGTTAGTCCTCCCAAAATGCATCACCTCACACTTCTTAGAGTTAAATTCCATTTGCCACTACTGTCCCATCTTACCAGCCCATCGATATCATCCTGTAATCTAAGGCTTTCCTCCCCACTATTTACGACACCGCCAATTTTCATGTCATCTGTGAACTCACTATTCATACCTCCTATATTCACGTCCAAATCATTAATGTACACTACAAACAGCAAGGATCCCAGCACCAATCCCTGTGGTACACAACTCGTTACAGGCTTCCAATCGCAAAAATTGGTGTTGTCAAGGCAGATTCAATCTTGGCTTTCAAAATGGAATTAAACATTGACATGAATTTTTTTGTTTTTAATTTCAGGGCTACAGGGAAAATGTGTGGGAGTAGAACTCGTTAAATTGCTCTTGCAGAAAGTTGGCACAGAAATGACAGGCCAAGTGGCCTCCTTCTGTGCAGTAATTATGCTATGCTTCAATATTCAATGTTAGCATTCTGGCCTCCACTTATCGTAACTGTCTGGAGTGAGGCCCAAACCCAATTCTTCTTCGGAGGTGACAAAATTACCACTGGTCAATGGTCTCTCCATCCAGACATGTCATCCTTCCAGATGACAACCCAGCACATAGAGATTCCAATTTAGTCTCTAGTATCGATAACTACAGGTAAGTATCATGATGAGTTGGCAACTAGATTCTTGATCCTTATAAAAAGACTCGCCACCAGCAATCTGGACAGCAAACTGTGCAGAGAATGCCATCAACAATATTTGGAGACCTAAACCCTACATCCTTTCCAATCTTTTCAGTTCATTAAGCAGCTGTCTGGATTCATTTTGATGTGGAAGTTTTTATTTTTTGATAATTGCAGCCAAGCTATTAGCATATGGATTTTTGAGCTACCATTGCCTTATTCCTCAATAAATTCTTTCACTAAAATATGAAATACGCGCTCCCTGAAATGTAGCCTAAGTCTTGGTGACCCAGCAATCTGGGTAGCTAGTTGTGCCATCAATAATATTTGGAGATTAAAATTTACAAGACAGTTGGAGGTAATGATGACAAGAAGTATTATATGTGGCGCTGACTACCTAATTCCTAGGCCAGATGGGAGACACTGGAAGCAGTTATTTGATGATTAAACACCACTCATTAAATTCTACATCCACCACAAAAAATCCTTGCTTGATACTCAAAACCCTTAAGAGTGACATTAAAGATACGAGCAAGCAAAAAGCAAAAATTGGTAAGTTTAGAATTGCTGGTGAGTTTGTCACCAAGATTTGTATCTTTAACAATGATATTTCACAAAATAATATTAGTTTTCCTAAAGCAATGCATTAGTATTTAGTATAATTTGTTACATGTTATGTACATTATACAGTTAGATTTATCTGTGTGGATAGGTGAAGGTTTGAAGTTGGGTTGGCACTGTCCTAAATTCTATTCTTTCTTCTCCTCTAAAACATATAATTAGAAACACCATTGCGATTTAGAGTTATGTCAATAACAAGGAGCCACATCTGTACTGCTCAAAGCATGAGAGGGAAATGGAGAAGGGGCAGCAAAGAAGCTGCTCAGAGAGGAAGGAGGAGAATACTCAACAGAAAGCCTTATTCACCTAGAGTCTTCCCTACTTTCCTTACGTCCACCTAAGCCATGTGTGAGTCATCTGCAATTCACTAAGATGATGCTCACAGAACTTCGCCTAGGAATGGCAAGGCATTTCCGATCCCTGCAGTTCACATCCTGTTCTATTTGGGAACTCCAAGACATTTTCTGTGTCCTGGATAATAATATGTGCAGGATGTGCAACTTCAGAGCCTGAGCAGCAGCTGGCATCAATGTAGTGTATCCATGAGGTTGAGAGCTTTGCAGTTGCTGTTTATAGATGTGGTCACCCCACAACTTAAGTGTACGCAAGGAGAGAGGGAATGGATGACCACCAGACAGTCAAGAAGAAATAGGGAAGTAGTGCAGGGGTCCCCTGAGACCATATCACTCTCCAACCAGTATTTAGTTCTGAATACTAATGAAGGTGATGGTTTATCTCAGGAGTGCAGCTAGATCCAACTCCATGGCTGGCAATTAGGGATGGGCAATAATTGCCAGCAATGAACACGTTTTTTAAAAGCTGTACAGGGGAGCATAAAGAGTACTGAAAGAGCAATAGTGATAAGAGATTTGATTGTTAGGGGAACAGACAGGCATTTCTGCAGCCGTGGATATGAATCTGGGATGGTATGTTGCCTCCCTAGTGCCAGGGTCAAGGATGTCACTGAATGGCTACAGAGCACCCTGAGGAAGCAAGGTGAACAGCCAGTGGTCGTGGTCCACATCAGTACCAACAACATAGGTAGAAAGAGGGATGTAGTCCTGCAGTCATAATTTAGGAGCTAGGTGGGAAATTAGCAAGAAGGGCGTCAGAAGTAATAATCCCCGGATCACTCCTGGTACCACGTGAACATGATATAAATAGCAAGGTAGAGCAGATGAATGCACGGCTGGAGAGATAGTGCAGGACAGAGGGTTTTAGATTCCTGAGACATTGGGATCAGTTCTGTGGGAGGTGAGACCTGTACTAAACAATTTCCTTGCAGGGTGATTTGCTAGTGCTATTGGGGAGAGTCTAAACTAAATTGGCAGGGGTGTGGGAACCGGGGGTAATAATAGAAAGGAATACCAAGGTACAAAGATTATTGGGATAGATGAATAGCACTAGAGTAGGAAATAGTAAGTTATTAGGTGGGTTCAGTGTAAAAGAGAAAGTATTAAAGTCTAAATTAGGGTTACTGTGCATGTATGTGAACATGCAGAGTATGGTAAATAAGATTGGTGAGTTGCAGACGCAGATGGCCAGGGCAGACAGGAAAGTGGAGTTGCAATCATTATCCGATCAGCCATTATCTTATCGAATGGCAGAGCAAGCTTGAGGGATCAAATGGCCCGCTCCTGCTCCTAATTATTGTATTCTTGTGTTCTTGTAAAAATGATGTTGTGGCAATGACAGAGACCTGGTTCGATGAAAGGCAGAGCTGGGTATTAAATATTCCTGGATACAAGGTCGTCAGGAAAGATAGGAAAGAAAGGAAAGGAGGAGGGTGGGTGGCAGTATTGATTAAGGAGAACATTGCAGTGCTGGAGAGAGAGGATGTCCCAGCTGAGTCAAGGACAGAATCTATTTGGCTAGAGCTAAGGAACAAAGAAGGTGCAATTTACTTTGTTTGGTGTAGTCTATAGGCCACCAACTAGTAGGAAACATGTAAAGAACAAATTTGCAAGGAAGTTTTAGAGAAGTGCAAGAATTATAGTGTAGTTCTAATGGGGGGATTAAATTATCCAAATATAGACTGGGATAGTAGTAGCGTAAAGGGCAGAGAGGGGCAAGAGTTCCAATTGTGTGTTCAGGAGAAATTTCTGCAGCAGTGTATTTCCAGTCCAACAAGAAAGGAGGCATTGCTGGACCTTGTTCTTGGGAATGAGGTGGGCCAAGTGGATCAAATGTCAGTAGGGTAATATTTAGGGGTCGTTAATCATTGTATCATAAGGTTTAATAGTTGGCTATTGAAAAGGACAAGGAGCAATCCAGAGTAATAATAATTAATTGGGTGAAAGCCCCCTGCAATGGGGTAAGAATGGATCTGGCCCAAATAAATTGGAATCAAAGATTAGCAGGCAAAACTGTAACTTAACAATGGGCTGCCTTTAAAGAAGAGATAGTTCAAGTACAGTCAAGGTAGGGCAAACAAATCCACTGCTCCCTGGATGGTGAAGAGATGGAGATTAAGATGAAGCAGAATAAGTGAGTTTATGACAAATGTCAGATGGAAAACATATTTGAGAACCAAACCAAACATAGAATGTTCAGATGGGAATGGAAAAAGCAAATAAGAGAAGCAAAGAAAGAATGAGAAGTGTTATGATCAGGTGAGGAGGGGTCAAATAGATCCCCTCTTTTCCCACTCCTCATTTGACTGTAACAGATTTTTTGTGAAAATGATATACTTGCCAAGGCCCCTTCGACAGTACCTTCCAAACACATGACCTCTATATATTAGAAGGACAAGGGCAACAGATGCCTGGGAACCCTACCCTCCAACTCACACACCATCCTTACTTGGAACTATATCACCATTCCTTTACTGTTAAAATCTTGGAACTCTCTTCCTAATAGTACTGTGGGTGTACCTACACCACATGCAGCAGTTCAAGAAGGTGACTCACCGCCACCTTCTCAAGGGCAGTTAGGGATGGTAGTAAATTCAGACCTGGCTAGTGACGCCCACACCCTGTGAAAGAATACATTTTTAAAAGCACATCAGAGCAAGCATTCCAATTCACTATGCTTTGCTTTATCTCAACAACCTGACCATCATGAGGACATAGAGATTAGGGGGTATGGCAATCACCTCAGGAAGAGCAGAAGGAGGAGCAGGAGGAGGAAATGCAGAGACAGTCAGCACATTCACGTTTCAGCCGGGATGTCGTGATCTCCTCATTCAGCTACAGTTCCCATGAACATAACTTTGAATCTGCATTATGCAAAGGTCCCACTCCTTAACATCCCTCTAATACAGACCATCACCACATTTTCTTGGTCACAATGCTGAAGTAAAACCACATCAAAACAACCATTACGTACAAACATTATCCAACAAAACATTCAATATTCCATGCAGGACTTAATGAATCAATCTTGTGCATTCCCTTTGTGTCTGTCTTGAGGGTATTCTTGCCTGTCCTAGTGCTCCTATGCAGTGCTATGCCAGCAGCTGTAGCATGGCTGCTGGAAGGCTGCTGACTTTCATTGGGGGAGAGGACAGATGGCCTTGCAGGATGCCCTCAAGCAGCTCTGAGCCGTCTGTCTTCAGACTGCACATGGGCAATAGCAGTGTAGGCTGGCTGGCTGACAGGCAACAACAAGGGCACTTGCAGAGTGATAGTGGCAGGCCCAAAAATGTTGTCATCCTGAGGAAGGGCAGCAGGTTCATGATCCACAGAACCACTTCAACTCCCCTGGTGCAGCCTCTGAGCAATTGTAGTAATCTGCTAGAGCACAGATTGCTGGACTACTATGAGACTCTGAAACTCTTTTAAACACTGGTATCAGCAGCCTGAGTCTGTGTAGAAACAAACTGAAATTTTGTGAAATTTACTGCAGCACTCAGACATTAATGCGGCTTCTGCTTGCGCTGCAATGGAGGCTGAGACATTGGCCTTGTATCATGGCTGGGTTCGCAAGTGTTCTCAGGAAGTTAGCCACTACTTCCACATTAGAATGAGTGACCTTGACTTCAAGCTCTGTGCAAAACCCTGTGCTAAATTGGAGCTAGATCCTTCCATGCTTTTTTACAGTGACAACAGGGTTTCTGCCAATGCACCAAACATTTCTGTGTGCATGCCCATCAGCCTTTTTTCGTAAGTTGCCTCATTTTAGCCCTTATCTGAGTGCTCTGCAGCAGAACACTGCATGAACTCACCCTCTGGTGAGCTTGCACCTGCACTACTTTTCCCCTCTAACATCGCTGCAGGACACTCTTGTCCAGTCACTCACCAGGCTGAATATAATGGCAGCAGCAGTGGCCCCAGTGGCCAGACAGAAAGCTGGGGCAATGCCACCATGGCCGTTTCCAAAGGCCCGACACAATTCAGCGGCCATCAAGCAGTTAACTGCCTGGCGTCAGGTCTTGCTTCCCTTCAAGAGCAATAATCCTGCCACCAAGAGCTTCTGGCCAATCAGAGGGTGCAGTGGCCACTGCTGCTACTTCAGCTGGCCAGGACCAGCAATATGGAGGAATTGGGTTCGGTTTGCCGGTGCCAGTCAGGCAGATCCCGTCAAGGGGGCGGAGATGGGGTCTGTTGCTGAGGCCAGGGGGCTGTTAGTTCCACAGGGGTAACCCTTGCTGCTGGGGGTGGTTTCTGTGGGTCACAGGGTGCCAAATCAAGAGCGATCCCCAACCCTGAGCCTGCAAGGAAGCTATTTTTTACTGGGCGACCTCTCCACATGGTGGAAGACCCCCAAAGGTGGTGGGATAAGGCCCTTAAGTGGCCCTTACTTAGCCACTTAAAGGCCTCAATTAGCCTCTGGGCAGGAGGGCAATCCTCAACCTCCCCTACCCTTAACTGAATCACAGGAAGTCAGGAAGACAACTAGCACTCCACTCCCTGCCTTATTTCCCAATTCAACTGCTCCCTCTCCCCCCACCACCTCCTAGTCTGTTCCTGTGGTTAGATTAAATTCCACTCACCATACAGATCCACTGTGCTGTACTCATAAGTACGCACAGTGCCAGTATCTGAGCTGGTGTCTGAAAGTGTGAAATTGAGTGATAGTGCTTTTCCTTCATCAGTCAACTACTCCTCTTGGCCTTCATGCTCTTGCACCAGTGCCTGAGCAAGTGACACTTCTTGGGTATCTGAAATAAGAAAGGCATGAGGGTAGGTTTGCATGGAGCAAAGGGGGTGGAAGCAAGAGCATGTTTACACTATCTGCAGCTTGTAACTCGTAAGAGATTGTAGGATGAAGGGGAAGTGGAAATTGAGAAGGTGGATTAGGACTGAATTTAATGTCATCTTCTATGGCCTTAGCTCTGTCAGTGACTACAGCCTCAGTAACAACTACTCCAAATATAGTGGCCACCCATCTCTTCCATGGGGATGAGGACATGCAGCCATACCTGTCCCCCACTCATTGGCTGCTGCTCCCTCCCATTGTGTACCACCTTGTGTGACAAAAGAGAGGGAATGTGTTGGTTTGTTTGGGTGATAGTACTGTCATGGCTGAATAGCTGACAGTGTGTGTATCTGTGAGATGCGGGTGTGAAGCTTCCAGCAATGCTAAGTCTGTGAGGATAAGGGCAAGCTATGATTGTGAAGTATGATTCGTTATTGATCAAGATTGTTGGTAAATAAATGAAGTGGGTGTGGTGAATGGAGCAATGTGGCTCAGTTATAAGAATATGGCATTTGAAGATCTTGACTACTCATGTGAGTGCATTAAACTAATTTACTGCGTCACTGCATTCAGGTCCTCATGCCGACACAGTTCGCATTGACCTCCACAGCTATCTGCTCCCATTCCATCCTAAGCGCTTGTCTGGAGAGTCACCTGTCCCCCTGTGGATATGAAATATCTCTTCACCTGTCCACCTCCTGCACCAGGGCCTTGAATGCTGAATCAAAAAATCTGGACATCCACTCTCTGTATTGTGCCATCATCACTATCCCTGTAGTAACGACTTCCTACTGAGGCCAGAGTCCACCTCTGCTTTGAGTGGTACATCCTGGATTTAAGTGCTGCTTGGTCTCACATGATCCTGGGCTCCCTGCTCAGGAATCAGCCACTCACCAGTGTGTTTAGCAGTGGACTACATGCTAATATCACTTAAATTAGCAGGCAGTACAAAGTTTGCATGCTGCCTGCTTTACTTTGAATAGGTGTGGATTAATTGCGCATCACAATCTCTGTGCCTGTTCACAGGGCAATTAATTTTTTAGCCCATTCCTTTATAATCCATTTATACTTCTTCCCTGGACAGAGAGGGGACTAATTTTAACTCTGATTGATGGCATGAAATAGGCAACATCGAATTAGCTACCTATTAAACAACATGCCCCATTCTTCTTTCCATAGTAAGTAAGATCAGGCGTGAAGTATACCAGGCAGCTAATTGAATATCGCCCATTTCATTTTGTCACCAGAGTTAGCATTGTGCCCAAGGAGGTTCTGTGTAGCCATTAGATATGCTCTTACCCCAGAGATGGTGGAAAGCTTTAAACACAGTGAATGATCATACGAATAAGCAGATTGAACCTAACTCTAAGTATTGTTTGATTTGATGGATTTCAACACAATTGAATTTTTTTTCATCTGAAATAAAGGATTAAGTGTGAAAATTCTAAACTCATGCAATACCTGCCTCGCTCTAGGTTGCTTACCACATTTCTTGACTCTGAACCTTTAACACCTTCCCCCGAATTTCTTTTAACCTTAGCTCCACTTTAAAAAAAAGATCCCCACTATCAGAGTTTAAAAGCCTTTTCTGCTGTTTGAAATGCTTCTTGTGCATGGCCATCAGATGCCCCACATGTGTTTCAGATGTGGGTGTATATGTAAACAATCACAAGAAAAGTTTAATTCAAAAAATGGACAGAACAAAGAGCAATTAACTCCATTCGATGCAATATCAGGAACAGGTGAGTTTGCTTGTTCAGCCCACTCACTGGAAGGCTGTTTTTAAAAATGACTTATAACAAGGGCCAGGTGTTCTTTAAAGCTTCCCCTTTTTCGAATCATGAACAATAAATGCTTTGTCGACCATTATGGTATATTAGAGAACGTGATAGTGCAGAGCTGGATTATTTTGCTTCTCTTCATAAAACCCAGATAAATCAAAATATTTTAATTCATTCTCACAAAACATTTTACCAGAATGAAGATTTTACTTAAGTGCTGATTTCAGATAACATTTCCAGGGTCCCGATTTTAGCTAAGGACCAGTTTGCGTAGAATCACACAGCACATCTTGATGTGCTGGTTCGTTAAAAGGGTTACCCAATTAGTCCCACACACCTCCTATTTCTCCATGTAGCCCTGCAAACCTTTCAAGTATTTATATACTTCCGTCTTGGAATTTACAATTGAAACTGCTTTTACTACCCTTTCAAGTAGCATATCCAGCAGGTAGCAATGTGAGTTAGAAACTCTCCCAGTTCTCCAGAATTAAGCCCCAGGAAATTTTAGTTCTCAGACTTCATTTCAATCCTCCGGACAATTTTCCACCCACTCTGATGGGAAGCCGACAGCAAGTGGGATAAAATTGGCCGCATTAACACCAGGGGCGTAATTTTAAGGCCCCGTCGAAGCGGGGCGGGTCCGAAAATACGGCAAGCCGCTCTAAAGCCCATTGACTTCAACAGAACCTTAAAATCCTGCCATCTTAAAATTCCACCCCAGGTTAGTGGCAGGACCATTCCGAGAGAGTTCCGCAGCTGAGGACGAAGAGACTCTGTGAGATGGAGATCCTTGTGTAGCCCAAAGGAGCACTGACCCACTTCCTAACCTCAGAAGGAAATTGAAAATTTTTTTAAAAACTTAGCTTTTAGAGCCTCTTTTATCTCAAACTTCTGTCACTTATTTGGGCTCATGGAAAACTCACTGCAATTCCCATTCAAGCCACCAGTAAAAATTACAGTTCATTCCCAATAATGTTATTGGGACCTGACATGCATACTTTAAAGAGGATTCCTCCATCATTGGATAGCTGTATGCACCTCCTGTTTAGGAGAACAGATTTAAATCCTATGAAGACAAATTGAGTAGAAGGACATATGAGGAGAGATTGAGCAGGTTGGGCCTGTACTCTCTGGCGTTTCGAAGAATGAGATGTGATCTCAATGAAACATATCAGATTCTGAGAGGGCTTGACAAGGTAGATGCTGAGGGGATGTTTTCCCTCGCTGGAGAGTCTAGAACCAGGGAGCACAGTCCCAGGATAAGGCATTAGCCATTTCTGACTAGGACAAGAAATTTCTTTATTAAGCAGGTCTTGAGTCTTTGAAATTCTCTACCCGAAAGGGTTATGGATGCTCAGTCATTGAGTACATTCAAGGCTGAGATTGATAGATTTTTGGACTCTAAAGAAAGCAAGGTATAGGGGTTCAGGCAGGAAAATGGAGTTGAAGTCAAAGACCAGCCATGATCTTATTGAGTGGCAGAGCAGGCTGCTGGGACCATATGGCCTGCTCCTGTTCCTATTTTTAGGCTCCAATTTTTATGAGAGTATAAGACCACATCGGCTCCCGACAGCTCTAGGGTTGGTAAGTGACTTGGGTGATTTTAACTACCCACCCGCCCTTTCCCTGCTGGATGGATAAGACTCCCCTAGTTTATGTTCTTATTTAAAATTATCCTGAGAAGCTCCTCAGCATTGATTTGGATAAGGAAATCTAAGATGAAATGAATGACATTTTCTCCTTTCTGCCTTCTTGTGATTCCGAGCTTTCTGGTTCTCACAGCTTAACAATCTCGCCTTACTGTGCAGAAAATTTATTCTGTCAACACTCCCACGGAAGTACAGTATGTGCTGAATCCTTTGATCACGGCTGGCTCCCACATTTATCGGGTATAAGCCAAATTCAACACAGGCCAGCAAGGCCTCAAACCAGGTGTGCTTTGTACTGCACTGGAAACAAATATGAAAACTATTTAGCTTTCTTCTCACTGCTTTTTCCTGTTCCAGTAGGCAGCAGAAGAGAAGATAATATTGGTAGGGACTTATCTTTCTTCCTCATTTTGAAATTGCCAGTACAGTTTTAAAATAATGTTTTCATTTTCAATAAAGTAAGAAAATATCACTTGCTCCTGATGTAACATTAATTTCAAGCAGCTCATCTGTCATATGTTTATACATTAATAGAGTTGAAATCGCTGCTTGGCACTCAAAGGGTCAGCAAGACGAAATGTAAGACAGAAAATTGTAGTTGGAACTGTTAGCTACTTTTAAAAAGTGAGGGGAGGTCTAACTATCAATACATAGCCTCATGGCAAGTAACTTACATCCTTTTTTTATTATCTTTAGGAAAGTTAGGAAATTCTTGACCATGTAATAACAAATCATGATTTAGAAAGTCTGATGCTGATGGGAAAGGTAGAAGGTAAAAGAGATTGAGGTAGACAAAGAATGATCTTTTTAAAGAACCTCTCAAACTGGATGAATGTACCAGCAATGAAGATGATCCATGCCTGCCAAGTAAGATTAACATGGAGGTCCATGGTTACCAATGCCCTCTCAGGGCATGCATGGTACCTGGGACAGAGAGAAAGAGAAAGAGATGTATATGTCTAGATGCAGATTGAGCAGTTACTGGAGCAGTTACTGAGGAAAACGTTTGAGGACTCTGGGTCTATACTCGATGGAGTTTAGAAGGATGAGGGGGGATTTGATTGAAACTTACAGAATTCTGAAAGGCCTGGATAGAGTGGACGTGGGGAAGATGTTTCCATTAGTAGGAGAGACCAGGACCAGAGGGCACAGCCTCAGAGTAAAGGGAAGACCTTTTAGAACAGAGATGAAGAGAAACTTTTTAAGCCACAGAGTGGTGAACCTATGGAATTCATTGCCACAGAAGGCTGTGGAGGCCAGGTCATTGAGTGTATTTAAGACCGAGATAAATAGGTTCTTGATTGGTAAGGGGATCAAAGGTTACGGGGAGAAGGTGGGAGAATGGGGTTGAGAAACTTGTCAGCCATGATTGAATGGCGAAGCAGACTCGATGGGCCGAATGGCCTAATTTCTCCTCCTATGTCTTATGGTCTTATGGAAAAGAGGGAAGTCGCTATTTCAGGAATGGAACCCATCAGAACTGAGGATCCATAACTGAAACTTTTGGCACGGAATCGTCTGGTCCTGTTGGCAGCGGACGTTATGGCAGATGTGAGTGGACAATATGGCGAGGCGCCAAAAAGTGGATTTACACTGCTGTTAAACCAGTTTGTAATCATCCACTCCACCGCGAGCCACATTTCCTGCCACCACACTTCGGGAATCTAATTTCAATACTTTAGCATCTCATTATAAACTCACCGGAATCATCCCCCCACACTGGATCACCCAGGCATGTCAGCATGGTTGCACGCCAACATGTTTCACAACTCTACATAAGCAACATGCACCTGGCAAACCGCACTTTGCTTGGGACTTCGAGTTTTGTTTGCCTACCCTGCTTCGGACAGCATTCGCGGTCATCAGCGCCAGGCTTCGCAGGCAGCTGCAGTTTAAATATGGTGCCCAGCATGAGGAAGCGGCGAGGTAATGGTGTGGTGGGCAAATCAGAGGCCACCTGCCAGCAAGACGGCATGTTTCCTGTGGCTGCATAATTAGAGAGGCAGGAAGGAGACGATGGGGCATGAAAACCCACCATTGTGGCCAGCGGCTAAAATGTCTTTTTTCACACCCACTACTTCACTTACTGCAAATCTGGGACGATTCCACCCTTAGACTATTCTGTTCTCCCACAGATGCTGCCTGACTTGCTGCATGTTTGCAATTTTTTTTGTTTTTATATTAGATTTCCAACATCTGCGGTAATTTGCTTTTTGTTTAGTCTAAGAATCAGCATCATTAGCTCAGAATGCTTCAGCTTATTGTCATTTCAAATATATAAGTCAATTCATCTCCATTCTGCTATTGGCCACAGTATCTGCAGACCAGTTCTGCAATGCCCTCATCAACAATCACTGTTTTTCTTAAAAAAATACATTTAGCAGAAGCATCAAGAGAACAGTTAAAAAAAAAACAAGACAATGGTCTTAAAATCAATCTCAGGTTTTAGCATTTAACTTGATTTTTCAGGAGAATGCTCATCCTCCACCATCTTTAATTGGGGATCTAACTGTATCTCCTTTGAAGGGCTTGCTGTGGATTCTTTTCAGAACACACACTTAAGCTGTGATTGTCTATTCACACACACACACAAAAATAGGTCAATGAATGAACGTATGAAAAAGGCTCTGATTCACATAGATGAGTTAGATAACGCATTGTGCATTTTTACTCCTCAATTTAATATAAATAACTATTGTTGTGCAAAGAATTGAACATAACTCAGCCAGCTTGTCAGTGTCTCTTGGGAGCTAACCTGAAGACAATTGACATTTTATTCTTTAACCCTATGTAACCTCCACACACACAACAGTTTCTCTTCTGCAGGACAGGCATATGCTGTCAATCAAAAGATAATGTGAAGTGTACTCAGAGGTTATATAATGATGTAAAGTAAGCAGAAAAGCATCAACTGCCCCACTTTTCTCTGAGGACTATGATGCTTACTCAAATTTCACTCCCATGGGAGTATCAGGCTTGATAAATGCCTGAGGACTGGATGTATCTGCATATTCCTCATAATAAAAATCCCTGGCTTAAATTGTGTGATGTATTTTGATTTAGGCTGTTAAGCAGGTTGCAATTGTATTGTGTTTTAATAAACACATTCTCAGAATTCATAATTTCATTTAAGTTATGAGGAAAGCTTTTTTTGAAGAACAATATTCCATCTCAGTAACACAGAGAGCAGTAAAATTGTTTCATTTAAAAAAAATGTTATTCCCTTCAAAAAGGAGAAGAACTCAGATCCTGTATCAAAAACAGAAAATGCTGGAAAAATTCAATAGGTCTAGCGGCATCTGTGGAGGGAGTAACAGAGTTGACAACTCGAGTCCGTATGACCCTTCTGCTGTTCCTGTATGGTCATTCGGAGAGTTTTGTATGTGCAGCTAGTTAAAGGGCCCCATATTCATCACAATTCACTGTAAAACATGCAAAAGCAGTCTTTGTCTTGGCATGAACCTTTCAATTGCTGCTGGGCAATATACTGTTTGCTCAGCTTCACTGGAACCTCAATTCCCCGGCTTGAAGTGCGTTGCACCTCTCCAGACTAAATTTGGAGGGGTTCACATGGCCCTCCAAATGCTGGGCGTGGGCCTTCCACATTCCCAAGGCCTTGTGCCAAGGAACACAATAAGAAACTGGAGCCTGGCAGGTCTGCAGCTGGGAGTCTGCCCCCCACCCCCTCTCCCCCAATATCAAGGCCTTCTGCCTTTTGTAGAGCAGCGCCTCTGGATATGAATCTGGATAAGAATGATGGCACTGATCCTATTGAAAGTCAACCTCTGCTACTCTCATTGGTAGCAGCCCACAAAATCATAGGTAATGTAAAGAAGGTATTTAGCTGGCATTACTGGCCTCCACCCTCCCTGTATTTCCTGATCTTTGCACTGACAAAATAAGCATTCACTAGGGATAAGGTTCAGGACAATTGGATCCAAAATGTTTTTAGACCATGCATAAAGACCAAGTAGATTTATAAAGTGTTCAGGAGTGCAAGTGATTACTATAAATTAAGTTTGACACTTATTGAATTTACATACCAAGTGCTGTCTTGCATTGCCTCTGTTTGAGTCCTGTGGAGTTTTAGGTCTGGATTTGCTATTCAAGTTTGATATTTGTGAGAAGCAAAGTTTGTAGAAAGTCGCACAATGAAAAAGACATTTTATGGGGCTGGATTTTGCCCTCGTCAGGTGGGTGCAGAGGGTGAGCCCGGGAGCGGCATCAAAACTGACTGCAGCCTGCGATTGGGCCCCGACCGCAATTTCATGATGGCGGGCCAATTAACTGGCCAGGAAGGGCCGAGCGGGGGCGGGGGCCTGTTTGCCACTAGGTCCAATGGCGACCCAGCGGTTGGTATAAAAAAGTCCCAGGCAGTCCCAGAAAGGCTGCCAGGGAAGGACGTCTGGCTGTCATTCTGAAGATGCACTCGAGTACGGCAGCAAATGCCAGGTGGGAGGGAGGAAAGGTCAGATGGGCATTTGGCCCCCTGCTTTTCAGATAAGTGCCTTATGGTCCTGCTGGAGGAGGTGGCTGCTAGGAGGGACCCTTGTCCCCAGAGATGATAAGAGGATACCATGGCACCTTACCAAAAGGGCATGGGAGGAGTTGGCAGCCTGGGTGAGCAGACATGACATGATGCAGCACATATGGATGCAGTGCCAGAAGTGCTTCAACGACCTGCTGTGCTCAGGAAGGGTGAGTACTGTGTTGGCATGGGTCAGTATGCACAAGTGTTAAGGTGTGACCAACCCCCGTGGACCTCAGGGGTGCTAGAGTCTGAGTGCCAACTGTCAATGACGCCAGAGCTAGCCAAGGGGGTGAGCCCAGGCCGCTTGGACTGAGTACCTTGTGGCTCAAGTGCCACGACTCGGATGTGCCCGACGAGGTGTTCCTCAGCTGGAGTTGGCCAGGCTGCAATGGCGCAGTAGGCAGAGAGTGGACTAATCAATGCTCCTCTGTCCTTTTTTGGAGAAGACAAGCCATAACCAAGCCGAGAGCAGCCCAACCTGCTGATGCTCTCCCAGTTCGAACAAGATGCCCTGGAGTAGGAGAGCCGGCATGCTCCCCTTGCAACCGGGCATGGAGAGGTGGGGATGCCAGATGAAGGTATGAGAGCAGTGCTCAGAGGTGAGAATTTCAGATTGTGCAACCACTGTAGTGCAGTTTCCTCACTGATGTTGGCCTCGAATCTGGTGTCCCCATTGATCATTGGAAGATGATGGCAACATGATGCAGATCTCCATTGTCTCAGTAGGGTGCCTGGCATGCACAGTGACAGTGTGATGACTTTAACTAATGACATGTCCTTCTTCTCCCTTTTAGATTCACTTGCAGGCATCCCATCTGCAGACTCCGAAGGTCCACCCCTGACGCCAGAGGACCACTGGGCGTCACTGTCACCTGCGCCACACCTGCTCTCTGAAGCAGGCACCAGCGCAGATACCAGCACCTTGGTGGACATTAGATCAGTGGCTAGTATCTTGGTGCACAGCGGTGAGGGCACTTCACACTCTCTTGAGGTGAAGGTGGAGGCAGAGAGTGCCCAGGGTGCCGGCAGTCGGAGGACTGCTGAGGACCAGGATGATGCTCAATCGAAGGCTTATGATGAGCCTCTGGAGTCATCCATTAGGCAGGCGGGAGGTGCTGGATGTCCAGCGAGATGTGCGGGAGGATCTGGGGAGATCCATGAGGGTCTGCGTGCCATGGTCTCCATGATGGAGGAATCCATGCAGAGCGCGGAGATGCAGCTCCAGGGAAAGAATAAGGAGTTCCTAGGGTTGCGCTCAGACCTGCAAGCCCTCACACAGGCAATGACCTCATGTGGTCAATGCCAGTGTGGGAGATGGATGAGGCACCCAGTATCCCAGCTACGTGCCCATCCATCATTGGTGAGCAGGGAGGTCCACAGCAACCTCACGTTGGTGTACAAGCTGTCTGTCATCTCTGCGGGCTCCTCTCAGGGCACTCTGGATGACAGCAGCAGCTCCTCTGCCCCTCTGCCAGTGACCGTGGCATCTGATGAGCCATAGCACCGGCCACTCCCTCCCAGGCGGGGCCAGCACGGGCACCACTGGCCAGAGGATGGCCACCAAGGTCAACAAAGCCATCAAAGCAGAGTCAGCAGGCTGTCTCCAATGCCAGTCCCAGTGAGGTGGGGAGCACCTAGACATAGCGCTCGCAAGCCTAAGTTAAAGGCACCATGAGCACAAGAGGAACAGGTCACGGGTGATTTTATGTTCATTTATGTTTAATTAATGTACACTGGTCTGGGAATTAAGACCAGAGAAGTTGATGTAAATAGTCTGTAATTGTCGAAATGATATAAATTGTGTTTTGCCATCATGGCCTGAGTATGCTTCACCTTTTTATTCTATTCATGCAGGGTACGCCAGTATGTAATGCTGGACATACGTGGCTCTGAATATTATTGCACAGGTGCTGAGTGTTCTTTGTATTCAAATGAAAGGGTCCTTTCAGATATCCAGGATGGAGGAGGCAGCCCTGGCATGTGTTTGAAGCTTATCTTTGGTGGCCTAGCTAAAGGAGCATTGGATCAAGATGTCCCTGGTGTCCCTGCCTCCCTGCAGGTTACTGAGGTCTGGCTCCATGCCCTCAGCATTCTCCTCACCGTGCTTATCTTTGGACTCAACACTGGACTTATCATCTGTGGCCTGTGCAGCTGAGTAAAGATCCCCTTCCTCCAGTGGGTCCCCCCTTGCCAGTGCCAGATTGAGGAGAGCACAGCATGCAACCATGATCAGTGACACCCACTCTGGGTGGTATTGTAGTGCTCCCCCGAACGGTCCAGGCATCGGAAGCGTATCTCGAGAAGACCTGAGGTCTTCCCTACCACTGCCCTTGTGGAGGCATGGCTCGCATTTTAACATTTCTTTGCCTCTGTTCTTGGGTGGTGGAGAGGCGACATCAGCCACCTCTTCAACGGACAGCCCTTGTCACCCAACAGCCACCCATCCAGTCAGGCTGGAGCACTGTAAAGCCTCGGCACCTGGGAATGTCTGAGGATGTAAACGTCATGAGAGCTGCCAAGATACCTTGCACAGACTTTGCAGAATATGCATCCTGTGGTCACACACTATCTGCACGTTCATGGAGTGGAAGGCCTTCCTGTTGACTAAGGCACCCAACTGACCCACATGAGTGCAGTCAATTGCACTCTGGATGCGGGGGAAGCCAGCAATCACTGCAAAGCCTCTGGCTCGCTCAGCCTGGCTGGCCTTGTCCGTATAGTAAAGAATAAAGGTTAGTACCTGCCTGAACAGAGCTTCTGTCACCAGCTTGACGCAAATGTCAACGGCTGATTGTCAGATCCCACACAAATCCCACACTGAGCCCTGAAAAAAGCCGGAGGCTTGGAAGTTGAGGGCCACTGTGACCTTCAGAGCCACTGGCATGCGGTGCCCATCCACACAGTCGGAGCTGATCTCAGGCCCAATAATCTGGCAAATGGTGGTCACGGTCTCCCTTGAGAGGCGGAGCCTCCTTCAGCATTGCACCTTGGACATATTGAGGTAGCTGCATCACTGCCTGTAAACCCTGGCAGCAGGATAGTGGCATCTTCTACGGCCCCTTCCACCTTGGACTTCCTGCTGGCCCTGCGCCCCTTGTGCCTGCGCCTCTCCTCCCACAGGTCCCTCCCCTGAAAGCTGCATTGGGACACGTGGCCTCCTCTCCCTTCTGCCCCTCTCTTCTTCCTCAAAGGAGGTGCCTCCAGAGGAGACCACAATTTCCATTACCAGGGTAAAGGAAGGCTGTCTGATACCTGGAAGGGTCCACATGGTCTGAATCCTTCAGGGGCCTTACAGACAGCAATGAGTCCTTAAATGAGCCCTGGAAATGCTGAGAATGAAGCCCTGAACAGAGATGAAGCTGCCAAGAACCAATAAGCAACCAGCTGCAAACTATCTCCAAAACTCCTCACTACTCGCACTGGCAATGCTGCGGACCCTTTTTATCCCCCCCTTGGATGACGTTTGTGAAAATGTCGACTGGCCGCCTGCCCGTCTTGTCCGTGCGACGAGCAGAAAATCGCACGGGCAAGGGAAAATCACAGTCAATTGGACTGTGAAGGGCCTTATGTGGCCTGTTAATTAATGGCGGGCGCCACTCTGGCACCTGTGCATGCCTGCTGAGCGAAATATCGCTCGAGTGCACGATGACGTCGGGACACTCACCCAATGTCCTCGCACACTATTTTGCTCCCGTTCGGGTTGGGTACACGCCCGCCCGCAGAGTGAAAAATTCAGCCCATGATGCTTTTGTGTTATGTTTTGCCGTTTTACTAAATGTTGTGCAGGGACATTTGAGCCCAAATATTATGAGCTGATTAACTTGTTGCTAAAGAAAAAAATATAGTCTTCCCTTCTGTCTCCTGTACCACGGTCAATCCATGTTAAATCACAGGCAGGCAATGTATTCCCAGATCTGTTTGTGAACTTTTGGCACTGACTGTTAAAATCTGTACAAGCAGCCTGTGGTGCTTCATTCTACAATTCTCTTTCTCTTTTCGTGGAGAAGTACCCAGCCTCCTCTCAGCTCCTCATTGATGGCACATCTGTGATCACTAATTCACACCCCAGTAACTCTTACATTCCAATTGAGTTTGAGTTTTGGCAACAGGGAAATTAAACAAAAACATCACACCCTTTCTGTTCTGTTTGAACTCAAGCACTGCATTTAAATGGCCCTGGTAAGTTTGAGTTTCCCACATATGAGAGTCATGTCCTGTCCCTGCTCCATTCCCACCAGCCTTGGTGAAAATGGAATCTGTCCGGAATGAGGGTGGGACTTCTGGATATGGGTGCAACCTGCCACTCTGAAAGTTCCCTGGAGCCTCCACGATTCTGCATAATTCCAGGCCAGGGGTTTGTCACAATACTCTTTCATTATTAATATTATAATGTGTCATTATTAATATTATAATGAAGATCTTGTCTGTTTTCAGCTGTTACGTCTGTGAATTGATACACAGGGTGTTTAAGGTCAGGCGACACAGTCCTGAAAATCAGCAGCTTATTTGATCACAGAGTCCATCACAACCAAGTCCAGACATGAAGCCACTTCACATCCATACATGAGCATTGTCCAACAGGAACAATGGACAGAAACCTTTTGCTTGCTTTTCTCCTTCCAAGGTCCTGAGTCCTGCTCCAGTGAAGGGCAGCTAACTGTACACAGATTGAATCTGGCACATTTCTACCCTGTATAGGGGACAACCTATATCATGATTTTTTTTATACAGTATTGCACTGCAAATATTTTTACTTAGCAATCACTTCTTCACGCAAAGGGTGATGGAAGTTTGAAATTCTGCTCTGCAAACAGCAATTGATGCTAGATCAATCGCTAATTTTAAAACTGAGATTGAAGGATTTTTGTTCACCAAAGGTAATAAGGGATATGGGGCAAAAGGTATTTGGAGTTAGGTTGCAGATCAGGCATGATCTCATTGAATGGTGGAACAAGGGGCTCAAGGAGACTAAATAGTCTTCTCCTGTTTCTATGTCCTGCCCAAGTGATCAGACTGTTTGAGAGTTGGATGTGAAAAAGAAATTGTTTGTGAGCATTTCGTCGGGACCTTGTGACAACAGTGGATAGATTATATGGTCCATTTTGGATGGGTAGCTCAAAGGAAAGGAAAAGGACAT
Source organism: Cetorhinus maximus (assembly GCF_964194155.1). Taxonomy (NCBI): domain Eukaryota; kingdom Metazoa; phylum Chordata; class Chondrichthyes; order Lamniformes; family Cetorhinidae; genus Cetorhinus; species Cetorhinus maximus. Next base: position 57,032,948 of record NC_135880.1, read on the forward strand.
GCAGAGAAGTTGTGATCTGTGAATTTCAAACAGTATTCAGGCAAAAAGATTACAACTGGAGACTTAGAGCCCACAACAGATGAAACTGATGCAACCTTGTATGTGTCAGTCTGACTAAAGCCTCTAATCCTCGCGGAGGCTGAGCGTCAACTCGCAGACATTTCCTCCTACCTCTCCCTGGACCATGACCCCACCACAGAACATCAAGCCATTGTTTCCAGGACTGTCACTGACCTCATCTCCTCTGGAGATCTTCCTCCCACAGCTTCCAACTTGATAGTCGCCCAACCTCGGACGGCCCGCTTCTACCTCCTACCCAAAATCCACAAACAGAACTGTCCTGGCAGACCGATCGTGTCAGCCTGTTCCTGCCCCACGGAACTCATTTCTCGTTATCTTGACTCCCTTCTCTCTCCCCTTGTCCAGTCCCTTCCCACCTACATCCGTGATTCCTCTGACACCTTACGTCACATCAACAATTTCCAGTTCCCTGGCCCCAACCGCTTCCTCTTCACCATGGATGTCCAATCCCTCTACACCTCCATCCCCCACCAGGATGGTCTGAGGGCCCTTAGCTTCTTCCTTGAACAGAGGCCCCAACAATCCCCATCCACCACTACTCTCCTCCGTCTGGCTGAACTTGTTCTCACACTGAACAATTTCTCCTTTAACTCCTCTCACTTCCTCCAAATAAAAGGTGTGGCTATGGGTACCCGCATGGGCCCCAGCTATGCCTGTCTCTTTATGGGGTATGTGGAACATTCCTTGTTCCAGTCCCACTCCGGCCCCCTCCCACAACTCTTTCTCCGGTACATCGATGATTACTTCGGTGCTGCTTCATGCTCTCGTCAGGACCTGGAAAAATGTATTAATTTTGCTTCCAATCTCCACCCCTCCATCATCTTCACATGGTCCATCTCTGACACTTCTCTTCCCTTCCTTGACCTCTCTGTCTCAATTTCTGATGATAGACTGTCCACCAATATCCATTACAAGCCTACCGACTCCCACAGCTACCTCGACTACAGCTCCTCACACCCCGCTTCTTGTAAAGACTCCAACCCATTCTCTCAGTTCCTTCGCCTCCGTCGCATCTGTTCTGATGACGCTACCTTCAAAAACAGCTCCTCTGACATGTCCTCCTTCTTCCTTAACCGAGGTTTTCCATCCACGGTCGTTGACAGGGCCCTCAACCGTGTCCGGCCCATATCCCATGCATCCTCCCTCACGCCTTCTCCTCCTTCCCAGAAACATGATAGGGTCCCCCTTGTCCTCACTTATCACCCCACCAGCCTCCGCATTCAAAGGATCATCCTCCGCCATTTCCGCCAACTCCAGCATGATGCCACCACCAAACACATCTTCCCTTCACCCCCCCTGACGGCATTCCGTAGGGATCGTTCCCTCCGGGACACCCTGGTCCACTCCTCCATCACCTCCTACTCCTCAACCCCCACTTATGGCACCTCCCCATGCCCACGCAGAAGATGCAACACCTGCCCCTTCACTTCCTCTCTCCTCACCGTCCAAGGGCCCAAACACTCCTTTCAAGTGAAGCAGCATTTCACTTGCATTTCCCCTAACTTAGTCTACTGCATTCGTTGCTCCCAATGCGGTCTCCTCTACATTGGAGAGACCAAACGCAAACTGGGCGACCGTTTTGCGGAACACCTGCGGTCTGTCCGCAAGAAAGACCCAAACCTCCCTGTCGCTTGCCATTTTAACACTCCACCCTGTTCTCTTGCCCACATGTCTGTCCTTGGCTTGCTGCATTGTTCCAGTGAAGCCCAACGCAAACTGGAGGAACAGCACCTCATCTTCCGACTAGACACTTTACAGCCTTCCGGGCTGAATATTGAATTCAACAACTTTAGATCTTAAACTCCCCCTCCCCCCATCCCCACCCCGTTTCTTCCCCCCCCCCCACTTTTTTTTCAATAATTTATATACATTCTTCTTTCCCCACCTATTTCCATTATTTTTAAATCTAAACTAAAACCTTGTTAGTCTTTCCACCCCACCCCCACTAGAGCTGTACTTTGAATATCCTGTCTTCCATTCTTAATTAGCACTTTTCTCAGACATATATCACCACCTTCAACACCTCTTTGACCCTTTTGTCTGTGACATCTTTTGATTATCTGCTCATCTCCACAATCACCACACCCTCAATGTCTCTCTCTCCCCCCCTACCCACCTTAAACCAATTTATATTTCTCCCTTCTTCTAACTATGCTTCAGTTCTGCCGAAGGGCCATGAAGGCTCGAAACGTTAACTGATTTCTTCTCCGCCGATGCTGCCAGACCTGCTGAGTTTTTCCAGGTAATTCTGTTTTTGTTTTGGATTTCCAGCATCCGCAGTAGCTTTTAGCTTTTTGTTTTTACCTCTAATCCTCCTTGGCAAAGGGCAGATTAAAGGATGGTATATATATTCCATAATTTCCTTTTATGTTGGCAATCAGTAAGAGTACAGAAATGTAAAAAAATTCTTAAGCTCAGAAAAAAATTCATAGTCAAGAATTGCTACTCCAGCAGCAATGCCCCTGGGAGCATGGCAGGGTAGAACTTCTGCCCATTCTGCCCAGTGCATATTCCAGGGTCAGTGCCAGGCAGATTGTTTTGGCTCTACCTATGCCATGGAGCCTGTCAGGAAATTGCTGCTGCTTCCTGTAATGTGGGTTCCACAATACTCCAGGAAAATCTGACCAACACTCGTGTTATGACCAGTCCCCAGGGGCGGTCCCACAGTTTGTTAACTTCCCAAATGGGACCCTAGTTTTGTTGTGCTCCCGGGTGAGGAGTGATGAGTTTGCCCTCCCTTCTTTATTCAACGCCCTCAGTTGGTCACAACAAGGTTAATTTAAAAGAGATCCCTTCTCCCCTCTGGATACTTTTTGCCAGTCCAAATGTATTTATTTTTTTAGAAGGAGCCAATTTAACCAGGCTTTCTTTAGTCAAAGAATGAATGAGTTTATTAGTTACTAAACACCCAAGAAAAAAAATAAAAATGCAACACATATACACACAGATCAGAAATGTGATTAAGAGCACAAATAAAAGTTTAAAAAGATATATGAATCTGTCTTTGACTTTTCCGTGAGGCATAGGTGGCGATGCGTTGCGGCTGTCAAGTTAGGTGATTCTAGTAGAGTTGACTTTGGGTAGTTTCGCAGTTGGTTTGAAGACATAACTGAAGAAGCTGCTCTATTTCCTTTTTTGATTGTGATGTCTGCTGCCTTGCCTCTAGCAACAGAGAGAGAGAGAGATAGAATTTGTTTGCAACTGCAAGGGTGACAAGTTGGTCTTCTCCTTGCTGTCACACACACAGCACACTAGCACACACTGCACTGCTCTGCAGCTAACTTTCTAACCCATGTTTCCCTGTGTATCCCTGTAAGGGACAAAAACTATGTCTTGCACCCAAAGTCTGTTTTCTTTGATGTCCAACCATTTTACACATTCTGAGATATGTATCAACAGGAGATGGATTTTGGATGACTGCTGAGATGTGGTAATCAGTCTTTTGTCTCTGCAGCCACAGGAGATTAAAGTTCAGTCATTTGCATCTTTCCTATCTCCGTTTTAAGTGTCTCTGCTTGAAGAAGGCCATGACACCTTTTCAGGTATGGCATTCCATGTTCTCTCAGGACAGGTCTGTCAGTATAATCCACATAGGAAATTTTCCAGAAAGTGGTCACCTTACATTATCCACCATTTTTTGTTCAGTGTCCTTGCTTGTGCTTTTTTAAAAATACACATGTTTTCCTTAAAATATTCAATATGCCCATAAGTAATTCATGATTGTAATCAGCTTTTCACTTCTTTTAGGTACATTCTGTGGGGACAATTTAACTTCCCGTGATGGCATAAAACTTGTAAAATCTTATTGACAGCTCTGCCAGATTTTCCTTTTCACATAAGTTAAAGAAAATTAGACAAGATGTATACTTTGGCGGCTGATTCGATTTTGTCGATTTTACACAATTGCTGAAAGTTAAAATTATTCCTGGTTCTCTTTGTGAACACCCTAATAGCCCATTTGTTTTCTTGACAACAATCATGCATTTATCTGATGTCTATCTACTGTGACTTCCAAACACCCTTCTCGCAGAGGCTGAGCGTCAACTTGCAGACACTTCCTCCTACCTCCCCCTGGGCCATGACCCCACCACTGAACATCAAGCCATTGTTTCCAGGACTGTTACTGACCTCATCTCCTCTGGAGATCTTCCTTCCACAGCTTCCAACTTGATAGTCGCCCAACCTTGGACGGCCCGCTTCTACCTCCTACCCAAAATCCACAAACAGGGCTGTCGCGGCAGACCGATCGTGTCAGCCTGTTCCTGCCCCACGGAACTCATTTCTTGCTACCTTGCCTCCATTCTCGCTCCCCTTGTCCAGTCCCTTCCCACCTACACCCGTGATTACTCTGACACCCTACATCATATCAACAATTTCCAGTTCCCTGGCCCCAACTTCACCATGGACGTCCAATTCCTCTACACCTCCATCCCCCACCGGGATGGTCTGATCGCTCTCCGTTTCTTCCTCGAACAGAGGCCCGAACAATCCCCATCCACCACTACTCTCCTCCGTCTGGCTGAACTTGTTCTCATACTGAACAATTTCTCCTTTAACTCCTCTCACTTCCTCCAAATAAAAGATGTGGCTATGGGTACCCGCATGGGCCCCAGTTATGCCTGTCTCTTTATGGGGTATGTGGAACATTCCTTGTTCCAGTCCTACTCCGGCCCCCTCCCACAACTCTTTCGCCGGTACATCGATGATTGCTTCGGTGCTGCTTCATGCTCTCGTCTGGACCTGGAAAAATTTATTAATTTTGCTTCCAATTTCCACCCCTCCATCATTTTTACATGATCCATCTCTGACACTTCCCTTCCCTTCCCTGACCTCTCTGTCTCAATTTCTGGTGACCAATGGTCCACCAATATTCATTACAAGCCTACCGACTCCCATAGCTACCTCGACTACAGCTCCTCACACCCCGCTTCCTGTAAGGAGTCCATCCCATTCTCTCAGTTTCTTTGCCTCCGTCGCATCTGTTCTGGTGATGCCACTTTCAAAAACAGTTCCTCTGACATGTCTTCCTTCTTCCTTGACCGAGGTTTTCCACCCTCGGTGGTTGACAGAGCCCTCAACCATATCCAGCCCATCTCCCACGCATCCGCCCTCACACCTTCCTCTCCCTCTCAGAACCATGATAGAACCCTTGTCCTCACTTATCACCCCACCAGCCTCCGCACTCAAAGGATCATCCTTCGCTATTTCCGCCAAATCCAGCATGATGCCACCACCAAACACATCTTCCCTTCACCCCCCCTGGCGATCGTTCCCTCCGGGACACCCTGGTCCACTCCTCCATCACCCCCTACACCTCAACCCCCTCCCACGGCACCTTCCCATGCAACCGCAGAAGGTGCAACACCTGCCCCTTTATTTCCCCTCTCCTCACCATCCAAGGGCCCAAACACTCCTTTCAAGTGAAGCAGCATTTCACTTGCACTTCCCTCAACTTAGTCTACTGCATTCGCTGCTCCCAATGCGGTTTCCTCTACATTGGAGAGACCAAACGCAGACTGGGTGACCACTTTGCGAAACACCTTCGGTCTGTCCGCAAGCATGACCCAGACCTCCCTATCGCTTTTCATTTCAACACTCCACCCTGCTCTCATGCCCACATGTCCGTCTTTGGCCTGCTGCATTGTTCCAGTGAAGTTCAACACAAACTGGAGGAACAGCACCTCATCTTCCGACTAGGCACTTTACAGCCTTCCGGACTGAATATTGAGTTCAACAATCTTAGATCATGAACTCTCTCCTCCATCCCCACCCCCTTTCTGATCCCCCTTTTTTCCAAATATTTATATAGACTTTTCTTTTCCCACCTACTTCCATTATTTTTAAATGTATTTCCACCCATTGTTTTATCTCTGCCTTTTAGCCTATTTCGATCCCTCCCCCCACCCCACCCCCACTAGGGCTATCTGTACCTTTATTATCACATTCCTTAGATAATATCACCAGCTTCAACACCTCTTTGTTCCTTTGTCTATGACATCTTTTGGTTATCTCCACCTATCACTGGCCCTCTATCCAGCTCTACCTGTCCCCCCACCCCCCTTAAACCAGCTTATATTTCTCCTCTTTTCTATTTTTCCTTAGTTCTGTTGAAGAGTCATACGGACTCGAAACGTTAACTGTGTTCCTCTCCGCAGATGCTGTCAGACCTGCTGAGTTTTTCCAGGTATTTTTGTTTTTGTTTTGGATTTCCAGCATCCACAGTTTTTTGCCTTTACCCTTCTTTAAATGTCTCTACAGTTGTCCATAAATGTTGAGATGAAGCTTATTGTCTATTAGATAATACGAGCAGTTCCCATAAAATCTTGAATGTAAATTGCAGTTTAATCATCAACAGCAATTTGAATTTCATAGTACTCCTCAGGGAGGAAAAGATGTCACAAAATGCTTAACAAAGGTTTTTAACAACCTGTTAATCTGTGGGTATGACTTAATTGCTGATTTCTATGGTGTTTATATCCACATTTGTCTAAAAAATTTGCTCTTAATAATTTGAAGTTTTTTATATAATAATAAGAATTGAAATGTCCAACAATCTGAAACAAGCAACATAAATAACAACAAATGGGAACTTAATACAAAAAATTAATTAAGCAACTTTGAATTAAAAGGAATAGAATGTTACACAATTGACTGCGATTACAAAAATAAAACTTGCCCAAGAATAACAAAGTCTAATGTAATACTGACTTTGAGATTGCGGTGAAGTCAGTATCATTGGAAGGAGATTGATAAAACAATTGTTCCTGTAAATTGCACTATTTACAGATGTGTGGGAGGACTTTAAGCACACAGACTACATGTCGACAATATATGCAAGCTATATACTTCCGCTCTAGCTACACCTCAAAAATCCACAGTAACATCACATAGACCTCATTATGGTTGGATGCTGTTCCATCTGTGCATGTAATGTAACATTTCTGTTCTACCACAAAGATGACAGACAATGTGCATAAGAATAGCAATTACTGAATAAATATAACCATTAACTTGTTGACCTAATGGTGGGTTGCTATTTCTTTGTCTGCAAAAGAGTTTACAAACATAACCATGCCAAATCTCCAGTGGTAGAGCTGGATGAGTAGTGTCAGTGTTACTATAAGTACATTGACTGATTAATGCTCTAAGTTCATAGCCAGAATAAAACATTTCATATTTGCATCTCTGTGTATAGTCTCTGAGGATTAGAAATGTTCCACCCATTCAGTAAATTGTTAACTGCAGAATATCTGAACATCTCATATGACAGCAGAGCTCAAACTGTGCTAACGATGAAGGATACACTGAATTCAGCAGAATTAAGATGAAAGGGTAGATTTTCCAAGGTTTCACATGGGGAGTGAACCTCACAGGCAGTGGGTAGGGATTATGATCATGCCCATGGTTGAGTGCACTTGAAATGTAGACTGTCCAATTATCCACCAGATGATTTCTGGAGCAACAAATGTGCTGTACTACTGCCATCCATGGGCCTCATTTAAAATTGAATAATAAGAAAAATTACTCCTTCCTTTTTTTTCATTCATGGGATGCGGGCTTCGCTGGCTGGACCAGCATTTATTGCCCATCCCTAGTTGCCCTTGAGAAGGTGGTGGTGAGCTGCCTTCTTGAACCGCTGCAGTCCATGTGGTGGAGGTATATCCACAGTGCTGTCAGGAAGAGAGTTCCAGGATTTTGACCCAGCAACAGTGAAGGAATGGGGATATGTTTCCAAGCCAGGATGGTAAGTGACTTTGAGGGGAACTTCCAGGTGGTGATGTTCCCATCTATCTGCTGCCCTTGTCCTTCTAGATGGTAGTGATCGTGGGATTGGAAGGTGCTGTCTAAGAAGCTTTGGTGATTTCCTGCATTGCATCTTCTAGATGGTACACACTGCTGCTACTGTGCATTGGAGGTGGAGGGAGTGAATATTTGTGAATGTGAATTCCATCACACACCTGACTTGTGCCTTGTAGATGATCGACAGGCTTTGGGGAGTCAGGAGGTGAGTTATTTGTTGCATGATTCCTAGCCTCTGACCTGCTTTTGTAACCATAGTATTTATAGGGCTTGTCCAGCTCAGTTTCTGGTCAATGGTAACCCCCCAGGATGTTGATAGTGTGGGATTCAGTGATGGTAATGCCATTGAACATCAAGGGGCAATGGTTAGATTCTCTCTTGTTGGAGATGGTTATTGCCTGGCACTTGTGTGGCGTGAATGTTACTTGCCACTTGTCAGCCCAAGCCATCATTGTCCAAGTTTTGCTGCATTTGGACATGGACTGCTTCAGTATCTGAGGAGTCGCGAATGGTGCTGAACATTGTGCAATCATCAGTGAACATCCCCACTTCTGACCTTATGATGGAAGGAAGGTCATTGATGAAGCAGCTGAAGATGGTTAGGCCAAGAACACTACCCTGAGGAACTCCTGCGGTGATGTTCTGGAGCTGAGATGATTGACCTCCAGCAACCACAACAAACTTCCTTTGTGCTAGGTATGACCCCAACCAGTGGAGAGTGTTTTCCCTGATTCCCATTGACTTCAGTTTTGCTAGGGCTCCTTGATGCAACACTCGGTCAAATGCATCCCTGACGTCAAGAGCAATCACTTTCACCTCACCTCGGGAGTTCAGCTCTTTTGTCCATGTTTGAACCAAGGCTGTAATGAGGTCAGGAGCTGAGTGGCCCTGATGGAACCAAAACTGGGCGTCAGTGAGCAGGTTATTGCTAAGCAAGAGCCACTTGATAGCACTGTTGTTAACCCCTTCCATTATTTTAATGACGATCGAGAGTAGACTGATGGGGCAGTAATTGGCCGGTTTGGATTTGTCCTGCTTTTTGTGTACAGGGCATATCTGAGCAATTTTCCACATAGCCGGGTAGATGCCAGTGTTGTAACTGTACTGGAACAGCTCGGCTAGGTGCGCAGCAAGTTCTGGAGCACAAGTCTTTAGTACTATTGCCGGAATATTGTCAGGGCCCATAGCCTTTGCAGTATCCAGTGCCTTCAGCCATTTCTTTATATCATGTGGAATTAATTGAATTGTCTGAAGACTGGCATCTGCGGTGCTGCATACCTCCAGAGGAGCCGAGATGGATCATCCACTCGCCTGAATATCTAATCAGGTGAGAGAACACCCAGGAGCTTCTGCTCGCCTAGTTGAAATGGGCAAACCAATACACCAATAATCTGCTTGATGATATTCCTGGTGGTGGCAAGGCCAGCTCTGAGCATGTGCTTGATTTCCTGACAGGAGTCACAAGTCATCTCTTGCCATCTGGTAGACAGCCTGTGATATGACAGAGTTGCTGAATTAAAGGTGCAACAGAAGATGGGCACAGGCAGAATGAATCATGACTGCTGCCAGGAAACCAGGCACAGACCTGCATGATGTGCTTCCTTTGGTCGCAAACAAATTAAACATTCATATTCATGCTATAGGCTTCGTGTAAGAAAGGCTTCAAACTAAATTATTGGGCAGCTGGCACCTGACTAAAGAAATATAATTATAAACATCAGTGGCCATTAACCAAGAAGTAGGCATAAATGCCAATAAGCAGCAATCAATAGTGGCTGCATCTTTGAAAGGGGAGAGTATGCTGGAGGTTGGGGGATTGCATTAGGAAACCAGGACTAACCATTGCATTGATCCTGCTGGTCCCATTATGAAACCCTGAAGAGGTGAAGAGGGTGATGTAATGGAAGCCTAAGTATCTATTTAGTGTACCATTTCCAGCTACAAAGTAATGTGTTAACCAGCTTTGGCACAGAGAAAGAATGGGTATAATTTTTAAGTTTCACCCAAAGCGTATGAAGTTGGCGGATTGGCTGTGCCACTCACAGGAGCCAGTGTCAAAACCATTTTCAGGTTCGGGCGTGTTCAGCATAACTCAGGTGAGCTGCCAAGTGTTCGATGAAGTGGGTCAGAAATTCCACGAGCGAGCCAAGCTAGACATCAGCATTAAAGTAAAGAGTGGAGCCACACCGGGCAGGAAATTACCCAGCTACTGGCAAAGGACTGCAGTATTTCTATAGGGTCAGGAAGAGCATTGATGTATGAATTCAGTCGGCAACCTTTGATGCTGATAACACCTGTATTCTGATTGGAAGGTGACCCACACGCCCCAAGAAGGGTCACTGACCTTTGATGCTCTTTCTGCAGCAGGAATTCTGAATCTTCAGCATCATCATCAGCAGGGGCAGCGTTGAACACATGCCCCAGCTATGTCAATGGGATCAATTAGTCTTTTTGTCTCAACCACAACTTCCCCTATAATGGCTAGTTGCAGTCCTTTCAGGAGCCACTCCCTGTCTCGATTTCTTTTCTTCCCAGTCAAATTTGCTGCATTCCAAGCTCTCTGGGGAAGCTTTTTCTGTGTCTATAGTCTATTCAAGTTATGGGGAAATGCTCAGATTGGGAAATCAGACAAGACCTGCCTTCTGTCCGACGGGAAGCACAACCCTAGTTTTGCCACATGTAGAAAACTGGGATGTTGATTGTAGCTGTTCTTGCCAGGCACAGGACAGGTAGCAGTGCGTTGGCCACCAGTTTTACATCCTGCCTAATTTTCCTCTTCATTGAAGTCAATGGAAAGAAAGAGTATGTGGGATTTAAGGCAGGAACTCAACCACTGTCACCTGTTTCCTGCAATAAAGGGGAACTGCTAGAAGCAACCCTGGGGTGCAGCTGTAAAATTCATCTGGGCACCCCGTCAACCCCAACACTAAAATAAAATATCAGTGATGCTGATGGATCTTAGCATAGGAGGTGAGCCCTCATTGGCCACAAAAGCACCAAGAACAACTTAGCAGCCAGAGTAAAATGTCTAATGAATGTGAACAACACCCTTGGGAAGAGGAAGGAAAGAACAGTGGATAGGGATACAGGAGGCTGAGGAAAAACAGAGAGGAACACGAGATAATAGAGAGGATGGGGAGAGGAGAAGGGGAGAAGTAAAGGAAGGAAAGGACGTAAGGAAAAGAAGGGCAGGGAGAGAGAGTGGGATAGGGTATAGATGAGAGAAGAATCAGTACTGCCTTCCCCCTGTATCAGAGAATGAAGGAATTTTAAATTTATTAGTATGCTTAGGTGTGGGGGTAAAGTCTATAAGCAGGAGAAAGAAAGTGATTGAAATGAATGTTGGTAGCAAAGGGGTGAGCACCTAAAAACCAACAGCACAATTGACAAGATTTAAGCACAATGTAGGAGTTTAGAAGTTGGAGGTACAAGTAGTTAAGCTTTGAGCAAAAGATGTGCTATCCAAAACTTCAGGCAGTGAGGCTGAGTTGCAACAGCATGGGGGCACCCAGGTACACCCAGAAAAGCGTATACTGATACTGAGACAACAAATGGATCTCACTCATCACTTTTTCAGAACCACTACATCCAATTCAGGGTCGCGGGAACTCAGAGCCTATCCCGACAGGCAATGGGCACTTGGTGGGGTACACCCAGGACAGGATGCCAGTCCATTACGGGCACACACCCACACGCAAACACACTGGGGGACAATTTTACCGTAGCCAATCCTCCTTTGTCTTTGGATGGTGGGAGAAATTGGAGCACCCGGCGGAAAGCCATGCAGACATGGGGAGAACATACAAACTCCACAGAGACAGACACCTGATGTCAGGATCAGACCTGGGTCGCAGGAGCTGTGAGGCAGGAGTGCTAACCACTGCGCCATTATACCACTCCCATATGTTGTTTTGCAAGTCAATCAATTTTCTGTTGTGGGCTTTGAGTTAGAAGACAGAGGTCAAATGTACTTGAGGACCCACAGAACGAAAAGTGAGCCCCTTAATTTTCTAATAAGTGTGCGCGTTTATGCCTTTTTTTTATTCATTCATGGGATGTAGGTTTCACTGCTTGGGTCAGCATTCAATGCCCAACCCTAATTGCCCTTCAGAAGGTGCTGGTGAGTTGCCTTCTTGAACCGCTGCAGTCCATGTGGTGTAGGCACACCCACAGTGCTGTTAGGAAGGGAGTTCCAGAATTTTGACCCAGCAACAGTGAAGGAGTGAGGATATATTTCCAAATCAGGATGGGAGTGACTTGGAGAGGAACTTCCAGGTGGTGGTGTTCCCATCTATCTGCTGCCCTTGTCCTTCTAGGTGGTAGTGGTTGTGGGTTTAGAAGGTGCTATTTAAGGAACCTTGGTGAATTCCTGCAATGCATCTTGTAGATGGTACACATTGCTGCAATTGGGCATCAGTGGCGGAGGGAGTGAATGTTTGTGGATGTGGTGCCAAACAAGCGGGCTGCTTTTTCCTGGACGGTGTCACGCTTCTTGAGTGTTGTGGAAGCTGCACTCATCCAGGCAAGTGGAGAGTATTCCATCACACTCCTGGCTTGTGCCTTGTAGATGGTGGACAGGCTTTGGGGAGTCAGGAGGTGGGTTACTCAGCGCACGATTCTTAGCCTCTGACCTGCTCTTGTAGCCACAGTATTTATATGGCTTGTCCAGTTCAGTTTCTGGTCAATGGTAACCCCTAGTGTGTTGATAGTGGGGGGATTCAGTGATGGTAATGCCATTGAACATCAAGGGGTGATGGTTGGATTCTCTCTTGTTGGAGATGGTCATTGCCTGAAACTTGTGTGGCGCGAATGTTATTTGCCACTTGTCAGCCCAAACCTGGATATTGTCCAGATCTTGCTGCATTTGGATATGGACTGCTTCAGTATCTGAGGAGTCGCAAATGGTGCTAAACATTGTGCAATCATCAGCGAACATCCCCATTCTGACCTTTTGATGGAAGGAAGGTCATTGATGAAGCAGCTGAAGATGTTTGGGCCGAAGACACAGCTGAATCGTCACAGCTAGGGGTGCAGATGCACCTGCGGTAGGCAGGTTGGTGGGGATGAGGTCAAGTGTGTTTTTCCTTCTTGTTGGTTTCCTCACCACCTGCCGCAGACCCAGTCTAGCAGCTATGTCATTTAGGACTCGGCCAGCTCAGTAAGTAATGGTGCTACCGAGCCACTCTAGGTGATGGACATTGAAGTCCCCCACCCAGAGTGTATTCTGCACCCTTGCCACACTCAGTGCTTCCTCCAAGTGGTGTTCAACATGGAAGAGCACTGATTCATCAGCTGAGGGAGGGTCGTATGTGGTAATCAGCAGGAGGTTTCCTTGTCCATATTTGACTTGATGCCATGAGACTTCATGGGGTCCGGATTCAATGTTGAGGACTCCCAGGGCAACTCCCCACCGACTGTATACCATCGTGCTGCCACCTCTGCTGGGCCTGTCCTGCCGGTGGGACAGGACATACCCAGGGATAGTGATGGTGGTGTCTGGGACGTTATCTGTAAGGTATGATTCCGTGAGGATGACTATGTCAGGCTGTTGCTTGACTAGTCTGTGAGACAGCTCTCCCAATTTTGCCACTAACTCCCAGATGTTTGTAAGGAGGACTTTACAGGGTCAACAGGGCTGGGATTGCCATTGTCGTTTCCAGTGCCTATGTCGATGCCAGGTGGTCTGTCCGGTTTCATTCCTTTTTTGTGACTTTGTAGCGGTTTGATACAACTGAGTGGCTTGCTAGGCCATTTCAGAAGGCATTTAAGAGTCAACCACAATGTTGTGGGTCTGGAATCTGGAGTCATTTATGCCTGTGTGTGTGGAAATGCAAGCCGATTCAAAAGATACCACTATTCTGTACCAGGGCTTCATTTTTGAATCTAATATTACCATGACAGATCTTTTAACAATCAGAGAGCCTATCATAACACCTTCTTACAGTATAATTGGTACTGCAGGTGCACATTGGGGCTTTTAAAATGGATTTTCCCATAGACAAAGTTTGATATAATGATATTTCCTGTATTTGTCAATATCTAATCAATATTTTATATATTCATTGATATAAAATCAAGTTTTGGACATTCAGCAAAATATAATCAATATTACATATATTCATATGCATGTCTATAGTAGATATCTTATATATTATGTAGTTATATAAATGGAAACAAAGTTTTATTTATTAATACATAAATATAGTCTGCTCTATTTGTAGAAATTTACAAGTTAAAATAAATTGACAGTTGAGTTGAATACATAATTTATGATCAATGTTATTTATTGACTAGTAGAAAATGAAAAATAAAGTTCAAAATAAACTCTTGGAAACAAAGGGGAAAATTGGAATAGTAGAATTATAAATGCTATGTAATTTGTTAGAAAGTAGAAAAATAAGGAACACTTTAAACCAAGATCTAATAGAAGGTGAAGAAAGGATTTGCGTTTAAAGCATTAGGTGAACAATAGGAAGAATGTTAATTGCGCAGAATGTTTCTTCCTGTGTGGTATGTAGACCAATCGCCATGGTGTTTTTGTAATACCCTGAATGCAGTGTTCGTTCTGTCTTCTTGGGCGTTGGCTCTGGAAAATGGCTGGCCACTGGATGAGGAAGGATATTCAGACAGACAACAGGATGGGTTTCATTTCAGTGTAAAAGGCATGTTGGCAAAGGCATACAGTTATTTGGTATATGGAGCAGGATTATGATTTGAACCATAAGATGCTAAGATATAGTGATGTATCTAGGGATGATGGAGGGGGCAAGTAGGGATGAATGGAGGGAGTGAAGGACAGTTAAGGATCATTAAAGTTACTTTTAATTGTTCATTTAAAAAACCATATTTTTGAGGGTCTTTGAGCTTCCATTTTTAGCATAGAAATAGGAAAAAACTGGGAGGAAATTTGAACTCCAAAAGCCCATTATTAGGGTTGTTCTTCAGATTCTACATTTACCATGAAACAAGAAAAAACCTGTATGAATCAGATTTGATTCAGAGCATTATTAAAATTCAAGAGAACAAGCAAAGAACTAAAAGCCAATGTTAAGCTAAATGGCAAACCACAATTAGCTGTTTAGTTCACAGACATCACTTATGAACAGACAAAAATGTCAGACCGGAAAGGGCCAGCTGGTCCATCTAACCTGTCCTGCACAGTTGTGATGCCTGATTCAGGTCTCAAAACTCCCTACTCCTTAGGTGCCATGCATTCTTCCCAAAGAGGCAAAAAAACAGATCAAAAGCCTGCAGCCAATTAGGGGAAAAATCTGGGCAATTCCCCTCTGATCCCTCTAGGAGATTGAAACTAGTTTTTTAAGTAGTTATGAAATATTATGAAATATAAACATTGACCATGCTTTATATGAATTGGTACATACCCCTTTCATGAGGTAACATCCACCCCACCCTGATGATCCAGTTCACTCATCATGGAACCCAATGAATCAGCACCCACAGATTAAGCCAGCAGCCTGTTTCATGGAATTACTATTTCTGGGATAAGAAGAAGCATCTAGCATTCTTATATTCTATGGTTGGATCACTTTGCTCACGAACACGGTTGCACACTTATCTAACAGCAGGTGAGTTGGCAACAATATTCTGCAGACGCAGAGATCAATATAAGATGAAGCACATACTGTTTATTTACACAGATAACAGAGCACTAACATGGTGTGTGCTTCTCTAACCAGGCCCTACTCTAAACTACCCTTAACATTGTAACCCGCACTACACAGCAATTGGGTCATACAGTCACACGGTCAATCTGCTCACATTCTCTTAAAAGTGTCTTGCACCTCAGATTACCACAAGCATCTCACCTATTCCTTCCCTTTTTACTCATGAGCCCTGCTCCTCACCAACCTATCAAATTAAAATAAGTTGCCTGTGTGCACACAATCTAGTCCATTCATCATTTTGTAGACCTCTATCCGGTTTTCTGAGTGTACAAGCTGAATGTTAACAGAAGAAAACAGAGGGGTTTGTGTTGGATAGAAGGTTAAAGTCACAGAAGTCAGTTTCCCGATCAAAATCTGACTCTAACCCATTTCTAGCTTTAAATGAGGCCGGGATATGGAAGGGTGACCAACCTGATCCAAGCAGGCAGACTGGACTTTAAATCTGATAAAGAGGCTGTCATTCTGCTCTTGAATTGTTACTGCCATTGGCTGGTTTTCTCGAGTGTTCGGCAATGCAGCATATTCTTCAAGGTGAGGACTTGGTGGATTCAAGGTGAGTGTCTTCATACTCACCCTGGATTCAGGTAGTTGTCTGAGGTGGCATCCCTCAATGGCCATCTCCATTAGGCCTCCTCAACTCAGACCAGGCACATCCACCGCAAGGCCCCAATCCTCCCACTACCTCCAGGCTTAGTCCAACCCCTAACCGAAGCCTCCGATTCCATCCCAACCTCCATGGCTACCCCCACCCCCTGTACAACCAGGCCCAAATATCCCAATGCCCCAACAGTCTGATCCCTCTACCTGTGACCTCACCCTGGGATCATCCTCCCCATCCTCCATTTTAGCACCCCCACCCCACCAACCCCCAAACCTCTTCTGATCACAAAATGGTATGCTTCACTTTGTAACGGATAGCCCTATGAATGTGGCGCAGAACCCTTCAGTATAACTTTTCTGCATTGATCGTGCACATTTAGAGAGTTATGAACTATGATACTAATATCTCTACTTTCACCCCAGGCTTGAGGTCTGTTCCCCATAATGTGTAAATATGGTTAGCATTGGTCCTTCCCGTATGCATAAAGCTGCAGAAACTTGCCCAAGTTAAATGCTATTGGCCAAATTCGGGCCCATTCCCCTGATATCGGGATCTACTATCTTCTTCTACAATCCACAGGCCATTAATATAGATTTTGTTTTTTCCTTTTTCAAAAATATACTTCATTCATAAAAGTATACTACAAAACATTTTAACCTGAAAATTACAGAAAGTGTCATTAATTCAACTTGTCTCCCTACAGCATATTTGACTCCTAGGCGCCTCTATACAATTGTAATTCTCTGATTATTTACCATATACATTTCATGTCAGGCAGACAGCCTGGGGCAAAACATTTAAAATGAAAAAAATTAATTAAGTGCAATAGAATTCAACATTCCTTGATATAGCATGTTCCTCTCTGAGGTGTCTTTGTGCAATCTCAATATAGATAGTAAAGAGAAAGGGGTCTAACACTGATCCCTGCTGGACATAGTTAGTAACTGGCTGCCAAACTGATCAACAGTGCTTGATAACAGCGGCTGGGAATTTCCTTGCTTGTCGGTGTAGATGTGTTTGATGGCAAGAGTGGACAATATGGCGAGAAGCCAGACGTGAAACCAATTTCCAACCGTCCACTCCGCCTGCTGATTGCAGGCCGTGGTCCCCGCCATTGGATGTCAGAACCTCATTTTAATACATCAGCATATCATTATAAGGCCAGCCTGCCGAACTCATCACATCCCCCCCACCCCACCTCCCCCCAGTGGATTGTCCACCCACGTTGGCGGGACAACACACCAACATGTTTCACAACAGCATATATAAGGGGTGCACTTGGTGGGCTGCACTTCGCTTGGGACTTCAAGGTTTGTTTTCCTACCTTGCTTCGGTCCGCACTCGCAGTCATCAGTGCTAGGCTTCACAGACAGCACCACATCACTTTTAGGGGGCTCACAGGTAAGTTTCCACCGACCAGATCAGCCATATGTGGGTGGATTTTCAATGGCTGCAGGGCTAGGGCTTGCTTGGAAAAGGGGGAGAAGTGGCCTCAGGCAAGGGAAGAGCCTGCAGAATGAGAACTGTACTGGAGAAGGAGGGTGTGTGTGGGGGCACATGTTGATCTGTGCAAGTGGCCTCAAGATGGTGAGGGCTGAGGAGGTAGTTTCCAGAGGAGATGAGGCCAGATGGACATATGAGGGTATGTGTGTGAGAATGGGTGATGATGTCCCTTGAGGTGGCAGTGAGTGAGATGCCAGCGAATGTGTGATGGGTTGAGTGTGTGAGTTTTGTGAGAGTGATGAGATGGTTGCCATACGCTGGCGGCACAGATGAGATCATTCATCCTGTATCTACACTGGATGGCCAACCTCTTCTGTGCAACATTAGCACTGATCACCACTGCCGTCACCTACCAAGCTGGACTGGTAATGTAGCTGCCCCTCCTGCAGCCAGAGCTGTGGTAGACACACCACAGTAGGCCTCCATAACATCTAAAAGGCACTTGAGGGCTGCCATCTTCTTGCCTTTTGGGGCCAAGTCTTTTTGCTGCAGTCCTGTGCTGGAAGCCCTGAGCACGACTGTATTTTAAATGTGGTGCCTGGTGTGATGAAGCGACGAGGTGACGACGTGGCAGGTGAATCAGAGCCCGCCTGTCATTGAAATGGTGTGTATCCCAGGAATGCATAATTAATGTGGCGGGTTTGGGGCGATATGGCTTGAAAAGACACCATTGCAGCCCATGGGTGAACGGTTGTTTTACCCGCCTGCTACTGCGCTTAGTGCAAATCTGGGACGATTCCGCCCAATGTCTTGCTTACAGACATGCATAAGTTTCTTAATCCAATGTAGCAGCTTCCCACAGTAGGGTTGAAGTCAAATCATAATGAAATTATTACATGTCCAAAATTATTGCCACAATCTATTAGAGACAAAAGTAAATTAATCTTCATTCCCAAACTAGTTGGAGCAATTTGATTGGCTCTGCCTTTGCTCTTATATTGGTAGACTTTGCAGATTAATAATTGTTGATTTATTTGATCTTGTGCAAGATACTTTATGGTTTCTAGTTCGTTATTTTTGTTCTAATTTTGAGTGGTAAGTTACAAAGTTCTTGAATTATGATTTGAATTGTTAATATTTATAATTTCAAATTTGATCAAATAAAGTTTGAAATACAGATAGGCAGTGTAACATTGAACGGTAGGAGTTTTTAATATGATAAATGGATACAAAGCTAAATTCTGCTCTCCTGCAGGTAAATAAGGAGTACAGTTTTGAGAACTGAGACATTTTGATCATTGAGGAGAAAGAGTGCCATCTGGTGTTGGTAAAAAATGTTTAAAAAACAGTTAATTTTTGAATGCTTGTATTATATTTAAAGAAGATGTTTCTGTTGTCACAGTGCATTCCTAAGGGATTTGGATTTTGAGCTTCTTGATATTTTCCCCTCATATTTCGAAGGTTTTACATAATGATTTCCAATTCATTCCATTTTTTCCCTTATGTTGTTGGAACTGTTTGTTCTTAGGTTTTATGCTTGATATGTTCTTTCCATTTTTTAATTTAAATTAATAGCTGAAATAATAATGCAGGTACATGATACAATCACTGTGTTGTATGTTTTAGGCCGATGATAGAAAAGGACGATCGGCAATCCAAAGTAAAAATAATTAACTGGATAAGAGTCGACTTCAATGGGGCAAGATCGGAGCTGAGCTGGATAGACTGGAACGAAAGATTGGCAGGGAAAAACTGTAGCTGAACAATGGGCTACCTTCAAAAAAGAATTGGTTCGGGCACAGTCAAGGTATATTCCATCAAAAGGGAAAGGTAGGACAAACAAATCCAGAGCTCCCTGGATGAAAAAGGAGATAGAAATTAAGATAAAGAAAACGCTCGCTTATGACAGGTGTCAGATAAAAAATACAATTGAGAACCAAGAAGAATACAGAAGGTTCAGAGGGGAGGTGAAAAATCATATTAGAGAAGTGAAGAGGAATTATGAGAAAAGACTGGCAGCCAACATAAAGGGGAATCTCAAAGCCTTCTAAAGGCATATAAATAATAAAAGAGTGGTAAAAGGAGGACTAGGGCCAATTAGGGACCTAAAAGGGAATTTACACATGGACGAAGGGGCCATGGCTAAGGTATTAAATGAATACTTTGCATCTTTACCAAGGTGGCCCTGCAGTTTTGGATCAGTTCAGGTGTCATGGAGATCACCGCCCAATTACCCGCACTCGTGGAAAGGTGTTGTCCCACTCCGCCAAGTGGCGGTCTTCCGGGGAAAAGACTAGCGCCCACATGTATCCACAATGTCCTCCCAGACAGCCAAGGACACCATGGGAGACTGAATCCTTTATGACAGTGACAATAATTGGGGATTGGGGGCAGGGGGAGGGAGGCGGTGGATGGGGAAGAGTAAGGGTAGGAATTGGATGGAATCTGTAAATGTAAAGGAGAAGATCAAAAAGTAGTGTCAATAATTTAAGAAATAGTTTAATATTGTTATTAAATGAGTTGACATTATATTTGGGCAAGATGCAGCATAATGGGTTAATAGTTATAGTAATGAGATAGTAATGTGTATCATGATGTAACAGTGGCATCAGCAGTCATGTGCTAGACATTCTGTTAGAAAGATGGAATAGTCTGCACATGAGAGAGATGTACTTACCTAGCAGCTTATCATGTATATAGTGTAAATAAAGTGGTTTTGAAGTAACCTACCTGAGTCTGATCTGAGCCACTCACGAGTAGATGGAAACCTTCCCGGTACAGATTAGGTCACAAGACAAACGACAAACACTTCAAAGATGAGATAGCTCAAGCACAGTCAAGGTATCTTCCCTCGAAAGGGAAAATAGGGCAAACAAATCCAGAGCACCCTGGATGACAAAAGAGATAGAAATTAAGATAAAGAAGAAAAAGTGTGCTTATGACAGATGTCAGGTAAAAATATAATTGAGAACCAGGATGAATATAGAAGGTTCAAAGGGGAAGTGACAAAGCAAATAAGAAGCAAAAAGAGAATATGGAAAGAGACTGGCAGCTAACATAAAAAGGAATCTCAAAATCTCCTACAAGCATATAAATAGTAAAAGGATAGTAAAAGGAGGAGTAAGGCTGATTAGGGACCAAAAAGGGGATTTACACATGGAGACAGAGGACATAGCTGAGATCTTAAATGAATACTTTGCACCTGCCTTTACTGAGGAAGAAGATGATGCCCAGGCAATGGTGAAAGAGGAGGTAATTCAGACTCTAAAGGGGTTTAAAATTGATAAGGAGGTGGTATTAGATAGGTTGTCTGTAGGTAAAGTTGATAAGACACTTGGACTGGATAAGATGCATCCAAGGATACTGAGGGAAGTGACAGTGGAAATTGCAGAGGCACTGGCCATAATTCTTTAGTGTTCCTAAGATCAAGGGTAGTGTCAGAGGACTGGAGAATTGCAAAAGTTACACCCATGTTCAAAAAAAAATGTAAAGATAAGCCAAGACAGGCCAGTCAGTTTAACTTCCATGGGGAAACATCCAGAAACAATAATTCAGGACAAAATTAAGAGTCACATGGATAAATGCGGGAATAAGGAAAGCCAGCAAGGATTGAAGGAAAAATTGCATTTAACTAATTTGCTGGAGTTTTTTTGATGAGGTAACAGGGAGAGTTGTTGAGGGCAATGCTGTTGATGTAGTGTACATGGACTTCCAAAAGGCATTTGATACAGTGCCACACAACAGACCTGTGAGCAAATTTATTGCTCATGGAATAAAAGGGACAGTGGCGACATGGATACAAAATTGGCTAAGTGAAAGGAAACAGAGAGGAGTGGTTAATAGATGTTTTTTGGGCTGGATGAAGGTTTGTAGTGGAGTTCCCCAGGGGTCAGTGTTGGGATCCTTGCTTTTCCTGATATATATTAATGGCTAAGACCTTGGGCAGAATTTTCCATGCCCGCTGGCATCAGTCATGTTCAGAGGCGTGAGTGCACAATACGCCAAGAGGGCCAGAAATTGGTTTCACGATGTCATGAAACCAGTTTGTGATCATCCGCTCGCCCGTCAATAGCAGGCTGTATTTCCCACCATCGGACGTCGGGAACCTCATTATAATACATCAGCATTATAAGCTCAGCTTACCGGAATCGCCCCCTCCCTGCTGGATCGTCCACCCACGTCAGTGTGATTGCAGGCATATATAAGGCGTGCACTTGGCAGGCTGCACTTTGAGGGGAACTCGGAGGGGAGTACACAGAAATGTTGCACAGTGCTCACCCAGGTCACCTGTTGGACTTCAAGGTTGAGGCGCGTTGGGTGGTAGTGGTGGAGTGGGTCCAAGGGCTGCCCTGCAGTTGAGGTGACTTGGGGTTGGGGGCAAGGGCTACCCTCCAATTTGAATCCCACCATGGCGGATGGTAGAATTTGAATTCAATAAAAACCTGGGAATTTTAAAAAAGTCTAATGATGACCACAGAACTATCATTGATTGTTGTAAAAACCCATCTGGTTCACTAATGCCCTTTAGGGAAGGAAATCTGCCATCCTTACCAGGTCTGGCCTATGTGTGATTCTCCAATGTGACAACAACATAGCCAGCGATGCCCAGATCCCATGAACGAAAAAAAAACTATCGGTCAGGTGGAGAGGTGCAGAAGTGGTTGGGGTTTCGGGTAGCCATGCAGCTCACTGAACTCTGACCATCCAAGTGGTGGCCAACATGCTCTGAGATGCATCAAGGGGCCTTCAGACTTAACCAAGAGAGGTTCTTGGAACAGTGCAGCTAACCCATGCATCTCATGGCAGCACAACATTCTGGCAGCAATGACAAGCACCATCAAGGTGCAGACATCAGTAACGTCTCCAGGGAGTGTGAGGCCGGACCATCACTTTGGTCTGAAGGCTGCACAGAGCACAGGGAAGAGGCCCTGGACTGTGACACCTGCCTTTATCTTGTGCAGAAAGGTTTTACATCTGAATGACATGAACACTGCTCATTAGAACAAGGAGTCATAGACATGGAGACATTTTTGAGAGTTTATTTACAATAGTGAACATTATATACAAGTGATAAACACCCGTGCCCAGGCTGTGCAACTACATCTTCTTAACTTTCCTAAACCTACCACTACGTCTTGGTGCTCCACGGACATCCACAGTGGAGGCGAAGGCAGCCTGCTGATTGCGACACCCTGTCAGTGAGGACCTTGGTGGGTGTCCTCGGGAGGGCCAAGACTTGGAGAGCCCAGGCCTGCTTTCGGAGTGGTGCTGTGTGGCAGTGGCTCCCTCCTCAGCTGGAGCTGCTGAGGTCACAGGAAGAGGGGATTTGGAAGGGCCGAACACTGCCAGAATCACCTGGGTGGATGGTCCTGGGGTGTGCGCCCGCTGATCCTCCTCCCTATGGATACCCAAGGGCTCCAGGCTGACTCCTTGAGGAGCAGGGGAAGCTGGAGTGACATCGGGCTGCCTGGAACCTCGGGTACACACTGTTGGGAGGCCAACTATGGCATCATGGAGCTCAGCCCGTGCAGCATTGCAGGAGTGATGACCTGGACCGAGGTATCCACGGCAGCTGCCATCCTACCAGTGTTGATCTCAGTGCATTGGCATGCCAGTGTTATCACCACAGCCTGAATGTGGATTAACTGCTCCATCGTGCCTTGCAACCTGAAGAGTGCAGCAGACATCCCGACTTGATGTTCTCGAACTTCCCTTTGCAGCTCTAGCAACTGTGACATGACCAAGTCCAGAGGCTCATCATCTGACTCGGACTCAGCAAATTTCTGGCCTCCAGGAGTTCTCCGAATGCCGGGGACCTGGGAAGTCCCTGACACCACCTGCTGTGGATCAGGCAATGCGATGTGCTCACCAGATTGTGTTCCTGAGGCTACTCGAAAGCTAAGTCCCACCGAGGTGTGTGTCTCTGCGCTGGTGGAGGGTGTGGGTGAGCGCTGTGATGGAACTTCAGGGAGGGTTTCAGCAGATTCATCTTCTGAGCTTCTGTAAGGGCTTGATTGGAGGTCTTGGGTCATGGACCCTCTTGGCTGTTTGGCAGATGTGCCTGGGGAAGCAAGGAGGGATAATTAGTGCATGGCAGTGGCCTGTGAAACAGGACACATCATTCATAGCATGGTTGTCTGATGGATGTTGCACTGCTGGATCCTCACGTGGTAGAGCAATGCCGATCTCACCGTCAGCACAGGAACAGTCCAGATCCTCACTGGCCAGCTGGATGGCTCTGTTTTCAAAGTCCATAAAGACCTTGATTTCAGGCATTCCTCCACCAGTCTGCGACCTCCCCCTGTTGTTGTGTGCCAGCTTGTCCTGCATGAACAGAGATGAAGAGAGTGCAAGTGGGAAGCCTGCCAGGCCAGATGATAACTACACCTGGCATGTGTGGATGGTGAGTGTTCCCATGGACGGGATGAGGACAATGAACATGTGTGTGAGAGTGAATGGTGGTGTCCCTTGAACCAGCAATGAGTGAGGGCCCTGTGAATTTGTGATGGATTTTTGAGTGTGTGAGTTGAGGGTGATGAGGAGAGTGACTTACCTTGATGGAACAGAGATCATTCATCCCCTTGCAGCACTGGGTGGCTGTCTTCTTTTTCAGGGCATTGGTGCTGACCACCGCTGCCGCTGCCCCCCAAGCCGGATTGGTGATGCCGCTGCCCCTCCTGCGGCCAAGAGCAAGGGTCGAGGACATCACGACGGGTCTCCATGGTGTCCAAAAAGCACTCAAGGGACCTGTCACTAAACCGGGGCAGGGGGGATGTGGTGGCTGCAGTCCTTTTGCCTTTCGGGGACATCCTGTCTTCCATGTGGCAGTCCTGGGCTGGAAGCACTGAGATGTGTGCATGCGGCTGCACTTTAAATGTGGTGCCCGGCATGATGAAGTTGTGAGTTGATGGCGTGTCGGGCGACTGAGAGTCAGCCCGCCATGGAAATGGCGTGTTTCCCGGGAATGCATAATTAATGCAGCGGTTTTGGAATGATACGGTGCGAGAAGCTGCCATTACGGCCTTCGGATAAAACATCGTTTTCCCCGCACCTTGCTACCGCACTTGGTGCAAATCTGGGACAATTCCACCCCTTGGTGTACAAGGCACACTTTCAAAATTTGCAGATGATATGAAACTTCGAAGCATTGTGAACTGTGAAGAGGGTAGTGTAGAACTTCAAAAGGACATAAACAAGTTGGTGGAATGAGAGGACAAGTATCAGATGAAATTCAATGCAGAAAAATATGAAGCGATTCATTTTAGTAGGAAGAACATGGACACCATATAAAATAAAGGGAACAACTCTGAAGGGGTTCAGGAGCAGAGGGACCTGGGTGTATCTGTGCATAAGTCATTGAAGGTGGCAGAACAGGTTGAGAGAGTAGTTAATAAAACATACACTTCAGGAAGAATGTGAAGGTATTGGAGAGAGTGCAGAAAAGATTCCTCATCCCTGTTTCCAGGGATGAGGAACTTTAGTTATGAAGACAGATTGGAGAAGTTAGGACTGTTCCCCTTGGAGAAGGGAAGGTTGAGAGGAAATTTGATAGAGATATTCAAAATCATGAGGGGTCTGGACAGAGTAGATAGGGAGAAACTGTCCCCACTTGTGAAACGATCGAGAACAAGAGGACACAGATTTAAAGTAATTAACAAATGAAGCACAAGTGACACGAGGAAAAACCTTTTCATGCAGCAAGTGGTTAAGGTCTGGAATGCACTGTCTGAGAGCGTGGTGGAGGCAGGTTCAATCTAAGTATTTAATAGGGAATTAGACAGTTATATGAAAAGGAAGAACGTGCAGGGTTACAGGGAGACAGCGGGAGAATGGCACTAAGTGAATTGCTCATTTGGAGAACTGGTGCAGACACGATGGGCCAAACGGCCTCCTTCTGTGCTGCAACAATTCTGTGAATTTGTTATATCAATGACTTAGGTGAGGGGCCAAGCATAAAATATTCAATTTTGTTGACAATACGAAAGCAGGAAAATAAGCTGTAAGGAGGATGCAAAGAGGCTACAAAGGGTTATAGACAGGTTCAGTGATTGGACAAGGAGGCAGTAGATGCAGTATAATGTGGGAAAGTGTAAAATTATGCACTTTTGTTGGCAGAATATAAAAGCAGAAAAAGGGAGAGATTAGTTAATGTTGTTACTCAGAGGCAATGTTGGTGTCCTTGTACATGTATCACAGAAAGTTAACCTGCAGGTACAGCATTCAATTAAGAAGGAAAATTGTATATTGGGCTTTATTGCAAGGGGGTTGGAGCATAAGGGAGTGTTGATGCAATTGTACAGGGCTTTGCTGAGACCACACCTGGAGTACTGGGTACTGTTTTGGTCTCCTTACCTAAGGAAGGATACACATGCCTGACAGGGATTGCAACAAACATTCGGTAGATTGATTCCTAGGATGAGAGGACTGTCCTAAGAGGAGTGATTGAGTAGAATGGGCCTATATTCTATGGAGTTTAGAAGAATGAGAAGTGATTACATTGAAATGTATAAAATTCACAGAGTAGATGCTGAGACACTGTTTTCCAGGCTGGAGAGTTTAGGACTGGGGGTCATAGTCAATGTTCCCTCTAAGCTGTGCACTCTAACCTGAAAGCTCCCACACAGGGCACACACTATTTGGTAGCTTTAAGTTAGCACACATGTGCAGCCGCATAAAAAATGTAAAGGCCCATGCACATAAACAAATTGCCCATGCACTATTAAAAAAAAATTAGGGAGCAAATTGCTAGTTTCAGGATGAGGAGTTGGCCAGTTAAGACTGAAAATAAGAGAAATTTCTTCATTCAAGGAATTGTGAAACTTTGAAATTGTTGACTCCAGAGGGCTGTGAATACTCAGTCCCTGAGCATATTCAATATGGAAGTCCTTGGGAGTGGACTTCCTTCTGTTTAATCATAATCCAAACAGGAGTCAGTGTCTCCAGGAGAAGACTGATAAGACAAGAAAACTTGAGTAATGGAGGGGAGCCATGTGAATTGTCTTCATCCAAGTAGCATATTTTTGTTTATTAAAAAGGGACAGATTTTTAAAATGATGAATAATGAAATGGTATAAAGACTCGGGGCCATGAGTTCCTCTAATATGGAAATATGAAAATACAAATACACACCATTCATTAGTATTTTGACACTAGGTCTTCTGGGTGGAACAGCATAATAATCAGAATTAAGGTATTTTATTCTGGAGAAAAACAAATCTCTTCTTCTATAATGTTCTTAATTGAGTAAAATATGTACGAAGATAAATTAACACCACTTTTAAATTAAATTTGAATAATAAAACCAACATTGCACAGTCAAGAGATTTATTTTTGTGTGTGGTAAGTTCTGTAACAACAAGGTGCAGCTGGAGACAACCCTGACAATCTTGCAGGAATCTTAGAGAAACGAAATGCCAACAGACAAGTCTGTGGCATTGCATTATCTAATAAAATCTTCAACAAGTAAGTATTTTAGGAAGTATTTGGATGTGTACTTGCAATGCCATGGCATACAAGGCTATAAGCCTAGCGCTGGAAAATAGGATTAGAATAGTTAGGTACTTGTTTGACCGGCGCAGACTCGATGGGCCGAAGGGCCTTTTTCTGTGCTGCAGACCTCTATGACTCTAACAACTACTGAGGATATTTCATTATGGCTGTTTAAATTCTGCAACATGGTGTGGAGCTATGTTAACAGGGCCAATGATCTCCTGCTCCATTATACTTGCACAAATATTTGCATAACAGTCCAAAATCATTAGCACTAGTTGAAAATAGGCTAATACCAGTTATTAGGTTTCCCTGTGTTCTGCTATTGCTCTTACCTGGATTATCTGATTCTCCAAATTGATTCTGAACTTCACTCAGCACTGGATAAAAATACAGAATGATAGAAGTTTACCACACAGGAGGCCCACCATGTCTCTTCCAATTTTTTGCTAGACCAAGTCAAAGCTAATCCTGCTGTCCTATGCTCGTTCAATACCCTTGTATCATTCTCCCCTTCAAATGTTTAAACATTTTTGCTTAAAAGATGAAACTGTCTCTGCCACACCCATTCCCTGCAGCAAATTAATCCATACTCCGACAACTCTGCATAAAGCCATTGTTCCTAACCTCTTCCCTCAATTTTAATGACAATTTTAAATTGATTTCCCTTCATCACAATTCCTCAACCAAAGGGATTAATCTTTCCCTAGTCGCTATAGTAACTTTTAACATTTAAAATCCTCTATTAAATCAGCTTCATCTTCTCAGCTCCAGTGAAAATAACAACTTACATATTGGTATGTAGTGTAGTCCCAGGGCAGTTCACAGTTCCTAACAATATTGGATACTGAGTCAAAGAAAGAGATATTGGGAGAATGAAAAAAAGCTTGGCCAAATAAGTAGGTTTTAATTAAAATCTTAAAGGAGGACCAAGGAAGTTGGTGAAGAAGAGGGTATAAGAAGATAACTCCAGAGTGCAGGTCTAAGTAGTTGAAGACTCGCCAGTCAAAGGTGGCTGTAGGGATGAGGGGGTCTACAGGAGGTCAGAATCAGAGGCACAGAGTTTAGAACCTGGGTTGAAGCGCTGGAGGAGGTCACAGGAATAGAAAGGGGTAAAGCATGGAGGGACTTAAACAAAATGATGAAAATTTAAAATTTGAGGCACTACGAATGGGACCCAATGTAGGTCTGTGAGTACAGGGATATTGGGTGAGGTGGAATGGTGTGGGATCAGGCACTGGCTACTGAACATAAGAACACAAAAGCACAAGAATTAAGAGAAATAGACCATTTGGCCTGCTCCACCATTCAATAAGATCATGGCTGATCTGGTTGTGGTCTCAACTGCATTTTCCTGTCTGCCCCCCCATAACCCTTGACTCCCTTATCAATCAAATATCTAACTCAGCCTTGAATATATTCAACAGCCCAGCCTCCACTGCTCTCTGGGTAAGAGAGTTCCACAGACTGATGACCCTCTGAGAGAAAAAACTTCTCCTCATTTCAGTCTTAAATGGGAGATCCCTAATTTTTAAACTGTGTCTCCTAATTCTAGACTCCCCCCACACGGCAAAATTCTCAGCATCCACCCTATCAAGTCCCCTCAGGATCTTATAAGTTTGATTAAGATCATCTCCCATTCTTCTAAACTTCAATGGGTATAGATTCAAACTGCTCAACCTTTCCTCAGAAGATAACCCCTTCTTCCGAGGAATCAGTTGAGTGAATCTTCCCTGAACTGCTTCTAATGTAATTATATCCTTTCTTATGCAGAGACCAAAACTTCGGATGCAGTCTAAGGCCCTGTACAGCTGTAGCAAAACTTCCCTACTTTCATCTTCCATCCCCTTTGCAATAAACACCAACATTCCATTTGCCTTCTTAGCCACTTGCTGTACCTGCATACTAACTTATTGTGATTCATGTAACAGGACATCCAGATCCCACTGTACTTCATGTTTTGCAGTCCCTCTCTGTTCAAATATACAGCTTTTCTATTCTTCCTGCCAAAGTGGACAAGCTCACACTTCCCACATTATACTCCATCTGCCAAATTTTTGCCCACTCATTTAAGCTATCTATATCCCTTTGTAGACGCCTTACCTCCACTTGACAACTTACTTTTCTACCTATCTTTGTTTTATCAGCAAATTCAGCTACCATGCATGCAGTACCTTCATCCAAGTCATTGATATTATTGTAAATAGTTTAAAGCCCCAGCACTGATCCCTCTGGCACTCTACCGTTTACATCTTGCCAACCCAAAATGTCCCATTATGCTTACTCTCTGCTTCCTGTTAGCTAACCAATCCTCTATTCATGCTAATATGTTAACCTCCCCTACATCATGAACTCTTTTATATAGAACCCTTGATGTGGCACCTTTTCAAATACCTTTTACAAAACCAAGTGCACCACGTCTACAGGTTCCTTTTATCCACCTCACTTGTTACTTCCTCAAAAGAACTCAAATAAATTAGTCAAGCATGGTTTGCCTTTCACAAAACCATGCTGACTCTGCCTAAGTGCATTAAGATTTTCTAAATGTCTTGTTATTACCTCCTTGATAATAGACTAAAACATTTCCCTATCACAGATATTAGGTTAACTGGCTGGCCTATAGTTTCCTGCTTTCTGCCTCCTTTCTTGAATAGAGGTGTTACATTTGCAGTTTTCTAATGCACTGGGACCATTTCATGTGAAGAACATCAATAGAGCCTAATTAATCAATGGTAAATTTAAACAACTCCTTGTCCTCTTCTTGCATGACCTCTTCTGTAATGGTCTTTGGTACATTTATGAATGGTCAGATATCTACGCTGTAAACTTCACCTGACGTACACTGTATACATAAAAGGAATAAGAAATTGCTGGAAAGATGCAAGGCAGAAATTAAATCAGAGTTCTAATAATTGAAATCAGGACAGATTTTTAAACTCACTTGATTCAAGTATTGCCTTCAATTTACCCAGCAGTCATCTATTATCCTTAAGTAGCTGCCTCCCATGGCATTGCTCACAGACAAAAGTCTGTTAAGAATGTATTTACAAGCAGATCTCCTATGCAGTTGACCAGTGAGCCAGGGATCTAGTTTTACAAGAGGGGTCTTTATCTGTGTAGGAAACATTAGTACATTGGTTTACAGATTGAACAACAAATTTAATTTTGTTTTGGCATTTTAGTTCATCAAAAAATCTTGGGATATGGGCAATGCTAACAAGGGCATCCCCAGTTGCCCTTGAGAAAGTGGTGATGAGCCAACTTTATGAACTTCTGCATTTCATGTAGTAAATGTTGCCCCACAATACAGCTAGGTAGGGACTTCTAGGATTTTGACCAGTGACAATGAAGGAACAGCCTTCCATGTCCAAATAAGGAGGATGGTGGTCTTGGGAATAATGGTGTCCAATGAACCTGGGTTTGGGAGGCATTGCTGAAGAAATCTGGACTATTCCAACATGCTGTTGGGCAGCCCCCTAGTTCCAACACCCCACAAATTTTATCAGGAGTCTGCAAAAGCATATAGATAGGTTAAGGGCAAAAATTTGACAGATGAAGTATATCATAGGAAAATGTGAGCTTGCCCACTTTGGCAGGAAGAATAGAAAAACAGATTATTTGAATGGAGAGAGACTGCAGAATGTTGCAGTACAGAGGTACCGGGGTATCCTTGTACATGAAACATCACAAAAAAAGTTAGTATGCAGTTAAAGCAAGTGATTGATAAGGCAATTGAAAGTTGGCCTAAGAGTAATGGAGTATAAAAGTAAGGAACTGTTGCTACAGCTGTACAGGCATTAGCAAGACTGCATCTGGAGTACTGCATAGTTTGTGTCTCCTTAAGGAGAGATTATAACTGCATTGGAAGCAGTTCAGAGAAGCTTCACTTAACTGATTCCTGTGGTTGAAGGGGTTGTCTTATATGGAAAGGTTGAACAGGTTAGGCCGATACCCACTGGAATTTAGAAGAATGAGAGGTGATCTATCTCATTGAAGCACACAAGATTACAAGGGAACTTGACTAGGAAACACAGTTTCCAAAAAAAAGTCTCCCATTTAAGACAGATGAGGAGGAATATTTTTCAGTTTTAGTTTTTGGAATTTGCTTCCACAGAGCAGTGGAGGTGGGATCATTGGATCATATTCAAGGCCGACTACTGATTGACAAGCGAGTAAAGGGAGCAGGCGGGAAAGTGAAGTGAAGTGAAGTTCAAACCACATCAGATGAGCCATGATCTTACTGAATGACAGGGGAGGTTCAAAAGGGGCAAATGGCCTGCTCCTGCTTATGATCTTATGACATGGACTTCCAGTTAGAGTATTAAAGGAAAATGCCCTGACATCATTTAAGAAATGATTAGATGCTTAAAAAAGGAGAAACTGTAGAGGTTCTTTTGAAAGGAGGGAGGAAGAATGTGTGTAATGAGCTGAAGTGATCTCAATTCAGCTCTTAGTGGGCTCTGTTTGGTGACTTTATTGTGCAAATCAAAAAAAAAAGGGATGCATTTTGAGTTCGTGATTGAGGCACATCATTGGACTAGACTAAATAAAAGGTTTTGAGGAGGATAGGGTAGAAATCTTCAGTGTTCTGTGCTTCTTTTTCCTCCTATGCAGTGCTTGGTCAGGGATAACTAAAAAGCCCTGAAGAAATTGTTCAATACTTCTGCAGTAACTTTTTCCATAAAGGTTAGATGTCTCCAGTCATAATAGCAATGAATTCTTCCTGGTTAACTAAGGAACTGTATTCAACTCAAAATGCTTGACTACAATGGCATTTGGTATCCAAATGAAGAATGCCCAATTTTCAATTAAAGAATATTTTTAAAATTGCACAAAGACAAACTTTGGTACATGCATATTACAAATATTTTTATTAAAGACTACCAGAAATACTCCACAATGGCATTAATACAATCATATTGAAAGGTATCAAAAGGAATGGATTGAATGTTAAAAACTGTTAAGGTCATCAGTAAATGACAAAGTTATTACATTTAATACTTTCTAGGGTTTCTAAACAAAACAAACAGCTAACAAATATACAAACAATTCTGGGAATAATGACAAAAGTTAATTCAAAGTTCTTTCTTTCAGAAGCAGTACTTAAATACATCTGATTGGTTTTGAGGAGGATAGGGTAGAAATCTTCAGTGTTCTGTGCTTCTTTTTCCTCCTATGCAGTGCTTGGTCAGGGATAACTAAAAAGCCCTGAAGAAATTGTTCAATACTTCTGCAGTAACTTTTTCCATAAAGGTTAGATGTCTCCAGTCATAATAGCAATGAATTCTTCCTGGTTAACTAAGGAAAATAAAATACATATTTTATATTGACTACTTTAAATAAAAACCGAGATATTAACAATCATCTAGATTAATGAGATAGCAGGAATATTCTACCCATGTCAACCCAGCTACTTAATACATACATGGTTACAAGTGACATTTTGCATTTTCTTGATGTTTGTCAAATCTTTGCTCACATGCTCTGTCGGTTCCAATGATCATGAAGCTGTGATAACACTTATGGTTCACAATTTTTAAAGAGACAATATTCTCCTATTATAAGATCAAAGGGATACTAGTTTCAATTTTATTTCAATTTTGAACTGATCAATAAGTAATTGCTCTAGCATATTCAAACTACATACTGTAGCACAGAGAAGAGGATGTGGACTGTTCCCAATCATTATGCATATTTTTAAGCTCCTGGTCTCATTAAGAACCAGAAAAATATACCATTTTCTATTAGGTAGAGTGAGACACAGGTACATTGCAGTTAGAGACTTCCAGTAAAGTTACATCCAATTGGCTTTCAGTACCTTCAACAACACCAATGTCAAGGTTTTTTTTTAAAAAAAAACCACTCAACAGGGTTGCCTCTAAATTGTTCCATTTTCTAGCTCAAAAATAGGTGACACACTGCAGATATGACTGAAGATGCAGGAAGACGGTTATTCAAAATTGTGCCTTGGGTCTCATGTTAAGAGAGAAAGGCCTCTGGCACCTATCATGCCTCTTGAGGCAATTTACCAGATGACAAAAATCCATTTGTGCTGCTTTCCATAGGAGGAAGGAAAACATAGGGGGAAGTGAATGCAGGCTGGCAGTGGCATGCAGCAGTGCTCCTTCAGCAAAACAGGTATTGAAAGAGATTCCAAGATTTCTTCAACAGCATGCAGCAGTTCCTTTAAAAAAGCCAATGGATAGGCCTCGGTGCATGACTGGCTAGCATTTCCAGTTCTGCAATCTTATGCTCCACAGTTTTCCACTAATTTTACAAAAGGGACCCAACACAGGTACAGAAAAGAAAATAAAAACCAAGAGATTATGAACATTTAAAGTTATGAGAAATCGATCAGGTCCTGAAATGGGATTGTGTACAGTTCCATGCACCCAATTTTAAGGATATTAGAATGCTACCAGATACATGTTATGTTTAGAACAGCTGGAAAAAGTAAGACTTTCTGAAACAAAAATACAAGTTGAGCTCTGTGAGGGTAAATAGTAAAAAATTGTTTTTACTGGTTGGCATATGATTAAGAAAAGAGTCAGGATTATCACAAAAATAAGAATTTCATAGATTATTAGAACATGGAATTCTTAAAACTATGGAGACAGCCCAAAACATTATTTGAAAGTGAATACAAAAGGGTATAAATAAAGTGCAGGGAAATGATATTAAGAATAGATAATCAGTTAATCTCGCAACTGTTCAATGCACTCAAATGCTCTCTCCTGTGCTGTAATTTCTATGATGCTACCTTAAGGATGTTCTTTCATACAATTGGTAATGACACCCCACCTCCCCCATTATTTTCAGAATTATTTATCAATTTAGTTCTGTTTACAAAAACTGAAGAAATCTGCAGTGGCATCAGGACAGGTAGTCTACTCAAAAATGAATTTCAAGCTTTAGCCAACATCTTTGATAATCCTATTTGAAACATTTAATGGCTGGTAGGAATTGTCATTTATATTAAATTTGTGTCTTAATTGAAAAAAATATTTCCCACAACTGTGATATAGAATATTAAAATGAACATAAAAGTAAACAAAACATGCAAAATGCAAACATCTAATGTTTTATTTGCTCTGTTGGTAAATAATGTGCTTTACAGTAATTATGGAGGACTTCAATTTTCATATGGGCTGGGCAAACAATTTGCAGCAAAAGTGTGGAGGACAAATTCATGGAACACTCAAGACTGTTTTCAGCGAATCATTTAGAGCAGTGTTGTACACTAGGATTTCAATGCCACGTTTGCTGATCAATCACATGATACAAAATACCATATGCGCAATATTAATAAACTGTTGCCGGAGGTCACTGGTAACAGTTGTTGGCTTAGTACAAAGAGAAGATTCAATTCTCTCTTAACTCTAAATTCGCTTTATTCACGTCGTTAGATCATCTATAAATAGCTTATACGTCTGGTTAAATATAGACATGCAGTTTACAGCAGGATATACAGTTTTATACCCAAAACTAGGATCTAAGCGCACACCCACTAGGTTTCTCTGACACTCCCGAGTGGTCACAGAATATAAAAGCTAATACCCGAAAAAGGAGAGCTGGCGCTGGCCAGGAGTTCCGTTCTCTCTCTCTTGCTTCTCTACATTGCTGATGTAGGTTCTTCCGCTTCTGCGATGGTTGGTCTCCGGAGTTCTCGCTGGGTCCACGCCCGAAATCCTCCAGTTTTATACTGAATCTTATTTCTTCAAGCTGTGCTCTCTCCCGTTGGTTTAGGCCTGCTTGCCTAGTCTGTGGCATATTTTCATTGGCTCTGTTCCAAGACCTAGGTAGCATTAATCTCGTTACTCCTTTTCTAAATAAGGACTTGTGTCTCATCACATTTCCTTTGTCTTTGCTAATTCAAACCAGTTCCAGTCAGCTCAGGCCAGTGACTGAGCTCAGGTTTCAAAAGTTGCTCAGGCCAGTAACTGAGCTCAGGTTACTTCAGTTCAAAAGTTGCTCAGGAGTTTCTCTGCAGCCCCTGGCCAACAAAACCAAATGCGCAATCTATTGCGAATAAGGTCAGGGTCAGCAATCAAGACCGTTGTACACTCACTACCAGAGCCAAGAGGACAACTTCAAAGGGTTTTACAATCCAACTGTTCTGCTAAATAAGCTTGCTGACTATACTCTCAAAGGGTGGTGACAATCTATTAACTAAATTGTTCTATTTCTGATATTGTGCTCCAGTTTCTTAAAAAAAGCAAGTAATTTCTTCAAGAGTAAGCTGTCTCTATTTTAATATATCAATTCTTTTGATTAAAAGACAGGCAAAGGGGTGGGGGAAGAGAAAATAGGCAAATTTCCACTTATGGTCCTGACTTTGCCTTGCTTACACTTTTGCCATTTCCTTTTACACCAATAGTGCCTCATTCCTTTTACTCATTTCAAATCTATTAAAAAAGATGAAGGCTGAACACATCTGGATACTGCTACACTTTTAAAAAATTCATTTACAAGATGTAGACATCACTGGCTAAGCCTGCATTTATTGCCCATCCCTAACTGCCCTTGAAAGGTGGTAGAGAGGTGTTTTCTTGAACTGCTGCAGTCCCTGTAGTGTAGGTACAACCACAGTGCTCTTAGGGAGGGAGTTCCAGGATTTGACCCAGTGAAGTGAATGAATGGCAATATATCTCCAAGTCAGGATGGTGAGTGGTTTGGAGGGGAACTTCCAGGTGATGGTGTTCCCATGTATCTGCTGCCCTTGTCCTTTTAGATGGTAGCAGTCGTGGATTTGAAGGTGCTGTCAAAGGAGCCTTGTTGAGTTCCTGCAGTGCATCTTGTAGATGATGCACGCTACTGCCACTGTTTGATGATGGAGGGAGTGAATGTTTGTAGATGAGGTGCCAATCAAGCAGGCTTTGTCCTGGATGGTGTCAAGCTTCTTGAGTGTTGTTGGAGGTGCACTTATCCAGCCAAGTCAAGAGCATTCCATCACACTCCTGACCTGTGCATTGTAGATGGTGGGCAGGCAATGGGTAGTCAGGTGGTGAGTTACTCACCACAGGATTCGTAGCCTCTGATTTGGTCTTGCAACCAGTGTTTATGTGGCTAGTCCAGTTCATTTTCTGGTCAATGATAATCCCAAGAAAGTTGATAGTGGGGGGTTCAGTGATGGTCATGTCATTGAATGTCAAGGGACGCTGTTTAGATTCTCTCTTGTTGAAGATGGTCATTGCCTGACACTGGTGTGGCACCAATGTTACTTGCCACTTGTCAGCCTAAGCCTGGATATTGTCCAGGTCTTGCCGCATTTGGACATGGACTGCTTTAGAATCTGGGGAGTCGTGAATGGGGCTGAACATTGTGCATGTGCAGTCATCAGCGAACATCCCCACTTCTGACCTTATGATGGAAGGAAGGTCATTGATGAAGCAGCTGAAGATGGTTGGGCCTAGGACATTACCCAGAGGAACTCCTGCAATGGATGTCCTGGAATTGAGATGATTGATCAACAACCACAACCATCTTCCTTTGTGCTAGGTATGACTCCTACCAGCCAAGTGCTTTCTCCCGGTTTCCAGTGACTTCAGTTTGTCTCGGGCGGGCTCCCTGATGCCACACTCAGTCACATGCTGTCTTGGTGTCAAGGACAGTTACTTTCAGTTCAGTTCTTTTGTCCATGTTTGAATCAAGGCTGAAATGGAGGTCAGAAGCTGAGTGACCCTGGCAGAACCTAAACTGAGCATCAGTGAGCAGGTTATTGCTAAGCAAGTGTCACTTGGTAGTACTGTTGATGACATCTTCCATTACTTTATGGGTGATCGTGAGTAGACTGATGGGGTGGTAAGTGGTCAGGTGGAATTTGTCCTGCTTTGTGTACAGGACATACCTGGACAATTTTCCACATTGCCAAGTAGATGCCAGTGTAGTAGCTGCACTGGAACAGCTTGGGTAGGGGGACAACATGTTCTGGAGCTCAAGTCTCCAGTACTTATAAAATAATGGGTGAAATTTTGAAGAGGGTGCAGGAGTAGAAAGACTTGGGTGTATATGTGCATAGATCATTGAAGGTGGCAGGATAGGTGGGGAGAGCAGTCAATAAAGCATATAGTATCCTGGGCTTTATTAATAGGAGCATAAGAGTACAAGAGCAAGGAAATTATGCTGAATTTATATGACACTTGTTAGACCCCAGCTGGAATACTGTGTACAGTTCTGGGCATCAAATTCAGAATCAGAGCAGAAGAGGCCCTTTGGCCCATCAAATCTGCACTGACACGTGAGAAACACCTGACCTGCCCATTTACCAGCACTTGGCCCATAGCTTTGAATGTTATGATGTGCCAAGTGCTCATCCAGGTACTTTTTAAAGGATGTGAGGCAACCCGCCTCCACCACACTCCCAGGCAGCGCATTCCAGAACGTCACCACCCTCTGGGTAAAAAGGTTTTTCCTCACATCCCCCCTGAACCTCCTGCCCCTCACCTTGAACTTGTGTCCCCTCGTGACTGACCATTCAACTAAGGGGAACAGCTGCTCCCTATCCACCCTGTCCATGCCCCTCTTTATCTTGTACACCTCGATCAGGTCGCCCCTCAGTCTTCTCTGCTCCAACGAAAACAACCCAAGTCTTTCAAGCCTCTCTTCATAACTTAAATGTTTCATCCCAGGCAACATCCTGGTGAGTCTCCTCTGAACCCCCTCCAGTGCAATCACATCCTTCGTAGAATGTGGCAACCAGAACTGCACACAGTACTCCAGCTGTGGCCTCACCAAGGTTCTATACAACTCCAACATGACCTCCCTTCTTTTGTAATCTATGCCTTGGTTGATAAAGGCAAGTGTCCCATATGCCTTTTTCACCACCTTTTTCACTAACATGCCCCTCTGCCTTCAGAGATCTATGGACACACACGCCAAGGTCCCTTTGTTCCTCAGAACTTCTTAGTGTCATGTCGTTCATTGAATACTTCCTTGTCAAATTACTCCTTCCAAAGTGTATTACCTCTCACTTTTCAGGGTTAAATTCCATCTGCCACTTATCTGCCCATTTGACCATCCCGTCTATATCTTTCTGAAGCCCAAGACACTCAACCTCACTGTTAACCACCTGGCCAATCTTTTGCGTCACCTGCAAACTTACTAATCCTACCCCCCACATAGTCATCTATGTCGTTTATATAAATGACAAATAATAGGGGACTGAGCACAGATCCCTGTGGTACACCACTGGACTCTGGCTTCCAATCATTATAACAGCCTTCTGTCATCACCCTCTGTTGCCTACAACTAAGCCAATTTTGAATCCGCCTTATCAAATTACCCTGTATCCCATGTGCATTCGCCTTCTTCATAAATCTCCCATGTGGGACCTTGTCATAGGCTTTGCTGAAATCCATATAAACTACATCAACTGCACTACCCTCATCTGCACACCTGGTCACCTCCTCAAAAAATTCAATCAAATTTGTTAGGCATGACCTCCCTCTGACAAAGCCATGCTGAATATCCCTGATCAAACCTTGCCTCTCCAAGTGGAAATAGATTCTCTCCTTCATAATTTTCTCCAATAGTTTCCCTACCACTGACGTGAGACTGTAGTTCCCTGGCTTATCTCTACAACCCTTCTTAAATAGTAGAACCACATTAGCTGTTCTCCAGTCCTCTGGCACCTCCCCCGTGGCCAAAGAGGAATTAAAAATTTGGGTCAGAGCCCCTGCGATCTCCTCCCTCAGCAGTCTGGGACACAAATCATCCTGACCTGGAGATTTGTCCACTTTTAAGCCTGCCAACACCTTGTCACTCCTTATATCAATTTTCTCAAGAACCTCGCAGTGTCTCTCAGAGTTCCATACCTTCATCCTCATTCTCTTGGGTGAAGACGGATGTGAAGTATTCGTTCAACACTCTGCCACTGTCCTCTGGCTCCACCCATAGATTCCCCACTTGGTCCCTAATGGACCCTACTCTTTCCCTTGTTATCCTCTTCCCATTGATATACTTATAGAATATCTTGGGATTTTCCCTACTTTTACCAGCCAGAACTTTATAGGAAGGATGTGACACATTGGAGAGTGCGCAGGAGAAGTTTACAAGAATGGTTCCAGGGATGAAAAACTTCAGCTACAAGAATAGATTGTAGAGATTGGGACTGTTCTCCTGGGAGAGAAGGCAGCTGAGAGGAGATTTGATAGAGATGTTCAAAATCATGACAGGGCTGGACAAAGTAGATAGGGAGAAGCTGTTCCCACTCATAAAAAGGATCAAGAACGAGGGCACAGATTTAAAATGATTTGCAAAAGTAGTAAGTGTGATGTGAGAAAAAAAACTTCACACAAGTGGTTTGGGTCTGGAATACACTGCCTGGAAGTGTGGTACACTATCAAATGGCCTCCTTCTGTGCTGTTATGATTCTTGGATTATTGCCGGAATATTATCAGGGCCCATGCCTTTGCAGCATCCAATGCCTTCAGCCATTTCTTGATTTCACATGGAGTGAATTGAATTGGCTGGAGACTGGCATCTGTGATGCCAGGGACCTCCAGAGGCGGCCAAGATGGATCACCCACTTGGCACTTCTGGCTGAAGATTGTTGCGAATGCTTCAGCCTCATCTTTTGAACTGATGTTCTGGACTCCATCACTGAGGATGGGGACATTTGTGGAGCCTCTTCCTCCAGTGAGTTGTTTAATTGTCCACCACCATTCATGACTGGTTGTGGCAGGACTACAGAGCTTAGATCTGATCCATTGGTTGTGGAATCACTTAGCTCTGTCTATCACTTGCTGAGTATGCTGTGTGGCACACAAGTAGTTCTGTTGTAGCTTCACCAGGTTTGATGCCTCATTTTTAAGCATGCCTGGTTCTGCCCTCCTTCAATCCTCCCTGAACCAGGGTTGGTTCCCTGACTTGGTGGTAATGGTAGGGTGGGGAATATGCCAGGCCATGAGGTTACATACAGGTTGTGGTTGAGTACAATTCTGCTGCTGATGGCCCACAGTACCTCCTGGATACCCAGTCTGGAGTTGCTAGATCTATTTGAAATCTATCCCATTTAGCATGGTAGTGCCACACAACACAATGGAGGGTATCCTCAATTTGAAGGTGGGATTTCGTCTCCACAACGACTGTATGGTGGTCACTCCTATTGATATTGTCATGGTCATATGCATCCGGCAAGCGGGTTGGTGATGAGATCAAGTATGTTTTTTCCCTCTTTGTTGGTTCCTTCACCACCTGCCACAGATCCAGTTTACCAGCCAGCTCAGTCTGTGGTGGTGCTACTGAGCCACTCTTGATGGACATTGAAGTCCCCCACCCGGAGTACATTCTATGCCCTCAGTGCTTTATCCAAGTGGTGTTCAATATGGAGTACAAATTTATATGCAGGGGTGCAGGGTGGGCAGTACATAGTAATCAGCAGCGGGTTTCCTTCCCCATGTTTGACTTGATGCCATGAGACTTCAGGGGGCCAGAGTCGATGTTGAGGGCTCCAATGGCAACTCACCCCGGCCACTCCTCGACTGTACACCACTGTGCTGCCACCTCTGCTGGGTCTGTCCTGCTGGTGGGACAGGGCATACTCAGGGATGGTGGTGTCTGGGACATGATCTATAAGGTATGTTTCTGTGAGAATGACTGTGTCAGGCTGTTGCTGGACTAGTCTGAGACAGCTCTCTCAATTTTGGCACAAACCCCCAGATGTTAGTAAGGAGGCCTTTGCAGGGTTGACAGGGCTGGGTTTGCTGTTGTTTCCAGTGCCTAGGTCGATGCCAGGTGGTCTGTCTGGTTTCATTCCTTTTTGTTGACTTTAAGCAGTTGGATACAATAGAGTTTGCTGGGCCATTCAGAGGGCAGTTGAGGGTCAACCACATTGCTGTGGATCTGGAGACAGCAGGTGAAGACAGCAGATTTCCTTCCCTAAAAAGGACATTAGTGAACCAGGTGGGTTTTTAATGACAATCGACAATGGTCGTCATTAGAAACTTTTAACTCCAGATTGCGAGGATTTAATTCCAGGATTCGAACCCAGGTCACCAAAGCATAACCCTAGGTCTCTGGATTACCCGTCCAGTGACAATACCACTACCTTCCAGTACTTGTCAAAATTGTACATTTCAACCCTCATTGGCAGCTGTGTAGTGCTGTCTGTTGCTCAATTGTCTTACAAAAACCACCAACTATCAGCTAAACAAAATCAAGTTCTTCAGTTAGCATCCCATATCAATAGATTTCCCTAGAAAAAAGAGAGCAAT
Source organism: Cetorhinus maximus (assembly GCF_964194155.1). NCBI lineage: Eukaryota > Metazoa > Chordata > Chondrichthyes > Lamniformes > Cetorhinidae > Cetorhinus > Cetorhinus maximus. The sequence continues at coordinate 57,074,260 of NC_135880.1, forward strand.
CAGACTGCTGTTCTAAAATGGCCAGTCCTGCTTCCACAACGCTGCAGAGTGGTCCTGCAAATCTAAATTTGTAATTTAGAGGTACATGGAGGGATGGGAACAGAAGGTAACAAATGGTGGACTACTTCTCTTGTTGCACTGAGCAACTGGCCCTTCAGCTTCCCGGGTCACCAGAAACCTGACAATTTAACCATATTCTGATAAATCACGGTCTGACTAAATGTGACTCCTGTCTTACAGCAATATGGTTAATTCTTTTTTGCTGAATTAGGGGCAGGCAATAAGTAGAAGAGTGACACCTAATACTCTTATCCACCACTGCATCTTTGACAACTCAGTATTGTGTAGCACTAAAAATGAACAGCATCGATTTGCTACGTCACTGGCTGATTCACATGTGGCGGGCATATTACTCGCTGATCAAGGCAACAGGTTATTTTAGATCTAGTACTGTGCAATGGAAATGGTTAATTAATCACCTTTTACTGTAAGGGCCCTCTGGGGGAAGAGTGATCATAATACTATGGATTTTAAATGAGAGAGAGAGAGTGTTTGAGAATGATTTAATTAAGCCCAAATTTCGGGTCTTAAATCTGATCAAAGCAAATTCTGTAGGTACGGAAGGCAAGTTGGTTAAAGCAGATTAGGAAATTGGATTAAAAATATGGTGGACAATGTGTTAAACATTGTAAAAAGTAATTCACAGCTAATATATTTCCTTAAGGAGTAAAAATAAATCCCATGGGTGGATGAAAGTGGTTCAACCATGGCTAACAATATAAATTAAAGATGGTACTAGATTAGAAGTTTAAGGAAAAGGCTTATTATGTTACCAACAAGGACATGGAGGATTTTAGAATTCATCAGGAAAAAAGAGAAAACAGGAGTAAACATGCATGATGTGAAAACAGATTATATAGCAAAAGGAGGTTTTAGAGAGATTAGAAAGGAAGAGTTAGGAGGCCAGAAAAAGAAATGGGGAATAAGGAAACGGGAGAGACAATAAAGGAATAATTTGTATGTCTTCACAGTTGAAGGTCCAAAAAAAAAACCCCAAAAACAGGGGAACCAATGGTTAGGTGAGAATGTGGAACTTAAAGTAATTAGTTTTAGCAAAGAAATTAATGAGACTAAAAGCTGACACATGTTGGGGCTCAATGGCCTATATCCTGGGGTTTTAAAATATGTGTAGATACCTTGGTTTTGATTGTCTAGTTTCCCAGATTTGAGAATAGTCCCCATCGATTGGAAGGCAGGAAGCATAACCCCACTATTACAGAAAGGTGGGAGAGGAAATTGGAACAATAGGCCAGTTAGCTTGAAGTTAGAAGGAAAATGCTAGAATCTATTAATAGGTACATGGTATCAGGGCAATTAGAAAATCATAATTTGATTAGGTAGAGTTAACATGTTATTGAAAGGGAAATGTTATTCAGCAACAATGGTTAGGTGTTTGTCAGGTTGCAACTAGCAGGGTGGTTAAAAGGATAGCCAGTGGATGGAGTGCATTTGGGTTTTCAAAAAGCATTCATTCAATAAAAAAAAAAGTGCTACACAGGAAGTTATTACACAAAATTAGAGCTCATGCAATTGGAGGTATTATACTGCCTATGTGCAGATTTGGTGAAATGGACAGAATACAGAATAAGAATAAAGTGGTCATTTGTAGGTTGTTAGGCTGTAACTAGTGGGGTGCCACAAAGTTACTTGAGCCTCAGCAATTTACCTTCTATACTAATAATAACTTGGGGGAGGGGGGAAATGAGATGAGGGTAATGTATCCAAGTTTGCTGATCATAAAGCTAGGTGGGAAAATGAGTTGAGGTAGATGCAAAGTGGTTGCCAAAAGGTCAAGTGAGTGGGCAAGAATATAGCAGATGGAATACAACAATGTGAAGTTGCCCGCTTTAGTAGGAAAAATAGAAAAGCAGAGGTGAGACTGGTCAGGATGACCAGAGTTCCTTCTTCCAAAATCAAAGTTAACATGCAGGTACAGCAAGAAGACTGAAGATTGCGCTCCAGAACTAGCCGTGCTTCTAGTCAAGTTTTTCCCCTGTGCAGCTACAACACTGGAATCTACCTGAAAATGTGGAAGACTACCCAGGTAGGTCCTGTGCACAGAAAGCAGGGCAAATCCAATCTGGTCAATTAAAGGCCTGTCAATCTACTCCCAATCATTAGCAAAATGATGGAAGTTGTTGTCGACAATGCTATCCAGGGGCACACACACTGCTCAATGACATTCAGTTTGGATTCCACCAGGGCCACTTGGCTTCTGGCCTCAAAAGCTTTGGCCCAACATGGACAAAGTTGAACCCCAGGGGTAAGGTGAGTGTGACTGCCCTGGACACCAAGACAGCATTGACTTCAGTTTTGCTAAGGCTCGTTGATGCCATACTTGGTCAATGGAAATCAGAGGGAAAACTCTCCACTGGTTGGAGTTAGATCTAGCACAAGGAAGATGGTTGTAGTCGTTAGTTGTGGTTATTGAATGAGAATCATTTCCGCCCCAGGACAGCACGGCAGGAATTCCACAGGTATGTCCTAGGTCCAAACATCTTCAGCTACTGCATCAATAATGTTTCTTCCAACATAAGGTCAGAGGAAGAGGCGTTTGCGGATCATAATAGTTACAGCACAGATGGCAGCCATTTGGTCCAATCTGTCTAAAAGGCTCTTTCAGAGAGCCAGCACGAACAGTGCCACTCCCCAGCTTTCCTCCCATGGCCGTGCACATTCTTCCTTTTCAGAAAATTCAATTCCCTCTTAAATGCCTTGATTGAAACAGCCTCCAGCACATGCTCAGGCAGTGCATTCCAGATTCCATCCATGCGTTATGGGAGAATGCTTTTCCTCATGTCTCCTTAAATCTGTGTCTTTGACCCTCCTACCAATGGAAGTTTTACCCTAGCCACTCTGTCCAGACTGTTGCCAATTTTGCATAGTCTCAACTTTCTCTTTTCAAAGGAAACAGTCTCAACCTCTCCAATCTAGGCAACCAAAGTTCCTCAGCCCTGGAACCAATTTTGTTAATCTTTTCTGCACTCTCCAATTCTTTCACACCTTTTAAGGTGTGGTACTCAGAACTGGACAAAATACTCCAGATGAAGACAAACCAGTGTTCTACACAAGTTTAATTTAGCCCCCTTGATTGCAATCTTCAGTACCATTCACAATTCCTCAGGCACTGCAGCTGTCAGCATGCAGCAAAACCTGGACAACATTGGTCAAGATATTGCCCTGGGGAACAAACCAACAAGTGGCTGTCGCTTTTGTTTAGCTGAAGCAGGCACAATGTGCGCACATGTTCTTTGCCTGCAAAGAACGGGACCCTGTGTATTAATATATGTAGCTTCCAGTACATGCACATGCACCACACTGCAAGCCCTGAATCTTAAATCTGGTTGTTAGCATAATTCTTAGCACAATGAGGATCATTTAGCAAATGTTGCCCAATTGCATAAACAGAGCCTGAGCCATTTGCTCACCATGCAAGCTTGTTGCTGAAATAGGGCGCAAAGACATCCTACAGGGTAATGGCTACCCTGGATCAGATCATTTAGTGCTATATATTGGGCAAACTCAAGATAGGCCCAAGGGCATGCATCACTTTCAGCCCTGAAAGGTGCCCCGTCTACCTCAGATTACCCTAGAAGGACAAAGTATCTCAAATTTGAGCAACAGGTGAAGATAGTTGTTTCACGCCGAGCAACACGAGTGGCACTCGCCACTAACAGGATGCTGCCGTCAAGCCAAAAAGGTGTTCGGCCCATCACACAGATAAGTAATGTGGTGTATGAATTTCAGTGCTAGTGTGATGCTAGGTATGTCGGCAGTACATCCAAAAGGCTGGCGGATCGTATCAAACAGCATGTTCCTTGTTCGCCAAGGGCAAGGTATGGACTGTACCCAACCAGCCCATGCTTAAAAACTCAAGACAGCATCCAACATTAGGCATGATTCCACAATTGCATAACATTTGCTAAATAATCCTCAAGTGTGCTAGGAATTATGCTGACCACCAATTTAATATTGTCAGCCAGCCCTGCAGTGTGGTGCATGTATATGTACTGGAAGCTATATTAACCAGAGCCCTGGTTTTTACAGACAGAAACAAGTACACACATTGCACCTGATTCAGCTAAACAAAATAAGTGACTGCCCTGTGGAATGAACCAGCAAATGGCTCTCTCTTGACCAGAGTCAAGCTGTCTGGTTTAAATTTCATAGAGTTATAACACAAACAGGCCCATCGTGTCCATGCTGGCCATCAAGCACCAATCTATCCTAATCCCATTTTCCAGCACTTGGCTCGTAGCCCTGTATGCTATGGCATTTCAAGCGCTTATCTAAATACTTCTTAAATGTGGAGGGTTCCTGCCTCTACCACCCCCTCAGGCAGTGAGTTCCAGATTCCAACCACCCTCTGGTTGAAAAACATTTTTCCTCAAATCCCCTCTAAACCTTCTGCCCCTTACCTTAAATCTATGCCCCGTCATTATTGACACCTCTGCTAAGAGGAAAGTTTCTTCCTATCTACCCTATCCATGCCCCTCAATTTTGTATACCTCTATCAGGTCCTCCCCTCAACCTTCTCTGCTCTAAGGAAAACAACCCTAGCCTATCCAGCTACTGCATAACTGAAACGTTCCAGCCCAGGCAACATTCTGGTGAATCTCCTCTGCACCCTCTCCAGCGCAATCACATTCTTCCTATAGTGTGGCAGAACTTCACACAGTACTCCAGCTGTGGCCTAACTAGTGTTTTATACAGCTTCAACTAACTTCCCTGCTTTTATATTCTATGCCTCGGCTAATAAAAGTATCCCATATGCCTTCTTAACTACCTTATCAACCTGTGCTGCTGCCTTCGGGGATATATGGACATGTACACCAAGGTCCCTCTGTACTTCCTAGGGTCCTACCATTCATTGTGTATTCCCTTGCCATGTTAGTCCTCCCAAAATGCATCGCCTCATTCTTCTTCAAACAATGCTTGGTAGTTAACGGTCAATGACAATTAGCTGGTGCATTCTCCATGGCAACACCTCTACCAATCAGCACACTCTTCTCATACAATATAAAATTTGTTTTCCCTGACATTGATATTTTCTTGCGAATTGTCCTGATGAGTGCAAGACAAAAACCTTCGACAAAAAAAAAGTTCCTTCACTGTCGCTGGATAAAAATACCAAAACTCCCTTCCCAACAGCACTATAGGTGTACATACACCAGATGGACTACAGTGGTTCAAGAAGACAGTCCACCACAACCTCCAAGGAGAATTACAGAGCAGCAACAAATACTGGCCTTGGCAGCAACACCCACAATTCAGAAAGCAAATGGTATATTAGCCAAGTCTGACTACAATTATATTGTGCCTTGCTGACACGAAAGCCAAAGTCCTGTACACTGCTTTGGACTCCTTGCCCATGGAATGATATAGTGCCCTTAATAAGGAGGGTGTGCAACAAAGGTTCACTAGGTTAATTCCTAGGTTGAGGGAACTATCCTATGGAGGAAATTGAGCAGACTAGGTTTATATTCCCTAGAATTTAGAAGAATGAGGGGTGACCTAATTGATACAAAATTCTGAAGGAGCTTGACTGGGTAGATGCTGGCATTTCCCCTGACCAGGGCCTCCAGAAATAGGGATCATTGTCTCAGATAAGGGGCCAGCCATTTAAGTTATGAGCAAATATTTCTTCACTCATTGTAGAGAACAAAGATATATGGTTTTAGATAAGTGATGCGGGGAAAAACATTTTCTTTTTTTAAAAGAAAGCACAGCAAGTGGTAATGACCTAGAACTCAACTGCTTAGCAGGGTGGTGGAAGCAAAGATGATCAATGATTTCAAAAGATAATTGGATCGACACTAGCCAGGGAAGTGTGTCTGGCTGGATTGCTCCACGGAGAGCCAAGATGTACTCGATGGGCCAAATGGCCTTTTTGTGCCATAATTACTCTGTAGGGTTGTGAATCATTAGAATTTTCTACTGCAGCATACTGTGGACAGAGTAAATACAAAGTTGTGGTTGCTTTCACAACTTTAAGTGAAACAACTAAGTGATTCCAATGGAAACCCATGATTCAATGTTAAAGCTGGAGTTAGGCTCCTTCAGGCATTTCTTACCCAGAAAAGCCAAAGTACAAATTGAAATGTCTGTGCATTTCTAGCTGGAATAACTTGCAAAATAAATCACCGAATTTAACAGAAATACTATATAAATTCAAATTCGATAACACTAAGTCACCCAAACAAGCCCCGAGTAGTACAGCTTCTCAGTCTCATCCACAGCACTCCCGAAACTCACTTCAACTTTTTGCTTGCTTTCCTTTCCCCCTGGCTTTTTCCCTCTCCCACCAAGCTCCCTCACACCTCCTCCTCCCTGCACCCCCCAGAGCCTAGACCTCTTCCTGACATTCTGCAGGGAGCATGCCCCTGTCCCAGGTCACTGATCAAGCCTGGGGGCAGAGGAGTGGTTGATGGAGCCAGCGAAGGGAAGAGTGGCGGGGGATGGCATAAATGGAGCTGGCGGTGCTGATTCCCCCATTCCCAACACCTCCCCCACCCCATTCCTTACACTTCACTATCTAAATCAACTGGCAGCTCCCTATCCCTGTCCTGCGCTCCTGGATCTCAGGTATTGCTCTCTCTTCCCGCTGCAGCCTCAGCCTCTGGTGATGGCAGCTGCTAGCCCAGAGTGCAGACAATGCAAAACAAAAAATGGTAATGCAAAATCAAAAGAAAAATGGCCCCAAAGGATAAGTGTTAAAACAAAACAACATTAAGCAGAGACTTAATGTGAGGACTTACTGTACTCACTCAATCAAGTACATTCAAGTCTGATGGGACATACAGATTTGAATGCTAAGAATATGGTGGAAAAGTGGATTGGAGATAGATTAGTCACGATCTTATTAAATGAGAGAGTAGGCTCAAAAGGTCCAAATTACTTACTCATGCCCCTACATTAGTTTACATTCATCTACATAGATAAAACGGTATTTATCACATTGCATAGTGACTTTTTAAAAATTCACTTACTTTCTCCATCTCCATCCTTATCAAACTCATCAATCATTGCACGTAGCTCATCATCAGTCATGTTTTCACCAAGTTCTCTTGCAACACGACGTAAATTTCGAAGATTGATTTTACCAGAGTCGTCGTCATCGAACAGTTTGAATGCTTTCAGCATCTCTTCCTGTGGATCTCTATCCAAAATCCAATCGGTCACTAATTAGGTAAAACACAATAGCATATTTTATACAAAATTAAATCAAAGACTAATTTTGGTGCAATAATGGGTTATTAAAACTGTAAAGGTTCAAAATCCTTCCTTTTAGGTCTGGGGTTGCAAGGTTTAAAGGTTTACTGAAACCTAAAAGGTCAACTGGGAGAAACACTACCAAATTATGGAACAAATCCAAGGAAATCTAACATTAAAGTAGAATACTCTACATCAACTAAAGGTACATAAAATCATTGAAATATCCAGCACAGAGGGAGGCCATTTGGTCCATCTTGTCTGTGCTGGCTGACAAAAGGCCATCCCATGTTTCAACTTAGTCCATAGCCTCTTAGCTTACAGCACTTCAAGTGCATGTCCAAATACTATTACATGTCCTGAGAGTTTCTGCCTCTACCAGTCTTTCAGGCAGTGAAATCCTCAGGAAAAAATCTCTCCTCATTGCAGTCTTAAATGGGAGACACCTTATTTTTAAACTGTGTCCCTTAGTTCTAGGTTTTGCCACCCCACCAATATTCATGTCCATAGGTTCTGGAAGGTTGAGCGCATAATGAGCCAGGGGGAAAGGGATGAAGTGTGAAGTGTATCACTGAGCACACTAACTGATCCACTGTCCTTGTTGTTAATTTCAGCATCAGAACCAGTCCGCCAGGAGGAATTCCAGATGCCCCCTCTCACACCTGAGGACCCTCAAGTGTCACCTGCGTCACACCATTTCTGCGAGGCAGGCACCAGTGCAGATACTAGCACCTCGACTAGTGTCCCAGGGCACAGTGGAGAGGGCACTTCACAATCGCTGGAGGAGCTGACAGAATCAGAGTGCCGATGGCGCCAGCAGTCGGAGAACTGCAGGGGACCAGGCAAATGCTCAGTCAGTGCGTGACGATGTGCCTCTGCAGTCGTCCGCAACGCAGCAGCTGCAGGAAATGCGGCCGGGTGTGCGGGAGCATCAGGGAGTGTTACATGAGAGTATGCTTTGCTTGGTGTCCATGGTGGAGGAATCCACGTGGAGCATCACTTATGCAATGAGCCTCATGGCAGAGGGTCATGCATCCTCCATGGAGAGAGAGTGGCGACCCTCGTGAAGAGGGGCCTCCAGGAGAACATGCAGGTTCTCCTGGGTTTACGCTCAGGGTCACAGTGCCAGTGGCCACAGCTGGTCATTGCCAATGTGAGACATGGTGTGGGCTTCAAGCTTCCCAGCTCATTGCCCATCCATCTATGGTGAGCAGGGAGGTCCAGGGCAACCTAGCGTCAGCGGAGCAGCTGCCTGTCGTACCTGCAGCCTCCTCTCAGCGCTCCGGACGAGGGCAACAGCTGCTCCGCCCCTCTCCGTGACCACTTCATCAGGTGAGGCTGCGTCAACTGGGGAGATGTCAGCTGTGGACTGGCAGATCCCTCCCAGGCGGACCCAGCACAGGCTCCACAAGCCAGAGGACAACCGCCAAGGTCATCGAGGCCAACAGAGTCAGCAGGCTGCCTCAGATGCCACTCCGAGCGATGGGGCGGCGCCAAGACGTAGCACCCTTAAACATAAGCATAAGGCACCTTAGGCGCACCGTGGGTTTCTCACTGGTGCTTTTGTGTTGGCCCTAGATTAGGGACTTTATTTGTTTCTGCTTGAATAACATTTTGTTTTGGCTTTGAGAACTTCTGATGGTGAAAACTAAAACCAGATGAGTTACCATGGCTGAGGGTGGCTCCTTTGTTCTGCATTTATATGTTTTACATGCATGTCATGAGTGTTTGAGTGGACATTGAAGTTTGTTCAAAGCCCTTTGTTGCAGCTGACAACCTGGCAGATTTAGCACTTAAGTGCCGAGTATGGAAGCGCCCGGTAAGGCTGGTCCTGCTGCTCCATTTGTGTGGAGCTAGCTGAAGGTTCGTTGGATTAAAGTGTCCCAGGTGTCCCTGCCTCCTTGATGTAGTCCCGGGTCAGCGTTTAGCCCCTCATCATTCCCATGCTTCCTCATCCTCAGAATCAGTGCTGGACACATCGTGTGCAGCCGCATCCACTGCATCAACGTCTTCATCACCCACTGCGTCCCCCCTTTCCAGCGCAAGATTGTGGCAGGCGCAGCATGAGCCACCATTACCAACACACTATCTGGGGGGTACTGGAGTGCACCCCCTGAGCAGTCCAGGTATCAGAAGTGCACCTCGAGAAGACCGGTGGCTCTCTCCACCACATCCCTTGTGGAAGCATGGCCCTATTGTACCACTGCTCAGCTTCTGATATTGGATGGCGGAGAGGTATCTTGAGCCACCTTGTGAGGGGATAGGCCTTGTCACCCAGCAGCCATCCATCAAGCTGAGTCGGAGCACTGAAGAGCCCTGGCACCTGTCTGAGGATGTAGGCATCGTGGGAGCTGCCTGGGTACCTGGCACAGATTTGTAAAATCAGCATCCTGTGATCACACACTGTCTGCACGTTCATGGAGTGGAAGCCCTTCCTGTTGACGAAGACACTGGGCTCACCTGCTGGCGCCTTGTTGGCCACATGTGTGCAGCCTATAGCACCCTGGTCGCGGGGGAAGCCAGCAGTCGCCGCAAAGCCTCTGGATCGCTTTGTTTGGCCTGTCTGGTCCTAACGGAAGTGGATGAAGGTCAATGCACACCTAAACAGAACGTCTGTGACCTGCTTGACACAAGTGTGGACAGCTAATTGGGAGACACTGCAAAGATCACCCACCGAGCCCTGGAAGGAACCAAAGGCATAGAAGTTGAGGGCAACTGCAACCTTCAGAGCCACTGGCATGGGGTGTCCGCCCACCCAGTTAGGAGCAATCTCAGGGCCAATCATCTGACAGATGTAGTTGACCATCTCCCTTGACATTCAGCCTCCTTTGGCACTGCACCTCAAGTCATAATGAGATAGCTGCTTCGCTGCCTGTATACCCTGGCAGCAGGATAGTGGTGTCTTCTGCGGCCCCTTCCACCTTGGACTACCTCTTGGCCCTGCGCCCCTTGTGCATGCGCCTGTACTCCCAAAGGTGCCTCCCCTGGAGGCTGATTGTGCACTCCTGGCCTCCTCCTTATTCTAGCCCTCCCTTCCTCCTCAGAGGAGCTGCCTCCAGTGGACATGTCAGAACCCATACCCAGGCTAAAGGGAGGCCTCCGGAAAGCTGCAGGCCCAATAAACATAACTGACTGCAGCGTGCTGACCTGAAGGTTCAAAGTACACAGAAAGCTGCTGGAATTCGTTCCGAACTGCCACAGATCACACAGGCAAGTTTAAAAAACTTTCTGCAATAAATACTCAGACCAGATTGACTACCCCACTGAGTCCGCTTATCCCGACCATGGATGAGTTTGATTAAAAAGTCTCTACCCACCTGCCCGTTGCACCCGTGCGCTGACCCAAAGGTCGCACGGGCGGCTGAAAATCGGCATCGATTGACAATTTAAGGGCCTTAACTAGCCTGTTAATTAATGGCGGGTGCACATCAAACTTCATCACGCACCCGCCCAGCGAAACATTGCGATGGCGTCAGGATGCTCGCCTGGCGTCACCGCGTGTCATTTTACGCGCTGATGTGCGCCCCCCCCCCCCCCCCCCCACACACACACACACACACACACATCAAGCAGAAAATTGTGCCCCAGGAAATTTTGGAAAATTAAAACCAATGCATCTACCATTTTAACAGCTACTTCTTTTAAGACCCTAGGATGAAGTCCATCAGGACCTGGGGGACTGTCAGCTTTCAGTTCTAATAATTTTCCGAGTACCCTTTCCTTGGCGATTGTAATTGTTTTGTCAATACCTGGTGACACTGAGACAGACTTGATCCCTCACAATGCCACCTGTTCCTCCAAGAGGTGCAAACTATGGCGTGGAATTTTGCCCTCGGCGGGTGCATGATCAGGACCGAATTGTGATTTCACACTGATGGGCCAATTAAGGCCCACAAAGCATGAAACGTGAGCAGCAGCATTCAGTGCAGCCTGTGCAGGGTTTTTTTTGGGGAGGAAAGAGATAAATGGAGGGCAAGTGGGCCAAGCACAAACTTCGCTCATGTGCATGGGTGAGCACTTCATAATCTTCCTGAGGCAACTATGTTGTCAAAAAAGAAAATAAAAATGCAACAAAATATATGTCTCCTCATGTGATTAATTCAATTTTTAAAAATTTATGGATGGAGGTTTCCAAAAAAAAATGCAACAGCCACTTGGCCTTTTCGCCTGCCGGCCAACTGTTAGGTTGGGCAGGCAGCTAAGTTAATTGATTATTTAATGGCCTTAACAGGCCTTTTAATTGTCACTGGGTGCGCTGACGACTCTGGCACGCACGCATCGACCGATCGCGTGACTGCATGTTGACGTCGGCAGACTCAGCCGGTGTCATTTGATGCTTGAGCGGGTTGGCTGCGCACCCACCCACCGAGCCAAAATTTCTGCCCATGGTTACAGTTGGATAAAAGTAAAATACTGCAGATGCTGGAAATCTGAAGGGTCATATGGACTTGAAACGTCAAATCTGTTTTTCTCGCCATGTCATCAGACCTGCTGAGTTTTTCCTGCATTTGCGTATGGTTACAGTTGCATTTAAAAGGGGAAGTTAGATAAAGAAAGATAAAAAGATTTACAGAGAAAGGAAGAAGGGTTGAAGTAGTGGGAGGAAGCTCATGTGGAGCATAAACACTGGCATGGACCAGCTGATCCAGATGGCCTGTTTGTCTTATAAATGCTACCTGAGAACATTGAAGGATCCAAATGGGAAGATGGAAAATATGATCCCATATCTCAGGCATATGAAAGTAGAATTCACATGCTATCACTCTATGGTATTATTAAGATGACTGATTTTACTCAAGTGATAAACTGTTTAAACTAATTTGCTTTTCCATATGCCAAATATTCATTCCTCCCCAGCCCCTCCCATACCAAAAACTTTTACTTAAGGGATGCATTACAAGAAAAATGAAAGCGAAAATTCTGTTATCTTGTCTTCCTAAGGTAGCATCTTCTGGTCGGCAAGCAGGGGCGGGGCCCACTCCCTGACACAAAATGACATGGAGATATGTCGGGCATGCATCCCGATGTCACCCCACATCATTTAGATTTGCAGTTCTGCGGCCGCGCAGCTGAATCAGCTGCTTGCCCACTGAACTGTCAATGGCCTATTAAGGCCATTAAAAAATTAACATGATTGATGGACCTGCCCATCCAAACTTAAGGTTGGACGGGCAGGCCAGGAGCCCAGGCAGGCCTCGGAAAAAGCATGAAACCTCATCCACAGGTGGGATGAAGTTTCATGAGAGTGTTAAAATCTTTATGAAAGGTTTAAATAAAAGTTATGGACATGTCCCAAATCATGTGACAGTGTCACATGAGGGGACATGGCAGGGAAATTTTTGATAACGTTATTGAAAGTTTTAAATCGGGGCCAATCTCCCTGAGGCAACACTTTGCCCCAGGGAGATCCGTGTGCTCATGGCTGAGGGAATCTCTCCCCCACCACAATCTGCACAGGGAGCACATAGCGCTTCCTGGTGGACATCACACTGGGCGGGCCTTAATTGGCCCACCCACATAAAATGGCAACACCCCTGATCGGAAGGCTACCTGCCCGCGCCCGCACTTCCCCCCAACAGGGGGAAAATGTTTTCCCTCGGGTTTAAATCTGAACTTTCTAGATGATTTAAAACTAGCTGTAAATAAAAAAAACTTAAGCAACGAAAAAAAAACACGTTAGCATAATTACCAACTTCATTGAAGTCCTCAAAAGAAATTTTGCCTGTGCCATTCCGATCATAATCTCTCAGTATCTTCAATACGTCAGCCTTCTTTACATCAAATCCCAGTGCTCTCATTGCAACCTAGCAGGGGAGAAAAAATAGATTAAAGAGGATAATTCTAAAATATTAGCAATGTGCTGTCAAAATTGTTATTGATTGATTATTTTTATTTTCCTATTGTTCTAGCAGAGTGCACAATTGAAAAGTTTAAAAACACATACACAGGCATACTACTTCCCAACCCAATGTAGTGTACCCTTCACCCTATGAAGGAAGCACAAGAATGAGCCCAGATACTCCCAACCCAAATGGAGTAACCACATTACTTTTAAAAATATATTTAAAGGTTTTGTTATTTGAAGTTTGGCACATTCTGCATTGTACCATGACCCAAAGATTGGAGATTTTGTTCAACATGATAAAATAACTGCAATGGCCACAACATAAATATCTCAGTTGGTCACTTACATCGAGTTTTGTCAAAGAACTTTGCTCAACCTACATTCTAAATCAACATACTATGTCAGTTTTAGTCCATAATTCCATATCATATATTGGAGACTGTAGGCTCCTATAGAAATAATCACAGCTTAACTAGCACTAGTAAAATGTTCCTGTTTTCAATTATGAAAAACCATTTTGGTATCTGGTTTCTTATACTTAAGAAAAATCAGAAACTGAAGCTTGAAAACTGGACTTGAAATATCAATTGACATACGTTTGTTAACTTTAATGTGTTCTGCTGTCTTGCCTGGAGTTTTCATGAACAATATCTTGTCATAGCAGTGGGAAATAACCACTGAATAAGAACAGAGCTATGTTACCCATGTTCAATCGAGGTAGAAAGGTCATGTTTGGAATCAGTGATGTCAGACATGGCTGCACATATTTGTTAAGAATTCATGAAGGCCCAAATGACCAATTTCATAATTGGCCCATCAGTAATGTGGATTATGACACCATATCAGCTGATTGTCAAGTTTACCAGTATAAATTAATTCAGATAGAATACTATAGATGCATAACCACACAGATTATGACATAAGGGTCAGGTACAATAGAATCTTGGAACATGCAGACCATACAGATCGAGTGAACGTTCTAGCATGGACAGTAATATGCCACAGTCAGCACAGAAAGCCTTAGATGCTCTCGGCAGAGTTCACTGATGGATAACACTGAAATGTAGCTCTTGCCATAGATTACCAAGATCTAAAGCATTAACATCCTGGAGGGGTGTTACCATTGACCAGAAACTGAACTGGACTAGCCTTACAAGTACTGTGGCTACAAGAGCAGGCCAGAGGCTAGGAATCCTACAACAAGCAAGTCACCTCCTGACTCCCCAAGACCTGTCCACCACCTACAAGGCACAAATCAGAAGTGTGGTGAAATACTCTCCACTTGCCTGGACGACTGCAGCTCCAACAGCTCTCCAGAAGGCTGACACCATCCAGAACAAAGCAGCTCTCTTGACTGCACCCATCCACAAACATTCATGCCCTCTACCACCAATGCAAAGTGGCAGCAGTTTGTACCATCTACAAGATGTACTGCAACAATTCACCAAGGCTCCTTCGATAGCACCTTCCAAACCCATGACCACCGCCCTCTAGAAGGGCAAGGGCAGCAATGCATGGGAACACCACCTGGAATTTCCCCTCCAAGCCACTCACTATCCTGAGTTGGGACTATATCGCCTTTCCTTCACTGTTGCTGGGTCAAAATCTTGGAACTCCCTAGCAGCATTGTGGGTGTACCTACAACACAGACTACAGCAGTTCAAGGCAGTTCCCACGGGCAATAAGGGATGGGCAATAAGCGCTGGCCTAGCCAGTGCCACCCAAATCCCATGAATGAATTTTAAAAAGTAAATGTTTGGGGAGGGGGAGAGAGACAGTTGCTAAAAACAATGCTAAAGCACTGATAAAGGGTGTCTTATTTGTATTTTAATGCATTAGGCTAGGCTTTTAGTTTTTTTTTAAAGAAGTAAAATGAAAGTCTTAAACTTGAAATCTTGTTGTGCAATTCATTTAAGTTGATCACTGGCAATTCAAACCTTTTTTTTGGAAAAAATTGGTATTAGGTCTCTATGGGGGCTGTAACAAATTTGAGGCTCTTCTGGGATATGAATCTAGAGGCTGGGAGCACACTGAAATTTGCCAGAGTTTAAACAAACTAAGATTGCAGTACTTATTCAAAAAGCTAACATGGCTACTTCTACAGCTGAAGCATTTCTCAAAAGGGAGGACCTGTCTATTAATGTCTTGCAACAGTTAAAACAAGGTTAATTTGAAGGTGATAGCAGAGAAGTTGGAAAGGGTTTCAAAAGTAGGCACTAAAAAGGTAAAGACTGCTGAAGTATTGGCTCAACACCTGAACATTAGCACACAGATGGGAGTTAGCCAAGATTTAGTTGCAAATGAATTCGAAACAGAAATACTAAAATTTGAATTAGAATTCCAAAGAATGAGAACACAGAAAACTTTGAGTTTCAAAGAGAAAAAGGAAATTTGATCTCAACAAAGAAAAGCTTAGATTACGCAAACAGGGTGTTGCAGGAAAATTTGACTATGACTCAGATTTAATTCCTGGTTTTGATTTGGCAAGGAATATTCACCTAGTGCTCAAATTTAGTAAGGAAGGAGTTGAAGTGTATCTTGTAGCAATTTTCTCAAACAACAAAGTTACAATTGCCACAGGAAAGTTGGACAGTTCTAAGAACAACATAAAAATAGGAGCAAGAGTAAACCATTTGGCCCATCGAGCCTGCTCCACCATTCAAGATAATTACTGATCTTGGGCTTCAACCCCATTTTTCAGCCTGCTCCCCACGTCCCTTAATTCCGAGACACCAAAAATCTGTTTATCCCAGCCTTAAATGTATTCAATGATGGAGCATCCACAACCATCTGTGTAGAAAATTCCAAAGATTCACAATCCTGAGTAATTTCTCTGCATTTCAGTTGGGAAAGCATTAGAAGTATACTCATTTCTTTTAGATATGAAATCTAGTGACTGATAGTGAATGCCGTTCTCAATGTTACGAGTTAGTTCTGGAAGTGCACAGGCAAAAGCTTAGAAACCTAAGAAAGAATCAGCTAGAGAAAAGGAAAATGATATTTGATAGGTAGTAGAGAGCTATGCAGATTGATCAAGATTTTGAAAACCTTAGAGGTAATGCTAATGGAATAATTTTAAAACAAAGTGTCCCTTTAGGAATAAGGTCCCACCTGGAAGATCAAAGTTTCTAAGATAAGAGGGCAGCTGCAATAATGGCTGATGACTACGAATTGTCTCAAACATGTAAGTAACAGCAGACCATTGCTTGCAAGCCCACAGGGAAACAGATCAGGTAACGAACAGAGCACTGGTTAGTGAGGGAGATAGCAGAAATCAAAAGATATTCCTCAGACTTGTAGAAAAAGACAGTACAGAGGATACTACAAATCTGAGACATACTATTGTGATTCATTTCTCCCCCGCCCCTTATTTTGATAGGAAGCGATCTGAAATTGTAGATTGGATTGAGAGAAAAGGCATTAAAAAGTTAATCTAGGATGGAATGAAAGAATGAGAAAATGAAGAGATTCTGCTTTTTTTCTACTGTCAGAAGTTGCAAGAGTTGTTTTCAATAACACTGAATGTTTGAGCCCACAAGCTATGGAAAGGTCCACCCTCTTTTTCCCCCTCTATGCAGGGGTGTTAAAGAACTTTTCACTGAAAAAAAAAACTAACTTTAAAAGTATTGAATGTAATAAAATGACTTGGAACAACTCCTAAAGGAGGAAAAGTGAAGCATGTGCTATTTTGATTAACTTATTTGTTCTGTATTTCAATTAGTTAATAATATTAGTCCGAATTAAATTGGAACAACTGAAATTTAACTGACCTTTCAAATGATGAAAGCTCGGCTTTCGACCACAGTGAAATTATAGCTGCTGTAAATTGCGAAAGTCTCAAGAGACAATCAGTTAAAGGTATTTCTAAATTTTGTGCAACTTTAAAAAAAAAGGTAGAAAAACTGTGGGCACAGTGGAAGATGGCTCCTTTGAGGAAGGAATCTTTTTTCAAATTTTAGGTGAAATGACAAATTCATGTGTCAAATGATTTTTCACTCCACCATCTTATAAAACTACAGGTTAAGGCTATCAGCAGAATTTTTTAAAACTTACTAGGCAACCATTTTTCATATTGCTGTACACAAATTTGTAAATTTTATAATTCCCAAGTTTCATTCAAGTGGATATTTCCCCATGGTGACAGAAGGAAATTATGAATTGACAAATTAACGCCTTGGGCTCTTAAGCAAAGCTACAGTGGATGCACTGTTTCTCATTTATTTTAAAAAGATGTTCATGACTTTCCAGACCACACGGGGGTTGATGGCATAGCAAGAGATCCAGCTGTTTGGTGGTGTGATATTTTGCTGGTATTACTGCAAAGATTAGTAGAAAGATACACCTCCTGTTGGGCTACTATAAAATTATCAGTAAGCTCAAATCTACAACATGCATTTTCCACAGCAGACTACATACTTACCAATCGTCCGAAGAACAATTGGATAAAGAGATAAATCCATGAGCCAAATAGCTGTGGAAATAACAGTTGCACTACTTAATGCACAGTGCTCAGCTATCAAAATGGATTCAAACCAAAACACACCTTCAGTTCATGATAATCTATTGCTTTATCTTTATCGGTATCAAATAAGTCAAAAGCTTCCTTAATCTCCTGTTTCTGTTCTTCCGTCAATTCTCGACGCTTTTTCCTTTTTGGCTTGTCTATGGCAAGCTCGTTTCTGAAAGACAGGGGTTAAAAAAAATGTTTTTTTGTATAAAAATTAATAAATGGCTGTTCAAACCTAAAGTTTCAGCCATATCAACAGCATTTATATATATATTGCTTTTTCACAAAGCTCTTCTATACAAAATATTTTTGAAACTCAGGAGCTATTATACATCACTCATTCAATTTCTAAATAAACAGCTCTATTGCCATTCCACTTTACAATACTTGTACAAAAAAGAGAATTTAGTTAAATTAGTAATCAGTTAACCCTATAGTCGGTACATTTGATATTTTGGCATTAAAACACATTGCTTAAATATAAAGTCACTCAGGTCATTCAAAGGAATGTTTTTTTTAAAAAGTTACTTTGTAGGTTTCCTATAGAATGTCTAGGCAATGAACTCAAGTGAAGGAATTAGTGGTCAAGTACAATATTGCTTAAATAATAATCTAATTTAAACAAGAATTTTAAACCTGCAAATGCTGTAAGTCTAAAATAAAAATAGAAGATACTGCAAGTATACAGTATTTTAGCATCTGTAGGAGGGAAATAAACCAACAGCACTGGGTAATGCAGTCCCAGAGGGGGAGATTGCAGAATAGTGCGGTGAGAGGTCGGTCTGCCCGAATCAGTGACACACATGGGCACACGAAACTTGTATAATGACATCACAGTGCAAGGGGGCACGCAGGGTTAAGTCCACATATGGGCATTTAAATCAACCTGTAATGCAAGCTAGATCAATTAACGTTATGATATAGAAAGTGGTAATTGCCAGGCTGACCATATCCCAACGGGAAACTTGGCCAAGCTATCACAACGATTTGCAATTTGTATTTTTATTATGAGAAGTTAGAAGTAACAAGTCCACTACCACGTGGAGATTTTAAATATGAAATTAAAATATTTATTAAGAAAACTTAAACATACAAGATTAGTTACACAGTCAAATTTAGTCTTACAACATTTCTACTTAGCTAGACTCGCAATAAATATCCTTTTCAGGCAACAGTCCAAATAGATTCTTAATCTATAAAACATCCAGTAATGTTACCACAAGGCACCCACCTCTTGATATAAGGGAGGTATTTCACAAGCTTCCCTCACTCGACATTGGAAATCCAAGGCTTGTAACAAACCCTTGCTTTCTGGAACAAGCACTTCTCTGGGGTGGCTAGAGGCTGCTTTTTATAGGTGTATCTTCGCACAGCCCATCTTTCAAGATCTCACAATGCCATTTCCCTCAAAACAACTTTCAATCTTTCCTTAAATACATTTTCTCCCTTTTGGTCTTTTAAAACCCATTGTTCTAAACTTCTTGAAACTCAAACTCTTCCAAATATAAGATCTTTCATGTTTCCATCTTAATTTTATCAGCCCAAAAGCAAAGACAGGTAAACAAGTAGTGAGGAAATCATATGAACTCCTGCAAGATGCAAACATTTTCCTTGTGACCTAATTCCCCTTTGTTTCATTTCAATCTCTTAACGTATCTACAAATGCAAATGTTAGCTCATTCATTTCCATTTCAAAATGCCTGCTTTTACACCTAACCTCTTTGATGCTTTAAACTTTGCAGTTACAAATAGTTACCAACTTACACATAGCTGCCACAAGTCTACTTCAGTGTCCCACAGTAATATTAGAAAAAAAATGAAATTCTCTTTATTGTATAGAAACTGAAAAGCAAGCCAATTTGATTATTTTATAAAATAAAGCTCGGTTAAGTATATCATATTTTATACAGTATTTAATCAGATCTAGGGTCTTAAAGTTAAAGAGGGGTAACATTCAATGATCTTAATTTTTCATTCATCTCAGATGTATAACTAAAACATTTACGTTAACATACCTAAAATTGTGATGCAGCACAAAAACTTGATTGGTGAGTAGCTGGTGAGCATTTAAGTCTTTAGTTAGTTAATAACATGATAGGAGTATGAAGGGCACCTCAACCTCATGAAATTCGCTCATGTCCTGGACAAGCACATGTGCAGGAAGTGTTGTCAGTTGGAAGTGCTCAAGCTCCAGGTTTGAAACTTGAGTGGCAGCTGGTGCCACTGCAGTGAAACCCCCAAGGTGACATTTCATGGATAGCATGCTTACACAGGTAGCTACTCCACAGGTTAAGCATGAGCAGGCAGAATGATGAATGCCAGATAAATAGTGCATACCCCAAGTGTATATCACTCCCTAAACCAGTATTCAGTTCTGAATACTGCTGAGGATGTTAGTTCCTCTGGAGAATGCAGCCAGAGACAAAGTACCCACAGTGGTTCAGGTATGCAGACGGTGGGGGGCAGAGAAGGAAAATCAGTAATGCGAGAGAGAGAATTCTATAGTTGGGGAAAACAGGCATTTCTGCAGCCAGATGCAATTCCAGGATGGTACGTTGGCCTCTGATGCCAGGATCCAGGATGCCACAGAGTGGCTGCAGAGCATTCTGGATGTGTATGTAGGGAGTACCTCCAAAAAAAAAAGAGATCATGGTCCATATCAGCAACAATTACATCAGCAGAAAGGAGGGATGAGGTCCAGCAAGAAAAGTTTAGGGAGCTTGGAAAGAAATTAATAAGCAAGACCTCAAAAAGGTATAAATCCTCAGATTGTGCTATACAGTAGTGAGCATAGAAATTAGGTCAGAGCAAATTAATGAATAGCTGGACAGAAGGTAGGAGGGTGGGGGCCTTTGAATTCCTGGAACCAGTTCCAGTTGGCAGGAACTGTACAGGCCAGGCAGGTTGCACCTCAAATAAGCTGAGACCAATATCCTCATGGGACGGTTTGCTAATGCTGTGGAAGAGGTTTAAACTAATTTGGCAAGGGATGGAAACAATGCTGTAGTATTAGATAGGAAAAAAGGATTGGGAGAATGTACCATGAAAGACAGGATGGTGCTGAGGAGGAGTCTGGTCTAAAGGGGAACTGCCTGGCAACGTTTTAAATTGACTCCTGACCAGTGCAAGAGAGGTGCAGCAGAATAGCTCCTAGCCTGAAAGGCAAAAGATCTAAAACTTCAGTCTTGTGTGTGTGCAAGATTCCAGTAATCTTACAATAATAGCTGGCTGGATTTTTCTCCTCATCTCTATAACCTGCTCTCTTAAAACCCCTTTCAAGAGGCAAAGGAGAAAATTACCATTAGAAACACTGAATGGCAAGTGCTCAACTAGTGAACTAAAGTCTGAAAGTGCTGGAAGACCACCTTGTGTCATTAACAAAGAACTAAAAAGAATTTGGGAGACATCAATCAAAATCAACCCAGCAAATCCTGCACTCTGGAATTGGCACTAATGAACTGTTTTATCTCACCCTTAAAATCCATGTTTTTGTGTGCCTTGTGTGTGCGTGTAAGGGGTAGAGGTTAGGTTAGAGTTAGAAATTAGCAGTTCATATTTCTTTTTTGCCACTGGCTAATGACAGATTGTTCAAAAAACAGTTACGTTTACAAACCTGGTGCTCATTCTGTTAATTGAAATTAAACAATTAGGTGGGTTGATCAAACTTTCACATTCGTCTCAGCTCAGGGAGCACTGGGGCTTGATACTGCAGTACACTACCCCCAGCGAGTCATGACAATATAGACTATGTCACCAGGTTAAAAGCATGTAGAAAAAAAGATTAAATAGGATATAAAAAGGGTAATGTTAAATTGAAATTACAAACCAATACACCATTCCTATATTACAGGCACTGAAGTACATAAAATGTCATCTGAAGAGTCATACTGACTCAAAACATTAACTCTTTCGTTCTCCACAGATGCTGCCAGGCCTGCTGAGTTTTTCCAGCATTTTGTTTTTATTTCAGATTTCCAACATCGCAGTATTTTGCTTTTATCTATCATTTAAGTGCTTCATAAAGGGGACACAAACCATGTATGGAATAGGTACCTTCCAGTCCTGCATTTTATGGAGTTGAACTTAGCCCAACTTCTAAGTTGCCTTGATCGCCCCAGGCATAGTGGAGAAAGCCAGTTAATTGGGTAGATTGCTTAAAGGATTTTCCGAACTTAGCACAAGTATTAACTTTCATTGTTTGTAGAGTTGGGCTTTGTGACACAAAAAGGCACTGTTGTACGATTTGTATTTTGGGCCAAAGATCAACCTTAGTACACACTTCTGCATTCTTTCCGATCTGGGCGGTTTGCATGCACATGAGGCCAGGGTGCTACACGGGCAGAGCCTAGTCGATCAAAGAACAGATTTAGCCAGTGTAAATCAACAGGTCACTGGTTGGGAGGCTAAAAATGATGAGGGATCTTAAAAAAAAGCACAGATGTTCATTCTAAAAAAAGCATACTGTCCACTTGGCTATCCCAATTCAAGTTGGTTTTAATATGTATACCCAGGATTTAAAGCTCTCACCTGTGTCATTGTGCAATTGTCTATGTCAAGGGCATGTGCTCATGTCTACTTAAAGTTTACGTGCATGACATTACATACTATACTGTCATGAAGGTATTAATGTATATAATATTATTGAAAAGTATTTTTCTTTTAAAATAGAGGTTTAGTCTCGGTGTGTCTTAATTGGATTAAAGCTAACTAGTCTGGGTGCTTTGATGTTTACATCTCAAAGCTAATACACAGAGGTAGAGCGCATTTACATTTTTTGAAGAGAGCATTCAAGAAGTGGGGTGAAAACTGACACTTATCTAGCAGATACGGAGCAATATTTTATGTTACTAATAAAATTGGTACTATGAAAGGGGTTTTATTGTTAGAGAGGTTTAATTCAGAGGCTGGTGATACAATGAGAATTTACATTCAATGGACTGTGCTAGGTATAACTTCAGCAATTGTGTGAGTGTAGAGCAGAGGCAATGTGAGATCAAAAGCACCTGTAAGCCTCCAACTGTCTCCACAGGAACCAAAGTGAAAAGAACTTCATTTTGAATTCGTAAGGTGAAAATGCTTTGCCTGGTGGCTGGTTAAGTCTGAGAGTTGCTGTTACCTTAGTGGAGATTAATTTGGGAATTTGTTAAAAGTTATGATTGTAGTAATTTGTAGCCATGTGTCTACATTTAACTTGTGTAAATTAATAAAAAAGGCTTCGTTTAACTTAATACAAAACCTCGAGAACTGGTGGTCTGATTCCTGAATTTAGAGTTGCATCTCAAACATATCACTTAAAATTATAGGTTATGACTTATGACAGTTGTTTAAAAAGTTTCCTTCTTGGATTTTTAAATAACTCAGCTGTATCAACTGCACAGTCATAACAATACTGTTTTCCTCACATCATTCCTTGAGGGCATCAAGAGTTTCCCGAGGCTCACTGATCACACCCCACCGCCTAGACTCCACAACTGCCATATCATCCATGTGTTTCCAGTATCTGGAGGCCGGAAGAAGAGAGGGTATCATTACTGATTAGGAGAATAGGCCCTAGCCAAGTGCTGAGGTACACTGTTAATTGAACACTTTCAGATAGGTAGCCACAGTATCCAACAGTGCAGTCAGTGAGAAAGTTAGCAATCCATTGGATAAGAATATCATACATGTTTAACTTTATCAACTTCTTAAACACAGCTGTAGGATCAACCCTAAATCAAACGTCTTTGAAAAATCCATTCTAATAGTGGTGAGGTTGTTCCCAGCTTATCAGCATTCTTACAAAAAAAAGGCAGTTCACAACATCAACCAGTCAGTAAGCTGTCAATCTTCCAGCCCAAACTAATGATAATTAAGTTAAGGATCGATATCTGACCACTTAAATCATGAACTTTTCTGCAATCCTTAGAAAAAAGTGTTGGCAAGACAATGCAGCGTAGTTTGTCCAGCATTGCTGGTTTGGCACTGGAACAACATTTGCTTGCTTCCATTGACACGGAATTACTCCCTCAGAAAAGGAAACATTAGTGGAACACTAAAAACTCACAGGCAAAGCATCAGATAGACTTGACTGGAACTCTGTCTGGACTAGTTGGCTTTTCAGGTTTAACTCAAGAGCTCTCTGAAGACTCCACACAGTTGGATCACAGGATGAATATTATAAATGCTGGTTCAGCCTTAACTGGATAATGGTATCCAATTCTGGCCACCGCACGTTAGGAAGGTTGCAAATTTTTAAAAAACTTATGGGAATGGTTCCAGGGATGAGAGACTCTTCAGTTGTGATAGAGAGGCAGGGAGTGTTCTCCTTAGAGAAATGACAGAGTACATTTGATAGGAGGTGCTCAAAAATCATGTGGGGGTCTAGACAAAGTCAGAAACTGTTCCCATTGGTGGAAAGGTCAAGAACCAAAAAGAGACATAAAAAAAAGATTGGCAAAAGAACCGACGGCAACTTGAGGAAGAGCTTCCTTTATGCAAAGAGGTGGTTAAATCTGGAATGCACTGCCTGAGAGTGTGGTGGAGATGGATTGAATCATTGCTTTGAAATTAGAATTAGATGAACACCTTGTGGGGCATAGGCTGAGGAGTGGGAGCAGCTAAATTCCTCTTGCAATAAGCTGGTAGGGACATGGACCAAAAGGCCCATGCTGTGACCATTCTAAGACTTACCTTAGAACAAAATTTTTAAAAATCAACACATTTATAAACCTTCTGTGGTCCTATCCAGCTGAAATTTCCAGAGGAGCTCAGTGGGTTGAAAAGGATTGGAATGAAGACCCTACACTATTTACAATAACATATGATTGGATCCTTTACTTTCTCACAACAACTTAAAATAGTTAGATTGCATTGTTATGAGGCGGAGGGGCGGGGGGGGACAGGGACAACAACACCTGAACTCCTTTATTTTCTCACTAGCTCTCCGTAAGCAGGGGCTTTTTAATTTTAAGTAGGATGGGTATCCCCAAACACTTGGGGCTGAATTTTGCACCCCCCCCCCCCATTTGGGGGCACAGAGCTATTTTACATGGGAGAGCCAATTAAGGCCCGCCCAGCGTGACGTCCACATGGAAGCGCTATGAGCTTCCTGTGTGAGGGGAGGGGGATACCAAAATAGAGTGTGCGCTCTTTTGCACATGCACGAAAGAGCGCACTCATCTCCTTGAGGTTAAGTGCAGGGA
Organism: Cetorhinus maximus; assembly: GCF_964194155.1. Classification (NCBI taxonomy): domain Eukaryota; kingdom Metazoa; phylum Chordata; class Chondrichthyes; order Lamniformes; family Cetorhinidae; genus Cetorhinus; species Cetorhinus maximus. Next base: position 57,099,065 of record NC_135880.1, read on the forward strand.
AAATCAGCTGTAAAAATGTAAAAAAGCTCAAAATAGAAAAATAAAAATTTTCCTAACATGTCCCCTCATGTGACACTGTCACATGAGTTGGGACATGTCCATAATTTTTTACCAAAACTTTATTAAAATTTTTTGAAACCTACATGAAACCTCATCCCGCCCGTGGGTGAGGTTTCATGCTTTTTCTAATTCACGTCAGGGCTCCTGGCCTGCCCGCCAACCTTAAGGTTGGACGGGCAGGTCCTTTAATTACTTAATTGACTGTCAATGGCCTCAATTGGCCATTGACAGGTTGGCAGGTGCACAGCTGATTTCGCTGTGCCCCCGCCTACCTGAAAATTTAAATGGGGCGTGGTGACGTCGGGAGTTCCGCAAGATGTCACCGCGTGTCACTTTACGTGTCAGCAAGTGGTGGCAGGGCCCGCTCGCCGACAGGAAAATCCTGTCCTTGGTTTGTGATCGTTTAGTCATACATAGAAAAAATGGTCACAACTACGTGCACACACTAAGATATGAAAGAGGAGTCTTTAAAACTATGAATAACTTAAAGAAAAAGAACCACAAGTATGGATCTCAGTTCACAGGATTGCGTGAGTCCAGAAATTCAGAGTCCAATGAGCATTCCTTTACAAGGGAGTTACAGTTCAGGCAGGATCAGCTAGCTGAAGCAAGAATTGCAGAATTCCTTTAAAAGTTGACATGACTCAGTGAGATGAGGTTGGCATATAGGAATTGGTCTTTTCAGCAAGCAATGATAGAAATATTCCAGAGAAACAGCTCCAAGGAGGCTTAGACTTGATGTAGGCTGTTGCTCAGCCTGGGGTCCGACTGTGTTGTTTGTAGGCTAGAGGTTAAACAGACTGAGTTGCGGGACTAGAAATGTAATATTTAAAGTTTCCAAGGCCAGAAGCTTAGGTCATGTGATGCTGCCCATTAATGAGTCAGTTGCAAGCTAACAAGCAGTTTCTATGCCTCTGGTCAAAATCCATTGTCACCTTAGGAGACAGATGGTGGCTATTAGCGCCTCTGCAGGTATAACAAGTTTTAATGGCTCTCCCTTCGTTATAGGACCTGACTGGGGAAACAGATTGTCTCTGGTTTCGTTGATTGTAATGTGTCCTCACAATGAGGGGTGCAAGATTCCACAAGGATGAGGGGTGAGCTTTTTCCTGTTAAAGGCTGTTGGAAATTTCCAGAAACTGTAGCCAACTTGTAATGTGACCTGTAGCAACCATCTTTTGGTTCAGCAAAGTCCATTTTTAAAAAAAAAATAAGAAAGTAAGGTTTGATTTAAACAGTTTATGATCTCTTTCATGTCTTAGAGGCATGATAACATCATAAATCACAAGGGCAGACCTTATGGTTATCAAGACCTTGATCATATCACTGCTATGCTACTCACTCTACCATATTATTTCACACATGCCTCCACTGTTACCTGAAATTCACAGAACTGGGTACAGCCTCAGAGCAATCCAGAGTTATGACAAAACAAAGATATGTAAAAAAAATTATCCAAATACTACATTTCCTGTTATGTAATACAGCAGTATACTGCAACATTTATTACATTCATATGGTCCACAAAGAATAAAATCAACACAGTCAGAGCTTCAATTTAACAAAATGACAAGTATACTACTGACAGCTCAAACCTACCATGACTTCAGCCTCAAAACAACTTTTCACTTGTACTCTAGTCAGCAGCCACTTGATCTGATGGTACTGTTTTCTAAACTAGTACTAATGTCTGGCAACAGCAAATGTTTCTCACAAATGAGGATTCCTATAAGGCTTTGTCAAATCTCTCACGATAGTAGAACAATCTATCATAAGCAATGGGCTATTTTACAGGGTATGGTAATAGATTTGCTCAATGCAGTATTCTTGTTCTACATGGCTCAAGAATGAATCTCAAAGACATTGATTAGAAGATACAGAGGCACTTGTACCAATTAATTTATTTTGATACTGGGGATCTCTGATGGATGACAGCTTTAACTTAAACATTTATTTTGGATGATGCTGATAAGAGGTGACAGACTATGGTCTTTCTTTAACAGTAAACTCAATATAATTGAAACTTGGGTTTGTCTCAACAATCCCTCAATAATTTGGAGCTCTCAGGTGCATGCAACATTCAGGACCAAGTGATGCAGTGATTTGGGAACATTACCAAGGTTTGGACTATGTAATTGCCGTCAGTCCATCTGGTTAACATGTAACAGCCCAAAGAGCCACCTCAAAAAAGTCACTGCATGCGATTTCTGGGGATCAGCATCACACAAAACCTTAAGGATGTCAATTGAACAATTAACACTAAAAATATTGGTCATAGATGCCTATAACATCAAGGTGCATTGGAACATCACCTCCATTTGTCCTTCCTTCAGTTTCAATGACAGGCCTTTCATCTTTTACTGTTAGCCCAGTTAAACAAAGCAGCAGGTTTTCTCACCCCAAACCCACACCTCAAAAGCCACAATCCACATCTCTACAACTCAAAACAGAAACAAGTCAGTCAGTTTCCAAAGCTTCTGAGTCTTGTTCATCCATTTCTACCATAGCATCACTTTTCATGAACTGAAAATAGTACCAGAGTAGAAGTCACTTATCCTTTCTACAGTATATTTATACTATGCACATTGACATGATTCAATTTCTGACCCTCCCAGACAGCTAAAACTACTGCAGGTGGTGGTAAATGTAGTTCATCTTTAAATATATTCAACATGAACATCCATATCTTTCATCTTTCATCAGCATAAAAAGATGAAACACTGGTGAAAAGCACACAAAGGATAAGATAAGGCTGAAGCATTTGCAACAATCTTCAGCCAGAAGTGCCAAGTAGGTGATCTATCTCGGCCTCCTCCAGAGGTCCCCAGCATCACAGATGCCAGTCTTCAGCCATTTCAATTCACTCCACATAATAAACAGCTGTAAGCACTGGATACTGCAAAAGCTATGGGCCCTGACAATATTCCAGTAGTAGTACTGAAGACTTGTGCTCCAGAACTTGCTGCACCCCGAACCAAGCCAAGTTCCTGTACAGCTACAACACTGGCATCTACCTGGCTATGTGGAAAATTGCCCAGGTATGTGCTGTACATAAAAAGCAGGACAAATCCAACCCGGCCAATTACTGTCTCATCAGTCTACTCTCCATCATCAGTAAAGTAATGGAAGGGATCATCAACAGTGCTATCAAGCGGCACTTGCTTGGCAATAACCTGCTCACTGATGCCCAATTTGGATTCCGCCAGGGCCACTCAACTCCTGACCTCATTAAAGCCTTGGTTCAAACATGGACAAAAGAGCTGAACTCAAGCTGAGGTGAGACGGACTGCCCTTGACATCAAGGCCACATTTGACCAAGGGTGGCAACAAGGAGTCCTGGCAAAACTGAAGTCAATGGGAATCAGGGGGAAAAGTCTCCACTCGTTGGAGTCTTATCTAGCACAAAGGAAGATGGTTGTGCTTGTTGGAGGTCAGTCATCTCAGCTCCAGGACACCACTGCAGGAGTTCCTCAGGATGGTGTCCTCAGCCCAACCATCTTCAGCTGCTTCAATGACCTTCCTTCCATCATAAGGTCAGAAGTGGGGACGTTCGCTGATGATTGCACAATGTTCAGCACCATTCATGGCTCCTCAGACATGTCCAAATGCAGCAAGGCCTGGACAATATCCAGGCTTATGCTGACAAGTAACAGTCACGCCACACAAGTGTCAGGCAATGACCATCTTCAAGGAGAGAGAATCTAACCATCGCCCCTTGACGTTCAATGTCATTACCATCACTGAATTCCCCCACTATCAACATCTGGTTTGGGGGGTGGTGGGGGGGCTACCATTGACCAGAAACTGAACTGGACTAGCCATATAAATACTGTGACTACATGAATAGGTCAGAGGCTAGAAATCCTGCAACGAGTAACTCACTTCCTGACTCCCCAAAGCCTGTCCACCATCTACAAGACACAAGTCCAGAGTGTGATGGAATACTCCCCACTTGCCTGGATGAGTGCAGCACACAAAAAGCTCAACACCATCCACGACAAAGCAGCCCACTTGATTGGCAACCCATCCACAAACATTCACTCCCTCCATCACCGACACACAGCAGCATGTACCATCTACAAGATGCACTGTGAGAATTCACCAAGGCTCCTTACACAGCACCTTCCAAGCCCACAACCACTACCATCTAGAAGGACAAGGGCTGCAGATACATGGGAACACCATCACCTGGAAGCTCCCCTCCAAGTAACTCACCATCCTGACTTGGAAACATATCGCCGTTCCTTCACTGTCACCGAGTCAAAATCCTGGAACTCCCTTCCTAACAGCACTGTGCGTGTTCCTAAACTACATGGACTGCAGCAGTCAAGGCGGCAGCTCACTGCCACCTTCTCAAGGGCAATTAGGGATTGGCAATAAATACTGGCCCAGCCAGGGAAGCCCACATCCCATGAATGAATAAAAAAGGATCTAGACCCTTACTAATCTGACGTAATGAAAAAAATCAAGGAGCACCACACTTAATTCATCAAATTGGATAACTAATGGCTGTGACACTAACTGCAATCAATTGATTCATAGAAGACTATAAAATGGCTATTATTTTGCAACTCTTAAGCAGACTTCAGACTATTAACAGCACACTATACATAATGAGAATTATATTCCTTGAAAGTTCAAGCATTCGCAAATTTATTTTCTAAAATTTAATAGAACTTTTACATGGGGAACATTACCAGAGACCACAAACAAAAACAAACAGTGCTGGAAGAACTCAGCAAGTCTGACAGCATCTGCTGAGAGAAAGACAGAGTTAACTTTTCGAGTCCATATGACTCTTCCTCAGAGCTAAAGAGAAGTAAAAATGTGGAAAATATACTGTTTAACGGGGGTGGAACAGGTGAAGCTGGATACAGGACCAGCGATAGGTGGAGGCAAAGGAGAAATTGCAAAGAATGTCATAAACAAAAGGTCAAAGTTGTGTTAATGGTGGCGGTACTGGCTAAAGGAAGTGCTAGTGGTGACATTAAGAGTAGAAAGCAGAATGTGATAATAGCCGGACCAGTATAAGCACACTGGAAAGAACAACAGGAACAAGTGACAGATGGCCCTAGTGGGGGTGGGAAAAAGGATTGAAAATAGGCTAAAAGGTGGGGATAAAACAATGAATAAAAATGGAAATAAATTTTAAAAATAATGAAAGTGGAAAAAATAAAAATTAAAATATAAAAATGAATATTGAAAAAAGGGGATCAAAAAGGGGCGAGGATGGAGGAGAGTGTTCATGGTCTGAAGTTTTTGAACTCAACGTCAAGTCCGGAAGGCTGTAAAGTGCCTAATCAGAAGATGAGGTGCTGTTCCTCCAGTTTGCGTTGAGCTTCATTGGTACATTGCAGCAGGCCAAGGACGGACATGTGGGCATGAGAGCAGGATGGTGTGTTGAAACAGCAAGCAACAGGAAGGTCTGGGTCATGCTTGCGGACAGACCGAAGGTGTTCTGCAAAGTGGTCACCCAGTCTGCATTTGGTCTCTCCTATGTACAGGAGACCACGTTCCTTAGCAGCTGAAAGAAAGAGACAAAGTTTCTTGTTAAGGCATCGGATGAAACAAAGAATAAAATGAAACTGAGTGGATTCCGCCCAGGATTACAGGTATCTCCGGGACATACAACGCTCCTTGGACTGCTGTTCTCACCGCATCCTGAGATCCACACTCAGTGCCATGCGCCGCCATATGAACGCACTTGACCTCTCCCTCCAGCAGCACCGACTCACCCTGTTTCGTTTTATTCGTTGTCTCATCCGACACCTTAAACTTAGTCTCTTTCTTTCAGGTGCTAAGGAACACAAGCTCCAACAATTCATTGATATCAACGCCCATCCAGGACCCTTCACCCTTTCCCGTCCCTCTGACTCGATCCCTTGCCACGTATTCACCATACCCCCTGACCTTCCCCTCTTAGTATATATTTCACCACATTTTTACTGCTCTTTTTAGCTCTGAGGAAGAGTCATACAGACTCTAAACGTTAACTCTGTCTTTCTCTCCACAGATGCTGTCAGACCTGCTGAGTTTTTCCAGCACTGTTTATTTGTGTTTCAGATTTCCAGCATCCACAGTACTTTGCCATTACCAGTGACTATGTGAATTTAATGAATGCATTGGTTACTTTTTTCATCCTTTAGCTGCTGGCTTATCAGGCTACACTATGCACTAAGCTAGTGATTTGTTAAATTAATTCATGATATGTGGGCGTCACTGCCAAGGCCAACAATTATTGTCCATGGTGGTGGCGGTGGTAAACCCCCTTCTTGAAATGCTGTAATTCGTGTAATGGAGGTACTCCTATGGTACTATTAAGTAGGAGTTCCAGATTTTTGACCCAGTAACAATGAAGGAACAGCAATATATTTTCTAGTCAGGATGCTGTTTGACTTGGGAGGGAACTTGAAGGTGATAGTGATCCCAAGCACTTGCTGCCCTTGTTCTTCTAGAATGGTTTGGCCCTCTGTTCAACACAACACTTATGCAGCTATGATTTGCTCAGCCACACCCTCGCCTCCACCCTAGAAGCCCTAGTCCCCATTAAAACCATTACTCTCTCATGATGGCCATTCCCACTGGCACAGCCATCATCGCCACACCCTCAAGTCCAAGGGGCACAAACTTGAATGTATATGGCTAAACTAGTTGTCCGCCATTCACTAAGATCTAACTGAACCACAAAGCACTAGAGTCCTGCACACATCTGCAAAAACTGCTCACAATTCCAGGATTATCCTGGAATGAAGGTAACCCCTGACTTTTCATTACTGCAAGCTCTCTATCCTCAACTCCAATGACAAGTACAAGGACCTCATAGATTTCTTCATCATCATGACTGAGAGCATTCAAATAATCCGACACTTCCCTCTCTTCCTCTAGCCCATCAGGTCAAACTTCTAAGGCTTCCCCTGCTCTAGCCCTGAACTTGTTTCTTTCCCTGGTTTCTCTCCTATTGATCATCATGTCCTTTTGTCCACAAGTCCCACCACCTGCATTTTTGAATTTATTCCCACTAACTGCTGACTACCCAACCTTCCTTCCTGGCTCTCACGATAGTGAGATTGTTAACATTTCTCTCTGCTCAGGTTCTCTCCCTCTCCTCTTCAAATTTGCCATCATCACTATCCCTCTCCTTAAAAACCACTGACCTTTCCATCCTTGCAAACTACTGCCACACGTCCAACCTCTTTCTAGAGTCCTGGAACATGTTGTCACATCCCAAATTTATGTCCATCATTCCCTAGAGCTTCATACCTTCATCTCTCAAACAGGTTTCCATCCCTACCACAATACTGAAATAACTATCAAAGTGACAAATGATATCCATGTAATTGCAACAAAGACAAACTAACCCTCCTCATCCTTCTCAACTTGTCTGCAGCTTTTGACACGGTTGATCACACAATCCTTCTCCAACACCTCACCACCTTCCAGCTGAGTGGGACTGCACCCACCTGGTTCCATTCTTATCTAAATCACCAAAGAATCACCATCACTGGCTTTTCTTCCCATTCCCACAGTTACCTCTGGTGTCCGACAAGGATCAATCCTTGGATCCCTCCTATTTATCTTTCACATGCTGCCCCTCAGCAACATCACCAAAAACTTAGCATTAGTTCCCACATATATACTAACACCACAACAGCACCACCTCACCCACTTCTCTCTCTCTCAACCTTTCCACTGTCTCCAAATTGACAGATTGCCTATCTGACATCCAGGTGGGTGGAAACTTCCTCCAATTAAATATTTGAAAAACTAAAGCCATTGTCTTCAGTATCCACCACAAACTCTGCTCCCTCACCACCAATTCCATCCTTCCCCCTGGCAAGTGTCTAAGGCTGAACCAGGCCATTAGCAACCTTGATGTCACATTTGACCCAGAAAAAATATTTCAGCCACATATCCAGTGACACTAAGGCTGTCTACTTTCACCCATCTCACTTAGCTCTTCCACTGCAGAAACCTCACTCCAGCCTTGGTTATTCCAGCATACTCCTGGCTGGTTTCCCACAACCTACCCTCCATAAACTTAAGTCATCCAAAGCTCTGCAGCCTGTGCCCCAAGGACACACCAAATGGCATTTAGCCACCACCCCTGTGCTCACTGACCTTCACCAGCTCCCAATGTAACAACATCACAATTTTAAGATTCTCATCCATGTTTTCAAGTGTCTCCATGAAATCACCTCTCTCTCTGTAATTTCCTCCAGCCCACCAAGATATCAGCACTCATTTAATTCCGGCCTCCTGAGAAATCCCAATTTTAATCACACCACCACGTATGCCCCAAACTCTGGAATTCTCTAATCTCCACGAAAATGTTAGGTTATCGGGGTCAAACGGGAATGTGGAAATCGAAACGCAAGATCAGCCATGATCTCATTGAATGGTAGAGCAGGCTGTACTCCTGTTCCTATTTGTTACATTCTTATGTTCCTTAAAATCTACCTCTGGCCCTAATATCACCTAATGTGGCCTAGTACCTAATTTTGTTTTGAAGCACCTTTGGGCATTTTATTACGTTAAAGATGCTATCTAAATTCAAGTCATCACCGGGCAGCCAATCTGCGCACAGTAAGCCCCCAAAAACAGCACTGTAATAATGACTGGGAAAAACTCATTTGCTCTGAATAAGTCAAAGGCACTGAAGGACAAGCTGCTATTGTCCAGGAAACCCCCACCGACGCCATTAGTTCATCACGGGGTGAGCTGCAAGATCTGCCGTCCGCCAAGCCAACAACAACAGATAGAGGCCGCAGCCCCGCATTTGGCAAAAACAACCAGCGTTGCAGGATCACCAAAGCCAACCGCAATTGGAAGGAAAAGCGGGGCTGTTATTTACTGCTCCGTTGCCAATAACGCCGAACAGCACAGGTCGACCTACCTGAGCGACAGACTCATTACAGCACCAGACCCTGCACCGTTTCCAGCAGATGGCTACCTGGGTAACCAGCCGCTACCAAGTCCCGCCTCCCAACTCTCCCCAGCACCCATTGGGCGGATTAGGCCACCTGCTACTTATGATAGGACGGCATGCCCACACCCTTTTCTTATTGGCTGACTACGCTTTCAATTAGAGCATATTGCCTAACCGTCAGTGGAAGCTCGAGGAGTGACAGTTTCAAGCCAGCGGCCGGGGGCGGGGCCGGGGCCGGATCGCCGTCCAAACAAGTGCCAGGTGGGACAGCGGACGCAGGGAATCTCTGTCCGCTTGCTGTAAGGATCAAAGCTGCTGGCGGTGCCCTGGACACAACAACCAATAGTATGCAGGCAAGGATCATCAGTGAGGAACATAATGACAGACATAATGTAGACAACAGTCCCACAGAGGATGTCAAATATTTTGCAAAAAATTGGTAGTGAAAATTAAAGGACGCAGTTGCTGTACCAGTATTCCTCTTAAAGTGTGTATTGTCACCAAATGCAACACAAAGGTAAACATTGAGAACGGTAGAATTATTTTCAACATTATAAAAATTGCGGGAAGTAGGCTGGCATATGCTCCTTTTTATTTTTTTTTGTAGTACATCATTTTTATTTTTATTTTACACTTGTATCCAAATATTCTTGCTTGGGATCCATTCCAGAACCTGTTTACGCATCATCTGCAGCAGCAGGTGCATCCCCTCCCTTGGTGTTTCGTATGTAAATTACCTGTGCTCTGTGTTTACACACCAGCTTGATCATACCTTATATTGCCTGTATGGTTCGGGACTAGCAGGGTGGTGAAGGAAATGGATTGAGCAGGTTTTCAAAGAGAAAACAGTGGGCGACAGACAAGGGTGACAGTAATAAAAACAAAATGAATTCATCGCAAATCCGAATAAAACCCAGGGATGAGAGCGGCCAACGACAAAAAGGCCTGAAAAATGTATGTGACAAGGAATGATGCAAGTGCAAAGTGGCAAGTCACTGCAGCATGAGGGGGCGGATATGATAGCACTTTTAATGATCTGTAGTGAAATGAAAATGTTACTAGGCCACTTCACATAGGTGGAATTATTAAACTTCAGTTGGGTAGAAACATTAGTTTTCCCTTTGATTACCTTCTTTTGAGGGTGAAGACCCAGGGTGCAGGGAAAGAAACACAAGGACAGCACCTGGGCACCCAATGTCTGGCTCAACAGTAGCACCAGCTGTGGAGAGACCTACCTGACCATCCACCCCACTGAAGAATGGCACATAACACCAGGGACCATATTCAAAGTAAAATACCACATCATGGAGCATCTTTGTGCAATGATTCTGATTGTCATAATTTACCTGGAAACACATTTACATTTACATTTTACAGAGAATGACTAAGCAATGATCTGCAAAAGACATGACAGAATCCCCTTTCGGCCCAAACAACTGGCTGAAGATCAGAATAAATACATCCAAAAAGGTAGTTAGAACTGAAGGCTTTTATTATTCTCCAAAAATTATGCACATATTAAGATGGCCTTGCTGGATGGCCACAAAATGCTCTGAACCTTGGGGTCCTGGTTTTAAATGCAACACCTCAGCATGGCTACAGTCTGGGCTGGTGGGTTGAGTGGTATTAGCAGGGGCAGTAGCAGAGTGGCAGTGTTGGGAGCATGAATACTGTCCTCCTCAGAGAAGTATGCAGGTTCTTGCACTATGGAGCCACTCCCCCAGGATGGCACTTCTGCAGCCATTTGGAGGACAAATTGCTGAGCTGTTATAATAGCCTGCACATCCCTTTCAGCACTGGCACCCACAGCCATGTTGGCAGGAGTTTGAGTCTGCATTGCAGCAAGCTGTTCTGGCATGGAAATAAGCATAGATTTTTTTATTCATTTACAGGATGTGGGCTTCACTGCAAAGCTTAGATCTGATCTGTTGGTTGTGGGATAGCTTACCTCTGTCTATCACTTGCTGCTTATGCTGTTTGACATGCAAGTAGTCCTGTGTTGTAGCTTCACTAGGTTGACACCTCATTTTTGGGTATGCCTGGTGCTGCTCCTAGCATGCCCTCCTGCACTCTTCATTGAACCAGGGTTGATCCCCTGGTTTGGTGGTAATGGTAGAGTGTGGGATATGTCAGGCCATGAGGTCACAGATTGTGGTATGGTACTATTCTGCCACTGTTGATGACCCACAGTGCCTCCTGGATGCCCCGTCTTGAGTTGCTAGATCTGTTCAACATCAATCCCATTTAGCATGGTGGTCGTACCACACAACACGATGGACGGTATCCTCAACGTGAAGATGGGACTTTGTCTCCATAAGGACTGTGCAGTGGTCACTCCTGCCAATACTGTCATGGGCAGGTGCATCTGTGGCAGGCAAGTTGATGAGGATGAGATCAAGTATGTTTTTCCCTCGTGTTGGTTCCCTCACCACCTGCCGCAGAACCAATCTAGCAGCCAAGTCCTTTAGGACTCGGTCAGCTCATTCTGTGGTGGTGCTATCGAGCCACTCTCGGTGATGGACATTGAAGTTCCTCACCCAGAGTATATTCTGCACCCTTGCCATTCTCAGTGCTTCCTCCAAGTGGTGTTCAACTTGGAGGAGTACTGATTCACCAGCTGAATTGGGGGCTTGGATCCTGGGTTCCATCGATGCCTGGTCCAGCTCAGTACCAGCAGCCACTTCCCGAACATTCATTGATGACTTGGAAACTATTGATGTGCTGCCCAGACTTCCCACCTCTGTGTCGTTGTAGCTTCAACAAAAACTGTTGTGATTTTTTTTCTAAATGCCGGCTGCAACATCCTTTAAAATTCCATGACATTTGGTGGATTTGAATTCAATTAATTAACCAAACCTCTGAAAAAAACCTATCAGTAATGGATGGTGACCATGGAACTCTCAGATTGATCTGAAAACCCAACTAATGACTTTTGGTGAAAGAAAACTACCATCATTTCCCAATCTAGTCATGGGTGACTCCAGGTCCACTCTGAATGGCTTAGCAAATCCCACGGTTGTATCAAAATCCCTTCAAAAAAGTACAAGAGGAATAATATTGGCAGGACCACTCGACATGGACCTGGGCATTGGATTTGGAAAACAACAAAAGCACACTCAGTCCAGTCAACCCTGCAAAGTCCTCCTCATAAACATGTGGGGACTTACGCCAAACTTGGGAGAACTGTTCCAGAGACTTGTCAAGCAACAGTCTGACACAGGCATTACTTGCAAAGCACACCCTATCATCCAGCACATTAGAAATCCTTCACCACCATCCCAGAGCATGTCCTGAGGGGGCAGCACAATGGTACATAGACTGGAGGGAATGACCCTGCAAGACTTCAACATTGTGTTTAGACCTCATGAAGTCTCTTGGCATCAAGTCAAACAGGGGGGCCATAATTTGCCTAATCTCTGGAATTCCCTCTAAAGCTGTCTGTCTCTGCTTCTTTAAAAACTTCACTGATGTATCTTGGAAGAAGCACTGAGCAAGGGCACATAATGCACTCTGGTGATTGGAACTTCAATGTCCATCAGAAGCACCACTAACTGACCGAGCTGCCCTACTCCTGAAGACACAATTGCCAGATTGGACTGGTGGCAGATGATGAGCAAACAAACAAAAGTGAAAAGCCAACTTGACCTCATCCCCACAAATCTATCACGGATTCACGACAGTATTGGAGGGACCATCGCACAGTACTTGTGGAGACAAAATCCCATCTTCAACATTGAGCATCTACGGGTGCTGTTGGTCATCAGAAGCCAAATTTTATTTCGCCACATCAGTAACTTCATGACTAGTCATTTTCCTCACTCTGCAATTAACATTAAGCCTGGCAACTAACACTGTTTCAAGGGGGATTTAGATGGTCATGGCAGAATCAGCAGCATTTACCTGAAATTGAGGTGTCAGCTTGGTGAAGCTACAAAATAGGACTAAATACATGCTAAACAGTGGAAACCAAATGCTTCAGACAGCACTATGCAACTGCACATCCAAGATCAAATCAAACAACCAGGAGAGCAATGGGTGGAATTTTATCCTAAGAGACCTATACACTGTGGAGAGGTCGGTAGCAGTTAGGAGCTATTTTGATTTTTGCCCTGGCCCTTTAACTCAGCCACAGAAGTTGCATCCTGCTTCAGCATTTGCTGGCAAATCAGAGAGGGCTGGTGGGTTCACATGCTGAATCTGTCAAATGAGGGATTTCTCAGGCTTTCATAGCAGGTTGTTGCTGACATTTGCAATGTCTAGACAACATCTGACCCTGGCAGGTGTTAGAATGGCTAAACTGGACATTGATTCCTGAGTCTTCAGCAAACACAGTAATGGAGAGGAGAACTGCAAAGGCTACTCCCTGGGTATTGGACAATTAACTGGAGTTTCGACGGTGGGATTTGAGGGATTGCAATGAGGTGATATTTGCCCAGCACGAGAGCAAGAGGCCAGCCTATCAAAGCCTTCAGGCATAGATGGATGTGGTCAAGGAAGTGAGCAGAATGAGTGTCACCCTTGAACCTGGAGACAATGTCCCAAAGGTTCAAGGACTTTAGGAGGGTAGGAAAGGTGAGTGGCCTAACTCATTCAGGTGCCAAACATCACACTTCCTCCACAAATGTTGTCCTTCCCTCCTCTCCACACAATCCATTTCTCACACTCACAATTGTCTGCTTCTTGCAGAAAATTCTGGGCTAGCCCTCCAGTGACATGCACTTTGACAACTACTGGCCAAGTATGCCTACCTAGTCCGCTGGGAAGGAGGTCTTGATGCAAGAGGCTGCAGATGTCAGCAATGACTTCCCATGAAAGCCTGCACCTCACGGTTAAGCTTAGTTGCTTGGATCTGGTACTTACACATAGATGTTGAAAGAGCTGACTCTGCCTGTAGACTCTGTTTTGGGGGTCTCACCTCCTCCCAGCAGGATCTATGTATCCATCACCTCTGCCCTGTGGAGTGCCATGTGGCTAAGAAGAAGGCTGCTGGTGCTGCTGGTGGGTTTGCTCCTGCTGTTGCTATTGGTGCTGCTGCTCTCCTGTTCCTCAATACAGGTTCAAAGGTGGAGTTGCATAAGCTGTTTCCATGCTGTGGTGAAGGCTGACAGCAGGGAAGTGCAGATCAAGGTGACTAAGTCCCAGAGAGGTAAATTGACTTCCAAGAAGTTGGAATTCACCTGTCAAACAGTGAACACACACTTTCAGAAGAAGTGCTGTGAATAACAGCCTCACATGGACTTGGTTCTCCCAAGCACCACCTGCTATTGTTCTTCATAAGAGGCAACCACAACCCCTCTGGTGACACTTACCAAGTCCCAGATCATTGGCCTCCATTTGGCAACAGTACATTTGAGGATGGAATCCTCAGAGGTCTTGACCCTGCTCAGGGTACTGGAGTGTCTCTCTCCTTGAGATAGCCCCATTTATTCCTACAGTGGACACCCAGTTGACATTGGTCAGAGATGACTGTATGGATGGAGTCCAAACATGTGCCATTGCAGGTATCACTGAGCAGTGCCAAACTGAGCCTGAAGTGGAGCAGCGTTGATTTTTGATGCCAATATGGGTTCATGAGGGCCGGATATGTAACGTCCAGCCTGGAACTGGTAGGGGGAATTTACAATCAACAATAAAAATAGATATCAGGTAAAGCCTGGCAGAAATAGTAATGATGAATATCTCAGTGACTTTAGCATTCAGAACACAACCCACAGTCAATAGGCAGCTTCTGTGAGGTCCTGAAGTCTGAGTAACAAGTTCTGCTACTTTGAATACTTATCCAACTTTCCCTTAAAAGATGCAGTGATCGTTGCCTCAACTATTCACTGCAAAAGGCATTTAGGAAGGTCGGTAGTTGTTGACCATCAATTAAAAGATAAATTAAAGGATATAGAGCTGGCACTCAGAAATGGATGGGACATGGAGGAATGACATGAGGAGAACTTAAGTTGCACTGCTTCCTCCTTTCCAGTATCTCTACTGACATTGATTGGTTTTTGGTCAGGATTTGCTCTCTCTTGTATTCGATTCGAAAAACAGATTCCCATGTAGATACAAGCCAGAGTACAGGACACAAGGGCAATGGACAATGATAAGAATAGAAACTGAACGCTCCAGATCTATGGTGCTGGATACAATTGATCAGAACCCACTGATGCTGAGATTGTATCAATAAAGACAGGCGAAGTTAATCGATGCTGGGGGGTGGGGGTGGGAGGAGCATGGTGGTCTTACATGGAGCTGAATCTTATTCCAACTGTGCTATATGTGGTTTTGATGTCCAGCTATTTCAACCAGCTATTGCGTGAGAAATAGCTATGACTGAAGAATCATTTCCATTTGGCTTTTCTTTTATTCTTTCATGAAATGTAGGCATCACCAGCATTTGTTGCCTGTCCCTAATTGCCCTTGAACTGAGTGGCTTGCTAGGTCATTTCAGAGTGCTGTTCAGAGGCAACCACATTGATGGGATCACATATCGGCCACACCAGGTAAGGGTGGCAGGTTTCCTTCCCTAAAGGACATTAATGAACTAGATGGGGGGTTTTTTTAACGACAATTGATGATAGTTCCAGGGTCATCATCACTAAGACTAGCTTTTGATTCCAGATTTATAATTGATTGAATTTAAATTCCACCAGCTGCTGTGGCGAGATTTGAAGCCCTGTCGGGAGAGCATTACTCTGGGTCTCCATTACTAGTCCAGTGACATTCCCACTACGCCACCATTTGCCCTCTATTTTGTACATGCAGATAGTGGAAGTGGGTGGGCTTCCTGAGACTATCGTGTGGTGTCCAGTAAGGGCTGGTAACCACTGCCCACCAGTTAGACAAACACCAGCAATATCAAGGGAGATCTACCAATGATGGTAAGCAATTATATCCTTTTACAGAACAGGAAGTGAACACTAAGTCCAAGGACAGGAAGCAGACAGTTGGTGATGGGAAGTACTTGAGAATGGGGCTGTGTAACCATCAGTAACCGAGTTTCAAGACCCTACGACATATGAGCAACAATATTGAAGATTTACTAGCAACAGCAACCTCAACTAATCCATCCTACAATGCAACAATATTACTGATTCTGTTATTCTGATTATATAGATCGTTACGACGTTCACAAATTATGATACAAGGTTGCAACAAATCGTTCAATGACCACAGCCTTCTATCTAATCTACCGATTGATGATGTTGCTGTTGGCCAAACTCCTTTCAAAAAGTAGACCTGTTCAAATCTTCTAGCTGACCACATTCACTCCTAGATCGATCATCCAGTAGTGACAGTCCATGCAGTTCCATTTCCTTCACTGAAACTGGTTGTGCAGCCTCTTGCCTCAAATGAATCCAGTTTACAAACTTATTGTAAAGTCTGATCTTGCTGTGATGTTCAGTGTAAGGGTGAGGCTTGCTCTGTCATGATTTGACTTAACCAGCTAAAGGCCTCACTCTGATGCAAGTTTTGAGCAAACACCCTTAGGTTTCATTTTGATCACAATGACAGAATGATCTAGACCCTGTGGTTTCAACCCAGTGAACATGGCAAGTAAGCAATGTTGATGGGATTGTCTGCCTTCTCCATGCGACCTTCGCTTGGTGGAGAATAATTCCAATGTTTCAATGTTCTTTGAAACAGTGCTCGTGTCTCTTGGGTTTGGAGCAGTGTGGAACTGGGCACTCCGGATGATCGGTGAGGCTGAACAGTATTGATCAGGATCCACTGATGCCAGCTTAATTGGTGCCAGAGACCAGGGAGCCAAACAATGCTGTTGGAAACCTTAGTTGGAGATTAATCAAATTCTTGCTGGGCTTTACGTGTTGTTGCTGCTGAGGTTTTTAACAAGTCCTTGCCGATAGAAAGGTTATTGGAGATGAGCCAGTTCATTAACCTTTATTCTGTATTTGCAGGTAGCAGGGAGTAAATGTCTACATGAGACTTTAGAATGATCGAGCAAACATTGATAATTTTTGCCCAACCTCTAGAATATCTCAAACAATGCCAATGATGTTGTCATGGTTAGGTTGGAAGGGATTGCTGACAATCCCTCTCCCCTTTTTAAACTGCCCATGATCAGTAAATGTAAAGAATAGGAATGGTGTATATATTTGTTTTAACCCCCTGAGTATGTCGTCAAGAAATTGTAGACATTTGGGAATTCTTTCTTTAGAGAAAGATGATTGTTTATTTTTAAACGATTAAAAAAATCTAAATAACCCAAAATGAATGCTACTTCATTCACTCACATATTTACTCACACTAACACACTCAAGAAAAATTACAGGAGTAAAAGATAGTGCACTTATACAATTTATAAACAAAAAGGAAATGTTCATATATCACTTGTATGGTGTAATCTGATGATTAAAGCTGCAGGCCTGATGAGAGGCCTTCTTTAGTCGAAGTATCAGTTGGGGGATTTCAACAGCCAGGGTAGAAGAGGTTTGTAGGAATTCTTTTGAAGGGTGAATTTGGTTTCTGGTTGTTTCTTCAATCGATGAACAGTCAGTCCTGAAGGGTTGATGTTCAGGTAGATAGTCGTCTGCTGCTTGGTTTGTCTGCAGAATTTGCGGCTCCTTCTTGCCGTGTCCCAATTGGCTTAGGTGTCTGTAGTCAGAATGACAATTTAAAGGTTTTCTTGGCATAGCAGAATGTGCGGCTCCTTGCCGTGTCCTGACTTCTTCGGTGACTGCAATCAGAACGGCAGCTTAACTTTTTAAAAAAATTTTTGAACCAACAACTGAACTCAAACTGACACTGATTCTGCTCCAATTGCTCTAGAACATGCTGTTCTTTGTGAGACAGTGAGTCAGTTCCCTGACTGGGTTCTCAAATCCACACAGCAATGTCACCTAATGTTCAGCGGACATTTTATGGCACAGTGACCTTTTTAACCCAATACTTTAACAGCTTCTTTGTTCAATGCCAATATTGAATAAGGTCCATACTTTAAATTATGACATGCCTCCCCCAGAAGAGTTTAAAAAAATAGAAATTATGAACTAGGTGAATAATTTTATTTTTTTTTACAATTTAAAAATAAAGGAATAACACACATTCAAACATCCACGCATCAGTCTTTCATTTCTATCACATGCCTACCATAACCTCCAGTTTTACAAAGTCATAATATAAAAGACTAAAATGTAGTTGTTAAACTTACAAATTTAACAAAAGCAGGAAAAGTGAAAAAAATGACCCACAAACATTCTTTCTTTGCACTACAAAACAATCATAGCAACATGATTTACAATATTTGCAACACGAGAAATATTTAATTTCTGAGAATCTGGCAAATATGACTTTTCGAATAGCATCTTTATAGGTATCTGCAGTGTTGACAGCATAAGAGCTTCCATGTGTTCCAAGTGCAGCACCTGTCTTACCTAATTGTCTCTCAGTTAGAGCAGTAATACCTTGTTGGTTTTGACTGAGTCCAGAACCTTCTTTCCAGCTTGTACATTCGGTTCCTATATTATCACAACCAATGCCATCTTTAGTTGGCTGCTCAAAATCAATAACTTGGAGTGTAAAAACTTCTTTCTCTTGGGCTGTGGGATCCATACTTCTCTCTCTTTTCTGATGCCCTGTTTCAGTACTTCATTTCTCATTCAAACTTCTCTAAAGCTTCAAGTCCCACATTTTTGCTCTTTTGTGAATCTCTAAATTTTGCTTGTGCAGTTCAAAGATTTGCTGGCATCGGATGAGTGTCTCTTTACTGAGAACCTGTCTTCTAAAGAAATGACAGGCCAATTTCTTCCAATCTGTCAGTTTCTCCTCTCCATCCTTGGTCTTTTCATGTTCTTCTTCAGTATCATTTTCTTCAGTGTAAGCTGCCACAAGACCTTACCGTGGGCTTGCTTTTTTTCTTCAGCATATAGAGGACTCCTAAGGAGCAGCAGTCCTCCTTAGGACTCTGACTGTCGTTGGTGACCTCTCTGTTGAAGCACACTGCTTTCTTTCAACTGTTCTACTTGGAACTTGGTCACAGCAGGAGACTCCCAGGAGGACAGCAGAAACACTTTAGGGATGTCCTCAAAGCATTCCTGAAGGGGTCACAAACATTCCCACTTGTGACTGAGCAAAATGGAAAAGGTTCACCTGGGAAGGCACCGAACACATCAAGAGCTTTTCATTGGGAATGTGCAGAGGCGAAGTCAAGGCGTCGGAGGGAGTGTACAAACATCCAAACAACCTATCTACCCAACCCATCAAATACCCCATGTACGTCAAGAACTCTTAGAAAAATATTTTTTTCCTTAATTTGTTCTGCTTCTTATACCCTCAGCTTGCATCCCGCACGCCCCACCCCGAAAAGAACAAATACTCACATTTGATATGATATTGTACTAATCATGCAGAAATTTTCTAGGCATTTGTGAATAAAAGATATTAAGTGCATTAATCTGAAGATCCAAGTATTAGCCCTAATAAAAGTCCAAGTGTCCTTAATATAATTTAAACAGAGACTCTCACGCCAGTCTCCTGCAGCACTGCACATAGAAATCTTTCAAACCAACTTCCCTCCAATAGTTTCTTTGATTTTCTGGGATGATGGATCGTCAGTGAACTATTTCTGCCCAATTCGAACCAGCAGAAAGAGGAATTCTCTCTTCTTAAAATACACCTTATGTACAATGACATCACTAGCGTATCTTGGAACCTGAAAATTCTGAAAAGGTAGTAACATTGATGTAAGTTCACACATTCTCTGACACCAAGAGCCTCAGGAAATGATCACAAAACCATAGTTCCTAACGCAAGCAATAAGTCAGATTGAACGAATTCCACTGTAATTTTGCACACATAAATTATGCCCAACAGATTAATTTGTACCAGCTTATACCATTGTCATTGTACTGCTTATATCATCAATGACGGGGTTCAAAATTATATTTATTGAACTCGTCAATGTATTGCATCTGATAGATTCATGGAAATGGATGATTGTTCATGGCAATTCAACAGTATGTGCTCAATTTCCCATCAACCTACTGGAAACAGTTATTGTCTGTTTCTATTCTCTGCTGGATTTGAATCAGTACACATTGGCCGGAATGTTCCAGCCCCGTTGACATCGAGCGTCATGGCGGATGGGGACAATATGGCAAGAAGGCCAAAAATTGGTTTCACACCGTTTGCAATCATCCGCTCCGCCAGTCAATGGCGAGCCACATTTTCCACCACCAGACATTGGGAAAGTCATTCTAATACATTTGCATCTAATTATAATCCCTTCTCACCGGAATCATCCACGTACATTGACATGACTTCAGAACTGTGTGCTTCACAACTGCCTTTAGAAGACATGCATCTGGCGACCTGAACTTCGAGGGGAACTCAAAGGTGAGCGCACACAACCTTGCATAGCACTCACGAGCATCGCACGTAGGGGACATCAAGGGTGAGGTGCTGTGCATTCGCAGGGGGGGAAAAGGCAAGTCGCTTTTTCCCGGCTGGCTTTCAGTGCTGTGCCAGTGCAAGGGCTCCAGTGCTGGTCAGGGTGACAGGCAAGACAGCACAGACAGACTGAAGGAAACATTCAAGCAGCTGCCGGGGGTTGGTGGGGCGGGGTGGGGGGGGAGATGGGGCCACGCATTTGGAAAAGCTTGTCAAAAGTGAGCATTCTTCTGCAGCTGAGACCGTTCAGTAGCAGCTCCATTGACATGCTTGGAGTCGGGCCTCTAAGCGTTTCTGCTCACTCAAGCAACGCAAAAGCATGAGAGTGCCACCAAATACTCTAGGATTTTTCACCCCTCGGGCAAAAACTGAAAATTAATGTGCGTTTTAGGGGGCAGAAGAACAATTGGATGACTGGGCAAGTTGCACAATCCCCTTGCAAAAGGTGGCCATGGCGCAGTCACTGGTGGAAATGCCCTTGGAATGTCTTTAATACAGTTTGGACCAGTATCCATTATGGTTCAAGCTAACAGCACAGCCTTGCAGTGCAGGTTAGGAGAATGCCTGCGACTGAGCTGAAAGCAGAGCATGAAGTCCAATGGCCGAAGCTGCTGCCACTCGGTCAAGTGGAGTGGGGCGGAGGCAGGTGGGTTTTCAGACTGCCAAAGAGCGCACTACACACTGACCATCCAAGTGGTGGCAGCACTTTCCTGCATACATGAAGGGGCTTTCTGGCTTAACCAAGTGAGGTTCTTAGGACACATATGCTAACCCACATGTCTCTCTCTTTGATCCTGCAGTAGGAGAACATCAGGCTCATGGAGCCTGGTGATTTAGCAGAATACATCTAGCAGAGACCAGAGAAGAAGATGAAGAGAGCAGCAGAGGCCCCTGGCTTGGCAAAGGGAGGAGCACATCCCACAAGATGAAGGGGTGGAAGGGCCTGCTGCGCATGCAGCTGGAGATTCACAGTGAACCATCACTCGTTGGTGTCTCGCTAGATCCAGGATCTATAGACGGCGTCTGTCATTCGTGCAGATGACTGAGAATCATTGTCACTGAAGACTGTGCATATCTAGGGAACTGATCAGTCACATATGCCACCTGCTGCAGGATTTGGCACCACGGGGATATGGAGGCCACTGCCAGTGGCTGTGAAAGTCACCACGGTACTCAACTTTTACGCCAGTGGCTCCTTCCAGGGCTCCACAGGTGACCTGTGCAGGATCTCGCAAGCCTCCACGCACGTGTGTCCTGGATGCACAGAACTTTGTGCATTTTGCCCAGGATCAGGAAAGCCAGGAATCAAGAATGCTGGGATTTGCACAAACCTCAGGTTTTCCACAGGTGCAGGGTGCCATCGACTCCATTCATGTGGCACTTAGATTTCTGTGGCAATAAGCAGTCAATTACGTCAACCGCAAGGGATTCCACTCACTGAATATTCAGTCGGTGTGCGACCATGACAAACATGCTGTAGGGCTGCGCACGATGCCCAGGGAGTGTCATGACCCATACATCCTTAGCAGGTCTCAAATTCCTGACATCTTTCAGGGTCCAGAGAGGCTATAGGGTTGGCTCCTCAGGGACAAGGGCTACCCACAGAGGACTTGGCTGATGACACCCGTGCAGCAGCTTCAGACTGCAACAGAGTGACAATACAATGAGGCTCATGCCGCGACCCGGACTTTGGTGGAGCAAACTATAGGCAATTTGAAAACGAGGTTCCAGTGCCTCGACAGGTCCGGTGCAGCACTACAATACAGTCCCCAGATGGTATCATGCATCATCGTCACTTGCTGCACGCTCCACAACCTGGCGCTGCAAAAGGGGGAGGACCTGGCTGAGGAGGACATGGAAGAGCTGCACGTATTTTCCAATGAGGAGGATGTCGAAGGAGGTGATGGTGATCAAGTCCTTGAAGGCAAGGATGCCGTGATGAGGATATCACACTGGCCAGTTGAGGCAGGCACTGTTGGGAGGCCCTCAAAGCTGGAAGGTGATGATGAGATACAGTGAGGACAGTCCTGACACCCTTACCTTGCATCTGTGAACATTTGAATCCTGTGTGGCTGATGGCTGTGCACATACCCTCAGTGCTCATGCTCATGTCATGGAGATGCAGTGGAAGCCCTAATAGTCGCTAGATTCCAGGAGGATGGTGACGACATGCAGTGAGGACACTCCATAGATCTTCACATTGCCTCTGTGAATCTCAGACTTCTGTCTAGCTAAGGGAAGCTTGCTTGCACTCTGTGATCAGGGTGATATCATGGAAACGCAGCCGTGAAACTTTAAATGCACTTGACTCTTTGTCAGCCTTCAGCACCTGATCCCTTCAGGAGCACAGCGTCACCAGGAGCACACAGAGAGAATGATGGAACTCTGTGACACCTACCCACAACATTTTGGCAGCAATGACAAGCACCATCGAGGTGCAGGCATCACTAATGTGTCCAGTGATTGTGAAGCCAGATCGTCACTTTTGTCTGAAGATTACACACTGCACAGAGAAGAGACTGAAGGACTGAGAAACCTGCCTTTATCTTGTGCATGAACCAAGGTTTCACATCTGAGTGACCATATGACCATAAGACGAAGGAGCAGAAATAGGCCATTCGGCTCATCGAGTCTGCTCCACCATTCAATCAGATCATGGCTGATCTGATAATCCTCAACTCCACTTTCCTGCCTTTTCCCCATAACCCTTGATTCCCTTAATGATTAAAAATCCATCTATCTCAGCCTTGAATATACTTAACAACCCCGCCTCTACAGCCCTCTGCGGTAAAGAATTCCACAGATTGGCTACCCTCTGAGAGAAGAAATTCCTCCTCATCTCTGTTTTAAATGGGCGCCCCCTTACTCTGAGATTATGCCCTCTGGTCCTAGACTCTCCCACAAGGGGAAACAACCTCTGAGCATCTATCCTGTCAAGCCCTCTAAGTATTTGATATGTTTCAATAAGGTCACCTCTCATTCTTCTAAATTCCAATGAGTACAGGCCCAACCGACTCAACCTCTCCTCATAAGAAAATCCCTCCATCCCCGGGATCAACCTAGTGAACCTTCTCTGGACTGCCTCCAATGCCAATATATCTTTCCTTAGATAAGGGGACCAAACTATTCACAGAATTCTTGGTGTGGTCTAACTAGTGCCTTGTATAGTTTTAGCAAGACTTTCCTATTTTTATACTCCATTCCCTTTGAAATAAAGGCCAACATCCCATTTGCTTTACCTATTACCTGTTGAACTTGTATGCTAGCTTTTTAGGATTCATGCACAAGGACCCCCAAATCCCTCTGTGCTGCAGCTTTCTTCAGTCTTTATCCATTTAAATAATATTCAGCTCCTCTATTCTTCCTGCCAAAGTGCATAACCTCACACTTTCCCACATTATATTCCATTTGCCTTGTTTTTGCCCACTCACTTAACCTGTCTATATCCCTCTGTAGACTCTTTGTTTCATCCTCACCACTTGCCTTCCCACCTATTTTTGTGTCATGCGAAAATTTGATGATAGTACATTCACTTCCCTCATCCAAGTCATTAATATATACTGTAAATAATTGTGGCTCCAGCACTGATCCCTGTGGCACACCACTAGTTACAGGCACAAAATAAACCTGTTCAGATCTGCCTGACCACTCCTAGATAGATCAGCCAGTTAGTAGCAGTCTGCGCAGTTCCATTTCTTTCACTGAAACAGGTTGTGCAGCCTCCGACCTCAAATGTACCCAGTTTACGAACCTATTATGATGCCTTATCTCACTGTGATGCTAAGTGTGAGTGTGAAGCTTGCTCTGTGATTCAGTTTGTCACAACCAACTAAGGAACTCAACTTGATGAAAGTGTTGAGAAAATACCCTTGGGTTTCATTTACGCCACAATGACAAAATGAGCAAGAATATTAAAAATAGGTTTCCATGTGATTACAACCCAGTGAACGTAACAATAAGGAAATGGTGATGGGATTGTTTGCCTTCACTGTTTCTCCTTTTCCTGGTGTAGGATGCTTCCAACATTCCAATGTGCTTTGAAATAGTGCTGATGTTTCTTGGGTTTGAATCATTGTGGAGCTGGTCACTCCAGATCATCGGTGATGCCAAATACCATTGATCAAGATCCATTGATGCTGGCTTGGTGCCAGAGACAGGGGGGACCAGGACTGGAGAGACCTGAGAGTGGTGCTGATTAGCCATCAGAAATCAGGCTCCAGTCACCTGACTATCTATGAGCAATGACATGAAAGATTCACTTTTGACATAAATACAACCATTCTATCCCACTGTGCAGCAGTATTAACTAAATTTGTACTGTCTCTCACAAATTACAAGATAACCATGTTGATACAAACCTTTCAATGTCCGCAACCTTCCATTGAATCGACTGTTTGATGATGTTACCAATGTTCATGCTCTCTTCACAAAGTGAACTTGTTCAGATCTTCAAGCCGATCAAATTTGTTCCTTGATAGATCAGCCAATGAGTAACAAAAGTCTGTGTAGCTTCATTTCCTTTACTTAAAACTGGTTGTGCAGCCACCTATCTCAAACTTTCCCAGTTTGCAAACCTATTGTGGTATTTGACCTCACTGAGACACATTGTGAGTGTGAGATTTGCTCTGTGATGTCACAGTTTGACCCTTCAGTTAAAGAGCCCTTGATCTTGATAAACTATGTTTGACAAATAGTCTTGGGCTTCATTTAGAGTACTGCCTCCAGCAAAATTTAGAGATAATTATGAACCACTAAGGGTGTTTGGTGAAACTTCATTCATCCAGAAAAACTACATTATCCCCAAACCTCTCATTGCTACATCTCATTGTTTCTCAGTACACACCTCCACCATCTGTTGGAAAGTTTTCAGGGTGGTAATAGACAAATACACTGTCTAATAATTGCAATGGTCTGTTAAGTCTTACACATGTAAGCACATGAGCAGAACCACTGGTCTACAGCAATTGAATGAATGTAATGAAAAGCTTTGGCTAAAATAGACAAGTCACTGTTATTCCCCACGATTGGGGCCAATGGATTACAATTATTGAAAGGTGCACGCTATTTTGCTATATGATTTCAAAATTATCAAAAGTTTTGGGATCATACATGTTCTTACTTTATGAAGAATAACCTGTGCCAATTTCTGAACAAACAGCCTGCACTCTTCTCCTGCCACTATGCTATGCTGCATTGTTCTATACATGCCCTGCCCCACCAAGGCCTGTGTCATTACACCAACCCTCCCAATAAATTCTTCCTGCCCTGAGGAAATGGATAGGTTACTTTGCACAAACACAGGCAAACATCATCATAAAGTTCCCGTTCTTCAGTGTAAACTTTATTTCTCAAATTGTATTTTCTATTTTCAGTCTCTGGTTGTTTTTCATTCGCTAACCCCCAAATCTTTCCAGTACAAATAACTATGCAATAAATCAAAACAATCAGTTTTATTCCATGCAATGTTTGTTCTTGGTTCAACAGTAGATGCTGAAAGTATTTAGATAATACTGCAAGACATTACATTAATCTGACTTGGTCACATTATGAACATGGAGCATCTCTTCTTCATTGAAAAAAGACTCAATTATTCTAAACAGAAATACAATTTATGAACTGAAGGGATTTTTAAAATCCTCACAATACAAAATTATTTCAAATTAATTTTCCTATTTTAAGAATCAGGAATGCCGATTATGAACTTGATTTTTCTTTCCTCATCAATTTACCAAATTTACATTTTTCAATACAATTCATGAAGTTTTACTTTAAATTATTTCATCAATATGTTCCTTTAATTTATGACCAGCACTTTAATCTTGGGGTGAGAGTAGCCAAAGACAAAAAAATCTGAAAATTGGTGGTCGAACACAAAAAGATCTGAAACATTTTGTGACAAGTAATCAAGTAATTATAGCACTTTTTATGAACTTTAGTGAAATGCAACTGCCACTTCAAATAGGTGGAATTATTAGACTTCAAGTGGGTAGAAACATTACTTTTCCCTTTGTTTACCTTCTATTACCATCAAGACTCATGGATCAATGCATTTGTATAAAATCACCAAAGTGACCTTAGCATTCAATGCAATTAGTGCACGTAATATATAATGAAGTCCATGCTAAGAACTGAAAATGACCTTGCTGGATTTTAAGAATGTGAAAACATAAGAAATAGGAGCAGGTGTAGGCCATTCAGCCCCTGAAGCCTGTTCCGCCAGGCAATAAGATCATGGCTGACCTGGTGGCTTTAGCTCCACTTTTCTGCTTTTCCCCCCATAACCCTTGACTCCCTTGTCAATCAAAAATCTGTCTAACTCAGCCTTGAACATGTTCAATGACCCAGCCTCCATTGCTCACTGGGTGAGAGAATTCCAAAGATTAATGGCTCTCTGAGAGAAGAAATTCCTCTTCCTCTCTGTCTTAAATGGGAGACCCCTTATTTTTAAACTGTGCCGCCTGGTTCCAGATTCCCCCACTTGGGGAAACATTCCTGTCAACATCTACCCTTTTAATCCCCCAACCCCCTCACCAAGTATCTTATATATTTCAATAAGATCACCTCTCATTCTTCTAAGTTCCAATGAATATAGGCCAAACCTGCTCAGCCTTTCTTCATAAGACAAGCTCTTCATCCCAAGAATCAGCCTCATGAATCTTCTCTGAACTTCCTCCAATGCAAGTATATCCCTTCTTAAGTAAGGTTAATAAAACGACACACACTACTCTAGGGGCAGAATTTTCTGCCTGTTGGGCGGGTGGTGCGGGAGTGGGAGTGGGCGCTGACCTGATCGCCATTTTACGCGGGTGGGCCAACTAAGGCCCATCCAGCGTGAATTGCGGCTCCTGAGGACAGCAGGAGTGGGCACGCAGCGGCAGGACTGCAATGACCAGGTCCAATGGCGACCTAGCGGCCTGTTTTAAAAAGCTTCTGCAGTCTTTCAAAGGCTGTGAATCATGGATAGTGGAAGGGCTCCCCAGAGCGCTGCTGGTGAACAGGCCAGGCAGGAGGGTAGGGCAGGGGCCTCTCGTTTTTCTGACGATTGCCTTGCTGCCCTCCTCAAGGAAGTGGCAGCACAGCGGGAGGTGCTCGTACCCCAGGACGGGAGGAGGAGGCCCCCTGACATGACCAAATGTGCCTGGGAGGACGTGGCGGAGGTGGTGAGCTCTCATGATGTGGTGCGACGCACCTGGATCCAGTGTCACAAGCGCTTCAATGACCTGTTACGCTTGGGAAGGGTGAGCACCATTTTGGCATTGGTCAATTAACCCAGCAGGTAGGCTTTCCCCCGGTTCCCCCCCTCCAAGTCGGAGTGTAGTGACGGCATTGAATCATTGATGGAATGTGTCCTTTGCTGGGTGGGCCAGCAGGTATTGCCCATGTTGAGATCCACTCTGAGAAGGTGGTGAAGAGATGGGTTCTGCACCCATAGCAAGTGGTACACTGAGATCCACATTACTGTTTTGGGGGCAACCTGGAGGAGCTGCACCTAGGAGCAGTGCTGGATTTCCAGGACATGTCAAAGTCGGTGATGACATGCTGGGAGGGGAGCTTCAAGGCAGCGTGGCACCGATCCATCTGTTGCCCTCTGCGCTCCACATGCTTGCGCCTCCTCGCTATGGAAGGTTAGACTGTTGGTGCCTAATGTGATGGGGTGGGGGGGGGACAGGCCTAGCATCTTTGTGTGAGTGTTCGGCAGCAGTGGGATGAGGAGGCACTGGATCCCTGCAATGTCCCACTCTGGTTGGAGCCCTGCAATGTCCCACTCTGGTTGGGGTGGGCCGTCCGCGAAGACAATCCAGGTACAAGTAGCACTAATCATTACTCTTCTCTCCTTTTCAGGAGAAGAATGCACATAATACCGCCGAGTGGGTGAGGGCTTGCGGAGGGCTGGCCCAGTTGGCGATTCTCAGCCGTTTTGAGCAGGAGGCCCTAGATTTGGAGAGGCACCATGCGCCCAGGTCTACCGGTGTCAGTGAGGCTGGGGTGCCACGGCAGGTATGTATGCCCAGCAGTGAGATCACCATTGTTCTCCCAACAGCCATGGCAGTGCTGAATGTTCAGTGATTGAAGTTTGCAACATGGCTTGACCATTGCTTATGGAAGGATGAGCACGTAATGATCCGGGGGACAGGGATGCACATTGACATTGTCTCCACGCTAACTGATCCAATGTCCTTCTTCTTCCTTTCAGCATCAGCGGAGCAGGGCCAGGAGGAGGAGCAACGGAGGCCCCCTCTCACACCTGAGGGCCCTGAAGTCACGGACTCACCAGCGTCACACCATCTCTGCCAGGCAGCCCAGATACTAGCACCTCGGTGGAAAATAGAACATCAGCTAGTGTCCCGGGGCACAGCGGTGAGGGCACTTCACAGTCGCTGGAAGAGCTGGCAGAGACAGAGAGTGCCCATGGCACCAGCAGTCAGGGGACTGCAGGGGGCCAGGCACATGCTCAGTCAATGCCTGATGATGTGCCTCTGGAGTCGTCCGCGACGCCGCAAACGCAGGAAATGCGGCAAGCTGTGCAGGAGCATCTGGTGGAGATACATGAGGCTTTGCTTGGCTTGGTGTCCGTGGAGGAGGAGTCTGTGTGGTCTATCGCTGATGCAATGAGCCTCATGGCCGAGCACATGCGTCCTCCATGGAGATAGTGGTGACTCTCATGGAGAGGCTGCCTAGGAGATCAATTGGGACTTCCTGGGGATGCACTCGGACCAGCAAGCTCTCACATAAGACCATAAGACATAGGAGCAGAAATTAGACCATTCGGCCCATCGAGTCTGCTCCGCCATTCAATCATGGCTGATAAGTTTCTCAACCCCATTCTCCCACTTTCTCCCCGTAACCTTTGATCCCCTTACCAATCAAGAACCTATCTATCTCAGTCTTAAATACACTTAATGACCTGGCCTCCACAGCCTTCTGTGGCAATGAATTCCATAGATTCACCACTCTCTGGCTAAAGAGGTTTCTCCTCATCTCTGTTCTAAATGGTCTTCCCTTTACCCTGAGGCTGTGCCCTCGGGTCCTAGTCTCTCCTACTAATGGAAACATCTTCCCCACGTCCACTCTATCCAGGCCTTTCAGTATTCTGTAAGTTTCAATCAGATCCCCCCTCATCCTTCTAAACTCCACCGAGTATAGACCCAGAGTCCTCAAACATTCCTCGTATGTTAGGCCTTTCATTCCTGGGATCGTTCTCGTCAACCTTCTCTGGACCCTCTCCAGAGCCAGAACATCCTTCCTGAGATACAGGGCCAAAATTGCTCACAATATTCTAAATGTGGTCTGACCAGAGCCTTATACAGCCTCAGCAGCACATCCCTGCTTATAAAGCCTCAGCAGCACATCCCTGCTTTTATATTGTAGTCCTCAAAATAAATGCCAACATTGCATTTTGCCTTCCTAACTACCGACTCAACCTGCAAGTTAACCTTAAGAGAATCCTGGACTAGGACTCCCAAGTCCCTTTGCACTATAATTGCACGATTTCTGAATTCTCTCCCGATTTAGAAAATAGTCTATGCCTCTATTTTTCCTACCAAAGTGCATGACCTCACAGTTCCCCACGTTGTATTCCATATGCCATTTCTTTGCCCATTCTCCTAACCTGTCCAAATCCTTCTGCAGCCTCCCTGCCTCCTCAATACTACCTGTCCCTCCACCTATCTTTGTATCATCTGCAAACTTAGCCAGGATGCCCTCAGTTCCTTCATCTAGATCATTCATGTATAAAGTGAAAAGTTGTGGTCCCAACACTGACTCCTGCGGAACTCCACTAGTCACCGGCCGCCATCCTGAGAAGGATCCCTTTATCCCCACTCTCTGCCTCCTGCCAGACAGCCAATCTTCTATCCATGCTAGTATCTTGCCTCTAACACCATGGGCTCTTATCTTACTGAGCAGTCTCCTGTGCGGCACCTTGTCAAAGGCCTTCTGGAAGTCCAAGTAGATAACATCCATTGGCTCTCCTTTGTCTAACTTACTCATTACCTCCTCAAAGAATTCTAACAGATTTGTCAGGCATGACCTCCCCTTGATGAAACCATGCTGACTTTGCCCTATTTTACCACGCATTTCCAAGTATTCTGAAATCTCATCCTTAATAATGGACTCTAAAATCTTACCAAGGACTGAGGTCAGGCTAATCGGCCTGTAATTTCCCGTCTTTTGCCTAACTCCCTTCTTAAACAGGGGGGTTACATTAGCGATTTTCCAGTCCTCTGGGACCCTCCCTGACTCCAGTGATTCCTGAAAGATCACCACTAACGCCTCCACTATCTCTTCAGCTATCTCCTTCAGAACTCTGGGGTGTAATCCACCCGGTCCAGGTGATTTATCCACCTTCAGACCTTTCAGTTTTCCTAGCGCCTTCTTGGTAATGGCCACCATACTCACCTCTGCCCCCGACTCTCTTGAACTTTGGGGATGTTACTCGTGTCTTCCACCGTGAAAACTGACGCAAAGTACCTATTCAGTTCCTTCGCCATTTCTTTGTTCCCCACTACTACTTCTCCAGCGTCATTTTCCAGTGGCCCAATGTCCTCTTTTGCCTCTCTCTTACCCTTTATATATCTAAAAAAACTCTTGCAATCTTCTTTTATATTACTGGCTAGTTTACCCTCATATTTAATCTTCTCCCTCCTTATTTCTTTTTTAGTTGTCCTCTGTTGGTCTTTGTAGGCTCTCCTGGTTTCTCTCTGCTCTTCGCTGCATTGTATGCTTTCTCTTTAGCTTTTATGCTGTCCCTGACTTCCCTTGTCAGCCATGGTTGCCTCGTCCTCCCTTTAGTATGCTTCTTCTTCCTAGGGATGAATTTTTGCTGTGTCTCCCAAATTACTCCCAGAAACTCCTGCCATTGCTGTTCCACTGTCTTTTCTGCTAGTCTCATCTCCCAGTCAATTCTGGCCAGCTCCTCCCTCATGCCTCTGTAGTTGCCTTTATTCAACTGTAATACCATTACATCTGATTCCAGCTTTTTCCTCAAATTGCAGGGTAAATTCTATCATATTATGGCCACTTCCTCCTAAGGGTTCCTTCACCTTAAGTTCCCTTATCAAATCTGCCTCATTACACATCACTAAATCTAGAATTGCCTGTTTCCTCGTGGGCTCCACCACAAGCTGCTCCAAAAAACCATCTCATAGACATTCCACAAATTCCTTTTCTTGGGATCCACTACCAACCTGATTTTTCCCAGTCTACCTGCATATTGAAACCCCCCATGATCACTGTAACCTTGCCTTTCTTACACGCCTTTTCTATCTCCTGGTGAATCTTGTGCCCCACATCCTGACTACTGTTCAGAGGCCTGTACATAACTCCCATTATGGTTTTTTTCACCTTTGCGGTTCTTCAACTCTACCCACACAGATTCTACATCTTCTGACTCTACATCATTTCTTGCTATCGATTTAATTTCATTTCTTACTAACAAAGCAACCCCACCCCCTCTGCCGACTTGCCTATCTTTTCGATAGGATGTATATCCTTCGATATTTAGCTCCCAGTCCTGATCCCCTTGCAGCCATGTTTCCGTATGCCCACCACATCATACCTGCCAATTTCAATCTACGCCACAAGCTCATTTACCTTATTTCGTATACTGCCTGCATTCAGATACAACACCTTCAGTCCTGTATTTCCTGTCCCCTTTCTCATTGTCCTCCCTTTATCTGATGTGCTTGAAGTTAGATTCCTAGCCCTTTCCAAACACTCTGTCCTATTTTGTGTTCTGAAGACTTTAATAGCCTCTCCTGGGCTCTCCTTTCTTTTCAGTTTTTTCATAATTTTCCATGAAGTTGAATCCACCCCCCGCACACGCTAACCTGCTGCTTTGTTTCCCATTAGTCATACTTCTTGGAGTTTTACCCTTCCCTTCCCCCCCTACTTTCTAGTTTAAAGTCCTGTTGACCATCCTATTTACCCTTTTTGCGAGAACATTGGTCCCAGATCGGTTCAGGTGGAGACCGTCCCAACGGTACAGATTCCTCCTGTTCCAATACTGATGCCAGTGCCCCACAAAATGGAACCCCTCTTTCCCACCCCACTCCTTTAGCCATGTGTTTACTTCCCTTATTCTCGCGTCCCTATGCCAATTTGCACGTGGCTCGGGCAGTAATCCGGAGATTATAACCCTTGAAGACCTGTTCTTTAATTTAGTTCTTAGTTCCTGATAATCCCCAAACAGGTCCTCTTTCCTAGTCTTACCTGTGTTATTTGTCCCGACGTGGACCACAACAACTGTTTTCTCGCCCTCCCTCTCCAATATCCTTTCAAGCCGGTCAGATGTCCCTCACCCTGGCACTGGGCAGGCAACTTACCATGCGGGACTCTCGATCCTGCATACAAACGATGCTATCAATTCCCCTAATTATAGAATCCCCTACAACTACCACTTGTCTTTTTCCTCTCCCTTCTTGAATGGCCTCCTGTGCCACGGTGACGTGGTTAGCTGGCTCATCCTCCCTACAACCCTGTTCCTCATCCACACAGGGACTAAGTACCTCGTACCTGTTGGACAAGGTCAAGAGCTGAGGCTCCTCTGTTCCTGAACACAGGATCCCTCTACCTGCCTCACTTGCAGTCACACCCTGCGGACCCTGACCACTGACCGAACTTGAGGTACTTAATCTACCGGGTGTGACCGCCTCCTGAAACAAAGCGTCCAGGTAACTCTCCCCCTCCCGGATGTGCCGCAGCATCTGGAACTCTGACTCCAGTTCATCAATTCTGAGCCGGAGTTCCTCCAGCAAACAATACTTGCTGCAGATGTGGTCACTGCAGCTTGCAATGGGATCTGCTAGCTCCCACATCATACAACTACAGCACGTCACCTGCCCAGCCATCTCGACTTAGATAATTAATTTATTAATTAGCTTTGCAGTGTTTTTTTTTTCAAATTTGGTTTTTTTTTCAAATTTCCTACCAACCAATTAGGTCACAGCTTTCCTGTGATGTCACTTTTTCAGTTTTGGCTTCAGTTACTCTGTGCCCCGATGTCACCGCTCCGGTGCTCCTCCCTCCGAGTCTGCTCCCTGGAGACAAGGCCGCGAGTCCCCGAGGCAAGCTAGATTTATACTCACCACTCCGGTGCTCCTCCCTCCGAGTCTGCTCCCTGGAGACAAGGCCACGAATCCCCGAGTTAAGCTAGATTTATACTCACTGCTCCGGTGCTCCTCTCTCCGAGTCTGCTACCAGGATTTACTCACCAATCAGCTGCTTTTTCTTTAAAATCCACTTTCAGAAGAGTGTTCCTCACAGGTCTGGTGCACTCCTGAAGGCACTGCCTCTTCCTCTCTTTTTTTTTAGGTTTGAGGAGGAGGGAGGGATGGAAACACTACAGCAATGTAATGTTTGGGGCTATTCCGTTCTTTGTCAGTGGGTCCTCCTCGATTCCCTCCTGAGTCGCGGTGGCTGCGGTGATTTCTCCCAGAATGCTTGTCACTTCTCACCAGCGCCCTCTATTGGATGCTCTTCATCCTATTGAGTGCAAGAGTCCTTCTCCACGATTCCCTCCCGAGTCGCAGTGGCTGCGGTGACTTCTCCCAGAATTATTTTTTTTTTTGAAAAATATACTTTATTCATAAAATATCTGGAAGAACATTCCAAACCATTTCAAAATCACAATCACAAAAGTACAATCAGATTCAACTTTTACACATAGATCACAAGGTGCATCAAAATAATCAATGAATATTACAATCATTTCAATATGGTCAATGCAGACAATCAGACAATGGTATTGGAGTTATCAACAGACATCATGTTGCACTCTGAGGTGCTTCAATACAATTATAAACAATTAGTATTCAATGCAGACATTCATTTTGAGCTGTGCAGCCCGAGGGGCTCTCAACAGTTCCCAGCCCCTAGGTGCTCTGTGGCAGAAAGGTCTTAGACAGCGACCTTTCCCCATTGTGCCTTTGCGGCAGTTGCCCCAAGCTTTAGTGCGTCCGTCAGCACGTAGTCCTGGACCTTGGAATGTGCCAGTCTGCAACACTCGGTCGGGGACAACTCTTGGATGATGAACCATGATAGGGTCCCCCTTGTCCTCACTTATCACCCCACCAGCCTCCGCATTCAAAGGATCATCCTCCGCCATTTCCGCCAACTCCAGCATGATGCCACCACCAAACACATCTTCCCTTCACCCCCCCGGCGGCATTCCGCAGGGATCGTTCCCTCCGGGACACCCTGGTCCACTCCTCCATCACCCCCTACACCTCAACCCCCTCCCACGGCACCTTCCCATGCAACCGCAGAAGGTGCAACACCTGCCCCTTTACTTCCTCCCTCCTCACCGTCCAAGGGCCCAAACACTCCTTTCAAGTGAAGCAGCATTTCATTTGCACTTCCCTCAATTTAGTCTACTGCATTCGCTGCTCCCAATGCAGCTTCCTCTACATTGGAGAGACCAAATGCAGACTGGGTGACCGCTTTGTGGAACACCTTCGGTCTGTCCGCAAGTATGACCCAGACCTCCCTGTCGCTTGCCATTTCAACAGTCGACCCTGCTCTCAAGCCCACATGTCCGTCCTTGGCCTACTGCAATGTTCCAGTGAAGCTCAACACAAACTGGAGGAACAGCACCTCGTCTTCCGACTAGGCACTTTACAGCCTTCCGGACTGAATATTGAGTTCAACAACTTTACATCATGAACTCTCTCCTCCATCCCCACCCCCTTTCCGATCCCCCTTTTTTCCAATAATTTATATAGATTTTTCTTTTCCCACCTATTTCCATTATTTTTAAATGTATTTCCATCCATTGTTTTATCTCTACCTTTTAGCCTATTTCGATCCCTTTCCCCCACCCCACCCCCACTAGGGCTATCTGTACCTTGCTCATCCTGCTTTCTATCCTTAATGTCACCTATTAGCACATTTCTTCACTAATATCATCACCATCAACACCTCTTTGAGCTTTTGTCTATGACATCTTTTGGCAATCTCCACCTATCACTGGCCCTCTATCCAGCTCTACCTGTCACCCCCCCCCCCCCACCCCCGCCCTAAACCAGCTTATATTTCACCTCTCTTCTATCTTTCCTTAGTTCTGTTGAAGAGTCATATGGACTCAAAATGTTAACTGTATTCCTCTCCACAGATGCTGTCAGACCTGCTGAGTTTTTCCAGGTATTTTTATTTTTGTTTTTGTTTTGGATTTGGATTTCCAGCATCCACAGTTTTTTGCTTTTATCTCAGTATCTGGAGAAACCAATTAATAGCTTCATCTCAAAGCTTTGGGGGGCTGGAGGGTGATGGAAGGGCTATTTGGAGAGGTGAGCAACAACTGGCAACTGCCGCCTAAGGTACATAAAATTCTAATTATGCACTGAAATATGCATTAAGCAGGGGGATTAAAAGATAATGGTAAAATACTGACATGACAAATCAGGATCTCTTAGTTATAGTAGGTAAAATCCTTCAAGACATGTCAATTGCTGTGAAGAAAGCAATTGGGATGTTAGGTTGTATAAAAAAGAATAACAGATTGAACATAGAGAGATGCCAAACGTACATTATCTCCCCTACAATCACTCCAATCTTACTCCAGCCAAGAAAACACTTAATAAAATGAGATCAGATACAAATTGTTAAACTGCTTTATTTCACAGTCAGCAAACATGCAGGGCAACAGTTATGACTGAACTAAGTGAGTCAATTGGTACAATTCTCAATCAATACATTTTAACTTCCAAGTAATAATACAAAATAACATTTTATACTCACTTGGCTTAAAGAAAACAACTTTTTACTATGCTCCTGCAATCTTAACCTTTTGAATCTGCCAAAAACTTGCCCGAACAACTGTCTGTTTAAAAATGTTGGGCTTGTTTCCACTTTTTCTTCTTGTTCCCATCCAGAGGGGAGGCCAATGCCAGCCAATCACTGCCCAGCATCTGGGACTAAGGGACCTCCTTGAGTGTGAAGTGTTTAGCAATCACTGAGATAGCCTAACAAATTGTTTGCTTTCAGTTTTTGGGGATTTTTAGAAGCCTATGTCATTAGCATTTTAATGACCCTTTATGTCAGTTGCTCTTGTAAATTTGTGCAAATACACTTTCTTTAGAAACCTCAACATTTAAATATAACTTTTGTGGAAAGAAGGATATTTGATTTGTTACAGGATAGCAAAACAAGGAGGCATCAGTACAAGCTGAAAAAGAGTAGATTCAAACAAGTTGCAAGAAAATATTACTTCAGAGGAAAAACAGCAAGTACTGGAAATACTCAGCAGGTCTGGCAGCATCTATGGAGAGAGAAAAAGAGTTAATGGGCCATAACTTCCAGAGTGAAAATTGAGTCAGATTGCCACTCCACTCGTAGTTACTTGCCTGGAAATCCAGCCACTCCTACCTCACCCAACCTTCTGACTCAGGCCGGGCGAGATCTGTGTAGCACAGTGGGTTCCCACGGTCTTCTCTCCAGGGCTGCAACGCCAGAGGGGAGGAGGACACACCCCCTTTTTTAAGGCACTAGCTGCCTTTAAGCAGGTTAAGTTTAAAGGTCCAGCCACTGAGCAGCTGAGCAGTGAGAAATTAAGTTTATACGGTAAGTGGGTGGTTTGGTGATTGGGGAGTAAGGCGGGGGGTGGGGGGAGAGAGGATGGGCTGGGGGGGTGGGGGCACTTGGGTGGCCAGTGTGGAGGGGAGGATGGGTATTCGGGGGGAGGGGGGGCGTGCAGTTGATGGTGGGGTTGGGGTGCAGGAAGGCAGTCGGGGGCTGGAGGTGCAGTCAGGGTTTGGGGAGGACAGTCAAGGGGCTAGGGGTGTAGTTGGGGGATGAGAGGACATTTGGGGGGTGGGGAGGTCAGTCGAGAGGTGGGGGTGTCGTCAGGTGGTCCTGTGGGAGGTCGGGGTGTGGGGTGTACTCGGTGGGGGGATGGGGGCGGGATAGTCGGGGAGTGTCCCGTGGGCAGTCAGGAGGGTAACCGGGGAGGGCTGTCAGGGGGTGGGATCCCATGGGTGTTTGGGGTGTGGAGGTGTACTTGGGATGGGTGTGGTAGTCACAGGGCTAGTGGGGGGAGTCCCGTGGCCCATGGGGTGTAGTGGGGCATCCTGTGGGGAGGTTTGATGTGGGTCAGTAATTACCCTGAAGCGAGAAATGGTTTTAATTCCTCTTTTTTCTGGGTAACTACTACTATAGCACAGTTGGAATCATCCAAAGTTTGCGATTTAAATCACATTATCAGATATTTCCCGGTGCAGGGTAATAGACCATCAGAAGTTTGGACTTCTTGGGCAGTTGCTATGCAATCCTTGCCTGGGAACCTCCGGGGATGGTGGTGGGGGGAGGGGGGGGATGTTTCCCCCGTGCATCTTTGGGGTAACCCCCGAGATGTACTGCTTCCGAACTCGAAAGTTATGGAACAATGTTTCAAGTGAAATATGACTCTTCTAAGAAGAATTTCGACTCAAACCATTAACTGTTTCTCTCTTCCCAGATGCAGCCAGACCTGCTGAATATTTCCAGCACTTTGTTTTTACTTAAGATTTCCACTACCCACAGTATTTTGCTTTTATTATTTCAGAGTAGTTGTTTCTAGAACAACTTACAACTTATCATTGAGTGGGTTTAAAAGTAGCTTGTATCCCTCCAAGATCAAACTGGATGACTATCTTGGAGAAACACATCCCAGTTACAATTACTAGGACAACAGGAAGGCAGAATAGATAGGGCTTATCCTACCTTGAAACTTTATCTTTCTAACCTAGCTTTTTCCTGGTTCACGTAACTCAATATACTTATTTTTTCAGCATTAATTTTGTTGCCAAGCATCTCTTATATACAAACAATATTATTTGGGGGAAAGAAATGGATAAAATCATCCACTGGACTGGAAAATGTTTATTTCATCTACAGTGAATTTGAATGATAATAGAAACATTTATTAATTCCCTAATTAAGATTAATTAAATGTTGAAATATTAACAAATATTTGGCTATTTATTATAACTAAGTTTATCCAAGGCGCAAAGCTTTTTATCACTTGACAGAATATTGATGCAGCACGTTAAATCACTGACTGATTCATCACATGCCCAGAGTACTCTTGTCTTGATTTTTTGGTTGCAGCTTTAAAATCCTGATGTGATGTACATACAGGATGCATTATGAAAGACTGAGAAGTTATTCATATCTCATAGATAGTCTGAATTGGTAACTCATGAGCTAAGATGCAGGTGAATTTTCATAATCACATGATTGGGAAATAGATCCTGTGATTTTTTTCAGATTGTGTTCTGTTTATTCCAGCTTGGATAACAACTAAATTCTAAAAAGCTAGATGCAAATGTTAATTTGCAACAAGGAAATTACGAACAAATTGCAGAACACTATTCATTTTACTCAATATGTTTGTTTCCAATTGCATCATTTGTAGGGTATATGAAAATTGAAGAAATTAAGAGAGAAAGTATAAATATTTAATTTCTATGGATTGTTTCCTTTTTTTTTTGCATCTAATTTCAAAATCTAGTCACTAATTACATTCTTTCCCACTGCTCCAAAATTGAGATACTCCAAACTTCCCCCAGTGTTCCTTTTCAATAGGCCAGTCTATAGGTTTTTAAAACCCACATTTGGCATCATCCTAAACTCAACTCACCAAAAAAAAAAACGAGAACAACGCAGAAAGCTGCATAGCAAAATATTTGCAAAATTTAAACTGGTTATGCAAATTGAAAAATAAATAGCAAATTAAATTTAACACTGAGAATATACAAACAGTAAAAAAGCACACAAGTATATAATGAATAGAACTGGCACAGTAAGACTTGGAAAGAAACTGGAAACAGTAGATATTTCACTGTAAATGTCCTAACAATGGGAAAAAAACAATTGAAATATTTAATGAATGAGATATAGGTATCCAGAACAGGAGAAGTTACCAATTGTGGTAAAATATTTGCAATATAGTACACTAATCCAAATTTAAGTGAAACTTTGCTTCCCTGGACCAGAAAATTGGAATCATAGCGTGGGAGTATTTAAAGAGGATGAAGTAATCTCATACCATTTCATCCGACACTGCATGTAGTATAACTCCATTTTTTTGTAAATTAAACCCTAACTAGTGCATGGACAATCTGTTGTATCTTCTGGACACTTTATAAACCAAAGCTGAGCTTATTTAAGTGTTCTTCAGCCCCTGCAATTTATTTAAAATTTACTAGCCAGAAGCAGAGCTCCACATGCATGTAAATACACATCCAGAGGTCTTCCCAGGCTACAGCCAGGCAGTGTGCAGAACTGCTGTCAGATTCAAAACTATAAATTGCAGCCATGTATCCACGCTACAGAGTTGTACTTGCATGATAAAAGCTGTCATTAAATTTAATTCTTACAATGACTACTGGACCTTGTTGTTTATCATACAAGATTATTCTTTGTATGCGTCAAACCAATTGAGAAATTCACAGGGAAGGATTATTTAACTGGAGCCACAATTTTGATATTCCATTATCATATACTGGCTAAGTGATTATCTTCAACTTTTTCTTAACATTAGTATAAAGCCAAGAAAGGTTTTCCTTCCCCACTCAAGGGAATGGTTATATATGGTTAGGGGATGGGTGCAGAAATAGTTAATAAAACCTAAGCAGGCATTTTTGTAATTATGTTCATTTACCTACAAAATTCGATAGGACACATTTCAACTGAGCTCCCAGCAAGGAACAAAATTACATCAATTTAACATTCTAAAATTAACCCAGATTTTAAAAAGAATGGCAATGAAAGGATGGTTTTTACAATAAACTAATTTTCAGGGCTGCCTTTCATAAAATGCAAAATTGATTTACAGCATGAATTTTGTAGTGAAGGCTTTTGTTAAATCAACTTTTATTTCTCTACTTTGTAATAATATAATCATAATTTACTTTACCAAATTACTGTTTTGTAGAATTTTTGCTATTTATGCGCAGTAAGTTACAAAACTGCCTCCTGTAACTAACAAGTATTAGCCTTAACTATCTAAGAACAGAACATCATTTGATGTACAAATACACATCGTCCTCTTGCATCAATCTTATTTAAAAGTAACCTGTAAGCTTAAATAGTATTAAACTTTGTGCCACCTATCTTATTGATCTACTCGTTTTCTATAATTCTTAAACCATAGAGCTAGGCTGGCAATGCATCTTGCAGCACACGATAAAATCTTATGGCACACACCAACATTAGCAATGTAGTTTGAAGCTAGACTGTAAAGTCTTTCAGCATCAAAGGTGTCAAAATG
Organism: Cetorhinus maximus; assembly: GCF_964194155.1. Classification (NCBI taxonomy): domain Eukaryota; kingdom Metazoa; phylum Chordata; class Chondrichthyes; order Lamniformes; family Cetorhinidae; genus Cetorhinus; species Cetorhinus maximus. Next base: position 57,139,693 of record NC_135880.1, read on the forward strand.
ACCAGGCAGCACTTTTATCACAAGGTTATTGTCCACTAGAGTCATTAGATGTTTGCAAGTTTGAATGTAGTCACTGATATTGCTGGAAGGGAGCCAGTCAATCATGGATCCATTGTATACTACATCGCCGCTAAAAAGAATACGGTTCTCCTTATCATGAAGGCAGATGCTACCTCTGGAGTGACCAGGCATGTGTAGAACAGTCAACTGACGGTTTCCAAGATTAATAATGTCACCTATCATGAAAAGCATAAAAGTCTCAAATCTCACATGGAATCCTTGCCAATTACATTTAATACTTAATATAAATATTTGAACTTGTGTCAACATATGAAAGGGTACATGAAATCAGAAGTCATCTCCATAATAAAGCATCTTGAATTTTACTGTACACAGTTCTTTGTCCAATACCTTTGTGAAATGTATTATTACTGTTGAAACTGATGAGCAAAAGGTAGAGTTTGGTTCAGTCTTGGAATACATCTTGACCCTAAAATGGGCAGCCCATTTTACATCTATGCACAGGTGGTTACAATCCTGAATCGTCAGCAAGTAAAACAGGCTGCCAATTCGCTATTGTCTATTTTAAACTAATGCACTATTCTTTTTAATCATAGAATCATAGCACAGGAGATCTTTGGCCCATCGTTCCTACACAGCTCTTTGAAAGAGCTATTCAATTCATCCTGCTCTCCTGTTCTTTCTCCATAGTCATACAATCTCCTTCAAATATTAATCTAATTCCCTTTTAAAATTTCTTATTGAATTTGTTTCCACCATTCCTTCAGGCAGTTCATTTCAGATCAAAACAACTCACTGCATTAAAAAAATTCTCTTCATCTCACCTCTAATTCTTTGGTCAATTATCTTAAATTTGTGTCCTCTGGTTACCTACCAACCAATCATCTGCCAATGGAAACAGTTACTCCATCAAAACCATTCATGATTTTTAGCATCTCTCTTGAATTTCCCCTTAACCTTCTTTTCTCCAAGGAGAGCAGCCCCAGCTTTTGTAGTTTTTCCACACAACTCAAGTTCCACATACCTAGGACCGTTCTAATAAGTCTCCTCTGCCCCCTCTCTCAGGTCATGAAATGCTTCCTAAAGTGTGGGGCCCAGAATCGGACACAATTCAACTGTGGCCTAACCAGAGTTATAAAGATTTAGCATTACTGCTTTGCTTTTATACACTATACCACTGTTTATAAAGCCCAGGATCGCATATGCCTTTTCAACAGCCTTCTCAATTTATCCTGCCACTTTCAAACATTTGTGCACATACACCCCGAGGTCTATCTGTTCCTGCATCCTCTTTAAAATTGTACCACTTATGTCATGTTGCCTCTTTTCATTCTTCCTACCAAAATACACTAAAATGACTAACACAGCAAATCTGCTTTATCATGCATGTCCCTGCAAAGAAACCTTGGCCTAAGGTATAAAATTTTACGGATCTGGATATGTCAAAAGTTTGTAAATTACATGTGAGTGTTGAAAAGAGAGGATGTCCTTGAGGGTGCAAAGACAGAATCTATTTGGTTAGAGTTGAGAAGTAAAAAGGATATGATTATGCTACTGGGAGTATTCTATAGACCTCCAAACAGTGAGAGATACAAGAGCAAATTACAGACATGTGCAAGAACTAAAGAGTGGTGATATTGGGAGGCTTTAATTACCCAAATATCAATTGGGATAATGTTGGAGTAAAAGTATAAAGAAGGCAAGGAATTTTTGAAATATGTTCGGAAGTTCCTTGACCAGTGTTTTCTCACTCCACCAGGAAGGAGACATTAACAGAAAATGCTGGAAAAACTCAGCAGGTCTCGCAGCATCTGTGGAGAGAGAAACAAAGTTAACTATTCGAGTCCATATGACCCTTCTTCAGAGCTCAGATTTCCAGGATCTGCAGTACTTTGCTTTTATCTATAGGAAGGAGACATTGTTGGATCTGGTGCTGGGGAATGGGGTGAGCCAAGTGTTTGAGTGGGAACACTTGGGTAAGAGTCATATATCTTAAGGTTTTGATCAGCAATGGAGGAGAACAAGGAACAAAGCAGAACTTTCTAATTGGAAGAGGGCTAAATTCAATGGAATGAGGGGATCTAGCCAGCGTAAAATGGAACCAAAGATTGACCGGACAAACTAAGGCATCATTAAGGGAGAGATGTTTCAGATACAGTCTAGTTACATTCCAACAGAGGAGAAAGGTAGGGAAACCAAAGCTAGGAGCTCCTTGGATGACAAAGAGATAGAGAATACAATGAATGTCAGGTAAATTCTTCAAGCGAGAACCAGGCTAAATACATGTTGAGGGGCTATGTTGACAGGCAATGAAGAGGGAAATTACACCAGCAAAGAGAGAATATGAGAATCAAGTGGCAGTCAAAAGAAACCCAAAAATCTTCTACCAGCATGCAAATAGTAAGCTGGTAGTAAGAGGTAGAGTGAGGCCCTTCAGGGACAAAGTAAGTATGCTTAGAGGTGAGGACAAGGCTAGAATATTTAATAAGTACTTTGTATTGGTGTTTACTAGAAGGATGCTGACAAAATATCCATAGAAGCAAAGATGGTAGAGAGTGAATGTGGGTGAAAGGATGGGGTGAAAATTGATAGCCTGGCTATGTTTAGAATGGGTAAGTTGCCTGGTCTGGATGGTTTACATCCCAGGTTACTAAAGGAAGTGGGAGTGGAGATAGCAGACAAGCTTGCCATAAACTTCCAATCTTCCCTAGATACCAGGGGTGCCAGAGGATTGGAGAGTGGCAGATGTGATACCCTTCTTCAAGAAAGGGTATAAGGACATTCCTGCTAACTACCAACTGGTCAGTTTAACATCAGTGGTGAGTAGGGCTTTAGAAGCATTTAAGGAAAAAATAGGCACTGGACAGGTTTGAGCTAATTAAGGAGAGTCGGCACAGATTTGTAAAAGGCAGATCATTCATGACTAACCTAGTTGAGGTTTTTGATGAATTGACAGAGAAGATTGATGAAGGGAAATCATATGTCTATATGGATTTTAAGAAAATGCTTGACAAAGTGACACATAAAAAGCTGGTTAACAAAATTGAGGTCCATGGAACAGAAAGATCAGTGTCAGTTTAGATTTTTTTAAATTGGCTTAAGGACAGAAAACAGCGAGTCATGCTAAGTGATTGTTTTTCAGACTGCAGGGTGGTAGCTCATCATGGTTTCCAAAGTTCAGTACGAAGACCACTGCTTTTAAAAATATATATAAATTGTTACAGACAGGAGAGGGGTTAATTTGAACAGCACTAATTTTTCCTGTAGAGGAAGTGGGAGTGGACATAGCAGACGAGCTTGCCATAAACTTCCAATCTTCCCTAGATACCAGGGGAGGTGTTTACCTGTTCATAAACAGGCGTTTTGAGTTGCTTCCCCCTTTATAAGCAACGGCATATTTCCCAAACCCTCAGTTTTGTTGTGATCCAATTTCTATTAATAACACCACAACAAACCCGAGATAGGGTGAACTCAAAGGGTTAGTTTATTTGCACACACTCAAATGCAGGAAGGTCACAATGTTGCCTCCTTTGCGTTCATATAGCAAAAGAGGGATAGAGAAAAGAAAGATTTACAATGCAGAGACCACAGAGGAAAGAGATATTGGGCAGGATTTTCTGACCCCGCCCGCCACCAGGATTGCCCAGTCCCACCAAAAGTCAACGAACTTTAGGCTGGGCCACCAAATGCCCCATGGTGGGTTCCGCTACAACAGGGCTAGAAAATCCCGGCCATTATTTCACATCGATTCCAGAGACCAGAGTCAAAGCCCAATGACGTATTCCTTCTCGGAAGTCGGCAAGCAGAAAACCGATGGTGGTTAGTTCACTTTTACAGTGGTGTTGACTTCACACGATGAGACAGGGACACAGGGAGAAATCACTCTCGTAGGCAATAGTATAGAATTTCTAGTAGAATCAGTGCAGATGCAGCCAGGTGTCGAACTAGGGCCAGAGCTCCTCATCTGTAATGCTACTAGTTAGACGGTAAAATGGCAGACTGAGACTGTAGAGTTCAGCAGTGCAATATTACTGGTTCTAGACTACAAACTAGAGGTCCAAGTCATGACTCCCACCTCTTCACTCTGGCTTTGACAAGGACTGCGTATCCCTCGTCTGGGTCCCCGGGATTGTTGAATGTTTCAACCATTAAGAATTGAAAGGAAAGTTGCATGGCCCTTTGTCTTAGCAGATCAGCAGACTCCTGCTGGGCAGCCTGGGTTATGAAATGCAGATGGCCTTTGCATAGCTCTCTCTGAATTTGGTCTGTGCAGCCCACAATATATTGTTAATGGCTCTTCAAAGATAATGAGATGCGAGTTTCTCCGATTCTGCCAGGCAGTTCCTTTTGTTTGAGGGTCACAGACAGAAATAGATTCAGCCACTTTGGGGCCTTTATCCAGTTTTAAGTTTTTAGGTATAGCAATGAGCATATCTCTATATATTTTATTAAAATATATATACAGCATGAGGTCTTAGTCCCTCACAGTCCTGGCGGCCTCAGGAAAAAAAAAAATCTATTTCATTTTTTTATGTGGTCTTCTGAAGGAAAAGTAGGAAGTAAAGGAGTATACATCATTCTTCATTTACACTGGCACGTCAAACACACAGCTAGCAGGGGCAATGGCAGCTCCTAGCTACGTTATCCTTTTTTTTTAAGGTTTAAATCTAGGTTAGTGCATCAGTAAGGACATTGTCCTGTCCTGGGATATGGAATGTTTAGGTGATCTGGGAAGATTCAAGATCTGCCTTTATGATGAAGTCTATTCCGGGCTATAGTTCTGAGTTTCCTCTGTTGGGGATCAGGAATAAGCAAAGCCACTGGTTTTAGAACTCTAACTTGTCCAACTCCTGATTAGGTGTCCTCTAAAGGGTCTGGCAGTTTTACAGGATGGTTAGCACTCAGAGAGTGAGTGATGGTCAAGCTGCTCTGAGCTATCTGCAGGGAAATGTTGGTATCTCACTCTGTGAGTACCAGGTCTTTTGATCATAGAGCTGAGCTGTACCTGTCCAGTTTAGCTCCTCCTTGTCCACTCGGTAACCTGTGGGTTCAGCTGTTCAAACCCAGGGACGGTGATTAGGCTGTTTGTCAGGAAATTGGGGTGTTTTAATCAGACTTTGGCTTCTTTAGAAGATTCCAGTGCAGTGTCCCACTCGGGGGCTAGCACAACTGAGGTGTTCCAGCTTCTGTTGCTAGGTGCTTTGTGTTGACACAGCAACAGGTGGGCAGCGTGCTCCTGAACTTGGGCCAGCCTTTATGGGCCCGGACGATAGGAAGAGTGCCTTCTGGATGGGGCCTCTCCTGCATCCATAACAGGTAGGGCTACAGTGCTTTAACCTGTGAGGTTGTTACAGATCATTTTAAATGCAAGGGCAACCCTGTGAGTTTGCCTCACAATTCTGCATTAAGGTGGGTGAGTATGGGGGCCAGTCTGGTTGGAACCCCTCTGCCAGTCAGATGAGTAGTAGGCTCCATGTCTTTTGGGACACTATTGCCCTCTGGTGGATGGTCAGCTCTCACTGAGCCAACACCCGGCGGTGGCTTCTCAGCTAAGTGAGGCATCATCTTCACTCTTTCTGGGCCAATTTGGGAACTTTCCTGGTCCCCATTTAAATTTTCCAGAAAAGCTACAGGCCAGTCAAATCACTGGCTTCTTAGCCAGGGTCTTTGGATTGGGAGGGGGCACTCTTCTAACTTGTTCCTTGTCCCTGGAACACCACTGACCTCAACTGGAGATGCAGCTCCAGTTACACTCCCTGTGTCTTTTCAACACTATCTCATTTCCTATCCGTTTGGGAACTTATTTTGTCCCTATTTAATATCGGGAAAAAAGTTTCTGCCAGCCATACTTCCAGCAATTCCTTAACCTTTGTCTTTCCTGGTTTAATAGCTTGTCTTCCTTCAGGCTCTTCAACTATGTGGGGCATCTCACTAACTGTCTCTTTTGCTGCTTTAGGACTTCCCTGGTCCCTGTTTAATTTAATTTGTGGATCTTCTGTGAGGCTGCTTCCCTTTTAACTTCACTGGCTGGGCTTTGGCCTTGTTATATTCGAGCAAACCTCACTCAATGATATGGGTGTTATTTCACCCTTTTGGGCCTCTGGATCTTCCCCAGCTTCCTGCTCTCCTGCAGATTTCTGCTGGCTGACGTGACCTCTTTTCTCTCACTGGCTAACACCTTGGCAGCCAAATTGTTTCCAAGCAGGAAATAGATTCCTGCTGCTGGGAGTTCAGGGTCACAGTCTAGGTAGACCCAATGGAGGGGTGCAAACACAGACCGTCTTCTCACCCCACTGATCAGGGCTTTAGCCATCAGGGAAGATTTGGGGAAGACATGGAGATTTCCTTCCAACATCAAGGACTGAGTGGCCCCTGCGTCCCGGAGCTGTACAATGAACTTGCTCACATCCTGGGGCGGGTATGGGAACACTGTCACTGAAAGGACAAAACTCCGGAAGCTCTCTGGGTGTTTGTCCGGTTCAGGCACACATAGTGCCATGCCCTCCAAAAGGTAAGTTTCAGTGGCAAGAGTGTCTGCCTGCTCTGCTTCACTACCCATTGGGGCGTCCTTTGGGCGACTATTCATATGGAGGCCTAATATAACCACAAGCTTCCCTTGCAATCAGCAGCACACAAGTCTGCAATGGCCTATTTTATTGCAATGAGAACACACCCGTCTCTGGAGGTTCTCCTTTCGGGCTGCAGGAGGGCTTCTTACACTCTCCCCTGTGTGTTCTTTTCTGGGTCAGGGGGGCCTTTTTATCTAGATCTTCCTGCTCATCTTTCTGAGGCTCATGGGAGTGGTTTGGAAAGGGTCTGCCTCGGTTTCCAGGCCTATGGGTGAGGTCATAGGTGTCTGCTGTGACTGCTGCACCCCTAGCTGTGACAATTCAGCTGTGTCCTCGGCCCAAACATCTTCAGCTGCTTCATCAATGACCTTCCTTCCATCATAAGGTCAGAAGTGGGGATGTTCGCTGATGATTGCACAATGTTCAGCACCATTCGCGACTCTTCAGATACTGAAGCAGTCCATGTCTAAATGCAGCAAGACCTGGACAATATCCAGGCCTGGGCTGACAAGTGGCAATTAACATTCATGCCACACAAGTGTCAGGCAATAACCATCTCCATCAAGGGAGAATCTAACCATCGCCCCTAGACGTTCAATGGCATTACCATCACTGAATCCCTCACTATCAACATCCTGGGGGGGTTACCATTGACCAGAAACTGAACTGGACTAGCCATATAAATACTGTGGCTACAAGAACAGATCAGGGGCTAGAAATCCTGCAACGAGTAACTCACTTCCTGACTCCCCAAAGCCTGTCCACCATCTACAAGGTACAAGTCAGGAGTGTGATGGAATACTCCCCACTTGCCTGGATGAGTGCAGCTCCCACAACACTCAAGAAGCTTGACATTGTCCACAACAAACCAGCCCACTTGACTGGCACCACATCCAGAAACATTCACTCCCTCCACCATCGACACACAGTAGGAGCAGTGTGTACCATCAACAAGATGCACTGCAGGAATTTACCAAGGCTTGTTAGACTGCACCTTCCCACAACCACTACCATCTAGAAAGACATGGGCAGCAGATAGATGGGAACATCACCACCTCAAAGTTCCCCTCCAAGTCACTCACCATCCTGACTTGGAAATATATCGCCGTTCCTTCACTGTCGCTGGGTCAAAATCCTGGAACTCCTTTCCGAACAGCACTGTGACTGTACCGACACCACATGGACCGCAGCTCACCACGACAAGGGCAACTAGGGATGGGCAATAAACACTGGCCGAGCCAGCGAAGCCCACATCCGTGAATTATTATATATATATTTTAAATTCTCTGCTCCTCCTGGTGCATTTCAGGTTGGAGGGTTAGCAATTTTTGAATTCCTCCAACAATACCAACTCATGCAACCCCTCTTGGTGTGTGGAATTCTTAGGGACCTTATCCATCGGTTAAACACAATTTTTTTCAGCCATTCAAACTCAATGTAGGTTTGTGTGGGCTCCTTACAAGCATTCCAGAATTGCTAGCAATATGCCTCTGGGATTAACTCATGGGCACTTTGGATGGCAGCCTTGGTCTGCTCATAATTCATGGACATATCAGGAGTCAGCATGGAGTAGACCTCTTCCCTGACAGATGCCCTTGAATTAAAAACATCCAGATATCTGATGGCCATTTAGCTGTCCTCTTACTTTATCAATAGTGGCAAAAAATGACTCTACATTGCTCTCATCGAATTTGGGAATGAGTCTAGCATACTTGAGTGCCTCAGAGAGGAGTTCTGGGTTAGGAAGATGGAGGGTGCTACCGGGTAGAGAAAGATTTTCCCTTGCAGCTTCTAGCTGTCTGGTTTGTCTCTCCTTTTGAGCTGCCAGCTCTATTTCCAATTTTCCGAGCTGGAATTCTTCTCTCTCCCTATCTCTCTCTCTTTCTTTCTTTCTTCTGTGCTTCCCTTTCTCTCTATCTTTCCCTCTCCTGAAATTCCAGATGTAATCTAAGCTTTTCCAGCTTGAATTTGGTTCGGGGGGTTGGGTGGGGAGGGGAGATTCAGAATCATGGCTGAGCTCTAAATCTAACTGCTCTATCGGTAACATGAGATCCAAATGTTCTACCAATAACTGGATCAGTTCACTTCTCTTCAATTTATTGGGCAATTTTAACTGTACCCCCCCCCTAGCTACAGCTTTCAGTTGCTCTGTGCTAATGTTTCACCATTCAAATTTCCTTGCTTGACATCAAAAGTTGCCATTTTCTTAGTGTTAGGGAAAAGGGATTTGCTGTGGTAAGTTAATGTGTTTTTAAAATTTGCTCCAGCCAGAGCTTTCCCCTTTTGGCTTCCAACTGACACTTTTATATAAGATTTGGCTCATGTCTTAACTTAGACTCTGGTCAAATTCAAATGGGTGATACCAGACTAGCCCCCTATTTCTGTTATGGAAAGGAGTGAAGGGGGTTTATTTTAATAGCACTAATTTCTCCTCTCACCACCCGTCCGTAAGCAGAGAGGTATTTTTGAGTTGCTTCCGCCTTTATAAGCGGTGGCGTATTTCCCAACCCCTCAGTTTTGGTGTGATCCAATTTCTACTAATAACATCACAGCAAACCGAGATAGGATAAACTCAAAGGGTTAGTTGATTTGCACACACTCAAAATGTGGAAAGAGGGTTGCAATGTTGTCTCCTTTGAATTCATGCAGTTAAAGAGGGATAGAGAAAAGAAAGATTTACAGTGCAGAGACCACAGAGGAAAAAAATATTGTTTCACATGGGTTCCAGAGTCCAGAATCAAAGTTCAATGAGGTAATCCTTCATGGATGTCAGATAGCTGAAAACCAATGCTGGCTAATTCATTTTTCTGGTGGTGTTGACTTCACATAATGAACTAGGCATGCACAAATGAATTAGTCTTGTAGGTGATGGTATAGAATTTCTAGTAGAAGCAGTGCAGATGGAGCCAGGTGTCCAACCGGGACAGAGCTCCTTGTCTGTGATTCTGCTAGTTAGATGGTAAAATGGCAGGCTGAGATTGTACAGTAAAGCACGACAATATTACTGGTTCCACAAACTAGAGGTCCACTACTCTTCATACTGTCTTTGACAAAGGGTGCGTATCCCTCATCTGGGTCCCTGAGATTGTTGAATGTCTCAACCATTAAGAAATAAAAGGAAGGTTGTGGGGCCCTCTGTCTCAGTAGATGAGCCAATTCCTGCTGGCCAGCCTGGGTTATGAAATGCAGATGCCCTTTGCACAGCTCTTTGAATTTGGTCTCTGCAGCCCACAATATCTTGTTAGTGGCTCTTCAGAGATAATGAGGTGTGAGTTTCTCCAATACTGCCAGGGTGCCCTTTTTGTTCAAGGGTCACAGACCTACATATATTCAGCCATTTTGGGGTCTTTGTCCAGTTTTAAATTTTTAGAGATAGCAATGAGCATATCTCTATATATTTTATTAGAAAAAAAAACAAGGCGTGGTATTAGTCCCTCACAAAATGCAAAGTCCTCCTGACTAACATCTGGGGACCTGTACCAACATTGGAAGAACTGTCAACACGGACCAGCCAAGCAACAATCTGACATTGTAATACTCATCGAATCAAACCATCTCTGCAATGTTCATGACGCTTCGATCATCATCCATAGGTATGTTCTATCCCATCAGTAGGACAGACCTACCAGAGATGGTAGCATAGTGGTAGACAGTCAGGGGGGAATGGCCCAGGGATTCCTCAACATTAACTCCAGTCCCCATGAAGTTTCATGGCATCAGGTCAAACAGGCAAGGAACCCTCCTGCTGATTACCTCTCTGCCTCCCTTAGCTGATGAATCAGTATTCCTCCAAGTTGAACACCACTTGGAAGAAACACTGAGGTAGCAAGGGCATAAAATGTTCTCTGGGTGGAGGACTTCAATGTCCATCACCGAAAGTGGCTTAGTATCAGCACTACTGTCTGAGCTGGCCGAATCCTGAAGGGCATAGTTGCCAGACTGGACACATGGAAGGTGGTGAGAGAACCGACAAGAGAGAAAAACCTACTTGGCCTCATCCTCACCAATCTATTCGTCACAGATGCATCTGTCCGTGAGAATATTGGTTGAAGAGACCACCGCACAGTCTTCATGGAGATGAAGTTCCACTTGCACACTGAGGACAGTCTCCATCGTGTTGTGTGGCACTACCACTGTGTTAAATGGGATAGATTGAGGACACATCTAATATCTCCAAAAGGTCATCCAGAAGGGTCATATGGACTCGAAACGTCAACTCTATTTCACTCTCCACAGATGCTGTCAGGCCTGCTGAGTTTTTCTAGCATTTTCTGTTTTTGTTTCAGATTTCCAGCATTCGCAGTATTTTGCTTTTATCCATAAGGTGCTGTGGGCCATCAGCAGCAGCAGAATTATGTTGAACCACTATCTGTGAGCTCATGGCCTGGCATATTCCTCACTCAGCCATTGAGGCAGGGCACCAACGCTGATTCAATAAGAACTGTAGAAGAACATGCAAGGACCAGCACCAAGCATAGTTAAAAATTAGGTGTCAACCTGGTGAAGCTACAATACAGGATTAAACAGTGGAAGCAGCATACTACAGACAGAGCTAAGCGATCTCACAACCAGCAGATCAGATCTAAGCTCTGCAGTCCTGCCACATCCAGTTGTGAATGGTAGTGGACAATTGAACAACTAACTGTAGGAGAATGCTCCAAAAACATCCCCCTCCTCAATGGTGGGGGAGTCCAGCATGTCAGTGCAAAAGACAAGGCTGAAGTATTTACAACCATTTTCAGTCAAGTGAATGATCCATCTTTGCCACCTCCTAAGGACCAAACCATCAGCCCATTCGATTCACTCCTTGTGGTACTGGATACAGCAAAGGCTATGGGTCCTAACAACTTCCCTGCTGTACAACTGAAAGCTTGTGGTCCATAACTAGCGGCACCCTTAGCCACGCTGTTCCAGTACAGCTACAACACTGGCATCTGCCAGGCAATATAGAAAACTGCCCAAGCATATCCTCTCCACAAAAAGCAGGAGCAATCCAAATCGGGCAATTACTGCCCCAGACTACTCTCAATCAACAGCAAAGTAATCGAAAATGTGGCCGACACTGCCATCAAACAGCACTTACTCAGCAACAACCTATGCTCAGTTTGAATTCTGCCAGGGCCTTTCAGCTCCAGACCTCATTAAACCCTGGGTCCAAACTTCAACAGAAGAGCTAAGTTCAACAGGTGATGGGGTAGTGACTGCCCCTGACAAAAAGGCAGCATTTTGAATGAGTGTGACATCAAGGAGTCCTAGCAACTTTGAAGTTAATGGGAATCGGGAAAAGTTCTCCGCTTGCTGGAGTAATACCTATCACAAAGGAAGATGGTTGTGATTGTTGGAGGTCAATCATCTCACTCCCAGGATATCACTGCAGGAGTTCCTCAGGGTAGCTTCCTGGCCCCAATCATCTTCAGCTGCTTCATCAACTACCTTTCCTCCATTACAAGGTCAGAAGAGGGGCTGCTCGCTGGTGATTGCAGAGTGTTCAGTACCATTCACAACTCCTCAGATACTGAAGCAGTCCATGCTCGCATGCAAGACCCGGACAACATTCAAGTTTGGACTGATAAGTGGCAAGTAACATTCGTACCACACAACTGCCAGGCAGTGACTATCTCCCCTTGACATTCAATGACATTACCATCACTGAATGCCCCAGCATCAACATCCTGGGGGTTACCATTGAGCAGAAGCCGAACTGCACTAGCCATATAAATACTGTGGCTACAAGAGCAGGTCAGAGGCTAGGAACTCTGCAGTGAGTAACTCACCTCCTGACTCCCCAAAGCCTGTCCACTTTCTACATGGCACAAGTAAAGAGTGTGATGGAATACTCTCCACTTGCCTGGATGAGTGCAGCTCCATCAACACTCAAGAACTCGACACCATCCAGGACAAAGCAGCCTACTTGATGGGCACCCCATCCACCACCTTCAACATCCACTTCCTCCTCCACCGACGTACATTGGCTGCAGTGCGTGCCCTTTACAAATGAAGTGCAGCAACTCACCAACAGTAGCTTCCTAACATGTGACCACTACTACCCAGGGGGACAAGGGCAGACACACGCAAATGCCATCACCTGCAAGTTTCACTTCAAGTCACACATCTTCTTGACTTGGAGCTATATCATTGTTCCTTCACTGTCACTGGACCAAAATCCTGGAACTCCTTCCCTAACAGCACTGTGTGTGTACCTACACCACATGGACTACAGCTGTTCAAGAAGGTGACTCACCACCACCTTCTCAAGGGCAATCATGGGTGGTTAATAAATGTTGGCCATGCCAGCGATTCTCACATCACAAAAATGACCAAAACAACTTGGATCTTGGAATACTTAGTAAAATCTCAAAATCTGACAATGGTACCTAACTTGAAGGAGTGGCAGACAGTGATACTAATTGGCTGTAGCAGGATAGCCTAGCAGGATGGGCAGACAAGTGGCAGCTGGATTTTATTAGAGAAGGTGATGCATTTTGGCAGAAGGGACAGAGAGAAACAACATAGATTTAATGGCGCAGTTATAAAGAATGTGGAGGGGCAGAGGAACCTGGGGATCCATGTACGTAGATCTTTGAAGGTGGCAGGGCATATTGACAAAGTAGTCAGCAAAATATATGGGATTTTGGGGTTTATCAATAGAGATAGAGTATAAAAGTAGCAAAATTATGCTGAACCTTTGTAGATCTCTGGTTAGCCCACAACTAGAATATTGTGCTTAGTTCTGGTCACCAAACTTTAGGAAAGATGCAAGGGGCCTTGAGAGAGTGCAGAGGAAATTTACTATAATGGTTCCAGGGATGAAAGATTTTAGCTACAGGGTTAGGCCAGAGAAATTGGGGTTGTTCTCCTTGGAATAAAGGAGGTTGAGGGGGTATTTCATAGAGGTGTACAAAATTATGACAGTTTTAGATGAGGTAAAAAAGGAAGGGGAGACAATGGCCCAAATTTTCGCCATGGTGTAGAGCCTCTCCATCGTGACAAAAATCTGGAAATGGTCAGAAATTCTAAATCCCACCCCCGAACGCAGCATTCCATTTTTGCAAGGGAGTGGTGATGGGCTGGGGTTCACACATGCGCAGTTTACCAAGGCTACTGGCCATTTAAATCAGCAGCTACTTTCACTGAAGTGGGATTTTGGTAGGCCAGGAGTGTGAGACCTAGAATGTGCAGGTTAGATCCAGGTAAGGAGGTCTGAACCTGGTTGATTCACTTGGATAGCCAGGGTACTCCTCTGCAGAGGTAAGGTACTCCTCTGAATTTGGGCCTAGAACACTTTTGGGAGAGGTCAGGCACCCTTTGGGGGAAGGTAAGGCACTCTTTGTGCGAGGTAACACACCCTTTGGGTTTGTTAAAAGTAAATATGATTGTGCATAAAAAGTGTATAAACTCATTGGAACTATCAAGCTGTCAAAGAACTGACAAGGAACTGTCAAGCTGTTGAGGAACTGTATAAAGCAAGGACTATCAAGAACTCAAGGAATATTCAAGCTGTCAAAGAACTGTCAAGCAGTCAAGGAACTGTAAAAGCTGTCAAAGGATGCCAGGTGAGCTGGCATAGAGGGGTAAGGGCAAAGGGTGGTGGATAGAGGGGCATGGGTTGACATCGGGGGTATGAGGGGCCATGTGGAGCGAGTGGGTTGGGGGCATGAGGTGGCAGAGCTTGGTATGGATGAGGCACGGGGAACATGTGGGGTCTTAAGGGGGTGAGGGCTGGAGGGCTCTTTTTTGATTTTTTAAAAATTTAACTCAACACAGTGCTGGAGCACAGAGGCAGGCCTTCCACCCAGCCCAGCTCTGCACTCAGCAGCCTCCACATTAATTCCGGGGGCGGTGGGCCCGACTTCCAATCCAGCCCACTCCCGGAACAAAAATCTGACCTGCGGATGACTGTTTTTAAAGATCGGGTTTGCGGAGCTGGGTATTCTGCCATTTCTGCACATCAGGCCCAGGAGCGAAAATTTGAGACATTGATTTCAAAAGGAAATTGGATGGGCACTGGAGGGAAAGAAACTTGTAGGGCTATAGGAATACAGCAGGGGAATGGGACTGACTGAACTGCCTCTGTAGAGCCAGCATGGACTTGATGGGTCAAATGGCCTCCTTCTGTGTAGTAATGAATCTATGATGATCAGAAATGTGGAAAATTAAGAGTACAATTTACATTTCCCACCACAGCAGGGAGCACAGAATTGTGTAGAACAGAAGGTTGTCATCAAGGCCATAATGCATGTGCCAGCTAACCAAAAGAGGTATCCATTTAGTCCCATTCTCGTGCTCTTTCCCCTTATTCTTTGAAATGTTTCTATTTCAAAGATTCATTTACTTCCCTTTTAAAATCTATTATGTGTTCTGCTTTCAGTGTTCTTTCATGTCGAACATTCCATGCCCAAATAAGCCTCTGGACAGAAAGAAAAATCTCAAAACCTCTTTTTTAGGTGAAGATCTAATTAATTCACCAACCAGGGGGATATAGTTTATCTCCAACTTACTCTATCGAAACTTTTCAAATTTGTGAATGTTTTGATTAAAACTTATGATTTAAGAAACAATCTTTCTCTACAATGAAAAGCTTCCCAGTTACACCAGTCTTTACTCATTGCTGAGAAACCAAGCATCATTAAGGTCCAATCTCTCTACTAAAATCTCCCACATTTCCAGATTATTCTAGCCAGCAAACATAACACCCAACCTCTTTTCGCTGTAACATTCGTGCCACACAAGTGCCAGACAATGGCCATCTCCAACTTGAGAATCTAGCCAGTTGATATACAATGCATTACCCATCATTGAATCTCCCACCATCAACATCATGGGGGTTACCATTGACCTAAAACTTAACTGGTCCAGCCACATAAATACTGTGGCTATAAGAGCAGGTGAGAGGCTGGGTATTCTGCAACATGTGTCTCACCTCCCAGCTTTCCAAATTCTGTATATCATTTACATGACACAAGTCAGGAGCATGACACAATATTCTCCACTTGCCTGGATGAGTGCAGCTCCAATAGCACTAATGAAGCTCTACCACCTGAAAGTTTCCCTCCAAATTACACACCATAATGATTTGCAACAATATGCCAATCCTTTGCTGCTGTGCCAAAATGCTGGAGCTGCCCCCCCAAATATCACTGCGGGTGCACCTGCACCATACAAATTGCAGTGTTTCAAGAAGATGTTTCAGTGTTTCAAGAGGGTGGCTCACCATCACCTTCCCAAGGGCAGTTAGGGAGGAGGAATAAATGCTGGCCTACCAGCAATGCACTCATCCCATGAATGAAAAAAAATGTAGATGAGAAATAGGAAAAAGCCTTTGGAGGTTTCAGAACTAATGCTGCATAAGTAGTAAAAGAAAATACTGAAACTGATTCTCTGGCTATGACATGACAAATAGGAATGCAACCAGCCAAGGGCAGACCCAACCATCTGGACAACTGAGGTAAGGCACTGGAAGGTTTGAAAGGATGGGGTATCTGAGGGGAAGGAACCATTAAAAGTATCAGCTAACACAGCAGATAGAAAGGGAAGTTGGGTGGTTAGTAGCTTGGTGGAAATAGTGATGGCCATGACACCCCTGTTCCACAAGCACCAATAGCATCTCCAAGTCATCATTCATGTATGAGCTTTGACAAAATGAGCATCCCATTTTATCACATGTATCATGGCATCTGAATCAAACCCTGTTCTTACCCAGTACCAACATAAACACACTTTCCAGCAGTCATAGAGCAGTAATCATGGACACTTTTTTTAAAAACCACTTACTTCATGAATACTGTGGTCAATTGTGGGTGATACCCCAAACTCAGGATGAATTAAGGGCAAAACCTATAACTTCCCTGGTCTATATTAGAGCTTACTATTACAGATACAGATTATTACTTAGTGCACAGAGAAGCAGCAAGACGAGAAAGTCTGGTCATGGTTCGTCTCTGTTAAGTCTCCCATATAAATGAAAGTCTCCGCCCTGTTATCAGGATAAGTGATGAGCACACAATTACAATGGTGAAACATTTATTACCATCGTCGAGTATCCGGTCAGGTTGCACAGCTTTTACTCTATAATTTTTGGCTCTCCAGCTCCGCTGAGGACGCCTTTTAATGTCCCAGTCAGACAGCCAAGTGGCTGTTTCGAAGTTGTCTCCCCGTATCAAGGCACTGGCCTCGGCTCTGTGCACTGCCGCTCTGTCGAAGTGGTGCAAGCCTCCCGAGTGGTCGAAGTGGATGTGAGTGACCACAGCCATAACCGGCTTGGTGCCGATGAGGCCTGCCGAGCCCAGGTAATTGGGTAGGTTCATCAGGCCGAGGCCTGTGTCTATCACCAGGTCTCGTTGCGAGCCCTGCAGCAACCAGATATTGGCCCGTTTACTTGGCTCGAAGAAGCGCTCACGGATCAGGTATAATCCATCCGACACCTCCTCCCACCAGAACCAACTCCACTGAGAATCCACCTCGGAATGCACAGCCGAGCCTGAGAACATCCTCACACTACAACAACCACCACCACCAGCACCACCAACCTGAGTGACAGCTATTTGAACCAATCCACGCTGCCCACCAGGCCACCCAATCAGAGCAGTGAGGAGGCGGGCTCTCTGTCAATCACCTGCCACACACCCACAGGGTTGAAAACAAGAACTTTGTGTTAACAAGAAGTATCCCCGGGCGCTCTGGAGTAGCGTTACCAAACACAATTTTTAACACCGAGCTACACAAGAAGATCATTAGCCAATCAAAAGCTTGATTAAAGAGTTAGGCTTTGAGGAATGGCTCAAAGGAGAGAAAGATTCAGGGGTTTACGGAGGGAATTCCACTGTTTAGGGCAATGCAGCCCAGATTATCTTCCAATGCGATCTCATTTTAATACTTGAAAATTAATGTGACCCAAGATGCCAACAAAAACAAAACAACAATAGAGCAGCATAGCAACATCTGCTGCAGCTGTATTAACGATGAAAGTAAGTTGTGAATCTATGACTGTAATTAAAGTCAGTAAATGATTAATTATTATAGACCAACATGTAAATATGAAAATCTGTGTTTTCAAGATATATTATATATACTCCTCAGTCTATCACTTCTTCTGAGCCACTCTAGCTAATGGACCTTGGACAGGAAACAGTGGACAAAATGAAGTTCGCATTTAAGTTCAGCATTACTAATCTATAGCAACATCATATCAAGTTTCCTTAAAGACCATCCTGACATAATTGATTTTAATGTGAGATGAGTCAAATAAACTTTTAAATTTCTACTGCGGATTCCAGTCCCTTTCCCCCACCCCCAACACACACGCGCGCGCGCACACACACACACATATATTGCAAATCAAAAACAGAATTACCTGGAAAAACTCAGCAGGTCTGGCAGCATCGGTGGAGAAGAAAAGAGTCGACGTTTCGGGTCCACACAACCCTATATTGCAATGAGCCTCTCTCTCCAACACCACCCCCACAAGCACAGACACTGTAATTAGCCTGTAGTATGTTACAAGATCTGAGCATTTTTTAAATTTTACCTTCTCTGCTACCCTTTTTATTGGGGAGCAAATGAAGTTATGGCAATACTGGCTGCCTGCAGCTGAGCATGTGTTGGTCTTACTCAGTGCCACACAATAGAAAAGTGGCGACGAGGCTGCAATGAAATTTTCTTTTACATTTCATTTGAGAAATTAAGGCTGAAGAACATTGTGACACATTTTTCAGAACTAATGTTGATTTTGAGGAAGTTTGAGCAATATGACTCATTGCTCTGTGTGTGTATATGTATTCAGGTACACAGCAAGTCAGCACAGTATGTAACTGAACAATTGGCATTGAAGGCATATTTGGAGCAACGGGGAATTCAACCCTAACAAAAAGACTGGTATAATCACAAACAAAGGTTACATATTTAGCTGAAAGTGAATAAAATAGGAGATCAGGTTAAAATGAATGTTTTCCATGGTGGGGCTGGATGCTTTTGATGTAGTGTCTAACCAGTGTTGCCTGTAAGACACCAGCGCTATGGAACATGCTGATGTTAATGTGATTCTGGAGTCATGGACCTGAAACCAAGAGAAAAGCAGAATATTGCGGATGCTGAAAATCTGAAATAAAAACAGAAAATGCTGGAAAAAAAACTTTCACAGACCTGAAACATTAACTCGAATTCTCTTGCTACACAGATGCTGCCTAACCTGCTGAGTTTTTTACGGCAATTTCTGTTTTATTTATGAAACTTAGAGAAGTGCTTGTCAGAAGGTCATGGTGAAAAACCACCAAGGTGATGAGAAGTATGTGATTGGAGGTGTCATAATGAGACAAGGTGCATTCACATATCTAGTGAAGATTAGAGGGACTCTGTCAGTGTCGTGCAGATCATTTGCTTGAAAGAGGAAATGCGACACAGGGAGAGCAGGAGATACCTTTTAAAATTCAAATTCCTCCTGCAGCCCAAAGTGAAAGTCAAAAAGAAACTGAAAGGTTGCCAGTATTACAGAATACACTGGTAGAGCAAAGTGAGTCAGGATCTTTAATTAAGACAAACCAATCAATGTCACAGCCCCAACCATTAAGTGGAGTTGGTCGTCAAAGTTCAGTTTTGACACACTCAGAGATGTTGAGAGAGCAGAGTCAAGCTAGTGGAAATGGAAGGAGATACTCAGACTGAAAGAGAAAGAAGCCAGATAGGTTAATTGAAAGTATGTAAGAAGGAAGAAGAAAAAAGTTGTTCTTTTCATTATTTCTTGTCAAGTGATGATATTTTTGTTAAACACATACTGGTGTTTAAAAACATTTTTTTACATGTAATTTTTTCTGGGTGTATCGGTCTTATTGTTTTGGTTGTGATTACAGTAAAAACAGATATGCAACCCAACCTGTTAATTTTCAGGTATTGTTGCTATTGACATTTTCATATTTTATACTGGGAACTTATGTACATATGCCATTTTACATTTTAACATATAAGTTATTTATTTAAGTGAGGAGTAAGTGTAGTATATTGCAAGATCTGAGCATTTCGTTATATTGCCCATCCTGCTGTTGGGGAGGTGTAAATAAAATTAGTTCAATGATGGCTAGCTGCAGCTGAGCATGTGTTAGTCTTACTGAGAGCAATACACAAAACAGCCCCTCCCACCCCACCCATACAAACTGTAATCAGCCCCTCTCCTCCCCTGCCCCAACACACACACACTGTAATCAGTCCCTCTCCCCCATATCCCCAACACACAAAGGATGAAATGTTTTTCCATAGAAAAAATAGTTAACTTATTTTATTGCTGAAAAAGGCGACATGCTATTGAGCTTTTCATCTTGCACACAAGATAAACCAACAGTAAAGGTAACAAAAATTTATACTGCATGAGAAAAGAGTGCTGATTGGTTGGGAAATGGATTCTGATTGGTAGGGACATTGCCATGGAGAATGAAACAGATGACAGTTAACTGTTAACTGCCAAACTTTTGTCTCAAATTCAAACCAGGCAGGCCAACTCTGATTGGTCAAGGCATTGCCATGGAGAATGAACCAGAGAATGGCTGCCCCCCAAGCTTTTGTTTAGCTGGAAAAGATGTACTGCGTGGATGTGGGAGAATAAAATACATCTACAGGATAACAAAGGGTTAAGTGGTTAAACCATAGTGGAATACTACAACGAAGTCTCCTTGCACCAGTAGCAGACAAACCTGTGCTGTCAGCTATTGTAAAGGAAGAAAAACAAGTATCATAAACAAACTACCAAGAGTCCTTGAAACAAAGTTATGATGTCTGTTATCAGCACATGAGACAGGGCCTAGTCATGCTATCTGTTGTCTGTCCAGAGGACTAGTTGCCAGATGGGCTACTCAAGGTTTTGTGTAACTACTCAAGGTTTTTGCGTAATTATAAACTAAGACAGAACAATTGTATGCATGCCAAAGATAAAATTTCAATGTTATTAATTACTAAGGGTCAAGCAGCTTTTGTAATTTGCATGACCTCTATTACGCACACTTTTACTATAACTATGTGTGTACTCTGATGCTTCCTCAGAGTGCTAGCTAGCTCTGTTGTATGCTGCTGGGCTCTCCGTGATATCACGATTCAATAAAGGCTTCCGAGACAAACCTCCTGGGTCTGAGTGTTCACTCTGTTTTCCGCAACAGTGGATATGCTTCTTCTCTCGTATGTGAATATGTGTGGCTTCTGGCATGCGTAAGTGAGCCACACTGTGAGCCCAACTGATAATGTTAAATTGGTTTTCAGTGTAATTATTAGCACAATCAAGATTGTTCGGCAAGTGTTGTCCAATTGTGGAATCACATCTAACGTTGGACATTATGTTTTGTGTTTTGCAAGCATGGACTGGTTGGATACGGTTAGTACTTTTCCTGTTACAAACAACTGAAGGGACATGCTATTTGATACAATCCGCCAGTCGTTGGGACGTACGGCCTACATACCTGGCATCACACCAGCACTGAAACACATATACCACATTAGACATTTGTGTGATAGGCAGAACGCCTTTTTGGCTTGACAGCAGTATCCTGTTAGTAGAGAATTCCACTCGTGTTGCTACTACATAGTAGCAGCGTGAAACGGCTAGCTTCACCTATTTCTCAAATTTCTAAGATACCTTACCCTTCTAGGATAACCTGAGGTAGACTGGGCACTTTTCAGGGCTGAAATTGGTGGCCTTAGGCCCATTCATGAGGTTGCACAATATAAAGTGAGCAATTAACTGATTAGGATAGCCATTATCGCGGCAGGATGGCTTTGATGCACCCTATTTCAGTTCAAAGCTTGCACGGTGAGCAAATGGCTTGAGCCCTATTTAGAAGATTGCTGATAAGGCCAATCTTATAGTGCAAGGAATTGTAAGATACCCAATGTCTATATTGACTAGTGAAGGTAGGCTTGCGGTAGACAGCAGTAGAGAACCCATTGGCAGATTTCTCAACTAGCACATTGAGGAAAGGAAGCTCATTTGACTGCTCATTTCAAAGGTGAATTTGAGCACAGGATGGAGCCCATTAGGTGTGTAAGCTGTGGATTCAAATATAGCAAACGCATCATAAACCTATCAGAAATGTGCAAGGAGTAGGAGGCTAGGTGTCATTCCATCACAAATAACTTTGTCAGTTTCCACGAGAAATGCATCTTCGATGGAATGGTTCAAAAAGTGTTTCAAAAATTTGAGCAACAGGCGAAGCTAACCGCTTCATGCTGTTACTATGCAGTAGCAACACGAGTGGCATTCTCCTCTAACAGGATACTGCCATCAAGCCATAAAGACGTTTTGCCTATCGCACAAATGACTAATGTGATATGTAAGTTTCAGTGCTGGTTTGATGCCAGCTATGAAGACCGTATGTCCCAATGACTGGCGGATCGTATCAAATAGCATATCCCTTCGGCTGTTTGCAACAGGCAAAGTACTAACTGTACCCAACCAGCCCATGCTTGCACAACTCAAAACATAGTGTACAACGTTAGATGTGATTCCGCAATTGGACAATACTTGCTGAACAAGCTTGATTGTGCTAAAAATTACACTGAAAATTTAAGATTATCAGTTGGGCTCACAGTGTGGTACATTTACGTGTGCCAGAAGCCATATATAGTCACACATAGGGCTCTGCCATTTGCAGACAGAAGGAGCATGACTATATATTACATGTTCAACAACAAAAATACCTGGAAAAACTCAGCAGGTCTGGCAGCATCTGTGGAGAGGAGCACAGTTAACGTTTTGAGTCCGCATGACTCTTCAACAGAACTAAGGAAAAATAGAAAAGGGATGAAATATAAGCTAGTTTAAGGAGGGGGTGGAGGGACAAGAAGAGCTGGAAAGAGGGTCAGTGGTAGCTGGAGATAACCAAAAGATGTCACAGACAAAAGGACAAAGAGGTGTGTCCCACACCACACCCCCCCCACCTTAAATCAGTTTATATTTCACCCCTTTTCTATTTTTCCTTAGTTCTGTTGAAGAGTCATGCAGACTCGAAACGTTAACTGCGTTCCTCTCCACAGATGCTGCCAGACCTGCTGAGTTTTTCCAGGTATTTTTGTTTTTGTTTTGGATTTCCAGCATCCGCAGTTTTTTGCTTTTATCGTATATTACATGTTTTCCAACTAAAGAAAGGCTTGGGGAGCCAGTCAGAGTTGACCTGCCTGGTTTGAATTTTAAACAAAATTTAACTGTTCTGCATTCTCCATGGCAATGCTTTTACCAATCAGAGCCCACTTGTCAACCAATCAGCATTCTCTTCTCATGCAGTATAAATTTTTGTTCCTTTATTGTTGGTTTATCTTGTGCAGCTGTGCTGATGAGTGCAAGACGAAAAGCTTAGATAGCATGTCTCTTTTTTCAGCAATTCTCAAGTTCTGTACTACCAAACAATTATTTGTATAACTTATTTTACTTCAATAATGCAGCAGTAAATTGCAGACCACAATGATACAACTCAGAGAGAGAGACTAAGACACAAGCAGGACAAGGGCAGGTCCAGACACTGCTTGGGCCTCAGTGCCAGTGCAAGGCGCCGGCTCGGATGAGGTGGAGCTTGCAATCCCATTAATTGGGCGGAATTTTCCGAGCCTGCTGGCAGCAGGCGTGATAGCTGGTGTGCGCGGAAAATATGGTGCAACCTGCTTTATGAAGGCATGAAAGCAGGTCTCAATCGTCCACTCAGCCCGCCAACAGCGGGTCGCGTTTCCCACCATCGGTCGGTGGGGAGCTAATTGTAATACATCAGCATATGATTAAAAGGCCATCCCGCCAGGCTCTTGGAACCCCGCCATATCGTCAAACCACATCAGCGGGAAAGCACGCCGACTTGTTTCACAACAGCACACAGGTGATGTGCACTTGGCAGCCTTCATTTTGGGGGAACTGAGGTGAGTGAGCAGCAGCGTTCTCCACAGCTCACCCATTGTTTACAGGCCTCAGGGGCACCGGGAGGTGGGGACAATTGATGCCTGGCCTTGGAGGCAACTGCTGATGGGGGTGGGGGTGTCCGGGGCAAGTGCTGGTCAGCGTCGAAGGCAATTGCTGAGGGGTGGGGGGGGGTTCAAATGCTGCCCTGGTGCTGCATCCCGCTCGCAGGCAATCGACGTGTGGGTCAGGATAAGCAAGGAGAGTGGCCACACATTAGGGACACCTGTATAAACTGACCATGCTTCTGCAACTAAGACAGATCAGGCACAGCCACAGTGATATGATTGGGGTCGGGCTCCTAACCTGCCCACCCATGCAAGCAACATGGAGGCACCAAAGGGCCACCAAGTGCTCCATACCTTACACCCCCTTGGCCGCCTCCCCACCACCCCCCCGCCCCCACATAGACTTCGAGTCCACCACCACTTTATTGGACTGTGTAGCTGTTAGACTGCACATGTTGTACAATCTCTTCACCAACACTAGCCATGTAGCAGTCACTGCTGGAGGTGCTCATAGCCCCTTGCAATCTCAGCATCCCATTTGGAGCAGTGTCCCCCGTGTCGCAGGTCAACAGGGCAGACATGCAGTGCATTCATCTCTGGCCATCCAAGGTGTGACCAGCACTCTCCAGGAAGTATTAAGGGGCGGTCACACAGGGCCAGGAAAGGTGCTAAGTACAGCCATGATAACCACGTCTCTCTCTCTTTCATGCCGCAGGAGGACCGCGTCAGGATCATGGATCATGGTGACCTAGCTGTATTCCTGATGGCCTACAGAGACCGTAGAAGACTTAGGAGAGAGCAACTTAGGCTCCTGGCTGAGCAAAGGCAGGAGCAGCAACCTCATGGAGAAGGGGCAGCAGGGGCTCCCCCACACGCTGCCCAGGAGCGACAGTGAGCTGTAGCTGGTCGGCGCCTAGCGACACCCAGGATCTATAGATGCTGCCTGCCATTCCTGCAGATGACTGAGAACCAGAATCGACAACTGCGTATGTCCAGGGACCTGGTGGCTCACATTTGCCACTTACTGCAGGACTTGGCGCCAAGGGGACATGGAGGGCATCCATTGCCAGTGGCTGTGAAAGTGACCATAGCACTCAATTTCTATGCCAGTGGCTCCTTTCAGGGCTCCACAGGTGATCTCTGTGGGGTTTTACAATCTGCCACCCACAAATGCATCCATGAGGTCACGGATGCCATCTTCTCCATGGCACACAACTTTGTGCATTTCGCCCGAGACCGGGGCAGTCAGGATACAAGGGCCATTGGATTCACCCTGATCTCGGGGTTCCCACAGGTGCAGGGTGCAATTGACTGCACTCATGTGACACTCAGGTCTCTGTCGCTACACATGGTGGGCTTCATCAACCACAAGGGCTTCCACTCACTGAATCTGCAGCTGGTATGCGACCATCAGAAATGCATCCTGCAGGTGTGCACACTTGCAGAACCCTACAGTCTTCCAGGGTCCACAGAGGCTGCAGGGTTGGCTCCTTGGGGACAAGAGCTACCTGGCAGAGAAAGTGGCTGATGACACCCATGCGGCAGCCTCAGACTGCAGCAGAGCGACTTTATAACGATGTTCATGCAGCAGCTCGCAACTTGGTGGAGCAGACCATCGTGATGCTGAAGATGTGGTTCCGGTGTCTGGACTGGTCTGATGGAGCCCTGCAATACAGTCCGCAGAGTGTGTCACGCATCATCGTGGCCTGCTGCGACCTTTCAACCTGGCGCTGCAACAGGCTGAGGAGGAGATGGAGGAGCTGCACATCTCCTCCGATGAGGAGGACACCAACAGGGATGATGGTGAGGGGGTCCTCGGTGGTGAGGATGACGGGGATGAGGCTCTTGCACTGGTTAGATGAGGCAGGCACGCTTGGGAGGCCCTCATAGCTGCCAGATTTGTGGAGGATGACGACATGCAGTGAGGTGTCCCTATAGATCCTGACATCGCAATTGTGAACATTTGACTCCATTCTGGCTTATGGCAATACCCTCTGTGAGAATGCTCCTGTCATGGAGGTGCAGTGGAGGCCCTAATAGTCATTCGATGGCAGGCGGATTATGACAACATGCAGTGAGGACACTCCATAGATCTTCACATAACCTCTGAGAACGTCTGACTCCTGTCTGGCCGAGGGCAGCTCGCTTGCGCTCCATAATCAGAGCCATCTCAGAGACACAGCCATGAAACTTTGTGGTCGGCGCTGCTCTACCAAGTGAGCATCCAGCAGTACTCATCTATCAGACAACAATGCCGTGAGTGATGTGTCCACTTTCACAGGCCACTGCCAGTCTCTAATTATCTCCCCTTGCTTTCGCAGGCACATTTGCCAAACAGCCGACAGAGTCCATGACCCAGGGCCTCCAATCAAGCCCTGAAGAAACCTCCGAAGGGGAATCTGACCCTTCCTGAAGTCCCGTCACAGTGCTCACCCACACCCTCCACCAGCGCAGAGACACGCACCTTGGTGGGACCTAGCTTTAGAGTAGCCTCAGGATCACAATCTAATGAGCACATCACACTTTCTGATCCACAGCAGGCGGAGGCAGAGATTTCCCAGATCCCTGGCACTCAGAGGATTGCTGGAGGCCAGAACATTGCTGAGTCCAAGTCAGTTGACGAGCCTCTGGACTCAGCTGTGTCACAGTTGCAGGAGCTGCAAAGGTAAGCTAGGGAACATCAGGAAGGGATGTCCGTTGGACTCCTCAGATTGCAAGGCATGATGGAGGAGTCCTTCCGTCTTCAGGTTGAGGTGATAGTGCCGCATTGCAACGCACCGAGGTCAACACTGGCAGGATGGCAGTCACCGTGGAGACCCTAGTCCAGGATGTCACTCCTGCACTGCTGCGCGGGCTTAACTTGATTGCTGATGCCATAGTTGGCCTCCAACAGTGTGTACGCAAGAGGGGTGCTGGGCAGCTCAATCTCACTCCAGCTACCTCTTCCGCTCAAGGAGTCAGTCAAGGGCCCCTGGGCACCCATAGGGAGGAGGAACAGCAGGTGCATATTCTGGGGTCATTCACCCAGGTGGCACTGGGAGTGATCGGCCACCCGAATCCCATCTTCCTGTGACCTCCACAGCTCCAGCTTCACAGGCTGAGGAGGGTGCCACTGCCACACAGCAGGACCCTGAAAGCAGGCCAGGTTCACCAAGTCTCAGCCCTCCAGAGGATGCCCGCCAAAGTCATCACAGACAGGGCGTCACAGTCAGCAGGCTGCCTCCATCTCTGCTGTGGATGCCCGGGGAGCACCAAGATGTAGCGGCAGGGTTAGGAAAGTTAGGTAAAAGTAGTTGTACAGCCTGGGCACAGGTGTTGATCACTTGTACATACTGTTCACTATTGTCAATAAACTAAGAATATCACCCTGCCTGTGGCTCCTTGTTCTGATGAGCAGTGTTCTTGTCACTCAGATGTGAAACATTTCTGTACAAGATAAAAGGCAGGTGTCTCAGTCCAGGGCCTCTTCCCTGTGCTCTGTGCAGCCTTCAGGCCAAAGTGATGGTCCAGCCTCATACTCCCTGGGAACATTACTGATGCCTGCACCTTGGCAGTGCTGGTCATTGCTGCCAGAATGTAGTGGGCAGACACCACAGAGTTCTCTCATACTCTCTGTGTGCTCTCAGCACCTTTAAGGTGGGGCTGGCCTCCATCACACCAGCATCTGTGACCAGTGATGCTGTGCACCAGCTCCTAAAGGGCTAAGGTGCTGAAGGCGGACGCAGCATCAGATCTACTGAGACAGGGTGAAATTAGAGTAGAACCTGGCTAGAGTAAAGCCTGCCTCTCTGTATCTGTATAAACTCATCTGGCCCTACAACCATCCGAAACATGTACACTTCTCTAACTCTGACCTCTTCAGCTTTCCCGATTTTAATTGCTCCACTATTGCTGGCTGTGCCTTCAGCTGGGCCCTAAACTCTGGAATTCTCTCCAGAAGCATTTCTGTGTCTCTGCATCATTTTCCCCTTTTAAGACACTCCTTAAAACCTACCACTTTGACCAAGTTTTTGGTCACAACCTAAGATCTCCTTATCTGCTCAATATCATATTTTGTATTATAGTGCCCCTGTGAAGCATCTTGGGACAGTTTATGTTAGAAGTGATATATTAATATGAAATAAGACCAGAAAATGCTGGAAAAACTCAGCAGGTCTGGCAACATCTGTGGAGCGAGAAGCAGAGTTAACATTTTGAGTCCATTTGACTCTTCTTCAGAGCTGAAGAGAGGTAGAAATATGATGGATTTTATATCGTTGAAGAGAGGGCGTTGTGCAGGTGACAGCAAGACGGTGAATTGAAATGGCAATTACAGGAAGGTCAGGGTCATGCTTGCGGACTAAACGAAGATGTTCCACAAAGCGGTCACCCAGTCTGCATTTGGTATCCCCAGTTTACAGGAGAGCGCATTGCGCTTTGCGGAACACCTTCGCTCAGTCCTTTCACAATCTTTCTCTCATGCCCGCATTTCCATCCTTGGCCTGCTGCAATGTTCCAGTGAAGCCCAATGCAAACTGGAGGAACAGCACCTCATCATCTGATTAGGCACTTCACAGCCTTCTGGACTTAACATTAAAATCGACAACTTCACAACTCTGCCCTCTGTTTTGATCATTTTATGATTTTTTTCCCCAACCCCCTCCCCCCACAGGGCCACTTGTAACTTGTTCTTATGGTTTACTTTTAGAGAGCGCTGATCCTTGTTCTGCTACTAACACATTCTGCTATCTGACTTTTATGCCACCATTAACACCTTGTCTTTAACAGTACCATTAACACTGCCTTTGTCTGGTGTCCATGACATCTTTGTCAATCTCTCCTGTCAGGAAGATATAATAATTATTATTGTTATTGGAATTTATTGTAGAGTAATAGTGGGATGTGTCTATGTGTGTGTGTGTGTGTGAGACTTAATTGAATTAGTCCTGGTGCTTTGATGTAAGAAGAGAAGTTAGGTTTGAAATATTAATTAGGTAAACAGTTTAGATGTCAAGGGAAGATTTGCATTTTTAAATAAACCAAACTAGATTGTTTTCAAAGGAGGGACGAAATGTGTCACCTAGCCAGGTGAAGTTTAGAAACAGTGTTTTTATTTTTCCTGAAGGTTACTGGTAAAACTTAGTGCTATGAGAGGCTTTTATTGTCAGGGCTTGCAGGTCCGAGCACAACCCCAGGAGGGCCATCTGTCACTTGCTTGTCCTGCTTTCTACCCTTAATGTCACCATTAGCACATTCCTTAGATAATATCACCACCGTCAGCACCCCTTTGTCCTTTTGTCTATGACATCTTTGGCAATCTCTTCTTTGCCTCCACTATCCAGCTCTACCTGTCCCACCCCCCTCATCCAGCTTATATTTCACCACATTTCTATATTTCCTTAGTTCTGATGAAGAGTCATACGGACTCGAAATGTTAACTGTGTTCCTCTCCGCAGATGCTGTCAGACCTGCTGAGTTTTTCCAGCTATTTTTGTTTTTGTCTTGAAATTTATAGTTGTTTCAAGTTTCCCTTTGGGATTTGAACAACAAAGCATTTACCATCGGCTGTGCCATAACACTGCTGAGATCCTACCTATCCCTGACCTTCTATTTTGCTCCATGGGCTCCACCCCCTTTCTTCAACAGTATAAAATCCATCACATTTCTACTTCTATTCAGCTCTTAAGAAGAGTCATGACGGACTCAAAATGTTAACTCTGTTTCTCTCTCCACAGATGTTGCCAGACCTGCTGAGTTTTTCCAGAATTTTCTGTTTTTATTTCAGATTTCCAGCATCCACAGTATTTTGCTTTTATTTATATATTAATATGAGTTGTTTTTGTTTCTGTTTCCCTGAGATTCCACTCTAAAATCCAATGCTGCAAATTCCAGTCAGTGTGTGCAACTGCCCGCTCCCTCTTCCATTTCAAGGGGCTTTTTTTGCTTGTTATGCCCTAATAAGGCTGGCAGAGCTTTCAACAATTAAAAGCTGGCATGAGTCTATTTTGTGTTTAGTAAAGGACCCATGAACGTCCAAGAGAAATGTAATCACTTTTTCACATGCACTGCAGTAAGGACCTCTCCTGTATGCCCATTGAGATCCAGTTCAGCTGCCATTCTATGAGTTATGAGGGGTTCTATACTGATGGTCGTGGAAAGCTACAAGTTCAGCTCCTTGACACTTTCAGCAGTGGAATTTTGGGCCCAGGGCCCTGTCTTCAAGAAAAAATATTGTGAAAACCATTTGAGGGAAGAAAGAACTAGGTGTTATGATATTTTTGCCATAATTACATTGCACATGTGATGCAATGATATATATTGACACAAATTTGAGGCATAATCAATGTCTGCAAAGAAATTAGAAAACATTTCCCATGGTGGCTGCTCCATTGTTTGAGATTGCTCGTAATGTAGAACTGTTTTTGTACAAACAGTGACAAAGATACAATTATATACAGAAATAAATTTCACTTAATCATGTTTACAATGTACAGACATGAAGAATAAGCTAATTTGTTGTACATTCTTGAACATTATATCTAATCACTCTGATAAATAAGCAAATAAAATACTA
Source organism: Cetorhinus maximus (assembly GCF_964194155.1). Lineage (NCBI taxonomy): Eukaryota > Metazoa > Chordata > Chondrichthyes > Lamniformes > Cetorhinidae > Cetorhinus > Cetorhinus maximus. The sequence goes on from NC_135880.1 coordinate 57,169,753, forward strand.
TTTACAAAGGTATGTCATTAATATTTTGTTTTATTACACTTGAGGCATATAAAAGAGAAACGTCCACATATTATTTTCTAGGAAGCTTTACCATATATAATCATCATCCCCCCCATTCCCCACCCATAGGATTTTCATCATCCCCCCCCCACTCCCCACCCACAGGAGTTTAAGTAAGTTGAGAAGAATCTATATGTGCAAACTTCTTCCATTTATTGATCACAAATAAGAGTGCTTTATTTGCTCCAAACCAGCGTTGTACCCCAGCAGTATTTGACTGATCATTTATTGGTGTCAACTCTTTTCATCAAGCCATGATCCTGGCTGCTTAACTTGTGGTTATCATTCACATTTGGTAGTGCCCTGTAAGAAGTAACCATTGTGATTCAGTTCACGCAGCAATATAAAGTAGAAGCTAAGAAAACACAACTTAAAACATTGGAGTCATTATTAATATATAGACACATGTCGATTTTTTTTTAATGCATTCAAGGGATGTGGGCTTTGCTGGCTGGGCCAACATTTATTGCCCATCCTTAGTTGCCCATCAGATTTTGATATTGTTCGGGCTCTTCAGGCTAGATTTCCAAGACAGGATCATTGAGAGCAATGTACACTGAACAAAATTAACAAGGAATGTATTTTCAGATAAAATCTGAAGTGCAGTTGTACTTATGCAATAGAAGAGGCGGTATCTATTTTTCTCTTTGTGTAATGTTAAAGAAAAATTATGTTAGCAAGCTGCCATTGGTCTAGAATAACACCTCAGTAAAATAATTTATCTTTAACTTCATACATAGAACAAAATATACCATATAAAATGCAAGAAATACAGGCCAGAATTGTTCGAGATGCTGGTGTTTTGACTATTTTTACAGTCATTCTGTAGTAATTACAAGTACAGTACATTCATTTTACAGTCATTCTGTAGTAATTACAAGTACTGTTGTAATTTTCTGATTTTTAGCATGATTACCTAGTTCCTTAAGAGTGAAATGTTCAATAATCACAACAATCCAAATGATACAAGTACAAAAACTTACCTAACATACTGTGGACCCTTCTTACCATCAACAACATCCTTATCTACATGAAAGCCAATGATACCTGAATTAGGAATCTCATACATAGGTTCCAGCAGTAATTGTTCCTGAAATAAAAGCAGACAAAACTATCCTTCAAAAATGTAACTTTAGCTAGATTTTTATCATACTTAAAGGGCTTATAGTCAAGTAATTATATTTGCACCTTGGATCACATAAACATCAGAATGAAAGTACATTATCTGCAAAAAAAAATTGAAACACACCATATGGTCAGTGCTTCAATGCAGTGGACCATGCAGCTGGGCACAGACTATGCCCATCTTTTTTCACGTAAAGAGTTTCCAATCTCACTCATGATATTAACAAATATGGTGAGTGATGCAATATTCTGGGGGCAGCCTTCCTGCCCTCTTAGCTGGGAATGATGCAGGACAAGGAGTAGGGGGGAAGATAAAAAAAGTACAAGGGACAAAGTGGGAAAATATGATTAAAACACTGAACAGGCGTTAATGTGATTTTGTTGTTTCAGTGGATTGTGAAGAACACTGAGGTGATAGCAAAGTGTAACATCAGGGTGTAGAACAAGGACTGCTCACTCACTAAAAGATGGTACTGTAGTTGCAGGGGTACTGATGTAATAGCATCAATACACAGCACCATACAGTGGCAGGGTGATACAAATGCTTGTGATTTTGTATCCCAGCAGTATCGATGTTACGAAAGAAGACCAGTTGCTTCTTCACAGAAAGAAAATAAATCAGAAAATTCATCCCTGTGCACCTCTTGATTTTCACAGCACTTCAAAATAGCATTGGTGAAGACTCAAGAGCTGACCCATCATCATCTTGCTTGGCTGCACCTGTTATGCGGTCAGGGAGAGTGAGCATAAAGAGGAAATAGTCCCTCGACATGAAAATAAATAAAATATGGCATCAGTAAGTGGGAGTCTGTCAAAATGTTATATCATTATAGGGATGTGTGAGGTGCGTTTGTCACATAAAATAAAGTTTCTAGGATTCAAACTCAAAACTTCTTGACAAAGTTGTACCTTTACATTAATACAAATGCATAGACTGCTGGTGGAATTTTCTGATCCCGCAGAGAATCCAGCAACAGGCAAAAAGTCGGAAATCCACCAGTGTAAAAACAGTTTGCAATCCTCCCTTTGTCAGGTTAATGGTGGGTCGGTTATCCCGATGACTAATGGCGTGAACACCATTTGTATTCATTGACATCTTATGAATGCTCATTAAAACACCTGCTTGTCAAAATCTTGTCATGGCTTCCAATCTTGCGTCACGCCAGCGGGAAATTACATCGGCTTCAAACCCATTTCAAAAGGAATGATGTGCACAAGTCAGACCTCAGTTCGCTTGTAACTTCAAAGTGAGTGCAATAAAGATAGCCTACCTGCCATTGCACTGTGCTGGTCTTGTTGAGGTGAACACCAAACTGTTGCTGTAGCATTGGTTTGCTTCTGCTCTTTGCCTATGTTGTCCCAAAGGACACCACTGTGCTGCGGTACTCATGCAGGCCTCCACTTTCAGGCAGTGACCAGTAATACAGCCGGAGTTGGGGAGTGCAGTGGTCTTCTACTCTCAGTGGCCGAGACCGTTGTCCACAAGGACACCACTGTGCAATGCTAGTCAGATAGAACTCCACTCTCAGAAACTAGCACTACAATCCAGGGTAGGGTGTGAGGCGAGGGTGGGGATGACAAACACAAGGTGGGCAATGGGAAGGAAGGCTGTTGAAGGGCTATGAGGGTGAACACGACGGGCGCAAAGGGGAAGGAAGGCTGTGGAATTGCAGCAAGGGGGAAGGGTGAATACAAGGGGGACAATGGGGAAGGAAGGCTGTGGAATGGCAGTGAGAGGGCTGGGCAAACACAAGTGGGCCTTTCTGGGGTCGCCCTCTAACTTGTTGTTGCCACATGAGTGAACAGGAGTCTGCTTAGAAAGGAGGAAGACCTCCTGGGATGAAAGCCACTGAAAGCCAATGGTTTCATTAGCAATGTTAAAGGGCTACTCAGAACGCAGTAGCTTCATATCACAGTTGCTTCATCTCAAGAGTAACACATGGGAATTTAGAATTTGGGAATGCAGGCAATAGTGAAGGAGGCACAGCTGCATCATATATGGCATTCCATCAATGAAGGCCTGAACCGTGTTCACTAGATTTGACATTCCTAACAGGCCAAAGGGCATTGACCATGAGCAACTGACTGGTCATTATAATGCCATATCAGAGATTTGAGCACAGAGCTAGGTTGGGTCACTCATCTCAATTAAACCTTAGCATCAAATGCAGGACTCAAGATGTTACATATCTGCGATGCTATCTTGGTCACCTTGATGTGTGCTCATGTCTCAGGGACAAGGCAACATCAGCCACCATGCAAGTAGGGCAGGAAAAACTATGGACCCTTAATGTTTCCATACATTTCATATTTTGAGCTTTGTTTTCTTGCCCCTTGAATCATCAATGTCTTCAATGTTTCCTTTCAGAGAGAATGCAAAAGCACATATGGATCCAGGACTCAATCCAGCCTTTGTCATGGTCCTAATGCATTGGAGGAGGCGAAGGAGGGAGAGGCAACACCACACGCAGCTCCAGCAGGAGGCCACACCTGAGGGACATGGTCAAGTGGCTGGATCATGAACAGGAGAGTCAGGAGGAAAGACCCAGACAACGAAGGTGAATTGCCAGCTCTAGGATTTATTGTAGAAAAGTTTCCTATTCACAAATGGGTCAGAGGCAATGCTGTGCACGTCTGCACTTGTTCCAAGCTCTGGTACATCACATATGCCACATCCTTCATGAAGACCTGATGCCACGTGCAGTTAGAGGGTATCCCCTGCCAGTGCCTTTGAAGGTGACTGCAGCGCTCAATTTCTTTGCCTCTGGGTCTTTCAAGGATCAACAGGGGACCTGTGCAGCATCTCCCAGTCCGCAACATATCAATGCATAAAGGATGTCACAGATGCCCTTTACAGGAGGCCCATCATGTCATGTTTGGTCTGGATGAAGATAGCTAGGCTATGAGATTCACCGGCTTTGCCGCCATCTCAGGCTTCCTTTGAGTGCAGGGTGCAATAATGCACCAATGTGGCTTTACGGGCTCCATGGCAGCAGCCCCTAATGTTTATAACCCCAAAGGTTACCATTCCATCAATGTACAACTCGTGCATGATCACCAGAAGCACATACTACACATTTGTGCATGGTACCCTGGGAGTTGCCATGACTCCTAAATCACGAGTCACTCCCAGGTGCCTGAGATTTCTGAGGGGTCATTACATCTGTAGGGATGGCTGCCTGGGGATAAGGAGTACCCACTGAAATGCTGGCTGATGACACTGGTGCGTTGCCCTCAGAGTCATTCCGAGCAGAGGTACAACGCTGCTTACAGCTCCACATGCTCCCTTATAGAGCAGACCATAGGGCTTCTGAAGATGCGTTTCAGATGCTTGGACCGCTCAGCTGGCTCACTAAAATACACTCCTGACAGGGTTTCCTGCATCATTGCAGTGTGTTGCACCCTTTACAATCTGGCAATGCAGAGGTGAATCCTTGTCAGAGGATGAACTGGAGGAAGATGAAGAGCTCAGAGGATGAAGATCCAGAGGCCCAGGAACCACAGGAGACTGCTGAGGGTCAGTATGAGCACGATCACACCATTAAGGAAGGAAGATGTGGGAGTCATGCATGTGATACTTTAATTACTGACAGGTTCCAGGAAGAGTAAAGTTAAGTGAGGGCATATGGCCACATCTCTCCTAACCCTTAATGCCATTTAATTTCATCTCAGTGATGTCCACCTACTTGCAGCGAAAACGAGTCCCACATTCACACTTGCGCGTTCTGGCCTCATGAATCACCAGACCATGATCCCTGCTTTGGTCCGCTGTGCCCTGTGAGTGAGAGTCCACTAAGGAACAAGAGCAATGCGAGAGAATACTTGAAGCTTTTGCCACTATCTAGTGATACAAACACTGCTGTGACTGAGATGTGGACTTGCCCAGGGATCTCCTCCTGTGCATATTGTGTCTTCTGCCACTACCAGAGGAAACACAAATGCCACCAGAATATCAAAGCTGATGAGCTGTTCTCACTCAATGGTGTTGCTTGACAAAGAAGGGTTAGAAACGCTTACATCACACACTTCAAATAAAGATTTAAACATATCTCCCTGACATCACACAAGGTTGCAGAGGCTAGTTCAACTGAGGTTGACATCACGTGAATGTTAATCTCACAGTGGGACGCTATCACTGAGTGGGAGAATAGCTAAACCTTGACATAAGAGGATTCCAAATGTACAAATTCACCAATGCCTTCAGTTGACCAAAACATCCACATAATCAGCAAATGTATTCACAAAAGTGCAATTTCTTTACAGTTATAGCACATCCCTGATCCTAAAGTGACTTCAAAATTTCTTACCTTTCCTAACCCTGCGCTACGCCTGGGTGCAGCCCCGACATCTGCAGCAGAGATGCGGGCAGCCTGCTGGCTGCTATATCCTGATGCCTGTGATAACCTTGGTGGACGTCCTCTGGTGCCCGAGGCCTGGAGGGCCCTGGCCTGATAAGGGTCACCTGCTCACAGGCAAAAGCGCCCTTGGCGACCTGAGAAGCTGGAGTGGATGGGGTCACAGGCAGAAGGGACTGTGAGTAGAGGCACACCTTTGGAGTGTCCTATGAGAAAGCCCCCGGGGTGTCTGGATTATGCTCAATCTCCCTGTGGGTGACTGAGGGCCCCGCCCTGGCTCCTCCAGGAGATGGGTGCACCTGGAGGGAGGTGCCTCATTCCCATGTCACCTACATCTTGACGGTGCCCAACAGGGTGTGCAGCCATGGAGTGCAGCGCTGAGCGCAAATCTGGCAACACCTGCTGGACTAAAGTCTCCATGGTGGTTGCCAGCCTTCCCATGGTGACCTCAAGGCGCTCGCATGTTGGAGCCACGACATCAGACAGAACATGGACTGACTCCTCCATCATTCGCTCTAGTCTGCTGAGTGACTGTCGAACCTCTGCCTGATATTCTCTTGCCTGTCGTTGGATCTCCAGCATTGAGTTGGCGGCCACTTCCAGAGACTCATCATCTGACTCAGACTGAGTGGGTGGCTGGTCTCCAGCAGCCCTCCGAGTGCCGGAGACCTGGGCTCTCCCCGCCTCCAACTGCTGCAGGGATATATCAGTAACGTGTTCCCCAGAAAGTGAGCCCGGGCCTAATCTATACCTATGCCCCACCGATATGTGTCTCTGAGCTGGTGCGGGGTGCATGTGAGCACCATGATGATTCTCCCTGAACTTCCTCTTCAGGCGTAGTCTGGGGGCACGGACTGGTGCTCGGCTACTATGTGGACCTTGATCTGCTGGTGCCTAGAAAATAGAAAATATAGTTTCAGTTGATGAGCATGAGCTATATAAGACTGCATGTGAATTTCTGTGATTGTCAGGGTTTGGTGAAGTGATGGAACTGTGATCCGTACTAGTTTGCTGGGAGAGGCTGATCTCCCCTTCCGCACAGGAGCAATCGCTGTCTTCCCCAGTCAGTTCGGCAGCAGCCTCCTCAAACTCAGTGAGGGCGATGATGTCGGCCATCCCTCCCCTGGTCTGCAATCTTGCGCGCCAGTTGTGTGCCTGCATGGCCTGTATGAAGAAGAAAGAAAGCCATGTGATGAAAAGGGATGGAGCAGAGATTGGGTGAGATGCATGTACCCTGTGTGTGGTGAGCCTTCCCCAGTAGGGCCAGAGGATGGAGTGTGAGCAACATGATAGATGGGATGGTGATGTGAAAGTCTTTGTGAGAGAATGATTGTTGATATGTGTCCCCCACTAATGGTTGTATGAGATCCCTGAAGAGAGTGGCTGTTTGAGTACATGATGCCATGATGAAAGTTTGATATTGGAGGGAGTTGAAGGATGAATCACACTTGCAGAGCGGATGAAGTAATTCATCCTCTTCCTGCACTGGGTGGCATTTCGGGCGCGGGTGCCAGCCATGCTGACCTGCTCTGCGACGGCCTCCCAGGCCGGAGAGGTGAGGCTGCTGTGCTTCCTGCAGCCATCCCTGGGATACAGGATCTGCCATTGCGCATGCACTGCTTTGATCCAGGCCTGTAGGGCCAGGTGGGCAAAGCAGGTGCTGCTTTCTTCTTGAGGCTTTTGGCCTTCTTCTTATGGCTAGAAAACATCTCTGGAGGTGTCTTAAAGACTGGTGGGCTGGAGAGAGTGAGATGTTGGATTGGCATTTAAATGTGAGGCCTGGACTTTCGACCCTGCTAGCTGACGGCTGGCGGACAAATCAGCTCCCGACCCACCAGATGATACTCGCCTGTGCATAATTAATGAGCTTTTAAGCACGGAATCGGGTGTAAGTTCCCGCCATTCCAGCCAGCAAGGTGGGCGTGGCTGAACCGCTTACCACCACACAATCTCAGAAATGGAAAATTCTGCTCTGCAGATTTGGAAGTCTGAAATAAAAACAGAAAAGGAACAAAACACTCAGCAGGTCTGACAGCGTCTTTGGTGAGAGAAAAAAAATTAATGTTTCAGGCCTGTGACCTTTCATCTGATGAAAGGTCACACACCTGATTTTTTTTAATTCATTCACGGGATGTGGGCTTCACTGGCTGGGCCAGCATTTATTGGCCATCCCTAGTTGCCCTTGAGAAGGTGGTGGTGAGCTGCCTTCTTGAACCGCTGCAGTCCAGGTGATGTAGGTATACCCACAGCGCTGTTAGGGATGGAGTTCCAGGATTTTGACCCAGCAACAGTGAAGGAATGGAGATATATTTCCACATTAGGACGATGAGTGATTTGGAGGGGAACTTCTAGGTGATGGTGTTCTCATCTATCTGCTGCCTTTGTTCTTCTAGATAGTAGTGGTCATGGGTTTGGAAGGTACTGTCGAAGCGGCCTTGGTGAATTCCTGCAGTGCATCTTGTAGATGGTACACACTGCTGCTCCTGTGCATCGGTGATGGAGGGAGTGAATATTTGTGGATGTGGTGTCAATCAAGCGGGCTGTTTTGTCCTGAATGGTGTCAAGCTTCTTGTGTATTGTGGGAGCTGCACTCATCCAGGCAAGTGGGGAGTATTCCATCACACTCCTGACTTGTGCCTTGTACATGGTGGACAGGCTTTGGGGAGTCAGGAGGTAAGTTACTCATCGCAGGATTCCTAGCCTCTGACCTGCTCTTGTAGCCACAGTATTTATATGGCTAATCCAGTTCAGTTTCTGATGTTGATAGTGGGGGATTCAGTGATGGTAATGCCATTGAACATCAAGGGGCAATGGTTGGGATTCTCTCTTGTTGGAGATGGTCATTACCTGACACTTGTGTGGCATGAATATTACTAGCCTCTTGTCAGCCCAAACCTAAATATTGTCCAGGTCTTGTTACATTTGGGCATGGACTGCTTCAGTATCTGAGGAGTCGCAAATGGTGCTGAACATTGTGCAATCATCAGCGAACATCTCCACTTCTGACCTTATGATGGAAGGAAGGTCATTGATGAAGCAGCTGAAGATGAAGAAATGTTAATTGTTTCTCTTTCCACACATGCTGCAACACTTGCTGACTATTCCCAGCATTTTAAAAAAATTTTATATTAGCACCTTAACATTATTCTATTCTACAAATTCATAAATTCAAGAGTAGTGTAGACATGTTTAATTCACACAAGTTTATCTTTTGTAGATTATTGACATAAAGAAAAAGTAGCTCCAACACAAAAGTCATTGAAAAATGAGTGAAAGTGGAAAATTTTACATTTTCCAAAATCACTTCAATTGTATACAGGGTAACAGTGATCTGGATCACACATTTCTATGTCACTGGTGTTGCTTTGCTTATGTAATCGGCTGACTGAAGATGTGCTTTAGCTGATCAAGAAACAGATCAAAGTTTTCACCACTCTGTTATCATATCTATTATGTCAGATACCGAAAGCTCAATAAGGCAGGAAACCTGGAGGAGTGTAGAAAGTGCAGGGAAGGAATTAAAAAGGAAATTGGGAAAGCCAAAGAGAGGGCATGAAAAAGTATTAACAAGTAAAATCAAGGAAAACCCCAAGATGTTTCATAAAAAGCAAGAGGATAACTAAGGAAAGAGTGGGGCTGATTCGGGACCAAAAAGGTGACATGTATGGAGATTAAAGACCTGGGCATGGTTCTGAATGAATACTTGCGTCTGCCGTCACAAAAGAGGGTGTTGATGCATATATTGTAGTTTAGGAGGAGGTGTGAGAAATACTGGAATGGAAAAACTTAGCAAGAAAAGAAATGTTAATGAATTTAGAATCATTGAAAGTGGACAAATAACCAGGCCCGGATGAAATTTATCATAGGTTGTAAGGGAAGCAAGGGAGGAATTAATGGAGGCTCAGACCATCACTTTCCCATCCTCTCTGGCTACAAGCATGATATTGGACTGCTAATGTTGTATTGTTGTTTAAAAATGGAGGAAAGGATAGACTGAGTGATGAAAGTAACAGCCGGGATTTTCTGTGACGCCCCTCCACCACCCCGGTTGTCGGGTGTCTTCGGTGGCATGAGTGGACAATATAGCGCGATTGGTTTCACGACGGTGTGAAACCAGTTTGCGATCATCCACTCAGCCCATCAATGGCGGGCCGCATTTCCCACCATCGGTTGTCGGGAGCCTCATTGTAATACATCTGCATTCCAGACCGCTGGAATCGTTTCCCCCCAGCCCCGCTGGATATTCTGCCCATGTTGATGGGAAAACATACTGATGTGTTTCACAACAGCACATAAGCGACGTGCACCTGGCGGGCTGCACTTTGATTGGGACTTCAAGGTTTGTTTGCCTACCTTGCTTTGGGCAGCACTCGGTCATTAGTGCCAGGCTTCACAGGCAGCACCATAGCACTTTTAGGGGGCGTCACGGCAGGTTTCTACCTACCAGATCAGCCACATGTGGGTGGATTTTCAATGGCTGCAGGGCTAGGGCTTGCTTGGGGAAGGGGAAGAAGTGGCCTCAGGCAAGGGAAGGGGCTGCAGGACAAGAGCTGTACTGGGGAAGGAGGGTATCTCAGGGCGTGTGTGAGGGCACATGTTGATCTGTGCAAGTGGCCTCAAGATGATGAGGGCTGAGGAGGCAGTCTCCAGAGGAGATGAGGCAAGATGGACATGTGAGGGTATGTGCGTGAGAATGGGTGATGATGTCCCTTGAGCTGGCAGTGAGTGAGATGCTAGTGAATGTGTGAGGGGCTTGAGTGTGTGAGTTCATAGTGATGAGATGGTTGCCTTTCCCTGGCTGCATGGATGAGATCATTCATCCTCTATCTGCATTGGATGCCCAACCTCTTCTGTGCAACATTGGCACTGATCATCACTGCCACCGCCTCCCAAGCCTGGTTGGTCACACTGCTGCCCATCCTGCGGCCAGAGCAGGGATGAAGGACATTGCGGTGGGTCTCCACGGTGTCCAAAATGCATTCCAGTGACGCATCACTAAACCTAGGGGCTGCAGTCTTTTTGCCTTTTGTGGACATCTTCCCCGCAGTGGTCGTGGGCTGGAAGCATTGAGATGTATGCGTGTGGTTGGACTTTAAATATGGCACTGGCCAATGAGAGCCCGCCCTCCATCTAAATGGCATGTTTTACTGGGGTGCATAATTAATGCAGTGGGCTTGGGACGAAAATCTGCTATTGCAGCAGGCGGGTAAAACGAAGATTTACCCACCTGCTAACGCACTTAGTGCAAATCTGGGACAATTCCGCCCAACGTGTTTAATGTAGTGTAAATGGACTTTAGCAAGGCTTTTGACAAGGCCCCACATGGCAGACTGGTCAGAAAAGTAAGAGCCCATGGAATCCAAGGGCAAGTGGGAAGTTGAATCCAAAATTTTCTCAGTGGCAGGAAGTAAAGGACGATAGATGTTTTGTGACTGGAAGGCTGTTGCAAGTGGGGTTCAGTCGGGCTCATGACTAGGTCCCTTGCTTTTCATTGTGACTGTGCCAGCTGCAAAAAAGCTATCCAGTAAATCCCACTTTCCAGCTCTTGATCCGTACCACTGTAATTTGTGGCACTTCAAGTGCCTTTCCATGTATTTTTAAATACAATGAGGATTTCTGCCTCCACCACTCTTTCAGGCAGTGAGTTCCAGACCCCCACTACCCTGTGGATGAAAAATCTCTCATCACTGCTCCTCTACTCCTTCTGCCAATGACTTTAAATCTGTGGTCACTGTTTTTGACCTCCTTGTTAAGGGAACTAGGTGCTTCTTTGATTTAGACTTAAACATAGAAGGCATGTTTCAGAAGTTTGCAGATGACACGAAAAATGGTTGTATGGTTGATAGTGAGGAAGAAAGCTGTAGACTGCAGGCAAAATCAATGGGCTGGTCAGGTGAGCAGAAAAATGACAAATGGAATTCAGTCTGGAGACTTGTGAGGTAACGTATTTGTGGAGGGCAAACAAGGGAAGGGAATACATAATGAATGTTAGAATATTGCGTGACCTTGGCATGCATGTCCACAGATGTCTGGAGGTAGTAAAACAGGTAGATAAGATGATTAAGAAGGTAAACAGAATACTTGCCTATACTAGTCGAGGCACAAAACATAAGAGCAGGGAGGTTATGCTAAAAATGTATAAAACACTAGTTAGGCCACAGCTAGCATATTATGTGCAGTGCTGGTTACCATATTACAGGAAGGATGCAATCGCATTAAAGAGGGTACAGAACAGCTTTACGAGGATGCTGCAGGAAGGAGAATCTTAGCTACGAGGAAAGATTAGATAGGTTGGGGTATTTTTCTTTGGAAGGCAGAGGTGGGGGGGAGGGGCGGTGGGGTAGGTGGTTTAATTGAGGTATATAAAATTATGAGGACCATAGATAGAATGGATAGGAAGCACCCTTAGCAAGGAGGCCCAAAACCAGTGACTGCAGATTTAAAGTAATGGGCAGAAATATTAGAGGAAAGTTGATGAGAAATTTTTCATCTAGAGGGCGGTGGGGTTTGGACCTCACTGTCTGAAAGGGTGGAAGAGGCAGAAATCCTCATTGTATTTAAAAATGCTTGCATATGCGCTTGAAGTACCATAAACTACAGCAGTATGGCTCAAGAGCAGGAAAGTAAGAATGACTGGATAGCTACTTGCAGCCGGTGCAGACAGGATGAACTGAATGGGCTTCTTTTGTGCTGTAATTTTTTAATGCTTCTATCATAAGGTGTTTGCCCAGTATTCTGCTCAAAATTTCAATCAGCCTATAACACTGCAACAACAACAACTTGTATTGATATAGCACCTTTAATGTAATAAAACATTCAGCATAATAAAACATTCATCAGGAAGGACCCAACTTGTTATGATAGCTGCCTGGTTTGGTAATGGAGGCAGAAACCTTCAACTCATTTAAAAGATACCTGGATCTGCACCTGAAGTGTTGTAGCCTGCAAGGCTATGGACAAGGTACTGGAAGGTGGGATTAGAATGGGCAGCTAGTTTTGTATTTTTTTCTTTTTCAGCCGTGCAGACACATTGGGCTGAATGGCCTCTTTATGTGCTGTAACTTTTCTATGGTTCTATGGTTCTACCTATCCTTCTCAGCTGCGCCTTTGTTATAGTCCAGTGTGCTTTCTTACAACAAAACTCAGGAGAAACATTTTGGATTTCCTCTCTGCCTGATTATTCATGGATCTACTGCTACAATGACTGGTTTTGACCTTGGTCCTAAAATATTTTAAAATTTACTTCCAAAATGCGACTGCAATCCTTAATAGATGCAAGAAGCTTGGTAAAAATAAACTTACCATGATTGATCTCAGTCCTCTGGCCCCTGTCTTCCTTTCAATCGCTTTATATGCAATAGCATGCAGAGCTGCATCCGTAATGGAGAAGTGACACTGAAATAAGAGGTCCAAGAAGACTCCTGAGAAATCTCATATCACTGCTCTATTGTTATTTAGGTTCAGAAATATTTTAAGGATTAGTTTACTTCACTTGTTGTAGCTTTTTTTTTAGTTATCTATTTTAACTTTAAACAATATATTGAACTACATGCTTTTGGAAAGGACTTCTTAATCCTCAAGTATACCTCAGAATAAAAGAATAACCACTCTCCATATCAGTATCAATGTCAAGAAGACACACCAAATCTATTGGGTCTCTATTGCTGTTGAGAAACAGTTACATGGGCAGGAAAATTTAGCTTACTTTTCGCATAGGATTATAACACCCTGGTAGGGTGGCTAACAATTTCTATTAAAAATAAGGACTATTAGTGCCAGAATTACAATATTTTCAAATTAATGAAGATTAATGACAGCAAAGTCATTCTACAATCAACAAGACAATTTTAGGAACACCCATCCATTGAGTAGATGCACTCATAACGGAGACTTGGCTAACAAATACTGATGCTCATAAAGCAAACCCTAGCATGTGAGACATATGCCAGAATTTGTGGCCTTTATCAAAATCTATTATTTAGATTTTCTTCTGCCATAAAGAAACTCAATACAATGAATCCAACTGTTGGTAAGGTTAGAGGGCCACCAACTGAATTAATGACCGCAGGCTGAGTATATTGTATATTGAATCTGCTGAATAACTATAGTATGAGATAATCTAGCTTTGATAATGCCTTTTTAAAAAATTATCATTGAGCTAATTTGCACAACACTTCTGGGCTCACTAAGCACAACCCATTCCCTGCCAAAGGCATACTTTTCAATGTGTTTGAATATGTATCTCATGTGATGACAAATATACACTCATTTTGGATAGGAATATAACAATATAAAAGCATGTACATGGGATTTGCTCATATAGGCTGGTCTTCCAAATGTCAAGGACCACATTGTGGCAACTTCACCAATGTACATTCTGATAAGGTTTAGTCAGAGGAAAGGAGTGAATGTAGGAAAGGGAATTCAAAGGGACAGTAACTTCAACCATCTTGTAGTGAAAGAAAGAACAAACTTGCATTTATATAGTGCCTGTCACAGCCAATGAAGTACTTTTGGTATTGTCACTTTATAATGTAGACAAATGTGGCAGCCAATTTGCATGCTGTGAGGTCCCACAGATAGCAATGAGAAAGCAACCTGATAATCTATGTTAGCGGTGTTGGTTGTAGATGAATGTTGACCGTGACACTGGGAGAAATTCCTACTTTTTCTCTTTCATTTTGATTTTCGGAAGGAACTAAATGTCCTAAAGCTTTCTTTAAAGGTCTGTGCTTGTTCATATCAATAGGCACATCCTACTGTCTAGAGTTTAACAACTTAATTTCTGCTTTTACAATTTAATGTCAACATTGTTAAATAAAATCAAATGATCGCAAGTGTTAATCACAACATCTTTCCCTCTTCACAAGCTGCTCCTAACTTCCTATTGTATTGAGAATATCACATACTTGATAAATTTAATATATTTGTTATTATTTGTTTCAGCACATATCATTAGAAAGTATAGAAAATCCCCCTCAAAGAAATGAATGGAACGTCTTGCTTTATAGGGCAAAATAGAACAACTTGCCCAACCGTAGGCATTGCACAGGCACTGTGTGCACCTATGCTTAAATTTGGTTACTCTCGCTGGATAATGCAGAAGAGTCAATGTTCATAGTTCACTGGCTCTCCACTACCAGGAGTGCTAGGACTGCATATCAAGGTCTGGCAGCCAATGAAGAGCAATGGGCTACCCTTGTGCACCAAGTGCTTTATTGGTGTAGGGCAAGGGGAGGGGTGCAGGGGGTACCAATATCAGAGGATTAGGGGAGGTAAAAGACAGAGATGATCAACTTTTCTTTTTTAAATTTTAAAAGCCCATTTCAGTGCTTATTCTAATCTCATATCCCATGGATCAATCAATTTCCTCATAAGTGACATTCAGAACATTAATTCACTCAATTGTTTATTAATATTGATGGTGTGTCTGGATATGTACATTTTTTTTACCTAATTTACATGTTAACACTGAACATCTAATACAAGTCAGTGTGTCAGATATTTTGATTTTGTCATTACACTCCTTTAGTAGCCATTGTTTTTGTTTGATTCCCACAGATAAATGAAATTTCCTTCCTAATTTTAATTTTATTTTAAATATTGAAAGGATGCATGCTCTATTACAAAATGCCATACAGCAGCCTTAATTTCAACAAATGACTTAAATGATTGCTATTTTGTTTACCAATATCAACAAAAAGGAAATAAATCAGTTTTGGATCACCAGGAATATCAATACTCCCTACCTAACTGCTGGTCATTCTTCTTTCTGCTGGTAAAGTAAACAGGCAGGGGGCAAGAGTGTGGATCTGCAGTGGCAATATTGCTTCTTTAATTGATAGAAAAAAAAACTCCTCCCTCTTCTCCTCCAACTATGCAGAAATTTCAGCCAATAGAGGCAGCTACCTATTTCCAGCCCTTAGTCAATGCTGCTCTGAATCAAACATTAGTAACAGTGCAAGAGCACCTGGAAAGGTGACTCCATCTTGTTTTATTTCCCTTTCTGTGGGAAAGTGCCTGACACCAAGTTGATGCTTTTGCACAGTGATACATGAATGGGAAACTCAGTAGCACAGAAGATTGTAACCAAGTTACATGAGCTGGGACCAATTTTCTTGCAGGGCAATTTGCTAGTGCTGTTGGGGAGGGTTTAAGCTAACTTGGCAAGAGTGTGGGAACTAGGAGGTAATACTAATGAGGGAAAGGTACAAAGTCAGCATTGGAGTTCTTTGAAGGAGTCGTATGTGCTGTGGATAAAGGGGAGAAACAGATAGGAAATAGTAGGATGTTAGGTGGGTTCAGCATAAGAGGGAAAGTAATAAAGTCTAAATTAGGGTTACTGTGCATGTATGTGAACATGCAGAGTGTGGTAAGATCAATAAGTTGCAGACACAGATAGCCACATTGGAAAATGATGTTGGCAGAAACAGAGACCTACCTCAAAGAAAGGCAGGACTTGGTATTAAATATTCCTGGATACGAAGTGTTCAGGATAGATAGGAAAGGAAGGGGTGGCAGTATTGATTAAGGAGAACATTGCAGTGCTGGAGAGAGAGGATGCCCCAGAGGAGTTAAGGACAGAATCTACTTGTTTAGAGTTATGGAACAAAAATGGTGCAATTACATTGTTTGGTGTAGTCTATAGGCCACCAACTAGTGGGAAAGTTGTAAAGGAACAAATTTGCCAGGAAATTACTGAGAAGTGCAATAACTAGAGAGTCGTTAGAATGGGGGACTTTAATTGTCCAAATATTGGCTGGGATAGTAGTAAAGGGCAAAGAGGGTCAAGATTTCCTAGATTGTGTTCAGGAGAATTTCCAACAGTTGCATGTTTCCAGTCCAACAAGAAAAGAGGCTTTGCTACACCTGGTTCTTGGTTATGAGGTGGGCCAAATGGGTCAAGTGTCAATAGGGGAACATTTTGGGACATTGATTATTGTATCATAAGATTTAGGGGTTGGCTATGGGAAAGGTCAAAGAGCAATCCAAAGTAAGAATAATTAACTGGGGGAAAGCCAATGTCAATGGGGTAAGAATGGATCTGGCCCAGATAGATTGGAATCAAAAGATTAGCAGCAAAAACTGTAACTGGACAATGGGTTGCCTTTAAAGAAGAGATAATTCAAGGTAGATTCCCATAAAGTGCAAAAGTAGAACAAAAATATCCAGAGCTCCATGGATGATGAAGGAGATAGAGAATAAGATGAAGAAGGAAAAGTGTGCTTAAGAGATGTCAGGTGGATAATACAATTGAGAAACAGGCCAAATATAGAAGGTTCAGAGGGGAATTGAGAAAGCAAAGAAAAGAAGCAAAAAGAGAGTATGAAAAGACACTAAGCTGACATAAAAGGAAATCCAAAAGTATTCTATAGGCATAAAATTAGTAAAAGGGTGGTAAGAGGAGAGTGGGCTGATTAGGAACCAAAAAGGGGATTTATGCAAGGAAGCAGGGAGCATGGCTGAGGTATTAAATCGATATTTTGCTTTTGGCTTTACCAAGGAAAAAAGGCTGCCAAGGTCATGGTGAAAGAAGAGGTAGTTCATTCAGACAGTTGAAGGGTTTAAAATTGATCAGGAGGAGGTATTGGATAGGCTGTCTGTACTTAGAGTGGATAAGACAGTAGGATCAGATGAGATACTGAAGGAAGTATGGGTGGAAATTGCGGAGGTCTGGCCATAATTTTCCAATCTTCCTGACACTCAGGGGTTGTGCCAGAGGACTAGAGAATTACAAATATTACACCTTTGTTCAAAAAGGGGTGTGAATATAAGCCCAGCAACTGCAGGCCAGACAGTTTAATCTCTGTGATAGGGAGGTTTCTAGAACTGATGGGCTGGATATTATGGGGCAGCGTGGCCCCTTAAAAAGTCAGAGGAGGACGTCTGCCACAATACTGCTGGCTGCCCTTAAACATTGGGAGCAATGTTACTTAACATATGAACATGCGAATTAGGAGCAGGAGTAAGCCATTCGGCCCCTCAAGCCTGCTCTGCCATTCAATAAGATCATGGCTGAACTGAATGTAAATCTCAACCCCACATCCCTGCCTATCCCCAATAACCTTTCACCCCCTTGTTAATCAAGAATTTATCTAACTCTGCCTTAAAAATATTCAAAGACTCTGCTTTCACCACCTTTTGAGGAGGACAGTTCCAAAGACTCACATCCCTCTGAGAGAAAAAAAAATTCTCCTCATCTCTGTCTTAAATGAGTGACCTCTTATTTTTAAACAGTGACCTCTAGTTCTAGATTCTCCCACAAGAGGGAACATCTTCTCCACATCCACCCTGTCAAGATCCCTCAGGATCTTAAAAGCTTCAATTAAGTCGCCTCTTACTTATCTAAACTCCAGCAAATATAAGCCTAACCCATCCAGCCTTTCCTCATAAGACAGCCCGCCCATTCCTGGTGTTAGTCTAGTAAACCTTCTCTGAACTGCTTCTACCGCATTTACATCTTTCTTTAAATAAGGAGACCAGTACTATACATGGTACTCTAGATGTGGTCTCACCAATGCCCTGTACAACTGAATCACAACCTCCCTACTTTTGTAATGAATTCCCCCACAATAAATGATAATATTCTATTAGATTTCCTAACTACCTGCTGTACCTGCACAAGAACCTTTTGTGATTCATGCACTAGGACACCCAGATCCCTCTGAAACTCAGAGCTCTGCAATCTCTCACCATTTAGATAATAAGCTTTTTTATTCTTCCTGCCAAAATGAACGATTTCACATTTGCCCACATTATACTCCATTTACTAGATCTTTGCCAACACACTTAACCGATCTATGTCACTTTGTAGCCTCCTTACGTCCTTTCCACAATTTACTTCCCTATCTTTGTGTTGTCAGCAAATTTAGCTGCCATTCCTTCAGTCCCTTCAACCAAATCATTTAAATAGACTGTAAAAAGTTGAAGCCCCAGCACTGACCCCTGATTCACACCACTCGTCACATTCTGCCAACCAGAAAAAGACCCATTTATGCCAACTCTCTGCTTCCTGTTAGCTAGCCAATCTTCTATCCATGCCAATATGTTACCACTGCAGGTTCCTATCCAGCCTTGAGCAGATATCCTGAACCCTGGCACTGGGCAGGCAACAAAGCCATCTGGACTCTCGCTCTTTGCTACAGAGAACAGTGCTAATCCCTCTCACTATACTGTCCCCTACTACCACTACTTTCCTTTTTGCTCCCCCACTTAGATGCCTCCTGTACCATGGTGCTATGGTCAGTTTTCTCATCCACCCTGCAGCCTCCGCTCTCATCCAAACAAGCTGAGAGAACCTCAAACCTATTGAACAATGGCAGAAGCTCACACTCCTGCACTCCTGACCTCTGGATCCCCTTACTTGCCTCATTCACAGTCACACCCTCCTGTCTCTGGCCACTGACCAAATCAGAAGACCCTATCCAAAGTGGTGTGACTGCCTCCTGGTATAAAGCATCCAGGTAACTTTCCCCTCCCTGATGTGTTGCAGAGTCTGCAGCTCAGCCTCCAGCTCAATGACTCTGAGCCGAAGTTCCTCATGTCACAAACACTTACTGCAGATTTTTTATATCCTGGATCACAATCTTATCCAGGAGCTCCCACTTCCTACAGCTTTGACACATCATCTGTCCTGCCATCCTTAATGTGTTTTAAATAATTAATTATAGTAATCACTTATTTATGTTGCTTTCTTATATCTTTTGTAAACTTTACCACCAATTTGTGTACTGTTGTAAACCTCAGGAATAGAATAGAATTTAACCACTTGCTAGATACTCACCAAACAGCTAGTTCCTTTCCCTGTTGTAGAGCAAGAACCAATTTCTATGGAATGAGAAAGATAGACAAAGGAAACAAACACGCCCGTTCCCCCAATTCCCCTCACACCAGACTCCAAGTCTTCACTCAGTTAGTCAGCTGCACTCCATTTGTCAAGACTGCCCTATAGAACCCTGAATTTAAAGTAAACTGAACTGGGGCTACAGTATCCAGATTCAACCAGTTAGCTAATTAACTACTCAGCTCCTACAGCTAAGAGTGAGTTTACCCTGTCTAAACTGCAAGGAAGAAAGAACTTAGCCTGCTTATACTGTACTTTCCAGTTACTGCTAATTACAGACTAGATTTTAAGAGCAAAATTTAGGAACAAAATTAACACTTAAAACTCCCCTCTCACCAAACTCCAAGTCTTCACTCAGTTAGGTCAGCTGCACTCCATTTGCCAAGGCTGCACTAAAGAACCCTGGGGAGAGTTTTTCCTATGGCGGGCGGACTGGGTGGGAGCAGGCGCGGAGCCGATCACCGCCCGCGATCGACTGCGCGCCGCCATTTTACGTGGGCAAACCAATTAAGGCCCGCCCAGCGTAATACGTGACCGGTAGTGTTCAGCACTACCTGTGCGGGCATGGGGGAGGAGGGAGAGTCGGGGACCTGTGTTCTTTCATGCATGCATGCAAAAGAGCGCAGCAATCTCCCTGAGGCACGGAGCTGCCTCAGGGAGATTGAATGGGTCACAAAACTTTTCAATAAATAAAGTAAAAGTTTATTTAAACATGTCCCCTCATGTGACAGTGTCACATGAGCTGGGACATGTTTGTAAAGCTAAGAAAATTTATTTATTTATTTTATAAAAACTTCAGGAAATCTCAACCCGCCCATGGATGAGGTTTCCTGAAAAACGCTAAGGCTGCTTGGGCTCTTCGCCTGCCCCCCAACCTTAAGGTTGGATAGGCAGCATTGTTAATAAGTTAAATTACTTTTTTAATGGCCTTAATAGACCGTTGACAGTTTGGCGTACCCGCCAAATGAAATATCGAAATGACGCACGATGACGTTGGGACACACGCCCGACATCATTGTGCATCATTTCACCCGTCAGCGTGTCAGGCCCTCCCCCACACGCCAATGGCAATATTCTGCCCCCTGAATTTATATTGATTGGCTTAAGATGAGACATCCACCCCAATCTTGGGAGGAAGACCTGCCTTAGAGAACTTCTGGCCTATCAGATGGCCAACATCTCTGTAGTCCCAGCAGCACTAGGCTCGAGTGGTGGCCACTACTGGGACTACAGGCAGTCCCAGAGAGAAGTGTGCTGCAATGGAACCGGGCTTCAAGGTGAGTCCAGGGTATTGCCGGGGCAAGACTGGCAAACCCTGGTGAGGGGGACGAGGGGTTGGGGGCTGGGTATGAGAGGCCAGCAGGGAGGGTAAAGGGGGGAGTATGACCTTGGGAGGTACTCCAATGAGTACAGGGGATCTGCAAAGGAGGTTCCCCCACTCCCTCCCCACCGCCGCACCCCCCCCACCCCCCAACCCCACCCCACCCCACCGACTCATTTCCCCAACAGCAGCCAGCGTAGCTAAAGCTGCTGGGCTTCCCTCATGACTTGGGGTGCCCCCTTCCATGGATAAATTACTGGCAGGGATGGGATGAGGCCCTTAAGTGGCCATTACTTGACCACTTAAGGGCCTTAATAGGCCCAAGGTCAGATGGGCCACCCAAAACCTCCACCGTGTCCTGTCCAATTTGAGAGAGGTTGGCAGTGGGTGGGTCAGTGGTGGGGTAGGCCATGTATGCATTTTACGAGCCCCCTGCCTTCAAACACGCCAGTGGGGGAGTGGAAAATCCAGCCCAATAATTCGGGACAAAATTAATGTCACTTGGGTAAATGCAGGTTAATTCAGGAAAGCCAACAGGAATTTGCTAAGGGAAAACTATGCTTAACTAACTTTATTGAGTTTTGTGATGGGGCAAGAGAGGGTTGATGAGGATACTGTTGTTCATGTAGTGTACATGATCTTTCAAAAGGCATTTGATAAAGTGCTGCACAACGGTCTTGTGAGCAATGTTAGAGATCATGGACTAAAAAGAACAGTAGCAACATGGATACGAAATTGGCTGAGTGACAGGAAACGAAGTGTGGTGGTGAATGTTTATTTTTCGAACTGGAGTAAGGTTTATAATGGTGTTCCCCAGGGATCAGTGCAAGGACCACTGCTCTTCCCAATATATATAAATATATATTAATGGCCTAGACCTTGGTGAATAGACTAGAATTTCAAAATTTGCAGATGATACGAAACCTGGAAGCATTGTGAATCATGAGGAAGATAGTGTAGAACTTCAAAAGGCCATTGACAGATTGATGGATTGGGCAGGCAAATGGCAGTTGAAATTTAATGCAGAAAAGCGTGAAGTGATTCATTTTGGTAGGAAAATTGCAGAGAGACGGTATAAAATAAAGTGTGTTATTCTAAAGGGGTGGAGCAGCAAAGGGACCTGGGTATATATGTGCACATATCATTGAAGATGGCAAGGCAGGTTGAGAGAGCAGTTAATAAAGCACACAACACCCTGGGCATTATAAATAGGAGCATAGAGTACAAAATCAAGGACGTTACTTAAACCTGTATAAACCACAGGTTCAGCCTCAGCTGGAGTATTGTGTCCAGTTCTGGGCACAGGAAGGACGTGAAGGCATTAGACAGGATGCAGATAGGATTCATTAGAATGGTTCCATTCAGTTACATAGAAAGATTGGGGAAGTTGGGACTGTTCTTCGAGAAGTTTGAGAGGAGATTTGATAGGGGTATTCAAAATCATGAGGGGCCTGGACAGAGTAGATAGGGAAAAACTGTTCCCACTGATGGAAGGATCGAGAACCAGAGGGCAGAGATTTAAGGTAATTGACAAAAGAAGCAATGGTGAAATGAGGGGTGGAATTTTATGGCTCTGTCATGGGAGGGGGGCGCGGGGCCGGAAAATATGATGATCCGTTCATAAGTCCATCAACTTTGGCAGGACTGGAAAATCTCGGTGGTGGGAGGGGCTATAAAATTCCATCTGAGGAAAAACTTTTTCACGCAACATGTGGTTAGGATCTGGAATGCACTGCCTGAGGGTGTAGTGCAGGCAGGGTCAATTGAGGCTTTCAAAAGGGAAATGGATCATTATCTTAAAAAGAAAAATTTGCAGGATTTCATGTAAAAGGCAGGGCAGTGACATTCGGTGAATTGCTCCTTCAGAGGGTTAGCACAGACACAACAAGCTGAATAAACACCTTCTATGGTGTAACCTGGTCAAGAGCATTTAGGGATGATGGCCTAGCCAGCGACGCTCACAGCCCCACATAAATTTTAAAAGATTCTATGATTCTGTATGTCCCATAATTCGGGGAACACACATTTCTGCTTTAAATCAACGCTGACACTTCTTTTTTTGTGGCAGACTTCTATCTGGTGAGACGATGGTTTGCGCCATGGTGGTCAATTGTGTGTTGTTCTTTTACTGCTAACTATACAGATAGAATTAGGCCATTGAACTTTTTTTATCCTGTGCAGCTATATAGATCCAGACTTCTGTTTTTATTTTCTGCATACCTTATCCATATCAAACAGCATCTTGTACTGAGTTATTATTGAATTTTGTGGCTCTGTCAAAATACGAACTAACATGTCCTCATTTAAACTATGTAGTGCGAGAACCACAGGAAATCTTCCTACAAATTCCGGAATCATTCCATATTCTATCAGGTCCCTAGCCTCCACACTACAAAGCAACTTGTCTTTCTCTTGGGACTCTTCATGGGTATTCACTCCAGAGGAACTAGCCAGGCCAGCTGCTGCTATAGCTCGACGCCCAGTGCCCAGGCTCGACATTGCACCAAATCCTAAGTACTGAGTGAGGAAACATAGATTATTTTACTTTCCATTTGCTTTTCAGAGCTTTATTGCACAAATGAAATTCAAATAGTTCACAGTTTAAATTGTGAGAAAAGTATTAACAGTAATATTGCAGAAAAGAGAGACTTGTTGCCAAAGCTTTTCATCTTGCACTCATCTGGACAAACCCAAGAATGCCAAATTTCCAATGATCACAACAATTTATCGTATAGGAGAAAAAGGGAATGCTGATTGGTTGGCAAGTCCACTCTGATTGGCTGAGGCATTACCATGGAGAAAGCAATGGGGAACTATATGCTTCCCATGCTTTCAGGTAGTTCAAAGAAGGCACAAGGCTTGAACATATTTCTTTTGTTTGCAGCGAATGGGTCCCTGCATATGAATGTATGTTGCTTCTAGCAAATGCAAATGAGTCACTATACGAGCTCAACCGAATATGTTCAAGTCTTGAGCCTTATTTGAATATCCAGCAAGCACGGGGAGCCTATAGTTCCATTGCTTTCTTCATGGTAATGCCTCACCCCATTCCAAGCGGCCAGCCTGGCAGGTTTCCTTGCGTGGGTTGGTGGCAGAATGGTTGGGGAGTGTTCCCTTCTTAAGGGGCCCCCTGGGACCATTGGAGGGCCCCCATGGTTTTACCTCCACCCACCCCCCCCAAAGGTTGCCCTCTCCCCATAGCCATCCAAAACCCCAGCCTTCCACCCGCCCCTTGCCAGGGCATGATAGTTTCACACTCAAAAGACTCCTAGGCACATAACCAAATCCTGACCTAAGGCTGCATGCATCTGTCCTGGAGTGCTGGAGAGCACTTAAGGAATGGCCAGGTTGGCATTAGGATGAGTGGTTCTGGGAGTAATGGGAAGTAGGGGTCACTTGGTCAGAGACTGGGATTTCCTGTTCCTGTGGGGTGGAAATCCCACCTCCACCGTATTAACAACCATTGGTCATTAAATGGCTGCAGGGCAGCCAATGTTCCCCTAAGCAGACTTCTGGAATCCAGCGCTTTGTATAATTCAACCCAGTACCTTGAGTGACTGGTAATGGTGAGAGGGGGTTCTGATGGAGTTGCTGTGCTGGAAAGGGGTTTTGACTTCAGGTACTATTGTGAGATGATCAGGGATGCAGGAGTAGCATGGGCTGGGTTGTGAAAGCTTATCAGTTGATTAAAGTGCTTGATGCATTTATACAACACCTTAGTAAATAAAAAAAACGTACTCAAACTAGAATCAACTAAATGGCAGTTTCCCACTCAGTGCTGTGAAAACTATGCTGTCAACCTTCCCCCACCTTAAGAATAACCTTAATGCCAAAATTTCCAGTTGTCATGTAATATTGGTTTTAATTCTTTGAAGTGCTTACTGTGTTTTTATTATCTTTCATAAGGCAGGAAAGATAAATCAAAGTGTAGCAAACGCTTAAAGGAACTTAATATTGTTATATGATGTTGTGTGTGCCTGCATGCCATTATAATGTAAAGGTGCTCAGGAGAGCAAGGGTTAATGTGGGACTGGAGAATAGCACTGTCCACGGTATGATGTATAGAGTCACATGATAATAGACTAAGAGAGATCAGTCTGGAAAGAACACTCTAGAACCAGCTAACATGATGGCAATAGCACCATGCATGAGAGTAACCTGGGATCTGTAAATAGTTAAAGGTTAACAATAAGGAGTTCATGTTTAAATATACAAGTCTCAAGGTCTCATCATTGAGACATCAAAATAATCCTTATTACAACATGGTTGGCAGCGGTGGGATATCGGCGCTATCAGCATAGTACAACATAGTTGGCAGAGTTGGTTTCTTCCACAAGATATCACATCAGAGATAGTACCATAATCAGACATAGAGATCTGCAGTGATATAAAAGGTGGCAGCTAAACGAATGAACCCAGAACAGCATCTCAAGGTATGAAAAACTATGAGCAACTGAAGCCTTACCAGAGAGATATGCATCTAAGAAGAAGACATGAAGAAAAAGCTGAAGAAGCTTCACTACAGACTTCGAAGTGAGGAATCCACCAGAGTGAGCGTAGGTCCATTACAGAAAATTGCAAGAACCTGAGTGACACTGTTCATGACTTGGTGAGCAAAAATACAAAAAAAGTAGCTGTACTTACATTTTCTAATAGGTGGCAGTCCCAAGGTCTCAGCATCCAGAGGGCAGCTGAAAGAGAGCTGCAAGCAAAAAACAAAGGTTTTTTTTTAAAAACCTGTAAAAATCAGCTGGCAGAGTCAAAAGTTTAAGCAGATCCTGCAGAGTTTTAAAAAATAGAGGCCTGCAGATTTTAAGAACAAAGTGCTGTTGCTTTAAGTTAATAAAAAACCAGGCCCCAATCAGATCATGAGCCTGCCAAAATCTAAAGAAGAGGATCTGAAGAAAAAGAGAGAATCGCAGAGAAAAGCAATACTCCTACCTTGAAAGTTTAGAAGTTCAGAAACAAAAGTAGTCACAATCACCGGAGAGCCTGCAAAACCCAAAAATGGGAAACTCACAGCACAGAAAGCCCACAGCTTCAGACAGCCCAAGTGAAAAAAGGAGTAGAAAAATTTAAAGCGATAGCTACAAGAAAAAAAAATGGCCATGAGCAGCAAATTAGAAGAACCAGATACATTTTTGCTATGGAAAGGGCTAAAACAGACACAAGAGTGGGGGTCTTGGAGAGGACAGTTTTTAGTTTACAGAAGAACTACAAGAATAAGGAATCAGAAGAAGTACAAGTTGATCAGTTTTTGTTTGTCTTTGATTCATTTGCTGGTGAAGTACTCCACAGCCAATGTATAGATCAATACTTGGCAACATTTGGTGAGATATTACAAGGCTTTGGCAGATATTTTAAACTCCAAGTTGTGGAGAGTGCAGGCGCTAGAAGAAGGTCAAACACACCCCAATAAAACGCTGGAGGAGACAAGAGACCCCAGAGAGAGGGCAGCAAAAGACCCAGAGGGAGGGCAACAAAGGACCCTAGAGAAACAGGGTGACAGAAAACCCCAGAGATAGGGAGCCAAAAGACCCCAGGGTGAAGGAGACAGATGGAAGTGCAGAGTGAGCAGATGGCTGTGAATGAAGGAAAGCTACCTGAGGTAACTCCAAATAAGCAAAACATGCAAAAAGTAAATGAAGCTGTACTACAGGAAAATGTTCACACCAGAGCTAAACTGGAAGATTTGAAGTGCAAGATTCAAGTTGAGTAATACCTTTGAAAATGCACAATAAATTGAAGTCTTCAATGAACCAAGCTGTTCAAGATCTGAACAAACAAATTTTAGAGACGACACAAAGGCATCAAGAGGAAATAACAACCCTTAATTCCACAGTTGGCAAATCAAAGCAGGCAGAAAAGGCACCCCTGAAAGACTCCTTGAAGAATCAATATGTAGCCATGGAGAGACATGAGGAGCTTCAGAGAATGTTGCATATTGCTTCAGAAAAAGCTGCATTGGAACTATCAGTAGCAATGAAATGACGCACTGAAGCTCAGAGTGAGTTGGCAAGAGGTCAACAAGAAAATAAACAGTTGAAAGAGCAGTTGATCATCCTTCAAGATCAAATGCAAAAGGAATGCGCAACCATTCAGCAACATGAAAAAATGAAGACTGTCTTGAACAGTAGAATGAAAGCATGGCAGAAGAAACTCAAATGGATTCTATTACATTACAGGAAAGCTCAAGATGAAACAAGCAAGCTTTGCAAAGAAAAGGAAAACGTATTTAAAGACCTTTACATGTTACAAGAACCCTTCAGAACTAAGTTTATTCTTCTGGAAAATTATGAAGAGAGGCAAAATGAATGTAACATCACTCTGAACAAACTGAAGAACCAGTTGGCAGAGAAGACTCAACAATGTTCAACATTCCAGGAGTAAGCCAAAAGCTACAAGAAACAGACTGAAGAGCTGAAAAAGCAGTTGAATGAAAAAGGAGGCATTGAGAGGAAAAAGTGTAGAACTTTCCAAGCTGTGAGCGGATAATGAAGCCATGAGTAGCACAATTACAGAATGGAAACAAGTTAACACTTCATCGGAGATAGACCTGGCTAACAGTGAAACCAAAATGAAGGACAAGGACAAAGTCCTGTTGTAGACAGAAAAAGAAAAGGCAGAAAGGAGGCCGGAAAATGTAAATTTGACACTGAAGCACAAGGCACTAGGAGAAGAAAAAGCTGAGCTGAATTAAAAGATTCATAATCTTGCAAAATGATTTGAAAATAAAACAAGAAACAAGTGTTTGGCTGAAATTGCAAAACAAATGGAAATAAAGGTTCCATTTGTGAAATGTCAAGGTCCAGCAAGAACATGGCAGACACCACGGGAAAAGAAAATTGGAGTCCGCTCTGGGAATGAACAGAATGCACGTTCCCTTCGGAAGGAACAAGACAAACCCATAGTTTCCAAAAAAATCAAATGAGTTGTTAATAAAGAGGAACGTAACACGAAGGAGTGCAAAAAGCAAATCAAATGAAGATAGCCAAATACCAGAAACAGAGAGTATTACTACCATTCCTCTAAATGTGACTAACTGAGATGTGGAAGAACTATCGAACCTCCAGACCGTCTAAATTTATAAAGTCAGAGACTTGGGATGGGGGAGCAGGGATAGCAAGTAACAATTATATCACAAATACTTACATTAGGTTGGAAAGGAAAATGTTCTTTCGAGAAGAACGGACGATGTTGTATGATGTTGTATGTGCCTGCATGCCATTGTATTGGAAAGGTGCTCGGCAGAGCAAGGATTAATGTGGAACTGAAGAATAGCATGGCTCACGGTGTGATATGTAAAGTCACATAGTAATAGACTGAGAGAGAACAGTCTAGACAGAATGCTCTGGAACCAGCCTGCATGGAGGTAACAGCACCATGCATGGCAGTAACCTGGGATTTGTAAATAATTAAAGGTTAACAATTAAGGGTTCATATTTAACTATACAAGTCTCAAGATCTCATCATGGAGACATCAAAAGAACTCATATTACAACAAATACCAGTTCCTGCATCAACGTCGGGAAATTGGACTATGGTGAGTTCCCAAGTCAGGAATCAGGAGCAGTGTATAGCATTGTCAGGTCAGGAGACAAGCCTAATATACAGCAAAGAGCATCATGCACCTGAATGAACCAAGAGCCAGTTCCTGACTCAGTGCTGGGAAACCAGCAGGAAAGTAGCAATAAGCTGGATGACAAATGTTTAGAAGAAACAAAAATAAAAATACCTGGAAAAACTCAGCAGGTCTGGCAGCATCTGCGGAGAGGAACACGGTTAATGTTTCGAGTCTGTATGACCCTTCAACAGAACTAAGTAAAAATAGAAAAGAGGTGAAATATAAGCGGGTTTAAGGGGGGGAGGGTGGGACAGGTAAAGCTGGATAGAGGGCCAGTGATAGGTGGAGATAGCCAAAAGATGTCATAGACAAAAGGACAAAGAGGTGTTGAAGGTGGTGATATTATCTAAGGAATGTGCTAATTAAGGGTAGGAAGCAGAACAAGCAAGGTATAGATAGCCCTAGTAGGGGTGGGGTGGGGTGAAGGGAATGGATCAAAATAGGCTAAAAGGTAGAGATGAAACAATGGATGGAAATACATTTAAAAATAATGGAAATAGGTGGGAAAAGAAAAATCTATATAAATTATTGGAAAAAAAAGGGGGGGGGGGGGGATCGGAAAGGGGGTGGAGATGGAGGAGAGAGTTCATGATCTAAAATTGTTGAACTCAATATTCAGTCCGGAAGGCTGTAAAGTGCCTACTTAGAAAATGAGGTGCTGTTCCTCCAGTTTGCGTTGAGCTTCACTGGAACAATGCAGCAGGCCAAGGGCAGACATGTGGGCATGAGAGTAGGGTGGCGTGTTGAAATGGCAAGCGACAGGGAGGTCTGGGTCATGCTTGCAGACAGACCGAAGGTGTTCTGCAAAGCGGTCACCCAGTCTGCGTTTGGTCTCTCCAATGTAGAGGAAACCGCATTGGGAGCAATGAATGCAGTAGACTAAATTGAGGGAAGTCCCACCCCACCCTCCCCCAAACCAGCTTATATTTCACCTCTTTTCTATTTTTACTTAGTTCTGTTGAAGAGTCATACGGACTTGAAACGTTAACTGTGTTCCTCTCCGCAGATGCTGCCAGACCTGCTGAGTTTTTCCAGGAATTTTATTTTTGTTTTGGATTTCCATCATCTGCAGTTTTTTTGCTTTTATCCAAATGTTTAGAAGCTTTGGTTGGGTTAAGGGTGGTTTGCAGAAATATGGCAGCATGTCAGGTCAGGCAAGCAGCCAAATTTGGAGGCCTTAGGCTTGCAGTGCCACTCAGAGCTGAGAGAAACAAGTTCAAAGAGTGGAAGAACTGTGAGGGGATCAGTTTTATGGGAGGTAAATTTAAGAAGCCACGGTAAAGGAAACAAGGGTTCCAGTCTTTGAAAACTGGACTGACATCCAGTGAAATACTTGTGTCTGATTGAGGCAGAGTGTTGACACTCTATGGAATCTATAATCTTCTGTGGCTAATATGATGGCACATAAAACAAAAAGGGGGTCTTCATTATGGAAACAACCCAGAGCACCTTCTGCTAAATGTAAATGCAATGGAAGAAATAGGTTACCCCATGTGCCACATGGAAGATAAAAGAAAGAAGATGTTGAAGAAAAGTGGGCAAGGACACTAGATAACTCATCTTTTTCTCATGGAAATTTGATGGCATTCTCACCAGACATACTTGCAGTGATCATATGCGGGGTGCCAAAAAAGACTCAAGGTGTGAGGGTTCCAAGGTCTGGAGTCCCAACCCATTTACATTGATTTAAGTGCCGAGATCCACCGTCTCCTTCGGCGCAATGCAGGTGCTTGGCCCAGTTTCCAGCCAATCGAGCAAATTCATGAAATTAAAGGTGAGTTCACAAGAATGGCTGTCGATTTTACTGTCCCAGATGTTTAACATAATTTTGATATGAAAAAGTCAAAGATTGATTAAAGATTGGTGAACTATGAAAAATTCTACTGTGGACCTTAACGCAGTGAAATAATCAGTTTCAGACATCATAAAGGCCATGAGAATTACTCTGGCAGAACTACCATTCAGAACAGTCTAACAAATTACCACAAGTGTTGGAAAGAATGTTTTGCATTTACAGAATTAAGAACAGACCTTTTCATTTTTCCTCCTGCTGATTACTCTTTCCAGTCCATTAAAAGCTCCTGAACCTACAAAGAGAATGTTGGTGGTGTCCACCGGAATGGTATCTATACGATATCTTCTCGAGCTCCGTTCTGGAACATTTACTATTGTTCCCTCCATGATTTTCAACAAACCCTGAAAGACATTAAGTACTATTGTCATGTTCCCCACAGTTGTTTCTTAAAATTTAAGACCTCTGTTTCCAAATTACCAGTGATACATCACAGCCTACACTTAAACTGAAGAGTTGTTAAGATACCTTGTAAGGCCAAATGACAGAATGAAATAAAATTTGAGCAGTCCTTACCTTGGTAACTTTCCTGAGATCAGAAGATTTCATTCTTACCTAGTCCCAGGTTTGGTGCAAAATGAAGCAGCATTGACTCTGCTATTTCTGTACACCATTCTGGCCTCCATATGATAAAAAAAGATTTGCAACAATGGCATCTGAACTGAGAGGTTATAACTATCATGAAAGACTGAACTGCCTGGGGCACTTTTCTCCAGCAAAGAGAAAGCTGAGACATGACTTAAGAGAGCTCTTTAAAAATATGAAGGTGCTTGATAGGTTGACATAGAGAAGATATGACCACTTGTGGGTTGTCCAAAAATAGGGGTTGTATATCTGAGATAATCACTAATAAATCCAATTGGGAATTCAGAAGAAATTTATTTAACAGAGGTGGATTAGAATGTGAAACTTGCTACCATAAAGAGTAGTTGAGGTGAGTAACATAGGTGTATTTAAAGGGAATCTAGGTAATCACATGAGGGAGAAAGGAACAGAAGGATATACTGATAAGATTAGATCAAGTAGGGTGGGGTGAGGCTTAGATGGAGCATAAACAACGGTATAGACCAGTAGGCCAAATAGCCTATGTAATTTCCATCAGGTTGCTCTGGTGTTGTCCTTACTGTAGGATGGCCCTTCACTTCAAAGGAGCATATTCCTTTGTAGGACCTCTTCTAGCAGCACTTCCAAGGAGCTATTCTAGTGTTTTCACTTGCTGCAGCCATCTTTTCCCCCTCTTTAGGAGCAGGACAGCTTTAAGAGTGACCAGAGCTCCTTCATGAACTGCTGCTGTCAGATAAGTTGCCCCTTAACCCCAGGCTACTTACTCTGTGGACTGGGTATGGTGACAATTTATTTCAATGAAGCTGACTGCATGTTACAGCACCAGGTCAGGTCACAGCACAATAGACATGTGCAGCATCCAAGGAGGAGTGGTCCCAGTGTCTCTGCACCAAGACAATATTATCACTTCTCATGTGTAAACTAGCAGGCTTTGTTTCCCAAACCTTTAGTGACCCACATTATCCACCAACCAGTGCACAAACTGTCAGTTCCAGGTAATATTCTACTTAGTTTTCAATGAGATATTACTCTAGTTACAGAAATCTACCAGCAAATCACTTAAAATATTCCTGGGTCTGTACCAGGAATACTTGATCATCTGGAATAACAGAAAATTCAGCAGGTCAATGTGTACACTAGTAAAGAAACTTCCCAGATTTCCCTGTATTTAAATGAACAAAGTGAAATCTCATGGGTTCTTTTAAAGGCATGTGATTCAATGCACTTGGGGAGGAAACTCAGGAAAATCTCTCCTTAAATGTGCAAGCAACAAAAATTGTGCAATTTAAGCTGTAAACATGTTACATAATAATAATTATCACAAAAAATATTGTTTCCTACTGACATGCCTCTGAAAACTTTGGGTTGTAGTTACATCTGCTATGCAGCATAAACGCATATTTAGGCAAATATTCTGAAAAAGAAATTTCTCAAAAGTTGCTATTTGTTTTGAAGTGTTTTTAACTGGCCTCATAAATCCTATGGTCTGAGCTTTATTTTTTTACAGCAATGCCACACCATCTATTAAAAAATGCCTCTCCGCTGTTTAATTAGATATTATGGGCCATATTTTTGTGGAATAAAGAAATCTCCAGACCTTTAAAAAGGGCAGACAAGACCTGGATGCAGAAGTCCCACCCCCATTTTCGACAGGTTCCATTTTTCCAGCGGGGAAGAAGGCAGGGCCTAACTCACTGGGGGAACGCGAACTCAACAGCACCATTTAAGCTTAGTGCTGAGTTCAAGCAGACCCCATTTTGGCTGTTAAAAGGGCCTTAATCCACAATGTGGGAGTCACAAATTGATGGAGTAGACATAGAGGTGAAGGATAGGTAAGGTCTGTTTAAGTGTCATGATCTAAAGTTTTTAAATGCCCCATTCTTTAAACATGAAAAAAAAGGCTGAAGCTGTCAATGAGAGTAAAAAAAAAACCCTCTGCCTAACTTCTCTGATTGACAGGCCACCTGGTTAGAAAAAATTGCCAACTGGCCATGAAGTTTCAGTAGAGGTCTTTGTTGACATTTCCCTAAGGATTATTATTATGTCATTATGAATACTTGACTGAGTTTTGAAAGCTACAATTATCTCAGTGGGGGGGGAGGGATTCTGAGTTGACAGTTTAGCTGACAGTTGAAAGAAGCCATTAAAAAATTAGATGCCTTTGATCTGGGTTCTGAGTAGAAGTCTGTTTGTTTCTATAGGGGATTAACCACTTGAGGAGATTTAAAGCTTTAAATGAGTTTCATGAATGGGAGCTTTTTCGCTATCTTTCGCTGTAAGAATGATAGCTGTATTAGATTATTAGAAGTTTATTTTTCATCTCCATAGGCTCCTGAAGCCTGCACATGATGGATACTGGCTGAGTGGCTATCGAGGTGTCATGGAGGCTATGAAGGGGCATGGAGGTAGGCGGGTACATGAGTTGCCCTAGCAGTGGAATGGGGGCTATGAGGGGGCATGGGAGTGAATGGGTGAGGAATGAGGGCTTGATGACCTGATATTTTCTAAAATAACTGGGACAAAGTCCCAGAGAACCTATGCAGCCTTCTAACCAGCCCACTTGCCTGTCCCCATGGTCACCTAGGACCTGCGTCTAGGGTCGGCAGGACCGACTCTACCCACTCCCACTTCGTCGGAGCCAAAATTGGGTCTAACGGGGCCCTTTAAACCAAGGTCTGCCAAGAAAGGAAATCAGGCCTATCACTCACTTGCTGCACACCTTCTCCACCTACATCACGAAGCTGGTGTATTCCTGGAACCGCTCCAATCTTATCCACTTCATCAAGAAACACAATTCCTTATGGATTAAAAAATACATGAATAAATGTTCAAATACAGGACTGTCTCGCTATGACATTCTGATATACGTATCACAGCCTTCAAAACAACATGTGTTAATCATGGCTCCTCCATTAATAGGTAATAATGGTGCCCCATGCTGTTCTGGCTTCCCAGGCAGATATTCAGATATAAACTGACATTACATATTCGTCCAAGGTCAGTCCTTCTGAACATTTCACTGTTGCTCGAGACACTTCCTTCCAGGTGAGCAGGAACTGTAATTTTGAGCACTAGCAGCCAGTGAAGGTTGCCAGCTACACAGAAATTATTGCCATTTTACCTGGTAAGAGAGGGGGAGAGGATGAAAAAGGGGGAAATGGGGAGATAAAGGTTGTGGGGGAGACTACCAGGTGTGGAAAACATTCAGGGCCACCCCTTATTTCCTGTTTCAAATGTACTGAGTGACATGAGCTTTGCAGAGATACTGCAGTTGCATGATGGACAGGTCCCCTAAATTAATTAATTTTTGAGAGCATAATGAACCTAGCGCCCAGCTTGTGAGCATGCTCGCAGCACTCTGTGACCTGGCCACCTAACATTATGGAGGGATGGAATCAGAAATTAGATCAAACTGTGCTGTCAATTTCAAACAGTGGATTTGAACAGTGCCTTTGGTTTCATATATGGCAATTGTTTGCTCATTCTGTGCTGGAAGTTTACAGCACGTCATATTCTTATGTGTCCAGGGCGTGCTTCAGAAACAGACATTAGTCCCTTTGCATTTGCAAAGAAGGAGCCTAATGCCAGTTTGATGCCAACTTTGCAAAATTTGATTGCAACTGATCACAACTAGGGCTCTGGATGCTGCTGTTAGTTTATTTTGGCACTTGACAGCCAACTTGGTAGTCCTTAAAGGAACCACTGCAGTAGGGTTGCCAACCCTCCTGGATTGCCCTGGAGGTTTCAGGGACTAGAGATTATTCCAAACTTCTACCACCCTTTGTGTGGAGAAGTATTTCTTAGTTTCACTCTGGAAAGGTCTGGCTTTAATTTTGAGACTACGCCCTTTGACTTTCCAATCACTGGAAATAGTTCAAAAGCAAATGACTGCAGATGCTGGAAAACTGGAATAAAAACAGAAAATGCTGTAAATACTCATCAGACCAGGCAGCATCTATGGAGAGAAACAGATTTAACATTTCAGGTCAATGACTCTTCAGTTCTGATGAAGGGCCATTGACCTGAAAGATAAACGCTGCTTCTTTTTTTTTTTATTCATTCATGGGACGTGGGCTTCACTGGCTGGGCCAGCAATAATTGCCCAGCCCTAGTTGCCCTTGAGAAGGTGGTGGTGAGCTGCCTTCTTGAAATGCTGCAGTCCATGTGGTGTGGGTACACCTACAATTTCTGTTAGGGAGGGAGTTCCAGCATTTTGACCCAGCGACAGTGAAGGAACGATGATATATTTCCAAGTCAGGATGGTGAGTGACTTGGAGGGGAACTTCCAGGTGGTGGTGTTCCCATCTATCTGCTGCCCTTGTTCTTCTAGATGGTAGCAGTCGTGGGTTTGGAAGGTGCTGTCAAAAGAGCCTTGGTGAATTCCTGCAGTGCATCTTATAGATGGTACACACTGCTGCTACTGTGCGTCAGTGGTGGAGGGAGTGAATGTTTGTGGATGCGGTGCCGATCAAGCGGGCTGCTTTGCCCTGGATGGTGTCAAGCTTCTTGAGTGTTGTGGGAGCTGCACTCATCCAGGCAAGTGGGGAGTATTCCATCACATTCCTGACTTGTGCCTTGTAGATGATGGACAGGCTTTGGAGTCAGGAGGTGAATTATTCCTAGCCTCTGACCTGCTCTTGTCACCACAGTATTTATATGGCTAGTCCAGTTCAGTTTCTGGTCAATGGTGAGGTGATGGCATTGTGATATTGTCGCTGGACTAGTAATCCAAAGACTCAGGGTAATGCTCTGGGGACCCAAGTTTGAATCCCACCATGACAGATGGTGGATTTTAAATTCAATAAAAATCTGGAATTAAAAAAGTAAATTAAAATGTTTAATGATGACCATGTAACCATTGCTGATTGTTGTAAAAACCCATCTGGTTCACTAATGTCCTCTAAGGAGGAAAATCTGCCATCCTTACCTGGTCTGGCCTACATGTGACTCCAGACCCACAGCAATGTGGTTGGCTCTTAAATGCCCTCTGAACAAGTGCAATTAGGGATGGGCAATAAATGCTGGCCCAGCCAATGACGCCCACATCCCATGAATGAATTTTTAAAAAATTTAGTGATGGTAATGCCATTGAACATCAAGGGACGGTGGTTGGATTCTCTCTTGTTGGAGATGGTCATTGCCTGACACTTGTGTGGTGCGAATGTTACTTGTTGCTTGCCACTTGTCAGCCCAAGCCTGGATATTGTCCAGATCTTGCTGCATTTGGACATAGACTGCTTCAGTATCGCGAATGGTGCTGAATATTGTGAAATCATCAGCGAACATCCCCACTTCTGACCTTATGATGGAAGGAAGGTCATTGATGAAGCAGCTGAAGATGGTTGGGCCGAGCACACTACCCCAAGGTACTCCTACAGTCATGTCCTGGAGCTGAGATTGGTGTCCTGGAGCTGAGATCTCTCTACAGATGTTGCCCGCCCTCTTCAGTAGAAATAGTATCTAACTACCCTATTGTTCCGCTTAATATCTAGAAAACTTTGATTAAATCATCCCTTCTCCTTCAAAATTCCAAGAAGTATAATCCTAGTTTGTGTAATCTCTCATCATTTCACCTTTGAGGACCAGGTCTTGTTCTGGTAAATCGACACTGAACTCCCTCTAAGGCCAATATATCCTTCTTAAGTTGCGGTGCATAAGACTACTCATAGTGTTTCAGGTATGGTCTAAACAGTGCTTTTTATAGCTCACGACTTCTAAACCCTTGTATTCTAGTTTTCTGGGTACACAGGTCATAATTCTATTAGCCTTTTTATTTCTATATCTGTTCATGATGTCTTAATGATCTATGTACCTGGACCCTGAAGTTTCTTTGGACTTCCACTGTTTCTAGTTATTTACTATTCAGAAAGTACCCTGTTTTACACTTTTTAGGTCCATGATGGGTGACCTCACATTTGCCTACTATGAAGGCTAATATACCATTTGCTTTCCTAATTTAGTTTTGTGCCTGCATGTTAACTTTCTGTGCTTTGTACATAAGGACTCTTAAATCTCTTTGAATACCAACTTTTACTAGTCTCTTCCTTTTAAAAAATATTCTGCCTTTCCATTCTCCCTACTATGTCATAGACATTTAATTCAATAGAAGGGAAAGGATGCAAGAACATACTTAAGGAATGAAGGGTGTTCAGATTCTATCAAGTGTCACTGATTATGATTTCTTTGACCTATATTGACCTATAAATGGCAATCTT
The DNA here is from genome assembly GCF_964194155.1 of Cetorhinus maximus. Taxonomy (NCBI): domain Eukaryota; kingdom Metazoa; phylum Chordata; class Chondrichthyes; order Lamniformes; family Cetorhinidae; genus Cetorhinus; species Cetorhinus maximus. The sequence continues at coordinate 57,206,712 of NC_135880.1, forward strand.
AAAAGTTTAATGGCTTCATACATTTAAATGGATTATATTCATATTAATCAATAATCTTGCGATGAAGATTTTACAACACAGACAGTTTACCAGCAATATAATTATAGGGGCTCAGTAGCAGAGGATGAAGATTCATAATGCTGTTATCTCTTATTTTGTATTTCAACTATAAAAATAAATTCAAGTAACTTCTAATATTGCAATAGATTAAATATGACCAAATACTCACCTTCTGCATCACAATACATCACCTTCCAGGTCAATTTTGTTGGAACAATTGTGATGCTTACCATTTTACCCTTCTTTGGGACACACTTCTGCTCATTTTTTGTTTAAAATGACGACAATAAACGAAACTTGCACCCATCAGCTGATCATCACATATAATGATGGAGGCCATTGAAAGGAACGAGCTCCAGGTTATTCAATGATTTGTGACAAGGTGTTCGTCTCCTGTTATAAAAGACCCTATTATCCTTGATGTTACCCTCAACAAATCCACAACAGTATTGACAGATTTGAACAAATATGGTAAAAAAAATACTAATACTTATTCACTGACCCATTTCATTTGATTATAATTTTTTGACAAAAATAAGAATGGTTATACCTTGTTGAGCTTTTGCAACATTGAAGTTTGCATTCTGCAGTAGCTTAGCAATGACCGATTCAATGTCTTCACCAACATATCCTGCTTGCGTTAGACATGTACAGTCACAGATAGCAAATGGTACATCCAAGCACTTGGCCAGTGTCTGGGCCAACAATGTTTTCCCTATGAAAATAAAATAGATCATTTGGTTTTGAAATAAAGATATGTTGTTGTGAGACCCTGCTTGATATCAAGAAAAATGATTTTTGAATTTACTGGCTAGAAACTCCTAACTGATTTTTTTAAAAAAGATTAAAGACACATTCCAGTGACTTGGGATCACAGTCAAAGATGGCTACATACTTGCATCACTATACCTTCTGCATACCAAAAAACATTGAAACCTGTCTGCAAAGCTGCACCAGGAACAATACTTGACTGGATAGAGACAAACTATTAAACATAATCACTTGGACAATAGGACCCTGGCTGAGAGAGGAATTCCCAGCTATGATCTAATCAAGTTACAACTGGAATATATTGGCCATGACCATATTTGAGTCACTGGGCAGTTGGAGAGAAAATGTCACAATCCAACGTTTAAGCACCTGGCTTCTCTGCAGAATAGCTAGGACACAAGCAACTGAGATGCTGAAAGAACAAGACACTGAGTGGGTTCCTTCCCTCCTTCTTTCTCTCTTTTTCTCTCTCTCTCTCCATGCAACATGCAGGTTTTTAACCCTGTATACCGAGTATGACTATTCAGATGCCCCAGACAGAGATTTTTAAAAGAACTCAATCCAGCGTTGCTGCCTTCAGAACAGATAACTCATCCATCTTTAAACGCCTTGACTCCAAAATCAGCAGGACCACTGAATGAAAGCAGGACTAGCAAATTCAGACTGAAGTCAGCCAAGTCACTAACCTTCAAGAGCTGTGAATCCCTTTAATTTTACTGGACTCTAAATTACTTAATCTATTCTCTCCACTCTGTAATCTATTTGTGGTGTATGTAAACTTCAAGTGTATGTGTGTGTGTGTGTGTGTGTGTGTGTGGAAGTCAGAACTTTTTTTATTATTTGATTTAGACCAGGTTCAGTACAATAAAAACTATCCTCTTCTTTTTAAAAACTCAAGAAAACCTGTTTGATCATGGCTTTTATGGTTACAGCACATAAACAATTAAACACTGATGGAATTGGAAACTATATCTGTTTTAACAAAAACCTGTTGCTGTCAAATGAGGAAAGGGAAAAGAGGGGTGCCATTTGACTATACGCACAGATCATAACAATGTCAAAAAGTAAGAACTTCTCATTACTAAACTAAATCACTGTAAATCAACTTAATTCTTAAGAAATACAGATGGCTAGATTAGGCCAGGATCTCCTCCCACAACCTCCTCAAAAGGTGGATGGATGTCCCACCTCCTCTCCATCTCCTGAAGCAAGGCCTCCAGTGCAATATCAGACAAGCCTGGTGCACGCTCCTCACCACCTTCTGCCATTGTTCCAATTTTCAATCACAATTCCTGCCTTCAGCTCCACTTAAAACCACCATGCATCCCCCCTTTAATAAGTGCTAGCCGCCTTTAAATACTGCTGTCCAATCCCTATATCAGGCTCCCTCCTGATGCATTCAGCTGACCAACAGCACAGGTAAAGCTTGCTACACAGAGCAATCATTAAAATCAGCAAAAGCATAAATGTAATGTACTCCCTGCATCGCTATGAATGGGTGCAAATTAATCACGTACTATAATCCCCAACTATGTTTTCATAGCCACGCAGTTAAGGCAACTTTAAAAGGCTTGTATGAGATATTGACTCAGTTTGTAGCAAAATCACTGAAATTGTGATATTGGGCAGAGTTTTCCATGCCCGCTGGCATCAGGCATGTTTGGCGGCATGTGTGGACAATATGGCGAGAAGGCCAAAAATTGGTTTCACATCATGAAACCAGTTTGCAATCGTCCGCTCTGCCCGCGAATGGTGGGCTGTGTTTCCCACCATCAGATGTCAGAAACCTCATTGTAATACATTTTCATATCATTATAAGGCCAGCCCACTGGAAGCATCCCCCGACACTGGATCATCCTTCCATGTTGAGGGAAAAACACGTCGACACGTTTCACAACAGCATATATAATGCGTGCGCTTGGCGGGTTGCACTTCACTCGGGACTTCAAGATTTGTTTGCCTACCTTGCTTCCGGCAGCACTTGCAATAATTAGAGTCAGTCTTCACAGACAGCACCACATCTCTTTTAAAAGGGCTTACGGCAGGTTTCCAGACCAGTCATAAGGCATGGGTGGCTTTTCAATGGCTACAGGCCTGGGGCTTGCTTGGGGAAGGGGGAGAAGTGGCCTCAGGCAAGGGAAGAGGCTGCAGCACAAGGGCTGTACTGGGGAAGGAGGGTATCCCAGGGTGTGTGTGGGGGCACATGTTGATCTGTGCGTGACTTCAAGATGGTGAGGGCTGAGGAGGCAGTCTCCAGGGGAGAAGAGGCCAGATGGACATGTGAGGGTATGTGTGTGAGAATGGGTGGTGATGTCCCTTGACCTGGCAGAGTAAGATGCCAGTGAATGTATGATGGGCTTGAGAGTGTGACTTTAAAGCCATGAGATGGTTGCCGTACTCAGGCAGCATGGATGAGATCATTCATCCTCTATCTGCATTGGATGGCCAACCTCTTCTGTGCAGCATGGCACTGGTCACCACTGCCATTGCCTACCAGTCAGAGTGGTAATGTTGCTGCCCTCCTGCAACCAGAGTGAGGGTAGAGGACATCACAGCGGGCCTCCACGGCATCCAAAACACACTCGAGGGATGCGTCATTAAACCTGGATGCAGTCTTCTTGCCTTTCTGGGCCATGTCTTCTTTGCAGCAGTCGTGGGCTGGAAGAACTGATAGGTGTGCACATGGCTGATCTTTAAATGTGGTGCCTGGTGCGATGAAGCGGCGAGGTGACAGCTTGGCAGGCGCATCAGAGCCCGCCCACCATCAAAACGGCGTGTTTCCCTGGAATGCATAATTAATGTGGCGGGATTGAGATAATACGGCACGAGACACAGTCATAAACAGCTGACGGGTAAAACATTGTTTTTCCCACCTGCTACCACACTTAGTGCAAATCTGGGACGATTCCGCCCATTAGCACTGAGTATTTTAATATTCATATGAAATTTCTCTATACCACTTTAACAAAGGCACTAACGTATTTATTTTAACTAGGTAAATGGCTTGGGTTTTCCATGCCTGATCATGACGGGTGGGTTCAACGGCGAGATCAGAGAATCTCACAAAAAAGCCCGAGTCACAATTCCCAATGACATAAATCCAGGACATGATTGTCTACTCCCCCCTTCAATGGTGGGCTATGTTTCCCACCGTCAAACTTAGGGAACTTAACTTTAATAAATTTGCATCTACTTATTGTGGCCACACAGCAGAATCATCTCCCCATGTCAAATTTAAATCACACGTCAGCATGATTTCACGATGGCATGATTTATAACTGCCTTTAAAAGGTGTGAACCAGGCAGCCTCAACTTTGTGGGGAACTCGGAGGTGTGTGCACACAACTTTCGCAGCACTCGTGATGATCCCAGCGGCTCCGTGTATTCGGGGCGGGGTGCACAGGTAAGTCTCCACAACGGCTTCTTCATGGCTGGTTTGTGGTGCTGGGCCAAGAGCAACAGTACAAAGGGTGGAGGGGGAGAAGGCAACCTCAGGGGCAAGGGCAACAATGCAAAAAGGGAAGGGGGAGAAGGCAACCTTGGGGCAAGGGTAACAGTGCAAAGGGAGAGAAGGCAAACTCGGGGCAAGGGCAACAGTGCAAAGGGGGAAGGGGGAGAAGGCAACCTCGGGCCGGGGCAACAGTGCAAAGGGGGAGAGGGCAACATCGGGACAAGAGCGACAGTGCAAAGTGGGGGGTCATGGCAGCACCGACTGAAGTTTGAACACAAACACATTGCAAAGTAGGGCGTGGGGGGTGGGGGTGCAGTGGGGGTGGGGGGAAGAAAACAGCCGGGCTAATGGCAAAACGTGTCAAAGATGAGCACTCTACTGTTTTTCCCACCTGATATTGGACTTTGCTGATTACAGGACTATTCCGTCAATATCTTAGTTAACATAGAGGACAAGGGGGTTTCATAGAAGCATGTTAGCGCATTTGTTACTCATATCACACAGTACAATTTTAACCTACTGTACTTGTGCCAAAGGAATGCAAATAACAGGATTTAATTTCATTCCTGGTGTGAAACTGGAAATGGCATTATAATTCTTGTTGATACTGACATTAGCTTCTGAATCTGAGGGTTGTAAATTCAGGCACCATTCTTTGACCAAACAAGTAACTAGGCAGACATTTCAGGGAATGCTGCACGGACACGCCAGGCTTCAGATGAAATGTTAAATGGAGCTGCTGTCTTCCAACGATTCGGGTTTTCATGCAAAAATCTCATAACACTATTTGAAGTACAGCAGGAAGTGTTTCCTGAGTCCTAAACAACATTCCTCCCTCAACTAATATCATCAAAAGCAGATAATGGATCATTCATCTCACTGCTGTTTTAGAATGTTGCCATGTGCAAAATGGCTGTTGTGTTAGCATCAAAAATAATTAACTGGATGTGAAGGTTTTGGGTTGTTCCGAGAAACTTGGCACCATATAAATGCAACTTTTTTTCAATGTTCATGCCAGATTAATTCTTACCCAAACTTGATATGAACCTATGTTATTTTCAAAAGCAAATTTCTGAAACAGGACAACCTGAAAATGATACAATAATTAGATTTCTATTTCTGATCCTACTGAAACTTCATTATACCTGAGCCTGTGGGTCCAAGCAGAATGATATTACTTTTGTCTAGATGAGCAGTGTCATCATCAGAGTCAAAATTCTGTTGGAAGCTTCTCTTTGGTAATGGCTGTTGCGATAAATAAGGTGAAGGTGGAATCAATCCTGTTAACTGAAGCAGTTCTGTCCGGAAAATATAGATGAACACCTTAAAAAGCTTTATTTTGTAATGTTGCTCAATCCAACAACAAAACTATAAACAGAAGTGATCCTACCTAACTTACCCTCACCTCATATTATTGGTAGCTTCTTAAATAAGCATTAAAGCAAATTTCTCTAGATAATAGCATAAAGCAACAATTCCCCCTCTTCTCCCAGCCCCCACCACAGTTAAAGCATACGACTTTTGAGCTAGAAACTTAGGAACAGGGAGAATTTTATGCATGCAGTACATTTTTTTAACTTTTAGTGGTCACTCCTATCTCAGGCCATTAGACATTTGGCACATTTATTTTTGTGCAAACCACTTGAAATTACACTTTGAATCAGCAATGGCTCCATGTGACCTCGTGAATGGTATTCAAAACAGTTTTGATCTGTGACCTGCAATGTAATGTGCACCAATGTGATAAAGACTGAATACTTTAAAGAAAATTCAACAAACTTTCCGAAATTTAAAAAAAATGCTTTCCTTCCTTCCTTCCTCTTTTTCTGGTGACTTATGCTGGAATGGTTTCACGGAATTAAGCAGGCTTTGTATCATACCTAAGAAGGAATCTATCACAAAAAGGCAGGGACAGTGACTGTTGGCAAAACTATCCATTCTGTCAGCCACAAACCTGTCCGCAGTTGATCTCTATGAACACATAGGGCAGGATTTTTAGTCGGCGGGCGGGCGTGATTGGCGGGCCCAGGAGCGGCCGGGGAATGGATCGCTGACCACGATCGGCCCCCGACCACAATTTCACTTCTCACACACACATGCAGCTATTCAACCATGAAAGCCATATCACCCAAATATATTGCAGGACACTCACTGCCACATTTTACTCTATCTTGCAGGGCACTGACTGATGTGTAAAGTTCCAAATGGAAAATCACTGTCAATTAAAATCAAAATATGTTATGATCTGCCTGTTTGGCATGCTGCAAGTAGTCATTAGGTATGTGTTCACACACAAATCACTTAACTAAGGTGGTGTTAGGGGGAAGAAAGTAAGTGAGAATTTATGGTAAGGGAGAATTCATTATAAGGGAATGAATTACTTAAATTAGAATCTATAGGCAGGCCAGCACAAATCAGTAAATCAACAGTTAAACAGTTAAACCAGACAAACCTTATACACTCTCAAACTTTGTACACCCTTAGGGTTTGCAATCACCAGCAAGGTCCTGGGAGTTACACTGGAGTCAGAGGATGGCAATAACATTTTTTTTTAGTGTGCTCTTCAACAGATAGGGGAAGGACAGATGGTCCCAGCTTAGATAGGAAGGCAAGTTTCAGCCAGGGTGAAAGTAGGGTCAGGTGATGCATGTACCTTTGTACCAGAGACTTGTCTGTTTAATGTAAACCTATATGTTGACAAGATCGGAATCTGGAGGATGTTCTTGTACATGACCAATAATGTATAAATATGGTGAACACTTGTAGCTCAGCAGAGTACTGTCTCAAGCTGCATTGAGATGGTGCCCTCCTTGCAATTGCTCGAATAAACGATCGTAACCTGTACCTGAGTCTCCTGTGGTCGTTCATCAAAGATACCACAACAAGTTGGCATAGTTGGCAGGATACTTAGATCGGATCCTCGGGACGGCTCTGCAAAGTAGGCGAGTATATTCATTTACCACCCGTAGTTAGTGCAGCAAGCCTACCCGAGAACGGTCCGGTCAAGTATTAAAGAATCAAGAGGAGGACTCAGGACAGGAGATAGGAGGTGCCAGGGGTAATAGGCGGAGCCGTGCAGGCGGGCTAGCGGGGCCAAAGCCGCGCAGGAAGGCCGGAACCATTATCCAGTTAAGAGGAGGGTGGAGCTGTGCTGGCGTGGTTACGGTTTGAAATATAACCTTAGCCGAAGCCATGCAGGAAGGCCGGAACCCAGTAAGAGGAGGCAGAGCCATGCTGGCGTGGTTATAGTTTGCAATATAACCTTAACCGAAGCCGTGCAGGGAGGCCAGACCCCAGTTGAGAGGAGGCAGAGCCGTGCTGGCGGGTTACGGTTTGAAATATAACCTTAGCCAAAGCCGCACAGGGAGGCCACACCCCAGTTAAACCGCACATACATACCTCAGATAACGAAGTTGTTAGGATGTGCGAACGTACCGCGCAGAAATATACGGAAAATAGGAATAGGATGCCGTCAGGGAAACAAAATAGCGCTAAGGAACTTGACTGGGGAACCGCGGACTCCATTACGAGGTTCATAGCGGAACAACAGTCAAAAATAATCACTAAAATGCAGAAGGAGGGGTGGAACTCACAGGGAATCCCCGGAGAACAAAAACAGTGGTGGTTAGAGCAAAAAAAAGGATAAGGAAAAGAAAGGGATGATGGTTATTATCACGCTGTACCTACAGTTGTGCAGAAGGGTTAATACTAAATTCCAGTCAATTAGAGAGAGAGAAACAAAGTCAGATCCAAGACAGGTCAGAGCAGTGGCAGCAGCAGCCTGCAGTGACACTGATCAAGAGGGGGAAAGCTCCGAAGGAGAAACCTATGAAGGAGCTGAGGCAGTTCCGCCCTCATATGAACCAACCGCCCCAATGTGCCCATTGAATCCCATGGCCCCTATGGCATTAACCGTTAGGAAAAGTAAAGTCAGGAAAGGCAAATTAAAAGGCGAAGAGAGTAAGGGGGCCCAGGGGTGGGAGGGGATGAGGAATTTGAGAGGGTTGTAGAGAAGGTTAAGCATGTACCATTCAGACCGGGGGATAAGCAGGTTTTGCTTAAAGAATTGCCGAGACTTAAACCTTGGCAGAACAACCCAGATTTTTGTACCAAATTGCGGGAAATGCAAGATTTCCATGCAATGCACCCCCTTGATACTCACGTACTGGTGTAGGCAAAGTGCTCAGGGGATATTTGGGGAAGATTACCCCTACAGTTTAGGAGTGAAGACTGGGCAAAACCTGGGGACGTCCCAGATCGGGAGAAGGCGAGCCCTGCACAGGGACTTTGAGGAGACAGGTAAAGAAGGCTTGGGGGAGCGACAGATGAATTGGGGGTGTATAACGTCCGTAGTACAGAAAAAGGGTGAGTCCGTAATGGACTATGCAGAGCGAAAGTGGGAGACTTATGTACAGTTTTCAGGACAACCGCATCCCGTGCGGGATGACGAGATTTTCCTGAAAATGTGGAAGGATGATTGGGACCCGCTACAAGAGCTGCTTGTGCTGAAGAGAGAGAGGGAGAAAGAGAGAAAAGGGGGGTACCCCTAGGGGCATTAATAAACACTGACAGGCAGGGGAAATGTGAGCTTTCGTCAGTTTGATTGTCCCTATAGGTGGAGCCTTCAAGATCCCTTTATTTCCCCCACTGCTATTTGAAGTTTCATTTAGAATATGAGAGTTTTAAGTCGTTAAGTTAAGGATACAGGAATATAAATACATGCTTTTAAATGTATGTTCGTTTGTGTGCAAGGAAGTATTTGTATGTGAGCTTTAATGTGTTTTCTTCCGTAAATTGTCATTCATATGTGTAGTTCAGCACTTTAGGTTTGAAAGCCCCATGTTAGATTAAAGGAAAAGTACACTAAAACATTCCAAAGTTTTGGGTATAAGGTTTGAGTTGAGATTTCTGGCAAAAAGGGTCGCAATTTGAAGATATCATGAAGCTAGGCAGGGTTAGATGAACCAACCTTTGTACCACCCCCTTGCAGACTAGCATCACCAGCTTCCAAGCTGATTGGGATTGATACATACGAGTTGCATTAACTCATATTAGTATTCTAAAATTCTGAAGGAAAAAAAAGATTACCTGAAGTTCAAGGAATTCTAGGAAAATCAAAAGGCATAAACACACGGTCTAAGTGGTTCCAATGGATAAAAGGGGGTTTCTTTTGAAGAGATGAATTAAATATGAAAGGAAATCTGCATCCCGACAGCACTGTAATTTGAAGTTGGGACAAGGCTTGAGGCGTAAAGTGCAGTGTAGTTTTGAAGATTACTTTTGAATCACTAGGATGCTATCTAAGATAAAGAATGTATCAATAAACATATGGGAATTATAACTTGGATACACAAATCAATACACATAAGAAAGAGGTAGTTTTAATTTTGATAGTGTAAATTACATTTCTTACAAAGTTTAAAATTTGAGGTTTGGTTCCTGATAATTTCTCAAAAGGGAATTTTCATTTTAAAAGGTTTGACAACAATTGGCACTAATTCAAATGCTGCAAGCTTTTGTATTTGTAAGTCTGTTCCCAAAATATGAAGCTAAGCTCAAGACCTTGATAAAGTTTGGCAGAAATCCAATTTTTAGCCGAGTTAATGAATCTGGGATAATTCTAAAAGAAACGGGTCAGACACAATTTAGTGGGTTACTTTTGAGACAATAAAATGTTTGAGAAGATAAGGAAGCAAAACATGTCAATGCCTGATTTCTGTTTTTAAAACTGTTATAAGAATATTTTATTTATTTTAAAGCCTCTCCAGGCAACCTGAACAAGATAAGATGGTAGCTGTTGTATGTGTAAAATGTTATGTGGCAAATAGGAGAAAGAGTTAGGGAAAGAGGACACAATATACAAACTTTTTAAGGGAAGTGAATTTGATAATCTGACCATCAACTGAGACATTGGAAACGCACAGGGGGAGATAAGCAAAGATCTAGAGACAGATATCCTCGTTGACAATAGAGAAACTGATCTCAAGAGAATCTTAGGATGATCGTGGTCAAAAAAAAACTTAGAGGTGATACTATGTGGAATCTATAGTTCAGGCAATTGAAAGGTAAGGAGAAATAATACTTAACAACAATTTGCCACAAGATGGATACAGGTAAAGGGAAAGCTGGAAAAAGGCTAAATAGATGTATTACTGATTGTATTAATGTGCCTGCGAGGTGCAAAAAGTAAGACCACAGGATTAACACTATGATGACAGACAGAGTTAAGTGGCTCGCAGAGAGAACCATCACTGGAAGTGACGATACTGAGCCATTGAAAGATAGGATAAGAAGGTGCATTGTAGAGTTGTGTCGGCAGTTTAAGGAATTGAGTTCCGACGTGGGACAGCAGCAGGAGACAGTAGACTGGAAGGAGTGGAGGGGGCCTATCCAGATGGATTCACATCAGGGAACTCATTTCACAGGAAGAGTCATTAAAGAAATGTATAAATTTAAATTTAAACAGAAATTCCACATTCCCTACCAGCCACAGAGCTCAGGGATGGTGGAAAGGATGAACTGAACTTTAAAAAAAAACATCAATCACAAAAGCAATTCAAGAGACAGGGAACAGCCCAATATTCTAATGCGCCTTAGGGCTACCCCAAGCAGGACCACCGGGTTCACCCCATTTGAAATAATGACAAGGAGAGCAATGCAGCTACCTGAGGGAATCATAGTAGGAGTGGGAGATGTAGGACCACTAAAAGGAAGGAAGCGAGACTATGTGAGGGAAATAAATAAGCAATTGCATGAGTTAAGGAAGGAAGTCAGAGACTGACAGGTGATTAAGGATATGGAAACAGGCAAATCCAAAGAGCAACAATGGACCAAGTGGGGAATATGGTGATGGTCAAGGTGAGCCTGGAGCGAACAGGCATGAGCCATACGAGGTAATTATGACAGGTGATACATGCGCACTTGTAGATATGAGAACGGGAAGTAAATGGAGGCATTACACACAGTTAAAGATACATGACAATTGACCAAACGGTAACCCGGAGAACGGGAGCCGATGTAATGTCTCCACAGATCTACGATCCTGGGCGTATCAGTACTGGCAACAAGGTCGGGAATCATCACTGCTCATCCTGCACCGCAGGAGGAACTTTGATACAGCACGGACAGTGCCGAATGTGACACACAACGGGGAATGATAAATATAACAGTAAGAGAACAAGTGCTTTCGAATTGTAGTAAGGGTTTGCTTCAGTTCGGGTGTGGGAGGTCCAAGTAGAGATTATTGAAGCCCCTCAAACCACACTGACTGACCCACCTATGCATCCAGGACCGACTGGTTAATCAGAAGTTTTGTATGATAATGTACACCACGAGCTGGTACCTGTAGTCTTCAACATATCCGGAATTGCCCCGCCCCAGTGGTGCTCAACCCATATTCGAGCACTATATACGGCTCGAATGGGCCAGCTGATGACTAAAGCATCTCAGTTCAATGGCGAGATGTGACCAGGCTTGGGAAGGAACCACGTTAAGTGCAGCCTGATAAATGATGCCGCTGCGATATTCAATACAGGAACATCAGTGGTTAATTCAGAACCTGGCAACTGTTGACCTGAAGGTCTGTACCCTGAGCTTTAAGCTTAAGGAGATTCTAGAGCGGGGACAGGGAATTCATAACTAAATAGGGAAAAATATTTCAGATGAAGCAAGCAGAAATGATGTTTGCAGCATCTATGGAACAAGCCCGAGAGAATTTAAGACAGATTAAAGAAGACAGATTAATGAAGGGGTAGTTCCTTTATGGGTAACTAATGAGCATTTATTTAATCTTTCACGGCACAAGGATCATGACTTGACCGGTGGCCAGCTCAGAGGTTTAACACGCGTATATAGAATGAATGTTGAATGTATAGTGAATAGTAATATACTAATGGGCATTGTATTAGTAACACCTGTCATACCTATGTCAACGCCCGGCAGGACATTATATAGAGTAGAAAATATTGGGATTTTGCTGGGGGATTACTATATTAAGTATCACGATATTCTGCCATACGCAGTAGACATAGAAGGAAATATAGTTAGTACCACATTAGAAGGGTGTAACATAGAACCCACCGCAGTAGTATGTGCACATCTGATATATGAGACGGAGGAAGCAAAGTGTGGATTTAAAGCAGCCGCAAACTGTACAATGGAAACTATGTGGGCTGCAAAAGAACCGACCCATGTTGCATGTAGAGGGAATGGGAGATATTGTATCAACACGTGGCAGGAAAGAATCCAGTATGGGGGTAACCAGATACGCCCCATCCATAATCATTCAGTGTGCCTACACATACGGGCGCCAGCAAGGGTAAGGAAAGTGGAACTGGTCGAAATATACAAGAGAGGAACGACTGCTATTCAGGTCAAGGAAAGCCTTAAGGATAACCTGACGGTATTTGAACCAGTTCTCCCATGAAATTCCCCTATTACCAGAGCACCTCACCGCGATTCGGAGACAGGTTCAGCAGATATACAGAACTTACTATACACTGCAGCAACAGGTTAGAACCTTAAAGACAGATATTGAACAAATAGATTCTTCCACATGGTGGGAGGGCCTGTGGAACTGGGGCTCAAATGTACAGAAAAACCCCTGGATTCGGATTATCTCCCATGATCCAATTGATATTGATTATATATCTAACATACTTGATTCATCGCACCCGGAAATCACAAAAAAGGTGGCGCTGGGGGAGTTTTACCAGACAGAGAAGGAATTTAAAAAGCCTGAGGCCTGAATTGAATGGCCAGATGATACAGATGATCTGACAGTACCCTTTACAACCCAAAGCTGGATGACTGGCCAGCATCAATGGGCGGCAGTGCGTAAAGGGACGGACAGTACCACTATAGTTGGCTACCTTGGGCTAGGCCAAGAGCCCAAAGGGGGGACTGTTAGGGGGAAGAAAGTAAATGAGAATTTATGATAAGGGAGAATTCATTATAAGGGAATGAATTATTTAAATTAGAATCTATAGGCAGGCCAGCGCAAATCAGTAAATCAACAATTAAACTGTTAAACCAGATGAACCTTATACACTCTCAAACTTTGTACACCCTTAGGGTTTGCAAACACCAGCAAGGCCCTGGGAGTTACACTGGAGTCAGAGGATGGCAATAACATTTTTTTTTAGTGTGCTCTTCAACAGATAGGGGAAGGACAGATGGTCCCAGCTTAGATAGGAAGGCAGGTCTCTGCCTGGGTGAAAGTAGGGTCAGATGGTGCATGTACCTTTGTACCAGAGACTTGTCTGTTTAATGTAAACCTATATGTTGACAAGATCGGAATCTGGAGGATGTTCTTGTACGTGACCAATAATGTATAAATATGGTGAACACTTGTAGCTCAGCAGAGTTCTGTCTCAAGCTGGATTGAGATGGTGCCCTCCTTGCAATTGCTCGAATAAACGATCGTAACCTGTACCTGAGTTTCCTGTGGTCCATTCCTCAAAGATACCACAACAGTGGCATGTTGTACAATGCCATTTTGATACCTTAGATGGCTGCATAGTGCATAAAAAAGACAGATGCTGTTTGATTCAATTCAACCCCAAACATACTTCCAGGAGGAGCCACTTTTGTAGTGTTGAGGAGAGCCAGCCATAACTGATTTTGTTCCCATCCTGTTCAGGTAACATTTACAGCCACCCTAAATTAGCTAATTTCAGAGATTGAACCTGGGATCTTCTTTTCTGATGTAACTGCAAAACCTTTTATTTTAATGCCTCAAACAGATCTGATTTGAAGTTGTTGATTTTGCTGGGGCCATTTATGATCCCAAGTACTGGCGATTTTAACCAGAAATACTTGAAAATTGTAAAGATCCAAAAACTCCAAACCAAACTTACCTTTGGAAGAGTTGGAGTAACTATCGCCATAAACCGCAGTGTGCTGTGTGACATCAGGTGAAATGTTGTTGTTAAGTCGTTTATAGTGATTGTAGACAGCCACTGAGAGAACTTTTTTAGCTTGCTGTTGACCAATAACATACTGATCCAAAAAGCTATGGAGCTGAAACCAAAGATATTTAACAAATTTCCACAACTTGTAAAGTTCAAGGTCATTAAACTGATTTTAAAACAGTTACTTTAATTGAAAGCTGGACTCAAATGCTACTAATTTCAATGAGAAACATTAGGGGTATTATGACCCCAAAACAGAGAGGTTTGGGTTTGAAGGGGTGTTAAAAATTTCAAACCCAAAACCAACCCATCTCGAACCTTAATTTTAACACGGACAAGGCAAGGGTCAGACAACCACCCCTCTCAAAAGGGGCAGATCACATATTTAAATATTTTAATCAGGCTGTGTGCCTCAGATTCTTTTCTCCAGTTTAGGTTTAACCCTAAGCAGCTGAGCTTCCTGGACTTTGGGAAACCCAACAGCTAAAGTGGGGTACGTGTGCTGAATGGAAAATTTAAGTGCCTTTTCAGCTCCACTTGTGGACCAGGAGGAGCAGGAGCACCTCCCCACAGCCTACCGTGATTGCTTAAACTACCCATCCCTGACACCATGATCTGATCTCCCATGCCAAGCCACAATGTCCAACCGAACCATATGATCACCCGGAAACTCGGCCTTTCCGATGTCCCCCACAAACTCCTGACTCCCACTCCACCCAAGTCTTTCTGATCCTTCCCGCTACTGCGTTCCACACTGAGGCTTCCATTCTGCCCCTCCAACCTCCCCGCCAACACCATTCTCCCTGCTCACTGACACCAGCCTCCAATCTCCTTTCCACCCTAGCCCTTCCAATCTCCCCCCTTCTGCAGCCTTTCCAATCACTGTATCCCTTCTCTCCCAGCCCTGGCTGGGGCCTGATGCTGGAGGCCTAACTGCCCATCGACCAATAGCTTCTCGATTGGGCTGGCTGCAGCCATGAAACAAAGACACAAATTGTTAATTGGGTCCTGCTGAATTTCTTCTCATTTCGCAAATGCAAAACAGCTCCCCATGCCCCCCCACCGACAATCCCTCCTGTCTCTTTGTAAATATTGGACCATGATTTGCCATAGAACAAGCCCTTGAATTAATACAATTTTAAATCAGATGTCGAAGGTTCAAAATAATTGGTGCATTATTCTGAAATTATCATCAATAGGCATTATATTTCCAAAAAAAGAAAGTGGTCCTGAAATTCTGCCAAAGTTACGTTGGAAGGCTGTCAGAAACTCTCAGGAAAACAGTACAGACATTTTCAGCTGTTTTTATATTGCATGAAATTTGTGCTGGTGTCCCGAATAATTATAGGGAAGGAGAGGGGAGGGATGGGGGACACCTATCAGCAGCTGGGAATGCTGGAAATATCAAGAAAGTAGATATCCTTAATTTAACAGCAGGACCTTATCAGAATGTATTTATTCCGCTTTGCGCTCAGCAGCCAGCCAAACTGAGTGGCTGTCTAGCTGCCAAATGAAAAAGCCTGCAGTACAAGGCTGCAGGAAGGGACCACTGGCTACAGTCCCTGGTATTCAGAAGCTCAGGGGTCAGTGAAGAGAATATTTTTACCCCGCTGTTTAACCCCTACTTAACATGAGCAGGGTGGGGCTGATTAAAATTTCCCCCATTATCTCCCTCAATCACCATTAGTTGGCTTCCCCCTCTGGAATAGTGCCAAACTACTGAAGTTCAGCCTAAACAACACCAGTATAAACGTGATTCAGCAGAGAGACATCACAGTTTAAAAGTACAGTAAGTATCAGTGAAAGAGAAGTGTGCATATTACTTCTTTTGGTGTTGGTAGATTCACTTGACAGTCACTTTTAGCGGCTGTATGCCACAACTCTACTTCTCTGTAGCTGCTTTCAGGAGATTTTTTTGACCTCACCACCAAAAAGAAGTGTTGGCATTGATTGCATTTTACAAATGGTGTGGCATCTAGAAGAAAAAGAATCATTTTTAATGTTATATATAAAGGCCCGGATTTCTAAGTCAATGGTAAAGTAATAGCGCCAACATTGACCCTTGAAGAAAGATGCCCATAAAGATCTAGCAATCTCTGTGGTGTAGATTTTCACTTTCCCAATGTCAGTTTGAATCTGGTGCTAAGACAAGGGGATCTCCAGGCATCCAGTAACAGTGATGCCATCAACCAGGGCAAGCAATTAACTGATCACATCAAAATATTTCCACATAGCAAACTAGGAGGTAAAATGCACTGATTTTTTTCACTTGTAGTTAAAATTTTATAGAGGGCAAAATAAATGTTGGGGATATACACATGAGAATAAGGTAGAAGTTGAAATATTGTAAACTTAAAAAATATTTTAAAAACAAGTGAATTTTGTTATCATAATGAAGAAGTTTGACATTCCACAAATACAAAATTAGTTTTTTTAAGGGCCAGCATTTAGCAATAACTTAGTACATTACTAAAAATTCAGTTACACCACAATCAATAAAGAGTCACTTTATTGAGGGTTTTTATAGTGAGAATACTAGCGTAAAAGTTCTTGTCAATTTAGTGATTCTTACTTGATTGCAGTTTGGGGAGCCTCCAACAGTGCATATTGTAGGCAAGTGTAGAATAACCACCAACAACTTCAGGACTTCCGCATTTAACTGTACTTGTGTGGACTCTGGAAATTGCTGAAATTCAGAGAGGTAATGACATTGAACACTGACAGTTTCACCATCATTACTGCTGCAAGATTTGGGCCATTACATGATGCATAATGTAATGCGTACAATGTTTTTAAAAATTTATTCACATGATCTGGGCTTTGCTGGCTGGGCCAGCATTTTTTTTTATTCATTCACGGGATGTGGGCTTTGCTGGCTGGGCCAGCACCTATTGTCCTTCCCTAGTTGCCCTTGAGAAGGTGGTGGGGAGCTGCCTTCTTGAACTGCCCATGAGGTGTAGGTACACCCACAATGCTGTTAGGGAGTCCCAGGATTTTGACCCAGCTACAGTGAAGGAACAGCGATATACTTCCAAGTCAGCATGGTGAGTGGCTTGGAGGGGAACTTCCAGACGGTGGTGTTCCCATATATGTGCTGCCCTTGTCCTTCTAGATGGTAATGGTGGTGGGTTTGGAAGGTGCTGCCTAAGGAGCCTTAGTGCATTCCTGCAGTGCATCTTTAGATGCTTTACACTGCTGCTACTGTGCGTCGGTGGTGGAGAGGGTGAATGTTTGTGAATATGCTGCCAATCAAGCAGGCTGCTTTGTCCTGGACAGTGTCAAGCTTCTTGAGTGTTGTGGAAGCTACACTCATCCAGGCATGTGGGAAGTATTCCATCGCACTCCTAACTTGAGCCTTGTAGATGGTGAACAGGCTTTGAAGAGTCAGGAGGTGCATTACTCGTCACATAGTTCCTAGCCTCTGACCTGCTCTTCTCACCACAGTATTTGTATGGCTCGTCCAGTTCAGTTTCTGGTCCATGATAACTTGCAGGATGTTGACAGTGGGAGATTCAGTGATGGTAATGCCTTTGAACGTCAAGAGGCGATGGTTAGATTCTCTCTTGTTGGAGATGGTTATTGCCTGACACTTGTGTGGCGCGAATGTTACTTGCCAGTTGTCAGCCCAAGCCTGGATATTGTCCAGGTCTTGCTGCATTTGGACATGGACTGCTTCAGTATCTGAGGAGTTGTGAATGGTGTTGAACATTGTGCAATCATCAGCGAACATCCCCAGTTCTGACCTTATGATGGAAGGAAGTCATTAATGAAGCAGCTGAAGATGGTTGGGTTGATGGCACTACCCTGAGGAACTTCAGCTGTTTCGTGATATCACATGGAGTGAATTGAATTGGCTGAAGACTGGCATCTGTGATACTGGGGACCTCCGGAGGAGGTCGAGATGGATCATCCACTCAGCATTTCTGGCTGAAGAATGTAGCAAATGCTTCAGCCTTATCTTTTGCACTGATGTGCTGGGCTCCTCCATCATTGAGGATGGGGATATTTGTGGAGCCTCCTCCTCCAGTGAGTTATTTAATTGTCTGCCACCACTCACAACTGGATGTGGCAGGACTGCAGAGCTTAGATCTGATCTGCTGGTTGAGGGATCGCTTAGCCCTGTCTATCACTTGCTCTTATGCTGTTTGGTATGCAAGTAGTCCTGTGTTATAGCTTCAACAGATTGACACCTCATTTTTAGGAATGCCTGCTGCTGCTCCTGGCATGTCCTCCTGTACTCTTCATTGAACCAGGGTTGATCCCCTGGCTTGATGGTAATGGTAGAGTGGGGGGTATGTCAGGCCATGAGGTTACAGATTGTGTTCGAGTACAATTTTATGCTGCTGCTGATGGCCCATAACGCCTCATGTATGCCCAGTCTTGTGTTGCTAGATTTGTTTGAAATCTATCCCCTTTAGCATGGTGGTAGTGCCAAACAACACAATGCAGTGTATCCTCAATGTGAAGGTGGTAAATCCTAACAATATTGCCATGGACAGATGCATCTGCGGCAGGTAGGCTGGTGAGGATGAGGTCAAGTATGTTTTTTCCTCTTGTTGGTTCCCTCACCACTTGCTGCAGACCCAGTCTAGCAGCTACGTACTTTAGGACTCAGCCTACTTGGTCAGTAGTGGTGCTACCGAGCCACCTTGGTGATGGACGTTGAAGTCCCCCACCCAGAGTACATTCTGCGCCCTTGCCACCCTCAGTGCTTCCTCCAAGTGGTGTTCAACATGGAGGAACACTGATTCATCAGCTGAGGGAGGGCGGTACGTGGTAATCAGCAGGAGGTTTCCTTGCCCATGCTTGACCTGATGCCATGAGACTTCATGGGGTCTGGAGTTGATGTTGAGGACTCCTAGGGCAATTCCCTCCCGACTGTATTCCACTGTGCTGCCACCTCTGCTGGGTCTGTCCTGCCGGTGGGACAGGGCATACCCAGGGATGGTGATGGTGGTGTCTGGGACACTACCTGTAAGATATGATTCGATGAGTTTGATTATGTCAGGCTGTTGCTTGACTAGTCTGTGAGACAGCTCTCCCAAATTTTGGCACTAGCCCCCAGGCGTTAGTAAGGAGGATTTTGCAGGGTCGACAGGGCTGTGATTGCTGTTGTCATTTCTTGTGCCTAGGCCAATGCCAGGTGGCCCGTCCGGTTTCATTCCTTTTTTGTGACTTTACATCAGTCATTGGGAAAGTGCTGCAATTTATTATTAAGAAAGTCTTAACAATGCACTTAGAAAAGCATAGTGTGATTAGAACAAGTCAATATGGTTTTATAAAGGGAAATCCCATTTCACAAATTTATTCGGGCTTTTTGAGGACGAGTAGGAGGGTGAATAAAGAGGAAGCAGTAGATGTAGTAAACTTGGATTTTCGAAGGCATTCAATAAGGCGCCACACAAAAGATTAATACCCACGATAAGGGCTCATGAAGTTGGGTGTATTATCTTCGCATGGACAGAGCATTGATTAACAGGCAGGAAGCAGAGAGTAGAGATAAATGGGGCATTTTCAATTTGGCAGTCTGTGACTAGTGGAGTGCCAGAAGGATTAATGCTAGGGCCGAAGCTATTTATAATGTATATTAATGACTTAGACAAAAAGACAGAGAGTAATTTATCTAAGTTTGTTGATGATATAAAGCTCGGTGGGAATGTAGGCTGTGAGGAGGGCACAAAGAGGCTGCAGAGATATAGACAGGTTAAGTGAGTAGGCAGCAAGGTGGCAGTTAGGGTATAACATGGGGAAGTGCTATGTTAATCACTTTGGTAGTAAGAATAAAAAATTGAATATACTTTTAAAGGTGTGAAACTTGTACATGTTGATGTTGAGAAAGATTTGTGTATACTCATATAAGGAACAAACAAAGTTGGTCTGTAGGTACAGCAAACAATTAGGAAAGCATTTGGCATGTTGCCTTTTATTGCAAGGGCGTAGGGAGTCTTGCTACGATTGTACAGGGTTTTGGTGGGATCATATCTGGAATACTGTGTGCAATTTTGGTCTCCATATTTAAGAAAGGATATACTTGCATTGGAGGCAGTACAGCGAAGGTTCACTAGATTGGTCCCTGGGATGAGGGGGTTGTCCTATGATGAGAGACTGAGCAAGTTGGGTCATTATTCTCTAAAGTTTAGAATAAAGAGAGGTAATCTTGTGGAAACATTCAAGATTATGAAGGGGCTTGAGAGGGTAGGGACTGAGACGTTGAGCGGAATCGTCCCAGATTTGCACTAAGTGCAGTAGCGGGCGGGATAAACAACGCTTTACCTGCCAGCCGCAATGGCAGCTTTTCACGCCATTTCATCCCAAACCCGCTGCATTAATTATGCATTCCTGGGATACTTGCCATTTCCATTGTGGGTGGGCTCCAATTCACCTGCCACACTACACCTCACCACTTCATTACACCAGGCACCACATATAAAGCACAGCTGCTAATGTTCAGTGCTTCCAGCCCAGGACTGCTGCAAAGAAGGCATAGCCCCGAAAGACAAGAAGACTGAAGCCCTCGAGCATCTTTTAGACGCTGTGTAGACCCGCTGTGATGTCCTCTACCCCCGCTCTGGCTACAGGAGGGGCCACCCTGGCTTGGTAAGCTATGACAGTGGTGATCAGTGCCAATGCTGCACAGAAGAGGTTGGCCATTCAATGCAGATAGAGGATGAATGATCTCATCAGTGCCACCATCTCATCACTCCAAACTCTCACACTCAAGCCCATCAGACATTTACTGGCATCTCACTCACTGCCAGCTCAAGGAACGTCACCACCCATTCTTGCACACATATCCTCACATGTCCACATGGCCTCATCTCCTCTGGAGACTGCCTCCTCAGCCCTCACCAACTTGAGGCCAACTGCACAGATCAACATGTACTCCCACACACACCGTGGGATACCCTTCTTCCGCAGTACAGCCTTCACCCTGCATCCTCTTCCCTTGCCTGAGGCCACTTCTCCTCCTTCCCCAAGCAAGCCCTAGCCCTGCAGCCATTGAAAAGCCACCCACATATGGCTGATCTGGTAGGTAATGACCTGCCCATGAGCCCCCCTAAAGGCGATGTGGCGCTGTCTGTGAAGCTTGGCGCTGATGACTGCGAGTGCTGACCAAAGTAAGGTAGGCAAAACAACCTTGAAGTCCCAAGTGAAGTGCAGCCTGCTGTTGTGAAACATGTCGGCGTGTTTTCGTGCCAACGTGGGTGGACGATCTAGCTGGGGGGGATGAGTCTGTCGGACTGGCCTTATCATGATATGCTGAAGTATTGAGGTTCCCGATGTCCAATGGCGTGAACGCAGCCCACCATCGACCAGCTGAGTGGACAATCGCAAACTGTTTCACAACGTCATGAAACCGGTTTTTGGCCTTCTCGCCATATTGTCCACTCACACCGCTGAGCATGCTTGACGCCAGCATCGCCAGTAAATCCCGGTGTTGTTTCCCCTGGCTGGGGAATCTAGAGCAAGGAGGCACAGTCTCAACATAAGGGGCCAATCATTTCCAACAAGATCAGGAGGAATTTCTTCATTCAAAGAGTTGGAAATCTTTGGAATTCTCTACCCCAGGCAGTTGTGGATGCTCCATAATTGAATATACTTAAGGCTGAGATAGACAGATGTGTGGTCTCTCAGGAAATCAAGGAACATGGGGAGCGGACAGGAAAGTAGAGTTGAAGCCCAAGATCAGCCCTGGTCATGAATGGCGGAGCAGGCTTGACAGGCTGTCCAAGAATATAGGAACATGGAATTCAAGAGCAGGAATAGGCAGTTTGACCCTTCTGGTCTTCTCCTGCTCCTTTCTTATGTTTTTACATCTTTAGCATACAATTCTCTACTTTAAGCTTGAAACTTGAAGTTCAACATATAACAACTAAGCCACAGACTTCGGTATTTGTATTAGAATCAAAGTGATATATTAGCATGGATAATGGTATTTAATGGAGGCAATGGGGGTCTCACTGAGAGCACTGCGTCATCTCCTTTCAGGAAAGCCTGCCAAATTAAATGCCAATCAGACACTTAACAGGGCAGTGGCAGGTCTTTACCAGGATCAAGGACCACGAGGCAGAAATCCAGCCCCGAGAGCTGTTGTCCAATCAGGGATTGGCAGCTGCACATTCCTCAGTGTAGCAGGGGGAGCAGTGGCTGCTGCCAGCAATGCACCCACTGAAGGCCCAGGATCACTGAGAGACCCAGATCACAGATGAGTGAGGGCAGGATGGGTGTTGCAAGGTGGGGATTGTGGATGGTGGAGGTGGGTTGGCAGTAAGGGCAGGGGTTAGCTGTCAGTGGGCCTCCCTTTCCCAATGCTGAGTTCCTTGATCAAGCAGTGCCTTTAAACCAGGGTCTCCCCTGGAAGCTCACAAGCAACTCCAATAGGGTTTGTTTTGCAGGCTTCCGGCATGGCGAGCCCTCTGCCCATTGCTACGTGAATACTTGGAGGCAGAATGAGACCATTAAATGGACATTAATTGCCCACTTAAGGGCCTTTGGCAGTGGGGCAGGATGGCTGCCCACAAATCTCCTGCTCTGGATTTAATCGGGGCAGAGGCCAAAGGTGACAGGGTCCCCACCCGCCACCCTCCCATCCGATTAAATGCCCCTGCAACCAAACTCGCCCTGAGGGAGGCCATTAAATTTCACCCAAAATAGGCCAACCATCTCCCAGTCTGAAAAGCATCCACCCGCCACCACCCTTTGCTTCCTGCCAGTGAGTCAATTTCATATCCATACCACCACTTCTGCCTTAATTCAATGTGTTTCCATCTACTTGATAAGCTCCTGTGTGGCAGTTTGTTTTATGCCTTCTGAACGTCCAGCTATACAACATCCACAATAATACCTTGATCAACCTGCTCTGTTAATTCATCAAAGGATTCAATCAAGTTCGTCAGACACGATTTGCCTTTAACAAATCCATGCTAAGTCCCTTCTTAAGTCTCTGAAGGCCCAGGGTCATCATGGGATCCCAGACCAAAAATGAGTGAGGGCAGGATGGGGGTTGTGGGACGGGGGCCATGGGAGGTGGGGAGAAAGGGCAGAGGCAAAAGCAGAGTGGGTGGCAATCAGTGACTATCATTGATTGGACACAGAGTGCCTGACATTGTGGGAACCCTCCCAGAAGGCTGCTGGCAAAATTAACAGAAGGCATGGAAAAGCCCTATAGCTAATTAATGATTCGAATTAACATCCTGCCACTGATGGCCAGGGATGCCACATCCCTTCCACCCTCCCACTTAATCAGGGAAGGTTTTGCCACCACCAGGAGACTGACACAGGGCCTCTCCCACGATTAAGAGCGCCCATCCACTATGTTTCCTGCCACAATAGACTGCATTAAATTTAGTCCATTGATTGGGAAAGTTTTTCTTTACACATATCAGAATTTTCTCTCCTACTATTCAGTAGAGATTGTAGGTAAAACCTTTCCTACTGTTTTAGGGGACACGTGATTGTACTGACAAATCAGCCCTAAGCGCGTGTAATCTTAAGGGGTGCAGCTTTCTAGTCATGGAGCTGGTTCAAGCGTATAGCTTCTTCAAAAGCTCTGTAAATAAAGTTATCTATTTCAAGGAAGAAACCTGTCCAGTACACCAAGCATTTTACAATTAACAACAAGGATAAATAGCTCCAACACTGCATCTCACCTTGTGAATGTGAGTGCATCAGTTATTAAGGAAAGAAAAGCATACTCACCAGTCATGCCACTCTTCGGCAGAATCAACCCTTATGACTCGTCCATGGAAGACTGGAGCCAGTACATAGATAACATAGGTTTTTATTTCATGGCGAATGAAATTACAGTGGAGGAGAAACAGAAAGCATTTCTTTTAAGTGTCTGCGGGAGCAAGACATATAACTTCATCCGTAGTCTGATGACCCCGAACGTGCCCAATTCTAAATCTTGTACAAGCTGGTAGATCTCATGAAGACACACATTTTCCGCTGTAGCCATCAGTATTTAAGTGGAGATTTAAGTTCAACTCCAGAGTAAGGACCCCGGGCGAGTCAATCACAACTTATATGGCGAAGTTAAAACAGTTGATGAGCACTACAACTTCGGAGATATGCTCAATGGCACGTTGCGAGATCATTTGGTGTGTGGTGTACACAATGACGCCATTCACCGCCGTTTACTTGCAGAAGTTAATATTGATCTAAAGTGCACGGAAATAGCGCTAGCAATGGAGGGAGAGGGACTCACAGGCTTTGCAGAATGTGCAACATGGCGCTGTTCTACAGTTGGGGCATGAACCTACTACCGGATCTGGCACGAAAACCAGGGAGACAGCCGTGAAGCAGGAGACAGCCTCTACTGTCCAAAAAATGAAAAGGTATACTGGAAGCATCTCACCAGTGGTTCAGAAATTAATTTGTTACCAATGTGGGGGTAACCATGTACCAGAAACCTGCAGATTTAAAGAGACAGAATGCCACTACTGTCACAAAAAAAGGCACGTTATAAAGCAATGTAGGGCGAATTCGAGACAGCATGCCAAGATGATTGAAGTGCACAATATAACTGAACCAGAAGCTGCTGATATTGATATCTATTCCGTATACAATATCAAAGTAAAAACTGAACCAATAAACGTCACCCTTCAAGTGAATGGGAAGCCTCTATCCATGGAGGTAGACACAGGAATATCGACCACAGTGGTGGGAGAACACATATTTAAATACCTAAGTGAAGGTACCCAGCTACTGAATCTGGAGCAAACCACGACTCAGCTGAAGATGTATGCTGGAGAGGCAATACACATAAAAGGCATCACCACTGTACCTGTGTCCTATAGGTGACAGGCAGCCCAGCTTCCAGTGATCATTGTAACAGGTGAAGGACCTCGCTTTCTGGGCTGCAATTGGTTACAAAAAATTAAGCTCAACTGATCAGAAATTTTTCAAGTGAGTGCAGGGGGGATTCCTGAGCTGTTAAGGATGTACAACAGCATATTTTGTGACAAATTGGGAAAGATAAAAGGCCTACAAACAAAAATATATGTCGATTCGGAGGCAACACCCCGGTTCTTTAAGGCCAGATCTGTGCCTTACACCCTAAAGGAGAAGCTGGATGCAGAATGGTTCCGCTTAGAGAAGCTAGGCATCATCCAGCCAGTCCAATTTTTGGAATGGGCAGCACCCATAGTCCCTGTGATGAAACCAGATCAAACTATTCGCCTCTGCGGAGACTGCAAATTAACTGTGTACAAGACTGCTAAATTAGATAAATATCCTATCCTGAGGATTGAAGATTTGTAAGCTAAGCTAGCTGGAGGAAAATCCTACACCAAACAGGATATGAGCCATGCACACCAACAGCTAGATCTGGACATACGTCTAGAGGGTATATAATAATCAACACACACAAGGGCCTGTACCAATATACACACCTGCCCTTTGGTATATCATTTGCCTGTGCAATCTTCCAAAGGACCATGGAAGGCCTATTGCAAAGGCTTCCCCGAGTAATAGTGTACCTGGATGACGTCCTGATCACAGAATCAACGGAAGCCAAACATCTGGCCAACCTAGAAGAGGTTTTAAGGTGATTTTTGGAAGCTAGTGTACGATTAAAGAAAGAAGTGTACTTTCTAAGTGACTGAAGTCACTTATTGGGTCATCAAGTGGATCCCCAGGAGTTGCATCCAGCAGAAGAGAAAGTTAGGGTAATCAAGGAGGCGCCCTCTCCTATCAGTGTCACTGAACTCAAGTCTTTTATGGGCATGATAAATTATTGTAGTTTCTTCTTGCCAAACTTGTCAACAGTGTTAGCACCTTTACACTTACTGCTGAAAAAGAACCATCGATGGTCATGGAAGGCGTAACAAGAAGAAGCTTTCATAAAGGTCAAGAAGCTATTACACTCATCATATCAACTAATACATTATGACCCATCAAAATAATTAATATTAACCTGTGATGCAACTCCCTATGGGGTGGGAGCAGTGTTGTCACATAGGATGGAAGATGGTTCCAAAAGGCCAATAGACTATGTTTCCAGAACCCTCTCTGCAGCCACAACTTGAAAAAGACAGTTTATCAGTAATATTTGGGATGAAGAAGTTCCATCAATATCTGCATGGTCAACATTTCAGCATAGTGTCAGATCATAAGCCACTCATGGGTTTATTTAGTGAAGACAGAGCAATTCTGCCTATAACCTCTGCCAGAATTCAATGATGGGCCTTGATTTTGTCAATGTATGAGTACACCTTCATGCACCGTCTGGGTGTGCATATAGCAAATGCAGACGCACTCAGTTGCCTTCCGTTACCAGATAGCATTGTACATACTCAACGAGAAGTTGTACTTGTGTTGAATTTCCTGGACTCTTCACCGGTCTGTGCGAAGCAAGTAAAGAATTGGACAAATCAGGATCCAATTTTATCAAAAGTCTGAGACCGAGTATTACAAGGATGGTGTTGCTGAGTGTCAGAGTAAGTACAGGATTTTTGTAGTTATTATAATAGTAATTTTGTAGACATATGTATGTGTTTACAATATTTCTTGTATTAATACATGTTTAAACACCTCTTGAGACTCGGTGGTCTTATTACTACTGAATGCCAAGCCTGCATCTTGTGGGAGCTGCTGGACACCAAGGTGATCTAGAGCAAACAAATCTGTAGTAAGTGTTTGCAGCTTGAGGAACTTCGGATCCGAGTTAAGGAGCTGGAGTCTGAGCTGCAGACATTGCGCCACATCAGGGAGGGGGAAAGTTACCTGGACACTTTGCTCCAGGAGGCAGTCACACCCCACAGGTTAGATAATTTGAATTTGGTCTGTGATCAGGGACAAGAGGGTGTGACTGCAGGTGAGACAGGTATGGAGACCCAGGGGGTAGCGTTCAAGGAACCTCAGCAATTGTCCAACAGTTATGAGGTTCTTGCAAGCTTTGTGGAAGAGAGCAGGGACTGCAGGGTGGTTAAGCAAACTGACCTCAGCACCGTGGTACAGGGAGCCATTCAAGTGGGGGGAGGAAAAGGGAGCATAGTAGTAGTAGGGGACAGTGTAATTAGGGGGATAGATACTGTTCTCTGCAACCGTGAATGTGAGTCCCGAAGTCTGCGTTGTCTGCCCTTTGCCAGGGTTAAGGACATATCCTCAGGGCTAGAGAGGAACTTGGAGTTCGAGGGGAGGGATCCAGTTGTTGTCATCCCCGTTGGTACCAACGGCGTTGATAGGACTAGAAAGGAGGTTCTGCTGAAAGAATTTGAACAGTTAGGAGCTAAGTTAAAAAGCAGAACCTCCAAGGTACTAATCTCAGGATTACTGCCTGAACCATGGGCAAACTGGCATAGAGAAACTAAAGTCAAGGAGTTAAATGCGTGGCTCAAAGATTGGTCTGGAGGGAATGGATTTCAGTTCATGGGGCACTGGCATCAGCACTGGGGTAGAAGGGAGCTGTTCCGGTGGACGGGCTTCACTTGAACCATGCTGGGACCAGTGTCCGGGCGAATTGAATAATTAGGGCTGTAGAGAGGGCTTTAAACTAAATAGAGGGGGGAGGATCCTGGAGAGGGGATACGTAGGCTTACGAAGCAAAAGAATAAGGCGGCATTGAGGGAAGCTACTTAGGTAATGATACCCAGAGTGTGTCAGGAAGAGACAGAATATACAAATATAAAAAAAAGCAGCAAATAGGGTCAAAGGGGGAAAAAATGGTAAAAAGACAAAATAAATGACTCTTTACTTAAATGCATGTCGTATTCAGAACAAAATAAATGAATTAACAAAACAAATAGAGGTTAATGGGTATGATCTTATAGCCATTACAGAGACGGTTACAAGGAGATCAAAGCTAAAACTAAATATTCAGGGGTATGTGACTTTTCAAAAGGTCAGGCAGGAAGGAAAGGGTGGTGGGGTAGCATTGTTAGTACGAGATGGAATAAGTACGATAGCAAGAAATGATCTTTGATCAGAAGATGTGGAATCCATATGGGAGGAGGTAAGAAACAACAAGGGGAAGAAGGCACTGATGGGAGAAGTCTATAGGCCCCCTAACAGTAGCTATGCTGTAGGACAAGAATAAATCAGGAAATAATGAGGGGATGTAAAAAAGGCAATATTAATCATGGGTGACTTTAATTTTCATGCAGATTGGGAAAAAGAAATTGGTAGAGGTAGCCACGAGCAACAATTCATAAAGTGTATTCGGGACAGTTTCCCAGAACAATATGTTGTGGATCCAACCAGGGATCAGGCTATTTTGGATCTGGTCATTTGTAATGAGGCAGGTTTAATAAATGATCTCAGGGTAAAAGATTCCCTAGGAAACAGTAACCATAACATGGTAGAATTTAGCATTCAGTTTCAGAGTGAGAAATTTAGTTCAGAAATAACTGTGCTAAACTTAAATAAGGGTAATTACAAAGGAATAAGGGCAGAGTTTGCTGGAGTGGACTGGGAAAGGAGTTTAGCAGAAAAGATGGTTGATGAACAATGGTGGATGTTTTAAGAAAACAGTTCATGATTCACAATAAAGATATAGCCCAGTGAGGAAGAAGAATTGTAGGAAGGGGATAAACCAACCATGGTTAACCAAGGAAGTTAAGGATATTATCAAGGTGAAAGAAAAAAATATACAATATGGCAAATATTAGTGGTAAGACAGAGGATTGGGAAAGTTTTAAAAACTAACAGAAGATGACCAAAAAAAGGGAGAAAATAAACTTTGAAGGTGAACTAGCAAGTAATATAAAAGCAGATAGTAAGAGCTTCTTTAAGTATATAAAAAGGAATAGAGAGGCCAAAGTCAATATAGGCCCCTTAGAGAATGAGGCTAGGGAAGTAATAATGGGGAACCAGGAAATGGCAGAGGTGTTGAAAAATACTTTGCATCAGTCTTCACGGTAGAAGACATGAATAGCATACCAAAAAATACTAAATAATCATGGGGCAAAAGAGGGGGAGGAAATAAATACAACTAAAACTAGAGAAAAAGTAGGGAAACTAATGGGGCTAAAGGCTGATAAGTCACTTGGAC
The DNA here is from genome assembly GCF_964194155.1 of Cetorhinus maximus. Taxonomy (NCBI): domain Eukaryota; kingdom Metazoa; phylum Chordata; class Chondrichthyes; order Lamniformes; family Cetorhinidae; genus Cetorhinus; species Cetorhinus maximus. Next base: position 57,235,897 of record NC_135880.1, read on the forward strand.
CTGATGGGTTGCATACTAGGATATTAAAGTAAATAGCTGCATTGATAGTGGATGCACTGGTAATAATCTTCCAAGAATCCTTAGATTCTGGAAAAGTCCCAGAGGATTGGAAAACTGCCAATGTAACACCCTTATTCAAAAAGGGAGGGAGACAAACAACAGATAACTATAGGCCAATTAGCTTAACATATGTCTTTGGGAAATTGTTGGAGTCTATTATAAAGGATTTAATAGCAGAGCATTTATAAATGCATAATATAATCAAGCAGAGTCAACATGGCTTCATGAAAGGGAAATCATGCCTGTTGAATTTATTAGAATTCTTTGAGGAGGTAACAAGCAAGATAGATAAAGGGGATCCAGTAGATGTAATATATTTGGATTTCCAAAAGGCGTTCAATAAGGTACCACACCTAAGGCAACTTAATAAAATAAGAATCCATAGTGTTGGGGGTAGCATATTAGCATGGATAGAGGACTGGCTAACTAATAGAAGACAGAGAGTTGGGATACGGGGGAGCATTTTCAGAATGGCAACCTGTAACTAGTGGAGTGCCACAGGGATCAGTGCTGGGGCCACAATTATTTACAGTATATATTAATGACTTGGATGAGGGAAATGAATGTACTATCACCAAATTTTCACATGACACAAAAATAGGTAGGAAGGCAAGTGGTGAGGATGACACGAAGAGTCTACAGAGGGATATAGACAGGATAAGTGAGAAAGCAAAAACGTGGCAGATGGGATATAATGTGGGAAAGTGTGAGGTTATGCACTTTGGCAGGAAGGATAGAGGAGCTGAATATTACTTAAATGGAGAAAGGCTGAAGAAAGCTACAGCATAGAGGGATTTGGGAGTCCTCGTGCATGAATCCAAAAAAGCTAACATACAAGTTTAGCAGGTAATAGGTAAAGCAAATGGAATGTTGGTCTTTATTTCAAAGGGAATGGAGTATAGAAATAGGGAAGCCTTGCTAAAACTATTCAAGGCACTAATTAGACCATACCTAGAATACTGTGAACAGTTTTGGTCCCCTTATCTAAAGAAAGATTGGAGGCAGTCCAGAGAAGGTTCGTTAGGTTGATCCCAGGGATGAAGGGATTTTCTTATGAGGAGAGGTTGAGTAGGTTGGGCCTGTACTCATTGGAGTTTAGAAGAATGAGAGGCGGCCTTATTGAAACATATAAGATTCTTAGGGGGCTTGACAGGGTAGATGCTGAGAGGTTGTTTTCCCTTGTGGGACAGTCTAGGACTAGAGGGCATAATGTCAGAGTAAGGGGCCATCCATTTAAAACAGAGATGAGGAGGAATTTCTTCTCTCAGAGGGTAGTCAATCTGTGGAATTCTTCACTGCAGAGGGCTGCAGAGGCTGGGTCGTTAAGCATATTCAAGGCTGAGAAAGACAGATTTTTAATCAGTAAGGGAATTAAGGGTTATGGGGAAAAGACAGGAAAGTGGAGTTGAGGATTATCAGATTAGCCACGATCTCATTGACTGGCGAAGCAGACTCGATGGGCTGAATGGCCTACTTCTACATCTTATGGTCTTATGGAAACGTACATATTGCAAAAATGGGTTATGACAGTTGTTTCAAGTTTCTCTCTAGGATTTGAACAACTCAGCCTTTATCATCGGCTGTGTCATAATACGTCACTGGTAGAGTGCATGCTGTGGTCATTTACAAACCAATTTCGCACAGGGGCTTTAAATAAGTGTTAGACCCCAATTTGCATTTGCGATAGACCTGATGCCAGGTTGAGGCATGCACTCTGGATGTCAACTGCGTAACCCTAACCAATATAGTGTGTGTTGCACACCCAGCGTGGAATGAGCATGAGTATGCCACCTACCATACGGGACTCATAGGCATTCATTTTACACATATAAAATTACTCTTATTCTTACAAGGTCCTACACCAATGTTAGGAGGAACCTGTGGTGAAGACTCATAGCGGCAGCATTGATAGCACATTAGGCCTAAGCATGCAAACTACTAAACCTAGACTTACAGGTAATTGCCTCCATATGCATACTTTGACTTCCACACTTTGGACAACATAACTGATCATATCTTTTCCCAAAGGACTTTTTTAACTGTTGATGTGTTATCTTCATTTCATTTTTCTGAGTAGTCTGTTAACATACATTGAAAGCACAGATTAACTCCAATTTTAGCTCAGAACATAAATCAGGTAAACATAGGGCAAGCAGATGGGAGGCTCCAGTAATTTTAACTCCAGGGTCTCATTTCTAATTGACCTGACAATCTGCCCTCCTGATCATGTTGGAAGTTCAGCAATTCCCCCGCATAACTCCCAAGGCCAATTTAAAGTGGGTTTGCACGTCTTAAAGGGAGGTTGCAATCCCTGCTTTCATTTTTACTGGAAGAATGCTTCACAATATTTTGGCAGAACAGATGAGCAGAAGGGCCTACTCAGAGGTAACTGACAGGGTCAGTGCCACCAGCATTACTCCCAGGACCTGACTTCAGTGTACAAAGTGGTTCAAAGATCAAATAAGAGCAGCAAGGGTGGATACAGCTCTTTATGTCACCAGCTGTCCTAACAGCACTGGAGAACACTGGTTTTATCTCCACTCCTCCCACCAGTCTCAACATTTCCTTCCCCACCATCAATACACACAAATTTCTTTTGCATCTATCGCCTGCTATTGTCATTCAATTTTGCTTCTTCTACACATCTCAACACATTCGCTATATGCACAAGCACCAAGCCTCTCTACTTGTCTTCTTAACCCATTTACCAACTCACTCTCTCTTTCTGCAGGACAAGGCCAAGCATGATATCTGGGATAGGAACAATACAGATGGAGAAATCTCCAACATCATCAGCCTCACATATGCAAGAAGCCCTGGGCATCACTGGCCTAGGCAGGGTAATGGGAGTCAGGGAGGAGAGTCTAGTGGTGTACCTCATCAAGACGTCTTTGTATTGTATTCCTTCATTCAACTCAGCACACCGGCAACCTACATTCTCAAGACTGTCATTTACTCATGTTCAGCTTCTACTTCCTGCCTTGTTTTCTTTTTTCTCTTTCTTCCAGATTCTTCTCAACACCATGAGACTCCTGGAGGAGAATAGCCCTTGGCGACAATGCTCCTGAAAATGCATTATCAGGCACTCCAATTCTTCCAGGATCCAGCTCAGACACTGAACTCCACGTAGGCTATGTAGCAAGCTAGAGGACTCTGCAGTAGTGAAACACCCATCACCAGTGGGGAACAGCAACTACTGGTAACACGGTAAGCCCAGGAGAGACATCACTGGACGAGCCTCTTCCAGCTTTGCTAAGAACAACAGAAATGATGACTTCGAAGACCCAACCATAAGAAATAAACGGTGCTGGAAAGCATGCCAAGGAGCTTCACCACTGTGGCCGACTGTATGCAGGAGTCCGCATCCACCTTTTGTAGTGTCATCATATCTGTAGTCTTTTCTGGATAGTGTGAACACCTGTCAGGATGCTGCTGTTTGGTCCTCACAGCAGGAGTCCAACACATGGAAAATATAACCCAAAATTTTGAAACCACTATAAATTGACACCATTTGATAAGTTGTACATTTTTCACATTGATGGAAATGGTCTGGAATGGTACTTACACATTTATTTTGTGGGTCAGTTCATTTGCATACACAATGGCGTAGTGACAGGTGTAGATCTCTCTAAAACAGGAATAATAGCTGGGCAGCAATGAAATTGGAATACAGCCTTTTAAAAAATAGTCCTAGTTGAAAATGGCATCAGCAGTCTCAGGGGAACAGCACTTTAGTAAGGAATAGTGCTTGGCTCAGTGAGTTGACTGCTGATTGTCAACAAGTTTGACTGGATACCTCATCACTGTTGCTGTGCCACCTTAGAAGGATGTCTAATATAAGAGAGGGGACAAGGGCATGACACACGGGCATAGAGGGAGATGCCTCCATTTCACTGTCTGATTTGCAAATCCTTGTGAATGAAATAGAACACAGGAAAGACTAAGAGCCAGATTTTCGCCATGATGGAGACTCTCTGCCACGGTGAAAATAGCGGAAATGGCTAAAAATCCTAAGCCCCATCCTCACAAACAAGACATTTCCTACTTTTGTGGGGGTGGGACTGGATTCAGACGAGGGTTCCTGCACGCGCAGTTTATGGAGGCAGTTGGCCATTTAAATCATCACCTGCCTCCACTGAAGTGGAATTTTGGTAGCCCAGATGTGTGAAACCTGGCGTGTGCATACTAGGCTAGATAAGAGCTAGTCTGAACTTGGTGGATCCATTTGGATAGGCAAAGTACCCCTTTGAATATGGTCCCAGGCCACCTTTGGGAGAGGCAAGGCACCCTTTGGGGTAGGTAATGTATCCTTTGGAAGAGGCAAGGCACCCTTTTGGAGAGGTAAAGCACTGTTTGGGATTGTTAAAAGTAAATTTGATTGTGTGTAGAAAGTGTATAGGAACTGTCAAAGCTGTTAAAAAACTGTCAAACTCACTGGAACTGTCAACACTCATTGGAATTTTCAATGGATTTAACTCTGCTAGGCTTTAAATTAAACAAAAAGTCTGGAATTCGAAAAAAAAGTGCGTGATATTTCATTCTGCCTGTTGACAAGCCTGAGGGTAATCATTATAGGATTTGTACTGCAATGACTGATTTCACAAGCTAACATTATCACAGTTAGGTGCCTGTTAAGTGAGCAGTTTGATTGAGAGCTCAAAGTGGTTATAGACTAAAGAAAGTTTGTTTTCATAAGAGATTAATTGAAGGATTTTTTAATGTATTTAATGATTTTTTATCAATGAGGTTGTTTTTATTTTATATCAGCATGGCTCCTGATGGATGGATACTAGGTGAGTTGGCATGGAAGGGGTAAGGGCAAAGGGTGGTGTGCGCCAGGCATTAGTTGGCATGAGTTGGCACTAATTTGACATAGGGGCTATAAAGGGCCAAGGGGATGTGGGAGTCATGGGGGTATGAGGGCCATGAGATTGGGTAAAGGGGCATGAATTGGCATAGTGGATATGAGGGGCCATGAGTAGTAGGTGGGGGACATGAGGTGGCATGGATGAGTCATGGGGTGAGTGTGGGGTGAGGGGGTGAGGACTCAAAGGGTGTTCTTTGTTTTAATCATTTTTTTCAATTAAATTCAACAAAGTGCTGGAGCACAGAGGCAGGCATCCCCCCACCACCCCCTGCAAGCCCCTCAACCCCAGGAATGAAAATCAGAATTGTGGGACACCATTTTTAACGGTCAGGTTCACAGAGCCGTGAATTCTCCCATCTCTGTGCACCCGGCCCGGGAGCAAAAATCTGGGCCCAAGTGTTTCCATGGCAGGAAGGATGTCAAAATGCCATGTGGAGGGAGATGGCCCTGATATAGTGGACCAATTCTTCAACTCTAGGATTGCAGACCAGTGCCATGAAATGTTCAAGGGCCTCGCTAGGGCAGACAAGGTAACATAGCAGCCAGTCTCACATTCTTTCCTTGCATCATGAACACCAGGATGTTCTTCACCCTCTAAAAGTAACAGTCATTCAAGCAATACTTCATAAAGCACTCTGATTAAGGAGACCAATGACTCAGGGTCTTAGAGTATAGCTACCCATCTCCTCTGATAGCAATACTTGCCTCCTCAACCCTAAATCCCTTCCTCCCCTTTAACAGGCCAATACCGCAACAGTTCTTACCCACCTTGCTCCTCAATTAATAACTTTGCCCTCATGGGGGAAGAGAGGATGACATTAAGTGGAGTACATCCTACCGAAATCCTGCCTGACTCTCCCTTGCTTTATCCAGTACTGCTGCTTCTACTTCTCCTTGGTGTTGGTCTGCAAACAGGGAGTGGCATCAAAATCTCCCAATGGTCTTACAGTCTCAGACATTCAGAAGCAAGTCCAGGTCTGTGATGAAAGAATGCCCAAATAATTGCTGTAAAAATATTGTTCCCTGCTGCAGAATTCACCATTCCAACTCTCCAAACTCTTTGGCTCACAAATTCCTCACCTCTGACTGTCTCAGTTGATCCTGGCAGACACTGCACCTTTTAATTCTCACTAATTTAGCCCAAGTGCATTCTGAGAGTAAAAGCAGGAAAATTGAAACAGTAATGCCATTGATCCTTATTACTATATCTAACTTACTCGAAATTTAGTGGGAAGCTTGCAATAAGGGACATAAAAGCATGATAAAATTCAGAGGCTAAGATTTGGCATGAAAACTGAAAAAATAGCTTATTTCATATATTGTTACCAAATAAAGTATTTCACTCCAATTATATGCCCAAATTATGCTGAAAGCTGTGTAGAATTTTGAGGTCATTGGAAATTCACAAATAACTCTCTCCAAATTAGATCAAAATAAGCACTGGTTGGGATAAGGATGCTATTATTATGCTATTATTACAAAAGATGCTGGTAACTAAGAAGTTAAAAAGACAAAGAGCATTAGAAATTGAAGTAGGGATAATATGAACATTTAACAGCAGGTTAGCTAGCCAGTTGAAGGAAATGGGGATTGGAATATGGGCACAGGGTTAGCATGAGAGTTAGGATTATTGCCCATATGGAGGTTAATCACCAATTTAGGCTACTTGGGCCATGTGGTAATTTCTATGTAATAGTACAGCTTAGTCATATTGGAAAAGAAAAGTCCTGTTCTGTGGGAAAACATTTCTAGTTGGTAGCTGTTTGGTAGTACAGAACTTGAGTATTGCTGAGAAAAGAGACATGTCGAAGCTTTTCATCTTGCACTCATCAAGACACTTCGCAAGAATACCATTATAAGGGGAAAACAACAATTTGTCCTGTATGTGAAAAGAGTGCTGATTAGTTCAGGGTCAAGCTGCCTGATTTAAATTTCAAACAATGCTTAGCAGTTAACCATCAGGCACCATCACTAGTGCATTCTCCATGTCAACTTGCCAACCAATCAGCACTCTCTTCACATACAGTATAAATTGTTGTTTTCCCCTTACATTGGTATTCGTGCGAAGTGTCCTGATGACTGCAAGATGAAAAGCGTAGACATGTCTTTTTTCAGCAACTTCTAGGTGGATTGCTTGACATATGAGCATAAAGGAAGAGTAAGGAATGAAAAAAATAAATCCACATTCTGTATGCATCAAGGTTGCACTCGCAAAAGGCAAAATATAAAATTGCACTCATACCTGTTTGTTCCATGTTTGATCTTTATCACAGTCTTCATCCTTTTTGCCAAGTGAAGGACTAACTGAAAATGTTCTCAGCGGGCTATAAGCTGGCTTATGGAACAGTTCACAAGATGTTGTTGCTATGGCCAGAAGTTTAGTGGCTGGTACTAAAACTTGGCAGGCTAAGCATAACAAAAGTTTGAAGCACTCAGAACATGCTGCCTGTTCATTTAGAGTTATTTTCATTTCAACCCTTGCCATTTTAAACTTAACATAGCCCCAACCTTAAGTTCTATGTGCTCTTTCATTGTCAAATTACTAAAGCCTTGATTTTAACCCAGGGTGGGAATTGGGTGGGCTGGAGTAAGGCAAATGGCAAACCCTCCCCCATCCCAGCCTCAGAACATACAAACTTGGAGCGGCCCCTCGATTCTGCTCCACCATTTGATAAGATCTTGGCTGATATGATCCCAATCTAGCCCCTCTCACCTTTGAGTCCCTTGTCAGTCAAGAATATATTTAACTCAGCCTTAAAAATATTCAATGACCCTGCTTCTGCTGCTCTCTGGGAAAGAGAATTCCACAAACGAATGAACCACTGAGAGAAAAAAATTTTTCCTCATCTGCGTCTTAAATGGGAAACCCCTTATTTTTAAACTGTGTTCTACTCTCTCTTATAAGAGGAAACACCTTTTCAGCATCCACCCTGTCACGTTCCCTCAGGATCTCATATGCTGTAATAAGATTGCCTCTCAATCTTCTAAACTCAAACAGATATGGGCCTAATCTGCCCAGAAACATCAGGTGGAATCATGTGCCATACCCCATTGCAAATTTGGTGGTGGGGACATTTAATCATAACCTCGCCACCTTCCCGCCCACAACCCGATTAAGTCTGTGGAAGAAGGCTCTTGGACAGCCACCCACCCCGTGGCCAATTGAGGCCCTTAAGTGGCCAATTAATGCCCCTTCAGGGCCTCATCACACCACAGCTGGTATTAAGCTGGGCAGGGGGCTCACCATGCTAGGACCACAATGAGCAAACCTGGCGTGTTTCCTTGCAGGTTCCTGGAGGGGATGCTGGGGGTGGGGAGGTGGTGAGGGGAGTTCCCTGTTCAAAGACACTCAGTACCTGATCGAGGGACCTGACATCGGGGAGGGTGTGGGCACTGAAAACTGCCCCACTGCCCATGCTGCCGAGCCCCCTCACCCCCGCCCCATGACCCTCACACTGCGACCTATGCCTGGGTCCCTCCTCAAACTAAGGCTCAGATAGGTGTAGTACTGGCAGCAGCCACTGCCTCACTGGCGGCGGCTACTGAGTACAGAAGAGCTGCTGGCCTCCTATTGGCTGTCAGATCTCTGTGGGAGGGATTTCCAACCCTCCAGTCATTGATCTCAGGGGAAGACCCACTGAGGGTTTGTTAAGTGCTTAATTGGTACAAGATGTGACAGGCCTTTCCACGAAAAGAGGGGACGCAGAGGGCTGTCACTGGCTCTCCAGCCGGCATCCAAGACCACGGTCACCTCCACAAGACTCTGCCTATCAGGTGTGGACTAGTTTTACTCCTGTGCCTCATCTATATGCTACAAGGCACAAGCCAGGAGTGTAATGGAATACTCTCCATTTGCCTGGATGAGTGCAGCTCCAACAATCCTCAAGAAGCTTGGCACCATCCATGACAAAGCTTGAATGGAACCCCTTCCACAAACGTTCACTCCCTTCACCACCGATGAACAGTGGCAGCAGTGGGTACCATCTATAAGACGCACTGCAGAAACTTACCAAGGCTCCTTAGACAGCACCTTTCAAACCCACGACTACTACCATCTAGAAGGACAAGGGCAGCAGATAGATGGGAACGCCACCACCTGCAAGTTCCCCAACAAGCAACTCACCATCCTGATTTGGGTGACCGCTTTGCAGAACACCTTCGGTCTGTCCGCAAGCATTACCCAGACCTCCCTGTCGCTTGCCATTTCAACACTCCACCCTGCTCTCATGCCCACATGTCCGTCCTTGGCTTGCTGCATTGTTCCAGTGAAGCTCAACGCAAACTGGAGGAACAGCACCTCATCTTCCGACTAGGCACTTTACAGCCTTCCGGACTGAATATTGAGTTCAACAACTTTAGATCATGAACTCTCTCCTCCATCCCCACCCCCTTTCCAATTTTCCCCCTCCTTTTTGTTTTTTCCAATAATTTATATAGATTTTTCTTTTCCCACCTATTTCCATTGTTTTTAAATGTATTTCCATCCATTGTTTTATCTCTACCTTTTAGCCTTTTTCGAATCCTTACCCCCACCCCACCCCCACTAGGGCTATCTGTACCTTGCTTGATCTGCTTTCTACCAATAATTAGCACATTCCTTTAGATAATATCACCACCTTCAACAACTCTTTGTCCTTTTGTCTGTGACATCTTTTGGTTATCTCCACCTATCACTGGCCCTCTACCTAGCTCTTCTTGTCCCAACACCCACCCCCCCACCTACTCCCTTAAACCAGCTTATATTTCACCCCTTCTCTATTTTTAATTAGTTCTGTTGAAGAGTCATGTGGACTCAAAACGTCAACTGTGCTCCTCTCCACCGATGCTGCCAGACCTGCTGAGTTTTTCCAGGTATTTTTGTTTTTGTTTTTGTTACCTATTGGGGCTTCTGGTCTTAATCCACTTTCACTATCTTCACAAGCTTGGAAAACCTCAACAGCTTCTCCATGGACTCAGGTGACCAGTGCTAACTGCAGTTGGAATATTATCACTGGACTGCAATTTGCATATTTAACGAAGGATCCTTCAGGCATAAGTTGCACAACTTTATGTAAGAACTGCACACTGAACAGAATTTTACCAATTGGGCAGATGGCTCGATATCATGAGGACATGCATGTCGCTAGAAGGCATGGGCAGCTGGCAGGCCTTTCCCCTGAATTTTACAGGCTGAGGGTGAGTGCCAGTAAGGGCTGCCATCCTATTAAGCACCATAGCCTGCCCCCAAGAGCTGGCAGCCCAATCAGATGGTTGCCAGCTCGGTAGCACCACCAGGAGTGATGACCACTTCTGAGGCAAGCTGAAGACCTGCTGTCTTCAGCAGTAGGCAAAATAATTTTTTTAAATTGAAAGGCGAGTGCTGGAGGGGAAACGCTTCTGGGGAAATCACTGGTGCTGCCTTCCCTGTCTGTGACATCTTCCTTGCTTTTAAAAAAGCATTCTTCCCAGGCTGCCACAGGGAGGCCTTCTCCCTTTAACTGGGACCTTTACATATTCAAATTGGTTGTCCACCTCCTTAGGATGGGCAACTTATCCAATTCTGATCTTGCTGTCAGTAAATTTCCCAACAGTGGCTCCTGATTGAGGAGTCAATCTGACACAGCTCCCCTTGATTTTACCAGCATCCCCATCTCCCTCCCTAACTCCTGGGGGTTGATAAAATTCAGCCCACTAACTCGGTTCCACTCTTCCCGCAGTACAAGTTGTCTCACAACCTAATGGTGAACACCCAAACTTGAGGAGGACCAGATTCCATTTAAGCCTTTGCCTAGGTTCAAGAGGATGCCACAGGCACTACTGGAGCCAATGGAAAAAGACAGATGGAGGCCATGCTCAGCAAGGTATCTCTCTAATACTTTTAGCCTTTCACTTTCCTCAAGCAATCACACATTCAGACAATGTAGCAACCTGGTGCAACATAGTAATGCTAATCATGTGAAACTGCCATGCCTTACTGTGCAACACTAACTCTTGACTCTCTCCCTTTTTCTAGGTCCATGTGAAAACCTCGAGCCTGCAGAACAGCACTGAGAGGAGAGCAATCCTCTTTAAAGAAGCGCATATATTCATTCTATTCTTCCTTAGTACCAGCACAGATACTGGCATCCTCAGCAGCATAGGCAGCAAATTAGAAGGGTCTGCATTTGGTGACTCACACAGCACAAAATGCAGAAGATCAGCTGAGGAGGACAGATGCTGACACCAGGGCCTAGCCTCCAAGAGAGAGCTATTTCTGTGTACTTGCATTGGTCTGAGGTATTGGAAAGCTTGCCAATGAGCTGCTGTATGTCTCAGAGTATGGAGGCATCTGCTTCCACCTATGCTACATTCTGAGGAAAGCATCAGCACTCTGTTGTCTACCATGCACTGTGTGGTCACTGCTATGGATGCTGCCTTACAGCAGCAGCCTGTGTCACCAGCTCTTGCACTCTGATCAAAGTTCTGAATTGGTGTGATTGAAGATCAGGGCTTCACCATCCCCACCAATTTGGAAAGGCTGGGGGCACTGCTTGGATTAGATCCCACCATTGGTCCACAGTCGGTTCTCCCAACGGTCAGTGGGAATGATGAACCACAGTCTCATGGGAGTCATAGTGGCACAATGGGAGTGACACATGTTGCCTTCTCTCACAATGACTGCATTTTTGCCCTATCGTCGTCCCCTCAGCCAATGCCTGCCATAGAAACAGAAAGCCATCTAACTGACAAACTGCCTGGCAACAGCCAAGATGCTGGCCCTGTCAGGCCATCAACAATGGGTGCCTCATGGGCCCTTGTGTTAGAATTGGCCACCTTGCACCATCAATGCTGAAGCCAATCCTGCACAATTACCTTTGGTGACACCTTGGCCCTCTCCTATTTCTCATTTACCTGCCGCTCCTCAGCAACATCATCTGAAACACAAAATGTCAGTTCCCACTGATGACACCCAGCTCTACCTCACCACCACTTTTCTCAATCCTACAGCTGCTGCAGATCAAAACCCAGATTATTTCACAAATGACTAAGGGGTGAGAAAGTTACCTAATGTTACCTTTCACAGATGCAGCATATCAAAATTTGAAAAAAATAGAAAAAAATTGGGGTGAATGGTCTCCTTCTGTACTGCAACCATTCTATGATTCTATGACTGAGGATGTTTTCATACTGCATAAATGATTGTGGCCTTTCCATTCTTCGCCCTTATATCTCCCACGACATCCCCTTATGGTCTACCTTTGTTCACGGTAAATACCAGAGGTGAACGATCACAGGGCTCCTTTACATTTAAACAACCATAGGTATGAAATGTCACCTCTGCAAGCAGTTTAGCAGTAAATATATAGCTAAACAATACCGCTTTGCTATTTCGCTAATTAAGATTACAATGTACGTGCCCGATAAAAAGAAGCTGAATTAAATTCTGAACTACCTTTCGCTCCAACTGCAATGATTCCAAACATTATCACCTGCCGCCAGATTCTCACTGAATTTGATGTTGAGATGGAGCTTTCAAAGCCATGGACTTATCCATAGACAGCAGGGAAGGAAAGAAAGACTGAACAGAAACGCAGTATATAATACGCTTTCACCGGCGTGGGTGTAAACGTAAACAAACGAATATCCCACCCATCCTCTGGCACATGTTGCGTCAGCTCATTTAAAAACGCACACATCTACATACATGTTCACAGATACAAATATTAAAAATGCGCAGCTCCCTCCCAAAATATGACTACACACCCAATTCCTGAGACCGAATAGCTCACTCTTTCTTATGGAATCCTGTTCTGCTTGATTCCTTTTAATGTCCAAGTTCAAATATGATGACGTAGTGATTCGGATGAAGCAGGAGGGATTCCCAAAACTGAAAGATAAGCTGTTCTGACAGCCCCCCAACCAGGCAGGAAGAGCTCCTGTTCTTAGCGTGACTGATTCTGAGCACAAACCAATGTCAGACCAAATCTGAAATTGTCAAATATTGTTTGTATGGTTTCATAAGGACATTGTTAGTATTGTTAGAGTTAAACACAGCTTGAAAATCAAATTAACCAATTTGTACAACCCATTCGCAATGATTAAATATGCTTGAGAGGGCTTAATTGATCCTACTCACAATCACAACAGGAATGCTGTATGCTTCGCTCCACATGTAACGCAATATTTTTCAGATGGCATACAGTAAGTATTGATAACTGTGCGTATTCATACTTATAAACGTTAAAAAAAGTGCTATGGTTGTTCAATGTATTATGTGTAATGGGGCATCCTGTCCCTCATTGCTGCAAAGATGATGCGGGGCAGTTGATTTCTCAATGCCAGTGTCACTCTTGTTGCCACTGGAGCCATCAGATGTTAAGAAACTTGTGAAAGCGTGGCACCTATGCTTTCTAATTTTGTATCTTAAAGTTTTTTCCCCCCTTTACTACCTTTTAACGATCATCTGGTGATGGGGCTTCAGAACCAATATTGTTTTTGCCCTCTGTGGGATTGATGTACAATAGAATAGTTATCATGTATATGTTAATTTATCGCATGTTTATTCCTGCACTAGGGACAGTGTAAGGACTGACTGATTAGAAGCACTCCGATTTTAACTGTTTGCACCCCGCAATTAAAAATAAGTCCTCGAAAAGTGCATCTCGCTAGCAATACTACGTTTAATGCATTTCCTTTGAACAATTGCAGATCACAGCTTGTTGATCGGTCCGTCAAATTACGTAGAATGCCTCTTCAACAAATAGGAGATAATTTTTCCTGTGATTAAAAGTCTTAATGTCCAAAATAAAATATTTACAGCATTAAAAACAAAATATGACACAGAGCCAAATAAGGAGATGTTAGGTCAGATGACCAAATGCTTTAAGGAGTGTCTTAAAGGAGGTGGAGAGGTGAAGGTGTAGGGAAGGAATTCCAGAGCTTAGGGCCTAGGCAACTGAAGGTGGAGCCACCAATGGTGGAGCAATTAAAATTGGGGATGCTCAAGAGGCTACAATTAAAGGAGTGTAAATATCTTGGAGGTGAGGCCATGAAGGGATTTGAAAACAAGGATGAAAATTTTTAAGTCAAGGCTTTGTTTGTCCAGGAGCTAGTTAATGTAGGTCAACAAGCATAGGGAAAGAGGTGAACGTGACGTGATGTGAGTTAAAACATGGCCACCAGTGTTTTTGATGACCTCAAGCTTACAGAGGGGAAAATGTGGAAGCCAGTCAAGCATGTGTGGGATAGGCAAGTCTAGAGGTAATGAAGGAATGAATGAAGGTTTCAGCAGACATGAGCTGAGACGGGCAAAGTCAGATGATATTGTGGAATTGAAAATACATGGTCTTAGTGATGATAAAAATATGTGGTCACGTCAGGGTCAAATAAGACACCAAGGTTTTGAACAGAATGTTTTAGTCTCAGAGTGATGCATAGAGTCAGTAGCTAGGGAACATAGTTTGGAGCAGGTATTAAAAACAATGTCCTAAGTCTTCCCACTGCTTAATGGGAGGAAATTCTTGCTCACAATTACATAACTAAGCATAAAGAAAATTGTCTTATGTGTTTTAATACCTTCATTAATGGTATTACTTGTAGGCCCCATCTTCTAAAAGTCTGATCTTGAACATGATAATTTTGTGTGGAGCAATGCTTTGCAAGCTAAGGGTTGATCCTCCAGCTTCACCATTGTTACCTGTCAAAATCTTTTAAAGAAAAGACCACAAGACCATAAGACATAGGAGCAGAAATTAGGCCATTCGGCCCAGCGAGTCTGCTCCGCCATTCAATCATGGCTGATAAGTTTCTCAACCTCATTCTCCCGCCTTCTCCCCATAACCTTTGATCTCCTTACCAATCAAGAACCTATCTATCTCAGTCTTAAATACACTCAATGACCTGGCCTCCACAGCCTTCTGTGGCAATGAATTCCATAAATTCACCACTCTCTGGCTAAAGAAGTTTCTCCTCATCTCTGTTCTAAATGGTCTTCCCTTTACTCTGAGGCTGTGCCCTCGGGTCCTAGTCTCACCTACTAATGGAAACATCTTCCCCACGTCCACTCTATCCAGGCCTTTCAGTATTATGTAAGATCCCCCCTCATCCTTTTAAACTCCATTGAGTATAGACCCAGAGTCCTCAAACATTCCTCATATGTTAAGCCTTTCATTCCTGGGATCATTCTTGTGAACCGCCTCTGGACCCTCTCCAGGGCCAGCACATCCTTCCTGAGATACGGGGCCCAAAATTGCTCACAATATTCTAAATGTGGTCTGACCAGAGCCTTATAAAGCCTCAGCAGCACATCCCTGCTTTTATATTCTAGTCCTCTCGAAATAAATGCCAACATTGCATTTGCCTTCCTAACTACCGACTCAACCTGCAAATTAACCTTAAGAGAATCCTGGACTAGGATCCTAAGTCCCTTTGTACTCCAGATTTCTGAATTCTCTCCCCATTTAGAAAATAGTCTATGCCTCTATTCTTCCTACCAAAGTGTGTCACACTTCCCCACATTGTATTCCATCTGCCACTTCTTTGCCCATTCTCCTAACCTGTCTAAATCCTTCTGCAGCCTCCCCGCTTCTTCAATACTACCTGTCCCTCCACCTATCTTTGTATCATCTGCAAACTTAGCCAGAATGCCCTCAGTTCCTTCATCTAGATCATTAATGTATAAAGTAAAAAGTTGTGGTCCCAACACTGACCCTTGTGGAACTACACTAGTCACCGGCCGCCATCCTGAGAAGGACCCCCTTATCCCCAATCTCTCCCTCCTGCCAGACAGCCAATCTTCTATCCATGCTAGTACCTTGCCTCTAACACCATGGGCTTTTATCTTAGTGAGCAATCTCCTGTGTGGCACCTTGTCAAAGGCCTTCTGGAAGTCCAAGTAGGTAACATCCATTGGCTCTCCTTTGTCTAACCTACTCATTACCTCCTCAAAGAATTCTAACAGATTTGTCAGGCATGACATCCCCTTGATGAAACCATGCTGACTTTGCCCTATTTTACCATGCACTTCCAAGTATTCTGAAATCTCATCCTTAATAATGGACTTTAAAATCTTACCAACGACCGAGGTCAGGCTAATCAGCCTGTAATTTCCCGTCTTTTGCCTCACTCCCTTCTTAAACAGGGGAGTTACATTAGCGATTTTCCAGTCCTCTGGGACCTTCCCTGACTCCAGTGATTCCTGAAAGATCACCACTAACGCCTCCACTATCTCTTCAGCTATCTCTTTCAGAACTCTGGGGTGTAATCCATCTGGTCCAGTTGATTTATCCACCTTCAGATCTTTCAGTTTTCCTAGCACCTTCTCCTTGGTAATGGCCACCATACTCACCTCTGCGCCCCCCCCCGACTTTCTTGAACTTTGGGGATGTTACTCGTGTCTTCCACCGTGAAGACTGACGCAAAATACCTATTCAGTTCCTCCACCATTTCTTTGTTCCCCACTACTACTTCTCCAACGTCATTTTCCAGCAGCCCAATGTCCACTTTTGCCTCTCTCTTACCCTTTATATATCTAAAAAAAACTCTTGCAATGTTCTTTTATATTACTGGCTAGTTTACCCTCATATTTAATCTTCTCCCTCCTTATTTCTTTTTTAGTTGTCCTCTGTTGGTCTTTGTAGGCTTCCCAATCCCCTGGCTTCCCACTGCTCTTCGCCGCATTGTATGCTTTCTCTTTAGCTTTTATGCCGTCCCTGACTTCCCTTGTCAGCCATGGTTGCCTTGTCCTCCCTTTAGTATGCTTCTTCTTCCTAGGGATGAATTTTTGCTGTGTCTCCCAAATTACTCCCAGAAACTCCTGCCATTGCTGTTCCACTGTCTTTCCTGATAGGCTCAGCTCCCAGTCAATTCTGGCCAGCTCCTCCCTCATGCCTCTGTAGTTGCCTTTATTCAACTGTAATACCGTTACATCTGATTCCATTTTTTCCTATCAAATTGCAGGGTAAATTCTATCATATTATGGTCACTTCCTCCTAAGGGTTCCTTCACCTTAAGCTCCCTTATCAAATCTGCCTCATTACACATCACTAAATCTAGATGTCTGTTCCCTAGTGGGCTCCACCACAAGCTGCTCCAAAAAGCCATCTCGTAGACATTCCACAAATTCCTTTTCTTGGGATCCACTACCAACCTGATTTTCCCAGTCTACCTGCATATTGAAACCCCCCATGATCACTGTAACCTTGCCTTTCTTACATGCCTTTTCTATCTCCTAGCGTATCTTGTGCCCCACATCCTGACTACTGTTCGGAGGCCTGTACATAACTCCCATTATGGTTTTTTTACCTTTGCAGTTCCTCAACTCTACCCATACAGATTCTACATCATCTGACCCTACGTCATTTCTTGCTATCGATTTAATTTCATTTCTTACTAACAAAGCGACCCCACCCCCTCTGCCAACCAGCCTATCTTTTCGATAGGATGTATATCCTTGGATATTTAGCTCCCAGTTCTGATCCCCTTGCAGCCATGTCTCTGTGATGCCCACCACATCATACCTGCCAATTTCAAACTGCGCCACAAGCTCACTTACCTTATTTCGTATACTGCGTGCATTCACATACAACACCTTCAGTCCTGTATTTCCCGTCCCCCTTCTCATTGTCATCCCTTTATCTGATGTGCTTGAAGTTAGATTCCTAGCCCTTTCCAAACACTCTGTCCTATTTTGTGTTCTGGAGACTTTAATAGCCTCTCCTGGCCTCTCCTTTCTTTTCAGTTTTTTCATAATTTTCCATGAAGTTGAATCCAACCCCCCTACATGCTAACCTGCTGCTTTGTTTCCCATTAGTCATGCTTCTTGGAGTTTTACCCTTCCTTTCCCCCCCACTTTCTAGTTTAAAGTCCTGTTGACCACCCTATTTACCCTTTTCGCTAGAACATCGGTCCCAGATCGGTTCAAGTGGAGACCGTCCCAACGGTACAGATCCCTCCTGTTCCAATACTGATGCGAGTACCCCACGAAATGGAACCCCTTTTTCCCGCACCACTCCTTTAGCCATGTGTTTACTTCCCTTATTCTCGCGCTCCTATGCCAATTTGCATGTGGTTCGGGTAGTAATCCGGAGATTATAACCCTTGAGGACCTGTTCTTTAATTTAGTTCCTAGTTCCTGATAATCCTCAAATAAGTCCTCTTTCCTGGTCTTACCTATGTTATTTGTCCCGACGTGGACCACAACAACTGGATCCTCCCCTTCCCTCTCGAATATCCTTTCAAGCCAGTCAGAGATATCCCTCACCCTGGCACCGGGCAGGTAACATACCATGCGGGACTCCCGATCCTGCTTACAAAGGATGCTATCAATTCCCCTAATTATAGAATCCCCTACAACTACCACTTGTCTTTTTGCTCCTCTCTCTTGAATGGCCTCCTGTGCCACAGTGCCGTGGTCAGCTGGCTCATCCTCCCTACAGCCCTGTTCCTCATCCACACAGGGAGCAAGTACCTCTTACCTGTTGGACAAGGTCAAGATCTGAGGCTCCTCTGTTCCTGAACACAGGATCCCTCTACCTGCCCCACTTGCAGTCACACCCTGCTTACTCTGACCACTGACCGGATTTGAGGTACTTAATCTACTGGGTGTGACCGCCTCCTGAAACAAAGCATCCAGGTAACTCTCCCCCTCCCGGATGTGCCGCAGCATCTGGAGCTCGGACTGCAGCTCATCAATTCTGAGCCGGAGTTCCTCCAGCAACCAATACTTGCTGCAGATGTGGTCACTGCAGCTCGCAATGGGATCTGCCAGCTCCCACATCATACAACAACAGCACATCACCTGCCCAGCCATCTCTGCTTAGTTAATTAATTTATTAATTAGCTTTGCAGTGTTTTGTTTTTCAAATTTGGTGCAGATTTCCTACCAACTAATCAGGTCACAGCTTTCCTGTGATGTCACAAAAGCTACAGGTTAAATTGCTAAAATTTTATTCAGATTAAGTTTGTAATGAATTTATGGTGTTGCCTACCACAGTTAAACATTGGTTGGGCATTGAATAGAAATGAGAACAAAAAGGTGGGACTACAGAGTGGGATGAAAGTTTTTTTTTCAAATACGCAGATTGGGAATTTAGCTAAATAGTAGATGGAAAGTTGGCATTTATAAAGCATCTTTCACAACCTCAAAATGTCCTAAAGCACTTTACAATCAATAAGGTAATTGAAATGTAGTCACTGTTGTAATGTGGGAAACGCAGCTCAGAGAGCTGGAAAATATATATAACAATGAGCTTAGGGAGTTTCTTTGCTATAATTTGTCACTCAGGAAAAGGTTAACAACTCTGCTTGGATTTAGCACAGTTGCTGGCTGCAGTTGTCCACAGCAAAACTCAAACATGTTTTCAAATAGATCAGTGTCTTCTCAATTGATGTATTCAATGGCTTCTACATGCCATCATATCATGTGGGGAATTTGGGCATCCCAAAAACATTTCTCGAAAGAGAGAAAAGAACGACAGTGAAATGAAGTGCACTGGTACAGAATGGAATTACTGCGAGTTTGATGAGAAAGGAGTGAAATTTTAAATTTTACAGGTTAGTCTTTAATAAAATCTAGTACTGCTTGCTTGCAATTTAGCATTTTACTTAAATTCGCTGTTTATAAGTTTTAAGTTTCATATAGGCTTGGGCAGGACTAATCAAGCCCTCTGCTGGACAGCAGGCCAGATCAGCAAATTAAGTAACTGGCCTAATTTGGTTCTGTAACTGCCTGATTCATCTGAATCTCAGTAGTAAAAATAAGAGAGGTTAAGTGCCCTGTTACAGAGTGCACGGGTACAGAGTGGAATTACTGCGAGTTTGGTGAGAAGGGAGTTCAGTGAGGAGGGGAGGAAGGTGCTCTTTTCTTTGTCTTTATCTTTCTTAGCCTGCAGGAAACCAGGAGTTGAAAAGCTGCATGAGAGGGCTGAGTTTTGAAAACATCCAAGTGTGACATCAGAGGAGAAACATAAGTTATATGGTTAGTGAGGAACTGTTGTTAGGGAGGGTCTTCAAGTAGCTGAAAAGTAGAAAAACACAGTCTTTTTAAAAGAATGAGCTACTTAGGTTTCAGTAAGAAACACAAATAATAGAGAAGTAAAGTTAAGTCAAGGCCATGTTATATAAAGTAGTATAAGTAAACCAAAGTAAAATAAAGTTAACATAAGGGAAGTAAATTGAAGCCGTAGCAGGATAGCTCAGTCACATGGAATGTGTGTCCTGTAATTTGTGGGAAATCCTGGACACTACCACTGTTTGACATGACCACATGTGCAGGAAGTGTCATCAGCTGCAGAACCTTGAACGCTGGGTTTCGGAGCTCAGGCGAGGGCTGGAGTCACTGTGGTACATCTGTAAGGCTGATACCTATGTGGATAGCACATTTGGAGAGGTGGTCGCACTGCAGCTTAGGAGTCTGGAGGCTGAAAAGGACTGGGCAACTGCCAGGCAGTCCAGGAGAGCTAGGTAGGTAATGCAAGAGTCCCCTGGTTTTCTATTTTGGATACTGGTGAAGGTATTGGTTCCTTGAAGGAGTGCAGTCAGAGCCAGGTTTTTGGCACCACAGGTGGCTCTGTTGTAAAGGAGAGGAGGAAGAAGAGGGGAAGAGCAGCAGTGATAGGGTATTCATTAGTTAGGGGAACAGACAGGTATTTCTGTGGTTGTAGGCGTAACTCCTGGATGGTATGTTGCTTCCCTGGTGCCAGGGTCAAGGATGACACAGAGCGGCTGCAGAACATTTTTCTGGGGGAGGGTGATCGGCCAGAGGTTGTGGCCCACATTGGTACCAGTGACATAGGTAGGAAAGGTGGTGAGGTCCTGAAAACAGAATTTAGGGAGCTGGGAAGGAGATTGAAAAGCAGGACCTCTAAAGCAGTAATCTCAGGGTTGCTCCCACTCCCATGTGCAAGTGAGTACAGAAGTAGGAGAATTGAGTGATTGAACACGTGGCTGGAAAGCTGGTGTAGGAGGGAGGGCATCAGATTTCTGAGGCATTAGGACCAGTTCTGGGGAAGGTGGGACCTGTAAAAGCCAGACAGTTTACACCTGAACAGGACTGGGACGAATATCCTTGCAGGGAAATTTGCTAGTGTTATTGGTGGTGGGGGTGTTAAACTAGATTGGCAGTGGGATGGGAACCTGAGAGCAAATTCAGAGCAGGGAGCGGGAAATGGAGAATTAGTGAGTGACTCTGAAAGATAGAAGCAGCACAGGTTAAAAAGTGTACAGCACAGGAATTTGGCAGTGTTAAAAGGTATTATGTAAATGCAAGAGCATAGTAAATAAAGCCGATGGGCTGAGGGCACAGATAGATACATGGCAGTATGATATCATTGCTATAAAGGAAACTTGGTTTCGAGGGCCAAAAATGGCAGCTCAACATCCCTGGATATAGAGTTTTCATGCATTTTTTCAGGATAGTTTTCAGAGTTTTCAGGATAAAGAGGTGGATAAAAAAGGTGGAGGTGTAGCCTTATTGGTTAAAGAAACAATTACAGCTTTGAGGAGGGCAGATATACTAAATGAAGCATCAAATGAGGCCATGTGAGTTGAGCTCAGAAATAGAAAAAGGGCAGCCACACTGCTAGCAGTCTACTATAGACACCCAAATAGTGGAAAGGAGTTAGGAGAGCAAATATGTAGGCAAATTTGAGTGCAAAAACAGTAGGGCAGTAATAGTTGGAGACTTCAGCTACCCTAATATCAATTGGGATACAAACAGTGTGAAGCGCACAGAGGGCACAAAATTCTTGAATCGCATTCAAAAGAACTTTTTCAGCCAGCATATAACAAGCCCAAGGAGAGGGGGCGCAATTCTAGGTTTAGTCTTAGGAAATGAAGCTGGGCAAGTGGATGAAGTAGCAGTGTAGTAGGGTATCATTTTGGAGATAGTAACCATAATACAGTTAGATTTAGCATCATTATGGAAAAGGACAAAGATAGACAGGAGTAAAAGTTCTAAATTGGGGGAAGACAAGTTTTACGAAGCTGAGAGGTGAACTGGCGAAAGAGGACTGTGTGCAGCAACTAGAAGGGAAAACATTGTCAAATCAGTGGGAGGTATTCAAAAGTGAGATTCTAAGGGCACAATATAGACATGTCCCCACAAAGAAAAAGGGTGGTACTGCCAAATCTAGAGCCCCCTGAAGCATACAGGGTAAGGTAGAGCAAAAGAAGAAAGCTTATGACAGTCACAAAAGGTTTAATACTGTAGAAAGCCTAGAAGAGTATAGAAACTACAGGGGTGAAGTGAAAATGGAAATTAGGAAAGCAAAGAGAGGATATGAAGAAATATTGGCAGGTAAAATCAAAGAAAACACAAAGATGTTTTATCAATACATTAAGAGCAAGCGAATAACTAAGGAAAGTGTAGGGCCTACCAGAGATGTACATGGTAACTTGTGGGTTGATGCAGAAGATGTGGGCTGGGTTCTGAATCAGTAATTTGTCTCTGCCTTCACTAAGGAGAGGGATGATGCAGACATTCACGTTAAAGGGGAGGAGTGTGAAATATTAGATACAATAAGCATAATGAGAGAGGGAGTACTAGAGGGACTGGCATCCTTGAAGGTGGAAAAATCACTGGGGCCAGATGGAATGAATCCCAGGTTGTTAAAGGAACCCAGGGAGGAAATAATGGTTGCTCTGAGGATAATTTTCCAATCCTCACTTGATAAACGAGAGGTCCCAGAGGATTGGAGGTATGTGAACGTTGTACCAATATTTAAAAAGGGTGCGAGAGATGGTTTCACTGGTGGGCAAATTATTGGGATCAAATCTGAGAGACAGGATAAACTGTCACTTAGAAAGGTACGGACTGATCAGGGATGCTCCGCATGGTTTTGTTAGGGGAAGATTGTGTCTTGCTAACTTAATAGAAATTTTTGAGAAAGTAACAAGGAGGATTGATGAGGGTGGTGCAGCGAATGTTGTCTACATGGATTTTAGTAAGGCATTTGACAAGGTCCCACATGGCAGACTGGTCAGGAAAGTGAGATCTCATGGAATACAGGTTGGATCCAAAATTGACTCAGCGACAGGAAACAAAGGGATGTTGATGGATGTTTTTGCAAGTGGAAAGCGGTTTCTAGCGGTGTTTCACAGGGCTCAGTGTTGGGGTCCTTGCTGTTTGTTGCATATATTAATAATTTGGACTTAAATGTAGGAGGCATGATTGGGAAATTTGCAGATGACACAAAAACGCCATGTAGTTGATAGTGAAGAGGATAAATGTTGTTTCCAGAAATATATCAATAGTTTGGTTGAGTGGGCAGAAAAGTGGCAAATAGAATTTAATCCAGAAAAGTGTGAGGTAATGCATTTGGGGAGGGCAAGAAAAGCAATGGAATACTCAATAAACAGGAGGATATTGAGAGGGGTTGAGGAAGTGAGAGACCTTGGAGCGCATGTCCATAGGTTCCTGAAGTGGCAGGACTGGTGGACAAGATGGTAAAGAAAGCATATGGAATGCTTTCCTTTATTGGGTGAGGTATTGAATACAAAAGCAGGGATGTAATGATGGAACTGTATAAAACACTGGTTAGGCCACAGCTGGAATTTTGTGTACAGTTCTGGTCATCACATTACAGAAAGGACATAATTGCTCTGCAGAGAGTGGAGAGGAGATTCACAAGAATGTTACCAGGGTTTGAAAATTCCAGTTATGAGGAAGATTGGATAGACTAGGGTTGTTTTCCTTAGAACAAAGGAGGCTGAGGGGTGACCTAATTGAGGTGTACAAAATTATGAGGGGCCTAGATGGTCAGGAAAGACTTGCTTCCCCTAGCTGAGGGGTCATTTGCCAGGGGGCATAGATTTAAGGTGATTGGTAGGAGGATTAGAGGGGACATGAGGAAAAACCTGGATCTGTATCTGAAGTGCTGTAACCTGCAAGTCTACGAACTAGGTGCTGGAAAGTGGGATTAAAAATGAGTGGCTAGTTTCTTTTTTCCTTTTTTTTTGGCCACTGCAGACACGATGGGCTGAATGGCCTCATTCTGCACCGTAACTTTTTTGGTTCTATGGAAGTACAGGTGTCAATAATTAAAAACTGTGAAGAAAGAGATTCAGAAAGTTTCCTTGGTCCAGTGATCAGTAAGTGAATTTGATGCCCTCTTCTGCTCACCAACATGTAAAATCCATGGAGGCAATTAATTACCTTGAGCAGAAGTGCAGCTGGCTCTATTAAGTGAAAGAGAAAAATGTACTCTTATTATTTTGACACTTTCCTGATCTCCCACACTTGCAGTGGCATGACACCATTCTAATTTTTCAAGTCTCAGTTACTAATGCTATCTTGTTGGCAGCCAACAGCGAACATGCAGATTTAGGAAAGCAACTGTATCCTAGTATAAAAGCAAAAAACTGCGGATGCTGGAAAACCAAAACAAAAACAAAAATACCTGGAAAAACTCAGCAGGTCTGGCAGCATCTGCGGAGAGGAACACAGTTAACGTTTCGAGTCGGAATGACCCCTCAACAGAACTAAGTAAAAATAGAAGAGAGGTAAAATATAAGCTGGTTTAAGGGGGGTGGGACAAATAGAGCTGGATAAAGGGCCAGTGATAGGTGGAGATAACCAAAAGATGTCACAGACAAAAGGACAAAGAGGTGTTGAAGGTGGTGATATTATCTAAGGAATGTGCTAATTAAGGGTAGAAAGCAGGACAAGCAAGATACAGATAGCCCTAGTGGGGGTGGGGTGGGGTGAAGGAATCGAAAAAGGCTAAAAGGTAGAGATAAAACAATGGATGAAAATACATTTAAAAATAATGGAAATAGGTGGGAAAAGAAAAATTATATAAATTATTGGAAAAAAAAGGGGGGGATCGGAAAGGGGGTGGGGAAGGAGGAAAGAGTTCATGATCTAAAATTGTTGAACTCAATATTCAGTCCAGAAGGCTGTAAAGTGCCTAGTCGGAAGATGAGGTGCTGTTCCTCCAGTTTGCGTTGAGCTTCACTGGAACAATGCAGCAGGCCAAGGACGGACATGTGGGCATGAGAGCAGGGTGGAGTGTTGAAATGACAAGCGGCATGGAGGTCTGGGTAATGCTTGCGGACAGACCGAAGGTGTTCTGCAAAGCAGTCACCCAGTCTGTGTTTAGTCTCTCCAATGTAGAGGAAAGCGCATTGGGAAAAACGAATGCAGTAGACTAAATTGAGGGAAGTGCAAGTGAAATGCTGCTTCACTTGAAAGGAGTGTTTGGGCCCTTGGACGGTGAGGAGAAGGGAAGTAAAGGGACAGGTGTTGCACCTTCTGCGGTTGCATGGGAAGGTGCCGTGGGAGGGGTTGAGGTGTAGGGGGTGATGGAGGAATGGACCAGTGTGTCCCGGAGGGAACAATCCCTGCGGAATGCCGCCAGAGGGGGTAAAGGGAAGATATGTTTGGTGGTGGCATCATGCTGGAGTTGGCAGAAATGGCAGAGGATGATCCTTTGAATACGGAGGCTGGTGGGGTGATAAGTGAGGACAAGGGGGACCCTATCATGTTTCTGGAAGGGAGAGGAAGGTGTGAGAGCGGATGCGCAGGAGATGGGCCGGACACGGTTGAGGGCCCTGCCAACCACCGTGGGTGGAAAACCTCGGTTAAGGAAGAAGGAAGACATCTCAGAGGAACTGTTTTTGAAAGTGGCATCATCAGAACAGATGCGACGGAGGCGAAGGAACTGAGAGAACGGGATGTAGTCATTACAGGAAGCGGGGTGTGAGGAGCTGTAGTCGAGGTAGCTGTGGGAGTCGGTAGGCTTGTAATGGATATTGGTGGACAGTCTATCACCAGAAATTGAGACAGAGAGGTCAAGGAAGTGAAAGGAAGTGTCAGAGATGGATCATGTGAAAATGATGGAGAGGTGGAAATTGGAAGCAAAATTAATAAATTTTTCCAGGTCCAGACGAGAGCATGAAGCAGCACCGAAGTAATCATCGATGTACCGGAGAAAGAGTTGTGGGAGGGGGCCTGAGTAGGACTGGAACAAAGAATGTTCCACATACCCCATAAAGAGACAGGCGTAGCTGGGGCCCATGTGGGTACCCATAGCCACACCTTTTATTTGGAGGAAGTGAGAGGAGTTTAAGGAGAAATTGTTCAGAGTGAGAACAAGTTCAGCCAGATGGAGGAGAGTAGTAGTGGATGGGGATTGTTCGGGCCTCGAACAAACAATCCCCATCCACCACTACTCTCCTCCGTCTGCCTGAACTTGTTCTCACACTGAACAATTTTTCCTTAAACTCCTTTCACTTCCTCCAAATAAAAGGTGTGGCTATGGGTACCCGCATGGGCCCCAGCTATGCCTGTCTCTTTATGGGGTATGTGGAACATTCCTTGTTCCAGTCCTACTCCGGCCCCCTCCCACAACTCTTTCTCCGGTACATCGATGATTACTTCGGTGCTGCTTCATGCTCTCGTCTGGACCTGGAAAAATTTATTAATTTTGCTTCCAATTTCCACCCCTCCATCATTTTCACATGGTCCATCTCTGACACTTCTCTTCCCTTCCTTGACCTCTCTGTCTCAATTTCTGGTGATAGACTGTCCACCAATATCCATTACAAGCTTACCGACTCCCACAGCTACCTCGATTACAGCTCCTCACACCCCGCTTCCTGTAAGGACTCCATCCTGTTCTCTCAGTTCCTTCGCCTCCGTCGCATCTGTTCTGATGATGCCACTTTCAAAAACAGTTCCTCTGATATGTCTTCCTTCTTCCTTAACCGAGGTTTTCCACCCACGGTGGTTGACAGGGCCCTCAACCGTGTCCGGCCCAACTCCCGCGCATCTGCCCTCACACCTTCCTCTCCCTCCCAGAAACATGAAACCTTGTCCTCACTTATCACCCCACCAGCCTCCGCATTCAAAGGATCATCCTCTGCCACTTCCGCCAACTCCAGCATGATGCCACCACCAAACACATCTTCCCTTCACCCTCCTCGGCGGCATTCCGCAGGGATCGTTCACTCCGGGACACACTGGTCCACTCCTCCATCACCCCCTACACCTCAAACCCCTCCCACGGCACCTTCCCATGCAACCGCAAAGGTGCAACACCTGCCCTTTACTTCCCTTCTCCTCACCGTCTAAGGGCCCAAACACTCCTTTCAAGTGAAGCAGCATTTCACTTGCACTTCCCTCAATTTAGTCTACTGCATTCGTTGCTCCCAATGCGGTTTCCTCTACATTGGAGAGACCAAATGCAGACTGGGTGACTGCTTTGCAGAACACCTTCGGTCTGTCCGCAAGCAGTACCCAGACCTCCCTGTTGCTTGCCATTTCAACACTCCACCCTGCTCTCATGCCCACATGTCCGTCCTTGGCCTGCTGCATTGTTCCAGTGAAGCTCAACACAAACTGTTGGAACAGCACCTCATCTTCCGACTAGGCACTTTACAGCCTTCCAGACTGAATATTGAGTTCAACAATTTTAGATCATGAACTCTCTCCTCCATCCCCACCCCCTTTCCGATTCCCTCCCCTTTTTTTTCCTATTTTCATTATTTTTAAATGTTTTTCCATCCATTGTTTTATTTCTACCTTTTAGCCTATTTGCATCCCTTCCCCCCACCCCACCCCCACTAGGGCTATCTGTACCTTGCTTGTCCTGCTTTCTACCCTTAATGTCACCTATTAACACATTTCTTAGCTAATATCACCACCATCAACACCTCTTTGACCTTTTGTCTATGACATCTTTTAGTTATCTCCACCTATCACTGGCTCTTTATCCAGCTGTACTTGTCCCACCCCCCACCCCTTAAACAAGCTTATATTTCACCTCTCTTCTACTTTTACTTAGTTCTGTTGACGGGTCAACTGTACGTTTCTCCGCCGATGCTGCCAGACCTGCTGAGTTTTTCCAGGTAATTTTTATTTTTTGTTTTGGATTTCCAGCATCCGCAGTTTTTTTGTTTTTATATCTGTTGAAGGGTCATTCGGACTCGAAACTTAGAACTGTGTTCGTCTCCGCAGATGCTGCCAGACCTGCTGAGTTTTTCCAGGTATTTTTGTTTGTTTTTGAACTGTATCCTATTTCCTGGCTGGCCAGGAGCACTATATACTGCTGAACTTAATGAAGAATGTCTGCTCTTAATTTTCTAAGAGAATCCAGAAAAAACATTCCTAACTTTCAATATAGAAATTTCTCAATATACATTTAAACGTGTAGACAGTATTTATGTCAATTTAGCCTGACCACTCTATTTTCGTAATGTCTCAGAAGGAAAATCCAGGTGCACCCCACGGTTTTATTTCTTATTGACTCTTCCTGCATCGTTACTTGCATTATTTAAGTGACAGCAGTATTCACTTTAAAAAAAAACGCTGTGTTAAATAACCAAGTTGTTCTTGCCACATTGCATGGGACGTGGCTAGACAAGAAGTGGTGCATGCGTGGCTGAGCAGTTCCGGTAGCTGGTGAGTCTGCGTGTGGCAAGCACATGTGTATATGAGAGATGGAAAATGCCTGTAAAATAACACTTTTAAATGGAAACACATAATCGGCGGCCCGTGTCGATGTTCTGCTCATTCAATTCTAGGTATAAACTCCAGGCTGTAGAAACAATGAACTAACCGGCTCAGAAATTTTCAGCTTTACTTGGGGAATTTAAAAACATTTTTAAAAAATGGGTTGACTAGAATGTATTAGAATTTAACATAATTATTTTTATGAAAGCAGCAAAGTACTTCTGATTGAGGCGTGGCCGCTCTGGTGCTTCAGATCCCGCAGCAACTGATGCAGTGCTCCTTCAGATTAAGAGAAGCTGGCTCAGTTTTTAAACGTGCACCTTTCTATTCTGTTTATTTTATACAGTTAAGTTTTGTGCAAGGTTTTCAGTCGCGATGTCCGGAGGAGGTCGCGGCCGAGGCAGAGGACAGTTCACTTTTAATATCGAAGCTATCGGCTTCTCCCGGGGGGAATCTTTACCTGACACTGGATGTCAACCTCTCCCTTTATTTCCGGTAAGTGTTAGCAGGGCGCTTTTTAAAGGGGCAATGTTGCTGTAGGTAACACGTTGGGCAAATCGTACAGTGCAATGATCTATCTCGCAAAGAGTGAATCTGTTCGCTGTATCACAGCTAGGAAAATCTCTTCCTACTCGATCCTCTTTACAGAGAAAACGTGGACGTGATTTTTATGTTCAGGACCAGCTCTCTTCATACTTATTAGGAGTAATAAAATAGATGTTAATGATTCCCGCATCCTATATTCAAGCCCATTTAACATGAGTACAATCGGTCTAGTTGCATTATAACAAAAAAAACACGACTGTTTGAAACTTTTTGGCCATCCGTTGGAGTCATGGGGGTCAGAATTCACTAGACAGGAAAACCAAGCAGCCTGTTTAACAGGTGGGTGATCCCCCCACCACACATTTCACACACCCGGGAATGTTGAATTTTACTCCCACTGTCTCTTTTTAAAAAGTGTTAACTGGAACGTATCTTTTAAGACTGTAACATTTTTTTGAATAAGGAGGTGAAATGATTTAACCATCACCATGATGTCATTCAATTCATTACAGTGATGTAATAAAGACTGGGGTTAAAATGTAAAAACCCTGTTGCAAAAGTTCACACTGCAGTATTTCAATTAGACGCCGTGCATTTTTTTTGTTTGGCCATTGGGTGGTACTGCAGTCGAGTTTTCAGAGCATGCTCAAAAAGACTCCTGTAATACAACCTTTTTAATGTTTAGAATTAGCAACCTGACTGCTTCACTGCAATTTATAGAAATTGCCACACAACTGTTGACACTATTAAAATGTATGCTTGTTCAAAAGCTTAGTAAAGATGAGTCTCGATGAATTCATTCGTCCATGCCTGGTAGTATTGTTGGCAACTGCTTTATTATTTATTATGTTGCCTATGTTGTGTCATCTTTATTCCCTTAAGCAGAATCATCCCTCAGGTATAACATGATAAAATCTAACAGCAGCAGGAAAGTGGGGCTGTAAGGCTTAATGCTACACAAAGCTATCGGGCAGATATGGTAACCCTTAATGCATTTTTGCTATTCTTATTTCGTATGTTGTTTCACTTGTGATCTTCCTGTGCCTGTCTCAATTATGTGATTTTTTTTCTCCAAGTAATACACTCTGAATATATGAAAGAATAGAAAATAAAAACAGGCTCAAGAAATAGGAGCAGGAGTAGACCATACAGCCCCTTGAACCTGTCCAGCACTTCTGTATGATTATGGCTGATCATCAGCTTTAACACCAGTTTCCCACTTGCTCACTGGTTTTTGACCTCTCTGCTAAGAGAAATGGGTCCTTTCTATCCATTCTATCTAGGCTCTCATAATTTTATGCACCCCAAATAAATCTGCCCTTAGCCTCTCTCTCCCAAAGAAAACAACTGCAGCCTTTCCAACCTTTCCTCATAGCTAAAGTTCTCCAATCCTGGCAGCCTCCTTGTAAATTCCTCTGTGTCCTTTGTGATTGCCTGCTGCTGCCTCGCCATTTGCTGACAGTGATATATGGAGGATGCCACAAAGCAGGATGTTATCCTTTGCTGTAAATTGCAGGTTTTTTTATATACCACATTCATTCGATCTGATTTGTAAATGTAACAGTTATAAAGTCTGACTTTGTATTAGGGTAGTACAGCATGCTTTGGACCTCACTGTTTACTAATTACAGCTGTGCCCAGTGGGTGAGACCCACGTTTTAACTGCAGTGAGAGGGAGGAATCAGAGGGAATGCTTGTTACTGGGTAGCTCACACATCTAACTAACTCTCCAATAATAGAATGGGGAAGCCCAAGATCTTTCTTTCTTACAGTTGGTTTGTGAGTGGTGGAGAAAAGAGAAAAAATATATTGGGGAAAAATGAAACAAATTTTACCCTCAATACTAAAGTGTCCAGATTTGAGAGTAGCTTTTTCAGTGAAAAAAGTGTTGGAATTCTGTGCTGGAAGGAATGGAATGCAATTTGGTATATCAGAAATGTATGTTTGGATCAGGTATGTGCCTATCTGGTTCCAGCTGTATTATTGCCTAATGTTCTTGTACTCTATTATAACCTACATTACCAATCTGTAGCCCACAGAATTTAAGCCTGTCCCCTTGAATACAGGGGAAGATGTAAACTACATCCTGGCCTTGAAGCAGGAGCTAAGAGGAGCCTGCAAGAAACTGCCTTACTACATTGAAAGTGCCATTGCAAAGAGAGGTAAGGAATAGTGTGCTGCATATACATGTAAGAAAATTGGAATATTGGCAAGAAATTACATAGAATTCACAGCACAGAAATAGGCCATTCAGTTTAACCAGTGAGTATGGACCACACAAGAATTTCTAGTTTTTCATTTGAATTTCCAGAATTTTGGAATTTATGTATTTCTTTATAATATGAAATGGGGCACCTGTTCAGAGAGAGTTTTTGGGGACTTGACTTCCCCATCTTAAACATCCAAGACAACTTGACCTGCAACATGTGAATCCTTGCAGCTGTTTTTGAAGGGAAGGAAGCGGAGGTAATGGACCTGAGGAAAGGGACATAAATGAATCTACAAAAGGCAAAGGCACCAAGACCTGGAGATTTCACAACCCTTTGAGTAGCAATATGTAGAAAAAATAGGTTATGTTCAAATCTCACCATAGCAGTTTGAGAATTTACATTTGGTTCAAATAAAAACTATGGATAGCAATAAAAAGTGAATGTGAAGCTATTGGATTGTAGTAAAAACCCAAATGCTTCACTATGTCCTTTAGGGAAGAAAACCTGATGCTGCTTGTATGTAGCACTTATTACACAACAGAATATTTGATCTTTCATAATTCACTTGCAAACAGGACGGTGATCAAACTTGTATTATTTAAGTTCCACTTTATGATCTTGTTGATCTTTTTCTTTTGAATTCTTAAGATATATGTTGAAAAAGTATTTTATTTTGCCTTTTCGATATTTCCAGATTGTTAACTGCCTTATGAAGTGGCCTAGCATGGACTCCATTTAGGGCAACTAAGAATGGGCAATAAATGACCTTGCCAGTGATGTATACATCTGGAGAATGAGTAGAAAGAAAACAGCCAGATAGGCCTAACAATGAAAGGGATGTGTAAAGATCAGAATGCAAGTATTTCAAGTATAAAGGTGAAAGGTTATGTGTGTTTCAGGCATGGTTTTGCAAACCAGTGCAAATGATAAGGAGAGGACTTAAGGGTCTCTCTTCCTTATCCTAATTTCATGCACTCTGTTCAGACTGAGCAGCATGTTTTTGAAGAATGGACCTTTTACCCAAAGATGGCACAACTCTTTCCCTGCACCTTCAACAAGGATAGCATTCCTACCGTATCAGGCTTTCTAGTCATTTTCTAACACTCGCACTAAAGCTGCTCTCCAAATCATCCATGCCAAATGCTCAGCAAGAAAACAAATGTGTACTTTTTGAGTTCCAGAGCCACTGCACTCTTAAGGCCCTTGTACAGAAATTACACTTTCTGCTCCCCATTGCCTATGAGTAAAATGCATGAGCCATGGACTATCCATATGTAGGCAGTGCAAATTCTAGGTAATTTCATTCAGGGAGTGCATTGTGCAAAGCACCCATGTACTGACACCACGCCAGGGGCACAGTTTGAGGACAGGATGTAGCAAACTGGGCTTAGTAAGGAATTCATCCATCTGGGAAATGGATATGGCCTATAAAATTTTAATACTTTGTTGTGGGTTTTTTACAGTTGACTATTTTAATCTGGCAATTTACATTACAAAATAATTTGAATAATTCTATTTGAGACACTTAAGAAATTGGCAAAACATGGTATTTCCAAAACAATATCCTTGAAACTTTTTTAGATTTTGACCAGGCACAGAGGAGGGGCCATTAACGGGGAGAGGATGCAAGAGGAGGAGCGGGGCCATTAACGGGGAGAGGGCGAGAGAGGCGAAGCAGGGCCTTTAAATGGGAGAGGAGTCTGAACAAAGTGTGTAATTTATTGATAATTAGTAATATTAAGGCCGACTAGCAGTAGTAAAGGTAACTGGGAGTAGTAGGGTTTATTAATTAAGAAAAATTAATTAATTAACTATCACATAATAAGGATGGCAGGGCAGGTGATGTGTTGTGACTGCAGCAAGTGGGGACTCCTGGACACCAGTGTGATCCAGGACAAACACATTTGCAGTAAGTGTGGCTTGAGAGGAGGTGATGGCACAGTGGTATTGTCACTGGCCTAGTATTTCAGAGACCTAGGGTAATGCTCTGGGGACCTGGGTTTGAATCCCACCACAGCAGATGGTAAAACTTTGAATCCAATAAAAATCTGGAATTAAAAATCTGATAATAACCACAAATCCATTGCCGATTGTCAGAAAAACCCTTCAGGTGCACTAATGTCCTTTAGGGAAGGAAATCTGCCATCTGGCCTATATATGATTACATATGTGGTTGACTCTTAAATGCCCTCTGAACAAGGGCAATTAGGGATGGGCAATAAGTGCTGGCCCAGCCAGTGACGCCCACATCCCATGAACAAATTATTTTTAAAAATTGTACTGGAGGCCAAGCTGCAGACACTGAGATGCATCAGGGAGGGGGAAAATTACCTGAACACTTTATTCCAGGAGGTGGTCACACCCTTTAGGATAGGCAGAACTTTAGAGTTGGTCAGTGGTCAGGTCAGGAAGGTATAGGGACCCAGCACGCAGTAATGGAGGAGCCTCAGCCCCTGACTTTGTCCAACTGGTACGACGTGCTTGCTACCTGTATGGATGAGGAGAAGGACTGCATGGTGGATGAGTGGATTGACCATGGCACCATGGTTCAAGTGGTTGGAATGAAGAGGAAAATGGTAGTGATAAGAGACAGAATAGAAACATAGATAATAGGAGCAGGAGTAGGCTATTTGGCCCTTGATCATTTAATATGATCATGGCTGATCCTTTATCTTAATGCCATACTCCCATTCTTTCCCAATACCCCTTGACTCTTTCAGTGTCTAGAAATCTATCTATTTCTTTCTTAAATATATTGGTGACTTTGCCTCCGCAGCCTTCTGTGGTCGAGAATTTCACAGGTTCACCACCCTCTGAGTGAAGAAGTTTCTCTTCATCTCAGTCCTAAATGGCCTACCCCATATCCTGAGACTGTGACCCCTTGTTCTAGACCCCCCCCATCCCAGCTAAGGGAAACATCACCCCTGCATTCAGTTTGTCCAACCCTGTCAGAATTTTATACATTCCAATGAGATCCCCACTTGTTCTTCTAAATTCAAGTGAATACAAGCCTAGTCGACCCAATCTGTCCTCATACAACAATTCTGCCATCCCAGGAATCAGTTTGGTGAACCTTTGCTGCACTCCCTCGATGGCAAGTGTATCCTTTCTTAGGTAAAGAGACCAAAACTGCACACAGTACTCCAGGTGTGGTCTCACCAAGGCCCTGTACATTTGCAGTAAGACATCCTTGTTCCTGTACTCAAATCCTCTTACAATGAAAGCCAACATGCCATTTGCCTTCCTAACTGCTTGCTGCACCTGCATGCTTGCTTTCAGCGATTTGTGTACAAGGACAACCAGGCTCCTTTGTACACCAACATTTCCCAATCTATCACTATTTAAATAATGCCCTGCCATTCTATTTTTCCTACCGAAGTGAATAACTTCACACTTATTCACATACTGTATCTGCCATGTATTTGCCTACTCATTCAACTTGTCTCGATCATCTTGAAGCCTCTTTACATCCTCCTCACCACAAACATTCCCACCTAGTTTTGTATCATCAGTAAACTTGGAAATATTACATTTGATTCCCTCATCCAAATCGTTGATATATTGTGAATAGCCAGAGCCCAAGCACTGATCCCTGCAGTTCCCCAGTAGTCACTGTCTGCCACGCCACAAAAGACCCATTTATTCCTACTCTGTTTCCTGCCTGCTAACCAATTCTCAATCCATGCCAATATATTACCACCAATCCCATGCGCTTTAATTTTACACACTAACCTCTTACGTGGGACTTTATCAAAAGCTTCCTGAAAATCCAAATACACCACATCCACTAGTTCTCCTTTATCTATTCTATTGGTTACGTCCCCTCAAAAAAAAACTCCAGTAGGTTTGTCAAACACGATTTCCCTTTAATAAATCCATGTTGACTTTGTCTAATCCCGTTGATATTTTCTAAGTGTCCTGTTATCACAACCTTTATAATAGACTCTCGCATTTTCCCTACTACTGATGTTAGACTGACCGGTATGTAATATCCTGCTTTTTTCCTCTTTTTAAAAAAAAAAAATAGTGGAGTTACTTTTGCCACCCTCCAATCTGTCGTGACTATTCCAGGACCTATAGAATTTTGGAAGATGATAACCATGCATCCGCTATTTCCATGGCCACTTCCCTTGGTGCCCTGGGACATAAAGAAAGCCCTGAGGATTTATCGGTTTTCAGTCCCATTAATATAGTCAGGGAGATGGATACTGTTTTCTGCAGCCATGACAGAAAGCTCCAAAGGTTGTTTGCTGACCGGTGCCAGGGTTAAGGACATCTCTTCGTGACTGGAGAGAAACTTGGAGTAGGAGGGGGAGGATCCAGTTGTCGTGGTCCATGTCCCTCAGCGTGAGTTTATATCTTTAAAAAGGACGCGATAGCCTGATCTTTGGCTCTAAATTGAATAAGAGGACACCAAGGCAGGTTGTTAATGAAAATTAATTCAAAGGTAAGTTTAATATCATTCTTCACATTGTGTTGAAAGTGAGATTTGCCCTACATTCCACAATCTGGTTTTGTCGTTTTATCCTGTTCTCTTCAGATTAGCCACCAGGTGGCAGTTGAAGCAAGTACTGTAACAGAAACACATTGGTCATTTTACAGAACTGGATCAATGAAAATATTTTAGCTTATTAAAATAGTTGAAATTGTATCAATGGATTTGTGCTTCACATTGCAACATAAAAGTGAAGGAATGAAAGAAAGGAAGAGTTGATCAGCTTCTTTAAAAAATTACTTCTGTATTACAGATGATTCAATTGTGAAATTCTGCAGTGAAAATTTAAATCAAATAATGTTACATTCAAAGATATTCCTTTCATTTAGATGTTGAAAGATATGCACACAAGTATCAAGAAAAAGATTGCAATGAGGATTGGACACCAGGTAACTACAAATTAATTTATTAGTGCATATTACGATATTATTGTCCTCTTGCCAAGTGACCTATTGAATTAGCTGGATAAATGTATAAGACTATCTGTAACATACATAGTGTGTACTTTATTTGTATTGCCTTGTATCTTTATTGAATATCATGTTTGAGAATCTTTAGTAAAGTTATCACGTGTCACCTTTCTATAAAATCTAATTGACCAATTGTAATCATCTGACCATTCAGTGTACTTTCATGGGTTAGTTTTAAACATGTGACAGCTGATTCTTCCATGCGTGGAATAATTCTAGTAAGAGCAAGAGTAGATGACTGAGATGATTTGGCAGATTTCAATCTGTACAGTAAAAATAACATGCACATATGCTTACAACCCAGTATCCGTGCTAGGTTTGTACCAATGATAAACATCAGGTTTAATGCTGTAAACTCATCTCTTTGTCAAAAATTGCAAACATTTGACATCTGCCTGCCTCTTGAGTGTTTTCAGGAAAAATGACCATCTTTGTACCATTACTGTTTTTATTGTTGCATGATCCATTGAGATGTAGTGTTGGAACATGCACTGGTGATTTTTTTATTTGTCAGAGAAAAGAAGCAGCAGCAGAGAAGGTAAAAGTGTAGATACAGCAGTAGGTTTGATCTGATGTAGAGGGTTGTAGGTATAGCAGAGGTTGTCTAGTCTGGCTCTGGCCTAGAATCTTGCAAGCACAACTGTCGTAGATGCAGTAACCTAAGAAATAAGAAAAGAAGTTTACTTCAGATTCTGTTACAATCTGGATGATTTGGGCTTGATGAATCCAAAAAATAAAACCAACACTGCATCATTTATTCATTCATTACCCACCAGTTGTCAAGATGAATATACTTAATAGTCCAGATCTTCTGGTCTCGGGATCGTCAGAAATCGGACCTACCCCCAACTTATGCTTTGGGATCCTGCAGGAATCCTGATGCAGTGACTCTGGGAATTGCCTGGGAAGTTTGAACTTCTGATGGGCAATTTCGCTGCTCCCTCGGACCCTTTGAAGCAGTCTCCAACTCTGAGTTAGAGTTGGAGACTTTGAACAGTTCCAATTTACTTACCTGAATAGTTACTCAGGAAATGTTAGACAGAAAAATCCTAGTTTTAACTCCTGGGGAAATGATACAACTGACGCCAACACCCCTCCTCCACACCAACCGGACCTGACTAGCCCCCACCACCCAGGTCCATTCCCCATGACTGGCCAACTATTCCTACCCCACCCCACCCCCACAGCCTGACTAGCCCCCAAGACACGATTCATCCACTGTCACTTGTTTAAGCTCTTCGGTGTGTTGGTGGACACTTGCCAGAATACGGAAACTAGTGCCATAAGAAGGGGGTGCGAGTTGTTTCCCCCACCCCTGGCAATCCAGCACTATGAGGAAGCAGTTTGATGGAAGACTGCACCACATTTCTGAAGAAGCCAGGGTCGGACGACCTGGCCAGAAATGCAGAGCAGAGACATAGTGCAGAAAACTAAGAGCTGAGCAACAATCCAACGGTGATTGCTGCCCCTCAGTAGATT
The DNA here is from genome assembly GCF_964194155.1 of Cetorhinus maximus. Lineage (NCBI taxonomy): Eukaryota > Metazoa > Chordata > Chondrichthyes > Lamniformes > Cetorhinidae > Cetorhinus > Cetorhinus maximus. Next base: position 57,273,434 of record NC_135880.1, read on the forward strand.
CGGGCCCTTAACTGATTCACTCCAATCCCCTCCTTTGCCACTGTGAACCAGACTATTCATAACCTCGTACCTTTTGCCCTGTGCTTAGTTTCTAACTCCCCTCTCCACCACAAAAATTGCCTATTTCCACCCATGTTATATTGCCTGCCTCCACCCCTACCCAAGCCTATCTACTATTTGAGAACCCTCTTACCCTCTTCCGTGCCTTTTGTCACCTTCAGACCCAACTATTCCAATGGTCTCTTGACCAGGTTTCCATACTCCATCCTTTGTAAACTTCAGCTCATAAGAAATAGGAACAGGAGTAGACCATTTGACCCCTCGAGCCTGCTCCACCATCTTGTGTGTCAATTTCCATATTCCCATCTAACCCCGATGCCCTTTGATTCCCTTGCTTAACAAGAATCTATCTGTCTCTGCCTTAAAAATATTCAATGACCCCGCCTCCACTACCTTCTGAGGCAGAGAGTTCTAAAGTCACACAACCCTCTGAGAGAAAAAATTTCTCCTCATCTCTGTCCTAAAAGGGCGGCTCCTAATTTTAAAATAGTGCCCCCTAGTCCTGGACTCACCCACAAGAGGAAACATCCTTTCGACATCTTCCTTGTCAAGTCTGTTCAGGATCTTGTATACTTCAATCAAATCATCCCTCACTCTTTTAAACTCCAGTGGAAACAAGCCCAGTCTGTCCAACCTTTCCTCATAAGACAGCCTGCTCATTCCAGGTATCAACCTAGTAAACCTCCTTTGAACCGCCTCCAATGCATTTACATCACTTAAATAAGGAGACCAAAATTGCACACAGTATTCAAAGTACGATCTCACCAATGCCCTGTATAACTGAAGCATAAAATCCTTAATTTTATGTAAAATCCCTCTCATAATAAAGGACAGCATTCCATTAGCCTTCTTAATTACTTGCTGTACCTGCATACTAACTTTTTGTGACTCATGTACTAGAACACCCAGATCCCCTGCACCTCAGCCCTTGCAGCCCTTCTCCATTTAAGTACTGCTCTGCTTTTTTGTCCTTCTTGCCAAAGTGAACAACTTCACATTTTCCCACATTAAACCCCATTTGCCAGATCTTTGCCCACTCACTCAACCTATCTATATCCATCTGCAACCTCTTCATGTCCTCTTCACAACATACTTTCCTACTTATCTTTGTGTCATCTGCAAATTTAGCTACCATGTCTTCACTCCCCTCATCTAAGTCAGAATCACAGAATTACAATAGTGCAGAAGAGAGGCCCATCGAGTCTGCACCGACACGTGAGAAACACCTGACTTACCTTCCTAATCCCATTTGTCAGCACTTGGCCCACAGACCCCTGTGGGACTCTGTTCGTCGCACCCTGCCAATTAGAAAAAGACCCATTTATGCATACTCTCTCTGCTTTCTGCCAGTCAACCAGTCTTCTATCCATGTTAAAATGCTACCCCCTACACCATGCGCTTTTATGTTCCGTAATAATCTTTATGTGGCACCTTATCAAATGTCTTCTGGAAATTCATGTACAGTAAGCCTACATGCTGCCCTTCATCCACTGTGCATGTTACTCCTTCAAAAAAACTCCAATAAATTGGTTAATTATGATTTTCCTTTCACAAAACCATGCTGATTCTTCCCTAATGCCTTGAGGTCTTTTAAGTGCCCAGCTATAATCTTTAATGATCAATTTTAATTTCCCCATGACAGATGTCAAGCTAACTGGCCTATCGCTTCCTGTTTTCTGCCTTCCTCCTGTCTTGAATAGAATGGTTATATTTGCTACTTTCCAATCTGTTGGAACCTTTCCAGAATCTAGCGAATTTTAGAAAATTAACACCAGATTACCTCATTAGCCACCTCCTTCCTTAGGGTGTAGTCCTTCGGGACACGGAGACTTGCCAGCCTGCAGCTCCAACAATTTGCTCAGTACCATTTCCCTAGTGATTTCAATTTCACCAAGTTCCTTTCTCCAATTCACCTCCTGATTTGCAGCTATTACTGGAATGTTTTTTGTATCCTCTATAGTGAACACAGCAGCAAAATATTTGTTCATTTCTTCCTCCATTTCCTTATTATCTACTATTAACGCTCCATTGTCACTCTCTAGAGGACCAACACTCACTTTACTTACTCATTTCCTTTTTAAATGCCTGTAGAATCTCTTGCTATCTGTTTTACATTTCTAGCTAGCTTCCTCTCTCACTCTAATTTCTTTCTCCTGATTAACCTTTTAGCCATTCTCTGCCAATCATCTGTCCTGCCACTCATCTTTGCGGAGTTGTGTGTTTTTTCCTTAAGTTTGGTGCTTTCCTTAACTACTTTAGTTAACCACGGATGTCGGGTCGTCCCCTTACAATTTTTCTTTATAGTAGAAATCTCCTTATTTTGAATACTCTGAAATATCCCCTTAAATGTCTGCCATTGCTTCTCTATTGATCTATCCTCAAGCCTAGTTCCCCAGTTGACTTCAACCAGCTCAGTTTTCACCCTACATAGTTGCCCTTATTTAAGTTTAGGATAGTATTCTTAGACCCACTCTTCTCACTTTCAAGCTGGATGTAAAATTCAATCATGTTGTGGTCACTGCTACCTCGCAGTGTCTTTACTCTGAGGTCATTAATTAATCCTGTCACGTTACACAATACCAAGTCTAATATAACCTGCTCCCTGGTTGGTTCCAGAACATGCTGCTCTAAGAAACTATCTTGAAAGCATTCCAAGAACTCCTCATCCAGGCTACTACTGCCAATCTGATTTTTCCAGTTTATGTGTAGATTAAAATCACCCATGATTATTGCCATCCCTTTATCATAAGCACACAATATTTTCACTTGAATACTTTGTCCTACGCTGTGGCTACTGTTAGGGGGCCTGTAGACCACTCCCACTAATGACTTTTTTCCCCTATTATTCCTAATCTCCACCCAAACTGATCCTACATCCTGATCTCCTGAACCAAGGTCATTTCTAACTATTGCACCAATGCCCTCTTTGATTAACAGTGCTACCCCTCCATCTTTACCTAGCTTCCTGTACTTCTTGAATGTCATATGTCCCTCAATATTAAGGACCCAACTTCCATAACTTTGCTGCCTGCACCTATCTGCCTTCAACAGTGTCTTCTGTAATGAGGGACTTTGGGTATCCCAGTGCTTCCAATCTAAAATTATCACTGTTGTGTTTAAAACCCTCACCCATGGTCTTGTCCATCCTTCTCTCTATGACTTCATCCAGCCTTACAAGCCCCCAACACCCCCTCCCCCCAAAAAGGTGTTCATTTCTCCAGCTCTGGCCCCTTTTACACCCCCTGTTAAAAACACTGCTGTCCATCACCACCTCTTTTGAAATTCCTGTCATTGACCACTTTTATGGTCAGGATCCACTTCATTTTGATCTCCTCTGTGAAGTGTTTTTGAATATTTTCCTACACACCACATTGTCTTTTTGGATAGAATCAATATCCCTCTTAACCTCCTATCTTAATGTGGCCTATGTTTAAATTTAATACTTGTTCTCAGCTTGTAAAGGGAAGAATAAAAAAGGGAAAAAGAGAAAGTTGATGATGTAAATATTAAACCCTTGAGGGTTGAACTAAATTAATCACCGCAATCCACCACTGTCCAGTGTCATCCTGTTCTTATTGGACATGTGCACACCTCCCAGTGAGGAAATCTGGGCAATTTTTTTTCCCCCTGAATTTGTATAGTGTATTTAACATCAAAAACTTCTAAAGCATTTCAGAGGAGAAATGAGAGCTGAGAAGTAATAGAGCTAGAGAGTAGGCCAAAGGATGGTCAAAAAGATGAGTTTAAAGGAAGCTCTTTAGAGATGGGCTGATGTGCAGCAAGACAAAAGGGTTTACAGAGCATGCCCTGAGGCACACAAAGATCCACCATCATCAATGATGTGATGGAAAAGTGGGTGGCAGAGCTGGCAAACTAAAGAACATGAGCTGGGAATTGGCTGGAGTTAAAGTGGGACTTTACTCCCCATAAATTGATTGACTTGTGGATAAGGGTTTAGAATTTCATGGGAGCCAATTGAAGTCAACATGTGCGATGGACAGGTGAGCCTTAGTGGGGGAAAAAAGCAAAGTACCAAAGATGCTAGAAGTCTGAAATAAATGCTGGAAACACTCAGCAAATGAGGCATGTATGCATTTAAAAGACAAGTTGAAGTTTTGGATATAGACGCTTCATCAGAACTGTGGAGAACAGAATATGGACAGTGTTGTTTCGGGTAAGTTGTAATTTGTGGAGGTTGGGCAGAGGGCTTTCCAAAACTTGACCCTGAAGGCTGAATGTGTGGACAACGGTTTCGGCACCAGTGGAGATGACAATAGCAATATAGCAGAAGTCATGAGCTGAGGAGCCAAGGCCAATTTTAACACCCCTGCTACCACCCTAACTGAGTGAGCTAACTCACCTTGGATTGCAGATCAAATCTGGATTCGTCTTGTGTATTTGACATAGCTATTTGCTAAATCAGCTTGCAGAACTGTTGAGCTGTATTACTGGTGTTGATGTCCAAAAGCAGTAAGTTAAATGACTCCTCAACGAGGTGATTCAGGGGGGTTCAGAGTAAACATGTTCTCACAAAGGAAAAGGGTGGGATGGCCAAATCTAGAGCCCACTGGATGTCAAGGAGACAGGGTAAAATAAGGCAGAAAAGGAAAGCTTAAATCAGACACAGAGATCTTAATACTACAGAAAGCTGAGAGGAGTATGCAAAGTGCAAGGGTGAAATCAAAAAGGAAATTAAGAAAGCAAAGAGAGAGCATGAAAGAATATTGGCAAGCAAAATCAAGGAGAAGCCAAAGATGTTTTATCAGTACATTAGAGTAAGAGGACAACTAAGGAAAGAGCAGGGTCGATAACTAACCCACGTGTAGAGCAGGAAGATGTGGGTATGGTTCTTAATGAATACTTTGCGTCCATCTAAACAAAGGAGTGGGCAATGCAAAAATTGCAGTTGAGGAGGAGTGTGAAATATTGGATGTGATAAACACAGGGAGAGAGGAAGTATTAAGGGGATTAGCATCCTTGAGTGGATAAATCCTGAGAATTGGATGTTAAAATAAGTCAGGAAGAAAATAACGGATGCTCTGACCATCATTTTCCAATCCTTAATGGATGCAGGTGCTAGTGCTGGAGGATTGGAGGGTTACTAATGTTGCACCTTTGTTTATAAATGAAGTGAGGGATAGACCGAATAATTACAGGCCAATCAATCTAACTTTAGTAGTGGGTAAATTATTGGAATAAATTCTGAAAGACAGGGTAAACTATCACTTAGATAGGCACAGAGTAATCAGGGACAGTCAGTTAAGGGAAGATTGTGACTAACTTGATTGAATTTTTTGAGAAGGTAACAAGGAGGATTGATGAGGGTAGTGCAATTGATGTGGTCTACATGGATTTTAGCAAGGCTTTTGACAAGATCCCATGGGGCAGGCTGGATTTTTAAAAATAAAAGCCCATGGGGTTGAGGAGAATGTAGCAAGCTGGATACAAAATTGGCCCAGCAACAGAAAACAAAGGGTAATTGTTGACAGGTGTTTTGCGACTGGAAGGCTGTTTCCAGTGGGATTGTGCAGGGCTCAGTACTAGGTCCCCTGCTTTTTGTGGAATATAGTAATGATTTCGACTTAAATGTGATTTGCAGATGACACGACACAAAAAAATTGTCCGCATGGTCGATGGTGAGGTGTGAAGCTGTAGATTGCAGGAAGAAATTGATGGACTAGTCAGGCGTGCAGAAAAGTGGCAAATGGAATTCAACCCAGAGAAGTGTGAGGTGATGACTTTCGGGAGGTCAGACAAGACAAATGAATACACAATAAGTGGGAGGATACTGAGTACTGTAGAGGAAGTGAGGGGCTTGGAGTGCATTCCACACATCCCTGAAGGACCAGTGGATAAGGTTGTTAAGGAGCATCTGGAGTACTTGCCTTTATCAGCCAAGGTATAGGATATAAGAGCAAGAAGGTTATGCTGGAGCTGTATAAATCATTAGTTAGGCCACAATGTGAGGAGGATGTGCAGTTCTGGTCACCTCATTACAGAAAAGATGTAATTGCATTAGAGAGGGTACAGAGGATATTTACGAGGATGTTGCCAGGACAGGAAAATTGCAGCAATGAGGAAAGATTGGAGAGGCTGGGGTTGTTTGCCTTGGAACAGAGGAGGCTGAGGGGAAATTTGATTGAGGCGTACAAGGTTGTGAGGGGCCTGGATAGAGTGGATGGAAAAGGTCTATTTACTTTAGCAGAGGTCAGTGACTAGGGGGCATAGATTTAAAGTGATTGGCAAGGATTCGAGGGGAGATGAGGAAACATTTTTTCACCCAGAGGGTGGTAGGCGTCTGGAACTCACTGCCTAAAAGGATAGTAGAGGCAGAAACTCATAATTTATAAAGGTGTCTGGATATGCAACTAAAGTCCCATAATCTCCCTGGTTTCAGACCAAGTGCTGGAAATTGGTATTAGGCTAGGGGCTCGTTTTTTCACTGGCACAGACTTGATCAGCTAAGAGGCTACCTCCTGTGCTGGAAATTTTCTAAATATCTGAAAAGGAGGAATGAACAGAGATGTGGGGTGAGGGCTGGGGAGTGTCAGTATGTGGATTGCTCCTTAAGAGAGCCAGCACAGAGACAATGGGCGGGATTTTCCACTCCTGCCCGCCCTGGGGATCTTCTGGTCCCTCCGCATGTCAATGGACATCTGACTGGGGCACTGCCTCACCCATGGCGGGTCCCGCCCGCGACAGGGCCAGAAAATCCCAGCCTGTGGGTCAAATGACCTTCTGTGCTGTAATGCTTTTATGATTCATAAAATACATCATGTAGCAGGAGAGAAGCAGGTTAGACTGCCACCTTGCAAGGTATGTAACTACTGGAATGGCAGCTTCTTTCAGGTTTATCAAAACACCTGTTCTTTAAATAATATTTGCCTGGGTGAGATTTAATAGTTCGCAACAGCTGATGTTTTCAACATGACTCCAAATAGTTTCTTTGCCTCAGTATTTACCAGGGGGATTAATAAGGTATGCATGACATTAGAAAAAGAGATCAAAAAGGATGTAAAGACATTTAAGGTAGAATGGGGGAGATAATAAACAAGCTTGAAGAGGATAAAACACCTGGTCTGGATGGATTGAATCCATGCATATTAATAGAAGTTATGGAAGAGTTAGCTGAGGCAATGTTTTTACAATGTGGAACTCGCTACCATAAGGAGTTGAGGCAAGTATCATCGAAACATTTAAGGATAGGTAAGCACATGAGGAGAAAAGGAATGGAAGGATATGCTAATAGGGTTAGCTGAAGAAGGTTGGGAGAAAGCTTGTATGGAACACAAACACTGGCATATGCCAGTTGGGCTGAATGGCCTGTTTCTGTTCTACAGTCTTGATGAAAATAAAGTCTTTTTGGGCAAGAGTGAGGATCAGAAGAAAAAAATTGAAGCTTGTGGAATTAAAGGGGCTAAAGATACAAATTTAAACCATTCCCTTGTTTTCCAGAAAGGATTAAAACTAGCCTGCCATGAAGGTCTGAGAACTGGAGCCATGAGCGCTTAGAAGTTTGTTAGCAAAAGTATTCAATTGTCAAACATCACTCCTTAGATGAGTGATTTTTTTTTGGAAGCTGGGCAATGGTCAACAATTAGATGCTGGTATGATCCCTGCATGATTAGGTATCGGTCAGCTCCACATTAGTTGAGTGTTTGTATTGGACCCTGGTTTTTTAATCCATCTGATTGAAGAGTGTGGGAATAAAAAATGCAATTAGGCACATTCAAGAGAGAATCTCCATGATGTTTTCTCAAATGATTACCATCTTATTGTGCTTTGAGATTGCAAAGGTCTAGATTTTCTCCTAGTAGCTGTGAATAGATGGAAACTATACCCTGTATACTTTAAGGCGTAAATTATGTAGCTTTGAAATATAATGAGCTGTTAATTTCTCTGGTCACATATCGGACTTCCTTTTCTGAAAAGAAGTCTGGAAAACTGTACTAGTCCCTGGCACTATTTTATATTGGAAATGCTGTTTTGAAATGTGGAACCCCCTGCCTCGTATAATCTTTTAAAACCCAATCTGCTTAATTTCTTTCCCTCTCAACTGTTCTTCTCTACTTGGTAACCTGAACAATGACTGTTTTACTGAGGTTTCTTAATTGGAACGTAATTTAAAAATGCTGTGGATTCTAGTGTCCTGCATGTTAATTATATAACTTGTATGTTTAGATTGGAGGAGACTTCCAAGGGAGCTAAAGCCGAGAGTCAAAAAGTTTAAAAAAACAAGTAAGTGTGATTATGTAAGTGTGATTTGTAATATGGCATTTGGTATGTGAAAATATAATCTTTGTTACACAAATGGAAGTTAACTAACTTCCACAAACCTTTTATGTTGTTCCCAGTTTACGTGCATTGGAATTAATTTATGTCTGATTTTTCAAATTTTTAGGAAAGTGGAGCATAAGTATAATAATAATGTTCATGGTGATTCTGTTGCCTTTTAGTATATGCATTTTGCAAAAATGTGCTTTGCACTGAACCTGAAGGATATGCAGCAATTGAAAGGCATCTTGTGTTTTCCAGTGTTTTACATTGTGTACTCTATTTATCACATTGTAAGATCATCTACATCTTCCACCTGTTGACTCTGGGTGGAAGATGTAGCGCCATGTGCATTGGAATGAGGGAAGACCACTTGACTCATAGTTAATTCCCTGAACAGTCCATACTGCATCATAGACTGTGCCAAATTGACATTTTCTATGGGAAGCAAGAAGGTAAAATTTGCTCAAGTAATAATTCAGTAATAATTCAATAAAATATCTAGTGTTTATACAACAATTTTGCAATTCATACTATTCGTGTCTGAGCAGTTTTTTTAAAACAAAACTTCAACTTATAATTTGAGAACACAAATTATTAAAGCAAACCTGCAGCTTGTTCTGGGTCCTTGTGGCCTTCAGGTCTTCAATTTACCCATGCTTCCTCGTTCCATTTCCGAGTAAGATATTATTACAGTTGGAAGGGCGTTGTCCTGGGACCCCTCAACATTGATTCTGAACCTCATGAAGGCTCATGGCATCAGGTCAACATGGGCAAGGAAACCTCCTGTTGGTCAACATCTACTGCCCCCTCTCCTCACAACCCCACCCTCAAACTGATGAATCAGTGCTCCTCCATGTTGAACACCACTTGGAAGAAGCACTGAGGGTGGCAAGGGCACGGAATGTACTCAGTTGGGGACTTCAATGTACATCACCAAGAGTGGCTCGGTAGCACCACTACTGACCGAGCTGGCTGAGTCCTAAAGAACATAGCTGCTAGACATGGACTGCGGCAAGGGGTGAGGGAACCAACAATAGGGAGAAACCTACTTGACGTCGCCCTCCCCAGTCTAGCTGTTGCAGATGCATCTGTCCATGACAGTATTTGTAGGAGTTACTAACCGGAGGAGGAGGCTCCATAAATATCCCTATCCTCACTGATGTGGGAACCCAGCACATCAGTGCAAAAGACAAAGCTGAAGCATTTGCAACCAGCTTCAGCCAGAAGTGCCGAGTGGATGATCCATCTTGGTCACCTCCTGAGGTCCCCAGCATCGCATACCAGTCTTCTGCCAATTCAATTCACTTCACATGATATCAAGAAACAGCTGCAGACACTGGAAACTGCAAAGGCTGTGGGCCCTGGCAACATTCTGGCAATAGCACTGAAGACTTGTGCTCCAGAACTAGCTGCACCCCTAGCCAAGCTCTTCCAGTACACCTACAACAGTGGCATCTACCCAGCAATGTGGAAAATTGCCCAGGTATGTCCAGTCCACAAAAAGCAGGGCAAATCTAACCCAGCCAATTACTGCTACATCAGTCTCTTCTCGATCAACACCAAAGTGATGGAAGGTATCATTGATAGTGTTATCAAGTGGCATTTAATCAGCAATAATCCACTCACTGACACTCAGTTGGGGTTCCACCAGGGCCACACAGCCCCTGACTTTGTTACAGCCTAGGTCCAAACATGGATGAAAGAGCTGAACTCCATGGATAGAATGACTGCCCTTGACGTCAAGACAGCATTTGACCAAGTGTGGCAAAAAAGAAGCCTTAGCAAAACTGAAGTCAATGGGAATAAGGGGAAACACGCTCTCCTGATTGAAGCCATACTAGCACAAAGAAAGATGGTTGTGGTGGTTGGAGGTCATCATCTCAGTCCCAGGACATCACTGCAGGAATCCTTCAGTGTAGTGTCCTAGGCCCAACCATCTTCAGCTGTTTCATCAATGACCTTCCCTCCATTGTAAGGTACGAAGCAGGGATGTTTGCTGATGATTGCACAATGATCAACACCATTTGCAACTCTTCAGATACTGAAGCAGTCCATGCCTATATGCAGCAAGACCTGGATAATATTTAGGCTTGGGCTGACAAGTGGCAAGTAACATTGCGCAACACAAGTGTCAGGCAATGACCATCTCTAACATTGGAAGCAGTTCAGAGAAGGTTTACCAGACTAATGCCTGGAACGGGCGGTTTGTCTTATGAAGAAAGGTTGGACAAACTAGGCTTATATCCGCTGGAGTTTAGAACAGTAAGAGGCGACCTGATTGAAACATATAAGATCCTGAGGGGCCTTGACAGGGTGAATATGGAGAGGATGTTTCCCTCTTGTTGGAGAATCTAGAACTAGGGGTCACTGTTTAAAAATAAGGGGTTGCCCATTTAAAACAGAGATGAGGTGACATTTATTTACTTGGAGGGTCGTGAGTCTTTGGAACTCTCTTCCTGAAAAGGTGGTAGAAGCAGAGTCTTTGAATATTTTTAAGGCAGAGGTAGATAGATTCTTGTTAAGCAAGGGGCTGATAGGTCATCAGGGGTAGGTGGGATTCAGATTTCGGGTTACTATCAGATCAGCCATGATCTTATTAAATGGTGGAGCAGGCTCGAGGGGTTGAATGGCCTACTCCTGCTCCTTGTTTATATGTAATGAGGGAATCCAACCATCTCCCCTTGACATTCAATGGCATTACTATCATTGAATACCCCACTATCAACATCCTGGGGGTTACCGTTGAGCAGAAACTGAACTGCACCAGCTATATAAATACTTTGGCTACAAGAGCAGGTCAGAGGCTGGGAATTTTGCAGAGAGTAACTCACTTCCTGACTCCCCAAAGCGCTGTCCACCATCTACAAGGCACAAATCTTGAGTGTGATGGAATACTCCCCACTTGCCTGAACGAGTGCAGCTCCAACAACACTCCAGAAGTTCTACACCATCGAGGATAAAGCAGCTCGCTTGATTGGCGTCCCATCCACCAGATTCAACACTCATTCCCTCCACCATTGGTGCTCAATGGCAGCATCTATAAGATGCATTGAAGATACTCACCAAGGCTCCTTCGACAGCACCTTTTCAAGCCTCTACCACCTAGAAGGACAAGGGCAGCAGATGCATAGGAACACTACCACTTGCAAGTCCCCCCCCCAAGCCACACATCATCCTGACTTGGAACAATATCGTCGTTCCTTCACTGTCATTGAGTCAAAATCCTGGAACTCCCTCCCTAACAGCACTATGGGTGTACTTGTACCACATGGACTGCAGCGGTTCAAGAAGGCAGCTCACCACAGCCTTCTCAAGGGCAGTTAGGGATGAGCAATAAAATGCTGGCCTAGCCAGTGACGTCCATAACTTGTGAAAAAATATTTTAAAATGCTTTTGGAAAGTGGGCCAGGATGGTAGTGAACTGGAAATTGGCTGTTTTATATAACCTCTTCCTGTCTTATTCCCACAATTCCACCTCTCCCCACCACCCCCCCCCTCCACTCCCCAAACCTCCACCAACATCTCCCTCACCCCAGTCATCTGGTAGGGTAGACTAGCAATGACTAATTAATTGGGTGTAGAAATTGGCTGATTGGCCTCCCTGTCCTGTAATTTTTCCAAAATACACCTGAAAATAGAGAAGACTCTGAGGAAAATCTATGCCTACTAAGTATTTTCTTTTTTTGGAAAAGGCAAGCTGCTGGTTTTGATTATAAATACAGCTGGAATGGAGGCTTCTTTATTTGAATGTGACAAATTATTTTTTAGCTGAAATAGATCAAATAAAAACTAAATTAGATATATGTAGTTTTACATTTTTGTAATGCTAGAGTCATAATGAACAGCAGTTTTAGGAATTAAAGCTTTGGAGCACTGGCAAAATTGGTCAGTTTTTAAAATGTTTTCAGGTCACAAACTGTGACACTGAATAAACCCTAATATCAAAATAAAATTACCCAATGCTAGAAGTAGCTTTATCAGTACAGAAGTAATCCTATATTTGACTGGCATGAATTTGTTGTTTTTTTATATATTGCCATGGCTATGTAAGAGACGTTTCCTGGAACTCCCTCCCTAACAACACTGTGGATGTACCTACACCACATGGACTGCAACAGTTCAAGAAGGCAGCTCACCACTTCCTTCTCATGGGCAATAAATGCTGGTCGAGCCAGCAATGCTCACACCCCATGAACATATATAATAAAAAAAACCTTCAGTATCTCCAAACATTCTTCTTCCTCCAGGTACAACCCCTGTCTTCACTTCCTCAAATCCAAGGGGTGCAAACTTGTGCCCTGGTGCAGAACTGGCTTAGTCATTCATTGTCAGATGTTGCTATACTACATCAGGTTCTACCCGGCCTCACTGGTGCATGCCAAAACTGTCCATTTCTCCATGGTCATCCAGGCGAGGGATAACCTCTTCCGCATGCCTTTTTCAATCTTTTCCCCTGCCTTCTCAAATCAATAAATTTAAGGAGCTCTTGAGCTAAGGTGGAGACCATCTGATCAACTGCCTCTACTGCTTTGTCATCTTGCCTACCAAGCCAAATCTCTCAAGTCCTTCCCTACCTTTCAGCCGCCTTTGACCATGTCACCCTTTTCTGTCATCCAGTTCTATGGGCTGCCCTCCTTTAGTCTAACTCTTGCCTATCTAATTACATTAGAACAGTCAGAACTTCTCTATTAATGGCTTCTCTTCCTATTTCTGTACTGTTGATCCTGGAATTGAAGTAGTCATTGGCTCCATCATCTCCATGCTGTCCTTTGTTGACATCATCTACAGACTCGGGTCCTATTCCATGTATATTCTGACATTAAATGAAACAGTGCCAATTTTGACACCCCTACCACCATGGATCTTGTCAGTTTGCTTGATTAATATACAGTTCTGGGTGAGCCACAATTTCTACCAGCTAAACATTTGGAACACTGAAACCATTGTCTTTAACCCTAGTCACAAACTCTGTGCCTTTTACCATTTCTTCTCCCTGGCCACTATCCCTCCAGCTGGACCAAACCAATCTCATTATCCTGTTTGACTCTGAGCATAGCTTCAGAATTTTGCCCTCGGTTGGCGGGCGGGCCCCACCGGCTCGGCAGCAGGCGGGCAGCCGAACTCCGCCGCTGAAGCGGGCCCCACTGCCATTTTAAGTGGGCAAGCTAAATAAGGCCTGCCCGACGGGAAGCACTACACGCTTCCTGTGCGGGGTGGCAGGCAGGGATTCCCCATCTGTCAAAGAGCGCACTGCTCCCTGAGACTAAGTGCTGTCCCAGGGAGATCAGTGAAAGTGTTACAAAGTTAAAAAATAGAAAAATAAAAAAAATCATTAATATGTCCTCCTCATGTGAAAATGTCACACGAGATGGAAATGTATTAAAGTTTTTAAAAACGGATATGAAACCTCATCCCGCCAGTGGATGAGGTTTCATGTATTATCAGAAGCCCGCTGGGGCTCCTGGCCTGCCCGCCAGCCTTAAGGTTGGACGGGCAGGTCTTTAATTATCTTAATTACCCTGTCAATGGCTTCAATTGGCCATTGACAGGTTGGCGGGTGGACAGCTGATTTCGCTGTCCGCCCACCTTCCTAAAGATTTAAATGGACCGGGATGATGTTGGGGGTTCCTCCCGACATCATCCCGCACCATTTTCCCGTCGGCGAGCGGGCCCTGCCCCCAAATCGCCGACAGGAAAATTCTGGCCCATATCTTTTCCACCACAAAGACTGCACACTTCTGCCAAGTGCTGCTTACATACCTCCACTATTCTTGCAGATTTGCATTGTTTCCACATCAGCTTCAAATTTAGAATTCTCATCCCTGTGCTTAAATGCTTTGTTTTTTTTATTCCTGTAACCACCCCTTCCCCTGAGCTTCTCTGACTAGCCACTTCTGTTTACCCTCCCTGTCCCAACACAGACCTTCGCCCATGTTTCATCATGATACAACCAATCAGCTGAATTCACAATGTAAAATTCTCCCCATCTCCTCCTCCTTCAAGGCATTACTTAATACACCTCTGAGCAAGCTTTTTGTTATCCCTTCTAATATTTCTTCCTTTCTCTCAACATTCATTGTGCCTGAAGGTGAGCCATGCATTGAAATTAAATTATCTCTGCCAACCCTCATTTTTCATTCAAGATCTGTAAGTTTAGAGACTAATATAGATGTAATTGGGTCAACTGTGATGTGCAGCACTTCCTGGTACATTAAAACACAAGATAGGTTATTTTCCTGTGGTGTTGACAGCCCAGCCTCATTGAGACAAAGAAACTCATCTGTGGTTCACTTTAAAGTTAATATGCTTATTAAACCATTTCATTTGGAAGACAGTTTCTGAAATGTAAATTAACTTGGGGCTTCCACTTAGGAATTGAAAATTCATTTATACTGACTCCTGATGCCAATTCTGGGCTTCAAACTGTGCCCATAATGTCAAATCTAACCGATTTAAAACATTTTATACTTTACATTCCTGTTATACAAAGTTTTATTTAATTTCCACTCAAGTGCATATAGTCATCAGCATTATAGGATAGGTGCAGTTGTCTGGTTAAAGTTACAATATTTTGAGTGCTGGAGCAGGATTTGCACTGCGAATTGGGGAAACTCTTTTCGAGTTACCAACAGTCACAGATTGCAACTTCTTTCGAGTACAATCACAGTTCTTGGTTTTCCAGGAGTGGGACATGAACCCACAACCCTCTGATTCAAAGGCGAGGGTGCTATGCAGGAACTAAGACAGGCAGGCATGTGATTTCAAGCAGCTGGCAGGCATGCTGGTTCGTCAGCACCTTCCCGCCTTCAAGCCATTCTGCTGGAGGCTGGATCTGGGCAAGTGGCTTATTTAGCTAATTAAAAGGCCAATTTAGGCTGTTGATCAGAGGCCAGCTGGAATTTTCCAGTCAGCCTACAGGATCCTGCAGGATCCCGACAGTATGGCAGCTGCTTGAAGGCAACCTCCAGGGTTGATACCCAGCTTGACGGTAATGGTAGAGTTAGGGGTATGCTAGGCCATCAGGTTAAAAATTGTGATTGTTTACAACTCTGCTGTTGCTGATAGCCCACAGCACCTCATGGATGCCCGGTTTTGAGTTGCTAGACCTGTTCAAAATCTATCCCATTTAGCATGATAATGGTCGTGGCACATGACACAATGGAGGGTATCCTCAATGCGAGGACAGGGCTCGGCCAGCTCAGTCAGTACTCACGCTGGCTGAGCCACTGTTGGTGATGGACATTGAAGTCCCCAACCAGAGTACAATTGCTTTCTTTTTACACTCTACAGCCAGTGGTAGCCACTCTACTCTCTGGTCTCTACCAGCATTGCCTTAATGGTGCTGTTATATTACAAAGAGCAGTAGCTGCTGGAAGTAATTGTGCTGCTAGATAACACAAATTAAACTCTTAGTTTTGCCTTACATTGAGTTCAGTGGGATTAACTGGGTTCTTATTAAACTTCACTTTGCTCCA
Organism: Cetorhinus maximus; assembly: GCF_964194155.1. NCBI lineage: Eukaryota > Metazoa > Chordata > Chondrichthyes > Lamniformes > Cetorhinidae > Cetorhinus > Cetorhinus maximus. Next base: position 57,289,246 of record NC_135880.1, read on the forward strand.
AGCTGCAATTGTTTTATTTGCAGCATGGCCTTTATGGCCATGACTTTATGGCCTTAATCTTCTTGACTTCAGTGCAGTTGGACTAATGAAGTGAAACTTGCGTTGTTTTGATACCGTTAGGGCCCGGATTCATTATATGATGGCACTGTAAACAGTGTGCAGAGTGGCTGCAATGACATTTCCTTTCTCCTTACCCCCAACTCATGAAGCAGTACTCTACATGGTGAATCAGCTGAATTCAGGGGCTTGGAATAGAAGATCGTAGTGACAAGCTACACCCCACCACTTTTTTGGCACATTGTATTTGCACTCCAGTGCATTGTGCTGTTTTGATTTCATTTTAAAAGTTTCATGAACATGATATTTAAAGTATCTGTATTGTACCAACATTCAAAAAAGAAAAGGTAATTGATGCAGAAGATTGCCTGTTATTTGCTTAAGAGAGCTAGACTTGAGCTGCAAGATGATGGAGAATAATAAGAGCTACTGAAATTTAAAGGGCACAGATGTTCTAGCTGCTCTTTCGATTATATTTGCAATGCCATGTAAAAATAAGTGTCAAACAGAGCAGATCTATAATTTGTATCCTATATATGCATGTGTCTTACACTTAGAAGAATAATTTTAGTTGAATTTGGTAGAATTCACAGCTATTCACAAATGCCATATAAATGACAAAAGAAAATTAGAATGACCTTTATTAATATCCCAATCTAATGTACTCCACCTTTTTGGTCTGGGTTATCCAGGCAATTACTTCCCATGAATCACCCTGTCTGTTTTAGATGCATAGATGGGATTTCAAATGCAACCATTGAGACTTACTAATTTCTTCTGTGGGAACCGATTATTATCCTGTGCAAATGAAATATTTTTCTGCTGTCAGGGAAATGTTAATAACTAGGGTAAACAGTGATGAAATGATTGTGTGGTGAGCAAACAGTATTTTGAGTTAAGGGGTGATAAGATTGGTAGCTAATGAAAAGTGTTTTTTTATATTACTTTTTGTCAAATAGCAATGCAACTTTCATTACCAGTGTAGCTTGTATATAATTATCATTATGAATTTAGTGAATCTTACAGAACAAACAGCTAATTATTGCTTTCTCTATTCCATTATTTTATTTTTGCAGAAACAAGTAGAAATGTACCCTTGGTCTCAAAAATGAAAAAACCGCAAGCTGTAGTTAACAAATCTAATGAGGATGTAATACAGACACTGGAGGTGAGAAGCAGGAGAACAAGTTGTTCATTTTAGTAGCTAGTATGTGACTTACAAATGTTGTGTCTTGATCTCATTAATACTACCAATTCATTAACCTGGAGTACTCCAGTAATAAATTCAATTAGAAGTAATTTTAAAAACTCATCTTTGCATTTGTCTCTGCCACAGTGCTGAAATTGCTTTTATCAAAGTTACAAATAACACCCTACCTAACCGTGACAAAGGTCTTTCACATGGTTGATCACATCATCCTCCTCCAACCCCTCTCCACTGTTCTCCAGCTGGATGGGACTGCAATAGCCTGGTTCCATATTCTTTTTGATCCTATTGTAACAAGAGAATCACCTGCAATGGCTTCTCTTCCCACTGCCGCACAGTTACCAATCTATCTATGCCTCCCTCCTATTTCTCATCATCCGAGAACACCGCATCAGTTTCCACATGTATGCTGATGATACACAGCTCTCTCTTTCAACCCTCCTAAGTTGTCATTCTGCTTGTCTGACATCCAGTACTGAATGAACAAAGATTTCCTCCAATTAAATATTGGGAAGATCGAAGCCATTGCCTTCAGACTCCGCAATAAACTATTCCCTTACAACGGATTTCATCCCTGTCCATTGCAACTGTCTAAGGATCAACCAGACTATTTGCAACTTTGGTGTCCTATTTGACCCTGAGATGAGCTTCCAAACACATCTCTGCACTATCGCTAAGACCACTTATTTCTGCCTTTGTAACATTGCTCCGCCCCACTTCAGCTCAAACCCTGATTAATGCAAGTTACCTTAAGACTTGACTTTTCCAATGCACTCCTGGCTGGCCTGATACATTCTACCCTTCACAAACCTGAGGTCATCTAAAGCTCTGCTGCCTGTGTCCTTAATCACACCAAGTCCAGTTCACCCATCACCCCTGTGCTCTCTGACCTACCCCAGTTAAGAGAATTTTTTTCAAATTCTCATCCTGGTTTTCAAATCCCCCAATGGCCTTGACCCACCATATCTCTGTAATCTCCTCCAATCTCACAACCCTCCAATCTATTTGCAGCCCTTGAATTCTGACCTCTTGATCATCCCAGTTTTAATTGTTGCACCATTGGCCGCCATACCTTCAGCTGCCTAGGTCCTAACGTCTGGAATTCCCTCCCTAAACCTCTCTGCCTCTCTACCTCTTTCTTTCTTTAAGGTGCTCCTTAAATCCTCCCGCTTTGATCAAGCTTTTACCCTCATACCTTATGTGGTTTGGTGTCAAATTTTGCTTTATAACCTTCCTAGGAAGTGCACTGGGACATTTTATTACATCAAAGGCACTAATTGTTATCTGCAAAACAAAGTTCAGTAAATTATACTGGATAAGATGGATATTGTACTTCATGAATACAAGGATAATAGAGCCTGTAGGGGGATACAGTAGAGTTATGGTTATGTTACTAGACTAGTAATCCAGAGACTTGGGATAATAATCCAGTCAATGGGGTTCAAATCCCACCAAGGCAGTTTGCAAATTTAAAAACATGTGGAAATAAAAAATACCTGGTATCAGTAAAAGTGACGATTGCCATAAAAAAACTAATGGTTTCACTAATATCATTGCCATAAAAAAACTAATGGTTTCACTGATATCCATTTACTGAAGAAAACCCACTTTCCTACTGATCTCATCTATATGTGACTCCAGTCCCACACAAACGTGACTTATCTACCCAGACAAGACATTGACCATCACCATTGATCAAAAAAATCTTTCTTTTCTATGGCTGTACAAAGTTGATTCAAAGTTGTTTATTTTGAATTATCTAATCATCTGATTTTTTTTTTAAGCAATTGATGAGGCCAACTTTCATTCCTTATTTTGTCTATAACTCTTCATGATATACTTAGCTCTGAGTTTTATCTTGCCTGAAACCAAATTTCATCAAGATGAGGTGAGAGTAACTGCCCTTGACATCAAGGCAGCATTTGACCGAATGTGGCAATGTGGCATCAAGAAGCCCTAGCAAAACTGGAGTCAATGGAAATCAGGGGGAAAACTCTCCGCTGGCTGGAGTCATACCTAGCACAAAGGAAGATGGTTGTGGTTGTTAGAGGTCAATCATCTCGGTTCCAGGACATCACTGCAGGAGTTCCTCAGGGTGGTGTCCTTGGCCCAACCATCTTCAGCTGCTTCATCAATGACCTTCCTTCCATCATAAGGTCAAAACTGGGGATGTTCGCTGATGACTGCACAATGTTTAGCACCATTCGTGACTCCTCAGAGACTGAAGCAATCCATGTCCAAATGCAGCATGACCTGGACAATATCCAGGCTTGGGCTGACAAGTGGCAAGTAACATTTGTGCCACACAAGTGCCAGGCAATGACCATCTTCAACAAGAGAGAATCTAACCATAGCCCCATGACATTCAATAGCATTACCATCGCTGAATCCCCCCACTATCAAAATCCTGGGAGTAGCCATTGACCAGAAACTGAACTGGACTAGCCATATAATTACAGTAATTACAAGAACAGGTCAGAGGCTAGGAATCGTGTGATGAGTAACCCACCTCCTGACTCCCCAAAGCCTGTCCACCATCTACAAGGCACAAGTCAGTAGTGTAATGGAATACTCTCCATTTGCTTGGATGAGTGCAGCTCCAACAACACTCCAGAAGCTCAACACGATCCAGGACAAAGCAACCCACTTGATTGGCATCCCATCTAGAAACATTCACCCCCTCCACCACCAATACACAGTGGCAGCAGTGTGTACCATCTACAAGATGCACTGCAGGAACTCACCAAGCCTCCTTTCACAGCACCTTCCAAACCCACGACTGCTACCATCTAGAAGAACAAGGGCAGCAGATGCATGGGAACACCACCACCTGGAAGTTCCCCTCCAAACCACACATGATCCTGGCTTGGAAATATATCACCATTCCTTCACTGTCACTGGTTCAAAATCCTGGAACTCCCTCCCTAACAGCACATGGACTGCAGCCATCCAAGAAGGCAGCTCACCATCATCTTCTCAAGAGCAACTCGGGATGGGCAATAAATGCTGGCTTAGTTAGCGACGCCCACGTGCCATGAATGAATTTAAAGAAGCTATATCATCTCTACCCTCATCCCCATTCTAGTTTCCTGACTCCATTTCAAATGTGTTGCAAGTTAACGTGCAAACACTAAATTTCCTGACTTTTGTGTTGCTCAGTAGTCACGTTCCTTTGTTTTCTTATTGCCTTCATTATCTTTCCTGCTAGCCTGTCTTCTATCTGGCCAAAGATAGATGCAGCTATACCTCTTCCTAAACTTTCTAATTGAGACTGTTTTTCCCTACTTACTTTGACACCTTCAACTCCTTTTCCATAAACGTTACCACTCCCCACTGACATAAATCCTCCTCATGGCTGTATGTACTGTTTGTGAAGAAAAGTCTGCCCCTCTGAAAATGTTGCCTTTTGCCCAAAAATTTGTTTCAATGCCTTAGAACTGTGAACCCATCCCTTCTATGTAATCTATTAATCTGTATTAAAATGTCTAATTGTGGTTCTTCCTAGCTGATCTACACTGGCACCAAAAATAATCTATAAGTTATTCTACTTGAAGGGGGTGAATTTTACAGCCCCCCTGCCAGGCATGGTTTTGGTGGTGAGAGGTTGGGGCGGGGTGGCGCTGGTGAACGTAAAAATGATGAGTGGCTAGCCCAACGCTTCCCGCCCATCCCCAGCCCGTCCTCCATAATATGGTGGGTGGGTAAGGCGCCTGCTAGCCAGCCTGCTCTTAGCCTGTTGGGGTCCTTAACTGCCAATTATGGGGCAATTAAAGGCTTAATTCCACCTCAGCTGCCATCATACGATTGATGGTGGAAGGTGAAAAAACAGGAGGGTGCACATTGGGGGCACCCCAACCTTTGTGCCACCCCTACTGCCTCTGAAAGCTGACCTCCCCAACCCCCTCCCACTCCTCCCCAGAGTGCCTGATCCTTCCTGCCAAAAAATGCTGGACATACCAGAGTCTGGAATCCATGCTGTCTTCCTTTTGGGACTGCTTGCAGTCCCAGCAGCACCCACTACTGAGTTCTAACGCTGCTGGGACTACAAGAGCCGCCAGCCAATCAGGACTCCCTTCCGCTGAGGGAAGTCCCATGTTGAGCTTATTAAAGCTGCCCGCAGAGTGTTACCACTGCAGAGCAGCCTTTCATAAAGTTGGTCATAAAGTTTGGCTCTAACAGGAGCAGGGGGTGGGTGCAAGCGATATGCCACCCACTTCATAAAATTCACTCAAATTTTAACACCTACTTCCTCAGACTCTCTCTGCAAGATTTGTACTACTCTTACTTGCATATTGGTTCCAAATGAACTGTGACTTTGGGCTGCTTACTTTTCATCACCACAGCCACACCCCATCCCCCATCCTTTCCAGAAATTTCTCCACATACTATATTTCATCCTTTACTCTGACATCTGAGAGGCAACAGGCTACTCCTGGTCATGGTTGCAGAAAAGGTTACATATTCCTCTAATTGTTTTTTTTCCCACCTGCTACTTGCCTATCCTCATCACTATCAATACCTCTTCCTTCTGATAACCTCCTGCTTCTTGGATGTCTGTTCAGTTCAGTCATTTGCAGGAAATTTAGTGCTGGACTTGATTTAACAGCTGGACTATTTCTAGTAAACAATGGTTAGAGTAAATAAAGTGCAATTTATTGCGCCTGTCAATAGGTACTAATGCTTGTGAAACATTTTAATTTAGCACTGGAGCCTATAGAGACCATGGCAGTTTTTGCTTAAATTTTGTACCGTACATGGTTAAACAAGTTGTCTATGTCCTCTGAACGCTAAATGTCCTTATGATGGTCTTCTGTGTTGTCTGTACTTTACAAATGTCACACGTATGGTGATAAGATCCAGCCTTGTGGTAGTTGGTTTATTTTATGGAATTTGCAATATCCTGTTGTCACTTCTTTTGAATTAGCTGTTTTAACTCTTGAAGGAAGTAAAAGCTATTTCCAGTGTTCTCGCATTGAAGATAATTGTTTTTCTATAGGTTCTAGAGAAGAAGGATACAGAAAATAAATCTGATGAAGAAACTGAAGAAAAGGAAAAAGAAAAAAGTGATGAGGAGGGTGAAGCTGTGGATGAAGAATATGATGAGGAGGAATGTGAAGAGGTATAGTATTTAGTATTTTCAGCCATTGTTTAGAAACAATGAGGGTGGCAAATTGATGACTTGTTAATACTTCTACATAGGTACTGCTGATCAGAAAAGTACCCATCTATACTGTTCAGTACTTATCTGAAAATACAAAATAGTAAACGATTGCCTGACTATCACTTGTAAAGTTATTTTATTATTAGAAATTTAAGGTTCTCCGTAATAAGATATGCATTCCCTGCTGGTGCTCCCATCATGAGGCTAGTATGCATTTTTGTAAATTTTTTTGAAAATCATTTTCTTTGTTTTTAGGAAAATGACTACATTGCATCATACTTTGAAGATGGAGATGACTATGCAGCTAGTGATGATAATATGGATGAAGCTACATACTAGCAGTGCCTGACATCATATGCAATTAATATATACTGTGAAAGTATTCAACATTTTAGTAGGATTATTTTAACTTTCCTCAGGTCACTGCAAGATTTTGTTTTGTACATGCAAAGGAATCCAAATATGAAATATTGTTTACAACAAAGATAAATGGGTTCCACCTAAGCCTCAATAAGCATACATTAGTGCTGGTCATTTTGGACTGGTTTATTGAAACAGATCTTATTTTAAATGCACTTGGGTTAGTAGTTGCACTAGCGTTCATGTACTATTATATAATTATGCAAGTCTTGTAGGAAAGAGAAAGAGGAACCTGTCAAAATATCTTCCTTGGTGGTAATTTGCATGTCAACACTTTCAGATAATGGTTATTGACAGTGATCATTGGTGTTTATTATGAACGCTAAAATCCAGTCAGTGAAAGTAGACTGCTTTATTGCATCTTTGGTGCTAGAATGTGTCAGTTCTCTTTGCTGGTTCTGACTTGAACTAGCATAAATAAGTGTTCAAAGCAATAGGCTGGAATAAATATGATTCAAACTTACTGAGTATTAGGAGTGATTCAGCTGTCAGTAGGCTTAAAAACCATTATAGAGTTGTGATTATCATTAAGAAATGCAATCATGTTTACAGAAACCAATTGCCTCCATTGCCCAGGCATGTAACCTACCTCTCAAAATTACAACTGCACTGCACAAGTATATGTCCTTGGGTTCTTCAAACCTCCAGATTTGTATCACCTTTTCAATATAATTTGTTTATATATTGCACCAGAGGAGATACAACAATAGTAAAATGATTAGTGGCTTTTTTTTTAAAGAATGAGGCAGTCCAATTTGGCCAAGAATGCGAGTATGAATGTATGTATATGTCACTACCCACTGACCTATGTTAATTTAAAGGAGTACAAACAGCACTGAATCGTGAGAACAGATTTGATTGATTGTTTTCAAATACACTAATATATGAATAAGAATGTAGGAAAATACAGGATAGAAAAGGCTATGCAGTCCACCTTTCTAGTCCCCAAATTCTAATACCTCTTAATTACCCACCCTGGCAGATATATATTTTTTAAATTTCTGGTGGTCCCTGCACGGTCTGTACCATATGTTTAGCGCACTCTCTCCATAAAGTAGTTAAATCCGGACTGTGCACCTTCTGTTTTTTTAAGCTTGAGCCTACATCTGCTGGAAACCTGTTTATCTATTCCATTTTGAATTTGGAATGATCCCTCACTGAGCTTTCACTTTACCACAATAAATAATTCCAAGCTCTCCAACCTATCTTACTTAGACCATAAGACATAGGAGCAGAAATTAGGCCATTCGACCCATCGAGTCTGCTCCGCCACATTCAATCATGGCTGATAAGTTTCTCAACCTCATTCTCCCGCCTTCTCCCCATAACCGTTGATACTTGGCTTATGTTATCTGAGCTTTAACAGTCTGGTTGCCCTTTTTTTTTTGGAGGCATTGCAGTGCCTCCAATGGCTAGGTATCCTTCCTAGAGTATGGCAACCAAGGTTGTACATTATACAGCAAGTATGGATGTATGAGTGTCTCATTATCACCCCTTGGGATACTCATCCCATCATTCAGTTAGCTTTACTTATTGTTGTTGCACTGTTGTGTTGGTTCAGTGAGCTGTCCATCAGAATGACCAATTCTTATCCTGTAGCCCAGAGTGGTTTAGTTTATATTCACGCTTTTAATTCCCTTCCCAAGTTTTATTACCCACCTATCAAGCTCGCCTTCCCTATCGATGCCCATGGCTGCTTTAGTGACCCCCTTAGTATTGTTGAATCTATTCACAACCATTATTTATTTTCTCATATTTCACCAATATTCATTCCACTTTTCTCCTGTTTCATGACATGATCAAAAGCCTTGCTGAAATCATATCCACAGAATTTTGTTGTCAAGAAAAGACTGTGCCTTTCGCATCCTCAGGACACCGCAAAACATTTCAGATGATGAATTACTTCTGAAGTGTGATCGTTGTTGTTTTGTAGACAAACACAGCAAGGTCACAAAAATGACAAAAGGTAAATAAGTAAATAATCTGTTTTAGAAGCATTTGATGAGAAATAAATGTTGGTCATGCACTGGGAGAACTCCCTGCTGAAGTTAAATATTTTTGATTTGCTCATTCTCTTTTCCATTCTGAATTTAATCATCAACTTTAACTTACTGCTAATAAGATTTCAAAGATATCCTTAGAACTCCTGGTTATTATTTAACATCAGGTACAATATTTTTGAATGGAAGAGAATATATTTCAGTCAATCTGCTGGCCTCTTCTATGTAGCATATAGCCACGGAACAAAGAAACAATTTTCTAAAAGGAAAATAGTGGTCTGACTGGAAGGAATGGAATTACCCTGAGGTTATTAATAAAGTATTATTTTGCCTTAACTTTTTTTAATGGGTTTTGTTGTTTGAAGAAAATCAGTGTACCATGGCTTATTTGCATTTGATTTTCTATAGTACATATTTTTATGTGCAGAATAAATGATTGGTATTTGCTATAAAGTTTGCCAAATGTTGAAATTTCTGTAAATCGTTTAATTATTTATTTTGAGGATCTAATTTCTAATATGATTTTTGATGATGTAAACTTAACATACCACTGTAATATTCTTAATGCCTTAATGTTGCATTAATAAAGTATTTGGATACCAAAATTCTCATAACCATTTTAAGTGGAATCCCATTTTTTTTGAGGGATTCCCCTCATTTTGTTAGAGGTTTACCAATCAGACTGAAATAACAGCAGATCAAACCAAATTTATACCTGTGACACTGAAATTTGTTAATTTGCTGTACTTTGGTTTTTTTCAAGGTAAGAAATACCTTATCATTTAATTTTACAACACAAATGGATTCATTCAGCCTTATGCACTTATGTTGTCTCTTTGTAAGAGCTATAGAACTAGTCCCACTCCCTGCTCTTTCCAATACCCTTCACATTTACTATTACAAACAACACCACCTACCCACCCCAGCCACCAAGTCATGTAATTACCTTGGAGAAGCAAAAGCCCAGGATCAATTAGGGAAGAAAGACGAAATTTGCTTCCACTTTTTAAAATTTATTCATTCATGGGATGTGGACATAGCAGACATTTATTGCTCATCCCTAATTGCCCTAAAGAAGGTGGTGGTGAGCTGCCTCCTTGAACCATTACAGTCCGTGTGGTAAAGATACTGCCGCAGTGCTGTCAGGTACGGAGTTCCAGGATTTTGGCCCACTGGTGATGAAGGAATGGTGATATGGGTCCACATTCAAAAGTAGGCAAGGGGTCACAATCTGGTGAAAACATCACTGATAGGGGTCCACAACTGGTGGAAGAAGTGACAGCCAAGATCCCTGACACTCAGAGGACTGCTGGAGACCAGGCTTCTGTTCAGCCCCATGCAGATAATGAGCATCTGGAGTTGGCCCTAAAAGAGACACAGATGTAGGCAGGGTAACATCAGGCAGAGATGTCAGAGGCCATGCACAGACTGGACTAAAGGCTGAAGGAGTCCGTTCACATTCTGCCTACTGTCATGGCTCCAGCATGTGAGTGCTTTGCTGCCTCCATGGAAAGGGTGGTGGTCACCTGGGAGACCTAGGTCCAATAGAACATAAAGTGGCTGCTGGATACGTACTTGGACTTGCACTCCATCACTCTAGCCATGGGTGCAATGCTGCAGTGTCTAGGCAGAAGGAGGACAGAGCACCTTGACCTCCTTCAGTGCCCCTTCCCCTCAAGGAGTCAGGGAGGTGCCATCAGGCACCCAAAGGGAGAAGGAGTACCAGCCAGGCACCCTGTGGGAATCATCCCAGGGCACTCCAAGGGTGCCCTGCCACTGAGAATCCCCTCTGCCAGTGATCACATTGCCTCCATGAGGTCAGGCCAAGGAGGGTGTACCTGGACCTGAGCAGGAGACTCATAGCAGGCCAGGGCCCTCCAGGCCTCGGGCCACCAAAGGACACCCACCAAAGTCATCACAGGCAATAGGGCATAGCAGTCAGCAGGCTGCCTCCACCTCAGCTGTAGATGTTGGGGCTGCATCTGGACATAGCAGGAGGCAACAAAGGATTAAGATATATTAAGGCACACAGGTGGCATGTGTGTACAACCATTGTATATAGTTTTGGCACTTGTAAATATATGTTCACTTGCATTGTTTGGAAGTTTCCTGGATTTCATCTTGCTGCTAGTTCCCTCAATGGTCACAGGCATTTAAGGGTCTGGAATGTGGGGCCCCATCAGAATCTGACGATGAACGCCTTTAGATTCACTTCTCTCACATTATCAACATTATGATTCCTGAATAATCTCACATGTGCATGATTAAACACTGGCCATCATTTGTGAGTGCGCTGCCTATCCACTCTTCATGCAAGCCATTGCATCACATGCAGCTCACCGTGTCCTAATCTCTGAAAAGCTGTTCAAGGAGGTCATTGCAGTTCCTGCTGCAGTTGCCCTGATGTGAGATATGAGTGGATGCTACAAGTTAAGGGGAGTTAAACCTGCTATGAAAGTGGCAAGAAACACTGTAGATGCAGTTTCAGGGCTGAGAGTGAAGGTCTACAATCTCTTCTTAACAGTGGAAAACCAGAGGCTTCCTGGAGAAATCTGTGGTGGGCATGTCCAATCATTAATGGCCTCCCTTGATGTTCTGTCATTTTGAGCTATTATGCAGGTGAAGGCTGCAAGTAAGGCAACAGGCAAGTTAGCTTGACTGCAAGAAAGATTTGAGTGTCGAACTTAAGAGGTGTGTGCAGTTGACTGAAGACTTTGTTAGACCTCACATGGAGATTTGTTTGGACTGCTCATTTTCTTATCACGGGTGGCAGTAGACCTTGCATAAAGGGTTTGCAACCAAGATGCATTGGACATCATTGAAGGACCAGGATCTTAGTCCATGAGATGAGAGAGAGTTGAATAGGCTGTGTGCTGGACTGTGCTGAGGATTGTGAGGCTATCCATGCTAAGCCCTAACAGGCCTCTGCATGGGCTATGCAGGAAAGATGTTTACCTTGGCTGGGGTGTCCACAATGACAGATCACAATCTAACATTAATCCAAAGGCTATCTAGGACTGAAGCTTGTAGAAGTCTCTGCAATCAGAGGGTACGGAGTGGTTGCCACTCAACAACCCATAGTGCAGGTGAGGCACTCTCAGTGAGTGGACTCCAAAGTAACCTCAGAACTTCTCGGCATGATAAAGATGTCAAGGGATATGGGGTTACTATGACCGAGCGGCGACCTTGGAGGGGGTGGGGGGCAAAAACATGATCTTCCTTGATCAATCTGCATTGAGGACTGATCTCGAGGGGCCAAATGGTGTCCTCATTCTGCTCCTCCCTGTGGACTCATCTACCTGGCTCTGCCAGAAAGAGCTCTCTGCCAGGTCAGCTCCCCTTTGGGAGCAGGTGTGAGGGTGACATGAGTGCATTGCTGCTGAGGATATTGCTTCCGAGTTGCTGTGAACACGGACATTGTGAGGGCATGTGTAAAATCACAATTCTACTTACGGGTGCCCGAGATCACAGGAGAACAGAGTGTCATGCAGGTTCTAATGTGTGCGTATAGTGCCAGGGCTCTGCATATGAGCATAGTTTGTCGCAAGCAAAGAATCAAACCACCAGCAGGGCAGATGGTAACTAGTGCAAATTAGTCAGCTATCATAAATCAAGGTACATTAGAGAAAAGTGTAATGTCTGAAACCAAAAAGGAGCTGGAACCTTCCAGCCTTTGAAAACTAAAAAAATTAAACAAGTGCCTTGGCAGTTTACTCTGTTTGAAATCTGGTAGCTATCAGATCAGCACAGGCCTGTCTGCCACGTCATAGCCCTTCTATGGCCTCTGCGTGTGGTTCTACACATCCTGGCCCTCGTCAGCTCCATTGCCTACACTATCCTCATAGTCCGAGGAGATATCTCGGTCCTCCATGTCTCCCTCAGCTGAGACACGCCACTTTGTAGTGCTAGTTTGTGCAGGGCACAGCAGCCAATGATGACCTGGGGCGCTCTTTGTGGTGAATATTGAAGAGCTTCTCTGAGTGGTCCAAACATCTGAACCTCATCTTTAGGGGGCCTATCGTCTGCTTAAGCACGGACCTAGTGCAACGCTGGAGCTCTCCTCAGAAGCACTCTGCAGAAGGCGAACTGGCATCATCAACCTGGTCTTCTGGGGGTATCCCTTGTCCCCAAGGAGCCAGCCCAGCAATCGCTGAGATCTTTCAAAAACCTGTGGCACCTGGGAGTGGCTTTGAATATAGGCATTGTGAGAGCTCCCTGGGAACTGAGCACAAACATGCAGGGTTTGCCTTCTGTGATCATGTATCAGCTATATGTTCAAAGAGTGGAATCCTTTTCTATTGATGAGTGTGACTGGTTGTTGCCAGGGAGCTCTCAAGGCCACAGGTGTGCAGTTAATGGTGCCCTGCACTTGTGGGAAACCTGAGATTTCTGCAAATCCCAACACTTGCAGTCTGACTTTCAGGACCCATGCAAAATTGGACAAATTGGTGTGCTCTCCTGAACAGGGCATCTGTCATCTCCCGGATGCACTTGTGTGGGAGACGCCACACAGTCCCCAATGGAGCGCTGGAAGGAGCCACTAGCAAAGAAGTTTAAGGCAACGGTGACCTTCAATGCCACCAGCATGGGATTCCCTCCTAGTCCTTGTGGCCACAGATTGACATGGAGAGGCTGGCATATGTGTGTAACCACATTCCAGGGCATTCTAAGGCACCTCCTGCATTGCCTTTTGCTCATTTGTAGATAGCTGCACTGCTTGCAATATGCCTGTTGTCAGGTCATTTCTCACCGTTAGAGTGGACCCTGTTCGCCAGCATCTTAACCTTCTTGAGGCCCCGCTGCCTCTTGCCGCTCAGCCCATTGCTCCTCCTAGCCCTGTGCCAACCTGCGATAGGCCTTCCTTCTCCTCATCTGGATGAGAGACGTAGGAAGGCAGGGTTGCCTGGAGTCTGCATCATCTAGGCCTCGTGGATCTGTGAATGAATTGAAGTAAGTAATCTAATGAGCATATTCTTTACAGTTTTGTCTCCATCTCAGAGCCACCAAGCCAGTGCTAAGCCCTGTGCCTGGCTTCCATCTAAACATGCCATCCCCATCCTAATCCTTCCAGGTGAAGGACACCCTGGAGGAGCAGAGGTGGGTGTTCCTCACATTCGTGCATGACTGTGCATGGAGACATTGCTCTTTGACCAGGGTGGTGAGAGCCATGTGCGAGAACTCTCTTACATACACTATTCAGAGACTCTATAGAGAGTCTTGTCAGAATAGAAAGACTAGCCACATGAGCAGGCACAACCATTTGCCCGGGAGGATGGAGGTTTGGAGTTGGGAGTTTGCTGCAGTCCACCAGCTGTGCCCCTAGGAGGCATCCACCTCCCTCCCTCCCTTCATCCCTGCTTCTGACTGCAGATGATGGCAAATCACACAGAATGAATGGCAGTTCCAGACCTTGCTGGGATTTCAATATTAGGAGACCCATGAATTGGAAACAAACCTGCTGCCACCATAAAGAGAACACAACTGAGCATGGTTGTCATCCAATTGTCTCATGATTATTAGGGTGTCCCTTTAGTCGGCCAATTGTGCTGATCTTGAACTTAATGGACCCGAAAATACTATCCTCCCACCTAGCAGAATCGTACATTTACATTGACTGCATTGCATTGTCGAGAATCAAAGAAAGAAACATAGAAACTAGGAGCAGGAGTAGGCCATTCGGCCCTTCGAGCATGCTCCACCATTCAACATGACCATGGCTGATTCGCTTTCTCAACGCCATATTCCCGCTTTCTCTCCATACCCCTTGATGCCCCTAATATCCAAAAGGTTATCAATTTCTTTCTTCAATATACTCAGTGATCCGGCCTCCACAGCCTTCTGTGGGAGAGAATTCACAGGTTGACCACCCTCTGAGTGAAGAAATTTTTCCTCATCTCAGTCCTAAACGGCCTGCCCCATATCCTGAATCTGTGGCCCCTGGTTCTAGAGGGCAGGTGGTATTGTCATTGGGTTAGTAATCCCAAAGCCCAGGATAATGCTCTGGGACCTGGGTTTGAATCCCACCATGGCAGGTGGAATTTGAATTCAATAAAACAAAAATCTCCCCAAACAGGGAAAATGTCTAGGCCTGTTAGAATTTTATACGTTTCAATCAGATCCTCTCTCATTCTCCTAAACTCTAGTGAATACAGGCTCAGTGAAATCAATCTCTCTTCATACGACAGTCTTGCCATCCTTGGTATCAGCCTAATGAACCTTCGCTACACTCCCTCTATAGCAAGTATATCCTTTCTTAGGTAGGGAGACCAAAACTGCACACAAAACTCCAGGCATGGCCTCACCAAGACCTTGTATAACTGCAGTAAGACATCCCTACTTCTGAACTCAAATCGTCTTGCAACGAAGGCCAACTTACCATTTGTCTTCCTAATTGCTTGCTGCACCTGCCTATTTACTTTCATTGACTGATGTATAATGACACTTTAATCCCTTTGTACATCCATATTTCCCAATATATCGCCATTAAAATAATACTCTGTTCTGTTTTTCACACCGAAGCGTATAACTTCACATTTATCCACGTTATACTGCATCTGCCATGTGTTTTCCCACACAACTTATCTAAATTGCCCTGAAGCCTCCTTGTGTCCTCCTCACAACTCACAACCCCACCCAGTTTTGAGTCGTCAGCAAACTTGGAAATATAGCATTTGGTTCCCTCATCCCAGTCATTTATATATATTGTGAATAGCTGGGGCCCAAGCACTGATCCCTGCGGTACACCACTAGTTACTGCCTGCCACCTGGAAAAAGACCCATTTATTCCCATTCTCTGTTTCTGGTCTGTCAACCAATTCTCAATCCATGACGGTATATTACCTCAATCCCATGTGCTTTAATTTTGCTCACTAGCCTCTTATGTGGGACCTTATCAAAAGCCTTCTTGAAATTCAAATACACCACATCCACTGGTTCTTCCTTACCTATTCTACTAGTTATATCCTCAAAAAGCTCCAGTAAATTAGTTAAGCATGATTTCCCTTTCATAACCCCATGTTGACTTTGTCTAATCCCATTAATGCTTTCCAAGTGTTCTGTTACCATGTCTTTTATAATAGACTCAGCATTTTCCCCACTACTGATGTTGGGCTAACTGGTCTGTAATTCTCTTTGTTTTTTCTCCCTCCTTTTTTAAATAGTGGGGTTACATTTGCCACCCTCCAATCTGTAGGAACTGCTCCAGAGTCTATAGAATTTTGGAAGATGACCACCAATGCATCCAATATTCCCAGGGCCACTTCCTTTAGTACTTTGGGTTGTAGATTATCAGGCCCTGGGAATTTTTCAGCCTTTAACTGCATTAATTTCTCTAGCACCATTTTTTTTTTTACTGATACTGATTTTCTTCAATTCCTCCCTCTCACTAGACCCTTGGTTCCCTAACATTTCTGGGAAATTATTTGTGTCCTCTTTTGTGAAGACAGAACCAAAAAATATGTATTCAATTCTTCTGCCATTTCTTTGTTCCCCATTATAATTTCCCCCATTTCTGACTGTAAGTGACATACATTTGTCTTCATTAATCTTTTTCTATTCACACATTTATAGAAGCTTTTACAGTCATTTTTTTATGTTCCTTACAAGTTTACTCTCATACTCCATTTTCCCCTTCTTGATCAATCTTTTTGTCTACTTTTGCTGAATTCTAAACTGCTCCCAATCCCCAGGCTTGCTGCTTTTTCTGTCAATTTTATATGTCTCCTCTTTGGATCTAATACTATCCCTAATTTATTTTGTAAGCCATGGTTGAGCCAACTTTCCTGCTTTATTTTTGCGCCTGACAGGAATGAATAACTCTTGTAATTCATGTATACGTTCCTTAAATATTAGCCATTGCTTATCCGCTGTCAACCCTTTTAGTAAGGTTCCCCAATTCATCATTCCCAACTCATGCCTCATACCCTCATAATTCCCTTTATTTAGATTCAGGACCCTAGTTTTGGATTCAACTTTTTCACTCTCCATCCTAATGAACAATTCTATCATTTTATGGTTGCTCTTCCCCAAGGGACCCCGCACAAGAAGATTCTTAAGTAATCCTTTCTCATTATACAATATCCAGTCTAGGATAGCCTGCTCTCTAATTGGCTCCTCGATGTATTGGTCTAAAAAAACCATCTTGTACACACTCCAGGAAATCCTCCTCCGCAGTGTTATTGCTAGTTTTGTTTGTCCAATCTATATGTAGATTAAAGTCACCCATGATTACAGTTGTACCCTTATTGCATGCGTCTCTAACTTCCTGCTTAATGCCTTCCCTTACATGTCTATTACTCTTTGGGGACCCTAGAAACAACACCCGCCAATGTTTTCTGCCCGTTGATGTTTCTTATCTCCACCCAAACAGATTCCACACCATAATTTTCTGAGCCAATATCCTTCCTCACTATTGCATTGATTTCCTCCTTTACTAGCAATGCTACCCCACCTCCTTTCCCTATTTGGTGCATGTTAGCTTTGAGACTCCCTCCGTAACCTTTTACCCTACCCATCACCCACCAACTTCCCCACCATCACTCTTGATCCATTCAATATAACCATTCCTCTCCCCTTTGTCACCCTTGAACCTTCCCCCATTACCCTTGCACCAATTACCATCCACCTCCATGTGCCTTCCCTCCTCTCTGAGCCTACACCCTTACCCATGCCCACCCTGACCCTGACCCCTCTTGTTATCTGTGCCACCTGTTTTGTCCACTTCCATGACCCCACTCCATGAAAACTTCACCTACCTGGCTATCACCCTCGACCTGCCATCCTACCACATCCCACTCTCTCCTCACTATGACTGTTCCATCCGCTGCCCAGCACCTACAGTTCAACCCCAGGACCCCACCATCAACAGCACCAAACCTGCCCTGCAGGACCTTCTCACTCCCATCATTTTTGTCTGGAAAATTCCCACCACTCACTCAATCACCCACCCACCCAACCACTCACAGGAACCCTCTACCCAACAGCAATGGCCTTGCTCTCCATCCCATATCGCTGCACCCTCCCATTCCCTCCCTGCCTTCCCACCTTCCCTAGACAGTCACCTCTTTCTCCAGACAGCCTCTTCTCCTTCCTCAGATGGTCTCTTCCTTCCAGGGACAGTTTCCCCTTTCACCTGCTTCCTGTGTCCAGCCTTCTTTTTTTATTTTGGAAAAACATACTTTATTCATAAAGTATCTGAAAGAGCATTACAAAACATTTCTAAATGGCCATCACAAAAAGTGCAATCATATTCAACTTTTCCGTATAGATCATGAGGTGCTTCAATACAATCGATGAACATTACAGACATCTCAACATGGTCATTACGCAGACAGTCAGACAGCGCAACAGTATTCGAGTTATCGACATCGATCATGTTCCCCTCTGAGGTGCTTCAAAACAATTATGATATGTTTAGTATTCACTGCAAACATTCCTTCTCAGTCTACAGCCTGTGGGGTCTATACAATTACCAGCCCTTCGCTGCACTATGGCAGAAAGGTCTTAGACAGCGACCTTTCCCCATTGCACCTTTGTGGCGGCTGCCCCAAGCATTAGTACATCCCTCAGCACGTATTCCCGGCCCTTGGAATGTGCCAGTCTGCAATACTCAGGGGACGCAACTCTTTGCACTTGAAGACCAACAAATTTCAGGCAGACCAAAGAGTGTCTTTCACTGAGTTGATCCTCCAGCTGCAGTTGATGTTTGTCTCGGTGTGTGTCCCTGGGAACAGCCCACAGAGTCCTGTGTCACAGCACTGCTTGGGATCAGCCTCAACAAAAACCACTGCATATCTCTCCAGTCCTTCTTTGTGAAGGCATATTCCACAAGGAGCTGAACAATGGTCTCTTCCCCACTTCAAGCCTCCTCGAGGGCAACATGCAGAGGGGGTGAGACTCCTGGCGTATAGGAAGGATCTGACAGGGAGGGCCTTTCTCACCACCAGCCAAGCTACGTCTTGGTGCTTGTTGGAAAGTTCTCGTGATGAGGCATTCTGCCAAATCACTTTGACAATCTACTCGAGGAACCATCCGACATCTCCTTTTCCCTCAGGGCCCCTCGGACGTTACGTGCCGACCACTGCCCGATGGACTTGTGGTCAAAGGTGTCTCCCTGCATAACTTTTTCCACCAGGGACAGGTGGTATGGCACGGTCCAACTACTTGGAGCGTTCCGCGGCAGCGTGGCCAGACCCATCCTTCGCAACACTGGGGACAGGTTGAACCTCAGCACGTAGTGACACTTGGTGTTTGCGTACCAGGGGTCTAAGCACAGCTTGATGCAGCCACACACAAAGGTGCTCATCAGGATGAGGGCAATGTTGGGCACGTTTTTTCCCCCTTTATCTAGAGGCTTGTACATCGTGTCCCAGCAAACACGATCCATTTTCGACCTCCAGATAAAGTGAAAGATGGCTCGGGTGATCGCCGTCGCGCAGGAGTGAGGAATGGGCCAACAGCGAGAGTACCTCACACCTGATGACCAAGTTCTTACCCGCAATGGAGAGAGAGCGTCGCTCCCACATGCCTAGTTTTCTTTTCACCATAGCCACTTGCTCCTTCCAGTTTCTAACGCATGCCCTAGTCCCTCTGAACCACATCCCCAGCATCTTCAGGCCATCTGACCTGACAGGGAAGGGGACAAAGGATCAGTCAGCCCAGTTCCCAAAGAACATGTCCTCACTCTTGCCATGATTTACCTTGGCTCCCGAGGCCAGTTCGAACTGGTCGCAGATGTGGATCAGTCTGCGCACCGACAGCGGATCCAAGCAGAAGACGGCGATATCATCCATGTACAGGGAGGCTTTAACCTGAGTGCCTCCACTGCCTGGGATCGTCACTCCTCTAATGCCCGGATCCTTCCTGATGGACTCAGCAAAGGGTTCTATGCAACACACAAACAGGGTAGGGGAGAGAGGACAGCCCTGCCTGACTCCAGATTTAATTGGAAAGCTTTCTGATTCCCACCCATTGAGTGAAACTGCGCTACTGATGTTAGTGTACAGCAGTTGGATCCAGTTGCAGATTCCCTCCCCAAACCCCTCTTTGGAGAGCACATCCACCATGTAAGTGTGCCATACTCTGTCAAAGGCCTTCTCCTGGTCCAGGCTGATGAAGCAGGTGCCCACACCCCTGTCCCGTACATAGGCTATCATATCCCTGAGTAGCGCAAGGCTGTCAGAGATCTTCCTGCCGGGTACAGCACAGATCTGGTCAGGGTGGATCACCAACTCCAGAGCAGACTTGACTCGATTGTCGATGGCTTGGACAGAATCTTATAGTCCACATTCAACAGTGAGATGGGTCGCCAATTTCTAATTTCCTCCCTTTCCCCCTTCTGCTTGTAGATGAGGGTGATGATGCCTTTCTTCATGGGTTCTGACATGCTGCCGATCAGAAGCATACTCTGGTACATTTCTAGCAGGTCTGGGCTGATCCAGTCCCACAGAGCCAAATACAACTCAGCTGGTAAGCTGTCGCTTCCAGGAGTTTTACTCTTCTCAAAGGACTCAAGGGCTTTAGTCAGTTCATCAGGGGTTAGTGGTTTGTCCAGACTCTCCCGTGTACTGTGGTCTCTTTTTTTTTTGGGGAAAGTATACTTTATTCATAAAACATCTAAAAGAACATTACAAAACATTTCTAAATGGCCATCACAAAAAGTGCAATCAGATTCAACTTTTACACATGGATCATGAGGTGCTTCAATACAATCAATGAATATTACAGTCATTTCAATATGGTCATTACAGACAGTCAGACATTGCAATGGTATTGGAGTTGTCTATATACATCATGTTTCATTCTGAGGTGCTTCAATCTACTTGAATTTTTCGAGAATGTAACTAGTAGAGTTGATGAGGGGGAGCCAGTGGATGTGGTTTATTTGGACTTTCAGAAGGCTTCCGACAAAGTCCCACATAAGAGATTGGCGCGTAAAATTAAAGCGCATGAGATTGGGAGTAGTGTATTGAGATGGATAGAAAACTGATTGGCAGACAGGAAACAAAGAGTAGGAATAAATGGGTCTTTTTCCGAATGGCAGGCAATGACTAGTGGGGTACTGCAGGGATCGGTGCTGGGACCCCAGTTATTCACAATATATATTAATGATTTAGATGAGGGAATTAAATGTAATATCTCCAAATTTGCAGATGACACAAAGCTGGGTGGGAGGGTGAGCTATGAGGAGGATGCAGAGATGCTTCAGTGTGATTTGGACAAGCTGAGAGAGTGGGCAAATGCATGGCAGATGCAGTATAATGTGGATAAATGTGAGGTTATCCATTTTGGTAGCAAAAACAGGAAGGTAGATTATTATCTAAATGGCTATAAATTGAGAGAGGGGAATGTGCAATGAAACCTGGGTGTCCTCGTACACCAGTCGCTGAAGGTAAGCATGCAGGTGCAGCAGGAGGTAAAGAAGGCAAATGATATGTTGGCCTTCAAAGCCAGAGGATTCGAGTACAGGAACAGGGATGTCTTGCTGCAATTATACAGGGCCTTGATGAGAACACACCTAGAATATTGTGTGCAGTTTTGGTCTCCTTATCTGAGGAAGGATGTGCTTGCTATAGAGGGAGTGCAGCGAAGGTTTACCCAACTGATTCCTGGGATGGCGGGACTGACATATGAGGAGAGATTGAGTCGATTAGGATAATATTCGCAGGAGTTCAGAAGAATGAGGGGGGATCTCATAGAAACCTATACAATTCTAACAGGACTAGACAGGGTAGATGCTGGTAGGGTGTTCCCGATAGTGGGGAAGTCCAGAACCAGGGGTCACAGTCTAAGGATATGAGGTAGACCATTTAGGACTGAGATGAGGAGAAATTTCTTCACCCAGAGAGTGGTGAGCCTGTGGAATTCATTACCACGGAAAGTAGTTGAGACCAAAACATTGTATGTTTTCAAGAAGGAGTTAGATATAGCTCTTGGGGCGAAAGGGATCAAAGGATATGGGGAGAAAGCAGGAGCAGGCTATTGAGTTGGATCATCAGCCATGATCGTAATGAATGGCGGAGCAGGCTCGAAGGGTCGAATGGCCTACTCCTGCTCCTAGTTTCTATGTTTCTATGTTAATACAATTATGTTACATGTAGCATTCACCACATACAATATTTGTGAGCCGTACAGCCCGAGTGGTCTAAGCAATTCCCAGACCCTCGGTGCACTATGGCAGAAAGGTCTTAGACAGCGACCTTTCCCCATTGCACCTTTGCGGCAGCTGCCTTTTTAAAAAATATATATACTTTATTCATAAAATATCTGAAAGAACATTACAAAACATTTCTAAATGGCTATCACAAAAAGTGCAATCAGATTCAAATTTTACACATGGATCATGAAGTGCTTCAATACAATCAATGAATATTAGTCATTTCAATATGGTCATTACAACCAGTCAGACAGTGCTATGGCATTGGGGTTATCTACATACATCATGTTGTACTCTGAGGTGCTTCAATACCATTATAATACAATTAGTATTCAATGTATACATTCACTGCGAGCCGTACAGCCCGAGGGGTCTATACAGTTCCCAGTCCCTTGGTGCACTATGGCAGAAAGGTCTTAGATAGCGACCTTTCCCCATTGCGCCTTTGCAGCAGCTGCCCCAAGCTTTAGTACATCCCTCAGCACGTAGTCCCGGCCCTTGGAATGTGCCAGTCTGCAACACTCGGTCGGTGACAACTCTTTGCACTGGAGACCATTAAGTTTCAGGCAGATCAAAGAGCGTCTTTCACCAAGTTGTTGATCCTCCAGCTGCAGTTGATGTTTGTCTCGGTGTGTGTCCCTGGGAACAGCCTGTAGAGCATAGAATCCTGTGTCACAGCACTGCTTGGGATGAACCTCGGCAAATACCACTGCATCTCTCTCCAGACCTTCTTTGCAAAGGCACATTCCACAAGGAGGTGAACAACGGTCTCATCCCCACCACAGCCACCTCGAGGGCAACGTGCAGAAGGGGTGAGACTCCTGGCGTGTATGAAGGATCTGAAGGGGAGGGGCTTTCTCACCACCAGCCAAGCTACATCTTGGTGCTAGTTGCAAAGTTTTGACAATGAGGCATTCTGCCAAATGACTTTGACAATCTGCTCGGGGAATCAGCCAACAGGATCAACCATCTCCTTTTCCTGCAGGGCCTCTAGGACGTTACGTGCCGACCACTGCCTGATGGACTTGTGGTCAAAGGTGTTTTTCTGCATCAGGTTTTCCACAAGGGACAGGTGGTCCAACTATTTGGAGCGTTCTGCGGCAGCATGTCCAGACCCGTCCTTCGCAACACTGGGGACAGGTAGAACCTCAGCACATAGTGACACTTAGTGTTTGCGTACCGAAGGTCTACGCACAGCTTGATGCAGCCACACACAAAGGTGGCCGTCAGGCACGTTGGGCACGTTTTTTCCCCCTTTATCTAGAGGCTTGTACATCTCATCCCTGCGGATATGATCCATTTTCGACCTCCAGATAAAGCGAAAGATGGCTTGGGAAATCGCCATCCTGCAGGAGTGAGGAATGGGCCAGACCTGCACCACGTACAGCAACAGCGAGAGTGCCTCACACCTGATGACCAGGTTCTTACCCGCAATGGAGAGGGAGCGTCGCTCCCACATGCCCAGTTTCCTTTCCACCATAGACACTCGGTCCTTCCAGTTTCTAATGCATGCCCCGGTCCCTCTGAACCATATCTCCAGCACCTTCAGGCCGACTGTCCTGACAATGAAGGGGACAAGAGATCGGTCAGCCCAGTTCCCAAAGAACATGGCCTCACTCTTGCCACGATTTACCTTGGCTCCTGAGGCCAGTTCGAACTGGTCACAGATGTTGATCAGTCTGCGCACCAACAGCGGATCCAAGCAGAAGACGGCTGCATCGTCCATGTACAGGGAGGCTTTAACCTGAGTGCCTCCACTCCCTGGGATCATCACTCCTCCTATGCCCGGACCCTTCCTGATGGACTCCTCAAAAGGTTCTATGCAACACAAAAACAGGACAGTGGAGAGAGGGCAGCCCTGCCTGACTCCAGATTTAATTGGAAAGCTATCTGATTCCCACCCATTGATTGAAACTAAACTACTGATGTTAGTGTAGAGCAGTTGGATCCAGTTGCAGATTCCCTCCCCAAGCCTCATTTTGGAGAGCCCATCCACCATGTAGGTGTGCGATATTCTGTCAAAGGCCTTCTGATCCAGGCTGATGAAGCAGGTGTCCACACTCCTGTCCTGTACATAGGCTATCGTATCCCTGAGTAGTGCAAGGCTGTCAGAGATCTTCCTGCTGGGCACAGCGCAGGTCTGGTCAGGGTGGATCACCAACTCCAGAGCAGATTTGACCCGATTGGCAATGACCTTGGACAGAATCTTATAGTCCACATTCAACAGTGAGATGGGTCGCCAATTTCTAATTTCCTCCCTTTCCCCTTTCTGCTTGTAGATGAAAGTGATGATGCCTTTCCTCATGGATTCTGACATGCTGCCGGCCAGAAGCATACTCTGGTACATCTCTAGCAGGTCTGGGCTGATCCAGTGCCACAGAGCCAAATACAACTCAGCTGGTAAGCCGTCGCTTCTGGGAGTCTCATTCTTCTCGAAGGACTCAAGGGCCTTAGTCAGTTTGTCAGGAGTTAGCGGTTAGTCCAGATTCTCCAGTGTACTGTCTTCTAAGACCTCTGTGATAGAGGACAGGAAGGACTGGGAGGTCGTGCTGTCTGTGGGCTTCACGTCATACAAAATGGCATAAAAGGATTTGCTAAGCCTCAAAATGTCAGACTGCGATGACTTTACTGAGCCATCTTCTTCCTTCAAGCTGCTGATCACAGAGCTCTCTCTGTGTACCTTTTGGATGAAGAAACGTG
Organism: Cetorhinus maximus; assembly: GCF_964194155.1. Classification (NCBI taxonomy): domain Eukaryota; kingdom Metazoa; phylum Chordata; class Chondrichthyes; order Lamniformes; family Cetorhinidae; genus Cetorhinus; species Cetorhinus maximus. Next base: position 57,313,944 of record NC_135880.1, read on the forward strand.
AGCACGTCTCATCCTGCTATACAGAGGGGACTCTAGACTGGCAGATGATCTTGGAGGCCCCCGAGGCAAAGACTAAGGCTTGTTGGCTCTTCACTTCTTGGAGTTCCTCCTTGACATCGACTCCCATCAGTCGCAGCCAGAGCATGTTTTTCTGGAGTCGAGACATTTCCCTCTGTTCCTTTCTAGCTTTCTGGATGCCTTTGAGGATGAAAAACCTCTTGATGTTTTCGAACATAAGAACATAAGAACTAGGAGCAGGAGTAGGCAATTCAGCCCCTCGAGCCTGCCTCGCCATTCAATACGATCATGGCTGATCTCATTTCGGCCTCAACTCCAACTTCCCGTGCTCTCACCATAGCCTTTCAACCCATTACTAGTTAAAAATCTGTCTATCTCCTCCTTAAATTTATTCAGCGTCCCGGCATCCACTGCAATCTGAGGTCGTGAATTCCACAGAGTCACGACCCTTTGAGAAAAGTAATTCCTCCTCATCTCTGATTTAAATCTACCACCCCTTAGCCTAAGACTATGGCCTCTCATTCTAGAATGCCCCCCAAGGGGAAACATTTGCTCCACATCTACTTTGTCTATCCCCTTTAGCATCTTACATACCTCAATTAGATCTCCTCTCATTCTTCTACACTCTAGTGAGTATAGGCCTAAACTGCTCAAGCTCTCCTCAAAAGACAAGCCTCGCATCTCTGGAATCAATCTAGTGAACCTCCTCTGAACCGCCTCCAATGCAACTACATCCTTCCTCAAGTAAGGGGAAGAAAACTGTGCACAGTACTCCAGGTGCGGTCTCACCAATGCCTTGTACAGTTGCAATAACACTTCCCTATTTTTATACTCTATTACTTTAGCATGAAATGCCAAAATTTCACTTGCCTTCCTTATTACCTGCTGTACCTGCATACTAGCTTTCAGTGATTCATGCACGAGGACACCCAGATCCCTCTGCACTGAAGCATTCTGAAGTTTCTCTCCATTTAAATAATAAGTCGCCTTTTTATTCTTCTGACCAAAATGGATAACCTCACATTTAACCATGTTAAACTCCATCAGCCAAATTTTGGCCCGTTCACCTAACCTGCCCATATCCATTTGTAAATTTTTTATTTCTTCATTGCAACTTACTTTCCCACCTATTTTGATGTCATCTGCAAATTTAGCTATAGCACCTTCTATCCCTGATACAAGTCGTTAATGTCAATAGTAAATCGTTGGGGCCCAAGGACTGAACCCTGTGGCACCCCACTAGTTACAGCTTGCCATCCAGATAAAGACCCATTTATCCCAGCTCTCTGCTTTCTGTTGGTTAGCCAATCCTCTATCCAAGCTAATATATTACCCCTAACTCCGTGTGATCTTATCTTGTGTATTAATCTTTTGTCCGGCACCTTATCAAAGGCCTTCTGGAAGTCTAGATATATTACATCTACAGGATCCCCATTATCCACTTTGCTTGTCACATCTTCAGAGAACTCTAGCAAATTAGTTAAACATGATTTATTCTTCATAAAACCATGCTGACTCTGATGGATTGCATTTTGACTTTCCAAATGCCCCATTACTACTTCCTTAATAATGGATTCCAACAGTTTCCCAATGACAGATGGTAAACTAACTGGTCTATAGTTTCCTACTTTCTGCCTCCCCTCCCATTTTTGAATAAGGGCATTATATTAGCATTTTTGCAGTCCACTGGAACCTTTCTAGAATCCAGGGAATTTTGGAATATTATAGCCAATGCATCCACTATCTCCGCTGCCGCTTCCTTTAAGACCCTGGGATGTAGGCCATCAGGTCCTGGGGACTTGTCCCCCCTTAATCCCAATAATTTGCTCAGTACTTTTTCTCTAGTGATGGTGAGTGTTCTAAGTTCCTCCTTCTCTATACTCTCTGCACTACCTGTCACTATTGGGGTGGTACTAGTGTCCTCCACTGTGAAAACTGAGGCAAAATATTGATTAAGTGTCTCTGCCATTTCTGCATTCCCCACTACTAACTCCCCAGTCTCATCCTCCAAGGGACCAACATTCACTTTAGCTACTCTCTTTCCTTTTATATACTTGTAGAAGCCTGTTTTCCTTGATCGCTTCCCACCAGTGTGTCAGGGACTCAAAGAGGGGTTTCACGGTTCACCAACCTTTGTAATCCCTCTTGAGTTCCTCAATGTTCTCTGGGGTCAGCAGTTGCACGTTCAGCTTCCATGTCCTCCTGCCAACCCTCTGATCTTCCTGTCAGTGACAGTCAGCCAGTAGGAGGCAGTGGTCAGAGAAGAACACCTGCTTGACGCCGGTGGATCTGACTGAATGCATGGGACACAAACAGGAAGTCTATCCTGGAATGGATGGACCTGTTTAGCTGCGATCAGGTGTACCTACGCTAAACTCCGTTTGCAGGGTTGCTGAAGACATTGTGCAGTTTGGCATCTTTTACTGTTTCCATCAGGGATCTGGACGTAGTGTCCAATCTGCTGTGGCCCTGCCGGATCGTCCAGCAGCATCGATGATGCAGTTGAAGTCACCGCCCAGAATAACCGGCCTGGAGGTTGCCAGCAGCAGTGGGAGCTGCTGAAAGACTGCCAGCCGCTCGCTCTTTTGTGCCGGGGCGTACACATTAATTAACCGGAGTGGAGCATTCTTGTACATTACGTCTGCTACGAGGAGGCACCGGCCAACCACCTCCCTAACCTTGGAGACGGTGAAGTTGCCTCCCCGCAGCAGAATACCCAGGCCGGAGGAACGTGAGTCGATTCCTCCCGACCAGATTGATGGCCCATGAGACCACCATCGTGACCATTGCCTATAGGAGCTGAGGTGCAGTATCGCACAATCCTGCAAAAACAGCAGGTCAGCTTTGACTTCGGCAAAGTAATCCAAGGTTGCAACACATCACGTAGTAGTTTTAATGCTACGTACATTTATGGATACAATCTTCTCCCCCTTTTTAAGGCATTTTGTCGCTTATCAAACCTGTTGTCTTTGAGAGTTCCAGGCCTTTGGTCTGCTTCTGCACACCCATAATATTCACAAATTGTCTCACTTTGGATGGGCTGAGGAAACTGTCCTGAGCCACCCCATTGGGGATGTTCCGCTCCGGTGGCATCTGGGGGTTTGTGCAAGAAATGAGCTTTGAATTGTTCTCTGTTGGGGAAGTCTGTCCGATCCACTCCCCCACTGGTGTGCGCCGAGCGCTGCACTGCTCCCATATTCCTGGGGCTGGGGTGCACTGGCCTCTTCAAGTTGTGGGCAAAGTTGGGGTCCGCTGGTCTCATCATTGTCTCCAACGTTCTGGAGCTCGGGTGAGTCATCCTCCACCTCCCTAGAGCTTTGCTGCTTCTTCTGTTGGTGCCACCCTGGCCCTTCTTTGTCCGAAGGGCAGCAGCCCTTGTCATCCGTGTCAGATGGGAGACGCCTCTTGCCACTGGTCTGGGAAGTGGCTTGGTCTCTTCTTAGACCCTTCTTCTTTTTGGCCCTCTTCACCAGCTGCCACTCCCCTGGATGATTTTCTGCTGGTTATTCCTCCATTGATTCGCTCTGCTGAGGAATGGGAGGTTCAGGGGACAGTGCAGCTGTTTGGTTGTCTGCTGCCTCAACCTTTTCCTTCATCTTATCTCTCTCCATGTCCTCCTTTGTCCCATTGTGCTTGCTGGAGGCCTTGGTGGTTGGATGGTTACAAGTGTTCTTGGTAGTAGTGACACTAAGCATTTTATCTGCTTCCCCCTCATTGATTTTGGCCACCTGTGCATAAGTGAGGCAGCTTTTGGGGCAGATCTTGTAGAGGTGGCCTGCCTCGCCACACAGGTTGCAGCACTTAGTCTGTTTGCAGTCCTTTGTCTGGTGCCCTTCCTGATTGCAATTCTTGCAGAGGATGGCGCTGCAATTGGCCGCCACATGACCAAACTTGCCGCATGAGCAACAAAGTTTGGGCTGCCCAGTGTAGACAAGGTAGCCACGGCTTCCCCCAATGGCAAAGCTGGAAGGAGGGTGGAGGATTGCACCCTTACCATCCACCTTGTGCGTGACCTTGACCTGGCATTTGCTGGTCCAAATCCTGAAAGCGTCTTTAACCTTGGTGCAGTTCCCAACCTTGTCGACGTACCTAGCGAGGAAGGTGAGCACATCAGCAACAGGGACCTAGGGATTGTAGAGATGCACAGTCACCACAAGGTCCTATTGCAACGGCAGAGCAAAGAGTGGCTCAGCCATCAGGATCCTCATCTGCAGCTGGTCTCTCTTCTACTTGAACACCTTCAGGAACTTGATGCAGGCAGCAACATTCTTGAAGGTCATGCTGAAGTATCCAGTGCTTGGGAAGTCCTCCAGGCAGTAGATCTCTGCGGCTTCAAATCCACACAACTCCAAAAGGATTTGCTGAATGAAGAAGGCACGATCCATGAGTGTTCATCCTTCACTGACCTTCACTGCCACCCTAACTGTATTACATAACTCCTGCTTTGGGGCTTGACTGGTTACAGCCATCACCTCACTCCACTTGATCTTAGCCAAAATGCCGAGAAGCGATCATGCAATTCATCCTACCAATACCCAACATGAACCAAGTTGTGAGCAGGCCCCAAAAAGGCCAAAGCCTCATCCACTCACCTCAAAGCCGTGGAAGAAGTCGAGTTCATCAGGTGCTCACCGCTTATATAGTCATAAAAGTGAACATTCTAATTTCTGACTGGTGGGAAGGGGGAGCTACGTTAATTTTGCGGGAGAACTTGATTCTGGCATGGTGGCCTTTTAATGAGCATGCATGACTTGCTAATGCATGTAAAAGGACTTCTTGCAGTTCCTGGTTGGACAGCTTGACCTGCTTTTAAAGTCCTGAGACCAGAATTCCTAAAGTTGATCCCACCGTCAGAAAACAGATTTTTGGCCTCATGCTAAATTAAGTTCCCCTGTCCACCATGATTCCCACCACTGATGGGACCGGAAATCTCCGCCCATTTTATTTAGCTGAAAAGGAGAAAGCATGTTAAAGATGTCTGGCTGGCTCAGGCTGTTGCTACATTGTACAGCTCTATGAACAGCTTTGAATTTTGTCAATTAAGCACTGATTTCAACTATGAAATTGATGTTATATGATCAAATCAAGAAACTATTTTAACAAAAAGAGCATAGCGGGCAGGTTTGTTTTCAATGTGTGCTTTATCATTGGTAGTTGCCAGCTAACGTACTCATCTGTTTCAACTTTTTCTTGTTTAAAAGTGAGGAGAAAAGTCATAAATCTGGTAATCATATTAATCCATGGTGAAAAAGCAGGAGTGCTTTTTTTCAAGCTTTCTTTAAACCAATAAAAATTCTTAAATGGATACTCACTCCAAAATGGGCAATGGGTGCCAAAAGGAAATAAGAAGCTGATTTTTTAAAATGTAGAAAATATATATTTAGGAAGGAAAGCATATACTACAGTATACAGCAAGTAGAATTTTATACCCTTTTTGTGGTCTAAACAAAAACACATTTAGAACGGATTTTTCTGGCCTCTTTGAAGCTCATGGGATATAGTTGTTTGTGTTTGGGATAATTAATCTTTAAAAAAAACTTGCATATTGAAGGTACAGTTAAGTTGAGAAGTGTACTATGGGTGCAAATCCTGGTGGGTTTGCCATTTTTCTACAATTTTGCAGTGCAAAGACTGGCAGAACCTCCGCTTCCACAGAAAGCAGCAGGCACCTGCTTATGCTGGGTCACTGCTTATGATGGGAGTTTCCAAAATGTCCTGTAAGGGTTGGAACATTCATCTATTCTTTAAAAGCTTAAATATTTTTGTCAGGCTCAGTTGGGGCCTGCTGTATCACTGAAGATAGGCCAAGTGAGTTTAATTTCACTGCTCTCCAGCTGGATGGAATTGCAGTTCAATCAGGCATTGAATCCCTGACAGTGACGTTTTTAAAAATGTTCCACCTCCATTTATAGGGCTTGAGCGGTTCATGGTCAGGGTCAAGAGCTTGGACACAACACTCCAGTTGTGGGTGGAGGCTAGAAATGTTCCCTCCTACTCTGAAAATTAGGTGCTCTCCTGGTCACCCTGCAAACTATGGCCGAGTCAACGATAGAGGGTACTGGTGAGTGTGATCCCAATGCTAGTAATGTTGGAGCTAATTTATTTACTCACTGAATGTTTATTCCAAACTAAATAAAAATAAGAAATGCATTGTGCATAAAAGGATTTCAATTTTTATTTTAAAAGTAATGATAAATTCCTAAAGAATACAATTCTGTTACAAAGCTTTAAGAAAATACAACTGGTGTAAATGTTGGAATTTCATTCTTCAACAGCCACATTTTGAGATGTAATATCAGCTATTTAGGATCATTTGATCTTTTCTTCACAATTATGATCCCTGGCTTTAATCCACAGAATCAATAGCTGTTACATATAACACTAACTTTCAACAGCTCAACACAAACAAAACATCAGCATTTTCAACTATGGTAAATAGTCAATAAATACATTTTTATATTAAAACTATTAATTTTTAGGCAACAGAATTCCTTTATATGAACAAGAAAGATTAAGACAACATATTTAGAATGTGTTATTATTTCTGTACTTAACAGGAAAGCAGTATTCAAGAGGAATCACTGTATGGCTACACTGAATATCAATGAGCTGGTTTAAAAGAAAACACAGGGGAGATGATGATAATGCTAAATGCATATTTTTGACACTCGTTATAAGCTTTAACATTTTAAATTACATATTAAAATTTTACAGAATCATGAAACACAGAGTTGCGATTCAATAGCTAATGTATTTTCACTCAAGAAAATAGCTGGACCGCAGAAGAAATCTTGATCATGCCGGGCTTAGAAATGTATTTCACGAAGATAATCAGGATCACGTGTAGTTATTTAAAGGAAGACACTGATTAAAGAATGACACAAAACTGCTGTTTGGAACTACAATATGAACCAAAGTTTAATTATTAATGCTATATATTATCAGTTGACTGAGGCACAACATTTTAGTCACTTTAAATTCAGAAAATTCAGTGTCGGTGTCATTTTTTAATGTTACCTTGTCCCATGACATCAGAAGGCAAGTCTTAACTGGTCTATCAATTTTTTTTGCAAAAGTTGGTTCATTTTTGTGTTGAAAATATGAACATTTGTAGCATGATGCAATTTCTTCAGTTCTCCATTACAACTAGAGGTCATTGGACATAGTCCTTTTACACCTGCACTACACACAATGTTGTGTGCTAGATGGTTGTGGTCAGGTGACAGTCATGTGAACTTTTGAGTTCACATGCTCAAGGGACTCCTTTGAGGCCATTTTAGTCCTTTTCATGGGATTAATTTCATAGCTATACTTTGGCTCTTGCTGTGCAGGCTGAGTGACAGGTAGGTTTGTTGATTCCACAGTAGAATGATGGCTTGTCTCAACCTTTACCAGGACTTCATAGTAGAGTAGATAAAAGACAGGTGTAACAATTCCAACTACTAACATTATCATCACTGCATTCCACCAGCGTATGCCCCAGTCAGCTCCATAATGGGGATCTTTCCGTGGCAAAATTTTCCGATCTGCTGTTTGATAAAATGGTTGTGTAGATAATGCTGAAACAACTTCATTTAAATGTTCCCTAGTGCTGTCATTTGACTTCACTATCCTTTCTATGTCTTTATCAACCTCTCGGAGAAAGTTATCAGCATTTTCATTTGATGAAGAGGAGTCTACACCTGTACTAGATTCCTGAAACCGTGCATTAGATTCCAAGGCAGGACATGGAACTAGTCTTGATTTGACTGGGCTGTGTGTGTCACCTAGTAGAGTGATCTTTTTCACTGGAATCTTTACAGATCTGAGAGCAAAAAAGTCCTGGTCGTTGATAAGATTATTAACCCTTTTGATATCTGCAACCTGAAAATTAAATTTAAATATTTAGCAACAAAAAAATCATACTAGGGACAGTATGCTCATTTTATTCTTTCTAAAAGTTTTTAATCTATGTCTCTACACCTTCAGTAGGTGAGGTAAATGCATGACATCATTCAGATTGCAATTGTAACATTGAAGCTGGTAGGTGTCTTAAAGTATATTTCAATCTCAACTAAGCAACTGCACTTATTTATTAAATGTATTAGTACTCGAAATCAAAATCCTCGAAATAATGAGACAGCAAATATGAGTTGCTCCTGCCAAAAATATTACATCAATTTTTTGATTCTTACTGACTTGCTTTGATTTGCTGTAGAAGGTGAGATTTCTATGCCTACATTTTGACCTTCCATCACTTCCTGCTTCTCAAGATTCAGATCGTAACCTTAGACTCTGCTACTCTGTATTTGCAAAGGAAAAATAAAAATGTCTTTCATCGTTTTGATTGTGATATTCAGTTGCATTGCTGGAACCATAATTTTATTTTTCCAAAATGGACTCACAACAAGTCAACTTGTAACTTTGTTTTAAGATTAGAAGTCTCCAGTGGGAACCAGTGGCGCTGTCTGCAGTCAGACAGAGGTTAAGATCTTTTATAAGGGAATAGTTCTGTTGTAACACAGGGTTATGGTAGATGAGATGGGGGCTGCAAGTATAGCATCTGTGCCTCTGAACCAGAAGCTCTGAGTTCAAGTCTGACTTGAGCAAATTGATATAGGGAGTGACAAGGTATTGGAGGTTTTGGCAGGCTTAAAAGTGGACAAATCTCCAGGTCCAAATGATGTGTCCCAGACTGCTGAGGGAAGCAAGGAAGGAGATCGCAGGGGCTCTGACCCAAATTTTTAATTCCTCTCTGGCCATGGGGGAGGTGCCAGAGGACTGGAGAACAGCTAATGTGGTTCCGCTATTTAAGAAGGGTTGTAGAGATAAGCCAGGGAACTACAGACCAGTGAGTCTCACATCAGTGGTAGGGAAACTATTGGAGAAAATTCTGAAGGAGAGAATCTATCTCCACTTGGAGAGGCAAGGTTTGAACAGGGATAGTCAGCATAGCTTTGACAGAGGGAGGTCATGCCTAACAAATTTGATTGAATTTTTTGAGGCGGCGACCAGGTGTGTAGATGAGGGTAGTGCAGTTGATGTAGTTTATATGGATTTCAGCAAAGCCTTTGACAAGGTCCCACATGGGAGACTTATAAAGAAGGCAAATGCACATGGGATACAGGGTAGTTTGATAAGGTGGATTCAAAATTGGCTTAGTTGTAGGCAACAGAGGGTGATGACAGAAGGCTGCTTTAATGACTGGAAGCTAGTGTCCGGTGGCGTATCACAGGGATCTGTGCTGGGTCCCCTATTATTCGTCATTTATATAAATGACATAGATGACTATGTGGGGGGTAGGATTAGTAAGTTTGCGGATGACACAAAGATTGGCCAGGTGGTTAACAGTGAGATTGAGTGTCTTGGGCTACAGAAAGATATAGACATGATGGTCAAATGGGCAGATATGTGGCAGATGGAATTTAACCCTGAAAAGCGTGAGGTGATACACTTTGGAAGGAGTAATTTGACAAGGAAGTATTCAATGAATAGCATGACACTAGGAAGTTCTGAGGAACAAAGGGACCTTGGCGTGTGTGTCCATAGATCTCTGAAGGCGGAGGGGCATGTTAGTGGGTGGTGAAAAAGGCACATGGGACACTTGCCTTTATCAATCGAGGCATAGATTACAAAAGTAGGGAGGTCATGTTGGAATTGTATAGAACCTTGGTGAGGCCACAGCTGGAGTACTGTGCGCGGTTCTGGTTGCCACATTATAGGAAGGATGTGATTGCACTGGATGGGGTGCAGAGGAGATTCACCAGCATGTTGCCTGGGATGAAACATTTAAGTTATGAAGAGAGGTTGGATAGACTTGGGTTGTTTTCATTGGAGCAGAGAAGACTGAGGGACGACCTGATCGAGGTGTACAAGATTATGAGGGGCATGGACAGGGTGGATAGGGAGCAGCTGTTCCCCTCAGTTGAAGGGTCAGTCACGAGGGGACAAATTCAAGGTGAGGGGCAGGTTTAGTGGGGGATGTGAGGAAAAACCTTTTTACCCAGAGGGTGGTGACGGTCTGGGATGCGCTGCCTGGGAGGGTGGTGGAGGCGGGTTGCCTCACATCCTTTAAAAAGTACCTGGATGAACACTTGGCACGTCATAACATTCAAGGCTATGGGCCAAGTGCTAGTAAATGGGATTAGATAGGTAGGTCAGGTGTTTCTCACGTGTCGGTGCAGACTCGATGGGCCGAAGGGCCTTTTCTGCATTGTGTGATTCTGTGATCCCAGGACCCGTGGGCTAAGGAAGGTGTAAATTGGGTTACCAATACTCCGAGATTGGCCTGGAGTCTCCAGAAATTGAAGATTAATCTCTAGGACACAGCACTGTGCAACCCTGGAGTTAAATCATAGAGACACTAAAAAATATTATTTTTGGATAAAGGATTGGTTAACAGAGTGTGGACATAAACGAGGTTTTTTCAACTTGGCAATGAATAGTGGATGCTGCAAGGATCAGTGCTGGGGGCCTCAGCTGGTTACAATCTGCATTAATGACTTAGATGAAGGGACAGAGAGTAATGTACCAAAGTTTGCTGATGATACCAAGCTCGGTGGAAAGGTGAGCTGTGGGGAGGGCACAGAGAGGCTGGAAAGAGATATAGGTAGGTTAAGTGAGTGAGTAACAAGATGACAGATGGCATATAAAGTAGGGAATTGTGAAGTTATTCACTTTGGTCATAAGCATAGAAAAGCAGAATATTTTTTAGAAGGTGAAACTTGTAAGTGTTGATGTTCAAAGACACCTGGATGTGCTTCACAAAGAAGAACATTAATAACATACCAGAAATGTTGGGGAACACAGGGTTTAGTGAGAGGGAGGAACTGAAAGAAATCAGTATTAGTAGGGAAATGGTGTTGGGGAAATTGATGGGATTGAAGGCCAATAAATCCCCGGGGCCTGATAATCTACATTCCAGAGTATATAAGGAAGTGGCCCTAGAAATAGTGGATGAATTGGTGGTCATCTTCTGAGATTCTATAGACTCTGGAAGAGTTCCTATAGATTGGAGGGTAGCTAATGTAACCCTACTATTTAAAAAAGGGAGGCAGAGAGAAAACAGGAAATTATAGACCAGTCAGTCTGACGTCGGTAGTGGGGAAAATTCTAAAGTCCATTATAAAAGATTTAATAGCTGAGCACGTGGAAAACAGTGGCAGAATCGGACAGAATCAGCATGGATTTATGAAAGGGAAATCATGCTTGACAAATCTATTGGAATTTTTCGAGATGTAACTAGTAGAGTTGATGAGGGGGAGCCAGTGGATGTGGTTTATTTGGACTTAAAGAAGGCTTCCGACAAAGTCCCACATAAGAGATTGGTGTGTAAAATTAAAGTGCATGAGATTGGGGGTAGTGTATTGAGATGGATAGAAAACTGGTTGGCAGACAGGAAACAAAGAGTAGATATAAACGGGTCTTTTACCGAATGGCAGGCAGTGACTAGTGGGGTACTGCAGGGATCAGTGCTGGGACCCGTTATTCACAATATATATTAATGATTTAGATGAGGGAATTAAATGTAATATCTCCAAATTTGCAGATGACACAAAGCTGGGTGGGAGGGTGAACTATGAGGAGGATGCAGAGATGCTTCAGTGTGATTTGGACAAGCTGAGAGAGTGGGCAAATGCATGGCACTCGCAATATAATGTGGATAAATGTGAGGTTATCCATTTTGGTAGCAAAAACAGGAAAGCAGATTATCTAAATGGCTATAAATTGAGAGGGGAATGTGCACCGAGACCTGGGTGTCCTTGTACACCAGTCGCTGAAGGTAAGCATGCAGGTGCAGCAGGAGGTAAAGAAGGCAAATGATATGTTGGCCTTCATAGCCAGAGGATTCGAGTACAGGAACAGGAATGTCTTGCTGCAATTGTACAGGGCCTTGGTGAGAACACACCTGGAATATTGTGTGCAGTTTTGGTCTCCTTATCTGAGGAAGGATGTACTTGCTATAGAGGGAGTGCAGTGAAGGTTTACCCAACCGATTCGTGGGATGGCGGGACTGACATATGAGGAGAGATTGAGTCGATTAGGATTATATTCGCTGGAGTTCAGAAGAATGAGGGGGATCTCATAGAAACCTATAAAACTCTAACAGGAATAGACAGGGTAGATGCAGGAAGGATGTTCCTGATGGTGGGGGAGTCCAGAACCAGGGGCCACAGTTTGAGGATATGGGGTAGACCATTTAGGACTGAGATGAGGAGAAATTTCTTCACTCAGAGAGTGGTGAGCCTGTGGAATTCATTACCAGGGAAAGTAGTTGAGACCAAAACATTGTATGTTTGCAAAGAGTTAGATATAACTCTTGGGGCGAAAGGGATCAAAGGGTATGGGGAGAAAGCGGGAGCAGGCTTTTGAGTTGGATGATCAGCCATGATCATAATGGCGGAGCAGGCTCGAAGGGCCGAATGGCCTACTCCTGCTCCTAGTTTCTATGTGCTGGTACAAGGAATGCAGAAAGTTAGCATGCAGGTGCAACAAACAATTAGGAAGGCAAATGGCATGTTGGCCTTTATTGCACGGGGATTGGAATACACGAATAAAGACGACTTGTTGCAACTGCACAGGGTTTTGGTGAGACCGCATCTGGGGTAGTGTGCGCAATTTTGGTCTCCACATTTAAGACAAGCTATACTTGCATTGGAAGCGGTGCAGCAAAGGTTCACTAAATTGGTCCCTGGGATGTGGGGGTTGTCCTGTGATAAGAGGTTAAGTAAATTGGGCTTATATTCTCTGGAGTTCAAAAGAATGACAGGAGATCTCATTCAAACCTGCAAAATTCTGAAGGGGCTTGATAGGGTAGACGCTGAGAGATTGTTTCTGCTGGTTGGGGAGTCTAAAATACGGGCGCACAGTCTCAGGGTAAGGGGCCAATCACTTAGGACTGGGGTGAGGAGAAATTACTTCACTCAAAGGGTTGTGAATTTTTGGAATTACCCACATCTTGGTTGTGGATGCTCCATCGTTGAATATATTTAAGGCCAGGATAGACTGACTTTTGGTCTCAGGGAATTAAGGGGTATGGGGAATGGTGGGAAAATAGAGTTGAAGCCCTAGATCAGCCATGATTGTACTGAATGGCAGAACAGGCTCGATGGGCTGTACAGTCAACTCCTGCTCCTAGTTCTTATGTTCTTTTTTGAGACTGCTTGGTTTGGAGTGGGATTTTTGAATTGTAAGGATATTGGTTGGGGGGGTGGGGGCGGTGCACGCACAACAGGAATAATAACTGGATTAGGAAAGTAAGGAGTTTGAGACGTTATGATATTATAAAGTAAAATAGTAAGGAATTCTCTGAGACAGTTGGGTATAGGGGTGAAAGTGGCAGGGGGAGGGTGAAGGGTAGAGGAAGCAATGGGGTGGTGAGCAATTATAGAAATTGGAGCATGGAGGAGTTGGGGTTTATATGAGATACTTTAATTGAAGAGCTCATTCTAAACTTTCCAAAAAAACTAACTTAGTGGTTCTGTGCTTGCTGACCTACATTAGTTCCTGTTCTGCCAATGCCTCAAGTTTAAAATTCTCATCTGCATGTTCAAATCCCTCTGCGGCCTTGCCATTCGCTATTTCTATAACCTCCAGCCCAACAACCCTCTAACTCAGGCCTCTTGTGTACCTCCCACTTTTCCTACCCCCCCACTGGCAGCTGTGCCTTCAGCCGTCTCAGCCCTAAAGCTCTGGAGTTCCTTCCCAAACCTCAGCCTCTTCACCTCTCTACTCCTTTAAGACACTGCTTAAAGACTACCTACTTAACCAAGTGTTTGGTCTCCTGCTGTAATTTCTACTTCTTTGGCACAATGTGAATTTTTTGTATGATAATGTGGGGTCTTTTATTACACTACAAGTGCTATAAAATTTTTTACAAGGTTTGTTGTACTGTCAGCTAGAACAATTAACATAATAATGAAGAGAATCCCATTGAATTATATATGTACTGAATGATAGGACAAACATGTAACAGAAGAGTTAGAATTTTGTTTGACTCAAGTAGGCTTCACCATTGAAGACGATTTTTTGGAATGCAAGCCAACAGATCAGGTGCTAATTATAGCATGTATCCTCACAGTTCACCACAACAGTACAATTTTTTTTAATCAGATCTAGTTTAATTTACATACTAATGAAAGCCACAGTAACAAGTGGTAAAAATTTCAGTAGTTACCATTGTAAACTAATTATATAACCTAAGCCAAGAGCAAATTGGCTTTGGGTAACTAAGATCAGAGAGGTGAATGCATGGCTCAAAGACTAGCTTGGGAGAAATGGATTTCAATTCATGGGGCACTGGCACCAGTACTGGAGAAAGAGGGAGCTATACCATTGGGATGGTCTTCACCTGAGTAATGCTGGGACTAATGTCCTGGTGATCTGATAACTAGGTCTGTAGAGGGGGTTTTAAACTAAACAGTGTGGGTTGGCGGGGGAAGGGTCCACATGAGGGGAGATCTGGAAAGTTATAGGGAAAACACAAGGCAATAGTGCAGGGTAGCAATACGGGTAATGGTAACCAGGGTGTGACAGGAAGGGACAGAGCATACAAACATAACTGTGCACTACCAGGGGAGGCAGTGGCATAGTGGTATTATTACTGATCTAGTATTCCAGAGACTCAGGATAATTCTCTGGGGACCTGGGTTTGAATCCGGGTCTCAAATTCGAATTTGAATTCAATAAAAATCTGGAATTAAAAGTCTAATGATGACCATGAAACCATTGCCGATTGTTGCAAAAACCCATCTGGTTCACTAATGCCCTTTACGGAAGGAAATCTGCCACTCTTACCTGGCCTACATGTGACTCCTGACATGTGGTTGACTCTTAAAATGCCTTCTGAACAAGGACAATTAGGGGTGGACACACATCCCATGAAAGAATTTTTAAAAATGTTCAGAGCTGGAAAAAATAGCTTTAAACTAACAGATGGGAAGGAGGGTTCAGGCGAAGGGAGATGTAGAAATCCAGAGATAAAAGTTGAGGATTAGGGAAAGTATATCGATGTGGGTAAAGATAAACTGAGGAGGACAGGAAAGGGACAGAAAATTTAACAGTAATAGTGTTTCAGAGAGTAAGGTCCATGCAGGGAATAGTAAATAAAAAATAAAATTGAAGTCACTTTACCTGAATGCACAGAGCATCCATAATAAGATAAATGAACTAGTTGCACAAATAGATAAATGGTTTAAATCTAATTGTCATTAGAGACATGGTTAAAACGTGACCAAGATTGGGAAATAAATATTTAGAAAAGACAGGCGGAATGGAAAAGGAGGGTTAGTCCTGATAATAATGGATGACATAAGGACATTCGAAAGAAGGATCTTGGCTCAGAAAATCAGAAAGTAGAATCATTATGGGTGATGATTAAGAATAGCAAGGGTCAGAAAATGTTGGCGGAGAACTTTACAGGCCCCCTAACAGTAGTTATACCATTGGACAGAGCATTAAACAAGAAATTATTGAAGTTTGTAACAAAGACAATGTAATAATTATAGGGGACATTAAATTGGCAAAGATGATTTGGAAAATTATTTTGCACAGTGCTTATGTGACAGTTCCCTGGAGCAATATGTTGTTGAACCAAATAGAGATAAAGCTATTTTAGATCTAGTATTGTGCAATAAGGCAGGGTTAATTTGATGATGATAGGGATGCTAGTACAACTGAATTCCACACTGAAGTAGGTCATTTTCAACATAATCACAACTAAGAATCTTAAATTTAAACAAACCCAATTACAAAAGTATGAGGGGAGAGCTGGCTAAGGTTGCTATAAGGTAAATAGACTGAAATGTACAGCGGTAAACACACATTGGAAAACATTTAAAGAAACAATCCAAAATGTTCAAAAAAAAATGTTCCATTGAAAAAAAGCTCAGCAAGAAAGATCCATCCATGGCTTACTAAGAAGGTTAAGGATAGTATTAGATTAAGAGATGAGGCTTATAATGTTACAAGTCATAATAAGTCTGAGGATTGGGAATGTCTTAGAAACCAAAGGGCCACTTAGGCTTGGTAAAAAGAGAGAAAATAGAATGAGAGTAAACTACCCAAAAACATAAAAACAAATTGCAATAATTTTTACAAATATATAAAAAGTCAGCTTTAGCTAAAGTAAACATTGGTCCCTTAGAAGCAGAGACAGGAGAAATTATCATGGGGAATGAGGAAATAGGAGAGACATTGAACAAATACTGTATGTCTGTCTTCACAATAGAAGACACAAGTTACATACCAGAAAGGGAGAGTAACCCAGGGGTTAAAAAGAGGAAGGAAATTAAGCTAATTAATATCAACAGGGAAAAAGTGCCGGAGAAACAAAAGGGGGTAAAATCTGACAAATCCCCACGACCTGATGGCCCACATCCTAGGGTTGTTTTATTAGTATTCACTAACGGGATGTGGGCTTTGCTGGCTAGGCCAGCATTTATTGCCCATCCCTAGTTGCCCTTGAGAAGGTGGTGGTGAGCTGCCTTCTTGAACCGCTGCAGTCCATGTGGTGTAGGTACACCCACAGTGTTGTTAGGGAGTTCCAGGATTTTGACCCAACGACAGTGAAGGAACGGCAATATATTTCCAAGTCTGAAAGTCTGGCAGCATCGGCGGAGAAGAAATCAGTCAACGTTTCGAGCCCTCATGGCCCTTCAGCAGAACTGAAGCATAGTTTCAACAAGGGAGAAATATAAATTGGTTTAAGGTGGGTGGGGGGGGGGGGGGGGGGAAAGAGACACATTGAGGGTGTGGTGTGAGCAGATAATCAAATTATCTGCTCACACCACACCCTCAATGTGTCTCTTCCCCCCCCCCCCACCCACCTTAAACCAATTTATATTTCTCCCTTGTTGAAACTATGCTTCAGTTCTGCTGAAGGGCCATGAGGGCTCGAAACGTTGACTGATTTCTTCTCCGCCGATGCTGCCAGACTTGCTGAGTTTTTCCAGGTAATTCTGTTTTTATTTTGTTTTGGATTTCCAGCATCCGCAGTAGCTTTTAGCTTTTTGTTTTTATTTCCAAGTCTGGATGGTGAATGGCTTGGAGGGGAACTTCCAGGTGGTGCTGTTCCCATCTATCTACTGCCCTTGTCATTCTAGATGGTAGTGGTCGTGGGTTTGGAAGGTGCTGTCTAAGGAGCCTTCGTGAAATCCTGCAGGGCATCTTGTAGATGGTACACATTGCTGCTACTGTGCGTCGCTGGTGGAGGGAGTGAATGTTTGTGGATATGGTGCCAATCAAGTGGGCTGCTTTGTCCTCAACAGTGTCAAGCTTGAGTGTTGCTTGAGCTGCACTCATCCAGCCAAGTAGAGAGCATTCCATCGCACTCCTGACTTGTGCCTTACAGATGGTGGAGAGGCTTTGGGGAGTCAGGAGGTGAGTTACTCGTCGTACGATTCTTAGTCTCTGACCTGCTCTTGTAGCCACAGTATTTATATATCCAGTCCAGTTCAGTTTCTGGTCAATGGTAAACCCCAGGATGTTGATAGTGAGGGATTCAGTGATAGGTAATGCCATTGAACGTAAAGGGGCGACGGTTAGATTCTCTCTGGTTGGAGACGGTCATTGCCTGACACTTGTGTGGCACGAATGTTACTTGCCACTTGTCAGCCAAAGCCTGGATATTGTCCAGATCTTGCTGCATTTGGACATGGATTGCTTCAGTAGCTGAGAAGTTACGAATGGTGCTGAATACTGTGCAATCATCAGCAAACATCCCCACTTCTGACCTTAGGATGGAAGGAAGGTCAATGATGAAGCAGCTGAAGATGGTTGGGCCGAGGACACCAACCCGAGGAACTCCTGCAGTGATATCCTGGAGCTGGGATGATTGACCTCCAACAACCACAATCGTCTTTCTTTGCATGACTCCAACCAGTGACTCATTTTACTAGGGCTTATTGATGTCAAATGCGGTCTTGATGTCAAGGGCAGTCACTCTCACCTCACCTCAGGAGTTCAGCTCTTCAGTCCATGTTTGAACCAAAGATGTAATGAGGTCAGATGCTGAGTGGCCCTGGCGGAACCCAAACTGGGCAGTGAGCAGGTTATTGCTAAGCAATTGCTGCTTGATAGCACTGTTGATAACCTCTTCCATTACTTTACTGATGATCGAGAGTAGACTGCTGGGGCGGTAATTGGCTGGTTTGGATTTGTTCTGCTTTTTGTGTACAGGACACACCTGGGCAATTTTGCAGATAGCTGGGTAGATGCCAGTGTTGTAGCTGTACTGGAGCAGCTTGGCTAGGGGCACGGCAAGTTCTGGAGCACAATCCTTCACTACTATTGCCGGAATATTGTCAGAGCCCATAGGCTTTGCAACATCCAGTTCCTTCAGCAGTTTCTTGATATCAGGTGGAGTGAATCGATTTGGTTGAATACTGGCATCCATGATGCTGGGGACCTCCGAAGGAGGCCGAGATGAATCATCACCTTGGCACTTCTGGCTGAAGATTGTAGCAAATGTAACTTATGTGCAGGGCTCCCCCATCATTGAGGATGGGGATATTTGTGGAGTCTCCTCCTCCAGTGAGTTGTTTAATTGTCCACCACAATTCACTACTGGATGTGCAGGACTGCAGAGCTTAGATCTGATCCATTGGTTATGGGATCACTTAACTCTGTCCATTACTTCCTGCTTTTACTGCTTGGCTCGCAAGTAGTCCTGTGTTGTAGCTTTACCAGGTTGACACCTCATTTTCAGGTATGCCTGGTGCTGCTTCTGGCATGCCCTCCTGCACTCTTCATTGAACCAGGGTTCATCCCCAGCTTGATGGTAATGGTAGAATGGGGGAAATGCCAGGCCATGAGGTTACAGATGGTGGGTGAGTACAATTCTGCTGCTGTAGATGGCCCACAGCGCCTCATGGATGCCTAGTCTCGAGTTGCCAGATCTGTTCGAAATCTATCCCATTTAGCACAGTGGTGGTGCCACACGACACAATGGAGAGTATCCTCAATGTGAAGACGGGACTCATCTCCATAACGGCTGTGCGGTGGTCACTCCTACCGATACTGTCCACATATAGATGCATCTGCAGCAGGCAGTTTGGTGAGGATGAGGTCAAGTACATTTTTCCCTCTTGTTGGTTCCCTCACCACCTGCTGCAGACCCAGTCTAGCAGCTATGTCCTTTAGGACTCAGCCAGCTTGGTTAGTAGTGGTGCTAACAAGTCACTCTTGATGATGTTCATTGAAGTCCCCCACCCAGAGTACCTTCTGTATCCTTGCCACCCTCAGTGCTTCCTCCAAGTAGCCTTCAACATGGAGGAGCACTGATTCATCAGCTGGGGGAGGGAGATACTTAGTAATCAGGAGGTTTCCTTGCCCATGTTTGACTAGATGCCACGAGACTTCATGGGGTCCGGAGTTGATGTTGAGGACTCCCAGGGCAACTGCTTCCCGGCTGTATACCACTGTGGCGCCACCTCTGCTGCGTCTGTCCTGCCGGTGGGACAGGACATACCCAGGGATGGTGATGTTGCTGTCTGGGGCTTTATCTGTAAGATATGATTCCGTGAGGATGACTATGCCAGGCTGTTGCTTGACTAGTCTGTGAGATGGCTCTCCCAATTTTGGCACTAGCCCCCAGATGTTAGTAAGGAGGACTTTGCAGGGTCGACAGGACTGAGTTTGCTGTTGTCAGTTCCGGTGCCTAGGTTGATGCCGGGCAATCTGTCCAGTTTCATTCCTTTTTGAAACTTTGTGACAGTTTGGTACAACCGAGTGGCTTGCTAGGTCATTACAGAGGGCATTTAAGAGTCAACCACATTGCTGTGGGTCTGGAGTCACATGTAGGCCAGGCCAGGTAAGGACTCAGATTTCCTTTCCTAAAGGACATTCATGAGCCAGATGGGTTTTTACGACAATGGTTTCATGGTCGTCATTAGACTTTTAATTCCAGATATTACTGAATTCAAATTTCACCATCTGCCATGGCAGGATTCACACCCGGGTCCCTAGAGTATTACTCAGGGTCTCTGGATTATTAATCCAGCGACAAGAGAGAGGGGCGAGGGGCGAGAGGCGATTTAGTGGGATGAGAGAGGGACAGAGTGGCGAGAGGCCATTAAAGAGCGCGGAGAGAAAGACGAGAGACAATTAACGAGCGCAAGAGGGAAAAGCATTTGGAGAGCAGCTGATTGGTGAGTAGGATTGGTATTTCTAGGCTTTAAAGTAAAATTAGGGTCTTTAGTTTGTATTTAGGTCTCATTTTTTTTCTCTCTTTTTCTTAAAAATAGCTTGTTAACTATAGGATTGATACTGGTGTAAAAAAATAATTACAATAAAGTGTAAAGAGCAGGGATACTAGAGTAATTAATTAATTAAATAGGATAGCGATGGCAGGATGGATGATGTGATGCTGCTCCAGCAGGTAGGAGCTGCTGGACACCAAGGTGATCCAGAGCGAGCACATCTGTAGTAAGTGTTTCCAGCTCAAGGATCTTCGGATCAGAGTTGAGGAGCTGGAGTCCGAGCTGTAGACATTGCATTACATCAGGGAGGGGGAAAGTTATCTGGACACTTTGCTCCAGGAGTTGGTCACACCCCTCAGATTAGGTAATTCAAATTTGGTCTGTGATCAGGGGCAGGAGGGTGTGACTGCAGGGGTAGTGTTCGAGGAGCCTCAGCCCTTGCAACTGTCCAACAGTTACGAGGTTCTTGGAAGTTGTGTGGACGAGAGCGGGGACTGCAGGGAGGATGAGTGAACTGACCACGGCACCATGGTACAGGGAGACATTCAAGTGCGGGGAGGAAATAAGTACATAGTAGTGGTATGGTACAGGATAATTAGGAGGATAGATACTGTTCCCTGCAGCCATGAGTGAGAGTCCCAAAGGCTATGTTGCCTGCCCGGTGCCAGGGTTAAGGGCATCTCCTCAGGGCTGGAGAGGAACTTGGAGTGGGAGGGGTGGGATCCAGTTGTCGTTGTCCACGTTGTTACCAACGACATTGATAGGACTAGAAAGGAGGTTCTGCTGAAAAAATTTGAACAGTTAGGAGCTAAATTAAAAAGCAGAGTCTCCAAGGTAATATTCTCGGGATTAATAGCTGAGCCACGGGCAAACTGGCATAGGGTAAATAAAGTCAAGGAGTTAAATGCATGGCTCAAAGATTGGAGTGGGAGGAATAGATTTCAATTCATGGGGCACTGGCACCAGTACTGGGATAGAAGGGAGCTGTTCTGCTTCACTTGAACCATGCTGGGATCAGTGTCCTGGCGAATCGAGCAACTGGGGCTGTAGATAGGGCTTTAAACTAAATTAAGGTGGGGGAGGGTTCTGGAAAGGGGATATGCAGGCTTACAAAGCAAAAGGATATTGCAGCATTGCAGGGCATCTATTTAGGTAATGATACCCAGAGTGTGACAGGAAGGGACAGAGTGTACAAACATAAAAAAAGCAGCAAATAGGGTCAAGAGGGGAAAAAATGGTAAAAAGACAAAATGAATGGCTCTTTACACGGCATAAATAGAGGTTAATGGGTATGATCTTATAGCCATTAAGGAGACATGGTTACAAGATCAAAGCTGGAACTAAATATTCAGGGGTACGTGACTTTTCAAAAGGACAAGCAGGAAGGAAAGGGTGGTGGGGTAGCTTTGTTAGTACGAGATGGAATAAATACGATAGCAAGAAATGATCTTCGATCGGAAGATGTAGAATCCATATGGGTGGGAGGGAAGAAATAATAAGGGGAAGACGACTCTGGTGGGAGTGGTCAATAGGCCCGCTAACAGTTGCTATACGGGAGGACAGAATAAATCAGCAGATAATGACGGCATTTAAAAAATGCAGTACATTAATCATGGGTGACTTTAATTTTCATGTAGGTTGGGAAAATCAAATTGGCAGAGGTAGACACGAGCAAGAATTCATCAAGTGTATTTGGGACAGTTTCCTAGAACAATATGTTGTGGATCCAACCAGGGATCAGGCTATTTTGGATCTGGTAATGTGTAATGAGGCAGGTTTAATAAATGATCTCAAGAGTAAAGATCCCCAAGGAAACAGCGGCCACAACATGGGTGAATTTAGCACTCAGTTTGAGAGTGAGAAACCTGGGTCAGGAACAACTGTGCTAAACTTAAATAAGGGTAATGACAAAGGAATGAGGGCAAAGTTGGTTAGATTGGACTGGGAAAGGAGCTTAGCAGAAAAGACAGTTGATGACTCACAATAAAGATATCCCAGTGAGGAAGGATTCTGGAAGGGGATAAACCAGCCGTGGTTAACCAAGGAAGTTAAGGGTAGTTTCAAATTGAAAAAAATATATATAATGCGGCAAAAATTAGTGGTAAGACACAAGATTGGGAAAGTTTTAAAAACCAACAAAAGATGACCAAAAAAATAATAAAGAGGGAGAAAATAAACTTTGAGGGTAAACTAGCAAGTAATATGAAAATGGACAGTAAGAGCTTCTTTACATATATAAAAAGGAAGAGAGAGGCCAAAGTGAACATAGGCACCTTGGAGAACAAGGCTGGGGAAGTAATAATGGGGAACCAGGAAATGGCAGGGAAGTTGAATAAATACTTTGCTTCAGTCTTCACGGTAGAAGACACTAATAGCCTTCCAAAAATACTGAATAATCAAGGGGCAAAAGTAGGGGAGGAAATAAGTACAATAACTATCACTTGAGAAAAAGCATTAGGGAAACTAATTGGGCTAAAGGCCAATAGGTCCCCTGGACCTGATGGGTTGCATCCTAGGATATTAAAGGAAGTAACTACATAGATAGTGGATGCACTGTAATCTTCAAAAAATCTTCAGATTCTGGAAAAGTCACAGAAGATTGGAAAACTGCCAACGTAAGGCTCTTATTCAAAAAGGGGATGAGACAAAAAGCAGGCCAGTTAGCTTAACATCCGTCATTGGGAAAATGTAAAATCTATTATAAAGGTTGTAATAGCAAAGCATTTAGAAATGCATAATATAATCAAGCAGAGACAGCATGCCTTCATGAAGGGGAAATCATGCCTGACAAATTTGTTAGAATTCTTTGAGGAGGTAACAAGCAGGATCGATAAAGGGGAACAAGCAGATATAACATATTTGGATTTCCAAAAGGCGTTCGATAAGGTACTGCATGTAAGGCTACTTAATAAGATAACAGCCCATGTTGTTGGGGGTAGTATATTAGCATGGATAGAGGATTGGCTAACTAATAGAAGAAAGAGTTGGGATAAGAGGGGGGGCATATTCAGGATGGCAACCTGCAACTAGTGGAGTGCCATAGGGATCAATGTTGGGGCCACAATTATTTACAATACATATTCATGATTTAGATGAGGGAAGTGAATGTACTCTCGCTAAGTTTGCAGATTACACAAAAATAGGTGGGAAGGCAAGTGGTGAAGATGACACAAAGAGTCTACAGAGGGATATAGACAGGTTAAGTGAATGGGCAAAAACTTGTCAGATGGAATACAATGTGAGAAAATGTAAGGTTATGCATTTTGGCAGGAAGAATAGAGGAACTGAATATTATTTACATGGAGAAAGACTGCAGGAAGCTACAGCACAGAGGGATTTGGGAGTCATCACACATGAATCACAAAAAGCTAACATACAAATTCAGCAGGTATTAGGGAAGACAAATGGAATGTTGGCCTTTATTTCAAAGGGAATGGAGTATAAAAATAGGGAAGTCTTGCTAAAACTTTACAAGGCACTAGTTAGACCACAGCTAGAATACTGTGAAAGGTTTTGGTACCCTTATCCAAGGAAAGATATACTGGCATCGGAGGCAGTCCAGAAAAGGTTCACTCGGTTGATCCCAGGTATAGAGGGATTTTCTTATGAGGAGAGGTTGAGTAGCTTGGGCCTATACTCATTGGAGTTTAGAAGAATAAGAGGCGACCTTATTGAAACATATAAGATTCTTAGGAGGTTGACAGACTAGATGCTGAGAGGTTGTTTCCCCTTGTGGGAGAGTCTAAGACCAGAGGGCATAATCTCAAAGTAAGGGGTCACCCATTTAAGACAGATGAGGAGGAATTTCTTCTCTCAGAGGGTAGTGAATCTGCAGAACTCTCTACCACAGAGGGCTGTAGAGATTGGGTGGTTAAGTATATTCAAGGCTGAGATAGACAGATTTTTAATCAGTAAGGGAATCAAGGGTTATGGGGAAAAGGCAGGAAAGTGGAGTTGAGGCTTATCAGATCAGCCACGATCCCAGTGAATGGCGGAGCAGACTCGATGGGCTGAATGACCTACTTCTGCTCCTACGTCTTATGTTCAATATTGGATTTTTCCTTATTTTTTCCTGAGGAGATGGCTGATGCTGCTAAGCACATGTTTAATGCCCATTCCTTGTTGTACTGGAGTGGTGGTGGTCCTTGTGGGCGATAGTACTCCCAACAATGGTAATACTATATTAGAAGTATAAAATAGGAAACTAAAGAAACATACACAAGGTTATTAGAATATGGAATATATTACCAAAAGTAATACTGAAGCTGAGGCAATTTTAACGACTAAGAGGGAAGCAGGTAAAGACTTGGGGAGAAAAGAAGCTAAGGTTATGGGGAAAAAAGGGAAATATGTATATTTACGTTAAATAATGATGATGTGGAACTAGCACTAACAATCAAATATGATGGGTCCTTCTGTGTTGATTTTTTAAAGAAGCAAAAAAAATGCAGCAGGTTTACAAAAACTTTACCCATATTTTAAGGCATTGATTTTGTGTTAGAGAAATAAATACTGGTGTCTATTTTTATTTTTCTATTTTTATTCTAAAATCACTTCCTAAAATAGTGCTCCCCACAATCTAATGGGATTTGTGATATTTCATAAGAAGTAAAAGCACTGCACTATAGAACTCAACACTAGAACTCCTTTCTGCACTTCCACACAACTCTGCAAGTCTCATTTACCTCTGGAGTTGGACTCATCAAAAAATGGTGAAAACAGTGGAGTGCGCCACATTTTTCAGCCACTAAAACTCATTTTCTACAATAGAACCTTTATGAACTTGGCATTTTTATTCTTGCTTTCCCTCAGTTTTGACATTGCGTAATTTAAAAGAATATTCTTTATACCATATTGTACTGTGCCTTTACTTCTACATCTGTAATATATTTTCAATCCTATTTTCTGCCTATAGCTTTCTTTACCATTCCTTCCACCTCTTCTTTGTAATAATCCTTTACGTTATGACTCAAATCATCACTTACAGTACAGCAGTACTGCAAAGCAAGTGCATTCAAGGTGTCACCCTCTTTAACTTCCCGGACCAGGTACACAATATCATCCAACCGATCTTTAGATGTGGTTCTTCGTATTTTCTTTCCTCTTGGTCTCAGTTCAAAACATTCTGCATCCTCTTCTGAAAGTTCATTTTCTGAAGGTGTGCCACTTGTGAACACATAAACATTGCCTCCCAATGCCGGCTGAACAGTAGCCGGCAGGAAACGAGTTTGACTTCTCCCTGCCATAGTCAACTGTAAGGAAATTTAAACACAATTAGGTTAGTACTAACCTAAGAAAAATGAGGAAATAATTTACTTAGATAACAAGAGAAGTACAGACGAGGAAGACCGTTCAGCCCATTCTAGCACATTCATTTGAAAAAAAGTTCATTTTATCACAATACCCAGCCATTTTGTAGCCTTCCCCTAATTTCCTGCCAAAAAGTCAATTCTATCCATTGACCCGTGAAGAACTTTTCTCACTTTACTGATAAACACTTGAGTTTTTTCAAAAGCAAAACCAAGACCATTTCTATTAGTTCAACAGATTACAATAAAACACAGTGCACCTAGAAATACATTTCAAATACAATCTGAATTCTACTCATAAAATTTGCAACAATATTTGGAAGTAAGCCAGATATTTCCTTACACAATATTCATAAACACATACTTCCCAGCAGCAGTCAGTGCATATAGATCAGGAAGGGGAACACTGAATTTTCCCTTCTCTGATCCAGAGGTGCTGATGTCAGCTGCTGCACCTACCTAACTCCTGCGCTGACTCAGATCAACACAAACAAGGGATCAAATCTAACGCCTCCTGTTTTCAATGACTAAACAGTACACCACAATTATTTACCCAGGTATCTTTAATTATTTACTCAGGTACCTGTGATGGAATGTTTGAGATTTTACACAAAAATCTGTCAGAGTATTTTGAGTTCAGATTGCTGAGATCCAGAATAGTTAAGTGTGTAACTAGTAACCCAGGATACATACAAACATACAGAAATGGTGAGGGGCAACTCCTGATCTCCGGTCACCTGTCCCCTTGTTAACATCTCAGTGACTATTTACCATATCACAATTTTGAAATCCTCTACTAGCCCTCAATCCTCTTATTTCCAGTGAAAAAGCTCTAACATCACAAGTTTTTTTTTGCTTAACTATGTCTCCTTGTTATCACCCTGGTGAGTCTGCATTGCACTTTTTCAATTGTTTATATACCCTTGCCAAAATCCATTGCTCAAAACTATGCAAAAGTTCGTCATTACATTTCTATTTTTATACTCTATATCTTCACTTGCAACACCCAAGATGCTGTTTGTCTTTGTTACGATTCTGTTTGCACAGTGCTACTTATTAATGGAACACCGCAGGAGGGGAATTAAATGTATAATCCATATCTCTCCTCTCAGTAAGTTCTTGGTACCAATCTTATTCATTTTACTTACTAGGTGTAATGTTTACAGAAAATGTACAATACTTTCAAAGTTTTACATATATTTTGATGGATTTCACTCGTGGAAGCACTGCTCTATATTGACACATTAGGATCTCCCCTGGGAAGATTCAGCCTCTGACCCTCGCCCTCTGGCATCTGGGGGACAACCCACTGGGCAGGGGGTCAGGTAGCTCAGGTTCAGACATTGAACATACTGTACCCCACAGGGACATCGCATCGACTGGACTGCTGGCTGAATCTACACCCTCTCTCTATCAAGAGTGACCTTCGCTCTCCGGGCCGGGGCCAGGAGTGACCCTCGCTCTCCGGGCCGGGGCGAGAGGAGTCAGGAGTGACCTTCGCCCTCGAGCAGCCTGATGCCGGGGTGAAGAGGCGGCTGCTCCTCCTTCCTGAAGAACTCTGTGCGCCATATGACGCGGGCCGAGGCTGGACTCACCTGTTCGCTCTCCCGGCTCCATCTCTTCACCCGAGCCACGTCGCCGGGCGTCGGCCGAGAGCAGGCATCGCGCTGTAGCCGCCGAACAGCAGCCGCAGGCCGGAGTAGGCCCAAGGGTGGGGGAGGCGGCGTACTCGTCTCCGGCTGACGTGAATCAAACCCTGGCCCGGTTTCCGGTAGATTCGGCTCTGCCGCTGGAGAGTCTCTCCCTTTCTCTGTCTCTTTGGGGTTTGGCAGATCTTCAAACTGCCAGATCAACCATAAACTGTGATCTCGCGAGGGTGAGAGCGCGAGCTGGATGGTATGGAGTTGGAATTATTGGGATTTGAACATTAGTGGGAATGAATTATTGGGATTGAGGCTGTTAGGATTTGAATTATTGAGATTTGAATATTAGTAGAAATGAATTATTGGGATTGGGGCTATTGGGATTTGAATATTAGTGGACATGATTGAGATTGTTGGGATTTGAATATTAGTGAGATTGAATTATTGGGAATGGGGCTACTGCGTTTGAATTAGTGGGATTGGGATTGTTGGAATTTGGGTTGTTGGGATTATTGATATTTGAATTAGTGTAATTGAATTATTGGGAATGGGGTTATTGGGATTATTAGGATTTGAATTAGTGCGATTGAATTATTGGGATTGGGGTGTTGCATCCAGGTGAGGGCAGGTGCAAGGACTCCCCCTTCCCACCACTTGGTTGATTGTAACAGGTTTTTTTTCGAAAATTACAAGGCTGAATGTGCTAATTCAGTTAAACGTTTACATGCTAATGGGAAAGAACTCAGTCCGACAGGCTTTCATGAGTTTAAACACAAAAACAGTTTTTTATTGTGTTAAAAACCCACCCAGGTAAAGATATTAAAATATTTTAAAATGGTAAACACACATCTCAACTGTTGCAACATACACACATAAGTATGCCAAATACAAGTTATAACATAGAAGAGGTCGACTTTTGGCTAAATTAAGATTCAATGTTAAAAGGCAAATAGAGAATTTGTTAATTATGAATCCTTCACTGTGGTTCATGGTTGAGGCAGTTCTTTAAACGGTGGTCCTTGTTTTTTTTCCACTGGTGCTTTGGAATTTTAAATGTTTTTCAGAATTTCTGTCTGTTGTCCTCAGCATGATATAAGCAGGCAGAGCTTACTTTAGTTGAAAGAGAAGGAGAGGCCTGTAGCCTTGTTGCTGCCTTCAGCTATTTCTTCTCTAGACTGCTTCTGTGGTGTAATAAAAGACATTTCAAAATAGTGATCCCAACCACATGACCTTTCTCTCCATAATGATTTGAGTATTCCACAGAAAGTAATTGATTAGCTCATGTCTGGCCTAGGTGATTAATTTTTTACTTTACATCACCTCTGAATGGTCCATTCTTCCCTGTGATGAGCTGGAAAGAACATATCAACACCCCCCATTGTAGCCATGGTCTCTGTAGACTTTCTGTTTCTAATGGCATGAAATGTGGCTTTTATAGTAATGCAAATGACGATATCCATTTCAAGTTTCAGTCCATCTCTGAAGTAATCCTTGACATCAACAGGTGTGAACTTCCACAGGAGGTCTGCCTGGGCATGTCTTAATTGTAATCCACATTGGAAACTTCCAGACTTGACCAACTTGCCATTGTAGATGTATCAGATGACCTGTGGTAGCCATCTTAAATCAGTGGCTTTGTTTTAACAGTTGGACATGCCTTTTAAAAAAGTCCCATATGTGAGTCCACTAGATGGGATTGAAATTTAATATTTGACATTGGCACACCTTCGTAATAGGGGTTATTGGATTGGAACATGGGGTTATTGGCATTAGTGGGATTGAATTATTGAGATTGGGATTTGTGCTTTTAAGATTAGAATTAATAGGATTGAATTATTGGAATTGGGTTATTGGGATTTGAATTACTGGTGTTATTCAGATTTATATTATTAAGATTTTGTTTATTGGGATTTGGATTATTAGGAACATTGGGAACTGTGATTATTGGGATTTATTAAAATGAGTGATGTCTCAGAATTTTTTATTACAACTGAATTTTATGAGTAAATGTACAAGCAGTTGTAGATCTAGCCCTTTTTGAGCTTCTCAGGCCACCCTGAAATACCACCTAGCTGGTGACTCAACTTTTGAAGCTGAGTCACTGTTGGTAAAGAGGCAGTGTTAACAGCAAGGTTTCCCTGTTCTTTTGTGTCATTGTCAATGTCATTGGCTGTCCTTCAATTCGAGGATGATGTCTACTCTGGAATGCAAGTTTCCACCATTGGTCTTCATGTGACTGAACAGGCCGATTCTTGACCTACAGTTATTTGGGCACATGGGGCAGGATGACCCCTGAGATAGCGGGATCTGGAATACAAAATTTACTTCTTTTTCTCTCTCTACTGCTGCTCTGCCTCATCATTAAGACATTGTGGCTCAAAGCTTAATGTAGCTATATAGACAAATTGTTGGCATTTTGAACAATTGGTAGCATGCTCCTCCCAGTCATTAATGTCAATGCTGCCGCACTTCATGAAGAGCTTCAGAGTGTCTTTGAAGCATTCGCTTTGTCCTCCCCTGGAATATTGGCCATTTGAGAGTTGAGAAATAGGACTTGGTGGGAGTGATGCTTTTCCGCCATCCAGACACAGCATCCAGTCTATTGAAGTTGATTTTGTAGGAGTTTTGCCTGAATGTTTGTGGAGCTGGCTTCAAGAAGGACACTAGTGTTTGTTCGACAGTCCTCCCATTGAATCCAGACGATGCAGTGGAGGCATTACTGATGGAATTTCTCTACGTGTCACTGGTACACAGTCCAGGTCTCACTACAGTACAGCAGAGTGGTGATGACAACTGCTCTATACTCTAGGACTTTGTTGACGTCAGAGGACTTTGTTGTCAAACACTCGCTGCCAGAGTTTGTAGAAGACTGAGTTGGCACAGCTGATCCAGTGTTGGATTTCCTTGTCAATGGTGGCCTTTTGAGAGAGGTAGCTGCCAAGGTATGGCAAATGTTCAACATATTCCAGAGACTCTCCTTCAATATACCTGTATATGGGAGGTGGAATATATGGCTGACCAAGTTTGGATTTTGTTTTGGTAACATTCAAGGACAGGCCTTGAATCGAGAGTTGCTTGCGTCGGCAGTGCAGAGTGGGTAATGGCATTGCAGTTATCCACCTACTGTAAATCATGTATGTCTATGGTGGTTAGTTTAATTTTGGCACAGATGCAACTGAGGTTAAAGAGATTTTCATCTGGACTGTATTTAATACTGATACCAGGAGGGCAGTTCATCTTTGATAAGGTGAATAGCCACCATCAGGTAGATTGTAATTAGTATGGGCTATCACACAGCCTTGCTTAACCCCAGACCAGATTTTGAAGGCATCTGTTTCAGATCCCCCCATCCTGCTTATGAAATTCAAAACAGTTGCAGTCATATCATCATGAAGCAATTGCAGGAAAGTGGTGAAATTTCTTGGACTGTCAAATCTATGGAGAAAAATCCACCAAAGCCTCACACTTCACTGAGTCAGATGCTTTGGTCAGGTTGATGAATGCAATGAAGAGTTCTTGGTGCTGATTTTGATAATTTTCTTGGATTTTTCTGGCAACAAAAGTCATGTTGGTGGTTCCTCTGGAAGGTCTAACACTGTCTCTGGGAGGATTTCCTCAGCGACAGAAGGTTGGCGATTCAGAAGAGCCCATGTCTGGATTTTCCCTATCATGGTAAGAGGGAAATAATGCGACAGTTTCCAAAGCAGGATTTATCTCCTTTCTTGAAGATAGTTATAATTGTTGCATTGCTGAAGTTGGGGAGTGTGTGTTGGGTTTGTGGGGTGGGTCGGTGGGGGGAGGCGGGGGAGTTCTTTTTACTCCTTAATCAGCAGGATACGTGCATGGAGCCTTGATGTGAGCAAAAACCAACTATCTTTGAAAACATCAGCTGGAATATCATCAAGCTGCAGACTTTGTTGTTTGTCATCTGTTTTTTGCTTATTGCAGCTCTCCCATCGATGGTGGTTCACCAGTGGATTCTACCACAGGGTATTGGAGGATAGCCTGGGGAGCATCAGCTGCCACTGTGGATTCACAGTTGACGAATTGTTGAAAATATTCTTTCCAGTGTGGACAAGTGTCATTATTATCCTTAAGAAGAGAAACACCATGCTGTGAGTGAAGGGGATTTTGTCCATTTGACCTTGGTATATAGATGGCTCTAGTGGCTTCAAAATAGCTTCACACATCAAAATGATCAGCATATTGTTGGATCTCTTGGGCTGTTGGATCTCCTTTATTTTCCAGATTTGCCTTTGGGTGTCAGCCTTGAGCTGTTGGAATGCTGCCTTCTTGACTTGCGACCTTAGGTTGTTTTGCTGGACAATGAAAGCTGCTTGTTTTTGTTCTTGGAGGCCCCGACCACCTCCCAGCACAACATGGGCATGGTTCTGCTCTGCATCTTCCAATTCTCCTCCGATGAGCCATGCCATTCTAGCGCCTTATAGAGAGTGCAGCAGACCACCACAATGCACAAGACCCTTACAGGAGTGTACTGTAGGGTACCACCTGACCGGTCCAGGCACCAGGACTGCAACTTCAGAAGCCTGATGTCCAGCTCAGTGGTGGTTCTTGTGAGCAATGGCTTCGGTTGTAGCATCTCTCTGTCTCTGCCTCGGGCTTTAATAGAGGAGTGAGTAGCCATCTCTTCAGCGGATCTCTCTTGATTCCCAGAATCCATCCACTAAGCTTCGGTGGTGACATGAAGAATTGCAGCACCCTGGACTTCTGGAGGATGAAGGCATCATGGCTGCTGCCAGGATAGCGAGCACACATATTGTGGTCATATATCAACTGAACATTTAGCGAGTGAAAGCCTTTCCTGTTTAAGAATCTCACTGGCCTTGATGGTCACATGGGTGCAATCGACAATGCCCTGTATCTGCTGGAATCCAGCAAGCGAGGCAAATCCCACCCAGATAACAATATTAAAATGTTAAAAATGTACAAATTCATCATACTTCCCACTAACATGCGCAAACATACATTCAAACCCCAAGCATGCAGGAAAAAAAAACAACTTTACAGAGTATCGGATGTTAAACTTCGCCAAGTTAAAGTGCTGATTTAAAAAAAAAGGAAAGTCAATAAAGATTCAATGATAGTATCCAAAACATGGGCAGATTTAAAAAAGAGGAAAGTCAATAAAGATTCAATGATAGTTGGTTCTTCAACTGAGGCCGTTGGTTTGAAGTAGTGCCTGGTATGTCCCTTTTTTCCTGGAAACACTGTTATAGAAATTCAATGCCTTTCAGTAGAGAGTCTCTTCTGTATGGATTTAGATACACTTTTAACTCAGCAAAACAGGGTTCAAAGCTTAGATGGTATATTCTAGAGGAAGAGAGGGGGCAAGAAACGTTCACTCTAACAGCTAGAATATCTCTGCCAAATTCCGAATGCAAGCATCCACACAAAAGGTTGCATCACATGATCTTTCTCCATGTTGGTTGTATATTCTAAAGGGAGATTGATCAGCATATGTTTGGCACAGCTCCTCTTAGACATAGTGATAGCCGTGGTGATTAATTTTTAACGTTCCAGCAATTAACTCTTGAATGGTTCATCCTTCCACTTGGATGAGATAAGAAGGAACTTTTTCACACCTCCAGAGAGATCATTGTCTGTTGGGGTCTCCAGAGACTGTATGTCTCCATGAAAGGGACTGGGGCTACACAGATGCAAATTGGCTGCCAGTTGAAGTTGCTGTCTTTGCTTTTTAGTGAAATGTCCCTTTTTTAAAAAGTTCAATATATGATGAAATATCAAATCAATTCCATCCAGCACATTTTCATGACATAATGGACTATTCCCCCTCAGCTGATGAATCAGTACTCCTCCATGTTCAACATCACTTGGAGGAAGCACTAAGGTTGGCAAGGGTGCAGAATCTACTCTGGATGGGGAACTTCAATGTCCATCACCAAAAGTGACTTGGTAGCAACAGTACAGACTCAGCTGGCCGAGTGCTAGAGGACATAGCTGCTAGGCTGTGTAGCAGGTGGTGAGGGAACCAGCAAGAGGGAAACACATGGATAAAAACAAAAAGCTAAAAGCTACTGCGGATGCTGGAAATCCAAAACAAAATAAAAACAGAATTACCTGGAAAAACTCAGCAAGTCTGGCAGCATCGGCGGAGAAGAAATCAGTCAACGTTTCGAGCCCTCATGGCCCTTCAGCAGAACTGAAGCATAGTTTCAACAAGGGAGAAATATAAATTGGTTTAAGGTGGGTGGGGGGGAAGAGACACATTGAGGGTGTGGTGTGAGCAGATAATCAAAAGATGTCAGAGACAAAAGGGTCAAAGAGGTGTTGAAGGTGGTGGTCTTTGTCTGAGAAAAGTGCTAATTAAGAATGCAAGACAGGATATTCAAAGTACAGCTCTAGTGGGGGTGGGGTGGAAAGACTAAAGGTTTTAGTTTTAGATTTAAAAATAATGGAAATAGGTGGGGAAAGAAGAATCTATATAAATTATTGAAAAAAAGGCGGGTGGGGGGGGGAAAAGAAACGGGGTGGGGATGGGGGGAGGGGGGTTTAAGATCTAAAGTTGTTGAATTCAATATTCAGCCCAGAAGGCTGTAAAGTGCCTAGTCGGAAGATGAGGTGCTGTTCCTCCAGTTTGCGTTGGGCTTCACTGGAACAATGCAGCAAGCCAAGGACAGACATGTGGGCAAGAGAACAGGGTGGAGTGTTAAAATGGCAAGCGACAGGGAGGTTTGGGTCTTTCTTGCGGACAGACCGCAGGTGTTCCGCAAAACGGTCGCCCAGTTTGCGTTTGGTCTCTCCAATGTAGAGGAGACCGCATTGGGAGCAACGAATGCAGTAGACTAAGTTAGGGGAAATGCAAGTGAAATGCTGCTTCACTTGAAAGGAGTGTTTGGGCCCTTGGACGGTGAGGAGAGAGGAAGTGAAGGAGCAGGTGTTGCATCTTCTGCGTGGGCATGGGGAGGTGCCATAAGTGGGGGTTGAGGAGTAGGGGGTGATGGAGGAGTGGACCAGGGTGTCCCGGAGGGAACGATCCCTACGGAATGCCGTCAAGGGGGGGGAAAGGAAGATGTGTTTGGTGGTGGCATCATGCTGGAGTTGGCGGAAATGGCGGAGGATGATCCTTTGAATGCGGAGGCTGGTGGGGTGATAAGTGAGGACAAGGGGGACCCTATCATGTTTCTGGGAAGGAGGAGAAGGCGTGAGGGAGGATGCGCGGGATATGGGCCGGACACGGTTGAGGGCCCTGTCAACGACCGTGGATGGAAAACCTCGGTTAAGGAAGAAGGAGGACATGTCAGAGGAGCTGTTTTTGAAGGTAGCGTCATCAGAACAGATGCGACGGAGGCGAAGGAACTGAGAGAATGGGATGGAGTCTTTACAGGAAGCGGGGTGTGAGGAGCTGTAGTCGAGGTAGCTGTGGGAGTCGGTAGGCTTGTAATGGATATTGGTGGACAGTCTATCATCAGAAATTGAGACAGAGAGGTCAGAGAGGTCCTCCAAATAAAAGGTGTGGCTATGGGTACCCGCATGGGCCCCAGCTATGCCTGTCTCTTTATGGGGTATGTGGAACATTCCTTGTTCCAGTCCTACTCCGGCCCCCTCCCACAACTCTTTCTCCGGTACATCGATGATTACTTCGGTGCTGCTTCATGCTCTCGTCGGGACCTGGAAAAATTTATTAATTTTGCTTCCAATCTCCACCCCTCCATCATCTTCACATGGTCCATCTCTGACACTTCTCTTCCCTTCCTTGAC
Organism: Cetorhinus maximus; assembly: GCF_964194155.1. Lineage (NCBI taxonomy): Eukaryota > Metazoa > Chordata > Chondrichthyes > Lamniformes > Cetorhinidae > Cetorhinus > Cetorhinus maximus. The sequence continues at coordinate 57,348,831 of NC_135880.1, forward strand.
CTCTCTGTCTCAATTTCTGATGATAGACTGTCCACCAATATCCATTACAAGCCTACCGACTCCCACAGCTACCTCGACTACAGCTCCTCACACCCCGCTTCCTGTAAAGACTCCATCCCATTCTCTCAGTTCCTTCGCCTCCGTCGCATCTGTTCTGATGACGCTACCTTCAAAAACAGCTCCTCTGACATGTCCTCCTTCTTCCTTAACCGAGGTTTTCCATCCACGGTCGTTGACAGGGCCCTCAACCGTGTCCGGCCCATATCCCGCGCATCCTCCCTCACGCCTTCTCCTCCTTCCCAGAAACATGATAGGGTCCCCCTTGTCCTCACTTATCACCCCACCAGCCTCCGCATTCAAAGGATCATCCTCCGCCATTTCCGCCAACTCCAGCATGATGCCACCACCAAACACATCTTCCTTTCCCCCCCCTTGACGGCATTCCGTAGGGATCGTTCCCTCCGGGACACCCTGGTCCACTCCTCCATCACCCCCTACTCCTCAACCCCCACTTATGGCACCTCCCCATGCCCACGCAGAAGATGCAACACCTGCTCCTTCACTTCCTCTCTCCTCACCGTCCAAGGGCCCAAACACTCCTTTCAAGTGAAGCAGCATTTCACTTGCATTTCCCCTAACTTAGTCTACTGCATTCGTTGCTCCCAATGCGGTCTCCTCTACATTGGAGAGACCAAACGCAAACTGGGCGACCGTTTTGCGGAACACCTGCGGTCTGTCCGCAAGAAAGACCCAAACCTCCCTGTCGCTTGCCATTTTAACACTCCACCCTGTTCTCTTGCCCACATGTCTGTCCTTGGCTTGCTGCATTGTTCCAGTGAAGCCCAACGCAAACTGGAGGAACAGCACCTCATCTTCCGACTAGGCACTTTACAGCCTTCTGGGCTGAATATTGAATTCAACAACTTTAGATCTTAAACCCCCCTCCCCCCATCCCCACCCCGTTTCTTTTCCCCCCCCCACCCGCCTTTTTTTCAATAATTTATATAGATTCTTCTTTCCCCACCTATTTCCATTATTTTTAAATCTAAAACTAAAACCTTTAGTCTTTCCACCCCACCCCCACTAGAGCTGTACTTTGAATATCCTGTCTTGCATTCTTAATTAGCACTTTTCTCAGACAAAGACCACCACCTTCAACACCTCTTTGACCCTTTTGTCTCTGACATCTTTTGATTATCTGCTCACACCACACCCTCAATGTGTCTCTTCCCCCCCACCCACCTTAAACCAATTTATATTTCTCCCTTGTTGAAACTATGCTTCAGTTCTGCTGAAGGGCCATGAGGGCTCGAAACGTTGACTGATTTCTTCTCCGCCGATGCTGCCAGACTTGCTGAGTTTTTCCAGGTAATTCTGTTTTTATTTTGTTAGAGGGAAACACATACTTGACTTCATCCTCATCAACCTGCCTGCCACTGCACAGTCATTGTGGAGACAAAGTCCCGTCTTCACATTGAGGAGTCTCTCCATTGTGTTCAGTGGCACTACCACTGTGCTAATTGGAATAGATTTCAAACAGATCTAGCAACTCAAGACTGAGTAACCATGAGGCGCTGTAGGCCATCAGCAACAATAGAATTGTACTCAACCACAATGTGGTTGAGTGGCCCAGCATATCCCCCCAATCTACCATTACCACCAAGCCAGGGGATCAACCCTGGTTCAATGAAGATTGCAGGAGGGCATGCCAGGAGCAGCACCAGGCATACTGAAAAACGAGTTCAACAATTTTAGATCTTAAACTCCCTCCTCCATCCCCACCCCCTTTCTGTTTCTTCCCCCTCCTTTTTGTTTTTTCCAATAATTTATATAGATTTTTCTTTTCCCACCTATTTCCATTATTTTTAATGTATTCCACCGATCATTTATCTATACCTCTTATGCCCTTTTAGTCTTATTTCACCCCACCCCCACTAGAGCTATCTGTACCTTGCTTGTCCTGCTATCCATTCTTAATTAGCACATTCTTTTAGATAATATCACCACCTTCAACACCTCTTTGTTCTTTTGTCTGTGACATCTTTTGGTTATCTCCTCCTATCACTGCTTGCTTGTCCCAACCCCCCCCCACTTCTCTCCCCCCCTTAAACCAACTTATATTTCACCCCTCTCCTATTTTTACTTAGTTCTGTTGAAGGGTCATGAGGACTCGAAACGTCAACTGTACTTTTCTCCGCCGATGCTGCCAGACCTGCTGAGTTTTTCCCAGGTATTTTTTATTTTGGATTTCCAGCATCTGCAGCTTTTTGTTTTTATACTGAAAAATGAGGTATCAATCTGCTGAAGCTACAACACAGGACTACTTGCAAGCCAAACAGCATAAGCAGCAAGCGTTAGACAGAGTTAAGCCATTACACAACCAACAGATCAGATCTAAGCTCTGCAGTCCTGCCACATCCAGTCGTGAATTGTGGTGGACAATTAAACAACTCACTGGAGGAGGAGCCTCCACAAATATCCCCACCCTCAATGATGGAGGAGCCCAGCACTACAGTGCAAAAGATAAGGCTGAAGCATTTGCAAAAATCTTCAGCCAGGTGCCGAGTAGATGATCCACCTCGGCCTCCTCCAGAGGTCGCCAGCAGCACAGATGCCAGCCTTCAGCCAATTTGATTCACTCCACATGGTATCAAGAAATGGCTCAAGGTACTAGATAGTGCTAAGTCTATGGGCAAAAGCACTGAAGACTTGTGCTCCAGAACTTGCCATGCCCCAAGCCAAGCTGTTTCAGCACAGCTACAACACTGGCATCTGCCTGACGATGTGGAAAATTGCCTAGCTATGTCCTGTACACAAAAAACAGGACAAATCCAACCCAGCCAATTACCACCCCATCAGTCTACTCTCGATCATCAGCAAAGTGATGGAAGGGGTCATCAACAGTGCAATCAAGCGACACTTGCTTAGCAATAACCTACTCATTGATGTTCAGTTTGAGTTCCGCCAGGGCCACTCAGCTCCTGACCTCATTACAGCCTTGGTTCAAACATGAACTGAGGAGCTGAACTCCCGAGGTGAGGTGAGAGTGACTGCCCTTGACATCAAGGCAGCATTTGACTGAGTGTGGCATCAGTGAGCCCTAGCAAAACTGGAGTCAGTGGGAATCAGGGAGAAAACTCTCTGCTGTTTGGAGTCATACTTAGCACAAAGAAAGAGGCTATGGTTGTTGGAGATCAATCATCTAAGTTCCAGGACAAAATTGCAGGAGTTCCTCAGGGTAGTGTCCTATGCCCAACCATCTTCAGCTGCTTCATCAATGACTTTCCTTCCATCATAAGGTCAGAAGTGGAGATGTTCATTGATGATTGCACAATGTTCAGCACCATTCGCGACTCCTCAGATACTGAAGCAGTCCATGTCCAAATGCAGCAAGACCTGGACAATATCCAGGCTTGGGCTGACAAGTGGCAAGTACATTCACATCACACAAGTGCCAAGCAATGACCATCTCCAACAAGAGAGAATCTAACCATCGCCCCTTGACATTCAATGACAACGATTATGTCCCCCACTGTCAACACCCTAGGGATACCGTTGACCAGGAACTGAATGGGACTAGCCATATAAGTACTGTGCCCACAAGAGCAGTTCAGAAGCTAGGAATCCTGTGGCGAGTAACTCACCTGACTCCCCAAAGCTTGTTCACCATCGACAAGGCACAAATCAGGGAATGTGATGGAATACTCTCCACTTGGTTGGATGAGTGCAGCTCCAACAACACTCAAGAAGCTTGACACCACCCAGGACAAAACAGCCCGCTTGATTGGCACCCTATCCATAAACATTGACTCTCTCCACCACCAACAGTGGCAGCAGTGTGCACCATCTACAAGATGCACTGCAGGAACTCACCAAGCATCCTTAAACAGCACCTTCCAAACCCATGACCACTACCATCTAGGACCAGGGCAGCAGGTAGATGGGAACACCACCACCTGGAAGTTCCCCCCAAAGCCATTCACCATCCTGACTTGGAAATATATCGACATTCCTTCACTGTCGCTGTGTCAAAATTCTGGAACTTCCTCCCTAACAGCACTGTAGGTGTACCTACAACTCATGGATTATAGCGGTTCAAGAAGGCTGCTCACATTACCCTCTTAAAGGCAATTAGAGATGGGCAATAAATGCTGGCCTAACCACATGCCGTGAATGCATTTTAAAAAACTATTCATGAACCAGAGAACTTGTTGGTTAGAGCAAAACTGACTTGATATAACCAGGATCTTCCCATTGAAACCACCTTCTTATGTTAATAGACCATTCATGAAATTGTTGCAATATGCAAGAAGACACAGATTTGGGAGGCGTTTTTGCTGCAATCTTTGTCATGGGCATGATTTTTGGGTTTTTAAGAGACATGTGTTTCAGTATTAAGAGCAGTGGTGTGGTAGCAGATGGCAGTACACAAGAAAGGGTGGCAGCCGACAGCGGTGGCAGCACTGCACAGCATGGAGCTCTCAGTAAAAATGTTTAATAAGGGAATTGGATGGACTAAAATGGGACAGCTAAGCTAAATGAACAGCAGGAACTGAAGCAGCAACATTTCAGAAGCAGCAATCCAAGAGTTAACAGTATGGGTGCAGTTCAAAAATTACAGGGCAGTTTTTGTGAGTATGATACTGATTTAACTTAAAGGGTTGCAGGGTACTGATGTTTGTAAATTTTTAATAATGTTACAACGAACAATTAAAAAGAAGAGTTGTGAGCATTGACCATTTTCTCCAGCCGGATGAGTTCAGGCTGAACCTTAGAGTTAGGAGTATAAAAGGGGTGGTGTGGATTCACCTACCTACAGTAATAGCTGTTAGCCTGGTACTAAAGCTACAAGGTATTGCCTTGGGATATAATGCACCCCCACCACCTTGCTGCTCAAGGACAGGCAACTTTCTCTAGTTTCAAAACGTAGAAATAAATAACAGCAAACCTAATTAAAGACATGCCAGTATATCCTGATTCATATATACTGGGGATATGGTGGCTTGATGGTAATAGTCACTGAATTAGTAATCCAGAGGCCCAGGCTGGGACCATGGGTTCAAATCCCACTATGATAGCTAGTAGAATTTCAATTCAATTAATGAATCTGGAACTATAAAGTTAGTCTCAATAATGATGACCATGAAATGATCATCGATTGTTGTAAAAAAACCATCTGGTTCACTAATGCTTTATAGAAGGAAATCTGCCATCCTTACCTGGTCTGGCCTACATGTGACTCCAGACCTACAACAATGTGGTTGACTTAAATGCCCTCTGATTTAAAGGGCAGTTAGGGGTGGGCAACAAATGGTGGCCTTGCCAGTGATGCCCACACCTTGTGAACAAATAAAGTAAAGGTTATTTCAGAGAATGTTAATCAATTGATACCAAGTGCAGGGAAATCAGTTAGTTCTGCACCCATGTGTTTAGGTATGTCATACTTTTAAATTGGGATTTATGTGGAAGCAGGAAGTTGACTGGTACAAAATGGTATTGAATAAAGAACAAGCTTTCAATTAATTAAAAATTTTGTTGGTGTAATAGCAATTATATGTGATAAGAATTAAGCTATCAATAAAATAACTAGGGTAGTTACATCATGAGTTCATGGGAAAAAAGCTCATTAAGTTAGGAAAACTAGTTATTGATAAGGGATAAGTCAATTAAGTTCTCCTTTTATGGAGTAATATTTAACTTTTATCTAATCATGTAATATAGAATTGTGTTGATCCTTGCATGGAAGGAGTAGGAGAAATTTATAAAAATTGATGTTTCTAATGCTCATTTGGATTTGTAATGGCCTAATAACACTGAGTACAGAGCTGTAACATGTTTTAATCTGCTTTTATTATCTTAAGTTCATATATAAGTACTATTGTATATGTATACCTAATAAAATTGTGAATACCTGATATTCAATGTATAAGAATGCTACTGATTTGAGAAGTTAATTATAAATAAGAACCCCCTTTTCAAGCAATATTTTAAAACATTAACCTGAGGACAGCTATGTTCAAGTGGATATAGAAAATTCCATAACATTATTCGAAGATGAATTTGCTAACATTTATCCCTCAACCAACACCACAAAATTACATGTAAGATCCCCCATGGATCACCACCTTGACATGGCAGAGAGGTTTGAGTGCTGCAACAATCCCTTGAACGATGTCAGCGGGAGCTCCTTGCTCCTGGTAGGGCGTCTCATTGGCTGTGAAAGCAGAAGGAGGCTGCAGCAGAAAAGTGGTCCTGGTCATCGTGGTTCGACACATCACTGAAATCTGACCATCAACTCCTCGAGATCATGTGGATAATGATGGCGCCCCAATGTTCCTACATTAACAAAGTCACATGCAGGGTTCTCTCAGGGTCCATTTGTCAAGTCCGGTGGCGATGGAGAATTGGCAACGGGACAGGGCTGTCTCTAGTCAAGAATTTGCACAAAGGCGACAGATGCATGAAGATCATTGGACTCCTGTGTTGGGACAGAGGCTTTGGGCAGCAGCATCTATGACTGACCAGTCCTCTTCAGGATACCTTCTGCTCACCCCAAATGCAGAGAGGCTAGAAACGGAGCCCTAAAAATAGGCAATCACACTTGCTCCTGGCTGGGGAACCACACCCTGTGGGATCACCATTTTTGTGGTCAAAGAAAGAAAACTTTAAATTTTGCAACTTGGAATGTTAAAAACACTCATGGATAATCTCAAGAGTCACTGTCTGGAAAGAAGAACTGCAATCTCATCACGTGAACAATCAAGACTCCAAATTGACATCGCCGCCCCTCAGTAAGACTGCCTTATTGGGAAGGGGAGCTGAAGGAACAAGCAGGGGGAATACACCTTTTACTGGAAAAGAAAGGCTGACAGTGACCCTCATGTCCACGGAGTTGGTTTTGCCACCCTGCATATGATCTTGGATGAACTGTCAGAACTCCCCAGTTGTATAAATGAAAGACCTATGACACTTCATCTAAAGCTCAACCATAATTAATATACCACCATCACGAGTACTTATGCTCTGTCCCTCGACTCTGATGAAAATGTTATGGAAAAGTTCTATTCTGACCTTGATGACGCCCTCACCCGCGGCCCAAAAGAAGAAAAGATAACCCTTCTGGGGCACTTTAATACCAAGGTTGACCATGACTCCGATGTCTGGGGCAGAACCATTAGGAAAAACAGGGTGGGAAAAAGCAGTGCAAATGGCACCCTCCTGCTGAAAAAGTATGCTCAGCATGGCCTCATTATAACAAATGCGCTCTTCTGCCAGAAGGACAAATACAAAACCACATAGAGGCATCCTAGATCAAAGTATTGACACATCCTGGATTATGTAATTTTTCGGATCAAAGATTTAATTAATGTCTATCACTCAATCCATACAGGAGACTGATGCCTGCTGGACAGAACATGGACTTGTTTGATCAGTGATGAATATCCACCTAGTGCTGAGACATCCCACGGCCCAAAATCCAAGAAGAAGAAGTTCAATGTCTCAGCTCTAAAGCAGCCCGACCGAAGAGAGGAATTCTAAGGGTAGCTGGCAAATCTTCACACATCCAACTCAATTGGGAACAAGTAAAGTCAGCTGTGCTAGATCTGTGCCCAGACTATTGGGCGAGCATTATTGTCGCCATGACTGGTTCGATCTCCTAGAAGGTCAGAGTTCTGATAAAAGGCCTTCAATCCGAAACATTAACGCTGTTTCTCTCTCCACAGATACTGCAAGACTTACTGAGTGTTTCCTGAATTTTCTGTCTTTATTTTAGTTATTGATCAAACAAAAAAACAGGATCAAAAATATACAAAAACTTATTGAAGGTAAAATAGTATTTAGAAACCAATAAAGATAGAAACTAAGCATAACAGGTTAATTAATCTTTTTTATTATGTATTCCTTAGTGCAATAATGATGAAGACTTTAGGATAAAACAGTTTTACATAGACTTTCCAATTTGATGGGAAATTCCAATCTGGCTGCACGGAATGTAGGGCAGGTTTTTCCGGTCAGCGAGCAGGGGCGTAAAATGACGCGGGGATATGTCGGGCGTGCATCCTGACGTCACGGTGCGTCATTTAGATTTTCAGTTCGGCGGGCGCGAAGCCAAATCGGTTGCGCGCCCGCTGAACTGTCAACAGCCTATTAAGGCCATTAAAAAACTAATTAACCTGATTGGACCCGCCCGTACAACCTTAAGGTTGGCGGGTAGACCGGGAGCCCATGCGGGCTTCGGAAAAAGCATGAAACCTCATCCACAGGTGGGATGAGGTTTCATGAGGGTTTTTAAAATTTCAACAAATGTTTCAATAAAAGTTATGGACGTGTCCCAACTCATGTGACAGTGTCACATGAGGGGACATAGCAGGGACATTTTTTTATTACCTGAAATTCAACTTTTACATCGGAGCCGATCTCCCTGAGGCAGCACTTTGCCTCAGGAAGATCTGTGTGAATCAGAGGCCCGCCCGCCCACGCCTACTCCCGGACTTCCTCCCCGACGGGGGAAAAATGTTGGCCATAAAGTAAAGTTGAACAGTTTTATAACCAAAGAATCCTTTCATGTCAAAGGTTTTATCTACACATTAACTGCTTTTCTCTCATGCATATCTCCTGATGGGACAGCAATTAGGGATAATAGCCATCATAATAGCCTATGCACTCACTAACTAGAATTATCTGTCATTTCATTTGATCAGTTTCTTTTAGTGCAGATATCTGGCCAGAAAGATACAACTTTTTTTGTATCTATTCATTTATGGGATGTGGGTGTCACTGGCTAGGCTAGTATTTATTGCCCATCCCCAATTGTCCTTGAGAAGTTGGTGATAAGCCACCTTCTTGAACAACTGCAGTCCATGTGGTGTAGGTACACCCACAGTGCTGTTAGGAATAGTGATCCATGATTTTGATCCAGCAACAGTGAAGGAACGGTGATATAGCTCCAAGTCAGGATGATATTTGGAAGGTATTGTTGAAGAAGACTTGGTGAGTTGCTGCTGTGCATTTATAGGTGGTACACGCTGCTGCCAGTGGGGGAGTGAGTTAGCTCAGTTGGCTAGAGTGTAATGCAGAATGACACCAATGGCACAAGTTCAATTGCCCTACGGGCTGTGGTATTTCACGGAGGCCCTGCCTCCTTGCCTTGCCCCATGCTGGTAGTGGCACCCCTCAAGCTATGAGTTGCCAAAATTGTCCCTCTAATGGAGAGAGATACCTATTGTACTTTGGGACTATGGCCAGATGAACACACTGCTGCCATTGTGCAGCGGTGATTGAAGGAGTGAATGGTTAAAGTGGTGGATGTGGTGCCAATCAATTGGGCTGCTTTGTCCTGGATGTTGTCGAGTTCCTTAAGTGTTGGAGGTGCACTCATCCAGGCAAGTGGAGAGTATTCCATCACACTGCTGTCTTGTGCCTTGTAGATGGTGTACAGGCTTTGGGGAGTCAGGTGCTGAGTTAGTCTCTGCAGAATTCCCAGCCTCTGACCTGATCTTGTGGCCACAGTATTTATATGGCTGGTCCAGTTCAGTTTCTGGTCAATGGTAACCCCTTGGATGCTGATAGTGGGAGATTCAGTGATGGTAATGCCATTGAATGTCAAGGTGAGATGATTAGATTCTCTCATGTTGGAGATGGTCATTGCCTGGCACTTGTGTAGCACAAATGTTACTTGCCACTTATCAGCCCAAGTCTGAATGTTGTCCAGGTTTTGTTGCGTATGGACACAGACTCCTTCAGTATCTGAGGAGTCTCGAATGATGCTGAAGGTTGTACAATCATCAGCAAACACACCCACTTCTGACCTTATGATGGAAGGAAGGTCATTGATGAAGCAGCCGAAGACGGTTGGGCCGAGGACACAACCCACAGGAATTCCTGCAACAATGCCCTGGGATTAAGATGATTGACCTCCAACAACCATGGCCATCTTTCTTTGTGCTAGGAACGCCTCCGACCAGTGGAGAGTTTTCTCCAGATTCACGCTGACCTCAGTTTTGCCAGGGCTCCTTGATGCCAGGATCTTTCAAATGCTGCCTTGATGTCAAGGGTAGTCACTCTCATCTCACCACTGGAGTTCAGCTCTTTTGTCCATGGTTGGACCAAGGCTAATGAGGTCAGGAGCTGAGTGGCCTTGATGAAACACAAACTGGGCATCAGTGAGCAGGCCATTGCTGAGCAAATGCTGCTTGATAGCACTGTTGATGACTCCTTCCGCTACTTTACTGATGATCGGGAGTGGACTGATGGGGTGGTAATTGGACGGGTTGGATTTGTCCTGTTTTTTGTGTTCAGCGCATGCCTGGGCAATTTTCCACATTGCTGGGTAGAGTGTTGTAGCTGTACTGGAACAGCTTGGCTAGGGGCGCTGCTCGTCCTGGAACACAAATCCAGTACTATTGTTGGAATGTTGTTAGGGCCCGTAGTCTTTGCAGTTTGTAGGATTGGAATCCCCTCCAACGGGGAAAACTATAGAATATGAAAACCCCCAAAACCCATGGACATAAGAACTGTAAAATAAAAGCCAAACCTCAGCACAAACTATGCAGTAAGGGGTGAATTCAAATCATCGCAACAGAACTGATACAAATAAGAGACTGGAAAGGAGAGCATTATCACAATAATGGTGCAAGGTAACTACTTCTGCCTGATTTGGTTAAAGGACTGAATCATACACAGTGGTGCAAGATGGATGCCATCACATCGCCAAATTTAAAAATTGGGAATTCCATTAGCATAATGATCCCAGACGATGGCCAGTACACAGTGCCATTCACTCCTGTCAAGGAAGGAGGATAAGCATTGACATGCCCATCACCTTTGGAGCCAGAGATCCCTCACCATGGGGTGGGGTCCAATGTTTCCTGTTGTGGAAATAACATGAGAACTGGATATGTCAACAGCCCTGTCTAGATCAGGGCATGGAATAAATTAAAGGATGACAAGGCACTAAAAACTGGGTGATTCAACAGGATGACAACAGGAGATGTGTCTGTGATATTTGTGATATGGACTATTATAAAGGAGGACGAAACCGGAGTGAGATGCTGCAGTTGAAAGAAGGGTCAGGAATGGTCAACCTTGTGGAATGTGCCTTTTCAAAGAAGGTCTGGAGAGAGATGCAGTGGGTTTTTGTCAAGGTTCATCCTGAGCAGTGCTGTGACACAGGACTCTGTGCTCTACGGGCTGTTCCCAGGGACACACACCGAGACAAACAACAACTACAGCTGGAGGACCATCAACTCGGTGAAAGATGCTCTATGGTCTGCCCGAAACTTGTTGGTCTTCCAGTACAAAGAGTTGTCCCCAACCGAGTTTTGCAGACTGGCACATTCCAAGGTCCAGGACTACATGCTGAGGGATGTACTAAAGCTTGGGGCAGCCGCCGCAAAGGTGCAATGGGGAAAGGTCGCTGTCTAAGACCTTTCTGCCATAGTGCACCGAGGGGCTGGGAATTGTATAGATCCCTTGAGCTGTATAACTCACATTGAATGTATGCAGTGAATACTACATGTATCACAATTGTATTGAAGCACCTCAGAGTGCAACATGATCTATGTAGATAACTTAAATACTATTGCACTGTCTGTAATGACCAGATTGAAATGTCCGTAATGTTCATTGATTGTATTGAAGCACCTCATGATCTATGTGGAAACTTTAATATGATTGTACTTTTTGTGATGGCCATTTTGAAATGTTTTGTAATGTTCTTTCAGATATTTTATGAATAAAGTATATTTTTCCAAAAAAAAAGACTCAGGCCCACAATCAACACTGGACGGACCAGACGGGTTGGAGATTGTAGTATTCCAGCCAAATTGTAGTGGTTTGGGTCTGGGGTTTGTGTAAGGGTTTGGGACTACGGCCTAGTGTTTTGCCCATAATCCTAGAAAGGTTTTAGCAAGTTGCGGTAACTTTGCCGGTTGAACTAGGAACCAATGTCAAATCACGGAAGGGTCAGCTGGGAACTGGGGGCATCCATCACAGCTAATCACAGAAGAGTTTACACTGAGACTAGTTGATTTTGATTTTTGTGTAACTTTGTGTTTGTGTTGTCTGAACTAGACTGGAGGTATCTGTATTAGGGACACAGTGCACTTAATAAAAAATAATCTTTGGTTGAGTCAAGCCCTGTGCCTGTGTAAATTGTTCTTCGTAAATCCTAAAGTCCAAGAACCATTTGTAAGGGGAATGGGAGTGGGAATCTCTTGCAAGTATCCAGTGCCTTCAGCCATTTCTTGCTATCACATGGAGTTAATTGAATTGGCTTAAGAATGGCCTCTGTGATGTTGAAAACCTCAGGAGGAGGCCAAGATGGGTCACCCACTTGGCACTTCTGGCTGAAGTCTCAGTTTCAGTTCAATGCATTCTTTTGAAAAATGGCACAATCATTAAAGCAGCACACTCAGTATTGCACCAAACTGTCAGCTTCTGTTATATGTTTAATTCCGACAGTTGGGTTTGGACCCACAGCCATTTGACAGGGGAAAGTACAAACAAACACTGAAATAAGCTGTCACTTTAATATACAATGTAAATTATGCCTGGTATGAAAATATTAAGAAAGTATTTTTTGCCTGTGCATAGGAAAAGATTTCTCACCGGCAGTAGCTAAAAGAAATTAAATGTAATTTTTTGATGTGTGATTGGCAGTTAAGACTAAGTTCTGTGTTAAACAGCAGCTTGGGAAATTTTCTAAACTGAGAATTTTATTTATGGGGCTGATGGCACAGCACGCTGAAGGTTAGAGGTGTAACCAAACTTGTTAGCATTCTCAGAAATTGTTATTGTTTCTGGAAAACCCAGGATTGTTGTGAACACGTCATTTATTATGTTCAACATAATATGTAATTAGATAAATAAAAATAATTTTAAAATCTTGCACCTATGTGCTGTTCCTGTCTACAAAATTTTACAGTCTGCTGCAACGTATCTAGCCATGACTTTTCCATTATAAATTCCTATATTTACAATTAATGGAAACTGTATTAAAATATTATTGCCCAACCCAGCCACCAGGTGGACCCATCTTTGTTCCATAAACTGTTCAATATGCTTTTCGAAATTTCTCCCTCTGATTTTCACATCTGAAAATTTTCAATCAATATTTTTTTCTCAGTAACTCAAGTACCAAGTATCTAATGTTAAAGTGTAAAGGTTATAATTTTCACAACAACATGCTTCAATTTAACAACTGAGTTGTCCTTTTTGCCTTTTACTTCAAGGCCGAAGCTTCTCTCAAAAGTCTATACTTGAATTTGGACAAGCTGCGATGCTGGGAGCCGAATTTGGAACGTGCACTCTGCACATCTGCAGGCTACATGGGCATCCCAGGATGCATCCATGCCATTCAGTCAACTGCACTGTACAAATATTTTTCTTTAGTTTCTTACTTTTCTTTTTGAAAAATATACTTAATTCATAAATACCTGAAAGAACATTATAAAGCATTTCAAAATGGCCATCACAAAAAGAGCAATTATATTCAACTATTCCATATAGATGATGAGATGCTTCAATACCATCAATGAACATTACAGACATTTCAATATGGTCAACAGTCTCTGTTCGGTAATTTTTCCAGAATTATTTGAAGAAAAGGTAAAGGACAAATTTCAAAACCTTTGTTTAGATATACTTTGTATTAAATTTGTTTTAGAAAGAGAGCCTGTGTGCGTGTGTGAGGAATATACTGAATATATAATATAGATATATATCTGTTGTAGTTTTTGTTTTGTGTTCAACAATTTCAGACTGCACATTAAGTTGATTATCTTTCTACATGCAAATTATATTTCAATTTTTAGAAAAACATTGAATGTTGCAGCCAACTAATTATTTCATCTGTGCTTTGTTGACACAAAAATCCAATTGTTTACAATAGTGAGACAGAACTTGTAATTGCTGATACATATAACACATTCTATTTGCCTTTTTCTCTGTATTTCCTCATTCTAATTGTATTCTTTAAAAAAAAACTGAATTCAGCTAATAAAGCTGAATTTTAAAAAGTTGAATTCAGAAAGCAAGCAAAGGCCTAGTTTTTAAAATTAGTGTGGAGTCGGGATTGAAGGCAGGAAGGCACGCAATTGCTCCAGCAGGCCTCCATGCTGGTTCACCACCATAATCCCGACCCTGAACCATTTACAATGAGGCAGCTCAGTATCAGATCGGCTGCCCACCAAGAAGTGGTGGGCAACCGATCCAGAAAATAATTGATAATTAGTCTCTGTGCTGACTGGGTTTTTAGTCACCAATATGGGTGGCCATGCCAACATGATGGGCTCAGGTTGGGAAGTGAGGAGGTTGGGGAGGGCAATAGCTCACATGAGGGACCCCCCCCACCCCCCCCCACTACCCCGACCAATAACGGTTCCTGGGCCACAAGTGTGGTTGTTGCCTGTCCCATCAAGGGGTTGTCCCTCCATGATCGTGGCCAGGTAATTGTGGCCAATTTGAATTTTAAAAAACTGATCTCATCTTCAAAGAGCCGCCCTCTGTTTGTCCCTCACCAATCTGAAACTTCCTCCTTGGCCAGAAGGTTTGCCGAGGTATCAGCACTGAAGAGCCATCCATTGGCTCTCCAGCATGGGGTGATTGCCGGCTGTCTCTGACTGGGCGGCAAGTCTGTGCCCTGCCATTAATTGGCCTGGCCCTTAGAAATCTAGGCAGGCGTGTCTGGAACACACTATACAGTGTCATTACTCAGAACTGAAGTATCCCAACCCAGAATTGAAAATGCCAGCCAACCTCTGAGGGATGCAGGTAGGGAGGAAGGGTAAAAGGTGGAAGGGGGAAGATGGAAATAAATTGATTATGAGGGATACCATACATAGCTATTGGCAACAACTCAATTTGCTAGGAATGTGTAGGACTAGGGGAAGTGGATGGAGGGTTACAGATGCGTAACATTGGAGCAGGGAAGGACAAGAAAAAGGAGTTGAAAAAGTAGTTTAACGAGGAAAAGGCAGTGATGCGAAAGGGATGGTAAAAAGGGAGGGGTCATGAGAAAAGGAAAGCTTTATGTGGTTCATAAACCCCACCACAAATACAGGCTGCGAGACTCAGTTAAACTATGCTACTCGAAGGAAAAAAAAAGATAGAGGGAGAAGCAAAAGAAGAGCTGGAGAGTCAAGTATAAGAAAATAAAAAAGACAGGTCTGGATTTTCGCTTCCAAGATGAGTAGAGTGGATCAGGAATTTCCTGGCTTGCCACACCCATCTCAGGCAAAACTTGGGTAAACAGCAGGATCTTCATTCTGGGGAAATGAGTGCAGGAGTGGGATGGAGTCAGGCCTACTGCCCCTGGACGCAGATCAGAGGTGGCCACAGGGGCTGCAGAGGGCTGTTTAAATGGCCTGTCTCGGTCCTTTGGGTCTTCCTTCCAGTTACTTACTCATATTTTAGGCTCTCTAGCCCCCACCCATTACACCCCTCACCCTCTGTTATGACCGCAGCCACCGTTATTTGCTGAGCAAGCCAAATCCCAAAGGGAAGCTTGTCTTACAGATCATAACTCTTGTCTTGTATTTTGAAAATGAAGTGAAAACAACTGATCCCAAAAGCATAAATTCCCAGTAACACTTATTGGATTTTAAAATTAAAAGATTTATTAACGATGAAAAAAAATTAAACACACAAGATTAAAATTACACAGTTGAAACAGTCTTACAAAACGTTCCCTAAAGAAACCCACTTGGTCAGAACACGCGAGTAAACTACTTGGCAACAGCTTCTTTATAGATTTGTAGCCATAAAAATCCAGTAATATTACCCAAGGCAAAAGCTGCTGCTACCTTAATAAAGTATGCCACATGACTTCTCCATAAGACCATAAGACATAGGAGCAGAAATTAGGCCATTTGGCCCATTGAGTCTGCTCCGCCATTCAATCATGGCTGATAAGTTTCTCAACCCCATTCTCCTGCCTTTTCCCTGTAACCTTTGATCCCCTTACCAATCAAGAACCTATCTATCTCGGTCTTAAATACACTCAATGACCTGGCCTCCACAGCCTTCTGTGGCAATGAATTCCATAGATTCAGCACTCTCTGGCTAAAGAAGTTTCTCCTCATCTCTGTTCTAAATTGTCTTCCCCTCACTCTGAGGTTGTGCCCTCGGGTCCGAGTCTCTCCTACTAATGGAAACATCTTCCCCACGTCCACTCTATCCAGGCCTTTCAGTATTCTGTAAGTTTCAACCAGATCCCCCCTCATCCTTCTAAATTCCATCGAGTATAGACCCAGAGTCCTCAAACGTTCCTCATATGTTAAGCCTTTCATTCCTGGGATCGTTCTCGTGAACCTCCTCTGGACTCTCTCCAGGGCCAGAACATCCTTCCTGAGATACGGGGCCCAAAATTGCTCACAATATTCTAAATGTGGTCTGACCAGAGCCTTATAAAGCCTCAGCAGCACATCCCTGCTTTTATATTCTAGTCCTCTCGAAATAAATGCCAAAATTGCATTTGCCTTCCTAACTACCGACTCAACCTGCAAGTTAACCTTAAGAGAATCCTGGACCAGGACTCCCAAGTCCCTTTGCACTCCAGATTTCTGAATTCTCTCCCCATTTAGAAAATAGCTTATGCCTCTATTCTTCCTACCAAAGTGCATGACCTTACAATTCCTCACGTTGTATTCCATCTGCCACTTCTTTGCCCATTCTCCTAACCTGTCTAAATCCTTCTGAAGCCTCCCCGCCTCCTCAATACTACCTGTCCCTCCACCTATCTTTGTATCATCTGCAAACTTAGCCAGAATGCCCTCAGTTCCTTCATCTAGATCATTAATGTATAAAGTGAAAAGTTGTGGTCCCAACACTGACGCCTGCGGAACTCCACTAGTCACCAGTCGCCGTCCTGAGAAGGACCACTTGTCCCCACTCTCTGCCTCCTGCCAGACAGCCAATCTTCTATTCATGCTAGTACCTTGCCTCTTAACACCATGGGCTCTTACCTTACTGAGCAGCCTTCTGTGCGGCACCTTGTCAAAGGCCTTCTGGAAGTCCAAGTAGATAACATCCATTGGCTCTCCTTTGTCTAACCTACTCGTTACCTCTTCAAAGAATTCTAACAGATTTGTCAGGCATGACCTCCCCTTGATGAAACCATGCTGACTTTGCCCTATTTTACCACGCACTTCCAAGTATTCTGAAATCTCATCCTTAATAATGGACTCTAAAATCTTACCAACGACTGAGGTCAGGCTAATCGGCCTGTAATTTCCCGTCTTTTGCCTCACTCCCTTCTTAAACAGGGGGGTTACATTAGTGATTTTCCAGTCCTCTGGGACCCTCCCTGACTCCAGTGATTCCTGAAAGATCACCACTAACACCTCCACTATCTCTTCAGCTATCTCCTTCAGAACTCTGGGGTGTAATCCATCTGGTCCAGGTGATTTATCCACCTTCAGACCTTTCAATTTGCCTAGCACCTTCTCCTTGGTAATGACAACCATACTCACCTCTGCCCCCTGACTCTTTTGAACTTTGGGGATGTTACTCATGTCTTCCACCGTGAAGACTGACGCAAAGTACCTATTCAGTTCCTCTGCCATTTCTTTGTTCCCCACTACTACTTCTCCAGCGTCATTTTCCAGCAGCCCAATCTCCACTTTTGCCTCTCTCTTACCCTTTATATATCTAAAAAAAACTCTTACAATCTTCTTATATATTACTGGCTAGTTTACCCTCATATTTAATCTTCTCCCTCCTTATTTCTTTTTTAGTTGTCCTCTGTTGGTCTATGTAGGCTTCCCAATCCCCTGGTTTCCCACTGCTCTTCATATGTATGTCTTCCCTTTAGCTTTTATGCTGTCCCTGACTTCCCTTGTCAGCCATGGTTGCCTCGTCCTCCCTTTAGTATGCTTCTTCTTCCTAGGGATGAATTTTTGCTGTGTCTCCCAAATTACTCCCAGAAACTCCTGCCATTGTTATTCCACTGTCTTTCCTGCTAGGCTCATCTCCCAGTCAATTCTGGCCATGCCTCTGTAGTTGCCTTTATTCAACTGTAATACCGTTACATCTGATTCCAGCTTTTTCCTCTCAAATTGCAGGGTAAATTCTATCATATTATGGTCACTTCCTCCTAAGAGTTCCTTCACCTTAAGCTCCCTTGTCAAATCTGCCTCATTACTCATCACTAAATCTAGAATTGCCTGTTCCCTAGTGGGCTCCAGCACAAGCTGCTCCAAAAAGCCATCTCGTAGACATTCCACAAATTCCTTTTCTTGGGATCCACTACCAACCTGATTTTCCCAGTCTACCTGCCTATTGAAACCCCCCATGATCACTGTAACCTTGCCTTTCTTACATGCCTTTTCTATCTCCTAGTGTATCTTGTGCCCCACATCCTGACTACTGTTCGGAGGCCTGTACATAACTCCCATTATGGTTTTTTTACCTTTGCGGTTCCTCAACTCTACCCACACAGATTCTACATCATCTGACCCTACGTCATTTCTTGCTATCGATTTAATTTCATTTCTTACTAACTGGCTTGAAACTGGATGGCTGCTTCAAATTCACAACTTTTCTCAACAGAGACCTGGTCTCAGGACTTCTCCCCCACACAGCCACTACAACTCAACTAAACATCTCTCTTTAAATATCCTTTTTTCCCTTTCATCCTAGACTCCATTGTCCTAAGCACCTCTTTGAACTCAACTTTTACAAAATATAAAAATCTTTCATGTCTTCTGATTGCCTCCACTTTTGGGTCAAATAAAGTTTAACAACTTTCCCTTGTTTACTTATGAAACCTTTGTAAGTTGTAGAAGTCTATTAAACTACCTTTGAAATTTAACAGCTGAAAAGTCAAGTCCTCACCCATCAATTTATTAACTTGCAATTCCAACTTCACCATAACCTCTCATTACAAAGGCATGCATCTAGCCGTTTTACCTTTCATCTCTCAGTTCCCATAGACAAGCTGTCTCTATGAACCTTCTCCCAGTTTAATGAATCATGGACACACACACAGCTTTCTTTCCAGAATACCACCATATTCCCAAAATTATAAAATAACAACATCCATCTTCACACCCTCCCACACACTCTCCCTGCCCCATTCATTAAAATTCATGCCACCCAACTACACCCAATGACCCCTCATAATCTCCATGCCAACTCAGAACCCCCACCCACCACCATGGCCCCTTATAGTCCCCATGCCAACTTAATGCCAACCCATGTGCCACCATTGGAGTGAGAAGTATAAAATAAACAATACTAGCAGTTACAAAAGCAGTTTGTTGTCATTAACCTACAGCTATCATGTAATTATTATAGCCCCCATGTAAACCCATGCCCCTACCCATCACCATGGTCCCTTGTAACCCCATGCCAACTTACTGTCAACTCATGCAAACTTGCCTATCACCCTTTGCCCTTACAAGCCCCATGCCAATTTACCCTGTATCCACCATGGGCGGACCTCAAGAGCCATGTTGAAATGAAACAAAATAAATTTCTAAATATCTATTACAGCCCTCTCCAATTAATACAACACTCCCATTCATGAAAGTCCATTTAAAACATTTAAATTCCCTTAAGTATTCAATCCCTTATTTAAAATAAACAAATTTACATTCATAATCCCATACCACAAACAATGAATCCTGTAATAATCTCTTTGAACTGTTAGTCAAATTCTGAATTTATGATGCCCCTGCTGAGATAATGATAGGTTGTGGAAACCTGACAAGTATTAATAATTACATGATAGCTGTAGGTTAATGACAACAAACTGCTTTTGTAACTGCTAGTATTGTTTATTTTATACTTCTCACTGACACAGATAAGCTTTGTTGTCCTTAAAAGGGCTAGGGACTTAAATAATTTCACAGCTTTGACAGTTCTACAGATCTCATCTGCCCTTCAAGAGCATTTATGTCTATTCAAAATTCATAACTCCAACACTACGGGTTAAGGTCCTTGATATAGAAAATGGGGTCTGTTGAACAGCACTCAGTTCAAATGGCCATGTTGAGTTCAGATTTCCCTAATGTGAGAGCCACACCATGCCTCCTTTCTGCTAATAGTGAAAATGGGATATGTCTTAAATTAGTGCGGGACCTTTGGAAGATGTGCGGGGTCTCCACAACTCCACAAAAATCCAAGCCAAATCCCAGGTCATCTTGATCCAATTATGTTCCAAAAGTTTCCCTGATTTTTGCAATGTCATAGATTAGAACGTATGAGCAGAACTTGCAACTTTACGAATGTAAAATGAATAATATTCAAATCAACTTCAATAGGAGGGAAAATTGAGTGGGGTGTATACTCCACGGGCAGAATTTTGCCCTTGATGGGCGGGCGGGCCCCACCGGCTTGGTGGCGGGCGGGCAGCCAATCGCCGCTGCCGAAATGGGCCCCACCGCCATTTTGAGTTGGCCCGCCCAGCGGGCTGCCTGACATGAAGCACTATGCATTTCCTGTGCGGGGTGGGGAGGGATTCCCCAACTGTCAAAGTGCGCTCTTTCGCGTATGCGCACGAAAGAGCGCACATTTCCCTGAGACTATGCTTTCTCAGGGAGATCGCTGAAAGTTTTATAAACTTCAAAAGTAAAAAAAATTATTAACATGTCACACGAGATGGGACATGTTAATAAATATCACATAAAGTTTATTAAAGTTTTTTAAAACAGACATGAAACCTCATCCCGCCAGTGGATCAGGTTTCATGTTTTTTCAGATGCCCACTGGGGCTCCTGGCCTGCCCACCAGCCTTAAGGTTGGACGGGCAGGGCCTTTAATTGGCTTAATTATCCTGTCAATGGCCTCAATTGGCCATTGACAGGTCAGCGGGTGGACAGCTGATTGCACCGTCCGCCCGCCTTCCTGTATATTTAATTGGGGCGGGATGACGTCGGGGGAACCCAGGTCATTTTTGCGTCGGTGAGAAGGCCCCGCCCCCAGCTCACCAACGGAAAAATTCTGGCCCACAGCTCTGATGGCAGATCTTTTATCGCCTGTTTACATGCCCACCAAAGTTTTCTCAGCTAAAACCAGTACCACACAATCTAGAAGCAAGTCACATTCTTGTACATCCTGTACAAAATAACAGATACAACTTGAAATAATGACATTAAGTATTAATACTTAATCCCTAATTAATTATAACCATTGATGGATAGTGAGATTAATTATTTAAAGAGGCCTTTACTATGGAGCTGATTTGTAAAGGTAATGTGATAACATCAGCATTACTTAAGTAACCAATAAACCACAACATCTAGAAAATAGGAAAAACTTACATTTTTATGGCACCTTTTCGGGTTAGAATGTCCCAAAGTGATTGAAAGCTAATGATGAACTTTTCAAGTGTAGTCATTGTAAGGAAATGCAGGCAATCTAGGGAAATTCAACAGCCAATTTGCAAGTAACAAAGTCCACGCATTGCGATAAATATTTGGATAATCTATTTTAGTGGTGCTGGTTGACGGTGACTGATAAATGCTGTTCAGAACACTGTGGCTACAAGAGCAGGTCAGAGGCTAGGAATCCTGCGGCAAGTAACTCATCTCCTGACTCCCCAAAGTCTGCCCTCCATCTACAAGGCACAAGTCAGGAGTGTAGTGGAATACTCTCCACCTACCTGGATAAGTGCAGCTCCAAGGACATTCAAGAAGCTTGGCACCATCCAGGACAAAGCAGCTCGCTTGATTGGCACCCCATCCACAAACATTCACTCCCTCCGCCACCAATGGCAGCAGTGTGTACCATCTACAAGATGCCCTGCAGGAACTCATCAAGCCTCCTTAGACAGCACCTTCCAAACCCATGACCACTACCATCTAGAAGGACAAGGGCAACAGATACATGGAAAAATCACCACCTGGAAGTTCCCCTCCAAGCCACTCACCATCCTGACTTCCAATTATATAGCCATTCCTTCACTGTCACTGGGTCAAAATCCTGGAACTCCCTCCCTAATCAGTATTCCAACATGCCTGAAAGAAACTCACTCTTTGTTACTGAATGTACCACATTATGCAGCTGTGCCCCTGGATCTCTGCTGACTGGGACCCTGAAAAAATGGATCCCCACGCTAATGGGCAAAAAGGTGTGCCAGGCTTAGTGACATCTTAGTGGGTGTAGTCAATCAGGTTATGCTTGTTGGTCACCATGAAATGAAAAGAAAATAAATATCATTGATGTAATGCCTTTCGCATCCTCAGGACAAAGAGCTTGCAGCAAGTTATTTGAAGTGTCATTACTAATGCTTTATAGGCAAATATGGTGTCTATTTGCATCTTTCCACCAACACCTAGCAATTTCTGTAGATAGACTACAAAACCTTTTTGCTTTTCTACAGTTCCTTGCTTCGCACCATTTAGAAAATAGTCTGACCTGTCTTTCTTCGGTCCAATGTGGATGACCTTACACTTTTCCAGGTTGAACTCATCCTTCACAATTTAGCCCATTCACATTCTATTAGAGTCCCTTTGCAACTTGCTGCTCCCATCTACACTACGTACTGCATCACCAAACTTGGTGTTATCCAGCCTTGGTTATATCCTCAAGTCCTGTAGTTGGGCTTGAATTCACAATATTGCATGCCTTCTTTGCAATGCCAGTGAAAGCATTTGACCTAATAGAACTGGAAGACTGCAATGCAAGCATTCAACATTATACATTTAAAGTAATAAAATGTCCCAGGCTGCTTCGCAGGAGCATTATAAAACAAATGAGCCACATAAGGAGATATCAATCAAAGAGGTAGGTTTTAAAAAGTCTCAAGAGAGCAAGGTACAGAGACAGAGTGGTGTAGGGAGGGAATTCCAGAGCTCAGGACCAAGGCAACTGAAGGTGTATGCGCCAATGGTGTAGTTATTAAAATCAGGGATGCTTAAGAATCCAGAATTAGATGAATGCAGATATCTTAGAAAGTGGTGGACGTGGAGGAGATTGTAGGGATAGAGGAGGGATAGGCCGTGGAGGGATTTGAAAACAACAATGAGAATTTTAAAATTAAAACATTGTTTGAAAGGGAGCCAATGCAGGTCAGCATTGATAGAATTAAAAATTAAGAATTATCAGATAGATAAACAGGACTTGATGAGACTTAACACATGGATAGTAGAGCTTTGGATGACCTCAAGTTTACATAGGGTAGAACATGGAACACCAACCAAGATTGCCTTAGAATGGTCAAGTCTAGAGGTTACAAAAGTATGAATGAGTGTTTCAGCAGAGGATGAGCTGAGGCAGGGGAAAAATTAAGCAATGTTACAGAGGTAGAAATGGGTGGTCTTAATGATGGTGCAAATATGTGGCTGGAAGCTCATCTCGGGATCAAATATGACATCATGTTGTTAATCAAGGTTACAATTAGTTGAGCACTTGCATACATCAGTGGTGCCATCAGGCCTGTGTAGTGTATTAGTGTTTTGAAAATGTAAAATGCATATGTTCTCACTTGAGGTTACCATATAGAATTGTACCAGCAGAGGGAGTCTGCAAGCGGAAGCAGGGAGGCTGAAGAAGCTATTTGAATAAAAGAAGCCTTGTGGCTCATGTACTTTTAATTCTAGGCATCTCTGGCTGTTTCTAGTCCCAAGAATCTCACAGTCTGATGTCCTGACTTCAATTGGGAAAAGAAACCTCAACCTGCACTAGTCGTCTGCCATGGCGAGGTACATTCATCTCTATCTGCGAATGCAGATATCAATAGGTGGGCACAGAACATCCCTTGTGATACTTGACTTGCCTGGCATCTATCCATAGGTCCTCCTCCTCTTCCAAATCCATCAAATAGAAGGACCACCATTGGGAAACCCATTGCTGTCAGTAATGATGTAGGCTGCAAAAGATAAATAATTTGGAATAACTGGCATAAAGTTTCATAAGTGCCCATGTACCACAGAAAAAAGTCTGAAGGGAAGAAAAATCACTAAGAAATTGCTAAAGTAGTCTCATTTTTATGCTACCCTCCCCTTTCATGCCCTCCATTACACTTATTGCTGTCCAGGAACTCTGGGCAACCATTTGAGATGAGCAGAATTAACATAGAATGTCCTGGACACAGATTGCTGAGAAATGCTGAGTGGAATTTAATGCCCTCCACGAGGTGAGTTTGGAGGCGGGGGGACATTTAATCGGCTGGGAGGGTGCCGAGTGGGGACCCTGCCACCTTCCTGCCTCTGCCCCAATTAAATCTTGGGTGGGAAGGTTTGTTAATTGCCTTCCTGCCCCATCACCAATTGAGGCCCTTAAGTGGGAAATTAATGCCCACTTAGTGGCCTCATCCTGCCACCAGATGTTCAACCAGCAATGGGCAGGGCAGTCGCCATGCGGGAAGCCCAAAAAGCAAACCCTGTTGTGTTTGCCTGCAGGCTTCTGGGGCAAGGGGTCGCTTGTTCAAAGGTACACAGTGCCTGATCAAGGGACACAATATTGGGAAAAGGAGGCCCTGTTGAGGGAAACTCCCCAGTCCTAGCTCTTCCCACCCAGCGACTCCCACCCCTGATCCCCATCCTGCCCCCACTCACCTGTAACCTGGATCCCTCGGTGATCCTGGGCCTCTCCATGGATGCAGTGCCGGCAGCAGCCACCTCTCCTATAGGTGTGGCCTGCAATAGTCAGCTGCCAACCTCTGATTCGGCAGCAGCTCTTGTGGGGTAGGACTTCCTTCCAACCACCCCCCCCGCCCCCCCCCAGGTCCTTTATTTCCAGAGCAAAATAGCCACACTCAATACTAGCAGGCCTTTCCTAAAGGAATTGATGCAGGACTCTCGCCAGCTCTCCAGCCAGTGGGCAAGACCCATATCGCCTGCATTAAATACCATCTGATGTGTGAAATACACCCCCCAAGTTAATATTTAAATAGCACTCCTGCATGTGAGGTGGTCATATCAACTGGAAAATTTGCCAGTATGAAAAGTGGATGGAGATCCAGCAGAATGAGACTCTCACCTATTACTATATACTGATAGTGCAAAGGACTGGCATTCATCTGCACGGTGCACTGAACATGGTTGCACACTAACTGCATTTATTCATTCACAGGGAGTGAAATACTTTGCAGTTACAGTACATCTCTGCATATGGATGTGGTGCCTATAATGGCACCTTGCACCACAGAAAAGTCCGCTAATCTGACAATTCCATGTTCATTCTCTACTGTCTAGCCAACGAGAACCCAATGTATTCCATTCTCTTTGCACACTATGCATCAGTGAATCATAGGGAGAAGCAACAGACTTATACAAAGTGCATGGTGAACTGGAAGATGATGGCCATTTTCCCTGTTCTGATCTCGAAGGATCCTGATGCAGAGAAGTTCACATTTGCAGCCACTGGCAGCATTGTCCTTGCTTCTCTGATGCTGCAGGTCTGTCTGCAGCAGGCGGCAGATTACAGTTAGCAGCTCCTTCATTAAATGGAGATGTCACAGACACTTGCCAGGATTTCACTTGGAAGCGGTGGACCCTAGCCACTGGCTGGAAAGTTGGGAGCAAGCCCCTTCTGCTGGTCCTGGAAGCCATGACTGTATTTTGTATGGTTCAGGCAATTGGTTGCCTGAGGTTGTGGCTTCCTTCCCTCTGGGGCAGGATGTCCCACCTCCAACAGCTGCTGGTCAACCAGAGGACTGGCAGGTCTTCAGTCCCAGCATCGCTACGAGGAGTGGTGGCCACTGCTGGGACTGCAGCAGTCCCCCAACCAGAGACCTCAGAGCAGGCCTGGAGTTCTGGTAAGTGGGATCGTTGGGACCAATTAGGCAGGCCCTGATGAGATGGGAGTTGAGCAGGGTGTCACTCACAAGGGAAGGGGTGGGTCTTGCCATGTCATTGGGGGGGCCATCCATGGACCGATCAGGAAGCCCCAACCCTGAGCCTGATGGGCCCTCAGATTTTACTGGACATCCTCCCAGGTGGCGAGTGCACTCCCCTCTCTCCCTCTGCTTGTGAAATACCTGCAGTGGTGGGAATAGGCCCTTCGGAGGACATATATTGGCTATTTAAGGGCCCAGTTGTCCTAAGGGTGGGTGGGTGGGTAACCCAGCGCCTCCCCAGCCACTGGTAAAATGCCAGCAGAGGCAGGAAGGTGATGAATACATCACCTCCTAGCCTCCACCCTATTTTACACCGCGTCCCCAACCCTGTCTCCCAGATGGCTCGCAGGGTAGGTGGGAGGATTCTACGCAATACTCTGGCTACTGTTCCTTGTTGAGGCTGAGAAAAGAGAATTGCTCCTTGAAGACACTGTAGTGATATGCCCATCTGCTGAGACTGCCTCTCCCCCTCCTCCTCCTCCATTTGAATGGCATATCCTCCTCTGCCCACTTTATTTTAAAAAAATTTTATTTGTTCATTCATAGGGTGTGGGCGTCGCTGACTGGGCCAGCACTTATTGCCAATCCCTAGTTGACTTGAGAAGGTGGTCATGAGCTGCCTTTTTGAACCACTGCAGTCTTTGTGGTGTAGGTACACCCACAGTGCTGTTAGGGAGGGAGCTCCATGATCTTGACCCACCAACAATGAAGGAACGGTGATATATTCCCAAGTCAGGATCAAGTCTGGCTTGGGGGAACCTCCAGATGGTGGTGTTCCCTTGCACCTGCTGCCCTTGTCCTTCTAGATGGTAGAGGTTGCAGTTTGGAAGGTGATGTTGGAAGACCCTTGGTGAGTTGCTGAATGCATTTTGTAGATGGTACACACTGCAGCCATGGTGTTGATAGTGGAGGAAGTGAATGATGAAGTTGGTGGATGGGGTGCCAATCAAGCAAGCTGCTTTGTCCTGGATGGTGTCAAGCTTCTTGACTGTTGTGGGAGCTGCACTCATCCTTTGCTTTGCAGGCAAGTGGAGAGTATTCCATCACACTCCTGACTTGTGCCTTGTAAATGGTGGAGAGGCTTTGGGGAGTCAAGAAGTGAGTTACTTGGGGAATAATTCCCTGCCTCTGACCTGCTCTTGTAGCCACAGTATTTATTTGGCAGGTCCAGTCCAATGTCTGGTCAATGATAACCCCCAGGATGTCAATAGTAGGGGATTCAACAATGGTAATGCCATTGAATGTCAAGGGGAGATTCTTAGATTCTCTGTTGTTGGAGATGATCATTGCTTATGGGGTGGATATCTTCCTGCAGCATACTACACAGCTCTGTCATTGCGTCCTTTGTAAGTTGGGGTGTCCAAAAGTATTTCTCCTTATTCATATGGTCCTGTTGAGACCAATATATTCTGTTGGCAAAGTAATAATGGATACGACCCCTCCTCCTTTGATGTTGCCTCACTTCTCCAGCATTCAAAACTTCTTCCTTATTATCCGCTTCCTCTGAGTAACTTAAGATATATTCCCTACTCCGGGAATACAGCCATCGTGGAAAAGGAAATGGTACCAGTTGAAACATTGGCCTTAAAGCAGGCTTTCAAATCTTTTGGTCCCACAGGTGTATGGAAAAGTAATCACAGAAACTTATGAAACATAATTTATTTTAAATTAAGCTTTGAAAATGAATTCCCAACATTTCAAAAGTATCAAAATTGAGACCTGCACACTATAGCATGGCTATTTGTAAGTAGTTTTGTGTCCCTTTAAAAACAGGTGTACTATGCTGAATGCACTGGCAAAAAAAAACAACTTCATGCATTAACTGGAATACTTAATACAACTGAAGCAAATTTATCCTTCATTGTAATCTTACAAGTTTAAGATGTAGGCCAAGGAAATAGATTACTACATCAACTTTTTCAATAATTAGGGACATGACTATTTAAAGAAATTGATGGGCTTTAGGGTCACTTACGCAATTTCATAACAATATTTCAGTGACACTGGGTGAGAGTGAAATGGAACTTGACCCATCGATTTATATATACATCAACCACTTTTTATTTTTGTGAGTTGGTTGGGTGGGTGGGGGGTGGTGGTGTGGGAGACGAGGGCAATGAGGAAGTGACCTCTGACCCGACAGATTATGGTGAAGGGAGAGGAGAACTGCCAAAGGGGCCATTCCTCTCTCACAAACTTTTTATTATGTGAATGAGTCAGTGAGTGATGGTGGTAATCTGATTACTTTTTAAATGTTACAACATCAGAGACTGGACATAGGAGGAGTCTTTGAACCATGTCGCCCCAGGGTGTTAGCATTTCAAAACAATCTGGAGACGTGAATTAATTAAACACACAGCATCTTTGCACTGACTCCCTGTAAAGCTATTTAACTTTTCAGCTCCATTTCCTTTTTATCAACTTTTCGAAACATTTTCATTGTACATTTCAGGGGAACATGCTCTTCAGCTTCCAGAGTCTACTAAGTGAGTAATACATGACATTCAGGCTGCCTTTTTGTTTTTGGTCAACCTGAGACAATTTCCTTGTCTTAACTTCAATGGAAGATCCGCGTAAACCTGGAGAAATGGTATGCACAGATCTTTACACCATTTCTCCAGGGTCCCCTTTGAATTTCTGATGAAAGATCAGGAGAACCTTTCCACAGTAATCAGAAAGTTTACTCCAAGGAGTTAAGTGGAAATTGAATAATATAATTGGACAGTTTCAAATGCTTAAGACTTCTAAAATGCACCTTTCAAGTTAGATTAAATTTTATGTAAAAATAAATAATTGCAAATGTTGAAAATCTAAAGCAAAAACAGAAAATGCTGGATATATAGTTATCATTTATACAGAGATAACATAACATTTCAAGTGGACTGAAGTTTCTGTATTTGATTTGAACTAGTTACTCCAACAATGGATAACCTGATCCTTTTTTAAAAAGGCATTTTATTAGCTCATCACTTTTGATGTATTTCCAGTCTTTTTGTCTATTAGTACTAGCTGCTAATGTAAGCAAAGTTTTGATGTAGCATAAACAAATGGCATAGCCAGTCATATTTTCTACAGATCTAATCATAAGCATATTTTGTTATCTATTTCAATTAACTGAGTAAATCAGTCTCCAACGATATCACCTTTACCAACAAATATTTCTACAATTGATATAGCCAACATTACAATGTGTTCCCAAGTTGAATGACTTGAATCCTTTTAGTTTATAATACTCTGAATTGATTTAGAAACATAAATTAAGATGTGAACATGGCAGGAGGATACCATTGCTACAGTAGAAAACATTATAGCACAATTTTTAAATGCAGTATTTGAAACAGAGCCAAATGCTACTCTACAAAACATATTTCAGGTTATTTGTGTTTTTACAGAGCTCTTAATGCTGTGGCACTTGAGATGGATTATTTATTTACTAGTATTTCAAAACATTTTTTCTGAAACCAAGACAACAATCTATTCGGAACCTACAGTTTTCTGTTTTTACTGAAGTAGTATGTTCAAATAGTGCAAATATTGATTCAGGGAAATGAATGGCTGCATCATTCATTGGGCTCTGACAAGTGGACAAATGCTTCCATGGTTACTTTTTGATATTCACAGTGGACACTGTGCTTTGTCTGCTTCTTTCGCTGCTGTTGAAGTAAAATAACAATCCATAGGGAACCGCCACACATGGTGAACAGAATTCAGGAACAAGTTAAAGAAAAAAAAACAGCACTGGCTCGTCTTACATGGATTTTGGCTATAATGGGTTTCATTGGATTGCTATTACAATTAGCCAAGAGAGGTATTTAAACATTCGAACACTTTGAAAGCTATGAGTTATTAATTAACATATGTTTGAAAACTTTAAACAACATAAACATTGTACAACATCACGCGGTTGATTAAGTTGCCACATTTTTGCTTTCCTCCCGATAAGATTACTATTGGGTGCCTCTTAAAGAGAAAACCTGAAAGAAGCACAAATTATTGCTGATGTTTATTTAAGTTGCAGTATTCAGTTTAGTGTTTAATTTTTTTAAGCACTACTTTTAGCTTGCTACTTTCCAAATTCATATAATTGTTTAAAATAATAGGAAACAGTGAGTATGCTTCTTTGTGTTCTACCAAGAAAAAAATCTTAAGAACAAAGATGAGACAGAATGTGCAGTGCTTCATAGATGTTGCCAGAGAAAAAAATCCCTGCTCATTAAAAATCCCTGGTATTTTCACTTGTAAATCCAGCTCCTGGTGCCATTGTTCCTTAAGGTCTGAAGGTAAAATTGGCAAAAGCTACCAAAAATGCAACAAATAATTTCTGGCTAAAATTTTCATCACGAAGCCTGGATTTTTTGCCAGTAATATCTGAAGCCATATTAGCTGACCTATTTAGTATATTTGTAAGAAAGAAAGACTTCCATTTATATAACACTTTTTGTGACCATCGGATATCCCAAAGCCTTCACAGCTTATGAAATATTTTTGAAATAGAAGCAGAAATTGCTGGAAAAATTCAGCAGGTCTGGCAGCATCTGTGGAGAGAGAAACAAAGTAAATGTTTCGAGTCCAATATGACTCTTTCTCAGAACATTTGAATATTTTTGAAGTGTAGTTGCTGTTGTAATTTAGGAAATGCAGCAGCCACTTTGCACGAGAAAAATCTATTTCAGGGTCCTTGCCTTCTTGTCGAATGTTAGCACAGGCAATGAAGGGGAGATAAATTGCGAGCATCGTGGAATTGGGTGAGTACTTCTACTCCTCTTGGTTTCATGGGAAGAATTTTACAATGTTAAAAATTTGTCTTTAGTTGGTGACCTTGAAGGCTGTTGAAGTATCGTTAACAACTGACCTACTTATTAGTAACAAATTTTATCAAGTCGTCTGTCAACACACATTGGGCCTAATCCCTGCTTTAGGTGGATACACAGTCTTGCCAAATTTAGCAGGGGACCTAATGCCTTTCCAGGTTGGGTGAATGTTGTGCCACTGTTAAATAGCTATAATCTTTACTCATTTTATGCCTGGAACATGGGCACAATGCATACCAATATCTATCCCTCCCAGGTCTAAACTCACCTATGTTTACCGGTGCCAAGTATGACTCCTAAAAATATTTGAAGTTTCTAGTACGCAGCTCATATCGAATTCTGTATCTTGTGGTAGAAACTCAACCAGAAAATACCATGTTTTTGACTGTGTTGGACCATCTGAAAATGTGATCAGGCCTAAAGCTACCTAGTGTCTATTCACTATCAGCATGGGTTTTTCCTAATCTTGAAGATCACAGCAAAACTCAAAATATGTTGTTTTAGTTTATGGTAGATTATGTTGGTGATTTTGTAGTGATTTATGTTAAATAATGGGAAAGTTAATAATGGAAGGCCTGGGAATATAATCAAGACAAGAAATATTTGTAAAGGTATTCAATCCAATGATGTATACTGAACTGAGCTTTCTTTATAATCAGCTCGGAAGCACTTCAGAAGCCTGAGAAACTGAACTTGAGAGAGCTACCAGAGACCCTGAAGTACCTCATTAGTCCATTGAGAGAATGAGACTGAGTCATCTTTTTTGAAGAGAGGGCTGTTTGTTGCTTCACATAAGGTCAGCTGGGAAGGACTTTAAACAAAATAAGGGTTTGAAAATTTACATTAAATCTCCCATTGCTGCTTCTTTTCTTTCTGGGAGTAAAACATTGGCTTTGTATGTATGTAAGTGTAGGATTCTGAGATGAGAGTTACTTGAAGCACAAAGCCTGCACTTTGACAGAGACAGAATTTGTGATGGCCCAAATCTTCTGGTGTCCGGATTGTTGGTGATGAGGCGTACGATGGAAGATGCACGTCAGAACCCTGTGGATGCCCTGACGCGTGGACATCTGTAGGAATTGCCCTGGAAGTTTAAACTTCTGATGGCCATTCACCGGCTGCCCAGGACCCTCTGTGAAAGTAACCAGCTCTGAGCTAGAGTCGGAGATTTTGGATAAATTCGTGCATTTATCTTGATAATTATCCAGGAAAGTGAGACAGTTTAAAACCTGCCCTCCCAACTCAGTAACCCCACAGCCGACCCCACCCCCACAGTTACCCTCCCCAACCACCCAACTACCACCCGACACCTGGCTACACCCCAGAACCCCCAACTAACCACCCCAATCACCCGGATACCCCCCAATCCCCCAACTGCCCCCTGACCACCCGACTACCCCCCCACCACCTGACTTCTCCCCGACCATCCAACTACACCACTGACCACCTGACTTCCCCACCAACCTGGCCACCTGATTCCCTCTTGACCCAGCCACCGAACTAACCCCCCAACCAGACCTGACTACCCTGCTGACTACCTGACCAACCCCTGACCTGACCACCTGACTATCCCCCCCCACAACCTGACCTTCCCACCGCCAACCACCCTTTACCCGACTACCAACCCGATCCGACCAGACTACCTGCCCTGACCACCCCCTGACCTCCTGATTATGACCTCCCTGACCCGACCTGTCTTCTCCTTCTCTTTGACCACCCTTCCAACATTTAACCAACTTCCAATTCTCTAACAGTTTGAATAAAAAGCTAGAAACTGCAAATGTTGGAAAACTGAAAAAAAAAGACAATTCTGAAAACATTCAGTGGCTCAGACATCCATCTGTGAAGAGAACAAAATAAATTAATTCTGTTCAGTTGAGGATTTGGGTGGAATCGTCCAGTCTTGTTGGCATTGGTGTCATGGCGAGTTGGGTGAGGGGAGACAATATGGCAAGAATTTCACCATTGTGAAACCAGTTAGCGATCGTATGCTCCACCCGGGCCGCATTTCCCAACTCCGCATGTTGGGAGCCCAATTTCAATCCTTTGGCATCACATTATTAGCCCTGCTCAACAGAATCATCCCCCCCACATCAAATTTACCACCCACGTCAGCCTGATTTCAGTACGTCGTGCTTCACGACTGCCTTTAAGAGGCATACACCTGGTGACCCCAAACTTTGAGGGGAACTTGGAGGGGAGTGCACAAAATCTTGCGCAGCGCTTGCCACCATTGCCCGTAGGACATCAAGAAACAGGCGCTGCACATTCGCGGAAGGCACAGGCAAATTGCTTTCTCCCGGCTGGCTTTCAATGTGGTGCTGGGTCAAGGGCTCCATTGCAGGTCAGGCCCAGGTGGCAGAGGGGGCAAGGAAGCACAGACTGAAGGAAGTACACAAGCACATGTCAGGTGATGGGGGGAGGGCGGGTGGCCACTCACTTGGAAAAACTTGTCAAAAGTGAGCATTCTTCCGCAGCTAACACCGTTCAGCGGCAGCTCCATTGACAAGCTTGGAGTCGGGTTTCTGAAACTTTTCTGCCCACTCAAGCAATGCAAAAGCATGAAAGTACCACCAAATGCTCCAGAACTTTTTACCCCTAATGCACAGACTGCAAATTAATGTGTGTTTTAGGGGGCAATGGAACAATTGGATGACTGGGCAAGTTGTAGAATCCCCTTGTGATAGGTAGCCATGGCGTAGTCACTGGTGGAGGTGCTCACAACCCCTTAAAATATCTTTATGAAGGTTTGGACCTATCCATCATAGTTCAAGCTAACAGTGCAGCCTTGCAGTGCAGGTTAGGAGAATGCCTGCGCCTGAGCTGAGAGCGCAGCATGCAGCCCAGCGGTCGAAGCTGCTGCCAATCGGTTGTGGAGTTGGGTGGAGGTGAATGGGGTTTCGGACTGCCAAAGAGCGCACTACACACTAGCCATGCAAATAGTGGCCAGCGCTCTCCTGCATGCGTGAAGAGGCCTTCAGACTTAAGCAAGAGAGGGTCTTAGGACACATATGCTAACCCGCACTTCTCCCTCATTGATCCTGCAGGATGAGAACATCAGGATCATGGAGTAATTTAGTGGTATGGCTTATGGCTTAAAGGGAGCAGAGAAGCAGAGAATAAGAAGACTGCAGTGGAGATGCCTGGCACAGCAAAGGGAGGAGCACCTCCCTCAAGATGAAGGGGGCGGCAGGGCCTGCTGCGCATGCAGCTGAAGATCCACAGAGAGCCATCGCTCATAGGCACCTCGCTCATAGGCACCTCGCTAGACCCAGAGAATAGAAATGGTGCTTGTAGATGACTGAGAACCAGTGTCACTGAAGACTGTGCATATCTAGGGAACTGGTCAGTCACATATGCCACCTGCTGCAGGATTTAGCACTACGGGGTAATGGAGGTCACTGCCAGTGCTCGTGAAAGTGACTGTGGCACTCAATTTTTATGCCGGTAGCTCCTTCCAGGGCTCCACAGGTGACCTGTGCTGGATCTCGCAAGACTCCACACACAAGTGTATCCACGAGGTCACAGACGCCATCTTCGCGACGGCACAGAACCTTGTGCATTTCTCCCGGGATTAGGAAAGCCAGGAAGCAAGAGCACTGGGATTTGCAAAGATCTCTGGTTTTCTACAGGTGCAGGGTCCCATCAACTATGCTCACATGGCGCTTAAATCTCCGCGGCAACAAGCAGTCAACTACATCAGACAAAAGGGCTTCCACTCGCTGAATGTTCAGCTGGTGTGCAACCACCACAAATGCATCCTACAAGCCTGTGCACAATTCCCAGGGAGTGTCCGCAACTCCTACATCCTTAGCAGGTCTCAGATCCCTGACATCTTCCAGGGTCCTGAGAGGCTGCATGGTTGGCACCTTGAGGACAAGGGCTACCCACAGGGGACATGGCTGATGACACCCACGCAGCAGCCTCAGGCTACAGCAGAGTGATGGTACAACCAAGCTCATGCCACGACCTGGACTTTGGTGGAGCAAACGGTAGGCATTTTGAAAATGAGGTTCTGCTGCCTTGGCAGGTCCAATTGAGCAATGCAATACAGTCCACTGAGGATGTCACACATCATCCTCACTTGCTGCATGCTACACAATCTGGTGCTGCAACAGGGAGAGGACCTGGCTGAGGAGGAGATGAAAGAGCTGCACATCTTCTCCGATGAAGAGGACGTCGAGTGGAATGATGGTGATGAGATCCTTGAAGGTGAGAATGCTGGCGATGAGGTCATTGCACTGGCCAGATGAGGCAGGCGTGCTCGAGAAGTCCTCATAGCCGCGAAATTCATAGAGGATGATGACGACATGCAGTGAGGACGCTCCATAGACCTTCAGATTGCCTCTGCGAATGTCTGAGTCCTGTCTGGCTGAGGGCAGCTCGCTTGCGCTCTGTGATCAGGGTCATATCATGGAGATGCAACTGTGAAACTTTAAATGCACCTGATCCTTTGTCCGCCTTCAGCACCTGTCCCCTTCAGGAGCACAACGTGACTGGTCACAGGTCCTGAAGAGATGAGGAGCCATCCCCACCTCAAAGGTGCTGAGAGCACACAGAGAGAATGACGAAACTCTGTGACACCTGCCCACGACATTCTGGCAGCAATGACAAGCACCGTCGAGGTGCAGGCATCACTAATGTGTCCAGTGAGTGTGAAGCTGGACCATCACTTTGGTCTGAAGGTTACACACTGCACAGGGAAGAGGCCCTGGACTGAGACACCTGCCTTTATCTTGTGCAGGAACTAAGGTTTCACATCTGAGTGACAAGAAAACTGCTCATCAGAATGAGGAGCCATAGGGAAGGAGACATTCTTGGGAGTTTATTTACAATAGTGAACCGTATGTACAAGTGATTAACACCCATGCCCAGGCTGTGCTTCCTGATTGGTCTCAACTGCAGCTCGTTACTGCTGAGCTGTCGCTGTTGCTATGGTTGAGATTGGTCCTGGTTGTGGCTGTTGCTGCTGCTGTGGGATTTCCTGTGGCTCTTCCTGCTGTGGTGTGATTTCCTGTGGCTGTTGCTGCTGCTGTGGGATTTCCTGTGGCTCTTCCTGCTGCGGTGTGATTTCCCCTGGCTGTTGCTGCTGCTGTGGGATTTCCTGTGGCTGTTCCTGCTGCTCTTGTGGCTGTTCCTGCTGCTTTGGGATTTCCTGTGGCTGTTCCTGCTGCTGTGTGATTTCCTGTGGCTGTTCCTGCTGCTGTGGGATTTCCTGTGGCTGTTTCTGCTGCTGTGGGATTTCCTGTGGCTGTTCCTGCTGCTGTGGGATTTCCTGTGGCTGTTCCTGCTGCTGTGGGATTTCCCAGGGCCGTTCCTGCTGCTGTGGGATTTCCTGTGGCTGTTCCTGCTGCTGTGGGATTTCCTGTGGCTGTTCCTGCTGCTCTTTTCTTGTGGCTGTTCCTGCTGCTTTGGGATTTCCTGTGGCTGTTCCTGCTGTTGTGTGATTTCCTGTGGCTGTTCCTGCTGCTGTGGGATTTCCTGTGGCTGTTTCTGCTGCTGTGGGATTTCCTGTGGCTGTTCCTGCTGCTGTGGGATTTCCTGTGGCTGTTCCTGCTGCTGTGGGATTTCCTGTGGCTGTTCCTGCTGCTGTGGGATTTCCTGTGGCTGCTCCTGCTGCTGCAATATTCCTGTGGCTGTTCCTGCTGCTAGTTCTCAACTGGATCAAGAAGACTGTTGCCAAAAAGGCTGCTGCTGCTGCTAATACAACCTGCTACTGTAGGGATGGGCCTTGTAAGGCCTAGCAAAGCCTGAAGAGCCTGGGAGTGGGAGTTTGGGGAGAGCCAGAGGGGAGAGGACCCAACTCCAGCCGGAGCCGGAGGATTTTTGCTGCAAGCGGTGGGTGCCTGGGGGAGAAAAGAACTGTATTTGTCTGTCTGGTTGTCTGCAGGTGGAGGAATAGAACATCCAAGCAGGGAGGGCTGTGAGAGGCTGAGCTTTGAGGGGAAGAAGACCTGTACCCTACCCTGCCCTGCCCCCACTTGCCTCGCCTGGGCTAGTTAGCACTGCCCAGAGCCAGCTGCATCTACAGACATTTACCATCGTTCTTAAACTGCGCCTGTGCCTGTTAGCTGCCCAGGTGAAGACTCCTCCTCCTGCAGCGGAACATTGGAACCCCCACCTCAAGAAACCCCACCATCTTTGTCCTCTCTGTCTCCCCCTCCGCCCCCCTCGCACTCCCCTACTCTCACTTCCATTTGCTCTGTTTATTGTGTATATGTTACCTGTATCAGGGTGGGCGTAGTGCTCCCCGATGGCAGTGACGAAATCTTTGCTGGTGGCGGGGCCCGCTCGTGCCATCTATGCAGGGGTTGTGGCCTCTTCAGCCCCTGCATCTCCTGCAGCCCTGTCACCATTTAAATTGCTGACATGTCAGCTTGGAGTGAAGTGCTACACCCACCCTACCATGACGATTGAGGCGTGTGTGAAGGCTCTAGCCGGGGTTGTCGGCCCCTCGCTCATAGTCACAGCTTCGAAAATGTACGGTCAGGCCGTATTCTTTCTGAAGGCTGAGCGGGCGGTGCACCTCGCCCTCGAAAAGGGGCTCACGGTGGGTGGGAAGTTCCTGGCGGTGGACCCTCTGGAGGCCACTGCCCAGAAGCTAATATTATCAAACATCCCGCCCCGTTGTCCCCGATGGGCTCCTCCTCCCCCGCCTCTGTCGTCTGGGGTAGGTGAGGTCGGGGGTGGCGCTGAACTCACTTGGACTGAAGGAGGCCAGCCTCTGTCACATGTAGTCCTCCCGGCGCCAGGTTTTTGTACACCTGGGCTGGGAGGAGTGCACTGAGGGAGGTTTTGATGTCGTCTTTGAGGGGCTGCCTGCCGCATTTTTGCCATGCCTGCAAGGGGGTGGGGCATGTAAGGAAGGACTGCCCTGCCTCCAAGGCTGCCAATAGCACCCAGGAAGCCACAGCTGGCACCCCCGCCCCTTCCCCCGCCACTGCTCCATCTCCCTCCTCGCAAGGGGAGGTGCCGCCGGCAGCCAGGACGGCAGTGGCTGCCGGCGAGGTGGGGGGAGTGACCCTGTGCCGTAAGAAGGTGCGGAGGAAGACCTACCACCTGGAGTTGGCTCCCCAAATGCCCCAAACTCACCCTGATCCCCAGACCCCTGAAAACACCGGCTTGGGGGTATAAACATCATCCGGCCCTGGCGACATGTCCGTGCCTGCTCCCTGGCCCGTGTACGCCTCAGCGCCATGTACTGGGCCCGGTATCCATCCCCGCGTGGGCTCCCGGGTCCAGCAGCAGGGTGGCGGGCAACCCCGAGCCAGTGGCCCTAATAAAGAGTTTGGAACTGCCCAAACCCCAGAGGGCGGAGCATCCGGAGGGGCTGGATGAGGCGGCGGGGGCCTCATGGATGGAGGTCTCCCCAGCTCCCAGCCTACCCCGGAAGAGACGCCACCCCTCGGAGGGGGAGGACCTCGCAACTCACGAGGTCAGATGCGTCCCCTCCCCCAATAAAAAGGTGGTGGCGTCTCCCCTCCTGTAAGTCCTCACTCTGCCCTCTTGGGGGAGCCCAAACCCCCGTTCCCTTGCTGCATTCCCCTGAGCAGGGCCCCTCAGGTGTCGGTGAGGGTATAGCCCTTGCGGTGGTGCTCCACCCCGACCCACCTTATAATCCCAAAGTGCCATCTGGCCTGCCAGGGGACTGCAGCGGTCCCTTCATGGCCCCGACTGTTGAGTCATCGGGCGATGGTGGCAAGGAGGGCCTCCTGGCTCCCTCCCGACCTTTAGCACTGGACGTGCTAGGTCCAGAGCTTTTTCCAGACTCGCCGGGCAACCTGGTGCCTGGGGGGTGGGGAGCGGGGCTCTAAGCCGCCACCACCCTTTGGCCCACGTCCCCAAGAGGAGACCAGAGAGGACCCCACTGCCCTTGATCATGGGGGTGGGATCGAGGTGGAGGTGGAGCCGAATGGCAGCTCCGAACCAGCCCCTGTACTCAATACGGGGGAGGGGTTGGAAGCTGGAGGTGACGACCTGGAGGAGGACAGGGTTTCGGTGGCGAGCACCGGGGAAGACTTAGAGTCGTTGTCGGGCGAATTGGTGGATCCCCTGGTGCCCCCCACCGATTCCCCCCTCATCCCTTTACGGGAATTCCAGGCTTTTATAGCGAGTAATTGCGATCGCTAAGAGAGGGTCCAGTCAGCCCTGACTGGTGGCATTCTTTTCCTCTTGTGTTCTGGTCCGCCTATGAGGTGTTCAAAGCCCCTGGGCTGGACCGGAACGCTAAGAGGAGGGTCCACACGTTTCTCGCTGGGCTCCTGAAGGAGAGGTATGATTAAAATAGTCCTCTCCTTTTTGCACTTTACATTAGGTGATGGTAGCACATACTTCTGACAATGAAGACTACCTAGCCTCAACATCAACGGCAACAGGGACACACAGCGCAGGATCCAGAACTTCTCAGCCCTCAGGGATGGGAAGCATGCGGTGTGCTTCCTGCAGGAAACCCATACTGTTCCAGGAGACAAAGCTACGTGGCTCCTGGAGTGGCAAGGGGAGGTCTACATGAGTCACCTGGCCTCCAATTCTGGTGGGTTGGCTATCTTGTTGCCCCACATTTTCAGCTGGAGATCTTGGGGGTCAAGGAGCCGGTGCCAGGCCGGTTGCTGCACCTTACTGTGCGCCTAGGAGGTGCAGCGCTTCACTTTGTGAATGTGTACACTCCCCTGGGCACGCAGCAGCAGCAAGCGAGCTTCTTTGAGGAAGTGTCTACTCATCTCGGCTCCATCAATGTGGGCGAGTGCATCATCCTCGGGGGGGATTTCAACTGAACCTTCGAGGCCAAGGTCCTTCATGGTGCCCAGCACCGCTCGCTAGGTGTCAGTAAGTTGCGGGACCTGGTCGGGTCCTTCAACTTGGTGGACGTCTGATGACATCACCATCCTGACTCCTGCGTTTTCACTTTTGTGCCACCGGGAGTCGGAGCGTCCAGACTCAACTGCCCTTACGTTTCCAAGGTGTTCGTGTCCTGTGTTCCATTGGCTTCTGTGTGGCAGGTGCTGTGTACAGACCACCATCTGGTGTGGGCGGAACTCGTTCTGTTCCGCGCTCGGATGGGGTCCACGTACTGGCACTTTAACAACCTGCTGCTGGAGGACAAGCGGTTCCTGGACTCGTTCTGTCGTTTCTGGGCTGGCTGGAGAAGGAAGCAGGAGGCTTCCCCTCCTCGAGGCTATGGTGGGGCGTGGGCAAGGCGTACATCTGCGTCTTCTGTCAAGAGTACGCGAGGGGGTCGACAAAGAGGCGGAATCCAGGGTCGGGGAGTTGGAGAAGGAGGTGCTTGACCTGGAGGCACGTCTCTGTCAGCCCGACGCGGACCCGGCTCTGTGGCTGGTGTACGATGAGAAGAAGGGCGTGCTGCGGGACCTGCAACTCGTTGGGTCCTGCGGCGCGTTCGTGAGGTCGCGAATCTGGTTCCTCAAGGACTTGGACTGCGGTTCCCCCTTCTTCTACTCGCTAGGAAAAAGGCACTGGGTCTGTCAGTAGCTCCTTATGCTGCTGGCTGATGACAGATCCCTTGTCTTGGATCCAGAGAGCATCAGGGCCATTTCCAAATCCTTCTACACCGCCCTGTTCTCTCCGGATCCGTCCAGCGAGGATACTCACTGAGCTTTGTGGGAAGACCCGCCGCAGTTCAGCCCGGAGGTCAGCCAGAAAGCTTGACTCCCCTATAAGACTGGGAGAGCTGACCGGCGCCCTCAACAGCCTCTCCAGGGGCATGTCCCCGGGGCTGGACGGGCTGACCATGGAGTTCTTCAGGGCGTTCTGGAACGTCCTGGGGAGCGACTATGCGGGGGTCCTGGGGGAGAGTATTGTGACTGGGGAGATGCCCCTCTCGTGGTGCAGGCCTGTGATTGCCCTGCTGCCTAAGAAGGGGGATCTCCACCACCTCAAGGACTGGCTCATGGTCTCCCTCCTCAGCACGGATTACAAAATCTTTGCAGGGCAATGTCTTCTCGCCTTGGCACCGTGCTGGACCACATGATCCACCCTGACCAGTCCTACGCGGTCCCGGGCCACACCACCATGGATAACATCCATCTGGTCCGGGACATTATCCAGCTTTCCCAGAGGACTGGTCTGTCAAGCACCTTCTTGTCTCTTGACCAGGAGAAGGCATTCGACAGGATGGATCACAAATATTTATTTGAGACTAAGCGAGCATTCGGGTTCAGGACGCATTTCGTCACCCGGATCCGACATCTGTAAGCTGCTGCAGAGCGTCTAGTTAAGGTTAACAGGTCCCTGACAGCGCCCCTTCTCTTTGTGAGAGGAGTGCAGCAGGGCTGGCCCCTGTCTGGCCAGTTGTATTCTATCTGCGTGGAGCCTTTCCTGTGCCTCTTGCATAGGAGGTTGTCGGGATTGGTTCTGCATGGGCCAGGCATCGGGGTGGTCCTCTCGGCTTACACCGATGACATGCTCCTCATGTTCACTGACCCGGCTGACTTGTGGAGGATGCACTAGTGCCAAGAGGTCTACTCTGCCACATCCTCTGCCTGGATCAACTGGGACAAGTGTTCTGGACTCCTGGTCGGTCAATGGCAGATGGATTCCCCTACCCGAGGTGCTCAGGCCTTTCACCTGGAGCAGGACCAGCCTCCTCTACCAGGAAGTCCACCTCTGTCCTGCTGAGGAATCCTGGCCGGCGAACTGGCAGGAGATGGAGGCCAAAGTCACCACTCGTCTGCGGTGCTGGACAGGACTGTTTCGAGTGCTATCTTACCAGGGGCAAGTTCTGGTCATAAACCAACTGATTGCCGCCATGTTGTGGTACCAACTGGTCACTTTGACCCCTCCCCCGAACTTTGTAACAAAAATCAGCGAATGCTCGTCAATAGCTTCTGGGACAAAAGGCTGCATTGGATCGCTGCTGAGGTTCTGGGTCCCCCGCTAAGGGAGGGCGGTGAGGTGCTGGTGTGCCTACGCACCCAGGTGGTGACTTTCTGCCTTCAGGCCCTGCAGCGATACCTTTACGCCGAGGCCCCTCCGAGATGGTGTGCTGTGGCGATGTATTTCTTCCGCTAGGTGCACGGCCTGAATTATGACGTGCAGCCCCCATTTATAGACCAGAGGGGTCTTCGTGGCTTCTTGCAGGCATTGCCCGTCTTTTACCAGGACCTGATCAAAGCCTGGAACATGGTCACCTCGTGATGCAGCTCTCCGCCGTCAGGAGTAGCGGCTATTGTCAGAGAGCCACTGCTCAGGAATCCGCCCCTCCGCCCTTTTCAGTGGCTGGCAGAGAGGAGGGCTGTGGCTGCCGGGTTGACCAGGATCGGGGACGTGCTGGGTGGCGGAGGAGTGGGCCGGATGCTACCAGAGGAGTTGGCACATCGCGCATCCGTGGACATCTGGCTCGCGGCCAATGCCATTCAAGACCTAGGACAGTCATGCTCAGCCCCAACATCATTCTGGGTCTTGAGGTGGCGTAGCTGTGCGGTGGAAATCTGACCGTACCCCTATTCGGACGGAATTCCACATTGGCCTCAAGCCCTGAGCCCTCCCTCAGGAGCTGGAGCCCCACAACCTGAGTCGCCTCGCGGAAATGCTCTCAGTGGCCTTTAGCACGGTGTGGGGGTGTTTCCCGTATGGGCTGCTGCTTCACACCCTTCACTTCCTTGCCCTCGCTCACCGCCCATACACGCCCTGGCGTGCCTTGTTGCCATCTGGCGGCTGAGGTCTCCAGTGGGGGGCCCCTCTTCCGGGGGTGTTCTCCCACTTTCCATCGGGGACCTGGGGTGGAGGGTTTTGCACGCAGCAGTCCCATACAACCGTAGGTTGTGTCGGTTCACAGACTCCCAAGATACCTGCACCTTTTGCGGCCTTGTGGGTCCATGGACCATGTATATATTGGGTGTTGTAGGCTGCGCTCCCTTTTCAGTTATTTAAATAATCTTTTACAGTTGTTTCGTTTGCGCTTCAGTCCCACGCTCCTGATCTATCGGAGGGGGGCCGGGAGGGAGGAGGAACTCCTCGTGAACCTGCTCCTGGCCAAGCCATAACAGGTCCAGGCAGCGGACGATCAAGAGGGTCGTCTGACCCATCTGTCTGCCCCTTTTCCGCGGCTGCGTCCACGGCCAGGTGTCCCTGGAGAGGGAGCACGCGGTGTCTGCCAGCACCGACGAGGCCTTCTGTGCTCGGTGGGCACCACAGGGACTGGGATGCTTTATAGATCCCTTTAATCACATTTTGATTTGATGTTGGTAAGTTTCCTTTGCATTTTGTCTTTTATTTTTACAGATTCCCTTGAAGGTGCTTCTTTTACTTTGTCCCTGATTTTGTTAATTTAGTTTAATTGCTTTGACTCAAAAGAGTTACATGAGTTACATCTTTGTTAACAAAAGCAACTACATCTTCTTAACCTTCCTAACTCTGCCACTATGTCTTGGTGCTCCCCCAACATCCACAGTGGATTTGGG
The DNA here is from genome assembly GCF_964194155.1 of Cetorhinus maximus. Classification (NCBI taxonomy): domain Eukaryota; kingdom Metazoa; phylum Chordata; class Chondrichthyes; order Lamniformes; family Cetorhinidae; genus Cetorhinus; species Cetorhinus maximus. The sequence continues at coordinate 57,391,844 of NC_135880.1, forward strand.
GCTGCCTGCTGACTGCTACACCCTGTCTCTGATGACCTTGGCGGGCATCCTCTGGAGGGCCGAGACCTTGAGGGCCCTGGCCTAATTTTAGGGTCCTGCTGTGGGCCAGCAGCACCCTACTCAGTCTGTTGAGCCGGAGCAGCGGGGGGTCACAGGAAGAAGGGATTTGGGTCGGCTGGACATTACCAGAGTCACCTGGGTGGATGGCCCCGGAGTGTGTACCTGCTGATCCTCCTCCCAATGGGTGCCCGAGGGCCACTGGCTGACTGCTTGAGGAGAAGGGGAAGCTGGTGTGAGACCAAGCTGCCCTGCACCCCTCTCACTTTGACACTGTTAAACTTTAAACTAATCTGCCTCAGGGAGATTTCTACGCTCTTTTGCACGCATGCGTGAAAGAGCGCACTCCCAATTCAGGGACCCCCCCCCCCCACCCTACCCGCACAGGGCGCACACAGCGCTTCTGGGCGCGCATCATGCTGGGCGGGCCTTAATTGGCCTGCCCACATAAAATGACGGCGTGGACCTGATCGGGGGTGCTGATTGGGTCCGCGCCCACCCCCGCACAACCCCCCCAACGGGGTGAAAATTCTACCCATGGGCTTTGGGACTAAACTTCCAATCAATCAGAGAGGCAGTGGTGTAGTGGTATTGTCACTGGACTAGTGATCCAGAGACTCAGGGTAATGCTCTGGGGATCCGGGTTTGAACCTCATCATGGCAGATGGTGAAATTTGAATTCAATTAAAAATCCGGAATTAAAAGTGTAATGATGGCCATTGTCAATTTTCATAAAAACCCATTTGCTTCACTAATGTCCTTTAAGGAAGGAAATCTGCTGTCCTTATCTGGTGTGGCCTACATGTGACTCCACACGCACAGCAATGTGCTTGACTCTTAACTGTCCTCCTGGCAAGCCACTCAGTTGTATCAAACTGCTAAAAAGCTCAAAAGGAATGAAACTGGATGGACCACCTGGCATCGACCTAGGCACTGGAAATGACAACGGCAATCTCAGCCATGTCGACACAGCAAAGTCCTCCTCACTAACATCTGGGGGCTTATGTCAAAATTGGGAGAGCCATCTCACAGACTAGTCAAGCAACCGCCTGACATCGTCATCCTCACGGAATCACACCTTACAGATAATGTCACAGATGCCACCATCACCATCCCTGGGTATGTCCTGTCCCAACGGCAGGTCAGACCGAGCATAAGTGGTAACATAGTGGTATACAGTCAGGAGGGAGTTGCCCTGGGACTCCACACATTGACTCCGGATTCTGCTGCTGATTACCATGTACCGCCAAACCTCAGCTGATGAATTAGTGCTCCTCCATGTTGAACACCACTTAGAGAAAGCACTGAGTGTGGCAAGGATACAGAATGTACTCTGGGTGGGAGACTTCAATGTCCATCACCAAGAGTGGCTTGGTAGCACCACTGCAGACCAAATCCTAAGGGGGACAGCTGCTAGACTGGGCCTGTGACAGGTGGTGAGGGAACCAACAAGAGGGAAAAACATACTTGACCTCATCCTCACCAACCTGCCAGCCACAGATGCATTTGTCCATGGTAGCATTGGTAGAAGTGATCAGTGCACTATCCTTGTGGAGACAGAGTCCCTTCTTCACACTGAGGGTACCCTCCATCGTATTGTACGGCACTACCACCGTGCTAAGTGGGATATATTTTGAACAGATCAAAACTGGGCAACAATGTGGTGCTGTGGGCCATAAGCAGCAGCAGAATTGTGCTTAACCACAATCTCTAACATCATGGCCTGGCATTTCCCCCAATCTACCATTACCACCAAGCCAGAGGATTAGCCCTGGTTCAATGAAGAGTGCAGGAGGGCATGCCAGGAGCAGCACTAAGCATACCTAAAAACGATGTATCAACCTGGTTAAGCTACAACACAGGACTACTGGGTTAAGTATGCTTTGCCCTCTTGTTGCTTCCCTCACCACCTGTCGCAGAGCCAGTGTAGCACCTATCTCCTAAGGTTTGGCGAGCTTAGTCTGCAGTAGTGCTACTGAGCCAACCTTGGTGATGGATGTTGGAGTCCCCCACTCGGAGTATATTCTGTGCCCTTGCCACACTCAGTGCTTCCTCTAGGTGGTGTTCAACATGGAGGAGTACTGATTCATCAGCTGAGGTGTGGTGGTACATGGTAATCAGCAGCAGGGTCTGGAGTCAATGTGTGCCAAACAGCATAAGCAGCAGGCGATAGACAGAGCTAAGCAATTCCACAACCAACAGATCAGATCTAAGTTCTGCAGTCCTGCCACATCCAGTCATGAATGGTGGTGGACAATAACAACTTACTGGTTGAGGAGGCTCTACAAATATCCCAATCCTCAAAGGTGGGGGAACGAAGCACATCAGTGCAAATGATAAGATCTTAGTATCTCAGATGCCAGTTTCCAGCCAATTCAATTCACTCTATGTGATATCGAGAAACGGCTGAAGGCACTGGATTGTGCAAAGGCTATGGGCCCTGACAATATTTCGTGAATAGTATGGAAGACTTGTGCTCTTGAACTTTCTGCACCTCGAGCCAAGCTGTTCCAGTACTGCTACAACACTGGCATCTACTCAGCAATGTAGAGAATTGCCCAGGTAGGTCCTGTACACAAAAAGCAGGACAAATCCAACCCAGCTAATTACTGCCCCATCAGTCGACACTCAATCACTCAATCATCAGTAAAGTGATGGGAGGAGTCATCAACAGTGCGATCAAGCGGCACTTGCTTAGCAATAACCTGCTCACTGACGCTCAATTTGGATTCTACCAAGGCCACTCAACTCCTGACCTCATTGCAGCCTTAGCTCAAACATGGACAAAAGGGGTGAGAGTGACTGCCCTTGACATCAAGACTGCATTTGAAGTCAGTGGGAATCAGGGGAAAAACTCTCTGCTGGCTGGAGTCATACCTAGCAAAAAGGAAGGTGGTTGTGGTTGTTGGAGGTCAATTATTGCAGTTCCAGGACATCACTGCAGGAGTTCCTCAGGGCCAATCATCTTCAGCCACTTCATCAATGACCTTCCTTCCATCATAAGGTCAGACGTGGGGATGTTCGCTGATGTTTGCACAATGTTCAGCATCATTCATGACTCCTCAGCTACTGAAGCAGTCCACGTCCAAATGCAGCAAGACCTGGACAATATCCAGGCTTAGACTGACAGGTGGCAAGTAACATACATGCCACACAAGTGCTAGGCAATGACAATCTCCAACAAGAGAGAATCTAACCATCACCCCTTGAGATTCAATAGCATTACCATGTTGAATCCCCCACTAGCAACAACCTGGAGTTTACATTGACCAGAAACTGAACTGGACTAGCCATATAAATACTGTGGCTACAATAGCATGTCGGAGGCTAGGATTCCTGCAGCGAGTAATTCACCTCCTTAATCCCCAAAACCTGTCCACCATCTACAAGGCACAAGTCAGGAGTGTGATGGAAAGCTCTCCACTTGCCTGGTTGAGTGCAGCTCCAACAACACTCAAGACGCTTGACACCATCCAGGACAAAGCAGTCCATTTGCCCAACACCCTATCCACAAACATTCACTCCCTGCACTACTGACGCACAGTGCAGCAGTGTGTACCATCTACAAGATGCAGTAATCCCCCAAGCCTCCTTAGACAGTACTTTCCAAACCCATGACCATTACTATCTAGAAGGACAAGGGCAACAGACGCATGGGAACACCACCATCTGGAAGTTCCTCTCCAAGCCACTCACCAACCTGACTTAGAAATATATCACCGTTCCTTCACTGTCACTTGGTCAAAATCCTGGAACCCCCTCCCGAGCAGCATTATGGGTGTACCTACACCACATGAACTGCAGCGGTTCAAGAAGGCAGCTCACCACCACATCCTCAAGGGTAATAAGGGAAGGGCAATAAATGCTGTGATGACCACATCCGACGAATGAATAAAAAAAATGACTGACAGGGAATCAGTCACATTGGTGCATTATAAGTTGGAGACTTTGATGCTAACACAGGGACCCAGTATGACACAAGCTGGCCCATTAAAGGCTCAAGCACCCAGAACTCACTGGTCAGAAACGTTTCAAGTGTCCCCTCATGAGGAATTAGTGTTCCACCTGCTCTGCTCCATCTACGAGGTAGCAACGCGTAGGAAACCTTTTTAAGAAAAGCACCATGGGTACATACTTTGGTAAGAAATTAATGAATGGTAATTATTGTGATGGGAATTAAATTTATCACTTTTATCAATTTTGACAATTTGGTCTGCAGTGTGATTTTGAAGCTGCTTTTGAGTCTGTATTACCAATATGTGATTGATTTAGAGGTTGTTTGAATGTATTTCAATGTAGGATTTACAGCTTAGTCAATGCTTAACTGCAACTGTGCAAATCTTGAAGGAAGGAGAATGAACATGCCCCAGAATCTGTGCAATAGCAATTTTTATGAAGGTATTTAAGTGTTCTTACAGTCACAATAAGCTGCTTCACTGCTAATTATCTGAAAAACTATGAAGTATCTTTTTTTCTGTTCAAGTCCCAATACAAGAATTGGTTTTGAACTATTAAAATAGTTCTGAAGTTTGTTGCAAACATTCACTCAATCCCAAGGCCCCTTGGCTTAGGGCGGAATTTTCCTATCCTGCTGGCCTCAGGTGTGTTCGGCAGCATGAGCAGACAATATGGTGAGAAGGCCAAAAGTTTGCAATTGTCTGCTCTGCCCATCACTGGTGGGACGCATTTCCCACCATTGGACGTTGGGAACCTCATTGTAATAGATCAGTATATCATTACAAGCCCAGCCCACCAGAATAATCCCCCCACGCTGGATCATCTGCCCACGTCGGCAGGAAAACACGCCAATGCAAAGCACGTCTTGACAAGTGTGACGTTCAGAAGTCAGGACTTACCACCAGGGCCTTGCTCACGTTGCGGACATCCGAGAAGCAGTTGATTTCAGAGCCTGACAGCAGCAGGACCCTGCAGGAATGTCCCTGGCACACTGGGTGGATTCTCATGGACATGGTTGTGCCGCGAAGCAACTCACAGAAGGTGTAAAGCCAAAGTTGAGGGTCTGCTCACAACGGATGATGGTCGAGGGGGTGGAGAGGAAGGTCCAGCTGTGTTTGGGAGAGGAAGATGTACCGGGGGGGTGGGAGAGGAAGGTCTAGGATCGAATGGGAGAGGAAGAGGTGTCAGGGAGATGTGGTAGGAAAGGGGGGATTGAAGGTATTGGGGGGGCTGAGGTTGGGAGGGGAGAACAAAGGTGTTGGGGGGTGAGGTTGGGAGGGGGGAATGAAGGTATAGGTGTGAGGTTCGGAGGGGGAACGGAGGTGTTGCGGGTTGAGGTTTGGGGGCAATAAATGTGTGAGGGGTGAGGTTTGGAAGGGGTGAACAAAGGTTTCAGTGGGGTTGAGTTTGGAATGGGGGAAACAAAAGTGGGGGGGAGGTTGGGAGGGGGTAGGGACTACGGCGGGAGGATGAGGTAAAGGAGAAGACGGCAACTGGGGAAGGATGTGTAAGGAGGGATGGAAGGTGTAAGGGAAGGAGCTCAGAGTGGGGAAGGAATCCAGAGAGGGAACAAGTCCAGGGGGAGGAAGGAGTCTGGGGAAGAGGAAGGAGTGGGGAGAGGGGAAGGAGTCTGGGGGACTGCTGGAAACCAGAAACCTGCTGAGTCCAAGTCAGATGATGAGCCTCTGGACTCGGTCATGTCACAGTTGCTGGAGCTGCAAAGGCAAGCTCGGAACATCAGGAAGGGATGTCCGCTGCCCTCCTCAGATTGCAAGGCATGATGGAGGATTCCGTCCACCTTCAGTCTGAGGTGATAGCGCCAGCATGCCAATGCACCAGGGCCAACACTGGTAGGATGGTGGCAGCTATGGAGACCTTGGTCCTGGACATGGGTCCTGCACTGCTGCGCGGGCTCAATTCCATCATTGATGCCATAGTTAGTGTCAGTAACAGTGACAGTGTCAACATGAGAGGGATGCAGGGCAGCTCAATCTCACTCCAACTTCTCCTGTGGTCCACTCCTCCACCACCCAGCATGTCCTTGATCCTGGTCACCCCGGCAGCCAAAGCCCTCCTCTCTGCCAGCCACTGAAGAGAGCGGAGGACTGGATTCCTGAACAGTGGCTCTCTGATGATAGCCGCTACTCCTGATGGCGGAGAGCTGCGTCACGAGGTGACCATGTTCTAGACTTTGATCGAGTCCTGGTAAAAGATGGGCAACGCCTGCAAGGAGCCACGAAGGCCCCTCCGGTCTACAAACAGGAACTGCACATCAGAACTCAGGCCATGCACCTGGCGGAAGAAATACAAGATGGTGGAGATCTCCCTTCTTAGGCAGCAGGGCAACCATGGCCTCTGCCACGAGAGGGGCATCTCCCCGGTTGCGATACTCTCCCCCAGGACCCCCGCATAGTTGTTCCCCAAGATGTCCCAGAACGCCCTGAAGAACTCCACAGTCAGCCCATCCAGCCCCGGGGACTTGCCCCTGGAGGGGCTGTCAAGGGCGCCAGGCAGCTCCCCCAGACTTATAGGGGAGTCAAGCTTTCTGGCATCCTCCGGGACGACCTGCGGCAGGTTCTCCCACAAAACTCTGCAAGCATCCTCGTTGGAAGGATCCGGAGAGAACAGGGCAGTGTAATAGGATTTGGCAATGGCCCTGTTGCCCTCCGGATCCAAGACAGGGGATCCATCGTCGGCCAGTGGCTGTCAGATAGATGAACTGGTGGAATCTTAGAGTATCTTTCAGTGACGAGGGCATTCCAGGCAGCAACACACTCCATGCTGATTCCTTGGTCACATCACCTTCTGACTGCCTCTTCCTCCTTGGAATCATTTGAAAAGGATCTGTGCTTTATTCCTGCAGCAAGTCCATGACTTACTGCTGTACAATGTTGTGCAAGGTGCAGCATGCTACAACCATTCTGGAGATCTTGGCTGGTGAGAATTGATGGATGCCATCAGATCAGTACAGGCACCTGAACCTCATCTTCAGCTTGGCAATGGTGTGCTCAATAACACATCTCGTTGTCATGTGCTTTTCTTTGTATAACTCCTGGGTCTCATTAGTTGCTTCTTCACGTGTGTCATCAACCATGTTTTAAGTTGGCACCCCTTATCTCCAAGCTGCCAGTTGGTAAGGCTGCTTTAGGGTGTGAAGAGATTAGGGAGTGTTGACTGATGCAGGACAAAAGCATCATCACTAAAATCCTTTAGGGAAGGAAATCTGCCGTCCTTACCTGGTCTGGCCTACATGTGACTCCAGATCAACAGCAATGTGGTTGACTCTTAAGCACCCTCTGAAATGGCCTAGCAAGCCCCTCAGTTGCATTATACCGCTAGAAGGTCAAAAAGGAATGAAACCGGACAGACCATCCAGCACCAAACTAGGCACCGCATACGACAACAGCAAACTCAGCCTTGTACACCCTGCGAAGTCCTCCTTACTGAAATCTGGGGGCTTGTGCCAAAATTTGGACAGCTGTCTCACAGATTAGTCAAGCAACAACCTGATATGGTCATATTCACTGAATTATACCTTACAGCTAATATCCCAGATACCACCATCACCATCAATGGGTATGTCCTGTCCCACTGGCAGGACAGACCCAGCAGAGTGGTATTCTGTTAAGAGGGAGTTGCCCTGGGAGTCCTCAACATCAATTCTGGACCCCATGATGTCTCACGGCTTGAGGTCAAACATAGGCAAGGAAACCTCCTGCTGATTACCACATACTGCACCCCCTCAGCTGATGAGTTAGTACTCCTTTATGTTGAACAACACTTGGAGGATACATTGAGGGTGGCAAGAGCACAGAATGTGCTCTGGATGGGGGAACTTCAGTGTCCATCACCAACATTGGCTCAGTAGCACCACTCCAGACAGAGCCGGCTGAGTCCTAAAGGACCTAGATGCTAGACTGGGCCTGTGTCAGGTGGTGAGGAAACCAACAAGATACTTGACCTCATCCTTACCAACCTGCCTGCCACAAATGCATCTGTCGATGACAGTATCGGTAGGAGAGACCACCGCACAGCGCTTGTGGAGACAAAGTCCCATCTTCACACTGAGGATACCCTCCATCTTGTTGTGTGGCTCCATCACCGTGCTAAATGGGATAGATTTCGTACAGATCTAGCAACCCAAGGCTGGGCAACCATGAGGCACTGTAAGCCATCAGCAGCAGAATTATATTCCACCATAATCTATAACCCCATGGCAAGGCATATCCCCCACTACCATTACCACTAAGCCAGGGCATGAAACCTGGTTCAATGAAGAGTGCAGGAGGACATGTCAAGAGCAGCACCAGGCATACCTAAAAATGAAGTGCTAACCTGGTGAACTACAACACAGGACTACTTGCATGCCAAACAGCATAAGCAGCAAGTGATAGACAGAGCTAAACGATTCCACAATGAACAGTTCAGATCTAAGCTCTGCAGTCCTGTCACATCCAGTCGTGAGTAGTGGCAGACAATTAAACAACTTACTGGTTGAGGAGGCTCCACAAATATCCCCATCCTCAATGATGAAGGAGCCCAGCACATAACTGCAAAAGATAAGACTGAAGCATTTGCAACAATCTTCAGCCAGAAGTGCCGAGTGGATGATCCATCTCGACCTCCTCTGGAGGTCCCCAGCATCACAGATGCCAGTCTTTAGCCAATTTGATTCATTCCACGTGATATCAAAAAATGGCTGAAGGCACTGGATATTGCAAAGTCTATGGACTCTGACAATATTCCGGCAATAGTACTGAAGACTTGTGCTCCAGAGCTTGCCGTGACCCTAGCCAAATTGTTCCAGTACAGTTGCAACACTGGCAATGTGAAAAATTGCCTAGGAATGTCCTGTACACAAAAAGCAGGACAAATCCTGCTTTACCACCCCCATTAGTCTACTCTTGATCATCAGTAAGGGGTCATCAACAGTGCTATCAAGCAGCACTTGCTTAGCAATAACCTGCTCACTGACACCCAGTTTGGGTTCTGTCAGGGTCACTCAGCTCCTGACCTCATTATGGCCTTGATTCAAACATGGACAAAAGAGCTGAACTGCCGAAGTAAGGTGAGAGTGACTGCCCTTCACATCAAGGCAGCACTTGATCGAATGTGGCATCAAGGAATCCTAGCAAAACTGAAGTCAATGGGATTCAGGGGGAAAACTCTCCGCTGGTTGGAGTCATACCTAGCACAAAGGAAAATGGTTGTGGTTGTTGGAGGTCAATCATCTCAGTTCCAGGACATCAATGCAGGAGTTCCTCAGGGTAGTGCCTTCGGCCCAACCAACGCCAACTGTTTCATCAATGACCTTCCTTCCATCATAAGGCCAGAACTGGGGATGTTCGCTGATGATTGCGCAATGTTCAGCATCATTTGTGACCCATCAGATACTCAAGGAGTCCATGTCCAAATGCAGCAAGATGTGGACAATATCCAGGCTTGGGCTGACAAGTGGCAAGTAACATTCATGCCACACAAGTGCCAAGCAATGACTATCTCCAACAAGAGAGAATCTAACCATCGCCCCTTGGCATTCAATGGCATTACCATTGCCGAATTCCTCACTATAAACATCCTGAGAGTTACCACTGACCAGAAACTGAACTTGACTAGCCATATAAATACTGTGGCTCCAATAGCAGGTCCAATAGAGGCTAGGAATCCTGCAATGAGTAACTCATCTTCTGACTCCCCAAAGCCTGTCCACAATCCACAAGGCACAAGTCAGGAGTGTGATAGAATACTCTCCAGTGTGCCTGGATAAGTGCAGTTCCAACAAACTCAAGAAGCTTGACACCACCCAGAACAAAGCAGCCCACTTGATTGGCACTCCATCCACAAACATTCACTCCCTCTACCACCGACCCAAGATGCACTGCAGAAACTCACCAACCCTCCTTAGGTAGCACCTTCCAAACCCATGACCGCTACCATCTCGAACGACAAGGACAGCAGACACCTGGGAACACCATTATCTGGAAGCTCTCCTCCAAGACACTCACCATTCTGACTTGGAAATATATCGCCGTTCCTTCACTGTTGCTGGGTCAAAATCCTGGAACTTCCTCCCTTACAGCACTGTGAGTGTACCTACACTGTGTGACCTGCAGTGGTTCAAGAAGACAGCCCACCAACACCTTCTCAAGGGCAACTGGGGATGGGCAATAAATTCTGGCCTAGCCAGCGACACCCAATTCCCATGAAAGAAAAAAAACAAATCATGGCAGCTGCTTGGGAATCCTTTGTGGTTGCACACTAGCTGCACATTAATGGAGGAGCGATAGCCCTTGCGGTTGATGTATATCCCTAGGTGATTTTAGAGTGCCTTATTATCCACATACATCCAGTCAATGCTGCCCTGCACCAGTGGGAAGCTAGTTAGATCCACAAACTGAGTGCCTGTTCACTCTGACTGGCATTTTGCACATGATTTCTCTGCTCTGGCAGTCATCTGTCTTCTACATGTATGGGCTGCTGACTGCGAGTTCTTGTAAATGGCTCCGGCAGAACCCTGGAAGGAAATAGAGGCAAAGAAGTGGAGGGTGGCGGTGACTTTGACAGGGGCACAATAGTAGGCCTTGTTCTAGCAGGCTGTAAATCTCTTCAATTTGGATGCGAGACCCTGAGCTTCCTGAAACACAGAAGGCCTGACTTGTTGTGGAAGCTTATCCTTTTCTTTTACATTTTGTGTTGGGGCTATGGCCTCCTGTAAGCTGCACTTCTCTGCTCATCCTGTCTCCTGTGGAGCAGCAGGTCTGTGAGGAGCAGCTCTTATTGCTCCAGCAAGTGTTGCTTCTATCTCTGGTGCTCCTTCTGGTGCTCTTCCTACTGCTGCTGATGTTGTTGATGCTGTTGGTCATCTTGTTCCTCATCTGAGCTCCAAAGTGAAACAGCATAAGCAGCATCCATGTTATTCTGATGGTTCATTGCTCCAAAGTGATGATCAGATGTACAAACCTCCAAAGCTGTGCAAGTCACCACCAAAGTTGTGAAAATAACCTCTCAGCACAAATATTGTGAACAAAGCCTCTTACACAATCAGGCAAGAAAGCCGCTGTAAGGGAACTTAATGACATATTTCCCCTTCATCTCTTCAGCTTCCTTAATTGCCACTGTGTTCTTACCTTACTTTCACTGGCGAGTTCCAGGAAGCACGGGAAACCTGTGCACATTCCAAATTCCACGTCAGTATCACTCTAAGTGAGCAATTACCATACTGAAATCGACAGCCTGCCTGTCCCGAGAGGTTGATCACACACAGCCTAATGGACTACAACTAAATGTAGAAGGTGGTGGGTTGAAGTTGGCACTGTCATTTTCCACACTTTTAATCCTCTTCCACCTGTTCCCAAACCCTAATTCACCTCATGGTTCCTGCTAATTTTTCAAATAGCCAGTTTCTGATGTTGAGCATGCCATTGAGAGGAAGAACATGGTTCAGAGTGTGAGCCACTCTCGGGTTTTTTCAAGTAGCTACCATTAGCTGACTATAGAATGGCACTGGCTAGTACCTTAGAACAATTAAGAAAATAAATCCTACAATAGTCGCAATGAATGAATGCAAACCGTCACTAAGTTTCTTTCGGCTCCTTTTTCACACTGAAAGTCATAACAAAAGAAAACCTTTTCGTTATATTCCTTTTTGTTGAGAGAAAGATGGAGCAGATTTAGGTTTACATTAAGTCCATATTAATGAAAAGAGAATGGATTGTACCCCCTCTCATGCAGGCAGATCATGTTTCTCCAATGTAATAAAAGCAAAATACTGCAGATGCTGAAAATCTGAAATACAAACAGAAAATGCTGGAAAAACTCATCAGGTCAGGCAACATCTGTGGAGAAAGAAAAACAGAGTTAACGTTGTGAGTCCGTATGACTCTCCTTCATGGCTTTGCTTCTCCAACACCTAAGTGGTATGATATAAACATAATGAACTCCCTCTGCTGTTAGACATTGTTCTTTATCGTGGATGATCTGAAATCAGCAGTAAATAGAAAAAAAATGAAGGTGAAATATCCTAAATACAATTTTATTAACATTTGGATGAAAACATACCAACAGTTTCTTTTTACCAACCTGTTTTCAAATCAGGACATGTAGATTAATGGAAGGAATGTTTATGATCTCTGGAATGAGGTATCACTTTCATAAGATTGTGCTACAGATGCAACATAGGAGGACAAATAGGTTTCCCATGCACTATGCTCCTCTGCAGGCCTTAACACAGTGACTGAAGGCACTAAAACCCACTCTGTAAAGTTAGAAATTTTGCTAGAATAATGGAAAGAAAAATCAAAATTAAATGTACTTATTGTTCCAGTCAATCCCAATCTTCCTTTAATCCATCTGCAGATACATTCTGAAATCCTGGATGCTATTTGGTTGGTTCTTTCAAGAATTAGTCTAAAATACCACAAGTAATCAGTTCATAGCTCCTCCCCTCTGCTAGCTTATTCCCAAACTTTCTCTAGCTCCAAGTGCAACACAGCTTGCACTTGAAACACAAAAGGATTATCCTGACTCTTATAACATGACAGAAGGGCTGAGATCAAATAGAGCACGAAGCACAGCTCGAACTTTCCAGTGCAGACTGATCAAACAGCTTACTGAAAGTTTGCCAAAACGTAGTTATCTTTTAAAATATGCTTTTGCTGGTCATGTTCAGTGCCTATTAACCATCTGTGCAGCCTAAAGAAAATATTCTAAATCAAGAAAGGACATCAGATGTCACATTAATTATTGAACTATTTTTACCTTAAACATCTTAGTGTTAGAGAAGCATATAATTGTGCATGTTGTGATATCACTTCAGTGATCATAATAACTTATCTAGCATTACTGACATATTTTTCATTTTCACAATTTTACCTTTTTATAATAATTATTTCCATTGCCTTTCTATGGCAATATAACAACTGTCAATTAGTTAAAAATGAAAAAGAAGTTGCCTAAATGGGACTTCGCTTAAAGATTTTAGTGTAGCATTTAGAGAAATGTCCTTGTTCTTCCAGGAACTGAGCAGCACTAAAGAAATTCCCCTTTATCAAATATGTTGTTATCATTTAGCATATTTGATAACCACATAACGAAGATAATATAAAATGCTTGAAAAAACGGTTTTCAGTTTTGTTTATGCTTGAAAGACACTCTGGAGGCATTAACAAACTCCCCAGAACTCCCATCCTAAGTTCAAAGAGCCACCCAAAGGAAGCCAGCATTCTCATTGAAGACATTGAGGTAGAGTTTGGGTGGAATCGCCCAGTCCCGTTAGTGGCAGGCGTAATGATGGGCAGGGAGGTACAATTCAGCTGAAGGGGCAGAAATCGGTTTCACGCCAGTGTGAAAGCACAGCGGGATCATCTGTTGTTGGCCGTCATGGCAGAACACGAACCCTGCTGGAGGCCAACATGAACCCAATTTGCATTCCATTACTGGGATGCAAAGTAAAGACCAACTGGAATCATCCCCCCCATGCCTGATTTACCGTTACACCGCTGGGGAAACAGGGCAGCTCATAACACGTCTGGACAAGTGTGATGTGCAGAAGTCAGGACTCAGCTTTAGGGCCTTGATCAGACCACGGACATTCGAGAAGAAGAAGGTGCTGGAGCCCTACAGCTGCCGGACCCTGGAGGAACACCTGCATCGCACGGTGGGTGGATTCTCATGGACATGGCTCTGCCATAAAGCAGCTCTCAGAAGGTGGAAGGTCTCTGTTGATGCTTCGGATCTGCTTTGGAACATCACAGTCTTAGCCATGGGCTGCTACAGATGATCGGCAAAGGGGGAGGGAAAGGAAGGTCTAGCTGTGAGTGGGAGAGGAAGGTGTACTGGGGGTGTGGGAGAGGAAAATCTAGGTACGAGTGGGAGAGGAGGGAGTGCTGGGGGTGGGGGGTGAGGTTGGGAGGAGGGAGGAGGGATTATGGGGGGAGGAGGGTGTAATGGGGGAGAATGCAGCAAGTGCAGAGGTAGGCATAAGCGGGGGAGGAAGGTGTACGGAAGGGAGTTCGGAGGGGAGAAGATGTCCAGAGTAAGGAGAGAGCTTGGAGCAGGGAGGTGGCCAGGAAAGGAGAGAGAAGGGTGGAGGAGGGAATAGGGATGGAGGAAGTAATAACGGGAGGAGATCCAGGTGAATGTGCAAGGGAAGGGTCTATGGAGTCAATGACTGCCTCCTGGGGAGTGAACTGAAGGTGGACATGGTAGGGGGGAATGGTGAGTGTGAGAGGGGGCAGAGGGATCCAGTAGGGTGGGAGGCTGAGGGTACATCGGTACGGTAGAAGGAACGGCGAAGGTAGTTGGTGGGGACTCAGAGTAAGACACAGACCCTGGGGTTGGGAAGGAGGAGGTCAGGAGGTCAATGTGGATGGGGGTGAGATTCTCAGGAAGGTAGGGAACATGCACGTTCAACTGGACATCCTGGAATGACAAGGATTCGGGTTGGTAGGTGATAGTGGGGAGGTGGAAGGTGATGCCAGGGGGGTCGACAGTGATCACGGAAAGGACATGGGTGACTGGGGGAAGGGAAAAGATGGGGGAACTGATGATGCACTTGACCATGACCATGGTCATCGAAATGGAAAGTGAGCGGAGCCTCAGGTTGGACGGGCACAGGTGCTGCATGGGAGTGTGATCAGTGGGTGGGTGGAAATGCAGATCGGCTCAGATGGACAACTGAAAAAGAACCCCAGCAGACAGCATTGAAAATGTCCGGGACAGTGAGGTGAGTATGGTGGATAAAGGCTCCATACGCACATGTAAGTGTGTTTGCACGAGGCTCTGCAAGGACCTGCCACAAACACAACCACAAACACATACACACTTCTCCCTCCAGAATCACTCATGGACCAGCTGGGTGCAGCTGAACTGCTAGCCGGGGGGATACAATGGGCGGACTCACAAAGCTTTTCTAGGCCTACCACTTCTTTTAGGTGCTGCCCTGACACCCATAGCAGGAGTGGAGACAGCCTGTGCAGTGGTTGCCTCTGATGACTTTGGCATGCGTCCTCTGGAGAGCCTTGGCTTGTTTGGGCTGTCCTTCCATGGGCAAGCTGCTCCTTCTGTGGTGACAGAGGAGGAGGTTGGAGGGAGTCACAGGTGAAAGGACTTGGAGGGAGCGGACAGCCTTTGAGATTTCTGAGTGAATGACTAAGGGATGTCCAGCTGCCACTCCTTATCCCTTTGGGTGCCTGAGGGCTCTGGCTTGACTCCTTGAGGGGAAGGAGTAGCTGGAGGGAGGTTGAGGTGCTCCTTTTCCCCTCATTGCCACTGCAGGAACTCATCCATGGCCACCTCGATGGAGTGCAGGTCTGCACGCATCTTCGCATTCTGCTGGACCAGGGTCTCCGTGGCTTCCTCCATCCTGCCCAAGGAGACCTGTATACGTGCACATGTGGGCACCTCTTCATTAGAGAGCAGGCGGATGCACTCCTCCGACTCTGTTGAGGGCTTCCAATAGCTCTGCGTGATGTTCCCCCACCTTCTGCTGACTCTCCATGATGAGTTGGAAGGCCGAATCATCTGGTTCAGACCTCACTGATGCCTCTTCCCCAGCAGTCCTTTGAGTGCCAGGGAGCTCAGCTGAACCTGCCCCCACCTGCTGTGGACACATGCCCATGTGGTGACCACCAGATTTTGAACCGGAGCCTGCTCTAGATCGGGATCCCACGTAGTTATGTGTCTCTGTGCTGGTGCAGAGTATGGGTAACGCTGTGACAGGTCTTCCAGGCTGCTTTTTCCAGCACTTCAATGGAGGAGGTGCCCTCTTCGCTGGAGGTGAGGACCTGGATGGAGCCGAACGACAGGCTGGTTGAGGGCATCGGTCGCTTGGCAGGGCTCTCTACTTTGGTTCCCAGAGGTAATTAGTGCATGGCAGCAGCAGAGTCAAAAGCAGGAGAGAGAGCACTCACAGTTGCATTGAGAGAGGGATGATGGTGTGCAAGATCCTCATGAGGGTGTTCACCGCCGACCTCATCGTTGCCACAGGCACAATTCGTGTCCTCACCAGTCAGCGTGATGGCATGCTCCTCAAAGTGAGTGAGGGGCCTAATGTGGGTCACTCCACCCCCAGCCTGGGACCTCACCCTGCTGTTGTAAGCCAGCTTCTCCTGCATGAAAACAGATGGAGATAGTGTGAGCAGGACATACGGCAATGCATGGAATGTTTGTGTGGTGAGTGGAGCCATGTGTGGGATGAGGACGTGAGCTCCAGAGGATATGAGCCTGATGGAGGTGAGGATGTGTGTGAGAGTTAGTGGTGTTGTCCTTTGAGGTGTGAGATTCCCTGTGGATGTGTGATGGGTTTGTGAGTGTGTGAGTTGAGAGTGATAAGAAAGAGTGACTTACCCTGGCAGAACAGTTGAGAGTATTCATCCTCTTCTGCTGGATGGCTGACCTCCTCTGTGCTCTGCTGGTGCTAACTGCCACTGCTATCACTTCCCAGACTATATTGGTGACTCTGGTGGATCTCCTGCAGCCAGAGCAGGGTAGAGGACTATGCGGCGGCTTTCCACTGCATCCAGCAGGCACCCCAGAGGGGTGTCACTAAATTTGGGGGCTACCGTCTTCTTTGCTTTTGGGGCCATCTATCGCCTGGACCAGATCTGGCCTGAAGACATGAAGTAGGCTGCGCACAGGGGGTGCGCTTTAAATTTGGCGCCCGGAGCGAGTAAGCACTGAGGTCATGGCGTGGCGGGCAAATCCGAGCCTGCCCACCAGCAATCCGGAGTGTATCCTGTGAATGCATTATTAATGAGGTGGGATGCGGCGTGAAGGGGAACAATACGGCACAAAAACCCACCATTGCGGCCAGCGGTTAAATGTCATTTTTCACGCCCGCTACCGCGCTTAGTGCAAATTTGGGACGATTCTGCCCTTTGACTTTTTGTGATAATGTAACATGAGTGCAGGCAAATTGGCAGTCCATTTTAAATCTTGCCTTATTTTATTTCCATTAGGAGAAATGTAGACTCAGCTGCTGATTGGCTATCACCCATTTTACACTGTTGTACAAAATCAAAATCTACTACATCGTGTTTTATTATTAACATGTACACCAGAAATAATATGTTTGAACATCAACAAATGAAGAAAGGTGTGGAATCTGATGACCTCACAGAAGGTGGGATCTCTTGGCAGATCTTCAAAGACCTGGGTGCATCAACGTGAAAATTGATGGTTTAAATAATTGTTTAGTAATTGTCATTGTAACACACAAGTGTTATAGTTCCCACGCAAAGTTCAGGTTCAGGAAAAAGTTTTTAAATATGATGCCACTTTGAGAAGGGACCTGGGAGAAACAAGGGGCGGGGGTGGTGATGGCAGGATAAAATGCTTTATTTGCTTCTCTTCACCCACAGGCCCTATTTAAAGAAGGCCTTATAGTCAAAATACTATTTATGACCTTTTCGTTTTTCAGCAGCTCCCCTGGAAACATTAACTGAAATTACACATCCCTCCTCTGTTCCATTTAATTCTCTGCATCCAGTCTGTCATTTCAGTTGGGAGGTAGAGTCCACCTCCTATCAGACACCTCCATAAAATACAATTAATGTTGCTGCCATGGTCCACTTATCATAAGTTGTGTTTGAGCAGGGCGGTGAACCCTTACGGTTTTCACCCCCAGCCAATGTTGCACCAGAGGATCTTGCTAAGATGGTTGTTGATGTAATTAATGACTCTTGGTTGTCTGGAAGTGCATTATGTAGCTTAAAAATGTCAAAGTGCAAAAATACATTATTTGGCAATATATCTTAACTATCAGTTACGGTAAAAAAAACCTACATGGATGGGATTGCACTGAAAATGTATAGTGTAGTGTTTTAAATGTCACTGAAAAACTGTGAGAAATACCAGAAGAATCAAATAAATTTTAAGGTAGTTGGGAGAATGTATAGGACACAGGTGATATCATTGTTACAGTATATCATTTTTATATTCACACACAGCAGCATTAGGTTAAAAAATAAACTCTAATGAATAAGCTATAAGCTGTAAGTGGTGGCCACACAGCTATCTGTTATGTACTATGCAGTGCAATGAACTGGCTGTGTACAACCAATGTTCCCTCTAAGATGTACTGCACAGTGCAATAAATAGGTCGCGCACAACAACAAAAATTAGAGGGAGTATTAATATGGGAATAGTTCAAAGATTTTCCTTCTTAATGCATAAAAAGTAATTATGCTTTCTGTGCTATGTTTAACAGGTTAACTTTGGTATTCATGTCATCTTTCACTGTCATCTTTATTACTTCAGCTCACACATTTGTTCCATTGTTACTAAACATGCTAGAGGCACAGAAGTTTTACAATTGCAATGGTTATAAATGCACTTAAAAACAAACTGCACATTTCTTGCTGTGTCAAGTTCTTCCGAAAATTTTCCACAGATTTTACAATTCATGGAGGGCAGAAGCAATTAATAAATCTTAACAGTTCACTGACTTTTGTTTTCTATGCCAGGGTCAGTTTCAATAAAGTTGGGTCAAGGCATTTCCTGATTACATCTGTTCACTTCTTGTAAGATTTAAGTTGCATTGTGATTTGATACAGAGGCTCCACAGCTACCAAAATTACAATCCATCTACTGTGGTGTTAGCCATAGTGAAGTTAAAAGTGGATCTGTTCCAGTTGAGTAGAAAAGTGTAAAATCTGCCAACAGTGTCTATTTTCTGGCATAGCTGCTATTACAAGATATAAATGTGCTTATAAAATAGTTAAAAGTTCAACCCACAAACCTGAAGTTTGGCTCTTCTCTTTCATTCTCAATATGCTGGAGATGTGGCCTGAAATCTTTGGTGCCTGATCCTTATGATTACTTCAGGAGTGCACCAGCCAATGCTCCTCAATATCTGACCCCATCTGAATGAATAGGGCCAGTGGAAGGCCAGCTACTTTACATGGGGAGGGAAGAGGAGGAAGGAGTTGAAAGCTCCATTGTGGGTGCATCGCCAGTGTCTGCCTGCCCTATGCATTGGAAAATCTGTTCGGCATTTGTGGGAACCTTGTCAGGCCACACCCCTCACGTGAGCCATGTCCCCTTTAGCTCCACATGCAAAGCAACAATCCACATTTTCCAGATCAATTTCCTCTCCTGGGATCCATCTGCAGATCCCACTTTCTACTATCTGGAGACCAAAATGCCTCAACTCACTCAGTATGCCATTCTCCAAAGACAGGCAAGTGGAAATTCCCAGTATAGGATGTACCTACCTCTCCCACTGGATCCACCCCAATGACTTTTGTATTGTAAGTAGTGGGCAGAGAGTTTTACCCCTTGCAAGATATGAGACAGTGGAGACCTGGGGCAGGATTTTCAGGCACTGCCAGCAGCGGGTAAGGAGCCAGATGAGGCCCGGAAATGCTGCTGCCAGCCAGCATGTTAGTTTTCCGACACTGGTCTCAACGCTGGCTATTTTAGAGGAGGTGAGTTCAGGGCCAGCAGGACCCCATGAGGCAGATAGCTGATTAGGTTTATTAAGAGTTTCGGTAGCCCTGATTAAAAGAGGCTGCCTGGAATTTTGCAGTTGGCCTCCAGGTCCTGCATGGGTTTCTGTTAACTGCCTGGAGGTGGCAGACCAGGAGGGTAGCACTCCAGGAAGGCCTAGAGGTCCTTCCTGCCTGTCTGGATTCGGGAACAGCCACAGACTACCCTGCAGAGGGCCTCCTCCCCAGCCACACCAGCCCCCCAAAACACATGGCGGTGAATTTTACAGCCCCCCGCTGGAATATTTGAAAGTGAGGGTGGCATGTAAAATAGAGCAAATGACCGGCCTGCCATCTTCACGCCCACTCCCAACAGGGCAGGTAAGGCATCAGGCAGCCCGCCCACCCTTAGGCCTATTCAAGCCCTTAATTGGACAATTAATTTAAGGACCTCATTTCAACTCGTTACACTTTTTTCACCTGCAGGGGAAGGCAAAAGGAAGATGAGCAGCCCAGCAGCTTTGACAGTGCGGGCTACTGTCAGGCAGGAAGGGAAGTACCTTCTTTGCTGGTCCCCTGTGGCCATTGATGGCACCCCCAAGATGGTACCCCTCTTTATGGCCTCCCCCAGCGTCTCCAGCACGAGCCCCCACTCTCTTTCCCTTGGCTTGGGTTTCACAGCCATGCCCGTCCAAAACCCCTGGACTTAGTTTAAGTCCGGTATCCATCTTCACTTTTTCTTCTGGACTGGTATAGTCCCAGCAGTGGCCACTACTGTCTTCTGGAGCTGCTGGGGCTACAAAGCTCTCTAGGGTGCGACTTCCTGCCTCTGAGGGGCTGAAGTCCCTCTAACTAATTAAGGCCCCCCCACCCTCTCCAGCGTAATATTGCTGCAGGGCAGCCAGATTTAATGACAGCAAAGTGCCAATCAACTTTTGGGTTGGGCGGGGGGGCGGGTGGGTGTGTGTGGATAATCCGTCCCCCTGTAAAATTCACCCAATAGTGGTGGCCTGGCTGAAAGAATGATCCTTTATTTAAAGTATGAAAAATGTTGGTGAGAGGGCACCTCCTTTCTATTGTCAACTTGCCATCACAGCCTGCTGCTCCAAGCTGGAAGGCTGCTGATTGGCCTTCCAGCTTCCAGAGCTCGCCAATCACCCTTAATTGGACAGGGAAGCTGTTTCTATGCCAATTAAGGGGGCACTTCTGTGAAAATTCCAATGATTGACTGTTCCAATCCAGCCCCTGGTACCAGCTTCTCTCCAGAGGTATAGAAGGAAAATGGAGGAGAACCTGTAGATTTTGTGGTCCACAATTTTTATTTTGTCAGGGTTTAACTTAATGCTACTGAAGGGTAGCTTGTTCATGGACGAATCACTAATGAGCTGAGACAATAAACATCTCTGCCAAACGTTGTGTAACTGTTACTAATGTTTTAATGCAAGAATCAAAAGAAATATATATTGGTAGAATTGAATCATTTTAGTTTTTACAGTTCAGTTAATGCTCCTGCAGTATAAAAATAATACTTTAATGTGAATCTTTCCATGAAGAATTTCACTGGGGAGTAAAAATAAACAGTCAAAGTGATTTTTTTGGAAGTTTACGGAAATGAATTGCAAATATAAAGCTATCTGAATGCCCTATTTTCAGTCTCATTGAGAAACATACAAAATTTTCAACATTTGGATCATTTCAGATTGGCCTGCTGCCTTTAAAGGTGACAAATATATGAATGAGAGGAATAACGTTCTCTTGAAAGTAAACACCAAATTAATGTACAGCATTAGCGATGTAAATAAAACCTGTGACTGGAGCCACAGGAAAATGTGTTTTCCCTAATTTTCATTATAGCCTGCCATGTGTAGTTCTATTTCATGGAAGCGAGTTACAATTTTACATCCATTTTCTCGGTTAGTTTGGTAGATGTATGGGAAAGACTTATTCTCATCCCTGGTGGTCTTGTGACAGAATATGCATCTGATTTCCCAAATGGCGTCAGTGAGCTGTTCAGTTAGGCGGTGGGAGGTCTGCACATAATCCCTCCTGTGTGGATAATATATTCACATTCCCAAACAGCACAAAGGGAAAAGATCTAACCTTCAGAGTGACTTCCCAATGGACAATAGTCTCTATACTTCAAAAGTACTCAATTGGTTAAGAAGAACTTTACGATGTCTTGATATAGTGTGAGGTGATGTATGAATACAGATACTTTCTCCCTGGCTATTGGCTATTAAAATAATACAATATTACAGCACAGAAAACAATCAATTGACCGATTAATCCTTATTTGCCCTGATTTTTTTCTCCACATCTAATCACTCCTCATACCTTTTAATATTAACTTTGTTAAAAAAAAGCTACTTAATTCTCTTTTAAAAAGAGTGATGGACTCTGCATCAACAGTAGTTCATAGCTGAGAATTCCACCTTCTAACCATGCTCTGCATAGCTCTTTCTTGGTGGGCACAAACCTGATGGGCTGAATGGCCTCCTTCTGTGACGTAAATCTTTATATGTTGAATTATCAACATATCTTACATCACTAAAATTTTTAATACCACTGACCTGAAATCTTAAATTGCTGATCAGTAAGATTGTCAATCATATCTGTTAATAATAATTGACAGCAAAAGATCCTGATATGGACATAATCTATTATTTTACTCCTTTTGGGGAAAAACACAAATGATTTGAATGGCAAGGCTATTTGGGATTGGAGGAACTTTGAATGAGGAATTTACATTGAATGGTTTTAGCTGCAAAATGTTATGAATGGCCCATCTATATTAAATAAAAAGATTCTTGAATGATCATCAAATCTGTATTGTGGAGGAATTACATTTCTTTTGACAGATATTAATCATTGACAGAATTGTAGTGTGAAAAGTTTCATTAACACAATCAAAATCCTTTTACTTTAAATGGTTATCTTTTGGTAAAAGCGCGCAAGCTGATGAAGGTAAATGGGATGAAAACAAAACTCAGATCAGAACTTCTGGTCTTGTTATGGTCGACACTCATCCTTCAATCTTGTATTAGTCACCCTTCATCAATTTGCTTGACAGCTTTGATGAAAGAGTGCATGAAAGTGCATTTACTCATGCTTGTCAGAATACAGTCGTCAGCAGAATACACTGGGATTTCAGCAATGTTAAGTAAATTCTTGGTGACAGAGGAAAAAAAATGCCTAATTAGTGTTCTGTCTTTTATTGGGACTATGTTGTTCCTCAGTGAAAATGGTTACCCAGTCACACATTTTTTTGTGGCGCTAGACAGAAATAAATCATCCTTTTCCCTTACAACACTTGTCAGCAGTGATGAGCCTTGTCTTGTGTATATGGGCTCAGAACCACTCAAGCTGACCTTATTAAGGATTTAACACAGCCTTAATCCTACCATCTGCTATCTGTCTGCCAAATAAGCAAACGTGAAGGGTTTAGATAGAAGGTTAGAAATTTCCCACATTTTCAAAGGTGAAGCAAATAAAAAAAAACAATCAATGGAACATGAATATTTCCATAATAATATTCCTGAATTACAGAGATTCTGACCTTTGTTGAGAATATTACAAACAGGCAATTGGCATTTCAACCAGCCAATTTGATTAAATGCAGTGAAGTAATCTGTTTTGCAATTTGTCATTCTCCATTTGGCACTGCTGCTACATAGACTGTGTGGTGTCCCTTGAAGGCACTTTTTCCTTTCAGCATTGTTATTGTTGCTCCTTCTTAATAGCTAATCAGCAAAGAAACTGGCCAATCCTGAACAGCCATGTGGCTAATAAAGCAGCATTGTACTCCATTAAGAAGTATTTCAATTTTTATTGATGATGTCAGAAAAGGAACTTGGAAAAGTTAGGAGATACACGAAGCTTTGTTTTATTTTATTTCTGCTTTCATAAATATGCCATCAACTTTTTAAAATGTTGGTACTAGTAGCTTATATTGTAACACAATTTAGAAGTTTTATTGGTGCAAGATTGTCAGCTACTACTATTTAGGTTTTAAAAGTCAAATCTAACTCCATGGTTGTACATTAAAGTGATATATTCCCAGCATAAGTTTCTCTATGTAACAATTTGCAGTGATGCATTTCGAGCATAAAATCAGATGGATGGCAGGACAAGTTGATAAAGCTGTTAAAAAGCATATGGTATTTTTGGCTTTATTTGTAGAGGCAAAGAATATGAAAGCAAAGAAATTATGTTAAATTATCAATCGCTGGTTAGGCCTCAGTTCGGTTGAGTGTTCAGTTCTGGGCACCAGACTTTAGGAAGGATATCAAGCCTTGGAAAGGGCAGAGAGGAGATATACTAGAATTATGCCAGAGATGAGGGACTTCAGTTATGTAGAATGTAAGGGCTCCCCTTTTCCCTCAGAGACCCTCCCCACATTCAAGTTTGTGACACCAGATTCACAAGTGTATGGTTTGAACAGAATGACCAGTGAGACAAGTTTCTTCTGATAATTCACAACTGCATTATTGAATCACCCACAACCCCACAGTACAAAACCCCAAAATTTAAAACAACCCGTTCCCAGTACCCAACACGAAGTCACCACGACTCGAGTTTAAACTTACAAACGTGCTAACTCCACACAAAGTACCCATGACTTGGTTTAAACTTACAAAAACACAGGCAAAACACCACGTCTTGTCCTGAAACTTTAAGAAAAAAAAACGCTCAGACCAATAACACCAAGCTGAAACAAGTTACAAGGTACCAGCAAAAAACATCAAGTTTTCGCCCCAAACCTTCACAAAACCCTCAGACCAATATCACTATGATTTAGCTGAAATTTGCTATCCCCGACACGGCTGGTCTATCTGGTGTTGACTGTAGGCCTGAGTCAAGGTGACAAAACTCGACCCTTCTTCTGAGTGCAGGCCAAAATCTTCAGGCCAACATCACCACAATATAGCAGAAAACACTTACAATCCCCAACATGGCTTGTCTGCCTGGTGTAGAATGTAGGCCTAAGTCAAGGTGACCAGCCCAAACCCTCCTTCCAACTGCAGCCCAGATACTCAGATCTGTTCTCATGTAACAATTTAACTCAGGCATATCAAAACCTATTTCTTGCTGTTCTAATGTCATTTGGTTGATTCCACACAAAGTCCAGGCAAATGTCATCAGTTCCTGCTGGTTGAAACAATACGGGGTTTTCCATGGAAGGTGTACCCAGATGAATATTATCAGTTCCCATTTTATGAGAAATTCTCCTGCTGTTTGAGGTGGCACAGTAACAGCACCTGGCTCCAAAGTTACTGAGGGTTTGAATGACCTTTTTCCAGTACTATTCCCTGTGATGCAGACCATAGTTGCATAATTCTTGAGTGTATTGCATTGATGATATGTCCTTTGTGCCATTGTATTAGGTAATCAGACTTCTTGATTGTCTTAGTCAATGCCCAAACTCTTTTGATGAGTCACTGTGTTTTTACTAAATGTCCAAATTAACCCCTTGCTGCCCAGCCTCGTACTGCTGACTGCAGCTTATCGTTTGTAATTTATAGTTCCAATCATGAGGTCAAAACATGTCCGTGGGTTTGAAATTATAAATTTCCCAGTTGGAGAGGATTCTGATCCTACAGGAAAAACTAGAGAAGCTGGGATTGTTTTCCTTAGAGCAGAGAAAGGTTAAGGGAAATTTACTAGAGGTGTTTAAAATTAGGAAGGGTTTTGATGGACTGGATAGGGAGAAACTATTTCCACTGGCAGGAGGGCTGATACCTAAAGATACAGATTTAAAATAATTGGCAGAAAAAGCGATGGAATGTGGGGGAGATGGAATGGTTGGTGCGGTACAGGCAGCTGATGGGGAAAGGGGGAATAATGAACAAGGAGAAATAATGAAAATTTAATTTATGTGGCAGGTTGTTATTGTCTGGAATGCACTGCCGAAAAGGGTGGTGGAAGCAGATTCAATAAAAACTTTCAAAAGGGAATTGATAAATACTTGAAAAGGAAAATATGTAGAGCTATGGAAAAGAGCTGCAGAGTGGAACAATTAGATAATTCTTTCAAAGAGGCAACACAGACATGATACCAATGATCCTCCTTCTGTTCTATATCATTTCACAAACATAGAATCAGTAAAGTCTTTTAACCAAGCCCATTTTATCCAGAGTCTGTCATGGATTTCCTTCAATACCTGTTGACTCCTAACTTAAAGAATACTCATTTTATGTAAATGCAGTAAAACCATCAACTTTTTCTCGGTGAATAAGTTTATAATTTTGTTACAAATAGTGCCCACCTCCTCTTTAAAAACAAAGTCAAGCAGTATTCCTAATATCCCGATAACCTTCAGTCCTGTTTCTCAATAGGTATAAATCCAGCTTCACTTAAAGTTGTCAGTTGACTTCAAATCAATTACCAAGGGTGGGATTTTCCAGCCCCACCTACTGCAGGAATCATCTGGTCCCGCTGAAGGTCAAGGAACTTTTGGTTGAGCTGCTGAAACTCCCACTGTAGGTCCCGCCACGACGGGGCCAGAAATCCCAGCCCAAGAGCCTATCCTTCAAGTCCATCACCCCATGGGAATTTGTTTCTAGTGTCTAACCTTGTCTTGCCCTTAATATTCAGTTTTATTTAGTCTAATAGTTCTCAAATTATCTAAACTAAATAGCATGCTTGCTCAACTTTATGAATGCTTTTCATTATTTTAAAGATCAGTATCATATATCCAATCAATCATCTCTTTAGCATGAATTAGTTTAGTCGCTTCAGGCTTTCCTTCAAGTCTGGAATCATCCTGATTTTTCTCTGAATCCTTTCAAATGTGCCAATATTCTGTTTGAGACAGAATCATAAAATCAAAGAATTATAGAATAATACAACACAAAAGTAGGCAATTTGACCCATCAAGTCTGCGCCAGCTGTTTTGAAGAGAAATCCACTTAGTCCCTAACCCCAGTTCTTTCCTCATCTTGCTGTAATTTTTTCCTCTTTCAAGTACTAATCCAGATAGAGCAACAAAACCGAATACCATACTCTCGAAATTCTCCCTAGGTGCATCCGACTATCCAATTTATCCTGTTTTATGCTTCACACTGACAATATCCTTTAAGGGTTTATTCAATTATCACTCCAATTCAACCTAGGTTATGCACATGTTTAACGTTATCTATCTATTTCTGTCTGAATTACCCTACACTGATCCATATAAAATCCATCTGTTGTATTCCAAGTCATCTTCATGATTGTTTCAAGTTTCTGTGAAGTGTCTTCTTTCTTACATGCAACATTACTTTGTGTCACCAGCAAATTTAATAAGACTGTAGGCACTCCATTCTGTACCATTCACAAATATGGCCTTCAGTAGGGGTACCTAAAAAGAGCCCTGGTTACTTTTCTCACATACAGTATTTTCATTTATCAGCACCCTCTGTCTTCTGTTCTAAAGCTGATTCTCAATCCATCTGGAAACTTGCCATTTGATTCAGCAGCCTCAACTTTCTTTATCATATTCCTTGTGAAACTCCAAGTAATTTACATTTACTAGATTGCCCTCGTCCACAAATAACTTCGAAAAGTAATTCCAGTGGATTTCTAAGATGCCAATTGTTTTTAAAGGCAAATACCTGCTCCCAAAAATACCTCTGGCTTTAAGGATAGGACTTATATTTCTATTGCACCTATCAGGGCATACCAAAGTGTTTCACAGCCAAGGAAATGCTTTTGAAATGTAATCACTTTTGTAACATAGGAGCCAATTTGCACACAACAGCATCCCACTGGAATTTAGAAGAGTAAGAGGCGACTTAATTGAAGCCTTTAAGATCCTGTGGGGTCTTGACAGGGTGGATGTGGAGAGGATATTTCCTCTTGTAGGAGAATCTAGAACTAGGGGTCACTGTTTAAAAATAAGGGGTTGCTCATTTAAGACAGAGATGAGGAGGAGAATTTTTCTCTCTCAGAGGGTTGAGACTCTTTGGAACGTTCTTCCTCAAAAGGCTGTGGAAGCAGAGTCTTTGAATGTTTTTAAGACAAAGCTAGATAGATTCTTGATTAACAAGGGGATGAAAGGTTATCAGGGGTAGGCAAGAATGTGGGGTTGAGGTTACATTCAGATCAGACATGATCTAATTGAATGGGCAAGCTCGAGAGGCCAAGTAGCCTACTGTTGTTCCTAATTCCTATGTTCATTCAGAGATCAAAAATGTGACTAGACAATCTGTTTTAGTGATGCTGGTTGAGAGATTAAACATTGGCAAGACACAGAGAAAACTTCCCTGTTTCACTCAGCAAAGTACCATGGGATCTTTTATCACAATGAGCAGACAGGACCTTGATTTAGCATCCCATTTGAAAGATGGCACCTCTATCATGCAGCATCCTTACTATTGCACTAAAGCGTCATCCTGAATAGTGTGCTTAAATCTCTGGAGTGGGACTTGAACGCATGACTCCTAACTCGGAGGAGAGAGTGTTACCGCTGAGCCACAGCTGACACAATAATGAGAACATTTCAGTGAGAACATACAAGGTTTGCATAATCCTCTCTAACACCTTCATTCCTTCAATTATTCCAATTGCCCTGTTTTTTCAATATATCTGATTATGTCACTATGAAACACCTTTGGACATTTTTTAGTATTAAAGATACCTTGGCATGCTTTTGTCATTGGAGGCACAACATGGCAGAATCTGAGCCAAGATTCTACTGACAGATTGTTTAAATAACCCATCGAAACACTTTGCAGTCCATGATACATCTGAGTAATCTCATGAATTTCTGTCTGAAATTTATATTTAATTGTTCAAAGTTGTTGTAGAAGTCAATGAAAATCTTTTTCCATCTGGCATTTGTTCTGTAATACTTAATATTCATTTTCAGCACTACTTATCATCAAGGCAAGATACAGAGCCAGCTTTTAAATACAGGGCAAATTTTTCATATAGCAGATTTGTCACTCTTACGTCATCATTAATATCGTATCGGTTATCCTCTCACCCATGCCTAACTGATGTAATAATCAACATCATAAAAAACAAATCATCTGAATATCTCAGGAGAGGCAGGTTGCCAATGTAAATATATTAATAACTCATCAATAGCTACCTTGACTGGGGTTTTCAACTTAACTGTGGGTGCACTGGTTCCCTGAGCTTCTTGGAACTTACCAGTGAAAGCAAAATGGGAATACAATGGGAATTGAGGGGCACTGAGGGGACTGAACAAATGACAGGCAAAAAATTCTATAAATACTGAGACCTCTCACCTGTTTCCTCCTGTAAGC
Source organism: Cetorhinus maximus (assembly GCF_964194155.1). Taxonomy (NCBI): domain Eukaryota; kingdom Metazoa; phylum Chordata; class Chondrichthyes; order Lamniformes; family Cetorhinidae; genus Cetorhinus; species Cetorhinus maximus. The sequence continues at coordinate 57,420,534 of NC_135880.1, forward strand.
GAAAGGGTTTTGCTCACAGAGTTGTTCTGAGGATGTGCTTTCACTAGCTTGGAGGCGATTTCCAACACTTGAGATGATTTCTACTACTTGGAGTTTTGTGCATCTGACCTACACTTTGCAACTGTCAAATGTCAGTTCAGTGTTGGTGCCACTTATGCAGCTTTACCTTAGATCTCAAACAATGAGCAGCAGTAGCAACAACATCAGCCTTCTCCTCACTGGCCTGTTGCTGTGTAGGCGAGACAGATGAGTACTGTGATGCAGCTTGCAAGAGGCAATAACCCACATAGGGCACATAGGAAAAGAAACAATGGCCTGGACATGTCTGAACAGCAGTGCCTTGGAGCTGAGGGTATCGTTTCAAGAGGTCACAGACCTTTGTAACCTCTTGGAAGAAGGCCTCCTGCCAAGTGGACTTGGTGTTCATGCTTTGCCAGTGGCTGTCAAATTGGCCACCCACCCTCAACTTCTTCCAGGGAGCTGCAGGAGATATATGCAGAATTCCGCAACCTGCTGTCCACAAATGGATCACACAGGTGCCGGGGCAGACAGTTATGTACACCTGTTATCAATGAGGCCATTGAGAAAGCTCAGCTTTGTAGCTTTGGATGGCTTCTAGGGAATTAGTGACCTCACACAAGTGGAAATCAAGGCACTCTTGACCACCCTGGCATCTTCATCAACCACAAGGGCTTCCTGTCCATAAATGTGCAGCTTTTGTGCAACCACAAAAAGATCGTATACTGTGCATACAAGATTCCCTGCAAGATGCCATGATATTTTTGTTCTGCACTAGTTCACCCTACCTGAGCTCTTTGGACCTCAAACCGGAGCTAGTGGAGACATGGGTTACCCATTGAAAATGTGGCTGATTGCATGCATTAGGAGTCTACACAGTGACGCCCAGGAGTAACACAATCAAATCACATGACCACAAGCACCGTCATCATGCAACCGAGGTAGATGTGCTTTAGGTACATGGACAGGGATGGGCCCAGTTTAAATGTGCACCAACCGAGGTCTTGAGAATAATAATGGTGTGCTGCACTCTGTACAGCAAAGTGCAGAGTGAGCCTTGGAGCTGCACGAGGAAGAAGGTGATGAGTGCAGTGCCTGTTCAGAGGAGAACAATGAGGAAGAAGAGCAAATAGAGGAATAGGAGGAGGAAGAAGTGGAATGTGAGGCAGAATTTTATGCTTGCTGCTCAAATTGCTGCCCCTTCCCTTCCTCTGTAAAGTCTGGTGTCGACACGTTGGGTCCAGTCCCTGACATCATCATGCCCAACTGTAAAAATATGGAAGGCACACGAGGTGCAAAGTCAGACGCTCATCCGCCTCTGATAAAGGCCAATTAAAGTATATTTAAGGCAATGGACTGCAATTTTTCGCTGACGGTGCAATCTTATGCTGACTGTACAGGCTCCACAGGGGGTGGGGGGGTGGTGGGAGGAAGAGGGAATCACATTAGGGTTGACTCAGCAGCACAGAGGCAGGATATAAGGGCTAACGAGAAGAGGAAAGTAAAGAGTTGGAGGCTGCAATTGAAACTGTATGAGAGGTGAGGGAAAAAAACAGAGTTAATCTTTCGAGCCCATGGCAAGAAATTTCCCCCCGTCAGGGGGGGTTGTGCAGGGACAGGCGGGGGCGGGCACGAACCCGATTGACATCCCCGATTAAGTCTGCGCCGCCATTTTACATGGGCCTGCCCACCCATCATGACACACGCCCAGAAGCGCTGAGTGCTCCCTGTGCGGGTAGGGGGGGATTCTCTGAGTGGTTCCCTGCACTCTTTTGCACATGCACGCGAAAGAGTGCAGAGATCTCCCTGGGGCACAGAGGTGCCTCAGAGAAATTTGATAAAGTTGTGGAAATTTGAATAAAGGTGGGAAAAAAATTGAAGGACATGTCCCCTCATGTGAAACTGTCACATGATTTGGGACATATCCATTATTTATTTCAAACATTTTTATTTAAATAATAAACCCTTCATGAAACCTCACCCCACCCGTGGATGCGAAAATGCGAAGGCCGCCCGGGATCTTTGCCTGCCGCCAACCATAAGGTTGGACGGGCAGCTCAGTTAACTACTTTAATTACTTTTTAACAGGCCTTAATAGGCCTTTGTAACCTTTGTAACGTGCGGTGACATCAGGATGCCCGCCTGACGTCACGGTGCGTCATTTTATGTGTCGGCGAGTAGGCCCCGCTCCCCGCTCGCCGACGGGAAAATGCTGCCCGACATGACTTCTTCAGAGCTAAAGAGAAGTAAAAATGTGATGAAATTTATACTGTTTAAGGGGGCTGGAGCAGGTGAAGCTGGATAGAAGGCCAGTGATAGGTAGAGGCAAAGGAGAGATTGACAAAGATGTCATGAACAAAAGGACAAAGTGGGTGTTAATGGTAGTGGTATGGGCTAAAGGAGGTGCTGATGGTGGCATTAAGGTAAGAAAGCAAAATATGAAAAAAGCAGGACAAGGGTAAGCATCTGGCAAGAACAACATGAACAAGTGACAGATGGCCCTTGTGGGGGTAGGGTTGGGGGAAAAAGATTGAAAATAGGATAAAAAGGTGGGGATAAAACAATGAATAAAAATGAAAGTAAATAAAAATAAGTGGATTAAAAATAAAAATTAAAGATAAAAATGAATATTGAAAAAAGGGATTAAAAAGGGGTGGGAATGGAGGACAGAGTTCATGGTCTGAAGTTGTTGAACTCAATGTTAAGTCCGGAAGGCTGTAAAGTGCCTAATCGGAAGATGAGGTGCTGTTCCTCCAGTTTGCTTTGGACTTCACTGGAACATTGCAGCAGGCCAAGGACGGACATGTGGGTCTGAGAGCAGGATGGTGTGTTGAAATGGCAAGCAACAGGAAGGTCTGGGTCATGATTGCGGACAGACCGAAGGCGTTCTGCAAAGCAGCCACCCAGTCTGCGTTTGGTCTCTCCAATGTAGAAGAGACTGCATTGAGAGCAGCGAATGCAGTAGACTAAATTGAAGGAGGTGCAAGTGAAGCGCTGCTTCAGACGAAAGGAGTGTTTGGGCCCTTGGATGATGAGGAAGGAGGAGGTAAAGGGGCAGGTGTTGCACCTTCTGCGATTGCATGGGAAGGTACCGTGGGAGGGGGAATGAGGTGTTGCAGGTGATGGAGGAGTGGACCAGGGTGTCCCAGAGGGAACGATCCCTACGGAATGCCGACTGGGGGATGAAGGGAAGATGTATTTGGTGGTGGCATCATGCCATCGATCTCTTTTCCCACCACAGTCCCCTCCCCCCCACCCCACCCCCACAAGGGCCATCTGTCACTTGTTCGTGTTGTTCTTTCCAGAGTGTTTACCCTTGTCCTGCTAATATCACATTCTTTCTTACCTTAATGCCACCACCAGTACCTCCTTTAGCCCATACCACTACCATTAATACCCCCTTTGTCCTTCTGTTCATGACATCTTTGTCAATATCTCCTTTGCCTCTACCTATTGCTGGCCTTCTATCCAGCTTCACCTGCTCTAGCCCCCTTAAACAGTATAAATTTCATCACATTTTTACTTCCCTTTAGCTCTGAAGAGGAGTCATACGGACTCGAAATGTAAAGTCTGTTTTTTTCCTCTCCACAGATGCCATTAGACCTGCTGAGTTTTTCCAGTATTTTCTGTTTTTGTTTCAGATTTACAGTGTCCGCAGTATTTTGCTTTTATCTTATATGAGAGGTGAGGGCATTGGTCTTGGGTCACTGGGTGGAATCATTCCAGATTTGCACTAAGTGCAGTAGCGGGCGGGTAAAACAAGGGCTGTGATGGTGGCTTTAAACGCCATATCGTCCCAAACATGCCACATCAATTATGCCTTCCCTGGAAACACGCTGTTTCCATGGTGGGCGGTCTCTCATTCACATGCCACGCCATCACCTCACTGCTTTCATCATGCCGTCGCCATATTTAAAGTTCAGCCACGCACACACCTCTCAGTGCTTCCAGCCCACGACTGCTGCAAAGAAGACATGACCCTGAAAGGCAAGGAGACTGTAGCCCCCAGGTTCAATGACGCATCACTTGAACGCCTTTTGGACGCAGTGGAGGCTGACCGTGATATCCTCTAAATCCGCTGTGGCCACAGGATGGGCAGCAACATCACAAATCCGGTTTGGGAGGTGGTGGCAGTGGTGGTCAGCGCAAACGCTCTGCAAAAAAGGACAGCCACCCAGTGCTACAAGAGAATGAATGATCTCCTTCATTCCACCAGGGTAAGTGACTCTTCTCATCACTCTTAACTCACACACTCACAAACACATCACACATCCACAGGGCCCTCACTCACTGCCAGTTCAAGGAACAACAGCATCCACTCTCTCACATACACTGTCTTTGTCATCATGCCATCCATGGGATCACTCACCACCTACACATGCCTGGCATAGTTATCATCTGGCCTGGCAGGCATCCTACTTACACTCTCTCCATCTCTATTCATGCAGGACAAGCTGGCACATAACAAGGGGGAGAGGTTGCTGACCGTTGGAGGAATACCTGAAATCAAGGTCCTCACGGACTTTGAAAACAGTCCTCCAGCTGGCCAGCAATGATCTGGACCATTCCTGTGCTGATGGTGAGGTCGGTGGTGCTCGACCAAGTGAGGATTCAGCAGTGCAACATCCATCAGACAACCATGCTGTGAGTGATGGGCCCTTTTGCACAGACCATTGCCATGCACTAATTATCTCTCCTTGCTTTCACAGGTACATCTGCCAAAAGGCCGACACAGCCCATGACCAGGGCCTCCAATCAAGCCCCAAAGAAACCTCTAAAGAGGAATCTGAAGGCACCCTGCTTGAAATCCCATCACAGCGCTCACCCACACCCTCCACCAGTGCAAAGACACACACCTTGGTGGGACCTAGCTTTAGAGTAGTCTCAAGATCACAATCAGGTGAGCACATCTCACTGTATGATCCACAGCAGGCGGCGGCAGGTGTCCAGCTGGAGGCCAGAAATTTGCTGAGTCAGATGAGGAGCCTCTGGACTCCGTCATGGCACAGTCGTTGGAGCTGCAAAAGCAAGCTCAGGAACATCAGGAAGGGATATCCGCTGGACTCCTCAGATTGCAAGGCACGATGGAGGTGTCCGTCCCCCTATAGGCTGAGGTGATAGCGCCAGCGTGCCAACGCACTGAGGTCAACACTGGTAGGATGGCAGCCACAACGGAGACCTTGATCCAGGATGTCACTCCTGCACTGCTGCACGGGCTGAAATCCATCGCTGCGCTCTAGTTGGCTTTCAATAATGTGTACACAAGAGCGGTGCCAGGCAGCTCGAACTCACAACAGCTTCCCCTTCTCCACAAGGAGTCAGCCAGGGACCCTTGGGCACCCGTAGGGAGGAGGATCAGTAGGTGCACACCCTGGGGCCATCCATCCAGGTGACTCCAGGAGTGTCCAGACCATCTGAATCCTCTCTTCCTGTGACCCCAGCAGCTCCAGCTCCACATATCGAGTTGGGTTCCCCTGCCACACAGCAGGTCCCCGATAGCAGGCCGGGCCCCCCAGGTCTCAGCCCTCCAGAGGACATCCATCAAGGTCATCACAGACAGGGCACAGCAGTCAGCAGGCTGCCTCCACCTCCGCTCTGCATGTCCGGAGAGCACCAAGACGTAGCAGCAGGTTTAGGACAGTTAAGAAGATGTAGTTGCACAGCCTGGGCACAGGTGTTACTTACTTGTACATAATGTTCACTATTGTCAATAAATTCCCAAGAATGTCTTCCCTGCCTGTGGCTCCTTGTTCTGATGAGCAGTGTTCTTGTCACTCAGATATGAAACATTTCTGCACAAGATAACAGCAGGTGTCTCAGCTCAGGGCCTCTTCCCTGTTACTATGGGCAACCTTCAGACCAAAGTGATGGTCCGGCCTTACACTCCCTGGACACATTATTGATGCTTGCACCTTGACGGTGCTTGTCATTGCTGCCAGAATGTCGTAGGCAGCATCACAGAGTTATATCATTCTCCGCCAGCTATCAGCACATTAAAGTGGGACTGGCCCCCATCTCTTCAGCACCTGTGACCAGTCACGCTATGGTCCTGAAGGGCTCAGGTGCTGAAGGCAGACAAAGGATCAGATGCTTGTAAAGTTTCATGGCTGCGTCTCTATGATATGACACTGATCACAGAACGCAAGCAAGCTGCCCTCGGCCAGACAGGAGTCAGATATTCTCAGAGGCTATGTGAAGATCTATGGAGTGTCCTCACTGCATGTCGTCATCATCCTCCTGCAGTCGAGCGACTATTAGGGCCTCCACTGTGCTTCCATGACCGGATAATTATCACAGAGGGTATGTGCGCTGCCATAAGCCAGACTCAAATCAAACACAATTTGAGGATCTTATGGTGTCTCCTCATGCATGTCGTCATCATCCTCCACTAATCTAGCAGCGATGAGGGCCTCCCCAGTGAGCTTGCCTCGCCTGGCCAGTGTGAGGGCCTCATCCCCTTCATTGTCACCTTTGAGGACCTCCTCACCCGCATCACTATCGATGTCCTCCTCATTGGAGGAGACCTCCAGCTCCTCCTTAGCCAGCTCCACTCCCTGTTGCAGCGCCAGTTTTAAACGGCGCAGCAGGCGACGACGATGCATGACACCCTCTGTGGACTGTATTGCAGGGCTCCACCAGACCAGTCCAGGCACCAGAGCCTCATTTTCGGCATCCCGATGGTTTGCTCCGCCAAGTTGTGAGTTGCGGCATGAGCTTAATTATACATTCGGTCTGCTGCAGTCTGAGGCCGTCACACGGGTGTCATCAGCCATGGCCTCTGCGGGTAGCCCTTGTCCCCAGGGAGCCATCCCTGCAGCCTCTCTAGACCCTGGAAGATGTCAGGGTTCTGTGACCGACTGAGGATGTAGGATTGGTGCACATTCCTTGGAAACCATGCGCAGACCTGCAGGATGCACTTGTGGTAGTCGCACACCAGCTGAACATTCAGCGAATGGATGCCCTTGCGGTTGACATAGTTGATGGAGATCTGAGCGCCACGTGAGTGCAGTCAATGGCGCCCTGCATCTGTGGGAAACCTGAGATCTGGGCAAATCCAATTGCTCTTGCATCCTGGCTCTCCTGGTCCTGGGCAAAATGCACAAAGTTGTGTGTCCTCACAAATGTGGCACCCATGACCTCATGGATGCATTTGTTGGTGGAGGCTTGTGATATCCCACAGAGGTCACCTCTAGAGCCCTGAAAGGAGCCACTGGTGTAGAAATTGAGCGCTGCATTCACTTTCATGGCCACTGGCAGTAGATGCCCTCCATGCCCACGTGACGCCAAATCCTGCAGTAACTGGCAAATGTGACCGGCCAGTTCCCTGGACATGCACAGTCTTTGACGACACTGGTTCTCGGTCACTGACAGGAATGAAAGGCAGCGCCTATAGACTCTGGGTCTAGCTAGGTGCCGGCCAGTGACAGTTCGCTGTGGCTTTTCGGCAGTGTGTGCGGGGGCAGCAGCCTCCCCTTCTTCCAGAGGGTGCTGCTCCTCCCTCTGCACAGCCAGGCATCTCAGTCACTTCCTCCTCCGTCATCTTCGCTTTCTGTACGCCACTAGGCTCCATGATCCTGATGTACTCCTCCTGCAGGAGGAGTAACACGTGGAGTAACAAGGAAAGAAACATGTGGGTTAGCATGGGTGTGCTAAGAACCTGACTTGGTTAAGTCCGAAGGCCCCTTAATGCATCCCAGAGAGTGCTGGCCACCACTTGGATGGCCAGAGTTTAGTGCACTGCATGGCTGCCCGAAACCCCACCCTCCTTTGCGCCACTCCACCTGACCGGTTGGTAGCAGCTTTGCCCATTGGACTACATGCTGTGCTCTCAGCTCAGGCGCAGGCATTCTCCTAACACATGATACAAAGTTACACTGTTAGCTTGAACCATGGGGGAGATTGATCCAAACCAGAATGATGACATTGCAAGGGGCTGTGCGCACCTCCACCAATGACTTCTCCATGGCCAGCTTTAGCCAGGATATTGCACAGCGTGCCAGTCATCCAGCTGTCCTGCAGTCCACTAAAATACTCATTGGTTTGCAGTCTGTACCCGAGGGGTAAAAAGCTCTGGAGTACTTGGTGGCACTTTGATGCCTCTGCATTGCTTGAGTGGGCAGAAAAGCTAGAAACCTGACTCCTCACATGTCAATATGGCTGCGTCTGAACTGTCTCAACTGCCGAGGAATGGTCATTTTATACAATGTGTCCCTAATGCATGGAGGCTTCCCCCACCCATCTTCCCCCTCCCACCGCACCTCGCACATGCTTGTGCGCTACCTTTAACCCCAGGGCAACCTTTGCAACCTCCGCCCCTCAAAGTCACCTCAATCACAGGGCAGCCTTTGCCTTCCAGCCCCAATGCGCCTCAGCAACAGGGTAGCCTTTGCCCCCTTCCCCAAAGCCGCCTCATCTGTAGGGCAGCCTTTGTCCCTCCTCCCTCAACCTTGAAGTCCAACAGGCATTCTTCGTGAGTGCTCCGCAACGTTACTATGGACACATCTCTGAGTTCCCCTCAAAGTGCAGCCCACCAAGTGCACACCTTTTGTAAGCAGTTGTGAAACACGTCGGCGTGTGGGTGAACAATCCAGCACGGGGGGTGAGTCTGGCTGGCTAGCCTTATAATGATATGCTGAGTTTCCTGATGTCCGATGGTGGGAAACGCGGCCCGCCATCAATGGGCTGAGCGGACGATCGCAAACTGGTTTCACAACGCATGAAACTGATTTTTGGACTTCTCGCCATATTGTCTGCTGTCGCCACCGAACACGCCTGATGCTAACGGGCATGGATGATTCTGGCCTTTGTGTACACTTTTGAAGGGGAGTGTTATGGACAGGAGAGAGACAGGCAAATTGTACTTCCTTCCTCTCACCAACTATCCATAAGCAGAAGATGCTATGAATTATTTTTAAAGTAAGTCTTAAGGAATCCCACACTGGCCCCAGAGCTTCTTGCCCTCTCTGTCTGGCTGTCCTCATTAATGGTGAACTTGATAAAGTTGCCCACCCTCCTGAACATTGTATCAGTCACAAGCCTGATACAATGATAAGCTGCTCATTGTGATATTCTGCGGAGATCTCCAGCTGATCCTTGAAAGGATCCCAAGGTATAAAAATTCAATGTAAATGTGAGCTTCAAACCCTTGTGTTTGTGTGATCCAATTTACTAATAACTTGTAGCAAGCCCATGTGATGATTAACTCAGAAGGTTAGTTTATTTCACATTCAAAACCCAGGGGAGCAGTGTTCACAACCTCCCACTCCACTACACACATGTACAGTAAGCAGCAGGGGGATAGAAAAAAATAATTTTATTACTATGGATAGTAACAATACAAGGACCACAGAAATAAATACCAGTTCATAAATACCAGTTCACGTGAATTCCAGAGTCTGAGAAGTCAAAGTCCAAGGTGTTTCCTTCGTGGTAGAATTCAGCCCTGGTGAGTTTCTGGTTGGTGACGACAACATGAAAATCCTTGAAACAAATAATGTTGCAACACCATGGACTTTCTGTGCTTAGTCCACTTGGCAGGCTTGATCAGAGAATTTTAAAGTCAAGCAGGCTTCAGGGAGTTGAGAGATGGTAACCGACTGCTTGCTCAGCCGGGCTGTTGGGGTCCTTTTCAGTTGATGGTAAAACAGCAGTCTGAGGATTTCTCATTTTGCAAAAGGCATATAGAGATTTCAAAATAGTCACTCAAGTCATATACCTTCTTTCTTCACAATGACTTCAAAAAGGATGTTTATCCAGTGTCTGGAACTGGCTTTGATTTCTGGACTGATAATGTCCCAGTCATTAGCTGTTAAAAAAGTTACCATACATACTGAGTGTCTGGTGTCAGGAAGTAATCGTCAAGGTAGACCCTCTGACTGCTTGAAGGGTGAGCTTATCAGTTGCAAATGACATCCCTTTGTCTCCTCAATGGTCCCCCTTTGAAATGAACCTGGACAGTCCCAGGTGTGAGATGAGCCTGTTAGCAACTCAGCAAGCATAACAAGTTTCAATGTGTAAGTCCCCTGGTTTCGTGATTAGAGGGGTCTGTACATTGAGGTGTGAGTTTCCACAGGCTGAGAGAGGAATCCTTTTGTTCTTGTAACTATTGTTGGTAGCTTCTGGGACAAAGGGTCAATCCTGTGGTCATGTGACTTGTAGCAGCCACCTTTTTTGGTTTAGCAGAAAGTCCATTTTAAAGATAGCAAAAAGAATAAAGTTTTGATACATACAGCATTGGATTTCTTTTCATGTCATAGGAACCTAAAAGGGAGCCACTGAAGGTTCACCTAGAAGGAATTAATTTGGATGAGGGGTTGCAGCCATGGAGGCATCCTTTCAGGGCAGGCTGACAGGAAAGTGTCACAGGGAGTAGTGGCCATGGGGAGTAGTGACCATGGGGATAGTGCACACCAGTGGAGGTTCCTAAAGCAAGGAGGAGAGAAGGAGAAGGAGGGAGATGAGGGCAACTGGCCATGGCAGCTGTAACTTACTGGCCAGCCAATTGCACAGCATAGCAATGTAGAAGGGCCAGAAGCATGCAGAGAAGATCTTGGACAGTTGCCTCATGGAGATGAGTTTAGCCTGAAGGTAATTAACTGCAGATGACTGAGCACCAATGCCTTCGGCAGCCCCACTCTCCAGGGAGACAGTTACATCTATTTGCAATATGCTTGAAAGGAAAATAAAGTTCAAATTGGATGGATGGCCATTTAATTCCTGTGGCACCAAAGGTGGCATTTGCATTGGAATCCTATGTCTTGGGATCCTTTCAAGGATCAATTGGAGATCTCTGCAGAATATCACAATGATCAGCTCATTATTGCCTCAGGCTTGTGACTGATACAATGTTCAGGAGGGTGGGCAACTTCATCAAGTTCACCACTGATAAGGACAGCCAGGCAGAGAGTGCAAGAAGCTTTGGGGCCAGTGTGGGATTCCTTAAAGTGTGACCATCAAAACACCTGCAGGACAGCCAGGGATGTTCATCAGCTGAAAGGGACTTCATTCACTTCATATGCAGATCGTATGCAACCACTACCTGAAGATCCTGCAATCTGTGCATTACCCTGGGAGTAGCCATGATGCTTATATCCTCAGGCACTCCCTGGTGTCAGAGCTCTTTGTGCCACTCAAGCAACTGGATGGTTGGCAGGAGACAAAGGCTATCCGTTAAAGAGGTGGCTCATGACACCGATCAGGCACCAAATTCTGAGGCAGAGGAACGGATGCAATACAAGCCATACTTCCACCAGGGTGAACACTGAGAAGACCATTTGTCTTCTAAAACTGAGATGCCTGGATCAATCTGTTGGTGCCCTGCAGTGTGTGCTGGCTTAGGTCTCCCTGATTGTCGTCATTTGTTCTGTGCTGCCCAACTTGGCGCTGTCGAGGGGGCATAAACTGGCAGATGAGTTCAACGTCAAGCCTCCTCAAATGAAGAATCCAACAATGACTCAGATGAGGAACATCAGGATCCAGACCAGCATGCCACACTATATGAGCGTCAACAGAGAGTGGGTGTCAGGGAGAAGCAGGAGTCCCTGATGAATAGACAATTCACTTGAAAATCTGGAGACCTATTGCCACCAGCAGTAATGAAACACTATCTTTCATCTGTCAACACTGATTGACAAGACACTGACAACATCCCAAAGGCCTGCATCACCACATCTCTGATCAAGGAAGTCTCTGAGGTCCTGGAAGAAGCCATAAGCTTACTGCCCTATTCACTATCATGCCAGCGTGAAACCCCACCACATAGATGACACAACCATAACAAGTGATAATCATTTAACGATGTGAATCACAACAACAAAACCCTCAGCCTAACACTATGACCGAGCACCTGTGATGACCTATGCGTGCTTACAGTGATTTTTTGATTTGTTTACAGGTGCTGCACTGCGGTGCTCTGCCTTCTTGCCAATCGTGCTTGAGGCAGCTGCTGATTTTGATGCCTCATTGGCCTGGATGACCTCGGCAGTCATCCTCTGGTCACTTGAGGCTGCGAGGCCCCTGGCATTTTGAGAGAGATCTATCAAGTGGCAGGAGCGTTTTTTATCATCATGGAACTCTGAGGTGCTGGTGTCACTGGCAGCGGCATGGAGGAGATGCAGTCCCCATCAGGATCTCCCTGAGAGGAGTCACTAGACACAGACAACTGTTGCTGAACCACTGTCATTAGGTCCCATTGACTCTCCCTGCTTACCTGAGAGAAATTATGATCTAGTGATCCAGGCACCTCATCCTCCCCTCATATTGGCACTGCCAAATTGAGCTTGGTATCAATGTATGGGTTGCAAGTCTATATGTATACCCAAGAAATCCCTCGATAGAGGAAGTCATGCATTCAGATGACAGAGTGTCCACTGTTCTTGCCAGGGGGTCAGACCATTTGGAAGCTCTGCCAGGTCTTCATGCATCTCCCTTTGGACAGTCAACATCTGCCGCCTCACAGATGACTCCAGAGGCTCGTCATCTGCCTGGGATTCAGCACCTTCCTGGCCTCCCAAATTGCTCCAAGTGTCAGAGGTAAGGACTGTCACAGCCTCTGACAGTTGGTCCAGTCCTTGTGTGGTACTCAAACCAGTTGGTGCAACCATATCAACTGATGCACACATTCCCAACGAGGTGCAAGTATCTGAGCTAGTGGAAGGTATAGAGCAACAATCGGATGGTGCACTTTCTGAGGCCCCATCCTCTTCATCAGAAGTCAATGCTAGTCCCTTGAGCTAGTGGCTGCTGCAGCTGATATCTGACCTGTGCAAGGATGAGTACCTCACAACACTGCAGATGAACACCATGCAAATATCACTGCATCTCGGACAGAGAAGTTCCACAAATGATATTTGTCACATAGGACTTCGTCTCCAGCCATTGCCACACACACAATCACCCCTTCCCCCATCCAAGACACACTCCCTCACACCACAGGGCCAATTTTTAAAAATTCTGTCACAGGATCTGGGTGTCGCTGGCTAGGCCAGCATATATTGCCCATCCCTAACTGCCCTTGAGAATGTGTTGGTGAACTGTTATCTTGAACCTCTGCAGTCTCACTGATGCAGGTAAGTTATAGTGTTGTTCGGGAGTTCCAGGATTTTGACCCATGACAGTGAAGGAATGGTGATTATAGTTCCAAGACAGGATGGTGGCTTGGAAGGGAAAGTGCAGATAATTGTATTTCCATGTGTATGTTGCCCTTATCCTTTTAGATGGTAGAGGTCGTGCGTTTGGAAGATGCTGTTGAAGCAGTTTTGGTGAGTTGCTGCAGTGCATCTTATATATAGTACACTCTGCTGCCACTGTGTGCCAGTGGTAAATGGGATGCTGATCAAGTGGGCTGCTTTGTCCTGGATGGTGTTGAGCTTCTTGTTGGAACCACGCTCATCCAGGCAAGTGGGGAGTGTTCCATCACATTCCTGACTTATGCCTTGTTCATGGTGGACAGGCTTGGGGGAGTCAGAAGGCATATTCCTCGCTGCAGAATTTCCAGCCTCTGACCTGCTCTTGTAGCCATAGTATTTATATGGCTAGCCCAATTCAGTTTCTGGTCAATGGTAACCCCTAGGATGTTGATAGTGGGGGATTCAATGATGGTAATGCCATTGAATGTCAAGGGGGGCTGGTTAGATTTTTTCTTGTTGAAGATCGTCATTGCCTGGCACTTGTGTGGTGTGAATGTTACTTACCATTTATCAGCCGAAGCCTGAATATTGCCTAGGTCTTGCTGCACATGGACACAGACTGCTTCAGTATCTGAGTTGCAAAAGGTGCTGAATATTGTGCAATCATCAGTGAACATCCCCACTTCTGACCTCATGATGGAGCACTGATGAAGCAGCTGAAGATGGTTGGGCCTAGAACACTACTTTGAGGAGCTCTTGCAGTAATGTCTTGGCCTGGAGATGATTGACCTCCAACCTTCACAGCCATCTTCCTGTGTGCTAGGTATGACTCCAAACAGTGGAAAGTTTTCCCCTTATTCCCATTGACTTCAATTTTGTTAGAGTTCCTTGATGCCACACTGGGTCAAATGCTACCTTGACGTCAAGGGCAGTCATTCTTACCTCACCTCTTAAGTTCAGTTCTTTTGTCCAGATTTGGACTAAGGCTATAATGAGGTCAGGAGCTGAGTGGCCCTGGCAGAATCCAAATTGAACATCATGAGCAGGTTATTGCTGAGTAATTGCAGCTTGGTGGCACTGTCGATGACCCCTTCCATCACTTTACTGATGATCAAGAGTAGTCTGATGGGGCGGTAATTGGCTCAATTGTATTTGTCCTGCTTTTTGTGGACAGGATATGCCGGGGCAATTTTCCACATTGTTGGTAGATGCCAATGTTGTAGTCCCTCAGATGCTCACCACTTCCAGCACTAACTCTGGCCTCTCCTCATCCAACTGAGCTGCCCCCTCCTTGATTGGTCTGATCCAGAGTGTCTTCCCTCATTTTTGTCAGGATTGTCATGTTTGGCACCCCCCAACCACTCCTCATCTCTCACATGCTTTGCAGGCAATCTTCTCTGTTGAAGAGAATGAGACAATAATGAGTTCCATATCTGGAAGGATCAACCCCTCCAGGTGGTTCCCACAAGCTCTTGTGCTTCTCTCCTCTGCATTGCATTACACATCTCGTGGCATGTAACCTTCCCCAACACAATGCCCTAGCCCCCAAGAACCTGTCAGGGTAACTAGGCTCCTTAAATTGTAATTGTGGGTGAGCACACATCCACTCCCCTGGCTAACTCCTCCCACACACAGCATCTGTTTTTTTATCCCATAGATGTGTGCCCACACCGAGAATTTAGATCCTCATTCACCCTTGTAGTATGGAGAGGGTCGTTCAGTCTTTGGCCACTGTTTAGCCAGGGCCTATAGATGACCCCACAGCTACTGACCTCCTCTGAGACCCCCATCCAGGCTTGCTTGGTCAAACGGGGATATCTCCTCTACCCATTCCATGGGAGTAGAACCACCCACCGTTCCGTCACACCCTGGAGGAGAACATACAGGGAGTCATCATCAAATGATGGGGCTGCCCATAACCATGCCTCAGCCATTGCTCCAGGTAAGAGGTCATATTGCCTCTTCACAATCTGTACCGGCGGGTGAAGAAACGGCAACAGTTAACAGTCATGGTGAGCATCTCAGGAGGACTGGGGCTGGCAAGGATGGCAGTAGCACCTCTGTCTGCAGAAGATTTTTACTACTCCTGCATTGCACACTGCTCTCCTGATGCAGGCCCTCTGTTGGCCTGCTGCACACTGCCAGCAGCCTTTAGCCTGTCCAATGGCAGCTGCTCCATTATCAGTGTCTGACCCCATCACCACTTTACATCTCACTCTGGGCCTCCTATTTGCTGGCAGTCCAGCTGTTTGGGTGTTAATTGACTGCCCAGCACAGAATCACGGTGAGACCACAGGACTGGGAGGGAGTGGGCATGCCTCCCACTTCCAATGATGTCACCCCTCTGCCCAGTGTAAAACCCTCCCCGTGATGTGGTTTGGGAACCAACAGCAATGCACATTTCTGCCCAGGATGGCCTAATTGTGGCACGAGTTGATTAGATCAGTGGTTCCCAAACTTTAACATCCCATGAACCCCTCTCATGAAATTGCCAAATTTCGCAAACTCCCTCCTAAAAATAAATATTTTCACGGGATTTTCTCCCTTACTTGAGTATAAATTATAAAAGCAGTGATCTTGGAAAATTAAAAGTTGTTTATCTTAATACACTTTATTGCACACTATTCACAATTACATGATCATTTATTGTTACATTATTAATTTTATTAAGCAGTATGTGGCAGGATTATTTCTTCAGCAAAATGTAACAAGTGAAGGATAGCTAACTAATACAAATTGGATGCACAAAATCAAATCTAGTTACTTCCAGAATTACTACACTCTAGGTGTGATTGATGGGGGAATGGCCCATTCATTTCTATTCTGGCCAGATTATGTTGCCAGTCACCTCAAATTGAAGCCTTTAACATTGGGCATGAGGGCACATGTCTATAGAGATGCAATAAAGGCATCTTTGATTTTCTAACAGCAAGAGAAGCAGCACCCTGCCACTCCGATGGGCAAAAGTCCTCCCCCAGTCCTTCGACGATGCGTTCAGGGACTGGGGAAGGACTCAGAGAAGAGATCCCAGAGAAGAGGTAAGGGCCTTGGGCCACAGACACATCATCAAAGGACTGGCCCGAGGGACAACTTCAAGACTCAGCAGAGATTGGGAGGAGAAGGAGGACATGGTGTCTGTCCGTGGCCTAGGGCACTTCCCTCCCAGCCTTATCTATAAATCCTGAAGTTCTTTTTTATTCATTCACGGAATGTGGGCTTCGCTGGTTGAGCCAGCATTTATTGCCCGTCCCTAGTTGCCCTTGAGAAGACGGTGGCGATCTGCCTTCTTGAACCGCTGCAGTCCATGTGGTGTAGGTACACCCACAGTGCTGTTAGGAAGGGAGTTCCAGGATTTTGATCCAGCGACAGTGAAGGAATGGCAATATATTTCCAAGTCAGGTTGGTGAGTGATTTGCAGGGGGACTTCCAGGTGGCGGTGTTCCCATCTGTCTGCTGCCCTTGTCCTTCTAAACGGTAGTGGTCATTGGTTTGGAAGGTGCTATCTAAGGAGGCATGGTGAATTCCTGCAGTGCATCTTGTAGGTGGTACACACTGCTGCCGTTGTGCATTTGTGGTGGAGAGATTGAACGTTTGTGGATGTGGTGCCAATCAAGCAGGCTGCTTTGTCCTGGACGGTGTCAAGCTTCTTGAGTGTTGTGGTGGCTGCACTCATCCAGGCAAGTGGGGAGTATTCCATCACACTCCTGACTTCTCCCTTGTAGATGGTGGACAGGCTTTGGGGAGTCAGGAGGTGAGTTACTCGCTGCAGGATTCCAAGCCTCTGACCTGCTCTTGTAGGCACCGTATTTATATGGCTGGTCCAGTTCAGTTTCTGATTAATGGTAACCCCCAGGATGTTGATAGTGGGGGATTCAGCGATGGTAATGGCATTGTATGTGAGGGGGCAATGGTTAGATTCTCTCTTGTTGGAGATGGTCATTGCCTGGCACTTGTGTGGCACGAATGTTACTTGCCACTTGTCAGCCCAAGCCTGGATATTGTTCGGGTCTTGCTCCTTCAAGATTTAGGGACGAGGTCAGCTGGGGAAGGGCCCATGCCAGGGCCACAGAAAACATCACTGAAGCAGCAAGGATTTACAGATGAGGTTGGTAGAAGGGGAATGGTCTTTGCAAGCGCAGCCGGCTGGGGAGTTAAATTAAAATGCAGGTTACCTAAAAGTTCCATTTCTACAGGAACAGACAGCACATGACTCCAAAGTACAAGAAGACACAGCACACCCAATCACGGCCACAGCACACGCGACTCTTCAAATTCAAGTCCAGTCACGAGGTGCAAGACAAAGCACATTGTCTTCCGCCATTACAGCATTGAGAACAACAGTAATCATTAGCCAAGTAACCTGTCAATCAGGATGGTCTACATACCTGATTGGCTTCTTTGGACATGGACTATCTTGAATGACAGGCTACTAGGCCAATGAGCACTGGGCATCCTGAGAGCCCGGGCACCGGTCATTTGGTGGCCGCCAAACTGACAGCTGTCATTTTTCCATAATGTTGGTCCACAAACACTTCTGCTTCCGCCATTATAGTGTTATTCTTGCAAACCCCCTGAAACATTTTGCAATCCCCTTGGGGGCTTAAGAACCACAGTTTGGGAACCACTGGATTAGATTGAACCAGTGCAATCTGGCAGCCACATTCTGAACCCACTTGGCTTCATCCCCATCTCCCAACACAAAATGTTCCTGCAATCAATAAACCATCTCTGTCACCCATTGCTCACCTTCAAACCTTATCATTCATTACAAGCGAGAACACCACTTAACAGACAGCAAGCAAAAATGGGCAATACAGGAAATGCTGCAAATAAATAATTTTTATGTGAATGAAAAATTGAACAGAAAATTAATAATCTAACATTGTGCTAAACATCTAATAGCATATTCTTCTGTAACTGCAGATCTTTACTCTTTCTTTTTCTGCTATTCCTATGTAGTGCATCCTCTATGGTTTCAGCAGAGGTAGAGGCAGGTTGTTCATATCTCTGCTCTAATTACTAAGCTCCACTTAGCTGCAGTCCTTTAGGTTTGGAGCAAAATAATGCCGCATCAGGATCAGCGCTCGGGGAAGTCTTGGTCAACAGGGCAGGAGGCAACATTTTGGGCACTGACAAGGGGGATGGGGGGGGCAATGATTGAGATATTTAGCATTTTGAGGAGATTTCCCACTTCCAGGATCCCTTTCTCCCTCTTCCCTTCCATGGCCCACTTGCACATCCCTGTTAGCAATGAGTTGGAAAGCAATTTGCTGCACATCAGTGGGGTGCTGAAGAGAAAAGGCTAGGTTGTCAGAAATCCTATTTAAGGCAGCATTCAGATTATGCAAGCCTTCGGTGAGGGCCAGCATGCACTCGCTTCACTGTTTGTTTGATGCTCCATGCAGGTGGTCTCTCTTTCCATGGATGAAGTCAACATCGGGAAAGCCTGCAACATTATGCTGCTGATGCTTGAGACAAGTCTCCTTCAATCTCTCTCCAAGCATGTACAGTACAGCTGGAAATACAGCCAGCGCCTCACACATTTTTTGCTGCGGCTCCAGAATTATCTCTTTGTCAGCAGTCCCGGATGCTCAGCAACTGCACCCAGCTTGGAGTATCCTGTGGTCTCTGAAAGGGACTGATAGCCACCATGTGAAAATCCAACCATCTATCTTGCTGGGCCCTCTGAGGTGTGTATAATTGAGTTCATACGCATGAGTTTTTCATGAGTTATGTGAAGGTGTATCCTCTGTGTTAGTGATGTCTTCAGATGAGTCTTCCTGCACCAACTCTATAGGCTGATTAATAGTTCTGTAGGCAATGAAAAACATGAATTAGAGCTATCAAAGTAACAAGCTGTTAAGCCAACATTGTGCATATCATCATATTTCACTGGCTACTGAAATCAAGCCAACACGAGTGAAGTGTGTATACCATGTGGTTGTGTGATATTTAATTAACCAATTAATTTAATTTAAATCAGATATTTGGGAGGCCCTCAGTAGACAGAGAGAGATGGGTGCACCTGCAAGGTAAGTTGGTATGAGGTGTGGTGTGCAGGGAAGGTAGAATGAGTGGCGTTGGGGTTAGGCACACATCAGGATGTACTTCAATGTGCAATTGCACTCACCTTTCCTGATCTGATTAGGTCATTAACCCTCTTTGAGCACTGCATCCAAGAGTGTGGCCCCTAGCTTCTGCTGCTAACCTCCTCAGGAACCTCCAGCCATGCCTTCTGGTTCTCTGAGGTAGTTCTTTCTCCCATCAGCAAAGAAGAGAAGTTTCCTATGGATTCATACAGACCACATTATCAGCTCTAAGACCATAAGGCATAGGAGCATAAGTAGGCCATCCCGCCCATCCAGTCTGCTCCGCCATTCAATGAGATCATGGCTGATCTGATAATCCTCAACTCCACTTTTCCCTTGCCTGTTCCCCATAACCATTGATTCCCTTATTGATTAAAAATTTGTCTATCTCAGCCCTGAATATACTTGAGGACCCAGCCTCTATAGCCCTCTGTGGTAAAGAATTCCCCTGGTTCACTACCCTCTGAGAGAAGAAATTCCTCCTCATCTCTGTTTTAAGTGGGTGCCCTCTTACTCCGAGATTATGCCCTATGGTCCTAGACTCTCCCATCAAGGGAAACAACCTCTCAGCATCAACACTGTCAAGCCCCCTAAGAATCTTATATGTTTCAATAAGGTCACCTCTCAACACCATGGGCTCTTATCTTATTAAGTAGCCTTATGTGTGGTACCTTATTGAATGCCTTTTGGAAATCCAAATATATTACACCTACTGGTTCCCCTTTATCTATCTTGCTTTTGCCTTCTCAAAGAATTCTGATAAATTCGTCAGGCATGATTTCTCCTTCATGAAGCCATGCTGACTCTGCTTGATTAGATTATGCATTTCTAAATGCTCTGCTATTAAGTCTTTATGATAGACTCCAAATTTTCCCAATGACAGATGTTAAGCTAACTGGCCTATAGTTACCTGTTTTTTGTCTCCCTCCCTTTTTGAATAAGGATGTTACATTGGCAGTTTTCTAATCCTCTGCGACTTTTCCAGAATCTAAGGATTCTTGGAAGATTACTACCATATCTCTGCAGCTATTTCCTTTAATACCCCAGGATGCAATCCATCAGGTCCAGGTGATTTATCAGCCTTTAGCCCCATTAGTTCAATGAAGTGATGTGCAGTCTTGCCATGTTGGGAATTCATCCCAGTAGTTTCATTCTTGGTTCAAGAACCTGGACAATCCTTCAATCATTATTTCCTCCTTATCCCTTTAAATAGATCAGCTCCAAAAGACTCATGAGGGTCGTCATCACTCCTGTACATGCTAATTGGTCAGTAAACCCAAATGACAGGTGCGAATGCAGTGGTTGAATTAAAAACCCGTCAACAATCACACTGCAGAAGCTTCCGAGTTCCTTATGTGGTACTGGGCTCTCTTCCCAGCTCATCACCAAGTTAAAATTCCACTCATTATTTCAGTGAACATGTGGTAAATCTTTGAAATAGGCTCCTTATGGGGTGGTGGTAGAAGAATAAATTGTTAATTCATTGAAATGCAAATGATATAGATATCTTTTAAATAATATTTTGAGATACAATATAGTATATTAATAATTTGTGACATGACATATGATAACTATAGTATGCTCGGGAGGAAAAGGCAACTTTGGACCTATGGTTTCCCAATGTTTCCACCACTACTGCGTATTTTACTTTATGTCTAGGCCTGTTGTAAATTAATTGATAGACATTGATTGCTATAATTTAAAAAAATTCTTTCATGGGAATGTGAGCATTGCTGGCAAGGCCAGCACTTGTTGTCCATTGAGAAGGTCATGATGGTGTGACTATCGCAGAATGTAGGCATCATGAATGTCAACCATTCATCTCGCTGAACTCACTTTCCCCACTTTCTATGAATCTCAGCTTCTCCAAATCTTTGCTGCCTATAACCTATCCTGCACTATGTCCCACTTGTCCACCACATCTACCTTTGCTGACATACATTTTCTGAGTGCCCTCATGCCTCTAATTCACACCCTTGCATTTAAATCTCTCCATATCTCATCCCTTACATCTTCAACCCTGAAAACTCCATTATCTGACTCCATCATCTACAGCCCACTTTTATCCCAATATTGTTGACCATGCCTTGAGCAGCCTGTCCCCCAGTGTTTGAAATTCCTTGACTTCCCTCTCTTCATTTAAGACTCTTTTAAAACCCACTTAAAAGCCATCCGCTTTGGTCAAACTTTGAACAAGTGACCACTCCTAATCTCTCTCCTTTGACTGCTGTACATTTTTTTTGATTGCCTTTGTGAAGTGCCGTGGATGCTTTTCTGTTAAAAGGCTTAATGGAGTCGGGAGGGAGGCTTGAGGAATTGGTTTCTCAGCACGACCCATTAGCCAGAGCCTGAGCCTACATCAAATAAGGCAACTGTTTACATATATTTTCTCATTTAAATCTTCACATAAGCGGCTGCAGTGACAACAGGCACTTGGACAGGAATTTCCTGCATACGCAAGACTTTTAATGCTGTACACAAAAGTTTTAATCATATAAACCAACTTTGAGTAGGTCCTTTTCACTCATTAAAACAACTTTTCAAGTGCTTTTGTGTGCTTCTGACGATCAACATTTGCTGATTAAGTTCCAGCAGGGAGATTTCGCCTTCTTCACATCCATAAAATTGAAGAAAGTACAGGTCAAAGCAGAAAGGATGATTTCAGGGCCAGGCGAGAGACTCATCCAGCCAGCGAGCCATCCCTGAGGCCGGGCGCATGCGCTCTCCCTGTTGAGCCCCGACCCAGAACCTGCAGTTTGCAGCGAGCGAGCGGGAGAGAGAGAGAGAGATAACACTTTTTGCGTTGACGCCGCCAGGAATTGGGAGACGCTCGCGAAGCTTCTGCAGACTTCCCACGGACCCTCAAGAGGGGACCGCGGCACATCGCTGGAAAACCACTGCAAGTGAGTTTAAAGAAAAAGCGGGATGAGTTTAAATTGAGATTGTTTCCAACCAATGAAAATGTTGTTTTGCGAGTGCGGGTATCTAGCGGAATAAAATCTATATTAGAAATAACGGGGTGGCTGAATGGGGGGGGGGGGGCGGTGGGAAACAAATACATCGAATGGATTTGTTACTAACACACGGATTGCGCAAAGGATCTGGTATCGCAGAGAAAATAAAAGTGGAAAAAAAAAACCTGCACCTGTTAAAGGTGAAGTAGATCCAGGAATGAAGCTCTATGCAGCTCGGAAAACATCTTGTTCAGCCTTCACAACGTGTGTTCTTTATTTTGTTTAATGTTGACTGGGAGTGGATGCACCTCGATTTACGGTGTGAGTGATACTGTCTCGAGGCAGTGGAGATCACCACTACCTTTCTGTCTATGTTTCAAATCTAAATTTAGGGGGAAACAATCCACCTTTTAAAAAATGAAATCAGGGTTTTTTTTTGAGAAGCGCTTCGTATAAAAAAACGAGATTCATTTGATTTTAAATAATACAAATAAATTCCAAATGCCGTGAGAACATTTCGATGTAACGGCGGAGGAGAGCTGATGTTCAAAGTGCAATTACTGTAAACAGTCGTGCTCAAGATTGCATTCCTTTTTGATTAAAGTGTCGAACCGATTAAAAGTCAGTGTCTTGGTGATATTTAAAGAGAATAAATTCGTGAAACTTGCCGTTCCCTGATTCTAAATTGAAATTAATGTCTTTGAAAAGTGTAAATGAAGGAATACTATAACATTGCATTGTCTTTGTGCTCCCTTAATATTTGTTCTCCAGGCCCATAATAAAACAATGTGTCTAATTGCCTTGTTGCACACCCAATTGCAACTATCATTTTAATTGGGCCTTATACAGTACTTTTATAATTGCTATGGTACCTATCTAAAATGCATTTGGATAACTTTTGAGAAAAAGAAGTTTAGGTAAGTTATTTTTGTACTGAAAATTAACTTAATTTGGTGCTGTGTGCTAACTCTTAAAAAGATAGCTGTTCAGCGCACAGAATTGAGCTGGGGTGGGACTGGGAATCACTCTGACATGTTTATCACAGAAAATTACAACTCTGAGCATGAGGTTTACTATATTGTAATAATTACCGTACTTGTACTGGAGAGTATGTCATGGGATTAGGAAACACTAAGGTAACCAGCAAAAAAAAAATTGCTCAACCTTATTCTAGAGTCTTCCTTCAGGAAATTCAGGCATTGCCTTGATAGATAACTTATGTTGATGAAATAGATGATTAATGATCAAATTATAATTGCAAAGTAGAAGTAATTTTATTATATTGGTTGTATAAAAATTAGGCTATGGGCATTTTCTTCACCAACTTAACTTGGCACTGAATAAACTTCCTCTGAGGCTAGAAGAATTGAATCAGATAATTGCATTTTTGGTTCTGAATATTTGTTGTATAGGTAAATCTATACTTTTGTCAGATCAGACCTTCATATAATCTGTGGCAAGTTAAGTTTTTATAGGGCACAAGGGTTGGAAGAAATCTTGGGAGTAGTATACTGAATCGGAACAATAGACTGGGTAAGTTTTAAATCCTTACCCAGTGACTTCCAGTGTAGAATTATAAAGAATGCTGAGAGTTACTGAGCTGAGAATGGGGAGGGGGCAATGAGGTTGGAGAAAGCGGTAATATTGATGGTTGAGGTAGTGGGGCAGTCTGAAAAAGTTCAATATGAATGCCTAGTATTATATTATGTTGACATAATCAGGGTTAAAATGACGGTCATGATCATTTGAACTTGTCTCTTCCAGTAGCTGATGCCACCCTAATGCCTTGATCAGATAACATCTTGATATTTTAGTAGTCCCTGTTGGGCCTTATTATTCCATTTTGATCTTTGTGTGCATGTATCCTTACTTTTCATCATTTTGTCAAAGTTTTTTTTTTATTCATTCCTGGGATGTGGACATGATGGTTCATCCATGGTTACCCTTGAGAAGATGGTGGTGGGATTCTTCATGAGCTCCTGCTGTCCATGTCCCTGAATGGTAGGAAGCTGCAGAATTTTAACCTAGCGACTGAAGGAATGGCGATATATGTCTGAGTCAGGATGGCATGCAACTTGAGAAGGACTTGGAGGTGATGGTATTCCCCTGTGTCTGCTGTACATGCATTTTAAGATGGTGGAGCTTGTGGTTTTGGGAGGTGCTGCGAAAGATGTTTTGGCATGTTACTGCAGTGTATCCTGTAGGTGTCACAACCATGTTATGCCAGAGATGGCGTGGGTGGATATTTAAGCTAGTGTATGAGGTGCGGATCTGTTGAAATACTTGACCCTAGATGGTGTCAAACTTGTGTTTTGTTTCAGCTGCACCATCCAGGCAAGTGGAAATTATTTCATCACTCCTGACTTGTACCTTGTAGATGGAGGAGCAGTTATGAAAATCTAGGAGGTGAACCAGTCACTACAGAATTCCCAACCTCTAATCTGCTCTGGTTGCCAAGCCATTTATGTGGCTGTGCAAGTTGAATTTCTGGTCAATGATAACACCAGGCTGTCAGTGGTGGCAGATGGTGATGGTAATGGCACTAAATGTTGAAGGGAGTTGCTAGGTCCTCTTTTGTTGAAGATAGTCATTGCACGGCACATGTGGAAGTTACTTTACACTGATTAGCCCAAACCTGAATGTTGTCCAGGTCTTGCTGAATTAGATATGAACTACTTCATTACCTGAGAAATTGCAAGTACAGCCATCAGTGAATAGCCCCACTTCCGGCCTTACGGCGGAGGGTAGGTTATTGACTGAAGTAGCAGATGGTAGTTAGGCTTATGATGTTAACTTTTGATAACTTCTGAAGTGTTGAAATGACTGGCTCCCACCAACCACAACCATCTTCCTTTCTGTGAGGTATGACTCCAGCTGCTGGAGGATTTTTCCCCCTGACCCCCATTGACTTCAGTTTTGTTAGGGCTTCTTGGTGCCACACTAGGTTGAATGCTACCTTGCTACTCTCACCTTGCCTACAGAATTCAGTTCATTCCATATTTTGGCCATTGATGTTTAGATCTGACAGAATCCAAACTGAGCAGCAGTGAATAGGTTATTGGTGAGTAAGTGCCACTTGTGAGCACTATTACTGTCTCCCTCGATCCGTTTAGTGAAGATTGGGTTGATAGGGCAGTAACTGGCCAGGTTAGATTTGTTGTGCTTTTTCTGGACAGGTCATACCTGATTAGTTTTCCACATTATCCAATATATGTTAGTTGTGTAGTTGTACTGGACCAGTTTAGCTAGTACTGGAGCACAGGTCTTCAGCACTACATGGATCTGTAGTCTTTGAAGTGTCCTATGCACGCAGTTATTTCTTGATTTCAGATGGAGTGAATTGAATTTGACGAAGACTGGCATCTGTGATTATGACAACCTTGAAAGGAGGTTGAGAAGAATAATTTGCTGAAGACTTATAGGTGAAGATGGTGGTAAATTTTTTTTTGCATACACAAGGATGGGAATGTTCAAAGAGACTCCTGTTGCTGTTAGTTGCTTAATTGTCCACCACCATTCATGACTGGCTGCGACAGTACTACTGAGCTTTAACCTGATTACTTGGTTGTGTGATTGTTTAGCTGTGTCAGTGGTGTGTTACATACAGTTCATTCAGGGAGCCTGAGATTCTGTGGTAACATGCACTTTTACAAGCATGCTGTTGCCTGGAGCTATGGATAGTGATGGTAGAGGCTCCAACGTTGGCCAGAAATCTCTCCCGCTCTTACCATCTGCCAGTGGTGTTTGTTCGAAGGATTTTTGCAGGATACTCAGCCTGTTTGGCCGCGCTATGAACGCACATTCTTTGGCCATTAAGTTCTGGGATAGGACTTGAACACAGAACTTCTGGTTCAGAAGCAGGGACACTGCACAGTGTGCCACAAGACCTCCAGCTATGTCTATAGCATGTTGCTTTTGCTGTTTAGCATGCATGTCATCCCCTGTAGCTTCACCAGGTTTGTACCTCATTTTCGGGTATGTCTGGTGCTGCTTCCAACATGCTATATTCCCCTTTAACTAATATATATAACTGTGATAAAATATACTCATTAATGTTACAGTGCCAGTGGAAGAGAAATATTAATAATGCCTGTAGGACTAACCTTTCTTGTAATTCAATTATTGCATTACCAATTATTTAATAAAGAATTAAATAAAAGTTTCAATGAATTAAAATAATCAATACATTGAGCAGGAGATTACTGGGTCTATTATACAGTTCATTTGTTAATTCAGATGCTGGAAAATATCCCTGATATTGTATTAAAATGAACATTGTAATTCCTCCTGGCTTAGTTTATTGCAGTAGCTAGGCAATTGATTTGTATACTGGCTTTGAAATTCAATCTAAATGATGTAAAATTTATTCAATGTGATATTATCTTGTTAACTGTGCAAAACCCTAAATATAAACTTATTGAAGAAATATTGCATTTCTATTATTATTCAATATATCAAAATATTTAATGGGATCTTCGTGTATTTGTTCCATTCACAAAATAAGTGTGAAATGGTAATATTTGTGCAAAACAAAGATTGTATTGTAAACAGTGGCTGTCTGAAGTGCTACTTTTTCAGACCTAAATATAGGCTTTTGCAAAGGTTAACGTAAATTACTTTGCAACTCGTAACTATCTAATATCCACGGGACTTACAACATTGTGCGTAGGAAGGTGATCAATGGTAGCTTAATTGTTGCTGCGTGAACTAGAAATACCAGGTGATTATTAATTGATGATACTATTATGAAACAACTTCTCTATTTCCAAATGAGTAACACAAAGACTTTAAAATGACCCCTGTTTTGGTAGTGGGGCTAACCTTTCATGAGATGACTACTAAGGATCATGTGTCGCTATATCAGTTTCAGTATGCAGTTTAGTATGGGAAGGGAAAAGGAATGCCAACTCATAGTGCTAGTGACAAGGTAGAAGGAGAAAATGTTACTTTTACCATGACTTTTTGGAAACATTTGGGTTATGTGAAATTTAATCAAATAATTTCAGTTCTAGGCAAAACTGATGTATCACATCGGAAAATGAATATCTGATTTGCTAAGGAACTGAGCCATAATTAACTATTTGGATGCCTTTAGGTATTGTATTCAGTATTCCAAGCAGTGCAATTGGTTGAAGATCAGCAAGAGTGGAAAAGAGGTACTTGTGATATAAGGGGACACAAGGTATTTCAGGCAGTGCTCCCTGGGAATAACTGAAAATATGTGCTTTAAAAACTTGAATGTTAAAGGGTAATGGATTTGTGTTATTTCCTTGAAGATTTCTAGGCATTATCACATAACACTATGATCCTGAAATTTATTATGGTTCTTGCCAACTATCGGTTGGGATCTTCTGGGCAAGTGATTTATTAGGCAAAACCAGATTTCTATTCAGAATTGTATCATGAAAATCTCAGATGTATTATTTATGTTGCAAAACTACTTGATTATTTTTGTTAACGACCATCATCATCACTATAAAAGGCAGCATATTTCTACAGATCACCTGGCTTAATGGAATTATTGGTTTCACACAAGTTGTAATTTAGGCTCATGAGTAATGCCATAACATGAGTGAACCATGATTGTGTTCTGTCAGCATGCAGCTGGTATGTAACATTCAGCACACACTAAAGTAGTTGAGCAGTTACTTCCTGCCACCCCCCCACAATGCTTTCATTTTGAGGCAATCATCTGTGTCATGGTCACTTATTAGGAAAGGAAAAGTAGAAGGATGGTTCCTGAGAAACCAACGCTATCATCTGCCAGCATGGCTGATCATTCTCAAAACCAAAGGCATGTACAAGACGTTTCAAACTACATGTTGAAACAGGGCTTTAGCTTGACTGATTAGGGAGTTTTTTTTCTTATGGTACAGTCCACTACAGGATTCCTAAGATAATTGTAAGTTGCCTGGTGCTTAAATAGGGATGCTTGAATACAGAGAAGGGAGAGGAGGGAGAACAGAGTGTTGAAACTATAGCAGAGCAGAAAGCTGAAAGTTATGAGTCAGCTACTTATGAGTCACCATGAGTGTAGCAAGGACTTGTGGTGTGTTCAATACTAATCCAAAACATCTCCCAGTAAGTCCCAGAGCTGTCGCCTTTCTCAAACATGGATTTTGTGTATGCAAAGTAGTCACTTTTTATATTCATTTTCAGGATGTGGATGTCACTGGCTAGGCCAGCATTTATTGCCCATCCCTAATTGCCCCTGAGAAGGTGGTGGTGAGTTGCTTTCTTGAACCGCAGCAATCCATGTGACGTAGGTACACCCATAGTGCTGTTAGGGAGGGAGTTCCAGGATTTTGACCCAGCGACAATGAAGGAACGGTGATATATTTCCAAGTCAGGATGGTGAGTGGCTTGGAGAGGAACTTCCAGGTGGTGGTGTTCCCATGTATCTGCTGCCCTTGTCCTTCTAGGTGGTAGAGGTTGCAGGTTTGGAAGTGCTGCCTAAGGAGCCTTGGTGAGTTTCTGCAGTGCATCTTGTAGATGGTACACACTGTTGCCACCTTGTGTTAGTGGTGGAGGGAGTGAATGTTTGTGGAAGGGGTGCCAGTCAAGTGGGCTGCTTTGTCCTTGATGGTGTCAAGCTTCTTGAGCACTGTGGGAGCTGAACTCATCCAGGCAAGTGGAGAGTATTGCATCAAACTCCAGACCTGTGCCTTGTAGATGGTGAGTTAGGAGGTGAGTTACTTGCCACAGGATTCCTAGTCTCCGACCTGTAGCCACAGTATTTAGATAGCTAGTCCAGTTCAGTTTCTGGTCAGCAGTAACCACCAGGATGTTGATAGTGGGGGATTCAGCGATGGTAATGACATTGAATGTCAAGGAGCGATGGCTAGGTTCTCTCTTATTGGAAATGGCCATTTCCTGGCCCTTGTGTGGGGTGAATGTTACTTGTCACTTATCAGCCTAAGCCGAGTCTTGCTGCACTTGGACTTGGACTGTCTACGCAGAATCACCATGTTCTAGAATTTATTGCTTATTCCCTCAAATGCCATCTGTTATTATCTTTTGTTGTGCTACTTCTATATTGTAACCAATGACACAAAGATACACAGCACAATGTATTAATCAACTGCAGTGCATTTGTTCCATTTATTGTGCATTCTGAGTAGCTGAATGATTGTCCTATTGCTTCGCCTTTGTGCTTGCAATTTGTTTGTGGCACATGACATCTAACCTGCCACTTCTCAATTATTTTTTAATTAGAAGCTATAAATGTGCTGTCTGGTTGCAGGGTTTCACTTGCTGGAATTGTGCATAGGCCTTTGTAACATGCACTTCACTATCCCTACATGTTAGCACTATTCAGTGCATTTGATCCAGCACGCTTTTTGACACATATACCAACATTTATACAGGGATGCATGATTGTCTGGATGCGGCAACACTACTCACCTGATTTGCAACTACAATAGACAAAACTCTGCTCTTGGGTATTCCCTCGACATATCCAATTATCTGTCTGAGAAGCAATCTTTGGGAAAATATGAGGATGACTGTATCTGATTTCCAAATATATAGAAGCTGGCAAATAGTGAAACTCTAAAATTAGACTCCAACAGCAGCAGTATGAACACTCATGTGAAGTGTTTCCTCTGTGCCTATGACCAGAGTGCTCCACTTGATTAACACAGGAGTTGCCATGCACTCCACAGTGAGGGATTGTTGCACATTGTCATCCTCACTCTCTTGTCCCGACCTATCTTGGTTCAGTGGCAAGATGAGTCTAGATGACTGGGGATAGGTCTGGATGTAACGGGTGACCAGGGTGTTCTCTGTGTTTTACCGAGTTCTCTGCATTCCACAACATAGTGCTAACCTGCCTTCAAGACTTTTGCATCTTAGATTGGTCTTAAGTTCCTGAGGGTAGGAGACCTGATGGCTGCCCTCACCTGGTTTGGCCCACCTGGGGTGTGGTCGTTGTTGCATGCTAACAAGTATTTGGAACCACAATTGAGAACTGGTTGAAGGTGAAGACCAATACAGGGTGAGCTGCTCCAATGAGTGCGGGGAATGCCTGTGAGAGGTGCTACCCCTCCTTTACACCCTTACAGCACAATCATAGAATTTGTGATGGACTACAGTAAAGATAAACTTAGATACATCATCTTGCAGAGCTAGATAGTGGACTGCTGTGTATTCTTCACCATAATTTGAATATGTGTCACATTTTTAAAAAATTCATTCTCGGGATGTGGGCTTTGCTGGCTGGACCAGCATTTATTGCCCATCCCTTTTGCCTTTGAGAAGGTGGTGACCTGACTTCTTGAACTGTTGCAGTCCATGTGGTGTAGGTACATCCACAGTGCTGTTAGGAAGGGAGTTCCAGGACTTTGACTCAGCGACAGTGAAGGAACGGCAATATATTTCTAAGTCAGGATGGTGAGTGACTTGGAGGGGAACTTCCAAGTGGTGGTGTTCCCATTTGTCTGCTGCCCTTGTCCTTCTAGACGGTAGTGGCCGTGGGTTTGGAAGGTGCTGTCTAAGGAGCCTTGGTGAATTCCTGCAGTGCATCTTTTAGACGGTACACACTGCTGCTATTGTGTGTCGGTGGTGGAGGGAGTGAATGTTTGTGGATGTGGTGCCAGTCAAGCAGGCCGCTTTGACGGCTGCTTATGTGGACACAATGGATACGATTATCCTTTTTCATCCAGAATTCTGATGGAGTGGGACTTCCCCAACCCGACCCCATTTCCTGAATTGTGGACCATTATTGTTGCTTGACATTCTTCCCACAGAATTCCCACTGACAAGGGGGCGAGGTTTGGTAGTGCTGGCTTTCTTTCATGTCCACTTATGGTAGGTACTTGTCTTACAGGGAACAACACTGTCCCACTTTAAGATTTCCTCCCATATCTGATGCACGTGGTGCTTCAGAGGAAGAGCCATCGATTCCATGGGCAAGATTTTGACCTCAGCGTGCGGGCACAGTCGCCGGGCCTGGGAGTGTCTAGGAAACGGGCTGCTGCCCGCAATCAGCCCCGATCGCGAGTTCACGCTGGCTGGCCAATTAACGGCCAGCCTGTGTGAAAGGTGTGCTGAAACACTCAGCGCTACTGGGGTGGGGGTGGGAGGTTGGTGAGCGCTGAAGCCAACACGGGTGCAGGGGAGTGCGGAAGGAAGGCTCCCTGAAGGCATGGAACTGACGAATTTAAAATCAATAAAAACATAATGTAAAATCTGGAAGCAATGTCCATGCGTCAGAATGAGTCACCTCAACATATGGATGTTAAAAATTATGTCCACACATTTTCATCTATTTTTTAATTAATCTTGGAAACCTCATCCTGCCCCTTGGATGAGGTTTCCTCAAAAATTCAAAGGCTGCCTGGCCAATTCGCTCGCCCACCAACCCCACTGTTGGACAGGCAGCAAAAACCCCCCACTAATTGAAACTTTAACGGCCTTAATAGGCATCTTAATAGTCTGCAGGCACGCTGCTGACTCTCATGTGCGCCTGTCGACTGAAATATCGCGTGAGTAAGCGTTGACTTTGGGGCACTTACCTGACGTCATCGTGTGCTATTTTACGCCCGATCGGGTCAGGCGTGCGCCCGCCCCTGGGATATAAAATTCTGCCCCATATATTTTCTTCTTCCTTTCTCAGATGCTTTGAACAGTGTTTTGAACACCCTGTACCCAATCATCAAAATGGGACCTTCTTTGCTCCACTCTACAGCTATATATATGGGAGTTGGCTGTCATGAACTACTTCAGTAGTTTAAATGGTTAAATATTGCTGCTCCACTGGATATCCAATTGTATGACTTACAGCACATGAAAGTAAAACAGGAAAATTACAAGATCACAAGCATGTCCAATTGCATTGAAAAGACTCAACACTAGTTAATTCTTTATCACCACGCAAATAGTGATATCCAGCCAATATTCTGTTCTGATGCTATTAAGAATTCAACTGATACTTTTGTGAGAGCACTATTCCCAGAATTCATGCAATTCTTAATTATCAGACAAAAGTAGTGCTTGGCATATCCCTGAATTGTTCTGGTAATAGTAGATTAACTGTATCCTGAGTTAAGTTATCTAATGTGCCTGTAATATATTGGTAGGATTTTTTTCCCACCTATCCACTATCAGATTTGAGAGAGCTGCAAATACCTGATAATTTTTTGACAGAGGATAGCATGGGATAAGATATTTCTGACACTGGCCAATAGCCCACCATGCTTTTTGTGGTTATGCACATTCCTAGGTTTCCACATTTTTGCATGTGAAATATTCCATGGTAGTTTGTGAATAAATAATATGATTTGGGCCAGGATAATATAAGGAGCTATGGCCTGCTGGTATCTTTAAGATTAGATTGACTATATCTACATTTTTAGGCATACTATCCCCACTTAATTCTTTATTGTCATCACTTTTTGAATTAATTTACCGGAATTGTAGGACACTGAGCAAGAAGTGGGAAAGAAATTGTTAGAGGTAATCAAGGATACTTTAGATTTGCAACAGGCCTTGAAAATGGGACGGGAGATGAGAGAGCTTTACATCATTGGGGCATGGTAACTGAAGACTCAAGCACTGATCCTTTGGCAAAGAGTTGCGGGAACATAGTAGACCAGACTTCTAATACGGTGCTTTTTGGGATGTCGGGCTTGAGAATGTTGTAGAGATAACATAGGATGAATTTTATCAGGATCTATGAAGTCCCGCTGCTGGGTCTGAAAGTGGGTCCTGACCATGCATCTGTATGTGGTGGGAACCTGAGGCTGCACTTTACCTGCGGCAGCCAATCAACCGTCTGGCACTGGAACTGTCATCCAATTGAGAACACTGGCCTACTTCCCAGAGCTGCTGACCCAATCAGAGAGCCAGCAGCTCGGCAGCCTCAACAGCACCACCATTACAGGTGGCCATTGAGGCTGCAGGGCGAAGAAGAGGACACAGATATAGTGGGGTTGATGTTGCTGGTGATATGCCATGGCGGTGAGACATTGGTCTTCCCTTCCGATGCCTCCCTCCACCATCTAACCAGCTTTCTCGACTCCCAGCCTGTATTGAAAGGGACGGAAAAATCTACCCCATGGATTCTGGTCAACCTACTTTGCAACCAAGGATGTTGAATGGGGAACCGTCAGAATTTTGAAGAGTGAGGTAAAAGGTGTGCAGGATGTAATATATGATGTGAGTAATGGAGTTTTGGATGATCTGGTGATTAGAGTAGGATGAAGTTTAGGAGAAACTTGTGTCATTGATACACATATGGGGCTGGATTTTTAAATTGGTTCGGGGTTTGGTTTGGTGGTGGGTGGGCACCCAACTAGATTTGCTGCCATGATCCTGACCTCAAGACATTTAGAATGAGGGTGTCTCAGAGTTGGATTGGGTGCCTGCCAAGAGGCAGTGGGCAGCC
This sequence comes from Cetorhinus maximus, assembly GCF_964194155.1. Classification (NCBI taxonomy): domain Eukaryota; kingdom Metazoa; phylum Chordata; class Chondrichthyes; order Lamniformes; family Cetorhinidae; genus Cetorhinus; species Cetorhinus maximus. The sequence continues at coordinate 57,454,108 of NC_135880.1, forward strand.
AACTGAGACCAATTAGTGTCAATTACGGGCCCATTTCATGCCATCTGGAATTTCCGGTCAACAATGCAGGCAGTCCATATTGACCTGGATCAGGACCAGGTCAAGATGATGGGTTAATTGGGGGGAGGGGGTGTTTGGCCTAATAGATGACCTGAGGGATGTCTCTGCTCCACCTACCTGCTGGACACATAATGGTTTCCAGGCCACAGCTGCAACCCCTGGCGTCTCCTGAAGGGGTTACCCCTCAAGATCTGTGGCCAGGCAGCTTTGGCTTTTTCAAGCATTTAAATACCCTTCCTTGTCCCTGGCAATCCCCATCTTCAGATCGGCAGCCCTCACCTTAGCCAGTAAGGCGGCCAACCACTGAGTGCCGGAGGGACACCCATTGGCCCTCCAGCGTTGGGAGCTTGCCTATTATCCCTGATTGGATGGCGAGCTCACTCTTTGGCCTTCAATTGAATGAGGATTTGAAAATCTCTGTGCGCATGCCTGAAATATGCCATTTGCGTCTGAATGCGCCCCCATTCCTGGTTCCCGGCCCCTGATTAAAAATTCAGCCTATGGAATCTAGTCTCCCTCTCACTGCTAATGGATGATATTGTTGAAGTTATCATGTACATAAATGAGGGGATTTTGGACACTTGTGGTGCCCTTGTTGGGTGGGAGGGACTACTGACTATGTTGGGGCAGGTAGGAACAGAATGGAGAAAGAGTCATTCTCTAGAAGTTAACACGTAGCTATGGCAGAAGATTTGAAATCCACAGGGATATTGGAGGTTACATTTTTTTACTATTCATTCGTGGGATGTGGGTATTGCTGGCTAATTGCCCTTGTTCAGGGGGCATTTAAGAGTCAACCACATTGCTGTGGGTCTGGAGTCACATGTAAGCCAGACTAGTTAAGGATGGCAGATTTCCTTCCCTAAAGGACATTAGTGAACTAGATGGATTTTTACAACAATCAGCAATGGTTTCATGGTTGTCATCAAACTTCTAATTCCAGATTTTTATTGAATTCAAATTTCACCATCTGCTGTGGTGGGATTTGAACCAGGGTCCCCAGAGCATTACCCTGGGTCTCAGGAATACTAGCCAGCGACGATATCACTGTACCACTGCCTCCCCCCTACATCTACATGGTAATGCCAAAACAGGCCTGGATGCCATTCACACACCCAATCAACAAAGAGATTTGAATAGGGTGTGGGTGGAGTGATGGGCATCAAGCTGGGAGCGTAGAGAGGAAGGGAAGGTTAGAGATGGATTGGTGGAGAGGACAGGGAGAGGTTGAAGGTGGGGTTTTGCAAAGGACGATGGCTCCAGTAGTTTTGATGGAAAAGGACAATTCCTGAGGAAAAGAAGAGATTGATTACACCTACAAGATGCACTGTAGGAAGTCATCAAACCTCCTTCAACAGCACCCTCCAAACACACGACCTAGAATACCTAGAACGGTAAGGGCAGCAGATCCATGGGAACACCACCACCTGACAGTTCCCTTCCAAGAAACACACCATCCTGACTTGGAACTATATTGCTATTCCTTTACTGTTGCTGGGCCAAAATCCTCGAACTCCCTCCTTAACAGCACTGTGGGTATACCTACTCCACATGGGCTGCAGTGGTTCAGGAAGACAGCTAGCACTACCTGCTAAAGGGCAATTAGGGATGTGCAACAAATGCTGACTTTTCCAGTGATGCTCACATCCCAAGACTGAATTAAAAAAATTATATCGGCAAGTATTAGACTGAAGAGGAGTAGTTGGGTTGGAAGAGGGTTGAGGGAGCAGCTGATATTACTTGTGGAGATGATTGCTAAAAGTTGTGGTTTGGCTGCAGAGAAACTAAAGCATTGTGGTGTGAGATTTGGAGTGAAAGGTTGTTAAAGGCATGAGACAGAAAGGCACAAGGACCCAGAGAAGTCGAGGGAAAAGTTTCAACTTTGGAGAAAGAAAAATCTATAAGGTCCTCATATTTAGTTTCAGAAGTGAAAATGGAGGGGGCAGAAAAAGGCAGTTGGGCAAGGCAATTAGTAATGAAAAGGAGGAGTTTGAAGTTGTTTTGGTCACTGCAATTATCATGTAATAAATAAGAAAATCAATACTAAAAGTAATGAGAAAAGCTTTTATCCAAGTTATTTGTAAAATGATTTGGGGAAAATTCTCTATGAATTTGAAAATATTTACTTAAACAATTTTGTGTTTGTACATTTTTACCTATAATGCTCACAATGATCCTAGTTTAAACTTGTATTGCTTCTTTGATTTCTCTTTATAGGAATGCCTGCTGTTTTCTGGGCGGCTGAACTTGTTTTGGGTCTTTGTGTCACTCTCGCTTTTGGAAATACAGAAGTAAAGTTTGCAGGCCAAACAGAGTTTGTGGTGAATGAAACAAGCACCTCAGTTATACGTCTGGTTATTGAAAGGTCAGGAACACCGGCCAATGTCACAGCACTCTTACTGGTAAGGACCAGAGATTGCCTAGGCAATCCTACTGTGAATTGTAACAACTCGTTATGCCTTCAGTTCACATTTTACTGACTGTAAATTATGTTCGAAGTATCAGGGAAAAGTATAAAATTTACCCTTTATGCTTGGTGTTCCAGAGGTGCTTTTATTTTAAAATAGAAATATTTGTTCTTGATGTGATTATGACAGTGTAGCCATGTTAATTTTACCAGTTTCTCTAAATTTTATTCTCCAGGGAGATCGGGTACAGCAAGAGACAAGGACCAAATCCAATATAACATGCTGTTTTAGAAATAGGAACTAGGCTTCAGGAATGGGCAGCTGCCCATCCCTAGAATAGTAGAAAGTCAAGAGGCTAAAGGGAGGGAGGAAAAAACTTTAAAAATTCACTGTCACTAAAGAAAAAGTAATGGGAAAACTAATGAGATGTAAAGCTGACATGTCCCCTGGACCTAGTGTCTTAAAAGAAGTGAATGCAGAGATTGTGGATCCATCGGTTGTGATCTTCCAAAATTCCCTAGATCCTGGAAAGGTCCCAGCGGATTGGAAAACTGTAAATATAACACCAGTATTCGAGAAAGGCAGGAGACAGAAAGCAAGAAACTATAGGCCAGTTAATCTAACCTCTGTCTTTGGGAAAATGCTAGAATCCATTATTAATGAAGTAGTAGAAGGACTTTTTGAAAGTCATAATGCAATCAAGCAGAGTCAACATAATTTTGCGAAAGGGAAATTGTGTTTGACAAATTTATTAGAGTTCTTTGAGGGTGGTAACAAGCAGGGTGGATTAAGGGGTATCAGTAGATGTAGTGTATTTGGATTTCCAAAAGGCATTCGATGAGGTGCCACATAAAAGGTTACTGAACTAGCAAAGAGGTATTGGGGATAATATATTAGCATTGCATTGGCTAACTAACAGGAAATGGGGAGTCAGGATAAATGGATCATTTTCAGGTTTGCAAACTGTAACCAGTGCAGTGCCACACGGATCTCAACTATTTACAATTACTTGGATGAAAGGACCAAGTGTATGGTAGCCAGATTTGCTATAGAGGTCAGTAGGAAAGTAAGTTGTGAGGAGGATATGATCAACCAAATTTTCGTAGAGATAGGAAGGCTCCGCGGGCCTTTAAAAATGGCAGGCTTCCATCCCCATTTCCGGCAGGTACAATTTTTGCTGGTAGTGAAAAGGGGGCGGGGAGCATTCCACACAGGTGGGAACCTTGAAATCAGCAGGGCCAACTGAACTTGGTGTTGAGTTTAAACAGATCCCAGTTTGGCTGTTGCAGAGGCCTTAACCTGCAGTGTAGGAGTCACAAATTGATGGAGTAGACATAAATGCTCTTGAAGGGTGGATAAGGTCTATTTATCTAAGGGTTTATAAATGCCCTGCTCTTTAAACATTAAACAAGGCTGAAACTGCCACTGGGAGTAAAAAAAAAAGCCTTGTGTTGGACTGCTTTGATTGACAGGCCATCTGATGTAGGTTAGAAAGAAAATTAGCACCTGGCTGTGCAGTTTCAATTGAGTTCTTTGTTGATATTTCCTCACGAGCTATTATGTAATTATGAACACTTGGCTGAGTTTCAATATCTACAATTGTCTCAGTCTGGCGTTCTGAGTTCACAGTTTGATTAACAGTGTAAAGAGGCTATTAAAGGATTAGCTGTCTTTGATGTGGCAACGGAATAGAAGTTTGGGTGTTTTTATAAGAGATTAACCCCTTGAGATTTAAAAGTTGTGAATGGATTTCATGAATGGGAGTTTTTTTCACTATCAAGTGCATATGAGTGAGAGCTGTATTAGATTGTTAGTTTATTTTTCTTTTCATCTCCTCATGGCTCATGAGGCCTGCCCATGGTGGATACTGGTGAGTGACTATGGAAGTGGCATTGGGGCCAAGAGGGGACATGGGAGTGGGTGGGTGGTGAGGGGGTTTGTGGGGTGAAGGCTAGAGGGCCTAACAGCTTGTTACACAACTGGGATGAAGTCCCACAGAACCAAGGTGAACTTTCTAATCAGCTGACCTCAGCACTTGTCCTCCCCTGTGGCTGCCTACGCGCTGTTTCCAGGGCTAGCGGAAGGAATGTGGAGTTAAGGTCATTATCAGATCAGCCATGATCTTATTGAATGACGGAGCAGGCTCGAGCATCCAAATGGCCTACTGGCCTACTCTTGCTCCTATTTCTTCTGTAAATTTTAGTGCAAATTCCCTACTGGAGGATTGTCCTCCAACAGTCTAAGCTATGGTATTTGTCATCAGTATCACTGTTGCAGGAAATTCTGATCCAAAGTTGGTGGTGTTTTCATGGTGCTAAGTCTGGCTTTTTCATCTAGTCACTCACCATTTAAACAGATAACCAGTAAACAAGGAAGTAAAGATAAAAAACAATCAAAAAAATCTGCTTTACTATTTTACCAACAGATGCACAAAATGGTTAAAGTACACATGCATATACCTTGTACAGATCACAGGAAACAGAATGGTCTGTTTCCATACCTATAGTTTCTATGATTTTATGTTCAATGCTGATGTTTATTACTCATTTATTATTTACGAAGCAAAAATACAATTAGCTACATCTGGATTCCTAATTAGCTGGATGTGGCTCAAATAAAAACAGAAAGCGTTGGAAATACTCAGCAGCTCTGGCAGCATCTGTGGAGAGAAAGACTGAGTTAAAGTTTCAGTTTGTGACCTTCCAACAGAACAGATGAAAGATCTCATGAAAGGACAAGACCTAATATGTTAACTCTGTTCCTGTCTCCACAGAAGCCACCAGATCTGCTGAGCATTTCCAGCACTTTATGTTTTTATTTCCAGAACCTGCAGTATTTTGCTTTTGGATTAGTTGCATGTGGCTAGTGGCTAATGTATTGTACAATACTGTGCCAAGGATCGTGGAACCATTGGAGGTCAATAATGATTGTGGTGACAGATGAGCATGATTTTGTGTGGAATGCAAGATTTGGGCAAGTTGGAATTCGAGAAAAGTGTGGAGGGCAATAGAGAAGTCAAAGAGAAGTCAAAGATAAGGGGAGCAATATTTATCATGGTTCTAGCAGCAGTGGGGTGACGTAGGTGCAGAGATGGGGAATGTTAAGGAGAAAAAGTAGGCAGCACTCATCATGGAGTTTGCAGTTAAGCTCAGGGTTAAGCAAGATACCAAAAACATTTGGGCTGTGTATCATTGAGATGAGCTCTAGTGGATATCTGGAAAGGGAATTGGATTAGCATCTAGGCTGCGAATTCTCTGGCAGGGGATAAACATGATGTTTTTAGTCTTGTCAGTGTTGGTCTATAATAAATTCTGCTCATTGACAGTTTCACATCAGACAGATTGAATAATCTTTTAAAACACTGCCAGATTTTTGTAAATTTTTTTTTGGATTAACATTGATTTACATTGTAATGTAGTTGTTGTGTAGTTTGCTTTCATAGACGTGACTGGCATCACATATAATTCATTACGGTCATGGTTTAAATAAGAATTAAGATAAATACCTGAAAACTATATGGCAAAGTTGCACACTGCATTCAATTGCCTTCCCCTGGTGACTGGAACTCCCTCCCTAACAGCACTGTGGGTTTACCGACACCACATAGACTGCAGCAGTTCAAGAGAGCAGGTCAACATCACCTTCACAAGGGCAATTAGGGATGGGCAATAAATGCTGGCCTAGCCAGCGATGCCCACATCTCATGAATGAATTTAAAAAAATTTGGTGATGGTTAATTTGAATTTTTTGGTTTGCCAGTGACGGAAGCTGAGCCAGCTTGAACACCATTAGTTGGATATTATCCACCCCTCACAGCCTGTGCATTTGAAGGCTGGGGGCCAGTAAAATTAAGCACTTGACTTTCCCACCACTTTTCTGCCTATCTCTGACCTGTCTCCCATTTTAGGTTGGGTGGGGGGACATCAGGCAGCCCAACCACCCTTGGACCTATTAAGGCCCTTAAGTGGCTAATTCATGGCCACTTAAGTGCTTCATTCTGCCTCTGCAGCTATTTTACGCATGACATGGGGAGGCCTATGCTAGGTGGTAAACCTGGCAGCTTTTACTGTGCGAATTGCTGTTGGGTGAGGGGGAGTCTCCTTTGGGGGTGGGGTCCCCTGTGCTCATCAGAGACACCTCCCCCCCCCCCCCCTTTTATCCTCAGTACCCCCAATCCCAGTCCCCCATCCCCCTCGCTGGGATCGGCCACTGGCTCCATAAACTCCTCTTGTTCAGCAAAGGCCTGCAGTCTCAGCAGTGGCCACCGCTCAAACCTGGCACTGCTGGAATTACAGAGCTGTTGATCTCTAAGTTCCCTAGATCCTTGTTCCCCAGATGGGGGCGGAAGTTAATGCTGCTTCCAGTATAAAATAGCAGTCAGGCAGCTGCCTATTTGGTGGGCAGGCTCCCTACCCACCTTTTAGTTGACTCTCCTGAGTCCCGTTCCCCTGGATTCCTGACTCCAGCATCAACTCACAAGCACGACTTAAGCTTTTGGGCCATGCCGAGATGTGTACTACTGCTCCAAAGGAGTACCTCCATGCTAGTGGCCCATAGCACAGAGTCACCAACCTTCTGCTGCCCTCTTAGATCCTCATTGCTTCACCTGAGCCCACATTACTTAAAGACTGCCTCAGAAGTCCTTTTTCTGCTTGGAGCTTCTTTCTCTGCTCCTCTCTCTTTCTGCTTAACTGGGACTTCTCCCTGTCTCCTGCCTGGGACTATTCTCTGAATATGGTGCCCTGGGTCACATGATCAGGGTTTTCCTGCCCTTTTCTTTTCATGTGGGTGCACTGGGCCTGTCCTTGGCCTGAAGTGTACAAAACGCTGGATTGCGCATGTTTGGACCTTGAAAAAGTGGCCAAAATCGGAGGAGTGCAGATATCTGAGATTTGCTGGGTTGGAGAAACTTTATGACATAGGGAGAGTGAGGCTTTGAAGGAATTTGGAAACAAGCATTTGTTTTCTTTCTTGTTTCCTTTATGAATGTGTTTTCCTTCTGTGAAAAATATCCAGAATTTAGGTGATCCAGGTGATTAATATTGCCGAGACCTGAATATAAATCAACTCTCTGATTTTGAAGATGATAGGTAAAATGTGGTGTTCCTTGTATCATACAAACCTAAACAAAATTCATGCAAGTTCTGATTTCCGCAGATCTGCTCAATTGCATGCAAAATATTTATCATAATTGAATGCAAACTAATAATAACAGTTCAAAATGACCTTTTATAAATCATATTTACAACTTTGTTATTGTGGAACAGTCCTTTGTGGAGAAACTATTGGAAATAGATATATTTTGTTTATTGTTGATTTTGGCATGCTAAAATGTAGTGCTACATTTATAATTATGAGACATGATATTTTAATAATAATTATTGTCACTTAATATAAATATAAGTCTTATGTGAAAAGATTAAATACTATTGTATAAAATTAACTCTAAATTGAAATCCAGGTATTCAATTTTCATATGGGCCAGAATATTGCGCTCGTCGGGTGAGCGCCGCCTGACCCAAACAAGTGTAAAATGATGCATGATGACATCGGGCGAGCGTCTTGATGTCATCGCGCATTTGCGCGATATTTCATTAGGCAGGCGCTTGTGGCAATCGGTAGCGCTCCCGCCGACAATTAGCAGGCCTATTAAGGCAATTAAGGATCTAATTGAATTAAGTTTTTTGCTGCCAGTCCAACCTTACAGTTGGCGGGCAGGCGAAAAGGCCAAGTGGCCTTTGGATTTTTTGCAAAACCTCATACACAGGTTTTTTTCCATCATTAAAAAAATAAAACATTTTCAAACTCATTTCTAACATGTCCCTGCTCATGTGAAGAGTCACAGCGCGCAGGAAAAGTACCCCGCTTTGCCCTCCTCCCCTTCGCCACCCAGACAGTGCTGAGCACTGCAGCATGCATTTCATGCTGGGCGGGCCTTAATTGGCCTGCCAGCGTGAAATCGCGGTCGTGGCCCAATCATGGGCAGCGGTCGGCTTCCCGACAGCTCCAGTTTACCCCTGCCGAGATGCCTGACAGACGCAATATTTCGCATGTGGGGTTGTTTTTCTTGGAAAAGGAGGCTGAGGGTAGATTTGCTTGAGGTTTGCATGGTTGTGAGGGACCTGGATAGAGTGGGTGGGAATAATCTATTCCCCTTAGCAGAGAGGTCAGTGATAGGGAGCATTTTTTTTCTTTCACAGGACATGGGCGTGGCTGGTTAGGCCAACATTTTATTGCCCACCCTTAACTACCCTTGAGAAAGTGGCGGTTAGCTGCCCTCTTGAACCGCTGCCGTCCTTGTGGTGTGTTTACACCTACAGTGCTGTTTGGGAGGGAGTTCCAGGATTTTGATCCAGTGACAGTGAAGTAACAGCCAAGTCAGGATTGTGTGGCTTGAAGGAGAACTTGCAGGTGGTGATGTTTCCATGCATCTGCTGCCCTTGTCTTTCTAGGTGGTAGAGGTCACAGGTTTGGAAGTTGCTGTCGAAGGAGCCTTGGTGAGTTGCTGCAATGCGATATGTATATTGTACGCACTCCTGCCATTGTACGTCAGTGGTGAGGGCAGTGGATGTTTGAGGTGGTGGATGGGGTTCCAATCAAGCGGGCTGCTTTGTCCTGGATGGTGTCAAGCTTCTTGAGTGCTAATGGAACTGCACTCGTCCAGGCAAGTGATGAGTATTCCATCATACTCTTGTGCCTTGTAGATGGCGGACAGGCTTTAGGGAGTCAGGAGGTGAGTTGCTCATTGCAGAATTCCACGCCTCTGACCTGCTCTTGTAGCCACAGAATTTATATGGCTTGTCCAGTTCAGTTTCTGGTCAATGGTAACTCCCAGGATGTTGATAGTGGGGGATTCAGTGAAAGCAATGCCATTGAATGTCAAGAGGAGATGGTTGGATTCTCTGTTGTTGGAGGTGGTCATTGCCTAGCCCTTGCGTAGCGTGAATGTTATTTGCTGCTTATTAGCCCAAGCCTGAATGTTGTCCAGGTCTTGATGCACAAGGACATGGACTGCTTCAGTATCTGAGGAGTTGCGAATGGTGCTGAACATTCCCACTTCTGACCTTATGATGGAGGGAAGGTCAATGATGAAGCGTGGTTGGGCCTAGGGCACCACCCTGAGAAATTCTGGGTAGTGTCCTAGGGGCACATCAGCCTCCTGCTGCCACTGGCATTTTACCAGTGGCAGGTAAGATGGTGAATGGTCCTCCCACTCTTAGGTCAATTGCGGCCCTTAACCGGCCAATTAAGGGCCATCTAAGGGCCTCTTCCCTTTGCTGCTGGTATTTTACCAGGGGTGGGTGGGCACTCCTTCACGTGGAGATATACCCTGATGGCCTCCTTGAGGGACGCATGGAGAGCCCCCCTCCCCCCAGCTGCAAGGGCCACCCCTTCAGAAAGACAACTTCCCCCATGCCCTCACAAATTACCCCTTTTGCCTTGGCCCACCTGAATGACCCCAGCACCAAACCTGACCCAATTTACCTGGGTTCTGGGTCATAGTGGCTGTTGCTGCCTGGGTGCAGTCCCAGCAATAAACACCACTCCCAGTGATGCTGCTGGGACTAAATTGGTCAGCAGCTCTTGCGTCGTCATCTCATCCCTTAAAGGAATGGAAGTCACAACTGCATGCAGTTCATTTCCTGATGAACCTAAAAGGCAATCAGGGCTTCGAGAACTGGCAGGGGTGAGGTTACTCCCAACCATCAGTTTGGCAGATGGGGTCATTGCCATCCTGTAAAACCTTGGTCATTGTTACTAAAAAAAACTCCCATTTGTAGACCATGTCCCAAGGTACGATATTGTTTTTATGGATCTTTCTTTCCTACTCAAATGATTATACAATCTTTTCAAGATTTGTCCCATTTAGGTTGATTCTTTTTTATTTTTGTGGTCTCTCAGATATACAAAGATATATTAATGGAAGGGATTCAAATGCCTCAAACACAGGACATTACAAAATAAATAAGCATTGAAAAATTTCTTTGTCACATACGAGAGTCATCTAACAACATGAGGTCCTGAAAAACAGTCTGTCAGTCTGCTCAAGTGCAAATCTAAGCTTGAAATGCGGATTTGTGTAAACAGTTAACAGATTCAGGATGACATAAACTTGGACTGTTTGGGTGGGACATTTAACTTTTACTGGGGCTTAAATTGGGTAGTACTGGATCGGCCATTCTTTGCATATCCTGTCCATTTTTCCTTTTCATTAACTTTGTTTCAATGATGAAATACACACGTGAGCTAAGCTTTCCTTTGTTATTTATTCACATGTATTGTTACCCTGGTCATCGAGCACATATATACGTATTTGTAGAGGATCACCTCTGTGCTTTGTGATTTAAGAAATATGCTTATTGGGTTTCTGCCATAAAATAAGACAAAAATAAATGTTCAAATTATGAGAAAATGTATTTCCATATTTATGTAAATTGTTTGTCATAAGTTCTATGAAGATTGAATTTGAATTATATTTTTAATTGTTAGAGCAAATTCACAAAGTGATGGTAAATTATTTAGTGCCATTGGACCTTACTTAAAACAGTCATTTGCTTCTGGCACTGTTGTGCCATGTTCTCAGTGTAAGGGATCAACTAACAAGTTTACAGTCAGTAGTGCTGTACGTAATATAGACTTGGACATTTTCTTTGCAAAACCTTTCGTATGAGGAGGAAACAGAAATATGGAAATTATTAAGTTTGACCTCTCTCGATTATTGTTCAATTGGTGATTGCTGTTTGTCATATTAACCAGCTAACACGATATTCCTGCAATCTATTTTAAAAGTATTAGCCTATTATTCATTATTCAATATTATTTATTGCTGTAATTTAAACTGGGTGTAAGATATACCTTAATGTGAATGATTACTCACTAATCCAGTTGGCGGTCATGAATCATAATGTAAGAGGGTTTCCTACCATCTACTTCCATTTACATAAAATTGCTCACCTGTGTCACTGCTTCAGCCCATCTGCTGAAACCCTCATCCATGTTTTTGTTAACTCTAGACTCGACTATTCTAATACTCTCCTGCTCTTGAACCTTCTGGAATTCTCTCCCCTAAGATCCTGTAAAGTGCTTTCAAGGAGTTTTATCATATTAAAGGTGCAATATAAATCCAAGTTGTTGTTACTTCAAGAGGTGGCGTGATGTTACAATTGATGTGCTGTGAAGTTGTGTATGAGTTCGTAATTATCAATACAGACTATTTTACTATTTCAGCTCAGCCAACAAGCATTTTTCCACAAAGGGAAAATTGGAGGCAAAATTATCCCAGATCACACCATCTCTTTCCCAATAAAATTAAAAGAGTTAAAAATGTCTGTAAATAACTTCTTGAAATGTATTTTCTAGAGCAGAACCAGTTACTGATAAAGCTTTCTGCAATACCTGTATTTGTTCTATTACTAAGCCACATTATTTAATCCAGCTAGCAATGAATAAATGAAATGGTAGCATGTCATAATCATACAATTACAATTCTGCCCTTTGTATTTGATAGCATTTGAAGCAATAATTGCATGTTTGAAAAAATGGAATTAAGTTACGTTGAGTAAACTTACATGTCAATTGTTTAATCACTTTTGGAAGCAAATAAGTTAACTTTGGGTTAGTGTTTCTGTGCTTGTTAAAGACCTCTGAGAAAATTCCTAAATATGTGTTTGAAAGCATACATAGTGATACAAGCTCATATTCATTACAAATCTTTTTAGCTTCAAGGGGAAGATACTGGTGATTTTGAGGCCACGTCTGCTGCAGCCCGATTACTGACAACAGAAACAAGCAAAACCGTATACGTTGCAGTTAAGGACGATGATTTTCCAGAAGCCGATGAAACTTTTGTATTTTACCTAAGGCTGCAGGTAATTTCATTTTCTGATTAAGTTCTTTCCAAGTAAAATGGGACAATTTCTTGTAGCACTCATATGGCGGGTCCAGTTCATTTTCTGGTCAATGGTAACCCCCAGGATGTTGTGAGTAGGGGATTCAGCGATGGTAATGCCATTGAATGTCAAGGGCAGATGGTTGGATTCTCTGTTGTTGGAGATAGTCATTGCCTGGCACTTGTGTGGCATGAAAGTTACTTGCCACTTATTAGCCCAAGCCTGAATTTTGTCCAGGTCTTGCTGCATATGGGCATGGAATGTTTCTGTATCTGAGGGGACGCAAATAGTGTTAAAAATAGTGCAATCATCAGTGAACATCCTCACTTCTGACCTTATGATGGAGGTCCATGCAGCCGGGCTCACCCTCTTGGCCAGCTCCGGCGTCATTGACAGTTGCCACTCACACTCTAACACCTCTCAGGTCCAAGGTGGGGGTGGCCAACTCTTAACTATTCTGCACACTGACCCATGCCAACACGCTACTCACCCTTCCCGATCGCAGCAGATCGTTGAAGCGCTTCCGGCACTGCACCCATGTGCATCCTGGATGCTGCCTCCTCCCAGGCCTTTTTGATGAGGTGTGGTGGCCTCCTCCTCCTTGGGGGCAAGGGTTTCCCTCCTGGCTGCCAGCTCCTCCAGGAGGGCAGCGAGACACTCACTGAGAAACGTGGGGCCGACGGCCCTGCCGACCTGCCCTCCTGCCTGCTGTGCCCAACCGCACTGGAATCCATCGAGACTTCAGCCTTCCAGGGGCTGCCTGGGCCACTTTTGAATTGGCTGCTAGGTCGCTGTTGGACCCAGCAGACATCATGCCCCTGCCCCCGCACACCCCTTCTTGGAGCTTCCCCAGCCACTTTTCATGCTTAATGAAAAGTGCCTTAATTGGCCCGTCAGTGTGAAATTGCGGTGCCATGCTGATCACAGGCGGCAGTCGGGCTTCTGACCGCCCCGCTTGTCGAGCCTGCCCGCCAAGGGCAAAATTCTGCCCATGAATTAGGGGCAGGAATAGGCCACTCAGCCCTTCGAGCCTGCTCCACTATTCAATAAAATTGTGGCTGATGTGACTTTAACCTCCTGCTTACCCCCGCTAATTTAAAAAGGTAGGTAGAAAGAAAACAGGGAATTATAGACCAGTCAGCCTGATGTCGTTAGTGAGGAAAATTCTAGAGTCCATTGTAAAAGATTTAATAGCTGAGCACATGGAAAACAGTGGCAGAATCGGACAGAGTCAGCATGGATTTACAAAAGGGAAATCATGCTTGACAAATCTACTGGAACTTATCGAGGATGTAACTAGTAGAGTTAATGAGGGGGAGCCAGTGGATGTGGTTTATTTGGACTTTCAGAAGGCTATCGACAAAGTCCTACATAAGAGATTAGCGTGCAAAATTAAAGCGCATGGGATTGGGGGTAGTGTATTGAGATGGATAGAAAACTGGTTGGCAGACAGGAAACAAAGAGTAGGAATAAATGGGTCTTTTTCCGAATGGCAGGCAGTGACTAGTGGGGTACTGCAGGGATCAATGCTGGGACCCCAGCTATTCACAATATATATTAATGATTTAGATGAGGAAACTAAATCTAATATCTCCAAATTTGCAGATGACACAAAGCTGGGTGGGAGAGTGAGCTGTGAGAGGATGCAGAGATGCTTCAGTGTGATTAAGATAAGCTGAGTGAGTGGACAAATGCATGGTAGATGCAGTATAATGTGGATAAATGTGGGGTTATCTACTTTGGTAGCAAAAACAGGAAGGCAGATTATTATCTGAATGGCTATAAATTGAGAGAGGGGAATGTGCAACAAGACCTGGGTGCCCTCGTACACCAGTCGCTGAAGGTAAGCATGCAGGTGCAGCAGGCGGTAAAGAAGGCAACTGGTATGTTGGCCTTCAAAGCGAGAGGATTCGAGTACAGGAGCAGGAATATCTTGCTGCAATTATATAGGGCCTTGGTGAGAGCACACCTGAAATATTGTGTGCAATTTTGGTCTCCTTATCTGAGGAAGGATGTTCTTGCTATAGAGGAAGTGCAGTGAAGGTTTACCAGACTGGTTCCTGGGATGGCGGGACTGACATATGAGAAGTGATTGAGTCGGTTAGGATTATATTTGCTGGAGCTCAGAAGAATGAGGGGGGATCTCATAGAAACCTGTAAAATTCTAACAGGACTAGACAGGGTAGATGCAGGAAGGATGTTCCCGATGGTGGAGGAGTCTAGACCCAGGGGTCACAGTCTGAGGATGTGGGGTAGACCATTTAGGACTGAGATGAGGAGAAATTTCTTCACCCAGAGAGTGGTGAGCCTGTGGAATTCGCTACCACAGAAAGTAGTTGAGGCCAAAACATTTTATGTTTTCAAGAAGGAGTTAGATGTAGCTCTAGGGGCGAAAGGGCTCAAAGGGTATGGGGAGAAAATGGGAGCAGGCTATTGAGTTCAGCCATGATTATAATGAATGGCGGAGCAGGATCAAAGGGCCGAATGGCCTACTCCTGCTCCTATTTTCTATGTTTCTATGTAATCCTTCACCCCTTGGTTATCAAGAATCTATCTTCCTCTGCTTGAAAACATTCAGAAGCTCTGCTTCCACCCCCTGAGAGAGATAAAAAAAAATTCTCATCTCTGCTGTAAATGGGCAACCCCTTATTTTTAAACAGTGATCCCTAGTTCTAGATTCTTCCACAAGAGGAAACATCCAATCCACATCCGCCCTGTCAAGACCCCTCAGGATCTTATATGTTTCAATCAAGTCGCCTATTACTCTTCTAAACTCCTGTAGATGCAAGCCTAGCCTGTCCAATCTTTCCTCTTAAGACAACCTGCCCATTCCTGGTATTAGTTTAGTAAACCTTTTTTGAACTGCTTCCAATGCTCTTACATCCTTCCTTAAATAAGTAGACCAGTACTGTACACAGTACTTCAGGTATGGTCTCACCAGTGTCCTGTACAACTGAAGCATAACCTCCCTCCCTAATTATATTCAATTCCCCTCACGATAAGCAATAACATTCTATTAGCTTTCCTAATTACCTGCTGTACCTGCATATTAGCCTTTTGTGATTCATTCACTAGGACAGCCAGATCCCTCTGCATCTCAGAGCTCTGCAATCTCTCACCATTTAGATAATATGTTTTTTTTTTATTCTTCCTGCCAAAATGGACAATTTCACATTTTTCCACATTATACTCCATTTGGCAGATATTTGCCCACTTGCTTAACCTATCTATGTCCCCATGTAGCCTCCTTGTGTTCTCTTCACAACTTACTTTCCTACCTATCTTTGTATCATGAGCAAATTTAGCAACCATACTTTCTGTCCCTTCATCCAAGTCATGGATATAAATTTTAAAACGTTGAGGCCCCAGCACCGATCCTTGTGGCATACCACTCGTCACATCCTGCCAACCAGAAAAAGACCCATCTATGGCTGCCCTCTGTTTTCTGTTAGCCAGCCAATATTCTGTCCATGCCAATATGTTACCCCCTACACCATGCGCTTTTATTTTTTGCGACAGCCTTTGATGTGGCACCTTATTAAATGCCTTCTGGAAATCTAAATACAGTACATCCACTGGTTCCCCTTTATCCACTGCAAATGTGACTCTTTCTGTGAGTTCTGAAATAACCTTTTAAATGTCTGCCACTGCCACTCTATTGACCTATCCCTTAACCTCATTTGCCAGTTCCCTTTAGCTAGCTCTGCTTTTATTCTCATATAATTGCCTTTATTTAAGTTTAAAATGCTAGTCTTGGAGCCACTTTTCTCTCCCTCAAATGTAAAATTCGGTCATATTATGATCACTGCTACCCAGGGCACCTTCACTGAGGTTATCAATTAATCCTATCTGGTTACACAGTGAAGCTTTTTAAACTAGTCCTGGCTTGGAACTGAATTTTTTGCTCATCCCTGTTAGGTCCTTTGACTCTGCACTCTGTGGACATTCACATTGGGCCTCCACGAGCTCTTGTGGAGTCCTCAACTGCACATTGGAGATTTCTTACCTGTCTTTCTGCTTCCAATCTTGCAATGTAGCTTCTTTCAGGTGACCTCGCCCGGCTTTACTTCAGGTGCTTTCAGTCAGGTCAGAATGCTGCCCCTTTAATTTCCTAGCTTTTGAATTTCTGCTGCAGCTTCCCTGAGGCTCTGGGTTTTTCTATCAGCTGCCACCATGTCATATGTTCAGTAGGTCTCACAAAGAGGTTCTGAGTTTTGTATGGTTGAACATTTAAGTGTTTGATGATAACACTTAGCTTGGGCTATACAGTGTATATATGTACATAGTTAAGAGCTAACTTCATGCTTACTTATAAACAGCCCTTTGTCCAGTTTCCAACTGACTCTAGTCTCAGGTCATGTGTCTCTTTACGTCACATTGTGGGTGGTACTGTTTCCCTGTCCTACATTAATCCTTGCTATACCAGATACCATTATACTACAGCTATCAACCAATTTGCAGTAAACCTGTAATCTGCGTTCTACAAATTTCTTACAGGTTAAATACGGTTGTTGTTATTTCAAAATAAAATGCAGTTAATGTAGTAGTTTTGTGTCATGTTTTCTCATAAATCTTCATGAAATTTGTGCTTGAAGTAACTATAACTGCAGATGGATTAACTGGATCAAGTGCGAAGTTTCCAGAAATATGTTTCACTGCACTGCATTTAAATTTGAGCTAAGATCTTTCTGAGATAACAGTGTTTGGAAGGAGACTATTTTACTAGAGCTTGGTAACTTTGGCTGAAGTAATCTATAGTCTTACTGCTTTGCTACATGTCTAACGAAAACAGGTTGTGAACCATCACTGTTTACACAGAAGAGAAAATTTTCAGAAACTGATTTGAACCACATCATTTAATATTTCCAGATATCAGGCTCTGAGGCAAATTCAACTGAAGCATTTAAAAGGGAATTGGACAGTTACCTAAAAAGGAAGAATGTGCAGGGTTTTGGGGGGAAGGTGGGAGAGTGGCATTCAGTGAATTGCTCATTTGGAGACCTGGTGCAGACACGATGGGCCGAATGGCCTACTTCTGCAAAAATTCTTTGTAACAATTCTTTGCTTCTGTGAGCAGACCATTATTGTGTTATATTTTACTAATTTCCTTAGTTTTTTTTAATTCATTCATAGGATGTCGCTGGTAAGGCCAGCATTCATTGCTTATCCTAGATTGCCCTTGAGAAGGTGGTGGTGAGCCTCCTTCATCCCTTCATGAAATCCAAGTTGTATAGCTACTCTCAGTGCTGTTAGGTGGGAAACTTTAGGGACTGGATTTTGGAGATGGCAAACAGGAGCCGAATGTGTTTTTGTGTCAGAAACCTGTCTCTGGTAGGAAACTGACTGAGTTTTGAATTTTCCAGGGGACTTAATTGATATGGAGATGGTTTTCCTGTCTGACTAAAGTCTGTGGGGGCAGGAATGGAAGCTGGTTTCAGACACTCGTGGCAGCCATCGATGAGGTTGCTTGCTGTCCTGGGAGGAGAGAATTTGTGCCAAAACCTGCCATTACTCCTCAGGGAAGCATGATGTCACAGGGGAGCCAGAAGCCTGACTCCCATGAGAAAGAGGAGGGAGGCCCACTTCCCAGAGGGTGGAAGGAAGAGACCTTGTCATGAAACAGGATCACCTCTGTGTTCAGCGTCTTCTCCCTCTGTCCTCAATTCCTTCTCCTTTCTCACTCCTGCTTGTGCTGCTCCCACAATGCATGTCCCATTCCAGAGCCTCGCTGTTCTCAAGGTCCACACCTCTCCGGAGAACCATGTTATGGAGAGCAGAGCAAGCCACCACAATGACTGAGATCCTTTTAGAAATGTATTGCAGGGCACCACCAGACCGCTCCAGATATTGGACCCAGTGTCCTCTGAGCTCACAATGTCCCATCATTTGCGATCCTGTTGTGTTGTCCAGCATCGATAAAGAGGGCATCTGTCACCTGGGTGATGCATCAGTGTGCAGCTGCCCGTGAGATGCTGCACACGCACTCAATGATGAGGGCACGGAGGTCTGTGACCATCTGCCTAGAGAGTCATAGGGCTGAATTTTATGGCCACTCCTGCTGGTGGGATCTTCTGGTCATGCTGAAGTCAATGGACTTTTAAACGGCTTGCTGCATTTTCCGGCCCCACCCCTGCCACAACAGGGCCGTACAGTTCAGCCCACAGTCTCCTGTGACACTGGTTCTCAGTCATCTAAAGGTCCCTTCGCTTCTGCATGTAGATGCAGTGCCCAAGAATTGTTGTCTTCTCTTTCGTGGCCCTGTGTTTCATGCACCTCATTCCTTTCCTCTGTCCTCCTGGTGCCTAGTGTTTTGCCTTTCCTGTGCAAGCTGATGCTCCTCATCTCCAGTGACCTCAATTTTTGAGGGTGCTGCATCCATTTATGGCTGCAGCTTCCTGGTGCTCAGGTGGAGTCCAAACAGCTGTGCCCACTTGCCGATGTGCACACAATGCCAGGAAGTTGACAAGCTCCTGAACTGGCAACATTCTTGATTCTGGCTCCTCCCCTGAGCTGTGATGGGCTACTGCCATTTTAACATCAAAGGGTAAAAGTATTTTTACATACCTTTTTAAAATCTTTACACCTCCATGACTGCCCCAGACATGGCCCTTGCCATGATGCAGCCAGTCTGACACAGACAGCTGCTAAATTTGGCTTACTCGGTGAATATTGTAAAAGTTTCAAGAGACGGGCTTTTCATAAGTCCCCAACGTTCTTAATGGGCTTCATAATAGGTGTGGGCCAGTTCCAAGGCTTGCACTCTCCCCCATCCTTTGATTAGGGAGGCAGAAACAGAGGCGGGATTTCTGGCTGAGCAACGTCATGGCCATTTCTTTGCTTGCCCACCTCTGTTCTGGCCCGATCGGACCTGGGAAAATCCAATCCCAGGATTTTGACCCAGGCACAATGAAGGAGCAGCAATATATTTTCAAATCAGGATGGTGCGTGGTTTGGAGGGGAACTTGGAGGAGGTTGTGGTGCCTCCATGTACCTGCTGCTCTTATTCTCTAAGTAGTCAGATGTCACATGCTGTTGAAGCCTTGGTGAGTTGCTGCAGTGCATCTTGCACAGATTGCAGCCATGCTGTGCTGGTAGCGAAGTGAGTATGTTGAAGCTGGCTGGATGGGATGCAAATAAAATGGACTGCTTTGTCCTAAATAATGCTGAGCTGCTTGAGTGTCATTGAAGTTGTATTCACCCAGGCAAGTGGACAGTGTTCTGTCTTACTCCTTATGTATGCTTTGCAGGTGGTGGAAAAGCTTCATGGAGTTGGAAGGTGTGTCACTCGGCAAAAAATTCCCAACCTCTGACCTGTGCTTATAGCCACAGTATTTCTGTAGCTGGTCCAGTTAAGTTTCTGGTCAATGGTAACTCCTGGAAAGTTGATGGTGGGGGGTTTGACCATGGTAATGCTGAAAGAAAGAGACATGTTGCCAGAGCTTTTCATCTTGCATTCATCAGGGTGGACGCAAGAATGCCAAATTATGAAGGGAGCAACAGTGTGTATTGCATGAGAAAAGGGTGCTGAGTGGTTGGCAAGTCGACTCTGGTCGAGGTGTTGCCATGAAGAATGCACCAGGGAACTATTGTCCCTCATACTTTTGTTTAATTCAGAAAATGTGTCATGCCTGGACATGTTCCTTTTGCCTGCAGAGGATGTGTATGAATCTATGTAGCTTCTAGCAAGTATTATCAAGCCACATTTTAAGCCTGACTGATAATCTTAAATTGGTTATTAGTGTAATTCTTAGCACACTCAGGATTGTTCAACAAGTACCGCTGAATTGTGGAATCACATCTAAAGTTATATATTATGTTCTGAGTCTTGCAAGCATGAGGGAGTGAGTATGGTCTGTACTCTGTCTATTGCAAACAGTCGAAGGGACATGCTGTTTAATACGATCTGCTGCTCATTGGTATGTATGGCCTATGTACCTGGCATCGCAGCACTGAAATTCATATACCACATTACTTATTTGCGTGGTAGGCAGAATGTCTTTTTAGCTTGATAGCTGCATCCTGTTAGTGGAAAGTGCCACTTGTGTTGCTACTGCATTGTGACAGCATGAAATACCTGTTGCTGAAAATTTTATACCCTTCCAGGGTAATTTAAGATAGACTGGGCACTTTTCAGGCCTGAAAGTGGCAGCCTTAGGCCCATTCATGAGTATGCGCGATACACAGCGAGCGGTTGTCTGATCAGGGTAACCGTTATCCCTCAAGTGGCTTTGATGCACTCTATGTTGGCGTCAAGCTTGCATGGTGAACAAATGGCTTGGGCGCTATTTATGCAGTTGCTGATAAGGGCAATAGCGTGTGGAGCTGTAGGAGTCCCAGTAAGTATATTGACCAGTGAAGGTAGATAGAAAGAGAGAGCCCATTAATGGATTTCTCAACTTTCAAACTCATCAACTCAAACTGCAGACACTTACTGCTGGTACACACCATATCACACTGATGTCCAATAGTTTTCACATGCTGCAGCCTCAAAACATCACCACCCTGCCACACTTATTGTATCTTATTTAACTAATAAGAGTTTCAAGTTTTGAAATATCAGTTAATGATTATTTATACAGTAGTTATACTAGTTAAGCTATAAATTTAATACTGTACTTGTATCTCCCTGGTCCTAATTTAAACTACTGCTGCAGTTTAGAGGAAAAAAAGCATAGCACTCACCAACCAGCCACTTACCTGCTCACTTAATTAATGTTAGAAGTTATTATTAAAGACGTTATAGCAGGGAACTTGGAAAAAAAAACAGGGTTATCAGGCAAAATCAACATGGTTTTGTGAAAGGGAAATCATGTTTAACCAATTTATTGGAGATCCTTGAAGAAAGAACATATGCTGTGGATATTGGGGAACTGGTGGATGTAGTGTATTAAGATCTCCAGAAGGCATTTGGTAAGATGCCATATCAAAGGTTATTACGAAAAATTAGTGCTCATGGTATAGGGGGTAACATATTGGCATGGATAGAAGATTGGCTAGCTAACAGGAATCAGAGGGTAGGGATAAATGGATCTTTTTCTGGTGGGCAAGATGTGACAAGTGGTGTGCCACAGGGATCAGTGCTGGGGCCTCAACTTTTCACAATTTATATAAATGACTTGGATGAAGGGACTGAAGGTATGGTTGCTAAATTTGCCGATAAAGGTAAGTAGGATAGTAAGATGTGAAGAGGACCTGAGGAGGCTATAAAAGGGATAGAGATAGGTTAAGTGAGTGGGCAAAGACCTGACAAATGTAGTATAATGTGGAACAGTGTGAAATTGTCCATTTTGGGAGGAAAAACAAAAAAAGATGCACATTATCTAAATGATGGAAGATCTCAGAGCTCTGAGATGCAGGTGGATCTAGGTGCCCTCTTGTATGCTTTGAAAAAGGCTAATATGCAGATACAACAAGTAATTAGGAAAGCTATTGGATGTTATCATTTATTGTGAGGGTAATTGAATACAAAAGTAGGGAGGTTATGCTTCACTTATACAGGGCATTGGTCAGACCACAACTGGGGTACTGTGTACAGTATTGGTCTCCTTATTTAAGGAAGATGTAAATGTGTTGGAAGCACTTCAGAGAAGGTTTTATAAACTAATACCTAAGTTGCCTTATGAGGAAATGTTGGTCAGGTTAGGCTTGTATTCGCTGGAGTTTAGAAGAGTAAGAGGCAACTTGATTGAAACATATAAGATCCTGAGGGGTCTTAACTGGGTGGATGTGGAAAGGATGTTTCCTCTTGTGGTGGAATCTAGTACTAGGGATTGTAGGGGGTGGTGGAGTGTGTCAGCTTCACCTCTGACTTCTGAGCGGTCCGAATTGCTCCCACTCCCTGGGTTCTAGACCTTGGACTTATTTAAGGGTTGTGACAAAGTGCAGCAGACAACTGGTTTTGGTGCAGGAAAAAAAAACTGGGTTTACTGAAGTTACAAATGAACGTACAACATTAGGATTACACTGATGTTATACAGACCTACAAAGTACACTTAGTTAAGAATGGGGAACACACGGCATAACGAGGGAAAATCACACTACTAATCCCCTTACCCTTGTCCCACCCACAAAACCTAACTAAATTGAACTAGGAGAGGTCAGGAATCATGCTCACCAACCAGGGTTCCTTGACAGTTTGAAATCCAGCCAGGTAAGCTGGTTGCAGTTTTGGGGTACGCTCTTTGTGTCCTCTGGGACCTGCCGTCCCCACGTGGTCCTGGTCTGTGGAATCTGCGAAGTTCTTCAGTTGGGTGGAGGGCGCGGTTGTGGGTGGTCGATCTTCATGGAGGGCTGTGGTTGTGGCCTTGTTGTCTTCGGTTGAGCCTGCCACCCCATGCCCCTCGCCGTGATGTTGCCTGCAGGCTTGCAAACCTCCAGATCTCCTCCCGCTGCTTGGCTCAGCTCCCTCTCCCTGCTTAAACTCCGCTTCAACTGCTCCAAAAACTGTTCACCCTCCAAAAACTGCTCACCCTCCTGTGTCAGCTTCACCTTCGTAACTGGTGGCCCAGTTATACTGTTTTTTTTCGAATTTCTTATCTTAATCCAAATCAAGGTTAGTTCTTTGTCTGATTTTGGTGGGCTTCCCAGGTGATTGTTGTCTCATTGTTTTTAATGGGCTTGCATGATGTTTATCGTTGTCTTTCTGTCCCCGTAGCTAGTCTTGAACTGAAAGCCGTTGTATGTGTGGAGTATTGATGGGTTCGCATAATTGCATTGATTGCTGCCTTCTTGCCATAGTAGTTAGTAGCGATTATTTATGCAAGATTTTGATGGGCTTTAGTTTCGTGTAAGATGAAGTCTTCCTCTGGGTTGATTGTTTTAAAGGGAAGAATGTGTATTCTGTCTCCTCTCGTTGTCTGGTTCCAGGCAACAATCCACACTGCACTCAGCAAGCCCGGGCATGTCCAGTCCCAGGCCTTCATGGGCTGCAGGGTTCTACACTTAACTCAACAGTTGGGTCATAGAACCATAGAACACTATAGCACAGAAAAACAGGCCATTCGTCCCTTCTAGTCTGTGCCAAAATATTATTCCGCTAGTCCCATTGACCTGCACCTAGTCCATAACCCTCCAGACCTCTCCCATCCATGTATCTATCTTATTCTTAAAACTTAAGAGTGAGCCTGCATTTACCACGTCAGATGGTAGCTCATTCCACACTCTCACCACTCTCTGAGTGAAGAAGTTCCCCCTAATGTTCCCCCTAAACCTTTCCCCTTTCACCCTAAAGCCATGTCCTCTCGTGTTTATTTCTCCTAATCTAAGTGGAAAGAGCCTACTCGCATTTACTCTGTCTATACCCCTCACAATTTTGTAAACTTCTATCAAATCTCCCCTCGTTCATCTACGCTCCAAGGAATAAAGTCCTAACCTGTTTAATCTTTCCCCGTAACTCAACTCCTTAAGACCCGGCAACATCCTAGTAAATCTTCTCTGCACTCTCTCAATCTTACTGATATCCTTCCTGTAGTTAGGCGACCAGAACTGCACACAATACTCCAAAGTTGGTCCTCTGCCATAAAAGTCCAAAAGTCATATCCTTGTTGATGATATGAAAAATGTGGGAATTTTGAGAACCCTTCAGGATCACTGTTTAAAAATAAGGGGTTGCCCATTTAGGACAGAGAGGAGGAGAAATTTTTTCTCTCAGTGGATTGCAAGTCTCTGGAACTCTCTTCTTCAAAAGATAGTGGAAGCAGTCTTTGAATATTTTTAAGGCAGGGGTAGATAGATTCTTGATAAGCAAGGGGGTGAAAGGTTATTGGGGATAAGTGGGAATGTGGAGTTGAGGTTACAGATCAGCTATGATCTTATTGAATTGTGGAGCAGGTTCGAGGGGGCCGAGAGGCCCACCCCTGCTCTTAATTCGTAAGTCTGTAGACCTCAGCTCTCTCTGCCTCTCATAACCTCTCTTGGACCACTCCTTGTCTTAAAAAAGACCACAAAAGCATCTCTCCCCTCAACATTCGGAAGTCCTTCACTCACCAAATTCGCAAGTTAACTACTCTGTTGAAGCTGTACTCCGTCAAGCTGACTTCTGTGCTACTTATAGAGTGGAACAGAAATTCCAAAGATGCGCTTCCATTGTGTGAATCTCTGTGTCAGTAGCATTAATTTGTAAAATTTGTTACAACATAATGCTCAAAAATATCATTGACAAATGAATGCTAGGCAGGTAGCAACTTGCACCACCTCCTTCCCCTGGGGAAACTGGGTAAGTCCATTTAGTGCTACGCAAATGAATTTCTCCCCTGTGATCTTCGGTTTTCAAAGTGCTATAATGAAATGCATGAACATTCTGTGTCAAAGCTGCAATTATCTGTAAAACAAAAGCCCTTGTATAACATTAATTAATTAAATCTCTGTTTTAAATTATATTTTTCTTTATTATTATTATGCTGTTGTATTATGAGAATTTTTAAAAAATTCATTCACTTTAAACTGGGAGCGTAAATCTAATTTAGATTACAACTGCAGGTATTTCAAAGCAGAGGCTAATTCATTCATGGAGGTAAAATTTGAATAATGTACTGTGTGAACAGTAAGATGCTAAGGACATTGCTATGGAAACTGCTCATAATAGACCCCTATGTGGGGCGTATGAAGTTCCGACTTTAGCACAAGTGATCACAATATTTATCACGTTTCTTTTGGAGCTTCAGAAAACATCAAGTACTTAACAGAGAACAATACAAACACCAGAGCTTTAACATTGCATCCAGTCCAGCACATATGAAATGGATCAGAATATTTTACCAGTAGGAGTAGTAATTTGGAGAAAAGAGTAAAATTGAATGTTTGATTATTTATATCTGTGTCCCTTATTTATGCCTATGTCCCTTTGAATTTACTTGTTAAAATCAATAAATCCAACAGTCTTCCAAGATATTTTATGAAGTTGAGGACTTAGATGTTGGTTTACATGTGATAGAGAGTGATATAGGAATCATCAACTTAATTAAAACTACACCTAAGCTTTGTTCTTTATGCAAAAATCAATATATCAAACATTACTAGATGTTTATGCAGGTATTTCAATTTTTCTAAATTTGTGGCGTTTAAGGTTCAAGGCTTCAAACTAACATAGTTTAAATGTAAAAACATTCCAACTTTCAGAACATTCAATTCTGCTTTTCAATAGTTTAAATGTAATTTTTGCCATATAAACTTTTGATCAGCACATTGTAATTTACTATCCTTATCTCTGATTCTTGTGCACTTGTGTACCACATTATTTTTCTAAGAAGCTGTTAAGTCAATGGCTTTTAGACACCTCTGTATCTTATAATATCCAATACCTAAAATTTGGTCTAGATTTCAAATTGTACATCTGATAAATAAACATTTTGAACAGTTTTTGTTCATAATCTAATTAATTAACATTCTACTGTGCAATTGTGAATAAGGTTTCACCCATGAGAATGGATTTTGAGTATGAAGTCTTATTAATTCTGACAACAGCATGGAAAGGTTTCTTGTTTTGTTTTTGCTTGGATTTAATGTAAAGAATGATAACCAATAAGAATTTTAGAACAGTGTTTCATAGACAAGCTTTATTTAACACAATCCTGTATGTTACATTGATATACCCAGTAGGAAGAAGACGTGTTTGTTGCATTTATCTTCCCACAACCATTCATTTCACTGCGTGAATCAAATTGGAGAGACCTTTAACCTGGAGCTGGGTATAGAATTAAGCTTTTTAACATTTAAGTCAAAGGATAACGTATAAAGGCGAAGGATTGAAAAGAAACTTTATTTTCAAATAGAACTGCATACTTTATACCTAGTTTCTTATTGCTATGGTGTCATTAACAGGTTGTCAAACCGTGATAAATGAGTTTTGAAAGACCTCTTTATTAACATGGAGTCTTAATTAATCTGAGGTGCCCATAGAATTTCCTTTCTGTATAAGTTACATTTCATGACCAATTTACATTTTTGAACAAAACTGTGATCCATCTGGTAATTACAGCAGTGTACAGAAATTATGGGATCTGACTATTGTATCAAAACTGTTTTTGCAAATGTATTTTTAGTTTGGCTATTAATTTTTCACTGAACACTCCATAAACTAGGTTGGAAGTGTGAAATGTGTTTTAGGCTGGTGCTATTTATAGCCACTGTTATTAGGGTTGTTGAAGACAAACATAAGCATATACTTATTATTGTCTGTCAATCTAAAAACAGCTCAAGATAACCAATCCAATTCGAATTATGCATTCAAAACCTATATATTTATATAAAAGCACACAACTATTAGAACTGTGACAATGTATTTTACTTAATGACAGTACTGCATTTTTTTGTTAAACGTAGGGCACTTCTGCTGATGTGATGCTTGGAATTCCCAACATTGCCACAGTAACTATTCTGTCAAATGATAATGCGTTTGGAATTATATCTTTGAATATGGTAAGCATCTTTGTCCACCAGTATAATTGTTTAGCATATTTGTTATGTTTATGTTGGGGCAAATTAATGGATGGAAAATTGTTGAGAACATGGACCTGAATTCCTCAAATATATTCCCAGCAAGGAGAGTTAGGTTGTGTGTGTGTGTGTGTGTGTGGGGGGTGTGTGGGTGGGGGGTGGGGAGACAGCCTTCAGCAATGTAACTTTGTTAGATCATTCTTATTGTTTTTAAATCATGTGTTACAGCACATATCATAACAGTCCCTGTAGTACACAGTCAGAATAATAAAGCACTTTAAATCCTGAAGGCACTGGAACAGAAGTTTGGTGATGTTGAAGAAATTAGCATTAAGTGATATGTGAACAATGCTTAGATGGAGGAACAAGAACAGGAAAGTAAAATTAAGATTCTGAAAAAAATGTCAAAGGGCCTTTTAACTGAGCTGTGCCAAAATAGGGCAATAAAATAAGTGATCGCAGCATTTTTTTTTTTGCTGTGCTATTTTAATGTTCTTTTACAATCCTGTTGTACAATACTTCAGAAATTACATTTGACCTACAGGATGTTTTGCTATATCAAATGTGTTATAAAATATAAACTGTTTTTGAAGTTGAATTGTACTAAAAATTGGAATAGATGGGAGTATCCTCTTCTGCTTTATAGTTGTGCCAGCTTTCTCAACTAACATTAGTTGAACAGTGATGGATAATCCTTCACTTTGATTATTCAAATTATCCCACTACTGCAGTTTCATGATTGACTAATAGCAACATTTTTGAGCAAAGTGGGATTGCAATGTCCAAATTTAAATTTGCAGAACTAGATCGCACCTGGCGCTCCTCATAGGTTCAATGCAATTTTCATAAAACCACTTGGACAACAGAAAATAATTAACCATGGGATGAGTATGCCTCAACCCATCAGAAGAATATCTGAGCTCATGAAAATGGAACTGACTAATAATATTTTACCAATATAAGGATCTACTTGTATCTCTGTAACAGTTTGCATACAGTTGCTGAGCAAAGGTGCTCAGTAAGGACCTGTCAACCCAGGAGCCATTATGTATTGTTCTCATTTAAAAGAGAAGTTTTCAGAATACTAAACAAT
Organism: Cetorhinus maximus; assembly: GCF_964194155.1. NCBI lineage: Eukaryota > Metazoa > Chordata > Chondrichthyes > Lamniformes > Cetorhinidae > Cetorhinus > Cetorhinus maximus. The sequence goes on from NC_135880.1 coordinate 57,481,992, forward strand.
ATGGAGAATGTGGACACCAAATGGGAGAAGAGGCTGCAGGTTTAAGCATCTGAAGACACAGGTGGGGATGCCAAGGGGAGGTGATTTTTGGTAGGGAATTCCAGCATGCAGGAGTATGATGGCTGAAAGAAGAACTTTAATTGGTGGAGTGGCGGTGGTGGGGGGAGTGAGGAATATTAGAGGATTGTCTGTTGATGTGTATAGTTTTCCTTTTCCCTAACAGCTCATCTTTACTTGAAAAATGCATTATGCCTCTTTACAAACAATATGGAAAAACTCAATCCTTTTGCATCATGAGGAGATATTCCATTATAATTGTGAATGAATCTGCCACCCACATTAAAGTAGAATGGGAACTTTTGTACAAGCTCAGACAATGGGATTTTCACTGAAGCTGGTGGTGCTAATGATGGGTCAAAGTAAGAACTTCAAGTCCAATCTTTTGAAGCCCACAATTGAAAAAATGATATAACTACTAAAAATAGCATAAGAAAAATAATGAAGTTTAATCAGATTAGTGTGATTAAATATTTACGTTTAAAAGCACTTCAGAACCATAATGTTTAGTTTTGTAGACTTGAAAACAAATAAAATGGTGAATGAAAAATTAAGACGTTTTCAGCAAATGCTTTGAATAATTTGATTGGTTTGTTTTGTTCACTTTCTCTTTGGTAAAGATTTGCAACTTCCAATGAGTAAATTAGAATAGCAAAATTGCTTTTTCATATAAGGCAATTAGCTGGAAGAAATTTACATAGAGCTCAAACATATGAACTGGGAAAATCTAAATATGAGCTAATTTGCAGAACACATGGGGAAAAGCATTGCGATGACTACTAGGATGTGTAAACATTAAACGAGGGCTGTGAGATATGGAATTATTAGGAGGGGATGTCAGGACGTGGAAACACTGGGGGTGGAATTTTCCCTTCCAGCCTCTGGCGGGTTTCGTGCGGGTGGGAGCAGAGAATCCAGCAGCAGTCAAAAAGTCGGAAATCCACTGGCGTAAAAACAGTTGGCAATTCTCCCAATGGCGGGTTAATGTTGGGTCAGTTATCCTGCTGACTAGTGGCGTGAAAGCTATTTGCATTTATTAACATCTCATGAATGCTCACTAAAACAGTTGCTTGCTGGAATCTTATCACGCCTTCCAATCTTGTGCCACCCCAGCGGGAGATTACATCAGCCTCAAACCCATTTGAAAAGGGGTGGCATATACAAATTGGACTTTGAGGTGAATGCAGCATACATCCTATCTGCCATAGTGCTGCACTGGTCTTGTTGCAATGAATGCCACACTGTTGAGACTGGAGGATTGGTCTGCTCCTGCTCTTTGCCTGTGTTGTCCCAAAGAACACCACTGTGCTGTGGTACTCATGCAGGCCTCCACTTTCAGACAGTGACCAGTCCTGCGGCTGGGGTCTTCTACTCCTGTTGTTTCAGACCGTTTGTCCACGTGGACATCACTGTGCAGTGGTAGTCAGACAGAACTCCACTTTCAGAAACTAGCACTTCAGCTGGGGGTGGGCTGTGAGGCGAGGGTGGGGACGGTGAACACAAGGTGGGCAATGGGGAAGGAAGGCTGTGAAATAGCAGTGAGGGGGAAGATCGAACACGAGGGGGGCAAAGGGGAGGGAAGGCTGGCTCTGGAATGACAGTAAGGAGGAAGGGCGAATGCGAGTGGGCCTTACTGGGGTCGTCCCCTAACTTGTTGCCACGAGAGTGAACAGGAGTCTGCTTAGAAAGGAGGAAGGCCTCCTGGTGATGAGAGCCACTGAAAACCAATGGCCTCATTAGCACTGTTAAAGGGCTACTCAGAACTCAGTGGCTTCACATCACAGTCACTACATCTCAAGAGTAACACGTGGGAGTTTAGAATTAGGAAATGCAGGCAATAGTGAAGGAGGCACAGCTGCATCATATATGGTATTCCATCAATGAAGGCCTGTCACGTGTTCACAAGAATTGACACTCTTAAAGGGCCAAAGGGCATCCATTCATTGACCATGAGCAACTGACTGGTCATTAATATGCCACATCAGAGATTGGAGCACAGAGTTAGGTTGGGCCACTCATCTCAATTAAACCTTAGTATCCCACGCAGAGCATAAGATGTGACATATCTGCGATGCCATCTTGCTCACCTTGGTGTGTGTGCTAGTGTCTCAGGGACAAGGTGGCATCAGTTCCCATGTTAGTAGGGCAAGAAAATCTATGGACCCTTAGTTTCCATACGTTTCATCTTCTTAGCTTCACTTTCTTGCCCCTTGAATCATTAATGTCTTCAATGTTTCCTTTCAGAGAGAAGGCAAAAGCAGATATGGATCCAGGGCTCAATGCTGCCTTTGTTAGGATGCTAATGTAATGGAGGAGGTGAAGGAGGGAGAGGCGACGCTGCGCACAGCTGCAGCAGGAGGCCATGCCTGAGGGACATGGTCAAGCAGAGCCGGAGCATGAACATGAGTGTCAGGCGGAGAGACCCAGACAACAGAGGTGAATCGCCAGACCTAGGATTTATCGTAAGAGTCTACTATTCACAAATGAGCCCGTGGCAATGCTGTGCACGTCCCAAGCTCTGATACATCACATCTGCCACATTCTTCGTGAAGACCTGATGCCATTTGGAGTTGGAAGGTATCCCCTGCCAGTGGCTTTGAAGGTGACTGCAGCGCTCAATTTCTTTGCCTCTGGGTCTTTCCAGGGATCAACAGGGGACCTGTGCAGCATCTCTCAGTCTGCAACACATTGATGCATAGAGGTCACAGATGCCCTTTACAGGAAAGCCCATCATTATGTCAGGTTTTGCTCTGGACGAAGAGAGCCAAGGTACGAGATTCACCGGCTACGCCGCTATCTCAGGCTTCCCAAGAGTGCAGGGTGCAATAGACTGCACCCATGTGGCTAAACGGGCTCCATGGCAGCAGCCCCTAATGTTTATAAACCACGAGGGCTAACATTCCATCAATGTACAACTGGTGTGTGATCACCAGAAGCACCTACTGCACGTTGTGCATGGTACCCTGGGAGTTGCAATGACTCCTTCATCCTGAGCCACTCCCAGGTGCCTGAGATTTTCGAGGAGCTATTATATCTGCAGAGATGGCTGCTTGGGGATAAGGGGCACTGTGCCACTGAAACGCTGGCTGATGACACCGGTGCGCCGCCCTCAGAGTCGTTCCGAGGAGAGGAACAACACTGCTCACAGCTCCACATGCTCCCTTATAGAGCATACAATAGGGTTTCTGAAGATGTGTTTCAGATGCTTGGACCTCTCAGCTGGCTCACTACAATATACTCCCGACATGGTTTCCTGCATCATTGCAGTGTGTTGTGCCCTTCCCAATCTAGCACTGCAGAGGTGAACTCCTGCCAGAGGATGAAATGGAGGAGGATGATGAGAGCTGATCGGAGGATGAAGACCTGGAGGCCCAGGAACCTCAGGAGGCTGCTGAGGGTCAAAGCATGATCATACCATGGAGGAAGGAAGGCGTGGGAGTTGTGCCCATGATACTTCAATTGCTGACAGGTTCCAGGAAGAGTACAGTTAAGTGAGGGCCAATGGCCACATCTCTCTTAGCCCTCAATGACATTCCCTTTCATCTCAGGGGATGTCCAACCACTTTCAGCGAGAACGAGTCCTGCATTCACACTTGCGCGTTCTGGCCTCATGAATCACCAGACCATGATCCCTGCTTTGATCCGCGGTGCTTTGTGAGTGAGCTCTTTCTGGGAATTGAGAATCCACTGAAGCACAAGAGCGATGCGAGAGAAGACTTGAAGCCTTCGCCGCCATCTAATGATGCAAACACTGCTACGACAGAGATGTGGACATGCCTAGGGACCTCCTCCTCCCGTGCAAGTCTTGTCTCCTGCCACTACCACTGAGGAGACACAAATGCTGCTTGAATATCAATGCTGATGTGCTGCTCTCACTCAGTGGTGTTCCTTGAGGGAGAAGGGTTAGTAACTCTTACATTACACACTTCAAAAAAAGATTTAAACACTTCTCCCTGACATCACACAAGGGTGCAGAGACTAGTTCAACTGAATGTTAATCTCACAGTGAGACACTGTCACTGAGTGGGAGGATGGCTAAACCTCGACTAAAGAGGATTCCAGTGTACAAAATCACAATACCTTCAGTTGACTAAAATGTTCGCATAACCATCAAATGTGTTCACAGAAGTGCAATCTCATTACAGTTGTAGCACACCTGTGACCCAAAAATGACATAAATTTTTCTTAACTTTCCTGACCCTACCACTACGCCTGAGTGCAGCCCCATCATCAGCAGAGGCAGAGGCAACCTGCTGACTGCTATGTCTTGATGTCTGTAATAACCTTGGTGGACGTCCTGTGGTGGCCCGAGGCCTGAAGGGCTCCGGCCTGATAAGAGTCACCTGCTCGGGGGCAGAAGCGCCTTCTGCGGCCTGAGCAGCTGGAGTGGGTGGGTTCACATTCTCCACAGCTGTATACCTTTGGGGTGTCCTGAGAGGAGGCCCCCGGGGTCTCGGAATGATGCTCATCCTACTTGTGGTTGCTCAAGGGCCCTGCCCTGACTCCTGAAGGAGATGGTGCACCTGGAGGGAGGTCAAGGTGGCTCGTCCCCATGTCACCTACATCCTGATGGTGCCCACCAGGATGTATGGCCATGGAGTGCAGGTTTGAGCACAAATCCGGCAAGTCCTGCTGGACCAAGCTCTCCATGGTGGTCGCCAGCCTTCCCATGGTGACCTTGAGGTGCTTACATGTCGGAGCCACAACATCAGACAGAACGCAGATGCGTTCCTCCACGTTCACTCTAGTCTGCTGAGTGACTGTTGAATCTCTGTCTGATGTTCCGCTGCCTGTCGTTGCATCTTCAGCATTGAGTTGGCGGCCACTTCCAGAGTCTCATCATGTGACTTGGTCTGAACAGGTGGCTGGTCTCCAGCAGCCCTCCAAATGCTGGAAGACTTGGGCTGTTCATGCTTCCGATTGCTGCGGAGACATGTCAGTGAGATGTTCTCCAGAAAGTGAGTCCAAGCCTAATCTGCAGCTGTGCCCCACCGAAGTGTGTGCCTCTGAGCTGGTGCACGGTGCATGTGAGCTTCCTCTTCAGACATGGTCAGAGAGCTCGGACTGGTGCTTGACTACGTTGTGGGCCTTGGCCTGCTGGTGCCTAGAAAATAGAAAACAGAGTTTCAGTTAATGAGCATGAGCTATATAAGACTGCATGTGAATCTCTTTGATTGCCAGGATTTGGTGAAGTGATGGAGCTGTGTTCTGTACTAGGTTGCTGGGAGAGGCTGATCTCCCCTTCCCCACAGATCCCTGTCTTCCAGATGCCTGTCTTCCCCAGCCAGCTCAGCAGCAGCTTCCTCAAACTCAGTGAGGGCAATGATGTTGGGTCGTCCCTGCGATCTTGCGCGCCTGTTGTATGCCAGCTTGGCCTGTATGAAGAAGAAAGAAAGGCATGTGATGAGAAGGGATGGAGCATTGGTTGGGTGAGATGCGTGTTCTCTATGTGTGGTGAGCCCTCCCCAGAAGGGCCAGCGGATGGAATGTAAGCAACAAAATGATGATGGTGGTGATGTGAAAGCCTCCGTGAGAGAATGAGTGTTGATATGTGTCCCCCACTAATGGTTGTGTGAGATCCCTGAAGAGAGTAGCTGTTTGAGTATATGATGCCATGATGAGAGTTTAATATTGAAGGGAGTTAAAGATGACTCATGCTGGCGGAGTGGATGAGATCATTCATCCTCTTCTTGCACTGGACGGCGTTTCGGGCATGGTTGCCAGCCACGCTGACCTCTGCGAAGTCCTCCCAGGCCAACGACGTGTAGCTGCTGTGCTTCCTGGAGCCACCTCTGGGATACAGGACATGCCTGTGTGCTCACACTCCCCTGATCAAGGCCTGTAGGGCCTGGTGGTTGAGGTGGGGTGCTGCCGTATTCTTGAGGCTTTCATCCGCTGCCTTGTGGCTGGAAGACATCTCTGTGGGTGTCTTGAAGATCAGTGGGCTGGAGAGAGTGAGACGCATGTGCTGGACTGGCATTTAAATGTGGTGCCAGGACCTTTGACCCTGCCAGCTGACAGTGGGCAGACGAATCAGCTCCTGACCCACCAGGTGATTTGGCTCGATACTCATCTGTACATAATTAATGAGCTTCCAAGCACAGAATCGGGCACAGGTTCCTGCCATTCTGCCGAAACCGCCAGCCACCGCACTTAGCCTCATAAATGGAAAATTCCGCCCTGGGAGTGGTGTCTTGAAGATGCAGGTAGAATGTGATTGAGATTGATGTTTCATGGCATCAGTGGGATTTTAGGAGCATTTATTATGGAGTCATGGATCTGAGGCACTGGCTGGGGTGAGTAGGGTGTTTTTCCAAAATCTGGGGTGGAGGGGGATCTGATGACCTGGGAAAATTGATGAGAAGTGTTTTGGGATATATGAGCTTTGAGATCTGGAATCATGCTTGCAATATATTTTGGGGCAAAGGGCAGTGAAAGCTGCAGGCCTTCATCATCCATTCCTTCATTCCTGGAGGTTTTAACCAAGGTGCAGATCTTGTTTCCCTGCACAAAGATGAAAACTTGCTCTTTGTTGTTTATCATGCTTCGTGTCTCAAAATTGTAGGTCAGATTTTGGGGATAAATTGTTTGAGGATATGAGACAAGGGGGTTTGTTGGTGGGGAGAAGATCAGGTTGCAGCAAGGCGAGAGCCTAGTCATGGTCAAAACTTTATTATGTAAACTAATTACTTAGCCAGGCATTGATTATAAAATTCTGAAAAACATAGGGCTACATTTCACGTGGGTGGGGGGCTAGGGGGTAGGGTGGGGGGAGGTGCTGATGGCTTGCCACCCCGCCCCCGCACCCAAAGGCAAGTCTCTAGAAGCCTACATGACCGGAACAAGCCGGCTGTGCAGCCATAACACTCTGGGGGCCGGCTAAATAGGTTGAACCTGGGACCTCTGCCCCTCAATGGGATGAAATCTGCCCTTGGGAGTTGCCAGTCAACCTGATCATAGAATCATAGAAACAAGTGTCTGATGCGTGTTTGTAGGTAGTGGGCAGGACAGCAGTGATGGAATGTAGGTGGTGGTTTTGTCTTCAGTGTGATTCCAGTAAAGTGAATTGACGAGCGTATTCATGATGATCAATGGTCATGATGGAAACAGAGTTATAAAAAAATGTGACAGAAATAGACAAGGCAAGAAATGTTATGGAGAATAAGTATTATTTGACAGATTGGTGAGATATAGTTGGATAGGGCTTAAACTAGAGCCTTTGACTTAGCTTCAAGCATTATGTTTGATATTAAGGATGAGCAACAGTGCTGATTCCTGTACATTTCAATGACAGCCAGTTGGAGAAGAAATGTCTAGATACATCACCAGAATTTGTTTTCTGGTTAGGAATTGTGGGTCATTTTTGCATTTGGCTTAAGTTGAAATATTTCCTCCTGATTGGGAGTTATACATGAGATCTTCCTCTTCACTCTTTGATGACAGAATACTTTAGAATGAAAGTACTTGCTTGCTAGAAAAATCTTATGATAAAATATCTTATGATAAATGTAGCTCATTTTTAAATACTTGGAATTTTTTACTTAAATAATAATTAAATTAATTCATACCATTTCCATATTTTGAATTGACTCCTTGTTTACCTACAAAATTTCAGTTTCATGAAAAATGTTTTTTATAACATCATGGGGAATTAAGAGTTTGAAAAGAAATTAATGGACGATCCAAATCCAATTCCTTTGTAATATTAATGTCAATACAATATTAATGTCAAAATTAGTTGCCTGGGAGAATGTATGTGCAAGAAATGGAAGCATTACACTGTGAGAATATGCTTGAGCAATGCAGACAGAGCTTTCTATCTCTAACCACTGTTGAAGGAACTTTAGAGTCAGTACTGGTGATCTATCTGGCAAGACGGCAAAAAATATTCCGCTTCCAAGGAGCAGCCGTGTTTTATTTTAATGAGCACTTTATTCCTAACAAGTGACAACAACCATCACAGATTTTTATGTCATTCGCTCATTTATATTAAAACTTGGCTCTTTAAATTTTGCAAACCGCATGCATTTAAAGGTTGAAAGGCTTTTGCAAAATGTGTTTCCCATGGAATATAATGCTATTAATGAACACATTACAAATTAGATTAATTTGCCTGTGAGAGTTGTGTGTTGTCAGGGTTACGGATCTGTCTATGCTGTTCAGGCTGAGAGGTATATTGCTGAAATTATATTTCTCTGTCTCTCCCTCAGTCTTCCATAATTATAGTGGATGAGGCAAGAGATACAAATAAATTTGTGCCGCTTACTCTAATCAGAATGAAAGGAACCTATGGGACCGTAACTGTGTACTTTGAGGTAAGTGATATCAAATTATTTTTTTGGTCTCATCTTAGCTTAATAACAGAAGCCAGCAATTGGTTTACTGGCTGATTAATGTAGCACAGGTCACTTGTGAACAGCCACCTGACTTAAATATCAATTAGTATCATGATTTCAGTTTCTGGATCTGATGGGATTACTTCCTCTGAAATTCTCTTTGGAAGTCCTTTACTGTTCTACAACTACTTTTTTTCCACGTAATTTTGAATTTTGCCTTTCCAGAACAGCATCCAGTTTCTTATACAATGTGTTTGTTTTGTGTGATTTTGCTGTTTATTTTTATTTGACCATAAAATTATAACAACCTTCAGATGGAAATACCTTGCACCTAGTGCCTTTGACATCCTCAGCATGTTCTTCATAGCCAATGAATTATTTTAAAAATATATTTATTGTTATTTAGGCAGATATGGCAATGAGTTTGCATGAAACAAGTGTTTCAGGGAAGAATGTTGACCAGGACACTTGCAGAACTGTCTGGCTTTTTTTTAAAGAACTTTCTGAATAGATAATGGGGCCTTGGTTAACCAAAGAATCTAACAGATGGCATATCTAAAAATGCGGTATGCCTCCAAGACTGCACCAAAATCTGTTAGAGCAGAATTTTCCATGCCCGCTGGTGTCGGCCGTGTTTGGCGGCGTGAGAGGACAATATGTCGAGAAGGCCAAAAATTGGTTTCACGCTGTCGTGAAACCATTTTGCAATCGTCCGCTCTGCCCGACAATGGCAGGCCGTGTTTCCCACCATCGGACATCCAGAACTTTATTGTAATATATCTGCATATCATTATAAGCCCAGCTCGCCGGAGTCATCCCCCCACACTGGATCATCCGATCAGCTGGCGGGCAGCACTTTGAGGAGAAATTGGAGGTGACTGCACAGTAACGTTGCACCGCACTCACGAGGATCGCCTGTTGGACGTCAAGGTTCAGGAGCTGCGCTTTCAAGTGAGGGTATGGGCAAGTTGTATTTTCCTGGCTGGCTGACAGGGCAATGCCGGGGCAAGGGCTGCCCTGTGGTTGATGGTAGTGTGCAAGCATGTGCGGGGGGGGCGGCGGAGTGGAGGGAAGCGACCACACATTAGGGAAACTTTGTAAAAAGTGCCCATTAGTCTGCAGCTAAGACAGTTCAGGCGCAGCCACATTGACATGCGTGGAGTTGGGCCTCTAGCTTATTTGCCCACTCAAGCAATGCAGAGGCATGAAAGTGCCACCAAGTGCTCCAGAGCTTTTCAGCCCTTGAGAACAGACTACAAACCAATGAGCATTTGAGTGGACTACAAAATAGTTGGATGCTTGCACACGTTGTACAATCTCCTTGCTAAAGCTGGCCATGGCGCAATCACTGGTGGAGGCACTCACAGCCCCTTGCAATGTCATCATTCCGGTTTGGACCATTCTCCACCATAGTTCAAGCTAAAAGTGCAGCCTTGCAGTGCAGGTTAGGAGAATGCCTGCACCTGAGCTGAGAGCACAGCCTGCAGTCCTGTGAGCAAAGCCAATTAGTCAGGTGGAGTGGTGAGGAAGTGGATGGAGTTTGGGACAGCCATGCAGCCATGTCTAGGAAACTGGTTAGTCATATTTAGCACCTGCTGCAGGATTTGGCGCCACGGAGACATGGAGGGCATTCACTGTCAGTGGCCGTGAAAGTGACCACGATGCACAATTTGTACGCTAGTGGCTCCTTTCAGGGCTCCACAGGTGACCTCTGTAGGATTCTCAAGTCTCCACCCACAAAGGCATCCATGGGGTCATGGATACCATCTTCGTGAAGGCACACAACTTTGTACATTTCGCCCAAGGCCAGGAAAGCCAGGATGCAAGAGCGCTGGGATTTGCCCAGATCTCAGGTTTCCCACAGGTGCAGGGTGCCATCGACTGCTCTTGCCTGGCACTCAGATCTCAGTGACAACAAGCAGTCAGCTATGTCAACCACAAGGACTTCCACTTGCTGAATGTTCAGCTGGTGTGTGACCATCACAAGTGCATTCTGCAGGTCTACGCACAGTTCCCAGGGAGTGTCCACAACTCCTACATTCTCAGTTGGTCTCAGATTCCTGACGTTTTCCAGGGTCCAGAGAAGCTGCAGGGATGGCTCCTTGGGGACAAGGGCTACCTGCAGAGAATGTGGCTGACATCCGTGCGGCGGTCTCAGACTGCAGCAGAGCAAAGGTAAAATGAGGCTCATGCTGCAACTTGCACCTTGGTGGAGCAAACCATCGGGATGCTGAAAATGACGTTCCGGTACCTGGACCAGTCTGGTGGAGCCCTGCATATAGTCCACAGAGGATATCACACATCGGCATCGTCTGCTTCACCCTTTAAAACCTGGCGCTGCAATGGAGAGAGGAGCTGGCTGAGGAGGAGTTGGAGGAGCTGCACATCTCCTCCAATGAGGAGGATGTCAACGCAGATGAGGGTGAGGAGGCCTTTGAAGGCGAACATGATGGCGATGAGGCCATCACAATGGCCAGATGAGGCAGGCGCTCTGGGGAGGCCCTTATAGTTGCTAGATTCGTGGAGGATGATGACAACGTGCAGTGAGGAGACACCATAGATCCTCATATTGCATCTGTAAATGCTTGACTCCAGTCTGGCTTATGGCAGTACACATATCCTCTGTGATAAGGCTCCTGTCATGGGGACGCAGCGGTGGTCCTAATAGTCACTCGATTCCAGGAGGATGATAATGACATGCAGTGAGGTTACTCCATAGATCTTCACATAGCCTCCGAGAATACCTGACTCCTGTCTGGCCGAGGGCAGCTCGCTTGCACTCTGTGATCAGGGTCATATAATGGAGACACAGCCATGAAACTTTAAAAGCCTCTGATCCTTTGTGAGCCTTCAGCACCTGAGCCCTTCAGGAGCACAGTATCGCTGGTCACAGATGCTGAAGAAATGGGGGCCTACAGAGTGCACAGAGAGAATGACGGAACTCTTTGATCCTCCTGTCCATGACATTCTGGCTGCAATGACAAGCACCAGTGAGGTACAGACATTGGTAATGTGTCCAGGGATGTGAGGCCGGACCATCACTTTGGCTTGAAGGCTGCATTAAGCACAGGGAAGAGGCCCTGGACTGAGACACCTGCCTTTATCTTGTGCAGGAACTAAGTTTTCACACGAACACTACTCATCAGAGCAAGGAGCCATAGGCAGGGAGATATTCTTCAGGAAGTTTATTTACAATAGTGAACATTATGTACAAGCGATTAAGACCTGAGCCCAGGTTGTGCAACTACATCTTCTTAACTTTGTTAACCCTGCCACTACGTCTTGATGCTCCCCGGACATCCACAGCGGAGGTGGAGGCAGCCTGCTGACTGAACCGCCCTGTCTTTGATGTCCTTGACAGGCATCCTCTGGAGGGCCGAGACCTGGAGAGCCCCGGCCTGCTTTCGGGATCCTGCTGTGTGGCAGTGGCTCGGTCCTCGGCCTGTAATGCTGGGGTCACAAGAAGAGGGGATTCTGATGGGCTGGACATTCCCGGAGTCACCTGGGTGGACGGCTGCAGGGTGTGCACCTGCTGAGCCTCCTTCCTATGGGTGCCCGAAGGCGCCTGACTGACTCTTGAGGAGAAGGGGAAGCTGGAGTGAAGTTGAGCTGCCCTGCTCCCCTCGCGTGTTGACACTGCCAGAGGCCAACTATGGCGTCAGCTATGGAGTTTAGCCCATGCAGCAGTGCAGGAGTGATGTCCTGAACCAAGGTCTCCATGGTGGCTGCCATGGTCCACTGATTATCTAAATTGGTTTTTTAATGGCCTCAATAGGCCATTGACAGGTTGGCGGGCTGGGCTGCGCCCCAGCCAACCTGAAAATGGAAATGACGCAGGATGACGTCGGGAGTTCCGCCCAACGTCACCCTGCGTCATCTTACGCGTCGGCAAGCTGCCCCGCTCCTGCTCACCGACCGGAAGATCCTGCCCATAATTTTCTTAAACGAACTGCTGTTGCTTCAATCCGATAAAAATGTCAATCAATCAGACTTTTAAAGTATCAATAACTGAAGCTATAAGCACTTTATCCTGTGCAAATAAACATTGTGCCAGTGACAAAAGAAATCACAGAAAAAATAGCTTATTATAACTTCACAAAGCTGTAAACCTTCTTCGCACCTGTGTCAAAAAAGTCATTTACATAATCCTTTTATGGGAGTCTGGCTCTCAGCAAGTGATGAGAGGTATAGATAAAAAGGTGATAAGTGCTTATAGCTTCTTTATTTTTAAAGCAGTTCCACATATGCCAATGTTAATATAGGATTCATTGGTTCTGTAGAGAGTGTATTCTGGGTGAATGGGCATGGAAGTACCATGGAGGGAATGGGGCCATTGGGATGGGTGGGGACATGCATTGGCATGAGTTAAGGTTAAACTAAAATCTTGAAGTGCACATTGAATGTCCAGCTAGGTTTACTGAGTCTTGATTATGACTGTTGTGTGTTTATTTACTTTGCTGTTTATTTATATTTACAACATCATATTAATTGTAGGAAAATTAAGTTTGATGTTAAAATGTTTTGAAAAAAATGAGTTACCAAGGCAAGGAGACAGTTACAGTGAATTGTGCAGCAGTGCTTGCGCATTATTTGAATGTTTTTTTAAAAACTGGAAACTTATTCACTGGAAGTTTAGCTAATCCGTAAACTTTAGACTTGCCCTGAATCATATCAATTAAAAAAATCAGTTTTCTTATTTTCTTTCTCCCTTTTAGTGGGGATATGCTTGACCTCCACTCAACACTACCTCCCTAAAGCTCTTCCCTTGAGGGCAAGGCTGAGAGTGAGAACTCAGATGTTTGAGCAGCTGAGGGACAGCTCTTTGCTTGTTTTTTTACGCCAATTATAAACCATAATTTTACTTATCAATTTAGATAGGACCCTTCTTTCATGTCAAACAATTCCTGTTGGTATCAATGAGAATTTTTTTTACATTTCTTCCTTATAGTAAATGGTGAATAAAGGAGTATAAATGCTTATTTTAAATGCAGAAAGTGTTGATGTGCAGATTGTTGGTACTTTCCATTATGTCACTGTGTGAAACTTTAATTGCGTAATGCTCACTGTTCTCAGTTGTGATGTCATCTACTTGAAATACGTCACCACTTATGTAAAAACTAATAACTGTCCTGTCATAATTATTATATTGTGTCTGTACTGGCAGATTACAGCAGGCCCAAATTCTGCAGATGAAGACATCAGTCCAGCAAGGGGAAATATCATTCTTCCTCCTGGGAGAGCAGTGGTAGTTTATAACCTTACCATTATAGATGACCAGGTGAGCAACACAGTTCTAAAGAAACATTCTCTACTGAGTTAAATGTTTTTCAGCCACATATATGAACATATGAACATGCGCATTAAGTGCAGGAGTAGGCCACTCCGCCCTTCAAGCCTGCTCCGCCATTCAATAAGGTCATGACTGATCTGACTGTTACCTCAGCTCCACATTCCCACCTACCCCTGATAACCTTTCACCCCCTTGCTTATCAAGTATCTATCGACCTCTGCCTTAAAAATATTCAAAGATTCTGCTTCCATCACCACTTGAGGAAGACAGTTCCAAAGACTCTGGACCCCCAGAGGGAAATCATTTCTCCTCATCTCTGTTGTAAATGGGTGACCCCTTATTTTTAAACAGTGACCTCTAGTTCTAGATTTTCCCACAAGAGAAAACATCTGTTCCACATCCACCCTGTCAAGACCCCTCAGCATCTTACATGTTTCAATCAAGTCACTTCTTACTCTTCTAAACTCCAGCAGATTCAAACCTAGTCTGTTCAACCTTTCCTCACAGGACAACCCAACTTATTTGGAAGAATAAGGCCCCAAGAGTACATGGTTGTTATGACCGATGCCTGCTGTAATTATGGCAGATTCTCATTGAAAGGCCATAAACTCAGTTGAGATTTGTGTAACTTGTTCGTGGTCTTATTTTGGTTTTGTCTTTTAGGAAATTGTGTGTTATTCGCACTCCCATCAGAAAACTACATAATACCTTAATGAAACAGTTTCAGAAAATCTGTACACAGATTATCTGATCTGCTTTGCTGATTGTGCTGTTGTGGAAAAGGAAGTAGGATGAACACGCCTTGGGGTTCAAACACATAAAGCTGCTGATAAAAGCAGACGACTGCATAAAATATTCATATGGCATTCTTCTGCCTCCTATTTTAACAGAGGTTAACTAATTTTAAATAAATGGGTGAATTTGCTCCATTAAGATAGAAGGCAGAAGAAATTTACTCTAGTCTGTTCAGCAGTTGGAACTGTTCTCAAGAACAGTAATTTCTGACCTGTGTTCTTCTGACTCCAGTCAAAATGATTTATTCTGTTGCATTGTAAAAAACCCAAGTCATTTAACAATGAAAATGTACAAAACATGGTTTGCAGGAAGAGGGAAAGGGAGTGGACTGACTCCAGTGAGAGTTTGTAATCACTCATTCTCTAACTGATTAATAATGTTACTCTTCACATTTCCTTGTGGAGGTTGACCACTCTAATACAGAAGGTGCAAGCTGTCTCACTGGTGATTATATTTTAATAAAGGAACTTCCACTGTGATTATGTAAACAAATACAGTAAATCCTTGCTTAATGTTGTAGTTGCATTCCTGAAAAGTGCAACTTTATGCAAAACAACATTAAATGAATCAGATTTTCCTATTAAAGTCAATGTAAAAGTTGTAGTTAGGTTCTGTAGGAACTACCTCATCAGAAAAAAAACACTAAAACATATACCTTGTGTTAGAATCATATCTCTTTAAACTGGATTTTACTTTTTAACAAATGGAAGGACGTTGGAGACTGCCAAGAGTTTTTTTTTAAAGGGTCATAAGTTCACCTTGGAACTGTCAACAAGCAGGCCTGTTCCAGGAATCACCTGAGCTTACATTGTACTTGAGAAGGAGTTGTTTGTTTGTTTGTTTTGAACTACAACCTACTTTAATTAATGAAGCTGGAAGACAAAAAGGCAATCACATGGCAGAGGCAAACCTTAAGTTTGAACCTGTGGTTTTGCTTTCACTTTTGTTAGGGAAAGTCTGGGAACAGAAGGCTACCCTGACTAGCTCTATCTCTCCCTCTGCTTTGTGAAACGGTGTGTGGTTCTCAACCTATAGCCAGATAGTCCTCATCTGAGTGTAGCTTCTCTGCATAATTTTGGACTTGCTAGCCGAAACAGGAAAAATTGGCCCAGCTATACTGTCCTCCACACTGAAGCATCGTTGGTGAATTTCCCGACAACTACTGGGCCCAGCGACATGTCTTCACCCGAGGGAACTTCAGACCGACAGCATCAAACCTTCATGAACTTTAATTTTTTTTCCTTTCTACGGAAGTTTTTTTCCATCCGCCCAACTCTGCAGAGACTTCCTGTGTGAATTTTGTTTGTCGGTGTGTGTGTGCGCACTGGGGAAGTTTAAAAGGGTTAGTTATTTACACTTCCGATTACAATCATGTGTCAACCAGTTCTTGAAACTTGTTTAAAAGGAGCTTTGTTTTATAATAAATTAATCCTTCTGAGTTTTTTGAAAGAAGCCTGGTCAGAATCTCTTCTCCTCTGGGTACTAGAATTATAGGTAAACAGTTGGCCATCTTGGTAAGAAAATTAAACATTTAAATTAATGGTACAGCCTGTGGACTAGTGGGGCTTGATATTTCGTGCACTCCTCCCATCCCGGCTGTAACACCTTGTAAGTTAAAATACTTTATATTGCTCCCACCCGTGCACCGCCTCTGCTGCTTGCCAATCCTCCTGTTTGCAGCTTCGCTTGCTCCACCGCTGATAGGGCCCCCCAATGCACCCGGTTGCTTGCCAACCATTCCACTCTCCCTGCTTCTCCCGCACGCTGTTTCCTTCTCCTGAACCGTTGCTGTTCATGAGGGCTTGGGAGATGAGCACTAAGAGGCAGGAAGCGCAACTTTGGAGTGAGAGCAGCTTTGAGTTGCAGGGTTATAGTGGGAGGGTCGTTGACTGGGAGAGTCGACCAGCCATGGGGAGGGTCAACCAATGACAGGGAGGGTGGGGGATCGGGAGGGTTGTCCACTGACTGGTAGGATCGGGAACCTGGAAGGATGGCCAGCGACTGGTAAACTTGGGGACCAGGAAGATCAGCCATAAGACCATAAGACATAGGAGCAGAAATTAGGCCATTCGGCCCATCGAGTCTGCTCCGCCATTCAATCATGGCTGATAAGTTTCTCAACCCCATTCTCCCGCCTGCTCCCCGTAACCTTTAATCCCCTTACCAATCAAGAACCTATCTATCTCGGTCTTAAATACACTCAATGACCTGGCCTCCACAGCCTTCTGTGGCAATGAATTCCATAGATTCAGCACTCTCTGGCTAAAGAAATTTCTCCTCATCTCTGTTCTAAAAGGTCTAACCTTTACTCTGAGGCTGTGCCCTCGGGTCCTAGTCTCTCCTACTAATGGAAACATCTTCCCCACGTCCACTCTATCCAGGCCTTTCAGTATTCTGTAAGTTTCAATCAGATCCCCCTTCATCCTTCTAAATTCCATCGAGTATAGACCCAGAGTCCTCAAATGTTCCTCAAATGTTAAGCCTTTCATTCCTGGGATCATTCTCGTGAACCTCCTCTGGACCCTCTCCAGGGCCAGCACATCCCTCCTGAGATACGGGGCCCAAAATTGCTCACAATATTCTAAATGTGGTCTGACCAGAGCCTTATAAAGCCTCAGCAGCACATCCCTGCTTTTATATAGTCCTCTCGAAATAAATGCCAACATTGCATTTGCCTTCCTAACTACAGAATCAACCTGCAAGTTAACCTTAAGAGAATCCTGGACTAGGACTCCCAAGTCCCTTTGCACTCCAGATTTCTGAATTCTCTCCCCATTTAGAAAATAGTCTATGCCTCTCTTCTTCCTACCAAAGTGCATGACCTCACACTTGCCCACGTTGTATTTCATCTGCCACTTCTTTGCCCATTCTCCTAACCTGTCCAAATCCTTCTGCAGCCTCCCCGCCTCCTCAATACTACCTGTCCCTCCACCTATCTTTGTATCATCTGCAAACTTAGCCAGGATGCCCTCAGTTCTTTCATCTAGATCATTAATGTATAAAGTGAAAAGTTGTGGTCCCAACACTGACCTCTGCGGAACTCCACTAGTCACCGGCCGCCATCCTGAGAAGGACCCCCTTATCCCCACTCTCTGCCTCCTGCCAGACAGCCAATCTTCTATCCATGCTACTACCTTGCCTCTAACACAATGTGCTCTTATCTTACTGAGCAGCCTCCTGTGCGGCACTTTGTCAAAGGCCTTCTGGAAGTCCAAGTAGATAACATCCATTGGCTCTCCTTTGTCTAACCTACTCGTTGCCTCCTCAAAGAATTCTAACAGATTTGTCAGGCATGACCTCCCCTTGATGAAACCATGCTGACTTTGCCCTATTTTACCACGCACTTCCAAGTATTCTGAAATCTCATCCTTAATAACGGACTCTAAAATCTTACCAACGACTGAGGTCAGGCTAATCGGCCTGTAATTTCCCGTCTTTTGCCTCACTCCCTCCTTAAACAGGTGGGTTACATTAGTGATTTTCTAGTCCTCTGGGACTCTCCCTGACTCCAGTGATTCCTGAAAGATCACCACTAACGCCTCCACTATCTCTACAGCTATTTCCTTCTGAACTCTGGGGTGTAATCCATCTGGTCCAGTTGATTTATCCACCTTCAGACCTTTCAGTTTACCTAGCACCTTCTCCTTGGTAATGGCCACCATACTCACCTCTGCCCCCCGACTCTTGAACTTTGGGGATGCTACTCGTGTCTTCCACCGTGAAGACTGACGCAAAGTACCTATTCAGTTCCTCCGCCATTTCTTTGTTCCCCACTACTACTTCTCCAGCATCATTTTCCAGCGGCCCAATCTCCACATTTGCCTCTCTCTTACCCTTTATATATCTAAAAAAACTCTTGCAATGTTCTTTTATATTACTGGCTAGTTTACCCTCATATTTCATCTTCTCCCTCCTTATTTCTTTTTTAGTTGTCCTCTGTTGGTCTTTGTAGGCTTCCCAATCCCCTGGTTTCCCACTGCTCTTCGCTGCATTGTATGCTTTCTCTTTAGCTTTTATGCTGTCCCTGACTTCCCTTGTCAGCCATGGTTGCCTCGTCCTCCCTTTAGTATGCTTCTTCTTCCTAGGGATAAATTTTTGCTGTGTCTCCCAAATTACTCCCAGAAACTCCTGCCAATGCTGTTCCATTGTCTTTCCTGCTAGGCTCATCTCCCAGTCAATTCTGGCCAGCTCCTCCCTCATGCCTCTGTAGTTGCCTTTATTCAACTGTAATACTGTTACATCTGATTCCAGCTTTTTCCTCTCAAATTGCAGGGTAAATTCTATCATATTATGGTCACTTCCTCCTAAGGGTTCCTTCACCTTAAGCTTCCTTATCAAATCTGCCTCATTACACATCACTAAATCTAGAATTGCCTGTTCCCTAGTGGGCTCCAGCACAAGCTGCTCCAAAAAGCCATCTCGTAGATATTCCACAAATTCCTTTTCTTGGGATCCACTACCAACCTGATTTTCCCAGTCTACCTGCATATTGAAATCCCCCATGATCACTGTAACCTTGCCTTTCTTACACGCCTTTTCTATCTCCTAGTGTATCTTGTGCCCCACATCCTGACTACTGTTCGGAGGCCTGTACATAACTCCCATTATGGTTTTTTTACCTTTGCGTTTCCTCAACTCTACCCACACAGATTCTACATCATCTGACCCGTCATCATTTCTTGCTATCGATTTAATTTCATTTCTTACTAACAATGCAACCCCACCCCCTCTGCCAATGACCAGTGACCAGAAGGGTCAGGACTGGGAATGTCAGCCAGCAACCATGAGGGTTGGGAAGCAGGAGGGTTGGCCAGCTAGCGAGAGAGTCTGGGACTGGGAGGGGTAGGGACCAGGATGGTCAGCAAGCCACTGGGAGGATAGGGGACCAGAAGGGTCAGATGGCGACCTGGCGGGCCAGTGAGAAGCTGGGTTGGGAGGCGGAAGAGGCTGCTCCAAAATGCCGCCATTCGAGTCATGTGACCCTACGCCACCTTCGGCATGAAACAACATTAAAACATAACTACCAATGCTAAACCCAAATACTTGTCCCAATAACTGTCCAACGTTAAATCAAAGCGATGGAAAAGGGGCAACTTAAGTGAGGACCTACTGTAGAATTTCATTTACAAAGTGACATAAGATTACCAAGATTTACAATTCAATCACAACTGGACCAATGACCCTCTCTCATGTTTTCTAGTATATTGTAGTAAAATCCTTAATGTAGAAACCTAAGTTTTAATAATTTAAAAAATAAACTTATCAGTATTCACAGCCACTTACTATTTTATTCCCAAACTGTCGGTAATTGGTGAAGTAATATGAATGCTCAGATGAAGCCAGTTAATGAACTCATGCCAGGTAGCAAAACCCTTAACTCAAACAAATGATTGAATCTGGTCTTGGGAAAAAAAAAATCTGTTGTGCATGATGCCCATCCTTGGCACTGCCATAGGCTCTGCCACCTGAACTTGTGAAGGGACATCATGGGCCTTGGGGGCTTGAGGCATCATGTGCGTTTCAGTCAGAGGGGACTGAGGAGTGGCACAAGAAGATGGAGCCCATTCAGGAGTGGCACCACCTACTTTGTCCTTATTTACTTCAGCTCTTCCATGGTGCATCCTGCACGTCCCCACTGACAGGATCGGGAGAGAACCTGGCTGCCTATATATACACACCTATATATCTATACTCCATCATTGCAATGGAGTGTCCAATGTGACAGAATGTACCCATGCAGTATGTTCATGCCACTTCGCTGCCCCTGCAGCCATTCAGTTGACCACTTTCCATGAGGTTTGCAAATCTTTCAATGGAGAAGCTCATGCCTTTCTGCTTGAGATATTGCAGTGCTCATGACATAGATGGATTCCTTCATTCTCTGCCCAAAAGTCCACATTGTTTCGAGGAACTCTGACAAATAAATGGGAACACACCTCCCTTTTTTCCCCTCTCTGCTTCACTGAGGCTCAGCATCTCCAGGTGAGCTTGGCTGGAACTGTTCTTTGTCCTACAATGGGGTCTGTCCACAGCTGCTGCTGCCTCAGTCACCTGCTCCTGCTCACATGTCACATGATGCTCTAAACACGCCTGAGGTCCCACCCAAGGACACAATATCTGCGCTGATGGGGGATGCACTTGACTCCTTGGACTGTGGATCCTCAGGGTATTAATTACCCTAAGGTCACTGTGCCCATGCTGCTGCTGTTTCCCTGGCATTGGCCCTATGGAAGAGAGAGCATATCAGTTACTCACCCTCCCATCTCAGTATCTGTTCCGTCAGATATCTGGAGGACCATCAACTGTAAGCTACTGGAGACGACTACTGTGGTTGTGACTAGTTGAGTGCTGCAAGGATCACTACTAGGATCTCAGCTATTTACAATCTATATTAATGACTTTGATGAAGAGTCAGAGAGTAATGTATCTAAGTTTGCTGATGATACAAAGATAAGGAGGAAGGTAAGCTGTGGGAGGACACAGAGAGGTAGCAAAGAGGTTAAGTGAGTGGGCAACATGATGGAAGATAGTGTATAATGTGGGGAAGCGTGAGGTTTTTCACTTTGGTCATATGAATAGAAAAGCAGAATATTTTTAAAAGGCATGAAAATTGTAAATGTTGATGTTCAGAGAGGCCTGGGTATACTCGTACATGGAACACAAAGGGCAGTATTTAGCCCTTGTTGGGCGAGCGTGGCGGGAAGCCGACCGCAGCCTGCGATTGAGGCCGGAAGGCGATTTCACGCTGGAGGGCCAATTAAGGCCCGCCCAGCATGAAACGCGAGCGGTAGTGCTCAGCGCTGCCTGTGTGGTGCGGGGGAGGAGGGCAAGCGGGACGAGCATGAACTTTGTGCATGTGCGTGAGTGCATGCTTGAGAATCTCCCTGAGGCACAGAGTTGCCTCAGGGAGATGAAGAGTTTTCAAGAAAAATAATAAAGAATTGAAAAATGTTATAAAACATGTCCCCTCATGTGAACCTGCCACATGGGCAGGGTCATGTTATTAATTAAATTTTAAAAATTTTATTTGCTTTTGGAAACCTCATCTCGCTCGTAGATGAGGTTTCCTAAAAAGTGCAAAGGCCGCTTGGCCTTTTCCCCTGCCCGCCAACCGAGGTAAAAATTTTGCCCAAAAAGTTGGCACACAGGTAAGAGCACCAATTAGGAAAGCAAATGACATTTTGGCCTTAATTGCAAGAGGAGGATTAGAGTATAGGAATAAAGAAGTCTTGCTACAATTTTATAGGGCTTTGGTAAAATCACACCTCGAATACTCTGTGCAGTTTTGGTGTCCATATTTAAAGAAAGATATACTTGCATTGGAGGCAGTACAACAAAGGTTCACTTGATAGGTCCCTGAGATGAGAGAGTTGTCCTATGATGAGTCATTGAGTAAATTGGGCCTATATTCTCTGGAGAATAATGAGAGGTGATCTTATTGAAACATACACATTCTGAAGAGCTTAATAAGGTAGGTGCTGAGAGATTGTTTCTGCTGAGCCGGAAACACAGGAGCACTGTCCCAGGATAAGGGACTGATCATTTAGGACTGAGATGAGGAGAAACCTCTTCACTCAAAGGGTTGTGAATCTTTGAAATTCTCTACCCCAGAGGACTGTGGATGCACCATCATTGAATATATTTAAAGCTGGGATATACAGATCTTTGGTGTCTCATGGAATCCAGGGATATGAGCAGGAAAGTGGAGGCGAAGATCACATTGAATGGCGGAGCAGGCTGATGAACCATATGTTCTCCTACTACTCCTGTTTCTTGCATTCTTGTGTTTACAAATGAGGAAACTGCTTCAAGGCGATTGCATGGACAGGAGAAGGAGCTTTAACCTTCTCTCTGCCAGACACCCATCTGGCACCTGGCATCGGAGGGAGGGGAGGCCGCTGAAAGCTGCCCTACTACCCTTGCCTCTGACATTCCCTCTTGTGACCCCCATTGTGCCCTATTCATCTGCACTGTGGGATCCAATGTTGATCCTCAGGCTGGGCCTGGGAGTATTATTGGCAATGGCCAGCGCTCCCAGTGGCACTGTTGCAATGGGGAGCTGCCAATCCACCTCTGTGGAAGTGACTTGGGGCTCCTACTGCTTCTCTAACCAGTGAGGGAGGGTGGTGGAGAGAACTCCTGTTAAGAGCACTAAGTTCCAGTCCTCATTTTTCTTCAAGGTGAAGACCGATGAGTGTTAAGACTGTGATGCTTCCCTTTAGAACATCATGAGGCACATTTACGTGTACTGCTCCATGCTGCTGGGAATTAGAAGGTCATTGATGCACATCCTGCATTGGACACTTGGCCTGCTAACTGCACTGCAGCTGCTGATCTCAAGGAATCTCCAGCCATGTCCGCTTAGTTTGACTGGCAGGCCTCCTCCTTCCACTCTCTGGAAATAGCATGTTCTTCTGGGCTTTCTCTTTCTCCAGGGAGTTGTTGCTGAGTTGTGGAGCTGCATTTCCTTGACTACCTGACATATTGCTGCACTGAGCCCTTGCACACTATTATTATACACTCTGCCTGCAGCCACACTGATGGCTGACGGGCACTCTTTAAATGAGGCCTGCCATGTCTAGCTCCCATCTTCTGTACGCGTCTGGCATCCCTGATTGAATGGTGATCGCAGAGGCAAGCCACGAATTGGTCACCTCCGACAAGATGCTGCCGGATGTCACGCAACAACCTTGAGCCTGGTCCCAACATCAGGCTCCTGGCTATCTCTGGAAAATTAAGCCCAGTGTTTCAGGTTGATGACCTTTCATCAGTGGAAAAGGATGATGTGGGTATAGACATCAGGGTGGAGGACTGTGAAATATTAGAGGAAATTAACATAGAGAGGTGGTACTAGCAAGTTTAGTGGCCTTAAAAGTGGATAAATCCGTAGGCCCAGATGAGATGCATCCCAGGCAGTTGAGGGAGGTGAGGGAAGAGATATCAGGGGCCCTGGCAGTAATTTTCAAATCCTCTCTGGCCATAGGTGAGGTGCCAGAGGACTGGAGAACTGCTAACGTCCCATTATTAAAAAAAGGAGAAACGGATAAACCAGGAAATTACAGGGCAGTCAGTCTAACCTTGGTGGTGGGGAAGTTACTAGAAAGAATTCTGAGGGACAGAATATATCTGCACTTGGAGAGACACAGATTAATCAGGGATAGTCACCATGGATTTGTTAAGGGAAGGTCGTGTTTGACAAATTTGATCGAATTTTTTGAGGAGGTAACCAGGACTATTGATGAGGGTAATGCATTTGATGTGGTCTACATGGACTTTAGCAAGGTTTTTGATAAGGTCCCTCATGGCAGACTGGTCAAGAAAGTAAGAGCCCATGGGATCCAAGGCAAAGTGGCACATTGGATCCAAAATTGGCTGAGAGGCAGGAAGCAGAAGGTGATGGTAGAGGGATGTTTCTGTGACTGGAAGTCTGTTTTCTGTGGTGTTCTGCAGGACTCAGTGCTGGGGCCCTTGCTGTTTGTGATGTAGATAAATGATTTGGACTTAAATGTAAGGGGTATGATCAAGAAGTTCACGGATGACACAAAAATTGCTAGGGTGGTAGATAGTGAGGAGGATAGCTGTAAACTGCAGGAGGATATCAATGGACTGGTCAGGTGGGCAGAGCAGTAGCAAATGGAATTCAACCTAGAAAAGTGTGAGGTAATGCACTTGGGGAGGGCTAACAAGGCAAGGGATTACACTATGAATGGTAGGACCCTGGAAAGTACTGAAGGTCAAAGGGACTTTGGTGTGCATATCCACAGATCCCTGAAGGCTGAGGGCAGGTAGATAAGGTGGTTAAGAAGGATATGGGATACTTGTCTTTATTAGCTGAGGCGTAGAATACAAGAGCAGGGAGGTTATGCTGGAACTGTATAAAATGCTGGTTAGGCCACAACTGGAGTACTGCTTGTAGTTCTAGTCACCCCATTATAGGAAGGATGTGATTGCACTGGAGAGGGTGCAGAGGAGATTTACCAGGATGCTGCCTGGGCTGGAGGGTCTGAGCTATGGGGAAGGATTGGATAGGCTGAGGTTGTTTTCCTTGGAGCAGCAAAGGTTGAGTGGGGACCTGAAATAGGTGTTTAAGATTATGAGGGGCATAGATAGGGTGGATAGGAAGGCACTTCTTCCATTAGTGGAGGGATCAGTAACCAAGGGGCATAGATTTAAGATAAGAGATAGAAGGCTAAGAGGGGAGTTGAGGAGAAACTTTTTCACCTAGAGGGTGGTGGGAGTCTGGAACTTACTGCCTGAAAGGGTGGTTGAGTCAGAAACTCTCATAACATTTAAGAACTATTTAGATATTCACTTGCGTTACCATAGCCTCCAGGGCTATGGACCAAGCTGTGGAAAATAGGATTAGAGTAGTCAGGTCTTTGTTGACTCGTGCAGACACGATGGGCTGAATGGCCTTCTCCTGAGCTATAAACATCTGAGTCTATCAGTCAGTCCCCATTCACCACCACACTCCTCTGCCTTTCTGAACTTATTCTCACATTGAACAGCATCTCCTTTGAAATAAGAAAAAAAACAGTTTCTTTCTTCACAGATGCTGCCATACATGCGGAACACTTTCAGCATTTTCTATTTGTATTTTGGTTTCAAGCATGAGCAGTATTTTGCTTTTGAGCTGGCAGGTGAACTTGCCTTCCTTCTATTCTCAGAGTGCCCAAGGGGCAGATGCAATAGCACAAGCTGTTCTCTTTTAAATAGCAGAAGCAACCATTTAACAGTCAGTAGGTGGGATATCTTAGCCCCTCAATCAGTGAGTTTCTGGCTGCATGCCTAATGTAGGCAGGAAATTTGCCCATCACCTACAAATGATGAACTGCCTTTGTAAAATCAGTTTGCCTCTTGCCAACCCAAGATGGCCACCGATAGCCATCTGCGCATGTGCACTGGTCCGCGTATGTGCGGATATCCAATGACGTCACTCCGCTGCCCCCAGCCTACCAGTACCTCTCTGCACATGCGTCATTGATGTCATCATGCAAACACGCAGTGACGTCAGTACACCCTCGCATGCTCCTCCTCAGAGACAGAGTGACACTATATGGCATTAATGGTTCCATCAAGGAGCTGGGTGTATAATTAGATTTATGTTTGCCTTTTTACCAGTTGTTGGAGTTAATTGAAAGCCTGGCACACTGCAGCCACTTTATCTGCATGAGCTAATGATATCTGTCACACACACACAGACAATAGGAAAGGTTTAAACTGAAAGAGCAAAGAGTGTAATTCCTTGGATAACATAACGGCTTGCACATGAATGGGCCCTACAAGCAAAGCCAACGGCCATATGTAGACTATAATGGACATTTTGTTCAGTGGACTCCTGCTTGAAGGCAATCATGGAGCAGTCTGGAGAGATCTTCACCTCAGACAACTTGCACCCACATCAACACATAGATAAAAGCAAACATGAAAACAAAAACTACTGGAAAAACTCAGCAGGTCTGACAGAATCTGTGGAGAGAAAGACAGTTAACATTTTGAGTCCGTATGACTTGTCTTCTGAACTAAAGAGAAGTAGAAATGTGATGAAATATATACTGTTTAAGGGGGGGGGTGGGATAGGTGAAGCTGGATAGCAGGCCAGTGATAGGTGGAGGCAAAGGAGTAATTGCAAAAGATGTCATAAACAAAAGGTCGAAGGGGGTTGATGGTGGCGATGCTGGCTAAAGGATGTGCTAATGTTGACATTAAGAGTAGAAAGCAGGATGAGCAAGTGACAGATGGCCCTAGTGGGGCTGGGTTGGGTGGGGGAGGGATCGAATTAGCCCATGTTTAAGTTTTTCTTTGAGCAGCCTGAACTCTTCCATAGGACTTCAGAACACTGTCAAGCAGCTCAACTTGTAACTGAATAAAATTGGTTAGGGCATATACATAGAGACAATAGACATTTTTTTGTGAAAGTTTCCAGTTAAAAGTCTCATCCTCCTGTGACTAATTTAATATACAAATTACAGTTACACAAATATGAGCTGCTGATCTGATTGCCATGTGAATTTTTGGTTCTCCAAGGACTCCAATGTATGGTAAGTGAGGTATGAAGTGAATTACTTAAGTTGCTTTATTTCACAGTGTATCTACTTATTGAATTCAAATCTGTGGTATTTAGAATTTATATGAATATCCTGCAGAATATTGTTTTTCCAGCAGTTAGTATGTATGGATTCCAAGCTTCTATGAGGATTCACTATTCAGAAATTTAAAGCTCAAAGTCCCAAAATTCCACTTTCCCATCGCTGTCAACATAATGTGTCCATAGACTAAACCATATAACCCATTCTATAATGCAGTGACAGGGTAATTATCATAATCGGAATGGAAGGCTTGTGCCTGTAAGGGCATTTCAGAAGACAGTCGGAAGGAGGATCAGAGCAATGTCCTGCCCTCCTGAGGGTGGAACTTCAGTTAAGCTTGTGGGAACTTAATTTGCAGGCTGGCTTTGGAACTTCATCGGATACATTTCAAGAGGTTGGGTGGGCGTGCTCCCTCTTTCCCAATGCCTGGGATTTGGTGGAAATTTAACTGAGTTATGTCACTTGTCGTACTGCCCCAAATCTTGGCCCTCTAGTGGGTTATGCTGCTGCCCTGCTCAACCACCAGAAATTTCTGTAATTAAATCAAAGATTCATTTGTTCCACGTGTAAGGCATTTCTTTCATTCTTACAGATTCCTGAAAATGATGAAGTTTTCACTGTGCAGCTAATGAGTGTCGAGGGAGGAGCTGAAATCAATGCTACACGAAGCAGCTTTCAACTTAAAATCAACAAAAATGACAGCCCAGTGCGATTAGCACAAGCATTGTACACAGTGTCAGAGACAGATGATGTGATTACCATACCAGTCATTCGTGGGAGGGACCAGTCTGGAAGAATAATTGGTTCTGATGATGCTCTGGTTTCTATTAATTACCAGATAGTAACTGGCAACAGTTCTGCCAGTGCATTGTTACAATCTGATTTTATTGATCTTCATCCAAACAGAACTATTATTTTCCCACCTTATGTTTATGAAGTAAATCTGAAATTTCAGATTATCAATGATCCTATCCCTGAAATTGCAGAGTCATTTCAGGTTGTGTTACTTGAAGATACGATAAAGGGAGATGCAGTGTTGCTTACTCCCAACACAGCTCAGATTATTATTGAGCCAAATGACAAACCTCATGGGGTTCTCTCCATTAGCAGCAGTCTTTTGGCACATAAAGTTGTTATCAATGAAGATGTGACAACAAGGTATGATATAATATAATGTTTTTGCATTACAACTTCTTACGTTACTAAGTTCAGTAATAATTTTTGGTTTGCAGAAATAATTTTGTATGTTTTCCATGTTTGGTAATGTTTTTTATTCATTCACGGGATGTGGGTTTTGCTGGCTGGGCCAGCATTCATTGCCCATCCCTAGTTGCCCTTGGGAAGGGCAACTAGATATCAATCTAGTTGGAGCAACTGTGACCACTGACTTCAGTTTTTCTTCCAATGATGCAATTTCCAAATTATAAGAGCTCAACCATTGAGATTGCTTTCAAACATAATAATTGAAGTTACTTAATATTATTCATTAACTTAATGCTCATGTTATATGTTTACTTAACTGGACTTTCCTAAAAGACTTGAAAATAATTTACTTAATCTATTTTTCCAGAAATTTCTTCTGTTAATATCTCTGGTTCTCACAAATAAGCAATTTAGAATGTGGAATTATCTTGACTCAAGCTCTATAATACTATGAGTACGTAATGAGCTCTATAGAAATTTAAGCAGATCAGAGGGAGTAAAATCTCTGTCGAAGAAGAGGATCTTAGTGCTTTTTTTGAAGGCAGAGAAGGAGATGTCAAAGTCAAGATGCTGATGGAGGGAATTCTAGAAGGCGTATCCAAGTGACTGAATGATAAGCTACCAGTAGTGGAACTGAGGGATAGAAATGAGCTGGTGCTGAAAGACAAAAGGGAATGCTTGGAGATATAGCATAAGAGGAGATCACTGGAGCAGAGCTGTCTACAAGAACCATAGGCACAGGTTAAGGTAGATCACTTGATTAAGGTAGAAGGAGGCAGTAGGCATGCGTCGGAGTGCCTGGGACAGCGGAGGACAAGGAGTTTGCAGGGAAGCTGCAGGGAGTGGAGTTAGGAAGCAAGACAGGATTGAGGTAATCAGTTTGGAAATATTGGAGTTATAAAAGACAGATGCAAGGGGATAAGGAGCACAAAAAGGTTAGATAGTGAGGCAAGTATGCTGGACGTGGAAAAATAGGAAAGCTCAGAGCTGGGGCAGATTTTAGAAACAATAGCATCCAGTGTGAAAGTTTGTCAGAGAAACATATCAATTAAACAGGGATGATATTCAACCAAGAAGGTTAGCGAGTGGTCCAGAGTTAATGTAGTATTCAGAGATACTGAGTTGTTTGCAGAAATAGGGAAGTTTCAGGTCTATTTCAGGTTGGAGATTAATTCAGTGTGAACAGAAAAGCCTTTTTTTCAATCTTTTAGGAGTCCTTTATGACATTAGTAAATTATTTTTCAAGAAGAGTAATTAAAACTACATGTGGTTAATGTTATGTCAGATTATATATGGTGAATCCAAACTGCTAAATTAAATATAAATAACTGCTAAGGAAATTAAAGCTTTGCAGAATGACTGATTTTTAGATGCCTGTACAAATCTAATTATTGTCACAGTGTTCATTAATCCATGCAGTAATCCTTTCCTGGATATTCTGATTGCAGATTTGATGGAATTACCATTGTAAGAAACAGTGGGACACATGGTAACGTTTCGGTGAATTGGCTTATTTCAAGGAACAGTGGTGACTCTTCTGCTGTCACTGTAGATTTAATGCCAGCTTCAGGAACTCTAAACTTTGTGGAAGGACAGACAATGGAAACAGTGCACCTCACCATCATTAGTGATAATTTACCGGAGGAAGCAGAGGCTTACCTTTTCCAACTTTTGAACAGTACAATAAAGGGAGGTGCAGAACTAGATGAACCCATGCAAGTATGTTTATTAAAATTGCAGTTTAGATGTACATTATAATTGTCTTCAGTGTGCTCCTAAGAATATATAAGACTGCTTTGCATAACGTTTTGGTGAATGATAGATGATATAATTAAAAAGAAAAGGAAGAAGGGACTTGCATTTATAAAGCACCTTTCACAACCTCAGGTCAACCAAAAGCACTTCACTGACACCGGAGTACTTTAGGAATGTTGTTCAGAAATACATGAACAAATTATCTATTTTAGTGATGTAAGAGGTAAGAGGTTCAGAGGCCAGACAATAAATTTTGAACAAGGAGACACTTGAGGTAGTGGTATCAGGACAACATATCCTTAACACATAAACAGTCCATCCATGTTTGTGGTTTTAATTAATTCAAGCGATGCACGCAGTACTTCCTCGCACATCTACAACTATCCCTTCATCTATCAGGAACTCATAAAAATACAAAATACACCTAAAAAGGAATTTATAACACAACGTAAAAAGAGATGTATAAAAAGTGTAACGGATGTAAAAAGTATAAAACGATTCACATTTCCTACATGGCTGAGAAATATTGGCCAGGGCAGAGAAGCACCAGTTTCTCTTCAAACAGTGGCATAGGATCTTTCACATCCTCTTCAGAAGGTAGATGGAGCCTTGATTTAATCCCTCACCTGAAAGGTGGCACATCTGACAGTGCAGTACTCCACTGGAATGCCAATCTGAATTATATGTTTTGGATTCTGTCTGCTTGTAAAATTCAACCTGAAGCCTGAACTGGGTGAAATGTTATAGTGAATTTTTAAGCCTCTCATCATTTGCAGCAGCTTAGGAAAATCGAGACTAGAGTCTTTTTCCATGGGCAGAAGTGCTCTTCAGCTAGTTGTTTGCTGAAATCTGGTAACACCATTGGGCATATTACTCTTCAAGAAAACCTTCCCATAACTAAGATGCTTTTTCTATATTGGGGTACTTCTTTGAGTTCTGCAAAAACTCCTTCAGATGCATGGTTTTCAAAGTTTTCTTGAAACAACTTGTGAATGTTTAGAATAAATACAGTGTATAAAATGATACATGCATGTAGGTTTTGCATTTTTCACGAGCCTGATGAGATAACACAAATCCTGAATGAATGACTGTCAGTTGTTGGTTGTGTTTTTGACAATATTGTAACCGGGTGGGACCTTAAATTACTAGGGTAGACCAAGGATCGAAATAAGGTGGTTTATTCTTTTCATCTTTCTCTTGTTTAGATTATTTTCTATATTCAGGATAGTGATGATGTCTATGGCTTAATTAAATTCCATTCTATGGAAGAACAGAAGATAGAGAGTAGCCCTGCTGGGCGGTTTCTGTCGTTGAGTTTTGCCAGACATAATGGAACCATTGGGATTGTGAAATTAAACTACACAGTACTGTACATCCCTCCCGGTATTATGGATCTTTCTAAAGCAAAGGATGATGTCCTTAATGTTTCTAGCAAAAACGATATTATCTTCATGCCAGGAGAAACACAGATAAGCCTCAAGCTACCAATAAGAAATGATGCATTCCTTCAAAATGGGGCAAGTTTTTTTATACAGGTACGTCAATATAAATGGTAATGGTTATAACATTTATTCAATATTAATGGTCAAATTGTCAATGCATTTTTGCACACCAATTATAGATTTTAAGATACCTGTATTGGTAACATTGAACTCTTTTTATTGAAAAGTCAATCTCGGTTCATTTCCTCTTGAAACTGTTTATCTTACACAGTTGCTGTTAGTCTTTTTATATTTATCTAAAATATCATTTGATATCATTTCATGGAGTGCTTTTCAGGGGGTTACACATGAGTTATAACAGAAAACAAGAGTTTCCTAATTGAATGTGGCTACCATTCTTTAAATATCATCAAACTACTTATTATTTAAAATGTTTGCAAACCAGCATTTTAACTATTTCTTTTACTGTTCTTTCAAGTGATACTTAATAATAGTTTGTACTGTGCTGAAGAATTGGGGATAAGCAACCTAATAATTTTTTCCACCATCTTCAGACCCCTGGAACAGTATAACCACATCACTCTGTAATTATTTGGTCATAATTGTCTTGTTTTTCCAGTTCTTTGCCACTTTCAAAAATAACTCCTGAGGTTATCCTGCCATTTGTACCAAGGGAGAGAATGGATAATTAATTAATATCCTTTAGAATTAAAGTGCCTCATGAAATGTTCTCAGTTATGCTGTCTGTCGAAGTTTGAAAACACAGCAGCAATCACAGTACTTTCCAACACTTTATGGGAGAAATTTGATGTTGGCAATGGGAGTCCCACGGAATCCAACCCACTCAGGAAAAACTGTGGGAACTCCGTATTGCTTTTCACTTGCAGGCCTGGTGCAATTACCAGGCTATTAGGCACTCACTTGGACAGTATTGGCCCTCCCACGCAATCAAGCCCCCAGTAGGGCAGAAATCTGTCTCCTGAGAGCTGTTAGCTAATCAGAGGCTGTCAGCTCTCTCGTACTGGCAGCGCCACTGAGAATGATGGCCACTGCCGCTATAACACTCAGGCCTATCTTGAAGATTGCCAATGGATTACTAGATAGAAGTGAGTGTGGGATGGGATCACAGGGAGGGGAGCGCCTGGTGTATAAAGAGCAACTGATCTGCTAACAGTGGAAAGGAAAATTGGTGTAAGACGGCAATCGATCTGCCACTGCGTATTTTGCTCCCTGCTGAAGTTGAACTTTATTCCCATAGCATTTAATTATTTGACACTGTTTTACTTCATACTTATTGTTTATCCTTATATGTAATTTGCATATGCATGCAATTGCCTATTGTTGGCTGCTGCTTTAATTTCATCTCTTAGCTAAGTTTGATGTATTTTAGCAGAATAGCATTGTGAGTCACTGCATTATGGATTAGATTGGATATTTGAGACCATCAAAAATGCTATTCAAGAGCATCCTTCTAAATTACGTTTTACTTTTCTAAAAAATAACGTTTATTTTACTTCAACTATTGTGCATATTTATCTTATTTCAAGTTTTGTTTCTGCCCTTTAAGATAAAATGTCAGTCTGATTATATTTGAAACATCTTAATTCCTGATTCAAAACTGAATCAGCCTCTTTATTTGAATATGAAATTCAGATTTAGTTACAGTTATACCATCTTTCTAAAAATCACACTTTAAGTGCTAGTTGCTTTGTAGCTCCAGTCTGCCTCTTTTCCAACATGCTGAGATGGTTAGACACTTAATATAAAGTTGCTGGTATTAAATTGTACCGTGAAGAGAATGCTGTAACTCTGTGAATAGTGTCCAAATCAAGCTGTGTGTAATGTTGGCTACATTCCCTTTGTTCGCTGGAATTTATGACTATTTTACAAAAAATATTCTATTTGATTCAGTTCACACACTATCAATATTATGAATGAGGAATTAATGTGCAGTTCAGTAGAATACTTCTCTTTTAACAATTTATACTTTCTCTCTCTTCAATTACCTGCCTCACACATCAATTCCTTTTGTTTTCACGGAATTAAAATAATATACCTAGATTATCTACCTGATAGCACAGTGGGTTAATGTTGCTCAGTGCTAGGACATTGCCAAGTGACTGTTGTTCCCCCCATGATGCTGATTTTAGCCAGGTAGTCAGGGAAGGTAGTGAATCGTTGCAACAAGCCCAGTGCTTTCCAACAGCAGGTTAACAAAAAATAAAAAAGCATGAAGTTCTCCTACACCTCTTTATGGCCAGATATAGGCGGTACTCACAAGAACTTTAGGTAGAAATGGATGAGAAATGCTATTTTACGCATCTCAGTTCATCCAGAAATAACACACAAGGTTAGATTTTCTGAGCAATTTTCAGAGGTGAATTGCATGAGCAAACTTTGTTGGAACATTGGAAAAAGATCTGCCAAGTTGGACATCTGCCCATTTTCTTTCATCCAGTTTTCTGATTGGGCTTTTGATGGTACTTAGAAGAATCTGCCATCCCGTAGATGAATACATGTAAATAAATGCATTTTTCAAACCTGTCATTCCCACCTATTAAATACTGTTTTATTTACCTGGCCATATGAACAGGAGTTCAGGGTTTCTAGGTGCTAATTTACACACACAAACTTAAAGACCATTAGCAAGGCTGCAACATTGTCAGACCATTGCTGAAATGAATTTGCATTTTCCTGCGGTCACTGAGGTCATTGAAAATCCTGTAGCAGTCAGTGAGCTGTTGCTTTTTTTTGTACTCCAGCAGCCATTGTGCTACAGTAGGTATCCTGCCTAGAAACTTCCTTTTTGAGGAAGAAGAAAAGGACCAACTGAGGAACAGCAGATCAGCAAATTCTCTGCACCCATCCATTGAAGGCATTGTGCACTGCGGTAGTCCTCTGAGACACTCCTCAAAGAATTTCATGCCTGCATGCCAAAAAAAATCAAGTGCCAATGTCTGTCCCTGTTATGTATATCCTGCTGCAGCATGCTCACCCCTGACCCAAATTGGCGAGCTTCCAATCAAAGGCTTTGAGTGTTCTAATGACCCTGTTCATGTGTCTGTTGGCAATCAAACTAAAGAGAAAACCCAGGCTTGTGTGTCATTTAATCTGTCATTTGAGATCACTGGAGAATTCTGTTATTAATATTGAGTCAGCAGACAGAAGCGGTCGTTTATACCATTAGAGCCAAATGACTGACTGAAAGTGCAGTCCCATTTCATAAAAAGAGAGGGATACAGCCAGCTGGCTTAAAAAAAATAAAAAGTATGCCTGTCCAAAGAATGTGAATTTGACTGAATTTAAGCTGCAATCTTTTGCAAGAATACTTTTTAATTTTAGTTTTTTTTTGTAAATGAAGCAGTGTTTTGAAATGAAGAAAATGTTCATATTTGTAAACTGATGAATAATAATAGAAATGTGTTTCGTTTTATGAAACATAAAACTATTCTGACATGAATGTACATTGACTGCATTGAATTCTTGCTTGATTTTTACCTGGATTGCCAGTGCAAGCAGTAAGCTCACTTGAGGCTTACCATGAGAAACAAAGACATTTTTAACTCCAAGGCCTGACTTCCATGTTGGATGTCCACCTACTGCCTGAACATGGCAGGAATTCCACCTTCCGCTTTCCAGCTGGAACCAGGATTTAATGCAGCTAAGGCTGCTACTGTGGACTGAAGGAATGTTTCCCAGTAGGAAGGTAATTGGTTTCAAAATCATGAGGAGCCTGGACAGAGTAGACAGGGAGAAGCTGTTCCCACTTGCGAAAGGATCGCGAACGCGAGGGCACAGATTTAAAATAATTGCCAAAAGAAGCAAAAGCGATATGAGAAAAAGTTCTTCATGCAGTTAGTAGTTAAGATCTGGAATGCACTGCCTTAGAGTGTGGTGCAATCAAAGCATTCAAAATGGTATTAGACTTATCTGAAAAGGAAGAGTGTGCAGGGTTACGGGGAGAAGGCGGGAGAATGGCACTAATTGAATTGCTCATTCGGAGAGCTGGTGCGCACACACACGATGGGCTGATTGGCCTACTGCTGAAATGCAATGACTCTGATTCTGTGGTTACGTGATGGGTGTCTGGAGCAGGTGTACTCCTCTGGATCCCACAAGGAAATCATTAAAAAACTTCAATTTACCTATCAGGATTGCCGATTGTTGTAAAAACCCATCGAGTTCACTAATGTCCTTCAGGGACATTAAAGAAATCTGCTGTCCTTACCTGGCCTGGCCTACATGTGACTCTACCCCTAGCAATATGATTGACTCTTAAATGCCCTCTGAAATGGCCGAGCATGTCACTCAAGTGAACTGCTATGAAGTCCAAAAGGAATGCAACCGGACGGACCACCCAGCATCGACAATGGCATACCTAGCCCTACTGACCCTGCAAAGTCCTCCTTGCTAACATCTGGGGGCTTGTGCCAAAATTAGGAGAGCAACAGCCTGCATAGTCATACTCATCGAATCATATCTTACAGACAATGTCCCAGACACCACCATCAGCATCTCTGGATATGTCCTGTCCAACCAACAGGACAGACCCAGCAGAGGTGGCAGCATATTAGTATACAGTCTGGGGGGAATTGCCCTGGGAGCACCTCATCATCAGCTCCGGATCCCATGAAGTCTCATGGCATCAGGTCAAATCCGGGCAAGGAAATCTTTCTAATTAACACCTATAGCCCTCCCTCAGCTGAAGAATCAGTGCTCCTCCATGTTGAACACCACTTGGAAGAAGCACTGACAGTAGAATGGGCACAGAATGTACTTTGGATGGAGGACTTCAATGTCTATCATCAAGAGTGGCTCAGTAACACAACTATTAACTAAGCTCGCAGAGTCCTAAAGGACATAGCTGCTAAACTCGGTCTGTGGCAGATGGTGAGGGAACCAACAAGTGGAAAAAATCTACTTGACCTCGTTGTCCCCTCCTGCTGTCGCAGATGCATCTGTCCATGACAGTATTGGTAGGAGTGACCACCGCCCAGCCTTTGTGGCGATGAAGTCCTGCCTTCACATTGAGGATACCCTCCATCGTGTTGTGTGGCACTACCACTGTGCTAACTGAGATAAATTTCAAACAGATCTAGCATTTCAAATTTGGGCATCCATGAGATGCTGTGGGCCATCAGCAGCAGCAGAAATGTATTCAGCCACAATCTGTAACCTCATGGCCAGGCCTATCCCTCATTACATCAAGCCACTGGATCAATTCTGGTTCAATGAGGAATGCATGAGGGCATTACGGGAGCGGCAGCAGGCACACCTAAAAACTAGGTGTCAACCTGGTG
Organism: Cetorhinus maximus; assembly: GCF_964194155.1. Taxonomy (NCBI): domain Eukaryota; kingdom Metazoa; phylum Chordata; class Chondrichthyes; order Lamniformes; family Cetorhinidae; genus Cetorhinus; species Cetorhinus maximus. The sequence goes on from NC_135880.1 coordinate 57,518,259, forward strand.
AAGGTACAATGCACGATTACTTGTATGCCAAACAGGAGAAGCAGCATGCGATAGACAGAGCTAAGCAATCTCACAACCAATGGATCAGATTTGAGCTTTGCAGTCCTGCCACATGCAGTCACGAATGGTGGTGGACAATTGAACTGGTGGAGGCAGCTCCACAAATATCTCTATCCTCAATGATGGGGGAGCCCAGCACATCAGTACAAAAGACAAGGCGAAGCTTCAGCCAGTTGTGCTGGGTGGATGATCCGTCTCTGCCACCTGCAGCATCACTGGGATTGGACAGCGTTGAAACTAATTTGACGCCTTCCTGCTATATTGCCCGCTCACACCTGCCATGCCACCCAATGCCAACGGGAGCGGAAAATTCCAGCTAAGGTCAGAGGTGGGATGTTCGCTGATGATTGCAAAATGTTTAGCAACCTTTGCAACTTCTCAGATACCGAAGTCTGTGTCCAGATTCAGCAAGACCTGGACAACATTCAAGCTTGGGCTAAAAAGTGGCAAGTAACATTTGCGCCACACAAGTGCCAGACAATGACCATCTCCAATAGAAGCGAATCTAATCATTGCCCCATGCATTACCATCGCTGAACCCTCCACTGTCAATGTCCTGGGTGGTTACCATTGACCAGAAACTGAACTGGACCAACCATATAAATACTGTTTACAAGAGAAGGTCAGAGGCTGGGAATTTTGCAGAGAATAACTCACCTTCTGACTTCCCAAAGCCTGTCCACCATCTACAAGGCACAAATCAGGAGTGTGATGGAATACTCACCACTTGCCTGGATGAATGCAGCTCGAACAACACTCAAGAAACTCGACACCATCCAGGACAAAGCAGCCCGCTTGATTGGCACCCCATCCACCACCTTAAATATTCACTCCCTCCACCACCAACGCACAGTGGCAGCAGTATGTTCCATCTACAAGATGCACTGCCGCAACTCACCAAGGCTCCTTCAGCAGCATTTTCCAAACCCACAACCTCTAGTATCTAGAAGGACAAGGGCAATAGATGCATGGGAACATCACCATCTGGAAGTTCCCCTCCAAACCACACACCACCCTGACTTGGAAATACATCACTATTACTTTATTGTCACTGGGTCAAAATCCTGGAATTCCCTCCTGAACAGCACTATTAGTATTCCTACACCACATGGACAGCAGCGGTTCAAGAAGGCAGCTTATCACCACCTTCTCAACAGGGATATGGGATGGGCAATAAAATGCTGGTTTCGCCAGTGACACTCACATCCCATGAATGAATAAAAAAACGTTTCATTGGCAAGCCCGGTACCATGTGCCACTTGTGTAATAGGGAGTTGTAGCCGCATTGGTGTCTTAAATATATCATTGGGCTCTGATTTCTACATATTAATTATGTAATGAGGCCTGTGATGGGTGTCCTTGCCCAAAACCAAAAATTGCACAGTTAAAATGGAAGCTGCCATTTCAACAACCATCGCGCCCAATTGGAAAGAGAGTTAGGGAAGCAGTGGGAAATTTTCAGACAGGAAGCCCAGAACAATAGGTTGAAGTGGAGTTTGCGAATTTAATAAAAAACCTTCCCACTGTCATGGCCCACTATATTCTGAACTTCAAAATAATTTTTATATTTTAAAACTGAACACAAAGACTGCAAAAGATGGCTGCCTGGGGGGGGGGGGGTCACCTGACTTCTTTTATGGATTGAAACCACTCCCTGGACTCAAGTGGGAAGATAGGAACTTTCCAGACTGATTCTGGATCAATGCCCTTTCCTGAAACTATGCCAAAAGCCTATTAACAAATTGAATGGGCTTTTCAAACACCAAGACACAGGCTGTCACAAACTCTCAAGGTGTGAAACTCACAACATAACATGTATAACCGACCTAACTACTCACCTTATTTGGAAAAGGACTTTGAACCTGTAAATGGTCACATGATAAGGCAGCCACGTTTGCTGTCTGGTTTTAAAACCAGCAGGAATGTCGACAGAGTTCCACCGAAAGCCATCAAACTAGCTGCAAGTCATCCAAACAGCCAAGGTAATAAATAGCAAAGCCTTGAAAGTGGAAGTTCCTAACAGAGGGAGAAGGACTCCTCAACCTGTTCCACTTTTAGTTCACTTGAGAACCAACTTGTGGGAACCTCACAGCTTACTGAGAATCCCTTGCATTACAAGTCCTTCACTTCAACTTTAAAACTAAGAAACTACAGGCTTGCCATAAAAGAGACTGAGATAATTATAAGCTGTAAGAGTATATTATCTTCATCTGTATCAAATCATTGTGTGTCTGAGAATGTGTGTGAGATGAATGAGTGAATCATTTCCTCAAATTTGGGTAAGTGTGTAAGGTTGGGTAAGGGTAACCTTATTTATTTTTAAACTCACAAAAAGCTTGCTGCTGAATTAATTCATTGGGATGCTCATTCTGAGGGTAAAACACACACCTCTTACATACAAACATACTGATCATAGGCAGTAAAAGGAACCACACAAATTCTGCCAGTGACACCATCAACTCCAACCCACGCATCCTTGCAAGTTAAAACTCCCCCCCCGCCCCAATGCTATTTCTCTTCATGCATTTGCTGATAATGGTGGGCCATAACTTCCAAGCTCCCCAGTGTCATAACTGGGTGTGGAGAGGGGCGGGGTGGGGGGGCTTTGGAGAATCACCTCAGGAAGTTCCCAAGAAAGTTTTGCACGCCAATGCCCAGAAGCGCAAACAACTCCTGGGCAATTGCCCTGCACTGGGAACTATCCGAAAATGTGATATAAATCGCGAACTTCGGATGGTTCCGACTGGGTTACACCAATAGTTACCCAGAAAAAGTTAGAGGGATTAAAACCGCTTCTATGTTCTGAGTAACTATTGTACAGACACTTGGGACTCCCCCCACACCAAATCAGACACATGGGACTCCGATCATTCCCCCTGATCTCTGACCACCCATCTGATCTCTGACCACCCCCCTAATCTCTGACCATCCCCTTGATCTCCGACCTCCCCCGATCTCCGACCAGCCCCCAATCTCTTGCTGCAATTATACAGGGCCTTGGTGAGACCACACCTGGAATATTGGCCAGGATTTTCCCCTCGGCAATTTGGGGGCGGGGCCCGCTCGCCGAGGGGAAACTGACGTCGGGAGGAATCCCCGACGTCAAACCAGTCCCTTTAAATTTTGAGGACAGAGAAATCAGCTGTCCGCCCGCCGACCTGTCAATGGCCAATTGAGGCCACTGACAGGCTAGTTGAGATAATTAAATACCTGCCTGTCCAACCTTAAGGCTGGCGGGAAAGGCAGGAGCCCCAGTGGGCTTCAGATTATTCATGAAACTTCATCCACTGGCGGGATGAAGTTTCATGTCTGTTTTTTAAAAATGTAATAAATTTTAAGTATTATTAACATGTCCCATCTCGTGTGACATTGTCATATGAGGGGGGCATGTTAATAATTTTAATATTTTTCTATTTTTAGACTTTACTTACCTGTCACGAATCTCCCTGAGACAGGACTTTGCCTCAGGGAGCAGTGCGCTCTTTGATAGATGGGGAATCCCTCCCCCTCTGCACAGGAAGCGCATAGTGCTTCCTGTCTGGCAGGCCGCTGGGTGGGTGTTAATTGGCCCGCCCACTCAAAATGGCGGCACGCCCCGTTTCGGTGGCGAGGGTCGTCTGTCCGCCCACCGCTGAGCCGGTGGGGCCTGCATGCCATCCGAGAGCAAAATTCTGCCCATTGTGTGCAGTTTTGGTCTCCTTATCTGAGGAAGGATGCTCTTGCTATAGAGGAAGTGCAGTGAAGGTTTACCAGATTGATTCCTGGGATGGTAGGACTGACATATGAGGAGAGATTGAGTCGATTAGGATTACATTTGCTGGAGTTCAGAAGAATGAGGGGGGATCTCATAGAAACCTATAAAATTCTAACAGGACTAGACAGGGTAGATGCAGGAAGGATGTTCCCGACGGTGGGGGAGTCCAGAATCAGGGGTCACAGTCTGAGGATACGGGGTAGACCATTTAGGACTGAGATGAGGAGAAATTTCTTCACCCAGAGAGTGGTGAGCCTGTGGAATTTGCTACCACGGAAAGTAGTTGAGGCCAAAACATTGTATGTTTTCTAGAAGGAGTTAGATGTAGCTCTAGGGGCGAAAGGGATCAAAGGATATGGGCAGAAAGCGGGAGCAGGCTATTGAGTTGGATGATCAGCCATGATCATACTGAATGGTGGAGCTGGCTTGAAGGGCCGAATGATCTACTCCTATTTTCAATGTTTCTATGTTTTCGAACAGACCCCGATCTCCGACCAGACCTCTGATCTCCGACCAGACCCCCGATCTCCGACCACCCCCTTGATCTCTAACCATCCCCCGATCTCCAACTAGACCCCAATCTCAGACCCTCCCTGATCTCCGACCCTCCTGATCTCTGATCACCCTCTGACTATTGACCCCCCTACAACCTCTGACCCACCCTGACCCCTGACCCCCTTCTGACCCCCCGACATTCGATTTCCACCCCTCATCTCTGAACCCCACCACTCCCCAAATCCTATCTACTTACCTTCTTCCTGGCCTGTCAAAGACCTTTAAACTTTCATGGACCTTTAATTTATTTAATTTATGACAGCTGGTGCCATAAAGAAGGGGTGTGGCCATCTTCCCCTTGACACAGCTGCACTTTGGTGCTGGGCTCTGGGGATGCACTGCACTGCCTGGATCTCATCCAGCCTGAGTTGACAGGTTGGGTGGGATAGGATCGAAAAAAAATGAAGGTAAGAAATTGGGAACGGAGTGGCAATCCAACTTTGATTGTCACCCTGTGGAAGTTCAGTCCTGTTGTATTTTGCTACATTTGTATTGCATCGTTGTGGCCTCAGTGCAAGAATTGTTTATATTTATTTAAAAATTAGCACCAGATGTAATTGTTTTTGTCATGAATTTAGTGGTTGTAAGGCCTGGAAAAACATGGAAGTATTTAATTTTCATTAAACTTGATGTGCTTGATATTTGAATTTAGCGTTGATTTAAGTCTGACAAGCTTCTGTTAATTCTTCCAGCTTGAAACAGTGGAGTTAGTAAACAACATTCCTCTTGTTACATCAGTGAGTCCCAGGCTGGGTGATCCTCGAAACATCTCACGGACAGTTACTCCTAATTTAGCAAATGGAGAGGTTGGATTTACCAGCAATGAAACTCTTCTTGTTTATGAACCTGAGAACTCTTCTGATAGTCAGGTATATATGAACTACAAGTTAAGGTTTTTGTCAGAAAAATGATAACTATATAGGAACGAATCTACAAACTACTGGTCCTTTCAACCTGTTCCTTATAGTCCCGATTCTCAATGCATCAAAATGCATACTCTGCCCCTCCACTCAGAACCATGTGATCTCCTGGAAGGGCTGAAAAATGAGACCAATTTGGGGAAAGAAAATCTGGACAATTCCTTTCTCATCTCCTTGCACAATTTGAAACTATTCCAGAAGATGGAATCAACAAGAAACATTTATGTGAATATTATGAATAGTAAATAGATACTTATTTTTTATTATGTTTACAGATCACTGATGGTTTTAAAGCAGACACATTCCAAAAAATTTAGTTATTCTTGAGTTGTCGTGGTCTTGTTTTCAGATATATATTGAATTGCAACGAGATGGAACTGATGGCTCTGCAGAGGTATACTGGCATCTGAAACCTACAGGGGTTAATCATCACAATATCACCAGTGATGACCTTAGCCCAATCAATGGATCTGTTATATTCTTATCAGGCCAGAGCAACGCTACAATCAACATCACAATAAAATCAGATGACTTGCCTGAAATAAATGAGTCTTTGATTATCTCATTAGACCGGTATGTGTTTTTTTCCCCACTGGATTTATTTGTCTATAATTAAAAAAAACTTGTTAGCTTTCTCCTTAATTTATCAAGTATGACAAATTCATTATATCAGTGGTGATTAACAGTGTCAGTTTTGGCTCAGTGATAGGACTCTTGCTCCTGTTCCAGCAGGTTGTGGGTTTAAGTCGCATTCCAGAGACTTGAGTACATCATCAAGGGTTACATTTCATGCTGTGCTGGAGAGGGTAATTTAAAAAAAAAATGAATTCATGGGATGTGTGTATCATTGGTAAGGCCAGCATTTATTGACCATTCCTGATTGCCCTTGAGAAGGTGGCAGTGAGTCACTTTCTTGAACCACTGCAGTCCTTGCAGATGTTCTTTCAGATGAGGCATTAAACTGAGACCCCAATGGCTTCTTGTTCGGACATAGAAGACCTTTTGACACTATTGGAAGAAGAGCAGAGAAGTTCTCCCAGTGTCCTTACCAATTCCTGAACCAACATCACCAAACAAAGATAGTCTAGTTATTTATCTGATTGCTGTTTGGGGACCTTGTGTGTAAATGGCCTGTTGTGTTTCCCTATGTTACAACATGTTCCCTATGTGCTGAAACCTACAGGGCCATGACCAAGAGCTGGAAAATGAAATTATTCTGGGTAGCTTTTTTTTGGTTGGCACAGCCACGATGGGCTGCATGGGCTGCATCCTCCCACAGCTTCCAACTTGATAGTCGCCCAACCTCGGACGGCCCGCTTCTACCTCCTACCCAAAATCCACAAACAGAACTGTCCTGGCAGACCGATCGTGTCAGCCTGTTCCTGCCCCACGGAACTCATTTCTCGTTATCTTGACTCCCTTCTCTCTCCCCTTGTCCAGTCCCTTCCCACCTACATCCGTGATTCCTCTGACACCTTACGTCACATCAGCAATTTCCAGTTCCCTGGCCCCAACCGCTTCCTCTTCACCATGGATGTCCAATCCCTCTACACCTCCATCCCCCACCAGGATGGACTGAGGGCCCTTAGCTTCTTCCTTGAACAGAGGCCCCAACAATCCCCATCCACCACTACTCTCCTCCGTCTGGCTGAACTTGTTCTCACACTGAACAATTTCTCCTTTAACTCCTCTCACTTCCTCCAAATAAAAGGTGTGGCTATGGGTACCCGCATGGGCCCCAGCTATGCCTGTCTCTTTATGGGGTATGTGGAACATTCCTTGTTCCAGTCCTACTCCGGCCCCCTCCCACAACTCTCTCTCCGGTACATCGATGATTACTTCGGTGCTGCTTCATGCTCTCGTCTGGACCTGGAAAAATTTATTAATTTTGCTTCCAATCTCCACCCCTCCATCATCTTCACATGGTCCATCTCTGACACTTCTCTTCCCTTCCTTGACCTCTCTGTCTCAATTTCTGATGATAGACTGTCCACCAATATCCATTACAAGCCTACCGACTCCCACAGCTACCTCGACTACAGCTCCTCACACCCCGCTTCCTGTAAAGACTCCATCCCATTCTCTCAGTTCCTTCGCCTCCGTCGCATCTGTTCTGATGACGCTACCTTCAAAAACAGCTCCTCTGACATGTCCTCCTTCTTCCTTAACCGAGGTTTTCCATCCACGGTCGTTGACAGGGCCCTCAACCGTGTCCGGCCCATATCCCGCGCATCCTCCCTCACGCCTTCTCCTCCTTCCCAGAAACATGATAGGGTCCCCCTTGTCCTCACTTATCACCCCACCAGCCTCCGCATTCAAAGGATCATCCTCCACCATTTCCGCCAACTCCAGCATGATGCCACCACCAAACACATCTTCCCTTCACCCCCCTTGACGGCATTCCGTAGGGATCGTTCCCTCCGGGACACCCTGGTCCACTCCTCCATCACCCCCTACTCCTCAACCCCCACTTATGGCACCTCCCCATGCCCACGCAGAAGATGCAACACCTGCCCCTTCACTTCCTCTCTCCTCACCATCCAAGGGCCCAAACACTCCTTTCAAGTGAAGCAGCATTTCACTTGCATTTCCCCTAACTTAGTCTACTGCATTCGTTGCTCCCAATGCGGTCTCCTCTACATTGGAGAGACCAAACGCAAACTGGGCGACCGTTTTGCGGAACACCTGCGGTCTGTCCGCAAGAAAGACCCAAACCTCCCTGTCGCTTGCCATTTTAACACTGCACCCTGTTCTGTTGCCAACATGTCTGTCCTTGGCTTGCTGCAATGTTCCAGTGAAGCCCAACGCAAACTGGAGGAACAGCACCTCATCTTCCGACTAGGCACTTTACAGCCCTCTGGGCTGAATATTGAATTCAACAACTTTAGATCTTAAACTCCCCCTCCCCCCATCCCCACCCCGTTTCTTTTCCCCCCCCACCCGCTTTTTTTTCAATAATTTATATAGATTCTTCTTTCCCCACCTATTTCCATTATTTTTAAATCTAAAACTAAAACCTTTAGTCTTTCCACCCCACCCCCACTAGAGCTGTACTTTAAGTATCCTGTTTTCCATTCTTAATTAGCACTTTTCTCAGACAAAGACCACCACCTTCAACACCTCTTTGACCCTTTTGTCTCTGACATCTTTTGATTATCTGCTCACACCACACCCTCAATGTGTCTCTTCCCCCCCCCCCCCCCCCCCCACCCCCCACCCACCTTAAACCAATTTATATTTCTCCCTTGTTGAAACTATGCTGCAGTTCTGCCGAAGGGCCATGAGGGCTCGAAACGTTGACTGATTTCTTCTCCGCCGATGCTGCCAGACTTGCTGAGTTTTTCCAAGTAATTTTGTTTTTATTTTGTTTTGGATTTCCAGCATCCGCAGTAGCTTTTAGCTTTTTGTTTTTATCTTTGTGCATGGTTTCCTCCTGTGCCATAAATTTTCTATTGACTATACTTCACAAGTACTTCTTTGGTTATGAAGCATTTTTCGATGTTTTTGAAGTTACAAAATGTGCTATATAAATGCAAGTTATTTTTTTCATGACTCAATAGGAATTCTTGACTCTTTACTGGAGATCTCACACACAATACATGGTATTTGATTATAGTGCTAATTTAGGATGGAAATCATTTAATTAACCCTGAACGTAAGCAATGTTGTTAGTTCTAAAACTGCACAAGATCCAGTAAATATCAAAATGTTTGCAAGCTTCAAATATTATTGTGCACCACGATGCAACTAATAGCCATGTTTACCAAACCAAAATTTTATCAGGTTAATTGGCCCAGTGTGCATAACTTATACAGTGATTGTACAAAAAAATCAGGTAAACTGGACAGATCATATCCAACCAAAATCCACAGCTGCTTTTATCCATTGTCTATGTAGTCTGGAAGCTCGTCTGGACACTGCTAAATCAGCTCTCCTATTTCAGTTGCTTTTTGGTAGACCCAGATTTTTCCATTAGCCAGTAGGCTCGATTTTAACCCAGAAGAGGTATTGAGTCGGTGGGGGAAGTGTCAAGTGTCAAATGCTCCTAACTGTGGCAACATAAGGCCCTCTGCATTTTAAACAGATGAGCCTCATCCGCACAGCTAACGACATTTTAAACACACGAGCCCCATCTGCACACCCCTGCCTAGACTTAGTTGGAAATGGTTGCTTGCTGACAGTGAGAAGTGTAATTTTAGACACCAGGAGGTCACATCAAGGATCAAAGAAATGCCACCCAGAAGGGAAAAAACCAGTAAAAACTGGGAAATAAGAATACTGGTCCGAACTGGTCTTGTATACTTTAAAATGGAACACTAGTAAAAACTGGGAAATAAGAGTATTGGTCCGAACTGTTTTTTCCTTCTGGGCAGCCATTAGGAGGGAATTTCGGGAGGGTTTTGTAATTCGGAGTTCGGAATCGGGGCCTAATTTCACTCAGTGGGAAATGGAGGAGTGCTCCTGGTCCTGTTGGCCCATAAGGAAACTAAAACAGCGTACCTGCTTGGGCCTGTTCAGGCCCCAGCTCCTCTTCAGTCATTTTCACCTGGCGGGTAAAGCATGGCTTCCCCGCTTAGTCCACCATTAAAATCGCAGTTGGGCATGGTGATGTCATTGGACCTTGATTTGCATATTTAAAAGAAAGACCCAACCAGTTTCGGATATGTACTGTAGTGTGAAATCTTGTCTTCCAAGAGCGCATATTAAGAAATTCCAAACATGTAGTCCAGGCCTTTCTATCCATAACAGACATAATGGGCTGAATAATAGAGGGGGCGGGGGGAGAACTGCACGCCCCCCCCCCCCCCCCCCCGAAACCACATCAGCGTGGAGCCGACATGCTCCATGCCCACCGGTCCCGCAGCCATAAAGCCCTGAGGGGCTGATTAACCAGGGCCGAGTGGGACTTCCACCCTCTGGGACACAGACCTACTGAGGGCACATAAAATTCAGCCCAACAATGTGGGAAACGTGATTTCCCGACCTGTGTTCCCAGTTTCTCCCCTGGAATGTGCATCCATAGAATTGTCTTTGCTCAGCACTTCTTGTTGTACACCAGCCTTGCTAACATACAAGTTATTGAAAAACATTGTATTATGTGACATTGATATATAAACGCATATTGCTGAAAATATTAAGATCCTGTTTTGCAATTGCTTACAATTCGGCATCATCCCTCTTAATAGCTGTTGTACTTAAATAGACTGAAATAATAATTAAATTTAGACATTGTGAGAGACATCTTTAAGTCATAAAAATATATATTACAATTTGCTATAAAACTACAGAAAATGTGTTATTGTTACATTCATTGCACAATATTCACTACACTGTTTGCCTTGTTATTATCATATGGATAATACTTTGTTTCCGATGAGCAATAATAAGATGACCAACATTAGTTTGGATATCAAAGTAAAACTGAACTAATGCAGGGTTCTAATTAGTTCTAATTGGCCTTCGTCCGCAGCAGTTACATTATCAGTTTGCCGACAGTCCTGCTGTTAACAGAAAATTGGCAACTTAAAAGAGGCAGTTCTGCTGCTGCCAGAGGTGGTGTGCACCACTAAAAGATCTGTTTTCAACTGTGCCTTTCATAGTGCTTTCAATGGTAACATTAAATACAGAATGGACTTGCCGTCGGAAGAATAGACAGCCATGTGTTGGCATCCAGCAAGCTGCACGCCTGAAATACACACAACTGCCCCATACAGACCAACAAAGCATCTTGTAATCACCGGTGTTTAAAGTTCTGCCACCAATTAAATTATCATAAATTAAAGTTTAAATTATTAAAGAACTAACTGTAGGAGAACTATTTTTGAAGCAAGTACCTGAAGTCAATGGGCTGAGTTTTACCAGTCTCCAGGTTGCAGGAAGAAGCCAGTAAAATAGTAGGGAGCCACAGGGACTGCATCTTGTCACTGTCTCACCACAGGAGAAGTTTCCCAGGAATGGGCAGGTGATGGGCTGTGAGGCAGATCGGCTGTCCCCTCCATTGAGTTGGACAGCCAATTTGCATAATCAAAGGCCCTATTATGGACCAATTTACAGGGCAGCCAACATTTTTCCAACAGCAGGGCAGCTCCCTGCAGCATCTGGAGACCTCAGGCTTCGTGGAGAGGGCCTCTCCTGGTGGGGCTGCTGAGGCTTCAGAGCTGCTAGCCCTCTGTCTGGGTCAGGAGCATCAGGAGTCCACTGGATGGCAAACCTGCAGGCGGCTAGTTGGGAAACCACCTGTGGTAAAATTGATGAGCCAGTCCTGATGCTGGCAAGAGCGGGCTTGGGACTCATTTTTCAGCCTGACAGCAGGGTAGGAAAACCCTTAGTAAAATGCAGTCCAGTATTTCAGTCTGAATTCAAGTAGCAGGTCTCTTGGCCAAACTGTATCTGTCAGCACAGATAGTAGCAGTAGAGCTTACTTCTGACTATACTGTGCCCGACTTATCAAAGGTTATTGTGGATGCAGGTGCGGAAGACAGCATAAGTTGTGATGTGAAAATATACAAAAGTTACAAAACCAGACTAGTAATAGGATTTCACTTAATAGTTCTTTTTTTTTCTCCAGTTAGAATCCATGTAAGATTATTTTAATACAAAGCTCCAATTTGTTGAATTACCATTACCACAATGAACTCTTTGATCAGCAAGCGTTGTGCTTATGATGGGGCATGGACCACTTCCAGAGCCATCAATCATCTGAGCTACTCGTATTCTAAGGAAAATTTGAGAATAAATCTCAGATATAAACTATAGTGACAGTGTGGCCTGCATTTTCCTGTGCTATCACACCCTAAATCACACTGGATAATGGTAGAAATAGATTCAAAATGGGGCAATATGACCAATTGCTGCCTCCTTGTGCTAGAATGGACTTTCTTCCCTCAATCCAACCTACTACATTACAGAGCAGGAGGGCTCATCAAGCTGTCCTATTTCCCTCTCTTACATTGCTAATTTTCTTGGGACCGCTTGCAGTCTCCTGCTTGCTGGTAGGATTCCCACTGAGGGATCAAACTTGGGCAAGATGTGCTATATCAAAGAGTAGAGGCAAAGGAAGAGAGTAAGGTATTAATATGGGAAATGATAAACTGACCGTGACAGGAAGGGACAGAGAGTCCATGTCTAAGAAGGTTTACTAGATTAATAACTGGAATGGACAGGTTGTCTTATGAGGAAAGGCTGGACAGGCTTCTATCCACTGGAGTTAAGAAGAGTAAGAGGCGACTTGATTGAAACATATAAGATCCTGAGGGGACTTGATAAAGTGGACGTGGAAAGGATGTTTCCTGTTATGGGAGAATCTAGAACTGGGGATCACTGTTTAAAAATAAGGGGTTGCCCATTTAAGACAGAGATAAGGAACAATTTATTCTCTTAGAGGGTTGTGAGACTTTGGAATTCTCTTCCTCAAAAGGTGGTTGAGACAGTGTAAAGGCAGAAGTAAATAGTGTTTGATAAGCAAGGGGGTGAAAGGTTACCGGGATAGCAAGGAATGTGAAGTTGAGGTTAAAATTAGATCAGTCATGATCCTATTGAATGGCGGAGCAGGTTCAAGGTGCCGGGTGACCTACTCCTGCTCCTAATTTGTATATTCATATGTTCTGGAGCCTGCCATGTATATAAGATGACATTGACAACCCAGGAAACTGGGCCAGGGTCATTATGCAATCAGGGCAGCATGCAGAAATTCTGTCTGACCCTACTGGGTTGGAAGAGGAAAATCCAAGTCCATACATCTGAAGCAGGTCCCAACCAAACTCTAGAACCAGTAGCTTGAGATCTATTGGAAGGTGCAGGGTTGACACTGGAGGATAAGAGCTTAGATAGTGCTTTGGATTTTCTGAACACTTTGTAAACTTAGGTAAAGCCATTTTAACGTTTTGATAAAGCAGTACTCTTGCCTATACTCTCTAGACCTAAGGAATAAACTGGCTGTGGAGCAGATATGTACGTATTGCTGTTGTTTTGCTATGAGAATGCAATTCCCAGTCTCCAAACAATGTAGCACTGCATTGTTGCTGCAGCATTAGCTTCTTAGTTGTATTTCCAAAATTCTCTGTTTTTATTTTAGATTTCCAGTACCTGCGGTATTTTGCTTTTGTATTCGTTTTTGGTTGCCGGTCCAGCCAGTGGAGCAATATAGCTTGTCAATTGGGACAAATAGTTATGAGTAAATACATTTGTGAATATATATTTTGAATAACAACAGTTGTGCATTTTTAACATGTATGTATGGTATGGAGAACCAATTACATCACCTAGGAGTCTTCAGAAGCCACAGAAAAATGCAATTCTTCTTTCAGGAAAAAGATTCACTTTCACATTTACACCCAGTGCGAGAAAAGGCAACTCTAATACTGTGTAAGCAGTCACCAACTACTGTGAGAAAGTTCACTCTTTGTATATTGATTTTCCTGGCTCTGTGTAAAAATGGTGCATTTCAAAGAATAAGCATATGTTTCAAACACAAAAGCTAGGAGAACTTGACATTGCTGATGCTTTCAGATACAAGGACAACATGTTATCACTAAACCTCAAATAAAATTTGTTCAGCTGTTCTAGTATGCCCAGTTAGTGTGTGCAGTGCTTGGCAATCATCCTCTTTCTGGATGCATCTCGGCATGGTATCCTGAATAGATCTTGACATTCTGATTAGTCATGGGGCTACACTAGTTCATTGGGAAATAGCAAGCCCTTTGAATACAATTGTCATCAGAGCAAGTAGGATTTTTATAATGTGCATGCTATGCGATATTGCAGAAGGGAAAAAAAACCCTCTCTTTTATCCTATATTCTGAAACTCCTGGAAAGAAAATTCATATCCCCTACCACTCTGTGCCTACAGGGTAGAGACAGAAAGATTTGTGATATATTTCAGGTAAGTAGAATGAATTGTGTTGTTCAGGTTTTGCTCAAAATATTATGATTCTCATCTACTTCACCTACACCTACCACACACATCATCTGTTTGCATGCAGCATGGTTGAATTCAAGGAAGCTTTAGGTTTGCAACATATAAGGTGGTTAATTAACATCCCAAAGTTGCTTCCATGGTTACTGTCTTTATTTGGTAGTTGTTTTGGTTATTCATTAACAATTAAAAAGAAAAACAGTGTTGTTAGGATCCTGAAGAAGCTTTGTTTGCTTATCACAATTTTATTCCAGGTAACCTACTTTGCATTGCCCTTTTGCGTTTTGCTTTACATGAACTCAGCTAGATGTATTATACCTGTTTAAATGGAGACTAACACTAATCAAGCAGTTTAGAAAATACCGTACTGCCATTATTGCTATTACAATTCAGCATGGCTGTAGTTCATGTCATTGAAACTGTTGTTGAGTTGAAAATTGATATTGGTCAATGCTTTGTTGGTCACCACATAAAATTGTTTGTTGACTTGATGCCTACAGATTGATTGTGATTTGAGAATGCAAACTTAAAATTTCTGTTTTTTGCATGCAGGAACAACTATTAGCATGGTTTGCCAGAAACCATAAATATGCAATGTTATTCTGCAGAGTTGGTTAGTTAATGTTGACCTATCAAGGAACTAGAGGACACAGTTGATTGACATATTGGTTTTGGAACCCGAGTTTGAATCCAACTCAGTGATGGAATGAAGTTTACTTTCTCTGTTGCTTGCAAAGGCCAAACACAAAATCTGTTTCTGCTGGACTTCATGCTACAGCAGTAAATGTCTCTTATTTCCTGAAATAGCTGGAACTTATAGTGGGGTGTGCATAAGATAGTCTGTTAAAGCACTTCAATAATTTATTCTTAAATAGCAGTTGAGCCTGCCAACTCATAAGGTGGAAGAAATAAGATGGTTTGAAGTAAGAAAACATTTGGGGTCAAGTGATCATAAAGTTATTAACATTAAGGTTATAAAATTGATCATTTTTAAGGCTGAAATAAGAGCTGGCAGGTAATAATTATTCAGCAGTTGGATTTCGGGAAGAGAGAAGGGATGAAATGTATGGATATAATACAATGTTTCCCTGTACAATAATACAATAATTCAGCATAAGCTGGCAGTTGGAGATGGTGTGGTGACAAGAAAAGGTGGAAAAGTGAAGAACAGAGAAATTGGCCCTTTGAGAGCATGGTGCATGAGCTGTGCACTGGGTCTGTGGAGTGACCCTGGGAGAACCATAGGAGTTAGAGATGGAGGGCTGGATTTTCATTGAGTCGGAAGATCTTGCAAATCCTTTAAAAGTGTTGGCTGAGACTGGATTCCAGGATTCCACACCCCACTGCCGGGGTTTCCAATTTTCAACAGGGCCTTTAAAAGGTGCGGGTTGGTTCAGGTCAAAAGCCTGCACCCTGCACTCCTGACCTGGCCAGCTCCTTTGCAGAGAGAGGCATGTCATAGTCCTCCACAATTTTCATGGAGTCTGGTCATGTTTCCAAAGAGTCATGGTTCAGGACACCTCAGAGGCATCATGAACCATGTCTGCATGGAGGTATATTTTAAAAGGTAAGTTCAAAAGGCCTACCTCATGCACCCCATGCCATGGTGTGCCCCCCAATAACTCCTATGGCCCCTCCTCATGTTCCCCATGCCAGGGTATACCCCCAAACAACCCCTATGGCCCCTCTTGCCCCCATTCCAAGGAAAACAACCCCAACTTTTCCAAATATTTGTTTTTTGTTCTGTGAATGTCTGATATCTCACTTGGAGAACTGTGCACAATTCCAGTCTCTGCATCACTAAAAGGACAGAGAGGCACTGGAGAAGTTGCTATGGCACTTGCATGCCAATTCACTCACCATACATTGCATAAAAGCAATGAGCCTATAGTGACAGTAGGGTGTTTTTTTAAAAAAAGCTTTAAAAAAGTCATTAATTTACAACTTTCCTGTTTCTTAACAGAAAACTCATTTTTACTACCGTCCAATAAAAGTGTCAATGACTCAGACCCTTTAAAGTTTCAATAGCTGAAACTGCAAGCACCTGAAGCTTCTTAACCTTGTGTAACTAAATATACTGGAATTGACAGCATATATCAGAGAGCCAGAGCTGTCAATCAAACAATGTTTCCTCTGGGGCTCAAGTGTTTTTGTACTCTAATGGATGCCTAGGCTGTCAGCCAAGAATACATAACCGGGGTTCATTGATTCTGTGCAGAGTATAGTGGGTGAATGGGCATGGTGGAAATGCCATAGGGGGTCATGAAAGGCCATAGGGGTTGTTTGTGGGGCATACCTTGTTATGAGGGGCATAAGGGGCCATAAGGGGATGGGTGGCAGGCATACCTCGGCATGGGGGCATGAGAAGCCATAGCTGGTGGGTGGTATATCCTGGCATGAGTGGCCATAGGCATGGGTGAGGGGCATGAGGTAGCATGGAAAGGGCATGGGGAGTGTGTGGGGGTGAGCGGGTGTGAGGGCTGGAGGGCCTTTCTGTTTTCATTTTAACTGGGATGAAGTCCCACAGCATTGAGGTGGGCCTTTCAAACAGCCTGCCATGGCACCCGGCAGCCTGGTGGCTGTCTCTAAAATTTGCACTTGGATCACCATGTCATTAAATTTACCGAATTATGTAATACACACATAAAACATTTTTGGTATCAACTATATCTGAAAGATGGGATCATTTATTTGATCCAAACTATTAATTTAAAGCATTGTCACTTCTAGATTGATAAAATTCCAGTTTGGGGTTTGGGCAGAGGGTGCATATCAGCAATTTGCTGGCATGTTTTAAGGGCATTTTCAGGTTTCTCTGGGAATTCTACTTAGCATATCCCTTTGAAACAAAGCTGTGAACTAGCGTGCCATTTTGCACCTCCTGAGGGGCCAAAAGTAGACCTTCCAGATGGAAGAATCATTTTTAGAAAGCTGCATCTCTGTTCCCTGAGGAGCCTAAGACAACTTTTTTCCTATACCTGTTTGACGTCACTCTTGTGTCCCTACAGGTGCTCACCTTGAAATGACCCTGTCCCTAAGATTTGGGATAGAATCATGGGGAGGCCAAAGCAATGGGTGCAAGTCCACTCTGCTGCAGTTTCATACCCTTGCCAAGTCTGTGGAAGTTTTAAGCTGTTCTTTCCAAAATACCCCTTACTGATCTCCCATTCTCCTTCCTCCATAAACTCCAACTCATTCAACATTCAGCTGGTCATATTCCTGCCTATCATTGAATCTCACTCGCCCATCACAAATCCTTGTTAATCTACACTGACTTCCCATTCTCTGGAAGGCCGACTCCACTGTATGCACCTGACTTACTTCTTCCACACCCTCAATCCTTCAATTAAGATTTTCCATGCGTTCTCCACTCCTTTTGCACTTTAGGTAGGAGCTGCCATTACTCAACTCTCTGGAGCTCTCTTCCAGAACCTCCTCTTTTCTTCCAAGTGTACTTTTAAATGACTTAAAACTCATTCTTTTTGATCAATTTACCATCATCAATCTTAATTCTTCACCATGGCTTTGTATTGTTCTCCTTTTATTCTTAGAGACATTTCTCAATGGAGTTCATTTTTATTTGCCGAGGCGCTAGCATCGGGGGCATCTGATCATGCCCTGGGAATTCAGAAGTCTGGGTTTCCCCAGCCGCTGTGGAGTTTTAACTCTGTAACATGGGACTATTGGCCTTGTACCTTTCCTACCTGGAAGTCAGCCTGATTGATCAGCTTGGCTTCCAGTTGTGAAGGGAGCACTCCAGAGGTGGCCACAGGACTAGGTAGCTCAGATCCCCAGTCTCATTAGGGACTGGGGGTGAAGGGGTCTGATTTGACCTGATCCTCAGTGGGCTGGGGCAGTGGGGGGTGGTGCGGTGGAGGTGATGTGGGTTGGGGAGGATTAAACCCAAAGGGTAGGGGTTTGTATGGGGGTTGTGGTCTGATGGTCAGGGAGGGTGGGGGCCCAGGGGAAGCAATCATGCTTCTCCTGGCCCACAAGGAGCACTGTGAAGGCTCCTTGAGGCTGTTCTTGTCTTGTTGCAGCTGCCAAGTTTCCTGAAGTGGGAACCCCAACCGGCCATAGTTAAAATTCAAAATGAGGGATATCTGAGGCTTTCCACCTCATTAACATATTTAAAGTATCAACCAGTCTCCTGGGAGCAGATTGACTGCCTGCTGCTTGTAAAACTTGGAGGTCGGTGGGTTGAAACCAGCTTCCCAAAGCGCTCGAAAGTTTTGCCCTTTTAACTCCCCCACCTGCAGCCAGGCCCACCCACTCGCCCATGTTAAAATTCTCCCCTATATTTCTCTGTATATTTGGGCTTGAAGTTGTAATAAATGCCAAATAAATACAAAATCTCTGTTTCAGTCTCTCTTTAATATATGTTGTTGATGTTGGATGTTCAGCTTGAGCTGATTTAATCATAATTCTCGTATGAAATGACAGAGGAGAAAATTATGGTGTATAACAGGTACACTGTGCCGTGTATCGCAGGACATTAAATGCTATTTTCTGCTTAGTAATGGATCAGAAATTAATATACGTTTATAAGTTAAACACTTTTGTGGTCATGATTCTATATACATGTGAGTTTAATTTTATTTGGTACTGAATTGTCTAATCTGTTTGCATGTAGGTGTGTTTAATTATTTAATACTGTCTTTGACTTGATTTTTTAATGGACACTTGGCTGTGTACTGTTGAAAAAAAAGATTTTCATTTGCTTTGATTTTTGTTAACAGTATGCCTGGATAGGATTTTGGCATTTAAAAAGAAATGCACATTATTCAGTCTAAGATTTAAAACTGGAAGTAGTTAACAAAGACTGCAGCTAAATAATTTACTGTGATTTGAATGCAAATGCAATTATTTTCGTGAACCTGAGACAATTGCTGTTTTTGACTTTGTGTTTCATTTGCAGAACTAACCCTGAAAATCAGATTGTGAAATCAGGATTTACCAGTAGAAAGATAATTATTTTACAAAATGATGACCCAGGTGGAGTTTTCGAATTCTCCCCACAAACAAGAGGACCATATTTTGTTAATGTAAGTCTGGATGAATGGTGTTCAAAATTAATTTTTGAACATTTTTGTAGAAAATTGTGAACAAAATATAGCTTTACTTGATTCTCCATGAATTAAGTTTCTTTACATCCTAGGTTATTGATTGTTTGAGTTTGCTAGCTACAAAAGAACACATTTGCTAATAATGTGAGCTCACTTGGAAGCTTCATTTTGCCACCAAATAGAGAAGAGGTTCGAAACAAAATGGAATTGTATTTTGCAGAATAAGATTGTTTGCTTTTAATAGCACTGACTATAACTTGTACTTAACATATTAACGTTTGATAATTTATAGATATAAGGAATTCTTGCCTACTTTCTTAGTTTACTTTCACTTGTTTGCCGAAGGATGAACCCCCTGCTAGGGTATAGTTATTTTTATTCGTTCACAGGATGCGGGCGTCACTGGCTAGGTCAGCATTTATTGCCCTTCCCTAGCTGCCCTTGAAAAAGTGGTGGTGAGCTTCCTTCTTGAACTGCTGCAGTCTATCTAGTGTAGGTACACCCACAGTGCTGTTAGGAAGGGAGTTCCAGGATTTTGACCGAGCGACAGTAAAGGAACGGCGATACATTTGCAAGACAGGATGGTGAGTGACTTGGAGGGGAACTTCTAGGTGGTGGTGTTCCCATCTATCTGCTGCCCTTGTCCTTCTAGATGGTAGTAGCCATGGGTTTGGAAGGTGCTGTCAAAGGAGCCTTGGTGAATTCCTGCAGCGGACCTTGTAGATGGTGTACACTGCAGCTACTGTGCGTCAGTGGTAGAGAGAGTGAATGTTTGTGGATGTGGTGCCAATCAAGTGGGCTGCTTTCTCCTGCATGGTGTCAAAGTTCTTGAATGTTGTGGGAACTGCACTCATCCAGGCAAGTGGAGAGTATTCCATCATACTCCTGGCTTGTGCCTTAAAGATGGTTTGGGTGTCAGGAGATGAGATCCTCTTTGCAGGATCCCTAGCCTCTGACCTGCTCTTGTAGCCACAGTATTTATGTGGCTAGTCCACTTCAGTTTCTGGTCAATGGTAACCCCCCAGGATGTGGAGAGTGGGGAATTCAGTGATGGTAATGCCATTGAACATCAAGGGGTGATGGTGGGATTCTCCCTTGTTGGAGATGGTCATTGCCTGGCACT
This sequence comes from Cetorhinus maximus, assembly GCF_964194155.1. NCBI lineage: Eukaryota > Metazoa > Chordata > Chondrichthyes > Lamniformes > Cetorhinidae > Cetorhinus > Cetorhinus maximus. The sequence goes on from NC_135880.1 coordinate 57,538,651, forward strand.
TGTGTGGCCCGAATGTTACTTGCCACTTGGAAGCTCAAGCCTGGATATTGTCCAGGCATTGCTGCATTTGGGCATGGACTGCTTCAGTATCTGAGGAGTCGTGAATGGTGCTGAACATTGTGCAACATCCCCACTTCTGACCTTATGATGGAAGGAAGGTCATTGCTGACGCAGCTGAAGATGGTTGGACCGAGGACATTACCCTGAGGAACTCCTGCAGTGATGTCCTGGAGCTGAGATAACTGACCTCCAACAACCACAACCATCTTTCTTCATGCTAGATATGACTCCAACCAGCGGAGAGTTTTTCCCCTGATTCCCATTGACTTCAGTTTTGCTCGGGCTCCTTGATACCACATTCGGTCAAACGTGGCCTTGGTGTCAAGGGCAGCCACTCTCACCTCACCTCGGGAGAACCATTGTTGTGTTTTGTTATATCAGTCCAATGACTTATTATTGTGTGAACTTTCACAGTGAATGGTAGAATGCCATTTAACCACAGGCCAACAGAACCAAGCCATATTCTATCCTCATATGATTGCTGTACATGCACATACCTACTGGCCATTGGATAGCACTCAGGAGAGACAATCCTGACTCAGTTCCTTCTATACAGCCAATTGGAATGTTTCTGCAACTATGTGACTAAAATAAATTAATGATTGAGCCTGATGTTAAAATTTTGTCTTTAGTTCTCCCAGGACATAGCTTTATGCATCAGGATTGCAAATCAAAAAATTGGTAGTATGGCTGATTTGTTGAACCCATGATTCCCTGTTCATTAAGTGTCTCTCTGTCTCTCTGGCAGCCTTCTGAATCAGGAGATGATGGTTTACCTCTTGGTGGTCAACACTGTGTTAAACAACACCTGTGTAGCTCAGGCATGCTAATCTCTGTCACATTTGCTACAAATGAAGACAGTGGGTGAGAAAGTGCAGGATTTTCTGGCCTCTATTTTCTTTGGCCAGCTGAGCTTTCCGTTTCGCCTCAACTCTTCTACTGACCCTCCAGATAGTCAGCCTCCTGAGGTCATGGCCATTGGTAACAGTCTCTCAGTTGTCTGTGTCAATATTTGCTATCTTCATATTTCGTTTGTAGGCGTCCTTGTAGTGGAGGTATGGACATCCATCCGGTCATGACCCAGTGGCCAGTTCACTGTGAAGGTCTTGGGTATTAGGCAGTTATCCATCTGATGAATATGGCTGAGCCTGTACAGATGTTGATGGCCTCCGAGTTGGTGACCTAGTTCTGCCAAAACATACTGAGGTTAGGCCTGAAACAGCAAAGGTGGAAACCATTCAACCATTTCTACTGGCTAGCATATGTTGTCCAAGTCTCACTACTGTAAAGGAGTGCACTGAGGACACAGGCTTGGTGGACTCACAGTTTGGTGTTCTCAATCAGGTTGCTTTTGTTGCACACTCTCTTGGACATAACAGTTACAGGTTTTGAGATGTATGTGTTGATTTCATCATCAAGTGACAGATTGCTAGTGATTGTGGAACCTAGATATGTGAAGCAACAACAACCTCCAGCGTCACGTTGTCAATGCCGATAGATGGCAGTATGGCAAGATCTTGGACTATGACGTTTGTCTTCCTGATGCTGGTGGTCAAACCAAGCTCTTTATAGGTATGAGGGAGTCTTTCACATTTGCTGCTGAAGGTGTTCCTCAGTATGAACTGCTAGTGTGGCATTATCAGCATTGAGCAACTCTCTGATGAGGACTTGGCACACCTTTGTCTTGGACCTCAGGTGAGCAAGGCTGAACAGCTTTCCATTAGTTTTAGTATAGAAGTAGGCATCCCCTGTAGATGAACAAAAGCAATATAACTTTAACATATTCTTCTCTTTGCCATTGAGTGGCAGCACCAGAACACAACTCTGTTTAACCCTGGTGTGGATCTCAAAGGGTTTCAATGTTGTCCTATTATAGTTGACCTTAGACATCATTTCATGGAAGGAGATCATGCTGAGCAGCTTCAGAGGACAGCTAGTTTTCTTCAGCAGCTAAAGTACACCACCATTCCTCTGATGGTCGAATGCCTCGGTGTTATCAATAATGGCAATATATTGTGATCTTCGTTGTTCTCTGCATTTCTATTGAAGCTGTCAAACTGAGAATATCATGTCAATTGTGGATCTCTTAGTTCTCAAACCACACTGGGAGTAGGGATAGTTGTGTTCAGCCTGGATCTGCAGTCTGACAAGGCAAATACAGGCAAATACTTTTCCCATGATGCTCAGCAGGGAGATGCCTCAATAGTTGTTGCAATCACTGCAGTCGTCCTTGTTCTTGTACAGGGTCACCATCTTTGTATCACGCGTTTTCTGAGTTGCTGCCCCTCCCTCCAGCAGAGATGGAGAAGTTTGTGCTGATGCTGCAGGAGTGCTGGTTTCCCATGTTTAATGAGTTCAAGGGGTAGAGCATTAGCAACTGGAGCTTTGTCAATGGCAAGTAATTCAATAGCTTTGTTATGCTCCCGCACTGTGGGTTCAATATCCAGCTCTGCCATGACAGAGAGACTCTCTTTGGTGCTTAGAGCTTCCTTGCTGACTGTGTTCCTTCTAAAGTATATTTCAAAGTAGTGTTCTACTCATCTCTCCAACTGTTTATTGCTGTCAGTGATGACTACCTATTCCTTTGGCCGAGATTTTCCATGTCTGCTGACATCGGGCGTGTTCGGTGGCGTGAGTGGACAATATGGCGAGAAGGCCAAAAATCGGTTTCATGACATCGTGAAACCAGTTTGCAATCGTCTGCTCATCCCGTCAATGGCGGGCTGCGTTCCCTGCATCAGACGTCGGGAACCTCATTGTAATACATCAGCATATCGTTATAAGGCCAGCCCGTCAGAATCATCCGCTCCACGCTGGATCGTCTGCCCATATCGGTGGGAAAACACGCCAGTGCACAACACGTTTTGACAACTGTGGATGTGCTGAAATTGGGACTTACTGCCAGGGCCTTGCTGACCTCGTGGACATCCAAGGAGCAGAAGATGCTGGAGCCTGACAGCAACGGGATCCTGGAGGAACATCCATGGCATGCTGGGCGAATTCTCATAGACATGGTTCTGCTACGAAGCAGCTCATGGAAGCTGGAAAGTTACTGTTGATGCTCACAATGGATGATGGTTGAGGGGGTGGGAGAGGAAGGTTTAGGACCGACAGGGAGACGAAGAGGTGCTGGGGTGGCTGAGGTTGGGGGGCGGTGGGGGTGGTAGGGGGATGAAGGTGTTGGGCGGTGAGGTTGGGGAGGGAATGAAATTGTCGGGGGGTGTGAGGTTGGGAGGGGAAGGGTGGAGAAGGGGTGAGGAAAGAGGAGGGGGTAACGGGGGAGAAGATGGCAACTGGGGAGGTAGGTGTGAGGGGGGGGTGTGGAAGGTGTAAGGGAAGGAGTTCAGAGGGGATAAAGAGTCCAGGGGGAGGAAAGAGTACGGAGAGGGGACGGAGTCTGGGGGGAGGACGGAATGCGGAGAGGGGAGGGAGTAAGGGGTGAGGAAAGAGTACGGAGAAGGATGGGAGCAAGTGTGGAGGAAGAAGTAAAGGTGGAGGAAGGAGTCAGGAAAGGGGAAGGAGTAAGGCTGGAGGAAGAAGTGAGGCTGGAAGAAGAGTTAAGGCTGGAGGAAGAAGTCGGGAGGGGGGAAGGACTAAGGGTGGTGGAAGAAGTAAGAGTGTCTGAGGGAGTCAGGAAGCGGGAGGGACTAAACGGGGGGAGTCTGGGGGGGTGGGCATGGGAAGACTAAGGGGGGGGGTGATAGAATTCAGGGGGGAAAGAGGTCCAGAGGGGGGAAGGGGTTCCCGGGGTGGAAGGAGTCTGGAGGGTGGAAGGGGTCTGGAAGGTGGAAGGGGACTGGAAGGTGGAAGGGGTCCGGAGCGGGGATGGAGTCCGGAAGGGAGAAGGGGTTCTGTGGGGGAAGGGATCTGGGGGAGGAGGGGGCTCCGGAGTGGGGTTGTCCAGGTGAATGTGCAAGGGAGGGGTCTGATGGGTCCAAGACTGCCTCCTGGGGAACGAACTGAGGGTGGGCGTGGTATGAGAGAATGGTGAGAATGACCGAGGGCAGAGTGACACCGTAGGGTGGGATGGTGAGGGTCCGACAGTAGCGGGAAGGCAAAGGGACGGCAAGGGTGGCTGGTGGGGATTCGGAAGTAGACGTGGACCCTAGGGGTGGGAAGGAGGAGGTTGGGAAAGTGAATGTGAATGGGGTGGGATTTTCGGGAAGGAAGGGAATGCACGTTCACCAGGACATTCCTGAAGGAAAAGGGTTGTGGCTGGTAGGTCACGGAGGGGAGGTGGAAGGTGATGCTGTGGGGTCAACTGTGATGCGGGGAAGGAAGTGGGTGACTGGGGGAGGGGAAGAGACGGGGAAGCTGACAAAAATGCAAATCCAGACCATTCTTTCCAAATCAAAAGTGAAACGTCAGTCGTGGTGGGCGAGATCAGGTGCTGCATGGGATTGTGATCATTGGGTGGGCAGGGATGCAGGTCAGCTCAGATGGACAACTGAAAGTAAACCCTAGCAGGCAGCATTGAAAATGCTCAGGACATTGAGGTGAGTACGATATGTGAAGGATCCGTGGGAGAATGCTTGCACAAGGCTCCTAAAGGCCCTGCCGCACACACACTTCTCCCTCCAGAATCATTCATTGGTCAGCTGCTCCCTCTGTGATGACAGAGGATGAGGTTGAGAGGTTCCCAGGCAAAGGGGACTCGGAGGGAGAGGACACCGTCTGAGGTTCCTGAGTGGATGACCCAGGCGTGTCCAGCTGCTGCTCCTTCGTCATCAGGTGCTCGGGGGCCACGGCCTAACTCCCTGAGGGGAATAAGCACCTGGAGGGACATAGAGGTTCTCCGTTTCCCTCTTGCGTTTCCACTGCAGGAACTCACCCATGGTTTCCGCGATGGAGAGCATGTCTGCACACATCCCCGCGTTCTGCTGGACCAGGGCCTTCCATGGCATCTGCCATCCTCCCCATGGAGACCTCCATACATGCACATGTGGGCACCACTTCTTCAGACGGCAGGCGGACGCGCTCCTCTGACTCGCATGCCACTGTACTGAGGGCTTCCAACAACTCTGCTTGATGTTCCCCCGCCTTCTGCTGACTCTCCAGGATGAGTTGAAAGGCCAAATCTAGAGGCTTTTATCTGACTTGGACCTCACAGATGCCTGATCCCCAGCAGTCCTCTGAGTGCTGGGGTGCTGGCACGAATCTGCCTCCTGCTGCTGCGGGCATGTGTCTGTGCTGTGACCACCAGATTGTGAACCCAGTCCTGCTCTAGATCTAGGTTCCGCCGAGGTGAGTCTCTGTGCTGGTGCAGGGTGTGGGTAAGCACTGTGATGGGTCTTCCAGGCTGCTTATTTCCAGCTCTTCAATCAAGGAGGTGTCCCCTTGGCTGGAGACGAGGACGTGGATGGAGCTGAGGGAATGGCTGTTTGAGGGTGTAGGTCGCTTGGCAAAGCTCCCTGGGAACCAAAGTAGAGATAATTAGTGCATGGCAGCAGAGTCAAAAGCAGGAGAGAGAGCACTCACATTTGTTTTGAGAGTGGGATGATGTGGTGCAGGATCCTCACGAGGGTGTTCGCTGCTAACCTCACTATCACCACAGGCACGGTCCATGCCCTCAGCAGTCAGTGAGTGGCCCAATGTGGGCCACTCCATCCCCGGTCTGGGACCTATTCCTGCTGATGTGAGCCAGCTTCTCCTGCATGAAAACAGATGGAGAGAGTGCGAGCAGGACACATGGCACTGCATGGAACGTTTGTGTGGCGAGCGGAGTCATGGACAGAATGGGGACGTGAACTCGGAGGATATGTGCCTAATGGAGATGTGAGGGTGTGTGTGAGAATTAGTGGTGTTGTCCCTTGAGGTGTGAGATCCCTATGGGATTGTGATGGGTTTGTGAGTGCGAGTTGAGAGTGATGAGAAGAGTGAGTTACCTTGGCGGAACAGATGACACCATTCATCCTGTAGCGGCACTGGGTATCTGCCCTCTTTTGCAGGGCATTGGCTGCCACCGCCTCCCAAGCCAGATTAGTGAGGTTACTGCCCATCCTGCCGCCAGAGCAGGGGTAGAGGACATCACGGCGGGCCTCCACTCTGTCCAAAAGGCGCTCAAGGGATGTGTCATTGACCCTGGGGGTTGCAGTCTTTTTGCCTTTCAGGGTCATGTCTTCTTTGCAGCAGTTGTGGGCTGGAAACACGGAGAGGTGTGCACGCAGCTGGACTTTAAACATGGCGCCTGGTGCGATGAAGCGGCGAGGTGATGATGTGGCGTGTTAATGAGAGCTCACTTGCCAATGGAACAGCGTGTTTCCTGGGAATGCATAATTAATGCAGCGGTTTTGGGATGATACAGCATGAAAAATTGCCGTTGCGGCCAGCAGGTAAAGCATCATTTTACCGGCCCACTACTGCAGTTAGTGCAAATCGGGGACGATTCCGCCCTTTGTTTTCACTGGGGCTCTTTTCTTTGCTGATGGACTGGTTGCCTCTTTGATCCCATCATACATGCCCCTATCGTTCCCTGTGTTGAAGGGCAAGTGAATACCCTAACAATGTTGTATCCAGCGGTCATTGGTGTAGCACCTAATAGACTGTTGGACTTTACTTCGAGCAGCTCTTAGAGCATTGTGTTTTCTCGCTCGGATTTCTCTTGGAGTTAATGAAAGTGGATCGCTTGGCCTCAATGGCACGTTCCATTACAGTGATTTTCACCTCAAACCAGTCAGCATTTTTACGTTCTTGCTTCCCAAATGTTGAGAGCCCGGTATTGTAGATTGTGTATCGAAGTTATGCTCCACTTCATCCTGCCAGAGAACGTCTTCTTAACTGAGTCAAAGAACTGTTGCTGATGTTGATAAGAGAATAGCTTGGCTGCTTTGAATTAAAAATCTTCAAGGGTTGCATCCTAATCCTGGTGCAGATCAGGGAGTGATCTGTATCACAGACAGTGCTGTGATAGCTGGATGTGTTGAGAATGCTGTTAAGAGAGTCATATCTGGTGATGATCTGGTCCAGCTGGTGCCAGTGCCCTGATCTTCGATGTCTCCAGGATACCTTGCGGTACGGCTTGTTCTGAAAGAAGTTGTTAGTTACACAAAGCTCATGGTAGCAGCAAAGCTCAAGTAGTCTGTGCTCATTTTCATTTATCTTTCCCTTGCCTTGATATCCAAGGCAGGAGGGCCATGGTCCATACCTCTCTTGTAGGGAGTGATGTTTTGTCTTAGGGATTTTGCTGACAGTAGTGTCAAGCTCCACATAGAACTGATCTTTTGTCTCTGTAGCAGAGCAGAGAGTTGGAGCACAGACACTCATGATTTTAACTAGTCCTTTTTGAGTTGAGAGGCAGATAGAACTTCTGAACCATTTGTGGGGGTGCTATCATTGATTGCAGTGAAGTTCTTTGCAGCAACTCCTACATCCTGCTTATGTCCTTCCTCTGAACTCTTCCCCTGCCAGATGACTGTGTAATGTCTTTCTTTCAGTGATCCACTCTCGATGAGCCTTGTCACTTGTAGGGAAGCTATGTTAACTTTCAGCCTATCAAGTTCCAGCTATTTTGCATGCATTATCAACCAGCAGCAAGTTGTCTCTCAGTCCCATACACATGGCCCTGACATTCCAACTTGCCAACTGAAGAGTTGACATCTTTTTCTTTTTGTCTGTTTGCCTGGTGCAATGGATTTGGTCCTCTTGTTGAGCAGAGACCTAAGCACCAAACACCTACTGAAGCAGATGGACCATGGAAGATCAGCATCTTACCAGTCAGGGGCTGCCTGACCTGAGGTGGGTTATGACTTGACCATTGGGATATGATAGTCCCTCTCACCATCAGAGACAGTTGGTAAAACCTGCTCTCTATGCCAGTCAAGTTTGGCTTATCACTTGTAACTGTTGTTTCCCTTGTTGTGTTAATGCTCTGCAGCAAAACTGGAGTATCCTCTCTGGGGCACAAACCTGGGCAAAATTTATGGAGACCCTGGGCTGCCAAAATATCAGGATGCCCCTCTTGATCTCCCTGGTTAGATCCAAAAGAATCCAATGCACTACGTTTGGCACTGGCTTGGTTGTAGGAGTTGCCAGAAAGATTACGTATTTAGACATCAGTCCACCTTTGGGCTCCACTCCAGATTGTTTGTCAGGGTTTACTCGTTTAGCTTTCAACTCGTCACAAGGCAGTGGAACTAGTTGCCCATATCTGGGAGTTTGGTTCATGTGTGCCAGTGCATGTGCACATGAGGTGGGCCCACACACTGCATGTTTTGGGGGCAAACCTCCTTGTTCCTCAGAAGCTTTAGCCTGGGGTTGTGAAGAACTCAATTTCTGTGTGTTGCCGCATGAGGAGGCACAACAGAGAACTTGCTGATGGAGAGGCTGTGTACTGATAGACAGTATCAGTACATAGAGTCTTACACATTTGGCTCTTCCTTTTGCATTGCTGCTGCATTGCGACTGCTAGAAGCTTGATATTCGTTTACCTTCTAGTATCTTCTTGGTCTGAAACTTTCAACTTTTAATTGGATAAGCTCTCAGATTTTGGAAGCCCAAGACTTGTATATGTTTAACCGCATAGTGCATCATTATAAAAATGCACGCCTATGTATGAGCCTTCCAACTATTGTCACCTGGTGCATGAAAGAAACTTGTCATTTGCAATGACCTCACTGATCAAGAACAACCTGGGAATCTGTAGCAATGTTTTATCAGGATTGGAAGCTTGCGTAAGGGCATCCATACTTGAGGTTATGACAAAAATTGAAATACTTTGTGGAAGTTTTAACTTGGTATTGCCTTATTTGGTCCTATCGTGGCACTTAACCAGTTTCATTCACAGAACTGAAATGTCTCAGTTTACCTTGATACCACTGTATGTCACAATGATTTCTCGATTGATTGCCAGAGTTTGCTTGATGGAGAAGTCAAACTATTTAATTCAAATGCAAATATGGTTTATGGCTTGATTAAGTAGGTGAATGATTATCGTTTTTTGTAACTGAACAAAGTTACTTAAATACTGCATGATTTCAGTTATAGTTTCAAAGAATTTACTAGCCTTGCTCTTTTCCAATCTGAGGCAATCCAGTTTCTGAAGATTCTTTCTAATCTTTGAGACAGTTCTGTTTAAAGTTTTAGAGTAACCTAAGCTGGTTGGACACTTTTATAGTTAGTTTGAATATTTTTTAAAAATAGCTATTTATATAAACTAAAATTTAGCCTTGTACAGAACTTGCAAATTAATATAAAAACAGAAAGTGCTGGAAATACTCAGTAGGTCAGGTGGCACCTGTGGAGAGAGAAACAGAGTTAACATTTCAGGTTGATGTCGACCAGACATGTTAACTCTGTTTCTTTCTCCACAGATTCTGCCAGATCTGCTACCTATTTCCAGCATTTTCTGTTTTTATTTCAGATTTGCAGCATCTGCTGTATTTTGCTTTTGCATTTTAATATTTTCTGTTGTAAGGAGGAGCTAGTAAAGGTAACTGCTGCTGAAGATATGCCAGTTATATTATTGTTTCTATTCACTTGTTCATTTCCTATTTAATGGGGTAATTTCCCCTCAAGACGGTAGTGGATTGGAAAAGAATATTGGGTAGGGTGTATAGTTGATCCTCTTTCGCCAGCTTTCCGCCACCTCTATAAATTAAAGTTGCCAGAATAAGTTTGTATGCCAGTTAAAGCAGAAAATAAGGCCCAATAGAGCATTATTCTGCCATTATTTGAAACAAGGAGGATCGCAATGAACTGTTTGATAGAATCGGTAACTAAGGCAATCTTAATGAAGGGTATTTTGTGGTTTACCAAGGGTATACTGCCAAATTTGGTCAGATATCCGAGCAAGTGAAGACACTCTGAAGGGCATACAGAACTGTGGCCTGTGCATGAGAATAGCCTGAAATTTGGAAGTCAAAGATAGCTTGAATACAAAGAAGAAAAGAAAAATGTCATAGTGGTATGACTATACTACAAAATGGAATGTAACATGTTTTTCTGGTTCAGGCGTACCTTTTCTCAGGGCAGGATGTTTGGTGGGAGGAGGTCTAGGTGGGTGTTCATCAATATGTTCAACTTTGCACTGAGATGGATTATTATGTGCATAATTCAGTGGCACTCCACACCATAATTTCTATCTTAGTTTGTTGCAAAAGGCTGTGATTGTTTTTCAGATAAGATTTGCTTATTTGTGGTACTTGATGTTAATAGACCAAAAATATTTTCTTTCTTAGGAAGGTGTTGCCTTTGAGCTAAAGATTGTCCGATACCGTGGGGCACTTCTGAAGCAATTCTTGCGCTATGTTGTGGAGCCAAAAAAATCTTTTGAGTTTTATGGGAATACAGGAGTTTTGGAATTTGATCCTGGTGAAAGGGAGATAGTAATAACATTGTTGGCAAGGCAAGATGATGAACCAGAGGTAAGGCTTTGGGTACTGTGGATTCATAATTCCAGAGTGTAAAAAAAAAATGGAATGCATATTTGATAATGGTTAATAATTATGGAAGTAAACATTGATACAGGATATTGTGATACAGGGTATTGCGCTGTTCATGTGAGCAGCTTCCTAGAGATCAAACATTCCCTAACTGCATTTAGCACGGAGTAATTTTAACATAGAAGGATGCGGTTGTTCTGGTGGGTAGGGCTATTATAGAATGACTAAGAAAAAGAATAAAAGAAACCTTCTGGGTAACCTTGTTCTTGTAGTGCTTGAAAATGCAGCAGACCTTGCTACCATTTTTAAAACAAATGCTAAGAGATGGGTAACTCATTTTGGTGGAATATCTACAATTGTTTTGTTCCACTTTATTGGTAAGACATTTCTGCTAGCAGGAAAACCATTTTATTTGATGGTTTCTGTTGCAACCAGATAATTTTGTTGCAACTGGCTACAGCATTTATTTAACCCTGCCTATTTCATTTCCCAATTTTTCATTTTTAAACATTTCTCTATCCCTTATTGGCAAATCTAAAAAAAAATCTCCAGATTACCTTATTCAAACCCATAACCTATGTTACTTAATCAGCAACAACCAGCTGGGCGTGGAATTCCCAAAGTCTGAGCAGTTCAGGAAAATTATATTGGTAAGACATTCAATGCTGTTTGTAATCAGATATCCCACCACTTTTTAAGGGTGTTGATTGACACAATATTGACTCATGTTCCTGCATGTTTTATTTTATATCTTTAACCCTGAGGGAGAAAACGTTTTTTCCTCTCATAGGGCAGAATCTTCGGCTGAGCGAGCAGGGGCGGGGCCCGCTCGCCGAGGCATAAAATGATGCGCGGTGATGTCAGGCGTGCATCCTGACATCACCGTGCGTCATTTAGATATTGCGTTTGGCATTGTCAAATTCCTATTAAGGCCAATAAAAAACCAATTAAACTTGTTAGCAATGCTGCCCGTCCAACCTTAAGGTTGGCGGGCAGGTGAAGAGCCTAGACGGCCTTCGCATTTTTCATGGAACCTCATCCACGGGTGGAATGAGGTTTCATGCATGTTTTTAAAGTGTTTTAAAAGTTTTTAATAAAATTAATGGACGTGTCCCAGCTCATGTGATAGTTTCACATGAGGGGACATGTCCTTAAATTATTTTTTTTACCTTTCTTCAATGTTTCATAAGTGAAACTAATCTTCTGAGCTCTTTCGCACACATGCACGAAAGAGTGCAGGCCCCAACTCAGGCAATCTCCCCCCTCCCCACCGCCTGCACAGGGAGCGTTCAGCACTTCCGGGCGCATGTCATGCTGGGTGGGCTTTAAATTGACCCGCCCACGTAAAATGGCAGTGCCCAGCTGATCAGGGGCGCCTGCCCCCGCACAACCCCCCCCGATGGGGAGAAAATTCTCCCCATAGAGTTATACAGCACAGAAACGGACCATTCGGCCCATTGTATCTGTGCCGGCCATCAAGCACCTATCTATTCTAATCCCATTTTCCAGCACTTGTCCCGTAGCCCTATATGTTATGGTGTTTCAAGTGCTCATCTAAATACTTCTTAAATGTTGTGAGGGTTCCTGCCTTTACCATCCCCTCAGGCAGTGTGTTCCAGATTCTAACCACCCTCTGGGTGAAAACATTTTTCCTCAAATCCCCTCTAAACCTCCTGCCCTTTATCTTAAATCTATACCCCTTGATTATTGTCACCTCCGCTAAGGTGAAAAGTTTCTCCCTATCTATGCCCCATATAATTTTGTATACCTCTATCAGGTCCCGTCTCAGCCTTCTCTGCTCCAAGGAAAATGACCCTAGCTCATCAAGTCTCTCTTCATAGCTGAAATGCTCCAGCCCAGGCAACATCCTTGTGAATCTCCTCTGCACCTTCTCCACTGCAATCACATCCTTCCTATAGTGTGGTGACCAGAACTGCACACACTACTCCAGCTGTGGCCTAACTAGCGTTTTATACAGCTCCAACATAACCTCCCTGTTCTTATATTCTGTGCCTTGGCTAATAAAGGCAAGTATCCCATATGCCTTCTTAACCACCTTATCTACCTGTGCTGCTGCGTTCAGGGATCTATGGACATGTACACCAAGGTCCTTTTGATCCGTTGTACTTCCTGGGGTCCTGTCATTCATTGTGTATTCCTTGCAGTGTTAGCCCTCCCAAAATGCATCACCACACTTCTCAGGATTAGATTCCATTTGCCACTGCTCTGCCCATTTTACCAGACCACTTATATCATCCTGTAATCTAAGGCTTTCCTCCTCACTATTGACGACACCACCGATTTTCGTGTCACCTGCGAACTTACTGATCAAACCTCCTATATTCACACCTAATCATTAATGTGCAATACAAACAGCAAGTGTCCCAGCAGTGATCTCTGTGGTACACCACTCGTCACAGGCTTCCATTCGCAAAAACAACCGTTGACCATCACCCTCTGCCTCCTGCCACTAAGCCAATTTTGGATTCAATTTGCCAAATTGCCTTGGATCCCATGGGCTCTTACCTTTTTGACCATTCTCCCATGTGGGTCCTTGTCAAAAGCCTTACTGAAGTCAATGTAGGCTACATCAACTGCACTACCCCCATCTACATAACTAGTCACCTCCTCGAAAAATTCAATCAAATTTGTTAGACATGATCTCTGCCTGACAAAGCCATGCTGACAATCCCTAATTAATCCCTGCTTCTCCAAGTGGAGATTAATCCTGTCCCTCAGAATTTTTTCCAATTGTTTCCCTATCACTGATGTTAGGCTCACTGGCCTGTAATTACCTGGTTTATCCCTACTACCCTCCTTGAATAATGATACCACATTCGCTGTCCTCCAGCCCTCTGGCACCTCTCCTGTGGCCAGAGAGGATTTGAAAATTAGTGTCAGAGCCCCTGCAATCTCCTCCCTTGCCTGGGATATATCTCATCTGGGCCTGGGGATTTATCCACTTTTAAGCCCACTAAAACTGCTCCCTTTGAATGCTAATTTGTTCAAGTATATCACAGTCCTCCTCCCCGATTTCTACACCTACATTGTCCTTCTCCATAGTGAACACAGATGAAAAGTAATCATTCAAAACTGCACCTACGTCCTCATGCTCCATGCACAGATTGCCACTTTAGCCCCTATTTGGCCCTACTCTTTCCCTGGTTATCCTCTTGCCCTTAATATATTTATAAAATGCCATGGGATTTTCCTTTATCTTGCCCGCCAACGTTTTTTCATGTCCCTTCTTCGCTCTTGCTTGAGGCTTCTTAATTTTGCACTTCTCCTTTTGTCATATTTGGCCAGCTTTCCATATTCTACCCTCCACAAACTTGAGGTCATTCAAAAAAATTGCACCAAGTGCCCTTTACTCTACTCTACCCTTCTACTCGCTGACTTCGATTTTAAAATTCTCGCCCTTGTTTTCGAGTCCCTCCAGGAGCTTACCCCTTGATCGAGAATGAGAGGGCGCAGATTTAAAGTGATTTGCAAAAGAAGTAAATGTGTGGTGAGAAAAAGCTTTTGCACACAGTGAGTGGTTTGAGTCTGGAATGCATTGCCTGGAAGTGTGGTGGAGGCATTCAATCGAGGCATTCAAGAGGGCGTTAGATAACTATTTGCATAGAAACAATGTGCCAGGGTATGGGGAAAAGACAGGAGAATGGTACTGTCATAATGTTCATTTCAAGAGCCGGTGCAGACACGATGGGCCGAATGGCCTCCTCCTGCACCGTAATGATTCTGTGGTTCTGCCTAGTTCTGTCATCTCCTCCAGGCCCTCAAACCTCCAGCCCCTCAAACCTCCAGCCCCACAACCCTCTGCAATACCTGGGCTCCTCCATTTCTGGCTTGTTGAACATTCCTGGTTTTAAACACTTAATTGGTAGCTGTGCCTTCAGCTGCCAAGATCCCAAGTTCTGGAATTTCCTGCCTAAACTTCTCGGTCTCTCTTTCCTCTTTGAAGCTGCCCCTTAAAATCTACCTCTCTGACCAAGATAGACCATAATAGCTCCTCATGTAGCTCAGTGCAATTCTGTTCGATAATGCTCCTGTGAAGTACAATGGGATGTTTTAATATGTTAATCACTCAATATACATACAGATTGTTGTTTATTTTAACTTTCATTAAAAACACATTAAAAATTAAAAAAAACATATTAATGTCTGCTGTCTATCTTTATTTATTTCTTTGACTTGTTCTTAGTTGGATGAACACTATTCTGCAATACTCAACAGCCATAGTTTACCACCAAGCAAATTAGGAACTGCTACACAGATCAATATTACAGTTTTGAAGAATGATGATCCTCATGGTGTGATACAATTCATCACTCAAGAATTTACTGAAGCTATAAATGAAAGCAAGGGAGATACTTTGTACACAGGTAAAATAACTTGATTGATATGATTTTCTAGCAGTTGGATGGAATCATGTTATTTAAGTTCATACACATCCCCTTACAAATGAAGTAACATAACTAACAGAACCGTAGTCAATATAAAATTAGCGGTACTGAAAGAATTAAAGTATCTAGGGCAGTATAATTTTTAAAGAATCTTTAGATGAAAATGGTTAGGCCTTAAAGTATAAAGCCTCACCATTTGCAATCAAGGCCTCTAAAACAACTTTATGACCACAAGCACAACATATTGCAGGTAACAGTGATACTCCGGCAGGAGCCAGAGTGCCCTTTTTGGCACCTGTACATGGTGCTAGAACTGTTTCAAGGCAAACACAGACTGAATGATGGCTACTGGGTGCAGTTGGTTTGGGGGGGGGTGGTCGCGTGGAGTAAAGGCAAAAAATTGTTGGAAATGCTCAGCAGATCAGGCAGCATTCATGGAGAGAGAAACAGGTGATGATTCAGTTTGATGACCTTTTGTCAGAACTAGAAAAAATTGGACAAGTGATACAAGTGTTAGGGTTTGAGTAAGTATTGGGATGTGGAAAGAGGGGAGGGAAGGCTTGTAATAGGCTGGAAGCCAGGAGAGGTTAAATAATGGAAGAGATGATGGTGCAAAGCAAAAGGAGATGGTAATGGGACAAGTAAAGAAATAATCCAGTCCAGACACAGTGAGCCAAATGGCCTCCTTCTACACCCTAACAATTCTGTGATTCTGTGAAAAGATGGAGCAAAATTTTTACCTTGGCGGGCATGCGCGCCCGACCCGCTCGAGCGTGAAATGACGTGCGTTGGTGTCGGGCGAGCGTTCCGATGTCAACGCGCAGTCGCGAGATAGTTTGTTTGGCGGGCGCTCGCAGAAATCGGCAGCATACCTGCTGACAATTAAAAGGCCTGTTAAGGCCATTAAAGTATCAATTAAGTTCAATTTTTCACTGCCTGTCCAACCTTATGTTTGGCGAAACAAAAACAGAATTACCTGGAAAAACTCAGCAGGTCTGGCAGCATCGGCGGAGAAGAAAAGAGTTGACGTTTCGAGTCCTCATGACCCTTCAGCAGAACTGAGTAAAGTTAGGAGAGGGGTGAAATATAAGCTGGTTTAAGGTGGGGGGTGGGGTGGGGGGAGAGAAGTTGGGGGGATTGGTGGTAGTAGGGACAAGCAGTGATAGGAGCAGATAATCAAAAGATATCACAGACAAAGGAACAAAGACGTGTTAAAGGTGGTGATATTATCTAAGAGTATGTGCTAATTAAGAATGGATGGCAGGACACTCAAGGTACAGCTCTAATGGGGGGGGTGGAAAGACAGACAGGGCATTACAGGTATAGATTTAAAAATAATGGAAATAGGTGGGAAAAGAAAAATCTATATAAATTATTGGAAAAAACAAAAGGGAGGGGGAAGAAACGGAAAGGGGGTGGGGATGGGGGAGGGAGTTCAAGATCTAAAGTTGTTGAATTCAATATTCAGTCCGGAAGGCTGTAAAGTGCCTAGTCGGAAGATGAGGTGCTGTTCCTCCAGTTTGCGTTGGGCTTCACTGGAACAATGTAGCAAGCCAAGGACAGAATTGTCTCTTATGTTTGGCGAGCTGCCTTTGCATTTTTTTGGAAACTCCATCCACGGTCAGGATGAGGTTTCCAACATCAAATAAAAATAAAATAAAATTTTTAAAATTTCATTTATAACATGTCCCTACTCATGTGACAGAGTCAGAGTCACATGAGTGGGGACATGTTTTATGACATTTTTCTAGTCTTTTTTTTGAAAACTCTTCATCTCCCTGAGGCAGCTGTGTGCCTCAGGGAAATTCTCAAGTGTGCACTCGCGTGCATGCGTGAAGTTTGCACTCGCCCTGCTCGCCGCTTTCCCCAATTGAAGTAGGATAGAAGAATTATTACCTACAACTGTTGTCTGACAAAATGGGGCAGGTGGGGTGAGCAGAGGTTATGATCTGCAATTGTTGAACTCAACATTGAGTCTGGAAGGCTGTAAAGTGTCTGCTTGAAAGGTAACGTGCTGTTCTTTGAGCTTATGTGAAGCTTCATTGGAACAGTGCAGAAGGCCGAGAACAATAAGGTCAGAATGTGAGTGGGGTGGAAAATTAAATGACAGATGATCAGAACTTCAGAGTCATGCTTACTGACCAAACAGGTGTTCCACAAAGCTGTCATCCAATCTGCTTTTGGTCTCTCGAGTGTAGAAAAGACCACATCATGATCAGCAAGTACAGAATACTAAATTGAAAGAAATAAAAGTAAGTCGCTGTTTCACCTGGACGGGAATTTTGGAGCCCGAGGTGGTGGGATTGGTGAGGTAAAAGGGCAGGTGTTAAATCCCCTATATTGGAATGGAAAGGTGTTTTAGGAAGGGGAAAGAAGATTGGGAGAGATTGAGGAGTGGACCAGGATGTCATAGAGGCAATAGTCCTTTCAGATTTCTGTGAGGGAAGGGCAAGGGAGGGGAAGATGTGTTTGGTGGTGGCATTACACTGGAGCTGGTAGTAATGATTGGCCGAATGTTGTGGATGGTGGAGTTGGAGGGGGACGTCAATGGGAGCCCTATCATGGCTGTCCAAGGAGATGAAGGGGTGAAAGTAGAAGTGTGGCATGTGGAACGGACATGATTGAGAGCCCTGTCAACAACGGTGCAGGGGAATCCTTGGTTGAGAAAACGGGAAAACAAGTGCCACCTTGTCAGCAGGATTAATGAAATATTAGGGCTGGACTTGAGAGACAGGAATTCTGTAAGTTCAGAGGGAGGTATGTTAGAGTGAGTGAGGGAGCAATTATCCTGAGACAATGGATGTTATGTTGGCAGTTCCCACTTAAAAGATCTAGAGGGTAAGAGGCCAGATGGAGGGGTGCATGTGGAATGAAAATCCTAAAGTGAGAAGAAAGGTCTGCTATGCGGGGCAGGGGAGGATGGAACACTCCTGGCCAAAGAAGTGCATACGGAGGCAAATACAATGGAAGAGCTCAACCTGCTAAGCTTGAAATTCATTGAGGTGGCAGTGTGAACAGACGAAGCTGAGGATTGATCATTCAGTGTCAGAGAGTGGAAGGTCAGAAAAATTGTCTGATGGTTCTTTCACAAGTTTGTAATCCAAAGAATGGAACCAGCAACATCAACCTGCAGGCTCAGTGGAAAAGGAATAAGATGAGGAAATGAGACAGGTTGTTCTACCAAACATATGAATGCCTCCCTTATGATCCTGTGGTAATTCTTTGGTCTACAGGACCTTTGAGGGAGCTGAAATACGAAGGTGTAGAAAGTTCTATTGCGGTTATGTAAAGCTCTGGTTTCACTCCACCTGGAGTATTGCATTCATTTCTGGGCAGCACACCTCAGGAAGTGGCATGTTGGCCACAGAAGGAATGAAATTCCTTCGGAAGGATACTGGGGCTGAAAGATTTAAGTTATAACAGGTTGTTTAGACAAGACTTGTATTCCCTTTAGTATAAAAAAATTAAGGGTTGTCTAACTGGGATTTATAAAATGATTAAAGGATTTGTTAGAGTAAGATGGAAAGAAGCTATTTCCTTTGGACGGATAGTTGTGAACAAGGGGCCATTCAGGGGGTGATGTCAAGAAGCACTTCTTTACGTATACGGTAATAGAAGTCTGGACCTCTTTCATCTCCAAGCCCCCGCCGACCCCACCCTGCCAAAGAGAAAAATCTGTTGAGGCTAGGTGAATTGAAAAATTTAAAGCTGAGATTGATATAATTTTTTGGGGCATTAAGCATTGTAGAACCAAGGCAGGTGAATGGGGTTAAGGTGTAGATCAACCATAATCTAAATGAATGATAGATCAGGTTTGAGGGACTTAAATAACTTACTACTGTTTCTATGATCCTATCCCTATGAACCATGCCACTCCTTAACACTCTGTGGCAATTTCACCTTTATTTTTCCCCATTATTAAGAATCTCATCTTCCTTCTGATAATAAAAGTACACAATACATTATTATATTAAACAAATTCTGTCTCTGCTTTACTGTTTTCCTCCTTGAGTGTTGTCTAGTTCCTTTTCTTGAATGCCTTCCAAGTGGGTGTTACAAGTGTGGTAGCATACTGCTGCTCCTTTTCAAGGTGCCTTTGCTCCCTTTATAATTCTAACTCTTTGATCTTCTGGTACTGCAGAAGGTGTCCTGCTGCAGCACTGTTGTACTTGCCTGGCATTGTGGATCCCCTCTGTATGGAAGAGATACTATCAGGAGCCTACCTTGCATGATAAACTCTGACCCAGGAAAATGCGCTGTGGTCACTATAGTCAAGGCATAAGGAAAATTCTTCTGCCTAGGCAATATATGAGGATTTTGTGAACCTGTAGAACAACACTGGGGAATTGTTTGACCTGCAGGTTACCTCAAAGATCAAACACACATTTAGGTTTGCTCGTCAACATTGTCCTTCTTGTTGCGAACTATTTTAAATAACTTATGCCCATATAGCTGTACACTTAATGAAGCATTTTCCTTTAATTTATCAGCTAACTTTCCTGTAATCCGTGGCCGAGGAACATTTGGCAATGTTAGTGTGTTCTGGACTGTGGACCCTGCTTTCACAAATGATGTTTTCCCTGTCCAAGGTGTGGTCAACTTCAACAATGCAGAATCGTCAAAGAACATCACTCTTCAGTCCCTTCCTGATGCAGTGAGTTGTGTTTTTTTTCCCAGTTCACTGCATTCTGATAATAATGGCAAGTTTAAACAAGCTAAAGCTTATGTTCAGAGGAGATAATGATTTTATAGAAATTGTCGTCAGGCCATGATGCAATCAGAAGGTTTAAAGTTTTGAGGGTGGAGTTTGGGAGAGGGTGTGGAGAACAGATGAAGTTTGGGGTGAACCTAGCTTATGGATCCCTTCCCCCATCCAACTTAACATTGAAATTCTGATTGGTTATGAAGATGAATGTATCTTCTGCCTCCCACATCTACACCCCAACAACAGTTTGAGGACATGTTTGTAGACATTCCCAGATCTCCACAAATTCTCTCGTCATGCCGCCTTCTGTCTAGTGGTTGAAACCTTCTGGGCAGAAGAGACATCCGTAAGATGGGCAAACATTCCCTGTAGAGAATGATTTTTTTCAACTGAAGAAGGGTCTACACTTTCCCTCTCAGAGGGTCTGGGTAATAGTTTGAGATTTTGGGTGTGCAACTAGGCTGGAGCTTCTCTTGCACCTTTGCATGCACCATTTATCCTCCTCAAATACTCTAATGACCCTTTCTCCTATTTCTGAGTGGGAGTCATAGCTAGGCCAAAGCAGCTGGTTGAATTCTTTCTTGCCCGTTGCACCTGGAAATTTTGGCTCTGATTTTAACTCTGTGTAAGTGAATGTATTTTGACTGAATTAAAATCTCACCTTTTGTGTGATTTCCAGGCTAATATGTATAAAATATGTGACAGAATGTGCGCTTTTACTAAATGCCTTCAAATGTGTTTCTATTGTCACCTGATATATAGGTATCTAGGGCCTGAAATTTCAGCTGCTAGAGCGAACGAAAGTACAGTGCACTCCTGGCATGTGTGGGACGTTTTTGGGGTTGCATTCAGGTCTGTTGGGTTTGCACCAGTGTAACTTGCACAGGAAATTGAGCACTGGAAGGGTGAATAGTAGGGGCTGGAGTCCTCAAGCCCATTTTCTTTTCTTGCTGCACTAACTTTACTGAGGTTATTCCTGGGCTACCTCAAAAATTCTTCCAGTTTGCTCCTCTTGTCATTCATAAAGAGCTAGGAACTAATTGTTCTGTTAATATTTATCCCGGATGCCACCTTCACTGTCACACTGCAGTCATGTGCAGAGTAATGATGTAACAGTCTACCAGCCATGTGGAGAACTGCAAGAAATATGATGAAGCCTCAGTATTTTTGACTCTCAAGTGTGTTTATTTTGAACTAATGGTAACCGGAAGACATTACAGGAGTTGAGGGATTGGTTACTTTAAGCCTGTCACCCAGTGGGGAGTGAAACTATTTTTTACTGTTTTAATCTTCTCTGTAGAGTAAGCTGAAACTAGATGAATGAATGACCTGGTAAGAAAAATTAGTTGGAATGCAATATAACATGAAATCCTCCCAAATGTGTAATCCAGGTAATGATTTTCCCAACCAACACTATGGGGAGAATTTTCTCCCCAGCGTGTGGGCTGGGCGGGAGCGGGCATGGATGGGCGTGTAGCCGATCGCTGCCCTGGATCGGTTGCGCACCGGCATTTTACGTGGGTGGGCCAATTAAGGCCTGCCCAGTATGACGCGCACCCAGAAGCACTCAGCACTCCCTGTGCGGGTGGTGGGAGGAGGGAGCCTGCATTCTTTCGTGCATGCGTGCGAAAGAGCATAGAAATCTCCTTGAGGCAGCTCCGTGCTGATTTATAAAGCCTTCATGAAACCTCATCCCGCCCGTGGATGAGGTTTCATATTAAATGTGAAGGCCGCCTGGGCTCTTCGCCTGCCCACCAACCTTAAGGTTGGCCGGGCAGCCCTGTTAATTATTTCAATTAGTTTTTAAATGGCCTTAATAGGCCTTTGACAGTTCGGCGGGCTCGCAGCCGACTCCGGTGCGCGGCCACCAAACTGAAGATTGAAATGACGCGCGGTGATGTCGGGACGTACGCCTGACGTCACTGCACGTCATTTTATGTGTCGACCCCGCCCCCGCGTGCCGACCAGAAGATTCAGGCCTATCTTCCAGAATTTATGCTCACCCCACAACCCTGTCCACCCTCCTGCAGCAGATATCCAAGGGCAGAATTTTAAGGCCCTGTTTCAGCGAGCCATTATAAATCCCATTGACGACAACGGGAATGTAAAATCCCACTGTCGTAAAATTCTGTCCTAAGAGTGGTTGCCTGTGCAACAATTGATTAAACGAATGACCCAGGACAGACTTTCATTATTTCAGTGGGGTCATGAGATGAGATGACCAGCGTGCACTCAACTGCACATGCTCCAGTGGAGCCGGGTTGAGGACTTTCTTAATGTACTCCAGTATGCAGTAAGAACCAGTTATATGGCACCTTTCATGTAGAAGATGTTGCAAGTTTCTTTATGGAGGCATAATCAGACAAAAATGGATGCTGAACCAAAGTTGGAGTTTAGGTGGGGTGAGTAAAAGCTTGGCTAAAGAATTAGTTTTTAAAAAGGCTCTTAAATGTGGAGAGAGAGGTAGAGAGGATTAGGGGAATTCAAACAAATAGATGCTCAACTGCTGAAGGCACAGCTGCCAGTGGTGGGACAATAGTTGTGGGAATGAACAGTGAGCCATTTTCAGAGAAACACAGAGGGTTGAATTTTTGCCCCCCTCGCACCTGAGGTGAGGAACAGGGAGCATCTTTCCCGGTGCTAACAGTGTTCACCAGGGTGGGAGGAGGGTGGTCCAGGGATCTCACCCACCATCCTATTGAGGTATTAAAGTATTTAAAAAGCTCCTTAAGAGCCTGTTGGAGTGAGTGAGAGGGTGGGATTTTAAAGGGGGGTGCATGGGTATCAGGAGAATGGAGAGCCAGCCATGGCTGCCCCAGACCATCACCTTGGCCCCAATAGAATGTCAGAATGGGACTCAGCACTTGGTAAGTAGGTGCCCTTGGCACTGTACAGGGGGTGGGGAGAGCGGGCACTCAGTGCTCGGGCAATGAATGGGATCATTGGACCCCTGGCATTGCGGGTGCAGAAGAGCAGGGGGTAAGGCTGCCAGTCACAATGGGGTAGCCACAGAGCCAAAAGGAAGGCTGCGGCTGCCATGGGCCATCACTGTCAGATTTTTGGCCTAGTGGCAATGAGGGGTAGCACCCTAAGCAGGGAGGGTGGAATCCCATCAAGAGAACATGAAAGAGGAAAGAGAGAAAGGCAGTGGAGGCCATTAACTAACAGGATCCAGCACCAAAGATGGAGCTACCTGGAGATGACCAAGCCCCAGTGCCACAGGAGACTGCAATTTGCCAAGCAGATGGTCACCGGCATCGGTAACATCGTCACCAAGGATCTGGGACCTTGCCACACTGGTTGCAGTGCCCTGCTAGTGACCATCAAAATCATTGTGGCCTTGAACTACTTCACTCCAGCTCCTTCCAAGGTTCAGCTGTGGACCTTAGTGGCATCCCTCAAAGGGCTGCACACCATTGTATCTCACTGTGGATCACTGGTCACTGATGGCCTCTTTGCCAGAGCTGGAAAGTACATTCACTTCCACTCAGATGAAGCCTTGTGATACAGAGGGCAGTGGGTTTTGCCTCCATAACTGGATTTCCCAGGTGCAGGGCGTCATCGATTGCACCCATGTGGCCATCAAGCCACTGAGTAACCTGCCAGTAAAATTCACAAACAGGAAGGGCTTATTCTCTGTCAGCTTCTAACTAGTCTGCGACCAGAACAAGAGCTTCCTCCATGTGTTCACCCGCTTTCCTGGCAGCTATCATGACTCCTTTATCTTTTGCCAGTTCCCGCTGCCTCAGATTTTCACTCCAACCCCTCCAAAGTGCACGGATTGATCCATGGGGACAATGGATATCCCTTGAAGACATAGCTATGCACCCCTCTACAGGAATCTCAGACAGGCACAGGTAGTGCAACCATGGCTGAGCCAGACAATCATTGAGGAGGTTATTGGGCTTTTGAAGATGCAATTCCAGTCTTGGACAGGCTAGGTGGTGCCCTGCAATACACTCTTGCAAGGGTTTTGGTCATAGTGGTGGTTTGTTGTGCTCTCCATTACATGGCCCTTCAGAGAAGTGTGGACCTTGAGGCTGGTGAGGCCCTGGAAGGAGACAGCTGATCTGGGGAGGAACAGGAAGTAAGAAAGTTGGGGGTAATTGGAGGCAGAAGGAGATGACGCTGAACAGAGAGGTGAGCTTGTTGCATGATGACATGGTCTCCTCCTGTCACCATCTGGGAAGAGGACCCCCTTCCTCTTCCTCATGGCCTCCAACATTAGATCTAGGGTGACATCAATAAAGCGAGGGGCAGCCCTGCCATGGGTGCCAGGTCTTTGGCTCTCTTGTTACATTTTGCTTCTCTCTAGTGCTGTGGAAGGCTTTGGAACAATCAGGAGATTTCTCCATTGGGACAAACAGCAGCCTCAGTGATGGTTATTATGGGGAGTCTAAATTGGTCCCAAATTTCATTGGACCCATCTCTGTTCCTGCCACCACTGGCTCTAAGTGGACATAAACTCCGTCTCCATATCAATTAAGGGTTCATTGAAAATGTTGACTTTAATCAGTTTCCCACTGGAGGTGGCCTGAAAGCAAACCCGGCTCCTGTTTCTCACCTCCATGACAAAAATTCAGCTAAGAGTTTTTGTGGGATTCCAGAGCTGAAGTCATTTACAGTAATGGCAATGAACAGATTTAAATATAGGGATTCAAAGTTTCTAGCATTGGAGGACCGTAAACCAATGTTGGTTAGCGAGCCCAGGGATGCTGGGTAGGCAGGAGTTGTTACAGGATAGGATACAATGTAGCAGAGTTTTAGATTAACCAGCCAGGGGAACATTGAGCATGGAGGTGACAAGGCAAGAATGAAGCAGATGGGCTGAGACAGCGGTAGAGATAAGTGAAATTATGGTGATGGAAGCAGGTGGTCTGAGTGCAGAGATGGAATTGGAATTTATGCTCAGGATCAAATAGGAGCTGAGGATGTGAGCAATCTGGATCAACCTGAAAGAGTGGCCAGAGTGGGGGATGGAATAAGTGGCATGGATACAGAGTTTGGGAAGGGAGCTGAAGCTGGTTAAGGTATTACATTCTATACATGGAGGTAAATAAATTCATAAAAGGAATTGTAAATCATTAATTGGGTCAAGAGGAATAACTTTCCAATATTCAGCAAGTCTTCCTGTTCATATTAAAACACTAATCTTTACCTTTAGTTTTACAGAACAGCTTCTATATGTGTTTTGGACATATATAATATGTGTATATTTTGGGTTTCATTGAAAACCAACTTGTAACAGGGTCAAAGTCCATGAGACTTGAATAATAAAATTTGGAATGCATCATGGATGATGTTTTACTCCAGTGGCTTTAGATTTCAATTTGTTGAAATCTTGACTCCAAAAGTGTTAAAAATTGGTATGTATTATGTGCTCTGCAATGTGACAGATGCCATCATTTACATGGAGTGTCTGTCTGATTATGAACATTACCAAGAGTTACGCAAACACTGGAACAACATATTCTATTACAAACATAATATTGACCAGGATAATTAAGGCTTATATGTCTGCAGGAAATGTAATATAATGATAGTCCAATGTTAAGATATTCCTTGGAGTATTTTTTTGAATTCTTTGTAAAATCTGACCTACTGAAGTGGAAACAAACCTGTAGTTTACTCATTTTATAGAAAAACTTTACATAAGCTTTAAAATTCCAAGTTAATTTACCTTGTTATCTTTGTAATATATACCTAGATTCCTGAGGAAATAGAAACCTTCGCAGTCATCCTTTGGAATACCACTGGAGGTGCCAGGCTTGGAAATGTACTTAATGCAACTCTTCTTATTAATAAAAATGATGATCCCATTTATTTTGAAGGTTTGGTTCACTTCTTATAAAGTTTTTCTATATGCATTTTGATAAATGTCTTCAATTTTTAACACGAGCCTATTACCGATTCTAGATAAAAATGAGATAATGGTGGATTGTGTGGTTTTGAGGAATATGTTACTGTCCTTTCTCCTTTGGCCGCAAATTTTGAATCCAAACATGCTGATGGAGCACAATTCTCCTTTAGAAATGGTTTTATGTGGAATGAAATACACAGAACATTGACCATTCAATCAAACACATCTATGGTAGTATTTATGTTGCACATGAGCCTCCTTCCATCCTCCTTCATCTAACCTGCCAAGATACACTCCTATTTTTCTTCTCTCATATGCTTACATATCTTCCCCTCAGCAGCTTTAAATGCAGCTTTGCTATTCATCCCAACTACTTTTATAGTTCTACATTCCTACTACTCTTTGGGTAAAGAATTTTCTCCTGAATTCCATCTTGGATTTGTTGGTAATGAGGTTATATTTATGGCCTCAAATTTTGATCTTCTCACAAGTGGAAACATCTTCTCTATGCCTACTTTATTGAATCCTTTCATAATGTTAATGACCCCTATCAGGTCAGCTTTCTCTACTGGAGAAAAGAGCCCTAGCATGTTTAGCCATTCCTGAGAGATATAACCTTTCAGTTTGTGATCACACGCTTCCAAATCTTTTATGCACCTTTTCCAGTGCCTCTCTGATATGACCTTATTAACCTGCTTTGTTACTTTTAGCGGTTTGTGTACTCCTAGCTCTCTGCTCCTGTACCCCATTTAGGCTCTCAACTCTTACTTTCCAAGGAGTATATTGCCAATTACACACCTATTCTGTAAGTTTATTAATGTCTTATTGTATTTTGTTGCAGTCTTTCTCTATTAATAATATTGCTCCAATTTGGTGTCATCTACAAATTTTGAAACTGTATTTCCAATTTCCAAATCCAAATCGTTCAAGTGAATTTTGAGTAACAGTGATTCCAGCACCAATCCTTGTGGGACACCACTTCCCACCCATTGCCCGTTTGAGTAGCTACCCTTAACACCTACCCTCTCTTTTCTGTTCTTAACCAACTTATATCCATTCTGCCACTTATACTCTGACTTCATATGCTCTTACATTAGTGATGAGCCTACAATGTGGTACCTTATTGAAGGATTTTTAGAAAATTCAAAAACCTTTTGAAATTAGTTAGGGCACTTACACTGTGGTTCTACTGAGCGCTGCCACACAGCATGAACAATGTATTTAGAGAATATGTAAGGATCGATGGTGTGGTAAATGCACATAGAGAGATGCTGCTGATATTGGTGGAGCAGAGGTTTGCTAACTAATCTGAGAATGTTTGGTAAGGACAGTAGGGAATAAAGGGCAAATCCAGGATTTGGTTGTTGCCACTCCAAAGGTTATAAACTTATAAAATATTTTATTAAAGTTAGTACTCAAAATAGTGGGTAGCTTGTGTGAAACAAGTTCATATGTGGGAACTGTAGTAATTGGCATGATAATGTAATAATGTTCATTTGATTCTTCTCAAGCAGCTAACAAGCCATTTCATCAGAGTTAATAAATACAAAAATGGTGAATGCAGCTATGGTGTATGCAGAAATGGCTGAATGACAAGGCCATAAAACTCCTTTTAAGGAAAGGACCTGACTGTTCTAAAAAAATATATATAATGGAGAAAAACAAGGTATCCTTCATGGAGAAGGACCGCCCCACCCTTCCAACAGGGCACAAAGACAGGCTGCATGCAAAAACAGTACATTATGTGTGAACGTTTTGCCTGTTCCATGGAGGTCTAATAGGATCTAGAAAAACTTGTACAACTAGAGTTAGGACAGAAGGGTAAGGCAGGCATATCGCAATGAAGCAGCAGAAAATAACTTGTATGGCATAAAATAAAGTCCTGAATCTTAGAGTCCATAAAAAATACTGAGGTTTGCTATTTCCAGCAAAATCGTAAACAGTTTTGTATACTGCTGTTTACAATTTTATGACAAATTGTCAACCAGACAAGTTAAAAATGGAGGATGCATTACAATACAGGATCCCGAAAAGATAAATGTTCACAGACAGAAATTTTAACAAAGACGCTGCACCCTTATTTTGACAAAATAAAAGAACAGGTGTGTACCACATCCACTCTGGTGTGAAGGAAACTGGGCCAAGTTTTTGAGCCACATTTGTGCCCATATTTATAAAGAAATTCTGTTGGTTTGTTATTTAATATTGGCTCTGCTTTGTTTATTGGTTAGTTGTTTGGGGGTTTGGGGGTGGGGGTGGTGTTGACTATTGAAAACTCCCAATCAAAACAAATAGGAGTTGCATTACTATACTCAAAAGAGAATGGCAAAGAGTGCTATTCCCAGCACACCCAGCAAAAGAGGTCTCAGTACAAACCTTAAGGCAGGAGGGCTTTTAAATGGCTGACAGATGTCACAGATAATTGTTTTTATGACCTTAACTGGGCCTTTTTTCCCCCAGCTGACATTTAGGCTTTCATGAGGCTTTGTGTGACATGCTATTAATTTTTATTTTTGCTTTAGCACCAACTAATGGGGATCCTCTGAGCTGACATGTTTTAAAAAGAAAGAGGATCCTAGAGAGAAGTCAGGCAGATCAGGCTGCCCTGGGAAATGCTCCTGTAGTAATCCGATATGTAATATACCTTTAAGACAAGCATTGTAATGTAAGGTCACATGATCTTAATATTCAATAGCAGAGTAGCGCGGGCTACCTCTTTATGAGAGAGTCTTGAGTTAGTCACTGATGAGTTATGACAGAGTTTTATGTTGTGAGCACACAAGTATATCTGCAGAGTTTAATTTGTAAATAAACAGCATGTGTTTATTCTTACAATGATCTCCTGATGTTCTCTGTCTCTGTACCAACTCGGTCACCCCAGTATAAATGTGCAACCTGGATCCTTTAGCCCAACAAACCTAAGGGCAATGGATCCAACAAACTGGCGACGAATAAAAGCACGAAGAGTTATTGAAGAAATTAGGTAAAAAGCGCAAAAGAAGGAAGGAATCCAGAAGAACCAAAATTGGACAGTACCTCGGATGTTAGTCGTAAGTAAAAGAAAATTTCCTTCTGAGCATCGAAATAACCCCTCAGAGCATGCGGCAATTTGGAAGAGCGGAGCCTTTCAATCCAACCTCGGACGACTGGTCTCACTATGTTGAACGCCTAGTGTTCTTCCAGGCGAATGCATTGCGGGGGAGGAGAAAACCCACACAATCTTTTTGTCCACGTGTGGGAGCAGGAAATGTGGACTAATTTGGAATCTGTTGGTGCCCTGTACCCCAGACTCGAAAAGTTTTGATGATTTAGTGAACCTCATAAAGAATCATTATCAGCCCAAGCTGTCGGTGATGATGCAACGGTTTAAATTTAATTCAAGAAATAGAGCTATGGGGGAGGCAGTTGCTTGTTATGTGGCGAGTCTGAAACAATTAACTGAATATTGTGAGTTTAGTACATCAATCAATGATATGCTTAGAGATCATTTGGTGTGCTGTATAAACAAAAATGCAATTCAGAAGATTACTTGCTGAAACAAATCTAGATTTTCAGAAGGCATTAGAAATCGTTGTGGCAATGGAAGGTGCAGTGCGAGACTCAAGCCATTCGAGGAGTGCAAAATGGCGCCGTCCTCCATGTTAGGTGTGGAGCCTCAACCAAAATGAATGCGAAAGTGCAGAGCTTCGTTCAGAAGTAGGAAGCAGCCACTGCTAGCAGACAAATTAAAAGGGATAACTCAGCAGCAAAAACATGGCATAATAGTGACAGAGGTGGAAGCAGACAACCTTGGACTGAATCCCAATTTAAAAAGATCGAATGCTTCTTCTGTCATCGTGATGGACAACTCATGAGACATTATAAAGACAGAATTAGGCAGACTTCCAGACAAAAGCAAAAACTCCAAGAGATAAACAGTGTTGAAAAGTCTGAAGTAATAGATGCTGATATTTATTCACTATATAATTTAAAGGTAGGAAGAACAGAGCATATGTAACCATGAAAGTGAATGAGAAGCCTATCAGAATGAAAATGGATACTAGTGCAGCTACTACAGTGATTGGTGAGCATACTTTCAAATACCCGAATCTTGGAGAACATAAGCTGCATTTAGAAGAAAATGATGAAAAATTAAAAAACCTAAAGGAGAAAACATACAAGTCAAGGGTGTGTGTGAAGTCACAGTACATTATGGAGGTCAAACAGAAAGATTACCCTTGATGGTAGTAGCAGACAAGAGACCTAGTCTCTTCGGACGAAACTGGCTGAAAGAAATTAAATTGGAATGGACTGAAATCTTCCAACTCAGAACTAATGGGTTATCACAGCTATTACAAAAATATGCCTCAGTTTTCAAGGAAGAGCTTGAAAAAATAGAGGGGCTACAAGCAAAAATTCATGTGGATTCAGAGGCAACATGAAGATTCATGAAGGCAAGACATTCGCATTGCGGGTTAAGGGAGACACCGAACTGGACAGATTAGAAAGATTGGGAGTGATACAAACCGTACAATTTTCAGAGTGGGCAGCTCCAATTATACCTGTTGTCACACCTGACCAAAGCATTTAGGATATGTGGGGACTATAAATTAACAGTTAACAAAGTGGCAAAATTGGATAGACACCCTATACCTAAAATAGAAGATTTATACGCCAAACTGGCAGGTGGAAATGCCTACACAAAGTTAGATATGACTCATGCCTAGCAGCAATTGGAATTAGAGAAGGCGCCCCAGAAGTTTGTCACCATAAATACACACAAGGGATTGTATCAATACAAACGTTTACTATTTGGCGTATCTTCTGATTGCACCATATTCCAAAGAACCATAGAAAATTTATTACAGGGATTGCCCCATGTGGTAGTTTATTTGGATGAAGTTCTTGTGACTGGACTAACTGAAAAGGAACATTTGAAGAACTTGCAAGAAGTTCTGAAACATTTTTTGCAGGTTGGATTGAGATTGAAGAAGGAAAAGTGCACATTCCAGGCAAAAGAGGTAACTTACCTAAGTCACAAGGTAGATTCACAAGGCCTACATCCAGTTGAAGAAAAAGCGAAAGCCATCAAAGAAGCCCCAGCGCTAAAGAATACATCCAAACTGAAATCCTTCTTGGGGATGATCAATTACTATGGATGTTTTCTTCCTAATTTGTCGACAGAACTGGCACCACTTGCTCAAGAGAAACCAGAGATGGCCATGGCAAACATCACAAGAAGAAGCTTTCACAAAAGTGAAAAAGCTGCTACAGTCTTCTACACTGCTAGTACATTTTGACCCAAAGAAAGAGTTGATATTAACATGTGATGCATCACCTTATGGAGTAGGAGCAGTGATTTTCCATCGAATGGATGACAGGTCAGAACGATCTATAGCATATGTGTCGAGAACACTCAGTACTGCTGAGAATAAGTACTCACAAATTGAAAAACAAGGCCTAGCAAACATTTTCGGTGTTAAAAGGTTTCATCAATTTGTACATGGTCATCATTTCGCTATCAAAACGGACCACAAGCCATTATTGGGACTATACGCTGAAGACAAGGCAATACCCACTATAGCCTCTGCTAGAGTACAAAGATGGTAATTGATCTTAGCAACGAATGAGTATACTTTTATTCATAGATCCGGAAGTCAAATTGCAAATGCAGACACACTTAGTCGTTTACCCTTGCAAGTGAAAGATGAGGATGTTCCTATTCCTCAGGAATTTGTTTAATTGTTGAACTTGCTGAACTCATCGCCGATATCTGCTAAACAAATTAAAAATTGAACGAACTGAGACCCTGTCTTATCCCAAAGTGAGGAATCAAGTTCTTTATGGTTGGTCACAAACACACAAGTTTGATGAAATGAAATGGTATTTTCAGAAGAGATACAAGATAACCAGCAAAAAAGGTATTTTATTGTGGGGAGCCCGGGTGATTGTTCCTCCAAAAGGACGAAAGCCATTGTTATCTGAACTTCACAGTGCACATCCCGGAATTTCCAAAATGAAGGCAATAGCACGTAGTTATATGTGGTAGCTGGGAATGGACGGAGAAATAGAAAACTTAGTGAGAAGTTGTATGCAGTATCAACAAGTGCAAAAATTACCTGCAACAGCTCCTCTACACCCCTGGTAGTGGCCATAAAGGCCATGGGTGTGAGTACACATGAACTATGTGGGACATTTTATGAGAACAATGTTTCGACTTAAAGACGCCCATTCAAAATGGATGGACATATACGAAGTGAGGTCACCCACATCTTCAGCGACAATAGACAAGCTACGACAAAGCTTCACTATAAATGGGATCACCTGAACTGCTAGTATCAGATAATGGAACAGTATTCGCAAGTGCTGAATTTAACCGATTTACTAGCCTCAATGGTATTGTTCATGTGAAAATATCTCCATACCACCCTTCTTCAAATGGACTCACCGAGAGAGCAGTTCAGATGTTCAAATCTGGCATAAAGAAATTATCTGGAGATTCGTTAGCGACTAACTTGGCACATTTTCTCTTCCATTATAGAACCACCCCTCATTCGACAACAGATGTCACACCTGCAGAATTGTTGATGAAACGCCGTCTCTGGTCAAGACTAAGCCTAATCATGCCAAACTAGGGGGAGAAGGTAGAAGTAAGGCAGGAAAATCAGAAAATGGGACATGATTGTCACAGTCAGGACAGAACCTTTAATGTAGGAGAGAAGGTATTTATGAAAAATTTTAGAGAAGGACCAGCACGGTTGTTCGGTGAAGTAAGTGCTGTAACAGGACCTCTTTCCTACCATGTGAAAGTCGGAGATCGAATAATAAGGAGACATGTGGATCACATACGAAGAAGAGAAACTAAATATCTAGAAGTAATTCTACCAGTGCTCGAAACTGAATCAACATTCCCTGTTGAAAGAACTCAGTCAAATACAAATGTATTTGAAGGACCGACTATACCTGAAAGAGTCGAAGAAACACATTTACAGGGTATCTGCAGCAGTGCCTGAAACTCAGATGACTTCAGTAAGGGAAACTCCAAAGCAAACCTCAGAAGCTGTAGAGCTGAGACGTTCTACACGCATAAGGAAACCCCCAGAGAGACTGACTTTTTAAATAATTGATCTGTGTAAATAAATATTGAAAAATTGTAAAATGTATTTTTCAGCAAAGAGGGAGGGATGTTGTAACCTGATGTGTAATGTACCTTTAAAACAAGTATTGTAATGTAAGGTCACATGATCTTAATACCCAGTAGCAGAGTAGCGTGGGCTACCTCTCTGTGAGTCTTGAGTTAGTCACTGATGAGTGAAGACAGTGTTTTATGTTGTGAGCACACAAGTATAACGGCAGAGTTTAGTTTGTAAATAAACAGCATGTGATTATTCTAACAACGATCTTCTGATGTTCTCTGTCTCTGTACCAACTCAGTCACCCCAGTATAAATGTGCAACCTGGATCCTTTAGCCCAACAAACCTAAGGACACTGGATCCAACAGCTCCACTATCAGCAACTACAGAACTGTATTGGCAGAGAGTTTTCAAATCACCTCTGTTAGATATGCTGGTGAAGGCTCCTGTTCCTAACTGTCCTCCAGTTGGATAATTGTGCAGTGTGAACTCGACTAACCATTTTGCTGAAAGTTGCAGCATGTTATACTTGATTCTGCCTGAGATGCATGCCAAGATGATCAAAATTCAGTGGAGCTGATTAGCTACAAGCACCCAGATGCTGAAGGTACTGGATAACCTACCTGGGAATTATATGGGGTTCTGTCTTCCCAAAGTCTAAGTCAGCAGACTTAATGGCCACATGAAACACCAGAACTAATATTAAGAGTATGGGAGATGTTGGTGTAGTGGTAATGCCACTGGACTAGTAATCTAAAGATGCAGCCTAATGCTCAGGGTATATGGGTTCAAATCTCCCCATAGCAGCTGATTGTTTTTAATTAATTAACTTTAGAATTGAAAGTAATAATGACCATGAAGCTATCATTGTTGTTAAAAAAAACCCACCTGGGTTCACTAATATCCTTTGGGAAAGGAAATCTGGTCTGGCCCACCCGTGAATCCAGATCCACAGCAATGGGGTTGACTTTTAAGTAATCCATTCAGTTGGGCAACCTGTGTTGGCCTTGCCAGTGATGCCCACATCCCATTCAAATAATAAAAATACAAGAGCTTCATTTCTATTTAAAGAACAGCAAACAAGAAATGCAGCATTCTCTGAGTACCATATTGCAGTGATGCAGTACATTTTAGGGAACTAAAACTTTGGGGCAGAATTTTTAGGTTTGCGTGCGGGTGCGCGCCTGATCCGATTGGACGTGAAAATGTGGGGATGATGTCGGGTGAGCGTCCTGACATCATTCTGCGCTCGTGCGATACTTTGATTGGTGGGCACGCACAAAAGTCGGAAGCGTGCCCCCCGACAATTAAGAGGCCTATTAAGGTCATTAAAGTTGCAATTGTCTCCGATTTTTCGTGGTCTGTCCAACCTTACGGTTGGCGGATGGGCGAATTGGCCGTGTGGACTTTGCATTTTTTATGAAACCTCATTCAAGAGTGAGATGAGGTTTTGGTCATTAAATAATAAAAAATTTAAATCTATGGAAAGAATTTTTATTATGTACATGTTCAGGTGACTAATTGTGATGCGTGGACATTTTTTTCCTGATTTTAAAAACTTTATTGGTTTTAAAGCCTTCAGCTCCCCGAGGCAGCTCTCTGCCTACAGGAAGCTTTCATTCAGTGTTCACCAGTGCCCACACTTATGTCAGCACCTGCCCTCCTCACGGCCCCACCCCAGCAGCGTTGAGCATTTCAGCGCGCGCTTCACGCTGGCTGCCCATTAATTGTCTAGCCAGTGTGAAATCGTGGTCGGGGGCTGATTTCGGGCGGTGGTCCATTCCCCGGCTGATTCTGGGCCTGCCGACAGTGCCCATCCGCCAACCTAAAAATTCTGCCCTTGCAAACCACACCCCATGCCAAGAGTTGTTGAAAGGATAACATTTACTAGATTACTATGAGGCTTTCAGTAATAGATGTTTTTAATCAGTTACAATGCAAGAGTAGGATTAAAATTGAAATAGCAAAGCAACTGACACAACACTGGTGAAATTAGTTAAAGGTGTAAGCATTGGCAATTAGCAAATGTAACTGGAGTAGTGAGCCATTTAAAATGGATGATATTGGTATTCCAACACTGACCTGTGCATTTGGTAGATCTTTGCCTAGGTGTTTATGCCTATGACCCCTCACACTGGCTTCAGCTAACATAAGCACTTATTAGTGGAAGGCAAGTATCAATTGCTTTTCTATTGGTGATTTTGAGGCTGTTTCAAATCCTTAACTTGATTCTGTTATCAAGTTCCAGACCCATTATTGATGATTACCTTGGGCTTATTGCTGGCATTGGAATACTTCTTGCGTTTGGATTCAAAGTCTGTGCAGCATAATCCATCATGTGGAATTTCATTAAGAGGGTTTTTTTCTCTGGCTTCTTTTTTGCCTTTATAAATTTGCTTACAGACACTTAGGGGTAGTACTGTAAAGGACATAGACTGTGCTTATAGCATCTGTAAATGCCAATGCTGTTCTGAACAGGTCTTGAGGGCAGCAAAGAGTCAGGAATTGGGGTGAGCTGGTGCCTGTGCACAAAACGTCATTAAATTTGATGCAGTCTGTGATATCTTCACGTTTACCATAGTGCAACATATGATTAAATTTTTTTCTGCCTGATGGCAATAAAATGTTACTGTGAAGCAAAATAAGAGGTAATAAACTTAACAAGTTGCAAACATGAGATTTGGACCTTACTGTTCAAAGCTCCTTAAGAAAGCCAAAAAGGAGAGAATGCATATTTTATAACTGTAATTGGGAAGAAAACAATGTTAACTTATTACTTCAGATGTGCCACTTATGAGGGAATTTTGTTTGTATTCCCCAGGTGTTAGTAATATTGGGTCTTACAAATCCTCTCCTGTACTGCATGCAAAGTATCATCAATATTAGCCAACAGGGACAGAAAAAATGGTCAATTTGATGTGGAATATTTTTCCAGAAATGAGGCAGGATAACATAGGACCAGGCCTGCACCTTGTATTCCCAACCTGGCCGACTCCATTGCAGGGGTAGGCATCTCTTAGCCCCCTGCATTTTTTGTGGAGCCAGGACACCTTCTCAAGGATTTGTGGTTTATGGACCCTCAAAAGAATTGTGCACCATAGTCTGAATGCGGAAACCTTTTGAAAAATAACTTGAAAAGGTTTTACCCATGCCAATCCATGCCCCTCCACCCACCCTCAATGGCCCCCCCATACCCTCCCATGTCAACTCATTATGCATGCTTGATTGAAAACCAAGACTTGCAGTAGTTTGTGGAAACAATGCACACAAAGGAAAACATTGCTTGATTGACAGTTTTTATTTCTTATATCTATTTTGTCAATGGCTCAATGTTTATTTACACAAGATAAAGAGGTGTCAAGTGCTTATAGTTTCTACTATTGATACTTTAAAAGTCTGGTTGAAAGACACTTTTAGAAAGTTGTAGTGACAGCAGTTATTTTTAAGAAAGTTAAGAATGGCTGTTTTTTAAGCTTTTCCACACATGTCATTATTACTATAGTGTTCATTGGTTCTGTACAGAATGTATATTGTGTTAATGGACATGGAAGTACTATGGATTTGCATGAGGGGCCATTAGCAGTGGATGGAGGGGCATGAGTTGGCACAGAGGGTATGAGGGGCCATTGGAGGTAGATGGAGGGCATAGATTTGCATGTATGGGGAGTGGGGAATGGAGGTGAGGGGTGAAGGCTAGAGGGCCTAATACTTAACAACAGAACTGGGACAAAGTTCCAGAGAACTGAGGTGGACCTTTTAACGAGCCCACCTTGGCATTTGGCATCTTCTGTAGGCACCTCCAATATGCATCTGGGGTGATGGGCTCGATTCCAGCACGCACCATCCACCCTGAGTGAAAATTGCGCCATTTGAGGCACTTTCTCCCAAGACAGGCTTACCGAGCCAGGAGATTCCCCGACTCCCGCTACTTATCTCTAAGATGAAAATGTGGCTCCGTATTCCTGCCTTTGCTCCATATCCCTTAATACCTTTGATTAACAAAATACTATCAATTCCAGTTTTAAACTTAACAATTGATCTAGCACCAATTGACATTTGCAGAAGAGACTTCTAAGCTTCTACTATCCTTTGTACGTAGGAGTATTTTTCAACTTCACTCCTGAAAGATCTGGCTTTAATTTTTAGGGTATGACCCCTAGTCCTAGATTCTCCAACCAAATAGTTTCTCTCTATCTATCCTATCAGTTCCCCTTAATATCTTGAAAGCTTTGATCATATTGCTCCTTGACTTCCTAAATTTCAGGCAATACAGAATCTCTCCTTGTAATTTAAGCCTTGGGTGCCCTTCGTGTAGGAGCCTGGTTTTATTGAGTACAAGTGGTATTTATTGAAAGCTGTCATGCAGCAAATATGAACAAAAAGGAATGTTGCACTTAGTTCATGTTTGCTGGAAGGCTGTGACCTGGCATAATATAAAGCAATTATCTGTATCCACAGAATTGCTTTTCTCCATACAGCCTCTCTGAGCACTCTTAGAAATCATTTATAGGCCTAAAATTCACAAAGGTATATTTCTAAGATGAACTATTTGAAATGTATTTAATATTTTGTCAGACATTGTGTTGGTGAAACTGACCCTGTCTGATTTGATTAATTTTAGACCCAGTTATCCTTCGAGTCCAAGAAGGAAGTGTTGCCAATTTTACAGTTACTAGAAATGGATCTGCTGACTTTGTAGCTGCTGTTGTTTACACTGTTGAGAACGAAGGAGCCTCCATTAGTGAAGGAAACTGCAGCGAAGGAGACTTTCTTTCTCTGAATGAAAACAACACACTGGTATTTGAAGTTGGAGAAAGGACTAAGACTATTTCTGTTGTTATTAATGAAGATGATGTTCCTGAAACAGATGAAACATTCTACATTATGTTGCTTCATTCTACAGGTACCATTATTTGCATGTTTTTCTACAGTGGAAATTGATTATTGTTGCAGGCACTGTCTTCAAGACTGGTGTTTTTCTTTTTCTAAATACGATAAGAGCAAGATAGTAAACTATCCAAATAGGTTTTAGTTACTTCAACTAGTTTAGAATTAATATCAAGATTTATAGGTAGCAAAAAATAATGAGCAGTGTTTTGATAAAAACATTTTAGTATTTTAATAATACTCTATTGTTTAATTGTTCTAGCAAAATGAAGCAGATCATTAATTCAATTTAGAATAATAATTTCTGAGACCTTGGGACATCTTGAAAAAACTGTTCATTATTAACTGAATACAAGCAAATGTTAGGACATTCATTATTGCTTCAAGTAAAGAGAACTTTCTGGTGCTTTTTTGTAGACCTAGTTAATAAAGAGTAATACTGTGGCTGAGCAATGGTGAGCAATTTCAGTAGGACTAAAATTGGGATATGGTAGGATTGTTTTCAAAGGAATAAACCTGAAGGATCCTCTTCATCTGAACCAATGTTGTGATTTTAAGAGATTTATGCTGTTTGCTATTTATAGTGAAATTGTAAATGTGTTCTTTATAGATGCATTGATATAGCTTAATTTATAGTGAAATCATCAATGTATTTTTCAAGAAAATGCTCACAATTTCACTGCATTTAATGAGCAAGATAATCTTTCCCCTTTGATATACTTATTTCTGTTCAATATCATCATGGTATTATTTATGTAGTTAACCAAAACCCCAAATTTATTTGTGAAGATAGTAATCTAAATAGTTGATCCCATCTGTTGTTCTAAAAGCATATTAAGCATTGAGTCTCATTTCTTGTTGTAGGAGATACTGTTGTGTATGGGACCTCAAGGGCTACAGTTATTATTGAAGCAAATGATGATCCTAATGGAATCTTTTCACTTGAACCATTTGAAAAGTTTGTATTTGAAGGAACGTCCAACAGTTTTATGTAAGTAGTAAAACTTGATTTTTTAAAAAAGGTATCAATATCAAATTTGAAAGTAGATTGAAAGTCAAATCATCTTCCAATCTGAAGGGACTTGTATTAGCTTACATGTGCACTGTCCCAGTAATTGGGAAAAAAAACTTACTTCGGAATAAATGTTTGTTATCTCTTATACTAGAAAAAATAACATGATAGTTAAATATTTTGAACTGCATCTTTTCATTATAGCTTTGTACAATATAGATTCTGGGGCTGAAATTCAAGCTGTGCTGTTGTAGCATCTCATGCTAGAATGGGTGCAGTACCAGGGAGGAATTTAGACCAAATAGACCAAAAATTAATCCAAGCGGATGGTTCTGTAATATACCTGGTGGGAATGGAGGAGATGTGGTGGGGGGAGGTGGTGTGAGGAGGGTGGGGGGCTGTTGGTGGAGCAGTGCAGTGTGGTGCTGCTAAGTGAGGGGATCAGAACATTACGAAGGGAGCACTGAGCTGAAAGGTGTGGGAGGGCAGGATTTGGGGAGTTGGAGAGAGGTGACTGTAGCAGTGAGTGCTACCTCCTTGAACATCAGGATTCCTTTGCAGTGCAGGATGAGGTTTAAAAACCTCACCAGAGCAACCAAGGTAAGCTATCTATTTAAGCTGTCATTTCCTTGTGTATTTAAAAATGTGGCATCCTTGATTTATTGACTTCATGATGACAGAGGATTTAGAAGTGAAAGTGAATGAGACATTGCAGAGCAGAGGCTTTGCAGAAGTCAGCCTTGTTAAATGTATAAATTGAAGTTAAATACACAGGTGTGAGGCACTCATTGGATAATTACTTGTACACATAAAAGGAGACACTCTGGAGTGCATTATCTCCACCCAAAATATTACTTCAGTTTAATTTAAGTTTCCTTTAAGGTTTTATTTTTGTTACAGTGCCGCTTTAAGGGGCTGTTAATTTATTAATTTGTTTAATTAGTTATCTAGATTTATAGGTATACTCAAACGAATATCAAGAGTCACTTGTATCCTCGGTGAGGGAGCATGCGGTGTCTTCCAGTACCCTTGAGGCCTTCCATAACTGTTGAGTGCTTCATTAGCCCCGGAAATGATATTTTAATCTAATTTGATAAGTTTGCTTCGTTTTTGACTTTCATTACAGTGCCCGTTTAGGAGGCTGTCAACTAGTTAATTTATTGTTTGCTCAAAAAGAGTATAGAGACACTTACTCGTGGTTAAAGATGCATCTGGGTGTCCCTGAAGAGGAAGTTGGTGTCCACCGGCATGCTTGAGGCCTTGAATGGCCAGTGAGCGCCGCAGGGGCTGGAGTGCATTATCACTCCATGTAATGACATTTTCATTTAAGTTTCCTTTGATATTTTTGTTTTAGGTACCCCTTTAAGGGGCGGTTAATTAGTTCATTTTGTTTATTAGTTAATTGGATGCTCAAAAGAGTATAAAGAGACGCTCACTGACACTGATGGTAGGTTCTAGGGTTAGGGGCAATACATTAATAATGTCTCACTTTGTGAATAAACTTAAAACCGAGTGAATATTGACTTCTGGGACTCCTCCTTCATCAACTGGCTGTAAGAAGCTTATCAAGCCCCTGGCTTTCAAGACTGTGGATTCAGAACTTTGCAGTCCCACTATAGAAACAAAGAAACATATAAAATAGGAGCAGGAGTAGGTCATTCGACCCTTTGAGCCTGCTCTGCTATTCAGTATGATCATGACTGATCCCCTATCTCAACCCCAAATTCCCACTCTCTTCCCATACCCCTTGATGCCTTCAGAATCTAAAAATCTTATCTATTTCCTTCTTAAATATATTCAGTAACTTGGCCTCCACAGCCCTCTGTGATACAGAATTCCACAGGTTCACCATCCTCTGAATGAAGAAGTTTATCCTCATCTCAGTCCTAAATGGCCTACCCCGTATCCTGAGACTGTGACCCCTGTTCTAGACTCCCCAACCCGAGGAAACTTCATCCCTGCATTCAATATTTCTATCCCTATCAGAATTTTATATATTTCAATGAGGTCCCCTCTCATTCTTCTCCACTCCAGTGAATACAGGCCTAGTCGACCTAATCTCTACTCGTACGACAATCCTGCCACTCCAGGAATCAGTCTGGTGAACCTTCACTGCACTCCCTCTATGGCAAGTATGTCCTTTCTTAGGTAAGGAGACCAAAACTGAACACAATACTCCAGGTGTGGTCTCACTAAGGCCCTGTACAGCTGCAGTAAGACATTCTTGCTCCTGTACTCGAATCCTCTTGCAATGAAGGCCAACATGCCACTTGCCTTCTTAACTGCTTGTTGCATCTGCATGCTTGATTTGTGTACAAGGACACCCAGGTCCCTTTGTACATCAACATTTCCCAATGTATCACCATTTAAATAAAACTCTGCCATTCTGCTTTTACTAGCGAAGTGGATACCTTCACACTTATCCACGTTATGCTGCATCTGCCATGTATTTGCCCACTCACCCAACCTGTCTAAATCACCTTGAAGCCTCTTAAAATCCTCCTCACCACTCACATACCCACCTAGTTTTGTGTCATCAGCAAACTTGGTAATATTACATTTGGTTCCATAATCCAAATCATTGATATATATTGTGAATAGCTGGGGCCCAAGCACTGATCCCTGTGGTACCCCACTAATTGCCGTCTGCCATTTCGAAAAAGGCTTTTATTCCTATTCTGTTTCCTGTCTGTTAACCAATTCTCAATCCATGCTAATATATTACCTTCAATCCCATGTGCTTTAATTTTACACACTG
The DNA here is from genome assembly GCF_964194155.1 of Cetorhinus maximus. Lineage (NCBI taxonomy): Eukaryota > Metazoa > Chordata > Chondrichthyes > Lamniformes > Cetorhinidae > Cetorhinus > Cetorhinus maximus. The sequence goes on from NC_135880.1 coordinate 57,579,831, forward strand.
ACCTCTTATGTGGGACTTTATCAAAAGCTTTCTGAAAATCCAAATACACCTCATTCTGGTTCACCCCTATCTCTTCTGCTGGTTATGTCCTCAAAGAACTCCAGTAGGCTTGTCAAACACCCTTTCCCTTTCATAAATCCATGTTGACTTTGTCTAATCCCGTTGATATTTTCTAAGTGTCCTGTTATCACAACTTTCATAATAGACTCAAATATTTCCCTCCTACTGGTGTTGGGTTAACCGGTCTGTAATTCTCAGTTTTCTCCCTCCCTCCTTTTTAAGTAGGTTTCATTTGCCACCCTCCAATCTGCTGGGACTGTTCCAGAATCTACAGAACTTTGGAAGATGACAACCAACGCACCTACTATTTCCATGGCCACCTACTTTAGTACCCTGGGATATAGATTATCAAGCCCTGGGGATTTATTGGCTTTCAGTCCCATTAATTTCTCCAACACTATTGTTTTACTAATACTAATTTCCTTAAATTCCTCTTTCTCACTAGACCCTTTGTTCCCTAGTATTTCTGGGAAGTTATTAGTGTCTTCCCCTGAAGACAAAACTAAAGTAGTTGTTTAATTGCTCTTCCATTTTCTTGTTTTCTATTTTAAATTCGCCTGTTTCAGTCTGTAAGGAACCTACATTTGTCTTCACTAATTTTTTCTTTTTACATATTTATGGAAGCTTTTACAGTCTGCTTTTATGTTCCTTGCAAGTTTACTCTCATACTCTATTTTTCCCCTCTTAATCGATCTTTTGGTCCTCCTTTACTGAATTCTGAACTACTCCCAATCCTCAGGCTTACTACTTTTTCTAGCAACTTTAAATTTTTCCTCTTTGGATTTACTACTATCCTTAATTTCTTTTATTAGTCATGGTTGGGCCACTTTTCCTGTTGCGTTTTGGTGCCAGAAAGGAATGTATAAATGTTGCAATGCATACATTCATTCCTTAAATATCACCTATCCACCATCATGCCTTTTAATGAAGTTCCCCAATCCATCTTAGCCAACTCACGCCTCATACCTTGTAGTTTCTTTTATTTAGATTTCGGACCCTAGTTTCGGATCGGACTACCTCACTTTTCATCTGAATGAAGAATTCTATCATGTTATTGTCACTGGTCCCTAAAGGACCCCACAAAACAAGATTATTAATTAACCCCTTCTCATTGTGCAATACCAAATCTAGGATAGCCTGTTCCCTCGTCGTTTCCTCGAGGTACTGGTCTAAAACACCATCCCGTACACCCTCCAGGAACTCATCTGCCATAGTATTATTGCTAATTTGGTTTGCCCAGTCGATTTGTATATTAAAGTCACCCATGATTACTGTAGCACCTCCTGTTTAATGCTGTCCTCTGCCTTACCACTACTGTTTGGAGGCCTATAGACAACTCCCACTAATGTTTTCCACCCCTTGTTGCTTCTTAGTTCCACCCAGACTTTTTCTACATCTAGATTTTCTGAGCCAATATCCTCTCACCACTGCGCTGGTTTCATCCTTAACTAACAATGCCACCCCAGCTCCTTTTCCATTTTGCCTGTTCTTCCTAAATATCAAGTACCCTTGGATTTTCAGTTCCCAGCCTTGGTCACCCTGCAGCCATGTCTGCATAATGACAATCATATCATACCCATTTACATCTATATGCGCTGATAATTCATCTACCTTATTGCAAATGTTCCATCCATGTATTCAGATATCGTGCCTTTAGACTTGTCTTCTTAACATTTCTAAGAATCTTTTTTTGTACTATGGCCCTATTTGCTGCCTTGTTTCTTCTGCCTTCCACTTTTGCTTTCTACTTTTCTGTCTTTTATTACTATCTTTCTTTTGCTCTCTTGTGTCTCCCCACTCAGGTGCCCATCCCCCTGCCAATCTAGTTTAAACCCTCCCCCACAGTACTAGTGAATCCCCCTGCAAGGATATTGGTCCCGGTCCTGCTGGGATGCCGCCCGTCCAGTTTGTACAGGTTCCACCTTCCCCAGAATCAGTCCCAATGCCTCACGAATCTAAATCTCTCCCTCCTGCATCTCTCCAGCCATGCATTCATCTGGTCTATTCTCCTATTTCTGATTTCACTAGCACATGACACTGGGAGTAATCCTGAGATTTCTACCTTTGAGGTCCTGCTTTTTAATTTATTTCCTAGCTCCCTATATTCTGCTCTCAGGACCTCATCCTTCTTTTTACCTATATCGTTGGTACCAATATGGACCACGACCTCTGGCTGTTCACTTTCCCCCTCAGAATGTCCTGCAGCTGCTCAGTGACATTCTTGACCCTGGCATCAGGGAGGCAACATACCATCCTGGTGTCATATCTGCGGCCGCAGAAATGTCTGTCTGCTCCCTTACGATAGAATCCCCTATCACTATTGCTGTCCCACTTTTCTCCCCCACTGTGTAGCTGAGCTACTCGTGGTGCCACGGACTTGGCTCTTGTTGCATTCGCCTGAGAAACCACCTCCCCAGCAGCATTCAAAATGGAAAATCTGTTAGAAAGGGAGATGGACCCAGGAGACTCCTGCACTACTTACCTAGTGCTTTTACTCTGACTGGCAGACACTCATTCCCTTTCTGCCTGTGCACTCATTACCTGTGGTGTGACCATCTCACTGTACGTGCTATCCACAATGATCTCATTCTTGCGGATGCTGCACAGTTACTCCAGCCGCAGTCCAGCTCCAAAATGCAGATTTTGAGTAGCTGCAGCTGGAGGGACTTCCTGCACATATGATTGCCCTGGACACTGGAAATGTCCCTGACTTCTCACACCGCACAGGAGCAACATTACACTTGGCCAAGCTGCCCTGCCATGACTTGCCCTTAAATTACTCCCTTTATTTTCACTTCCTCTAGTTTAGAGAATGTAAAGGACAGGACAAAGACTCACCAGGTCCTACTTACCAAGGCCACCGCTCTTTTCTGAGGAAAGGTAGAAAATAAAAGGATCACCACCTTCCTTCTTCAGCGAACTCCCTCTCTCACCAAACTCCAACTTACGCACTCTAGTACAGACAAAAGTAGCGCTCGAAGATGGCCTGCTTTTATGCTGCCTAAATCTAGCTTCTGAAAACCTGTTTAAACCAGTTATCTAATTAACTAGCTGCAGCTGCAAGCAGAGCATGTATAACCCCTGCTTTAAAGCTGAACTAAAACTCACCTTCTCCCAACCCAAATAACAACTTTTAGTTAATTGCTAACTTAATGAAAAACTAGACTTTAGATAGAAATTAACCTTTAAAGGTCCCTCTCTCACCAAGCTCCAACTTAAGCACTCTAATGCAGCCCAAAGCAGCATTCTAGTGCAGACCAACTGCACAGAATAATGCTGGGTTAGCATCACACACCATGGAGGCAGTGAGGAACACCATGAGACAGATGCCAGGGGCTCGTGTGAAGTTCAGTGCCAAAATATGAGAAGAGTTTGACACAGTTCAATGTTACCTGAGCAGGCGGTGGCACCATGAATACCTGCATGCATTTTCCCTGACAGGGAGAGCCCAGATCGGTCATTTGATCTGCAGTTTTGACCACTGTCTTGGTGAATTTAGTGGGCCATTTTGAGGGAATAATAGAAAGGAGCTAAAACAAAAACAGAATTACCTGAAAAAACTCAGCAGGTCTGGCAGCATCGGTGGAGAAGAAAAGAGTTGACGTTTCGAGTCCACATGACCCTTCAATAGAACTGTTCTGTTGAAGGGTCATGTGGACTCGAAACGTCAACTCTTTTCTTCTCCACCGATGCTGCCAGACCTGATGAGTTTTTCCAGGTAATTCTGTTTTTGTTTTGGATTTCCAGCATCAGCAGTAGTTTTTTGTTTTTATAATAGAAAGGAGCTACCAGTTGGAATTTTCAAGATTTGGCAGATCTAAATTACACAGAACTGGAACCTAGCACAAGTGGCATGGTTCAGAATCTATCTTCAGTCTTCTCTCCTGATGACAACTTGTGATCTTTCTAGCTGCACCCCTTCTAATGTTTGCTCATGTAGATGTCAGAATATGTTGTCAGGCTGCTCATACACCTGAGAGACTTCTGATGAGTCCACCTACATTCTAATTTTCCGATCAAAACTGATATTTCAGACCAAGTTTATGGACATTACAAACCTGTGAGATCAACTATTTCATGGTTTGGACTAGTCATGCCCGCAACCCTTCTGTTCTACAAGCTTCATTTAGGTTAGTTGCAATTCTAATGTAAGTGGCAGAATTTCTGGGGCAGAAGCATTGGGCCTCACTATCCTGTTATTTGCATACATGTGTCATACTGAGGTAGTTGCATCCTCCACCAGCTGCAAATCTACTGGAGTTTATTGTGTATTTTTTAGAAAGGACGACTTTCCTGACTTATACCTTCAATTCTGCTCCTCGTTGGCAGAATTACACCACTTTTAAAGTGAAGAAAATCATAATTTCAGGCCTTTCTTTTTATTGTTCATTTTATTTAACAAATCTGTTGTCACTGAAGTAACTTATGCCAATCCAAAACATTAAACAGTGTGTAAAATATTTTCATTTATTTTGTTCTCCTGCTTTCAAACAGGATTCTAAGACAACGAGGAAAATTTGGCAATGTTTCTATTTCATGGCAGCTGTTTACCAATGATTCTTTCTTGGAACCTGGACAAGAGTTTTTAGAAACATCCGGGATTGTGCTGTTCACAACTGGAGAACATGCCTGTCCTATAACACTCTATGCGCTTCCTGATGGAATTCCAGAATTCAATGAAATTTATGTTCTGAGATTGCTAAATGCTTCAGGTATGTGCTTCAGTCAAGGCCTCTTGAAATAGTATTCTATTTTACATATTGCAAAGATATTGCTGTGTTCTCTTGTGCCAGCATTTGTTGTGTATCCCTGATTGCCCTTGAATTGAGTGGCAGTTAAGAGTCAACCACATTGCTGTGAGTCTGGAGGATAGATTTCCTTCCCTAAAGGATATTAGTGATCCAGATGGGTTTTTACAACAACATATGATAGTTGTCATCGTCACCATTACTGAGACTAACTTTATATTCATGATTTATCAATTATATTTAAATTCCACCAGCTGTCATGCTGCAGTTTGAACCTATGTCTCCAGAGCATTAGCCTGGGCCTCTAGATTACTAGGCTAGTGACATTACCACTCCACCACCATCTCCCCCTACTAATGAGCTTATCTAAAACACTTCTTTTGCAACACATCAACATTTCAAAATTTTTATTGCTTCCATAATCTATCATAGAATTGGCAAAGAAGAAGCTATTTTTATAAAATATATCCTAGGCAAAGGCTTATGCAATACTATGCTAAAAATGTTAAACACATTCATATCAATATTCTTATTTACTATTTTAATGGCGGTCATTCAAGATAATGAGTTAATATCTCCATTAAAGTAGTTGAGAGAAAAATTTGAAACAAAGGCATTAAATGTTCATACAGTAATACTACACATAGGCTTGCAATGTATAAAACTCAAGCTCTTGTTAAGACAATAAATGATCTTTGTTGAATAAGCTTCAGATTCATAATTGAAACAGTTAATTACCTTAGAGACATGTTTTATCTTTTAATTTCTTTGCTAGAGTTATAATTGTTTTAGAATAAAAAGACAACATCATCTTTTATAAAAATTGATATTTATCTAGTAGAATCATTTTGGAAAAATGAATCAATTTTTTGTTAACTTCGTAGGAGGGTTTCCTGGTCCTGGTGCTCAATTATCAAATGGCAGCTTAAGCGCTAATGTTGTGATTCCATTTAATGATGATCCATTTGGAGTTTTCATTCTGGACCCAGAAAGTCAAGACAGGGAAGTTGCGGAAGACGTTCTGTCAGTTGATGATATGTCTTATATCACAAACTTCACCATTCTGCGACAAAAAGGCACATTTGGGGATGTTCGAATTGGATGGGAGATACTGTCCAATGCATTCAGACATGGACTGCCTGAAATGACAGACTTTATACTGGTTGGAACATTTCCCAGTTCTGTTGAATTACGGCCTCACACAAGGCGACATCACACGGGTACTGATGCTCTTTACTTTAGTGGGGCAGAAGGTGTTTATGGAACCATTCCCCCAGAATATCACCCAAGGATGAATAATGCGCTTGCAAATTTTACATTATCTGCGTGGGTGATGCCTAATCCCAATACTGATGGGTTTATCATCTCAAAAACAAACAACAATGGCAGAATTTATTATGCTATGAAAGTGATAACAAATGAATCTTCTGTGTTAATAATGTTCCACTATACTCTGCTGGGGTCAAATGTTACTCATATTGCCACAATAACAGCATTGAAACATGTGGAAGAAAAGACTTGGATACACATTATAATTATGATGGATGATGGGCTAATTGAATTTTATTTGGATGGGACTCTGCTTCCTGGTGGCATTAAGAGCCTCAAAGGGGAAACGATTGCAGATGGTAAGTGTTAAAGACTAATGATCATATGCAGTTTAATGGTGCTCCATTGCAATTTGGGCCGATGGCATCTTTGTTATCAATGACAAATCACTGGTGTAAAAGAAGTAATGCTGTTATTGCCAGGAGTTCATCATTAAACCACGAGATTTTGGATGCAGTCTTTAGTGACAGTGATATTTCTGGTGACAATTTGAAGGTGACTATGTTGTTTGCTCCTTAACCAAGTGGCTAAAGCAAACATAGCTATCATGGCCAAGTGTTGATTGAACCTCTGCTCTATATGGATCTTCCCCTATCATTGGGAAAGGTACTGTGAATCAACTAAAAAGTTACCAATTTAGGACAACTACAATTAAAGTGGTCGGGGAAATAAAATCAAACGAATGCTAATCCTGCCATAACATTTCTAAAAGAGGATAGACAAAATCTGATTTGTAATATACAAATTTATACATTTCTAATATGAATAATACATTATTTATCATAAATGCAATCAATATGTTTATTAAAGTAATTTTCATGACATTGTGGTTAAAAAGTAGATCAGCTGATGAGCACAAACAGATTTACCACAGATTTATTGCTGGCTTTGGTTTTCAGTTCTGTATTTTTTTTAAAGAAATCTCTGCATTTATCTAAAATTGTTTTTATATATGTGCTCAAGAGTGCAGTGATTCTGGCCTGATGTTGCATAATTGTGATCTCTTCTACACAGTCGCCTGGAACTTAGGCTTTGGGCACAATCAGCAATCCTATTGCACCCAAAATCGTGCTAGTTTTGTCAAACATAAAATCTATCATGAATCAGTGCTCATGGGCAGCGCTTTAGAATGTAAAATATTCTGTGGTAAAGAAATGGCAAGATTCCCACAGCTACAGTAACAGCCTACTTAGCAGATCTGGAAGGGACATCAAATTCCGTTCAGTTTAAGAGAGTCATAATTACTCACGCCAAGGGATTAACAACTACTTACAGGTTACTTGCTGGTAGATTTCTTTTGTCGATTGCTTTGATTCTACAAGTGTTAGGTGCTTTCTGTAATTTTAAGTTGGAAAAGTGGACTGGCATTGCAGTGACCGTTGCCGAAGGATCTTTTTGCTTACTTCAAGGCTTCCTCACAAACCAGTCACTCTTAGATATGGGTGCACTAGTAGGCATTCCTCTTGAAATACAGCATGACTTGAAGAATGAACAGAGGCTGTACAGAGCCGGACAGGCTGCTAAAAGAGGAAGGGGGGCTGGAGGGGCTGCAGTAGGAGGCCATATCCACCCATAGTATGTAGATAGCAATTCCTCTACCTGAATCTCAGTGAGGAAAAATTTGTGAGATGTCTGAATTCTACCAACTTCTTCAGCCACAACTGCTACCTTAGAGCAGGGCAAGGACCACACTACCGGTGACTGTGAGAACGACCATGGCAATGAACTTGTATGCATCTGACTGCTTCCAGACTGAAGCTGGAGATATTTGCAGCATCTCCCAATTTGCTGTCCATGTTGTGTAAAGAAGGTCACTGAAGTTCTCTATTCAGGGACAACTAACTGCCTTTCATTCTCTCATCCCAGAAACAAGCAGGTAGAGCGAGAATGCAGCTTGGCTTCCCCATGGTTCAGAGTGCCGCTGTCTGCATGGATATCACTTTGCAGGCGCTGCATGTCAACTTTGACCTATACCAGAACCAAAATGGATTCCACTTCCTCAACGAGCTAGTGTGTGACCACAGATAGTGAAAATAGGTCAAAGCTTTGTTTTTTTTTATCATTCTTTGGTATGTGGACATTGCTGGCTAGGCCAGCATTTTATGCCCATTCCTAATTGCCCTTGAGAAGATGGTAGATAGCTGCCTTCTTGAGCTGCTACAGTCCGCCTGGTGTAGGTACACCCACGGTGCTGTTAGGGAGGGAGTTCCAGGATTTTTACCCAGCGGCAGTGATGGTGTTATAGTTCCAAGTCAGGATGATGTGTAACAGGGAGGGGAACATGCAGGTGGCATCTGCTGCCCTTGTCCTAGATGGGAGAGGTCATGGGTTTGGAAGGTGCTGTTGAAGGAGCCTTGGCAAGTTGCTGAAGTCCATCTTGTAGATGGTACATGCTGCGTCGGCGGTGGAGGCAGTGGATGTTGAAGGTGGTGGATGTGGGGGCCAATCAAGTGGGTTGCTTTGTCATGAATGGTGTTGAGCTTCCTGAGTGTTCTTGGAGCTGCACTCATTCAGGCAAATGGAGAGTATTTCACCACACCCCTGACTTGTGCCTTGTAGTTGGCGGACAGGCTTTGGGAGTCAGGAGGCGAGTTACTCTCCTCAGAATTCCCAGCTTCTGACCTGCTCTTGTAGCCACAGTATTTATATAGCTGGCCTAGTGCAGTTTCTGGTCAATGGTAACCCCCCAGGATGTTGAGAGTGGGAGATTCAGTGATGGTAATGCCATTGAACATCAAGGGGCGATGGTTAGATTCTCTGTTGTCGGAGATAGTCATTGCATGGAATTTGTGTGGTGAGAATGTTACTTGCCACTATCAGCCCAAGCCTGAATATTGTCCAGGCCCTGCTACATATGGACGCAAACTGATTCAGTATCCGAGGAGCGCTAATAGTGCTGAACATTGTGCAATCATCAGTGAACATCCCCACTTCTGACCTTATGATGGAGGGAAGGTCTTTGACAAAGTGGCTGAAGATGGTTGGGCCCAGGACACTACTATGAGGAACTCCTGTAGCGATATACTGGAGCTGAGATGACTGACCTCCAACAACACAACTATCTTCCTTTGTGCTTGGTATGACTTCAATCAGTAGGGAGTATTCCCCATGATTCCAGTTTTGCTAGGGCTCCTTGATGCCACACTTGGTCATATGCTGCCTTGATGTCAAGGGCAGTCACTCTCATCTCACCTCTGGGGTTCAGTTCTTTTGTCCATTTCCTGAACCAAGGCTGTAATGAGGTCAGAAGCTGAGTGGCCCTGACGGCAACCAAACTGAGCGTCAATGAACAGAGTAAGTGCCACTTGATAGCACTGTTGACGACTCCTTCCGTCACTTTACTGATGATCGACAGTAGCCTGATGGGGTGCTAATTTTTGGATTTGTCCTGCTTTTTGTGTACAGGACATACCTGGGCAATTTTCCACATTGCCGGGTAGATACCAGTGTTGTAGCTGTACCAGAACAACTTGGCTGGGGGCACAACAAGTTCTGGAACACAAGTCTTCATTACCATAGCCTTTTCAGGATCCAGTGCCTTCAGTCATTTCTTGATATCATGTGGAGTGAATTGAATTGGCTGAAGACTGGGATCTGTAATGCTGGTGACCTGCGATGGATGGATGGATCATCCATTCAGCATCTCTGGCTGAAGCTGGTTATAAATACTTCAACCTTGTTTTTTACACTGATGTGCTGGACTCCCCACCATTCAGGATGGGGATATTTGTGGTACCTCCTCCTCCTGTTAGTTGATTAATTGTCCACCACCATTCACGACTGGATGTGGCAGGACTGCAGAGTTTCGATCTGGTTTGATGGTTGTGGGTTTGCTTAGCTTTGTCTATCGCATGTTACATCTGCTGTTTGGCACACAAGTAGTCCTGTGTTGTAGCTACAGCAGGTTGACACCTTATTTTTAGGCATGCCTGGTGCTGCTCCTGGCATGCTCTCCCGCACTCTTCATTGAACTAGGGTTGAGCACTTGGCTTGATGCTAGTGGTCGAGTGGGGAGTTATGCTGGGCTATGAGATTACAGATTGTGCTTGTGTACAATCCTTCAGCTGCTGATGGCCCTTAGATGCCCAGTTTTAAGTTGCTAGACCTGTTCAAAATCTATCCCATCAAGCACGGTGGTAGTGCTACACAACATGATGGAGGGTATCCTCAATGTGAAAGCGGGACTTCATCTCCACAAAGACCAAAGGTGGTCAGTCCTACCGATACTGTCATGGACATATGCATCTGTAACAGGTAGATTTGTGAGGATGAGATCAAGAAGGTTTTTCTCTCTTGTTGGTTCCTCACCACCTGCAGCAGACCCAGTCTAGCAGCTATATCCTTTTGGAGTCAGCCAGGATGAGATCAAGTAGGTTTTTCCCTCTTGTTGGTTCCTCACCACCTGCAGCAGACCCAGTCTAGCAGCTATATCCTTTTGGAGTCAGCCAGGATGAGATCAAGTAGGTTTTTCCCTCTTGTTGGTTCCTCACCACCTGCAGCAGACCCAGTCTAGCAGCTATATCCTTTCGGAGTCAGCCAGCTCAGTCAGTAGTGATGCTTCCATGCCACTCTATGTGATGGACGTTGAAGTCCCACACCCAGAGTATATACTGTGCCCTTACCTCCCTCTGTTCTTCCTCCAGTTGGTGTTCAATGTGGAGGAGTACTGATTCATCAGCTGAAGTGACATGGTAAGTGGTAACCAGCAGGAGGCTGACTTGATGCCATAAGACCTAATAGGGTCCAGAGGCAATGTTGAGGACTTCCAGGGCGACTGCTTCCAACTGTATACCACTGTGCTGCCAACTGTGCTGGGTCTGTCCTGCTGGTGAGACAGGACATACCCAGGGATGGTGATGGTGGTGTCTGGGGCATTATTTGTAAGCTTTGATTCTGTGACGAAGACTATGTCAGGCTGTTGCTTGACTAGTCTGTGAGACTGCGCTCCCAATTTTGGCATAAGCCCCAAATGTTAAGGAGGACTTCGCAGGGACTACAGGGCTGGGTGTGCCGTTGTCTTTTCTGGTTTTCGTACAACTGAGTGGCTTGCTAGGCCATTTCAGAGGACATTTAAGAATGCAACCGCATTGCTGTGGGTCTGGAGTCACACGTCGGCAAGGTAAGGACAGCAGATTTTCTTCCCCAAAGGACGTTAGTGAACCAGATGAGTTTTTACAACAATTGACAATGGTTTTGTGGTCACCATTAGACTGGCTTTTAATTCTGGATTAATTAATTGAATTTAAATTCCACCAGTTTCCATGGTGAGATTTGCACCTGTGTCCCCAGCGCATTAGCCTTGGCCCCTGGATTACTGGCACAGTGACAGTACCACTACGCCACCCCCACTTCCCCTATCCAGGCAGCAGTTCTGATGCATTTGTTCTGCAGCAGTCCACTGTGCCAGCTACATTTGAACTAACATGGCAAATAAGAGTGGCTAATGGTCAACAAGGAAATCCACTGACCGCACGGCTCATGACTCTGTGCGCAACCCATGGACGCGTGTGCAGCATGCATACAATGGGCTGAAAAACGGCATGTAACATTTGTGTCACTCAGCTGTAAGGCAATGAGTATCTCCATCAGGAGGGAATCTAACCATCTTCCTTTGACATTCAACAGGATTACTGTAGCTGAATCCCCCACCATCAACATCTTGAGGCTACCATTGACTGGAAACTTAACCTGACCAGCTACATAAATACTATAGCTACAAGGGCATGTCAGAGGCTGGAAATTCTGCAGCAAGTAACTCACATCCTGAGTCCCCAAAGCCTGTCTGATGGAATACTCCCATTTGCCTGGATAAGTGACTTCTAATAACATTCAAGAACCTTGACACCATCCAGGACAAAGCAGCCCACATGACAGGCACTCGATCCACCAACTTAAACATTTGCTCCTTCCACTACTGGAGCACAGTGGCAGCAGTGTGTTTAATCTACAAGATTCACTGCGTCAACTCACCAAGGTTTCTTCGACAGTACCTTCCAAACCTGCAACCTCTCTCACCTGGAAGGACAAGGTCACCTGCAAGTTACCCTCCAAGTTGCACACCATCCTGACTTGGAACTATATCACCGTTCTTTCACTGTCACTAACTCATCCCTAACAGCACTCTGGGTGTACATGTGGAGTGGAATGGTTTGAGAAGGTGGCTCCTCACCACTTTCTCAAGGACAGTTAGGGGTGGGCAATAAATGCTGGCCTTGCCAGCAACACCCACAGCCCAAGAATGAATATATTAAAAATAGCTGTGCTACCACACTAAATGTAATAGACAGACCACTGGAGTACTGAAACAGCCCTTTTGCTGCCTGGACTTCTCTGGTGCGGTTTCATTAATACAGCAGAAAATGGTTTCATCAGCAAAAATATGCATTTATTATGAGGGTTTCCACCTTTAAGTAATCTGATTTAAAATCACTATAACTGGCTTAAGTAAAAACAACTGAACCATTTAGTAGTTTCATTGGTGTGCCCTAGTCAGTTTCTTATCAAAAAAATATTTAATTTACTTCAAAACAAAAGGTTAAAATGTGACGACTAGTGCTTGTGTCTAAGAAGATGAGTGCAGATTGAAGAGCTTTCACAAATCAGTGGAATCTCGCAGTTTTAACCTGAGGATGTAGCCAGGTTTGTGGGTGGAGTCTGATTTGGGCAAATTGTTTCTTGAACCAGTGTAAAAGGTCATGGAAAATACTAACATAAGTGGTTTTAGCTTTAACCCCTATGTTTAAACTTATGTTTAAAATTCCCTGATCTTTTGCACTGTTTCAGCTGATTCTGTCTAAAAAGCATTGATATTGCCTGCAGAAGCTCTGCTAGTAATGTCCTTTTTTAAAAATCTGATTTGAGCATAACTCTTTTTTAAGTTGAAAAACATAATAGAAGGTTATAATTGTTAATTTCAGCAATTCTCCATGCTGTAAAATGGCATTTTACCCAATTTACATGGTAGCCTTGATCTGTTTGTCATTATTTTTCATATGTAAGTTTTATGTGTTAGCAGATTTATACAACACCATAATAATAATTTTTGTTGAAAATGACCATAATGTTTGAAATATTCTACATCTCCAGGCCCTGGTGTTTTAACTGTTGGGGCAGATGCTGATGGGAAGAACAGGTTTACAGGACTAATGCAAGATGTGAGATTATATGTTTGCAAGCTGAACCGAGCAGAAATCCATGAAATTCATGCTACTCCGGCAAAGGCTGACCTGCACCCAATATCGGGATACCTGGAATATAGACAGGGAGAAAAAAAGAAATCATTTATAGTTGCTGCAAAGGATGACAGTGAAGCAGAAGGGGAGGAATCTTTCACATTAAAAGTGACTACTGTGTATGGTGGAGCCAGAATATCACAGGAAAATGCCACAGCCAAGCTACGAATACAAAAAAGTGATAATGCCAATGGATTGTTTGGTTTCACTGGGACCTGTATTCCACAGGTGAAATTTATATTTTCGTATTGCTGAAAATGAACCTAACCACTTCAGGCAATTCTAAGGTGCAAGATTGTAGTTAAGTCAAGGACATTGAGGCTTTAATATTTAGAATCAAGAACATAAAAGCTTATAGGTCAAGAAGAGGCTCTACTGGCTATTGTGTCTGTCAGGTTTCTGTGTTACAGAAATCCAAATCTATTCCCATTGGGCTGCCTTCGCCCCCATAAACAGTAGTCTACAAATATTTATCCAATGTTTCTTTAAAAAAATTCAATGACCTCTACTTCAGCTATTCCCTGTTGCAATCTGTTCCATGCTAGAACAATTTGAATGCATAGAAAAACATCCTCCCAACATCCCAATTGACAATTTTAATTTTATGACCTCAACCACTGACTCCCAACCGAAGTCTTTTCCAATTTCTTCCTCAGGCCCTTTTATAGTTTAAGACACTTCTAATAAACCTCTTCATTGTATTTTCTGCTATGGTAGAAATAATTCCACCATCTCAAGTATCTCCTTGTAACTATAAATTCTCATCTCTGGTATCATCAGAGGGGGAGATGGTGATGTCACTGGACTAATAATCCAGAGGCCCAGGTTAATGCACTGAGGACATGGGTTTAAATCCCACCATTGCAGCTGGTGGAATGAGAATTCAATTAATAAATATGGAATATAAAGCTAATAGTGACCATGACAACTATCATTTATCGTTGTAAAAAGCCATCTGGTTCACTAACGTCCTTTAGGGAAGGAAATTTGCCATATTTACCCAGTCTGGCCGACGTATGACTCCAGACCCACAGCCATGTGATTGACTCTTAACTGTCCTCTGAAATGGCCTAGCAAACCACTCAGTTCATGGGCAATTAGGGATGGGCAACAAATGCTGGCATTGCCAGCGACACCCACATCCCATGAAAGAATGAAGAAAAATAGTCCAGATGAATCTACTTCAATGTGCCATTTATAATAGGGTGCACAGCACTGCAATATTCTAATTGTGACTTACTTTGTACAAATATATAAGATTTTTGAAAACCTATATACATTACATCTACTGTATTCACTTTATACATGCAATCAATTATTTTATCAAAGACTATTATATTTGTCAAAAATAAATTGTCTTTAGCAAATATATTATCCATTCAACTCTATATGCTTAGTGTTTTGATCTGGATTCTAAGGGCCCCAAAGTCCTAGGTTACCTTGAGAATTTAGCCCAGATGTCACTTTTAGACCTACCAGAATTGATACCTTCTGTACCTGGTCTTGCAATAGCCCTAGCATAAATAATTGATGCCAGCAGGATTGATTGCCTTATATTGCATGCTTTTATTTCCCTTTAGAGAAGAATGATACATTTTTTAAGGTTTGTTTCAGCTCAACAAGAACCTCTTTCTCTCTCTATCAGAACAGCAGGAGGTCCCTTAATTTGCTCAAGGTTACTTGGATGAGAGATTCTGCTGTCCAAGTCCACAGAAAATATCAAAATATCCCTGTTACCGTGATCTGGGATAGGGTTAGTATCCTTCCCAGTCAGTAGCTGGAGTACCACCCTGGCGCACACTAGCACTGGAGCACTGCTCCTAAACTTTCAGTCTCTTGACAGTTTACCTGTTCTTAAAATTGGCCTGTAGATTCTTATTTCATCTTTCTTTCCTTTTTTTGAACAGAATTTGTTCCTATCCTCCCTCCAATTAAATCCTATATGTTTTATTTGTTGATATTTTCGAGCAACCTACCAGCAAATTTTTACAACAGCAGCAACAAAAACAGAAAATGCTGGAAAAAACTCAGCATGTCTAACAGCATCTGTGGAGAGAAAGATAGAGTTAACGTTTCGAGTCCGTATGACTCTTCTTCAGAGCTAAACGTTAACTCTGTCTTTCTCTCCACAGATGCTGTTAGACCTGCCGAGTTTTTTTCCAGCATTTTCTGTTTTTGTTTCAGATTTCCAGCATCCGCAGTATTTTGCTTTTATCTTAGTAGCAAATTTTTACATTTTTTTCTCTTGCAGACATCTGATGAAGGGTCAACGGTATCATGTGTTGTGGAAAGGACCAGAGGAACCTTAGACTATGCCTATGTGAATTACAATATCTCGCAAATTGAATTCAACAACAGCAATATTAGTGATCTTGTCAATTCAAGTGGTGTTATTGCCTTTCGTCCCTGGCAAAGCTCAGAGGTGATGATAAGTCTAACCACCAAAGATTGTTAGGTGCAGTGGTGAGCAGCACTTTAGCTGTGGACTACAGGCGTTATTCTATATTATCTTGAATTTCTTATTTCACATGCATACATTGGAGAACCAAAGCCAGCTGGAGACTGATATTATCAGGGTGATTTTCAGGTAGCACCTGAAATGAACATAAAATCAGCTACACCTGCCCATTTATGCTCAAGCCATTTTGAGGCTTGGGCTTCATTAGAATGGCACTGCCATTATGTGGACACTCCACTGCAGCTCACTGGTTCTGGAAGGGCAGGAAATTGATTGCCTACCACAGTGAGCTGGCGAACAGGTTGGGCCTATGGAAAGGAGTAAAAGTCCCAGAGGGAGGTTTTGAACAGCATCGGGCTGGACCGATTTTTTAGGAAGCCTAAGGAGGAGTAGGTGTGTCATTTTCGAGCAGCCAGCTGGAGTCCCTTTAAAGATCACTGGTTAAGCATCTCAATGTCTGACACAACGGCATTGAGCATACGTGGCAGAGCTCCATCCATTTATAACTAAAGATTAAAATTAAAGATGAAAGATTAAAAGACTAAAAATTATAAGTCCTGCATCTGAACCATAAGATCTCTTGGGGAAGTAAAATAAAAATTAAAAAACCCTAGGGGTGAATTCAGGGGAAAGATAAGTCTGGGAAATTCCTGCCTGATCTAAATGTATTCAGGCATTTTTTCTTTCCATCCTTCATGGGGGATGATTTCCACTGCATGCACTGCAAATGTGTTTATAAAGAATGCATTTATGATGTTCCTTCATTTGCTCCACAAGGGATTTTAGGTGGAGCAAAAACATTGAATAAATAAAAAGTAAAATTAAATATTGCTTTTTAAAAAATTGGTTCTCAACAGCTAATGTTTTAATAAACCATTTATTTGGTAATCATTGTTCCTAATCATCTTATTTACCAGCAGAATTCATTTCTAAATTCTGACTGCAGTGCTTCTGCTTTTTATGAAGGTTTTGAATGTGCACGTTGTTGATGATGACTTACCTGAGCTTGCTGAACATTTCAAAGTTTCACTGATTTCTGCAATATCTGGAGATGGAAAAATTGGCTCTACTCCAACGAGTGGGGCCAGTATAGATCCAGAGAAGGCCAGCACCAAAATCACCATAAAATCCAGTGACCATCCAAATGGTAATTATGTTATGAAATGGGCATTGCCAATAATTATATTGTGATTAAAATTAACTGTTAACTGGGGATGTATAATTTGAAAAGATTTAATATTCTGATGCACAGAGGTTTTCTCCTCTGATGTTGATGTTAGGCACCATGCAATTCTGCACAGCTGTGTGATGTTTGTAGAAGTGGCTTCTATGCACCATTACTAAAAATTGTATGTTTGGGTAGTCATGTTTATGGTTTGCCAGCGTCATGATAACTTAAGTGGAAAACATCCCATATTTCAAGTTTAAAACGTAATCATGAATGTTGTTTTGCTGGTTCCCATGTGAAACTGGCATTGCACTGGAGGGGGTGCAGAGGAGATTCACCAGGATGTTGCCTGGGATGAAACATTTAAATTATGAAGAGAGGTTGGATAGACTTGGGTTGTTTTTGTCGGAACAGAGAAGACTGAGGGGCGACCTGATCGAGGTGTACAAGATTATGAGGGGCATGGACAGGGTGGACAGGGAGCAGCTGTTCCCCTGAGTTGAAGGGTCAGTCACGAAGGGACATAAGTTAAAGGTGAGGGTCAGGATGTTTAGGGGGGATGTGAGGAAAAACATTTTTACCCAGAGGATGGTGACGGTCTGGAATGCACTGCCTGGGAGGATGGTGGAGGCAGGTTGCCTCACATCCTTTAAAAAATACCTGGATGAGCACTTGGCAGTCATAACATTCAAGGCTATGGGCCAAGTGCTGGTAAATGGGATTAGGTAGGTAGGTCAGATGTTTCTCACGTGTCGCTGCAGACTCGATGGACCGAAGGGCCTCTTTTGCACTGTGATTCTGTGATTTTGTGCTGCAGAGGCTACAGTTTGGCTAACTGCTGACAGGTGAATGGCTATAATCATTACGAATATTAAGGGAATCTGATTTAATGCAAGTGGCAGAGGAAAAACCCCAGGAAAAAGCTATCCTTGATATTGAGTTTCACACAAGGTGAACTGCCTTGTTCCCTTGCTATGCAACACAACATGTGTATTATATGCAGCACACTGAGCATGACAGATGGAATTGGCTGCCTAAAGAGGCTAAGACGAGAAAGGATGCTGTGACAGAGCTGTGTCGTCATCTTCAGAAAGCTCTGCAGACAAGCTCTAATATATGTACAGTAATGTTGGCAAGGTAATTGCAGTCCTGAGGGAACATTTAGGTTAGTAGACAAATGGAAGGTGGCTGAATGGACAGTCTTACTCTTAGCAATAAACTAGTCCACAAAATGTTAAAAGTGACTACTGCAAATGGTGGTTGGTGAGGGTGGAGGGCATATGATAGAGGGGTTTAAGAGCATTTTGGATAAAAAAAGCTGGGGGCTATCTTTGCCTCCATGATTGTCCTGAAGCACTATGTGGTTTTGCCAAAGGAATATGCAGCCCCAAAGCACTTGATGTGATCCAGCTACTACTGATGAGCAATATCTAAAACCAATTGCGCATCAGATGCTCAAGTTAGTACTCCTTGAACTTCAGGGATTAAAGAGGAGGGCAGTACCAGAGAGAATGAACTGGGGAGGGAGAAAGCAAAGATGGGAAGACTGAAATTATCTTCATGTAACACTTTTACATTCTCAAGAAATCTCAAGCTGCTTCATAACCGATGATCTACTTGAGGTATAGTAACTGTTGTTAAGTCAGCAAACAAATCAGCCAGTTTAGTTAATAGCAAGGTCACAACTGGTAATAGTAATAACTATGTAACTTGTTTTACTGTGTTGCCTAAGGGTTAACTAATAGCCTGGACATCTGGAGAGCTTCTATGTTCTTGAGCAGTGTTGTGGCCTTGTTGGCAGGTAGACGCTTAGCTTAATATATCATACCAAAAGAAGCATCTGACTGTGCAGTACTTTCCACAAGTATCAACCTGGATTATGTATTTAATCCTTTAGCAGGGCTTAAACCCATCACCATTTGTCTGAGAAGTTACAGTGCGGAACAGTGTTCGTACTGTAGCTGGTAAATGCATTTTACTCTGGTCCTTTGTGCTTGCTGTCTGACACTAACTGACTCCATACCATCTAACATCATGCCTACAACAGTACAAAAAGTACAAAAAAAAAACGGATGCTGGAACACATAGCAGGTCAGGCAACTTGTATAATGAATTGAATTAATGGGCCAAAATTGCTGTAATAGGACATCTAATGGCATCTACTTATAGTTAGATTTACCCTTGCATGCTTAGGTTTGAGAGATAAGTTGCTGAAAGTGTTTTGGTTAATTACATCGCAGTGAGGCAAATAAAGCACCTGGGATCTGAGTGAACAAGGCAAGTCACTATGCATCTCCGTAACTATTCAGACTGAATTTTTTGCGAAATTAACAATGCAAGGACTGAGAAGGAGGGTGAATTAGAATCAGTGAATTCAATGTCAAATCACAGATAGAAAGAGGAAGCAGAAAAGAAAAATTGGATTGAGTGATAGAGAGGCAGGCAAAGTTTAAAAAGATGTAATTTTGTAATTTTACATTTTTAAAACCCCCAATAAACAATACCAAAGGAATGAGACTCCACATTATAATTAATTTTCAGTGTCAGAAAGGTTCTGTGGCAGTAATTAGCACTTCTCAGGTTGTGATAAAGGTACTTGAGCTTGTAATGACAAAACTTAACTTTGTGGCAGGTTCAGTTTACATTTAATACACAAGTAACAAATACAGAAACGTCATGCCATTTGAAGTATTTCAATGGTGATGCTGACAGCAAGGTGTTTCCCCAAAGCTAAATGTGGCTCAGTGTGAGGAGCAGCTTCTGGATATTGGGATTTAACTGTGCATCTGCTCCTTGCCTGAAGTTGCCCTGTTTTTTGAGTATAAATAATGGTGAATGCCATTACCTTCACTGTTATTGTGATAGGAAAATCTGGACCAACCTTTTAGTTATGGACCAGTGTCAAATCTGAAGGGTAACACAGGTGAACAGTAGTTACATAAAGTAACAGATTAGAGGGAAGGGACAGGAAAACAAGCAAACATAAGGGGCTGAATTTTGCTGTTGGCGAGCAGGGGGCGGGGCCCGCTCGCCAACGCATAAAATGACGCAGGATGCGGTCGGGTGGAACCCGCCCCATTTAAATATTCAGGAAGGCGGGGGCACAGCAAAATCAGCTGCAGGCCCGCCGACCTGCCAATGGCCAATTGAGGCCACTGGCAGGATAATTGAAACAATTAAAGGACCAACCTTAATGTTGGCGGGCAGGCCAGGAGCCCCGGTGGGCAATAGAAAAAACATGAAACCTCATCTACCGCCGGGATGAGGTTCCATGTTGGGATTTAAAAAGTTTAATAAAGTTTTAGTGTAATTTATGAACATGTCCCATCTCGTGTGACATTGCCACATGAGGAGGACATGTTAAAGGTTTTTTTTTCTATTTTTAACGTTTTTAAAACTGTCAGTGATCTCCCTGAGGCTGCACTTTGCCTCAGGGAGATGTGCGCTCTTTCGTGCGCATGCTTGCTTTTCTTGCTTTTGGGGACCCCCCCACCTGGCGGATGTCATGCTGGGCGGGCCTTAATTGGCCCACCCACGTAAAATGGAGGTGCAGCCCACTTCTCCGGCGGGGATTGGCTCCCCGCCCGGCGGAGATTGGGTCAGGCCTGCCCGCCTGGAAAGCAGAAAATTCTGCCCAAGAGAAAAGGAATGACCTGTAATATGTTTAAGTGAAAAACAGGAGAAGATCAAATTATAAAAATGATATTAGCATCAGACAAAAGGTGACGTAATGAGAAATCAAAGAAATTAAAGGCATTTCTAAGGCACAAAGATTGTGTGAATAATTGAGGAAGTGGGGATGAGGCAGGTAGAAATGGAAACACAAAAGGCTGGCAATGGGGTCTAATGTTCAGCAGCCCAAGTGCATGGGAAAAGAAAAATTCAATTGATGTGACTGGTTAAAAACTACCTTGTCAATGTAGTCTAAAAATGGATTTTCATCTATGGCATTGACCAATTTCTGCCTCCCTCCCTTGAAAATGGCAGCACATTATGTCAGTTCACAAACCCCTTCTGGCTGAAACAGTTATCTACAAGTGATAATGATTCAGGGCATGAAAAATCTCTTTTGAATTAGCACATGTTGTAAACAAGCCTTAAAATCACGTTTTATTGTAACGTTTTTCAGGTTTATTGCAGTTTTCTACTAAGCTACCACCTGATAGAATCACAGTTATCCCCCCTGCACTCTCTGTACCAAGCATCACTGTGAAGGAGGAGGTTGGTCTACTCAGATTGCTGGTAGTTCGTGCACAGGGTCTTCTGGGAAATATCATGGTAGCATACCAAACTGTCCCCCTGACAGCTTCCAGTCCATCTGATTATCAGGTGAGTTGAAAATCACATCTATAAAAAAAATTGTCATTAAATCTTAGACCAACTGAGAAAAATGTTTAACAATATTAAGGCAACTCTGTCAGAACCATTAAGTAAACAAAAGCAAATGTTAATACATTAAAAATATTATCTTAATTACCCAAGACAAGAGAGTTCCAAGACCCACAGCTATGTGGTTGACTCTTGACTCCTCTGAAATGGCCTAGCAAACCACAAAGTTGTATCAAACTGCTACAAAGAAGTCAAATGAGAATAAAACCAGACACCACCCAGCATCAATGTAAGCAGTGGAAATGACAGAGGCAAATCCTGCCCAGTTGACTCTGCAAAATCCATCTCACTAACACCTGGCAACTTGAGCCAAAATTGGGAGAACTGTCCCACAGATTAGTCAAGCAACAGCCTGACTGTCATACTCACAGAATCACACATTTCACCCAATGTTCCAGACTCCTCCATCACCACTCTGGGCATGTCCCATCCCAACAGAAAGACAGATCCACCAGTGGTGTCAGCACACTGGTATACAGTTGGAAAGGTGTGGCATGGGAGTCCTCAACATTGACTCTGGACCCCATGAAACCTCATGGCATCAGGTCACATATGGGCAAGGAAACCTCCTGCTGATACCACCTACCACCCTCTCACTGCTGATGAATCAGTATTCCACCAAATTGACCACGGTGTAACAAGGCCCCAGCATGTGCTCTGGATGGGGAACTTAAATGTCCATCACTAGGAATGGCTCAGTAGCATCACTACTGACCATGGTCACCAAGTTCTATAGGCCAGACTAAACCTGCCCGGTGGTGAAAGAACTAACAAGAGAAAAGAACTTTCTTCACTGTTTAAAAGGTGTACATCCATTTACCAAATCAGGCAGCAGAAGATATTCTGTGAATCACAACTGTTTCATTGTTAAACTATAGTTCAGTACAAATACCACTCCTCCCTTCTGGATCCTCTGCCTCTCTAGAAGCAAAACCCACCCACTGGGGAAAATTTCAGCTCTTACGTACAGGCTTCAATGAGCATCACCTGCTCTCAATTCACTCCGAAGCTTGTCCTAGTTTATTCTTAAAGGGACCTGTATTTCTAATGTTGTCATTGACTTCATCCTCACTAATCTGTTGCCAGTGCATCTGTCCATGACAGTACTGGTTGCAGTGACTACTGCATAGCCCTAGTGAAGATGAAGTCCTGTCTTCACTCTGAGCACATTCTCCATTGTGTTGTGTGGCACTACCATGGAGCTAAATGGGATAGACTTAGAACAGATCTAGCAGCTGAAAACCGGGCATTCATGATATGCTGTGGGCCATCATCAGCAGCAGAACTGTATTCCTTCTCAATCTGTAACTTCACGGCACACCCCTCGCTCACTCTAGGATTACTGTCAAGCCAGAGAAACCAGCCTTGGTCCAATGAGGAGTGTCAGAGAGCATGCCAGGAGCAGTATCATACCTAAAAATGAAGTGTTGACCTGGTGAAGGTACAGCATAGAACTATATGCATGCTAAACAGAAGAAGCAGCATGTTATAGGCAGAGCTAAGCAATCCCACAACCTGTGGATCAGTTCAAAGCTCTGTAATCTTGCCACATCCAGTTGTGAAATGTGATGGACAATTAAGCAACTAACAGTAGTAGGAGGACACTCCATCCTCCATCATCTCTGTCCTCAATCATGATAGAGCTTAGCACATCACCGCAAAAGACAAGGCTGAAGTGTTTACAAGCATTTTCAGTCAGAAGTGCTGAGTTAATGATCCATCTCAGCCTTCTCCTGAGGCCTCACAGCATCACAGATACCATTCTTTATCCAATTTGGTTCACTCCACATAATATCAAGAAATGGCTGAGTGCACTGGATACTGGAAAGATTATGGACTCTGATGTAGTGCTGAAAATTTGTGATCCAGAAATAGACACATCCTAGCCAAGCTGTTCCATTATAACCACAACACTGGCACCTACCCAACAATGTGGAAGATTGTGCAGGTATACCCTATCCACAAAAGGCAGGACAAACCAATCTGGCCAATTACTGTCCCATCAGCCTATTCTCAATCATCAGTAAAGAGTGGAAAATGTTGTTGACAGTGCTATGAAAGAGCACTTACTCAGCAATGACCTGCTTACTGAAGCTCAGTTGGTGGGGAGGTGGTGGCGTAGTGGTATTGTCACTGGACTGGTAATCCAGAGACCCAGGGTAATGCTCTGAGGACCAGGGTTCAAATCCTACCAAGGCAGATGGTGGAATTTGAATTCAATAAATATCTGGAATTAAAAGTCTAATGATGACTATGAAATCATTGCTGATTATCGTAAAAACCCATCTGGTTCACTAATGCCCTTTAGGGAAGGAAATCTGCTGTCCTCACCTGGTCTGGCCTACATGTGACTCCAGACAGCAATGTGGTTAACTCTTAAAAATGCCCTCTGAACAAGGGCAATTAGGGATGGGCAATAAATACTGGCCTAGTCAGCAATGCCCACATCCCACAAACGAATTAAAAAAAAAAATCACCCAGACCACTTAGATCGTAGTTTCAAACATGGATAAAAGAACTGAATTCCTGAGGTGAGTGTCCTTTAGCATTTGTCACAGGAGCCCTAATAAAAGCAAGGTTGATGAGAATCAGGGAATAAAAACTCTCCACTGGTCTGAGTCATATGTATCAAGGAAAATGGCTGTGATTGTCAGAGGCCAATCATCTCAGTCCGGGACATCACTGTAGGAGCTTCTGAAGGCATTGTCCAAGACCCATTCATTTCAGCTGTTTTGACAATGATCTGCCCTCCATCAGTAAGGATGCTTGCTGATGATTTCACCATGTTCAGTTCTAATTGCAGCCTTTTGGATAATGAAACACTCTGTCCTACATGTAGTATTTGGCTTGGGTTGATAAGTGGCAGGTAACATTCATACCCCTCAAGTGCCAGGCAGTGGCATTTCCAACCAAAGAGAATCCAACTATCTTCCTTTGACATTCAACAGCATTACCATTGTTGAATCCACCATCACCAAAATCCTGGGGGTCACCATTGTCCAGCCATTTAAATTCTGTGATTACAAGAGCAGGCTAGTCGGTGTGCGTTCGGCAGTGAGTAACTCACTCTCTGAAGCCTCTACACTGTCTAGAAGGCATAAGACAGGAGTTTGATGGAATACTCCCCACTTGCCTGGATGAGTGCAGCTCCAACAACACTGACGGGGCTCAACATCATCCAAGGTTAGACAGCCCATCCAATTGGCACCCCATCCTCGATATTTAACATTTGGTTCCTTCACGACTGGTGCACCGTGGCTGCAGTGTGTACCGCCTACAAGATGCACTGCAACAACTCACCCTAAACCCTTCAACAGAAACT
This sequence comes from Cetorhinus maximus, assembly GCF_964194155.1. NCBI lineage: Eukaryota > Metazoa > Chordata > Chondrichthyes > Lamniformes > Cetorhinidae > Cetorhinus > Cetorhinus maximus. The sequence continues at coordinate 57,604,537 of NC_135880.1, forward strand.
TCAAACCCGAGACCGCTTACACCTAGAAGAACACGGGCAGCTGATACACGGGAGTACCGCCATGCAAGTTTTCCTCCAAGTTACACACCAGTTTTACTTGGAAATATATCTCAATTTCTTCAACGCTGATGGGGCAAAATCCTGGAACTCACTACCTGATAGCACTGTTTCTATATCTGGACTACATAGAATGCAGCAGTTAAGGAAGGTGGCATGCTGCCACCTTTTCAAGGGTCATTTAGGGTGGACAATCAATGGGCTTTGCCAGTGAGACCTACATCTCATGAATGATTTTTAAAAAATCAAACCAGTACACACTCAGTCCAATAATTGTGTGGTTATCAGTATGACAAATGAGGTTTACTGGAGTGAGGGAAGAGGTCCATTGATGGTGCCAAACACTTTTATTTACCTAACCTCAAGCAAAGCTACAAAAGCGTGGGGTTTCAATTTTTAATTAATTCTTTCCCCTTCCTTCCTTCTGCCAGTATTCTCCCTTTCCCTTCTCTTGCCTTGAAAGTATTGGCACATCTTTCATGGGGGCCTGACCCTTGTGATTTCTCAGTCAAGTGGCCATTCTTCCTGTACATGACCGCCGCCACACTGCCCCCCCGCCCCATCCACCCGGCCCTAGGACATTTTTCAAGCTTTGTTAATGTTCACCTTAAAATTGGCATAATCCCTTGCAAATGTAAATGAGGGGCCCGACTGTTCTATAGAAATTTGTCTGTGATCCTTCAGCAGCTACAAAATAAAATATTTGGGTTTTTAAATTACAGAAATGTTACTATTTATTCAGAAGGAGCAGGAATGCTCCACCGACTCTACAGTATTTGCAATTGCCCCACTAACGCCTTACTTATCTTTAGCCCTGTGTGCTGATGAGGCAAGTAGCTCGGCAAAATTGGCAGGCTGCATGCTCAGGTGTGACATGCCAGCAGTTCTCTTAAGTACTGCAAACAAAACTGAGGTCCAAGGTCAGGCCAACGTAATGATGATAATTTTTGTAGTATCACACCAGTGTGGATTCGAACCTCAACCTCAGGTGAAAAACACAAGAAATAAATCATAGTTGTCACTATTATCTTTATTATCATTGTTGTTTTTGAGATTTTTTTTGGAAAATTGACCTTGACAAATGTTTTACAGTGGTAAAAAATGCAAATACTGAGAGAGACAAGTTAAAAATGAGGAGTTTAGGAGTAAACAGGGAACTTTATTATCCAAAGGGAAATTGGATTGTGGAATAAGTTACTAGGGAAGATTATTGAGTCAAACAACATGAAAGACATTTGGATCCTATTCAGGAAGGGATTGAGAAATGTGATTAGATGATGGGTAGGTAGGGCTTTTGTACAAAATACTTAATGATCCATATCTGTTCCTAAAGATTTTAATTTTTATAGTTAAATAAAATCCAAGCGTTACTCTAATTCCATTTGCAATATATTACTGTTTTGGTCTGATATAATGTTATGTAATGGCCTACCGATATAAAATACGATACTAATGCAACAAAAAAATTATGGGGAGAAAGGTAGGATAAAGACAAGCAAATGACTCATAATACTAATACTTCTGATGTAAAAGCTGAGTTTCTTTGAAAGCTGCATTTGAAAGCTGTGTTATGCAATCCATTTAAGAACAGAATCTGGACCCTTTTGCTTTGAAAGTACTCTCTGTAAATAATACCGTAAAGAAACTTAAAACTAATTGTTAAAACCTGAAATAAAGAATTCCATGCACATTCGTACGCTACAATTTGAAAATTGTAATTTGAAGTGATTGGAGACCTGGGCCAGAGTTTTCTCGTTAGCTTGCGTGGGCAGGCCCCGCACACCGACGCGTAAAATGGCGTATGGTGACATCGGGCGAGCGTGCCGACGTCACCGTGCACCATCGCAATATTTAGGTGGGCGGGCGCGCGATGTTCTCGGATGCGCACCCGCCATTAATTAATCAAGTTAAGGCCCTTGAGGCAGCAATTGTCTGCAATTTTTTGGGGCCCGTGCGATCTTCAGGGCATCGCGTGGGCGCAACAGGCAGGCGGGTAGGAAACATTTGTATAAACCTCATCCACGGACGGGATAAGAGGGGTGAGTGGGGTCGCGAGTGGTATCTGTTAGATATTTAATTGTGAACGTTACTGACACTTGCCTGTGTGAGCGGGAGTACTTCACAACTCTTCACAGGAGTAACAGCCTTCAGGTCAGGAGTCTACAGTAAAAATCATTTTTGGGGCCTGCAGGTTTCAGGAAGCCTTCCCTTAGCCTGGGAATGGGAGTTGTGTTATGCACTGGAGGCACTTCCTCTGAGGAGGAAGGGAGGGCCAGAAGGGGGAGGAGGCCAGGAGTCCGCATTCAGCCTCCAGGGGAGCCACCTTTAGGAAGAGAGGTACAGGCACAAGGGATGCAGGGCCAACAGGAAGTCCAAGATGCGGGGGGGGAGGGGTGCGCATGGAAGACGCTACTATCCTGCTGCCAGGATATACAGGCAGCGAAGCAGCTACCTCAATATGTCTGAGTTGCAGTGCCGAAGGAGGCTCTGTCTCTCAGGGGAGACAGTCACTTCCATCTGTCAGATGATAGGCTCTGAGATCTCTCCTAACCGTGTTGGTGGACACCCCATGCCAGTGGCGCTGAAGGTCACGGCTGCCCTCAACTTCTATGCCTCTAGCTCTTTCCAGGGCTCAGTGGGTGATCTTTGCAGAGTCTCCCAGTCAGCTGTCCACACTTGTGTCAAGCAGGTCACAGACGCTCTGTTCAGACGGGCATTGACTTTCTACTACCGCTGGGACAAGGCCAGCCGGACAGAGTGAGCCAGAGGCTTCGCAGCGATTGCTGGCTTCCCCTGCGTCCAGGGTGCAATGGACTGTACACATGTGGCCATCAAGGCGCCAGCAGGTGAGCCCGGTGCCTTCGTCAACAGGAAGGGCTTCCACTCCATGAATGTGCAGATAGTTGTGACCACAGGACGCTGATTCTACAAGTTTGAGCAAGGTACCCAGGCAGCTCCCACGACGCTTACATACGCAGACACTCCCAGGTGCCGAGGCTCTTCAGCTGGATGGATAGCTGCTGGGTGACAAGGGCTATTCCCTCAAAAGGTGGCTCATGACGCCCCTCCACCATCCAAGAACAGAGGCTGAGCAGCGGTACAATAGGTGCCATGCCTCCACAAGGGCTGTGGTGGAGAGAGCCATCGGTCTTCTCAAATGCGCTTCCGATGCCTGGACCGTTCGGGGGATGCACTCCAGTACCCCCCAGATGATGTGTCGCTGATAGTGGTTGCATGCTGCGCTCTCCACAATCTGGTGCTGGAAAGGGGCGACGCAGTGGAGGAAGAAGATTTAGACGCAGTTGCTCCGGCTGCACACGATGAGTCCAGCAGTGAGTCCGAAGATGAGCACGCACAGGAGAATGCTGAGGGAGTAGACACTAACCCGGGCATACTCCAGGGAGGCAGGAACACCCGGGAGGTTTTAATCCAAAGAACCTTCAGCTAGCCCACCACAGATGGACCTCCAACAAACGCCAGGGCTACAGGCTCCATACTCGATACCTGAGTGCAAAATCTGCTTGGATAGGAACATTAATTAAGGGTCTTGTCAATAAAGCTCAATGTCAAACAACTCACTCATAACATCATGGGTCCCCGTCCACCTGCAGAAGTAAGGGATCACCCTGAGCCATGCTTACATATCAGTTTAATGATATAACAAAATGAAGTTCAGAAACAAAATTAAAAAGGTGTTGCACATCACACCAAGTGGTCATGAACTAATAATGGGGCATCATAAAAGCACCAGTGAGAATCCCGTGGTGTGCCTAAGGTGCCTTAAATTTACACTTATGGGTGCTACATCTAGGTGCTCCCTCCTCGCTGGCACTGGATTTGAGACAGCCGTCCTCTGGCCTATGGAGCCTTTGATGACCCCGCCTGGGAGGGAGCGGCCAGTTCCACAGCTGGCATCTCCCCAGTCACCGCAGCCTCATTGGATGCAACAGTCACTGGCAAAGGGGCGGAGTAGCTGCTGCCCTGAGAGGAGCCCACAGAGACAACTGGCAGCTGCTGCACCGACGCGAGATCGCTTTGGACCTCCCTGCTCAACGTAGATGGATGGGCACCAAGCTGGGATACTTGGTGCCCAAACCATCCCCCTCACTGGCACTGACCAGCTGAGGTCAGTACTGCTGTGAGGGCTTGCAGGTCTGAGAGCAACCCCAGGAGACCCTGATTGGCTTCCTGGAGGAGCCTCTCCATGGGAGTCGCCACTCACTCCATGGAGGAAGCATGGCACTCAGCCATGAGGCTCATTGCATTGGTGATGCCCTGTGTGGACTCCTCCAGCACAGGCACCATGCCACGCATAGCCTCATGTATCTCCGCCAGATCCTCCCGCATACCCTGCTGCACTTCCAGCATTTGCTGCCTCACGGAAGACTCCAGAGGCACATCAGCAGCCACCGACCGAGCATGTGCCTGATCCTCAAAGGTCCGTAATGGGCACTTTCAGTTTCCGCCCGCACCTCAAGCAAGTGTGAAGTGCCCTCACTGCTGTGCCACGGGACACTAGCCGATGATCTAATTCCCACCGAGGTGCTAGTATCTGCGCTGGTGCCTGCCTGGTAGAGATGGTGTGACGCTGGTGAGTCAAAATATTCAGGGCCCTCAGGTCTGCGAGGTGGCCCCTCTGCTTCTCCTCCCTCCGGCACTGCTCCGGTGATGCTGAAAGGAAGAACAAGGACATTGATTAGCTAAAGTGGAGACAATGTCAATGTGCATGCCTGCCCCCTGGATCATTATGCGCTCAGCCTTCCATAATCAGTGGTCAGCCGATGTTGCAAACTTCAATTGCTGAGCATTCAGCAGCGCCATGGCTGCTGGGACACACATGGTGACCTGAGTGCTCGGCAAACATACCTCCCCATGGCACCCCAGCCTCACCGCCACCAGCGGACCTGGACGCATGGCACTTCTCCAGATCCATGGGCTGCTGTTCAAATGGAGTCACAATGGCCAACTGGGCCTGGCCTCCGCCACTCCGCATCTGCTTGGCGGCGTTGTGTGCAGTCTTCCCCTGAAAAGGAGAGAAGAGCTTTGATTAGTCCAGCCTGTACTTGGATTCCCATCACATCCCTGCCACCCTAGCCAGAGTGGGACATTGCAGGGCTCCAGAGCTTCGTCACCCTGCAGCTGCTACACACTCACACTAAGAAGCCAGGACTGACCCTCCGACATTGCTCAAATGCTGCCTCCATCACATTTGGCAGCACAAGCTGTAACCTTGCAAAGCAAGGAGAGACGAGCACATGGAACGCAAAGGACAGCAGGTGAATTGGTCCCGTTGCCTGGAAGCTCCCCTCCCAGCATGTCAGCACCCTGACTTTGACATGCTTTGCAGTTCCAGCACTCTGCCTAGGTGCAGATCTTTGAGTTTGTCCCCGAATCTATACTCTGGGTGTCAGTGTCACACATGCTGTGGGTGCAGAACCCATCTCAGCACAACCATCTCAGGGTCAACTAGGCATGGGAAATATCTGCTGGCTCACCCAGCGAGGGAAACATGCCGTGAAGGATTCAATGCTGTAACTTCACTCAGAGTTGTGGAGGTTGGGGGGGTGTGTGCGCTTTGTGGGAAAAGGCTGACGGCTGCATTAAGTGACTTCAGCCAACATGATACTCACCCTTCCTGAGCGCAGGAGGTTGTTGAATCTCTTGTGGCACCTGACCCATGTGCGTTGCAACACATCATGGGAGCTCACAGTCTTGGCCACCTCACAGGCACGTTTGGTCAGCTCAGGGGGCTCTACCACCCCGTCCCTCGGAAGCAGGACCTCCCGCCGTGCTACCCCCTCCTCCAGGAGGGCAGCTAGGCACTCATTAAAAAATTGCGGGGCATATTGCACCACTGCCCTATCCTCCGGTCTGGCCTGCCCCGCTGCCCTACCCTCCGGTCTGGCCTGCCCCGCTGCCCTACCCTCCGGCCTGGCCTGCCCTGCCCTGCTGCCCTACCCTCCGGCCTGGCCTGCCCCTGCCCTACCCTCCGGCCTGTCCTGCCCCGCTGCCCTACCCTCCGGCCTGTCCTGCCCCGCTGCCCTACCCTCCGGCCTGGCCTGCCCCGCTGCCCTACCCTCTGGCCTGTCCTGCCCCGCTGCCCTATCGTCCGGCCTGGCCTGCCCCGCTGCCCTACCCTCCGGCCTGGCCTGCTCACCAGAAGCCTTCTGGTGTGCCCTTCTACCTGCCATTGTGAGCAGCCTTGCAAAGGCTGCCAGCGCTTCATTTAAAGAGGCCGCCGGGTCGCTATTGGACCTGGCAGCCAGTGCACTTCTGCCGCCGCCCGCCCACTCCCGTTATCCTTGGGAGTCTCACATTACGCTGGGCGGGACTTAATTGGCCCACCCGCTTAAAATGGCAGCGCGGACTCGATTATGGGCGGCAATTTGGGTCCGTGCCCGCCTGCACCCATTCCCGCTCAGCCCATTCGACATTCAGAAAATTCTCTCCCTGGGTTTGAACCTTCGTCTGAGGTCGCACACTTATGTGGCTAGCAAACTGCACGCCCAACCCACGTGAGACTTCATACACCATTTTGTCTGCTCCCAAAGGGTTTGGGTTCGCAATGTAATTTGTGTGTCATGAACCAGCGCGGGAGGAGTGTGGGTGTGGAGGCGGGCTGCCTCAGTTCTCACCAATGGCAACATGACCCCTATCATTGTTTAATGGGCTCTCAAACCTCACCCCTCACTTCCCTCACCTCTCCATCTGCCCAACTCCCCTCCCCCCCCCCATGCCACCTTAGATTCCCCCATGCCACCTATGCTTTCTCAGATTCCCCATGCCTCTCCGTGCCATTTCACATGCTCTCAAGCCTTCCTATGCCACCATATGCCCCCATGCATCCTCTATACTTACCTAGTATGCACGATGTACAGTCCTCAGGTTCCATGCAATATTAATGGAAAATATTTCACATTCTTTGGTGGGGGGTGTGGGGAGGAGTAAACTTCTCACCATCTAATAAAAGCCTCCATCAAACACACTACCATTGAGATTGGAAAAAAAATGCATTCTGCCATATGAAAATAAATCTTGCAATCCTATTAGCTTGAGTTCCAGGAGGCAGTGACACCCCTTAGGCTAGGTACTTCAGATTTGGTCCTTGGTAAGGGACAGGAGAATGTGACTAGGAGAATGAGCAAACTGACCATGGTAGAGGGAGCCATTCAAGTGGGTAAAAAGTAAAAAAGATGTAAAATCAAAATACTGCAGATGCTGAAGATCTGAAATAAAAGCAGAGATGTGTGTGAAAATCTCAGCAGATCTGGCAGCAGCTGTGGAGAGAGAAACAGAGTTAACATTTCGAATCTAATATGACTCCTCCTTGGAACTGAAGAGAGGCAGAAAAATGATTGCTTTTATGCTGTTGAAAAAGGGTGAGGGTCAGATGGAGCAAAAGGGAAGGTCAGGGATAGGTTAGAGGGTGGGGGCGATTAAATGACAAAGTTGTCATGGAAACAAAAAGCAAAGAGCCTGGTAATGATAGTGGTAAAAGAGAAATGCATTGGTCCAGAGTAGGTGTTAATAGCAAAATAAAGGTCAACACTGTCTGAAAGCAAAACAAGATACAGAATGCTGCTAGGTGAAAAAAATACAAAATGGAGTTCATGGTCTAAAGTTGTTGAACTCAATGTTGAGTCCAGAAATTTGTAAAGTGCCTAACTGGCTGTTCCTCAAGCTTATGTTGAGGTTCAATGCAACATTGCAGCAGGCCGAGGGCGGAAATGTGAGTGTGAGAGCAAGGTGACAAATTGAAATGGCTGGAAGGTCAGGGTCATGCCTGCAGACTCAATGGAGGCATTTTGCAAAGCAGTCACCCAGTTTGCGTTTGGTCTCCCCAATGTAGAGGAGACTGCATTGTGAACAGCAAATACAGTAGACTAAACTAACAATTGAGTCACTGCTTCATCTGGTAGGAGTGTTTGGGGCCTTGATATTATCGAATGGCGGACCATGCTCAATGCACCGAATCGCCTACTCCTGCTCCTATTTCTTATGACCTTATGTCCACAAACCATAAACCATATCAATGACATAATCTATTATTACAACTTCTTGTCATTCATTCTCAGTTGAATGGAACATCTACTGTGCTGAAACCCATTAGTACTTGAAACTCAACCAAGCATTGATAATGGCCATAGCTGTCCAAGCAATAAAGTACTAAGAAGGGAAAAAGAAAAGGTGCTCTTATCAATTTCAATGCAGAGTGCCTTAAATGGATGGTTGTGAAAAGACGGTTAGGTTTATTTCAAGTGTAGATTTTCTCAAGTGTTTTGCTTTTATTGGCCAGAGCCATTTTAAGTCACAGTAGAAAAGATAACAACACAGGCTGACACAACGTTTTGTAACATTTTTCACTGCATTATGGTACTTTCACCATTGGAAAAATACTGTAGTGCATCTGAACAATTGTACAAGGCTGTTCAATGTATGGGTCAGCTCACCTTTAAATTAAGATCCCTATGATGAATCATTCCATTAAAAACATATCTGCATTACACTACAAGAGCTACAAGTGACATTTGAGATATGAAAACATTTTACACTTAACTTTCAGAACGTTCTCAACTCCTTAGCAGGCTTTCCATTTTCTTTACAAACTCTTAAACCTGGCATGCTTTTAATGGGCTTCCAAAACTCTGTACCACCAGATGAAAATAGTGTGGGGGAAGAAATCCGATTTTCTACTCCCATTTAAAATGAGGAGCCCAATCTCAGCAGTGGATTTTCTTTTATTCTTTCATGGGATGTGGACGTCACTGGAAAGGCCATCATTTGTTGCCCAACCCTAATTGCCCTTGAGTGGCTTGCCAGGCCAATTGTCGATGAACTAGTAATCTAGAGGTAATGCTCTGGGGACCCGGGTTCGAATCCCATCAAAACAGATGGTGAAATTTGAATTCAATTAAAAATCTGGAATTAAAAGTTTAATGATGACCATGAAACCATTGTCGATTGTCATAAAAACCCATCGCGTTCACTAATGTCCTTTAGGGAAGGAAATCTGCCGTCCTCACCTGGCCTGGCCTACATGTGACTCCAGACTCACAGCAATGTGGTTGACTCTTAAACACCTATTAAATGGCCTAGCAAGCCACTCAGTTGTATCAAACCACCAAAAAGTCTCAAAGGGATGAAACCGGATGGGCCACCCAGCATTAACCAAGACACCAGAAACGACAATGGCAAACTCAGCTCTGTTGACCCTGCAAGGTACTCCTTATTAATTTTTGCAGGCTCGTGCCAAAATTGGGAGAGCTGCCTCACAGTCCAGTCAAGCAACAGCCTAATATAGCCATCCTCATGGATTCATATCTTACAGGTAACGTCCCAGACACCACCATCACCATCCCTGGGTATGACCTGTCCCACCGGTAGGACAGACCTAGCAGAGGTGACAGCACAGTGTATACACTCAGGAGGGAGTTGCCCCGGGAGTCCTCAACATTGACCCCGGACCCCATAAAGTCTCATGGCATCAGGTCAAACATGGGCAAGGAAACCTCCTGCTAATTATCATGTACTGCCTCCTCCTCAGCAGAAGAACCAGTACTCCTCCATGTTGAACACCACTTGGAGGAAGCATTGAGGGTGGCAAAGACACAGGATGTATTCTGGGTGGGGGGGGGGCTTCAATGTCCATCAACAAGAGTGACTCGGTAGCATCACTACTAACTGAGCTGGCTGAGTCCTAAATGACAGAGCTGCTAGACTGGGTCTGCGGCAGGTGGTGAGGGAAAAACATACTTGACCTCATCCTCACCAACCTGCCTGCTACAGATGCATCTGCCCATGACAGTATTGGTAGGAGTGACCATTGCACAGTCCTTGTGGAGACGAAGTCCCCATCTTCACCTTGAGGATACCCTCCATCGTGTTGTGTGGCACTACCATCGTGTTAAATAAGATAGATTTTGAACAGATCTAGCAACTCCAGACTGGGCAACCATGAGGCCTAGAAAAGTTAAGAAAATCTGATCACAAGTGGTTGTATGGATGAACACATTTTGTCACTTTATAATCTGAAAATGTATTCATTTTTACTGAACAATGTGTAATGGTGTCTGTCAGCTTCATTGACAGGCATCATGAGTCCTCCCACTGCACCAATCTCTTCCTGCCCCACTAGCAGCTCGGCTGCATACAGCTGGAAGACGACTGATTCAGGAGGGAGAAGTGTGTGTGTGGCAGGCCCTCTCGGAGCCCCGTGCAAGCACTCTCCCACGCACACGGAGCCTTTGTCCATCACACTCATCTCACTGTCCCAAGTTCAATGCTGCCTGCTGGGGTTCTCTTTCAGTTGTCCATTTGAGCTGACATACATCTCCACCCACCCAAAGATCACATTCCCAAGCGGCACCTGTGCCCATCCAACATGAGGCTCTGCTCGCTTTTGATTTTGACAATGATGGCTGTATTCGAGTTTTTGATCAGCTTCCCTGCCCTTCCCCCCGAGTCCTCCATGTCCTTTCCTCCATCACTGTCGACCCCCCTGCCATCACCTTCCACCTCCACTACCAACTCGTACCCTTGTCTTTCCAGGATGTCCAGGTGAACTTGCATGTTCTCGACCTTCCTGAGAATCCCACCCCCATCCACATTGACCTCCCCGACCTCCTCCTTCCCATCCCCCAAGATCCGTGTCTGCATCCAAGTCTCCACTAGCCCTCTCACCATCCTTTCTATTGCTACCGACATACCCTTACCCTCCCACCCATCTGGCTTTTTCTGCCCTGTCTCATGATCGCCATTCCTTCCTACCACGCCCACCCTCAGTTCGCTCCCCTGGAGGCCGTCGTTGACTCCACAGGTCCCCCTCTTGAACGTTCACCTGGACATCCCCCACCCTTTACTCTCTCCTCCACCCTTACTCCCTGCTCCCCCCAGACACCTTCTTCCCCCCTGAACACCTTCCCCTCTCCGAACTCCCTTCCTCTGGTCCCCTTCCTCCCCCCTTACATCTACCTCCTCACTTGCTGCATTATCCCTGGTTACACCCTCCTCCCTCTGTACTCCCTGTTGTCCCCCCTCTCCCTCCAACCTCACCACCCCCTGACACCTACGTCCCCACCTCCCCCCACAACTGGTATGCCTTCCTCTCCCAGTCACATCTAGACCTTCCTCTCCTAACTGCCACCCCTCCCACACCCCACCCCTGTACACCTTCCACTCCCACACACAGCTGGACTTCCCTCTCCACCTCCCCAACCTCGCCGATCATCCAGAGCAGCCCATGGCCATGGTGATGTTCCGAAGCGGACCCGAGGCATCAATGGAGACCTCCCACCTTCAGTGAGCTGCTTTGCAGTAGATCCTTGTCCATGAGAATCCACCCATCATGCAATGCATGTGTTCCTCCAGTGTCTGGTAGCTGTAGGGCTCCAGCATCATCTTCTCCTCGGATGTCCACGACCTCAGCCAGGCCCAAATGGTAAGTTCCGACTTCTTCACGTAACACTTGTCCAGATGTGTTCTGAGGCGGCGTGTTCTCCCACCAGTGCAATGGTAAATCTGATGTAGGGGATGATTTTGGTTGCGCCTTACTATACATCTCATTGCCAGATGCAAATCGGGTTCACGCCGGCCTCCAGCGGGATTGGCGTCCCACCATCGTGAACACTATCATATGATCCTGCTGTGCTTTCATGCTGGCGTGTAAACAATTTTTGGCCTTCTCACTGGATTGTTCCCCCATCCCCACCGCGCCGTCTGCCATGACGCCTGATGCCAAATGGAAAATTCCAGCCAGTGAATCTGGAGTAACATGTTGGCCAGAGCAGGGTAAAGATGGCAGATTTCATTCCTTAGAGGACATTAGTGAACCAGATGGGTTTTTACAACAATCGGTGATAGTTTCCTTGTCACCACGACTGAGACTGGCTTTCAATTCCAGATTTTATTGATTGAATTTAAATTCCATCTGCTGCTGAGGTGGAACTTGTACACTTGTTCCCAGAGCATTAACCTGGGTCTCTGGGTTACTGGTCCAGTGACATTACCACTATGCCTCCACTGACCCCATAACAATATGCTGGCTTATGTTTTACACACTAGGCATTCCTGACCCGCAAAAAAGCCAGAGGAAAATGGCATGGAATCAGGAATGTGGTAAAAAATCTGATTTCCTGCAAAAAAAAATCAAAGTGTTGCCATTCGCACACCAAAATGCACCTCCGCACCCAGGCAAAAATTCAGCATCAGTTGTTCCATTAACTGGATTAAAATCTCCAAAACGGATTTTTTGTGTGATCCCAACTATTCTTAGATAATTGATGGCAGTCATCACATGAGTTAGTATCTGGTCATCAAATAACCTAAAACGGTGGGCCACTGAGAAATTACTAATATATTTAAATTGGTTTCCAGGACACAGCAGGCATTCTGGATTTTAAGCCAGGAGAGCAATATAAATACATAACTGTAAATATCACTGACGATTCTGTTCCTGAACTGCCAAAAAGCTTTAAGATGGTCCTTCTGAATTCAGAAAGAGAAGGTAAGGATCAGTTGTAACATTCCTGGTGTGCAGCAAAGAACATTTTCATTCTTGAATTTTTTTTATTATGCTGGAACAAAAGGATCATTTTTCAATTTAATAATATAGTTGTAACTTAGAATGTGAATACAATTTGTAAATATAATTTGCTTGGTCATGAATTAGTAGAATAAAGGCTCAACAGTTTCCACAGGATCAGTTTCTAATCTAAACTGTGCCTTGCTATGCTGTGTGTAGTTTTTAACAATGTAAAATGTGCCCCTCAGTCGCTTCATTTTCTTCAGTGTACAAAATTGTGAGGTTTCTGAAATCAAAGCCAACTGTCTGCCTGTGGCATACTTCTCATTTTTACTCTTGTTTAACCCTATCACATTCGTATTGGGGTCTATGTTGTTCCAACTTATTTTCTATTTTTCCACCCAAGGCTTTATGGAAAATGAGTGGAAAAGATTATAGAGCATTTTTACTCCCCAAATAGTTGAACGCGATATGTCCTGTTATTATTAAATGTTAATAAAATTGCTTTATCTTATAAATAAGATTCTGTCTGATAGAAACATAGAAAATAGGAGCGATTCGGCCCTTCGAGCCTGCTCCACCATTCATTATGATCCTGGCTGATCATCCAACTCAATAGCCTGCTCCTGCTTTCTGCCCATATCCTTTGATCCCTTTTGCCCCAAGAGCTATATCTAACTCCTTCTTGAAAACATACAATGTTTTGGCCTCAACTACTTTCTGCTGTAGCGAATTCCATAGGCTCACCACTCTCTGGGTGAAGAAATCTCTCCTCATCTCAGTCCTAAATGGTCTACCCCATATCCTCAGGCTGTGACCCCTGGTTCTGGACTCCCCCACCATTGGGAACTTACTTCCTGCATTTACCCTGTCTAGTCCTGTTAGAATTTTATAGGTTTCTATGAGATCCCCCCTCATTCTTCTGAACTCCAGTGAATATAATCCTAATATAATATAACAATATACTATAATCTTTCAGCTGAGTCAGTGGTTCATTTTCTCTTGTTCATTACTTTTTTTTTGTATGTATGAATGTGCTGTGTGTTTATTTTTGAAGTGGCTGAACTCTTTGGCATAGGTACCAGCGGTAGTGGTGATGTTGAGGTGGAGTTCTTCCTTCCAGCTTTCCACACTCATGGTAAGAACCTACTGTCTATCATGCATTTGTGCTTGTTCAGTCTTTCCTAAGCTGTTTACATTTAGCTCCTAAGTTACCATTACTGCTAGTGAGTGGGAAAGATGGTGCATCAGGTGAGCACTAATGAATCTGATGGTCTTTTCTCACCCTTTTCATAAGTTATACATCTGGCAACTGTATCAATTTTCATTTCATTAGAAAGTGTATGCCCACGTATTCATGTTCTGCCAGTCTCAGTTACTGAGTTTTTTGAATGATGATTATGTAGAACTAAATTTTCTGACTGCCATATTCTCGTTACTGGTGGAATGATTTTTCCAAACAATATTGCAACCCTGATTAATGGAATTAATTTGTTTCATGTTTATGTTAACTATTTGTCTTACTATAAAAGAAAATGAAGTGAAAGGCTAAATGTACCATATATACTCAAGTAATATTCAATCTCATGTAAGAGTCGATCCCTGGCTTTTGGCCGCAAGATCCATAATTTTTCATATATCATGTGTATAAGTTGACCCATGACTTTTGGCCCCCAAATACTTCATTTATCAAAAACCTTGTGATAGTTTTTGGAGTGGAGTTGGTGGGAACAGCCCAGTGAATCTTTTTCACAATTGCTCTTTTCTCATTTAAACCACCAGAAATGGATAGCCTGGGGGTTCAGTACCATGGCCAGCAATTGCTGAGGTGAAGTGGGCCTGAACTTCCTCGGAGTGGCAGTCAGATTCAGATTACCACTCTGCTGCTAGTTTTTTTTACCTTAAATTTTTTTTGACCCTGTCTCACCTGAGGGTGGGCGGAGGTGGGTGTTTTGAGTCTGGCGTCGGGAATGGAGAGGGGAATCAGGGGATTGGGTGTCAGGATGGGGGAGGGGTGTTGAGTTGGGTTGGGCCTTGGGAAGAGGTCGGGTCTTGGGAGGTGAGGAGTCGGGTTGGGCCTTGGCGGGGGGTCACTCGGGCCTTGGTAGCGAAGTGGAGGGGGGCCGGCCCTTGGGTGGGGGGGTAGGAAGTCGGGTCAGCCCTTGGGGCGAGGGGCAGTGATGGTCATGTTGAGTCTCGGGGGTGGGGGGGAGTCGGGCCTCGGGATGGTGGAGGTAGGGTGGGTATGTCAGGGGGGGATTGGGTCTGGCCTTGGGTGGAAGGGGCCTCTGGTCAGGTCAGGTTGTGCCTGGGGGGGAGGGGTGGGTAGAACCCCCGTGGGTTGAGGAGTTCTCTTTGGGGGGCTGTAGTCCCTTGGGGGTGAGGGTATTTCTGTGGGGGGTGGTCAGGGGGGGTGAGGGGAGACTCTCTCCCATGGGGGCCGTAGTGGGGGGTGTTGGGGGGAGTTCCCTGGAGATTTGAGAGTATAGAGGGAGTCTATTGGGGGATTAGTGTGGGTCTGTGCAATAGTTACCTAGAAGTTAGAAGAGTTTTTAATTATCCTAGCTTTTTCTGGTAACCAGTGATGTAACCCAATTGGAACCATCTGAAGTTTGCGATTTAAAGCACAGTTTCGGATGATTCCCAGTACAGGGCAAGTTTGCACTTCTGGGCAATTGCCATGTAAACCTTACCTGTGAACTTCCAGGGGGTGGGTTCCCCAGCACGTCTTTGGGGTACCGCCCCCACCCCCCCTGCCCAATGTGATGCCCTGGAGCTCAGAAATTATGGCCCAGCGTCTTTATTGGCAGCTTGGTTGTTCCCAAGAACTAGCATGGATTTCAACCTCTTGAAAGTATTGTTTGTGTAAACATTGACCCCCTATATTTTTTTTGAAAAATCTGGTCTCAGAAACTCAACTTTTACATGAGCATATATGGCAGTTAAAGCGATAGATAGATTTTAAAGAAGATTTTAAAAATGGGACGAGATGTAACAATGTTGGATGGTTCAGTAAAAGAACTCTAGTAAAGGGAACATGTGAAATGGCTGAAGTGATAGTGGAATGAAGGAATACACTGGCTAGAATTGGAATAATGAAGGGTGCAAGTAGGAACCCACGAAAGGGAGGCTAGAGAGATGAGACTGGAAAATTAATCCTGGAATTTGAAAAGAAGAATTGTAAAGATGATATAAATAAGATGTGAAAAGAACCCCAAATACTGGAAAACTGAAATAAAACACAGGACATGCTGGAAAAACAAAGCAGACCTAGCAGCATCTGTAAAAAATAAAGATGGGTGTTGAGCACTAATGACCTAAAAAATAGTAAAGTTACTCCATATTTGGGTTTTTTTTTAGAAGCCTGTAGATTGTAAGGGCGAGGGAAAATGAGGGAGGTAAGGAATTTCTGTTTTGCGGTCATTAGAAAGAATGAGTTGGAGTGAAAGTTAAGCATGATTAATCTTCGAAACAAATAAGTCTGATTTGATAGCCATTATAGAGACATGGCTGCAGGAGAATATGGATTGGGGCCTGAATATTAAGGGGTATAGGACATTTAGGAAGGACAGGAAGTGAGGAAAAGGTGGAGGGGTGGCTCTGTTAGTTAATTATCATGACGTGGCAGATGATGTGTGCCAGGCGTATCAACCTGGCCAGGCTATCACTATGGGGTTTTGCAATTTGTATTTATTATGAGAAGGTTTGTGCACTGAATTCAGAAGTAATGAGTCCACTAACACCTTTAGAAATTTGAAAAATTAAATTAAAACATTTATTAACAAAATAAAAGATTTCAAGCACATAGGTAAGATTACAGCTACTTAATACTATAACAAACCCCAACATTCCTAATTAGCCTGACTCCCAATTACACACTCTCTTTAAGGCAACAGTCCAAAATAGATTTTACATTTAGATAGGCAATCCTCCAAGTTTACCATAGCACCCACTCGACAGTGGAATTCCAAAGACATTTCTCCAACTTTGATTGCTGGCCAGAACAGGCTCCTGCAAAAGTGGCTGGAGACTTTTTCCCAAGGCTGTTTTATACAGTCCTTTTAGATCTTACATGGCCACCCAAAATAGCCTTCCATCTTTCTTTATATATGTTTCTCTCTCTTTAATCTATAAATTCCATTGTTCTATATGTCTTTGGAAATTTATTTTTCCCATAGTATAAAAATCTTTCATGTTGCCAATACGGTCAGTACCTTTGCGAAAAAATAAACATACTGCTTGGCATTGCTTATCTCGTAAGTTGTAAACATCCTAGCATCCCTTTGAAACCTAAACAACTTCTTCACTTACCTAAAACTTCAAATTTCCTTCACACCCTACATGCTGCCCTCAGCCATGTTTATTCATTAGCATTTCAAATGCCTTTTACACTTAACTTCTTTTGATAATTTCAACCTTGCAGTCTTTCTGACTCCAATTCAATTAAATCACACAGACAGAACCATCCAGACTCACACTCATAAACCTACTTTGTAATAAACCACAATAATATTATGAAAAATATCATACTTTCATGACATAATGATGGTATTAGCACAATAGAGAGGGATGACCTAAGTTCAGGAAGTGAATTTACAAATTAGGTTAAGAAAGAGATCAATAAAAATGCAGTGGCAAACATTTAAGGGGCTATAGAGTCATAGAGGTCTACAGCACAGTCTACGGCCCGTTGAGTCTGCACCGGTCAAACAAGTACCTAACTATTCTAATCCCATTTTCCAGCACTAGGCCCATAGCCTTGTATGCCATGGCATCGCAAGTGCACATCCAAATACTTGAGGGTTTCTGCCTCAACCACCCTTTCAGGCCGTGAGTTCCAGATTCCCACCAAACTCTGGGTGAAAAAATTCTTCCTCACATTTCCCCTAAACCTCCTGCCCCTTACCTTAAATCTATGCCCTTAGTTATTGATCCCTCCACCAAGGGGAAATGTTCCTTCCTGTCTATCCTATCTATGCCCCTGACAATTTTATACACCTCAATCATGTCCCCCCTCAATATCCTCTGCTCCAGGGAAAATAACCCCAGTCTATCCAATCTCTCCTCATAACTAAAACTCTCCAGCCCAGGCAACATCCTGGTAAATCTCCTCTGCACTCTCTCTAGTGCAATCACATCCTCCCTATAATGCAGATTCCAGAATCGCACACAATTCTCTGGCTGTGGCCTAACCAGCATTTTATACAGTTCCAGCAACCTCCCTGCTCTTAAATTCTATGCCTCGGCTAATAAAGGCAAGTATCCCATATGCCTTCTTAACCACCTTATCTACCTGTCCCGCTACCTTAAGGGACTAGTGGACATGCACACCAAGGTCCCTCTGATCCTTGGTACTTCCCAGTGTCCTACCATTCATCGTGTATTCCCGTGCCTTGTTTGTACTGCCCAAGTGCATCACCTCACACTTATCTGGATTAAATTCCATTTGCCACTGATTAGCTCATCTGACCAGCCCACCTATATCCTCCTGTAATCTAAGGCTATCCTCCTCACTATTTACCACCCCACCAATTTTTGTGTCATCCGTGAACTTACTGATCAACCCTCCTACATTCAAGTTTAAATCGTTTATATATACCACAAACAGCAAGCGACCCAACACCGATCCCTGTGGAACCCCACTGGACACAGGCATCCAGTCACAAAAACATCCCTCGACCATCACCCTCTGCTTCCTGCCACTCAGCCAATTCTGGATCCAATTTGCCAAATTACCTTGGATCCCATAGGCTCTGACCTTCGTTATCAGTCTCCCATGCAGGACCTTATCAAAAGCCTTGCTGAAGTCTAAGTTGACTAGGTCAAATGCATTGTCCTCATCTACACACCTGGTCACCTCTTTGAAAAATTCAATCACATTGGTCAGATATGACCTCCCATTAACAAAGCCATGCTTACTGTCCTTGATTAATCCCTGCCTCTCCAAGTGTAGATTAATTCTGTCCCTCAGAATTGCTTCCAATCGTTTCCCCACCACTATTTCAGAATACTCAGAGTAGATACATTCCAGCAATAAGAAAAAGTCCGAGGGATGGACACACCATCCGTGGTTAACTAGAAAGGTTAAAGAAGTAAAGATACTTCTTTAAGTATCAAACTTAAAGAAAAGGCATATAATTGTGCAAAGTTAGGTGGAAGGCCAGAAGATTGGATAGAATATAAGGAACAGCAGAGGATGACTGAAAGATTAATAAGGAGTGAAAAATTAGAGTATGAGAGAAAGCTAGCCAGAAATATAAAAACAGATAAGTGAACCTGGAGATTGATAAAACAAGGGAATGGGCAGATGAAATGAACTGATATTTTGCATCAGTCTTTACTATAGAGGATACAACTAACATCTCAGAAGCAGCTATACATCAGAAAATGGAAGGGAGGGAAGAACTCAGGAAAATTACAATCACGAGGGAAGTGATACTGAGTAAATTGTTGGAGCTGCTGGCTGACAACTGTCTGGGTCCTGATGGACCTCATGCTCAGGTCTTAAATGAAGTGGCTAGTGAGATAGTTGATGCATTGGTTTTAATTTTCTGAAACTCCCTAGACTCAGGGAGGGTCCCATTAGATTGGAAGATACCTAATGTAACTCCATTATTCAAAAAGGGAGGGAGACAGAAAGCGGGAAACTACAGACCAGTTAGGCCTGTCATAGGAAAAATGTTAGAAGCTATTATTAAAGAAACTGTAGCAGGGCACTTGGATAAGTTCAAGGTAATCAGTCATAGCCAACATGGTTTTGTGAAAGGGATATTGTGTTTAACCAACTTATTGGAGTTCTTTGAGGAGGTAACATGTGCTGTGGATAAAGGGGAACCGGTGGATTGACTGTACTTAGATTTCCAGAAGGCATTTGATAAAGTGCCCACATCAAAGGTTATTGCGGAAAATAAAAGCTCATGGTATAGGGGGTAACATATTTGCATGGATAGAAGATTGGTTGGCTAACAGGAAGTAGAGAGTAGGCATAAATGGGTCTTTTTCAGGTTGGCAAGATGTAATGAGTGGTATGCCACAGGGATCAGTGCTGGGACCTTAACTGTTTACAATTTATATAAATTACTTGGAAGAAGGGATGGATGAGATGGTTGCCAAATTTGCTGATGACACAAAGATAGGTAGGAAAGTAAGTTGTGAAGAGGACATAAGGAGGCTACAAAAAGATATTGATAGGTTAATTGAGTGCGCAAAGATCTGGCAAATGGAGTATATTGGGGAAAATGTGAAATTGTCCATTTTGACAGGAAGAATAAAAGAGGAGCATAATATCTAAATCATGAGAGATTGCAGAGCTCAGATTCAGAGGGATCTGGGTGTCCAAATGCATGAATCACAAAACGTTAGTCTGCAGGTACAGCAAGTAATTAGGAAAGCTAATGGAATGTTATCATTTATTGCGAGGGGAATTGAATACGAAAGTAGGGAGGTTATGCTTGAGTTATACAGAGCACCAGTGAGACCACATCTGGAATACTGTGTACGGTATTGGTCACCTTATTTAAGGAAGGATATAAATGCAATGTAAGCAGTTCAGGGGTTTACCAGATTAATACCTGGAATGGGCGGGTTGTCTTATGAGGAAAGGTTGGACAGGTTAGGCTTGTATCCGCTGGAGTTTAGAAGATTGAGAGGTGACTTGATTGAAACCTTTAAGATCTTGAGAGGTCTTGACAGGGTGTATGTTGAGAGGATGTTTCCTCTTGTGGGAGAATCTAGAACTAGGGGTTACTGTTTAAAGATAAGAGATTGCCCATTTAAAATGGAGATGAGGTAAAACTTTTTCCCTCAGAGGGTTGTGAGTCTTTGGAACTCTCTTCCCGAAAAGACGGTGGAAGCAGTGTCTTTGAACATTTTTAAGGCAGAGGTGGGTAGATTCTTGGTTAGCAAGGGGATGATAGGTTATTGGGGGTAGGCGGGATGCAGATTTGAGGTTACTATGAGATCTGCCATGATCTTATTAAACGGCGGAGCAGGCTCAACAGGCTCAATGGCCTAGTGCTCTTTGTTCGCATGTTCATAGCTTATTGAATATGAAGAGAATGCCGGAGCATGCAGGAAAACATATATAGAATTTAGTAGGAAGAAATGAACAAACTTATATAGCTAAATCGTTTATGTAAAGCGGGGAGATTGACATTCAGAGATGCGAGCATGATTGCCCATCAGATGTCTTGTATTCTTTCTGGAAGTGTGATAGAGATGCTATCAGCTCTATGCAGATATTGTGTAAGCATTCAAATTTCAAATAGGATGGGCTTTATTGAAAGTTAAGGATTGTTGATGGTTGGTGGCGGGGGGGAGGTGTAGGTGGGATGGGCGATGGTGTTTTGCAGGAAAGAGGACACTCAACTTTTTGGGCATAACTTTGTCAGTGAACATGTTAATAGTTCTATTTCAGATTTTATATATATGTATATATATATATATAATATATATATATGTGTGCACTTTTAGAAGTTAAACAATATGCTTATCTAAGTGAGGGTCAGACCTATTCAGGAGAAGAAATACAGATGTCTAAATGCTGCTAAGGGGGTAGGTTTTAAAGAAATTTTGAAGATGGGGGAAATGGAGTATTTTGTTGAAGGAATTCCATAATGTTTTCAGTAGAGAATTCCAAAGCATGCAGATGAGATGGCTGATGGATCTGGCAGTGATATTAGACTGGAAGGACAGGGGTCACACAGAAGGCTAGATTTGGAAGTACAAAAGATGCAAGTAGGATGTAGGGCAGGACAATTGCACTTTGTGCTGTGAAAAAATTGGTAAGGACAGGGTGACAGGTATGGGATCTTTGGCAGAGAACAGCATGTTCCCAACAGAGTTCTGGATGAGTTGGGATTGTCACCCGGAGCTTGGGAGGAGAGTTGGAGAAATTAGAAGAACTGCAATAGTAGTTGACATTATTGAATGCCTAAAAGATTTTCATTAAATATCACAGCACTGAAGCTTTAAACAATTAACTACAATACTGCAATGATGATTCAGCTTAACTCCAAAGGGCCCAAATCTTTTGAGCAGCGGCAATGGCAATCAGATTGCTACTGCGCTCACAAATTCCCCTGACTTGACACTACTGCGCATTGCTTCAGGATCTTCCGATCCCATCTTTCACAGAAATGCGCTGTGTGCCTCAGGGAACTCAGTTGGAACGGATTAAGAGTCAGGGAAATACAGGACACGCCTACCCTGTTTTACGTTACCGAATACAGTACGATAAATTTAAATGTCCAGTTTGAATGTTAGTGAATGGGTTAGTGGGTTAGTGGATAGATGGGTTACTGGGTAGGTAGGTGATTGGGCAGGTGAGTGAGTGGATTGGTGGTTAGGGTGGGTGAGATGGGTAAGCAGGTGAGTGGGTCATGGGTCGGGGGGTAGTTGGGTGTCCAGAGGGGTAGACTGGTGGTCGGAGCCCAGGGGTAGGGTGGTGGTTGGTCAGGGAGTTAGGGGCCTAGTTTGGGGAGTTGGTTGGGGAGTTATACAGGTGTTAGACTAGGTTTTAATCTATCTAACATTTCCTGGGTAATTATCCAGGTAAATACCACGAAACTGTCCAAAGTAGAGACATTCGCATAGGGCCTCATTGGAAATTTGAACTTCCTGGGCAATTCCCACATTGGTCTGTGTGTCAAGAAAGCAGGGTCCCGACACACCAGCCTTATGCCTGGTCTGTAATGATCTGGAGACTGGAAGATTTGGCCAAATGTTTCAGTTTCTTTGTCATGTGTTACTTTTTATGCTTTCTTTTCAGAATACAGCTTTTGTTTGTGGGAGATGTATTCTATTGACTTACCTCAGCTTCTTGTGGTTTTCATTACATTAAAAACCATACTTTTTAATAAACTGCATTGTTATTGTAATACATAGTTAGTTAATACATAGAACATGGAAATACAGAACAATAATTTGAGCGTTGACCCTATAAAACCCAATTTTCCATTGATCATGTACAATATATCATGAAAACTATTTAAGCGACTTAACCTGCTTAAAAAAAAGTTGTGTATAAATTCTCCAGGATCCCCAAGGAAGATTGATTAAGTATCAAACAACTTAAAACTTTACTATGAGCCTTCGAACTTCCTTATGCTTCTGTGTGATAATAGAAAGGAGTTTAGAAAATTCATTCCTGGGAAATGGATATTACTGGCAAGGTTGGCATTTATTGTCGATCCTTAGCTGACCTGAAAAGATGGCGCTATGTTTTTTTCTGTTTTCTGTTCGTGAAATATCAAATCAATGATCTGATACCATGGAGTTGCTCAGTAGACCACTTCAGTCAGCCTTTAAGAGTCAAGTGTGTTGGTGGGGAAGCCATATATGGACCATACTGGATAAGGATGTCAGAAATACTTTCCTAAAGGATCATTTGGATTTTTAGGACAATTCACCAGCTTCATGGTCACTTTTTTCCTTATGCCTTTTGTTAACTTCCTAGATTTTTTAAAACTAAATTCAAATTCTGAAATTGACATTGTGTGATTTTAATTTTTTACTAATCCAGGCCTCTGGATTACAATATCTTCATCTGGTAAATATCTGGGACTTTCAGAAGACCTCATTGGTATTTACAATAACTCAGGCCTGTGTAAGTTTTCATCAGGCCTTATTAAAGGCTTACAGGATACAATTTCTGGAGTAGTTGAGGAGCATCCTTGATCTGAGGACTGATGGAAGACCTTTGACCTAACTGCTCATTGACTTTGCCCTCATCAAAATGTAAACGGCACTACAAACAGGACAAAAGTAGACCTCAGTTCAGCCTTGAATTCCTGTCTCCAAAGACAAGATCTTCTTTTCCTTACAGCCATAGAAATGTTAGGCTCAGTGCCTTAACCAATGGCATTAATCACACTTGTAAAAATAAAAATACAAGGTTATGTATTTAAAAAAAACTGTTTTATACACTCTTCCTGTGAAAGTTATTTAATAAATATCAGTTGTTTTTTCAGATAACATAAACAGTCCAAAGTGGTGAAAAGATTAAAGTGCCACTTTTTCAATTAATTTGATTTGCAGCCAGCCTTGGGATAGCATCTGAAATCATAGTGATTATTGATGCCTCTGATGATGCCTATGGAGTGTTCCAATTCAGCAATGACTCTTTGCATTTGAATGGTACAGAACCTGAAGGGGGTCATGACATTGTTTTATTACAGGTCAGTAATTTGTCTTGCCTATTATCAGACATTTTATCTGGGATGGAAAATAGAAATTTTGCTGAAAAACAAAAATTTGTTGGTGGGAAAGATGCTTAGTTTGTCATGTTAAATTTGAGAATATATTGTAGTGCCCTTACATTGTGGAACCGATTGGTAGTATTCTAAAATTGACAACCTGCATTATACAATTTACAAGATTAATAATAAGTTGTTTGAATTTTTAGGTTGCACGAGCTGGTGGTGCCCTGTCCCAGGCTACTTTATTTTGGGATGTTGTCTCTGATCCTTACAATAATTTGATTAATACCCATGGCAATATCACATTCGAAACAGGACAATCTCTGGCCAGCATTGTCCTGCAGGTGGCTTCAGATGAAGTTCCAGAATTGGATGAAGAGTTTCTGATTTACATGAGTAATGTTTCAAAAGGTCGCCTGGGAAGTCTAACAAATGCTACCTTGACAGTTCTAGCTAATGATGACCCCTATGGTGTGTTCATCTTTTCGGAAAGAAGTCGACCAGTCAGAGTTGAAGAGGAAGACCAGAATGTGACACTGACAGTTGAGAGGTTAAATGGATTCATGGGTATTGCCATAGTCACGTACTCAACTGTGGATGACATAAAGACAACTGATCTGCCATATTTCATTGCTAGGGGAACAGAAGAAAGTGATTATCTTGCCATATCTGGGTCAGTAATTTTTGAAGCCAATCAAACAGAAGTTAATGTAACCATTCCCATACTGGATGATGTAGAACCTGAGCGGCCAGAGTCTGTATTTGTCCAGTTGCATAATGTTGTGCTGCTGAAAGGGGAGCAGGACAGACCAAGTGAGTAAACCAAAATGGTTGATTAGGTTTTTACGAGCGGAAACAGTTTCTCCCTATCTACTCTGCCCAGACCCCTCTTTGATCTTGAAAACTTCTATCAAGTCTCATCTCCTCTCTAAGGAAAACAGTCCCAACTTCTCCAGTCTTCCCTCATAACCGAGGTGTCTCATCCCTGGAACCATTCTCGTAAACCTCCTCTACACTCTCTCCAATGCGTTCACACCCTTCCTACAGTGTGGCACCCAGAACTGTACACAATACTCCAGCTGAGGTCTAACCAGTGTCTTATATAAGTTCATCATAACCTCCCTGCCCTTTTACTCTATGCCCTTATTAATGAAGCCTAGAATATTGTATGCTTTAGAAACAGCTCTCTATCTGTCCTGCCACCTTTAATGACTTATGTGCATATAAACCCAGGTCTCTCTGCTCCTGCATACCCTTTAGAATGGTACCCTTTATTTTATACTGTCTCTCCATGTTCTTTGTACCAAAGTTTATCACCTCACACTTCTCCGCATTGAATTTCATCTGCCATCTATCTGTCCACTTCACCAATGTGTCAGTGCTCTTTTGAAGTTCTACACTGTCCTCCTCAAAGTTTTGTGTTATCTGCAAACTTTGAAATTGTCCCCTCCAAGGGTCCCAATACCGACCCCTGGGGAACTCCACTACAAACCTTCTTACAGCACAAAAAATACCCATTAACCATTACTCTTTGTTCCCTATCCCTCAGCCAATTTTGTATCCACATTGCTACTGTCCCTTTTATTCCATGACCTGTAACTTTCCTCACAAGTCTGTTGTATGGTACTGTATCTTTTAGAAGTCCATATATACCACACCAATGGCCTTGCCCTCATCAACCATCTGTTACCTCTTCAAAAAACTCCAGCATGTTAGTTAGACACAATTTTCCTTTAACAAATCAATGCTGACTCTTCCAAATCAACCCATATTTTTCCATGTGACAATTAATTCTATCCTGCATAATTGTTTCTAGAAGTTTCCCACCTGAAGCTGACTGGTCTGTAATTGCAGGGCAGATCTTTACAATCTTTTTTGAACAAGGGCATAATGTTTGCAATTCTCCAGTTCTCTGCTACCTCCCCCAAATCCAGGGAACATTGAAAGATTATTGCCAGTGCCTCTGCATTTTCTACTCTCAGTTCCTTCAATAATCTTGGATGCATCTCATCCGGTCCCGGTGCCTTATCAACTTTAAGTACCGACAGCTTATCCAATACCTACTCTTTATCAATTTTAAATCCTTCTAGTGACTGAGTTTCCTTCTCTCCATGGCCTGGGCAGCATCTATCTCATAGATAAAGACAGATGCAAAGTATTCATTTAATACCTCAGCCATGCCTCTTGCCTCTACATGTAAACCCCCTTTTTGGTCCCTAATAGGCCCTTCTCCTTTCACCACCCTTTTCCTATTGATGTGCTTATAGAATACTTTGGGATTTTTTTTAATGTTAGAACCATAGAACACTACAGCACAGAAAAACAGGCCATTCGGCCCTTCTAGTCTGTACCGAAATATTATTCCGCTAGTCCCATTGACCTGCACCCAGTCCATAACCCTCTAGACCTCTCCCATCCATGTATCTATCCAATTTATTCTTGAGCCCGCATTTACCACGTCAGATGGCAGTTCGTTCCACACTCCCACCACTCTCTGAGTGAAGAAGTTCCCCCTAATGTTCCCCCTAAACCTTTCCCCTTTCACCCTACAGCCATGTGCTCTCGTGTTTATCTCTCCTAATCTAAGTGGAAAGAGCCTACTCGCATTTACTCTGTCTATACCCCTCATAATTTTGTACACTTCTATCAAATCTCCCCTCATTCTTCTACGCTCCAAGGAATAAAGTCCTAACCTGTTTAATCTTTCCCTGTAACTCAACTCCTGAAGACCCGGCAACATCCTAGTAAATCTTCTCTGCACTCTTTCAATCTTACTGATATTCTTCCTGTAGTTAGGCGACCAGAACTGCACACAATACTCCAAAGTTGGCCTCACCAATGTCTTATACAACCTCACCATAACATCCCAACTCCTATACTCAATACTTTGATTTATGAAGGCCAGTATGCCAAAAGCTTTCTTTACAACCCTGTCTACCTGTGACGCCACTTTCAGGGAATTATGTATCTGAACTCCCAGATCCCTTTGTTCCTCTGCACTCCTCAGTGCCCTACCATTGACTGTGTATGTCCTACCTTGGTTTGTCCTTCCAAAATGCAACACCTCACACTTTTCTGCATTAAATTCCATCTGCCATTTTCTGGCCCATTTTTCCAGTTGGTCCAGATCCCTCTACAAGCTTTGAAAGCCTTCCTCGCTGTCCACAACGCCTCCAATCTTAGTGTCATCAGCAAACTTGCTGATCCAATTTACCACATTATCATCCAGATCATTGATATGGACAACAAACAACAATGGTCCCAGCACAGATCCTTGAGACACACCACTAGTCACAGGCCTCCAGTCTGAGAAGCAATCATCCACTACCACTCTCTGTCTTCTCCCACACAGCCAATTTCGAATCCAGTTTACAACCTCTCTATGGATACCAAGTGTCTGAACCTTCTGAACTAACCTCCTATGTGGGACCTTGTCAAAGGCCTTACTAAAGTCCATGTAGACAACATCCACAGCCTTTCCTTCATCTACTTTCTTAGTAACCTCCTCGAAAAACTCTACAACGTTCGTTAAACACGACTTACCACGCACAAAGCCATGCCCACTATCCTTAATCAGCCCTTGGCTGTCCAAATAATTGTATATCCGATCTCTCAGAACACCTTCCAATAATTTACCTACTACTGACATCAGACTCATTGGCCTGTAATTACCTGGTTTACTTTTGGAGCCTTTTTTAAACAACGGAACAACATAAACTACCCTCCAATCCTCTGGCAACTCACCCGTGGCTAAGGATATTTTAAATATTTCTGCCAGGGCCCCTGCAATTTCTACACTAGTCTCCCTCAAGGTCCGAGGGAATATCATGTCAGGCCCGGGGGATTTATCTACCTTTATTCGCTGTAAGGCAGCAAGCAACTCCTCCTCTTTAATCTCTATATGTTCCATGACACTACTGCTTGTTTCCCTTCCTTCCTTATACACTATGCCAGTTTCCTGAGTAAATACTGATGCAAAAAAACTGTTTAAGATCTCCCCCATCTCGTGAGGCTCCACACATAGACGACCACTCTGATCTTCAAGGGGACCAGTTGTGTCCCTTATTATCCTTTTACTCTTAATATACTTGTAGAAACCCTTCGGGTTTACCTTCACATTATCTGCCAAAGCAACCTCATGTCTTCTTTTTGCCTTCCTGATTTCCTTCTTTAGTATTTTCTTACATTTTCTATACTCTACAAGTACCTCATTTGCTCCTTGTTGCCTATACCTGGTATACACCTCTCTCTTCTTCTTAACCGGATTGCCAATATCCCTTGAAAACCAAGGTTCCCTATGCCTGTTAACTTTGCCTTTAATCCTGACAGGAACATGCAAACTCTGCACTCTCAAAATTTCACCTTTGAATGCCTTCCACTTACTGAACACATCCTTGCCAGAAAACAACTTATCCCAATCCACTCTTCCTAGATCCTTTCTCATTTCCACAAAATTGGCCTTTCTCCAATTTAGAATCTCTACTCGAGGACCAGACCTATCCTTATCCTTAATTAACTTAAAACTAATGACATTGTGGTCACTGGACCCAAAATGTTCGCCTACACATACTTCTGGTCGTGCTCGGACCCGATGTCATTTTAGGTCTCGAGGTGGCCCAGGTGCGCGGTGGTCTTCCACATTGGCCCCAAGCCCCGAACCCTCCCTCGGGTGCCGGTGCCCCGCAATAATATGAGCCGCCTCGGGGACATGCCCTCCGTGCCATTTGGCACGGCGCGGAGGAGTTTTCTGTACGGACTGCTGCTGCACACCTTCCTTTTTCTCGCCCTCGTCCGCCGCCCGGACACGCCCTGGCGTGCCTTGTTGCCGTCTGGCAGCGGAGGCCCCCGATGGGAGGCCCTCTATGGAGGTGTCCTCCCTCTTTCTATTGGGGACCTGGGTTGGAGGGTGTTGCATGCAGCAGTCCCCTACAATAGGAGGATGTTTAGGTTCACGGACTCCCAGGACATTTGCCCTTTTTGCGGTCTTGTGGAGTCCGTGGACCATGCATATATAGGATGTCTTAGGCTGCACTCCCTTTTTAGTTATTTAAAAAATCTTTTGTTACTATTTTGTTTGCACTTCAGTCCCACGCTCCTGATCTACGGACACCCGGTGCGGAAGGGGGTTGGGAAGGAGGAGGACCTCCTCGTGAACCTGCTCCTGGGCCTGGCCAAGTTGGCCATCAACAGGTCCAGGCAGCGGGCGATCGACAGGGGAGTCCCGCCCGATTGTTTGTCCCTCTTCTGCGGCTACGTTCGCGGCCGGATGTCCCTGGAAAGGGAGCACGCGGTGTCTGCCGGCACCATCGAGGCCTTCCGTGCCCGGTGGGCACCGCGGGGACTGGGGTGTTTTGTTGACCCCTTTAATCACATTTTGGTTTAATGTTTGTAAGTTTCCTTTAAACTTTGTCCTTGGTTTTACAGCTGACCTGACTTAGGGGCTGTGCTTAATTTCTCCCTTGTTATTGTTAATTTAGTTAATTGTTTTGACTCGAAAAGAGTTACTTCTGTCACCTGACCTGTCTGGTTCCCTAATAGGAGATCAAGTATTGCATCCTCTCTCGTTGGTGCCTCTATATATTGATTTAGAAAACTTTCCTGAACACATTTGACAAACTCCAAGCCATCCAGCCCTTTTACAGTATGGGAGTCCCAGTTAATATGTGGAAAGTTAAAATCTCCTACTATCACAACTTTCTGTTTCTTACATCGGTCTGCTATTTCTCTACAGATTTTCTCCTCCAATTCTCTTTGACTATTGGGCAGTCTATAATATAACCCTATTAGTGTGGTCACACCTTTCCCGTTCCTCAGCTCCATCCATATAGCCTCTGTAGAGGAGCCCTCCGGGCTGTCCTGTCTACGCACAGCTGTGATATTTTCCCTGACTAGTAATGCCACACCTCCCCCTTTCATCCCTCCCCCTCTATCACGTCTGAAACAATGGAACCCCGGAACATTGAGCTGCCAGTCCTGCCCCTCCTGCAACCAAGTCTCACTAATTGCAATAATATCGTAATCTCACGTGCCAACCCATGCCCTAAGCTTATCTGCCTTTCCGACAATACTCCTTGCATTGAAATAGATGCACCTGAGAACATTTCTATCACGTACAAACCTTTGATTTCTGTCTATACATGTATTCCTCGCTTGACCTTTATCCTCCTCCACCTCACTATCTGCTCTTACACTCTGGTTCCCCTCCCCCTGCAAATCTAGTTTAAACCCCCCCGGAGCAGCACTAGCAAACCTACCTGCAAGGATGTTAGTCCCCCTCCAGTTCAGGTGCAAACCGTCCCGTCAGAACAGGTCCCACCTTCCCTGGAACAGAGCCCAATTGTCCAGAAACATGAAGCCCTCCCTCCTGCACCATCTCCTTAGCCACGTATTTAGCTGCATTATCTTCCTATTTCTAGCCTCACTAGCACGTGGCACGGGTAGCACTCCTGAGATCGTAACCCTGGAGGTCCTGTCCTTCAACTTTGCACCTAACTCCCTAAACTCTCTTTGCAGGACCACCTCCTCCTTCCTATCCACGTCATTGGTCCCTACATGGACCACGATATCTGGCTGCTCACCCTCCCTCCTGAGAATACTGAGAACTCGATCCGAGATATCACGGACCCTGGCACCAGGGAGGCAACAGACCATCCAGGATTCTCGATCTCTCCCACAGAACCTCTTATCTGTCCCCCTAACTATCGAATCCCCTATCACTACTGCTCTCCTCTTTTCCCTCCTTCCTTTCTGAGCTGAGGGTCCAGTCTCGGTGCCAGAGACGCGACCACTACAACTTGTCCCTGGTAGGTCGTCCCCACCAACAGTATCCAAAACGGTATACCTATTGTTCATGGGAACGTCCACAGGGGTGCTCTGCTCTTTCTGTCTATTCCCCTTCCCTCTCCTGACAGTCACCCAGCTACCTGCCTCCTGACTTTTAGGGGTGACTGTCTCCCTGAAACTCCTGTCTATTACTGCCTCTGCCTCCCGTATGATCCGAAGTTCATCCAGCTCCAGTTCCCTAACTCGGTTTGTCAGGAGCTGTAGCTGGATGCATCTTTTGCAGGTGTAGTCACCAGGGACAATTGTGCTGTCCCAGACTTCCCACATGCTGCATTCGGAGCACTCGACTGCCCTAACTGCTGCCTCCATTACCTACTCCTAATTTAATTAAAGGAACTTACGCGGCCTTACCTCACTGGGAGCAAGCTTGTCATCAGCCTCTGCTCGCCGAAGACTCACGAGCCAAAGCCTCAAAGCTCCACTCCTTCACTGGGCCACTCACACACTGGCTGCTCCTCTTCAGCTTCCCCTCCTTTTATTTTCAATCTCCCAATCACCTCTCCTCTCGCGCTGTTTTCAATCTCCAGTTTAGCTGCCAGTTTTTTTTCAAAATCCCTCCTTGCTTATGGTATTTTGCTTTTTCACATCCCTTTTGAACCTTCTGTATTCTGCTTGTATTTGCTACCTGGCACCTATTGTAAGCACACTTTTTCTTCTTTAACTTAATTTCTATCTCCTTTGTCATCCAGGGAGCTCTGGATTTGTTTGTCCTACCCTTCCCTTTTGAGGTAACATACCCTGACTGTGCCAAGCCATGTCCTCTTTGACGGTAGCCCATTGTTCAGCTATTGTTTTTCCCACCAACCTTTGGTTCCAGTCTATCCGGCCCAGTTTTGTTCTTGCCCAGTTTTATTCTTGCCCCATTGAAGCCTGCTTTCTGCCAGTTGATTATTTTTACTCTGGATTGGCCAATGTCATTTTCCACCGTCATTCTAAACCTTATGATACAATGATCACTATCCGTTAAATGTTCCCCACTGTCACTTGATCTACTTGGCCCACCTCATTCACAAGAACCAGGTCTAGCAGTGCCTTCTTTCTTGTTGGACTGGACACATACTGATGTAGGAAATTCTCCTGAACACTATCTAGGAACGCTTGTTCCTCACTGCCCCACTATCCTGGTCTATATGCGGGTAATTAAAAGTCCCCCATTATAACTACTCTATGATGTTTACACCTCTCTGTAATTTCCTTGCAGATTTCTTCCTCTATATCCTTCCCGCTAGCTGGTGGTCTATATATTACACCGAGCAATGTAATTTCACCCTTCTTATATCTTAGCTCTAGCCAAATCAATTCTGACCTTGAATCCTCTGACATATCCTCTTTCTGCGGTACTGCAATATTCTCCTTCACCAAAATCGCCACCCCGACTCCTTTTTTCCCTTTTCTATCTTTTCTGAACACCTTGTAACTAGGAATATTTAACACCCAGATCTGCCCTTCCTTAAACCAGGCCCCTGTTATCACCACAACATCATAATCCCACAAGGCAATCTATGTCTGTAACTCGCCAATTTTATTAACTATACTCTGTGCATTCACATACGTGCAGTGTAACCCTGATTTAGACTTGCTCCCTTACTCCGACATCATCTATTAACTTGCTATTCTCTATTTTATTCCTATCTGCCTCTCCCAGCATTTTGTGCACCCTGGTATTACTTTCTAATATTCTCTCCTGGTTCCGACACCCCTGCTGAGTTAGTTTAAACCATCCCCAACAGAACTGGCGAAATGCCCCGCAAGGAACTCAGTCCCGGCTCTGTTTAGATGAAACCCGTCTGGCTTGTATAGGTGCCAACTCCCCCCAGAGCCAGTCCCAATGTCCCAGGAATCTAAACCCCTTCCCTCCTGCACCATCTTTCCAGCCATGCATTCACTTGTCTTATCTTTCTATTTCTGTACTCACTTGCACGTGGCATTGGGAGTAATCTGGAGATTACTACTTTAGAGATCCTGCTTGCTAAGTTTCTACCCAGCTCCCGAAGCTCTAATTGCAGGACCACATCCCCCTTACTACCTATGTTGTTAGCCTGAATGTGGACCACGACCTCTGGCTGTGCGCTCTCCCCACAAGAATATCCTGCAGCCGTTCTGTGTAATCCTTGACCCTAGCACCAGGGAGACAACAAACCATCCTGGAGTCACGTTGACAGCCGCAGAAATGCTTGCCTGCTCCCCTAACTAAAGAATCCCCTACCAGTACTGCCCTTCCGCTCTTCTTCCTCCCCTCCTGTACAGCTGGGCCACCCATGGTGCCATGGGCTTTGCTCCTGCTGCACCCCTCCAAGGATCCATCACCCGCACCAATATCCAAAACAGAAAACCGGTTAGTGAGCAGGACCTCCGGGGACTCCTGCACTACCTGCCTGTTTCTCTTGGACTGGCTAGTGGTTGCCCATTCCCTAACTGCCTGCTTGCCCTTAACTTGCGGTTGTGTGACCACCTCTCTGAATATGCTACTCACATAGTTCTCTGCCTCACGGATGCATGTCAATGACTCCAGCTGCTGCTCAAGCTCTGAAACGCAGAGCTCAAGAACTGTGAAGCTGGTGACACTTCCTGCACATGGGCTCGTCTGAGTCACGAGAAGTGTCTACTTGGCTGAGCTGTCCTGCCATGCCTTAACCTTAAACTTTTAAATCACTTTATTTTAACTTTAGTTACTTTTATTTACTTTAAACTTACTCTTGTACTATTAACTATAAACTGGAGATTAGTAGAAAGTAGAAGTTTTTCACCCTTACTCACAAATCAGCTCCCTCTCCTGTGCCTATAAATTCGTACTTTCCCTGTGCTAGTTTAGAAATTTACGTTTTTCAAAGTTACTAGGGTTGAAACACAGTCCCTAATAGCAGCTGCTCAAGAAGCAATCAATTCACGACTTTCCTGTGATGTCACTCACACTTTTTTCAAATCAACTGAGCAGCTCAGGAAGGGTGCTCCCACACAAGTCCGACTCCACCTCCCCCCCACCCCCCACCCGGAAGGTAAGTTGAAAGGCCCCGAGCCTTGGCCTCTCTTTATTTACAGCCCCAGAAACTGTTCTCACTCAGGTCCCATTCCTCTTGCCCCTGGAAGGTAAGTCATGTTCACACACACTGATAAAATAAATTATATTTATTGAAATTTTGGTGGGTTTTCACATGGATTCGTGAAATAGTGTACACACCTGCGATGACAAAAACTCCATCTTTTAGTTGCTGGCTCGCCACGCCTTGGATCAAAGAATGACATCATGGCTCACGTGATAATCAATGCCAACGATGATGCATTTGGGACTCTGCAGCTTTCTACTTCTGCTGTGCGAGTTTCTGAAAATTATATCGGACCAATAATCAATGTGACCAGGACTGGAGGCATATTTGCAGATGTTTCTGTAAAATTCCAAGCTTTGTCAATGACAGCGAGAGTTGGTAAGAAACATTTATACCTATTATTATTAGACTTAGAGTTGGAGTCTTTTTCTGTAGTTTACCATATGTTAATTTAAAAGTTTTAGTAATATGATTTGGGCAGTGCTGTGAGTCATAGTGTAGAAAATCAAACATTGCCTGCCTGGAAATGGTAAGAAATCACTTTATAGTTAGAATTCTCCACCCATGGCTACCAGTCGGAGCTGTCTTGTCCTCTCCTTTGACTCTGGCTTTTTATTTGCCCCTTCCTTTTGCACCCCCATTGGCAGTAGACTCTTTGGATGTTTGGGTGTGTGCTCTGATATTCACATTACTTATAAAGTCCTCTCCACCTCTCCCACTTTCTTCAGAAACCTCCTCAAAATCGATCTCTACAGCTGAGGTTCAGTGCATGTTTTATAAATGCCTATTTGTGTCTTTTGAATTTTTTTTAATGTTATCGATACAATATAAAAGGAAATTGCTTTGGTCAAGAAATGGAGGTAAGGGGAGGAGAATGGATAACAAATAGTCCCTCACAGTGAGGTGAAAGGGAGAAATTAAAGCGAGGGTCAAACTGACCTACTTTTGTCCATTGTCTTGCAGCCAGTTTTAGAGTAGAATTGATGGAATGCATATTCCTTTGATTTTGGTTGGGAAAGAATATTGCAAGGTTTATGGAGACAGAGAAATGAAGGCAAACAATAAGAGAAGTGCAGCAAAAAATTGAATGCATATGATAAAATATAATAAAGTGGGAATACTGATGACGATCAAACTGTTAAACCAGTGGCCCAGTAATAACTGTGAAATTTTGCAAACACAACAATACTGGGAAATGTTGAACATACGAAACTGCTACTAAGAGAGAATGAAATGTGCACAGTGTCTATGTATGCATTGTCCTTTGAGAAGTATCGTTGGATCTTTTTAAGATCTAATTTATCAGAGAAAACTATTATAAAACTTTTTTTGTATTACTTCTGTAGGTGAAGATTACAGCATAGCATCTTCTGATGTTATCTTACTAGAAGGAGAAACAAGCAAAGCTGTGCCAATTTACCTCCTTAATGACATAATTCCGGAACTTGAAGAGTCATTTCGGATTGAACTTATTAATGAGACCACAGGGGGAGCTGTTCTTGGAGCTGTTACACAGGCAACCATTACGATTGAAGCTTCGGATGACCCTTATGGATCCTTTGGTAAAATCAAAACTTTAGAAATCAAATGCTGGTTGTTGAATTGCATGGTTAGCAAGTAGATAGTTTACCCAACTTTAAACAGTGTCTAAGATTATATTGAGTGATAGATTGCAATTATCGGTCATCAAGGCTTTGTTCATGAATGGAATTAAAAGTTTTAATATCCAAATGTAAGCATGCTGCTCATGATTTTCCAGTTTTTGTGGCTGGTGGGCAATACTCCTTGCAATTCACACGCTTCCTTTAAATTTAGCTCTTAAAACTATAACTTAATCCCATCTACTCCACAGTGTATCACACGGTATAAATTTGTATTCTTGAAGTCCTGTGTTAGTTCATATTTTTCATGCATCAGGCTTTACAATTAGACACCATCAAAGTGTGCTAAGTGTGCGACTGGCTGCTTATTAGCAGAAAGTAAAAGGTGTGAACATTGACAGTTAAGCCAAGCTGATTATTAAGGGATAATGTTTTCTCTTAACCAATATCAATTATGCCAGTTGTCAGAAAGTTAGTCCAGATGGAGCTGTCAGCTGAAGTGCTGTCTCGGAAAACATCAGATACTGAAGCACATAGAAGTTGTCAGGTGTGCCGAAAGCTTAAAACTACTATGATGTGGTCCACCTTGTTTGGGCTACATTGTAGTGAGCCCCCAGAGTCATCAAAGCTTCAGAATGCCAATGGGATACTCCATGTTATTCCTGGTTGTCCCATTGTACCTGTGTTGCTCGCGTGTGGTGAGATTTCAGAAGATGTTATCAGCCAGTCTGGCTGACAGGTGAAATAATCCTCAATGGGTGTGAAAGCGGAATGAATATATATCGTAGGATGAAGGCAGCTTTCAGCAAAAGTGGCATAGATTTACATTCTCCTTCTGTATTGAATGTCAGTAGAATGGAAGCCCTTCTTATTCACACAAGCCGCTGGCTTGCCTTATTGTGTGTTGATAGCCTTGGACGTGGAAGAAGCCAATCACTGCTGCAAAATTTATGAAATAAATTATGGAATAAAAAGGCGAGTGGATGAATGGATACGAAGTTGGTTGAGTGACAGGAAACAGGTGTATTAAATGAAAACAGAAAATGTTGGAAATACTTGGCAAGTTAGGTAGCTTCTGTGGATAGAAACAAAGTTAATGTTTCAAGTCACTGGCTCTTCATCAGAGCTGTCAGTAAATTCTGATGAAGGATAATCAACTTGAAACATTGGGCAGAATTTTCTGCTCATTGGGCGGGCACACGCGTGACCCAAATGAGTGTAAAATGATGCGCGAGCGCAATATTTCGGTCGGCGGACGCGCGCGGGAGTTGGCAGCATGCCCGCCGACAATTAAAAGTCCTATTAAGGCCATTAACTACCTAATTGAATTAAATTTTTTGCTGCCCGTCCAAACTTAGGGTTGGTGGGCAGATCAAAAGACCAAGCGGCCTTTGCATTTTTTGCAAAACCTCATCCATGGGCGGGATGAAGTTTCGATCCGTCATTAAAAAAAATTTTTCATACTAATTTCTAACATGTCCCTGCTCATGTTACAGAGTTACATGAGGGGACATGTTTTTTTAACAAATTAAAATGCTTTAATTTTAATTTTTTATATCTTCATCTCATTGAGGCAGCTCTATGCCTCAGGGAGTTTTTCCTGTATGCACTTGCGTGCATGCATGCACTTGTGTGCTCGCCCTCCTCCCCCCCACCCCTCCACTGAAATCATATTGACTGTTTTTATTTCAGATTTTCAACATCTACATATTTTGCATTTGTAGTAGTAGTGAATGGTTATTTTCCAGACTGGAAGAAGGTACACAGTGGGGTTCCCCAGGGATCAATAGTAGGACCACTGATTTTCTTGATCTTGTTAGGAAGAAGAGAAGAAGCAATATAAAATAGAAGGTACTATTCTAAAGGAGGTGTAGGAGCAGGGGGACCTGGGATGCATGTGCACAAATTATGAAGATGGCAGAGCAGATTGAGAAAGTGGTTAATAAGGCATTTGAGATCCTATGACTTATAAGTAGAGTACAAAGCATGGAAGTTACAGTGAATCATTTATAAAACACTGTTTGGCCTCCGCTGGCATTTTGCATCCAATTCTGGGTGCTCACTTTAGGAAGGATGGGAAGGCTTTAGACAGAGTGCAGAAAAGATTCATGAGAATGGTTCCAGGAATGAGGGACTTTGGTTATGTGGATAGTTTGGATAAATTGGGGCTGTTCTCGTTAGAGAAGAGAAGATTGAGTTGAGATTTGAAAGCGGTGTTCAAAATCATGAGCTGTCTGGACAGAGTAAATAGGGAGAAACTGTTCCCATTGACAATAGGGTCAAGAATCAGAGGACACACATTTAAGGTGAATGGCAAAAGAACCAATAGCAGCATGAGGGAAAACTTTTTAACGTAGTGAGTGGTTCCAATCTGGAATGCACTGCCTCAATGTGGTGGAGGCAGATTCAAACGTAGCTTTCTAAAGAATGTTTGACAATTACCTGAAAAGAAAGAAGATAGGTTTGCATTTATGTAATGCCATTCACGACCATTGGCTGCCTCAAAGCACTTTACAGCCGACGAAACACTTTTGAAATGTAATCATTGTTGTAATGCAGGAACTGTTGAAGCCAATTTTTCACACAGCAAACTCCAAAAGACAGCAATGTAATGATCTATTTTTATAATGTTGATTGAGGGATAAATATTGGCCAGTACATCAGAGATAACTCCCCTACTCTCAAAATCATGCCATGGGATCTTTTACATCTACCAGATAAGGCAGATGGAAGCCTCAGTTTGACGTCTCATCTGAAAGGCAAAACTCCGACAGTGCAGTACACCCTCAGTGTTGCACTGGAGCATCAGCCTTGATTTTTGTGCTCAAGTTCTGGAGTGGGACTTGACCCTGGAATCTTGTGACTCAATGATGAGAGTACTACCAACAAAGCCACTGCCAACAAAGAAAGCTTACAGGGCTACGGAGGACAGGGTAGGTGAGTTGGACTTGCTGAGTTGCTCTTGCAGACAGCTAGCATGGACACAAAGGGCCAAATATTCTCCTGTGCTGTAACCATTCTATGTTTCTAGGATTTTATGACTATTCTGGTTTCTATCGAGACGGTAGTGTTCCTGGTTTGCTATGGCAAGGTGAGAGTTGGTGGGATGTTTGATGCAGCCGTGCACTCCAGATTAGGAGACGTAGCCTCCTTCCAGGTAACGTTGCCTGTGGCAAAGAAGTTAAGGGCTTTAGTGAACTTTAACAGCTACTGGCAAAACATAACCACTGTCCAGCAACCAGCAAGTCCTGCTGCAAAAAGCTGCACAGGTCAGCACAGCCTCCTTGTTAAAACAGAGTTTCCTGCACTGCAGGAAACATTGAAAAAAATAGCTTGTACACTATAGATTATGTGCACTCTGGCCTTGTATGAACAGAACCCCTTGCCTGCTATTTTCTAAAAGAGTCAGCTTCTGCTTGTCCTAGTTATTCAGGCTATTTGAATAAATCCAATTTTTTTTTCATGAAGTGCCTGCTTTTTTTTTTGTTTGGTGCATTTGTGACCTGAGTCAGCTCTATTATAAAAATGGCAGTTGATTGGGATCCACTGACAATATGTTGAAGGGGTCCAAGGCCAAATTACTGCTGCGACTTGAGCCACCAGTACTGCCACATGGTCCTGGCATGCTGCCTATTTTAGGCCCATTCGTAGGCCAAAATGGTTCAACTTTCACTTGAAACAGCACATTGAATAGTGCAACAATCCCTCGATGAAGAATCAGGTTAGATTGTTCACTTAATTCCTGGGATGGAGACTTAAACATATGACTACTGATTCAGAGGGGAGAGTGCCAACAATACAGCCAATCTTGAGCACTATATAGATCACTTTCCCAGAGAACTCAAATCGGATTATTGAGGCAGGGTCTATGTTCCCTGAAGGTTGATAACTGTCAAACTTGCTAAATGATTGTAAATTGCAATCTGTATTATGCTTTCCGACACCTTGAGTTCATTTATATTGTGTTAATTTAAATAATTGGTTTGGAATATGAAGAATACAGAAAATTAGTTAATCATAAAAGTTTATTTTCTGTTGTAGGTTTTGAAAGGACAGAATTTATTGTTGAAGAGCCAGAATCTAAAACTACAAAGATAAATCTGCCAATTGTTCGAAATGCTGGAACGCTTGGTACGGTCACAGTCCAGTGGATTGCCACAATGAATGAACAGCAAATTACCAGTGATCTTCAGGTGGACTTGGGTGAGGTGACTTTTGCTCCAGGACAAACTATTCAAACCTTACAGTTGGAACTCCTAGCAGATGATTTCCCTGAAATTGAAGAGGTAAAGACAAAGTGATTCTAAAATAGACGAATAATTCTAGTAAAGCCTTGTAGTATAGTTTGGCCTCTGCATATTTTTTTTAGAATAGTGCCAGTGGAGAGTGTACACAGCTCAATCACACTGCTCTCATATGTCCTAAAATGTATTTACAGAACTCTCTGCACACTGACCTCAAGTTACTGATGAATTTTTAACATTAAAATTTCTAAGATTTCTAACCTAGAATGATAATAATGGCAAATGGGCAATTAACTCCCAAGTCCTATGCCACTGCCGCTTGGTAGCTAGCTTTTGGATTCTATGTGCGAGTGCCTATTAATTAGTCACTAAAAGCATCAAATCCACGTAAAGTAATTATGAATAAGCCGATCAAGCCACTGGAGGCCATTGGATCATTGGGGAGGCCAGTGCTGAAGTTCCTTTTTCAGTTTTGCCACAATATTTCAAAAGATGTTGATAAATTAGTACAGATTTCATGCTTAATGAATTAAGTTATGGTCTATTTATTGTTGCTACTTGAAAGAATTAGGGAAGACATGATAAACTTCATTAAAATACTGAGATGAAGATGTATTCAAAGCAAGAAATTGATTTTGACTGTGAATAGATCTAGTTCTTGTGTTTTGTAAAGTAGGCAATCAACAGTTGTGAATTTTCATATTTGAAAAATATTGGAAGGACACTGGATGCAGCATGCTTAATGGAGCCAGTGGCATTTCTTTACTCAGACATTCATATCTTTGAGAATGGTTCAGAGTGATTGACCAGAAACTGATCTAAACTAGCCATGTAAATCCTGTGGCTACAAGAGCAGGTCAGAGGCTAGGAATGCTGCGACAAGTAACTCACCTCCTGACACCCCAAAGCCTGTCCATCATCTACAAGGCACAAGTCAGGAGTGTGATGGAGTACTCTCTACTTGGCTGGATGAGTGTAGTTCCAACAACACCCAAGAAGCTTGGCACCATCCAGGACAAAGCAGCCTTCTTGATTGGCACCACATCCACAACGTTCACTCCTTCCACCACTGACATAGAATAGCAGCAGCGTGTACCATGTACAAGATGCACTGCAGGAATGCACCAAGACTCCTTCGACAGCATCTTCTAAACCCATGACCGCTACCATCTAGAAGGACAAGGGCAGCAGATAAATGGGAACACCACCACCTGGAAGTTCCCCTCCAAGACACACGTCATCCAGACTTGGGAAATATATCACCGTTCTTTCACTGTGGCTGAGTCAAAACCCTGGAACTTCCTCCCTAACAGCACTACGGGTGTACCTATACCACATGGACTGCAGCAGTTTAAGAAGGCAGCTCACCACCACCTTCTAAAGGGAAGTTAGGGATGAGCAATAAATGCTGGCCTAGCCTGTGATGCTGACATCCCATGAATGAATATATGAAAAAACTCTGCCGCTGGAAGAGTTTGGGTCACTGGCAGAGGGGCTGGGGAGCTCCTGACAACACAGAGTGCTTTGTGAAGAACCCTCAAATGTGTCAAGTTGCATCTGTCCTGCTTCCCATTGACTGAGCTGCACCTGGAGGGATGTCCAGGGGAACCTACAATCTCCCGCTGGCCCACTACTGTAGTGAGCTCATAGGCTCTGGTCTGCAGGGTCGTGCTGACATCAGGCGCGTCAACTGTGTGGTCTTCTAAGCCTGTCTCTCCATGACGGTTGCCACCGTCTCCATGGAAGAAGCAATGTGCTTGCCTACCTAAGAGTTCAGGATGTGGATGGACTCCTCCATTGGCTGTGCGTGCATGTCTACTCAAAGTCCCTGGCAGCTCTGCCAGATTCTCCCCCGTTTGCCTCTGCAGCTCTAACAGATTGAGTGTGGCCCTCAGCAGAGGTGCTTCTTTAGCCAGGGGTGCAACAGGGGCTGCCCTCCAACTGCCAGTAGCCTCATGTGTCACTGCCTCCTTCATCTGCATCTGTGTGACTTTGCGGTGCTCACCAGATTCTAACCTTGGGCTGACCCATGATCAGCTCCCAACCATGGTGAGCATATCTGTGCTGGTGCAGGATGCAAAGGACAGGCGTGACGCTGTGCCCTGAGAGACATCAGACTGTCATCCTCCGAGGAGGTGTGAGGTGGAACAGGTGAGGACTGATCATGACTCTGCAGCGGTTGACCCTGAAAACGAAACATAAAAACAATTACAGCAGTGATGATAATATTAAGGGCCACTGCCATTCATGGGTGCAGCAGGCTGCTAGGGTCTTCAGAGATAATGGGTAAGTGCAATTCCTCCTCGCTCTCCAAACCAATCAATCCAAACTCAGCATCAGATATGGATCTTCTGCCTTGCTTCCCTGCCAGCTCCAGGGCTTCCAGCTCTTCTTCTATCAGTGGATGAATCAATGGCACTCCACCTCCTCTTGTCTTGGATCGCTCCCTGGTATTGTGAGCCCTTTTTTTCCTGTTAGTATAAACGGAGAAAAAATAAGGTTTCCAGTGATGCTGAGGTTAATCCCTTATTGTCGGACTGCTCCATGGTCCCATGAAGTGTCATATTGCCCAGATGCCCTTCAATCTTCACACTCTCACCAAATCTGTGTGAGGTGCAGAGGAAGGTACAGATTCTAGTGACACATACTTGCAGGCAGTGCAACGATGGAAGCTGGTGAGGGGGTGCACTTTACATTTCAACGCCTGGCCTAGCCCTTAATGGTTCAGTGCTCCTACTTTTTCCACCCAACTTTCATCCACTTCTTGATAGTATGACACTCAAATTCATTCTTGTAGTACAGAGAAGGTGATTCGTCCTTTGTCAGCACTGGACCCAATCAGTTGGATGGAGCCAACGTCCATTCACTGATGCGGCAACTTGCATCCAGGTCTTCTTAATTCTTGATAGCCTTTTGCCACCTCCAAATGGAAATAAGATCCCTCTGCCTTCCCGAATGGCCTGGAGGTGGTCACAAACTGATCTCTCATGAACCGTGGGGTAATATGCTGGGTGGATTGTGACATCTCCAAACACAGTTGAATCTGTTGATGCCACCAACTGAACTTTTACTAACAAAGAGATTTCTTCTACCTGAACCTTCACAAGTTTTTGGTTGTGATATTCACACATCCAGTTTAACTGCAATCCTCCCTCAAAAAGACTGCATGCAGAATTTCAGCTTTTAAACAGGGCTTCCTGCCCATTAAACATGGTATCTTCACCTGCATGGGGATCAGGTGACATGGGTTTCCTGATGTCAGAGTCACCCCTGCCATGTGATCCAGCAGCAAGCCTACATCATACATATTCATGAACTTACCGCCACATGATTGGGATCAGGTGGCTGCATCCTTCTTGTGCCAGATTCCCAAAATCTTCCAGGGCCGTTGACAGACTCAGTGACATTAGGACAAAATCCAGCCCAGGAACAGATTTCAGACAGATCTAGCAACTTAAAATTGGGCACCCATAAGGCGCTGTGGGCCATCAACAGCAGCAGAATTGTATTTAATCACAGTCCGTAACCTCATGACCTGGCATATCCACCACTCATACATACATTCAAATTAGGAGCAGGAGTAGGCCACTTGGC
Source organism: Cetorhinus maximus (assembly GCF_964194155.1). NCBI lineage: Eukaryota > Metazoa > Chordata > Chondrichthyes > Lamniformes > Cetorhinidae > Cetorhinus > Cetorhinus maximus. The sequence continues at coordinate 57,647,638 of NC_135880.1, forward strand.
CCGTTAAGTCTGCTCCACCATTCAATAAGATCATCATTGATCTGATTGTTACCTCAACTTCACATTCCCACCTACCCTGATAATCTTTCACCCCTTGCTTATCAAAGAATCTATCTAGCTCTGCCTTAAAAATATTCAAAGACTCTGTCTCCATCACCTTTTGAGGAAGAGTTCCAAAGACCCTCAACCGCCCGAGAGAAAAAAATTCCCCCCATCTCTGTTGTAAATGGGCAACCCACTATTGTTAAACAGTGACCCCTAGTTTTAGATTCTCCCACAAGAGGAAGCATCCTTTCCACAGCTACCTTGTCAAGGTCCCTCAAGATCTTGTATGTTTCAATCAAGTTGCCTCTTACTCTTCTAAGCTCCAGTGGATACAAGCCTGGCCTGTCCAACCTTTCCTCTTAAGATAATCTTCCCATTCCAGGTATTAGCCTAGTGAACCTTCTCTGAACTGCTTCCAATGCATTTACATCCTTTCTTAAATAAGGAGACCAATACTGTACACAAATGTGGTCTCACCAATGCCTTGTATAACTGAAGCATATCCTCTCTACTTTTGTATTCAATTCCCCTCGCAATAATTGATAACATTCTATCAGCTTTCCTAATTACTTACTGTACCTGTATACTAATCTTTTGAAATTGATGCACTAGGAAACCCAGATCCCTCTGCATCTCAGAGCTCTGTAATTTCTTATAATTGAGATAATACACTGCTTTTTTTATTCTTCCTGCCAAAATAGACAATTTCACATTTTCCCACATTATACTCCATTTGCCAGATTTTTGCTCATTTTAACATTACCTTCAAATCGGGAGATCAACTCTGGCTCAATGAAGAGTGGAGGAAGGCATGTCAGGAGCAGTACCAGGCATACCAAAAAATTAGGTGTCAGTCTGGTGATGCTATAACACAGGACAACTTAAATGGCAAACAGAGGAAGCAGCATGCGATGGACAGCCAGCGGATCAGATCTAAGCCCTGCAGTCCTGCCATATCCAGTCATGAATTGTTGTGGACAATTAAACAACGAACAGAAGGAGGCACTTCCACAAATATCCCCATCCTCAATGATGTGGCAGCCTAGCAAATCAGTGCAAAAAACAAGGCTGAAGCATTTGCAACAATCTTCAGCCAGAAGTGCTGGGTGAATGATTCATCTTGGCCTCTTCCTGAGGTCCCTAGGATCACAGGTGCCAGCCTTCAGTGAATTCAATTCACTCCACGTGATATCAAGAAATGGTTGAAGGTACTGCATGCTGCAAAGACTATGGACCCTGACAACATTCTGGCAACAGTACTGATGACTTGTGCTCCAGAACTAGCTGTGCCCCGAGCCAAGCTGTTCCAATACCACCAGAACACTAGCATCTACCTGGTAAAGTGGAAAGTTGCCCAGGTATGTTCTGTACACACAAAAAAGCAGGACAGATCCAACCCGACCATTTACTGCCCCATCAGTCTACTCTCGATCATCAACAAACTAATGGAAGGCGTCGTAGACAATGCTATCAAACAGCACTCTCAGCAATAACATGCTCACTGATGCTCAATTTGGGTTCCGCCAGGACCACTCAGTTCCTAAGCTCATCACAGCCGTGATCCAAACATGGACAAAGAGTGGAACTCAGGAGGTGAGGTCAGAGCGAGTGCCCTTGACATCAAGGCAGCATTAGACCGAATGTGGCATCAAGGAGCCTTGGCAAAACTGAAGTCAATTGGAATCAGGGCAAAAACTCTATTGGCTGGAGTCATACTTAGCACAAAGGAAGACGGTTGTGTTGTTGAAGGTCAATCATCTCAGTCCCGGAATATCACTGCATGAGTTCCCCAAGGCAATGTCCTAGGCACAACATTGGAACAGGAATAGGCCATTAAGCCTGTCAAGCCTGCTCTGCCATTCAGTTAGATCATGGCTGATCATCTCCCTCAAAGTCACTTTCCCGCACAATCCCCATATCACTTGATGTCGCTTGTCTCCAGAAATATATCGATTTCTGTCTTGAACATGCTCAATGATTGAGCTTCTACAGCCCTCTCGAGTAGAGAATTCCAAAGATTCACCACCCTCTGAGTGAAGAAATTCCTCCTCATTTCAGTTTTGAATGGCCTATCATTTATTCAGAAATAAGCGCCCCTGGTTCTAGACTCACCAGCCAAGGGAAACATCCTACCTACATGTACCCTGTCACACCCTGCAAGAATTTTGTAAGTTTCAATGAGATTACCTCTCATTCTTTGAAATTCTAGAGAATACAGGCCCAGTTTCCTCAATCTCTCCTCATTAGAAAATCCCACCATCCCAGGGATTAGCCTGGTGAATCTCTGTTGCTTCTTCCCCTATGTCAAGTATATCCTTCCTTAGATAAGGAGATGAAAACTGTACACAGTACTCCAGGTGCATTCCCACCAAGGCTCCATACAATGCACCAAGACATCCTTACTCCTGCACTCAAATCCCCTTACAATGAAGGCCAACATACCATTTGCCTACCTAATTGCTTGCTGCACCTGCACGCTAGCTTTTAGTGACTCATGGACAAGGACACCCAGGTCCCTTTGGACACCAACACTTCCCAACCTCTCACCATTTAAAAAATATTCTGTCTTTCTGTTTTTGTACCAAAGTGGATACCTTGACACTTATTCACGATATATTCCATCTGCGATGATATTGCCCACTTAGCCATCCAAGTCTGCTTGAAGCCTCCTTGCATCCTCCTCACAACTTACATTCCATCCTAGTTTTGTGTCACCAGCAACTTTGGAAATATTACAATTGGACCCCACATCTAAATAGTTTATATAGATTGTGAACAACTGTGGCTCTAGCACTGATCCTTGTGGTACCCTACAAATAACAGCCTGCCATCCTGAGAATGACCCATTTATTCCTCCTCTCTGCTTGCTGTCTGTTAATCAATTCTCAGTCTGTACTTATATATTACTCCCAATCCCATGTGCACTAATTTTGTTTACTAACCTGTGTGGGACCGTATCAAAAGCTTTCTGAAAATCCATATACACCACATCCACTGATTCTCCTTTATCTGTCCTACAAATAACACCCTCAAAAAAAACTCCAACAGGTTTGTCTAACATGATTTCCCGTTCATAAATCCGTGTTGATTCTGCCCAATTGAACCATTAGTTTTGAAGTGTCCAGTTATCACATCCTTTATGATAGATCCTAACATTTTCCCTACTACTGACGCCAAACTAACAGGTCTGTAATTCTCTGTTCTCCCTCTCCCTCCCTCCTTAAATAGTATGGTTACATTTGCTACTTTCCAGTCTGCAGGAACTTTTCCACAATCTATAGAATTTTGAAGGGTAAGCAGCAATGCATCCACGATCTCTATAGCCATCTCCTTCAGCGCTCTGGGATGTAGCTCATTCTGGCCCAGGGGATTTATCAACTGTTAGAGTTGATTTTCCAGACAACTTTTCTTGGTGGACACATTTAACTTTATTTACAAGACAGCAGCAGCAAATACATATGTGCATCAAACTCTATGGGGAGAATCCACCCCCCTTCCACCGTTGGGAGGGTTGTGCGGTGGGGGGGGCACGGACCTGATCGGCACTCCCGATCGGGTCCGCTTTGCCATTTTATGTGTGCGGGCCAATTAAGGCCCGCCCAGTGTGACATGCGCCCAGAAGCACTGAGCGCTCCCTGTGCAGGCAGGAGGGGGGGGTTTCCTGAGTCGGGGCCTGTGCTCTTTTGCGCATGCGTGCAAACGAGTGCAGAAATCTCCCTGAGGCACAAAGCTGCCTCAGGGAGATTAGTTTAAGTTCACAAAATTTAAATAAAGGAAAGAAATAATTTTAAGACATGTTGCCTCATGTGACAGTGTCAGATGAGCTGGGACATGTCAATGAATTTTTAAAAAAATTTTTATTCAATTTATAAACACTTCATAAAACCTCATCCCGCCCGTGGATGAGGTTCCATGAAAAATGCGAAGGCCACCTGGGCTCTTCGCCTGCCCGCCAACCTTAAGGTTGGATGGGCAGCTCAGTTTAATAGTTTAATTGATACTTAAATAGCCTCAATAGGCCTTTGACAGTTTGGTGGGTGTGCAGCCAAGTCGGCTGTCCGCCCGCCGAACTGAAAATCTAAATGACGCGCGGTGACGTTGGGACGCCCGCCCGTTGTCACCGCGCATCATTTTATGCCTCGGCGAGCGGGCCCCGCCTCCGCTCGCCAAGCTGAAGCCTCAGGCGTATATCTAGAGAAGAACTCTCCAAGAGGATCATGTGATCTTACAACAGAGGATTGTTCTTAAAGCTACAGTCCTACGTTTACCAAAACTATAATTACTACATTCCTCCCCATTTAACCTTTCTGCACACTTTGTATTTACAAGGATATTTATCTCATGGCATTACAATATCTGTTAACTTTCTCATTCCCACCTTAAAAGTTTAAACTGCTCTCTCCGCCAGTCCATTAGATGACAGATGGTATGGTTCAGTCTTCACGTGGTTGATATAATTGATGCTGACAAATCATTGAAGCTCAGTGCTCATAAATGTAGTACCATTATCTGAGACGATTACCTCTGGCAATTCATGGATGACGAAGCTTTGGTGTAGTTTTTCTATAGTAGCGCCTGACGTTGGCGACTTTACGTCATTAACGCTTAACCACTTGGAATGAGCATCTATAATTAGTAGAAACATGATTTCAAGGAAAGGACCGATGTAATCTATGTGCAATCTCACCCAGGGTCTATCAGGCCACTCCCATGGATGTAATGGGGCTGCCACCAGCAACTTTTGTCGTTGTTGACATTGCACATGGTGTTTTACCACATTTTCAATATTGCCGTTCTTCTCCGGCTGCCAAAGATAACTTTGCGCTATCGCCTTCATTCTTGAGATTCCTGGATGGGCACTGTGTAACTCTACCAGGAGTGGCTCCCTTCCTTATGAAGGAACTACTACTCATGCACCCCATAATAGAATTCCATCCTGACTGCTCATTTCATGTCTTTGTTTGAAAAATGGCTTCAATTCATCAGAGACTGGTTCCTGGGACCAACCATGTAACACCTGGTCTCTCACTCAGACGGGGCTGGATCACGACTCGTCCAGTTTCTTATCTGCCTGGCACAGGCTGGTGAGGAATCCAGGAAGTTGATCACTAATACGAGCTCTTGGGGAATTGGGACATTGCTCTTTTGCAAAGGAATGCGACTTAGGGCATCAGCATTTGCTATATGAATCCCTGGCCTGTGTACAAAGTTGTATTCATATGCCGCCAAAATTAGGGCCCATCTTTGTATTCATGCTGAAGTTATGGGAGATATGGCCCTATTCCAAAAGTGGTTTGTGGTCTGATACTATTGTGAAATGTCGCCCAAGCAAGTATTGGCGAATTTTTTTTTACACCAAAAAAATCGACAGACCTTCCTTTTTGACCTGAGAATATCCTTTTTCAGCTGTGTTAAGTGTCCTGGATACATAGTCTATCGGCCCCTCTATACCGTTTTCCATCTTGTGAGATAGTACCGCTCCCACTCCATAGGGGGATGCATCACAGGTTAGCACCAATTCCTTTGTTGGGTTGTAGTTGCACTAACAAACTTGAAGATTGCAAGAGCTGCTTTACTTTCATGAAAGCTTCTTCTTGGGATGACTCACAAACCCAATGCTGGTTTTTCTTCAGCAATGAATGTAGAGGGGCTAGACCAATTGATAAATTTGGGAGAAATCGGCCATAATAATTTACCATCCCTCAAAATGATTTAAGTTCAGAGACGTTCTTAGGTGCAGGTGCCTCTCTGATTGCTTTAACCTTCTCTTCAACAGGGTGTAACCCTTGGGCATCTACCAGGTGGCCCAAATAAATGATTTCATTTGCCTGAAAAGTACACTTTTCCTTCTTTAGGCACACTCCTGCTTCTAATAATTCCTCTAGATTTTCTTGTCTGTGAATCCAGTTATCACTATATTGTCCAGGTAGACCACAACTTGAGGTAGTCCTTGTAGAAAGCTTCCCATTGTCCTCTGAAAAATGGCATAGGCCAAGGAAACGCTGAAGGGCAGATATGTATATTGATATAATCTTCTGTGGGTATTTATGTCACAAATTCTCAGGAGGCATCATTCAGTTCCAGTTGCTGATATGCGTGACCCATGTCAAGCTTTGAATACGTTGTCCGTCCTACTAGTTTGGCATAGAGGTCTTCGATCTTGGGAATAGGGTACCTGTCCAGTTTAGCAGCTTTGTTGATCATTAGTTTATAGTCCCCACAGATCCCGATGATCTAGACTGGTTTAAGATCAGGGACTATGGGTGCTGCCCACTCTGAGAACTGAACCGCTTTTATGACACCCAGCCTCTCTAGCTGATTTAACACAGTATCAACCTTCTCTCTCAGGGCGTATGGCACTGGTCTTGCTTTCAAGAAGTGAAGGGTTGCTTTTGGGTCCACGTAAATCTTAGCCTTGTAGGCCTTGGATTTTTCCCAGTTCATCCTTGAAGATGGTGTCATATTTTTCTGGCAGCTCTGGCAGTCGTCCTGCTCGCAACTGCAAGATTTTGGACCGGTTTAATTTAATCTCTTTCAACCAATCATGACCTAGAAGGCTTGGTCCTTCACCTTCTACCACCATTATGGGTAGCTGTGCTGATTGGTGTCTATAATGAAGTTACTCTGGTGAAACCTTTTATCTGGATTTCTTCGCCTGTGTACATTTTCAACTTGGCATATGTTTGTTCCAAATTTTATTGTTGATCACCTTTATTTAAATATCTGTAAGTGTGTTCTCCTACTACAGTGTTGGAAGCACCCGTGTCTACTTCCATTTTTAATGGTGTACCATTCACTTGCACTGTGACAATAATGGCTTTGTCTTCCCAACTTTCATGTTGGACAATGAATAAATGTCAGAATTGGTTATTTCTGCCTCTTCCACACAGTATACTTTATTGGACTTTGATTGTTGCCTGGAAGCCTGTTTAAATCTCGCTTTGCAATGTTTCAATTTGCGTCCACTTCTGTTACAAAAATAACACTCCACCTTTTTAAATTGCCAATCGTTAGGAGTATGATTGTTTCCACATCGATAAAAATTAGTTTTTGACTTTGCTGCTAAGCTGTTTCCTCTCAATTTTCAGTTACCAGGAGCTGTTTCCTGCTTTGTAGTGGAGTCCCGGCTTTTCCTGCCACTTTTGGTTGAATGTTCCCGCCCAACTAGGAGAATGATGCCATTTTGCGCCCCTTGAATTGCTTGTGGATCCCTTACAGCACTTTTAATCGCAAGTGCTATTTCTAACGCTTTCTTAAAATCAAAATTCACTTCAGCCAACAATCTTCGCTGAATAATATCCTCCTGCATGCCATATACCAAATGATCTTTGAGCATGGCATTCAAGGTTTCACCGAAATCACAATATTCCATTAGTTGTTTTAATTTCACCACATAGGTAGCAATGGTCTCACCCCGGGCTCTATTCCGTGAATTGAACGTGAACCTCTGTATTGTAATTGAGGGCTTGCGTTGAAAATGCCCCTTAACAAGGTCTACTAATTCACTGAAGCTCTTTGAATCTGGAGCACTGGGGGCTATCAAGTTTTGAATTAAACTGTAGGCCTTGCTCCTACAAATACTCAGGAGAATCGCTCTCTTTTCCTTTCCTGTGATTTCGTTGGCTTGAAAATAGAATGTAAGATGTTCTATATATTGAGACCAGTCGTCTGTGGCTCGTTCAAAGGGACCGATTCTGCCAAACTCTGGCATCTCAGATGAGTATATCTTCCTTTCTTTTTAATTATCTTAGAAACTCACAATCACTTGGGAGACAGTGCCAGATCTGATTTATCCTCATCGCCAGTTTGTTATAGAGTTGATTTTCCAGGCAGCTTTCCTTGGTGGACATATTTAACTTTATTTACAAGACAGCAGCAGCAACTACGTGTGTGCATTAAACTCTATAACTACAGAAGAACTCTGTCCTAGAGGTTCCTCACTTTGCTAACCCGTTGGTTTATACAGATCATGTGATTTTACAATAAAGGATTATTTTTAAAGCTACAGTCCTACATTTATCAAAACTATAATTACTACATCAACCTTCGACCCAGTTAACTTTTCAAGTACCACCTCTTTACTAATATTCATTTCTTTCAGTGCCTCAGTTTCATAAGTCCCTAGGTTGCCTAGTATTTCTGTGAGATTTTTTGTACCTTCTTCCATGAAGACAGACACAACGTAATTGTTTACTTCCTCCACCATTTCCCTGGTCTCCACTATAAATTCTCCTGTCTCCCTGTCATGGACCCACTTTTGTCTTGGATAATCTTTTCCTTTTCAGAAAGAAGCTTTTACCACCTTTATGTTTCACGCAGTTTGCATTCATATTTTCTTTTCCCTTTCTTTATCAGTTTCTTGGTCCTCTTTTGCTGGGTTCTATATTGCTCCCAATCCTCAGGCTTACCACTTTTTCTGGCATCCTTATAAGCCACTTCATTTTATCTAATGCAATCTTCAACTTCTTTTGTTAGCCGTGTTTGATTCATCTTTCCCATTGGGTGTTTGTGTCTCAGAGGAATGTATCTCTGGTGTAGACCTTGCAGTACTACTTTAAATACTAGTCATTGCCTGTCTATCATCAAATCTTTTAGTGTATTTTCCCAATCCACCATGGCCAACTGGCCCCTCATACCTTCATAGTTTTCCTTGTTCAGATTTCAGGCCCTAGTTTCAGAAATAACTATATCATATTCAAACTTAATGTGAAGTTCTATCATATTATGGTCACTGTTTTCAACCGTCTTCATCTGCTTCATCAATGACCTCCCTTCCATCATAACGTCAGAAGTCGGGCTGTTCATGGATGATTACACAATGTTCAACATCATTTGCAACGACACTGAAGCAGTTTGTGCCCATATGCGGCAAGACTTGGTCAAGATTCAGACTTGGGCTCATAAGTGGCAAGTAACATTTGCACCACACGAGGGCCAGACAATGACCATCTCCAGAGAGAATCTAACTATCTCCCCATGATATTCAATGGCATCACCATCACTGAATCCTCCCACTATCAACATCCTGTGGGTCACCATTGACCAGAAACTGAACTGGACTAACCATATAAGTACTTTGGCTACAAAAGCAGGTTAGAGGCTGGGAATTCTGCAAAGAGTAACTTGCCCCATGATTCCCCAAAGCCTGTCCACCCTATCTACCAGGCACAAGTCAAGAGTGTGATGGAATACTGTCCACTTTCCCGGATGAGTGCACCTCCATGGACCCCCCAAACTAACTGTAAAAGTGCTCCTCTGACCCTACTAGGAAAATCACTGCATCCTTTGCCTTGGATGCTCGTGCCTCCGTGACCAACCTCTCATCCCTTTCCTTCAGTGTGACCCACTTGAAACCCCTCTCTTGACATTTAATTTCAAGCTGATGGCCAGTCAAAAGCTACATAATCTTCCCTCACTGGTTGCTGTTCTGCATTGTCTTCCATTCCTTTCTGGTGGAAGGTAGGCCAGCAGTATTTAAATGAGGACTCGGAGTCCTCAATGTACCCTGGTAACAAAATGGATGAATTGTTAGCACAAATAGAAATAAACATATATGACCTTATAGCCATTATAGAGACATGGTTGTAAGGTGACCAAGGCTGGGACCTGAATATTCAGGAGTATTTGACATTTCAGGAGGACAGTAAGCTTGAAAAATGTGGTGCGGTAGCTCTATTAATTAAGTATGACATTAGTACAGTATTGAGAGACGATCTTAGTTCGAAAAAGCAACGTATCAAATCAGTTGGGTAGAGATGAGAAATATAGGAAAGATAGAGGTCACTTGCGGGAGTAGTTTACAGGTCCACTAAAAGTAGCCACACTGTTGGACAGAGTACACAGGAAGAAATAAATGGGGCATGTAAGAAAGGAACTGCAAGAATCATGGATGATTTAACCTATAGGTTGGGCAAATCAGATTGGCAAAGGTAGCCTGGAAAATGAGTTCATAGAGTGTGTTCAGGACAGTTTCTAAGAGCAGTATGTTCTAGCACCAACCAGGGGACAGTTTGTATGAGACCTAGTAATGCACAATGAGTGGATTAATCAACAACCTCAAAGTAAAGGAGCCTCTAGACGACAACACTCATAACATCGGTTGATATCGTCGCGGGCAGGACAGGAAAATTTGGAGAGCCCAAATTTTCCCGTCCCAGTGTGACAATGCCTGTCGGTGTCAGAAATGGAAAATCCTCTCCTTTGCGCCTGTCTTTACTGTTGAAGACATAGAAAACTTCTTAAAAATACTTGAAAATCAAGAGGTGAAAGGTATGGAGGAACTTAAAACAATCACCATCACTAGGGATAAGGTACTGGGAAAACTGTTAGAACTAAACGCAGACAAGCCCCCAGGATTGGATGGCCTGCATTCCTAGGGTATTAAAAGAAGTGGCTGCACAGATAGTAGAGGCATTGGTTCTGATCTTCCAAAATGCCTGAGGTTCTGAAAAGGCCCCAGCTGAATGGAAAATAGCAAGCAACACCTTTATTCAGGAAAGGAGGGAGACAGAAAACAGGAAACCATAGGCACGTTAGCCTGACATCTGTCATAGGGAAATTTCTAGAACTCATTGGCCAGAATTTTACGCTCCCCCACCAATGGGTTTTTAGATGGGGGGTGGAGAGCGTGAAATTGAAGGGACGGGATTCCCTCTGGGTTCCCACTCGCCCCGACCCCACAGCGATTTTACACTGGAGTGGGCAAGGCCTTGGACGGGAAGCCCGCCCTTACCCCCAATTGAGGATCTTAAGTGGCTAAGTTTTGGCCACTTAAGGGCCATTTCCCTCTCAGAGCTATATCTCGGGTGGGAAGGAGTGTGTGGGGGGAGGGGGGGGCCTCCATCAGAACCCCCTCCTGGAATTGGGGAAGTAATAAGTAAGGTGGATAAAGGGATTTCTAGAAGATATTTGATAAAATGCCACATCAATGGGTTAAATCAGAAAGTAAGAGTTCATGGTGTTGGGGGTAACATATTAGTATGGATAAAGGATTGGTTAGCTAACAGGAAGCAGAGATTTGGGATAAATGGGTAATTTTAAGGTTGGCAAGCTGTAACTAGTGGAGTGCCCAAGAGATCAGAGCTCTGAAGAAGAGTCATATGGACTCGAAACGTTAACTCTGTTTCTCTCCCCACAGATGCTGCCAGACCTGCTGAGCTTTTCCAGCATTTTATGTTTTTATTTCAGATTTCCAGCATCTGCAGTATTTTGCATTCATTGGATCAGTGCAGGGGCCTCAAATATTTACTATCTATATCAATGACTTGGTTGAAGGGACCTAATGTATGGTAGCTAACTTTGCTGATGACACCAAGATAGGTAGGAAAGTAAGTTGTGAAGAGGAGGTAAAGGGCCTACAAAGGGATATAGATAGTTTAAGTGAGTGGGAAAACATTCGGCAGATGGAATATAATGTGGGAAAATGTGAACTCGTCCACTTTGGCAGGAAAAATAGAAAAGCATTGCACTATTTAAATGGAGAGAGATTGCAGAACTCTGTGGTACAGAGGGATCTGGGTGATCTGGTACACGAATCACGAAAAGTTAACATGTAAGCAAGCAAGTTATTAGGAAGGCAAATGGAATATTGGTGTTTATTGAAAAGGGAATGGAACATAGAAGTAGAAAGGTTTTGCTGCAACTGTACAGCGCCTTGGTGAAGCCACATCTTGAATACTGTGTTCAGTTTTGGTCTCATTTGAAAAATGAAATAATAGCATTAGAAACAGTTCAGAGAATGCTCATCCAACTCATTCCTGGGATGAAGGGTTTATCTCATGAAGAAAGGTTAAACGGATTGGGCCTATGCCCACTAAGAATAGAAGAATGAGAGGTGATCTTATTGAAACATATAAGATCCTAAGGGGACGTGATAGGTTGGATATTAGGAGGATGTCCCCACTTATGGGGGAAGACTAGAACTAGGGAACACAGTTTAAAGATAAGAGGTCTCTCATTTAAGGTGGAGATGAGGAGAATTTTTTTCTCTCAGAGGGTCATTAGTCTGTGGAATTTTCTTCCCCAGAAAGCAGTAGAGGCTGGATCATTGAATTTATTAAACGCTGAGTTAGATAGATTCTTGATAGACAGGAGAGTCGGGGTTACGGCAGGCAAACAGGAGAGTGGAGCTCAGGCCACACCCAGATCAGCCATGATTTTATTGAGTAGGCCAAATGGCCTATTCCTGCTCCTAAGTCCTATGTTCCTACGAAACTTAGGCCAGTGAGCGCATTTTGTAAGCACTGCCCTTCTGCCCAGATTAAAATTAGCCCATAGGCTTGTTTCTCTACAACCTGTCATGTGTGTGTAATGTGTGTGTGTAATGTCTGGCAAAAAAAGGAAGTCTGTTATTAAACAAAATGCCTTATTTATGTTGTCTTCTATGCGATTAGAAATAAAAAAAATTTTATTTAAAAAGATTTAATAATTTAATAGATTCAATCCAAAGGCTATTAGAGCTTTGGTCCAGACAGATACAGTAAAGTAGATTCTTAACTTGCTATCAGGGCAGAAAAATGGGCATTGTAAATCAGTTTCCTATTATAGAAACCACCTGATTTTCATTTTCATTAATTTCAGCGAAGAAGAAAATGGGACGTTTCCCATGCACAAAGCTAGTTAATGTCTGATCTATAATGCTAGTTTATGCCCTGATGGGTATGCAGTTAATTTTCAAGGGATATTGCTATAAGAAGCTAATTATTTTAAACAGACTTGTCCTGTCTAAAGACACATGAAGGTATATAATGCAGTTGTTTTGCATGACAGAGCTTTGCATCTTTCACATTGCCCAGTAGTGGTATTTTATAATACCTTTTATAATACAAGTGAATCATTTTAGGTTGAAAATGGAAAGGACAAAAGAAGTCCAAAGAAATGCAAGGGAGAAGACAAGTTGATTGTTATTAGTCTAAAACTATTGGAAAAGTAATTTCTACAAACAGGAATTTCTAGAAAATAAGGGCTTAATTTTACACCTAGAATTATGGGGAAATGTAACTTTGGGCTGATTTTAATATGGCTAGCATATTAATTTTAGCATAAAGGCAAAATACTGCAGATGCTGGAAATCTGAAATAAAAACAAGAAATGCTGTCAGATCTTTTGAGTTTTTCCAGCATTTTTTGTTTTTGAAACTAATTTTAACTTTCTTTTCCCTGTACAGGTTATTCAAGTGCAGCTCACTCATTCTACTTATGGAAGCTCCATTGGGAGGGACAGTGTGGCGAATATTATTGTTCCAGCCAATGACAACCCACATGGTACTGTTCATTTCACACAAATGGTGTACAGAGTTCAGGAACCACTGGAAGGAAATTCAATAACAAATATCACAGTGAAAAGAAGGTGTGCTACATGCTGTGAGAGTTTGCCAATTAAATCCATTTTTCATGATATTCAAGTCATAATATAATGGATAGTATTTTATGAAAAGAATAACGGTGAGGTCAAACAATGCTCACCATTACAATGGAGGAAATCTGCAAGAAACTTCTGGATTTTCATGTTTAACTATGCAGGTGTGTACTCAACAATTTCTGGAGTAGTGTACACACCTGCATAATTAAACTCAGTAATGCAAAATTGAGCTGAGATACCCTGCTCCTCCACAGGATGTTCTGTTGAAGTCCCCAATGATAGACTTGGCATTATAATATGTGCAGCAACCTGGACTTGGGCTGGTTGCGCACTAGTCCCATACTATAATAGGCTGAAATATTTAGGACTGGTAATTTTTTAATGGCTTGATAAGTGATGATTACTGTGAAACAAACTCTCTGACCCAGAAAAATTATGTATGGAAGTGTGAACTACAATATCCTGAGAAAAAAAATAGCAGGTTTAGTAAATTTGATTTAATTTAAAAATATATATACTTTTTACTTTTATCTCTCCCTTAATCCTCCTGTTTTACCCAGTCTTTATTTAAGTTTCTATACATCATTTAAACCTAATTTATCTTGCTTGCTTTTATACTTCCTGGTTAAGACTCTGCATGTCTCAGTGAGGATTCTTCAATCTGGTTGGTTGAAGAGCCTCACTGTTCCTTGCCCTGCTCACAGACACCACGAATCCCCTGTAGGTTCGCTGTGCCGGAGCAGACACCACACCTTCATGCTTTTTTTGGGCTCATCTTGTCCACCTCCTAATTTGATCATATGCCCAGTAAACTGCTGACCAGACAACTTCCTTTCCTGGCCCCATGATAGCTGATCTTTTAAATGTTCCCTATCCTCATGAATTGTCCCACCCTTTCAAATCAGTCATCATCATCATTCTGCCAGAGTCACTCCGCTTCAGACCTCATTACAGCCTTGGTCCAAACATGAACAAAAGAGCTGAACTCGAGGTGAGGTGAAAGTGACTGCCTTGACATCAAGACAACACATGTCCGAGTGTGGCATCAAGGAACCCTAGCAAAACAGGAATTCAACAAGCCTCCTTAGACAGCATCTTCCAAACCCACGACCACTACCACTTAGAAGGACAAGGGTAGCAGATAGATGGGAACATCACCACCTGGAAGTTCCCCTCCAAGTCACTCATCATCCTGACTTGGAAATATATTGCTGTTCCTTCACTGTCGCTGGGTCAAAATCCTGGAACTCCCTCCCTAACAGCACTGCGGGTGTACCTACACCACATGGACTGCAGCGGTTCAAGAAGGAAGTTCACCACCACCTTCTCAAGGGCAGCAAGGGATGAGCAATAGATGCTGGCCCGCCAGGAAGCCCACATCCCGTGAATGAATTTTTAAAAAACTGGAGTCGGTGGGAATCGGAATTGGTGGGAAAAGTCTCCACTGGGTGGAGTCATACCCAGCACAATGGAAAATTATTGCAGTCCTTGGAGGCCAATTGTTTCCTCTCTAGGACATTGCAGCAGGAGTTCCTCAGGGTAGTGTCTTAGGTCCAGCTATCTTCAGCTGCTTCCTCCGTGACCTTTCCTCCATCATAAGGTCAGGAGTGGGGATGAAAATTGCACAGTCCTCAGACAATGAAGCATTCCAGCAGTCCATGCCTTCGTGCAGCGAGACCTGGACAACATTCAGGCTTGGTAAGTGGCAAGTAACATTCGCACCACACAAGTATCAGGCAATGACCATCACCAACAGGAGAGAAGATAACCATCCCCCAGTGACATTCAACAATATTACTACTGCTGAATCCTCTAGCATTGATATCCTGGGGGTGACCATTAACTAAAAAATGGACCAGCCCCATAATTACTGTGGTTACAGGAGCAAGTTGGGGGCTGGGAATTCTGTGGTGAATAAGTCACCCCCTGATTCCCTGAAGCCCGTTCACCATCTACAACAGGGGTTCCCAGACTATGGGTTGCCACCACCAATGGGGTCACGGGCCAATCATTTTGGGTTGTCAGCATCGAGGCCACAATGGTGACAGTTGAGCGGAGATTCTGTCCGGGAGATGAACTTTTTCCCAAATGGTTCATCAGTGGGACAGCTTTTCGCTGCCATGATTTGTTTTTTCTTTCCGTGTCATGATTGGTAGTTCAGTCAGTGCTCTGATTGACTAATTGGGGTCTTCCTTGGACGTGCTTGTGATGGGGGAGGTACTTTGAATGTGCCTGTGACGAACCTTGAGATCAGCACGAAGGCTCCATTACAATGGACAAAACCATTTGTCCCCTCTCTCAACAATACCCCCCCACCACCCCCAACTCTCCAGTAACAGCCAAGAAGCTCGACACCATTCAACACAAATCAGCTCGCTTGATGGCACTCCATCCACCACCTTAAATAATCACTCGCTCCTCCACTGGTGCACAGCAGCAGCAATGTTTACCATTTACAAGACGCATTACAGCAATTTACCAAAGCTCCTTTGACAGCACCATCCAAACCTTTGACCTTTCCACATAGGATAACAAGAACACGGACACAATGGATTGAATAGCCTCCTTCTGTGCTGTGAATTTAACTTTTTTTTCTATTATTGGCAGCAGGTGTATGGTCACATCATCACCTACAAATTCCCCTCAAAGTCATACACCATTTTGGTTTGGAACTACATCGCCATTCCTTCACTGTCACTAGGTCAACGTCGTGGAACTCCCTAACAGCACTGTTGGTGTACCTACGCCACATGGACTGTAGCAGTTTAAGAATGCAGCTCACCATTACCTTCTGTGTTGTAATCAGAGAATCTCTTGCAGCTGTTTTTCTTCTGGCTCCTTCTTCCCTTCCACCCCTCCATGGATCTATCCATGGCCCTCGATCATTTCCTATCTGCTGTCCCTTGACAACATCATAATGATGCTGACATGTGCTCCATGTGTAAACTGATAGGACAGAATTTTATTCTTGGTGGGGGTGCTCAATAGGGGCGGGTGGGGACGGTTGGGAAGCTGACCGCCACCCGCGATCGGCAGCGCATTGTGATTTTACACGGGCGGGCCAATTAAGGCCGGCCCAGCGTGAGACGCGGCCTGTGAATGAGCGCGAGGGGGCGGGCGGGGGTGGGGGTGGGGGCTTAATGTCAGCCGGTTCCAGTGGTGACCCGGTGGCCAATTCAAATGTGGCCTCGGCAGCCCCTGGAAGGCTGCCACCAAAGGACGTGGAAGCAGCGGGTGGACATGGCTGGTGGGAGGACAGGTCAGTGGGCAGTTGGCCCCGCATTCCTCAGATGAGTGCCTCGCTGCCCTCCTGGAGGTGGTGGCAGCGAGGAGAGAAACACGTCCCCAGGGATAGGAAGAGGAGGTTCCCCCCCACCTCACCAAAAAGGCCTTGGGAGGAGGTGGCATCCAGGGTCAGCAGCCACGACGTGGTGAGGCGCACATGGGTGCAGTGCCAGAAGTGCTTTAACGAGCTCCTGCGATCGGGAAGGATGAGCACCATGCTGGCATGGGTCACTTCACAGAACAAGTAAGAGCTGCTCATCCTCCCTCGACCTTGGAGGTGTTACGGTGTGAGTTTCAATGAGGCAGGATCTGGCCAAGGGGTGAGTCTGGCTGCTTGGACTGAGTGCCTTGTGGCTCCAGGGTCACGAATCGGCTAAGCCCTGTGAGCTGTTCCTCAGGTGGGATTGGTCAGGCAGCCTTTCAGGGACTCCATCAGGGTTTCCTGGGGATGCGCTTGGACCTGCAAGCCCTCACGCTGGCAATGACCTCAGCTGGTCAGTGTCCGTGTGGGAGATGGATTGGGCACCTAGTATCCCAGCTAGGTGCCCGTCCATCAATGGTGAGCAGAGAGGTCCAAAGCGACCTCACATTGGCGTCTCTGTCATCTCTGGGTGCTCCAAATCACTGCAGCAGCTTCTCTGCCCCTCTGCCAGTGACCGTGGCATCTGATGAGGCTGCGGCGACTGGGGAGATGCCAGCCGTTGCACTAGCCGCTCCCTCCCAGGCGGGGCCAGCACAGGCTCCACAGGCCAGAGGACGCCTGCCAAGGTCATCAAGGCCAACAGGACAGCAGAGTCAGCAGGCTGTCTCCAATGCCGTTGCCAGAGAGGGGGGAGCACCTAGACGTAGTGCCCGCAAGCGAAAACTTAAAACTCCTTAAACACAACATGGCCTGATTATGGGTAATATTTGTTTCCCCCATCTTTCTGTTCTTTTTTTAATGGTGTGATGTAAAACACTGGTCAGTGTTAATTCCTGCAATGTTTGTCAGTCAGCAGTAAATGAGATTTTTTTTTTGTGCATGGCCTCTGGATGCTTCATTTGTGGTGTAGGTGCAGGGTAAGCCATGATGTAATGATGGACGTGTGACTCCTTACACTATTTGCCACTGCAATAAAGCTTATGTTGTTGACCAAGGAACTGGTCCTGCCAGGGATCGAGTATGGAGCCTGCAGCTCTGGCATGTGCTGGTGGTTCTTATTTGGTAGGCTAGCTGAAGGAGCGTTGGATCAAAGTGTCCCGGGTGTCCCTGCCTCCCTGGAGGTTACCCAGATCAGTGCCTATGCCCTCAGCATTCTCCTGAGCATGCTCGCCCTTGGACTCACTACTGGACTCATCATCTGTTGATTGTGCAGCTGTGTCAAGATCATCTTCCTCCGCTGCGCCTCTCCTTTGCAGTGCCAGATTGTGTAGATTACAGCATGCAACCACCATCAGCGACATACGATCTGGGGGGGTATTGCAGTGCGCACCCTGAATGACCCAGGCATCGGAAGTGCATCTTGAGAACACCTATGGCTCTCTCTCTCGCCGCCCTTGTGGAGGCATGGCTCCTGTTGTACTGCTGCTCGGCCTCTGTCCTTGGATGGCGGAAAGGCTTCATGAGCCATCTTTTATGGGGATAGTCCATGTCACCCAGCATCCATTCATCCAGCTGGCCTGGAGCACTGAAGAGCCTTGGGACCTGGGAGTGTCTCTGGATGTAAGCGTAATGGGAGCTGCCAGGGTACCTGGCACAGACTTGCAGAATCTGCATCCTGTTGTTACACACTGTCTGCCATGTTCATGGAGTGGAATCCATTCCTGTTGACGAAGGCTCCCGGCTCACTTGCTGGCGCCTTGATGGTCACATGTGTGCAGTCGATTGCACCCTGGACACGGGGGAGCCCATCAATCACTGCAAAGCCTCTGGCTCACTCTGCCTGGCTGGCCTCGTCCGTATGGTAGTGATTGAAAGTCACTGCACGCCTGAACAGAGCTTCTGTCACCAGTTTGACGCAACTATGGACAGCTGATTGGGAGACTCCACACCGAACTTCCACTGACCACTGGAAAAAGCCGGAGGCACAGAGGTTTAGTGCCACCGTGACCTTCAGCACCACTGGCATGGGGTGTCCACCCACACAGTCAGAGCTGATCTCAGGGCCGATCCTCTGACAGATGGAGGTCGCTGTCTCCCTTGAGAGACGGAGCCTCCTTTGGCATTGCACTTCAGACATATTGAGGTAGCTGCATCACTGCCTGTAAATCCTGGCAGCAGCATAGTGACGTCTTCTGCAGCCCCTTCCGTCTTGGACTTCCTGTTGGCCCTGCACCCCTTGTGCCTGCGTCTCTCCTTCCACAGGCCGCTCCCCTGGAAGCTGAACAGGGACACCTGGCCTCCTCCCCTTTCCAGCCCTCTCTTCCTCCTCAGAGGAGGTGCCTCCAGTGGAGACCACAATCCCCATAACCAGGGTAAGGGAGGGCTGTCTGATATCTGGAAGGCGCCACGTGGTATGAATCCCCCGGGGGTCTGGAAGACAACATTGAATCCTGAATTGAAGCCTCTAAATGCTCTGAATGCAGCTCTGAAGCAAAATGAAGCTGTCCTGTTCACAGAAGCAGCCAGTAACAAGTGATGTCCAAAACTACGCACTATTTGCTTTGTCAAGCCCACTGACCCTTCTTATCCTGCCCGTGGATGAGGTATTGCTAATTGTGGCCTGCCCGCCTGCCCATTTTGCCCGTGCGATGGCCTGAAAATTGCACGGGCTACGTAAAGTCGGAGACAGATGGTCTCTCAAGAGCCTTAACTGGCCACTTAATTAATGGCGGGCACGCCCCCGTCTTCATCGCGTGCCCGCCTAGCGAAATGTCACAAGAGTGCACATTGACTTCGGCATGCTCGGCCGACATCAAGGTGCTTTATTTCATGCTTGGACGTGTCGGGTGTGCACCCGCACGCCAAGGGTAAAATTCTGCCCATGATGCCTAACTTAGCATCGCCACTCTTGACCCTTTTGCTGCCAGTATTTGATGACCTGTAATTTCCTCCAATTAAACATTGGCATGACCAAAGATCTTGCTCTCCAGGAACAATGTTCAGCACCATTTGTGACTCCTCAGGTACTGAAGCAGTCCATGTCCAAATGCAGCAATACCTGGACAATATCCAGGCTTGGGCTGACAAGTGGCAAGTAACACTGGGGCTACACAAGTGCCAGATAATGGCCATCACCAACAAGAGAGATTCTGACCATCGTCCCATAACATTCAATGGCATTACCATTGCTAAATCCCCCACTATCAACATCCTGAGGGTTATCATTGACCAGAAACTGAATTGGACTAGTCATATAAATACTGTGGCTACAAGAGCAGGTCAGAGGCTAGGAATCCTGTGGCGGGTAACTCACCTCCTGACTCCCTAAAGCCTGTCCACCATCTACAAGGCACAAGTCAGGAGTGTGATGGAATAATCTCCAATTTATGGATGAGCACAGCTCCAAAAACACTCAAGAAGCATGACACCATCCTGGACAAAGCAGCCTGCTTGTTTGGCACCCCATCACAAACATTCACTCCCTCCAACACCCGAGGCACAGTAGCAGCAGTGTGTACCATCTACACGATGCACTGCAGGAATTCACCAAGGTTCCTTAGACAGCACCTTCCAAACCCACGACACTACCATCTAGAAGGACAAGGGCAGGAGACACAAGGGAACACCATCACCTGGAAGTTCCTCTTCAAGCCGCTCACCAACTCACCATCCTGACTTGGAAATATATCATCATTCCTTCACTGTTGCTGGGTCAAAATCCTGGAACTCCCTCCCGAACAGCACTGTGGGTGTACCTACACCACATGGGCTGCAGTGGTTCAAGGAGGCAGCTCACCACTACCTTCTCAAGGGCAATTAGGGATTGGCAGTAAATGCTGGCCTAGCCAGCAAAGCTCACACCCCCATGAGTGAATAAAAAAAAGAACTCTGGTCTCTTGTGCAAGCTCCTTTTATATCACTATAATTGGCTGTGCCTTCGGCCATCTGGATCGCAAAGTCTGAAATTCCTTCCCAAATCTCTCTGACTTCCAACTCACTTTTCTCCTTTAGGACACTCCTTAAAACCTACCAATTTGACCAAGTTTATAGCCACCCTCAAAATCTATACTCTTGGCTTGATGTTAATTTTCGTCTAATTATCCTCAGGTGAAGCACCTGATATTTTCTTACATTGTAGGTGATTTATAAAAGCAAGTCCTATTGATGGTCAGTTGCATTAGTTAAGCAGCGTATGACACATGAGCCTGTGATGTTGAAGTTCATCTAGATTAATCTAGAGATACTTTTTGTTGACCTTGAGTCATGCCATAACTGAATATTGAGTCCAAGCCCTATGACAGTAACCTGCTAAGAACTAAAAATGCAGTGTGTTAAGGTGGGCCTTGTATGCATTTTCTAATAAAGTATTTAATTGTGCTTGCTTTCCATGTAGCGGAGGCCATTTTGGACAACTACAAATATTTTACAGCACCTCCAAAATTGATTTTGTGGACCTTTTGTTAAAAGAGGGACAGGACATATTCACTTACTATGAACCCCCAGTCGCTGGAATTGCAAATGGCCAACCTATTCTTCAGGAGAATGTTTCTCTGGAGAGGGATGCTTTACGTGCGTGTGCAGCTATTTGCCTAAATGAAGAAGCTTGTTTAGCCTTCTCGTTTACAAATATCTCTGGGATGTCCAAGTGCTTCTGGATAGCTTCGTTGTCTAACATACTGACCAACAGCACAGAATTCACAACATATCTCAAGAATAGTTCAAGTGTGTCTGCTCTTCTGAGTACCCTGGCAACAGCTGGTAGTGATTATGAGCCAGTCACTGGATTATGGGTGACCATGCATGAAGGCGATGAGTTTGCAAATCTCTCGGTTTCAATACAAACTGACAGTGCACCAGAACGCGATGAAAAATTTGCCATTTTGCTTTTAAATGTGGAACTGGTGAATGAAATGGTTACTCCAGCAAACCAACCTATAATTGGCCAACCAAATATCTCCACTATTGTAATAGTTATGAATGGAGATGCATTTGGGACCTTTTTGATTTACAGTACACATTCTAATGCCACAGATGAAGGGCGTTATCTTGAAGTAATGGAAGAAAGTCAGACAACAGTGCAACTGGTCATATATAGGAGTGGTGGAAGTCTTGGTGAGGTAAATGTGGAGTGGAGCGTGGTTGGTGGCACAGCTACAACGAACATTGATTTTATTGGTGATGGTGAAATTTTAACATTTGCAGAAGGTAGGGCAATTATGTATGTGTGAAGTAATATTTCTTTTTCTAATTTCACTGCTTTATTTTAAATACATGAAGAGCTATGCAAAACATAGAATACGTTTTTGGTACATTGCTTTACACATGAGAGCTTAATGACATTTTACCTTTTTCTCCGAGTGTGGAGTTACTCATTTTCCTAATCAATCAGATGATATGGCTGGAATTTTTTTGCATAGAATTTAAAGCACAGAAACAGGCCACTTGGCCGAACAGGTCTATGCTATTGTTTGTGCTCCACATAAGAGTCCTCCTGCCTCACTCTATCAACTGCAGTGCATTTCTTTCACCCTCATGTACTTATCCAGCTCCCTTTTAATTGTATCAATGAAATTAGATATCAGCCATCTTTTTCACACCCGTTTTTAAAAAAATTAGCTAACCATATTAATAGCTGATTCTTGTTGACTATTAAAGTGTGCACAATAGTTTCAAGTCTGCTCGGGTTATTCTAATATATCTTTAACAGAAAAAAGTCCTAATTTTCACAGATGTGTGGTGTTTTAAAGTCTCTCCACAATTATCTGGAAATAAAACTGAAAACAATTTTGGATGGTATTTTAAACATAAATTACAGATAAATAGGTCAAGAAAGCTAAAAGTAAATCTTACTTTATCTCTCTTTGTATATGCAGGTGAGAATAAGAGAATAATCACATTAATAATTGTGGATGATGAAGAACCAGAAGACAATGAAACTATTCTAGTCCGTCTAACACACACTGAAGGTGGCAGTCGTATTCTGCCCAGCTCCAACACTGTCACTCTGGTCATTCTGGCCAATGATAATGTTGCAGGAGTAATTAGTTTTCAGGCATCTTCCCGGTCTGTCATTGGATGTGAAGGTTGGTTTCTGTGTATAACGACAGCAGTTCTCATAATCATCATCAATTTCTGCAGTGCCACAATATTTCGAAGTCTTGCTTTACTATTTTAACCATGACAGATACCTTTCCTTCAATTCTCATTTTACAAAAAGAATGTAGGAGGATAATAATAACCAACGTTCTACATGTATGTACAATTGAAAAATTATTTTGATGGATTTTGTGACAGATTGTTTTTTATTTTATCCTCCTGGTAATTAAATTTTAGTAAACAGTGATATCTAAAGGTTTGAACATCATCTTCATGGTTTTATGCACCTCAGTATAGCTTACAAATAATGAGCAAAATAAAAAAGACTGTATTCAGGATAAACCTTAAATTGACAATGGACTTATACTGAAAGCAATCCAAAGTGTGATTGTTTCTCACCTACTTTGGACTGGCTGCTCTATACAATCATCACCAAGCAACAGGATATCTCTTGCTTCATGGCCAGTTGGAGACTGGAAAATGAAGATTTATTTAGTGTCTTTTGTTTTACAGAATTTTGACAGGATGAAAGTATTTTCTTAAGGACTAATCCATGACTTGCTTCTTTCTTGGATTCTAGTCCAGGGGGTTATACCTGGTCCTGTCAAGAGATTATTATAAATCATGTTTGACAAACTTATTCTGAGTGCATAAGTAGGATCCTTGAACGTTAGTACTTTTATTGATTATGTACAAGAGTTTGTTGTTGCTCAAGACTTCTTGGGAACAGTATGTTGATGATCGCTATTGAATCTTTACATGATTTATAATATTTAGGAATGTTGGAGGGCCATCTATAATTGTCATTTTTCCACAAGCATAGTCATATTTACCTCTACCTGCTAATTGTAAAAAAAATGAAAATTGATCATTTTAATTGTAGTGCAAAAAATTGAATGGAAACTTTAACCACCCACCCATCACCCAATATTAATACTTCTGTAAAAATGATGAAATTGTTACAGATGGCTCTTTATGAAAAATACCGCCTTCAGTTTACCTATTTAAAGGTGTCATTGATGTGGTTTGTGTTGATATTTTTATGATGGGGCGTCTTTTCATTAATGTTTCTGGTAAGCCTGTCACTGCTGCAGCTGAAGTACAGCTCTGCTTGGCCAATAAAAAACATCAGTTTTAATTAAAAGGGATACAATGCATTGGCTTTTAAATAATTGTAAATGGAATGTAAATTGTAATAGTTTTTTTATTCAAAAGAGACCTATATAAGCCAGTTATATTTGATTTGGCCCCAGATAAGCATACTATAATTTGGTAGAGGGTATGGTAGCATTGTGGTTGTTACTGAGATAGTAATCCAGATGCTTGGACTAATTATCTGGAGATCTGAGTTCAAATCCAACCTTTGCAGCTGGGATATTTAAGTTTAATTAATTAAATAAACCTGGAATTAGAATGCTAATGTCAGTAATGGTGACCATGCAACTACTGGATTGTCATAAAACCCCATCTAATTTACTAACAGCCTGTAGGGAAGAAAATCTGTCTGATCTGGCCTATATGTGACTCCAGACCCATATCAGTGTTGTTGACTTTTAACTGGCTTTTGAAGTAGCCTTTCAAGCCACTTACTTGTCAAGAATGAGACTCACAATCACCACAAGGGCAATTAAGGATGTGCAATAAAAGCTGGCCCAAAGCCTGTGAGTGAATAAAACAAAAAAATTGAATGACAAAATGGCCCCAAGTTCATTAGCACTCAAAATTGAGCATGAGCCTGGTGGTAAGCTGGAACAGAGAGGTTCAAGGACCAAACTAAATTCATGAGAATTCAGGTGAGCTGTAAGCCCCAGTCAGAGCCCAGAAGCAGTTCCCCTATTGGGAACTTGCCAATTTCACCCCTGCTAAGATCCACAGGTAACTCCAGGGTGGGGCAATGGACAGCCATCAGACAGGGTCATGCAGCACAAATGAAACAATGTTGAATTTAAGCCCTGATGTACTTCTAATTTGAAATTAATTGTAACCTGCAAATGCTATGGATAGCTTTTAAACTTTAGTCATATATCACAGAATCACAGTGCAGAAGAGGTCCTTCGGCCCATTGAGTCTGCACCGACACTTGAGAAACACCTGACCTACCTACCTAATCCCATTTACCAGCACTTGGCTCATAGCCTTGAATGTTATGACGTGCCAAGTGCTCATCCAGGTACTTTTTAAAGGATGTGAGGCAACCCGCCTCCACCACCCTCCCAGGCAGCACATTCCAGACCGTCACCACCCTCTGGGTAAAAAAAATTTTTCCTCACATCCCCCTAACCTCCTGCCCCTCAACTTGAACTTGTGTCCCCTCATGGCTGACCCTTCAACTAAGGGGAACAGCTGCTCCCTATCCACCCTGTCCATGCCCCTCATAATATTGTACACCTCGATCATGTCGCCTCTCAGTCCTCTCTGCTCCAACGAAAACAACCCTAGTCTATCTAACCTCTCTTCGTAACTTAAATGTTTCATCTCAGGCAATATCCTGGTGAATCTCCTCTGCACCCCCTCCAGCCCAATCACATCCTTCCTATAATGTGGTGACCAGAACTGCACACAGTACTCCAGCTGTGGCCTCACCAAGGTTCTATACAACTCCAACATGACCTCCCTACTTTTGTAATTTATGCCTCGATTGTTAAAGGCAAGTGTCCCATATGACTTTTTCACCACCCCACTAACATGCCCCTCTGCCTTCAGAGATCTATGCACACACAAGCCAAAGTCCCTTTGTTCCTCAGAACTTGCTAGTGTCATGCCATTCATTGAATACTTGCTTGTCAAATTGCTCCTTCCAAAGTGTATCACCTCACACTTTTCAGGATTAAATTCCATCTGCCACTTATCTGTCCATTTGACCATCCCGCCTATATCTTCCTGTGGCCCAAGACACTCAACCTCACTGTTAACCACCCGACCAATCTTTGTGTCATCCACAAACTTACTAATCCTACCTCCCACATAGTCACCTATGTCATTTATATAAATGACGAATAATAGGGGACCCCCCGGCACAGATCCTTGTGGTACGCCACTGAATACTGGCTTCCAGTCACTAAAGCAGCCTTCTGTCATCACCCTCTCCTACAACTAAGCCAATTTTGAATCTACCTTATCAAATAACCCTGTATCCCATGTGCATTTGCCTTCTTTATAAGTCTCCCATGCGGGACCTTGTTAAAGGCTTTGCTGAAATCCATATAAACTACATCAACTGCACTACCCTCATCTACACACCTGGTCACCTCCTCAAAAAATTCAATCAAATTTGTTAGGCATGACCTCCCTCTGACAAAGCCATGCTGACTGTCCCTGATCAAACCTTGCCTCTCCAAGTGGAGATAGATTCTCCCCTTCAGAATTTTCTCAATAGTTTCCCTACCACTGACATGAGACTCACTGGTCTGTAGTTCCCTGGCTTATCTCTACAACCCTTCTTAAATAGCGGAACCACTTTAGCTGTTCTCCAGTCCTCTGGCAACTCCTCCTTGGCCAGAGAGGAATTGAAAATTTGGGTCAGAACCCAGATCTCCTCCCTTGCAGTCTGGGACACAAATCATCCGGACCTGGAGATCTGTCCACTTTTAAGCCTGCCAACACCTCTAATACCTTGTCGCTCCCTATATCAGTTTGCTCAAGAACCTCGCAGCCCCCGAGTTCGATACCTTCATCCTTAATCTCTTGGGTGAAGTCGGATTTGAAGTATTCGTTCAACACTCTACCGATGTGCTCTGGCTTCACCCATAGATTGTCCCCATGGTCCCTAATGGGCCCTACTCTTTCCCTTGTTATCCTCCTCCCATTGATATACTTACAGAATAGCTTGGGATTTTCCCTATTTTTACCAGCCAGAGCTTTCTCACATTCCCTCTTTGCTCTCCTAATTGCTTTCTTAAGCTCCACCCTGCACTTTCTGTACTCCATAATGCCTCCGCTGATTTGCTCCTCTTGTACCTGCTAAAAGCCTCTCTTTTCCTTCAGATTGTATCCTGAATATCTCTGGTCATCCATGGTTCCCTGGGCTTGTTACTCCTTCCTATCACTCTAGAGGGAACATATATGAAGCAAGTAAAATTATAGAGCTACCTTAGTTGGGCAGTAGGTTTGTATTAAGCTATAAAATAACTATAAACCTGAGTTTATTTTCGCAATGGATGTATTTTCAAAAATATGTCCACATATGTTCATCCTTTGGATGAGACGAGCCAAGGTGTCCTCTTCCTAGTTAGATGCTGCAGGTACACGTTTAAAATACATGGCACCATTCCAAGAAGAGCATGGAATTTTCTACTGTCCTGGCCTCATTTCCATTGCTGAGTGGAATGTCTCTTGTTGAAGCCTAAGAGCAACCACTACCACACTTGAAAAGCAATTATTGTGTGAAGCGCCGTGGGACATTTAGATAGGATAACTCCTGTACATATGCAAGTTGTATTATTTTATTAAAGGGGAGATATAAAATACTTATTTTATAATGTGCAGTGAATTATGATAGAATTTTTTTTTCAAGTATCTTAAGTGTAATTCTGAATGTAGTTATTAAATATGTGATTCAAAGAGTAATTTTCTGACTTGAAGTTCTTGTTCAGAATACCTTTTTGAAATTGCAAAGCATAAATTAACGATAATGGTTAGAAAATCATGCACAAATCAAGTGCACAATTTATGACTGTGCTTTTGATGGGGGAGGCTACCTGTCAACAAAGTTCGAATAACATTCTTGCGTTCCAACTTCCCTATTTAAAATGTGTGGATTGTTTCCTATCATTTATTAGGCTGTATTTAAAAGCCAATGCAATACTGTATGTACTGGCAAAACATGTTACAGTTTGTGGAATGTCTTATGACCTTAATTCTTAGCATAATGCACTTCTGTAATCATTATATTGTAATTAAATTATTTTAGGAAAAACTTCCTTTAAACTTTGTTTATTGTTACGATGTTTGAAATGTAGATTTAAACTTTTAAAAAACTCATTTATTTTGAGCAGGATTACTGAAAGACTGACGAGATTATGTCTCCTTCAAAAGTTTTAATCATTTTAATATTTTTCAGAAGTGTATTTTTTAATATTCTGTATGTTAAATATTAATAACAATTTTGCTGATTTTTTGAGTATCTTTTTTTGGACTGAAATTGTTTCCAACATTTAAAAAATAGTCTCTAAAATTGTAACTATTTCCTTTTGTGTTTTTTGATTTGCAAACATATTTCAGTTGCAACATACAACCATTCAATGTATTTTTAGTTTAATAAATGGTTGCTCTTTTGTTTTATGATTATTTCCAATTTTTAGATTTTTTTTAATGAACATCATACTGCAACTAAAGCCAGTACATTTTTCTTTCACTTCTGTGATTTTTCAACCCCTTTCTTATATTTTTATGTAGAATAAATATGTTTAACATTCACATAAACTTTGGCCTTGCAGGTAAATGCAAGTGTATATATTTTCCTGCATGCCTTTCATATAGTTATACAGTGTCAATGGATTTAGCATGCAATAGCACCACATAATGATCTAGCTGGTACATACAGCTTGCCAATTTGGCATTGTTAAATTCAGCAAAAACATGTGGATCAAGAACACTGAGACAAACAATTACAAGTATTTTGTGTTGTGTTATGTTTTAACTTTGCTGTAAAGTAAATTACTTGGCAGTAAAGATGATTGCATGTTTCAATACATAATCCTTTCGGCTGTTCTAAACTCATGTTTCTTATTTTAAGTAGGAAAAATCTCTGAGTGAAGACACTCATAGTGATAACAATACTTCAGAATAAGCAGTAATATATTTTATTTAGTGATTTGAGTTCATGAACAAATCATATGAAGGTTATTTTTGATGAAAATATTTGTGACATGCAATGTTTTTGTGGCTTTTCTTTCATATGCATGTTTTGAACGGTCTCTTGTTGCCTAATCATTTTTGTACTTAGGAATGCAGAACACCTAGATGTGTACATAACCGTATACACACACAAAGTAGTTCTGTTTGGACAATTTAAAGCCGTTTTCTAATTCTGCTCAATATGAGGGAAAGCCAGTAATAACGAAATGTTTGTGAATATCAAAAAACAACTGTTACAGTACTAATTTCTGAATTTCCTTTTTTAGCATTGGTGATGCGCTCTTTATTATGTCTTTATCTCTCCTCCCTCCTTCTCTGGTATTTTCACTTGTTCCGTCCTCTCATTCCTGCTTTGAAAGCCTCATAGCCGATTGTGTCCACGAGCACCAGCTTAAGATTCACACAAAGTTATTGGGCAGAATTTTCTGCCTGGCGGGCGGGCCCGACCCAATCTCCGACGGGCGGGCCCGACCCAATCTCCAACGGGCGCGGAGCCGATCCCCGCCAGCGAAGCGGGCCGCACCGCCATTTTGCGTGGGTGGGCCAATTTAGGACCGCCCAGCGTGACGTCCGGCGGGAAGCGCTATGCGCTCCCTGTGCAGGTGGGGGGGATTCGCTAAAAGCGAGAGTGCGCTCTTTCGCGTATGCGTACGCAAGAGCACACATCTCCCTGAGGCTAAGTGCAGCCTCAGGGAGATCACCTGGACTCTGAAAAATATTAAAAATAGAAAAAAAAAATCCCTTACATGTCCCCCTCATGTGACAATATCACGAGTTGGGACATGTTCATAATTTACAGAATAACTTTATTAAAATTTTTAAAACCCTGCATGAAGCCTCATCCCGCCGCTGGATGAGATTTCATGTTTTCTCTATTTGCTCCTGGCCTGTCTGCCAACCTTAAGGTTGGAAGGGCAGGTCCTTCAATTGGTTAAATGATCCTGTCAGTGGTGGCCTCAATTGGCCATTGACAGGTCGGCGGGCCCGCAGCTGATTTTGCTGCGCCCCCACCTTCCTGAAAATTTAAATGGGGCGCGGTGACGTCGGGGGTTCCGCCCGACGTCATCCCGCGTCATTTTACACGTTGGCGAGCGGACCCCGCCCCCTGCTCGCCAATGGCAAAATCTGCCCAATTGTTCCTCCTTTCCATCCTCAACTTCTATATTGACTGAATCCTCATCGTCAGTGACTTTAATGTTCATTTCAGCTCCTCTTGCTCTCTCTTCTCTGAATTCTCCCTCCATATAGACTTCCCTATTCGTACATAGAGGCCACCTTCTTGAGCTTTATGGAACATCTTTATGTTTCTCCTAATAATAAAATCAGTTCAAAGAACGTGTATTTTTATATCACCCTGCAATATTTATTCTAATTATTTGAAAACTTTTATAACTGCTACCCTCAACCATATCAGATTCATGCCTGTTATTACTGAAATTTTATAAAGGTATTGCAGAGTGCAATAGTGCCGAGTGGATGACTCGTCTCGGCCTCCTGAGCTTCCCAGCATCACAGATGCCAGTCTTCAGCCAATTTGATTCAATCTGTGTGATATCAAGAAACGGCTGAAGGCACTGGATACTGCAAAGGCTATGAGCCCTGACAATATTCTGGCAATAGTACTGAAGACTTGTGCTCCAGAACTTGCTGTGCCCCTAGCCAAGCTGTTCCAGTACAGCTACAACACTGGTGTCTACCCGGCAATGTGGAAAATTGCCCAGGTATGTCCTGTACACAAAAAGCAGGACAAATCTAACCCAGCCAATTACCGCCCCACCAATCTACTCTTGATCATTAGTAAAGTGATGGAAGGTGTCATCAATAGTGCTATCTAATGGCACTTGCACAGCAATAACCTGCTCACTGAAGCTCAGTTTGAGTCCTGCCAGGGTCACTCAGCTCCAGACTTCATTATAGCCTTGCTATAACATGGACAAAAGAGCTGAACTCCAGAGGTGAGGTGAGAGTGACTGGCCTTGACACCAAGACAGCATTTGACCGAGTGTGGCATCAAGGAGCCCTAGCAAAACTGAAACAAATAGGAATCATGGGGAAAACTCTCCATTGGTTGAAGTCATACATAGCACATAGGAAAATGGTTGTGGTTGTTGAAGGTCAATCATCTCAGTCCCGGGACATCGCTGCAGGAGTTTCTCAGGGTCGTGTCCTAGACCCAATTATCGTCAGCTGCTTCATCAATGACCTTCCCTCCATCATAAGAACATTATGGAGGAAGCTCGCTGATGATTGCACAATGTTCAGGACCATTTATGAGTCCTCAGACACTGAAGCAGTCCATGTCCAAATGCAGCAGATCTAGACAACATTCAGGCTTGAACTGATAAGTGACAAATAGCATTCACGCCACACAAGTGCCAGGCAATGACCATTTCCAACAAGAGAGAATCTAACTATCTCCCCTTGACATTCAATGCCATTACTATCACTATATCCCCGACTATCAACATCCTGGGGGGTTACCATTGACCAGAAACTGAACTGGACCAGTCAGAAAAATACTGTGGCAAGATGTACAAATAAGGAAATTTCCCTGACTTCCAACTCTTCCCATACGGCTTAAATGGAGCATGAACTTAAGATAGCCTTCTAACCCTGCAGTGATGTATTTCAACTTGGTTCTTTTCAAGCATGAAGCCTTGATGAAACTATGGGAACAATGAATTTACCTGATAGAATGGTTACAGCACAGACTATGGGCAGAATTTTGCCCTAGGTTGACGGGTGGGCCCCACTGGCTCGGTGGTGGGCGGGCAGCTGAACTCCGCCGCCGAAGTGGGCCCCACCGCCATTTTAAGTGGGCGGGCCAATTAAGGCCCGCCCAGCGGTCTGCCCAACGGGAAGCGCAATGCACTTCCTGTGCAAGGGGGGGAGGGATTCCCCAATTGTCAAAGTGCGCTCTTTCGCGCATGCACGCAAAAGAACGCACTGCTCCCTGAGACTAAGTGTTGTCTCAGGGAGATCACTGATAGTGCTTTAAAGTGTCAAAATAGAAAAATTTAAAAAAATTAACATGTCCCCCTCATGTGACAATGTCACAGAAGATGGGACATGTTAATAAATTTCACATAAAGTTTATTTAAGATTTTTAAAACGGACGTGAAACCTCATCCCGCCTAGTGTCAATTGGTCCTGTTGCACAGAAATAAATGGAAGGTGTATTAATTTAGTTATTTTGTAATTGTTTCATAAGTGAACCTGTTAAGTCAAAATCTTTACTAAATTGTCACCCTGTTGTTGCTTTTGTTAACTGCATTTCTTGGGATGTACAGGCACTGTGTGCCTCCTTCATTGATAATACTTTGTGACTTTTCATCCTAAAGCATGTAGTATGGTATTGGCTTTTATAATACTGATTTCTTTAACAAAGCTTGGGAACTAGATGTTTTCAGTCTGATGTGCAGAGTACAATTGATAAGTGTTTTACACCTAGAAAGCAATGGGTTTAAATAAAAGTTGTGCTTTTACTGTCATAAAATTCTTCTATTTTGTGTTGTGTTGCACAACTTATTCTGGATTCAAAGAATTCCTCTCGGTCATTGGTATTTGGAAAAAGAAAGTCTTTCTCAGTTGAGTTAACCTTAAAAATTTTAATTTGTTATATTTGCCGTATGTAGGCTGAACATTTAAGTACTGCAAGGTCCAACAAATGTTTGTTTTTTTTGTTTTTATTTTATCTGTACAACTTTGCATGAAGTGTTTGGTTAATGAGCCATGATGCATGACTGATCAACATACAGCTTCTTGCCTGTAAAAATTGGGTTGATGGTCCAATCTGATTCTGCTTCCTAATTTGTAGGAGAAAGTTTGCTGTTCTGGATTGAAAGGAGTGCTCCTGGACAGGGAAACATTACTGTTGACTGGATCATTCATGGGAAATATGCTCAGGAAAATTTTGTGGATATTAATGGGACCCTTTTTCTTTCGGAAGTAAGTAATTAGAAAACTCCCCTGAATTACTGAGCACAGTTGTTTCTTCTTTAAATTAATGGACACATTGTTTAACTTGCCGTGAGCAAAATAAAATGCTTGTGCTTTAAAACTGAGGACAAATAATCATTACAGTTTGCTGGTTGTGCTGATAAATCATAGTATCTGCTGTTTACTGCTAAATGTATAATCTAGTTTTTCATCATCTTCTTCCTGAATTTATTAGACATACAATTAAATATCATGAAAGACAAAACGCTGGAAAACTGGAAGGTTTAGAATGCTAACCATATTCATGGCAGAACTCCAGTAAATCAATGAACAATTAACCAATTTTACCTGGAGTGTGGTGGTGCAGTGATTATGGTACTATTGCTATTATCCCAGAGGTTAAGAGGTCAAATCCCATCACAGCAATTTGTGAAATTGAACTCAGTATGCCAGGTAATTTACAGGATGCAACAGAAAAAATGCCCATAAAAGCTGCTGGATTGTCACTTAAAGTCTATTAGATCATGAAACTCCTTCAGGAGAGGGAGTTTGCCACCCTTACCTGTGACTGGCCTACATGTAATTGCAGACCTATACTAAGTTACATAGCAAATCAAGGCAACCAGGATAGGAAGGGACAATAAGTGTGGCCTTGGCTAAGTCATCATTCTCCAGAACATAAAAATAAACTTGGGGAAACAATGCTTCCAGTTTTACTGTAGGATGGTTGTTTGCAGAGAGGAAACAAGATAGCAATAAAAAAAAATTCCCAACTATAATTATTGTTCAAACTATTCTTCAGGCATTTTCAGCAGGACCTACCCCAAAAGTGGAATAAAGCATAAAATGCTGGAAGTATTCTGTAGGTCTATCAGCAACTGCAAAGAGAAAATACGTGTTAATATTTTAGGTTTAGACTCTGTGTCAGAAAGTTCTAACATGGGGCCTATACCTGGAATGTTAACTTGTCTTTTGTCTTTACACCTGTTGTGTATTTCCAGCATTTTCTGTTCTTATTTTAGGTTTCCAGCATTTTCATTTTCCTGGAACTTTTCACTCAACGGGGTAATTGTTCCTTGGAGTGCATCCATTGAGCACTGGACAGGTGGAATGAATAGAACGCTTGATGAAAGAGATCTGTGAACCAACCAATTCTCATTCTGTTTGCGAGTTGTTTGTGCACTTAGAACAGTTCAATGTTCAGAAGCAGCAGGAAATCTAGTGGCTTCAGCACTGAGTAAGTTGTGGGAGGGAGGCGATCTCTAGGAAGGGCTGCATAGAATCAGAACTCATGAGGGCTGATCTTTAAGGGACTAGGAGACATGGTCCTTCTGATCTTACATCACACTTGCAAATCATTTTAAAACCTCTCAGAGCAACTTATTTAAGGACCATTGGTTAGACAGTTCAATGCCAAACACCAATGACTGGAGTATGCACAGTACATTCTCAGTTCATTGGTGTTATAAAATTCTGTTAGGGTTCTGTTGACATTTTAGGACCCTGATGTACATGGGCTAATAAGGCTTCCACCCATTTCTGGGGAATGCGTGGACTGCACATTTCAAGACCCTCAACCAAAGCACGAAGACTCCACTGTTGGCAGAATGGGCCGATAACTGCTGTGCTGCCAAATTCATCATGCTACCAAATTAATCCCATCCAACAGAGGGAATAAAAATCAACCTTCATAAACATCTTTTTTGCTGTATTTCAGAAAGTGAAGTGAAAACAAATTGAGAGAGAGAGAGAGAGAATACGCGTGTATGCCCAGAACGTGTGCACATTGCTCATTGAATGATAGAGTGGTTATAGCACAGAAGGAGGCTATTCAACCCATCGAGTCTATGCTGGCTCTCTGCAAGAGCAGTTTGGCTAGTCCCAATCCCTGCCCTTTCTCCATAGCCCTGCAATTGTTTTCCCTTCAGGTGCTTATCCAATTCCCTTTTGAAAGCTATGGTTGAATCTGCCTCCATCACCTTCTCAGCCAGTGTATTCCATATCGTAATCACTCGCTGAATAAAAACGTTTATTGTCATGTTGCTTTGTTTTGTTTGTTAATCACCTTAAATCTGTGTCATCTTGTTCTTATCCTTCCACCAATAGGAACAGTTTCTCTCTATGTTATCTGTTGAGACCGCTCATAATTTGGAACATCTCTATCAAATCTCCTCTCAACCTCCTCTTCTCAAAGGGCAGTTTCTCCAATCTATCCACTTAACTGAAGCCTGTCTTCACTGGTGCCATTCTCATCAATCTTTTCTGTCCCTTTCTAATGCCTCCATACCCTCTCTAAAGTTTGGTGCCCAGAACTGGACACCGTATCAGTTGAGGTTGAACCAGTGTTTTGCATAACTTCCTTGCTTTCGAACTCTATGCCATTATTTATGAAGCCCAGGATTCCATATGCCTTTTTAGCTACTTTCTCAGCCCTGCCATCTTCAACAGTTTGTACACATATACCCCTAAGTCTCTTTGTTCCTGCTCCCCCTTAAGAATTGTACATGTCAATTTATATTGCCTCCCCTTGATCAACCTACCACACTTCTCTGCATTAAATTTTATCGACCACGTGTCTGCCCAATCTACCACCCTGTCTGAATCCTCTTGAGATTTATCACAATCCTCTTCACAATTCACAATACTTCCAAGTTTGAAATTGTATACATCCAAGTCTAGGTCATTAATACAGATCCAAAAAAATAGGAGCCCTAAAGCTGACTTCTGGGGATCCCCACTGTGAACCTTCCCCCGGTCTGAGAAACGACCATTTTCTGTCACTAGCCAATTTTGTATCCATGCTTCTATTGTCCCTTGTATGTACTGGTATACATGCAGTCTTTCAATGTTTTTTTTCCACTTATAGTGCTTCACCAGGTCCGTGCATGTTATTGCTTTAAGGATGCCAGTGAAAGGGAAAGGCTGCTGGTGTTGTAAGTTGGGGCAGGGGTGGGGGAGAAGCAAATGCTAATTCACTGATTGGTATGAACAAAGTATGTAAAAAGCTTAGAATAATTGAAACACTCAAACAATGAGCTGGATTTTATAGCCTCCCCCCATGAGAGAGTTGGCAGGCAGCGGGGACCCGTAAAAATTTAGTGCTCTTCTATGGGTGCTATTCTTGGTGCCTTATTGCATACCATGCCACAATTTTATCCATTGTGGGCGAGTCGTCAGGGGGCTAATTAATGGCTGCATAAGGGCCTCCTCCTGTCGCCATAGCTGCAGGTGTGCCTCAGGGCAGCCGAGTCCCCAGCAAGATCCTGGTGGAGGAGAGAGGGGGGTCAGCATTGACCAGGAACTCAGCTGGACAAGTGACGACTAGAGCAGATCAGAGGTTGGGTATTCTGTAGTGAGTGGCTCATCTCCAGCTTTCCCAAACCCTTTCCATCATCTACAAAACATAAATCACAAGTGTTCTGGAATACTCTCCACTTGGCTGGAGAGTGCAGCTGCAATAACATTCAAAAAGCTCAAACCACCCAGGACAAAGCAGACCACTTGATCGGAACTTCATTCATTCACCTAAACATGCACACCTTCACCATTGACCAGCCTCGACCACAATATGTACAGGGTGCACAACAACAATTCACCAAGGCTTCTGTAACAGCAACTCCCAGACTTGCAACCTGTAATGCCTAGAGTGGAGAGGGTACAGCACAGATGCACTTGATACTGGGGGTTAAAAGGTTGATATTTTGTTGAGTAAACTTGATTTGTATTCCCTTGAATATAGAAGGTTGAGGGGTGATCTG
Organism: Cetorhinus maximus; assembly: GCF_964194155.1. Classification (NCBI taxonomy): domain Eukaryota; kingdom Metazoa; phylum Chordata; class Chondrichthyes; order Lamniformes; family Cetorhinidae; genus Cetorhinus; species Cetorhinus maximus. The sequence goes on from NC_135880.1 coordinate 57,684,058, forward strand.
ATCAAGGTGTTGAAAATGATTATGGGATTCAATAGGACAGAAACTACTTCCTCTGGTGGGGGAATCCAAATTAGGAGGACATAAACTTAAAATCAGTATTAAACCATTTAGAAAAGTAATCAGGAACCATTTTTCACAAAAAACACACTCCTGTCCTTTATTTCTATTATTGAAGTGACTAATTTAAACTCATATTTGTGCTTTGGGTTGCCATTCACAATTATGAAGTACTTGCTGAGATAAACTCATTGATAATTGAGAAAAATCATTGTGCCAGAATGAGTTATTTCGTCAGCCACTCCCCAGAAGCCAAAGCTTATCAGGGCATCTTCATACACTTATTTTCCAATGAAAACTTTGACAAATAGTTTCCCTACCGCTCTTCTTTTTAAATCCATTGTACTTTTTACCATTATATCTTTACTGGAAGTTTCATTTCTTATGATTGCTGTGCTGGTATAGTACTTGCCCTACCTGATGTCATGATTTTCTGCGTATGTTTCTGTTGTATTCTCTCTCTAATCTAATAGTGTGTTCAATTTCTATAACCTCTAGGGTATTTTAAATGCATCTCTTCTTGTCCACCTATTTGATGATGGTATTCCTGAAGAAAAGGAGGAATACAGAATTATTTTGTCAAATATAAGAACTCAAGGTAATATGCAACATTAAGTCATGTATTTTTGTGGTTATGAAAATATGATTTATGAAAGTGCATAAAGAAAAGATTCATTGTAGGTGACTGCTAGTAAGGAGGCTTGTAAGGAGGCTGAGTCACGAGAGGATCAAAGGAGCAGGAGACGGGTCTCATGGAGATGATGGAATGAATTATATCCCCCCCGCCCCCCCAACCCCTTCCCCCAAGTGGACTGAGTAGCCTCAGGGGAGACCTTGTTCATATTTAGGGGCCGGTTGCATTTGAATCGAGACAGCATGGCATGGCCGGAGTTTGAACGACCCAGGTCAGTCCACTGGCTCTGGACTGCCACAATAACGGGCAGCCTGGCCAGCCTCTGGCCGTAGAAAGTGGGCCTACTTGCAGGTGTGGGGGGTTAGGGATGGAAGGGTGGTGGGGAACCACCTTGATGTTTCATATGGGGGAACAGCTGCTGTAGCAGCAGCCCACACTGGATCTTTAGAGCTTAGAGGGGCTGCTTTGCCTGAGCAAGCAGCTGATTGTTGAACATGCATTATGCAATTATGCCCTGACCAAAATGGGAAATTGTCCTCCCACTAATGTTACAGAATTTCAATTTCTATTTTAAATGGGCTGCCTCCAGGTAAGTTTTCATCCTCTCCAATAGGTGGTGTAGATCTCCTCCTGTTACAGAATCTGTCTGATTTTCATTGCATTGAATTCCTTTGAAAGAAATGGGATGGGTTCTGTAAGGGCGGGTGATATGCTCCGCTTGGTTACTCCTCATGTAGTGAAGATGAAAATTTAACCTAATTTTAGATAACACTCTTAGCTCCCTCCTAACTTATTCTTCCCCAGGACCTCATAACGTTTTGTAACTGTTGTCCTTGTTATCAACTCCAAGGTAGCCATCTGCTTCCTACACAACTTTTCCTGGAATGGCTGCAGCTGGGTGGTGCAGTATATGCATATCTCCAAAAATGTTATCAATGTTCCTCCTTGATTGATTGGAAAACATGAGAGATGAATTAAGTCACCTTTGCTCCAACCATCTTTCTTTCATCTTACGGATGACTCTTCCCCATCCCTCCAAACCCTGCATGTGATTTGAACTTCCAGGTGGAAGTTTCTTAACTGAGTCATAACAATATGTCTGGTGGGCCATGTGTGATTTCTGAAAGATAATGCATTATGCTTACAATTAACTTGTGTTTTTAAGAAAAGAAGAAGAGGATTCTCTTTTTTTTATTCTTGTTTGGCAGGTGTTCCCTCAACAGGTGCAGCTATTATTGATAGCCAGGGATACGAAGCTGTTCTTACAGTGGAGGCCAGTGATGAGCCACATGGGGTAGTGAAGTTTGCTCTGTCGTCTCAAACTGTTTCCATTCAGGAAGGAAATAAAACCATTCAGCTGTTTGTCAGTAGAGAATTTGGATCCCTAGGTAACAAAATATTGATTAGAACAATGTTAAATTATACATTTCAAATAGATTTGAAATTTAACAAGATAACCTGTTAGTTTGTTTCCTTTTTGTATTATGATGTGAATTATTCAAATATATAATGATCAAGCTAAGCCACACGGAAGAAATCAAACATTTTTCCCAGTTTATTTATATTCGTGTAAAGGGTATGAATGGCAGTGCATTTTCAGCTTAATAACTGTTAAATTCTCTGAACACTCAAGTAACATTGCATCAGTTAATAAAGTAGGAATCTGAAACATGTTGAGGTAATAGAAATGTGAGGCGGAACTTCTACCCACTGTTGTGACCTGTTGGTGATCCCATCAAAATCTCAGGGAAGGATCATTATTAATATTCAGGTTGGATAATTGCACTTATTGTGGCAAAGAAAAAAGCATCCAAGTCACTGAAGCAGCGTTCCTCGAATCAGCACCTTCCCACTCTGAAAGGAATCCCAAAGTCTGGATTAAGACAAACTCAATTGCCTTCATAATTTATTTGAATCGCCTTGGAACACAGAGGGGCAACCTTTCTTAAGGTCATTGACCCACAATGGTACGTACACTAGTTCTTTGTCCCAGTAAAACTTACACTTCCCATTGGCAGTGCAGTGTTTGGAATTTCTGGGATGCTTGGTGCACTGTGACACACTCAGAACTGCCAGAGGAACCTAATGGGAATAGGTAAAATAATCCTTCCCTGTTCTGGACTCTTTGCTGTATCCAGTTATAGCCCCCCACCCATGGTGCTGTAAAACAGGCGAGAGGACCCTTAAATTAGGGTGTCGTGCCATCGGCGACCGCAATTTTACCGGTCAGGGAGGTGCCATTTGCATTGCCCACCCATGGCCCAATTGAGGCCATTAAGTGGGCAATTAATGCCCAATTAACAGCTTTGTCCTGCCCCCGCTCTGATCTGTCAGGCAGTGGGAGAGGACTGCACCCAAGGTGCAACCCGGCAGGTTTAACCCTATGGGCTACTTGTCAGTGAAAGGGAGGAGTGCCTCCTTCCCAGGCTCCCTGTATCAATTGGAGGCCATCCTCCCCCAGTTTTCCTTCCCTATTTCTTCCCTACACTCCCCATGCTGTCCAAGTTACCCCCACCTCCTTCTCTGGGGCCTGTCAGCCTGGCCGCAGTGAGACCTCAATGTCTGGGTCCATCGCTGAACGCCACCTCCTTGGCCTATCTGCAGCACCAGTTGTGGTCACTACTCTTGCTTTACGCTGCTGGTGTGCAGACTGCCGGCCTCCAATTGACTGATAGCTCTTTGAGGCGGGACATCCTCCTGAAGGAGCAGGGAAGTCCCACCTCATACTAATTAAAGGCCCATTGCCCAAAAATTGAAGCAGGGCAAGCCAGCTGAGCTGAGGTGGGCTTGCTCCCAAAATATTTGCTGGGGTGCGGGAAGCCTGCCCTTAGCATAAAATCCAGTCCGTGAATTTCTCCCCTATTGTGCCAGCCTATTCACAGAATCACAGTGCAGAAGAGGCCCTTCAGCCCATCGAGTCTGCACTTACACATGAGAAACACCTGACCTACCTAATTAATCCCATTTACCAGCACTTGGCCCATAGTCTTGAATGTTATGACGTGCCAAGTGCTCATCCAGGTACTTTTTAAAGGATGTGAGGCAACCCGCCTCCACCACCCTCCCAGGCAGCACATTCCAGACCATCACCACCCTCTGGGTAAAAAATGTTTTCCTCACATCCCCCCTAAACCTCCTGTCTCTCACCTTGAACTTATGCCCCCTTGTGACAGACCCTTCAACTAAGGGGAACAGCTGCTCCCTATCCACCCTGTCCACGCCCCTCATAATCTTGTACACCTCGATCAGGTCACCCCTCAGTCTTCTCTGCTCCAACGAAAACAACCAAAGTCTATCCAACCTCTCTTCATAACTTAAATGTTTCATCCCATGCAACATCCTGGTGAATCTCCTCTGCACCCCCTCCAGTGCAATCACATCCTTCCTATAATGTGGTGACCAGAACTGCACACAGTACTCCAGCTGTGGCCTCACCAAGGTTCTATACAACTCCAACATGACCTCCCTACTTTTGTAATCTATGCCTCGATTGTTAAAGGCAAGTGTCCCATATGTCTTTTTCACCAGCCAATAACATGCCCCTCTGTCTTCAGAGATCTATGGACACGCACGCCAAAGTCCCTTTGTTCCTCAGAACTTACTAGTGTCATGCCGTTCATTGAATACTTCCTTGTCAGATCATTCCTTCCAAAGTGTATCACCTCACACTTTTCAGGATTAAATTCCATCTGCCACTTATCTGCCCATTTGACCATCCTGCCTATATCTTCCTGTAGCCCAAGACACTCAACCTCGCTGTTAACCACCCGACCAATCTTTGTGTCATCCACAAACTTACTAATCCTACCCCCCACATAGTCATCTATGTCGTTTATATAAATGACAAATAATAGGGGACCGAGCACAGATCCCTGTGGTACGCCACTGGACACTGGCTTCCAGTCACTAATGCAGCCTTCTGTCATCACCCTCTGCCTCCTACAACTAAGCCAATTTTGAATCTACCTTATCAAATTACTCTATATCCCATGTGCCTTTGCCTTCTTTATAAGTCTCCCATGTGGGACCTTGTCAAAGGCTTTGCTGAAATCCATATAAACTACATCAACTGCACTACCCTCATCTACACACCTGGTCATCTTCTCAAAAAATTCAATCAAATTTGTTAGGCATGACCTCCCTCTGACAAAGCCTTGCTGAATATCCCTGATCAAACCTTGCCTCTCCAAGTGGAGATAGATACTCTCCTTCAGAATTTTCTCCAATAGTTTCCCTACCACTGATGTGAGATTCACTGGCCTGTAGTTCCCTGGCTTATCTCTACAACCTTTCTTAAATAGCGGAACCACATTAGCTGTTCTCCAGTCCTCTGGCACCTCCCCCGTGGCCAGAGAGGAATTAAAAATTTGGGTCAGAGCCCCTGCGATCTCCTCCCTTGCCTCCCTCAGCAGTCTGGAACACAAATCATCCGGACCTGGAGATTTGTCCACTTTTAAGCCCGCGAAGACCTCCAATACCTTGTCACTCCCTATATCAATTTGCTCAAGAACCTCGCAGTCTCTCTCCCCGAGTTCGATACCTTCATCCTCATTCTCTTGGGTGAAGACAGATGTGAAGTATTCATTCAACACTCTAGCGATGTGCTCTGGCTCCACCCATAGATTAGCCCCTTGGTCCCTTACGGGCCCTACTCTTTCCCTGGTTATCCTCTTCCCATTGATATACTTATAGAATACCTTGGGATTTTCCCTACTTTTACCAGCCAGAGCTTTCTCATATCCCCTCTTTGCTCTCCTAATTGCTTTCTTAAGCTCCACCCTGCACTTTCTGTACTCCACTAATGCCTCTGCTGATTTGCTTCCCTTGTACCTGCTAAAAGCCTCTCTTTTCCTTCTCATCGTAACCTGAATATCTCAGGTCATCCATGGTTCTCTGGGCTTGTTACTCCTTCCTGTCACCCTAGAGGGAACATGTTAAGCCTGTAACCCCCCCCCCCCCCCCCATTTCGTTTTTGAACACCCCCACACAACAGGAACACCTCTGTAGATTTCCCCACAAGTAGCTGTTCCCAGTCTACCTTGGCCAGATCCTGCCTTATTTTACTAAAATCCACTCTTCCCACAATCCAAAGCATTTTTTTGCAACTAGTCGATTTCTTTGTCCATAACAAACTTAAACTGTACCATGTTGTGGTCGCTATCACTAAAATGCTCGCCCACCAGCACCTCAGCCACCTGTCCGGCTTCATTCCCCAGAATTAGGTCCAGCAATGCACCATCCCTTGTTGGACCCTCTACATATTGACCTAAAAAGTTCTCCTGTACACGTTTCAAGAAATCTACTCCATCCAAGCCCTTAACACTATGTCTATCCCAATTAATGTTGGGAAAGTTGAAATCACCTAATATAATTACCCTATTATTGTTTTTACACACCTCCACAAATTGTGCACATATTTGCTCCTCAATTTCCCGCTGACTATCTGGGGGTCTATAATAAACACCTAATAATGTGGTTGCCCCTTTTTTATTCCTAAGCTCTACCCACAAAGCTTCATTCGATGCTATTCTGGAGTTAACTTTTAAAAATAGTGTTAATATTGCTCAGTATGTAAAATAATGTAATTCTATATGGTATTTTTCTCAAAGATTGGAACAGCTGAATTCTATGGCCCTGATATAATGCAACTGCTCATGGGGAGATGGTGGTGCAGTGGTAAGGTCACTGGGCCAGTAATCCAGAGACTCTTCAAATCTTACCACGGCAGCTGGTGGAATTTGAATTCAGTTAGTAAACCTGGAATATAAAGCTAGCCTCAGTAATGGTGACCATGAAACCATTGTCGAATGTTGTAAAAACCCATCTGGTTCACTAATGTCCTTAAGGGAAGGAAACCTGCTGTCCTTACCAGGTCTGGTCTACATGTGACTCCAGACCCACAGCAATGTTGTTGACTTTTAACTGTGATCTGAAAGGACAAATAAGGATGTGCAACAAATGCTGGCCTTACCAGTGACACCCACATCCCATGAAAGAATAAAGGAAAAAAATAATAGAGAAGCATTTAAACATACCAAACGGATTTATGTGGTGCTTTGATGAAAAAAAAAACAAAATGCTAAATTGAACCTGGCAATATTGATGGCATATAAAGGCTTCAAGACATCAAATTTAAATTAAGTTAAAGTTAGGAGTTAGTTAAGTTAAAGTCAAAGGAGACAAGAATTTTATGGGAACCCTTAAAAGCAGAAATGTAATATTTCTATCAATTTCCACAGAAAACACTTCATTTTTTAAAAAAGATGCTATTAAGGGGAGTGGCTCTGGTGTTTTATTTAGATCTTTGTGCAATATTTAAAAATGGCCGATATCTAATCAGTTGCCGCTATATGTCCTCCCAATTTCCATTTCTGTTTTAATTTAGCAGAAATGGAAATTGGGAGAGATATATAACAAGTAAAAGCACATCAAGAATTGGCTTAGAAATGCATCAGAAATGACAGCAGAGCTGGCCCACTGAGTCTGTCCCCTTTGGCCTGGCATAGCTTTCATACACATCATCCCCAACCGCACCCTCTCCCCACCAACTCCTGACCTAATTCAGTTATGCAACACCCTGAGAGAGACAGTGGAAAAGATAAAAGCCTTGTGTCAATTTAGGGAAAAAAATGGAAAACTCCTCTCCGAAACCTGAAGGGAATCAAGAAAGCTCCCATTTGATCTTGCATTTTCAGTTATGCCATTGTCACATACAAACATGTGAACACGAGTGAGGAGCAGGAGTAGGCCTTTTGGTCCTTCAAGCCTGTCTGTCATTCAATAAGATCATGGCTGACCTGACTGTAACCTGCTGCCTGCCCCCGATAATGCTTTGCCCCCTTGTTTATCAAGAATCAACCTACCTCTGCCTTGAAAATATTCTTTGGGGTGCAGATTTGAGGTTACTATCAGATCAGCCATGATCTTATTAAATGACGGAGCAGGCTCGAAGGGCCGAATGGCCTACTCCTCCTTGTTCATATAAAGCCTCTGCTTCCACCGCCTTTTGAAGAAGGGAGTTCCAAAGACTCATGCCCCTCTGAGAGAAAAAATTCTTATCTCTGTTTTAAATAGGAAACTCCTTATATTTAAACAGTGATCCCTGGTTCTAGAATCTCCCACAAGGGGCAACATCCTCTCCACATCCTGTCAAGACCCCTCAGGATCTTATATGTTTCAACCAAGTCTCCTCTTACTCTGAACTCCAGCAGATACAAGCCTAGCCTGTCCAATCTTTCCTCATAAGATAACCCGCTCATTCCTGGTATTAGTTTAGCCAACCTTCTCTGAACTGCTTCTAATGCATTTACATCCTTCATTAAATAAGGAGACCAATACTTTACACAATACTCCAGATGTGGTCTCACCGGTGTCTTGTAGAACTGAAGCATAACCTCCCTATTTTTATATTCAATTACCCTCACAATAAACAATAACATTCTATAAGCTTTCCTAATTACTTGCTGTATCTGCATACTAGCCTTTTGTGATCCATGCACTAGGACACCCAGATCCCTCTGCATCTCGGAGCTCTGTAATTCCTCACCATTTGAATAATATGCTTTTTTATTCTTCCTGACAAAATGGACAATTTCACATTTTCCGACATTATACTCCATTTGCCAGATTTTTGCTCACTCACGTAACCATCTACATAAGAACATAAGAAATAGGAACAGGAGTAGACCATTTGGCCCCTCAAGCCTGCTCCACCTTTCAAGAACCGCCTCCAACGCATTTACATCTTTCCTTAAATAAGGAGACCAAAACTGCGCACAGTATTCAAGGTGCGGTCTCACCAATGCCCCGTATAACTGAAGCATAACATCCTTTTATGTCCAATCCCTCTCATAATAAAGGGTGGCATTCCATTAGCCTTCTTAATTACTTGCTGTACCTGCATACTAACTTTTTGTGACACATGTACTAGAATACCTAGATCCATCTGCACCTCAGAATTGTGCAGCCTTTCTCCATTTATATAATGCTCTGCTCTTTTGTTCTTCCAGCCAAAGCGAACAACTTCACATTTTCCCACATTAAACTCCATTTGCCAGATCTTTGCCCATTCATTCAACCTATCGATATCCATCTGCAACCTCCTCGTGTCCTTTTCACAACATACCCTCTACCTATCTTTGTGTTTTCTGCAAATTTAGCCTACCATGTCTTCACTCCCCTCATCTAAGTCATTGAGTAAATCATAAAAAGTTGAGGCCCCAGTACAGACCCCAGTGTTACTCTGCTTGTCACATCCCGCCAATCAGAAAAAGACCCATTTATTCATACTCTCTGCGTTCTGCCAGCTAGCCAATCTTCTATCCTTGCTAATGAGTTACACCCTACACCATGTGCTCTTATTTTCCATAATAACCTTTGATATGGCACCTTATCAAATGCCTTTTGAAAAATCCAAGCACAGTATGCCCCCTTTATTTTTTATATCCTCTATAGTAAACACGGAAGCAAAATATTTGTTCATTTCTTCCGCCATTTCTTTATTATCTACTATTAACTCTCTAGAGGACAACACTCACTTTACTTACTCTTTCCCTTTTTAAGTACCTCTTGCTATCCATTTTTACATTTCTGACTACTTCCTCCCATACTCTAATTTGTTTCTTCCGATTAACTTTTTCGTCATTCTCTGCCGTTCTTTATATTCTGTCCAATCATCTGTCCTGCCACTCATCTTTGCAGAGTTGTATGCTTTTTCCTCAAGTTTGATGCTTTCCTTAACTTCATTAGTTAACCACGGTTGTTGGGTCCTCCCCTTAGAATTTTTCTTTATAGTAGGAATGTGCTTTTCTGAATACTCTGAAATATCCCCTTAAATGCCTGCCACTGCTTCAATATTGATCTATCCACCAGCCTAGTTTCCCAGTTCACTTCAGCCAGCTCAGCTTTCATCTCTACATAGTTGCCGTTATTTCAGTTTAAGATACTAGTCTTAGACTTGCTCTTCTCACTTTCAAACTGGATGTAAAATTCAATCATAATGTGGTCGCTGTTACATAGCAGCACCTTTACTCTGAGGTCATTAATTAATCCTGTCACGTTACACAATACCAAATCTAATATAACCTGCTCTCTGGTTGGTTTCAGAACATGTTGCTCTAAAAAACTATCTTGAAAGCATTCCAAGAACTCCTCATCCAGGCTACTACTGCCAATCTGATTTTTCTAGTTTAGGTGCAGATTAAAATTGCCTGTGACTATTGCCGTCCCTTTATCACAAGCACACAATATTTTCTTTTGAATACTTTGTCCTACACTGTGGATACTGTTAGGGGGCCTGTAGACCACTCCTACTAATGACTTTTTTCCCCTATTATTCCTAATCTCTACCCAAACCGATTCTGCATCCTGATCTCCTGAACCATGGTCATCTCTAACTATTGCATCAATGCCATCTTTGATTAACAATGCTACCCCTCCATCTTTACCTAGCTTCCTATTCTTGTTGAATGTGATGTACCCCTCAATATTAAGGGCCCAATCTTTGTTGTCCTATAGCCACGTCTCTGTAATTGCTATCAGATCATGTTTATTTACTTCAATGTGGGCCATCAATTCATTTACTTTGTTATGAATGCTACGTGCATTCAGATATAGAGCCTTCAATTTTGTCTTTTTTTACCTTTGGAACATCTGGTCTTGACTGTTGATGTATTCTTAGAATTTTTCTCTCTGTCCCTTCCTGCCATTCTCTGACCCTTATTTCTCATATTACTATTTTGCTCACCTGTCTTGACTCTACAACATGAATTTCTACCTCTACCCAAGCTTGATCCCTCACCCCTCTTGTTTAGTTTAAAGCCCTCTCTACTTCCCTAGTTATGTGATTTGCGAGGACATTCGTCCCAGCATGGCCCAGGTGTAAACTGTACCTATGGTACAGCCCCGACTTTCACCAGAGCCCCACAAACTGGAACCCACTTCTTCCACACCAGTCTTTGAGCCACGCGTTTGTCTCTCTTATTTGCTCTATGCCAATTTGCATGCGGCTCACGTAATAACCCAGAGATTATTACCTTTGAGACTCTGCTTCTTAATTTGGCACCTAGCTCCTCATACTGACTTTGCAGAACCTCTTTCCTGCTTCTACTTATGGCATTGGTACCTACATGGACCACGACAACTGGACCCTCCCGCTCCCACTGCAAGTTCCTCTCTAGCCCTGACCAGATGGCCTGACTCTGGCATCAGGCAGGCAACATAGTTGCCTGGACTCTTGCTCTTTGCTGCAGAGAACAGCGTAAACCCCCCTCACTATACTATCCCCTACTACCGTTATATTCCATTTTGCTCCCTCAGCTTGAACGACTTCCTGTACCACAGTGTCATGGCCAGCAAGCTCATCTACCTTGCAGACTTCACTTTCTTCCACACAGATTGTGAGCACCTCAAACCTGTTTGACAATTGCAAAAGTCTGAGGCTCCTCCACTACTGTCTGCTAGGTCCCATTACCTGCCTCATTGACAGTCACATTCTCCTGCCCCATGCTGCTGACCAAAACAGATGACTCTCTTCTCTGAGGTGTGACTGTCTTCTGGAACAAAGATTCCAGCTATTTCCCCCTCCTCCCTTATGTTGTGCAGTGTCTGCATTTCGGCGTCCAGATCAATAATCCCAATCTGGAATTCCTCAAGCTGCTTACACTTCCTGCAGACGTGTTTGTCATGGATCACCTTGGCGTCCAAAAGCTCCCATATCTCACAGCTGCAATCTATGTCCCCATGTAGCCTCCTTGCATCCTCTTCACAACTTACTTTCCTACCTATCTTTGTATCATCAGCAAATTTAGCAACCATTCCTTCTGTCCCTTCATCCAAGTCATTTATATAAATTGTAAAAAGTTGAGGTCCCAGCATTGATCCCTGTGGCACACCACTCGTCATATCCCTCCAACAAGAAACAGACCCATTCATGGCTACCCTCTATTTTCTGTTAGCTAGCCAATCTTCTATCCGTGTCAATATGTTACCCCCTATGGTCAATAACCTTTGATGTGGCACCTTATCAGATGCTTTCTGGAAACCTAAGTACAGTACGTCCACCAGTTCTCCATTATCCACAGCACATGTGAATCCTTCAAAGAACTCCAATAAATGGGTTAAATATGATTTCCCTTTCACAAAACCATGTTGACTCTGCCTGATTGCCTTCAATTTTTCCAAGTGCCCTGTCATAAAATCTTTAATAATAGCTTCCAACATTTTCCCTATGGCAGATATTAAGCTAACTGGCCTGTAGTCACTTCTTTTAAGACCCTAGGATGAAGTCTATCAAGGCCGGGGATTTGTTGGCTGCAGCTCCAATAATTTACTAAGCACCACTTCCCTGGTGATGGTAATTTTTCTGAGTTCCTCCTTTCCTTCCAATTCCTGATAGCTATTTCTGGGGTGCTACTTGTATCCTCTATAGAGAAGACTGATGCAAAATACCTGTTCACTTTATTTGCCATCTCTTTTTATTTTCCATATAGACTCACTTTCTATAGGAGCAAAGTGCACTTTGTTAACTTTTTTATTATTTAAGTAATATATAGAAACTCTTACTAGCTGCCTTTATATTTCTGGCTAGTTTTCTCCATACTCTAATTTTTTCCTCCTTAGTAATCTTTTTGTCATTCTTTGCTGTTCTTTATATTCTGTCCAAACTTCTGACCTGCCACCTATCTTTGCACAATTATATACTTTTTCTTCAAGTTTGTACTGTCTTTAACTTTTTTAACTAACCATGGATTTTTTTCTTTCTCATTGGAATGTATCTATTCTGTATATTCTGAAATTCCCCTTTAAATGCCTACCACTGTATCTCTATTGATCTATCCCTTAACCTCATTTGCCAGTTCATTTCAGTAAGCTCTGCTTTCATTTCTACATGATTGCCCTTATTTAAGTTTAAAAGACTACTCTTGGACCAATTCTTCTCTCCCTCAAACTGAATATAAAATTCAGTCATATTATGATCACTGCTACCCAGGGGTGCCTTCACTATGAGATTATCAATTAATCCTATCTTGTTGCACAATACCAGGTCCAGTATAACATGCTCTCTGGTTAGCTGCAGAGTGTGCTTTTCTAAGAAACTATCCCAAAAACATTCTATGAACTCCTCATCTAGGTTACCTTTGCCCATCTGATTTTTCCACTCCCTATGTAGATTAAATTCCCCCTTGATTATTGCCATACTTTTCTGACAAGCTCCCATTACCTCTTCCTTTATACTCTGTCCTATCATGTAGTTACAATTACGGGGCCTGTGCACTCTTCCTACAAGTGACTTCTTGCCTTTATCATTTCACATTTCAACGCACACTGCTTATACATCCTGGTTTCCTGAACTTAGGTCATCCCTCTCCAATGCAATAATACTGTCATTAATTAGCAGAACCACCCCTCCACCTTTTCCTAGCTTCCTAAAAGTCTTATACCCTTCAATATTCGGGTCCCAATTTATGTCATCCTGCTGCCAAGACTCTGTAATAGTTATCAGATCATATTTATTTATTTATTTATTGTTCCATTGCAATGTTACTTGAAAAATAAATTGTAATTTTATTTGAATTCTGAATACTTTGACATATATATTGCTACTACATCTTCTATATCACCTATTGCTTTGAATAATATTTTCATTTATTACGTAGGTGCAATTAACATCACTTTTGAGACAGTCCAAGGGTCGTTGCTCCCTCTGAACCTAAATGATGAGTCACTAGCTGAGCCTGGTCTTGATTATCTGTCCGTGTCTGATTTTGTTATAATGGAGGAAGGGGAAGCCACTGCTGCCATAAATGTCACTATTTTACAGGTGAGTCAGAATTTTATCTGGAGAACTTAATATTATGTAGTATGACATATCATGTGGCTAGCTTAATTATTTATTTCTTGATCACAATAAGTACAGAGCTGCTGCAGAAGAAAATATGATGACTCATACTAAAATGACTTTGGATATATGGTAAATAGTAACTCAAGTACTTTGGAACTGGAGTAGAATATGCCACCTTTCCTGCCTTCTCAATCATTTAATTATATCAAGGCTGATCTATGTATGAAGTCCATTTCACCACCTTTGGTCTATAACCATTCCTTACCTTATAACATTTTTTTGATCTCAGCTAAATTTTGATTGATCCAACATCCTTAGTATTTCGTAGAGAGAATCTTACATTTCCGTTGTTGTGTGAAGAAGTACTGCCTGATTTCACTCTTAAATGGCCTAGTTCTAATTTTTAAGTTTGTGCACCTTGTTCTAGATTCCCCAACCAATTTCTCTCTCTACTTGAATTGAATCATTTTATCGTTTTAATTAATTATCAATTAGATCACCCCAAAACTGTATACTCAAGGGAAGACAAGCCAAATTTATGCAATCTTTTCTCATCATTGAACCCTTCAAGCTCTGATATAATTCAGACAAATCTGCACTGTACCCTCTCTGAGGTCAATATATTCTTCCTGAGGTGGGATGCTAGAACTGAACTCAAGTTGGCACCTGACAAAGGCTGTGTAGAACTAAGTATAACTTCATCTATTTCGTATTCCAAACTCACCTCCTGATTCCCCAAAGCCTGTCCATAAGGCATAAGCAGGATGTAATGGAACACACTCCATTTACCTGGATGAGTGCAGCTCCAACAACACTCAAGAAGCTTGACACCATTCAAGATAAAGCAGCCCGCTTGACCAACACCATCTTAAACATTCACTCCTTCTACCATTGGTGCTCAGTGGCAGCAGTGTCGACCCGCTACAAGATGCACTGCAACAACTTGCCAAGGCTCCTTGAACAGCACCTTCCAAACCTGCAAACCCCACCTCCTGGAAGAAGGGCAACAAATGCCTGGGAATGTCACCACCTGCAGGTTCCCCTCCAAGCCACACACCTTCCTGACTTAGAACTATATTACTTTTCCTTTACTGTCAGTGGGTCAAAATCCTGGAAAACCCTCCCTAGCAGCACTGTGTGTCTATCTGCATCACCTGGACTGCAGCAGTTTGTGAAGGCTGCACATTGCCACCTTGTCAAGAGCATTTAGGGATGGGCAATTAATGTTGGCCTTGCCAGCGAAATTCACATTTCACGAATTGTCATATTTTAATTTCAAAACAGCAATGAAATGAAAATGAGACAGGTTCTATGACATATTACTGCCATTCACTGAGGATAAATATTTATCTCATGCAATTTTCTGTGAGAGGACCTCTGCCCTGAACATGTGAATACCACCACAGAGATACTCAAGCTGAAATCTTGCAATTCTATACATTGAGATCTACCAAAACTTCAAAGTATTAGTAATATTTATTCACATTCTGATAATTAATTTGGTTATTGCATTAACATATTGGTTATTGTCTCCATAAATACACCAAAGAGAAGAATTTGATGGTAACTAATATGTTTGTATGCTGCCATTGCTGACAGTAATTTCAAACTTTAGTTTTTTAGTTTGTAATGTGACAAGGTGCTAACTGATGGTCTTAAAATGTCATCCAATGAGGCTTTTAATTTTTAGTATTGGCCCTGGCTGCCATTGTTAAATTCTGAAGGAATATGAACAAATGAAAGGAAAAGACAAGAAAAAGCTGGTTGTCCATTAAAACAACCCTGTATTGTTACAGTGCAACTTTATACGTACAGTGACTCACAACCTCTGAGACACAAAACACAGAGACAATAAATCTTAAGCCAATTTAGTTGTGTGGGTGGAGTTTGCAGGAAACACTGGGAAATTCTTCTCTAAGCCTTGAAAAGGAAATAAGCAAGTTCTGGGAGACCACAATGACTGAGAGGTCCATCACCCAACATCCCACCTACCTTATATACATAATGACCTCAGTCAGTAGCTCATCCAACACCCTTTTGATTGTTTTCAGTGAATCTGCATCAGGCAGCGAATTGTTGAGTAGGTCAAAGACTTTAATGGAACTGCTGCCAGCTGCTTGGGAAAACACAAGTATTTTTGTTTGTTTATTTATTATATTTGTTTATTTTTGTGGATCTAGGTGAAGCCTCAATGTGTCATTGCTGCTGGTATTCCTGTTCACTCCTAAACACAGAGTTGCCTGTGAACATTGGAGCAGTGATTGTATCTTGCTTGTGTGATGTAATTGAGGGCCTGTCTTCCCTTTTAGCAGCTTGCTTTTAGCCAGTCAAGCTAATAGCTCGATAATTTCCCTGTTCTGACTTATAGTCCTTTTATATATATAATATATATATATATGTATATATATACACATGAAAATATATATAAAAACATCAAATTACAGAAGCTGTGTCACGTAAGACCTTTTTTAGTACCTTTGTGATTTACAGCAAATGGAGATGATGTAGAAAATGGGCCAAAGATTCTATGGAGTGGCAATCATGGTGGTCATTGTGAGTGATTATGTATAGTTACTCAGGAGTTAGAACTGTCTTTTTTCTGTCTAACATTTCCTGGGTAACTATCCAGGTAAGTAAGTAGGAACCCTCTGAAATCTTTGATTCAAACTCAGAGTTGGAGACTGTTTCAGAGGGCTCTGGATGCAGAGGATTTGACTATTGGAAGTCTAAACTTCCCAGACAATTCCCACATAGTCAGTGTGCCTGGACTTCCAAGGGATACTATTTAAGGGTATTCAACCATTCAGAGATTGGAAATTCCGGGCCTATATATATTGCGTACTTTTGTGATGTATCTGACTTCAGAGCAGATATATTGTTGCTTTTGTCTGTTGTATTGAACTATGTCTTTTGCAGGATGACATTCCTGAGTTGCAGGAGTTCTTCCTTGTGAATCTAACATCTGTGGAGCTCATCTTTGATGGTTTGACCCACTTCCCTCCTAGACTGGGTGTGTATTCTGTGTTTATATACCTACATTTAATTGCTTAATGGGACAAAATTGAATTTCCTTATCAATCAAATTTTTGAATTTGTGGAAACATCCTTTGGTGTCTCCTTGGTCAACCTGTGATTTTATTTTGAACTGGATGCCATGTTGGTTCCTGTTGTTACCATCTCCAAACTGAGCCTTTGCTGATTTCTGATAAAAAAAAATCATTAGCCTGAACTGTTAACTCTGTTTCTCTCTCTAAAGATGCTGCCAGATATGCTGGGAATTTCCATCATTTTATGTTCTTACCATGTTCCTTTGCTTCTCCTATTTGTCTCTGAATTGAACTCAATCCATTTATGGCTCATTTGGGCCCTTTCAGAGTGAACTGATTTTTCTGATATCCGTCCATACCCTAATTAACACCTTGCCACCGCTTGATCTCCGCCATGTTATTGGACAGACCCTGGGGAGATTTGGTTCGAGATCAATAATGTTTTGTTCAAAGTAGGTTAAGTTTGAGGTTCAAGATGCTTACTAAGTGAATATAGTCACAAGATTCTATAGGTTTTGAGCGAACACAAATAAACTTTGCTAATCAAGTTCAGAAAGATAAAACAATGTATGATATCTATTTTATACTCCAACATTCAGGGTAAGAATGAGGCACATGTGAATTAACAGGCAAACTGTGGTCGAACACATCATACTACAGAATAAGTGCCAAATGTGGCCAAACCCAATTTCATGGATTTCTCAACAACCCACCCAGACGTTTGTCACATTGTGAGCCACCTAATCTCATGGAAACTTTGTCTTTCTCACGAGGGTTTCTGATCTCCACCTTTGAAACTCTTGCCTTGGAATTCTCTCCAAAAGTCACTCCACTCGGACGGCTTCAATGACGACGCAACTTGCAGGGTTTCAATTTCGCCTTCTGAGATTTCTTTCCCCTGGATCTCCGAGTACACGCAAGCTTCACCTTCCAAGCACACTTTCAGATCTTCTGCTGTGCCAAGCAGGACACCATTGCTTCAAAGGGGTACCTTTACCCCAAAGGCCCACAACACGGAGTCACCAACCTTCTGCTGCCTTCAGAGTTGCTCTTGTGCCCACTTCACTTAAAGTCTGCTCCCTGCAGCTCTTCCTTTAATTTAGAGCCTATTTCTTTGCTCCTTTCTTTTAAATTGACTTAACGGGACCTATTTCTGTCCCCTGTCTTTATCCCTCACCTGGGACCTCCTTTAGGTATCACCCGTCCCCCTCCCCGGTTTGGGGCCTCTCCCTGTCCCCCTCCCATGTCCCGCTGCCTGGAACATTCACTGAACATAAAGGTTCCAGGTCGTCTCTCCTACATTTTCGCACCATTCTTCTTTTCTTCTGTACAGGCGCGCAGGGCTTATCGTCAGCCTGAAGAGTATAAAATACCCAGACTGCGAATGTGCGGCCAGTTCCTGGCTGGTGCATGCGCGGAAACCCGAGGTTCATCGGGAATTGGAGTTCCCGACCTCCAAAGGTAAGTATGGGTTTCTTAACAGCCAATAAATCATTAACTCAAAACTTTCCCTATTTGTCTTTTCACGTGCACTGAAGTTGGTGCTCTGAATCCAATCTTGTTTCCCAATTTTCCTATCCAGCCATCTCCAGGTTACACTCTCCTCTACCAGTACTTGCTTTCCGCACTTGTATTTTCAGCACCTTCTTTTATTTTTATCTTTTGTAATTCACCTTTGGTTTTAAAGGTTTGGTTTTAATTCCTAGGTGCTGCAGGTCAAGTTTCCCAGATAACTGTTGATGCAAATGATGGTGTAAAAGGCATCGTTCAATGGCACAGCACTAAGTGAGTGTTTAATCAAGAATATAAACATATATTACTGTTTAATAAATATCTAATTTGCTTTTATATATTGATGTATTTATGGCTACACAATACAATTTGTTAAATTTACTATTATATTTTTAACTTTGAAGTTAGTTAGGAACGTTTGAGGACTCTGGGTCTATACTCGATGGAGTTTAGAAGGATGAGGGGGGATCTGATTGAAACTTACAGAATACTGAAAGGCCTGGATAGAGTGGACATGGGGAAGATATTTCCATTAGTAGGCGAGACTAGGACCCGAGGGCAGAGCCTCAGAGTAAAGGGAAGACCTTTTAGAACAGAGATGAGGAGAAACTTCTTTAGCCACAGAGTGGTGAATCTATGGAATTCATTGCCACAGAAGGCTGTGGAGACTAGGTCGTTGAGTGTATTTAAGACTGAGATAGATAGGTTCTTGATTGGTAAGGAGATCAAAGGTTACGGGAAGAAGGCAGGAGAATGGGGTTGAGAAACTCATCAGCCATGATTGAATGGCGGAGCAGACTTGATGGGCCGATTGGCCTAATTTCTGCTCCTATGTCTTATGGTCTTATGGTCTAGTTCTATAATTAAGTACCCTTAGTTTATTCAGTGATGCTCTTTAATGTATTATTAATGTATTGCAAAATTTTGTAGTCAAACCACAGCTTGGGACAATTTTGGAGCAAAGACTTGTTCTCTGTTATACACCCGAAAGGTTTCTTACAACTGGACTACTTCTAATGTACTGTGGTGATTTCAGATAGAAATCAAGAAAACTAGAATGTATAGATTGAGAAAAGGACGCTACTTTATTCCACAGAACATTCCATGGTACCTATCATATTCTAACCCATAATGTAAGGTTCTTAGTTACACCAATTCATAAAAGTAATCAATATCTATTCACTTCCCAACAGCAGCTCCAGCCGCAGTAATAAAGGAAACATCCTCTGCTGTTGTGGTTCAAAGAGAAAAATTCACCAGGGCTGTGAGCAATTCTGGGATGGGCAATAAATGTAACCTTGCCAGCATGTCTCAGATCCTGTAAACAAATTTTAAAATGTACTAATGTTCTATTAACCTTGTTGATAAAAGTTCCACATTAAGTGGAAACTTCTAGCAGATCAACAGTAATATGCCCAATTTGTATCCTTTTAATTCAACCTTTTGAAAATCATATGTGGAACTTCATGATTTGCATTCAGAAGATTGAAGTGTATATACAGGTGTCTCGCAGTGACAAGTGGCTAGTAACTTGGATACATTCCCCTCACTTTAAATAAGGAGAAAGGTGAAAGGTGTGGGGGGAAGTGTTACACAACACCATCTGCTCAGTTTGACTCCAGTGATTCGATTTTATGATTGAAAGCCAACACATCATCTCTCTGTTGATTAAATTACCCAGTTTCTGAAGCTATACTGTAAGAATATTTTGTTACCTCGTGGATGAATTTTTACTGTTCTTTTTCTGCAAGCTTTGAGGTGAATGAAACCACAGGAAACCTAACCTTGGTGATATATCGAGATAAGGGTACATATGGGAATGTATCACTGTTTTACTACACCCAGAATCTAGGAGCTCGATTGGGATGGGATTTCAATGTGACATCAATGGTAAGAGGTAATTTATAATGAAGTTTTAAATCTTGAGCATGAATAATTGATTCTTAAGATGTTAAGGTAGATTTTCTTCTGTCCTATGCTGGCAGAATTGGCATTACCCAAACATTGGGCAGAGGGAAAAGAGAAAGAGATATGTTGTCTGTAATTTCCTGAGTTGCCATTCTCAAATCATGGGCTGGATTTCACAGGTGGCATATTGCCCCACAGCTATAACACGCTGCCGGTGAGCTAAACAGGCTGAGAGTAGGACTTCTGCATCCTCAGTGAGCATGTTGAGAAGCTGGCTCTAGCCCAACAACTTCTATGTTTTACTCAGGTGGGACAAGGGATGGGCAGCCAAGGAAGTGGGTTGGCATTTTCAGCACATTAATAAGGTTGGAAACTCGAGACATAACCTGCTTTGCAGGTATAACTGAGCCCAGCCAGATTTCTCTGACCTTGGGAAACCCAGCAGTGAGGCAAAGACAGCCTCAGGCAGAAGGCAAGTGCCTTCATAGCACTTTTTTAATTCATTTATGGGATGTGGGCATCGCTGGCTAGGCCAGCATTTATTGCCCATCCTTAATTGCCCTTCATAAGGCGGTGGTGAGCGATTACCAGCCCCCAAGGTTCTCCACCATCAGACCCCCCACAACAAACAAAACCCCCTTCCCCTGGGAATGGGGATGGAACCCCCTCCTTGAGGGTCATAGATCAGACACACACCCCGTCTCCCAAAGGTTGGGGAGTGAGCCTACCTGGCCCTCTAGTCTCCTCCAGTGTGCACCCGGCTGAACTGGAAGCCAAGCCTGTAAATCAGGCTGAATTCTGGAAGGGCCAAATACAGCACACTGCAGATTTAAACACAGGCTCCTGGGTTCCCACTCACGATAGAATCCCCTGCTCTGTGTATTGGCAAGTTTGAAAAAAAAACTTTAATGGCCACAATTCCTTAAAGGTTACATGTGCCCTAATAAATTGGAGAATTTTCCATATTTTACAATTTATGTACCGTAGTATGTCAACCTTTGAAGCCGCCAAAAATCCTTCCAAAAATGGGGATTGACTTATGTGCTGAGGATAAAATGTGTGGGTATGGGTGGTCGTCATTTTGAAATGTGGGGGAAAAAAACATAGAATGGTTTCCTGTGCTACAACCATTCATCTCATTGTGGCTGTGCTGGCCCTCTGAAGGAGCAGCTCACCTAGTGCCATTCCCATGCCTTCTTCCCATGACCTTAAAATGTTTCCTTTTAAGAAAATGATCGAATTGCTTTGTGAAAGCTTCAGTCGTTCCTGCCTCCACCATACTCTCAGGCTGTGCATTCCAGATCCTAACCACTTGCTCCATGAAAAAGTTTCTCCTCATGTCGCTATTGTTTCTTTTGCCAATTACCTTAAATCTATGCCCTCTGGTTTTCGATCCTTCAACCAATGGGAACAGTATCTCCCTATATCTTCTGTCCAGACCTCTCATGATTTTGGATACCTCTATGAAATCTCCTCTCAACTTCTCTTCTCCAAGGAGAACAGTCCCAACTTTTCCAATCTTTCTATGTATCTGAAGTTCCTTATCCCTGGAACCATTTTCATGAATCTTTTCTACACCCTCTCTGATGCCTTCACATCCTTCCTAAAGTGTGGTGCACAGTAATCCTGTTGAGGCTGAATATAATACCAGTTATTCATATTTAAAAATGTGGAGGGTTTACTGAATGAATTAATTTACAAAGATACCTTTAACCACAATCAAAGTGCTTAAAACCTGTCTAATTCATTGTCTTCGGCATCCGACGAAAATAATTCATCGAGTTCATGCTGAGTCACTTTGGCATCATCCTAGGGATCTCATGCTGGGTCAGATGCGATGCTTTCGGTTTCATAATCATCCCTCCACAACCAATCCTTGAATTTGACATCCTGAATGTTTTAAAGGATCTAATGACACTTTGTGCACTCATAGCATCCATCGATTTTATGACGAAACCACACAAAACATCAAGTGGGGCAGCATGCATATTGCCACTTTTGGTAAAGGTTTTTTTCCCTGTCAACCATCCACCTATTCCATTCAGTGTGAACATGAGCCTTGACTGGTTTGTTGAGGCATGTATCCAAAGGTTGAACTACGAATGTTGGATCCACTGGTATAACTGCAATTTTGGTGGTGTTATTCGCAGGGACCTCCTGATCTCATCGGTTATATGGGATTTGAACATGTCCCACACTAATAAGCTGCATTCTTCGCGCAAACCAAATGCCTATTCCACACATTATCAATCCATAACTTAGCTCCATCCTCAACCATCCAATCATTGCCATGGGCATGCACAAAAACCCCTGCAGGGAACTTGATTCTCAGCATGGTTTTACATTTGGAAATTACCAAGGGCTTTAGTTTCGGTTGCTAGGCGTATCAAGATTCATGGGCATTTCATCCATGTTGCTGATGTGGCATAATGTGTGGTTTTGCTGCTGTCTGATGAATCATTGGAAGCTGGTAATTTTGGCATCAAGGTCGTTAGGTAGTCTCTCAGCGATGTTGGTCTTCTGCTGCAACATTAGATATTTTTGTTACATAAAGCAGCTACACCAACAAGCTGTTGTTGCTCTGAAATCTTTGGACTTGGTTTGCTTTGACCCACTTAAGTGTGTATTTATGCATTGCATTTCTGGTGACGGTGTAACCATTCCAATGATTTTCAAGGATCCATTCCAATACACGCTGCACAAGATCAGGCCAGTGGCTGGTCCATGTTCTCATGGCACATTTGGTCTTGGGCATCTTCTTCAGGGCATATTCCTCCTTCCACTTTTGAACCAGTTTTTCACTAACAATGAATTCCCTCGCTGTAGCACAGTTATTTGACGAGTTAGCAAATGTTACAGCTTGTAGCTTGAACCAGCTTGGTACTTCATTTGTTTTGTTGGAAACTCATTTCTCTTCGTCGTTCACCATGCAAGATCAGTTCTGTATGGGTGTATCTCAAACTTTGTCTTCGCAACACAGCCCACATCACCTGCTTGATCCCTTACACCCAGTTATAAGGCACTGGTAAGTAAAACATGCATTTTTAAGATGAAAAATTGAGGCTGACTACCAATGCAAGTTTAGCATGTCGTGGAAAGGGGGTCGACTTATATGCCATGTATATGCAAAAACTTGATAATTTGGGGCCAAGAAAATGGGGTTGTCTTATACACTGGATCGACTTGTACGCCGCAATCTATGGTATTCAGGTTAAATTTAAATAGATGACACATTGGAGGAGCATGAAAAAATGTATTGGAACCTCTATTTATTGGTTAATATTCATATGGAAGGGAATAAAAGTGACATTTTTGATAAAAGAAACTTCAAAAGTTTACAAAGGTATCTCCTGTCTAAAAAAAAATCAAGCTTCAGACCTGAAAAAGATGGTTACTCCTGCAGCTACATCACTATTAGGTCTCTTCAGATCCTGCATGCCTAACTTTCTGAGTAACCCAGTGTAAATCTACCTCGGTACATCGCTGGTGTGAATAGAGGAAACTCGTATAAGTTCGTCTTTTGGATGGGAACCAGTTGTAGAGGGTTTCAGAAGTCAAATGGTTTCCCAAGGCTCCCTCTAGTGATGTAAGATGATTTGCAGTGGTTGTAAGTCCACTTCTGTTATTTCATTCGGAGAGGACATTTCTGGTTTCTGACCTCATTTTCCCATGAATCCAGCTGTTGGGTTTTCTTGTGTAGAAAATGTCTCAGCAGTCAGTGTGCGGAGCTTTCTCCCAGAATCACATTGACTGGAGGATTAGCAGAGATCCTTAGGACAGATTGAATGCATTGAGCAAGTTGATAACTTTTGGCTGTTGCCTCTCCACCAAGAAGTGTGTTTGCAGCAGGGACCTTTAAAATGACCTGGTGGAGGAAAGCTATGAGCAATTCTCTGTATACAGTAAACCGACCACCGTAGGGAAAAAGCTATCATCTTGTGTTTATAAAATCAATCAACTTCCTATCTGATACAAGCATATAAGCCACCCTAATCAAAAATATGAAGAATTGTATTCAGTTCAACACTAAGATGCAAACACTTTATTCTTTAGAAGTCATTAGCCCAGATTTTGCTCTCAGCAGCTTTTCCAAGAATTCAAATAAAAAATTCAAAAAGAAGTCAGGCCACCACTGTAAAGTGGGGGAATCTCTGCATGGCATCTGCCTATCTTGTGGGGTCAGACATCCTTGCCAGGCCCTGAACCTGCCTCGGCCAAAATGACCAATGTGGGAATAGTTGGGAAATCGGCACACCAGTACTCTCCGTGCTACGTCCACCTCCCTTCCTGACCTCGGCGGTCCCAAAATACCTTGCCCCATGTGGGCGCTGTAGGTGATATTAACGCCCTGTGATAATTTGTTTTCCTTGAATTTGCAGAGTATTTTTTTTGATGATGGGGAAAGATACAAATATGTTGAGATTGCAATTCTTGATGATGATATTCCAGAAGGGGATGAGGATTTCCAGCTGATTCTCTCTAATCCATCACCTGGACTAGAACTAGGAGAAAGAACCACAGGTAACAACAAAAAATCTGCTGCACAAATGACTAGAGACAATGGGATAAGGCACCAAAATGGAATTATTATCCTTTATATATGTAGATAAGCATTTTAATTCATTTGATAGATGGAAGAGAATATTTGGAGTCAGTCCCATCTTGCTATACTTTCAGGCCTAAAAATAAGAAAGCAACAGACATGGAAACTGTGGAAATGTAATGGATGTAGCGTACAATGACCAAGGGAAAGCCTTTGACATCATATGGAAACTTATCAGAGAATTAGGAAAGGATAGAAAATTCAATTAAAAATTGATTAGAGGGGTGAAAATAAAGATTCAGAGTTAAGGAATAGATGAAAGTAGGTAACAGTGTTCTTCAGGGTTGAATTCTAGGGCCACTTCTGTTCAAGTCCTGAACTTCACTGCTGGTTTCCAGAGGATCCTATTCTCTTCTATGCTGTTAGACCATTTCAAAGTGCTTATTGTGGATATTGGCTATTCTGTGGGACTCCTGGCAACACAATTATTTTGTTTTCTTGAGTTCTTTCTAGCAGTTTCATTTTGGTAAAGGGAAGAGGAGAAGATGGAGAAGTACTAAGAGGATGTGACAAAGGGAAAACAAATAGAAGGAAGAAAGCTCCCAGGAATCCTTACACACCCAACAGAGTTTCATAGAATAGCATCATAGAATGAT
This sequence comes from Cetorhinus maximus, assembly GCF_964194155.1. Classification (NCBI taxonomy): domain Eukaryota; kingdom Metazoa; phylum Chordata; class Chondrichthyes; order Lamniformes; family Cetorhinidae; genus Cetorhinus; species Cetorhinus maximus. The sequence goes on from NC_135880.1 coordinate 57,709,256, forward strand.
TACAGCACAGAAGGAGGCCATTTGGCCCGTGGCTGACCCTCTGAAGAAGCAATTAATCTAGTGCCACTTCCCTACCTTTCCTCCATAGCACTACAATTTTTTTTCTTTTCAGATAATTATGCTCTAAAACACTCAATTTACCCTGCTTGCATTACACTCTCAGGTAGTGCACTCCAGATCATAAAGGCACTCGCTGTTGGAAAAAGTTTTTCCTCTTGTAGCCATTGCTTCTTTTGCCAGTTACCTTAAATCTGTGCCCCTGGTTCACGACCCTTCCACCAATGGGAATCATTGCTCCCTAACTATTCTGTCCAGACCCTTCATGATTTTGAATATCTCTATCAAATCTCCTTTCACCTGTCTCTTCTCCAAGAAGAACACTTACAACTTCTTCAATCTTTCAGCGTAACTGAAGTTTCTCATCCCTGGAACCATTTACATGAATCTTTTCTGCACCCTCTCTAATGTCTTCACATTCTTCCTAAAGTGTGGTGTCCAGAACCGAACATAACACTCCAGTTAAGGCCGAGTCAGTGTTTTACACAGCGTTTAACGTAACTTCCTTGCTTTTGTACTCTATGCTCTATTTGACAAGCACAGGATACTGTATGCTTTATTAATCACACTCTCAGCCTATCCTGCCAGCTTTATTTCCAGAAGGCATTTGATAAAGTGCCAGGCCAGAGGTTATTGCAGAGAATAAAAGCTCATGGTATATGAGGTAACATATTGGCATGGATAAAAGATTGGCTGGCTAGCAGGAAGCAGAGAGTAGGCATAAATGGGTCTTTTTCTGAATGGCAGGATGTGATGAGTGGTGTGCCACAGGGATCAGTGCTGGGACGTCAACTGTTTACAATTCATATAAATGACTTGGATGAAGGGATGGATGGGATGGTTGCCCCATTTGCTGATGACACAAAGATAGGTAGGAAAGTAAGTTGTGAAGAGGACATGAGGCTACAAAAAGATATAGATAGATTAAGTGTGTGGGCAAAGATCTGGCAAATGGAGTACAATGTGGGAAAATGTGAAATTGTCTATTTTGGCAGGAAGAATAAAAGAGAAGGATATTATCTAAATGGTGAGAGATTGCAGAGCTCTGAGGTGCAGAGAGATTTGGGTGTTCCAGTGCACGAATCACAAAAGGTTAGTTTGCAGGTACTGCAAGTAATTAGGCGCACGAATAGAATGTTATCATTTATTGCGAGGGGAATTGAATTCAAAAGTAGGGAGGTTACGCTTCTGTTATACAGGGCACTAGTGAGACCACAGTTGGGAGTACTGTGTACAGTATTGGCCAGCTTATTTAAGGAAGGTTGTAAATGCATTGGAAGCAGTTCAGAGAAGGTTTACCAAACTAATACCTGGAATGAGTGGATTGTCTTATGAGGAAAGGTTGGACAGACTAGGCTTGTATCCGCTGGAGTTTAGAGGAGTAAGAGGTGACTTGATTGAAACATATAAGATCCTGTGGGGTCTTGACAGGGTGGATGTGGAGAGGAAGTTTCCTCTTGGGAGAGAATCTAGAACTAGGGGTCACTGTTTAAAAATAAGGGGTCACCCATTTAAAACAGAAATGAGGTAAAATTTTTTCACTCAGAGGGTCATTGTCTTTGGAACTCTATTCCTGAAAAGGTGGTGGAAGCAGAGTGTTTGAATATTTTTAAGGCAGAGGTAGATAGATTCTTGTTAAGCAAGGGGGTGATAGGCTATCGGGGGTAAGTGGGATAGAGATTTCCGGTTAGTATCAGATCAGCCACGATCTTATTTATGGCGGAGGAGGCTTGAGGGGCTGAATAGCCTACTCCTACTCCTTGTTTGTATGTTCATGTGTTCATTGATTTATGCACATGTACACCCAGGTTCCTCTGCTCCTGCACCCCCTTTTGAATTGCATCCTCTATTTTAGGTTGTTTTTGTGTTCTTCCTACCAAAATGAATCACTTTACACTTCCCTGCATTAAATTTCATCTGTCGCTTGTCCGTCGATTCTACCAACCTTTCGTGTGTTTTGGTGTTATCCTCTTTATAGTTTTCAGTACTTCCAATTTACCTATCATCTGCAATTGTGCCCTGTACACCAAGGTCCAGGTCATTGATATATATCAGAAGAGCATGGGTCCTAACACCTATCCCTGGGGAACTCCACTATAAATCTTCTTCCAGTCCAAAAAACTGTTCACCGCTACTGTTTGTTTTCTTTCACTCAGCCAATTTCATAGCCATGTTGCTACTGTCCCTTTTGTTCTATGAGCTCTAACTTTGCTTACAGTTCTGTTGCGCGGCACTTTATCAGATGCCTTTTTGAAATCCATGTACACCACACCAACAACATTATCTCATCAAACCTCTTTGATACCTCATCAAAAAACTCAAGAAAGGTAGTTTATACAGTTTATAGGATACCATACCCACAGTTCTCTATGGAGCAATGCTTAAGGATGATAACAATCCTAGGAAGGTTGTCACAGAGTGGTGTCACGTTTGCTGCAGTTAAGTTCATTGTAGTCTTAAAATTGCTTGCCTCCGGATCCTTCCAGGCTGTTACGGGGAACCAGTAACATCATTCTGTCTGTAGTTGCTGTTTTCATTCGGGAGTGAGCTTCCCCTAAATTTCGCAATCATTACCTGCACCTATGTCGCTTTGCAAGTTGCTTCAGATAAACTTCTTGCCTTTATGAACCACAAGGGCTTCCACACCATTAATAAGCAATTATTAGGTGATTCAAAACAAAAACAGAATTACCTGGAAAAACTCAGCAGGTCTGGCAGCATCGGTGGAGAAGAAAAGAGTCGACGTTTCGGGTCCACACGACCCTTCAACAGAACAGTTCAGTTCTGTTGAAGGGTCGTGTGGACCCGAAACATCGACTCTTTTCTTCTCCACCGATGCTGCCAGATCTGCTGAGTTTTTCCAGGTAATTCTGTTTTTGTTTTGGATTTCCAGCATCCGCAGTAGTTTTTTGTTTTTATTATTAGGTGATTACTAGCAGCACAGGATGGAAACATTTCCCTATGTGCTTATCTGCTGGCATCAAATTCCTACCACCATTATGTTAAAGTATATAAACCTGATTAAAAAGGAATGAATGCATGGCAATTTTCCCATTTAGAAAATTTATTCTCTTTATCTGTTCGAGAGGTCAGGTTTTTTCTGTTGAACTACAAAGGCGAACAGGGTAAATTATAGATTAATGAAATCCAGTCAATATGATACAACAGTAAGCTAACTGAGGAGTCCACATGATGATATATATCATGAGGATAAAGCCTAAGTGGTTTTACAACTGTCATATAAAGGAGAAGATAAGGTTTAAATCTTAAAATCACTCTTGCGTATCCATTATTGTATCAGTCATATGTGCATGTATTGTAATAGTTTTATTTTATTTAGTTGTCATATCCATGATGAGCCGCTGTGCTCTAATTTGATGTATGATGAGATCCACAGTGCTGGCTTAATATTAAGCTGTAATCATTGCAAATATGGAATGATAATAAAAAATTGATGACTTCTAAATAACAGTCGGCACAGAATAAACTAAAGCATGACAATAAGAATACCCTTGGTTTGGAATCATGCCGTATAATAGTAGCAGTGAATATGTCAGCATATTCAGGTGGAATTCCTTGGCTTGATGTTTTAACACTGATAAAAGAAAACCTCATTTAAAATAAGCAGGTTAACATCTTTTTTTGAAATAATGAATATTGAAATTATTGTTATCAATATTGTACAATACATATTCAACTGTTATCCAATTTGAGAAATTTTCTCTGTCTTTGTTGTGTTAAAAATGTGCAAAAAATTAATTTTTGTAGATGTCCTACATTGAAACACTTGCAGATCCTTAGACCACTTGACGGATCATTGCATTGTATTTTTGGGGTGGATGTCTTAACCCAAATAGACAACTGCTGACAACTCACTTTTATTATTACAGCTACAGTGACCATCTTTGCCAATGATGATGGACATGGGATTCTGTCATTCAACAACACTGAGCACTTTTTCCTTAAGGAGCCAACAGCCCTTGGTTTATCAGAGAGTGTTGCAACACTGCACATCATACGGAACCCACCACTGGGAACATTTGGAATAGTCACTGTTCAGTACATTGTCACAAGTATGAATGGATCTGATTCTTTGCTTGACCTGGAACCTACAAAAGGTTTTATCGTTTTGGAGGATGGTGTGAGAATGAAGGTAAAATCTTTTAAAAGTGTATTAAAACTGTACTCCATAAATGCACCGATTGCCCTTCACTTTTTGGAAATTTTACAGAGCAAAATAAAGATTGGGACACACACATTAGAAGGTGAAATATCCTTAACTTTAAAAAATAAATTCTACTATATTTATAAAAAGCTACAGATCTTTAGTATAATCAGGGATTATAAAAATGTAAAATTACTTTTTTCAGGACCAGAGAGGTTCTTTCGCAGTAGTTCTGACTTAGCACCCTCTTAAAATCCCAGTTATACTTCTTTAACAAGAAAATAATCTATAATATATTAAAATTATTTAACATACATACATTTCCTATTGATCACCTTTAATTATTGCTTGATGCTAATTCCATCAAGTCTACCTGATGCATTACCTAGACTTACCTATACTAAATGTTTTATCTTTGTGTCCATTCGTCACTCTTAGGTAAGTGGTTCTTCACATTCCCATCCAGATAACGATTACTTCAGCAGAGCCTCTTCCAGTTCCCTCCAGAACTTTCTCTGCTTTTTAAATATAGGTTTGAAAAAGTTTGCATTTTTTTGCAGCTCTGACCTGCCATCCTGGCTGGACACCTGATGCTGTCCAGCTGTTCTAACAGACTCAGCCGTTTTTCCTGGCCTAATCCCCTCCCTGTAACTGCTTTCACTCCTCACTGATTGAAATCCTGTGGCCCTGGCTCTATAAGTTTTTTTTAAAAAACTTAGGCTGAGATTTTCTTTGCTAGCTGGTGTCGGGCGTGTTCGGTGGTCTGGACGGACAATATGGTGAGAAGGCCAAAAATTGGTTTCACAACATCGTGAAACCAGTTTGCGATTGTCCCCTCTGCCTGTTGTTGGCAGGCTACGTTTCCCACCATTGGACATCGGGAACCTCATTGTAATACAGCAGCATATCATTATAAGGCCAGCCCGCCGGAATTGTCCCCCACCCCACTGGATCATCTGCCCATGTCGGCGTGAATGCACACCAGCATGTTTCACAACAGCATATAAAAGGTGTGCACTTGGCGGGCTGAACTTTGCGGAGAACTCGGAGGTAAGTGCACAGTAACGTTGCAAAGCACTCACAAGAGTCGCCTGATGGACTTCAAGGTTGAGGTGTGTTGGGGGGAAGGGGGGAGGTGGGTGTAAGGGCGGCCCTGTGGTTCAGGTGACCTGGTGAGTGGGGGGCGCAAGGGTTGCCCTGCGGTTGAAGGTAGTGCTCAAGCAGTGGGGGGAAGTGGACGAGGGAAGCGGCCACGCATTAGGGACACCTTGTATAAAGTGAGCATTCCTCTACCGCCGAGACAGTTCAGGCGCAGCACATTGATATGATTGGAGTCAGACCGCTAGCTTCCCTGCCCACTCAAGAAACACAGGCATCAAAGTGTCACCAAATGCTCCAGAGCTTTTCACAACTCGGGCACAGATGCAAACTAATGAGCATTTTAGTGGACTGCAGAGCAGTTGGACGACTGGGCATGTTGTATATTCTCCTTGCTAAAGCTGGCCGTGGAGCAGTCACTGGTGGAGGCGCTCTCAGCCCCTTGCAATGACATCATTCAGGTTTAGACCAGTCTCCCCCATGCTTCAAGCTAACAGAGCAGCCACGCAGCGTTGGTTAGGAGAATACCTGAGCTGAGAGCACAGCATGAAGTCCAATGGGCAAAGTTGCCGCCAATCAGTCAGGTGGAGGTGGGTGGGGTTTCAGGCAGCCATGCAGCGCACTAATCTCTAGCCATCCAAGTGGTGGCCAGCACTCTCCGTGATACGTTAAGCGGTCGTCAGACTTAACAAGGACAGGTCCCAAGCACACCCTTGCTAACTCACGCATCTCTCTCTTTCATCCTGCCGGAGGAGTGTATCAGGAGCATGGAGCCCGGTGACGGAGCTGTATGCCTCATGACTTACAGAGAGCAAAGATGATGGAGAAGTGAGTGACTGAGGCGCCTGGTTGCACAGATGGAAGGGCAGCACCCTCTGGAAGAAGGGGCGGCTGGGGCTCCTGCAGATGCTGCTGAAGAGCCACAGTGAGCCGTCGCTAGTCGGCGCCTAACTGGACCCAGGGTCTATCGATGCCGCTTTTCATTCCTGCAGATGACCGAGAACCAGTGTCGCCAAAGACTGTGCATGTCTAGGGAAGTGGTCAGTCAAATCTGCCAGCTACTGCACGAGTTGGCGCCACGGGGATATGGAGGGCATCCACTGCCCACGGTTGTGAAAGTGACAGCGGCACTCAATTTCTACACCACTCCTTTCAGAACTACACAGGTGACCTCTGTGGGATATCGCAAGCCTCCACCCACAAATGCATCCATGAGGTTATGGATGCTATCTTCGTGAGGGCATACAACGTTGAGCATTTCATACCAATATATAAATTAGGACCAGGAGTAGGCCACTCAGTCCCTCGAGCCTGCTCTGCCATTCAATAAGATCAGGGCTGATCTGAATGTAACCTCAACATCACATTCCTGCCTACCCCCAATAACCTTTCACCCCTTGTTAATCAAGAATCTATCCAGCTTTGCCTAAAAAATATTCAAAGATTCTGCTTCCACTGCCTTTTGAGGAGGAGAGTTCCAAAGACTCACAACCCTCCTCATCTCTGTCTTAAATGAGCCACCCCTTATTTTTAAACAGTGACCCCTAGTTCTAGATTCTAGAAACATCGTCTCCACATCCACCCTGCCAAGACCCCTCAGGATCTTAAAGGTTTCAATTAAGTTGTCTCTTACTCATTTAAATTTCAGTGAATACAAGCACAACCTGCCCAGCCTTTCATCATAAGGCAGCCCGCCCATTCCTGGTATTAGTCTAGTAAACTTTCTCTCAACTGCATCTAACATGTTTACACCTTTCTTTAAATAAGGAGGCCAGTACTGTACACAATACTCCAGATTTAGTCTCACCAATGCCCTGTACAACTGAAGCATAACCTCCTTACTTTTGTAATCAATCCTCCTCACAATAAATGATAACATTCTATTAGCTTTCCTAATTACCTGCAGGACCTGCATACTAACCAATTGTGATTCATGCACGAGGACACCCAGTTCCCTCTCAATCTCAGAGCCCTGCAATCTCTCACCATTCAGATAATAAGCTTTTTTATCCTTCCTGCCAGAATGAATGATTTCACATTTGCCCACATTATACCCCATTTGCCAGATCTTTGCCTACTCACTTAACCTATCTATGTCACTTAGTAGCCTCCTTACCTCTTCACAATTTACTTTCCTACCTATTTTTGTGTCATCAGCAAATTTAGCGACCATTCCTTCGGTCCCTTCGTCCAAGTCATTGATATAAATTGTAAAAAGTTGAGGCCCCAGCACTGATCCCTGTGGCACACCACTAGTCACATGCTGCCAATCAAAAAATGACCCATTGATGTCAACTCTCTGCTTCCTGTTAGCTAACCAATCTTCTATCCATGCCAATATGTTACCCCCTACTCCATGGGCCTTTATTTTCTGCAATAACCTTTGACGTGGCACTTTATCAATTGCCTTCTTGATATCTAAGTACAGTATATCCACAGAACATGTGACTTCTTCAAAGAACTCCAATAAATTGGTTAAACATGATTTCCCTTTTACAAAACCATGTTGATGCTGCCTGATTACCTTGAATTTTTCTGAATGCCCTGCGATAACATCTTTACTAATAGCTCCTAACATTTTCCCTATGACAGATGTTTAACTGGCCTGCAGTTTCCCGCTTTCTGTCTCCCTCTCTTTTTGCTATTTTCCAATCTAGTGGAACCTTCCCCGAATCAAGGGAATTTTGGAAAATTAAAACTAGTGCATCATCTATCTCACTAGAAACTTCTTTCAAGACCTCAGGGTGAAGTCTATCGGACCTAGAGATGTGTCAGCCCGCAGCCTCAATAATTTGCTCAATACCACTTCCCTGTGTGATTTTCCCAAGTTCCTCCCTCCCTCCCTCCCATTTCCTGATTTGCAGCCATTTCTGGGATGTTACTTGCGTCCTCTATAGTGAAGACCGAAGCAAAATACCTGTTTAATTCATTCGCCATCTCCTCATTTTTCATTAGCAATTCCCCAGATGCACTCTCTGTAGGACCAATGCTCATTTTGTTAACTCTTTTCACTGGGGACCAGGAGAGCTGGATGCAAGAGCAGTTTGCCCAGTTCTTGGGTTTCCCACAGGTGCAGGGCACCATCAACTGCACTCACATGGTGCTCTAATCTCCGTCGCAACACGTGATCAACTATGTCAAACGCAACGGATTCCATTCGCTAAATGTGCAGCTGGTGTGTGACCACCACAAACGCATCCTGCGGGTCTGTGAATGGTTTCCAGGGAGTGTGCACGACCCCTACATTCTCAGTCGGTCACAGATCCCTGAAATCTTCCAGGGTCCACAGATGGCTCTTTGGGGATAAGGGCTACCTGCAGAGGGCATGGCTGATGACAATCGTGCAGCGGCCTCAGACTGCAGCAGAGTAAGCTTTAACAAGGCTCATGCTGCAGCTCGCAACTTGGTGGAGCAGACCATCAGGATGCTGAAGATGAGGTTCCAGTGCCTGCACCAGTTTGGTAGAACCTTACAATATAGTCCACAGAGGGTGCCACGTATCGTCATCATCTGCTGTGCCCTTTACAACCTGGCGCTGCAATGGGGAGAGGAGCTGGCTGAAGAGGAGATGGAGGGGCTGGGGGTCTCCTCCGATGAGGAGGATGCTGACAGGGATGAGGGTAGCAGGTCCTCGAAGGTGACGATGAGGCCCTTGCACTGACTAGGTGAGGCAGGCGTGCTCGGGAGGCCCTCAAAGCTGCTAGATTTGTGGAGGATGATGTCGATATGCAATGAGGAGATACCATAGATCCTCACATTGCATCTATGCGCGTTTAACTCCAGTCTGGCTTATGGCTAAGCACATACCCTCTGTGATAATGCTCCTGTAATGGAGTTCCAATGGAGGCCCTAATAGTCGCTTGTTTGCAGGAGGATGATGACGACATGCAGTGAGGACACTCCCTAGATCTTCACATAGCCTCTGAGAAAGTCTGACTCCTGTCTGGCCGAGGGCAACTCACTTGTGCTCTGTGATCAGGGTCATATCTTAGAGACGCAGAAACTTTAGAAACTTTAAAAACATCTGATCTTTTGTCCACCTTCAGCACCCGAGCCCTTCAGGAGCATAGCGTCCCTGGTCACAGATGCTGAAGAGATGGGGGCCTTAAAGGTGCTGAGAGCACACAGAGAGAATCATGGAACTCGGTGACGCCTGCCCACGACATTCTGGCAGTAATGACAAGCACCGTCGAGGTGCAGGAATCAGTAATGTGTCCAGGGAGTGTGAGGCTGGACCATCGCTTTGGTCTAAAGGCTGCACAAAGCACAGGGAAGAGGCCCTGGAATGAGACACCTGCCATTATCTTGTGTAGAAAGGTTTCTGAGTGACACGAACACTGCTCATCAGAACAAGGAGCCATAGGCAGGGAGACATTTTTGGGAGTTTATTGACAATAGTGAACACTGTGTACAAGTGATTAACACCCGTGTCCAGGCTGTGCAACTACAACTTCTTAACGAGGTGTCAGCTGTGGCTCAGTTCATAGCACCCTCGCCTTTAAATCAGAGGGTTGTGGGTTCATGTACCACTCCCGGAAACCAAGAACTGTGATTGTACTCGAAAGAGTTGCAATCTGTGACTGTTGATAACTCGAAAGAGTTTCACTTTTGGCGCTGGTGTGCCTACGCACGCAGGTGGCGACTTTCCGTCTTCAGACCCTGCAGCGATACCTTTACGTCGAGCCTCCTCCGAGATGGTGTGCCCTGGCGACGTATTTCTTCCGCCAGGTGCACGGCCTGAATTATGACGTGCAGCTCCTGTTTGTAGATCAGAGGGGCCTCGGCTCCTTCCAGGTGTTGCCCGTCTTTTACCAGGACCTGATCAAAGTCTGGAACGTGGTCGCCACGCGACGCAGCTCTCCCCCGTCAGGAGTAGCGGCTATCGTCAGAGAGCCGCTGCTCAGGAATCCGCCCCTCCGTCCCTTTCAGTGGCTGGCGGAGAGGAGGGCTGTGGCTGCCGGGGTGACCAGGGTCGGGGACGTGCTGGGTGGCGGAGGACTGGGCTGGATGCTCCCGCAGGAGTTGGCGCGTCGCGCGTCAGTGAGTGTCCAGGTCGCAGCCGATGCCATCCAAGACCTAAAAACGGTCGTGCTCGGACCCGAAGTCATTTTAGGTCTGGAGGTGGCTCAGGTGCGCGGTGATCTTCCGGCTGAACGTTCCCCTGTTCGGACGGAATTCCACATTGGCCCCAAGCCCCGAACCCTCCCTCGGGTGCCGGTGCCCCGCAATAATATGAGCCGCCTCGGGGACATGCCCTCCGTGCCATTTGGCACGGCGCGGAGGGGTTTTCTGTACGGACTGCTGCTGCACACCTTCCATTTTCTCGCCCTGGTCCGCCGCCCGGACACGCCCTGGCGTGCCTTGTTGCCGTCCGGCGGCGGAGGCCCCCGATGGGAGGCCCTCTACGGAGGTGTTCTCCCTCTTTCTATCGGGGACCTGGGTTGGAGGGTGTTGCATGCAGCAGTCCCCTATAATCGTAAAATGTGTAGGTTCACGGACTCCCAAGACACCTGCCCTTTTTGCGGTCTTGTGGAGTCCGTGGACCACGTGTATATAGGGTGTCTTAGGCTGCACCCCCTTTTTAGTTATTTAAAAAATCTTTTGTTACTGTTTTGGTTGCACTTCAGTCCCACGCTCCTGATCTACGGACACCCGGTGCGGAAGGGGGTCGGGAAGGAGGAGGACCTCCTCGTGAACCTGCTCCTGGGTCTGGCCAAGTTGGCCATCAACAGGTCCAGGCAGCGGGCGATCGACGGGGGAGTCCCGCCCGATTGTTTGTCCCTCTTCCGCGGCTACGTTCGCGGCCGGATGTCCCTGGAAAGGGAGCACGCGGTGTCTGCCGGCACCATCGAGGCCTTCCGTGCTCGGTGGGCACCGCGGGGTCTGGGGTGTTTTGTTGACCCCTTTAATCACATCTTAGTTTGATGTTTGTAAGGTTCCTTTAAAGTTTTTCCTTGATTTTACAGCTGACCTGACTTAGGGGCTGTGCTTGTTTTCTCCCTTGTTCCTTTTTGCTCATTTAGTTTATTGTTTTGACTCAAAAGAGTTACAACTTCTTAACGAGGTGTCAGCTGTGGCTCAGTTCATAGCACCCTCGCCTTTAAATCAGAGGGTTGTGGGTTCATGTACCACTCCCGGAAACCAAGAACTGTGATTGTACTCGAAAGAGTTGCAATCTGTGACTGTTGATAACTCGAAAGAGTTTCACTTTTGGCGCTGGTGTGCCTACGCACGCAGGTGGCGACTTTCCGTCTTCAGACCCTGCAGCGATACCTTTACGTCGAGCCTCCTCCGAGATGGTGTGCCCTGGCGACGTATTTCTTCCGCCAGGTGCACGGCCTGAATTATGACGTGCAGCTCCTGTTTGTAGATCAGAGGGGCCTCGGCTCCTTCCAGGTGTTGCCCGTCTTTTACCAGGACCTGATCAAAGTCTGGAACGTGGTCGCCACGCGACGCAGCTCTCCCCCGTCAGGAGTAGCGGCTATCGTCAGGGAGCCGCTGCTCAGGAATCCGCCCCTCCGTCCCTTTCAGTGGCTGGCGGAGAGGAGGGCTGTGGCTGCCGGGGTGACCAGGGTCGGGGACGTGCTGGGTGGCGGAGGACTGGGCTGGATGCTCCCGCAGGAGTTGGCGCGTCGCGCGTCAGTGAGTGTCCAGGTCGCAGCCGATGCCATCCAAGACCTAAAAACGGTCGTGCTCGGACCCGAAGTCATTTTAGGTCTGGAGGTGGCTCAGGTGCGCGGTGATCTTCCGGCTGAACGTTCCCCTGTTCGGACGGAATTCCACATTGGCCCCAAGCCCCGAACCCTCCCTCGGGTGCCGGTGCCCCGCAATAATATGAGCCGCCTCGGGGACATGCCCTCCGTGCCATTTGGCACGGCGCGGAGGGGTTTTCTGTACGGACTGCTGCTGCACACCTTCCATTTTCTCGCCCTGGTCCGCCGCCCGGACACGCCCTGGCGTGCCTTGTTGCCGTCCGGCGGCGGAGGCCCCCGATGGGAGGCCCTCTACGGAGGTGTTCTCCCTCTTTCTATCGGGGACCTGGGTTGGAGGGTGTTGCATGCAGCAGTCCCCTATAATCGTAAAATGTGTAGGTTCACGGACTCCCAAGACACCTGCCCTTTTTGCGGTCTTGTGGAGTCCGTGGACCACGTGTATATAGGGTGTCTTAGGCTGCACTCCCTTTTTAGTTATTTAAAAAATCTTTTGTTACTGTTTTGGTTGCACTTCAGTCCCACGCTCCTGATCTACGGACACCCGGTGCGGAAGGGGGTCGGGAAGGAGGAGGACCTCCTCGTGAACCTGCTCCTGGGCCTGGCCAAGTTGGCCATCAACAGGTCCAGGCAGCGGGCGATCGACGGGGGAGTCCCGCCCGATTGTTTGTCCCTCTTCCGCGGCTACGTTCGCGGCCGGATGTCCCTGGAAAGGGAGCACGCGGTGTCTGCCGGCACCATCGAGGCCTTCCGTGCTCGGTGGGCACCGCGGGGTCTGGGGTGTTTTGTTGACCCCTTTAATCACATCTTAGTTTGATGTTTGTAAGGTTCCTTTAAAGTTTTTCCTTGATTTTACAGCTGACCTGACTTAGGGGCTGTGCTTGTTTTCTCCCTTGCTCCTTTTTGCTCATTTAGTTTATTGTTTTGACTCAAAAAGAGTTACAACTTCTTAACGAGGTGTCAGCTGTGGCTCAGTTCATAGCACCCTCGCCTTTAAATCAGAGGGTTGTGGGTTCATGTACCACTCCCGGAAACCAAGAACTGTGATTGTACTCGAAAGAGTTGCAATCTGTGACTGTTGATAACTCGAAAGAGTTTCACTTTTGGCGCTGGTGTGCCTACGCACGCAGGTGGCGACTTTCCGTCTTCAGACCCTGCAGCGATACCTTTACGTCGAGCCTCCTCCGAGATGGTGTGCCCTGGCGACGTATTTCTTCCGCCAGGTGCACGGCCTGAATTATGACGTGCAGCTCCTGTTTGTAGATCAGAGGGGCCTCGGCTCCTTCCAGGTGTTGCCCGTCTTTTACCAGGACCTGATCAAAGTCTGGAACGTGGTCGCCACGCGACGCAGCTCTCCCCCGTCAGGAGTAGCGGCTATCGTCAGGGAGCCGCTGCTCAGGAATCCGCCCCTCCGTCCCTTTCAGTGGCTGGCGGAGAGGAGGGCTGTGGCTGCCGGGGTGACCAGGGTCGGGGACGTGCTGGATGGCGGAGGACTGGGCTGGATGCTCCCGCAGGAGTTGGCGCGTCGCGCGTCAGTGAGTGTCCAGGTCGCAGCCGATGCCATCCAAGACCTAAAAACGGTCGTGCTCGGACCCGAAGTCATTTTAGGTCTGGAGGTGGCCCAGGTGCGCGGTGATCTTCCGGCTGAACGTTCCCCTGTTCGGACGGAATTCCACATTGGCCCCAAGCCCCGAACCCTCCCTCGGGTGCCGGTGCCCCGCAATAATATGAGCCGCCTCGGGGACATGCCCTCCGTGCCATTTGGCACGGCGCGGAGGGGTTTTCTGTACGGACTGCTGCTGCACACCTTCCATTTTCTCGCCCTGGTCCGCCGCCCGGACACGCCCTGGCGTGCCTTGTTGCCGTCCGGCGGCGGAGGCCCCCGATGGGAGGCCCTCTACGGAGGTGTTCTCCCTCTTTCTATCGGGGACCTGGGTTGGAGGGTGTTGCATGCAGCAGTCCCCTATAATCGTAAAATGTGTAGGTTCACGGACTCCCAAGACACCTGCTCTTTTTGCGGTCTTGTGGAGTCCGTGGACCACGTGTATATAGGGTGTCTTAGGCTGCACTCCCTTTTTAGTTATTTAAAAAATCTTTTGTTACTGTTTTGGTTGCACTTCAGTCCCACGCTCCTGATCTACGGACACCCGGTGCGGAAGGGGGTCGGGAAGGAGGAGGACCTCCTCGTGAACCTGCTCCTGGGCCTGGCCAAGTTGGCCATCAACAGGTCCAGGCAGCGGGCGATCGACGGGGGAGTCCCGCCCGATTGTTTGTCCCTCTTCTGCGGCTACGTTCGCGGCCGGATGTCCCTGGAAAGGGAGCACGCGGTGTCTGCCGGCACCATCGAGGCCTTCCGTGCTCGGTGGGCACCGCGGGGTCTGGGGTGTTTTGTTGACCCCTTTAATCACATCTTAGTTTGATGTTTGTAAGGTTCCTTTAAAGTTTTTCCTTGATTTTACAGCTGACCTGACTTAGGGGCTGTGCTTGATTTCTCCCTTGTTTTTGCTCATTTAGTTTATTGTTTTGACTCAAAAGAGTTACTACTTCTTAACGAGGTGTCAGCTGTGGCTCAGTTCATAGCACCCTCGCCTTTGAATCAGAGGGTTGTGGGTTCATGTCCCACTCCCGGAAACCAAGAACTGTGAATGTACTCGAAAGAGTTACAACTTCTTAACCTTTTTAACCCTGCCACTACATCGTGGTGCTCCCCAGCCATCCACAGCGAAGGTGGAGGCAGCCTGCTGACTGCTTTGCCCTGTCTGTGATGACCATGATGGGCGTCCTCTGGAGGGCCCAGACCTGGAGGCCCCCGGCGTGCTTTTGGGGTCCTGCTGTGTGGCAGCTGGAGCTGCTAAGGTCACGGGAAGTGGGGATTTGGATGGGCTGTACACTCCCGGAGTAATCTGGATGAATGGCCCTGGGGGGCATACCTACTGATTCTCCTCCCTATGGGTGCCCGAGAGCCCCTGGCTGACTCCTTGAGGCGAAGTGGTAGCTGGATTGAGGTCGATCTGCCCCGCACCCCTCTTGCGTACACACTGTTGGAGGCCAACTATGGTGTCAATGATGGAGTTCAGCTCGTGCAGCAGTGCAGGAGTGATGCCCTGGGCCAAGGTCTCCATGTCAGCGTCCATCCTATCAGTGTTGACCTCTGTGTGTTGGCATAGCGGCACTATCACCTCAGCCTGAAGGCGGATAGACTCCTCAATCAGCCCTTGCACCTTGCAACCTGAGGAGTGCAGCAGACATCCCTTCCTGATGTTCCTGAGCTTGCCTTTGCAGCTCCAGCAGCTGTGACAGGACCGAGTCCAGAGGCTCATCATCTGACTCTGAATCAGCAAATTTTTGGCCTTTAGTGGTCCTCCGAGTGCCGGACACCTGGGAAGTCCCTGCCGCCACCTGCTGTGGATCAGACAGTGCGATGTGTTCACCAGATTGTGATCCCAAGACTACTATAAAACTAGGTCCCACCAAGCTGTGTGCACCTACGCTGGTGGAGGGTGTGGGTGAGTGCTGTGATGGAACTTCATGGAGGGTGCCTCAAGATTCCTCTTCAGAGGTTTCTCTGGGGCATGATTGTAGGCCCTGGGTCATGTACTCTGTCGGCTGTTTCCCATATGTGCCTGCGGAAGCAAGGGGGGGATAACTAATGCATGGCAGTGGCCTGTGAAACAGTACACATCAGTCACAGCATGGTTCTCTGATGGGTGTTGCAATGCTGGATCCTCACTTGGTAGAGCACCGCCGACCTCACTGTCAGCACAGGACCGATCCAGGTGCTCGCCGGCCAGCTGGATGGCTCTGTTTTCAAAGTTTGTGAGGACCTTGTTTTCAGGCATTCCTCCACCAGCCTGCAACCTCTCCCTCTTGTGTGCCAGCTTGTCCTGCATGAATAGAGATGGAGAGAGCGTAAGCAGGATGCCTGCCAGGCCAGATGATAAATATGCTTGGTATGTGTGGGTGGCGAGTGGCCCCATGGATGGGATGAGGACAGTGATGGTGAGTGTGAGAGAGTGAAAGGTGATGTCTCTTGAACCAGCAGTGAGTGAGACCCTTGTGGATGTGTGATGGGTTTGTGAGTGTGTGAGTTGAGATTGATGAGAAGAGTGACTTACTCTGGCGGAATGAAGGAGATCATTTATCCCCTTGCGGCACTGGTCGCTGCCCTATTTTGAAGGGCGTTGGTACTGGCCACCGCCTCCCAAGCCTGGTTGGTCATGCTGCTGCCCTTCCTGCAGCAAGAGCAGGGGTGGAGGACGTCGCTCCAGCCCTCCACTGAGTCCAAAAGGCGTCCCAGTGACGCATCATTAAACCTGGGGGCTGCAGTCTTTTTGCCTTTCGTGGACATCTTCCCTGTGGTAGTCCTGGGCTGGAAGCATTGAGATTGTGCTTGTGGCTGGACTTAAATATGGCCCAGCGTGATGAAGCGGTGAAGTGATGGTGTGGCAAGCGAATGAGAGCCCGCCCGCCATGGAAATGGCATGTTTTCCAGGAATGCATAATTAACGCGGTGGGTTTGGGATGATACGGCTTGAAAAGCCACCATTGCGGCCCATAGGTAAAACATCGTTTTACCTGCCCGCTACCTCACTTAGTGCAAATCTAGGATGATTCCATCCTTAGCTGAATGTGGAGACGTGAGGAACAAGAGTGTTGCTCCCGATTCCACAGCGATATTGAAAATCATTGTAGCTCCAGCCCTGACCCATCAGGAAAACTCCTGAGGATATTCACCTCAGTTGAAGAAGCTATGATTTGTGGATAAAATGTCAGAGAAAAAAAAGCAATTATTAAAAAGAATGAGGAATAAGGAGAGTAATGAAGTAAATTGTTTTTGGTTACATTGTCAAATTACAGACTTAAGAAAATTAAAGCTTAGAAACCAAAAAAGATCGAAATGTGTTTGCCATCTGGTTGATAAAACACACTATTAACTCGTATCAGTTGGTTTAGTTCAGTTTAGTGCTCCATCTAGCGGGTTGTTTGAGTACTCGCCTATGTCATATACAACACAGTTGTGCCAATTTATAAGTAACTGTATTGAGTGCTTCTTAAGGTGGTACATTGTTTGCTTGAATCTGGACTTAAGGTGACATTTGATCTTTTTTCCCTCTCCACCCCCAGATTCTGCAGATTTCAGCTATATTGGATGAAGAAGCAGAGATGGATGAACAATTCTTGGTCACTTTGTATGCTGCTACTGGAGGGGCTAGACTGGGAGAGAAAGTACAGACCCTGATAACAGTCCTTCAGAATCAGGCACCATTAGGACTCTTAAATATTTTCCCATTAGAAAACAGGTCAGAAAAATATAGCATATGTCCTTAATAACCAATGTAAATTATTATAACCTTAGGAGCCTACAATAATTATAGCAGTGGAATGAGTTTCTGACCCGAAGGATCATGATTTGAAATGTCAGCTTCAATTTACATTCAGTATATTTGTCATCCAACTAATGAGCACTCTCCAGAATGAGCCAGTTAATATGCAACAAAGTTTGTGAAAACGGCCATTACCCCAAATAATCAGTATTTATGCTGAACCAAAATTCTTCGACTCTGTCGGAAAGCAATATTTTCACATGTTTCAAACCCATCTTTGGTTGCGAAATTTATCAAAGTTTTTAATAAAAATGGCTGAAGAACTTCAACCCCATTGCCTATAGTGGGCATGTTTGAGTGCAGTTTGTCTGCTCTACGCGAAGACTGAAATCTTGCAGGGGGTGGGCAATGTAGTTCAGAGCAGTGCTGCCTTTATGATCTTCATCAGCCTTTCAGATTTGAATTGTATTGTTTGAAATAATCTACAAAGCACTTTTGATAGTGCAGACCTGCAGTGCCAGATCGCCTGCATCATTTAACCTAGAATCCAATGTTAAGAGAATCTCCCGGCTAATATCTGGGTTGCATTCCGCAACCATTTATTAGTGTAACCTGCACTATTTTGCGGTATAAACAGAGAACAGGATGCTAACAGGCGACTTTGCTTTCAAGTATAGTTATCATAATTTAATGTTTTTTTAAAGCATGCATATTTATTTAATCATGCTTCTTTGTGATTTAATTGTCCTGCACCCATCAAAAAACAAAGCAGTTTACTAACGATTCATAATACTGTATTATGCAATTCTAAAGGGAAGTTTAATTTATAAGGCAAAACCTTATCATTTGAACGTAGACAAGTGGCAAAACCTCATTGCCTTGAAGAAACCACAGTTATTCAACCTCTGATATTTAATATTTGAATTTCAGAAACACCAAGTAAAATGAAATGTAATGCGAGTAATACAGCTGTTTCTTCCTGAAATAGGCAGAGCACTTAAGATACTATAACTGGCAACTTTGAAATTGATGTTAGTGTAGATCGGTCATGGTTATTGCCTTTTGGCCGATAAACATGACTGCCTGTTCTAAACATGGATGTTTTAAGTTGTAGGAACCATAATTGGCTTTTCTTATATAATTTGAAAATGATTGATGATGATGTGACTCTCTCAGGACAACCTAATTTTCACAGAGTAGAATCTATTAACTGAGTCTCATTCGTTTTCTATGAGACAATGGACTAGCATTTCAGCTCTTACAGCTACTAGCCATAACAGAGATACCATTTTAAAGAAATGAGACACAAACATAATAAAGGCAAGACAGGTTTTGTTCTTATCAGGCTCTTACTATGAATCTTGAAAATGTGCAGCCAAGTTCATTTTTATTCATAATTACTGGTTGTTTGAATTAAATTATATAAGTGTATGGAAAGTGGTAATAGAACTGTATATATTCTACTGAAATCTAGTTTAAAAGCCAAAGGTACCCAAAATAATTTTATTAAGTTGATAATAGGATTATCAAATTTCTTGATCCCTTCAGTTGAAAAAATACTACACCACACCAGTTAAATTACTTTCAAACAAACCTCTGTGAGTTCTAGCTTTAAAAAGTCATTTAATGGCCGTTCTTCAAGCCTAGACAATAAGGGCTGGATCTTTGAGTGGATTTCGGTACACCAACGTCAAGACTATATGAAGGTCCAGCTCCATGAGGTTGTCAGCGTGTCCACTGATGCAACCTTCTGGAAAACAGCTTCCTAATCGGCCACCTCTGTGCTTGCCATCCTGTTAAGGAAGGCAGGTGGATGCTGCTGAGGCAGGCAGGGAGGCGAGTGTGAAGGCACCTCAATATGGAGGGGCCTATGCCTGTATAGGAATAAAGAAATAAAGAGACCCAAAGCTGGTAGGAGCGTTAGGGTGAAGGGGAAACCGCTCTGCACCATTAGTGAAAGACGGGGCTGTGGCCTTCCATCCCCACAGTTGAGGCATGGAGCCACTGGTTCCAATGGCTCCTTTGGCCTGCTGCCTGGAGGCTGCCTCGAGTGAACTGGCAGCCTCTGCATAAGGTGTAGGGCTATAGCAATGAGGAGAAAATACCAGCACTAGTGCAAAATGGCCCGTAAATGGGGCCTCACTTGTCCTAATTGGCTGCTCACTTCTGTGGAATAGGCAGCTGACCCTCTTCCCAACTCACACTGGGAAAGTTGCCAGGAGGCGGGAATATGTTGGGGAACTGGCCTTGTTTGCCCGCTTTCCCCTCCCAATATTTCCCTGCCCTCCCCACCAATATTTCTCTGGACCTGCCCCACCACCATCAATCCAACCCCGTCACATCAGAAAATTCAGCCCCAAGTGTCAGTAGGTTCACTAATACACCAATTTGTGCATGACCTTTTAGTAGGGTAAACCTCTACTTTTACAATGTCCATTTGCACTTCAACTATTTCATTTTTGAGAATTAGAATGTTTAACATCTTTGTTGGTTGATTTAGGACTCGCTCAGTGAGTGTGGATGAAGGCAATAGCACTTTGTATTTAAAGGTTTCTCGAAGTAATGGTTTGGAGAATAGAGTCTCTGTGGAATGGGAGACGCAGGCTCGAACAGCATTTGGATTAAGTGAGTTGTACTATTAGAACTGCTATATAGTGACCTATGGAACATTTTCTACAAAATGTGAAATATAATTCCAATGTAATAGTTAAAACCTTTACCTTGCTGTATCAGTCACAGTATGCAATATTACATTACTATTGACAGATAAAGAGATTTTATATGAAAGAATTTGCACAGTAATAGCATGGCATAATTTCTGGGCTATTGTATTTTAATTTTTGTAACTTATTTAACATTTTATCTCCTTTATTGTTACAAATCTTCCCATTGTTTGGTTGATAAATTAGGGTACTAAGATTTTTCCTGCTCTTTGACAACGTTGTTTTAGCTGAGCTACATCGTACTGCTCATTGAGGGGTTAAATTGGACCACCAATCCAACACACCACCATCCTATTGTGCATAATTGTGCTTAATGTACAGCTAACCATAGAAGCATAGTCTGTGCATTTTTTTCTTTCTGCTCAAAGGTTAATTTAGCAAGAAATGTAGCTCTATTTGTGTATAGTTGTAGTTATCTTTGTTAAGTCAATTTATTTCTCATGTTAATTTGTTGTTTAGCAGATTCTTGGGATTGGTTTACATTGAAAATTTAAGGCAAAAGGCTGAATGTGCAGGACACTGCCAAAATTAAAAAGACAAATCAGGAAGCAGTGATTAAGTGACATAAATCTTTGACATGAAAAGCTTGCTGATCGCATGTGGGAAGAAAAACTGAAGTGGGCAAGGAGTTATGCTGGGAAAAATAGGAATAGGGACAGTTGTGATGAGTCTTGATTTTTCAATCATAGGAGATAAAATTGACCTTTAGTGATTGTGCCGAATGGGTACTTGTTGTACACCTTACCTTTTGTCTTATACCACTTGTGCTGGCTCTCCAGGAGAGTCATCCCCAGTCCCATTCCCTTCATTCTTCCCTGCGTACTCTTCTTAAGAAATTTATTTTTAACATTTAGCTACATCCATTTTAAAATCTTTTACAGATTCTGCTTCCACCATTGTTTCTGATAGGATATCCCATCTGCTAAAATCCTGTTGCATATTTTTCTTCCTGGACCTTCTGTTTTGTTCTTTTGATGATGTATTCATGCCTTCTAACTACCAACTCCCTGATCTTTATCAAAAACCCCTCATAGCTATAAGCACTTCTATTAGTTCTCCTAAATGTATATATCCTCTTTTGATTTTTCCTCAGAAAATTTTTTCACACTTTTCTGCATTGAGCTTTTTCTGATATCCATCTGCTCAATCCATTAACTTGTCTATTTGCTCACAGTCATTTACAGTCCTCATTACAGTTAACCAATTTCTTCATTTATGTGTCATCTGTAAATTTTGATACTGCGTCCCCATAGCTAAGCCCACATCATCAGTGTCCTGTGGATGTAAAGAAGTGGATTGGCAAGTAGATTGGTATATTTAGAGCTTAGAAGGAACAACAGACTTTATTGGAGTACTGGCCATAAAGTATTTACAAAATGTAGACAGGCAAAACTAGGTGTAAGAGAGCAAGGATTGGGGTGATGACTACTAGAGAGAAAGGGTGTGGAACTGCTCCATGTAGCTCTATGGGAGCCTTCTGACGCTGTACTTGTCTGCCTCATGCCACTGACTACTTCCTGCTGGATAAGGAGGTTGCATGTGCTGGCTTCCCCTGCATGTGCCAGATGACCTTGATGCTTTCTTGATGTTACACAGTCTAATTGGCTAACATGATGCCAGGATTTGAAATTTGGTCAATAAAGTTGCTGTCATGATCATAAGACATGAAAGAGATCATAAACTGTTCAAATCAAACCTTACTTTAAAAAATAGATTTTGCTGGACCAAATACAATACTGCTACAGGTCACATGATTTGCAAGTTGGCTACAGTTCTGGAAACTTCCAACAGTAATTACAGGTCAAAACTCAACCCTCATCCTTGTGGAATCTCATACCTATCATTATGTGGACCCATTACAATCAATGAAACAAAGGAGCAGCAGACAGCCTGTTCCCCTAGCATAGACTTATAACAAAGAGAGAGAACCGTTGAAACTCATTATACCTGCGGAGGCACTAATAGCCACTATCTATCTGCCAAGGTGAACAATGGATTTTGACCAGAGACACAGAAACTGATTGTTGACCTGAAACTGACTCATTGATGGGCAACACCACATGACCTAAGCTCCTTTGGCTTTTGGATCATTTTAATGTTGTATTCCTGGATCCAAGGGCAGTCTTGTGTTAATAGCCAGCATGTCAACACCAAAGCAGGACCCCAGGCCGACAACAAAGCCTGCCTCAAGTCTAAACCTCTGTGAAGCCTGGTTCTCTGGAATATTCCTGCCATCACTGTAGAAAGGACAAGTCTCTGTATGCCAACCTCATATTGCTGCATCATCATCAACTTTGGAGGAATTTGGCAACTTCTATTTTCATCCAGCTGAACCCACCTGAATTTTAACTCCTATGTGAAGGAACCCTCACTGGACTCTGGCATTCTGGACTATAACATTGATGTGAATTAATATCCCTTTTCTTTATGATTTAAGTTATTCCGAGTTGTAAAACTTTTCTTTCCTATCCCCTTGTGTGCTTGTCTGTGTGTATGTACTTGCAACGACCACCCCCTGTGTTTGAATGAATGAATAAACAGTAGTTCAGATTTAACCAAAAGAGAATTTGCTACAAATTACTTTAAAATTGACTTCACAAACGGAGGGTTTGGGGAAACACGTCGCGGTCTGTTTCAAAAATTAAAACACAGCTGCTTATGGACAGATGGTGAGGAAATAAAGGAGTTGAGTTTGCCTCTCTCCCTTGTCCGTGAACTGTGCAGAGGGCCCCTTGTTGTTCATGCTGAAACAACAAGCACAAAGCTACAAGATGGGCTCGGCATGAGAATTGTTTAAAGGGCCATGCACTCAACTTGCAGGTAAGATAACTTCTTGGAACTAGAATCTAGAAGTTCTCTGCAGTATCCTTGGAGGTGTTTGGTGAGTTTCTAGATTTGTCCAAGTGTTGCCGCATCCTCACAGTAGGGGAAGGTGACCTGTCCACTGGGTCTGCATGACGACAGGGAGGTGGAGCAGAGCTCTGCACCATCCCCTCTGCCAGGCTGGAGTCCGCCAGAGTCTGACAGTGACAGGAGGCCGACTGGCATGCCAGCCAATGCACCCTGCATCTCCATGTGTATACCCATCAGTGCTTTCCTGTATGTTGCCTCATCAAAGTCCTTATCTGAGTCCTGTGCAGTAGTACTTGTCTGCCATGTTGCCCTCTGGTGAGCTGGTAACCAAGCCATCCTTTCCCCTGAAGCCCACTCGTAAACTGATGACTCAGCATGTGCTAGATCCCAACTCGCTTCCAAGGTATGTGGGGTGCCAGTATCTGAGCTGGTGGGCTTTGAGTTTTTGATAAAGTGATGGGGCCTCTTCATTAATGCTATGCTGTTGCTCTCTTTCCTCATCCTGGAGCTGCTGTGACTGGACAGACGGCAGTTCCTGGGTGTCTGAAAGCAGGAAATCGGAAGGAGAGGTTGGTGTAAGGGTGGGGGAATTTGTAGCAAGAGGTCCATGGTCACACCATCTGCAGCTTGCTCATTGTAGCAGAATGAGAGTGTGCTGTGAGTTGAGAATGGGCATAAGGCAGGAACATGCTGTTATTTTGAATGTTCTCAGTGAAGTTGGATGCCGCGGTCCCCATCACAGACTGCCCAATGATGTGAACAACTGTCTCAGGAGATGAAGGCCTCCTGGTCTCCCACTGGGTCTGCTCTCTTCTAGTATGTGTCACTTTATCCTGCAAGAGGGCAGATTGGCAGTGGTTGTATAATAGTGTTTGAATGATATGCCTACCAAAGCTGAATAACTGATAGTACATAGAGGCAGAAAGAGGTGGATATGAGTTTGGCACCATTGATACCTTTGGTGATGTAGAGTACCTAGTCGTTAGGACTGAGTCCTGAGTGTCAGGGACTGCCGCCTGGTGAGAGATAGGAGTGGGGTGCATTGGGCAGTGTGAGTGTTTTGAAGTGTGGTGGGTAGCAGATATGTGAAGATGCATTCACTGCCTGTACACCTGAAGAAAAAAAATGCAAAAAAAAAATGCTGCCCCCGCCCCCCACCCACCACAAGTTTCCAACCTGCATGGGCTTGTGGGCACCTGAGGTATGCATGCAGTGTTCACAAAGCCCATGCTATTTAGGCGCTCTCCCAAGTCCTGCACACTTTTGTATTCCCAAGTAATATCAGGGCCAATAGAGCAACCATTTGAAGGTTAAGAAGGACTGCTTTCCATATGAAAAGGATGAACATAAACTTCCAAGAAAGAAAAATGATTTGGGAATAAAAAAAGTTGAAGAGATGGCATTGGACAGCCTACGTTCACATGTACGGGTCTTGGGATAGATTGGAAGGTTATCATCAGAGCCAGAGATCTTACTGGAGCCTGATAGATCTGGTTCAAATAAGTCTTAAAGCTGAAGCAGGAGGGAAATTGTTAACCAAGATAATCAAAATTAGTGTTGACAGAGAAAAGAAAATCAAGAAAGTTAACTTTGTACTTAGCAACTAAGTGGGATGAAAGAGAGGTGAGAAGTGAGTTCATTGAATTTAAAAGAGACAGCTTGATGACAGACCAGAATGGTGTTTTTTGGAAGGGCAGGAAATTGCACTTGTTCCTTTTTGATAGAAAATTATTCTATACTGCTTAATATGCATAGTTAATTAATTTACTAATTAATATGCAAATTTATTTTACTTTTTTCAGAGGGTGATATCCAAGTGCTGTCCACATTGCAGAATTTTCCTGAATCACTCAGCTCAGGTTGGTGTTTTATGACATTAAACAACACCCTGTTTGGAATTGTTCTTCGAGTATCTGGAAACAGCTCCAAAGCAGAAGTTTTATCAACACTTTATCAATGGCAGGGTGTGTTTGTCCCAGTGCAGGTAAAAACAAACTAAAAATCCCTTTTTTTTTTGTTTATTTGAAATGATAACTCTAACCTTTTCAATTCTTTCTGGTAATCTATGAAATAACTAAAAAAATGATAATGTCATTGTTCTTTCAGAACTTCAAAACATGGAATCCTACAGGTTGCACAACCTTCATAAAAAATGATGCATCCTACATAATCATTACTCACAGTGGAATAACAGGAGTGAAAGCAACCAACAACAGTGTTTACAGATTTACGCTGCAATCTGAATTAACATTGGTATGGTCTATGTTTTGCCTCTTGTTTTTAATTATTAATTTGGAGGTGAATCAACAAGCTATTTAGAGTTGTTTTTGACAGTGAAACATTGCCACAAGGGAAGTATAATTAATTTCATAAGATCATAAGAAATAGAAGCAGGAGTATGCCATTCGGCCCCTTGAGCCTGCTCCACCATTCATTAAGATCATGGCTGATCTGAATGTGCCTTAACTCCACTTTGTTGCCTGCACTCTATAACCCTCCACTCCCTGGTCAATCAAAAGCCTGTCCAACTCAGCCTTGAATATACTCAATGATTCAGCCTCCACTGCTCTCTGTGGAAGAGAATTCCAAACACTAATGACCCTCTGAGAGAAGAAATTCCTTCTCATCTCCATCTTAAATTGGACCCCTTATTTTTAAACTGTGCCCCCTTGTTCTAGATTCCGTCATGAGAGGAAACATCCTCTGAGCATCTGCAATGTCAAGCCCACTCAGAATCTTATATGTTTCAATAAGATCACCTCTCATTGTTCTAAACTCCAATGAGTATAGCCCCAGCCTCTCAACCGTTCCTCATAAGGCAACCCCTTCATCACAAGAATTAGCCTAGTGAACCTTCTCTGAACTGTTTACAATGCAAGTGTATCTCTCTTTAAGTAAGGAGACCAAAACTGTACACAGTATTCCAGTGTGGTCTCTCACTAATGCCATGTAGAGCTGTAATAAGACTTCCCTACTTTTATATTCCATCCAGATTGGAATAAAGGCCAACTTAGCATTTGTCTTCCTAATTACTTGCTGTACCTGTATGCTACGTTTTTGTGCTTCACTTGCAAGGACACCTAGATCCCTCAGTACTGCAGCATTTTGCATCTCCCTCTATTTAAGCATTATTCTGCTTTTCTGTTCTTCCTGCCAAAGTGGACAACCTCATATTTACCCACATTATACTCTATCTGCCAATCTTTTGCTCATTCACTTAACCTATCTATATCCTTTTGCAAACTCTTTGTATCCTCCTTACAACTTGCTTTCCTGCCGATCTTTGTATCATCAGCAAATTTGGCCACAATACAGTCAGTGCCTCCATCCAATCCATTACTATAGATTGTAATTAGTTGAGACCTCAGTACTGATCCCTGTGACACTCCACTAGTTACAGTTTGTCAACCTGAAAATGATTCATTTATCCTGACACTCTGGCCTGGATTTTCATCCCCAAAGTGGGTAGTGGGAATTGAGAGAGAATCTTGGGAGAAAGTGCCCGCAAAGGCTGGATTTTCATTGTGGGTGGGGAAGGTGGTGTAGGCTGCAGTCAGGCCAGCTGACCTGGGAAAATGTCTTGAGGCAGCCACAGGGACTTGCCAGGTGCTGAGGCTGGCTGTTTAAAAGGCCTGCCTCGGTATTGTGGGACTTGGTCCCATTTAAAATAAAAACAGAAAGGCCCCCCAACCCTCACCACCCCCCCCAACAACTTACTTCCCATGCCCCATCCATGCCATGTCATATGAAGGTAATACCCCCCATCCATTCTCTATGACTTGTCATGCTCCCATGCCAAGGTATGCCCCCCACCCATTAAAGTTTCAATAGCTGAAACTGCAGGCACTTGCACATTGGGACTCAGGTGGTTTTGTACCCTAATGGGTGTCTCTGCTCTCAACCAAGAATACGTAATGAGACTTGGCTGTGTGCCCAAAAATCCATTAGCCTGTGGAAACATCTGATCCCCAGGAAAAACATTGTTCGATTGACAGCTCTGGCTCTCTGATCTCTGCAGTCAATTTCACAATGTTTATTTACACAAGATTAAGAGGCTTCTTAGTCTCTTCTAAAGTTATTGCAGCTTTAAAGGGTCTCAATGATTGGCATTTTTATTGGGCTGTAGTAAAAAGGAGTTTTTTTTCAAGATGATAGTTATCAATGAATGACTTTTTAAAAAAGTTTTTTTATACATCCTACTGTCACTATAGGGTTCATTGATTCTACACAGTCTATAGTGGATGAATGAGCATGGAAGCGCTTTATCATGGCATGGGGGGCATGAGGAGCCAGCCGTAGGAGTTGTTTGGGGACCTTATCGTGGCATGGGGGACATGAGGGGCCACAGGTGTTGTTTTGAGGCTTTACCTTGACAGGGGGGGCATTTGTTTTTATTCGTTCATGGGATGTAGACGTCATTGGCTAGGCCAGCATTTATTGCCCATCCCTAATTGCCCTTGAGAAGGTGGTGGTGAGCTGCCTTCTTGAACCGCTGCAGTCCATGTGGTGTAAGTACACCCACTGTGCTGTTAGAGAGGATGTTCCAGGATTTTGACCCAGCGACAGCGAAGGAACGATGATATATTTCTAAGTCATGATAGTGAGTGGCTTGGAGAGGAACTTCTAGGTGGTGGTGTTCCCATCTATCTGCTGTCCTTGTCCTTCTAGATGGTAGTGGTTGTGGGTTTAGAAGGTGCTGTTTAAGGAGGCTTGGTGAATTCCTGCAGTGCATCTTGTAGATGGTGCATACTGCTGCCACTGTGCGTTGGTGGTGGAGGGAGTGAATGTTTGTGGATGGGGTGCCAATCAAGTGGGCTGTTTTGTTCTGAAGTCTGCATGAAGGAGGACCTTTTGAAGTGACCTTTTAAAAGGTCCCCTCATGCAGACTTCAGACCTCTGAGGTGCCTTGAACCATGGCTCATTGAAACCTGGCCCTCCTCCATGAAAATTGCGGAGAACTAGGACGTGCCTACCCTGCAATGGGACCGGCCAGTTGGGGAGTGCAGGGTGCGCCAGTTCCTCTCCAGTCCTGAAGAGATGCCCTTAACCTTGGCACCGGACAGGCAACTCGGCCTCTGGGACTCTCACGTTTGGCTGCAGAGAACAGTACCTATCCTTCTAACTATACTGTCCCCTACTACAATTACATTACTTTCTACGCCCCCCCCCCCTCCACTTGAATGGCTCCCTGAACCATGGCGCTGTGGTTAGTTTGCTCATCCTCTCTGCAGCCCCTACTCTCATCCACGCAAGTTGTAAGAACTTCCAACCTGTTGGACAATTGCAAGGGCTGAGCCTCCTCCAATGCTACCTTCTGGATCCCATAACTGCATCACTCATAGTCACACCCTCCTGTCCCTGACCATGGACCAAATCTGAAGTACCTGTGTGACTGCCTCCTGGAACAGTGTCCA
Source organism: Cetorhinus maximus (assembly GCF_964194155.1). NCBI lineage: Eukaryota > Metazoa > Chordata > Chondrichthyes > Lamniformes > Cetorhinidae > Cetorhinus > Cetorhinus maximus. The sequence continues at coordinate 57,737,600 of NC_135880.1, forward strand.
GCGAGCTTCCCCCCCCCCTCCCTGATACAAATGCAGTACAGTTCTTCGAAAGCAAAATACTGTGGAAGCTGGAAATCAGCAGTTCATCAGGTTCATTAGATTACTGTTTATACAATAATAGTGCAATTAGCATAACACTGAAAAAAATCAAGGCAAATATCTTAATCTGTTTGTAATAACATCCAATGATTTACTGAGTAAAGTTACTGCTTGTCACAGTATTGAGGCATATAGATTAAGAAATTGCATGTTCACTATGTACTGAGTTTATTTATCTCGGGCATGGCAGAAATTTAGGGTAACCTTTTCCCCCTAAGCTGGGGTGATTAAAATCCTTTGAGAGTCCCCGTCATGCTTGTGGATGTGTGAGGATGGAATTAGCTCTCAGCTGTATTGGACTCCATGGTAGATTAACTCCTCATATTTAGGTTCTTAGATGAAGAATGTTGAAGTTGGGAAGGTACTGAATGACTAAACCCACCACCTTCAGGAAAGGACTAAAGAAAATTAAGTGAATCAAGAAGATTTTTAAAACATGCATTTGTGCTTATATGATTAAATCAGATTAGTAGAGTGGGAGGACAGATTATCTTTATATCTTCTGGGTTAGGTATTAGTGCTTGACAGGAGAAGAATTCAAATTAAAGATTATAATTTTTTTTGGATTTCTGACAGCACTATGTTGTTCTTAATACAGAGGAAGTGGACCTTGGCTCAACTGGGAGAAAGCTCTTCAAGATATTAGAAAAAATACACTGGGGCCCTCCTATAACATGATCCTCTATAGAGCAGGACTTGGTATAAACCACACAAGTCAGGAAGGCTTCCATTTGTAATGTTTGCACCACACAAGTGCCGGGCAATGACCATCTCCTACAACAGAGAATCTAAACACCTCCCCTTGATTTTCAGTGGCATTACCATTGCTGAATCCCCCACTATCAACGCCCTGGGGGTTACCATTGACCATAAATAGAACTAGACCAACCATTAAATACGGTGGCTACAAGAGCAGGTCAGAGGTTGGGAATTCTGTGGTGAGAAACTCATGTCTTGACTCCCTAAAGCCTATTGACCATCTCCAAGGCACAAGTCAGGAGTGTGATGGACTATTCTCTGCTTGCCTGGATAATGTGACTCCAAAAATACTCAAGAAGCTCAACGTGATCCAGGACAAAGAAGCCTGCTTGATCAGCACCCCATCCACTACCTTAAACATTCACTTCCTCCACCACCGTTGCACAGTGGCAGAAGTGTATAGGATCTATAGTGTATCTATAGGATGCAATGCAGCAACTTATCAAGTCTCCTTTGACAGCATCTTCCAAACTCTTTACCTCTACTACCTAGGAGGACAAGGACAGCGGACAGATGGGAACTTCACCTGTAGGTTCCCCTCCATATCACTTATCAAGCTGTCTTGGAACTATATTGCCATTCCTTCACTCTTGTTGGATCAAAATCCTGGAATTCCCTTCCTAACAGCATGGTGGGTGTATCTATACCAGATGGCCTGCAATGGTTTCAGAAAGCAGCTCATCACCACATTCTTGAGAGTAATTAGGAATGGGCAACAAATGCTGGCCTAGCCTGAGACACCTATATCGTATGAAAGAATAAAAAAAAAGCTGAGCTCTGCTGAGGCAGCAGTAAAGGCATTTCAGTTGACCTTAGCCTGGAGCATGTGTTAGGAAAGAGGTAAACTTGCTGCTGCTGCTGCTGGCTGTCTGGTAACTCCTGCTGGATAGTGTATATATGTGTAAGCCTGAGAATAGGCACCAGCAAAAGACATAGTTATGGGTGGGCTCAATGCATACACATCTTCCTAGCCTGGGAGGAAATGTTGATTGATTTAGGAAACAAAAATAGATGTTAGTGCACATACCCAGACAGATGTGATTCCCACCAAATACACTGGACCACATTATAGCATGATCTCACCTATAACGTGGTCTTGTCCTGTGGGCCACATTATAGGGTGGGGAGGGCGGGGTGCAGCTCCAGTCTACTTTTTAAATCTGAGGGCTTTTTTTCATCAGAACAATGACTACCTAAACACATGAAAGTTTTTGCCAAAATGTTTATGTGTACTCCAGTAAATGAATGAAACTGTGGGTGTCAAATTGGTCAATGCCAGCAGGGTGAAACAAACTCGTAATGACTCGGCATCTGATTTTTCTTTTTACTTCACCTGATCTTCTTCCCACTGAAGTTCGGTGTAGACTAGTTCATACACTTTTTGGGAATTCTTTCCTTGTCTTGTTTTGCTTTTACTTCTTTTGAAATTAAAAATCTTGGCAACATTTTCTAAGTCAGTGGGAAATAAAAGCTGGTTCAGTGCACATGAGGCAGCCAGTCACTATGGCCCCATTTTGCACTGCTGGCATAGACCAATTTCACACCTAGTGTATGTTATCAAATGCAGTTCTATTATTCGGGTGATACGAAATGTTTGAATAATTAAATCAGATTAATGGATTGTTGTTATAATTTCAAAATATTGTCTTAGTCTTTTCTTTGATTTTCCTCACAGATTCAGTCGTTGATAGTATCCGTAACCAGTGATGTGAAACACTTCACACAGGACAACCAGGATTATTTGATCATTAGCAGTCAAGCGGACACTCTTGACAGTAATTCAAAGGTTAATTTTGAGATGACCTAGATTTAGTGGCCATATGTATTTGTATGAACTCAGTTTCATGTTAGCCATTATTTATATAATGATAAAAAAGGAGAAGCAGAAGTTAAAGGGAGCTGTATTTCTTGCAACTAGTTAGCTGAAACACAAGAATTGTGACCTGCCAGATTTACTGCTTCCCTTGCGCCTCCTGCATTTAAGTTGCAAAACTGCTAAGCTTTTGACCCCTATGTTTATAATGGTATTTTTTGATAGAATCCTTTTGGACTTTTTGGTGACAGGGCCTATCAGAAAATTATTTCTGAGGTAAACAGCAGAGGTGACAGCCTCCTGTTCATGACTGTTACTAAATTTAATCAGGTTGGTGATGAAATTCTCATCAAGTGAGTGGGTGAAAATCAGGCTGTTTGGTGGAAGTGTCTAATGCAGACAGTAGATGGTCCTTGTAGGTTTTCATCCCATTTAAGCTCCATCATAAATTTTGAAGGAAAACAAAATAGAAGGAATAATCGCAATTGCTCCCCAACCCCCACCCCATCCCCCCGCCCCCAACCACACCTCACCCAAATGGGTGCAGCCATTAGAGGATTGGATTCGGAATACGATTACCTATTCTGAATTCTGTTATTTCCACCCTGAAATCAACACCTTTAACGAATGCCTGTATATTATAGAGATTTCTGACTGTAGCACCTGATAGAAACTTAAGTAGATTCATAAAAATATTTCATTCAGCTGGTAGTAGTTTCAAAAGCAGAGGGACAAGAATTTCCAGTGCGCTCAGGACAATTTTATACAGTCCAATGAGAAAGAAGGCATTGCTGGACCTGGTTCTTGGCAGGGGGTGCACCAAGTGGATCAAGTGTCAGTAGGGAAACATTTAGGGGACAGTGATCATAAGGAAAAGGGCAAGGAGCAAACCAGAGTAAGAATAATAGAGACTGATAACGAAGGTAAGAGCCCATGGGATCCAAGGCAATTTGGCAAACTGGATCAAGAATTGGCTGAGTGTCAGGAAGCAGAGGGTGATGGTCGAGGGGTGTTTTTGTGACTGGATGCCTGTGTCCAGTGGGGTTCCACAGGGATCATTTTTGGGTCCCTTGCTGTTTGTGGTATATATAAACGATTAAGACTTGAATGTAGGAGGGTTGATCAGTAAGTTTGTGGATGAAACGAAAATTGGTGGGGTGGTAAATAGTGAGGAGGATAGCCTTAAATTACAGGAGGATATAGACGGGCTGGTCAGATGGGCTGGCCAGTGGCAAATGGAATCTAATCCGGATAAGTGTGAGGTGATGCACTTGGGCAGGACAAACAAGGCATGGGAATACACGATGAATGGTAGGACCCTGGGAAATACCGAGGATCTGAGGGACCTTGGTGTTCATGTCCACCGGTCCTTTAGGTAGCGGGGCAGGTAGGTAAGGTGGTTAAGAAGGCATATGGGATACTTCCCTTTATTAGCTGAGGCATAGAATATAAGAGCAGGGAGGTTATGCTGGAACTGTATAAAACGCTGGTTAAACCACAGCTAGAGTATTGGGTGCAGTTCTGGAATCCGCATTATAGGAATGATATGATTGCACTAGAGAGAGTGCAGAGGAGATTTACCACAATGTTGCCTGGGCTGGAGAGTTTTAGTGATGAGGAGAGATTGGATAGACTGGGGTTATTTTCCCTGGAGCAGAGGAGATTGAGGGGGGGACATGATTGAGGTGTATAAAATGATCAGGGGCATAGATAGGGTAGACAGGAAGGAACTTTTCCCCTTTGTGGAAGGATCAATAACCTGGGGGCATAGATTTAAGGTATGGGGCAGGAGGTTTAGAGGAGATATGAGGAAGAATTTTTTCACCCAGAGGGTGGTGGGAATCTGGACCTCACTGCCTGAAAGGGTGGTAGAGGCAGAAACTCTCATAACATTTAAGAGGTATTTGGATGTGCACTTGCGATGCCATGGCATACAAGACTATGGGCCTAGTACTGGAAAATGGGATTAGAATAGTTAGGTACTTGTTTGACCGGCGCAGACTGGATGGGCCGAAGGGCCTTTTTCTGTGCTGTTGACCTCTATGACTCAATGTCTCTATGCCTCAGTTTTAGCTCGCATCTGAAAGATGACACCTCTGACAGTATAGCACTCCCTCAATACTACATGAAATGTCAGCCTAGAATTCTATGTTCAAGTCCTGGAATGGCACTTGAACCTTCTGTATTCAGAGGTGAGAGTGCTTCCTGCTGATCTACGGCTGGCACATGTCTTTCATTTTATTGAAATCGTTTGGGCGTATGATGGGCAGCAGATTTACTAACGCTCATTTTCCACCGCTGGAGAAGTTGAATTTCAATCCCTGTGCTATCGAAATGCATTTATTAGTACCAGTCAGTAGGTGATAGGCTTTATATTTTGAGACATCCATAGAAAAATTTCTGCTGTGCCTTATGAAAGGTCGCGAATCAGTTCTTCTATTTCTCCAGCCTGTTTCTTTCTTGTTTCTCCAGCGATAAAAAGTGTCAGTAATACAATCAGCTTGCTGCAGCACATTTTTGTTTAAGTTCTTCTCATAGCATGGGTTTTTAAAAAAGAGACAAATATTCTTTATGATTGGTCATAAGCATGTGGTCTTCACAAACCCGTAGTTTGCCTAGGTCCTCCCACATTTCCATCCCCTACAGCATTCGCTGAATTAGTTACCCTAACCTCAATAGCTTTTTTTGCCTTACTGAGTTAAGATCCAGATCTCTGCTATTTCTCCTCTGTTGCTTGACATTCTCTCCATTGCAACTTATTTCTCTGCATCAGGAAAGAATACTTGTTACTGTCAGTCTCATAACACCATCCGCTGATTTTACTTGGGTTTAATTTTTTCATTAGTGCTGCTTTGTTAAAATGGCAGTTACAAAGAAGGAAGTTGAGTCTTCATAGTTAATTTATGCATTGCATATGATATTGCTGTATAATTCAAAGGAAAATGAATAACTGCAGGTTCCTTTACGCTTAAGATGAAACTCTTTGACTGCAGATGGATGGCGGAATCGTCCGTGCCCACTGGCGACGGGTGTGTTCGGTGGCGTGAGCGCACAATATGGCGAGAAGGCCAAAAATCAGTTTCATGGTGTCATGAAACCAGTTTGTGATCATCCGCTCCACCCACTGATGGCGGGCCTCGTTTCCCAGCATCGGACGCAGGGAACCTCATTGTAATATATCTGCATACTATTATAAGCTCAGCCCACCAGAATTGTCCCCCCCTGTTGGATTGTCTATCTGATATGTTTCACACAGCATATAAATGGCATGCATTGGCAAGCTGCGCTTAGAGGGGAACTTGGAGGTGAGTGCACAGTAACGTTGTGGAGCGCTTGCCTGGGTCTCCTGTTGGACTTCAAGGTTGAGGCATGTTGGGGGGGACCAAAGGTTACACTGCGGTTGAGGCACATTGTGGGGGGGCATGAGGTACAAGGGCAGAATTGCGGTTGCAACTGGTGTACAAGCACGTGTGGGGTTGGGGGTGGTTGGTGGGCAAGGGAAGCAGCCATGCATTAGGGAAACCTTGCATAAAGTGACCATTTTTCTGCAGTTGAAGACAGTTCAGGCGCAGCCACATTGATATGATTGGAGTCGATCTCTAGCTTATCTGCCCACTCAAGCAATGCAGAGGCATCAAAGTGCCACCAAGTGCCCCAGTGCTTTTCGCCCCTCGGGCACAGACTGCAAAGTAATGAGTATTTTAGTGGACTGCAGAACAGATGGACAACTGGGCACGTTGTACAGTCTCTTGCTAAAGCTGGCTGTGGAGCAGTCACTGGTGGAGGCGCTCACAACCCCTTGCAATGTCATCATTCCGATTTGAACCAGTCTCCGCCATGGTCCAGGCTAACAGTGCTGCCATACAGTGTGGGTTAGGAGAATGCCTGCACCTGAGCTGAGAGCACAGATTGCAGTCCAATGGGCAAAGCTGCTGCCAATCGGTTGAGTGAAGTGGTGCAGAGGTGGATGGGGTTTCGGGCAGCAATGCAGCGCACTAATCTCTGACCATCCAAGTGGTGGTCAGCACTCTCCAGGATACATTAAGGGGCCTTTAGACTTAACCAAGACAGGTTATTAGTACACCTATGCTAACCCACATGTCTCTTTCTTTTTCATCCTGCAGGAGGAGTACATCAGGATCATGGAGCCTGGCAACCTAACTGTATGCCTCATGGCTTACAGAGAGCGAAGATGACAGAGAAGAGAGCAACTGAGGTACCTGGCTGCACAGAGGGAGGAGCAGCACCGTCCGGAAGAAGGGGCGGGTGGGGCTTCTGCACACACTGCTGAAGAGCCACAGCAAGCCATCGCTCATTGACGTCTAGCTAGACCCAGGGTCTATAGGGGCTGCCATTCATTCCTGCAGATGACTGAGGGGCCAGTGTCACCGAACACTGCACATGTCTAGGGAACTGGTTAGTCACATCTGCTAGCTACTGCAGGATTTGGCGCCACAGGGACATGGAGGGCATCCACTGTCAGTGGCCGTGAAAGTGGCCACAGTGCTCAATTTCTATCCCAGTAGCTCCTTTCAGCTACTGGATGACCTCTGTGGGATAACACAAGCCCTCTACCCACAAATTCATCCATGATGCCATCTTTGTGAGGGCACATGACTTTGTGCATTTCATCCGGGATCAGGAGACCCAGGATGCAAGAGCGTTTGGATTTCCCAGATCTCGGGTTTCCCACAGGTGCAGGGTGTGATTGACTGCTCTCATGCGGCGCTCAGGTTTCTGCTGCAACACCTGGTGAACTACATCAACATCAAGAGAATCCATTCGCTGAATGTGCAGCTGGTGTGCGACCACCACAAATGCATCCTGCAGGTCTGCGCCCAGTTTCCAGGGAGTGTGCACGAATCCTACATTCTCAGTCAGTCACAGATCCCTGAAGACTTCCAGGGTCCACAGAAGTTGCAGGGATGGCTCCTCGGGAGCAAGGGCCACCCACAGATGATGTGGCTGATGACACCCGCGTGGTGACCTCAGACTGCAACAGAGCGATGGTATAACGAGGGTCATGATGCAACTTGCTGGAGCAAACCATCGGGATGCTGAAAATGGGGTTCTGGTGCCCAGAATGGTCTGATGGAGTCCTGCAATATAGTCCACAAAGGGTGTCACACATCGTCATCGTCTGCTGCGCCCTTTACAACCTAGCGCTGCAACAGGGAGAGGAGTTGGCTGAGGAAGAGTTGGAGGTCTCCTCCAATGAGGAGGATGCCAACGGGGATGAGGGTGAGGTGGTCCTCGAAGGCGATGATGACGGGGATGAGGCTATCGCATTGTCCAGATGAGGCAGGCGTGTTCAGGAGGCCCTCATAGCAGCTAGATTTGTGGAGGATGGTGATGATATGCAGTGAGGACACGACATAGATTTTCACTTAGCCTATGGGAAAGTCTGACTCCTGTCTGGCCGAGGGCAGCTCGCTTGCGCTCAGCGATCAGGGTCATATCATAGAGACACAGTCACGAAACTTTAAAAGCATCTGATCCTTTGTCCGCCTTCAGCACCTGGCCCCTTCAGGATCACAGAATCACTGGTCACAAATGCTGAAGGGTTGGGGGACAGCCCCACCTTAAAGGTGCTGAGAGCACACAGAGAGAATGACAGTACTCTGTGACACCTGCCCACAACATTCAGCAATGACAAGCACTGTAGAGGTGCAGGCATCAGTAATGTGACCAGGGAGAGTGAGGCCGGACCATCACTGTGGTCTGAAGGCTGCACAGAGCACATGGAAGAGACTCTGGGCTGAGACACCTGCCTTTATCTTGTGTAGAAAGGTTTCACATCTGAGTGACATGAACACTGCGCATCATAACAAGGAGCAATTGGCAAGGAGACATTGTTGGGAGTTTATTTAAAATAGTAAACATTATGTAGAAGTCATTAACACCTGTGCCCAGATTGTTCAACATCTTGTTAACTTTTCTAACCCTGCCGCTACGTCTTTGTGCTCCCCAGACATCCACATCCACAACTCCGGAGGTGGTGGCCATTGCTGACTGCTACGCACTGTCTGTGATGACATTGATGGGCATCCTCTGGAGGGCCAAGGCCTGGAGGGCCCTGGCCTGCTTTTGGAGTCCTGATGTGTGGCAGTGTCACCCTCCTTAGCCTGTGGAGATGAAGCTGCTGAGGCCACAGAAAGTGGGGATTCGGATGGGCTGGACACTCCTGTAGTCACTTGGATGGATGGCCGCGGGGTGTGCACCTGCTGATCATCTTCTCAAGGGTGCCCAATGGCCCCTGGCTGACTCCTTGAGGAGAAGGGGCAGCTGGAGTGAGATCGAGCTGTCTCAAACCGCTCTCACGTATACAATGTTGGAGGCCAACTATGGCGTCAGCGATGGAGTTGAGCCTGTGCAGCAGTGTAGGAGCAATGCCCTGGAACGTCTCCATGGCGGCTGTCATCCTACCAGTGTTGACCTCAGTGCATTTGCATGCTGGCGCTATCATCTCAGCCTGAAGGCTGACGGACTCCTCCATCATGCCTTGCAATCTGAGGAGTGCAGCGGACATCCCTTCCTGATGTCCTGGAGATTGCCTTTGCAGCTCCAGCAACTGTGACATGACCGAGTCCAGAGGCTTGTCATCTGACTCACAGAATCACAGAATCTTAACGGCACAGAAGGAGGACATTTGGCCCATCAGGTCTGCACCGGCTCTCCAAATGAGTATTATGACCTAGTGCCTTTACCCTGCCTTTTCCCCGTGTCCTTGCACATTGTTTCTATTCAAATAATCACCTAATGCCCTCTTGAATGTCTCGATTGAAATTGCCTCCACCACACTTCCAGGCAGTGCATTCCAGACCCGAACCACTTGTCGTGTGAAAAAGTTTTTTCTCACATCACAGTTGCTTCTTTTGCAAATCACTTTAAATCTGTGCCCTCTTGTTCTTGATCCTTTTATGAGTGGGAACAGCTTCTACCAATCTACCCTGTTCAGCCCCCTCATGATTTTTAACATCTCTATCAAATCTCCTCTCAGCCTTCTTTTCTCCAAGGAGAAGAGAGTCAACCTCTCCAACCTATCCTCATTGCTGAAGTTTCTCATCCCTGGAACCATTCTGGTAAACCTCTTCTACATTCTCTCCAACGTGTGCACATCCTTCCTATACTATGGTGTCCAGAATTGTACACAATATTCCAGCTGTAGTCTAACGAGTGTCTTATATAAATTCAGCATAGCCTCACTGCTCTTGTACTCTATACTCTGTACTCCTGGACTCGGACTCCTGCAAATATCTGGCCCTTGGGGGTCTTCTGTGTGCCAGACACCTGGGAAGTCTCTGCTGCCGCCTGCTGCGGATCAGACAGTGCGATGTGCTCACCAGATTGTGGTCCCAAGGCTACTGTAAAGCTAGGTCCTGCCGAGGTGTGTGTCTCGGCGCTGGTGGAGGGTGTGCGTGAGCGCTGTGACAGGACTTCGAGGAGAATGCCTCCAGATTCGTCTTCAGAGGTTTCTTCGGGAATTGCTTGGAGGCCCTGTTTCATGGACTCCGTTGCTGTTTCCCAGATGTGCCTGTGGAAGCAAGGGAAGATAATTCGTGTATGGCGGTGACCTGTTAAACAGGACACATTACTCACAGCATGGTTGTTTGATGGATGTTACACTGCTGGATCCTCACTTGGTAGAGCACTGCCAACCTCACCGTCAGCACAGGACCGGTCCAGGTCTGCGCTGGCCAGCTGGATGGCTCTGTTTTCAAAGTCCGTGAGGATCTTGATTTCAGGAATTCCTCCACCAATCTGTGACCTCTCCCTCTTGTTGTGTACCAGCTTGCCCTGCATGAATCGAGATGGAAAGAGTGTAAGCAGGACGCCTGCCAGGCCAGATGATATGTATGCCTGGCATGTGTGGGTGGTGAGTGGTTCCATGGACGGACTGAGGACAGTGAAGGCGTATGTAAGAGAATGAATGGTGATGTCCCTTGAACCAGCAGTGAGTGAGGGCCCTGTGGATGTGTGATGGGTTTGTGAGTGTGTGAGTTGAGAGTGATGAGAAGAGTGACTTACCCTGATGGAACTGAGGAGATCATTTATCTTCTTGCAGCACAGGGTGGCTGTCCTCGTATGAAGGGCGTTGGCGCTGACCACAGCTGCCACCGCACCCAAGCCAGATTAGTGAAGTTTCTGCCCATCCTGCGGCCAGAGTGGGAGTAGAGAACATCACGGCGAACCTCCACAAGGTGCTCGAGGGACCATTGAGCCTCGGGGTTACAGTCTGTGTGCCTTTCAGGGCCATGTCTTCTTTGCAGCAGTCATGGCTGGAAGCACTGAGCTGTGTGCACGCGGCTGGACTTTAAATATGGCGCCTGGCATGCTGAAGCAGCTAGGTGATGGTGTGGCAGGCAAATGTGAGTCCGCCTACCATGGAAACGGTGTGTTTCCCAGGAACGTATAATTAATGCGGCGGATTTGGGACGATATGGCGTGAAAAGCCACCATTGTGGTGGGTGGGTAAAACGCTACCGCACTTAGTGCAATTCTGGGACAATTTCGCCCTGAATTTTTAGCGTAGAATAGAATAGAAAATGATTTCCGAGAATCCTGGGATTGGGAGAGCCAGATAGCACTAAAGTAAGAAATTGTAAGAAAGGTCAGACTAAGAAGGAATGCAGTAAGGTCTAAGTTAGGTTTACAGTGCATGTATGTAAACGCACAAACCATGGTAAATAAGGTTGGCAAGCTGCAGGTCCAGATAGCCATATGGGAAATGATGTTGTGACAGTAATGGAAAACAAAGGACAGGGCTGGGTATTAAATATTTTTTTACATACAAGCTGTTCAGTAAAGGTAGGGAAAGAAGGAAAGGTGGAGGGGTGGCAATATTGATTAAGGAAAGTATTACAGTGCTGAAGAGAGAGGATGTCCTAGAGGGGTGAAGGATATAATTTATTTGGTTAGAGTTAAGATGCTACATGACAAGTTCTTGAGGGAGGAAGACAATTGGGTGTATAGGTTAATGAATTTCGTTAGTGAACCGATGTGCAATACTGCCCATCAGTGAACTGATGTGCTGGCCCCTGAAGGTGCTTAAGTGTGTTACAGAGTCAGAGACATAATTATCCCTGAATTTTACATGAACTTGAAATACAGCCAGCTTCCTAACTGCTCCCACCTTGATTTGCTGGGTGCGGAGCAGGCTTGATATGCTGAATAGCCTACTCCTGCTTCTTGTTCGTATGTTTGTAAGGCTGTATCAGATGCTGGCACAAATAAAGCAAAAAAGTCCAGAAACTATTAAAATACCTGAACAATTTAGCAATTAACGCACTTCCATTGCAGATTGGATCAGTTGATCATCAACAAAATTTCCTTTGTTTAACGCCTGTTTTTATGCCTGACAAAGGGGCAATTTCTGCTACTGTATTTAAATCTCACTTGATGTAACTACAGTCAAAACAAAAAAAAATGTTGCCACATATTTCACACTGTCATGAATAAATTGAACATTTCCTTAGGTTTAAAATTAACATCCTGTTTCAAATGATATGCCCACAGATCTATAGATGGACTGGCCATTTATTTATTTTGCACCAAAACCTTCCTACCCACGGGGCTACCGGTCTCACTCTCTTTAACCGAGGAAGTCGACTGTACCTGGCTATTTCCCAGTTCAGCTTCAACCAAGCATCTGTCCTCTATCAATGGAGTGATGACCAGTTCAGCAACCCACAGAATTTGACGGTCCAAGGAGCAACACACGTTAGCAGCGTAACTGTTGGGGTTGATATCTACCTCGTCTTTTGTAACAATACAATTGGAGGTCAGTGATTGGGCTTTTCATTTAGCCATTTATTTTTAAATAGATATTAATATTCAAGAAAGGTATCACTATTGTATATATTTTTCTTGATTGTGGAGCCATGTTTTTGAAATGGGGTTTGATAAACCAGAAAGCTCAAGTTCAGTGAATACCTAATGTGAATGTTTTGCACTAATGCTCTCATTAGCTCAGGATGTAGAGCGGCACATCTGGTGGTTATGATATTGGAGTAGCAGCCTGGAAGTTGTTCCTAGCCCTACTGTGCCAGGTTATAATTGAGATTATCATTAAATACCCAGCTGGTTTACCAGCATCCTCCAGTGAAGGGAATCTGTCTCTAGTCTGGTCTATATGTGACTCAGTGTGAGGGAGTTAGGTAGGATTTAATCCCAAAAAATGATAATATTTGGGATGGGTGGGAGGTTAAGGTGTTTCAAAATCTGAATCCTAACCGCAGCACACCCATTAATGGAGGCAGGGCAGGGGCGGGCAGTCACCCTGCTCCCAGGAGGTGTGTTGGCAATTTAAATATTATATGAGGCTGCTTGCTTCAGTTTTATCCACAATTTCCAATTTAAACTTGGACAGCAGAGCTTCCTGGGCCTCTGAAAAACTGGCAGGTACAGGGAGGTGAGGGCTGCTGGATCCAGGTGGTAATTGCCTTTCCACTTCCCTGCTGGATCCAGCATACCTACCTTGCCAAACCCCATGTTTGGACATTCCACCCCCAACTCTAATTCTTCTGATCTCTCCACAGCCTCCAGCACTGAGATCTCTGATCTCAACCCCCAACCCAGGCCTCTAATCTCCCCCTTGAGGCCTCTAACCTTCTCCATCCCCACCCTTGATGTCTCCAACCTTATTCCTCATTCCAACATTATTCCCCCTACCACCACACACTGAAGCTCCGCTTCCAGGTGACATCCCTGGGTTTCCCATGAGTAGGTCATAAAGTTGAAATCCCTCAGCTCTCTCAAGTGTGGAGTCAAACGTGGCATCCGTTTTGTGCAGACTAGTGGGAGTGGAACAGCTAAAACAAGATTTTGTGCCAGATTTATGTTGCTAATGACAGTGCTTAAATTCTGGCAGAACAAGGATGTCAGAGAGATAATTTACACTGCCACATTGGAGGCATTGGTGGACAGAACGTGAATTCATGTAAGGACACCTCAGATGTCTGTTCTATGGATTTGTTTTGCACAATTCATTTGCTTTTCACTGTTGAACTTTATTTTGTCAGAAATAGTTTGTGAACTGCAATTTACTGTAATTCCTAGAAGATACTGTTGTTATTAAACCTGCTCATTGAAGGGCTTCCAGATGCATTGTTTTAGCCACTTTTTGGTACAGAATATTATTTATGCACCAGTGCATTAACTAAATTTGCATTTATTATGCTTCACAGGCAGCCATACTTCCTGTCTGGTGTACATTTGGGAGACAGGTCAAGCTTTTATAAAATTGGTCCAGACTATTCCTGTTAAAATTGCAAGAAGTATCTTCCTTTTTACTCCACTCTCTGACTTTGGTAAGACTCCAGAAATGAACTCATCAAAGCACTAAGTATATCATGGAATTCTTTATGAAAAATAAATAGTGCACAGAAAGATTAGTGTATAAAATTTACAGTTATTGTGTACAATTTATGTGATCAATGATTTTTTAAAATATAATTTTGAGGTAATTACAATGAGTGCCATTCCACAACACCATTCTCGTCGGTCAGCATGGCAATGCAGGTTCAAGGAGGCGGAGCCAGGTTCAGGCTGCATCTGATCATTACATTTATACCCTATGCTGTCTATCAATTGTCAGTGTCTATGCAGCAGATGACACATCTACAACCACTTCATTGATGATCCGTATCCTGTAAAGATAGTTTCCCATGGGCATTACCAAGTATCTGTGCTGGGATATTTAGGTAAAGTTAATGGCATCTTGGTAGTTGGGACCAATTATGCTGCTCAGGTCTTTATTTGGTGTGGCATGCCTTCTTTAATACAGTATCAATAGAAACATGACATACTATGTTAGGGTCCTTCTGAAGAAGTGACCAAAATTATGGTTAATCAGGCACTTGCATTTCTTAATGATGACATTGAGCTTCCCTTGTGAAGAGAAGCCTCCACAAGAACTAATTGTTGAACCAGGGTACGTTTACCCTTTCTGCAGATGTAGGTGCGTGATTTCCAGCAGATGATCACAGAGCACCTCTTAAAGAATCATAAAATGGTAACAGCACAGAAGGAGGCTTTTCGACCCATCGTGTCCATGCTGACCCTCTGCAAGAGAGTCCTACTGCCCAGCCCTTTCCCTATAGTCCTGCATTTTCTTCAGGTGCTAATCCAATTCCCTTTTGAAAGTCATGACTGTATCTGTCTCCATCACACTCTCAGGTAGTGTATTTCCGATCCTAACTACCCACTGCATAAAAGCATTTTTCCTCTTGCTGCTTTTGGCTCGTTTGTCGTTCAGCTTATGTTGATGTCCTCTCGTTTTTCACTCTCCAATGATGACAGAGTGGATATAGAGAAACTAGCAAATCTTCTTTCAACTTTCCCTTCTGGAAAGGAGAACAGCCACAGTTTCTCCATTCTATCCACGTAACTGAAGTCCCTCATCTCTGGAACCATTCCTATAAATCCTTTCTGAACCATGTTTACAGCCTTCACATCCTTCCTAAAATGTGGTGCCCAGAATAGGACGCAGTCTTCCAGCTGAAGCTAAACCAGTGTTTTATAAAGATTCACCATAATGTCCTTGATTTTGTACTCTGTTCCTCTATTTATAAAGCCTAGGTAGGATCCTGTATGCCTTTTTAACTGTTTTCATAACCTGTCCTGTCACCTTCAATGATTTGCACACATACAGCCTTTCCAGGTCTTTCGCTTCTTGGACCTGCTTTAGAATTGCACCTTTTATTTTAAATTGCCTTTCCTCATTCTTCTTACCAAAACGTATCACTTCGTACTTCTCTGCATTAAATTTCATCTGCTATGTGTCTGCCCATTCTATCAGCCTATGTCTTCTTGAAATCTATCATTGTCCTCCTCACAGTTCACAATACTTCCAAGTTTTGCATAATCTGTAAATTTTGAAATTGTGCCCTCACAGTTGACTCTAGGTCATTATATAAATCAAGAAAAGCAGTGGTTCTAGTAACGATCCCTGGGAAACCCATAGTGAAGCCTGATATCCCTCTTTCTCTTCTTCCAAACACCTTAGATCAGGGGATTCCCACTGGTGGCAATAATAGTACTAGAGCAAAAGAAAATTGATCAATTTGCAGAAAGTCTTATGAGAGCCTAAAAAAGAAGTTCAGAAATAACTGAAAAGCTGTTACTTAGCATTATGGTGTCCTTCCAATGACTTTTTATTTAATTAACATTACTCAGTAACTCTGAGTATCAATTTCACATGAGCATGATTTCAAGAATGTCAGGAAATAGTGTGTGTGATATCATTGCCCCCAAACTATTATTTCAGTGAAAGTCCAGTATATTTCAATTAGGCATTTCTAATCTCTGCCTCTGCATTCCAAGTTCGTGTGTTTTGTGAGGTAGGCGGAGATCTGGTCGATCAGAAAATCCTTATTACCAACTCTTTCACAATTAGTTCTGTAAGATAGGTGTGAGCCTAATAATATTTACTGAATGGTAATCGGTTATCAGATTCATAAACATAACTGAACAATTTCGAACATGCATACTGCTGGTTGTAATCTGGTCAAGATAAAACTTAATCAGTTGGGGTATATATTAAATACCACCTAATGTTTTCATTACATGACTGTTAACAATCGCTTACAGTAGAACCTCAATTACTCTCCATCCCATCCCCACATTCTCAATTATCAAAATACTAACACAATACCAACAGTAGGGTTTGGAGTTTTGAGTCAGAAGACCAAAATTGGACTGTTCAGATTCTTTTTTAAATGGGAAACTTTCAGTTTAGAATGCAACAGAGCTGTTTAGCTGTTTTTGAACTTTATTCAAGGTACTTGTTGAAAGAAAATTGAAGGGCTCTCAATCACAGATAATCCATTAACCATAATGGAAATGGGGGCTGGCCTCCAGTGGTGCACAATGAATGACTTCACAGAATTTTCATAGAATCATAGAATTTTACAGTGCAGAAGGTGACCATTCGGACCATAATGTTTTGCTGTATTTTAAGTTAATGGTCATACTTTATTCGAAAGAAGTGTTTTTATTTCCTATCAGTTAAATGTATAATGTAGATGCTAATTTTTGCTTTTTTTCAGTTCATCTCCTGCTGACTGGTGAAAACCAGTCAAGCCTCTACACATGGAATTCAGCAACTAGTCAGTTTAAATTGGTGCTGGATCTCCCGCCAGCAAATCATATGCTTTCTGTCACTGCTCCTTCACTTAATGGAACTAAAACTCTCATTGCTACAGCAGGTGATTTGGATTCCTGGGTCTATGAGTTAGTTTCTGTATCTAACCAATCAGATTTTATTCCAGGGTAAGAATTTCTGATTTGTTTCTGCTTCTTTAATTGTTTTATTTGAAATAAATGCATTTTTTTCTCAGACAGCTGAGAGGAACAGCCTTGGTATGATGAAATGCGTGTTGGTGGGCTGACTGCAGCCTTATCAGGGCTCAGGGAATATTTACTCCTGAGCACAAAAGCACAAAAGGTTGGGGCAACACACATCATGCCAGATCTCCACACCTCCCACATTGCTCTTTGATTTCCAAGGTTTCCTCAAGGGAGCAGGGTGGAATGGTCTGTGCCTACAAAACTCACAGGGAAATATTGCCCCATAACTTCTGCAAAGATGCGGGCTTTTGGGGGTGGTGGTTGAGGTTGGGAGGGGGGAGCAAAAGCGTCATGGTGGGGGGGCAGAACGGGGGGAGGAGGGAGTATCGTGGGAGAAGACAGCAATTGAGGAGGTAGGTGTAAGGAGGATGGAAGGTGTGAAGGAAGGAGTGCGGAGAGGAGAGGGTGTCCAGGGGGAGGAAGGGATGTGGAGAGGGGAGGGAGCCCAGGGGGAGGAAGGAATGCGGAGAGGGGAGGAAGTAAGGGTGGACAAAGAAGTAAAAGTGGAGGAAAGAGTCAAGAAGGGGATAGGAGTAAGGCTGGAGGAAGAAGTGAGGCTGGAGGAAGAGGTAAGGGTAGAAGAAGGAGTCAGGAAGGGGGAGAGACTAAGCAGCGGGGAGTCCGGGGGGGTTGGGGTTGGAACATCTGGCTTGGGGGTGTGGGGTAAGGGATTCTTGTGGGGGAAGGGGTGTGGGGGGGATGTGTGCAAGCATGGGAGGAATCAGATAGGTCCATGCCTGCCTCTTGGGGAGCGAACTGAGGGTGGGCGTGGTATGGAGGAAGGGTGAGAATGACCGAGGGCAGAGTGAAGTGCTAGGGTGGGAGGGTGAGGGTTCGAAAGTAGCGATAGAAGGAACGGCGAGGGTGTTGGTTGGTGGGGACTCAGAGGCAGACACGGACCTTGCGGACAGGAAGGAAGAGGTCGGGGAGGTGAATGTGGATGGGGGTGGGATTTTCGGGAAGGAAGGGAACGAGCACGTTCATCTGGACATCCCTGAAGGAAAGGGTTATGCCTGGTAGGTAACGGAGGGGAAGTGGAAGGTGATGCCGGCAGGGGGAGTGGGGGGATCAACTGTGATGGGGAAAGGAAATAGGTGACTCGGGGAGGGGAAAATACAGGGGAGCGCACAATGCAGTAAAACCAGACCATGCCTGCTATTTGAAAGTGAAATGAGAGTCGTGGTGGGTGAGATCAGGTGCTGCATGGGAATGTGATCATTGGGTGGGCGGAGATGCTGGTCAGCTCAGATGGACAACTGAAAGCGAACCCCAACAGGCAGCATTCAAAATGCTCAGGATATTGAGATGAGTGTGAAACATGAAGGATTCGTGTGCGGGGGAGAGTGCTTGCACACACACTTCTCCCTCCAGATTCACTCGTGAGCCGGCTGCTCCCTCTCCGGTGACAGAGGATGAGATTGAGGGGGTCCCAGGCAAAGGGGACTGGAAGGGAGAGGACAGCTTCTGAGATTCCTCAGTGGATGACCCAGCGGTGTCCAGTGTCGCTACTCCTCCCTCAGGTGCCGAGGGACCCAGCCTGACTCCTTGAGGGGAAGGAGCACCCCAAGGGACATCAAGGTGCCCTGTTTCCCTCTCGCATTGCCAATGCAGGAACTCACCCATGGGTACCATGATGGAGTGCAGGTCTGCACGCATCTCTGCATTCTGCTGGACCAGGGTCTCCAAGATGCATTCCAGCCTCCCCATGAAGACCTCCATGCTTGCACATGTGGGCACCACTGCATCAGAGCGTCGGCAGACACACTCCTCCGACTTGCATGCCATTCTGTTGAGGGCTTTCGAAAGCTTTACGTGATGTTCCCCCACCTTCTGCTGACTTGCCAGGATGAGTTAGAAGGCTGAATCCAGAGGTTCATCATCTGACTTAGACCTCACAGATGCCTCCTTCCCAGCAGGTCTCTAAGTGTCGGGGAGCTTGGCTGAACCTGTCTCCTCCTGCTGCGGACACTTGTCCATGCAATGACCACTAGATTCTAAACCCAAGCCTGCTCTAGATCTTGTGTGTTTCTGCGCTGCTGGAGGATGTGGATAAGCGCTGTGACAGGTCTTCCAGGCTGCTTATTTCCACCTCTTCACTGGAGGAGGTATCCTCTTGGCTTCAGGTGAGGACGTGGATGGAGCTGAGGGACTGGCTGGCTGAGGGTGTCAGTCCCTTGGCAGAGCTCCCTGTGAACCAACGTAGACCATAAGACCATAAGATGTAGGAGCAGAAGTAGGCCTTTCAACCCATCGAGTCTGCTCTGCCTTTCAAGAGATCATGGCTGATCTGACAATCCTCAACTCTACTTACCTGCCTTTTCCCCATAACCTTTGATTCTCGTACTGCTTAAAAATCTCCCTATCTCAGCCTTGAATATACTTAATGACCCAGTCTCTACAACCCTCTGCGTTAAAGAATTCCACAGATTCACTACCCTCTGAGAGAAGAAATTCCTCTTCATCTCTGTCTTAAATGGGCGACCTCTTACTCTGAGGTTATGCCCTCTGGTCCTAAACTCTCCCAGAAAGGGAAACAACCTCTCAGCATCCACCCTGTCAAGACCCCTAAGAATCTTACATGTTTCAATAAGATCGCCTCTCATTTTTCTAAATTCCATTGAGTACAGGCTTAATCTACTCAACCTCTCCTCATAAGAAAATCCCTCCATACCCGGGATCAACCTATTGAACCTTCTTTGGACTGCCTCCAATGCCAGTATATCTTTCCTTAGATAAGGGGACAAAAATTGTTCACAGTATTCTAGGTGTGGTCTAACTAGTGCCTTGTATAGTTTTAGCAAAACTGCCCTATTTTTATAATCCATTCCCTTTGAAATAAAGGCCAACATTCCATTTGCCTTCCTTACTACCTGCTGAACTTGTATGTTAGCTTTTTGTGATTCATGCACAAGGACTCCCAAATCCCTCTGTGCTTCAGCTTCCTGCAGTCTTTCGCCATTTAAATAATATTCTTCCTGCCAAAGTGCATAACCACACATTTTCCCACATTATATTACATCTGCCAAGTTTTTGCCACTCACTTAACCTGTTTATATCCCTCTGTAGACTCCTTGTGTCATCCTCACCACTTGCCTTCCCACCTATTTTTGTGTCATCCGCAAACTTGGCAATAGTACGTTCACCTCCCTCATCCAAGTCATTAATACATATTGTAAATAATTGTGGCCCCAACATTGATCCCTGTGGCACTCCACTAGTTACAGGTTGCCATCCTGAAAATGCCCCCCCTACCCCATCTCTCTGTCTTCTATTATTTAGCTAGTCCTCTATCCATGCTAATATACTATCCCCAACAGTATGGGCTCTTACCTTAGTAAGTAAACTTATGTATGCTACCCTATCGAATGCCTTTTGGAAATCCAAATATATTATATCTACTGGTTCCCCTTTATCTACCCTGCTTGTTACCTCCTCAAAGAATTTTAATAGATTTGTCAGGCATGATTTCCCCTTCATGAAGCCATGCTGACTCTGCTTGATTATATTATGCATTTCTAAATGCTCTGCTATTACATCCTTTACAGTCGACTCTAATATTTTTCCAATGACAGATGTTAAGCTAACTGGTCTATAGTTACCTGTTTTTTTTTTGTCTCCCTCCCTTTTTGAATAAGGGTGTTACATTGGCAGTTTTCCAATCCTCTGGGACTTTTCAAGAATCTAAGGATTCTTGGGAGATTACTACCAGTGCATCCACTATCTCTGTAGCTACTTCCTTTAATATCCTAGGATGCAACCCATCAGGCCCAGGGGACTTTTTAAAAAATTCATTCACAGTATGTGGCGTCGCTGGCTGGGCCAGCATTTATTGCCCATCCCTATTTTCCCTTCAGAAGGTGCTGTTGAGAGGCCTTTTTGAACCGCTGCAGTCCACGTGGTGTAGGTGCACCCACTGTGCTGTTAGGAAGGGAATTCCAGGATTTTGACCCAGTGAAGGAATGGCGATATATTCCCAAGTCAGGATGGTGAGTGACTTGGAGGGGAGCTTCCAGGTGGTGGTGTTCCCATCTATCTGCTGCTCTTGTCCTTTTAGATGGTAGTGGTCGTGGGTTTGGAAGGTGCTGTCTGAGGAGCCTTGGTGAATTCCTTCAGTGCATCTTGTAGATGGTACACACTGCTGCTACTGTGTGTCGGTGGTGGAGGGAGAGAATGTTTGTGCATGGGGTGCAAATCAAGTGGGCTGCTTTTTTCTGGACAGTGTCAAGCTTCTTGAGTGATGTGGGAGCACTCATCCAGGCAAGTGGGGAGTATTTCATCACACTCCTGACTTGTGCCTTGTAGATGGTGAAAAGGCTTTGGGGAGTCAGGAGGTGAGTTTCTCGTCACAGCATTCCTAGCCCATGACCTGCTCTTGTAGCCACAGTATTTATATGGCTGGTCCAGTTCAGTTCTGGTCAATGGTAACCACCGGGATGTTGATAGTGGGGGATTCAATGATGGCAATGCCATTGGATGTATTGGCCTTTAGCCCCATTAGTTATAATTAGTGCAGAGTCAAAAGCAGAAGAGAGAGCACTCACAGTTGGGATGAAGGAGGGATGATATGGTGCAGGATCCTCAGGTGGGCATTCACCTCCAATCTCTCTGTCGCCACGGGCAGGGTCCACATCCTCACCAGTCAGCACGGTGGCATGCTCCTCAAAGTGAGTGAGGCGCCCAATGTGGGCTACTCCACCCCCCCACAATGAACCTGGGACCTCTCCCTGCTGATGTGAGCAGGCTTCTCCTGCATGGGAACACATGGAGAGAGTGTGAGCAGGACACATGGCACCGCATGGAATGTTTGTGTCGTGAGTGGCGTCATGGACAGGAATGAGGATGTGAGCTCCAATGGATATGAGCCTGATGGAGATGTGAGGGTGTGTGTGAGAGTTAGTGGTGTTATTCTTTGAGTTATGAGATCCCTCTGGATGTGCGATGGGTTTGTGAGAATGTGAGTTGAGAATGATGAGAAGAGGGAGTTACCCTGGTGAAACGGATGAGACCATTTATCCTTAGTGGCACTGGGTAGCTGTCCTCTTTTGCAGGGCATTGGCGCTAACTACTGCTGCCACTGCCTACCATGTGGATTGGTGATGCCGCTGCCTGTCCTGCAGCCAGAGCGGGGGTAGAGGACATCAAGACGGGCCTCCACAATGTCCAAATGGCATTCCAGTGACGTGTCATTAAACCTGGGGGCTGCAGTCTTTTTGCCTTTCGTGGACGCCTTCCCTGCAGTAGTCATGGGCTGGAACCACTGAGATGTGTGCATGCGGCTGAACTTTAAATATAGCACCCAGCATGATGAAGTGACAAGGTGATGGCTTGACCAGTGAATGAGAGTTCGCCTGCCCTGGAAATGGTGTGTTTCCCAGGAATGAATAAGTAATATGGCAGGTTTGGGATGATACGGCGTGAAAACCCGCCATCGCAGCTGGTGCGTAAAATATCGATTTACCTGCCCACTACCACACTTATTGCAAATTTGGGATGATTCCGCTCCCAATCTTCAATAGGCTGCCGATTCCTGCAACAAAGGATTGGTAAGACTGAAGTTATCATATTTGGCTACTGACACAAACTCTCTTGCCACCGATTCCGTCTCCCGCTCCAGTGACTTTGTCAAACTAAACCAGACTGTTTGCAACATTGCTGTCCTATTCAACCCTGAACTGTGTTCTGACCCTGCATTCTCTTCTTCATAAAGACGGCCTACTTCCACCTTTGTGGCATCGCCCATCTCCATGCTGCCTCATTCCATCCACTGCTGAAACCTTCATCAGTGTCTTTGTCATCGCAGACTGAACTATTGTAATGCTCTCCTAGCTGCCTCCCATCCTCCAATCCTCATAAACTTTAGCTCATCAAATGTATGTATCCTATTCTGTATTAAGTCCCACTCATTCGTAACTCCTTTCTTCCCGACCTAAATTGGGTGCTTATGGATGTGACATTAAACTGAGGCCAAATTTGCCTTCTCAGGTGCGTGTAAAAGACCTACTGCACTATTCAAAGAAGAGTAGGGGAGTTCTCTCCAGTAACTGGATGAATATTTAGTTCTTAACCAACATCACTAAAACAGCTGGTTGTTTATTTGTTTATTGAACCTTGTCTGCAAATTGGCTGCCACGTGACTACACTTTCAATTGAGTCTAAAGTACTTTGAGACATTGTGAAAGGCACTATATAAATGCAAATTATTTCTTTTCATGATGATACAGAAGGTTGTAACTTTCAACTTTGATGGGGCAGAAATACTGGCAATATTAGATCAGTGGCCTGTTATTAACCCCACCCAAATCACCAATTTCAGCCATTTATCCATCCTGACTGAGGTTGAAAGTTGTACACAATAACCTGAATAACATTTTTATTTAAGGGTGAAGAGGGCATACTGTAACCTCTTACTTCAAACTTTCTCTCATGAGAGAGTGAACACTCTTGTTTAAAAGTAGTTTGTCTGGCTGCCAAGGTCAAAATCTAGCAACACTCCTCAGTAAGGGCCGGTCAGGCCAAAATTCAATGTAAAACTATAGTTAGAATCCAGTATTCTTCATCAGCATCCCTTTGCCTAGAAATGATAGGGGAAATATTACCCAGGGTAATGCTCTGGGGACTTGGGTTCGAATCCCACCACAGCAGATAGTGAAATTTGAATTCATTTTTTAAAAAATCTGGAATTAAAAGCCTGATGGTGACCATGAAACCATTATTGATTGTCGTAAAAACCCACCTGGTTCACTAATGTCCTTTAGGGAAGGAAATCTGCCATCCTTACCTGGTCTGGCCTACATGTGACTCCAGATCCACAGCAATGTGGTTGATTTTTAACTACCCTCTGAACAAGGGCAATTAGGGATGGGCAATAAATGCTGGCCAAGCCAGCGACGCCCACATCCCATAAACGAATGAAAAAAAATTAACTGCTGCCAGTCCTGTTGATGAAAAATGTGGCGACTGGCAGTCATAAATTGAAATGCAATCATCTGCCAAATGGCTGCTGAGTCCTGCACAATGCAAATTATTAGGTGGCCTTTGAAGTGAGTTTTTTATGCTCCCACCTGAAACAGTCTCATGAAAATATATAAACTGGGACCCTATACAGACGATAAGACCGTAAGTAAGTGGTACTGATGTTTTGCACATTCTGTCTATTGGTATCAGACGTTGAACAATCTAACCAGCGGTCCTGAATGGGACTGCCAAGAAAACATTTTTGACCAGTGATTTTTATGGCACCTGGAGGAAATTCAAGTTCACTGTCCACCACTTAGTGATCCTCCTGGGGTGCCTCCCCGCCTTTTGGTGCCTGTCGTCTCACTCGGCTCCACAGACAATCCATCGGATTTCTGCAGCCCCAACCAGTAGTGAACCACCTGTGGGCTCCCATTGAGTGCTCACAATTTCAGATCTCTTGCTAGAACTATTTGGTGGGTATCGCCATCCAATGTCTGCCCAATATACAGTTGAAAATTGCCCCCAATAGGTTAAGTTCTCATTTCCCTTTTCCAATACAAATGTCATAGCTTGACAAACCAGTTATTGCTTTAGCCCTTTAGCTTGAACAACCTGTAAAATATTAATATAGTTTGTCTAATGTCAGCTTGGCATTCTTGCCTTTGAGTCAGACGATTGTGAGTTCACTCCAAGACTTAAGCAAATAATGTAGGCTGACATTTCAATGCACTAGTGAGGGTATGCTGCATTGTTAGACGTGCTGTCTTTCAGAGGAGATTTTCAATTCAAGCCCTACCTGTCTGTTCAGCTGTATGTAAATAACCACATGGCACTATTTGAAGAGCAGGAAATCTTCCCGATATACTGCTCAACATTTATCCCATAACCAACATCACCAGAATGGATTAACTGGTATTAACTATTACATTTCTTCTTTGGGATCTTGACAAATCTAAATCAGTTGCTATGCTGCCTATGTAATGATGATTGCACTTCAAAAGTATGTCTTTGCCTGTGAGGTGACATCTTGAGCACCTGAAAACTGCTATATAATTGAAAGTTGTTTCTTTATTTGTTGTTAGATTAGGTGAAAAATTATGTGTTGCGGAGTAAGATTAGAGAAATATGTACGGTACAAATCAAATTCACAGGAAACAAACAACTTTGGATTGACTTAAAAAGTGCAACTGAATTGTATTTTAAAATTCTGTAAGCTGTTACTGTTCTCATAGTATTAATGTCAATATACTGTCACCTATTAAATTGATAGGTCTGGTGAGCTCATATTTGAACCTGGGGATAAAGATGCTGTGATAGCAATAAATATTCTTGATGATGGTATACCAGAGGAAGATGAGATTTTTGCAGTGAGGCTCACAAACGCAAAAGGAGGAGCTGAGATTGGTTCTAATGATCAAGTAACTATAGTCATCCAATCAAATGATGATGCACATGGGATAATTGGTTTTGTACAGGTAAATGCAAGCATTCATTTTCATATTGATTTTTCAACAAGTGTGCTTTAAGTTCAGAGGCATTTTACATGTCTGAAATTCCAGAGTTGTGGTATTAACATGAAAAGGCTATTTGTTCAAGTCTAGAATTAAAGTGATGGGAATGCAACATCCTAGTAGTATTTGTGACTGAGGAAACTTTCATTATTGCTGAGAATATTGATCAACATTTCATCTGCTATAGAAGTGTAAAAATAAATGGATTTTCTTATAAAAAGGTTTATGATTAAACTGCCAGTGGGCCACAGAATAGTTAATACAAGATTGTGAACTTTATAGCTGAGCAACATTAGAAGTTGAGAGTATGTTTTTCTCCCGTTTGCAGAATTCTTTGTCCAAGCAAGTAGAAGAATTGGGACAGAACAGTATGGTCACTTTGAGTATTGAACGGCTGCAAGGGACACACAGACTTGTGGCTGTAGAATGGACAGTCAGTGGAAACATCAATGATATCTTTCCAACTTCTGGAGTAGTAAGGATATTTCACTTTTTTTTTATCAGTTGATTTGTTCCCATGTGGTCAAAATCTTGTGCATGAGCTGGGTTGAAATCTAGGGATTTATATTTTTGTTTTGTTACCCAAGGATACATTTTCCTTCATTTTACTTTATACTCCAAAAATCACTGAGCTAAAACTCATCACTTTGAATTCCCCTTTAAGTCATTTCTACAATCGTTGTTTGCTTTAGGTAAGTACAGAACCAGAAAATATTCTACAGTGCGTTGGCTGATACCACATTTTGCCTCCACTGGTTATCTCAGTAGTCCATTCCCACGTTCACCACTGTCTGCATAAAGTTGTTTAATATAAACTGTCCTGCTAGTTTCCCTCTTCTAAGCTTGAGCCTGTGTTTTCCAGTTCTAGAATTGGTGGTAGTCTCGATGGTAATACTATCAAGGCCCGGTTTAAGGAGACGCTCTTGAGCATCTTGAACAGCTGCATAATACCTATGCCGAACCTTCTCTTCAGAGTAAACAATCTCAGGTTCATCATCTCGCTTCATAGTCCAGATACCTTAAATCAAGTGTCAGTTTAGTTGCCCAATACCTGGATATCCTTACTGTAGTACAGCTGCCAGATTTGTACACAGGACACCAAGTATGGTTATGGTAGTGTACTCCAAAGACTCTGTTACCTTCTGGAATTTCTGCTGTACCTCTCTGGCTGTTATTCCCAAGAACTGGTGATTTCTCCGAAAACTATCGACACAATACTTATTACTGTTTCCAGTGAGTTACCTACCAAACACAATCCCTCTCCAGGGTGTGTCCTAATGTCTATAGTTAATTGGTTTAAATTACCACTATTTATTTCCTCTTCTTAATCTCATCTTTTGTACTTGTCCAAATTAATTGCCATCTTCCAGTCGTGACTACTTTCCCAACATCTTCATGTTAGGTTTGTTTGTTTCCTGTTGCTTGGAATTAATTTTTTGACAGGCCCCTGCCCCCTCAAAAGTTGGTATCATCTGTGTTTATTTGCCTGTTCTAAATCATTTCTGTACGCTAGAAATAGCAATAGTTTCAGTATTGATCACTGGACTCTCTCTCCTATACCATATCAAAGCAGTTCCATTTACAACCAGACAATGCTTTCTCTGGTTAAATGGGAGCTCCTTATACCAGCAGTTCTTGTTTCCCTGGCTAAATTGGGTTCTGTTATAATATTGGATGTTTGAGCACCAAGTGAGATATGGCGTTCCAGTCCCCAGTTCAGTGTGCTATCCCTTAAGGGAAGGGCGGGGAATTGGTCCCAGGAAACAGTCTGGAGCTGTGAAAGTATAGTATTTTTAAAATTTCTTTAGTGCCTCACTTATGTTATACTCCAGAAAGCCATGTAGTGGAGGATAGAAAAGGAACCAATTGATTTAATTTTTGAGATTCCTTTCTATCTGGTACTTGTTTCAAGCCAGCCAGGTCTTACTATAACCTTTTGTCACTCAAACGTTTTGTTGATTGCACATTATCCCACAAGGAGCAATTGTCTATGTACCATTCAATGTATGTACTATCTTCAGTGTGCCCATTGTATAGAATCTCACTTAAGATATTTACAAAAGGAATCCCATATCTACTGCCTCCACAAGTGCCAGTGTTTGGTAGCCCAATGCACTTTTGACAACCCTTTTTATTTTCATAGCTTCCCAAGTAAGAAGACATTTCCCATTCATTGTCATCATAAATATTATAAAACTAACTACGCTAGAATGCCAATCATGAAGATTAGCCTGTGAAACATCACTAAAAATCACTAGCTTCATGTCCTTTGCATCACCGAAGGATGGGCAGTTAAGCCAGAGGGTTGTGGAGGCTTAGTTACTGAGTATGTTCAAGACAGAGATTCATAGATTTCTCGATAGTAAAGACATCGCGGGATTTGGAGATAGTGCAGGAAAATTGCTTTTATCAATCAAGTTTCATAATTGCTCTGCTTTTTAGGCATGACATCATCTTTCTTTGATGACCTAGTATGATTAACTGGGATTAGAGTAACACTCTGAAGAAAATTGTTGATTTTAAGTTATTCCAAACCTACTTTAATCAACATCTAAACCAAAAGCCTCTCAAGCCTGACTCCAAATATTAAAATCTACTCTAATCTTAATAATACACATTTGTCAAATTTTGCAGTATCACCCCATAAGAAATCCTCAACATGCATCATGAAGCGAAGTGAAAGTTTTCCTTTATGGTACCAATAAAATATTGCTGGATCTGCTTTTAGCTGAACACGTCCTATTTTAGCAAAACAGATCACACTGAAAAATACCATACCCTGGAGGCATCATTCAGACCATAGACGTATCTGTTAGCTTTCCATAATTTGCCTTCTTCATCTGTTGTCTTTTTGGGTGTTTTCAGGAACACTTCCCTCTGAAAAGTATCAGCGTACAGAACAGTTTTTAATGTTGGCTGATCTACACTTAAATGAATATGTGGCCAAAAGAACTAAAATGATTTTTAACATTACTTTTCCAACTGTGTCCACTTTAACATCTGTACCACCCAGTTGCTCTTCAAAACATCTAGCAGCTAGCCTCATTTTAGCCTTATACATCTCATCTGCAAGGACTTCTTGTTGACCATTAGCTGGTAACTCAGAATAAACTCCAAGCTCTCTCCAGCTATCTTAATTCCCTTTGATTTCCCTCTCCCATTAATGGCCATCAAAACTTTACGGTCATGACTTTTGCTTCTAGTTCTGTCCCAAGACTGTTCTGTGGTCTTTATTTTATTGGCTAATCTATTCAGGCTACAGCCTGTACTTCCATGTTTATGTCTGTTGGCACTACTATTTTGAGGTTTCCCTTTTGCAGTATTGGAGGATCTTAGCTTGTGATCATTTTCTGACACAAGAGCACTTCTGGATTTGCTGTCACTACTTGCACTACACTTTCTTACTTTCTACTCTTTTACACCACTTTGCCTGTCGATGGACCTCACTGCTTGGCCATCATCCTGAACATTGAACCAATATTTAAACTTGTCAGTAGCTTTTTGTGCATGTCCTACAATTTTCACATCCCACAATTCATTAGATTCCTCTGGACTATATGTCATCCCAGTATGCATTCTGGGCAACTAGCCTGTGGATCATTGCCGCTACAACTACTGCAACCTGTTCCTTCACCACATGAACGTTTGCAAAATAAGGTGCCTCATTTACTTATATCAACTGTTCAGAGTCCAAGATATTGTAATTAATTCTGGTTAATCATGGGGAATGAACCTTAACAGTTTGATTGCCATGTTGATAAATAAATGGGATTTGGGGGAATATACTGGCATGGATTGAGAACTGGTTAATGAACGGAAAACAGAGTAGGAATAAATGGGTCATTTTCAGGTTGGCAGGCTGTGACTAGTGGGGTACTGTAATGATCAGTGCTTGGGCCCCAGCTATTCACAATCTATATCAATGATTTGGATGTGGGGATAAAATCTAATATTTCCAAGTTTGCAGATGACATAGAACTAGGTAGCAGTGCGAGTTGTGAGGAGGATGCAAAGACACCTCAAGGGGATTTGGAGAGGCTACGTGAGTGGGCAAAAATTTGACAGTTGGAATACAATGTGGAGAATATCTAGTTTTGGTAGGAAAACTGGAAATACAGAGTATTTCTTAAATGGTGAGAGACTGGGAGGTGTTGAACTTCAGAGGGACTTGGGTGCCCTTGTTCATGAGCCACTGAAAGCTAACATGTAGGTACAGCAAGCAATTAAGCAGGCACATGGTATGTTGGCCTTTATTACAAGAGGATTTAAATATAGAAGTGAAGATGTCTTACTGCAATTATATGGAGTTTTGGTGAGATTGCACCTGGAGTATTGTGAGCAGTTTTGGTCTCCTTACCTAAGGAAAGATATAGAGGGAGTACGACAACGTTCCACCAAACTAATTCCTGAGATGGAGAGATTGTCCTATGAGAAAAGATTAACTAGACAGGGCCTTTATTCTCTGGAGTTTAGAAGAATGAGAAGTGATCTCATTGCGACATACAAAACTCTCTTACAGGGCTCGACAGGGTAGATGCAGGATCTTGGCTGGGGGTAAAACATAGGACCTATTACGTAATGAGGGCCTTTCCATTCCCCCTGACCTCTCTGTTATAATACACCAAATCTCAGATGGATTTGAATTTTCTTCAAAACTTCAACCTTGATGAAAACCCATCTCCCTGCACATAAAGCAGGTTTCCTTCACTAAAGGACATTAGTGAAACCAGTTGGCTTTTTACAATAATCCAGCAACTTCATAGGCACTTTCCCTGATAACAGCTGCAAGAATAATACTTAATATATTTCGTCAAAACAGAAATGAACAGAAAGTACTTTCACTAGATTTTTCCATCTACTTTAACAACTATGGTTCTATAGAAATACTGGTCTGATAGATAATCAAATAATTTGTGAAAGGGAACAGATCGGATAGCTGCAGTGAGATGGCATTATTCAATCCATTTGGCTGGCATTGAAGTGTTTCGTAATTCACCTTCAAAGTTTTACTCTTTGTTTAATTAACTATTACTCCAACATTACAGTTCACATTTACAGAGGGTCAAGCACTCACTACAGTTTCGCTTACCGTACTGGCTGACAACATTCCAGAAGTAGCTGAGATTGTAACTGTAACACTTGTGAAAGTCACCACAATGGGTGTACAAGACCAAGCGAAAGGAGCAACTATTGACTTCAACAAAAGAAATGCTATCTTAACTATCCTCCCAAATGACTCTCCCTATGGTGTGGTTGGGTGGCACATAAACTCACTCCACGTCTCTCTGCAGGAGCCTGAATGTAAGTGTTGTTTTGAGTCTTTGAATAATCACTTAGTTGTTTTGGTAACCCTTGAATACTCAGTACTTTGATTATTTATAATTAAACTGGTACCAACATTAGCTATTTAAAAGCAAAAGAAAAGTTTATATTTGTTAACAATTTGAGGGGAATATTTTCAAAAATTAATAAGCATGGCTGTTTAGAGAATCTGGTGTCTATTAGTTCCTGATAATCTCTCATTGTTAATGCATTAAATGTGATTATATTAGCCGTTCATTTTCTTATCATTATTTATGAGATGTTGCTATTGCAATTGGCTGTAGCATTGCAAAACAACAGTTACTGCACTTTGAGGGAAATAAAATTATTTAAACTTCTTTCAAATATTTTGACGTGAAGAAGTACTACATAAGTGAAATATTATTTCATAGAATAATACCTTAAATTTTGTGTAATAACATTTGTATTATAATTCAATGGGTTAGGTGTAAGACAGTGTAAGATGCACGATAGCAAACAGGCAACCAGTTTTACATCTCTCCTGATTTTTATATTCATTGAACATACTATAGTACAAAGTCAAAATATACCCAATAAGTGATGTTAAAATATCCCGACAACCACACAATTATTAGGATTATTTTAAAATGTTGTTTTGTGTTTTTACAGTTGATGCGATTAATATCACTTTAACAATTATTCGTGAACAAGGATTTGTGGGTGATGTTGCTGTCCAATATAGTTCAAAAACAGATCCTTTGTTCCTACCTATTAATCAAGCAACTGCAAACCGGGACTACATTGCAAGCCAGGGCACAGCAATTATAAAGGAGAATGCCACAGAGGCTTTGATTAGATTTACAATATTACCTGTAAGTTTATAAAAGTTGATGGTGATTATCATAGTCTTGTTCAGAAATAATTGCAATTGGTTCTTTGTATATAATACTCATGATAAAGTAATAGTGGTTAGCCCTGCTTTAAGAAATATAACAGAAATGTTGCATGCTTACCAATGATTCTAATCAGTTTATTAACCAACATTGGATTATATTTTTCTTGTTGTCTGGTAATAAGAGAAAATACAGGCTAATTTTTAACTCAAGATGGGAATCGAGGTATGGATGCCAAAGAGAGTTGGCCACCCATAGAATGAGGCCTGGGAGATTTTGAAGTACCCTGACTCTGCCTGAAGCTGATAGGATGATGTCAACATTGGCAGGCAGGAGTCAAAATTAGTGGGCTGCCAAGACCCAGATCAGTGATTTTCAGCAAGTTAGATGGGGGTTGGGAGAGAGGCAATTAGGTAGTCTGTTATAAAGATTGTTACTGGGTCTCACAAGGCTTGTGCGGTTGAACATTAAGTATATATTAGCAACACATAACTGTGTATATATATATATATATATATATATATACACACACAAGGTATAGCCCTGACTCGGTGTTATCCTCGTGCTAGCTTCTACCAGACTCTCTGTACACACAATCTACTATCATGTGACTCTCTAGATCATAATGTGGGTGGTACCATTTCCCCAGTCCCACATTAACCCTTACTATCCCGAACACCCTTATACTGTACCCCTCCCAAGTATTTACCCAAATAAATTTACAATAATATTTCTATGCTACCACTTCTCTTCCCCCAAGTCTCTGACTTTACAGATTCAGATGGTTTGGAGGCTTTACAACTCTTCCCATTCGGAGGAGTGGTAGTCTCAGTTGCTCTGGGCTGATTTTGTTGGTTTGGAGTTGAAATTATAGTACTTGGTGTTTTAAGTACTCTGGTTTCAACATCTGGTTCATTTCTTGTGCTCTTTATCGACAATCTGTCATCTTTGATGGGATACCATGGGCTTATCCCATTCCATCAGGAGGGAATGTTTGCTCCGTTCATTCATCAAGTGAACTTGGGTTTTCTTTTTCTGCGGGGCCTGCCATGTTCTTCTTGGGAGTTGACATTTCAAAATTGGAACCTTCATTTACACTTGTTTCACAACTTCACCCAAATATTTTATTACTCTCTTACTTCCCAGTTCTTTCTCAAGCCGATTTATTTTTTCATTCAGCTCAGCAACTACTCTGGTGAGTTCAGTTGTCTTTGTTTCAGGAGTCATCTGTGAACCCTTTTTCAAGCTTAACAACTTCAGCTGGACATTCAGCTCCTTTTGGAAACTTTCTTCCATGGTCACTGACTCCTCCTCAGATTTTTTCAATTCGCTCTTTAGATCATCGATCTGTTTCTTAGAATTTTCCTCATCTGCTTTGAAAGTCTGGATTTGCTTTTCCATACCGCGCACCTCATCTTTCATGTTCTTCAGATTGGATCGAAGTTCAAGAATTTTCATTGCTCTTTTCACGATAAGTTCCAACATTTCATCAGTTTTTGCTACTACTTCTGCATTCATGCAACTGTTCTGATTCACCTGCCATCCCTTTTCCTGTTCCAGCGTTGATTTCATGCTGCTTGTGTTAACTTGAAGCTCATCATTTTTGAGTTTTCCTTTTGCTAATTCCTCTGTGCTATTCTTCAAGCTCGCATTTTGTAATTTTACTTCTGCTAGTTGTTTCTGAGACTGCTCATGCTCCTTTGTGAGAATTTCTACTTTCTCTTGCAACAGCTCAACTTTTCTTTCACATTGTAGGTTCTTGATTTTCATTTCCCCCATTTCACATTTCAACAACTCAATGGTTCTCTGTAAGTTTGAGGCATCCAGTGCTTTTCCTTGTAGTTCCTTGATCTTTAGCTTCAGGTTTACATTTCCCAATCTTATTTCTGTCTTTTCTTTCTCCGCCTGCAACAGAACTTTGTCCTTGTCCTTCATTTTGGTTTCACTGTTAGCCAGGTCTGTCTCTGGTGAAGTCTTAACTTGTTTCAGTTCTGTAATCATGCTACTCGTGGCTTCATTATCTGCTCACAGCTTGGTAAGCTCTATGGCTTTTCCTTTCAATTCCCCCTCTTTTTCATTCAGCTGGTTCTCCAGCACTTCAGTCTCTTTTTTGTGCCTCTTGGCTTCTTCCTGGAAAATAGAACATTGCTGACTCTTCTCTGCAAACTGGTTCTTCAGTTCTTTTAAAGTGACATTAAATTCGTTTGCTTCTCTATATAATTTTCCAGAGGAACAAACTGACCTTGTATCGTGTGAAGCTCATTTGACAGGTTTCCTTTTTCTTTGCAAAGCTCAATTATTTCTTCTTGAGTTTTCTTGTAAATCAACAGAGTCTCATTGACTTTGTTCTGCTGTTCCTTAATTCTGCTGTTCAAGGCAGTCTTCATTTATTTGTGCTGCTGAAGGGTTATGTACTCCGTTTGCATTTGATCTTACAGGATTATTAGCTGTTCTTCCAGTGGTTTGTTTTCTTGTTCAGCTTTTGCCATCTCACTGTGCATCAGTGCATTGCTTTGTTGCTACTGATAGTTCCAACACAGCTTTTTTTCTGAAGTAGTATTCAACATCTTTTTTAACTCCCATGTTTTTCCAAAGGCACCTTTTGATTCTTAAAAGAGTCTTTCAAGGTAGTAACTTCTTTAAGCACATTTTCTGCCTGCTTTTGTGGCTGAGTTCTTCAAACTCACTCTTTGATTTGGCATTTTCAAGAAGTTCTATGTTTAAGCCTTCTGGCTGCTTCTCAGCCTCCTCTTTCCTCTGAACTAAATTTTTTGGCTTGTGCACGTCATTTAAAGCTGACATGTTTTACCACCATCTTGTGATTTGTTTGGGTATTGCCTCCCTTTCCCTTGGGTCTCCTTGCCATTTTGGTGCTTTATTAGAGGTGTTCTATACCTTTTTTAAGGTCTGCACTTACCACAACTTGAAGATTAAAATACTTGTGGAAGGCTTTTTATATCTCTGCAGTTTCACCAAATAAGTACAAAAGCATATTAACTTGTGCTTCCTCTGATATCTAACTTAACCCTGATATAAGACCATAAGACATAGGAGCAGAAATTAGGCCATTTGGCCCATCGAGTCTGCTCCGCCATTCAATCATGGCTGATAAGTTTCTCAACCCCATTCTCCCACCTACTCCCCGTAACCTTTGATCCCCTTATCAATCAAGAACCTATCTATCTCAGTCTTAAATACACTCAATGACCTGGCCTCCACAGCCTTCTGTGGCAATGAATTCCATAGATTCACCACTCTCTGGTTAAAGAAGTTTCTCCTCATCTCAGTTCTAAAAGGTCTTCCCTTTACTCTGAGGCTCTGCCCTCGGGTCCTAGTCTCTCCTACTAATGGAAACATCTTCCCCATGTCCACTCTATCCAGGCCTTTCAGTATTCTGTAAGTTTCAATCAGATCTCCCCTCATCCTTCTAAACTCCATCGAGTATAGACCCAGAGTCCTCAAATGTTCCTCATATGTTAAGCCTTTCATTCCTGGGATCGTTCTTGTGATACCACTCCGATAACTTAAATTTTTTTCTTCTCCATGACACCCCTTTTGTGCCTGATGTGGCCCTTGCATCAGCCTAAATTGATCTGGTCGGGTTGATTTTCTTGCAATGGCTGTTTTTCAGCACAGGGGAGTGTAGCTTTAATTTTTTTCTTCAAAATGACGATGCAGTAACCATTTTTTCCTCTTCTCGTGCTTGTTGGGTTTTGGCGAGCTTCCGTTGCAACACGGAGCCTTGTTAAACTTCAGTGATTCTGCAGAAACCAAATTGTAGTGGCCAGCTGTTATCGTTTCTAAGCTTGGAGAATCAAATTGAAGGTGATTTATTTGCTCTGCCTTCTGTTTCAATTATTTTCCCTCAAAATGACACTGTAGTAATTGTTTTTTAAAAATTTTTTCCCATACTTGTCGGGTTTTGGCAGGCCTCTGTTGTGATTATGAAACCATTTTTAAAACATAGCGATCCTTTAGGAAATCTTTTAAACTAATCGTTTTGGCCAGTTTTGCTTCTCTTAGCTTGGGAAGTCAATTTGAAGGCAATCTTTCGCTCTGCCTTCTGTTTTAATTTTTTTTTTGTTTTGTCCTCGGCCGCCACATCTTATGGTGCTGACTCTGGACCAGGCTGCAGCATTCTTTCAGCTGCACTCTTTAAAACAGTCAGAATGCTAGTGCTGCCTGATTACTGCGCGATTTTAAAAGCTGAGTTCAGATTTTTCTGAATTTTGCTCACCCTCTTACGATCTGGCTAGGTCCTTTGACTCTGCATTAAATCAGGTTTGGCATTTCATCTGCACAGTGAATTCCTCACATAACACGTAATTGTATATAGAAATATATATATATATATATATATATATATGTGTGTGTGTGTGAGGTATAGACCTGACTTGGTGCTATTCTCATGCTGGTTTCTAACAGACTCTCTCTACATATATTGTCTACTATCATGTGACTGTCTACATCACAATGTGGGTGGTACTGTTTCCCCAGTCCCACTTTAACCCTTACTATCCTGAACATCCTTATACTACACAGTCCACGATCGATTGGTCATGTTGCGATGGTGGGGAGAAGCCCAGGACAAAACAATGTGCTCCTGCACAAATAGCCTTCTTTAAAGAAAAATTATTTTTAAAAAAAGGCATTCCTCAGCCTGGATTCTTCTTGCTGTTAGCTTTTGCTGGAGACAATGCAGGTTATCATCGGGCCCATCGTTAAAATGGTGTGCATCACTCAGTGTTGTCATTGAGATGTGACACTACCATTTAAATTATGCCCCTGCGCTTCAGCAAAATGGGTTTATTTGTGTCTGAAAACAGCTAAATAAAAGTGGTAGAACATATCGAACATGACCCAAACCCACCATCTAATTCGCTGTCAGTGTCATTGTCACCAGTTGAAGTAGATACAATTGGCCATATAGCCTTAGGACTACCACCAAAGGAGGATATTGGCAGAATTTTTATAAGAAGACTATTAGAACTTGTGATGTTTCCATTAGTAGCTATTAAGACAGAATATAACATTACTTTAATGGACAATTTGATAAATATGTGAAAAGGAAGAATGTGGGGACTAGGGGTAGAGTAGAGAATTGGGAATGGAGTGAATAGTCTAAATTAATGAGCTAGCACTGGCACAGGTGTGATGGGTTGAATGGCTTCCCATGATGTCATGTCTATGATGCTGTGAAACGGAAACCACTGTTTCTGATTCAAGTCAGCTTAGTTACTGTTCTGTTACAGTAGCACAGCAAAGCAACACTACTGTTAACATGTTTAATAAATGCACTGTTAGTTGGATCTTATTAAAAATGATTTTCTTCATTTGAAAGGATAACATTCCTGAATTACATGAAAGCTTTCTAGTTAACATTACCAGTGTAAAACTGGTTGATTCTACACTTATTGGAGGACAACCCAGTTTAAAACGCTTGGGAATGGAATTGGCAGAAATAACAATTGAAGAGAATGATGACCCCAGAGGAATCATCCAGTTCAATGTAACAAGGGTATGATTCACCATACAATATAAAGTGTACTCGTTTATTGAAATACTGCATGTAAAGTACTTTAAGAATTATTGAATTTGTTTCTCTAATCATATGCTGAAGTAATTGTTACAGAATGGTTATATTTTTGAATTTTTTTTTCGTGTTACTTGTGGCCAGCAGAGTTTACCTTGTCCGATGGGTAATGCATTAGCCCCCGAAACAGTGCACATGGAGCAGGATGCATGCCCATTGACTGTGTTGCAAAAAACATGCCAACTTCTTGCTACCTGCGGTTTAAATGCCTTCCATGTCCAATCAGTGCTAACCACACTTTTGATTGGTTGGACTTTTCAGCAGGGGATCAATATTGGGAATGGCAAGCACCAGTTAAAGCTAGCCTGCACTTCTTAAAGGTGAGAAAATACAGGAAATGAATCTGACCTGTGAAGCACTGAATAATGGCATAACATGGGAGAAAGTTGGCTCCAAGGTTTCTGAATGCTGCACTGGAGATCCTGGTGGAGAAGGTGGAAAGTAGGACAGATGTCCTGTAACTGCAGGGGACAGAAGGCCCTCTGACCACATGCTGTGAAGGCAGTGGGAGCAGATAGCCATGGAGGTTATATTATTAAGTTTACTCCAGAGATGTGATTCAGCAATTCACTTTCCCCAGCAGGATCCAAAAGATCTACCATCATTAAGTGCTCTGTGATTTAAGAATAAAACTCTCATTTCTTTAACCCAACAGCATGCTTCAGTTCCCAACTTCACAATAATTGCCTTCAATTGCAGAACTGTGATTAATTTCCCACAATAACTATCATGTAAACTTTTGCTGTATGCGAAAGCTGCCTTGCAACCTCAACCATGAATTCAGGCTTGAATTGATAATTATCTCTCACAGCTGGGCTCAAGTTAAATGCCAGTCATCTGGTATCTTACAGTCAATTTGCAAGGCTGTTCTCCTGGCATGGGACTTCAATGGACTGCATCAGGAGTCATATTTAAATCTATAATTCTGAAGGGCTGATTCTGTAGCATATGCTGCCTTTAAGGAAGACTTCACATCAGGAACAGAGCCTCACAAAATTTAATCTTGTGTACACCTTTGATGGGATGTGAGCATCATTGCCATCCCTAATTGTCCTTGAACTGAGTGGCTTGCTCAGCCATTTCAGAGGACAGTTGAGAGTCAGCCACATTGCTGTGGGCCTGGAGTCACATGTAGTTACCAGGTAAGGATGGCAGATTTCCTTCCCTGAAGGACATCAGTGAACCAGATGGGTTCTCACAACAATTGATGGTCACTATTCCTGAGACCAGTTTTATGTTCTGGAGTTGTTAATTGAATTTAAACTCCACCAGCTGCCATGGTAAGATTTGAAGCTATGTCCCCAACGCATTAACCTGGGCTCTGGATTACCAGCCCAGTGACATTACCGGTATGCTACCATCTCCCCTGCATTGGTTGGCAGGTTTAGCATGATAATCTGACATTGTATTCTCATTGCACTCAGTATAAAAGGTAATCTTGTTACTTATTTTGGAAATTCTTAGTCACTTCTAACACATAAAAAGAATGGGGTAGATTTTTCTCTTTTCAGCAACCAGGAGCACAGTTGCAATGTCAGATCTCCACCCTCACAACACTGCTCTGGCATTTTCTCTATTTGGTTGATTGACATGACCTATGCCTGAGGTGCAAGTGAGAAAGAAAAACACGGAAGAGAAAAGCAATGCACTGAACATGAAAGGTAGATGAAGAGACAGGACATAAAAAGAGTAAAATGTCACTTTAAACCGATGCAACCATTTTATTTAATTCTGCAGAATCAAATACAGACTTATTGCACCAGTCGGGATTCAAGTAGCAGGCTATCCTAACATTGGAACTTGCTACTATTTGAGTGGGAATGCTAGTAACTGCAAGTCTACCAGTTCATGATTCTCCAATTAGCATTAAGTACTAGATATAGGGGCTGTAAGGATAAGAGGCGGTGCTGTATTTTGTTTGAAATGTAACCCTAACAAACTATAGTGTCTGAATTTATTGCATCTCTTAAATTCCTAAGATATCCATCATCACTCGTTCTGCTTGCTTCTCTCTGTCAAGATAGAATGAAATATATTTAGTTCTTAATGAATAGCAAGCATCAGTGACCTTCCTTATGCAATAGTTTGCATGCCACATCACTTGTAACTAGTTGATAAATCCTATAAATAGCACTGGGAAGGCAGAGAAGGGTCCTTCCAGCTGTTTAATATGTGTTGAGCTATGCGAGGTTAAGAGAGAGTGTTAGCTGGAGTGTTTAGCTGTGAAATGACATCGTCAGCATCAAATCAGTGTTGCACGCTGATTGACATCATGATCCGCTTGCTCTGCATACTTCCAGCGACCACGCATTGTGTACATTAACGCCCTCACCAATATGGCACCCAGCATAATGTGCAAGCCGCGAATGCCATTTGATCCCCAAACAGCACTCTTGGTGGCCAAACAACGGACACTATCAATCCCAATTGATGCCAAAAGTCTCTTAATGGTTAAACTTTAATATGGTGCAGATGCAGTATGTGGAAATATTCTCTTAAAGATTAATATGTCTAACAGCAACTCTTCGATATTTCAAATAAGAACACATCAAACTAAATCAGAATTTTTCTTACAATATAAAAAATGCCCAGTTGATACTTTTGTTGAAACTGATGGCCCAGAAATTTTTTCTAATTCAGGCATTAATGTAGATGCTAAAATGCCAGTATTATCAGTGTTCATTGGTACTATTTAAATCCCAAGATTGATGAGATTAACAATTTTGTTTAAAAGTGAAGGTTCACCAAAACAAGGAAGAATTTCAGAAAGAGATGACATGAGAATGTTGCAAAGTGGCAAGCAAGGGACTAATGAAAATGATTTGAGCAGTTGATGGAAATTCTTCTGATAAATGCTTATTGAGCAGTGTTGGCACAGAATACACAAATCTTTACTATAGATAGGAGCCCTGCAGTTACTTTGCAAAGAGAAGGGAATGTCTACGGATGGAGCACTTAGCAACTTTTTGTGGCAGCCATAATTTCAAGCATCTTGAGGGTTGCTTTGTGTAAACCCATCAGTGGGTTTGGAAAAGCAGTGGAGTAAGTCCAGAGATAGTGTTGTAACCTTTTGCTAAATTCAAAATGGGGCAGGAGACAGAGCTTAGGGCTGGTTTTTGTCTTTCTCCCGGACAGTATTTTGGTGGTAATGATGTATTGTGAGACCAGAATTAAAGCAAGGGACTAACTGCTGTATTTCCGCTGATGCCTGGGAAATCAGCATCCAGGACTCCAACTAGAATCTGTGGGAAGCAGATTAGGACCCTGGTGCAATTTTAAACCACAAGCACTTGATACCATCAGCATGCACTGAAACCGTACATAAAGTGATTAAACCAGCGAGAACTAAAGACCACTTCTAAACTGTTGGAAGGCGAGTGCTCTTTTTAACTAATTTAAATAATTTTGTGAGGCTGGGAAAAGCATGACAGCTGTCCCTGTGCCTCTGTAAATATCTCCCTGACCACTGCTGACTCCAATCATTCTTACTGATTGCTGAGGTGTAGTTAAGTGTAAGTTAGTGACGTGTTAACAACTAATTTTGACAGGGCATGGTGACTTTTGTTGGGATATTGCTCCTAAGTGTGTAACACTAAGATACACCTCAATAGTTTGGTTAGACATTCAAGTGAAAAACACCGTCACTAAAGAAAAACACACATTTTCATTTGAAATTTTACAACGTCTAATCAACGTTCTTACATAAGATGGTGTGTCATTATGAAAGTGCTATAGGGTGGAATTTTCCCAGATTTGCACGAAGTGTGGTAGGGGGTGGGCAATACAATGTTTTACCCGCCGGCCGTGATGGCGGGTTTTCACGCCGTATGGTCCCAAACCCGCCTCATTATTTATGCATTCCCGGGAAACATGGTGGGTGGGCTCTCATTCGCTCTCCCGCCATCACGCTGCCGTTGCATCACGCTGGCCACCATGTTTAAAAGGCAGCCGCCAGCACACCGCTCATCGCTACCAGCGCACCACCACTGCCCAGGAGACATGGCCAGTAAAGGAAAAAAGACTGCAGCCACCCGGTTTAACGCGGATCCCTTGAGCGACTGCTGGATGCTGTGGAGGCCCTCCGGGATATCCTGTACCCTCACTCTGGCCTCAGGATGGGCAGCAACATGACCAATCCAGGTTGGGAGGCAGTGGTCAGCGCCAGCACCCTTCAGAAGAGGACAGCCACCCAGTGCCGCAAGTGGATGAATGATCTCCTCGGTTCCAGCAGGGAAAGTCACTCTTCTCATCACTCTCAACTCACACACTCATAAACCCATCACACAACCACAGGACCCTCACTTACTGCCAGTTCAAGGGACATCACCATTCACTCTTTCACACACACCTTCATTGTCCTCAGCCCGTCCATGGGACCACTCACCACCCGCATAGGCCAGGCATACTTATCATCTGGCCCGGCAGGCGTCCTGCTTACACTTACACTTTCTCCATTTCTATCCACGCAGGACAAGCTGGCAAGAGAAAGTGGTCACAGACCGATGGCGGAATGCATGAAATCAAGGCTCCCACAGACTTTAAAAACAGAGCCATCCAGCTGGCCCGTGAGAATTTGTACCACTGAATCTGACAGTGAGGTCGGCACTGCTCTACCAAATGAGGATCCACCAGTCCAACATCCATCAGACA
The DNA here is from genome assembly GCF_964194155.1 of Cetorhinus maximus. NCBI lineage: Eukaryota > Metazoa > Chordata > Chondrichthyes > Lamniformes > Cetorhinidae > Cetorhinus > Cetorhinus maximus. The sequence continues at coordinate 57,779,507 of NC_135880.1, forward strand.
ACCATGCTGTGAGTGATGTGTCTTCTTTCACAGGCCACTGCCATGCACTAATTATCTCCCCTTGCTTTCGCAGACACATCTGCCAAACAGCCAACAGAGTCCATGACCCAGGGCCTCCAATCAACCCCCGAAGAAACCTCCGAAGGGGAATCTGAAGGCACACTCCACAAAGTTCTGTCACAGCGCTCACCCACGCCCTCACCCAGCGCAGAGACACACACCTCGCTGGATCACAATCTGGTGAGCACATCGCACTGCCTGATACACAGCAGGCGGTGGCAGGGACTTCCCAGGTGCCCGGCATTCGGAGGATTGCTGGAGGCCAGAAATTTGCTGAGCCCGAGTCAGATGACAAGCCTCTGGAGTCAGTCATGTCACAGTTGCTGGAGCTGCAAAGGCAAGCTCGGGAACATTAGGAAGGGATGTCCTCTGCACTCCTCAGATTGTAAGGCACGATGGAGGAGTCCGTCCGCCTTCAGACTGAGGTGATAGCGCCGGCATGCCAATGCACAGAGGTCAACACTGGTAGAATGGCAGCTGCCATGGAGACCTTGGTCTAGAACATCGCTCCTGCATTGCTGCGTGGGCTCAGCTTCATCGCTGATGCCATAGTTGGCCTCCAACAGTGTGTATGCGGGTGGGGTATGGGGCAGCTCGACCTCACTCCCTGCCCTTCAAGGAGTCAGCCAGGGACCCACGGGCACCCATAGGGAGGAGGATCATGCACACTCCGGGCCCATCTGCCCAGGTGACTCTGGGAGTGACTGGCCCATCTGAATCCCCACTTCCTGTGACCACAGCTCCAGCTTCACAGGCCAAGGAGGGTGCCACAGCCACACAGCAGGACCCCAAAAGCAGACTGGGGCCCTCCAAGTCTGGGCAGACTGCCTCCACCTCCACTGTGGATGTCCAGGGAACACCAAGATGTAGAGAAGTAGGGTTAGGAAAGTTAACGAGAATTAGTTGCACAGCTGCATGGGTGTTAAACATTTGTACATACTGTTCACTATTGTCAATAAACTTTCAAAAATGCTTCCCTGCCTATGGATCCTTGTTCTGATGAGCAGTGTTTTTGTCACTCAGATGTGAAACCTTTCTGCACATGATAAGGCCAGGTGTCTCAGTCCAGGGCCTCTTCCCTGTGCTCTGTGCAGCCTTCAGACCAAAATGATGGACTGGCCGCACACTCCCTGGAAACATTACTGATTCCTGCACATTGGCGGTGCTTGTCATTGCTGCCAGAATGTAGTGGGCTGGCGCCACAGAATTTTCTCATTCAATGTGCTCTCAGCACCTTTAAGGAGGGGCTGGCCCCCATCTCTTAAGCATCTGTGACCAGTGACACTGTTTTCCTGAAGGGCTCAGGTGGTGAAGGCAGACAAAGCATCAGATGCTTCTAAAGTTTTCATGGCTGCGTCTCTATGACATGACCCTGATCACAGAGTGCATGTGATCTGCTCTCAGCCAGACAGGAGTCAGACATTCTCAGAGGCTATGTAAAGATCTACGGAATGTCCTCACTGCATGTCATCATCATCCTCCTGCTATCGAGCGACTATTAGGACCTCCACTGTGTCTTCATTACAGGAGCATTATCACAGAGGGTATTTGCGCTGCCATAAGCCAGACTGGAGTCAAACGTTCACAAATGTGCTGTGAGGATCTTTGGGGTCACCTCACTGCATGTGGTCATCACCCTCCACAAATCTAACAGCTTTGAGGGCTTCCCGAGCGCCTGGCTCGTCTAGCCAGTGCAAGGACCTCATCCCCGTCATCATCGCCTCCAAGAACCTCCTCACCCTGATCCCCGTCGGTGCCCTCCATCAGAGGAGACGTGCATCTCCTCCTCAGCCAACTCATCTCCCCGTTGGAGTGCCAGGTTGTAAAGGGCGCAGCAGATGACGTTAATGCATGACACCTTCTGTGGACTGTATTGCAGGGCTCCACCAGACCGGTTCAGGCACTGGAATCTCATCTTCAGCATCCTGATGGTCTGCACCACTAAGTTGCGAGCTGCAGCATGAGCCTCATTATACTGCCGCTCTGCTGCAGCCTGGGGCCGCCGCACGGGTGTCATCAGCCACAGCCTCTGTGGGTAACCCTTGTCCCTGAGAAGCCATCCCTGCAGCTCCTGTGGACCCTAGAAGATTCCAGGGATCTGTGACCGACTAAGGATGTCAGAATCGTGCACACTCCCTGGAAACCGTGTGTACACCTGCAGGATGTGTTTCTTGTGGTCGCACACCAGCTGCACATTCAGTGAGTGAAATCCCTTGTGGTCGGTGTAGTCCACCGTGTGCAGCGACGGACACCTGAGCAACACATGGGTGCAGTCGATTACATCCTGCACCTGTGGGAATCCTGAGATCTGAGCAAATCCAATAGCCTTGCATTCTGGCTATCCCGGTCCTGGACGAAATGCACAAAATTGTGTGCCATGGAGAAGATGGCATCTGTGACCTCTTGGATGCGTTTGTGGGTGGAGGCTTGTGATATCCCTCAGAGGTCACCTGTGGAGCCCTGAAAGGAACCACTGGCAAATAAATTGAGTGCTGCAGTCACTTTCACACTGGCAGTGGATGCCCTCCATTTCCCCTTGGCACCAAGTCCTGCAGTAAGTGGCAGGTGTGAGCCACCAGGTTCCTAGACATACGCAGTCATCGGCGACACTGGTTCTCAGTCATCTGCAGGAATGACAGGCGGTGCCTAAAGACCCTGCGCATTGTTAGGCGCTGACCAGCCACGGCTCGCTGTCGCTCATGGGCAGTGTGTGTGGGAGTCCCTGCTGCCCCTTCTTCATGAGGTTGCTGCTCCTGCCTTTGCGCCGCCAGGAGCCTCAGTCGCTCTCTCCTCCGTCTTCTACGGTCTCTGTAGGCCATCAGGCAGACAGCTAGGTCACAGGCTCCATGCTCCTGATGTGGTCCTCCTGCAGTATGAAAGAGAGAGAGAGACGTGGCTAGCATGGGTGAGCTTAGCACCCATCCTGGCCCTGTGTGATGGCCTCTTAACACTTCCCAGAGAGTGTTGGCCACCTCTCGATCGGTCAGAGATGAGTGCGCTGCATGGCTGCCCTGTCAGCCTTCTACATGTGGGAGACTGCTCCTAACCGGGATGCTGAGATTGCAAGGGGCTGTGAGCGCCTCCAGCAGTGACTGTGACATGGCCAGTGTTGTCGAGGAGATTGTACGTGTCCAGTCCAACTGCTCTGCGGTCTAGTAAAGTGGTTGTGGACTCATAGTCTGTGCTGGGGTTTGAGGGGGGCAGGGGGGGAGTAAGTTCTGGAGTGCTTGGTGGCACTTTGGTGCCTCTGTGTTGCTTGCATGGGCGAGCAGCTTAGGAGCCTGACCCCAATCATCTAACTGTGGCTGCGCCTGAACTGTCTCAGTCACAGAGGAATGGTCAGTTTATACAGATGTCCCTGCTGTGTGGCCACTCCCCTCGCTTACCCCACCTCGATTTCTTGGGCATAGGATCCAATGCCAGGACAGCAGTTGCCTCCCCGCCCCCCGAAAACAGCAACAGTCGCTTCCGGGGCTGTGGAGCAGTTGTCCCCGGACACCCCACCCCCCCCCCAACACCAAAAAACAGTTGCCTCCAAGGCAGGGCAGCACTTCACCCAGGCCCCCTAGTGCCCCTGAAGCCTGCAAAGCAACAGGTGACCCTGGCGAGCTGTGGAAAACGATGCTGTTCACTCAGCTCAGTTCCCCCAAAGTGCATGTCGCCTGTGTGCTGTTGTGAAACACATCGACGTATTTTCCCGCCAACATGGATGAATGATCCGGCGGGTGTCCAAAAGCCTGGCAGGATGGTCTTTCAATGATATGCTGATGTATTACAATGAGCTCCCCGACAACCGTTGGCAGGAAATGTGGCCTGCCATCGGCGGGCTGAGCGGAAGATTACGACCTTCCTTCCCAGCGTCGTGAACCAGATCGCACCATGTTGTCTGCGCCCGCCACCTAACACACCCACTGACAGTGGGCGTGGAAAATTCCACCCATAATGTTTTAATCTATGGTAATAAAAACTAATGTTATATAATAAATGTTGATTTCTGTCAAATTATCAGGATGAAACTGGTTCAGTTGTTGCTTATGAGGTGGCCCCTCCAAGAAACCTCCTACAATTGCTGGTGATCCGCAACGCTGGTAAATTTGGGGAAGTAAGTGTGGCTTGGGAAGCACACCCTGGAAGTGCCAATTTTTCAGATTTCACACCAGCCTATGGAAGCCTTACATTTGCTAATGGAAATGTAAGTTTTTGTTTTACATGGTTTACAGAGAAATGACATCACAGAAACATACAATTTGGCCCAACCAGCCCATGTTCATGTTTATCCTTCACACAAGCAATGGTCCTAATCATATGTCCATGCCATGTTCTAATAACCCTTTATCCCATTTTCCTTCAACCACCTATCTAACCTATTCTTAAGCATTGACATGATGCTAAGATTCAACTTCAAGATTTGATCAAGACTGAAAATGTGCAGTAGTGAATCAGCTGCCTGTTATACACCTGACTGGATATAAATTAGTTGTGGCATATAGCCGATCCATTACCAACCATTTTGTGTCTTCACTGAAATTGAAGTTTTGTCGCTGGTGTCTGCTCCATTTACTATTCTACAGGCTTCATTCTACAGCTTCTCAACACTCTGTGTAAATAAAAATCCTGCTGTCTACTAAATCTCTTATAATTGACCTTATATTTGTTTCTCTTCATTCTTGACAACTTGAATACTGGGACATCTGCCAATTTTGAAATTGTGTCCTGTACGCCCAATGCCAATCCTTGGGGAATACCCAGTGTATACCTTCCTCCTGTTAGAAAACCAATCCTTCTCCATTACTCTCTGCTTCCTGTCATTCAGCCAGTTTCCTATCCATGCTGCCATTGTCTCCTTTATTCCACAGACTTCAAGTTTGCTGACAAGTCTGATAAGTGGAAAGTAATATTCATGCCACACAAGTGCCAGGCAATGACCATTTCCAACAAGAGAGAATCCAACCATCTCCCCTTGACATTCAATGCCATTACAATCGCTGAATCCCCCATTGTCAACATCCTGGAGGTTACCATTTACCAGAAACTGATCCAAAGCAGCCATAGAAATACTGTGGCTACAAGAGCAGGTCAAAGGCTGGGAATTCTGCAGAGAGTAACTCACCTCTTGACTCCCCAAAGCCTGTCCACCATCTATAAGGCACAAGTTGGGAGTGTGATGGAATGCTTTCCACTTGCCTGGATGAGTGCAGCTCCAACAACACTGAAAAAGCCCTACACCATCCAGGACAAAGCAGCCTGCTTGATTGGCACTCTCTTCACCATCGACGCACAGTGGCAGCAGTGTGTACCATCCACTAGATGCACTGCAGAAACTCACCAAGGTTCCTTTGACAGAACCTTCCAAATCAGTGACCTCTACCACTAAGAAGAAGGGCAGCAGATGCATGCGAACACCACCACCTGCAAGGTCCCCTCCAAGCCACACACCATCCTGACTTGGAACTATATCACCATTCCTTCACTGTCGCTGGGTCAAAATCCTGGAACTCCCTAACAGCACTGTGGGTGTACCTACACCACATGGACTACAGCAGTTCAAGAGGCTCACCATTTCCTTCTCAAGGGCAATTAGGGATGGGCAATAAAAATGCTGGCCTAGCCAGCAATACCCACATCTTGAGAAATAATTTTTTTTAAAAATGCCTTTAACAGTTTTGTCCTGTTTCTAAAAGCTTTCCCACCACCAAGGTTAGACTGATTGGTCTGCTGTTCCTTGCATCCATTTTTAAACAAGAGTATTTGCAATTCTCCTGTCTTCTGGCACCACTTCTGTATCTAAGCTGGTCTGGAATATTATGGCCAGTGCCTCCAAAATTTTCACTCTTACTTCTCTCAGTATTCTCAGATGTGTCTGATCCAATCCTGGTGACTTACCAACTTTAAGCACAACTAACCTTTCTAATACTGCCTCCTCTTTAGCAATTTTAAGTCCATTCAGTGCCTCAACTACTTCCCCTTTCACTACAACTTTGGCGGCATTTTCTCCCTTGGTAAAGCCAGATGCGAAATGTTCATTTAATACCTCAGCCATGCCCTTTGTCTCCATGCATAAGACCCCTTTTTGGTCCCTAATCAACTGCACTCCTTTTATTGCCCTTTTATTATTTATCTGCCTATGGAAGACTTCTAAGTTCTAATTTGTTAGATTCCAAACTCTCACTTTGCTTCAATTATTTCTTTTTACATTTCCTTGTTGGACCAGAAGCATACTGATCTAGAAAATTTTCCTGACCACACGTTAGAAACTCTTCCCCATCAATTGCTAACCCAGTCTATATTAGGATAATTAAAGTTGGTAGCCTAATAGTTGGTACACCCAATAGTGTAATGGCTTGTCTTTTATTTCTTAGCTCTAGTCAAATAGATTCTGATCTTGACCTCTTTAGGGCATCCTCTCTGTCCAGCACTACAATATACTACCTAATCAATACTGCCACACCTCCTCTTCTTTTCCCCATCTTTCATGAACACCTTATATCCAGGAATAGTTAGTACCCAATCCTGCCCTTTTTTGAGCCAGGTCTCTGATATCAGCATATTAAACTCCCATTGATATTATCTGCACCTGCTGCTCCATATGTTCACATGCGCGTGCAATAAACCTAATTTAGACCTTATTGTATTCCCTCTGAGTTTGACCCCACCGAATAATTCACTATTTCTTCTCCTAGTGCTATCTGTCTCTCCCAATTCTTTGTATGCCTTGTTTTTCCTCTCTACCTCATGGTTCTCATTCCCCTCTGCCAAGCTAGTTCAGCTCTCCGTAACACACTAGCAAACCGCCCTGCAAGGACATTGATCCAGGCTCTGTTGAGGTGCAAACATCCGGCCTGTACGGGTCACATTGTCCCAGGCATCTAATAAATTAGTCATTTGTTTTAATGCTTTCACTCTTAGAATTAAAAAGGAAACCGATCACAAAATAATTCACAGCTTGAAATGTTTTTATCTGTTGTGATCGTACCATTACGCTGTTTGGTTTAAAATTTCAGGACTACTGCATAAATGGTGCACTTCTTTAAAAATGTGATTTTTAAATAGCTGAAGCATCAACAACCTTGAATTTAACCTTCGTGAAGTGGATGGAGCACTTAACAAAAATGATTCTCCAGTCTTAAGCACTCTTTATTGCAGATTCATGAAATATAAACTCTCAGTATGCAATATAATTTCATCCTTTCATTTTTGTAGTCTTTTGCTGTTCTGGAGATCGTTATAGTGAATGATAACCTGACAGAATTTCTGGAGACATTCAGTGTTATCCTGACTCGAGTGATAGGAGGTGCCAAAATGGGAGATGATATTGTAGTTACTGTCAGCATTCCAAACAATGACTCACCTGTTGGAGTGTTTGGATTTGAGGAACGATCTGTGAGTAACCTTCTCCATTTTTCTGAATCCTTCTTATTGCTCAAATTCAATAGATCCACTTGTTAAGACTCTGGCTGAGGATCGATATCTCCAAAGTTAACAACAAAAGTTATGTACTTGCACTCAGAAACCTAAATTTCAATATCACAATTATACAGATACTGGCCGGGGGGTGGATGGGTGGGGGGGTGCTGGCATGCGGGTGAGGGAGAGTGAAATTTATCTTGAGTGATATGCAGAAGGGATTATACAGCATTGTTAGCCCTTTTTATACTCTGCCCTATTTTCTTTTACTTTCAAGTGGAAAATAAACCAGGTGGAGTTTAAAACAGTCTAAAGATGCATTATCGCCTGTTTTGTACTACTGTGCAACACAAATTTTACCCCCCACACTCTCAAGCGTTGTGCAGGATTTTGATTGGAGTGGACATAATTATAAGCAAATAGAATTGATGGAGGTTTCAAAAGATTTCCCTGAATGGCTATAATGTTACCAAAATTACCTTTAAGTATATGAGCATGTTGTCCTTCTCTGTGATACAAAATTGTCAATAAGAATAAATTGATTCTTTAGTTATTAAATTGTAGTGTAGCCTTGTGAGGTGAGGTGATACTGCTTGGTGCAGTATGTTAGAATACTTCAATTTCAGTATAGCTCGGTGGACCAGACCAGTATGGATGCTTTACTCCTGACATGGAAGATCGCTGGTATAGTTGCCATTTCAGCTTTCTTGCTTCAATTATCCCTTAGATTAGCGGATAAGGTGTCATGCAGAGACAATGTTGGCCCTCAGTCGTGAAGAATTACTGACCTGTACCAGCTTGTCATGTTTGAATCATGGTTTATCAGTGAACTATGTTGGCAGGACAGGCATGAGCACCTATAGGGCAGAGGTTGATGGTTGCAGCTGGGGGCCTGTCCATTGGCTCAAACTGGAGGCAACACCATCGCAGCCACTTTTTGGAGATTAAGTTCCATTTGGGCACTTAGCTTCCTACTGTCGGGCTTCCCAGCTTCTTTGAGGGGAAATTGCCCCAGAAATCTTGGTGTGGGGTGGATATCCAGCCCGAGAGCTGCTGGCCAAACAGAGGCCAGCAGTTCTCCAGTGCCAGCAGCACCACTGGGAGTGGTTGCCGCTGCTAGTACTGCAGTGCAGCCTAAGTAGGAGATTGGCAATGGGGCCCCAGGAATAAGATGAGTGGGGCGGGCTTGCCAGGGCTTAATTGCCTGGACCCGACAAGGGGGTGGGGTGTCGATTTGCACGTCAGGGGATGGGGGGTGTCTTATTTTGGATCCCTCTGTTCCCAGTAGTCGGTGCCTCTGATGGGCAAGGAGGGACCCCTCCCTTCTGACCAGGCCCAAGGCAGACCCACCAGCCAAACTGAAGTCAATGGGAATAAGAGGGTTGAAATTATACCTAGCACAAAGGAAGATGGTTGTGGTTTTTGAAGGTAAATTATCTCAGTCCTAGGATGTCGCTGCAGGAGTTCCTCAGGGTAATGCCCTAGGCCCAGCCAACTTTAGCTGCTTCATCAATGACCTTACGTCCATCAAAAGGTCAGCTGTGGGGACGAATGCACGAATGTCGTTAAGGGAGAGAAATCTGCAGTCCTTACCTGGTCTGGCCTACATGTGACTCCATACCTGCAGCAGTGTAGTTCACTCTTAAATGCTCTCTGAAATGGCCTAGCTAGCCAGTCAGTTGTATAAAACTGCTCCGAAGCCTAAAAAAGGAAGGAAATTGGACGGACCACCAAGATTGACCTAGGCACGAGAAATGATGACGGCACGCCCAGTCCTGTCAACCCTGTAAAGTCCTCCTTATTAACATCTGGGGGCTTCTGCCAAAATTGGGAGAGCTGTCCCACAGTCTAGTCGAGCAACAGCCTGGCATAGTCATACTCCGGAATCATACCTCACAGCCAATGTCCCAGGCACCACCACGACCATCCCTGGGTACGACCTGTCCCACTGACAGGACAGACCCACTAGGGGTGGCAGCGCAGTGGTATACAGTCAGAAGGGAGTAACTCTAGGAGTCTTCAATATTGACTCCGGACCCTGTGACGTTTCATGGCATTGGGCCAAACATAGGCAAGGAAACCTCCTGCTGGTTACCACCTACCGCCTCTCTAAGCTAATGAATCAGTACTCGTCCATAATAACAGAAAATGCTGGAAAAACTCAGCAGGTCTGACAGCCTCTGTGGAGACAGAAACAGAGTTAAATGTTTCGAGTCTGTATGATTCTTCTTCAGAGCCATACGGACTCAAGATGTTAACTCTGTTTCTCTCTCCACAGATACTGCCAGACCTCCTGAGTTTTTAACAGCATTTTCTGTTTTTATTTAAGATTTTCAGCATTTGCAGTATTTTGCTTTTATTTTAGCAGTCCTCCATGTTGAACATCGCTTGGAAGAAGCATTGAGGGTGGCAAGGGTACAGAATGTACTCTGAGTGGGGGATTTCAGTGTCCACCACCAAGAGTGGCTTGGTAGCACCATTACTGATCAAGCTAGCTAAGTTATAAAGGACATAGCTGCTAGTCTGGGTCCCAACAAGAGGGAAAAACCTAGTTGACCTCACCCTCACCAATCTACCTGTCGCAGGTGCATCTGTCCATAACAGTATCAGTAGGAGTGACCACCGCACAGTCGTTGTGGAGACAAAACCCCGTCTTCGCATTGAGGATACCCTCCACCGTGTTGTGTGGCACTACCGGCATGCTAAATGGGATAGATTTTGAACAGACCTAGCAACTCAAAACTGGGCGTCCATGAGGCTCTGTGGGCCATCAGCAGCAGCAGCGTTGTATTCAACCACAATTTGTAACCTCGTGGCCTGGCAGACCCCCACTCTGTAATTACCATCAAGCTGGAGGATCAACCCTAGTTCAGTGAAGAATGTGGAGGGCATGTCAGGAGAATCATCAGGCATACCTAAAAATGAGGTGTCAACCTGGTGAAGCTATAACATATGGCAGGCCAAACAGTGTAGGCAGCATGCAATAGACAAAGCTAAGGGATCCCACAACCAATGGATCAGACCAAAGCTCTGCAGTCCTGCCACATACAGTTGTGAATGGTGGTGGAGGCTCCACATGTACCCCCATCTTCAATAATGAGGGAGCCTAACACATCAGCGCAAAAGAGAAGGCTGAAGCATTTGCAGCAATTTCCAGATCTAGCCACCCCCTGTCCAAGTTGTCCCAGTACAGCTACAATACTGGCATGTACCCAGAATCCTGGGTAATATTGACCAGGAATGGAACTGGGCCAGCCATATATATATATATATATACTGTGGCTCCAATAGCAGGTCAGAGGCTGGGAACTCTGCCACGAGTAACTCACTTCTTGACTCCCCAAAGCCTGTCCACCATCTACAAGGCACAATTCAGGAGTGTGATGAAATACCGTCCACTTGCCTGGATAAGTGCAGCTCCAACAGTACTCAAGATGTTCTTCAGCATCCAGGACAAGCATCCACTTGAATAACACCCAATCCAGAACCTTCAACATTCACTCCTTCCACCATCGACGCACAGTGGCAGTAGTGTGTACCATCTGCAAGATGCACTACAGCAACTCACGAAGGCTCCTTTCACAGTGCCTTTGAAACCTGCAAAGCCTACTACCTAGAAGAATAAGGACAGTAGATACATGAAAATAGCACAACCTGCAAGTTCCCCTCTAAGCCACACACCATCTTGATTTGGAAATATATCGCTGTTTCTTCACTGTTGTTGGGTCAAAATCCTGGAACTACCTCCCTAACAGCACTCTGGGTCGACTTTTACCACATTTCAGCAGTGGTTCAAGAAGGCAGCACATCACCGCCTTCTCAAGGGCAATTAGGGATGGGTGGTAAATACTGGCCTAGCCAGCAACACCCACATCCTGTGAAAGTATAAAAAAAAATTTGGCTGGTACATCCATGTGACATGGCTCCCACTGGCCAGTGGTTAAATAGGAGTGGCGGCAGGAGGAGGCCCTTAATTGGCCACTTAAGTGCTTCAGTTGGCCTCGGGCAGGAAGACCATTCTTGAGCCTTCATGCCCCGGACTTAATTGGAGGGAGTCATGAAGGTGGTGGGATCTGCACCCCCCACCTTCCCACTTGATCACAAGGCCCCCCCGCTCTGAACCTGCCTCGAGAGCGGGTGGGGGGATAATGGTAGCTTGAAATTCCACCCATTCAGTAAGAGTGCCCCATAGTACTGGGTAGACGAGTGGCACCATCTGGGAGACAACAGTGACTTAAACTGCATTTCACCACTGGAGAATGGATTTAAATCTTGCCAAGAGAACAGTCACTTCCTTCTCAAAGCTATATGAGGATCATTAGTAATTTATATGATCTAAAAATTCAAATTTGTTTCAGACTGAAGATTATAATAAATAGCTGCCTCCAAATTTTCCTGTTGGCAGCAAATCAATAATTTTTGCTCCCAAATGCCAAAGGCGATATGCTATTTTGGTAGGAAATCTCTGGTGGGCAAGCAGGTCCAACTAATGGAGTTCTAGGAATTCAAAAGCCTGATCTCAGGAAAAGAAGACTCCTGACAATTGCTGGTAGTTTAATAGTACAGAAAATATGGGAAAGGAAAATATAGCAGTATGGCTGTGAATATTCTTCAGGCATTAGAGCATATTTTAAAAGGGAATAAGGTTTTCGATTGTATCTGACTATATCTTTCATGCAAGTGTTTGATAATAACTGTATATTTGCAGCATGGATGTTTCATTTCTAAACTTTGTCCTTTGTATACATCCAGAATATATAAAATTTAACTGATGCAATATTTAATTTTTATTTAAAGTTTTCAAGATATTAGTATAATCCTTCTTTCTTTGGCTGCTTCTACCTTCCTTTTTATCCACAATCCTTATGATCAACATCACAAAGATAGATAAAACAACACATTGTTGTTTCTTAAGTCATTCCAGGAATTTTGGCTCTAATATTATGTCTGAAATTTCATTCCACATTTTGATCACCCTTTACCGTGAAACAAAATATTCTTCTTTTTCTTTTGGCTTCTCCCATTTTACTTGAGCCCGCCAGAGTGCTGGCTGGACCTCCCTTCTCCATCTCCTCCCATCTGTCACCCATTCCTTTTCCAATCTTGCTGCGTTTAAGTCTCTCGTTGCTGCATTTTTCTATCTGGTCTTAGGCCTTCCTCTTCTTCTTCCTGACAGTCCTACCTCCATCACTCACCCCACCACAGTTCCTTTCTCTCTGCACAACAGGTGACCATACCAGTTCAATTTCTTCTCAGTTACTTTCTTTAATGCTCCCACAATCTCCGCTGACCCCCCTGCCCACATCCCCTTCCCCCCAAGATGTACCGGTTCATGATCTTGTCCTTTCAGTTGCCTCCTTTCAAGGCTGAAAAACTCAAGTCTGTCCAGGTCTTGTTTCATAATTCAGTCTTCTGACATGAATCATCAGTTTGGTGTCTGTCCTTGAAAACATTTCCAGGGTTTGCCTTGAATGCTTCCTGTGTTTGATACCAGGATTGAATATAGCACCCAAGATGTAGCCTGACTGAAGCTTTGATTAATTCCTCTGAATTTATACCCCTTAGTTTAACATTCAGTTTGCTTCAATGATTGCTGCTTTGCTGTGTGTGGACACATTAACTATCAAGTCTGCTGATACTGCAAATCTCTCAACTTCACCGGTAGTTATTTCAGCACCCTTTGTGGACTACATATGTTAGTCATGAAATGTATAGCTTTAATTTTATATGAATAAAAGAATTGCAAATTGCGCACTTCAATTTTGATAGAGATGTTATGTAGACAGAACAGAAACACAGAACAGATAGCTGTGAGTATTGTACAATGAAGCACGGTTGTATCCTTTTAGGTGACTGTTCGAGAGCCACAGACTACTGATGATCCAGCTGGTATGGTGTCCTTTACAGTCGGTCGTGATGATGGTCATGGTTCAGTCCAGATAGTATGGCAGGTGGATGACTCTGCATTCGATGACCTTGCACCCCTTTCTGGAACATTGTCCTTCAATCAGGTACAAAACATATATACAATAATAGAAACAGACTAGCAAAATCTGCATTAGAACTTGATTAAACTGTGGCAAAGCCTAAAGAAAATGAATCATTCCCTTGTGATAAACTTCACTGACCCAGTTGGCACAGCATTCTTTACAATTTAGTTTAAATTAAACATTCATCCTGTTTAATTCAACTATATGCATGGAAGAGAATTACAATGCTTTTTACATTAATAGCCTAAGAAATTGTTGGGAGGTGAAAGGGAGCAATGGGGGCTGAACGTGGATCATCAGCCCACATTGGTGCTATGAATCCTTTGTAAGAACCACTGTTTGGGCCACAGAAGAAACTGGAAAAACTGAACGAAGCATTCCCGTGACCAATTTTGGAGAGAGGTTGTTAAACAGAAGTCCTTCATTACTGTGTGCAAGATGCCTGACATTTATTTAAGGTGGTTGCCAGGAATGGCTGAACATCATTTAAGCCAATATGGTATCAAATATATTTCAGGCAGCCTTAGAGTGTGGGACATAAAGTCAGAAATTTGAACTGTTTGGTCCTGGCTTGCACTCAAGGAACATGCATAAAGAGGTCCAAGTTTGTCCCCTCTTTTTCTGTTTAATTTCCCATTCTTTCCTAAATTTAAACACCTCCATGTAGCTCCAATTTGTCAATCCTTTCTGTGTATTTGTATTCCTTCATAACAGGTAACATCCTGATGAACCTGTGCTGTACCCTCTTTATTGCCTCAACATCTTTCCTATAGCATGGATCCCACTGACTCAATATTCCAGCTAAGTTCTTGCTCAAGTTTTACTTAAGTTCACCGTTACATCTTCACTTTCATATTCTATATCTCTTGCCGTAAACCATATGGATTTGTCCACTAATGATGCTGCTTTTAATGTCTCATGAATCTGAACTCCCAAATCCATTTGCTCTTCCACATCACCCAGCTACCCCCACTCAAAGTGCATTTTCTTAAAAAAAGGGTACCAGTTCACATTTACTGACATCAAGCTCCATTTGCAGCTTGCAGTTTTCTTTGGTCCTCTATTTATTTATTAATTTATTTACTATGATAGTAAAATCTGCAAATTTGGATACCTCTCCCTCTCGCCTTATATTCAAATCATTGATTGGCACAGTGAACCGGAACAGTCCCAGAATCAATTATTGCAAGATACCATTACTTTATTCCACCCACACTGAGGACTCTCTGTAACTGTTATTCTGATACCCCCCTTCCAGCTAGTTCTTAATACAACTTTCTATCCTCCCCCTCATTCCATACCTCTTAATTTTCTCCAATAATCTCCTGTATGATACCTTATTGAAAGTTTCCTGAACATCCATAACACATCAAATTCACTGTATTTCCCCAATCCATCACACCAGCCATCTTCATGAAGAATTCTATGAAGTTTGCCAAGCATGAGCTCCTTTTTAAAATCTGTGTTGGCTGCTTCCACAGGCTGGATTTTATGCTCCCCTGCCAGTGGGTTTGAAAGAGAGAGCGCATGGAAAATCCAGTGGGTGGTCTTCCCACCACCTCTCCACCTACTCCCAACCTGTCTGAAATTCTATAAGCCCTGGAAAGGCATCGGAAGGTTTGGCTGCCCTTAGGCCTATTGAAGCGTTTAAGTGGCCAATTAATAACCACTTATGGGTCTCTCCCGCTGCCGACAGTCGAGGTAGGCCCACGACATGTGGGAAGCGTGGCAGTTTTAGCTGCTCGAGTTGGAGATGGACAAGGGGAGGGGAGCCTCCTTTGCAGGCCCCCTGGGCCTATTGGAGGCACCTCCCCACCCCTAAGATCATCCTCTCCTTTAACCTTCACTCTGGCCTTTTGAACCTGGATCCCCACCCCACCTCAATCCCCTAGCCGAGACCAACGAACCCGGACTTATCTGGTCTCCTCAGCACTGGGGATTGCCTGCAGTCCCAACTGTGGCCAGCGCTCCCAGTGGCGCTGCTGGGACTACAGAGCTGCCTACCATCCGATCGGCCAGAAGATCCCTAAGAGGAAACTTCCTCCTGAGTTAGCTCAGTTGGCTAGATGGCTGGCTTTGGTTCAGAATTATGCCAACAGTGTGAGTTTAATTCCTATTCTGGCAAAGGTATACTTGGGACCTGCCTTCTTGCCCTGCTTCTGAGCATGGAAGGCAATGGCAAACCACCACTCACAAAATCTGCCAAGGAAACGGCTCAGGATGAAGCATCAGCAGAGACTGAGCTAAAGACCTGCCTTCAGGTAGAGCACATATACCATAGCACACCATATATTAGCCACTCTCCAGTCTATCAACAAACATCTCTTAATAGAACCAACAACTACCACTTATATAACCTTTAATTTAATTAAATGTCGAAGGTGCTTCACAAGCTCATTCTAATACAAAATATGACACTGAGCCACAAAAAGAAATATTAGGTCAGATAACCAAAAGCTTGGTCAATGACTAAGGTTTGAGGAGTGCCTTAAAGGAGGAAAGTGAGGTAGGGAGACCGAGAAGTGTAGGGAGGGAATTCCAAAAGCTTGTGGCCTAGGCAATTGAAGGCACAGCCACCATTAATAATAGCCTTGCAATATTTTAGGCTCTCAATACATTTCTCCCTTTTCTCTCAGGATCCCTGGTTGCATTGAATCAAGTCCCAGTTCCCTGTTCTCCTTCACTGAGATCTGTAGTGATTTCCTTTAATTTATTATAATATCTTTCATTAGGCTTTTAACCAATTCAGATTTACATCTTGCTCAATAGATATTTAATATTCCATCTTTAATTAAAGATTCAAAAAATTCCCCACCATAGACATTAATCTCACTAGCCTGTAATTACCTTGAGATTGAGGAAACTGGGCCTGAGGTTCGAAGAATGAGAGATGCATTGAAATTACAAAATTCTTACAGGGCATGACAGGATGAATGTAGGTTGGATGTTCCCCAGACTTGTGAGTCTAGAACTAGGGGATAGAGTCTCTGAATAAGGGCAGGCCATTTAATACTGAGGTGAGGAAGAATTCCTTCACTCAGAGGGTGTGAATCTTTGGAATTCTCTACTCCAGAGGTTGTGGAAGCTTATTCATTGAGCATATTCAAGACTGAAATTGATAGATTTCTGGATATTAATGACATGAAGGGATATGGGGATTGTGGGGAAAAATGGCATAGAGGTAGCTGATCAGCTATTATCTGTTTGAATGGTGGAGCAGGCTCAACGGGCTGAAAGATCTCACTTCGTGTTCCTATGTTTCTGCTTGGGTTAACTGGGAGAACCTATGTGGAAATTTACCCCACCTTATTTTGCCAGATTCTTGGCTGCTTAAAAAAGAATCAAGGGGAAAAGGTTGCAGTTTATATTTATAAATTGGCAGTGTTTTTTTTTACCCCATTGTTCTTAATTTTCTTTAGATCTCTGCGTGCCATAAACCATCTGTTGTCTACAAGAGTAGTTAAGTAGACAACAAGGTATTTGGTCTAATTAGCCTTCCTTGACCCCTGGGGGAAAGCCTAGTCTTTGCTTGGCATTTCACTAGGTGGGTATAGGTGAACTTCATAACTTACAATCAGCTGCACATTTTTACGTATCACATATTGTCAGACTAAATATGCAAAAAGTGTCATCTGTTATATGAACAGAAAGCTAAAGGTTACTAATGTGTTGCACTTTTCTTATGTTAGACTGAGAACAAAAAAACACTTGTGTTACGCATTTATCCAGATGCTGTTCTGGAGGGAGAAGAGCAGTATATGATTCAGCTTGTATCTGCTACTAATGATGCAGAAATTTCTCCTGTATATGGTAAGTGTGTCAGATTCATTGGCCAGTGTAACAGCTTCAACAAGAATTACAAACAAATATAGACAAAGAGAAATAAGGGCTTTTTGTGGCTTTGCATTTGGAAAAGAAAATTTCCTGTATTATTCACCTGACAAAACAGAATGTTTCTTCCACAGGAAGTGCCACTATCATTATTTTGGGTGATCATGCAGCATCTGGGATGATTGCCATAGCTGAATCAACCAAGCATATTCTAATTGGAGAACCAGTCAACAGCTACAATGGGACTGCTCTAATAATGTATGTGGCATTTATAAAATCACTTTTTGCAGAAACCATTAAGATGAACAGATAAGTGAATGTTTCTTTTAATAACTTAAAATGTTCCAGGCACCATTAAGCATAAATTGCATGCCCTTAAGATGCCAGTAATGTATCTTTTTCACTGTTTTATAGTACAGCTCATGAAGGTCCAGTTAGTCCTGCGAAAGGAATCGATAGGATATGTTTGGTACATACTTATCAAGTGATGGGGTGGGGGGGGCGGGTTGCAGAGGTGTGGAATTGAAGAAAAAGTGGCATGTTATATATGCGCCCATTCACCATGTCCACCTTGGAATATTTTGATTTATTAGTTAAAAGAGACCAGATGTTCTGTATATAATTTTTACAATGTAGCAAATTCACTAAGTATAATATTCAGTAGAAAAATATTTAATACTTTATTTTATTACAGATTAGTGCGTGGTCCAGGAATCTTTGGCGAAGTTACAATTAACTGGATCATAACTCCGGCATTTCGGGATGAATTTGTTGAAACAGGCGGAGCACTTTTAATGCGTGACAGGCAGTCATCAGCCACCATTTTGCTACAGGTACGAGAAATTAAATAAAGTTTGAAATAAGTCAGACCAGGAAGCTTCAACATTGGTCTGTAGGGAATTAGCTGATCTTAGTCAGTGTGACAGTAACATTGCCACAGTTGCCTAAACCGCCCTTTATTAAGGCAAGGTGAAGATGGAGAGAATGGTTAGGATTCCAACTGCTGATCATTATTGCAAGAACATAAGATGCTTTGAGAAGTTTCACTATTGCATAAGTGGTGGGACTGTACTGTTACTCTGTACAGTAATTATTGTTCATAGCTCACCGGTTATTAGTGTTTTTTACAGGTAAATAGCTGAACACTACTTAAAATCTAATACCCTAAGTTATCAGCTTGTAAAATCTTTCTTTTATTAATCATGCATGGGGTGTTGGCATCACTGGCTAGGCCAGCATTTATTGCCCATCCCTAATTGTCCTTGAGAAATTAGTGGTGAGCTGCTTTCATGAATCACTGCAGTCCATGTGGTCTAGGCACACTCACAGTGCTGTTAGGGAGGGAGTTCCAGGATTTTGACCCAGTCAATACAATATGTCATGCTCCAGATACTGTTCAATTTGTAGCAAATATGTAAAATGCTGGAAACAAGTCATTCAGTATCTTTAGACGGAACAAATGAGTCAATGCTTCAGAACTAGTAGATATTGCAGAAAAAAATATTTAAGAAGGATTTGTAGTAAGGGAAGGGTAGAGAAAAAAGATATGAGTGAAAATGTTGAATGCCCTGTAAAATGCTTAAGTGGAGCATTGAAGATGTTAAATGGCTGGAACAAGGAGCCGTAACTTCCGAGCTCCCCAGCGTCGGATTTGGGGGGTACCCCAAAGATGCGCTGGGAACCCCTCTCAGAACTTCAAAGGTCAGAGTTTGCACAACAATTTCCCAGCAGTGCCAACTTTTTCTGGGCAATTGCCCTGCTCTGGGAACCATCCAAAAATGTGATTTAAATTACAAACTTCGGATGGTCCCAGCTGTGTTACACAAATAGTTACTCAGAAAACATTAGAGATTTAAAACCTCTGTGTTTTCTGTTTTATTTGTCAAAAGATTTTTTAGCATCTCCAGTGTATTGCATTTTGCATGTACTGTTAAATTTGTACCTTCTTAGATGTTCAGCTTTTAACTTTAAGACTACTTTTGCTGTTCAGGCAGTAGACGATGATATTCCTGAAGAGAAGCAATATTATCAACTTCAGCTGACAGGGGTCAGTGGTGGTGCTGTGATTAATGACACATCAAACTCTGCTAACATCACTATGGCAGCCAGCGACTTTCCTTATGGTCAATTTGCATTCTCGCGTGAATACCTTCAAACCTTTGAGAGTGGAGAACAGGTGCCAAAGTTTTAAAATATATTTTTAAAAATGAGTTGAAGTAAATTGGATTCCATTACCTTGAGTCAGCTCATAAAGATGCATAACCTCAAAATTTATATATCTTATGAGTGATTTTGTACTTATTAGCCATATTTGCAACATAAATAGGAGATAATATGGATGAATTTATGAAGGAGACTGAAAAATAGTAAAAGAAGCTAAAAAGAAACCAAAGCAAATGGTAAAAGCTAAGAAAATTAAGTAAAGGAATGCTAGTAGAAAGTAGAAATGTAAAATATTTCCAATCATTTAAAAAATGCTTCAACAGTAGGAATATTTTTGGGTCAGCTGATTGTTTCAATAACATTAGAACTCATAATTGTGTCTTAGAATCTGCAAATCAAACTACTGAGAAATATACATTGGTAGTTCCTTCTCCTGCTTCCTCAATCCTATTCCCATCAAGCGTCTGAGCACCCAACTTTCCTTTTTAACCTCCATGTTAGCTGATATTATTAACAGTTCCCGTTTCTTGGTACTGTCCCCTTCCTTTTCAAATGTGATTTCATCATGCCTCTCCTCAAAAAATGATGTTCGAGGCAGGAGGCTTCATGGTCCCCGCCCAGTCTTGCGTTGAAATTCCCCAGTAGGTAAAAAGGTTCTGACTTAGGGATCCTGCTGATAGCAGTGTCAAACTGTTCGCGGATCTGGTCTTTCGCCTCTGTAGTGGAGCACAGTGTTAGAGTGTAAATACTGATAAGGTTAACTGGCACTGTTTGTGGATGCAGAGAACATATTCTGAACCATTTGTGTGGTTTCTATTATTGAGAGTTGCAAGTTCCTTACAGCGAAGCCTACACACTGCTCACACATTTCCTCTGAACTCTTCCCCTGCCAGGTGAACGTGTAATGTTTTTCTTTCAGAGATGCACCCTCCATGAATCTGGTCTCTTGTAGGGAAGCTATGCCAATGTTCGGCCTATCAAGTTCCATGTCAATCTCAGCTGTCTTGTGTGTGTTATCGACCAGCTGTTTGTTAGTCCTCTGCACATGGTCCTGATGATCCAGCTTGCTAATCAGAGTTCGCACCTTCTTTCTTTTTTTTTGTTTCATTTGTTTGTCTGGTGCAATGGATTCCATACTTGTTAAGCAGAGATTCTATGCTCCAAGAACCCATTGAAGCAGATGGACCGTGATGGGTCAGCACCTTAAAAGCCGGGGGATGCCCGACTTGAGGTGGACAGTGATTGGCCAGATGGACACGATAGCCCTCCCAACGTTAGAGGCAGCCTTTACTCCCCGTTCACTATGCCAATCAAGCTGGGATTATCACTCATAACTGCTGTCTCCTGCGTTGTGTTAATGCCCTGCAGTGACACTGTAGTGTCCCCTCCACGGTGCAAGTCTGGGCAAAATTTCTGGGACCCTGGGCTGCCCAAACATCATTGTCCTCCTCTCGATCTTCCTGGTTGGGTCCAAAGGAGTGTAAAGCACCACATATGGCACTTGCTTGGTTGCAGGAAATGCCGGAAAGGTGACATACTTAGACATCAGCTCGCATTTGGGCTCCACTCCAGATTTTTTGTCAGGGTTTATACTCCTTTAGCCTTCAACTCTCCCCAAGTATCCACAGTAGTGGGGCTATTTGCTCAGACCTGGGAGTTTGGTTCATGAGTGCCAGGGCATGTCCACAGGCCTTCACATTGCATGCCTGGGGCTCAAACCTCCTCTGAGTTGCTCTGAACCTTTAGCTTGGGGCCATGAGGGACACAGTTTCTATGCGTCACCACAAAGAGATTCAACTAAGGACTTGCAGATGGAGAGGCTGTGTACTGACAGGAAGAGGCTTATACATCTGGCTTTCTTTTTCACATTGCTGCTAGCCAGTGCTGTCAGCTGAAAATGAGAAGCAAACCAGCACACAAAAGCAGAAACCATGTTAACTCTGTTCACCCACACACTAGATTCATCACACCAACCTGTTGACATACAATTATCAACTTGAGATTTCTGTAATGCTCCTAGATATCTGTTTACCATTGCCCTCCAATCTCCAGAAAATAGTCACTATTTATTGACTGTGAATCTGCACCTTCAGTATGTGGATAGCAGAGTAATTGAAGTACTTTACAAATGGCATTATAATATGTGAAGAGCAAGAGTAGGTGTGAACATTAAGCCATAGTTATAACTAGAAGTGACTATATGAAGGTTTGGGTTTTACAGATTCTACTTGGTAACTAAAGCTGAAACCCTGGAGGGCCGTTTGCACTATTCTGTGGGTTTTTAAAAATTCATTTACAGGATGTGGGCACCCCTGATTAAGCCAGCATTTATTGCCCATTCCTAATTGCTCTTGAGAAGGTGGTGATGAGCTGCCTTCTTGAACCGCTGCAGTCCCTGTGGTGTAGGTACACTCACAGTGCTGTTAGGAAGGGAGTCCCAGGATTTTGACCCAGCGACGTGAAGGAACCGCAACATATTTCCAAGTCAGAATTGAGTAGCTTGGAGGGGAACTTTCAGGTGGTGGTGTTCCCATGCATCTGCTGCACTTGTCCTTCTAGTTTGGTAGCAATCATGGGTTTGAAAGGTGCTGCCTAAGGAGCCTTGGTGAGTTTCCGCAGTGCATCTTGTAGATGTTACACACTGCTGCCACTATTCGTCGGTGGTAGAGGGACTGAATGTTTGTGGAAGGGGTGCCAATCAAGTGGGCTGCTTTGTCCTGGATGGTGTCATGCTTCTTGAGTGTTGTTGGAGCTGAACTCATCTAGGCAAGTGGGGAGTATTCCATTACACTCCTGACTTGTACCTTGTAGATGGTGGACAGGCTTTGGGGAGTTAGGAGGTGAGTTATTCACCACAGGATTCCTAGCCTTTGACCTGTTCTTGTAGCCACAATATTTATATGGCCAGTCCAATTTAATTTTTGATCAACGGTATGGTAATAGTATTGAATTCATGGGGTGATGGTTAGATTCTCTCTTGTTGGAGATGGCTATTGCCTGGCACTTGTGTGGCGCAAATGTACTTGCCACTTGTCAGCCCAAGCCTGGATATCATCCAGGTCTTGCTGCATTTGGACATGGACGGCTTCAGTATCTGAGGAGTCCCGAATGAACATTGTGCAATCATCAGCGAACATGCCCACTTTTGACCTTATGATGGAAGGAAGGTCATTGATGAAGCAACTGGAGATGGCTGGACCTAGGCCACTACCCTGAGGATCCCCTACAATGATGTCCTGGAGCTGAGATGACAGACCTCCAACAACCACAACCATCTTCCTTTGTTCTAGGTATGACTCCAACCAGTGGGGAGTTTTCCCCCTGATTTCCATTTACTCCAGTTTTGCTAGGGTTTATTGATGCTACACTTGGTCAAATGTGGCCTTGATGTCAAGGGCAGACTCTCTCATCTCACCTCTGAAGTTCAGCTGTTTTGTCCATCTTTGAATCAAGGCTGTAATGAGGTCAGGAGCTGAGTAACCCTGGCAAAACCCAAACTGAATGTCAATGAGTAGGTTATTGCTGACTAAGTGCTGCTTGATAACACTATTGATGATCCCTTCCATCACTTTACTGATGATCAAGAATAGACTGATGGGGCAGCAATTGGCTGGGTTGGCTTTTTCCTGCTTTTTATGTGCAGGGCATACCTGTGCAATTTTCCACATTGTCGGGTAGATGCCAGTGTTGTAGCTGTACTGGAACAGCTTGGTTAGGAGCGCAGCAACCTCTGGAGCACATGTACTATTGCCAGAATATTGTCAGTGTCCAGTGCCTTCAGCTGTTTCTTAATATCACGTGGAGTGAATCGGATTGACTGAAGACTGGCATCTGTTACCACCTAAGTTATGGCTGGAGATTGTAAACACCCCTATGGATACTTGAAGCAAATGGCTATGTTCTGGTTTGCTCCTCAGGTGTGATTTTAGGGTAGTTTGAGCTTGTCAGCTCGAATAGTGTCTCATTGCATTCTTTTCTTATGCCCTCTCCTTGATTTTAATTATTGCAGTTTTGCATTGCTTGGTGAGCTTTAAAGGGGAAAAAGGGAAAAATTTGGTCTTTGTGGCCTCAAAATTTGCCTCGGCACCACACATCATTTTGGTGCGGTTTTGGTACCAAAATGCTGTTCACGCTGCATGCGCACATTTCTGGCATAACCCAAACCAGACTTCATTTTTGTTACGGTGTAACTGTGGGCATTGGGACCATGTGCTGGAAATATGCAGAGTAGACAAATTGTCATGTCAGTGTGTCACACAGATTTGACGTCAGCACTGATATGTTTAACCTCACCGCTCCAGAAAATGCCTCCTTCTAAACACGCACAGATGACCATTCGTTCAGCAGCAGGAAAGACCCCAGCATTATTTAAAGGATTGTCAATTACTTTTAGGCTAGTTACTGATTGATTTCTACTGGCTCAGCCTGAGTTTGTAGAAGTGCTGTGAGTTTTTATTAAATTGGCGAAGTTGACAGGGAGTGATCATGCATGTGGAGAAGGCCTTAGTTCTGACTTCAAAGGTCTGGTCAAACCACTTACTCCCAGTCTTGGGTGCCGTAGTGTCCATCCTCCTCGTCCTGCAGAAGGAGAGGGAGATTGAACAGAAGTAGCACAGTAGAACAGGCTGGTCGCTTAGAAAGTGAGAGAAGTGCTCTCAACAGGAGGCCTTATTTATCTTCCTCGATTCTTCCAAGAGCATTTCTCAGTGTTTGTATAATTTCTGTTTTATGAAGGGGCTGTTTACAAAAATCAGCAATCAATTGCAGGCAGGCTTGCAACCGCAGATTCTTTTTTTGGGATCCTTCCAAACTGGCGTAGGTGACATTTCTAACATCTTCCCAGTCTGGCACACAATCTAACGTCTCCCCACTCACCATCCACTGCTGCAATAAGGGTGGTGACAGACGCTCTTTATGCTGGAGAGGTATGGGCACATTGGCTTTGGCAGGATAACAGGTATTTTCATTGTGCAGGGTGCCAGCAACAGCACACATGTGGCTTTGCAGGCATGACATCTAAATGCAGAGATGTACTGCAACCACTCCTTGATTGTGCATTTGGTGTGCAGACATGCTCAGCTCATCATGCAGATGAATGTCTGGTATCCTCGCAGGAATCATGATGTCTTTATTGTGTGCCAGACTGCTGTTCCCTCAGTATTTGAGCCACCACATCAAAGCAGAGGATGACTCATGATTATGTTGTTCAATCAACCACACCTAGCCAGCATGCATATCACGAGAGCCATGCTGCCACATGAAACATTATTGAGCAGACCATTGGGCTGCTGAGGCAAAGGTTCTGCTGTGTGGACCACACTGAAGGAACCCAGCAACACTCACCAGACTGTGTGTCATGATTGTCATGGCCCTGCTGAATGCTGCATAAACTCACCACAAGGACCATGAGGACATGGTCCCTGTCACAGGGATTTGGTGAGCACCTCAGCAGGAGAGGCAACTTTCCCTTTCTGGCTGGGCTGTTTGTGATCGCCTCATCTGACTGTGGTACCTGTGAACAGAACCCCAATCCCCATTCTGCAATAGTCGCACACTTTACCTTCCCTCTGACACTGACCATCATAGTGTCTTCTTGGCCACAATACTGAAATTAAAGCCACCACAAAACAAACATTTTCGAACCAACTTTATAAAACAAACCATCCAATATTCCACACAAAGGCTAACTAATCACTCCTGTGCATTCCCTTAGTTCCTGCCTTGCAGTACCTTTGCTTGTCCTACTGCTGCTGCACAGTGCCACCCCAGTGGCTGCAGCATGGCTGATGGAGGATGTTAACTTTCAGTGGGGAAGACTGTAGACGGACTTGCAGAACGACCTTAAGTGGCTTTGGGTCTGGAAGGCCCAACTTAGGACTGCACCACCTTGGTATGGGTGGCAGCAGTC
This sequence comes from Cetorhinus maximus, assembly GCF_964194155.1. Lineage (NCBI taxonomy): Eukaryota > Metazoa > Chordata > Chondrichthyes > Lamniformes > Cetorhinidae > Cetorhinus > Cetorhinus maximus. The sequence continues at coordinate 57,804,863 of NC_135880.1, forward strand.
TGAGCTGACAAGAAAGCAACACCAAGAGCACTGGTGGAGTAGCAGTTGTGGGAGAGTGAATCTTGTCATCCTGAAAGAGGACATCAGATTCATGCTCAATGGAACCACTGCCATGCCCCAGGGCAGCACCTCAGCAACCCTGGTAATGTGCTGGAGGACAGATTGCTGGACTGCTGTGAGACCCTGCAAACCCATTTGATCACTGGTATCCTCAGCCATGACAGCAGCAAGCTACACTTGCATGGTAACAAGCTGAGCTTTCGTGACCTCAGTCTGAGCTTCCATTGCAGCACTCAGACCTCCATAGTTTTGCTTGCATTGCAACGTAAGTTATGACTTCTTCATTGGGCATTGCACCATGGTTACGTCTGCAAGTGTCTTCATGGAGTTGGCCACCACTTCCATGATGGAAAGGATAGGCTCCAAACTCTGTGCAAAACTCTGTGCAAAGTGTTACCGGATTCCTCCGGGCTTTCTGGCAGGCCTGCCAATGTACAAAGCTTTTTATTGTGTATACCCATCAGTCGTTTTTTTCGGTACTCTATCCAATTGAAGTCCTCTGCAGCAGAACTTATGTGCAACCTCACCCTGGGGCGAACTGGCAATTGCATAACCCTCTCCCCCTGGCCTGGCTGCAGGGAATCTGTGCACAGTGACTCACCATGTTCAGTTCCAGCCTCAATGATATCTTCAAAGGAAAGTGCAGTACCAATGTTTGAGCTGTGAGAAGAAGTAAAAGTGTTTCATCATCATTCATCTTGTGCTCCTCTTTGACTTAATGTTGCTATGGCACTGTTTGGCCAGGTAGCAGTTCTTGAGCTCCTGAAAGGGCAAAGGCACAATGGTAGGGTTGTGGTGAGGGAACAGGAGGAAAGCAAAAGGTTCATGCTTACACCATTTGCAGTTTGTAAATCAGAAGAAATTGTGGAATGAGGGGAAAGTGGGATGTGAAAAGATGATTAGGTAGGAACAGGTCATCATCTTCTATGGTTTCAACCCTGCCACTAGTCTTTGCCTCATTTGTGGTCAGATTATCTCTCTGGGGTGAGGTCATGCAGCAGTGCCTGCCCCCTGCTGATAAGGTGTTGCTGTCTGCCATTAAGTATCACCGTATCCTGACAGAGAGGGGGACATGTGTTATTGAGTGTGGTGCAATGTGTTTGGCTGTTTTGCCTGTCTTAGTTGAATAGCTGACTGTGCAAGCTAAAAGATGTGTGTGTGCAGCTTACAACAGTGTGAAGTGTGTGAGGATGAGGTAAGGCTATGAATGTTAAGTATGAGTTGTGCTTGATTGAAAGTTTTGATAGGTTGTCGAAGGCGGTGTGGTGAATTGAACAGTTTGTGAGGTTCATGGTTCAATTTGTGATCTAATTCAGATAAGCTATTTTCTCTTGGCTAAGTTAAAATGTTTATGACTAAGTTTAAAAATAAGCAGTACCTAAAAGCAGGAGACATTATGTAGCAATGATGTTTACAGTCTTATGAAAGAATACCTCTGCACCCAAAACTGTTATATTCTTAAAGAGAAACCTGCCTATGGCCATACAATTCAGCATAAACTTGATCTTATCTGATTTCTAAAAATAAACAGCGGAAGAAGGCCTTTTGTTTAGCAAAATTAATAACCTGAATTTTTCCCATATGTTCCCTTTGCCTGTAAGAAGTGTGGTTGTTTAGATACATTTAATGCAACAATGTGCTTCGTGAAAAATGTCATGCGAAACATATTTTTAGCCAATAGTAATTTACCTGCTACTTGGTTTTTCACAGTTTTTCTGGTGTTCAGTGCTGCTAATGAACTATAGTTTTTACAAAGCTTTCAGACTTAGTTGACTATAAACATATTTTTTGATGAAGTAGCTGATTAAATAATATATTAACTTATCCTTTTATATGTAATAATATGTACATGTAAATTTCTTGTCTTTGTAAACTCTTTTTAGCACAGATTCTTAATGCATGACTAAAGAAATTAAACTCTTGACTGTATGAACACCTTTATCATTTCCCTATTTTTCTCAGGCCAACGTTACCATTGTACGATCCCATGGCAGTTTAGGCCGTGTTCGCCTGTGGTATCAGACATATAATGGGACTGCACTGGGTGGCATGGATTTCACCTCTAAGTCTGGACAATTGTTATTTGAATCAAGAGAACAGATACAATGGATCCCAATTGAAATTCTCGATGACAATATTCCTGAAGGCCCTGAACATTTCTTCATCAGCATTCTTAAAGTAGAGCTTCTATCAGACAGGCAAGTAATCAAGTGACACTATTGAGTAATGTTATAACTGTGAAATTTGCTTTGAATGCCAGATGAAAATGTTGGGGCAGACTTGTAATTCTATTACCCACTTAACACCTCTGAGAAAATGCCATTTTAAACAGTGAAAGTAGTTTAAGGGAATGTTTACATTTATAGCATATACCCAGTAGCAGGTATATTTGCACTCCCTGCACTGGATCAGTGTAAAAGAGTAATTTCTCTTAAACCTGAAATTTTTTCCCGTTTCCAGGACAGTCAAAATGCCAATGCAAAATTCTGGACTCTATTCTTTAGCCTTTCAGTGGAGCCAATAGGGACAAGTAGCATGCTCTTAAAGAAAAGCTAAGAGAGCAGTGCTTTAAGGTTGTGAGTTTTTGCTTGAACACTATCTTATACCCTTTTCAGTGGGTGGATTGCATTAAGTTTAATTAATCTACCATTTTTAAAAATGTTCATGTTACCAATGTACAACTCATGTTCATGCCAAACAGAAGGTTGTTTTGCAAAAGGCCATCCTTGCTTTTTCATGTATATTTTCATGATTTTTGGTTTCCTCTCTGGGTCAAGCGGGTGAATATAGATGGAGAATGAATGTTGTTTTTTGTATTACCTGATGAAGAGTTATGGGGATGTTGAGACTATCATGGGAGATAATCACAGTGATATACAAATGCTGATCCACATTTCAGGACTGTCTCAGTCACTGTTTCTCCTGTAATTGTAAAGACCATAGCGACCATTCACACTGCAGGTGTTTTCTTAGGAAGCTATAAGAAATTGGAGTTGTATTGTTGAGTGTAGAATAACAATCTTCATTTAGGAGGTGAGCCATATATTTTCGAGTGTTGACAGCTTCTTTTATCTCACAGATAGCATGAAGAAATGGTCAATTACAATGGTCAAGGCTTTTGTTAGAATTCTGAATGCAGTGGACTGTACCCATATAGAAAAACATACTTTTGGAAGGCACTTCATAGAATCAGTTGAATTGGTTTCTATTTTAAATTCTTCGCGCTCTTCCAGAATTTTCAAATGACACAACTTTAGCATTGTTTCCTCACCAGAAGTCAGCTCCTTCTCGGTCTGAGGTCCTCCTGCAGTTTATTTTCTCTAGCTTAGAGGTTGACATCGTTATGATATTCCCTGGTGTCAAGCCAGTGGTGTTTCTTTGGAAGCAATTGCACTGAACTACATCGGAATCTCTTTAAGGCTTCTCTGTGCAATCATTGATTCAGGAAATTATTGCCATTACAAAATTTAAAGCCCTTCTTGAATTTGCCTCCTCAAAGGTCAAGCTTAAGAATCTAAGAAATAGGAGCAGAAGTAGACTATATATGGCTCCTTGAGCCTGCTTCACCATTCAATATCACCATGGCTAATCTTCAGCCTCAACTCCACTTTCCCGCCCAACTCTCTAGGACTGAAATGAAGAGAAAAGTATAAATGATCACCTTATCCTGAGACAGTGCCCCTGTGGTTCTTTAGTTCTGTGGAAGGCTTCTTCTTTCCTTATGTTAGAACTAACTGATGGTTGTTTTGTTTCTAGGTTGTGGTTAATTGCTTGGCCACTTTTACATTAAACAAAATGTGTGATAATGTGGCTTCAGTCTAGGTAGTTTTAACAGCAAGATTTATATTTTATGGTTATACAGGAGTATTTTTCCATCCTTTCTGAATGTTGAAAATTGATCTGATGATTCAGGAATAACACTTAATTTACATTTGCTCCATTTTGTCATCCTCTACAGGCCATTATAATTTAGTATTCACACAAAAATATGATTATAAAAAATAATTGATCTTTCTCTTACACAAGGTTGTGACTGAAAGAATAAATTATATTACCTTTTCATGTATATTTTTGTGAGTTTTGGTTTCCTCGCTGGGTCAAATGGATGAATTTAGCTTCAGTGCAAAGAATACAAGTTTATTCAGGGTACTTGGTCATACCAGTCTCATGCTGAACAACTTTGTGGCATAAATGGTAAAGTTTTGACCTGAGGATTATGTTAGTGAATATGAGCTTTGTATATAGCTGAGCCTAAACAAACATTGGCTTCACGTTTTGGTCAACATATGCTGAATTTAGCTAAGTTTGAATAATTATTTCTCATTTTGCAGAAGAATGTTGGATTATGCCATAATTCTCAATGCTTAGCTTCCTAAATTTCAGGAGTTTTTTTTCATTGGAACACTGGAACTCTCAGAAGCAGTCTGTATTTTATCATGGTGAACAGCTGGATTGAATTCATAATAGTTAATGATCTAGTCCAAAAGTTTATGGTAATTATATTATTAATAATAAGAACATTTAATTCCCCTTACTGCCTTTTATACCTTAAAAAGCCAGGTAGTGGAGGATAGAATTGGGACCAATCTTTACATTCTTTTATAGGCATTTATTTACAGAGATACACCTTACAAACATGCACCTCCTAACTTATATCACAGTTTCAATCTCTTTCTATTTATAGGGGGACAAATTAATCCTCAATTAATGCCTGCCACCTGCATACAATTAAATATATTTAATATACTGTCATCTGTCATCTTCACTTAGCACAAGTCTTTACCCGGATTATGTATTGCCGACAATTCCAAATCTCTAATTAGTGTCATCCCGTGACCATTTGATGATGCAGTGGGGGTAATTTTAACAAGTCCATGGTGTTGGTGGCCGAAGCTCACCAGTTAGACTGGTTAAAATTATCTCTTAAATTTGTCTAAGCCAAACCATACAGCTCTTCTCTACAGAGCCAGCCAAAAATTGCCAATCTGCTCAAGGGCAGGTGATCTCAAATATCAGTTGAAGCAGTGGGCTCAATCTCTAAGCTCCTATTTGTACACTACATGGTACACAGTTAGCCTTGACCATTGACTTTTCTTTAGTAATAATTCTTTTACATTTATTACACTATTAAGAATTTGTTAAATTGATAAGTACCCTAAAAACAGCCTATAGGCAGAATTTTATGACAGCGGGATTTTACGTTCCCACTGAAGTCAATGGGGATTATAATGGCTCGTCGCATTTTACGGCCCTGTCCCCACCGAAACGGGGCTGTAGAATTCCGCCCTGTATATCTGATTCAACTGTACAAATATTTCTATTTTAATAAACCAAGGTTAATATATTGATCCACAAATACATTTTTCAGCAGTGATCACTGAAGAGTATTAAAGGGCTGAATTTTAAGCCTCAACACCAGGGGCGGGATGGTAGACAGGGAAGAGTGCAAAATTGGATGTCATGGCAGCATGAAACCTGAGGGCCATGTGGAATGTTTTAACACCCTATGTCCATCAGAGGTCCCCCAAAGGTATTACCCCTGCCCCGTGATTCCCCTCCCCACCTGTCCTGTCAATCTTGGCCCGCTCCCCTAGCCCTGGCGAGATCCCAGCCATTGCTCCTAGTGTCTCTGCTGGGACAAGAGAACTGTTGGTCCACATCTCCGAAAGGAGTGGAAGTCCTACCTCAAGCCAATTAGAGGTCCAACAGCTGTTAAATGGCTGCAGGATGAGCCTAATTCAGCCCTAAGGATGGGAATGTTGGCTGATATGGCTTACGATTACTTGCTCCTGTGAAACACAATAATATTTCCATTCGACATACTCATTAATTGGATTCAACTGGTCATGTCATAGTCAATCAATTTCAAATTGGACAGGAACAGTGTCCCTCAAATCTTCACTTAGGTGGCCTTCAAGACATTGACAAATGTCCTTGCAGACAAATACAAACCATATTGTTGATACAAACACAAAAAATGCTGGAAACTTAGCAGGACTGGCAGCATCTGCATAGAGAGAAACAGAGTTAACATTTCGGGTCTGTATGACTCTTCTTCGGAGCTGTTGCTCACACTTTCTTTATCTTCCAATCTTCTCTTGTTCTCCAGCCTCCCTCTGTCCTACCTTTAAATACTTAATTTGTGTTTTTATTATTGAATTGACATATAATCATCAATTCTAATCTTTTTTTCTCTTCAAAAAAAGTTCAAATGCTTTCCATGCCTCATTTCTTCCTACTGGCCCTCAGCTTCCAATTAGCCTTTCATTGACTCAAAGCTAAGTTTTTGAAGAAAGCCTCATCTTTTCTTCTGGGTACTAGAGGTATAGGTGTACAATTGGCCATTTCGGTGAGAAAATTAAACATTTAATTGAAACGTATGTCCTACGGAGTAGTGGAGCTTGATAATTCGTGCACTCCTCCCATCCCGTTCATAACATAAGGATGAAAATATCCTGTGTTTTCTTGTTTACATCTGACACGTAATAAATTGGAAACTTTATTATCCTTCTATATTTCACCAGTTTTCACGATTTTACTGTTGGAGATCACGGCCTACAACCAGATCAACCTCCTCTGTTGGGTAACATCTCATCCGTTAGGATAGTAATACAAACAAATGACAATGCAGAGGGTGTTATAGAAATTGATCCAAAATTCCTCAGTATAGAAGGTAAGTTTTTTTTCCCCTCTCAATGAAATATCAATTAGGGTGAATGAATATAACCCTGATTCTGCAATCCTGAGGAGAACTCTGCTGACAAGGATTGTGACTAAGAGAAACATGGCTATAATTTTACCACAGACAATGTTTATCAGGAGGGCCACTATTTTTCATGTATTTGGTGTGTAATGACATATGAGGTGGAGAAATAACAATGGTGATGTAATCAATTGAGGATGATGGATAGGGCAGAATTTTCCCATTGGTGTGCGCGGGTGGGACCCGCACGCCAATGCGTAACATGACGTGCGGTGACGTCAGGCGAGTGTCCCGACCTCACCGTGCGCCATTGCGATATTTTGTTAGGCTGGCGCACGATAATATCAGAGGTGCGCCCACCATTAATTAACGGGCCACTTAAGGCCCATGAGGCGCCAATTGACAGCAATTTTGTGACGCCCGTGCGATCTTTGGGTCGTCGCACGGGCGCAACGGGCAAGCGGGCAGGAGACATTTGTATAAACCTCATCTATAGGTGGGATAAGAGGGCTCAGTGGGGTCGTGAGTGTGCTCAGTCAAATATTTAATTTGCAAAGTTACTGATACTTGCCTGTGTGAGCTGCAATACTTCAAAACGCATACCAGCTGCTTGGACTGGACTCACAACCTTCAGGTCAGCACTCTGCAGTGAAGAGTCGTTTTTGGGCCTGCAGGTTTCAGGAAGCCTTCCCTTAGCATGGGAATGGGTGTTGAACTCTCCACTGGAGGCACCTCCTCTGAGGAGGCAGGGAGAGCGAGAAGGGGGAGGAGGCCAAGAGTGCACATTTAGCCTCCAGGGGAGCCATCTTTGAGAGGAGAGGCACAGGCACAAGGGGTGCAAGGCCAAGAGGTAGTCCAAGGCGGAAGGGGCCGCAGAAGACGCTACTATCCTGCTGCTAGGGTATACAGGCGGCGAAGCAGCTACCTCAATATGTCTGAGGTGCAGTGCCAAAGGAGGCTCCGTCTCTCAAGGGAGACAGTCAACATCTGTCAGATGATTGGGCCTGAGATCTCCGTGAACTGTGTGGGTGGACACCTCATGTCAGTGGCTTTAAAGGTCACAGCTGCCCCCAACTTCTATGCCTCTGGCTCCTTCCAGGGGTTGGTGGGTGATCTTTGCGGTGCCTCCCAATCAGCTGTCCGCACTTGTGTCAGGCAGGTTACAAACGCTCTGTTCAGGCGTGCATTGATTTTCATCCACTACCGTTGGGACCAGGCAAGCCAGACAGAGTGAGCCAGAGGCTTCACAGAGATTGCTGGCTTCCCCCGCGTCCCAGGTGCTATAGGCTGCACATATGTGGCCACCAAGGCACCAGCAGGTGAGCCCGGTGCCTTCGTCAACAGGAAGGGCTTCCACTCCATGAACGTGCAGATAGTGTGTGATCACAGGATGCAGATTCTACAAGTCTGTGCATGGCACCCAGGCAGCTCCCACGATGCCTACACCCTCAGACACTCCCAGGTGCCGGAGCTCTTCAGTGCTCCAGCCTGGCTGGATGGATGGCTGCTGGGTGATGAGGCTATCCCCTCAGAAGATGGCTCATGATGCCTCTCCGCCATCCAAGAACAGAAGCTGAGCAGCGGTACAATAGGAGCCACGCCTCCACAAGGGCTGTGGTGGAGAGAACCATCGGTCTTCTCAAAATGCGCTTCCAATGCCTGGACCATTCAGCGGGCGCAATCTAGTATCCCCCAACTCGTGTGCCGCTGATAGTGGTTGCCTGCTGCGCTTTCCACAATCTTGCACTGGAAAGGGGGGATGCTGTGGACGAAGGAGATGTAGACGCAGTGGCTGAGGCTGCACACGATGAGTCCAGCAGTGAGTCTGAGGATGAGCACGCACAGGGAAATGCTGAGGGGGTAGACGCTGACCCGGGCATACTCCAGGGAGGCAGGGACACCTGGGAGTCTTTAATCCAACGAACCTTCAGTTAGCACACCACATATGGACCTCCAACACACGCCAGGGCTGCAGGGTCTATACTCAAAACCTGAGTGCAAAACCTCCCTGGCTAAGAACATTAACTAAGGGCCTTGTCAATAAAGCTGAATGTCCCACAAATCACTCATAACATTATTGGTAACCATCCACCTGCAGAAGAAAAGAGGCACTCTCAGCCATGGTGACATGTCTGAATTTAATGGTATAACAAAAGGAACTGAAGAGAACAAAATCACAAAGGTGTTCAACATCACACCAACTCATAAAGACCTCATTGCAGGCCAACACAAAAGCACCAATGATAAACCTGGGGTGTGCCTAAGGTGCCTTATGCTTACACTTTCGGGCGCTACGTCTTGGTGCTACCCCCTTGTTGGGACTGGCATCTGAGACACCCTGCTCACTCTGCTGTCCTGTTGGCCTCGATGACCTAGGCTGAGCCTGTGCTGGCCCTGCCTGGGAGGGAGCTGCCAGTTCCACAGCTGACATCTCCCCAGTTGTCGCAGCCTCATCGGATGTAACGGTTACTGGGAGAGGGGTGGATGAGCTGCCGCCCTCATCCAGAGCGCCCTGAGAGGAGCCTGCAGAGACGACAGGCAGCTGCTGCACTGATGTGAGGTCGCTTCGGACCTCCCTGCTCTGGAGGGATGGGCACCGAGCTGGGAAACTTGGTGTCCAGACCATCTCCCACACTGGCACTGACCAGCTGAGGTCAATGCCGATGTGAGGGCTTGCCAGTCCGAGCGCATCCCCAGGAAACCCTGACGGGTCTCCTGGAGGAGCCTCTCCGCGAGAGTCGCCACTCTCCATGGAGGAAGCATGGCGCTCGGCCATGAGACTCATTGCATCGGCGATGGTCCGCGTAGATTCCTCCACCACGGACATCAAGCCAAACATAGCCTCATGTATCTCCACCAGATGCTCCCATGCACCCGGCCGCATTTCCTGCATTTGTTGCATCGCAGACGACTCCAGAGGCACATCATCAGGCACCGACTGAGCATGTGCCTGGTCCCCTGCAGTCCTCCAGCTGCTGGCACCACGGGCATTCTCTGCCTCTGCCAGCTCCTCCAGCGACTGTGAATTGCCCTCATCACTGTGCTCCGGGACACTAGCCAATCTAATTCCCACTGAGGTGCTAGTATCTGCACTGGTGCCTGCCTGGTGTGGCGCTGGTGAGTCCAAGACTTCAGGGCCCTCAGGTAGAGCGAGGGGGCCCCTGCTGCTCCTCCTCCTGGCCCTGCTCCGCTGATGCTGAAAGGAAGAACAAAGACTAAGTTAACGTGGAGACAATGTCAATGTGCACCCCTGTCCCCCAGGTCATTATGCGCTCATCCTTCCATGAGCAATGGTCAAGCTATGTTGCAAACTTTAATCACTGAACATTCAGCACTGCCATGGCTGTTGGGAGAACAATGGTGACCTCACTGCTGGGCAAACATACCTTCCCGTGGCACCCCAGCCTCACTGACACCAGTGGACCTGGGCGCAAGATGCCTCTCCAGATCTAGGGCCTCCTGCTCAAACCAGCTAAGCATCGCCACCTCGGCTGGCCCTGCACCAGTCCTCACCTGTTCGGCGGCATTATGTGTATTCTTCTCCTGAAAAGGAGAGAAGGACATTGATTTCTGTTACTTGCACCTGGTTTCTCTTTGCGGCCGGTCCACCCCAACCAGAGTGGGACATTACAGGGCTCCAGTGTCTCCTCACCCCGCTGCTGCCAAACACCCACACAAAGATGTTAGGCCTGTCCCCACCACCCCCCCCCCACCCTTTTGGCCAAATGCTGCCTACATCACATTTGGTACCACACAGTCTAACCTTTCATAGCAAGGAGGTGCAAGCATGTGGAGCGCAGAGGGCAGCTTATCAATCGGTGCCAACGCCACCTTGAAGCTCCCTTCCCAGCATGTCATCACCCTGACTTTGACATGTCCTGGAGTTCCGGCAATGCGCCTAGGTGCAGCTCCTCCAGGTTGCCCCCAAAACAGTAATGTGGGCCTCAGTGTACCACATGCTGCGAGTGCAGAACCCAGCTCTTCACCGCACTCTCAGGGTGACCTCGGCATGGGCAATATCTGCTGGCCCACCCAGCAAAGGACACATGCCAATGATTCAATGAGTCATTACACTCAGACTTGGAGGTGGTGGGAGGGTGGGGGGGTGGGGGGGGGGGGTGCCAGGGGGGAAGCCTACCTGCTGGGTTAAGTGACCAATGCCAACAAGGTACTCACCCTTCCCGAACGCGAGAGGTCATTAAAGCGCTTGCGGCACTGGATCGACGTGTGTCGCACCACATCGTGGGAGCTCACTATCTCCGCCACCTCCTCCCAGGCATGTTTGGTCATGTGGAGGGGCATCCTGCTCCTGACCTGGGGTACGAATGCCTCTCGCCGTGCTGCCACCTCCTCGAGGAGGGCAGCAAGGCAATCGTCTAAAAAACGAGGGGCACAGTGCCCCCCTGCCCTACCCTCCTGCCTGGCCTGCTCACCAGTAGTGCTCTAGGGAGCCCTTCCAGTAGCCATGATTCATAGCCTTGGTCCCGGCGGTCACTGCAGCCCCACCGCCGCCCACCCACTCCCGCTGTCCTCGGGAGCCGCAATTCACGCTGGGTGGACCTTAATTGGTCCGCCCGTGTAAAATGGTGGCGCGGACCCAATTGCAGGCGGCGATCGGGTCAGCGCCCACCCACGCCTGCTCCTGCTCTGCATACACACCAGCCAGAAAATTCTGCCCATAAATCACAGTTGACTGTGAGTTTAAAAATATCGTCAAGTATTGTATAATTGATTATTCAAAGCAGTCTCTACATATTTGATTCTTTGTTTGAGCCTAGCAATGTACAAAAATGTTCAATGTTTTTAGTGAATATTATCTAATACAGACGAAAACGAATGAAGAAAAAGCAAAGACATCTATTTGATTATAACTATACATAATTGGAATAAATTGTTAATTCCATATTGCTAATAAGCAAAAATATAACACAAATCTTTAAGGGGTACTAGTTACAATTTGGTAGAGTGACTGCATAGAATGTATTTTAGTGACCAGAAAGATTAACAGTTATCAATCCTCCATTTGATTGCTCAGTTGAGGAGGACATTGGGATACTTGGAATTCCTTTGATAAGAAAGTGGGGAACATATGGATTTGTCACAGCAGAGTTTACCTCTCGAGCTATCACAGCAGCTCCCAATGGAGATGACTACATTCTTCCTAACAGTACAGTCATATTCTACCATGGACAAAATCAGAGCTTTATCAATGTAACCATTATTGATGACACTGAAAGGTAAGGAAAATTATTTGCTAAAATATCAAAAGGTTAGTGTTTGAAACTAAGCTTGCCACCAGAGTAACCATGTATTAAACTGACTCCTCCTGTATGCTCATTAGATCCCTAAAACCAAATTCGACAGAACGTACTACTGAAGAAAATATTTCATAAAAAACATGTGAACAACACAAGGTCATATGCTCCCTATTTAGAGCTTAGGCACAAAGTGTTGCACCAGACTCGATTCCATAGGTTTAGCATTCACCAATCTAAGGTTGAATTTAATAGCACCTTGGGGATAAGATGGCAGGCCCGGGTGGGGGCAGGCAGTAAAATTGGGCACCGTGCCACTGGATACATTCCCCGCACCTACTCACCTGCACCCACTGCAGATTTGAGAGCAATGGGGGAAATGTCAGTATGCCTACTCACCCCTAGGTTTGTTGAGGCCCTTGTGGCCAATTGATGGCTACTTAAGAGCGTCCTCCTGCCGTCCCTGGAATTTTGCCAGCGACAAGAGGCATTGGTATGAGAGTGGGATGTGTGCAGGTGTACACCAGAGCCGTGTCCAGCCCACTCAGTGAAAGCTGGTGGGCTTCTTTTTCGGACACCCCTGCCCACTCCCCAACCCCCAGTGTCAATCGGAGCTCCCCCCCGCAAACCAAGATGTTCTCCCACCCTGCGTTTCCCCTGCCTCCTGCTGTCTACCCCAGCTCCCACCTCCCTACTCTTCTTACCGGGGCCTGCTGGCCTAGCCCCAGTGAGACTCAGACTTACCTTGAAGTTTGGCTCTGTTGCAGCACAATTCCCTCCAGGACTCGCTGTAGTCTCAGCAGTAGGCACTGCTCCCAGTGGCATTGCTGGGACGTAAGAGCTGCCAACTATTTGATTGGCTGAGTACTCTCTGAGGTGGGACTTGCTTCCCGACGTAGTTTGTAGTCCCATCTTAAACCAAGTAATGGTTCGACAGCCATTAATTGGCTGCAGGGTGAGCCGGCCAAGTGGGGGCAAGCTTGCCCTCGTCTTTTAAGCCGGGGGGTGGTAGGGGTGGGGTGGTGGAGGGATCTCACCTCTCAGCGTAAAATTCAGCCCTTAAAGCATGGTTCCTCTAAGCCATCTCTCTCAATAGGGCACATATTCTACACTTCAGCTGCTTCTGAAATTAAAACCTAGAGCTCTGTCAATGGGCAGAAATCATTATGAGCTGGCTTTGGCTGAAGTTTCTGCCGCCAGTGCATACTTAAAAAAAAATCATATTCCACTTGGAAAATTGCAATGATACATTAGAAAGCAAGGTGATTTTTAAAGATCTTTTTGCTATGTTGCTTAATTGAAAGAAGCAAATCGCACTTATGAATTACCTTTCATGTTCTGGATATCCTGAGCAATTTACAGCCAAAGCATTTTTGAAGCCTAGTCACTCATTGTAGTCAATATGCACATAACGTGGTCTAACAAACAGCAATGAGATGAATGACTACTTATTGTGTTTTGTTCAGGGACAAACATTGGCCACAATACTGGGAGAACTTATTGCTCTTCGTCAAAAAAACAGTAGATCCTTTACAGACGGGATCCTGATTTAACATTTTATCCAAAAAATGTCAGCCTAGATTTATGTACTTAAATTCTGGAATGGAGCTTAAATACACAATCTCGGACCTAGAAGCAATAATGTTATTATATATATATATAATATAATACAATATAATACACATATGATATATAATAATTCAACCTGACACTTAACTGGAAGCAGTATTTTGCAAACAATTTATACTCCATGATGATAGGTGGTCCTAAGCGACTTGATTGTCTGCTACAGTATCCATAATGTTAATAAAATACTACATGTACAGCAAGACCTGGAAAACATTCAGGCTTGGGCCGATAAGTGGCAAGTAACACTTGTGCCACACAAGTGCCAGGCAATGACCATCTCCAACAAGAGAGAATCTGACCATCTACCCTGGACATTAATTGGCATTACTATTGCTGAATCCCCGACTATCAACACCCTTGGGGTTACCATTGACCAGAAACTGAACTGGACCAACCATAAAAAATACTGTGGCAGGTACAGGTCAGAGGCTTGGAGTTCTGTGGTGAGTAACTCACCACCTGACTCCCCAAAGCTTGTCGACCATCTATAAGGCACAAGTCAGGAATGTGATGGAATACGCTGCACTTCCCTGGATGAGTGCGTCTCAGGAGACATTAATGTAATAGTAATGCCGCTGGGCTAATAATCCAGAGACCCAGGTTAATGCTCTGGAGACATGGGTTAAATTCAATCATGGAAGCTGGTGGAATTTGAATTCAAATTTAAATTAATAAAACCCTGGAATTGAATGCAATTCTCAGTAATAGTGACCATGAAACTATCATCAATTGTCGTAAAAAGCCATTTGGTTCACTAATGTGATTTAGGGAAAGAAATCTGCCATTCTTACCTGGTCTGGCCTGCAAGTGACTCCAAACCCACAGCAATAGGGTTGACTCTTAAATACCCTCTGAAATTATCTAGCAAGTCACTCACTTCAAGGGTATTTAGGGATGGGCAACAAATACTGACCTTGCCAGCGATGCTCACATCCCATGAAACATTTAAAAAAAACAACACTCGAAGCTTGACGCCTGCCAGGACAAAATAACTTGCTTGATCGGCACCCATCCAAACCTTAACCATTCACTTCCTCCCACCACTGACACACAGTGGCAGCAGTGTGTACCATCTACAAGATGCACTGCAGCCACTTACCAAGGTTCCTTCGACAGCATATTCTAAACCTACAATCTCTGCCGCCTAGAAGGGCAAGGGCAGCTGATGCATGAGAACACCATCACCTGCCATGCACCATCCTGCCTTGGAACTATCTCGCCGTTCCTTCACTGTTGCTGGATCAAAATCCTGGAACTCCCTCCCTAACAGCACTGTGGGTGTACCTGCACTACATGGACTGCAGCGGTTCAAGAAAGCAGCTCACCACCACCTTTTCAAGGGCAATTAGGTATGGGCAATAAATGCTGGCCTAGCCAGCAATGTCCACATCCTGTGAATGAATGAAAAAAAGAAAAAGGTATTGGAAATTGCTCGAACCACTCAATGACATAAGAAAGCATTAAATAGATGGTCGATGAATCTAAACATTGTAAATTCTTTGTTTTTTTTTAATCGCGAACAGCAAATCTGAACTTTTTCTAACAGATATGTGGATAATCTACTGTTTAATCATTTGTGCAATGTTTAAATTTACTGTACAGTTTTAAAGTGGAAGCCAGGTTGACATTTGTAGTTTATTTCCCTGCAGCGAACTTGATGAGGAGTTCGAGATTCAATTGACAGCAGCAACGAGAGGAGCTGTACTTGGAACACAACTTACCACCAGAGTAACCATCCATAAAAGTGACTCCATTGGTGGGATCATTCGATTCCTAAACCTGACCCATCTCATCATCCCTAATCCCAATACAACACAGATGTTAACACTGATGCTGGAAAGGACAGGAGGATTTACTGGCGATGTGCATGTAGGTTTCAGCTTATCTCTATCAAATATATTCTTCATGGATGATTAGTGTTCTGATCCCAGAGTGAAATCTGGCTTGATAGATCCTAACTTTTTTTAGAAAGGTGGAGGTAAGTCATGGAGCAAATTCACAGGAGTCTGCTAATGAACTTTTAATAAAAAGTATAAAATATTTTTTAAACAAGAAACCTGAACTATATTTCACCAGGCAAAAAGGCCGGAAAGATCACAATACAAGAAGATGATTCAAATTCCCACTATTCCTTTTACCCCAGCAATATCTTTACAGACACACAAATCAGTGAATAGTTACCACTAGCTTGACACAGAGGCTTCTCGCTTGGGACTGGCACAGTTGCAAACGGTTTTCTTCTAGTGAATTCCTAAGCATTTACTTGATGCTTCTCACCCAACTCAAATCTCTCCTTGAAATACCCCAAAACCCCACTGTAAACTCACTGTTTCTTCAACTGCAGATCTTCCATAGAATCTCTGCTAAACTGATTACTGAGTCCTATAACTGATTATTCAGTTAATTACTGTGCCAATAGCCTTGTAGTTTTACTTCTCAGAGAGCTTAAACCCCATCTTCTCTCTCTCTCTGACACACACACTGAACTCCTCTCTCACTCCTGTCTTTTCTGTGTCCCTGGATCACTTTTGCTAGGCAACATTAAAGCTTTTCTACTTTGTGTTTTGTTTCCAAAATCACTGAACTTTTAACCCCTTTTAACCCACCTCTTAGGGGTTGTAAGACCTCATTAAAAATGTATGTATACAAACATACCCGAAAGACCTGAAACCTTTCAGTCACAAGACGATCCAGACACCAAAGTTCATAAACAAAACCTAAATGAAATTGAAACCAATTTAACCTTTCTTAACACAAAAATATAGATATATAAATTCAACTTAAAATCATACATTTTTCATTACACTACTTATTGTGTTTCATTGGGTAGAATTTTCCCTCCGTCGAGGGGGGAGGTTTAAGAGCGGGTGCGTGGAGATGTGCCTCTGATCGGCGCCCCCAATCAGGGGCACGTCACCATTTTACGTGGACAGGCCAATTAAGGCCCGCCCAGCGTGACGTTCTCCAGGAGGCGCTATGCGCTCCCTGTGTGGGCGGGTGTAGATTCCCTGAGCTGAGAGCGTGCTCTTTCGCGCATGCATACGAAAGAGCGCGCTCATCTCCCTGAGGCTAAGTGCTGCCTCAGGGAGATCGGCTCCACAATAAAAAATCTGAAAAATAGGGAGAAAGTTTTTTCCTGACATGTCCCCTCACACTGTCACATGAGTTGGGACATGTCCATAACTTTTACATACTCTTTAATTATATGTAAAATCTACACAAAACCTCATCCCGCCCATGGATGAGGTTTCATGCTTTTTCTAATGCCTACCAGGGCTCCTGGCCAGCCCGCCAACGGTTGGCAGGCTGGTCCATTAATTAGTTTAATGACTCTGTCATTGGCCTCAATTGTCCATTGACAGGTCGGCGGGCGCCTACCTGAAAATTTAAATTGAGCAGAGTGACGCCGGGAGTTCCGCCCGACATCATCCCGTGTCATTTTAGGCCCCACACCCCGTTCGCCGACCGCGAAATCCTGGCCATTGAGTAATGAATGTTGGCGACGACACTGGGAGATTTCTTTATCCCTCAAATAAAAACCATAGGATTTTTTTACAGACAGTGTCCTGATTAACAAGATCAGACCATAAATTACTATAAAGCTGCAAATTTCTTTGAAATATTAAAGGTTAATGATCAATGTTGTGAAACTGTTGTGATAGTCTATAGGCATTAGAATGTATTCTGGCCTCTTTAGCATTCCAGATTTTAATCATTCCCCCATTTGTGGCCATGCCTTTAACTGTCAAAGGCTTAAGCTATGTAATTTTGCTCCCTAAACCTTTCTGCATCTTTATTTCCCTTTCCTTAGCCTTTAAGTTTCTCCTTAAGGCCATGCTCTTGTCCTCTGCCCTAATATTTACCTTTGTGACTCTGTGTCATAATTCGTTTGATGACATTCCAATGAAG
The DNA here is from genome assembly GCF_964194155.1 of Cetorhinus maximus. Taxonomy (NCBI): domain Eukaryota; kingdom Metazoa; phylum Chordata; class Chondrichthyes; order Lamniformes; family Cetorhinidae; genus Cetorhinus; species Cetorhinus maximus. The sequence continues at coordinate 57,822,419 of NC_135880.1, forward strand.
TGTTTTGAGAAATTTTACTTGGTACTATGTAAGAGCAAATTGTTGTTGTATAGTCATGACTCAGTTTGACCTATACGTGAATCTGGTCCCACACCATGTACTTGACTTGTAATAGACTCAGAGCAACTAGGGATGGGCAATAAATATGGCCTTGCTAGTGTAACCGTATCCCAAGAATAATTAAAATATACCTTGAACAATTAAATATAAAACCAGAAGTGCAATTTTTATTTTGTGCCATGACTTGGCTTTCAGCTCCATTGAGAATACTGCATGCACTTCTGGTCCCCTCACAGGTAGGGGATATCAAGTTCATGGAAAAAAAGTTTTATTAAATGAATAATATTTTTGTCACAATTCATAAACATGTCCCAGCTCATGTGACTCTGTCACATGACGGGACACGTCTAAATAATTTTTACCTTTATTTAAATATTTCAATATGAACTTAATCTCTCTGAGGCAGCTCCGTGCCTCAGGAAGATTTCTGTGCTCTTTTGCGCGCACGAAAGAGCGCAGGCCCTGACTCGCTCTCCTCCCCCGGCCTGCACAGGTAGTGCTCCCAGCCGTGCGTCACGCTGGGCGGGCCTTAATTGGCCCGTCCACTTAAAATGGCGGCGTGCAGCCGATCGTTGGTGGCGATTGGCTCCGCACCCGCTCGGGCCCGCTCCTGACCAGTCCGCCTGACAGGCAGAAAATTCTGCCCCTAGTTTCTGATAGATTTTTGTTAAGGGTTAATATGAATGGTGAGGTTGAGTGAAGTTAAAAGGCAGAGAAGCCATAAATAAGCATGGGAATTAGAACAGTTTGAGATTAAAATTTAGGAAAATCATCATGGATGAGGCATCTTCTAGTGCAAAGGAAAGAGACTTAATCCAAACCATTTTCAGTAAGATAGTTGCAGTTTTCTATGCATAACTTCAAGGCAAATTAGGCTGATCTGCACCAAAGTCAAGGTACTTTTATGAAACAATGGTCATTTATTTATTCAACCGGTGAAGAGCTTCATCCCTTATTGGAAATTTGGCTGATTGTAGAGCATGATTTCTTTGATCATTTACATCTATGGTTGGAAAATTATACTTCAAAAATTCAAAAATGTGCTTCCGACAGGTGAGCCCCATCCCCACACCACCGCCCCCTCCGTTCCCCACCACCCGCCCCCCAACCATGCAAACTCCACTCTTCCTCTGTCCACCGGATGTGGGAGGCCAGAATGTCAAAAAATGTTCCCCCTAAATTATTCTCCTCCTCGTTATGTTTCTGTGATCCTAGTAACTCACTGTATCATTTTTTTCCCTAGGTAAAATGGAACATTCTGGGTCCAAACTCAGATTCAACCTTACCATTGTCCAACACAGACATAAGTGATCCTGTGAATGGATCATTCTATTTTAGAGATGGAGAGACTGGGAATAGAATCATTGAATTGAATGTCTTACCACATAGAGAAATTGAAATACAAGAGACTTTCATCATCCAGCTTAACCTGGACTTTGGTCAAGCAGAAATTGATCGTAAAGCTGGAAAAGTGTTATTAACAGTAAGTGATTGTGGGATGAATATACTGTTTAAACTACTCTTTGGATATATAATATTGTGTTGATTATTTGTTCTATTGAATTTGCATTACACTGCAGACTTGATATCATGTAGTCATGTTTTATTTGTATGTCAACAACCTATAAATCATTCATTGAAATACAGAGCTTCTGAATAATGTACTTAAAATTTTCCCCCAACATCCCACTTCCATTAAGCCCTTAGGGCATATGTTTGTGGCATTGTTATTTAATTCAAATCTTTTATCAAAATGCATTATTCAGAAGCTTCACCTTTTACAATTATCTTGAAGGTATAACATTAAGCAACCTTTTTTTTTGGTTATGTTTCTATTTAATTTTCTCTCCCCACTTTTCTCCGTTTTTGATCTGCCAGGCATACATGGCAGCATTGGGCTGAACCAGCAGCTGGTATGCCCTGCTCCCAGGATCCAATCTACACTACTCTTGAATGAGTTGCTAAGAATTGTGTGATAGTGGCCTAGTGATAACAACCTCTAATGCTTTCCCCTTTTTTTTGTGAGCAAAAGACAGGTCTTCTGAATAGAAGGGTGTTTGAACTCGACAAAATTCGGGATTGATTGGACAAAATTTTTTAGATCACTCTCTCATATTTTCAGTAGCAACATTGAACCCTCTTCTATTACAGCACTCTTTGGAGTGGAACTAAATGGCATCCTTCTTACAAAAGTTCAGACTGATGCCTTTTCAACATTATTAGCTAGACGTATTATTCTGTTAAATTGGAAACAGCCTGTCCGCCTTCTTTTATTAATTGGATACAAGGTCTTATGCAGGACCTTAAACTTGAGAAAATAAACTACATTCTAAGAGGCTCCACCGATTGATCGTATGTAGCTTGGCAACCTTTCTTAGATTACTTTGAGGAATTACAGCTCTCTACTTTAACTGACCCTAATTAGGTTGTATGTATTACATCAGGTGAAACTATATCTGATCTATGATAGTTGTTGATTTTCTTATTATTTATTTTTTGGGGGGTTGGGGAGGGTTTTTTTTTGCTTTCCTTTTTTTTCTTCTTCCTCCTACTTCCCTTTCCCTTTCTTTCTCTTTCTCTTCCAAGTGTAAGTGTATTGAATTATTGCTGTACTGTAAGATTTTTTGTACGGTTACTTATTATGACTGCTGTTAATTTTTTTTTAAATAAAGAATTAATTAAAACAAAAAAAAGGGATTGAATTCATAGCCTTTTATGCTATGACACCATTTTAGTGCTCTCGCCATGCTGTGCCCATTATGCTTTAAATCAGTGAAGTGATTAGCTGATGTTTTCTTTGTATTACATAAATCATATTTCAATGTACGTTTGCATACAGACAGATGATTTTGCTTTGGTTGTATGGGTAGGGTTGTGGTCTGTTAACTCTTGCATACCTGAGACCATTCAGGGTTCAGAATGAACAAAACTAATTTTTGAGAACGATTATCAATAATCTTCTAAATTTAAGCAATGGTGAAAATTCTTGTCTTTTTCATTCCTTAGATACTAAAGTTTGGAAATCCTAATGGAGTAGTTCAGTTTACTGAGGAATCTTTGAATATAAAGACTTACCTGGAACCATCTAATCAGGAAGAACTGTTAAATATTACATTCATTATAACAAGAATTAAAGGAACAATGGGGGATGTGAAGGTAACACTGTAACTTGAACATTATTTTTACTTTTTGATTTAGTTGAACCTTTTTTCATTAATTATGGAAATACTCCTGCAAGCCATAGAATTGCATATCACATAATCCACAAATGTGGAAATATGAAGCAGTGGAAATCATTGCAGTTATCACTGGTTAGTAAAGTAAGGATTGTGAAAATGAACATCTTTTTATGTTATTTCACTTCTTTTAGCTGCTCGTAATCTTTGTTCCATTTCTCAGCTTCAAAGATTAAATCGCCAGATTTTCTGTTTCTTGTAAACAACAAGCAAACAATGGGGCTGAAAGTGGGGCCTGAGTACTGCTTCACAAGTGCTGGCATTATGCAGGCATGATGTGCACCAGGTGATGCAAGGTCAACCTACTCGCATAATTTACTGATGCCCTGGATGCAACTCTCAGACCCTGACATTTAATTTTGTAAGGGGCGCTCGCCACCACACCCCCAACCCCATCATTTTCTCGGCCTAGTTATGTCTCATTCTGATATTTGCAGTTGCCTCATCACTTTCACTTACTACATTATCTTCACTATTACTGAACATGAGCAACCAATGACAAAGGAAAATCAGCAATGGGTTAGGTGAAACAGAAGTGTTTCAAACCAGTGCTTATCTCTTGTTTACCTTTACCTGTTAAGGCATGTGTTATTGTTGGGTAGTGGGAACACCTCCTCCCGCCTTGACTGTCTCCTTGGCATTCAATGTCACCTTGTTCTGCATAATAAAGTGGAGACTTAATGGCATGTCAAGAGACACTTAATTCCCTTGTCCCTACGCATCCCCATGCCATACACTGGCCCCACATTCTAACTGGCATCCAATTATCTTATCATGCACAACTGTCACACGGTCTGGCTTCTAGTGTAATGAAGTACTGAGGATGACCACACATTCTCCAGCCTGTCCACTCTCCCAACTTGCAAAGTTCGATTGCTTGAGAGGCTGTTTGACGCAGTGACACATTGTCACTCACCCTTGTGGATTGGAGCCCTTTTGCAGCAGTGGACTCATGTTCGTCATTGGATGCCAAGGCTGCCCACCTCCTCTATGATCTCTGTCCAGGCCTCCTTGGTCAAATGGGAGTGTCTCCTATTGCCATCCCTCTGGAAGAGTACTGTCCCCAGTCAGCCAGGATAAGAGCCTGCGGGGAGGCATTGCTGAACTGTGGGGCCACTCATTGTTTGGAACCTGACATGGTGCTGGTTGGGGGGGTGGAGGGAGTGTTGGGGTTCCCGGAAGATAATTGCTGTAGAGGAGAGGGCGGAGTCGGGGAGGGGGGGTGGGGTGTGGTGGGTGGTCCCAGAAAATGTTTTCTGTAGAGGAGAGGAGGGACTGGGTGGGGGACCCAGAAGATGATTTCTGCAGAGGAGATGGTGGAATTAGGGGGCTTAACTGATAAAAGCTGCAAAGGTGGATGCAGACGGAGTGCTTTGACTTGTAATATTATTTTTTACTTTTTGATTTAATTGAACTAAAGAAGGCTTTAGTGCCCCTGCAGATGGGATATCTTGCTCCCAGCTTCCTCCTACTTCTCCCTGCTTGCAGAGACTGGATGCTTGGAGAGGCGGGCCTTTTATAGCCCGGCCCAAACTACAATCGTTTCTGGTGATGACAGGGGCAAACGCATCCTGCCTGCCCCTGCTGCATAATTTTCTGTGGTTCCTGTAGCTGCAACATGCACGTACAATCTACATTGTAACTGCGTGTGTGACGACTACTGACTTGAACAGAAATGGTGCCCGCTTCCATCCACACCATTGGAAAACATGCTCTTTTAGATTAAATTCCGCCCACCGCGTCTTATGACATTTTTTTCAGACTGCAAGACCTTTGGTTAAATATTACCAGATTCCTGGTACTTTATAACAACCTTTAATTCTGCAGATCCGGTTAACGTTAAAATTGCCACCTGGGTGGAGAATAAGAACATAGGAACAGGAGTTGACCATTCAGCTTGTTCTGCTAGTCAATTAAATCATAGCAGATTTGCCTCTTGACTCAATTTACCTGCCTTGGTTTCATTACCCTTAGCTAACGAACACCAGCCTATCCTAGTATTGAAATTTTCAATTGACCTAGTCGCAGCAGCTTTTTGGAGGAGAGTGTTCTAGATTTCCACTATCCTCGATATGAAAAACTGCTTTCTGACATAATTCCTGAACTGCCTAGCTCTAATTTTAAGGTTGTTAACAGTGGTTTTATTACTTCTAATTATTTCATGTTGATCACTTTCTGTGTTGTTAACTCATTTCCAAACTTTATAGTTTCCTGAGCTGGAGAGAGAAACTGTGACCTATGTGGCAATTTATATTGCAAATAATTGCAGAGGAAATAGAGCACTGTTAAGTTCTCAAAAGTTACACAACAGTGAACATTTTGGATTAACTTTTGAAAATATGGGGCAGAATATTGAAAACAAAAACAAAAATATCTGGAAAAGCTCAGCAGGTCTGACAGCATCTGCGGAGAGGTACACAGTTAATGTTTCAAGTCCGTGTGACTCTTCAACAAAACTAAGGAAAAATAGAAAAGAGGTGAAATATAAGCTGGTTTAAGGGGTGGGTGGGGCAGGTAGCGCTGGATAGAGGGCCAGTGATAGGTGGAGATAGCCGAAAGATGTCATAGACAAAGGGACAAAGAGGTGTTGAAGGTGGTGATATTATCTAAGGAATGTGATAATAAAGGTACAGATAGCCCTCGTGGGGGTGGGATGGGAGGAAGGGATCGAAATAGGCTAAAAGGCAGAGATAAAACAATGGATGGAAATACATTTAAAAATAATGGAAAGAGGTGGGAAAAGAAAAATCTATATAAATTATCGGAAAAAAGAGGGATCGGAAAGGGGGTGGGGATGGAGGAGAGAGTTCATGATCTAAAATTGTTGAACTCGGTATTCAGTCCGGAAGGCTGTAAAGTGCCTAGTTGGAAGATGAGGTGCTGTTCCTCCAGTTTGCGTTGAGCTTCACTGGAACAATGCAGCAGGCCAAGGATAGACATGTGGGCATGAGAGCAGGGTGGAGTGTTGAAATGGCAAGCGATAGGGAGGTCTGGGTCATGCTTGCGGACAGACCGAAGGTGTTCCATAAAGCGGTCACCCAGTCTGCGTTTGGTCTCTCCAATGTAGAGGAAACCGCATTGGGAGCAGCAAATGCAGTAGACTAAATTGAGGGGAGTGCAAGTGAAATGCTGCTTCACTTGAAAGGAGTGTTTGGGCCCTTGGACGGTGAGGAGAGGGGAAGTAAAGGGGCAGGTGTTGCACCTTCTGCGGTTGCATGGGAAGGTGCTGTGGGAGGGGGTTGAGGTGTAGGCGGTGATGGAGGAGTGGACCAGGGTGTCCTGGAGGGAATGATCCCTGCGGAATGCCGCCGGGGGGGGTGAAGGGAAGATGTGTTCGGTGGTGGCATCATGCTGGAGTTGGCGGAAATGGCGGAGGATGATCCTTTGAATGCGGAGGCTGGTGGGGTGATAAGTGAGGACAAGGGGGACCCTATCATGGTTCTGGGAGGGAGACGAAGGTGTGAGGGCGGATGCGCGGGAGATGGGCCGGACACAGTTGAGGGCCCTGTCAACCACCGGGGGTGGAAAACCTCGGTTAAGGAAGAAGGAAGACATGTCAGAGGAACTGTTTTTGAAAGTGGCATCATCAGAACAGATGCGACGGAGGCGAAGAAACTGAGAGAATGGGATGTAGTCCTTACAGGAAGCGGGGTGTGAGGAGCTGTAGTCGAGGTAGCTGTGGGAGTCGGTAGGCTTGTAATGGATATTGGTGGACAGTCTATCACCAGAAATTGAGACAGAGAGGTCAAGGAAGGGAAGGGAAGTGTCAGAGATGGACCATGTGAAAATGATGGAGGGGTGGAAATTGGAAGCAAAATTAATAAATTTTTCCAGGTCCAGACGAGAGCATGAAGCAGCACCGAAGTAATCATCGATGTACTGGAGAAAGAGTTGTGGGAGGGGGCCTGAGTAGGACTGGAACAAGGAATGTTCCACATACCCCATAAAGAGACAGGCATAACTGGGACCCATGCAAGCGCACGCCTGACCTGGCCAAACGTAAAATGACGCGCGATGAAGCCGGGCGAGCGTCCCAACATCATTGTGTAGTCCCGCGATATTTTATTAGATGGGCACACGCTGGAGTTGGCAGTGCACCCGCTGACAATTAAAAGGCCTAGAAAGACCATTAAAAAGGTAATTAAATTCAAATTTACGCTGCCCATCTAACCTTACGGTTGGCGGGCAGGCAAAAACGCCAAGCGGCCTTTGCACTTTTTAGGAAACCTCATCCACGGGTGGGATGAGGTTTCCTAAAGCAAATGAAAATACAATAAAAATGTTACATTTGAATTAAAAACATGTCCTTACTCATGTGACAGAGTCAAATGAGGGGACATATTTTATGACATTTTTATTTTGTTTATTAAGTTTTTTTAAACAGTGTTTCGTCTCTCTGAGACAGCCTCATGCCTTAGGGTGATTGAAGCGGTCTTTTCCATGCATGCGTGACATTTGCAATAGGCCCACTCACCCTCCTCCCCCTGCCTGCACAGGCAGCGCTGAGCGCTGCCGCTCGCGTTCCATGCTAGGCAGGCCTTAATTGGCCCACCTACGTAAAATCGCAATGCGATACCAATCGCAGGCGGCAGTCGGCTTCCTGGCTGCCCCCACCGAGCACCCCCGCCAAGTGTAAAATCCTGCCCATAGTATTTTATTGTATACCCTGCTATGACTAGTAAAGTAAGGAACAAAGGTGACAGCTGTTGGAACTATGGGCTGGATTTTGCCATCCTGATGTGGGGCAAACCTATGTTGGGCAGGGGGAGAAGAGTCATTGGGACCCAATTCCAAATATGGACCTCATTTGCGTCCTCTGCTATTTTCAAGGCCACAGGATGGGGTGTGGGTTGTGCTTCCTCACTCAGTAATCTTGATGCCAGTGACTCCATTGTGGAGGTGGTGATTTCTGAATCCCCACAATTTTCATGGAGCTGGGCCATCTTCAGAAGGCTTCTAAAGGTTACGTGGTTCACGCTAGCTCAGCGGGGTCGGGAGCTTTGGTGGACGCCTGTTCTGGAGACGGGAACATTTTGAAAGGTAACTTTAAAAGGTGTTGCTAACTTCACATGTCATAATTAGACACTGTATGATAATTTAAGTATGTTTTTAATGCAGTGATTGATGTTAGAGCTTTGCCCCTGAAAGGTAAATGACTATTAAATTTACCAACATTGTGAAAGTATTCAGATGAATCAGAGTACTTTATTCAGTGGATAAAGTGCTCTTCTGCATTGAGCAGAATTGAGATTCAGATTTTGATGTGTATCAGTTTGACCTTGCACTTTAATCTTTACATCGATTGATATTCCAACCATCTGTTGAACCTTTGAAATAGCTGAACAGATGGCTGACTTACTTGATTGACAGCGATCTGTTCAGCCTTTGAAGCAGTGGAACAGATGTCCATTTGTTCTACTACTTCAAAGATTTTATTATATTCTGCTCTAGAGGTTTTGTTGACACAGTTGTGCAATGGAATCTCATTACAAATACTTGGCTGAGCTCCAAACTTCATTAATGTATTCATATCAGCAGGGGTTGTTGGTACAGTTGTCAAGTGGACTGTGGGTTTTGTTTTAATTGATAGTTTTATGAGTTCCTAAGAAGATTATGTTTCTTGAAGTGATGGTTGAATGGCTATTTATTTATTTTGACAGTTTTATGACAAAATTAATATGAATAAAGATTTTTCAAGAAAGGCTTGAATGGCAACGTTCATTGACAATTTTTTGAGCTCCTGAGATGATTAGTTTTTTCATATGGAGTTTCAATGTTTATTTTGACAGTTTTGTTAGAGTTTCAAAGATTATCCAACATTTTGATAGGGCTCATAAGTTCTGTCCATAGTGGATACTGGGTTTGTGTAGATGAGGGATATGGAGGGTTCATTATTTATTCGTTCATAGGATGTGGGTGTCATTGGCTAGGCCAGCATTTATTGCCCATCCCTATTTAACCTTGAGAAGATGGTGATGAGCTGTCTTCTTGAACTGCTGCAATCCATGTATTGTAGGAACAACCACTGTGCTGTTGGGAAGAGAATTCCAGGACTTTGACCCAGCAACAGTGAAGGAACAGGGATATAGTTCCAAGCCAGGATGGTGTGTGACTTGGAGGGGAGCTTGAAGGTGGTGGTGTTCCCATGCATCTTTTGCTTTTGTCCTTCAAGGTGATAGAGGCCACAGGTTTGGAAGGTGCTGTCAAAGGAGCCATGGTGAGTTTCTGCAGTACACCTTGTAGGTGGTATACGCTATTGCCACTATGCATCAGAGGTGGAGGGAGTGAATGTTGAAGGTGATAAGGGGGGTGCCAATCAAGCAGGCTGCTTTGTCCTGGATGGTATTGAGCTTCTTGAGTGTTGTTGGAGCTGCACTCACCCAAGCAACTGGAGAATATTCCATTACACTTCTGAATTGTGCCTTGTAGAAGGGGTGGACAGGCTTTGGGGAGACAGGAGGTGAGTTACTCTTCGCAGAATTCCCAACCTGTGACCTGCTGCTGTAGGCACAGTATTTTTATGGCTGGTCTAGTTCAGTTTCTGGTCAATGATAACTGCCAGGATGTTGATAGTGGGGGATTCAGCGATGGTAATGCCATTGAATGTGTAGGGGAAATGATTAGATTCTTTGTTATTGGAGATGGTCATTGCCAGGCACTTGTGTGGCATGAATGCTACTTGCCACTTATCAGCCCAAGCCTGAATATTGTCCAGGCCTTGCTTCATATGGACACGGACTGCTTCAATATCTGGGAAGCTTTGAATACTATGCAATCATTCATGAACATCTCCACTTTTGACCTTATGATCAAGGGAAGGTCATTGATGAAGCAGCTGGCTGGGCTGCAGGCACTACCCTGAAGAGGGCACTATTCCATGAAGGGTATGGAAGGGGCAATGGAGGAGCAATGGGGGTTTTGGAGGGGATATGGGAGTAACGGGTGTTTGGGGGAGTTAGTGAGAGTTGTCCGATGGGGGGAGAGTGGGTGAGGGCTAGGGGTCCTAACAACCCATGCACAGAACTGGATCAATGCCCCAGCAAATGAAGGCTGGCCTTCCAACCTGCCCACCTTCCTGCCACCCACCTCTGCTCCCACTTCGGGCCTGCTTTTAGAGACAGTGGCCCTGACTCCAGAACGTTTTCGTCATTGCATCATGAAGATAGCCTAGGCAGGCACTGTCAGGGAGCAGGTGGGATCGCAATGTTGGGAAACCTCCTTACTCATGATTCGCGCCTCAGAAGGGAGAATCTGGGCCTATAACTTTCTTTTCCTTACCCCTGATGAACATTGCAAGGAAGATATGTGCTTTATTGCACTGAAAATGTGCTTTATTTGTACACTGAACATCTTATATATATTTTAATCAATATTAATTCAGTGAATTGACTTAATTATATTCTTAATGTCTGAAAATATTCTGTGTTTTCCCAACTTTGACTCTCTGCGAGATCTATTTACTGACTAATATTTAACAAATGTAATTCATTCTTTAAATATTTCAGCAATTTTTCTTCAAAACAGGATGTTTAAACTTAAGAAAATGCAAAAAGAAAGTCAGCAGCAGAAATGAGCACATTAGGAAGTCAAATTTCATGGAACACACTTTTGTTACAGTTCTCAATTCAAATCACTAACTGTCTTTCATTCTTGATTTAAGGCACATTGGTTACTTCAGAGTGATTCTGATATGATGGGAGACTTTTTTACAATCAACGGCACAGTCACTATCCTAGACATGCAGTTAAATGCAGAGATAAATGTTCAGCTGTTGGCTGATGACATTCCAGAATTAGATGAAGTTTACATAATTAGGCTGACTTCTGTGGAAGGAGGAGCTGATCTGAACAAGGAAAAAGACAGTTCAAGATTTCATGTTCCCGCAAACGATGACCCTTACGGTTTGTTTGCCATCTACTCAGAAGGGCAAACTGTGATTGTTGAAAGTGACTTGAGTCGCTATTTTCAGATTAATATTACAAGACATGGTGGGACATTTCAAGATGTGATTGTGGAATACAAGCTCATGTTTCATGGACAAGATGGATTTTTGGGGACCGTGTTGGTCAAAGATGGTGCTAGATTTGCTGTTGCCAGAGTGCCAATTACAAATCAGGTGAGTAGAACAGCTCAAAGTAAAAAGAAAATGATCTTTCAGTTTAACAAATTTACCTGTGCTTGAGGTGTGCTGAGGAACCTATACAGCTGGTTTACTGAGTCGGGTGCACAGAGTGTCTGAACTTGGAGTGGGCACAAGCACAAACAGCTACGCAAACACTGTTGGCTTCTGCTTTATTTTTCTGCTGTTATGCTGGAGAGGAATTCAGGAAGAGCTTTCAGAAGAAGCAGGTGTTGGACCTTGCACTAGGTTTCCCTTAGATCAGAAAGTCTGAGAGACACAGCAGTAAAGTTGCAGTGAAAGATGAAAAAGGCAAAGGAAACTTGTTTATTACACAGTTTTGATGGAAATTTTGTGTCTGGAGGTCATCTGGCTACCACTTGGACAGCAGCCAGAAGCCCTGTAGCCCACAGTCATAAGTGTTGCTCCAGGTCTCTGACTTTGCACCCTACTTTCAATGGTTTGGCAGTTCTGGAGGAAGCTATGCCAGGGAACCATCTGCTTTGGGTTATTGATCTGACTCCAGAGATCCTTTGGTATGCTCTATCTGATGTGGACTGGAGAAAGAAAATCAGGATCTGTACCCTTTTTTTTAAGCCTTGGGAAATCTTGCATTGCCTTGTTAGCGTTACTTTTTTCCTCCAGTGTAATACTTTCACAGTCATAATTTTAATTGTAGATGCTGTAAGCTGGAGTAGAACTTAGAAATAAAGTTTTGCAAGATGTTAGGATGCTGCACTGTGAAGTATCCTGCAGCTTGTCTCTCATGCAAGACTGCTGTGATAAGGCAGAGGAGTAGTGGATGATAGTTTCTATAAGTCAAGTGTGATTATTTATTAATAGCATTTTACTTTCAACTTCTCTTTGTAGACTTTCCTTGGACTGGATTTTGATGCTTCCGTTGAATTAATAAATGTGAGTCTTTTAAGTGGAAATACTTCCATTCCTCCTCGACTGTTCAACGGGACAGACTCTGCCGTTATATTTGTCCCAGAAGAAGCAGCAAATTCTGAGGTAACCTTTTTTTCAAATCTATAAATTTGGATTGAAAGATCTAAATTGTTGTTTGACCTCTCAACAGCTAAACATTTCAGATGGCATTCATAACCCCTTTTTAATTTACTTTTTTACTTGAATTAATTAATGTAATAATGACTTTGAAATACTTCACAGTCATTTTTGCTTTACAGTATTTTTTCAAAGTAGTGATTGCACTGGAAGAATTAGCAGAAGCCTTTTGCATTACTGATTATTCAGTAAGTTGATAGAAATGCAGGTATTAAATTAACTAAGCACTGTACATGATCCTATTCTATGATCTACTAGTAACTAAGTCACAGATTTCAGCAGGATTGTGAGTTGAATATTTATTGTATTCAATGCCGCCTTACTATGCTAATCAGGGATCTAATGCTTTGTACAAGCTAAGTGTTGGAGCCAAAACAAAAACAAAAATACCTGGAAAAACTCAGTATCCGCAGTTTTTTGCTTTTATCTAAGTGTTGGAGCCAGCTAATTTTGGGAAGGCCTGGATTGGCGAGCTGTGTTTAGATTGGTGTCCAGACATTATGTAGATAATGTGAGGTCCAAGGCTCAATTTAGAGCTAGATTTGGGCCTATGCCTTAGGGCGCATGTTTTCAATCCATTGTATCAATTTCACATTGGGAGAGAAATAGGCAAGAACCAATATCTGGGCGACTGCAGTTGAAAATTTGTATCCTGATATTCTATGGTACAGCTTATTCAATCGTTCCATTCATTTCAGCATTTTGAAAAGTAAATAACTGCCCTGTGGACAAAGCGGCATCCAATGTGCTCTAATTATTTAATTTGACTTGCCTAGTTGCTGTGGTTGATTGCTAGGCTCTAGATTACGTAAGCAACTACTGTTCGGTGCTGCTTGGGTTAGTTTTACAAGTTAGAACATTGCTACCAGTAAACAACACACACAAATTGTCATTAAAGCACTGGTGACTGGAAAAGATGAGCTGATTGATTGAGACCGCATTATCTCCTCATTGATTATATATGACTTGTTGCTTCTCCTTTTGCTGTTTGTGAAGCGTTTTGAAAAATTCAATACTTGTCCACATAGTATTGATGAAAAGAATATTACCGTGTTGTAAGTTCTAGTTCTGTCACCACAGTTCAGTAATTTTTCTTGTGCGTAACTAGGCAGCAATTGGTGCAGCTCATACAGCAGAAATGCAATTTGTGCTAAATGCAACATTTACTGTTTTAAGGAATTCCTGTTTGGTTTTAACTTCCATCCTGCCCATGTCAGAATGAGGCCACTGCAATTTTAACCACTGGGTTTTATTACTGAGCCACCACGGCAGGAACAGGGTGGGAATCATTTGCTGGCCTTTGAGATGCAAGCAAAGGTGGGACTAAGAATTCTGGTCCAGGTTTTTTTATGGAAGGGGGAGCCAGAGACCACAGGAACATAGGACTTAGGAGCAGAAGTAGGCCATTTGGCCCTTCGAGCCTGCTTCACTATTCAGTAAGATCATGGCTAACCTGGTTGTGGTGTCAACTTCACTTTCCTGTCTACCCCCCATAAACCTTGACCCCTTGGTCCATCACAAATCTGTCTAACTTTGCCTTCAATGACCCAGCCTCCACTGCTTTCTTGAGAAGAGAATTCCACATAGTAACGACCCTCTGACAGAAGAAAACATTCCCCTCATCCCCATCTTAAAAGGAAGACCTCTTATTCTTATTCCCCTAGCTTTAGTCTCCCCCACAAGAGGAAATATCCGCCAGGTAACCACCCTATCAGTTCTCCTCAGGGTCTTATATGTTTCTATAAGATCACCTCTCATCCTTTTAAACTGTAATGGGTATAGGCCCAACTTGTTCAACCTTTATTCATAGGATAAGCCCTTTATCTCAGGAATGAATCAAGTGAACATTTTCTGTAATGCTTCAAATGCAATTATATCTCTTTTTCAAATGAGGAGACAAAAACTGTACACAGTATTCAAGATATCATCTCACCAATTCCCTGTACAGCTGCAGTAAAACTTACCTACTTTTATATTCCATTCCATTTATCCTCCTTGCTCTACTTGCATTCTAATTCCTTGTCATTCATGTACCAGGACACCTAGATCACTCTGTACCACCAAGTTCTGCAATCTCTCTGTTTTTCTATTCTTCTTGCCAAAGTGGACACATTCACATTTTCCCACATTGTACCCCATCTGCCAAATTTTTGCCCACTCACTTAACCTGCCTATTTCCCTTTGCAGTCTCTCTACCTCCTGTTGACAATTTACTTTCCTAACTTTCTTGGTACCATCGGCAAATTTAGCCACCATACATTTGGCCCCTTCATCCAAATCATTGATGTAGCTTGTAAATAGTTGAGGCCCCAGCATTGATCCCTGTGGCACTCCACTAATTGCAGCTTGCCAACCCAAATAAGACCAAATTATCTCTACTCTCTGCTTCTTGTTAGCTAACTAATCCTTTATCCATGCTAATATGTTACTCCCCGCATAGAAACATAGAAAATAAGAGCAGGAGTAAGCCATTCGGCCTTTCGAGCCTGCTCCGCCATTCATTATGATCATGGCTGATCATCCAACTCAATAGCCTGCTCCCACTATCTCCCCATATCCTTTGATCCCTTTCGCCCCAAGAGCTATATCTAACTCCTTCTTGAAAACATACAATGTATTGGCCTCAACTACTTTCTGTGGTAGTGAATTCCACAGGTTCACCACTCTCTGGGTGAAGAAGTTTCTCCTCATCTCAGTCCTAAATGGTCTACCCCATATCCTCAGACTGTGACCCCTGGTTCTGGACTCCTCCACCATCGGGAACATCCTTCCTGCATCTACCCTGTCTAGTCCTGTTAGAATTTTATAGATTTCTATGAGATCCCTTCTCATCCTTCTGAACTCCAGCGAATATAATCCTGACCGACTCAATCTCTCCTCATATGTCAGTCCTGCCATCCCAGGAATCAGTCGGGTAAACCTTTGCTGCACTCCCTCTATAGCAAGAACATCCTTCCTCAGATAAGGAGACTAAAACTGCACATAATATTCCAGGTGTGGTCTCACCAAAGCCCTGTATAATTGTAGTAAGACATCTCTGCTCCTGTACTCGAATCCTCTCGTTATGAAGGCCAACAAAACATTTGCCTTCTTTACCGCCTGCTACACCTGCATGCTTACCTTCAGTGACTGGTGTACGAGGACACCCAGGTCTTGTTGCACGTTCCCCTCTCTCAATTTATAGCCATTCAGATAATAATCTGCCTTCTGTTTTTGCTACCAAAGTGCATCATGTTCTCTTATCTTATGCAGTAACCTTTGATGTGGCACTTTATGTTATGACACAGCAGTTGTTTAAGGCTGAGTTATTTAAAATCTCAGAGGGAAACTTTAAACAACTGTCAAAACCTATATTTTCAATTGTTATGTTTTGAGTTGCAACTCTAAATTCAGGAATTAGACCACCAAGTCTCCAGAGATTTTTATATCAAACTAAATGAAACATTTATTATTTTATAACAAATTAAACACATACACATGGCTACAAGTAACTACTATCATAACTTTTAACAAATTCCCAAATTAATCTCCACTAAGGCAACAGTAACCAATTGACTTAACCAGATACCAGGCAAAGCATTTTTCACCTTACGAATTCAAAATTAGGTTCCTGTCAATTTGGTTCCTTTACAGACAGTTGTAGGCTTACAGCTGCTTAGATATTACATGCCTCTGACCTGCGCACACAAAACTCCTTTCTGTTATACCCAGCCTTCCCCTTTGAATGTAAATTTTCATTGTATCACCAGGCCCTTTGAACCCCTTTTATAGTACCAATTTTATTTGTAATGTAAACGTTGCTTGGTGTCTCCTAGCTAGGTGCAAGATTTCAACCCCAGTCTTTGGATGGTTTATTCAACAAAACGCAAATATACCCTTTACCTTACTGTTTATATCTCAACTACTATACACCAAAGCACCCAGTCTAGCTGGCTTTAATCCAATTAACACATACACACTCACAGACACAAACTCGCTCTATTTTTAAAATAAATTTCCAATAACATTATATACATTAATATCTCTTCCTGACACCTTATAAAATGCCTTTTGGAAATCGAAGCACACCACATCTACAGATTCCCCTTTATCCAAAAGGGCAAGAAAATACTTCTGCTCCTCCTGACCCACAAAGGAAAGTAATTAATTCAATTTGAACAGCTCATCTGCTTCTGATTCTGCTGTAACTAGTGAGAGCTGCTGCAGATTTCCCCCTCATGCCAGAGTTAAATTTGAACTCAGGGCTGATCACATTATTGGATCTCAATCCGCATATCTAAAAATAAAATGTTTCTGGGTGGCAACTTGGTCACCTGCTAAGAAGCACTAATAACATTTGGAAATGGGACATTAATTTGTAAGTAGCCCAATGGATTTTAGCTACTTAGGTTTCACTATCCCACTACCACCCCCTCTCCATCCCAGTTTCTGCTGAGTGGATTAAGTGCCTGAGAGGCACTTAATACCAGCCAACCTACCCCAAAGGAGGTGATGTGGTGCCCTTACCAGTGGGCAAGATCCTTGTCTCCTGCATTAAATGCCACCCACTAGGTCAGATGGCCAAAAGCTTTGTTAAAGAGATAAGTTTTAAAGAATGTCTTCAGGAAGGAAAGGGAAGTAGAGGGGTGGAGTGTTGTAGTGAGGGCATTTCAGAGCTTAGAGGCTTATACTCCTGATAGCCTATCGAAGAATTAAACCAAAGCTAATCTTAATTCAGTTTAAATTTACCCAGTGTGAAACACTACAAGTATATACCTTCTAACTCAACTACACCACTTTATCAATGTGTGTCTCTTTGTATGTGCTCAAATAAAAACATAATCCATGCCCTGCACCTGCACATAGTTAAACACAATTCATGTACAATTAACATAGGGCCTAGGCAACTGAAGACACAGCTACCAATGGTGGAGCAGTTAAAATCGGGGATACTCAAGGGGCTAGAATTAGAGGAGCTCAGATATCTCAGAGGGTTGTGGGGCTGGAAGAGATTACAGCGATAGGGAGGGATAAAGCCATCTAGGAATTTGAAAACAAGGATAAGAATTTTAAAATCAAAATGCTGCTTGACTGGGAGTCAGTGTAGGTCAGTGAACAGGAATTGCTGCCAGTTAAGACACAGGCAGTAGAATTTTGGATGACCTCAAGTTTATGGAGGGCAGAATATGAGAGACTGGCAAGAGTGTATTGGAATAGTATAGAAGTAATGAAGGCATGAATGAGTGTTTGAGCAGCAGATAAGCTGTGACAGAGGCAATGTTGGGCGATGTTATAGCGAGGGAATAAGGCAGTCTTAGTGATGACACAAATAAGAAGTTGGAAGCTCATCTCAGGATCAAATGTGCCACTAAAGAGTCTGGCAAGGAGAGGGATGGAGACTATAGTTAGGGAATGGAGTTTGGAGCCGGGACTGAAAACAATGGTTTCAGTCTTATCAATATTTAATTCGAGAAAATTTCTGCTCATCCCATCCAGGATGTTGGATAAGCAGCCTGATAATTAAGCAACAGTAGAGGAGTTGAGAGAGGTGGTTGAGAAAGGGAGAGCTGGGTTAGTGTACATGTGAAAATAACGCTGAGCCTTCGGATAATGTTGCCGAGGGTCAGAATGTATTTTGGGATATGGGACAAACCTGAGGATAGATACTTGGAAAACACCAGAAGGTAATGGTGCAGGAGCAGGAAAGGAAGCCAATTCAAGTGATTCTCTAATAGCTTCTCTGGCTATGATTGGTTAGATAAGAATGGAACCAGGTGAGAGCAGTCCCAACCAGCTGGACGACATTGGAGAGGCATTGGAAGAGGATGGCTTGGTCCACCTTGTCAAAGGCTGCAGACAGGTCGAGAAGGAGAAGGAGAGAAAGTTTACCTTTGTCATAGTCACTTAGGATGTCATTTGTGACCCTAATAGCCGTTTCGGTACAGTGGTTGGGGGTGGGGGACCTGATTGGAGGGATTCAAACTTGGAGTTCTGGGAAAGTTGAGTTTGGAATTGGGAGATGACAAGACATTCAAGAACTTTGGAGAGGAAAGGGGGGTTGGGGATGGAGTGGTAGTTTGCAAAGATGATGCGGTTAAGTGTCAATTTTTTGAGAAGGGTGATGATGGCAGATTTAAAGGAAAGAGGGCCAACAACTAAACACAGAAAACCATTAACAATACAGGCTAACATGGGGCCAGGAGGAGACGTTTGGTGATCAGCAGTTTAGTAGGAATTGAATCGAGAGAACAAGAGGTGGGTCTCGTGGCCAAGATGAGGCCAGAGAGCATGAGAGGACATAGGAGAGAAAGTTGCGAGTTCAGGGCTAGGACAGGAAGCATGACCAGGTGGGCTAGTGGAAGGGAGGGCGTTGCAGAGGCAGCTGATCAAATGGTCTCAAACTTAGTGACAAAAAAGTCCATAAGCTCTTTGCACATTGTTGGAGGGAAGGGGATGGGGAGAGGGGTTTATACAAGAGATTTGCAGTAGATAAAAGAAGTCTGGAGGCAGTGGGGGTGAGCAGGGAGGGGAGCGGAGTGGTTATATTTTCATTCCAGGATGATCCTGAAATAGTGAGTAGTTTTAGCAAACAAGAGTAGGACCTGGTAGTATTTCAGGGGATCCAACCAGATCTGGCCTTGGGTGGGTGAACCAGCTGCCCACCATATCCTTTCAAGTCTGAATCCCTTGGATTAAAGGGAGTAGAAATGAGGACCATACCAGGGAGAATGGACAGGGTGAGAGAGAGTAGCGGTTTTACTGCGAGTTGAACATTAAAGATGGAGGTGAGGTGGTGATTGAGCAAATTAGTAGCTGCAAGAAATGTTGTGGTGAATGGTGGCTGGATGGTTGGGATTTTGAAAGCGCAGTTGTAAGTTATTTGGGGTTTTTTTTGTCCCAGGACCAGACAGAAGAAGGTGGGGTTGGGGTGTGGAAGGAGGATGCGGGGGACATGTAATACAAGGAAATGATCAGAGATGACCTTATCTGTGATTGATATGAAGGGATTAGCAGGGCAAAGGTTGGAAATATGATTTAAATACTGAAAATTCATTGAGAACTTAATTAATCTTAAAAAGAATGGAATAAGGGATAAATTGCTTTTAACTTTTTTTAAAAAAGATAAAATTTTAGGCCTAGATTTGCAAATTAGTGGGAGGAAAATCTAGGTTTTTATTTGAAAAATTTCTGGACTTGTCACTGAAGAACTCGGTTGCCTATTGAAGAACTAGACTGATGGCCCAACCCTATGGCCAGAATATTGCTGTTGGCGTGCGGGGGCGGGCCTGACATGCTGTCGCACAAAATGACGCGTGATGACGCTGGACTTGCGTCCCGATGTCATCGTGCATCATTTCGATATTGCATTCGGCGGGCATGCGCTCACGCCGAACTGTCAAAGACCTATTAAGGCCATTAGGAAAGTAATTCAGCTAATTAACAGCGCTGCCTTAAGGTTGGCGGGCAGGCGAAGAGCCCAAGCGGCCTTCACGTTTTTCAGGAAACCTCAACAACGGGCGGGATGAGGTTTCCTGAAGGTTTAATAAAATCAATAAGTAAATTTTGCTAAATTGACAAACATGTCCCAGCTCATGTGACACTGTCACATGTGAGGACATGTCTAAATAATCTTTCTCTTTCTTTATCAAAAAATTTCATTATGCACTTAATCTCCCTGAGGCAGCTTCGTGCCTCAGGGACATTGCTACGCTCTTTCGTGCACATGCATGAAAGAGAGCAGGCCCCGACTCTCCCTCCTCCCCCCGCTCGCACAGATAGCGCTGAGCGCTACGGAACACGTTTTACACTGGGCGGGCCTTAATTGGCCTGCCCACGTAAAATGACGGTACGCAGCCGATTGTGGGCGGTGATTGGCTCCACGCCCGCCCCAGCCCGATCTCGTCTGACCTGCCCGACATAGGTAAGTTTCTGGCCTATATGTTGACTATAAATTTTAACTCTGGCATATCACACTCTACAGCAGTACTTTCAAGGGGGTTTGTGAATTATAAATTAATCCAAAATGCAGGAATTGTTACCTAGGGCAGAACTTTTACCTGGTTGGGCAGGCCTGGGAGTGACTGTGCAACAGTCCGCTGCCCGGGATCGGGCCCCAACCACGATTTCACGTTGGCTGGCCAACTAACGGCCAGCCAGCGTGAAATGCGCGCTGATAACCTCAGTGCTGCCTGGGTGGGGGCGAGAGGAGTGCGAGCGTGCGGATGAGCGTGGGTGCACTCAGTGAAAGCTCCCTGAAGGCACAGAGCTGCCTCAGGGAGCTGAAGATTTTAACATTAAAATTAAAGATTGCAAAAATAAGGAAAACATGCTCCCTCATGTGTCTCTGTCACATGAGCAGAGACATGTTAAAAATGAGATTTAAAAATTTTTATCGTTTTTTAATCACTGTTTGAAACCTCATCCAGCCCGTTGATAAGGCTTTGCAAAAAATGCAAAGGGCGCTTGGTCGATTCGCCCACCCACCAACTTTAAGGCTGGACAGGCAGGAAAAATTTCACTTTGGTTAATTGATTAATGGGCTTAACAGCCCTCTTAATTGTCGGCGGGCATGCTGCCAACTCCTGCATGTGCCCGCCGACCGAAATATCGTGCGAGTGCGCGATGATGTCGGGATGCTCGCCCAACATCATCGCGCACTATTTCACACTCGTGCGTGTCGGGCGTGTGCCCGCATGCCGAGTTGAAAATCTTGCTCCTAGAGTCACAAAAGCATACTTTATCTCTTGCCACACAGAATACATATATAAGAAATTGGCATCTGTTTGTTGCAATTGTTAATATTTAATTCCGTATAATCTCAATAGTTTTACAGCTGTTAAAAGTTACTGTGGTTGCTGAATGTTATTATTCTCTTTAGGTTGGCTTTGATTCTTTGGTTGTTCAAGTCTCAGATGTTTCTGCTGGCACATGCAGGGCTGTAATATCACGGAATGGTGTGTATGGACTTCTTGTTGTAGAGTGGAGCAGTGGCTACCCTGATGGCATGGTTCCTGCTGGATTTACACCTGGTAATGTCAAACCTGCATTTGGTAAGTCCCATTGTTAACAGTTTATCAGACTTAATTGTGAGATGTGTGACAAATGAACTTAGCATGACTTTGCCCTACTCACAGGCCTGACTCAAGGGGCAGAATTTTCAAATCTTTGGCTCTGGTGAAACGGCGGGACCTATATTGGCTTGGGAACTGGAGTGGGCTGTGCAAGTTTCCTGACCAATCAGAGAGGTTAGGGTCAAGTACACAATATGTCAGTCAAGGCTCTCTTTTTGAAAGGATCCTGGCAAAGACCTTCTTACTGCAGGAAGTCCTGCTTGTGAGGCATTCAGAACGGTAGAGAATGGAAGGAGGACGAGGGAAGGCTTGCCCCGCCTGTTCACTGACTCTACCCTGGAAATCATGATGGAGGTTGTGAGGGACAGGAGAGAAGTCCTTAGTCCTGAGGATAGGAGGAAAAGGTTAGCTAGCATAACGAAGCAGGCATGTCTAGAAGTAGCACAGGCTATAAGCAGCAGTTGTGAGGTGTCCAGGACCTGGATACCATGCTGGAAAAGGTTTAATGACCTTATTAGGTCTGGCAAGGTGAGTGTCACGCCACACTCAGGTGGCATCGATCACTCTCTGGCCTCCCAAGTATTCTCCTGCACAGCGTTCCTCTGACAGACACACCTTGCAGTTCTGCACATTTCTTTCCAGCCACCTCCTCAGTTCTCTGTCTTAACAGACACCACTCACACTCATCTTATTGCTGTCTCGCACTCATCCCTCACAGGCACCCTCCTCAAACGTTATCATTCCATCATCAGTAAACATTCTACTTCTCGCATATTTCCTGCATTACAATAGTAACTACACTTCAAAAGTACTTCATTGACTGTAAAGTACTTTGAAATGCCCAGTGGTTGTGAAAAGCACTATATAAATGAAAGTCTTTTTTCTTTTTCATAACTTTCTGCCTTTTCTCATTGAAGGGGAGCCCACAAATCCAGGGAGAGGCAGAGAACCAGAGGGGGACTTGTAATCACGTAGCCATCCCGGCTTAATTGGAGGAGGAGACCCTGGAGATTGGCAGTGTGACATGTGCATTTGGCATCAGTGATGGAGAACTGGGTATGGCCCACAGACAACATTAGATGATGCACTGTCATTTGGCACGTAACAGTCACTCATGGTGAATTGATGTCGCTACTAACAGAACTGTCATAACATGCATTAAGCTGAATTTGTACCCTTTCCCAATGTCACTCATGTTTTTGATCTTTCACAGATCCTTCCCGGGTGAAGGAGGAGATGAGGAGCGATCAGGCTGAGGAGTCCACAGAGGAGAGCAAACACCCTGAGGTTGAACTGTCACATGATTCTTGCACACACTCCATCAGCGCAGATACACTCACCTCGGTGGGTCCTCCATTAGAGACTGCTAGGCTGTTACATGGGTGATGTGCACATTGCATGTAAGCAGGAACAGGAGACAGGGACAACAGTGGAGAAACCCTGTCAGAGTATGCAGAACACTCCAAGCTTTGCTCAGATGGACAGAATGCCAAGCCTCAGGAGTCATGCAGAAAAAGGGAACTCCTGGAGAAGCAATGGGAAATGTGCTGCTGTCAGGATTTCCAGAGGTAGTGTGCATTCTTGGAGAGAGATTGGAGTAGTCCATCTCTAGCACTAGTGCCATGATGTCTCAGGCATTTCCACTGATATCCAGCTCCATAGAAAGAGTGGCTCCCTGCATGGAACATCAGTCATGGCAGGCCAACAAATGAATGCTGGCCCAGACCACTTTACACAGGATGGAGCAAAGCCTGGCCTTGATGACTCAACATCTCACTGACATACAGCCAAGTGCTCTGAAGTTCATGGCAAGCAGTGAAGTGCAGGTGGACATGAGAGGGAAAATGGAGAAAGGGCACATAGCAGTGGGGAGTCTCCTCAAGGCGACCCTGCCTCTTATGCCCAGACTTAGCCTATCTCTGCATAGATGCAGAGGGGGGCTGGGGGAGATGTTTATGGCAAGGCTCTCATGAGCTCCAAAATCCAGAGGAAATCTGCCATAGGCATCTCATGTCCAAGCACAAGAGAATGAGCAGCCACCTCCAGGTCAGCTGAAGCCACAGGGCTTTACCAGTTAGGCTCAGTGGGAAATGGAGCAAAAACATCTTACATGCACAAGGGCATTCACTTGGGTGTTTATAACAATGTTAATAGCGTTATAATCATGTTTATTTCGATGAATGAGCTCCTCATTCTCATGGCCTGTATTTTTTTGCATCCCCCATTCACAGTAGCCTTCAGGAGAATAGTACTTTAATAGCCTTTATGAGGGGGAGAGGATGTGAATGTAATGATTGTCTTTCTGACCGATGGAATGAGATAGGACTTGGAGGTTTTGGTGAGAGGGAAGGGGTGCACAGGGTTTCTAATACAACTCTCAGATGATTGCACACATACATATTAGCTGAAGCGTGCTTGGCATGAGCCTATCATGGGCTTGTTTGGCAGCCAGGCTTACAGGCACCATGGGCACATCTGACTCCTCCTCCTCCAAAGAGCAGGGTAGGATACCAGATGCTCTCCACCTTTCTCTTGCAGTAGCTCCACTCCTCTCTGCAGAGTGAAGGGCACAGCTAGGATCACTAAAATCCTGGGGACCCGAGATGAGCATATTGAAATCTGTTTATTGTATATGAATTGCGATTAATTGTATACAAGTGGTGAACATTAACTAATGATTCACTTGAATCCCTATAAATAGACACAGACTAATACTGATACTGCAATAATCACGGGTGATGTTAGTCTACAAATAGATTAGATGAATCAGATCAGCAAAAGTACCCTGAAAGATGAGTTCATAGAGTGTTTTGGGGAGAATTTCTTAAAGCAGCACGTTCTAGAGCCAACCATAGAGCAGGTGATTCTAGACCAGTTATATGCAATGAGGCAAAATTAATGACCTCATAGTAAAGGAGCATCTAGGTAGCAGTGATCATAAAGTGATTAAATTTTGTGTTCAGTTTGAGGGAGAGAAGAGCTCGTCTAATACTAATGTTTTAAACTTAAAGGTAATTTTAGAAGTATGAAGACAGAGCTGGCTAAAGTCAGCTGGGAAATTAGATTAAAGGGTAGGTCAGTAGTGATGTAGTGGCAGACATTTAAGGAGTTATTTCACAACACTCAGCAAAGATACGTTCTAGTGAGAAAGAACGCCTCTAGGAGAAGGATGCACCATCCATGGTGAACTAAGGAAGTTAAAGATAGTATTAAATTGAAAGAAAAAACATACAATTCTGTGAACATATGAATTTGAAGCATGGGTGGGCCATTCAGCCCCTCCAGCCTGCTCTGTCATTTGATAAGATCATGGCTGATCTGATTGTGGCCTCAACTTTCCTGTTTACCCCTTATGCCCTTTGACTCCCTTGTCGGACAAGAATCTATCTAATTTAGCTAAAATATATTCAATGACCCTGCCTCTACTTTTCTCTGGGGAAGAGAATTCCACAGACTAACAACTGTCTGAGGGAAAAAGGTTCTCCTCACCTCTGTCTTAAATGGGAGACCCCTTATTTTTAAGCTGTGTCCCTTAGTTCTAGTCTGTCCCATAAGGAGAAACATCTTTTCAGCATCCACCCTGTCATGTCCTCTCAGGATCTTTTCTGTTTCAGTAGATCACCTCTCATTCCTTTAAACGTGAATAGACACAGGCTCAACCTGTTCAACCTTTCCTCATAAGACAACCCCTTCATCCCAGGAATCAGAGTGAACCTCCTCTGCACTCTTTCTAATGGAATTATATCCTTTCTTAAATAAAGAGACCAAAACTGTACACGGTACTGCGGATGTGGCCTCACCGACATCCTGTACAACTGTAGCAAAACTTCCCTACTTTTATATTTCATTCCCATTGCAATAAACACCAACATTCCATTTGCTTTCCTAATCTCTTGCCATACCTGAACACTAACTTTTTGTGATTCATATACCAGGACACCCAGATCCCTTTGTAGCACAGAGTTTTGCTATCCCCCTCCACTTGAATAATATGCTGCTTTTCTGTTCTTCCTGACAAAGTGGACAAGTTTACATTTTCCCACATTATATTCCATCTGCCAATTTTTTGCCCACTCAATTAACCTACCTATATCACCTTGCAGATTCCTTATGTCCTCTTCACAACTTACTCTCCTACTTATCTTTGTGTCATTAGCAAATTTAGCAAGCATACATTTGATCCCTTCATCCAAATCATTCATATAGATTGTAAATAGTTGAGACCCCTGCACTGATCCCTGTGGCAATCTACTGGTTACATCTTGCCAACCCGAAAATAACCCATTTTCCATACTCTCTGTTTCCTGTTAGCTAATCAATCCTTCATCCATGCTGATTTGTTATCCCCCCACACCATCAGCTCTTATTTCTTGCAGTAAACTTTGATGTGGCACCTTGTCACATGCTTTTTTGAATTCAAAGTACACCACAATTTTATGTTCCCCTTTATCTACATGGCATATTACTTCCTCAAAGAATTGTAATAAAATTAGTCAAACATAATTTCCCTTTCACAAAAACGATATTGACTCTGCCTGATTGCATTAAGATTGTCTAAATGCCCTGCTATAACCTCCTTAATAATAGATTCTAGCATTTTCTGAAAGACAGTTGTCAGGCTGACCGGTTTGTAGTTTCCTGCTTTCTGTCTCCCTTCTTTCTTGAATAAAGGAGTTACATTTGCTGTTTTCCAATCTGATGGGACCTTTCCAGAATCTAGGGAATCTTTGAAAAATACAACTAGTGCAACCTAAGTGCAAGGCACTTAGAAAATCAAGCAATCAGGCAGAGTCAAGATGGCTTGTGAAAGGGAAATATTGTTTCACTAATTTATTAAAGTTCTTTGAGGAAGTGACAAGTATTGTCAATATAGGAGAACCTGTATATTTGGTGTATTTGGATTTCCAAAAGGCATTTGATAAGGTGCCACACCAAAGTTTACCACATAAAATACAAGTTCATGTGCAGGGGGTAACATATTATCATGGATCGAGGATTGGTTAGCTAACAGGAAGCAGAAGGTAGGAGTAAATGACTTATTTTTGGGTTGACAAACTGTAACCAGCAGGGTGTCATCGAGATCACTGCTGGGGCCTCAACTATTTATAATCTATATAAATGACTTAGATGAAGGGACCGAATGTATGCCTTCTAAATTTGCTGATGACATAAAGATAGATAGGAAAGTAAGTTGTGAAGAGGATGTAAAGAATCTATAAAGGGATTTGAATAGGTTAAGTGATTGGGGAAAAATTTGGCAGCTGGAGTATAATGTGGGAAAATGTGAACTTGTCCACTTTTTCAGGAAGAATAGAAAAGCAGCATACTAATTAAATGGAGAGAGATTGCAGAACTCTGTGGTACAGAGGGATCTGGGTGGCCTGGTGCATGAATCAGGAAAAGTTAGCATGCAGGCACAGCAAATGATCAGGAAGGCAAATGGAGTGTTGTTTATTGCAGTGGGAATGGAATATAAAAGTAGGGAAGTTTTGCTACAATTGTACAGGCTGTTGGTGAGACCACATCAGTTATACTGTGTACAGTTTTGGTCTCCTTACTTAAGAAAGGATATAATTGCATTAGAAGCAATTCAGAGAAGGTTCACGCCAATGATTCCTGAGTTGAAAGGAATATCTTACGAGGAAAGGTTGGACAATTTGGGCCTGTATCCATTGAAGTGTAGAAGAATGATAGGCGATCTTATTGAAACATAAAAGATCCTGAGGGGACTTGACAGGGTGGATGCTGAGAGGATTTTCCCCTTGTGGTGGAGCCTAGAACTAGGGGACCCAGTTTAAAAATAAAGGGTTTCCTATTTGAGACGGAGATGAGATTTTTTTTTCTCTGAAGGGTCGTTTGTCTGTGGAATTCTCTTTCCCAGAGAGCAGTGGAGGCAGGGTCACTGAATATTTTTAAGATGAGTTAGATAGATTCTTGATTGACAAGGGAGTCAAGACTATAGGGGGCAGACAAGAAAGTGGAGTTGAGGCCACAATCAGATCAGCGATGGTTTTATCAAATGGCGGAGAAGGCTGGAGGGGCAATATGACTTACTCCTGCCCCTAATTTGTATGTTCATATGTATGTATGTTCGATACAGTGATGATTGGGTTAGGTGGTATATGCTTGCAATGTGTAGCTCTGTAAATAAGTATACAAGTGTGTAAAGATTGACTTCAGTTCTATCCTTCACCAACTGGCTTTTGGGAGTATAACAGTCAGACCCCTTCAGATCTGTCCAGGCACCTGAACCACATCTTCAGCAACCCAATAACTTGCTCAATTATTGTCCTGGTGGTGCAAAGGCACCTGAGATATCTCTTGTTTGGTCAGCAAAAGGGTTCCTTACAGGAGTCAGCAACCAGGCTTCTGTGGGTAGCCCTAGACTCCTAGGGGTCAGCTGCTGAGGCTATAACGTGGCAAGGAAACCTGTGGGAGATGGGGTTAATGCAGAATAAAAAGTTACACGCTTGCTGATTTCAGCCTTTATAGTGTATCAAACAAGCGAATTTCTGTCAACTCCCTGTTGTGTACATGCCCCATGGATCCTGGCAAGATATGGAGAGCTTGGGGAACTGGTGTGCTGGCTGTTAAAGCCAGAATACAGGGTTAAAGTCAAAATTAATTGCTGATTTGAATATTTTAATTAGTTTCCTGTCAGCTGCATGGGGGTTCCATGCTCGCCTCCAAACTCGCCCAGGGCAAAGCCAGAATTAGGCAGGATGATGTCGGGTCCACACCACTTTTCAGGGATTTCCCCCCCATGCCCATACCCAGATCTACCTCCCTTTGCCCATTTGAATTCCCCTCTGTCTTAGCCTCAAATGTAGCTACTGAATCAATTTCATGGGATAAATTAAATGGCTTGAACCCTTCAAGGAATACCCATATATCTGTGTCAACAGTGTGCACAACTTGCAATTATGCAAAATTATCAGGGATGCTGTCTGGACAAATGAGTTAAGGTCACTATGTTGCAGATATTAGTAACTTTCAAGTAAAGTTTGCTCTTGAGCCATATTAATGTCTTTAACATTTTAAAAATTATTTCATGGGAAATGGGAGTCGCTTGCAAGGCCAGTTCAGAGAGCAGTTGAGAGTAAAGCACATTGTTGTGGGTCTGGAAACACATGTAGGATGGCAGATTTCCTCCCCGAAAGGATTTAGTGAACCAGATTATTTTTTTACTATAATTGATGGTAGTTTCATGTCACCATTACTAAGACTAGCTTCCCATTCCAGATTTTTAATAATTAATTGAATTTGAATTCCACCAGCTGCCATGGTGGGGTTTGAACCCATTAGCCTGGGCCTTTGTTTTTTTATTCCAACAATATTACCACTAATCCACCATCTCCCCTAACATACCAGATTGTAATTTTCATTTACACACTTAAGGGGCAGAACTCCTGTTTTTAGGCAGCCACGCTGGTCCCAATTTAGATTTTGATACTCTGCTGGCATTCTTGGGTCGCAGTACTTTGATTCCTGAAATTGTGCCTCCTAGCGCCCACTTGTGCAACAAGGTCCAACACTTACCTCACTATCTTGTAAAAACATTTCTAAATTTCTGTAAACTTATTTGGACTTTCCTTCTTTTCGTGAACTGAAAACTGGTTCAACAAAGGAACAGTTAAAGGATTATAATTGGTAAAGACTATTTAAGCACCTGTGGTAACATACAAAGACTAATAGGGTAAATTCAGCAATTCTGGATTATAGAGCCTCAAGTGGTAATTTTCTAACTCGTGCTCTCAATGGTGTGAGCATAACATTTCTGTATTTACCTAATCTGAGAAATGTTTCTCTCATAAATATAGTCATTGAAAAAACTTCTATGTCTAACCTTTTAGCATTATTGGTTTATATAGATAGAGTGTTAAATGTTGATCTACATCTTGCACCATTATTAGTTGTCTGTCCTTTACCACTTTAAATAAAGGTTCCCAAAATTGTTTTATGTGAGTTACTGCAACCTTATTATTTACTTTACATAAGGTTCAGTTGTCCTTTCCCATGGTGAGAAGAGCAAGCCAGTGTTTCTCACTGTACCTACTACTAACTTTACGGGAGTGGAATCCTTCGCTGTACATCTTTCTGCGGTACACAGTAATTTTTCTGGTAAAGCTGAACTAAGGTAAAGTCAACCAGTTGTATAAAATATTGCACATGATCATTATACTTGTCTATAGGTTTCACAGCTAATTTTAAGTTTTTACAGTTATTATTTGAAGCTTTTTATTTATACAAGATAGTTGCTGAAATTGAGTCCTTCATCAGTATAATGACCAATGCAATTAAAGATACTATCAAATTTATTTATTTCATTATATTAAGATCACTGTGGGTAAAAAAAAAACAAATTTACTGAACAATCCCCAAAAATGAAGGAATTACTGATTATGATTTCACTTTGTAACTTTAACATTAGCATGAATCAGAATCAACATACATTAAAAATAATTTAATAGGTAAATTGAGGTTGGTACAAACTATAAATTACACATGGGATAGTGGATACAACAAAAATAGGTCTCAGTGATCTCTAGGCAGTCCACTCCACCTGTATGGCACCAATTTCAGCCACAAAGTTTTTCCAAGCTAGGATCTTCCTCGACCAGTAATCAGTCCTTTTCCATCAAGGACTTAGCTGAATCTCCACAGGAAGCATCTTCTGCTTAAACAGAGTTCTGCCCGTGCAATCTTTTACACAATGGTGCATTTCTTTCTGGAACCTTCTCAACTTTCAGCCGCTGTCAATTTGGTGGCATGGATCTACCAGAATCGCCTTTACATTTGCAATCGGATATGATCAAAAACAGTGGCAGCAGTCCTAAACATGCTTTCCGACCAGCACACTGACTCAGCTTGCTGATTGTCTCCTCTCTCTAACTCTTTTTCATGTTTGTCTGTTTGTCATGTGAACTCTATATTTTACTTTTCTTCCTGTTGGTACTGCTTCCAGGTTAAGGATGGCCAGACCACAGTTCCCATTCTCCAAAAATTATAATTGGTCTCTTTACAATTGATACAAACTCTTTAAAGTCCTTTTCAAACATTTTTTAAAAAATCAATTCCAGGTTCTGGGTCAAAGGCTGCCATTCTTCTCCTGTCCCTCTGAAAAAAATAAAGCTTCACAGTAGTGAAGTTTTCTTTACAACAGTGTATGAAACACAGCAAGTTTTTAACATAAACGTTTTAACAAATGGGGGTATTACATGTTACATAGGTAACAAAAATGATATATCGTATTTACAAAACAAGCTTCATTGTAAACATACATTTTTATTTTACAATCTTTTAAACTCAATTATTGACCCAGCACCGTATTGGGGGGTTACCTCAAAGATGCGCTGGGGAATCCCCTTTGGAAGTTCCCAGGTAAGGCTTGAACAGCAATTGCCCTCCACTAGGAACCATCCAAAAATGCGATTTAAATCACAAACTTCAGATGGTTCTAGTATGTTACATCAATAGTGACGCAGAAAAAGTTAGAAGGATTGAAACCACTTCTACCTTCTGGGTTACTATTGTACAGACGGAGGAAACTTCTACACACCCCCTTACCCCCCCCCCCCCCCCCCCAACCAATGGGACACCCCAACACCCCCTAACCTCCCATGGGTCTCCCCCCAACCCCAGCTACCTCTACCCCTCCATGGGATTCCCCGTCCCCAGGGGACTGCAAACCCCTACAGGAACTCCCCAACCCATGAAGACCCTTCCACCGCCTGCCCCAACCCCCCTCCCCCGACTCTTGGCCAGGCCCGACTCACTCCCACAACCCCACCACCCAAGGCCCAGCCAACCTCCGACCCTCAACACTTAACACCCCCCCACAATCTCCCACTCCCACCCCAGATCTCCGAACCCCCCTCCCAGGCCCAGCCTGTCCTGGCCCAACATGCCACTCCCCGACCCCACCCAACCCAAGGTCCCACTCACCCCGATCTCAAACCCCTGACCTCCAACCCCCTCAACCTCTGACCACCACCCCCGATCACCCACACCTCTGATCCTCCCCTCCCCGCCTCTGAACTCCCCACCCAACCCCCCACCTCCGACCTCTGACCCCCCCACCTCTGATCCCCCCACTCAGACCCCCCTGACCTCTCCCTCCAAACCCCCGACCGCACCCCATCCTCCAAACCCTCCGACCTCTCCCCCAACCTCCGACACCACCCCCAGCTCCAACATCGCCCACCTCTGCCTTCGTCCACCCCTGACCCCCCACCCCCACTTCCACTTACTTTAACCACTTACCTTCTTCCTGGCCTGTCAAGATCCTTTAACTTCAACTTGGACCTTTAACTTACCTGGCTTACGGCAGCTAGTGCCAAAAAAGGGACGTGGCCTCCTTCCCTTCGGCTCAGTTGCCCTTCAATGCTAAGCCCTGGGGGTGCACTGCACTGCCTGGAATTCTCCCTGTCTGAGTCAGAAGGTCGGGAGAGATAGAACCAAAAATAAAATTAAGGTAAGAAATTGGGCATGGAGTAGCAATCCGACGCTAATTGCTACTCCGAACAAGTTCAGGGCCAATATGTTCACCTGACTTTAAGACATTGTTACCTTCCCTTGTTCTTTAAACTCTCGACAAGACATCAGCAATTACATTGTTTGAACTGGCAACATCTGCAAGTTTTAGTGTAAATGGCTGCAGCATCAAAGTAGTCTTTGGTTCTTGGTTTTGAACTTTTCTAAAAACGCCAGGGGTTTGTGATCTGTATAGATTAGTACCTCACCTCTACTATTTATCATATTTCACCATTTAACATATTCTTGGGCCTGAATTTCTACCTGAATGCCTCGTCATTTTGAAGTTTTAATTTACATTCAAGAACATGTATCTTTCCTTGCAACTCTATAATGTCAGTACCGGCACTCTCCACTCTCCTTTAAAGCATTCATTTCCTTTATTGCATCATTAGCTTTGAGTACTGTTACTATTTGCTTTGCCACATATTGCTTGCTTGTGCTTTTCCTGCATGTTTAATTCAGCTAGCTTTAACTTGTCATCTCTGTCTCTTTTCCTTTTCATCCTGATACTCCAAAGTCCTTTTAAAATGAGCATGCTGAGTTTCTGACTCTTTAAACACATCTTTAGTTGAAACATTAATTTTGATGGCATTCTTACAAAAAGTAGTTGGATCTTTCATGTCACCTAGCTTTTCTTGTACAATTTCAGGTTCAATAAGGCTTTTCCCGAAACCACTGAAAACAACAATACCTGCACCCCTGCCAAGTTATTCCCTAACAAGAAATCTACACCTTCCATGGGCAAACTGGGAACACCACCAAGAATAATACGACCTATGACAATGCCACATTTTAAATCAACCCTATAGAAGGGCACCAGTAAATAGCTGCTGTCGATGTCCTAAACTCAGACCTTGGCATTCATCCTGGGGTGTTGGGGGGTAGTCATATCATTGGCCAACATAAGTGACTGTGTCGTCCACATATCCCTATGGATAACAATTGATTTGCCTGTCTCACCTGATGAACATGGGCTCACTTTACACTTGAGCAAAAAATCTCTATAGCTTTCCGTCTCTCGATTCATCCTCTCAGTGAATGCAGGGGAGACTCCACTGAACTTTATCAATCAGGACATTATCACCCTGGGCAAGGCCCCCCGACCTGACAAACACTGCATTTTTAACTTCCAGAATCGAGCCTTCACGTGCTCTTTCTTATGACAAAAATAGCATGTCAGTCCTTTTGAACCGAAGCTGCCCTCCGGACCTTTACTTCTACTATCCCAAGGTCTTTTACCTTTTCAACCTTTCTCAGCAGGGCCAGATCTACGACCATACAAACATATGAATTAGCAGGAGTAGACCACTCGGCCCCTTGAATCTGCTCTGTCATTCAATAAGATCATGGCTGATCTGATTTTAACCTCAACTCTACAACCTCTGATAACCTTTCACCCCTTTGTTAATCTAGAATCTATAACTCTGTCTTAAAAATGTTCAAAGACTCTGCTTCCGCTGCCTTTTGAGGAAGAGAGTTCCAAAGAATCACAACTGTCTGAGTGAAGAAAATTCTCTTCATCTCTGTCCTAAATGGGTGACCCCTTATTTTTCAACAGTGGCCCCCACCAGTACTAGATACGCCCACAAGAGGGAAACATCTCTCCACATCCACCCTGACAAGACCCCTCAGGATCTTATATGTTTCAATCACGTTGCCTCTTACCCTTCTAAACTGTAGTGGATACAAGCCTAGCCAGTCCAGTCTTTCTTCGTAAGACAGCCCGCCCAATCCAGATATTAGTTTAGTAAACCTTCTCTGAACCACTTTCAATGCATTTATATCCTTCCTTAAATAAGGAAACCAATACTGTACACAGTACTCCAGATGTGGTCTCACCAATTCCCTATATAACTGAAGCATAACCTCCCTACTTTTGTATTTAATTCCCCTCGTAATAAATTATAACACTCTATTAGCTTTCTTAATAACTTGCATGCTAGCCTTTTGCGATTCATGCTGCAGGACACTTAGATCCCCCTGCATCTCAAAGCTCTGCAATCTCTCACTATTTAGATAATATGCAGCATTTTTATTTTTCCTGCTAAAATGGACATTTTCACACTTTACTGCATTAGACTCCTCACTGCCCGCTCACTTAGCCTATCTATATCCCTTTGTAGCCACCTTGAGTCTTCTTCACATCTTACTATCCTACTTATCTTTGTGTCATCGGCAAATTTAACAGCCATACCTTCAATCTCTTCATCCAAGTCATTTATATAAATTGTAACAAGTTGAGGCCCCAGCACTGGTCCCTGTGGCATCATTCGTTACATTTTACCAACCAGAAAAAGAGCCATTTATGCCTATCCTTGGTTCCCTGTTAGCTAGCCAATCTTCTATCCATGTCAATATGTTACCCCTCACCATGAGCCTTTATTTTTTGCTCACCTTTAATGTGGCACCTTATCAAATGCCTTCTTGAAATCTAAGTACAGTACATCCACCAGTTCCCCTTTATCCACAGCACATGTTATTTCTTCAAAGGACTCCAATAAATTGGTTAAACATGATTTACCTTTCACAAAACCATGTTAAGTCTGCCTGATTACCCTGAATTTTTCCAAGTGCCCTGCTATAACATCTTTAATAGTAGCTTCTAACATTTTCCCTATGTCAGATATTAAGCTAACTGACCTGTAGTTTCCTGCTTTCTGTCTCCCTTTTTAAATAAAGAAATTGTATTCACTGTTTTCCAATTGAATGGAACCTTTCCAGATTCTAGAGAATTTTGGAAAATTAAAACCAATGCATCAACCGTCTCACTAGCCACTTCTTTTAAGACCCTAGGATAAAGCCCATCTGGACCAAGGGAGGTGTCAGGCAAAAGTTCCAACAATTTTCTCAGTACCACTTCCCTGGTGATTGTAGTTTTCCCGAATGCCTCCCTCCTTTCCATTTCTGGGATGTTACTTGCATCCTCTATAATGAAGACCGATGCAGAATACCTGTTCAATTCAGCTGCCATCTCCTTATTTTCCATTATTAATTGCCCAGACTCACTATCTATAGGACCAACGCCCACTTTGTTAACTTGTTTCTTTTTTAAATACCTATAGAAACTCTTACTATCTGTCTTTATATTTCTAGCTAGCTTTTTCTTGTAGTGTAATTTTTCCTTCCTTATCAATCTTTTGGCCATTCTTTGGTGTTTTTTATATTCTGTCCAACCTTCTGACCTGCCACCCATCTTATGCACAATTATATGCTTTTTCTTTAAGTTTGATAGTATCTTTAATTTTTTTAGTTAACCACGGATGGTGGACCCTCCCCTTGGAATGTGGGTTTCGCTGGCAAGTGAACCAGATAGGCTTTTATCATCTGTCACTTGCTCGTCCTGCTTTCTACCCTTAATGTCGCCATTAGCACGTTCCTTAGCTAATATCACCACCATCAACACCCCTTTGTCCTTTTGTCTATGACATCTTTGGTAATCTCTTCTTTGCCTCCACCTATCACTGACCCTCTATCCAGCTTTACCTGTCCCACCCCCCCCCAACCAGCTTATATTTCACCTCATTTCTATATTTCCTTAGTTCTGATGAAGAGTCATACGGATTCGAAACGTTAACTGTATTCCTCTCTGCAGATGCTGTCAGATCTGCTGAGTTTTTCCAGCTATTTTTGTTTTTGTTTCAGGTTTTTATCAATGGTAGTTTCATGGTCACCATCACTTGAGGCTAGATTTCCATTGCAGAAATATTATTTAATTAAAATCAAATTCCACCAACTGCCATGATGGGATTTGAATGAATCCAGAACACTAGCCTGGGTTTCTGGATTACTAGTCCAGTGACATTACCACTAGGCCACCATCTTTCTAAATCTTCTATGTTTCAATGAAGAGTGGTCAATAACTCAAACAAATTCAGGCTGGTGGAGGACAGAAACAGTTAGAACCTATGGGACTGTAGGTTGCTTTTGGTATCAATGAATTAAAATGGGCTGAATGATCGTTGTCGTCCGTTATTATCTTGTGATATTCTTATGTATGTACACATTAAGGGTGGAAAATACTTAGCGCTGTTTAATTTTTACAGGTCAGGATTCACTGTAGCTGAAATTGAGCCAATTGGAATCTTCCAGCTTGCCCCCAATTCAAGACAAGTCAGCATAGAAGAAGATGCAGACACAACTACTTTACATATCCAGAGATTGTTTGGTTTCCGTGGCAATAAAACAAAACTGACCTATTATACAACAGCAGGAAGTGCCAAACCTAATGAAGATTATGAGCACATCCAAAATGGAGAACTCATTTTTACTTCACATCAAATTGAAGCTATTATTGAATTGTTTATCATCAATGATAACATTCCAGAAATAGATGAAATATTCTACCTAAATTTATCCAGCATTGAAGTTCTGGGTTTTAGGCCAAATAATACAGAAGAAAAGCCTTGCTTGAATCTAGAGTTTAGTGTGTCATCTATAACCATTATTGCCAATGATGCTACTAATGGTGTTCTAAGTATTGGACCCACTGTGATACACACAGTAGAGGATACTGAGAATACTACAGCAAGTGTAGTGTTCCTTAACATTCGAAGGACACTGGCATTTACTGGGATCATCAGTGCAAGTGTTGTAATGTTTGGAGAAAGAAAGGTTGCAGATGGTTCCCAAGAAAGCCCATTCCAAATCATCCAGCAAAACTCCACCTTTTCCTGGGCCAAAGAAGGAGCAGATTTTGAAGATGCAGCCTTGAATGTAACTTTCCAGGACGAGCAAAGGGAGATCAGTGTATCCATCAGAATTTTAGATGATGATGAACCAGAGGGGCAAGAGTTTTTTTATGTCTACCTAACAAACCCTCGTGGAGGTGCACAGATTGTGGAAGGAAAAGATGAATATGGA
Source organism: Cetorhinus maximus (assembly GCF_964194155.1). Classification (NCBI taxonomy): domain Eukaryota; kingdom Metazoa; phylum Chordata; class Chondrichthyes; order Lamniformes; family Cetorhinidae; genus Cetorhinus; species Cetorhinus maximus. Next base: position 57,859,348 of record NC_135880.1, read on the forward strand.
TACATGGCTTTTATGAAGATCATTATCTTAGGTACCAGAAATATTATTTATTATGGTTTATACTCAGTAAATGGTATCGGCAATTATTGACTGGCATTGCTTGCACCATTATAATTTTCAACAATATCGTCAATTTACTGTTGTGAGTTTGACAGCTGTCAGGTGCAATAATACATGTAAACCAATGGCCTCAATCCAGCTGGATTTGAATAGGTGAATGGGAAGATGTGTTGGAAACTCACCCGCTTCTGCAGAAATTGTGCCCGAGTTATTTTCACCCTTGGGCCTCCAGTATGCTTCCTGCTCATTTTGGCCAGAAGGTGGCTGCTGGGCTCCAGAAAATTGGGTGGTTTCTGACCACACATTGATATTTGGGTAAATGTGGAGAATGGGGTTCTAGAAGATCTCCTGGCTACAGTGGGTTATGGGGAGTTGGTAGATAGGGGTCTGGAGCAGGGGAGGCCTAGATTATCCTGTGGGTCCCACTTTGCATACTTAAAAGAGGACCCCAACTTTGGGCGAATGTGTGATCTGCCTGTCCAGAAGCCCACATAAAAACTGCTGTTGACGGGATCCTGGTTTCAGCCAGGCAGGTAGAATTAAAACTTCGCCAATATTTTGTACATGTTCTGAGCCTTCCAGAGGTACCTTTGACAAGTTTGATCAGGAATGCCTTTCTGCAGGTTTGTGCCTTCATGGTGACATCAGGTTGCACCAGCAGAAAATTTACCTTAAGAGATTGATAGTTTGAATGGGACAATGGTACAAATTGTGTTTCTAACAGGAATGTCAGTAAATTACTCTGCATCTTGCAGATGAGATATTATGGATTTGAACATTGATGTTTTTCATTGCACTTTGCACATTCAGAATGAAGGGTATGCATGTGATACAAAGGAGTCCTACAGCTGTGTGAGAACTTTGCATGAGCAAAGAATACACATTGAACAAACAAAGCTTTGCGGAATCCTTTGTAAGCCCTCATCTTCTCCAGACGTTACAAGGTGCTACAGATCATGTACACAGTGCGAACTCCCCTGTAGCATTTGCTATCCGAAATGGTGTACTGGCATCGTTTCTGGAGGGTATCCTGAAGTGCCACATTGAGTACATTTTCTCTCACTCATCTCATCTAGCTGCCTATCCATCAATTGTCCATCATGTGGTAGGGCAGGGTCTCAGATGCTATGCTATATTAGAATTTGGCAAGTTCCTCCTTTCATTTTAGTTTTTATCTACCACCTCTTCTCCCAATAACAATTGGTGAAGGTTGACACCCATCTAAAGCTGAGTTTGAAACCTTTATTTCTCATTTTCACTTTGTCCTGTGTATTGCCACCACTGGGAATGGGGTTGAGTTTATTTTGAATTCAGATTTAGGTTCAGCTTTACAAGGCTAGTTTGACATTGTCTAAATTTAGAGTGAAGCAACTTTTATTTCCCTACTGTGGGCTGGATTTAAACCCTGCAAGCAAACGGAAATCACTGCACCATGCAATTCCCATATCCTGCCTTTATTTTTAAATAAATTTTAATTATTTCAGTTTGATATGATTGTTTTATTTAGCCTTTATATATTTGCAATACAGGAAGTGATGTACAGAATGGCATTGTCGGTTTTATGTGGGTCCCCCAGAGTAACCTAGTGTTGGATGAAGACTCTGAACAGAGGAAGGTTCAGCTAACAATTGAGAGGCAAAGGAACAGGTAAAATTTTTATTAATAGAAATAGCCTTCATCTTGACATGTTAAGAGAGAGTTGTTCCCTCCTGGAGTCAACAAAGAAATTATAAATATTCCTGGAATTTTTAACTCCCAGTTGGGGAGTTAAGGGATCGACTTTGGCCTTGATGAGTTTAAGTTAGACAGGGTGAGTATAAAATGGAAGGGTAGGTGTAGTGGTAGTGTCGCTCAATTTGTAATCCAGAGACCCAGGGAAACTCTCTGGGAACCTGGGTTCAAATCCTGCCACGGCAGAAGGTGAAATTTGAATTAATTTAAAATTCTGAAATTGAAAGTCTAATGATGACCATAAAACCATTGTCGATTGTCATAAAAACCCATCTGGTTCAGTAATGTCCACATGTGACTCCAGACCCACAGCAATGTGGTTAACTCTTAAACACCCTCTGAAATGGCCTAGCAAGCCACTCAGTTGTATCAAAACACTAAAATGGTCTCAAAGGGATGAGACTTACCACCCAGCATTGATCTTGGCACTAGAAATGACAATGGCAAACTCAGCCCTGTTCACCCTGCAAAGTCATCCTGATAAAATCTGGGGGCCTGTGCCAAAATTGGGAGAGCTGCCTCACATACTAGTCGAGAAACAGACATACTCACAGAATCATACTTTACAGACGCCACTATTGCCATCCCTGGGCATGTTCTGTCCCACTGGCAGGATAGACCCAACAGAGGTGGTGGCACAGTGGTGTACAGTCAGGAGGCAGTTGCTTTAGGAGTACTCAACATCGACTCTGGACCCATGGAGTCTCATGGCATCAAACATGGGCAAGGAAACTTCCTGTTGATCATCACATACTGCTCCCCGCCTCAGATTATGAATCAGTACTCCTCCAACACCACTTGGAGGAAGCACTGAGGGTGGCAAGGGTGCAGAATGTACTCTGGGTGGGGGACTTCAATGTCCATCACCAAAAGTAGCTCGGTAGCACCACCACAGACCAAGATGGTCAAGTCCTAAAGGACATAGCTGCTGGACTGGGTCTGCGGCAGATGGTGAGGGAACCAACAAAAGGGAAAAACACACTTGACCTTGTCCTCACCAACCTGCCTGCCACAGATGTATCTGTCCAGGACATTGTCGGTAGAAGTGACCACCGCACAGTGCTTGTGGAGACAAAGTCCTGACTTCACATTGAAAATATTGAGAATCGTGTTGTGTGGCACTACCACCATGCTAAATAGGATAGACTTTGAACAGATCTGGCAACTCAAACTGGGCAACCATGAGGCACTGTGGGCCATCAGCAGCAGCTGAACTGTACTCAACTACAATCTGTAACCTCATGGCCTGGCCTATCCCCTACTCTACTATTACCACTAATGCAGGGTATCAATCCTGATTCAATGAAGAGTGCAGGAGGGCATGCCAGGAGCAGCACCAGGCATACCTAAAAATGAGGTATCGATCTGGTTAAGCTACAAGGCAGGACTACTTACATGCCAAACAGCATAAGCAGCAAGTGATAGACAGGGATAAGCTAAGCTATTCCACAACCATCAGATCAGATCTAAGCTCTGCAGTCCTGCCACATCCAGCTGTGAATGGTGGTAGACAATTAAACAACTCATTAGAGAAGGATGAGGCTCCACAAATAGCCCCATCCTTAATGATGGGGGAGCCCAGCATATCAGTGCAGAAGATAAGGCTGAAGCATTTGCTACTATCTTCAGCCTGAAATGTCAAGTGGGTGATTAATTTCATCCTCCTCCAGAGGTCCCCAGCATCACAGATGCCAGTCTTCAGCCAATTCGATTCACTCAACATAATGTCAAGAAACGGCTGAAGGCGCTGGATACTGCAAAGGCTATGGGCCCTGACAATATTCCAGCAAAAGTACTGAAGCTTGTGCTCCAGAACTTGCCATGTCCCTAACCAAGCTGTTCCAGCACAGCTACAACGCTGGCATTACCCAGTGATGTGGAAAATTTCCCAGGTATGTTCTGTACACCAGAAGCAGGATAAATCCAACCTGGCCAATTACCACCCCATTGTCTGCTCTCAATCATCAATAAAGTGATGGAAGGGGTTATCAACAGTGCTATCAGGCGGCACTTGCTTAGCAATAACCTGTTCACTGATGCTCGGTTAGGGTTCCGTCAAAGCCACTTAGCTCCTGACCTCATTACAGCCTTGGTTCAAACATAAAAGAACTGAACTCCAGAGATGTGGTGAGAGTGACTGCCCTTGACATCAAGGACTCATTTGACTGAATGTGGCATTAAGGAACCCGAGCAAAGTGAAGTCAATGGGAGTAAGGGGGAAAACCCTCCACTGATTGGAGTCATACCTAGCATAAAAGAAGATGTTTGTGGTTGTTGGAGGTCAGTCATATCAGCTCCAGGACATCACTGCAGGAGTTCCTCAGGGCAGTGTCCTTGGCCCAACCATGCTTCAACAATGACCTTCCTTCCGTCATAAGGTCAGAAGTGGGGATGTTCGCTGAGGATTGCACAATTTTCAGCACCATTCACAACTCCTCAAATACTGAAGCAGCCATGTCCAAATGCAGCAAGAGCTGGACAACGTCCAGGCTTGGGCTGACAAGTGGCAAGTAACATTCGTGCCACAGGATTTCCAGGCAATGACCATCTCCAACAAGAAAGAATCTAACCATCGCCCCTTGACATTCAATAGCATTACCATCGCTGAATCATCCACTATCAACATATTGGGAGTTATCATTGACCAGAAACTGAACTGGATTAGTCATATTAATATTATGGTTATAAGAGCATGTCAGAGGCTAGGAATCCTCAGGTGAGTAACTCATTTCCTGACTCCCCGAAGCCTGTTCATCATCTGCAAGGCACAAGTCAGGAGTGTGATGGAATGCTCTCCGCTTGCCTGTTTGAGTACAGCTCCAACAACACTCAAGAAACTTGACACCATCCAGGACAAAGCATCTTGCTTGATTGGTATTCCATCCACAAACATTCACTCCCTCCACCACTGACGCACAGTAGTAGCAGTGTGTACTACCTACAAGATGCACTGCAGGATCTCACCTAGGCCCCTTAGACAGCACCTTCCAAACCCATGATCACTACCATCTAGATGGACAATGGCACCAGATATATGGGAACACCACCACCTAGAAGTACCCCTCCAAGCCACTCGCCATCCTGACTTGGAAATATATCGCCATTCCTTCACTGTCACTGGGTCAAAATCCTGGAACTCCCTCCCTAACAGCACTGTGGATGTACCTACATCACATGGACTGCAGAGGTTCAAGAAGGCAGCTCACCGCCACCTTCTCAAGGGCAATTAGAGATGGGCAACAAATGCTGGCCTAGCCAGCAAAGCCCACTTCCCTTGAATGAATGAAAAAAGCTCACTGGACAAAGCTTGAGGCTTGGAGCAATTTAACCCTCAGACCTCATCTAAGTGCTATCAGTCAGTGATTGGGGCAGCTGCCGCAAAGATGCAGTGGGAAATACCACAGTCTATGCGCACCACCTCCCCAGAAGTGCACAGGGGCTGTAAACTATGTGAACCCCCCCGGCTGTATGTTTAACATGAAATGAATTCTGTAAATTTAATGAAATAAAAAAATGAATTAAAAACAAATCCCTGTTCTGAGCTTCAGTCTTAGCATTTCTAGGCTTCATTTCAGGACTTTTATCCATTCAGGGGGTGTGGGCTTTGCAGGCTAGGCCAGAATTTATTGCCCATCCCTAGTTGCCTTTGAGAAGGTGGTGGTGAGCTGCCTCCTTGAACTGCTGTAGTCCATGTGGTGTAGGTACACCCACAGTGCTGTTAGGAAGGGAGTTCTGGGATTTTAGCCCAGCGACAGTGAAACAACTGTGATATATTTCCAAATCAGAATGGCGAGTAATTTGGGGGGGGAACTTCCCGGTGGTGTTCTCTTCTATCTGCTGCCTTGTCCTTCTAGATGTTAGTGGTCATGGGTTTGGAAGATGCTGTCTAAGGAGCTTTGGTGAATTCCACTCAATGGTGCCTCCAAGGATTTTGACCATGTGGACCCATCCAAGTATCAGACTGCCTTCTGTTACCCTGGTAATGGGGATTGTGCTCTCTGCTGGTAGCACCTCCTCTGAGGAGGAAGAGAGGGCCAGAAGAGAGAGGAGGCCAGGTGTCCCTATGCAACTTCCAGGGGATTGTCCTGAGGTCATTGCCTGTGTGAGGGCTTGCAGGTCCACGTGCAACCCCAGGAATCTCTGATTCTGTCCCTGGAGTTGCCTCTCCATGAGAATCGCCACTCTCTCAATGGAGGAGGCAGTGCGCTCAGTCATGAAGGTCAACGCAGTGGTCATGCTCTGCATGGACTCCTCCACAACAGCGACAGTCATGGATCTCCACCAGATCCTCCTGCACATCCCGCTTGACATCCAGCATCTGCCTCCTAATGGACGACTCTCGAGGCTCATCATCTGCCTTCGATTCAGCAGCATAGCAACATTGAAACTAGAAACAGTAGATCATTCGGTGCTTCAAGCCTGCTCCGTCATTCAACATGATCACGGCTGATCCTCTATCTCAACGCCATACTCACGCCCTCTCCCCATTCCCCTTGACGCCTTTAGAGTCTAGAAATCTATTTTCTTCTTCAATATATTCATTGACTTGGCCTCCACAGCCCTCTGTGGTAGAGAATTCCACAGGTTCATCACCCTCTGGGTGAAGAAGTTTCTCCTCATCTCAGCCCTAAATGGCCTACCCAGATCCTGAGACTGTTACCCCTTGTTCTAGAGACTCCAGCCAGAGGAAACATCATTTTTGTATCCAGTCTGTCCATCCCTGTCACAATTTTATACTTTTCAATGAGACCCATCTCATTCTTCTAAACTCCAGTGAATATAGGCCTAGTCGGCCCAATCTCTCCTCATAGGACAATCCTGCCATCCCAGGAATCAGTCTGATGAACCTTCACTGCACTCCCTTTATGGCAACATTAAACATTAAAAATTCAGGAGAGCTCAACAAGGTAGATGCAGAAAGGATGTTTCCCCTAGCTTGGTGGGGGGGTAGGGGAAGAGGCGGGACTAGAACCAGGGGAAACATTTTCAGAATAAGAGGGAGGGCACTTAGGACTGAGATAAAGAGGATTTTCTTCATTGAGAGGTTGGTTAATCTTTGAAATTCTCTATCCCAGAGGGCTGTTGAGACTCAGCCATTGAGTATGTTCAGGACAGAGAGTGATTGATTTGTAGATACTAAGGACAACAAGGGATATGGGGATAGTGTAGAAAATGGCGTTGAGCTAGAAGATCAACCATGATCTAATTGAATGGCGGAGCAGGCTTGATGGGCCATATGGCCAACTCCTCCTATTTCCTATGTTCCTATGGTGATTTTTCATTCTCTTCGGTCTTGAGATTGATTCAGAACCTTCAGTATCTCAGTTTTTGCAACGCAAAATGATTTCATGGGATCTGGGCGTTGCTGGCATTTGTTGCCCATTCCTTATTGCCCTTGAGAAGGTGATGGCGAGTCACCTTCTTGAACCACTGCAGTCTGTCTGGTGCAAGTACATGCACAGTGCTGCTGGGAAGGGAGTTCCAGGATTTTGATCCCATGACATTGAAGGAACAGTGATATAGTTCCAAGTCAGAAGGGGTGTGTGGCATGGAAGGGAACATCTAGGTGGTGGTGTTCCCATATGCCTGCTACCTTTATCCTTCGACGTGACAAAGATCACGATTTTAGAAGGTGCTGTCGGAGGAGACTTGGTGAATGCTGCAGAGCATCTTGTAGATGGCACACACTGCTGCCAGTGTATGTCAGTGGTGGAGGGAGTGAATGTTTTAAGTTGGTGTATAGGGTGCCAATCAAGCAGGCTGTTTTATCCTGGATGGTGTTGAGTTTCTTGAGTGTTGTTGGAGGCAAGTGGAGAGTAGTCTATCACATTCCTGACTTGTGCCTTGTAGACGGTGCACAGGCTTTGGGGAGTCAGGAGGTGAGTTACTCACCTCAGAATTCCTAGTCTCTGACCAGCTCTTGTAGCCACACTATTTATATGGCTAGTCCTGTTCAGTTTCTGGTCAATGGTAACCACCTATCCCTCCAGGATGTTGACAGTGGGGGATTCAGCGATGGCAGTGCTATTAAATGTCAAAGGACGATGGTTAGATTCTCTTTTTTTGGAGATCGCCATTGCCTGGCACTTATCAGCCCAAGCCTGAATGTTGTCCAGGTCTTGCTGCATATTGGCACAGACTGCTTCAGTACTGAGGATTTGCGAATAGTTTTGAACATTGTGCAATAAACATCCCCACTTATTGCCTTATGATGGAAGGAAGGATATTTATAAAGCAGCTGAAAATGTTTGGGCCTAGGACACTGCCCTAAGGAACTCCTGTGGCAATTTCCTGAGATGATTGGCCTCCAACAACCATAACAATCTTCCTTTTTGCCAGGTATTACTCCAACCAGTGGTGAGTTTTCCCCCTGATTCCCATTGACTTCAATTTTGCTAGGATTCTTTGATGCCGCACTCAGCCAAATGCTGCCTTGATGTCAAGGGCATTCACTCTCACCTCACCTCTGGAGTTTAGTACTATTGTCCATGTTTGGGCCAAGGCTGTAATGATGTCAGGAGCTGAGTGGCCCTGGCAATGCGACAAGGTCCTAGAACTTGATACCTGATTAGTTCTTTGCTGATTTCTACAAAGTCCTTCTCCCGAAGTGACAACTTTTCTATTGAAACTCCAAAACTAGTGGGACCAAATCACCTGTAATCACAGCAATACATAGAAATGTGGAAATTACTGATATCAATATGAGCCAAGAACAATTAACACACAAATAATCTCCCTCTATTTTCAGAAAGGTGTTAATTCATTTAAAATAAGTGGTGCCCACAAGGAATGCCTTTTGAATACTTTAAGCCTTGATCAGCTATTATAGCTGATGAGCTATTATATCCAGTTTGAGAAGAATAGGGGTCTTATTTCATCTTTGCTGTACAAATTATTCTATAGATTCATCTTCCTCAATAGTCCATGTCAAATTATCAGCTAAACTGATAACATGCCCAATGAGACATAAGGTGGTTCACCCAGACCTAACTGACTTCATATAGGGAGGTCTTTGAGAATTAACATCAGATCAGGTAATTTTTTTTTATATGATTCATTGTACAGCACAGAGCAAGTATGCTGTGGTAGTCTGAGCATGTAAAAGGTTGGTAAAGGGGAGTGTTTCACTGGAATGAAAATCAGATGGTTTCGCTAAGGATCTGCCTCAGCAGATTTCTGTCCACAAGGTGAAGTTGAAAATCTACCTGATATTCCCAATTGAGCCTTATTCAATTCCATGTTAATAGAAAAATGAAGAGGTCTAAGAGTAATATTTTTTAAAAGATGTTTCTTTACCCCAAATATTTTAGGTGTGACGTTTATTTTACATTTACAGATCCTTTGAGGATGTGAAGATTTCATGGCATGTGACATTTAATAAAACAGATGTTGTACTGCAAAGAGATGCGGTTAATCTGGTCAATGAGCTGACGACTACATCAGGAATTACCCTCTGTGTTAGTGGAGAGACTGAATGTACCATCACCATTGAAATCAAACCAGACGAGGTCAGTAAGAAGTAGGCCATTCGGCCCATCGAGTCTGCTCTGCCATTCAATGAGATCATGGCTGATCTGATAATCCTCAATTCCACTTTCCTGCCTTTTCCCCGTAACCTTGATTCTCTTACTGATTAAAAATCTGTCTATCTCAGCCTTGAATAAGAAAAACATTGCTATTTAAATAGTTGGTTTTGATATAAGAGCACAGTTTATGGAAATTCTTCTCTTTATGAAGCAGATTTTGACTTCTAGGCAGTCAACTGACAAAGTGAGCTAGTCGGTTGTCCATTTCGGTGGTGAAGTAGCCCCCATGATTGAAAGGCTCAAAGCCGTTTTCAGCTTGCTGGGTAAGCTGCAAGGCACCAAACAGCTCTCCCAATGCAACTCACTGGATTAAAGCCTGAACGCCAGGCCAGCAAGGCAAGTTGTGGGCGAAGCAAGTTGTCCTGGGACAGCATTGCCAAAATGATTTTTATGGGCCTTGGAGATGCACTCCTGCTCCTCTTGGGCCCACAAAAATAATTCAAGACTTATCTTGATGGAGCTCTTTCTCTACATTCGCCCTTGGAACTAATCACAGCCTGAACTGCACAGATTCTGATCACTTTCTACCTAAAATGGCAATCAGGGCTCTGTTATATCTTTGCACCCCTATTTTCACATGACACAGGATCTATTGCCTGAAACAGAGGCATTTTGGCCTTCTGATGCTAAAGCCCCTTGTAAAATGGAGTGGGTTACACCATTGGTGTTATCAGGGCAGTAAGCCACTTTGAGGTTGTTATCACCATCAGCTTCTCAAGGGCAACTAGGGATGGAACTAAAACATATTGGTCAACTGAATAAGAGACCAGAAGCACCTGTGTATTCAGTAGATACACACTTCAATATGATTAGCTCTTTGATGTAACTTAGTTACAAATGGCTTTCTTAGGATGATCAAACAGCCTAAAGCAATGTAATCAGAGAACCTTTACTTTCAAAGGCAGACAGCCTTAACAAAATAGGGAGAATTTTCCTGCTTTCCACCCTACACCCTTTACTTGGGTAGATGGAATACACCAAAGTGCTTGAAGTAAACTTGAATTTGCATGCCTTTTCGGGTTTAAGGCATTATCCCACCCATTATCCCATGATGCTAACACAGGCCTGTCCCTGGCAGGAATTTGTGCTTGGAAATGGGTGTGCTTACTTTTAAAAGCCCAACCTAGTGACAGAAGTGTTGGTAATCAGCGGACACAGATTGGCAAAAGAACCAGGGCAATGATGAACAAACAGTTTATTTTTCTGCAGGATAGAGTCATATAGGTCTGCAGCACAGAAAAAGGCCCTTTGGCCAATCGAGTCTGCACCGGTCAAACAAGTACCTAACTATTCTAAACCCATTTTCCAGCACTAGGCCCATAGCCTTGTATGCCATGGTATCGCATGTGCACATCCAAATACTTCTTAAATGTTATGAGGGTTTCTGCCTCTACCACCCTTTCAGGCAGTGAATTCCAGATTCCCACCACCCTCTGGGTGAAACAACTTTTCCTCACATCCCCTCTAAACCTCCTGCCCTTTACCTTAAATCTATGCCCCCTGGTTATTGATCCCTCCACCAAGAGGAAAAGTTCCTTCTGTCTACCCTATCTAAGCCCCTGATCATTTTATACACATATACTCAATCATGTCCTCCTTCAATCTCCTCTGCTCCAGGGAAAATAACCCCAGTCTATCCAATTTCTCCTCATAACTAAAACTCTCCAGCCCAGGAAACATCTTGGTAAATCTCCTCTGCACTCTCTGTAGTGCAATCACATCCTTCTTATTATGCGGATTCCAGAACTGTACCCAATACTCTAGCTGTGGCCTAACCAGCGTTTTATACAGTTCCAGCATAGCCTCCCTGCTCTTATATTCTATGCCTCGGCTAATAAAGGCAAGTATTCCATGTGCCTTCTTAACCACCTTATCTGCCTGTCCCGCTACCTTAAAGGACCGGTGGACATGCACACCAAGGTCCCTCTGATCCTCGGTACTTCCCAGGATCCTACCATTCATCGTGTATTCCCATGCCTTGTTTGTCCTGCCCAAGTGCATCACCTCACACTTCTCTGGATTAAATTCCATTTGCACTGACCAGCCCGTCTATATCCTCCTGTAATCTAAGGCTACCCTCCTCACTATTTACCGCCACACCAATTTTCGTTTCATCCACAAACTTACTGATCAACCCTCCTACATTCAAGTCTAAGTCGTTTATATACACCACAAACAGCAAGGGACCCAACACCGATCCCTGTGGAACCCCACTGGACAAAGGCATCCAGTCACAAAAACACCCCTCGACCATCACCCTCTGCTTCCTGCCACTCAGCCAATCCTGAATCCAATTTGCCAAATTGCCTTGAATCCCATGGGCTCTTACCTTTGTTATCAGTCTCCCATGCGGGACCTTATCAAAAGCCTTGCTGAAGTCCAAATAGACTAGGTCAAATGCATTGCCCTCATCTACATACCTGGTCACCTCTTCGAAAAATTCAATCAAGTTGATCAGACATGACCTCCCCTTAACAAAACCATGCTGACTGTCCTTGATTAACCCCTGCCTCTCCAAGTGTAGATTAATTCTGTCCCTCAGAATTGCTTCCAATGGTTTCTCCACCATTGAGGTTAGACTGACTGGCTTGTAGTTCCCTGGTTTATCCCTTCCTCCCTTCTTGAATAATGGTACCACATTGGCTGTCCTCCAGTCCTCTGGCACCTCTCCTGTGGCCAGAGAGGTAATTGAAAATTATTGCCAATGCCCCTGCTATCTCCTTCCTTGCCTCACTCAACAACCTGGCATTCGTTTCATCCAGGCCTGGAGATTTATCTACTTTTAAGCCTGCCAGACCACTTAGAACCTCCTCCCTTTCTATGCTAATTTCTTTAATTATATCACAGTCCTTCTGCTCACTTGTGAACACCGACACAAAGTATTCATTTAGAACCCTACCTACGTCTTCAGGCTCCACACACAAATTACCACTATGGTCCTGAATGGGCCCTACTCTTTCCCTAGTTACCCTCTTACTCTTAATGTACTTTTAAAATAACTCCTCTAGGGCTTCCGCTGTTTTGAGCCCTCGGTATCTGCCATAAGCTTCCCTTTTTCTCTTTATCCAATCCTGTATATCCCTCGACATCTAGGGTTCCCTGGATTTGTTGGTCCCACCCTTTGTCTTCACTGGAATATGTTGGCCCTGTGCTCTCCCTATTTCCTCCTTGAATGAGTCCCGCTGCTCTGACGCAGATTTACCTAAAAGTAGCTGCTCCCAGTCCATTCTGGCCAAATCATATCTGATCTTATTAAAATCGGCCTTCCCCCAATTTAGAACTCTGATTTCTGGTCCATCCATGTCCTTTTCCATCACAACCTTGAATCTAATGGAGTTATGATCACTATCTGCAAAATGCTCGCCCACAATACCTCTACCACTTGCCTGGCTTCATTCCCTAAAATTAAGTTCAGGACCGCCCCCCCTCTTGTAGGACCTTCTACACACTGGCTTAAAAAGCTCTCCTGGATGTATTTTAAGAATTCCGCTCCCACTAAACCTAACACACTATGACTAACCCAGTTAATGTGGGGAAGTTGAAATCCCCCACTATTACTACCCTATTATTTTTACACTTCTCTTGTTCTGATCTGGAATGCACTGCCTGAAAGAGTGATGGAAGTAAATTTAATAGTAACTTTCAAAAGGGAATTGGGTAAATAAATAAAAGGGAAAAATTGAAAGATTATACGGATAGGGTGAGCCAGTGAGACTAGTTGGATAGCTGTACCAAAGAACCATGGTAAGTTGAAAGTCGTTATTCTGTATTGAATTATGTTGTGATTCTATGAACTTCATTATGATATGCTCACTTCCCAAATCAATGGAAAACTCGGGCTGGGAAGCATGGTCCTTTCCTGGCCTTTTAATGATCTCATGTCATGAGGCATCGTAGGCCTTTTGCTTGGCCAATGCCTGGCGGAAAGATTTTAATTAGCATATCTACAAATTTCCCTGTACCAAGGACTCTTTCCCCTGAAAGTTCTGCTGCTCCTATGACCAACATATGCTTCACTGCTGGCCCGCAGGAATGAAATGTGAGCCTTTGTGTGTTTGAGGTTGTGTTACCTGACAAAGGTGCAATGCCATTTCCCGACAGGCTGCTAACATTAACACGTTCATAACATTAACAAGAAAATTAAAACAAGGATATCAAAGATAAGAACATTTGTAGAGAAGAAATCAGTTAACGTTTCGAGCCTTCACGGCCCTTCGGCAGAACTGAAGCATAGTTAGGAGAAAGGAGAAATATATTTCTCCTTTCTCCTAACTATGCTTCAGTTCTGCCGAAGGGCCGTGAAGGCTCGAAACGTTAACTGATTTCTTCTCCACCGATGCTGCCAGACCTGCTGAGTTTTTCCAGGTAATTCTGTTTTTGTTTTGGATTTCCAGCATCCGCAGTAGCTTTTAGCTTTTTGTTTTTATAAGAACATTTGTGTCTAGTTGCACTTTTAAGCCCATAATACTTAAAGGCTAATCAATCGTACAATCTTGTACAGTGGTACCAGCAAACAGATAACACTGTAACAAATAATGGAGTATGAAAATAAAAGCAAAATACTGCGGAGGCTGGAAATTTGAAACAAAAACAGAAAATGCTGGAAAAACTCAGCAGGTCTAACAGCATCTGTGAAGAGAAAAACAGAGTTAATGTTTTGAGTCCGCATGACTCTTCTTCAGAGCTTTAAAAAGTCATACGGACTCAAAACGTTAACTCTGTTTTTCTCTCCACAGATGCTGTTAGACCTGCTGAGTTTTTCCAGCATTTTCTGTTTTTGTGATGGAGTGTGAAGTTTATTTAAGTTAACTCTCGAGTACTTTCATTACTTAAAACATCTTTGTTGATGGATATATTATCAATATGTCGCTCATCAATTCTCAAGTGTATTTTGGATTTGCACCATTGTCTTGGAAGGGAAGCATGGGACAATGAATTATGCATGTTTTTTGCTGTATTTAATTAAAATTTGCTTTACGCATGAAATTTTAAAACTACTGACAGCTACATTTCGGTGTTTAAGTTTCAATTTTAGACTGTCATTATGTTTCAGCATGCCACTTAAGTACTGGTTACGTTGTGATGTGAAAAGAATGAAAGTTTCCTCCATACTTACTGTTCTTCGAATGTTCCTCTGCAGGTCCCAGAGCCTGAAACGTGGTTTCTTGTGGAAATATATGAAGTGAGTGCAGGGGCCAGAATAAATAGCAGTGCTCGATTCTTAAACATTACAATTCTGGAGAGTGATGAGCTTCACGAGTTGATCTTTTTCGCTGTGGGATCTCGGCTTCCTGTCGTTCATCAGAAGGCCACATTTGTCAGCTTGCAGGTTGTCAGAGAGGCTGGTACAAATGCAGTTGTCAGTGTTAGCTATCATACACAGGTGAGGACAACTAGGAAAAGGATTATTTTTAAATCTGATCCAACAAATTATTTTGTGATGAACTGCAATTTTGTCAGATGTAAAATACAGTTGAAAGATGAACTCTGAGAAAGCCTTGAGAGTATAATAATTTCATTATACTGTGTATAAGTTTCCATGTAGAATTAATATAATTTAATCTGTTACAACATTGAAGTTAATGCACAGTCACTTATTTGAGTGATCAATTTATCTGAATAAGAGTATTCCTGAAATCTTTGGATAAACAGCATTGAACTATAAATAAGTATGAACCTGTTTTTTGAATGATGTAAATAATTCTTGGATTCTTGTGAATGAGGCTTTTTAAACATTCTTTCTCAATCAAAGGTTTGCAACATGCCAGCCATGAGGTATTACACTCCTTGTAATCAGGTAGTTTGTGCCTTCGGTTGCATCATCGTCCAGGGATAACAATTATCTAATTTACTGTACTACTCAGTGGTGTAATTTGAATAGCGTTCCTGCTCTGTCCTGTGCCAATCTTCAGTTTCTGAGAAAAAAAATGTTGTGCAAAAACAAATTCAGAAAACATTTTAAATTATTTATGGGCGGTGAGATTACACACCAGAGTAACAAGATTGCACAAGCAACATTCATTATAAGTCTGGAAAGAGGAATTTTTGATTGAAAGTGTTTGTGGCAAATACTTGACAACAGGAAATCAAGTTGTGCAATCAGAAATTGTGCACAGAAATAAGATAGATATTTATGAGGGAGAGAGATCCATAGAGAGATATTTCTGTGTGTATTCAGTATTGTCTCATTACTTGCCCTCATTCTCCCTTTTAAACCTTTCTTTCCTTATCTTTGTTACAAATCCCTTGCTATTTGCCTCTCTGGAAAATTTGCAGCTTATTAAGATCTTTGTTTACCTGATGAAGTTAAGGCTATTGGCTGGAATTCTACGCTCCCTGAACCCCCTGGGTAGGTGTTAGGCAGCCCGCCCGCCCTCCTTTGGGCCAATTGAGGCCATTAAGCCAATTAATGGCCACTTAAGAGCCTCCTCCTGTCACCACTAGTATTTTGCCAAAGGCAGGGGATTCCCATGCCAAATGACGAGGCTGCCAGGTAAACCCTGGGGGACTGACAGCAGACTGGGGGCGCTTCCTGTTTGGGCACACAGTAGGCAAGGAGGTTTGAGCTTTTAGCAGAGGTGACTGAGTTTTATTTGTGTTTGCAGTGCGGATTTGCCTGAAAGGCGGAAGACATCAGGAGAAATGATTAGTGCCTCCCGAGCCTCCCTCATGCCTAGATCTTGATGCCCTCCAAGAGGCCCATCATACCTGTCAGGATGCTATGGATCCCCTTCGGTTTCCTCCTGGTCTGAGGGTGCCTCACTCTCCACTATGTCTTCAGAACTAGGGCCTCCCCACTCTACATTGCCAGCTTGTGCAAAGTGTAGCAGACCACACAATCCAGGAGTCCCTTGCTGGGGCATATTAAAGAGTGCCATCAGATCAATCCGGGTACCTGAATCTCATTTTGAGGATACCGATGGTCTGCTCAATAGCCATTCAGGTTGCAGCTTGGCTTACGTTATGGCGTTCCTCTGCCTCGGTCCTTGGGTTCCTCACTGGTGTCAGCAGGTCCCCTCAATGGCAATCCCTTATCTGCAAGCATCCATCATTGCAGGCGTGCAGAGAGTTGGGTCTGAAAAACTGTGGCACCTGGGAGTGCTGGAGAACGTAAGCATCTTGATTGCTCCTGGGGTAATGAGCAAATGCTCATTTGTAGTGATTGCAGATGAGTTGGACATGGAAGGAGTGGAATCCCTATTGGTTAGTGAAGGGTCTTGGCTGGCCTGCAGGAGCCTTAATGGCTATTTGTGTGCAGGCTATGAGACCTTGCACCTGGGGGAATCCAGCAATGACGCTGAATCCTCTGACTCTCTCGGCCTGACTGTCTACATCAGTTCTGAACTTGATGCACTGGTTAACCCTCCTGAAGAGGGCATCTGTCTCTGCTTGATGCAGCGACGTATGGCTAATGGCAGAAGCAGGTCCCTGGAATGAGCCTGAGGCATAGAAATTCAGGACCACAGTGACCTTGTAAGCAAGCTACTGGCTTCCAATATCCATGAATGCAATCAGAGTTCACCTCCTTCACCTCATCGTGCAAAGATCGGCCACGGCCTCATAGTGCAAGCACAATTTTTGGTGACCCTGCCAATCTGACATTTGGAGGTAGCTCCTCTGGTATTTGTACACTCTGGCCACTTGGTACCATTGTCTCTGCACCCAGTTCCCTCTGCGGCCTTCTGTAGCTTCCACATCACGAGGTTGTCCCTGCAGGTGGCCAGGAGGTAGCTGCTGTCCATTTCCATTTGTCTACTCCTCTCTCCCTCTCAGGTTCTCCTCTTGCTGGAGGAACCTCCTCTAGAATTCTCGATGCCTGGACACTGCCGCTATAAGAGGGAGCACCATCCCTGTGGTTGCAGTAATACTATCCTTCTTAGGCCCCACTCCAATGAGCCCCTTGCCAGGATGATTAACTGCTCAAGGGACTTACTGAATGTCTGCCCATCGCTGCAGCACCATCAGCTGCCGCTCTGATGCCATCCTTTAAATGTTGCTGAGGCTCTGACACCCCAACTCTCCTCCCCCATGCGCTGCTCGCAAAATTCTGAGGGGTCGGTAAAACTGCAGTCATTTGCCTCCTCAATGATCTCGGTTCGTTTTTAATTGCTCGTTTAGAGATTGTGAGCAAAGTCCCCCTCAACTCGCTGTTCGCTCATGCTGAAATTATATTCCAGCATGATAATGCTGGGGGCCCAACCCAATGTCATTTTGCATGATTTACAGCCCTTCTTGCCTCTATCAAAGTTCAAAGGTAAAATTCCAACCATATTTAATGTTTCACCTGATGTTGAAAATTCCACAAGATTTATTTACCTCCAATATTTGCTTTGACAGCACCTGCAGTTTATGCATTGTATGATTATTCAATAACTATGCTTGCTTTATATGCTTTGGGCACAAAATTTAGATCTTTTGTGCTGCTGGAGATGGCACTACAGAAGCCGGAGGCCCTTTGAGTAGAGCACACAGTGCCTCGTGCTGGGGAGGGCACTCACATAACATACCCTGCCTGTGCCAGAAGCCTTTCTATGAGAGGGACAGACAGCCTTTAAGAAGAGTAGGCTGGCTGCACTATGTGATTGTAGCACATACTGCTCGAACTCCTGCTGGGCAGTCACCATGGGCTCCGCTTGGATAATTCTTACAAATATATAAGTGAGAAGGCGGCAACAAATTTGCTGTGCTGTTGCTCTCTCTTCTCATCCTGGGGCTGGACAGGTAATAGGCAGTTCTTGGGTTTCTGAAAGCAGGATATCAGAAAGGGGAAGGTTAGGGCGAAGGAAGAGATTGGAGGGGAAAGCAATGGTTCCGTAGTCACACTATCTGCAGCTTGATTATCATGCTAGATAGCACAATGTGGGTGAGCTGGGAGTTGAGAAGGGGCATAAGGTAGTAACATACTGTTATCCTCAATAGTCTCAGTGATGCAAGATTCTGCAGGCTCTGTCACAGCGGGCCCCATAATGCGAAGAATCATCTCCTCTGTAGGGTTCAGGAGATGCAGGTGCCATTACTCCCCTCCCTTCACCAGTTCTGCTCTGCCCCCTTCTATTGTGTGGCATGTTGTCTGCAAGAGAGAGGGAAGAATGTTAGTGATTGTGTTGCACTGCGTTTGAGTGATGTGACTGCCACAGCTGAATAACTGGAGGTATGTGGAAGGACAGAAACCTGGGTGTGAGGCTGTCATCAATGATAGGTATGTGAGGGTGAGGTGGAGTATCTGGACGTTAGATACGTGTCCTGAGTGCCAGTGACTGCTGGTGTCTGAGTGATGGGAGTGTGGTGCACTGAGCAGCATGAGAGGCTGGTGGAATAGTGAGTAGGTGATGATATGTGAAAGTGCATTTATTGACCTTGACCACCTGTGTGAGGTCATTAGACTTCTTGTATTACCACTGCCAGGACCTCAGATCCAGACTCTGGGAATTGACCTCCCTGACCACCTGCTCCTAATCGTTGAGAGCCTCCTCCCAAACCATGGTATCCCTCCTTCTGCCTATCTTCATGACTAAGACATCTGTGATCCTCCGAGCTTTCACTCTGCTGTAGTGTTCCATTTTCCCTTTCCTGAACTGCAGTAATAACATTCAGCAGCAGCCTCCTGTGGTTCAGTGTAGCTTCTCCGTAAGACAGGCAACCTGCTCATCTTAAAGGCAGTCTGGCTGCACTATGTGCTATTGGCCTATGCTGCTCGAACTCCTGCTGAGCACTCAATTAGCCAACAGTGTGGACACTGCTCGGACCAATGCTATAATCGGGTAAATGAGGAGGCAGCACCAAATTTGCATGATGCTGCCCACCATAATAACGGGTGTGGATATGTTATGAATCACACTCCTGTGCCTAAAAATGGTATGGACCCATTTTAAGCTCAGTGAGTACCTGCTGCATCTGTTATTAGGAAATCATATTGCTCCTGCAGAAAATGCTGTTAGATTGAAAAGTATCTGCCAAATGTAGTAGAGATAAAAAGAAAAAAACACATGAAGATCCTGGATATGATAAAAGTGAAAATCACACTTTTTCCACTTCTCTTCAGCTTGTTCCTGGACCCCCTTCCCCTCCTCCCTCAGATCTTCTGTTCTGAGGACATTCCTATCGCAAACCCCATTGAGAGAACTTCCTTCATTCTCACATCCCGACATCAATGCTCACTGTGCACCCATCCAATAAAACTCTGGAAATGCTGGTTTGTATAGCCGTATGTAGCATCTCACCACCTAGTCTTCCTTTCTATAGCATCTGGAATCTGAACCCAAATGCTGTGAAGAAGATAATTAAGCCTTCACACTGAGGGATTTGGGGAGCCTATCTGTCTTTCATTTTTGACTGTAAATCTCAATCCAGACACTTACTTATTTTATTATTTGCTCAAGGGATGTGAGCGTCGCAGGCAAGGCCAGCATTTAATGCAGATCCCGAATTGCCCTTGAGAAGGTGGTGGTGAGAGCCTTGTGATTGGTGTCTTTCAAAAAGGAAATGGAAGGGTCAGAAATCAATGACGAAAAGTGAAAAATAATAATTAGATAATTAATGATTAAAAGTGTGAAATGCACCATTTAACCACAATCCTCCTATATTACATAATGTAAAACTTGAATTACCAGCAATACTACTGTAAAACAGTAGGTGGCACTTCAGCCACCTGAATGACACTGCGTAGATTTATAATGGGTTTATTTTAAGTCTTTGGAATACATTCAGTAAAAATTTTTACAGGATTTTAAAGATACTGTGCATGAAGTTAATAAATTACAGGCTTTCTTTTCTAATCCTGTTTATTGCATCATATTTAAATTACCTCATATATTTACTGTTTTCACAACTAATCGGTAGCTTTGTTGACTTTGATTTGTAGATTTTTTAGGGTAGAGATTTTCAGTTCCCTATTGGTCAACAAAACTAAACACACTGCCAGAAACGATAACTGTTGGAATACATGGCTGGGGAAGAGCATCTTAATTAACTGTTTCAGTCACATTTGTACATTTAAAGCTAGAAATTAATGTTGATTAATAGAAAATTAATGCTTGGCATATAAATAAAATAGTATGCTAACACATTGTAATGTGTTACAAATGAACTAAAGGATTGTCTGATATTATCATTAATATTAATTTCTAGTAACCTTTAATTACTAAATATGTTTAAAATATAGAAATTATTGTTGATGCTGCTAATATGAATTATTAACAGTTGCATTATTTTAGAGCTGGTACCCTGTCCAAAATAAACAGGTTAACAATTGTGTACAAATAGAAGACAGAAAAAATGCATGTGAGGAAACTAAGGATTCATCTAATAAAAGAAAGAAAGTCTTGCATTTATATAGGGCAGAATTTACTTTTGCCAACAAGGGTCCCAGCCACAGCCTGGAGAGTGGGTGGGAACCCTGTGTTGTTTTCAACACGAGGCGCGACGCAATTACCAGGTAAGCAGGCACTTATATGGGCTGCATCGGGCCTCCCGTCACATTAAGCTGCCAATAGGATGGAAATCCTGCCCCCGAGAGCTGCCATCCAATTGGCAACTCTCCAGTACAGGTAGTGCCACTGGCAGAGGTGGCTGCTGCTGATAGTATACTGTGACCTTCACCAGGAATAGTCGCAGGGTCTCTGGAGAGAGGTATGTGGGGCAGGATGGGGGTTTCAGGGAGGGGTGTCGCTGGCGAGGCGAGGGGCTCAGAAGCAAGGGTAGGGGATGGTTTTCAATACCATACCCCGCCCCCAACCCCCTCACTTCCTGATGCCCAGGCCTGTTGTTATGATTCCAGTAAAGACCAACAACATTTTTAAAAGAAAGGAGTTCCCATGATGTCAAAGAAAAGGAAACCAATGGGCAAGATTTCACTTTTTAAAACCTCACTGTAACAAACCAACCATAATCAAAAGAGGTCGAACATTACTTTCAGTTGAAAGATATTTCAAATGAAATGGTAAATTTCACTTGAAATAGTCGAATCGACAAAGAAACATCCCACTTAGTTACAAGCACTCGCATTACTTCGTGCACAAGTATGGCACCACACGCAATCTTTACAGTCTTTCCAACTTGGCTTCCATCATGTAGGATCTCTCACTGCTCACTCAATTGTTTCGGCCCTCAATTTGCAATCACCAGTAGCCGTATTCCATCCGAAGTCCCCGGACATGATTAACATTGACAAACCGCACATCTATGAGCCCTCCCATACTCGCATTACGACAGCCCTGATGGCGTAGTTACCCAGGAGTCCATTTTAACCAATCAAGCGACATGCCTGGTCTGTGGCCCAGTTCTCTGATACAAACACTTAGCTCACTCACATGTTGCCTCACCAATGTGTGTTTGGAGCTGTACTTTCTTACTGCCAAACAGAGAACTTGTCTATTTGTAGAGCACTCAACTTGTTTCTTCTCCCCACATCCTGTTTCCTGAGCTAAGATTAGAAAATGCTGGAAAAACCCAGCAGGTCTGGCAGCATCTTTGGAGAGAGAAACGGAGGTAATGGCAGGTTCCCCCGTAGCAAATGTGGCAAGCCATTCAAAACTCCATTGACGTTGGTGGAACTGGAAAATCCCGCCCAATGTTTCAAGTCCATTTGACGACTTCAGAGCTGAAGAGAAGTAGAAATGTGGCGAGTTTTATACTGTTGAAGGACGGGGGAATTAGGTGGAACAAAATAGGTCAGGGATAGTTGGGAGCTCAGGAGACATTTGACAAAGATGCCATGGGCACAAGACAAAGGAAGAGGTAATGATAGTGTTAAAGACTAAGGCTAATAATGGCATAAAGGTATGATAACAGAATGTGGGCATCACTGGCTAGGCCAGCATTTATTGCCCATCCATAATTTCCCTTGAGAAGTTGGTGGTGAGCTGCCTTCTTGAACCGCTGCAGTCCATGCAGTCCACTAAATTGAACGAAGTGCAAGTGATTCGCCACTTCACCTGGAAGTAGTGTTTGGGGCCTTGGACGGTGAGGAGGGAGGAGGTAATTGGGCAGGTGTTATGCCTTCTGCAGTTACATGGGAAGGTGCCTTGGGAAGGGGATGAGGTGTTAGGGGTGATAGGGGAGTGGACCAGGGTGTCACGGAGGGAACAGTCCCTACAGAGTGCTGACAGGGGAGGTGAGGGGAAGATGTGTTTGGTGTTGTCATCATGCTGAAGTTGGTGGAAATGGCGGAGGGTGATCCTTTGAATGTAGAGGCTGGTGGAGTGAAAAGTGAGAACAAGGAAACCCTATCATCCTTCTGGGCTGAGGGGGGAAGGGGTGAGGGCAGAAGTGTGGGAGATGAGTCAGACACGGTTGAGGGCCCTGTCAACCATAGTTTGGGGAGATCCTTGGCTCAGGAAAAAGGAAGACATCAAAAGCATTGTTTTGGAAGGTAGCATCATCAGAGCAGATGTGACAGAGGCAGAGAAACTGGATGGAGTCCTTGCAGGAAACAGGGTCTGAGGAGGTGTAGTCGAGGTAGCTTTGGGAGTTCGTGGGCTTGCAATGAATATTAATATACAGTCTATCACCTGAAATGGAAACAGAAAAGTCAAGGAAGGGAAGGGAAGGGAAATGTTGGAGATGGACCATGTGAAGGTGAGAGAGGGGTGGAAATTGAAAGCAAAATTGATTAATATTTCCAGGTCCAGGTGAGAGCATGAAGCACCGATGCAGTCATCGATGTACCCAAAAAAGAGTTGTGGGAGGGAGCCTGAGAAGTACTGGAACAAGGAATGTTCCACATACCACACAAGAAGACAGGCATAACTGGGGCCCACGTGGGTACCCATAGCCACACCAAATAAAAGCCCTCCCCATTTTCACTTTGGCCTTAAAGAGGACAAATACAGGCTTTTCCCAAAGCACATGGGTCATCACACTGTGAATGAGGGATCCCCTGGAAGGCTGCTGGCAATCTGACACGTTTCGCTGGGTGGCATTCTGAGGGCACCAGAGACCTGTGCAAATCTCGTTTAACTCCCGAGCCACCATGAAACACTGCAAGGCCATGGAGGATTTTAAGATGAGGACAGAGATTTTACATCAATGAGCTGAGGGATGAAAAGCTAGCAAGGATTCCGGCAATAGCCGAGTGGGATTTTGTGGAGGTCAGAAATAACCTCCAAAATGGGTAGGTTTTGGATCGGGTGGAATGTTAAAATATCAAAAATCTAAAGAAGAGTCATACGGACTCAAAACATTAATTCTGTCTTTCTCTCCACGAATGCTGTCAGGCCTGCTGTGTTTTTCCAGCAATGTTTGTGTTTGTGTTAAAAGTCTGAATCCTGATTGCAACCCGTTAACTTCCTGTTTTAACAGAGGCGGGACTGGACTGGGCAACCAGCCAATTCCTAAGAGGCAGATTGGTCATTTAAATGTTATAATGAGGCTGAGTGCCTCATATTGGACCTAGCTTTCCAGCTCGATCCACCTTAGCTGCTTCAAACCACCACCACCACCACCCTCCCTTAATAAGACATCCCCTGCCATCCTTGATCTACCCCACCCCCAACTCTCATGACTCCACCACAAGGCCTCTGATCTTCTTTGACCCTGCCCTTCAATCTACCTTCTGACCTTCAATCTGTCCCCTGCTTTTCTGGGTTTCCTTACCTCAAAGCAGCCCCCCACCACCCGCCCCCACTGCCTGTTAGCTCCCTGGGTCCAGCCCAATGTTTCATAAACAGACTATAGCATCTGGAATCTGAGTAGGGCATTCAAGCTGTTAACCTTTGATTTGAACTTGAGTGTGACATCCTCGGAGGGAACAATATCCTGTTTACTGCCGGGACGTTATTTCACCCCAGCACATTCAGTTTCTGCTGCAAAATAAATATTGCTAAAGTAGTTCTCTGAATTTTATTTCAGTTTTAAATTCAAAATGTCCCAATAAAAAGATACCGGTCAATTCAGCAGCCGTTGGCGAGAATTTTTCCGTCGGTGATTTGGGGGCAGGGCCCGCTCGCTGACGTGTAAAATGACGCGGGATGATGTGGGGGAGAACCCCCGACATCACCCCGCCCCATTTAAATATTCAGGAAGGCGGGGGGGACAGCGCGATCAGCTGTCCGCCCGCCGACCTGTCAATGGCCAATTGAGGCCATTGACAGGATGGTTAAAACAATTAAAGGCCCTGCCCGTCCAACCTGAAGGCTGGCGGGCAGGCCAGGAGCCCCAGTGGGCTTCTGAAAAAACATGAAACCTCATCCACTGACAGGATGAGGTTTCATGTCTGTTTTAAAAAACTTTAATAAACTTTATGTGATATTTATTAACATGTCCCATCTCGTGTGACATTGTCATATGAGGGGGACATGTTAATAATTTTTTTATTTTTCTATTTTTTAAGTTCATAAAACTTTCAGCGCTCTCCCTGAGACATCACTTAGTGTGCGCGAAAGAGCGCACTTTGACAGCTGGGGAATTCCTCCCCTCCCGCACAGGAAGCGCATAGCGCTTCCTGTCGGGCGGCCCGCCCACTCAAAATGGCGGCAGGGCCCGTTTCGGTGGCGGCGATCGGCTGCCTGCCCATCAAAAACATAAAATTCTGCCCATTGTCTTGAATTTCTCCATCCTAGACTGTTTTCTCTTTCACTTTCCTTTCATCTCTCTCCTTCCACTCCCATATCCCTCTGGGTTCAGAGAGTGCTCAAAATTATGCACGTTATAGAGTCTACGTAATGGGTCATTTTTCTTTGAAGAACCTTAGAAGTTCTAAATTATTATTCAGAATTTTGAAATTGTTGTGGACTGCTTCACTCTTCCAATGCCTTTTAGATGTCTCCACCAGATCAGCCCTTCCAATACTGTTTGCTTCTTCAGTTTTTCTTCTGACCTTAGCTGGGGTGGAAATTTCCCCAACTGCTTTGTTGACCATCCCCACAGCTGACAACGGAACCACCACCCTCTCTTGCTGATGCTGTCTAAAGGATTGGATGATCCATCTTGGCCTCCTTCTGAGGTCCCCAACATTAGAGAACTCAATTCACTCCCTGTGATATCAAGAAACATCTGAAAGCACTTATACAGCAAAAGGCTGTGGGCACTGACAACATCCCAGCAGTGATACTTAAGTCTTGTGCTCCAGAACTGGCCACACTCCTAGCCAAGCTGTTCCAGTACAGTTACAACCCTAACGCCTATCAAGTATTGTGGAAAATTGCCCATGTAGTTCCTGTCCACAAAAAGCAGGTCAAATCCAATCCAGCCATTTGCCACCCCATCAGTCCACTCTCAATCATCAGGAAAGTGATGGAAAGGGCTGTCAACAGCACTTACCCAGCAATAACCTGATCATTGATGCTCAGTTTGGGGTCAGTTACGGCCACTCAGCTCCTAACCTTATTACATAATTGATCCAAACATAGGTCTAAGAGCTGAATTCAAAAGATGGGGTGAGAGTGACTGTCTTTGACATCAAAGCAGCATTTGACCAAGAGTGCCAACAAGGAGCCCTAGCAAGAGTAATGTCCATAGGAATCGGGGTGGGAGGGAAACTCTGCACTTGATGGAGTCAAACCTAACAGAAATGAAAATGGTTGTGGTTGTTGGAGGCCAGTCATCTCAGCCTCAGGACATTGCTGCAGGAAATTCCTCAGGCTTGTGTCCTAGGTCCAACTATCTTCAACTGCTTCATCAACAACCTTCCCTCCAACATAAGATCAGATGTGGGGGTGTTTCCTAATGATTGTCCAGTATTCAGTACCATTCACAACTCCTCAGATACTGAAACAATCTATATCCATATACAGCAAGATCTAAGCAACATTCAGGCTCAGGCTGATAAATTGCAAGGAACATTCAATAGAACAAGCAAAGACTGTGTCCAACAAGAGAGAATCAAACCATCTCCCTTGATATTCAACAGCATTGTCATTGCTGAAACCCCAGCATCAACATCCATTGGGTCATCATTGACCAGAAACTTAACTGGACCAGCCATATAAATATGTGACTACAAGAGCAGGTCAAAGATTGGGAATTGTGTGGCAAGTAACTCACCTCCTGACTCCCCAAAGTTTGTCCACCATCTACAAGGTATAAGTCAGGAGTGTGATGGAATACTTTCCACTTTCCTGGATGAGTGCAGCTGCAACAACCCTCAAAAAGCACTGAGCGGCTCTCAGTGGGCAGGACTTCTGCCACCAGGGACCTCAATCGCAGGAAGGGCCCACAGATGGCCGCTTACGTGCTTGAAGGGCACTTGGTTCTGTCGGCCATCCCACGCAACTGACAGGATTCCCAAGGTTCTCTGTCCAGTGGGTGAGAGCCCCATTCGCTAGACCCCTGGTGAAAACATCTCTTGTACACCATAGTGGTTCAGCCACACTGAAAATCGGTTCAAGGTTTGCTTCAGTCACTTTTGCATTGCATTTAATAAGTAAACTTTGTTTTGAAACTATATTGATCTAGATCTATTTTGTGTTTACTTCAGCTATAGAATGCAACACAGGTACAAAATCTCAATGCTTGTAGAAGATAATAAATAGGACAAAGCTGAACATGGGCTCAAGGGCAGAGTCCTTAACTGAAAAATATAAAGCAGACCGTAGTTTATTGTTACCTTACAGAGCAATATAGATGATAAAGGAGTTAATAAGATAAGTGAGGGAAGCACACAGGCACATGTAATAAATATATAAAAATTAACTACGTTGGACCACATTTTTAAAAGGACATTATCACTATGGTTATGTTTTTGAAAGAAGCCTCCCTAAAAGCTCAGCGACCAACTGATTTGGTGCTATTGCATCATTTCTGAGGTTCATTATCTAGTCTGTGTGAAGTTGCTTAATTTGATCTCAAATGGAGGCAGGAGCTTTATAACTGATCTCTGGACTATGGGGCAGAAAATCAGCAAGGGATCATGCTCATGGTCATCATCTAGACATTCCTGTTGAGAAGTGTTCCTGTATGGATAAGATTGGGCTCAAGCACAAAATGTGCCAACACCCACTGTCAAGGCTCCCTCGTGAATAATGTTTATGTGAGAAAGTACCAGAGGGCACTTTGGCATGGTTAAGCATAGGCACAGAAATGCCTACATGTCAAGTACGTTATGCTTTTTAGCATGTTTGCTATCCAAACAATGACATTAGGGTTAGCAGCCATGGCTGTGTTTTTTTTTGCTGTTTTGCAAATGTTTCTACTGCTAAGTAGTTTGTTTATGCATAAGCACTAGGAGAAAGCAGAAAATATTATGGAAGATGATGCAGTTAATGCCGTTACATCATTTCAAATACAACAGTGATCATCCATTGTTGTCAAGAACAATGGGCTGGCATCAAGGGGTTAGAGCCTCAAAACACTATTCCCAAATTCCCACAATTTTGAAGTTTCTTTGAAATGGATCTCATCAACTTTTTAAAAAATCTTTTAGAAAAAAACATTAATAATTGCATATGTTTTGTGAAAAGTATATCTTGTTTTGTTTTGTCGCATGATGCTCGAATATATTTGGGGTTGTCGGCACCATTTGTATAAACTGGGAACTGTATGTTATTTGAGGGCGAAAATAATTGGGTGAAGATCCTTGATGTTTGGCTGGTTCAGTAGAGTATCAAGGGTCCTGCCCATTTAGGCCAGGGTCTTGTAAGTGAGGAAGAAGGATTCTAAGAAGGGGATAAACCAACCATGGTTAATCAAGGAGGTTACGGATAATATCAAATTGAAAGAAAAAACATACAAAGTGGCAAAGATTAGTGGTAAGCCAGAGGATTGGGAAAGTTTTAAAAACCTACAAAAGACCAAAAAATAATAAAGAAGGAGAAAATAAACTTTGAGGGTAAACTAGCAAGTGTCATGACTCATTGGGGATAGTGCGCTGTAATATCCAGCCCCACTGCTCCCCGAGCCAAGACAAATGTGAAATGTTGATTAGTCCACCAAATTGCTCAATTCTACCTAACTGTTTAATTTAGGTTAACAGAATATGAGCACCAGGTTTCTAAACTTAACAAGTAAATAACTGTTTATTAAATGAATTGTCTTTAACCAGTGGCAAAAGAAAGAAATATGAACTGCAAACTTTTAACTCTATCACTTAAACTCTATCCCTAACCCTTATATACAAACACACACACACATAAGGCATACAAAACATGGATTTTAAGGGCGAGATAAAACAGTTCAATAGCACTAGTCCAGAGTATGGGATTAGATGGGGTGATTTTGATTGATGTCTTTCAAACTCCTTGCAGCTCGTTGTTAATGACACGAGATGGTCTTCCAGCACTTTCAGTCTGTAGTTCACTGGTTGAAAACTTGCTTTTCAGTGTCTCCACTAGTGATTTTCTCCTTTTCCTCTTGACAGGGGCTTTTTCAGAGAGAGCAGGTTACAGAGATATGAAGAAAAAGCAACCTTGTTAGCCTTGTATATTTACTGGAATCTTACACACACAGGAGAAAGAGATTTTAGATTTGTTCTCTTTGCAGGCTAGGACCTCTCTGCTTACTGCTATCACGTAAAACCTTGTCATCTGATCAGGAGCCAATTAAAATGTTGTTGCTAAGCAGTTCCCCTTAGTTCAGGACCCTTTTCCATCACCATTTTGTCCAACCTGGCACACTCTGTTCCAGGAAAGAGCAACATTGTATATTCCTTATCCTGTTCCAGTGAACATGTCTTTCAACTGGAGCCATAGTAATTTTTAAAGCCACAGTCCAAAAAATAAATAAATATAGGCTCTTTATACGTCTCCACCCTTAAAAAGGATGAAACACCATTTAAGAATGTGTTTTATCACAAGGTATCTGACACATGGACGACAAAACATGAGACTTGCATTCATTCATCCATCCTTGCCCCTTATACTTATTTCAGTAACTTACACCTGGGACAGTGCATCTGCGATCACACTACCTTTACTGGCAATGTGAACAGTCTTTACATTGAATGGTTGAAACAATAGACTCCATCTAAACAGTCTTGCATTTCGAGTTTTAAATTTTTCAATGAACGCCAGCGGATTATGGTCAGTGTAGATTAGTGTTTCATTGTTATCATATCGGACATAAACTTCAAAGTGTTGAAGAGACAAGTGTTGAAGAGTTTCTTTTTCTACTGTAGAGTACTTCCTTTGATATTGATTTAGTTTATTGGAAAAGTATCCTACCACCTCCTCTATCCCTTTCCTTGTTTTTAGATTTTGCTCTTTTTTTCTTGATTGTTACTCTTGCCTTGTTCCGCTTCATTACTAATGGATTTAATCGTTTTCTTTGTGTTTTTGTTCCCTGCCTCTGCTTATTGAGTTTGCATGTTTTTCTCTTTCTTTACTTTTTCTCTTGCCCTATCTTTACTTCTAGATTTGTTCTTTTCCCCTCTACCTTTGTCTTTACCCTGTTCTCTATCTCGTCTTCTAGATTTTGGTTTGGCCCTTTTTGCTTTCTCTTTGCTTTTACTCTGTTTACGATCTCTACTTCTGGATTTCGCCTCTTTACCATTATTCTGCCTTGGATCATGTGTGCTGGATTTTAGTTGACTTGTTTCTCCAACTCTTTTCCATTAGTCTGCTCTCGTGCTACTTTACATGCTCCTGTTTTCATTTTGGGTAATGGCCCTACAAAATCTACTACTACGCAACTAAATGGTTCTTCAAAAACTGCTATGGGTATTAAAGGTGCTGGTTTGATTACATATTGAGGTTTACCTACTACCTGATATGTATGACATGTTTTCCAAAATTGCACTACATCCTGATGAAGTCTTGGCCAGGTAAAACGCCTGTTTATCGATGCTGGGTTTTCCGTATCCCTACATGATCTGCCATGGGAATCTCATGTACTACTTGCAGTATCTCCTTACGATATTTGGGTGGTACCACTATCTGATGAGCAACCGTCCATTCCTCATCCGCAGGCCTGTGAGGGTGTCTCCACTTCCTCATCAGAACTCCGTTTTTAAGGTAGTAGCACTCCAGAATTCCTTCAGCCACAACTTCAGTGTGCAGAGTTAACATGTTTAACTCTAGATTTGCTTTCTGAGCCTCAATTAAGGAAGACATGCCAAACACTTCCTTTGAATTACCCTCGTCCTTAAAGAAAGTTTCAGCTACTCTAACACCTGCTCATGGTATTACTTTGGCCTCTGGTGATGGACTTTGTTTAGCCATTGCTCTGGTCACCACACATGATGGAAAAATACCAGGAGCCTGTTATTGTAACTGCTCAGTCTCTTAAGCCTCTTTTGGATTTTCTGTGATTATGGGCAAAACTATAACCTTCAATCCTGCTAAATCATTCCCCAGAAGTAGACCCACTCCATCCACGGTTAATTTCTTAACCACCCCTACAACCACCGATCCAGACAACAAATCACACTCCAATTGCATTTTGTACAATGGAATCAGGATATATTCTCCACTTATCCCGTTTACTAATACTTTAGCTTTCATTGAACTCTCTGGAGGGAAAACTAGGTCCTTCTCCAGCAAAAAGAGTTTGAGTAGCTCCTGTGTCCCTTAATATAGTTATGTGTTTAGCTGCATCATTTGATGAAAAAGGGAATATCTTCCTTTTAGACAAAAACCCTTTATATCTCTCATCTACCTCATTCATTCACCTGCATTCACAACAGTGTTTACTTCCAGTTCCTTATTTGTAATTAATATAATTTGATCCATGGCATTTTCTTTTTGAATTCCCTTTCTGGACTCACTCGTACGAACTCCAATAAGTCCCATTGGCTTCCCTCACAACTTCCAGCATTCTGAATGAATGTGCCCCACTTTACTACAGTAACTCTCTTCCTGACTCCCCAAAGACTGAACACCATCTACAAGGCACAAGTCAGGAGTGTGATGGAATACTCCCCACTTGCCTGGATAAGTACAGCTCCCACAACACTCAAGAAGCTTGACACCATCCAGGACAAAGCAGCCCACTTGATTGGCACCACATCTACAAAAATTCACTCCCTCCACCACCAACGCACAGTAGCAGCAGCTTGTACCATTTACAAGATGCACTGCAGGAATTCACCAAGGCTCCTTAGACAGCACCTTCCAAATCCACGGCCACTGCCATCTAGAAGGACAAGGGCAGCAGATACATGGGAACACCACCACCTGGAAGTTCCCCTCCAAGCCGCTCACCATCCTGACTTGGGAATATATCACCATTCCTTCACTGTCGCTGGGTCAAAATCCTGGAACTCCCTTCCTAACAGCACTGTGGGTGTACCTACACCACATGAACTGTAGCAGTTCAAGAAGGCAGCTCACCACCACCTTCTCAAGGGCAACTAGGGATGGGCAATAAATGCTGGCCCAGACAGTGAAGCTCAAACCCCGTGAATGAATATTTAAAAAAAGACATCCCTGCAGCCTGCAGGTAAAAGCCCATCTCTCTCTCTCACTCTCTGGCTGGAGGCAAGACAGCAAAGCCACAGTCAAAAAGGAAACAGGACAACTCCTTCAACTAACCTGCAGAACCAAGTTTCTCCAAACCAACTGCTCAATTGCCAAAGTCAGTTCTACCGGAATCACTGAACTTAATGGCTGCAATGTTTTGTCATCTGCTCCTCACGGACAAAGCAAAGATTGATCTTAACTTTTATTTTTGGACTCAGTGGCTAGGATTTTCCGGCCCCGTCGCAGGCCTGGACCTGCCGCGGGTGAGGCGGCGGCCCAGCCAGAAGTCTATTGACTTGCGACAGGACCGGAAGATCGTGGCGGCGAGCAGGTGTGGAAAATCCCGCCGCATTTCTCATTTCTGATCTGTATGTATGTGTGTTGCGTTTTTTTTTCTCGGGTTTTTAGTAACTGATGGACTCACTATTTCTTTGACTCAAGAAAGCCTGGTTAAATTGGCTCCTTTTAAAATATAAATACTTTTGGACTGGGTAAAGGTATCCACGAGGGAAGGGATTCCCATTACATTAAACCTTGTTGCGACCAACCGAGGCGGGGTTAAATAAAGAAGGGGAGCCAGCCCATTCCTCCTAACCTGGGAGCATAGTAAAATTGGGGTCCCATTCGGGAAGTTAAAAATTTGGCGTATCTTGTCCGGTATCATAGCAAATTGGGGGACCTCACCTGGGGACTGGTTGTAACAACGTTTTCTTAGTTTTTATTGGCAAGAACTATTTGCAGAGAAAAATATTATCGTTGTGAAATAATTATATGCATCAAAAATAAATGTGGATTGGTGTGAAGCGTAACAGCAGGATCAATGTTTGGTTTTTACTTGACTTGGAGCAAATAAATGTCTTTGTTTTGAATTGATTTGTATTTTACAGGAATTAAGAAAGGCTGAGCTGGTAGGCCAAACTTTAGTAATGCCAGCTATTGCAGGGATGGATTTTGTGAAGTCGGAAGGCATTTTGACTTTCCAACCAGGGCAGTCGAGCGTTGCATTGGACATTGTCCTTACTCCAGAGCAGGCATCTTCGAATCCATTGCCCAAGCGATTTCAAGTGGTGCTCTACAATCCAATTGCAGGAACTCAGCTGGATAAGGATTACAACATAGCAAATATCACAATAGTCACAGACGCTAACTCTCAGTTCTTCTGGGGTTTGGTTGATCAGTTATACCAGCCCCTTGATGATGACTTAATAAATCAAATTCTTCAGAAACTGCAAAACAAGATTTATATCGAGACCACAAGAGAACAACTCAGTGCAGTAATGAAAGTGTTTGAAAAGGTAAAACTTGGAATTCAAGACAAGCATTTTTTTAAACGACTTTAATATCATGATGCATATAAGTATAACTATAAAGCAAAAAACATATTTTAAAAACACCTACCATTTGTTATCAAACATTTTCTTATCACAAAATAAATCTGGGTCAGCAGTACAACTAAATTTGCTTGCTTTGAAAGCGTAGAAATTATGTTCATTACGGACAAGAAATTAGAATAATTTCGAACCATACAGATTAATTTTAGTTTGGCATAATAAGTAAACATAGATGGCTGTAACCAAATGGTAAATTGGGTAGAAACTTGATTTCCACACATTGAGCATCCCGTGCTAATTTCCAGCAGACTCTGGGGTGGTTGGTAGAATGAGAGGAAATTTACATTGATAAGGCCCAACTTGAAACAATCTTGGACATTATGGGTGAGATTTCAGAGAAACTTCTTAAATGGGAGCTATTTAACTACTAAAATACAATGTAACTTACTGTGACTTCCTAGATAATGGGCAATTTATGTCTGAAAGAAATTTGTGGGAAAGAAATACTCTAGTTTCCATTGCTTGGCCCTGGACAACAAATGCTCTCTTGAGACACTGGAGGCCTCATTTATGACACCTTTTCACTCTACACTTACACCCGCTGAACATAAGTTTATTTATGCTATCTGCATCAGCCTTAGCACTGTGGGAGTTTTTTTTCGAATTCCCACTTTGCCTGCCGTATTTGGATCAAGATCCTGCCCAGCAACATTTTTTTCCATCATAATTTTGTTACCTTGAGTAAAAATTTAATGAGTTACTTTGTCCATGATCCATTAGGTGATACAGGAAGGAGAGAAGAGGCCAGTCAGTGACACCAATAGAGAACTACTTTATAATAATCTTTGTGCACTACTAGAACCCACACGCAAGGATACTAAAGGATTCAGTCAGCTGGCTGAAGTAACTGAGATGTTTGCCTTCTCACTCCTCACTGATGTAGAATGTGGATCACCTGGTCAGAGGTAAAGTTATTCAAGATTATTGAGGTTTTAGGTTTTATAGAATTAGTGAATAAAGCGGCAGCTATTAATTGCATCCATCTAGGGGTTGAATATACTGCTTCGCGTAGCTTTCAATAAATGCTAATAAAGGAGAATATCATAGAGCAGACCCAGAAATATCTAGGAATTGTAAGTAGCTTTTTTGTTCAAAGCATTCTTTAAGTAAATGGAGAAAGAATGTAACCATGGGGAGAATTTTCCCCCATTGGTGTGGGGGGGGTTTTGCGTGGGCAGGGGCAGACCTGATTGGCGGCCCCAATCAGGTCTGCACCGCCATTTTACGTGGTCAGGCCAATTAAGGCCCGCCCAGCATGACGCGTGCCCGGAAGCGCTGAGCGCTCCCTGGGCGGGCGGTGAGGGGGCTCCCTGAGTCGGAGCCTGCGCTCTTTCACGCATGCACGTGAAAGAGTGCAGAAATCTCCCTGAATGC
Source organism: Cetorhinus maximus (assembly GCF_964194155.1). Lineage (NCBI taxonomy): Eukaryota > Metazoa > Chordata > Chondrichthyes > Lamniformes > Cetorhinidae > Cetorhinus > Cetorhinus maximus. The sequence goes on from NC_135880.1 coordinate 57,893,818, forward strand.
AGAGGTGCCTCGGGGAGATTAGTTTAAGTTTTAAAAAGCTAAATAAAGAAAAGAAAAAATTTTAAGACATGTCCCCTCATGTGACAGTGTCACATAAGCTGGGACATGTGAATGCATTTTTACAAAATTTTTATTCAATTTATAAACACTTCATGAAACCTCATCCCGCCTGTGGTTGAGGTTCCATGAAAAATGCGAAGGCCGTCTGGGCTCTTCGCCTGCCCGCCAACCTTAAGGTTGGACTGACAGCTCAGCTTATTGGTTTATTTAGTTTTTAAATGACCTTAGTATGCCTTTGACAGTTCGGCGGGTGCGCAGCCAAGTTGACCTGACCCACGCCAAACTGAAAAACTAAATGACGCGCGGTGACGTTGGGACACACGCCCAATGTCACCCCACGTCACTTTACGCCTCGGCGATCGGGCCCCGCCCCTGTTTGCCGAGCCAAAAATTCTGGCCCATATTTTTCATCTTGGAATAGGAATGCCATAGCAGGGCCACCGTGCAGTACAAACAAATTCTAATTTCAAAGTGTGACAGACTAGGCATTGTGTTGACAGTAAAATGTTGTTCAAGGAAAATAGTTTGATTTTTGGGACCATGAACACTTGAAAATCAGTAATGTATTGAGCTCTTTTCTTTCTTGCTTATGGCATGAATTAAATCTTTTTATCTTCTAATGGTTTTGGTTTACAAACAGATTCAAATCTCTGCAAAATGAAATAGCCATTTGCTACAGTACTTTGTCTTACCTTTATAAATCATTCAACTGAAAGAGCAAAGTAATTCTTCTTAATTTAACAGGAGTACAATGCAGAAAATTATTTAGCATGGAAGTGACAAAAAGCTACAATGTTTTGGTTTAAAGATCCATTTTTATCAATATTTTAGAATATTTAGAGGTAAAATTCAAATTTGGTGCAAGTGCAACAGGAGTGGTAGCAGATTGTCATTATACACTCTGCTCAACCTTCCTTTCTTTTGAAGTCAGTGATGTATACAACCAGCAGCTGATACACTACACACCCCCATTTTGTGCAAATCTTTGTAAAATTAGTTATAAAAATGTATAGACAAAAATTGTGAAATTGTAACAATTTTAAACATTGCAAACATCATAGGACCCCATTGCTCCCTTATCCCTTCAGGATATGTGTGCTCGTGAAAACTGCAAAAAGACCCAATTTTGTCACAACCCTTAACAAAAGAGGGATTATTTTTCTTTTAGTTTAAAGGACTAATTTGGGATTAGGACAATTATGACTTCATTGATTCTAAATCAGATTGGCAGCTCATCCAAAGAAAGGCAAAGAAACATCATTAAGTTCCCTAGAAATCATAATTCAACCATTATGCAATCCTCCTTGGTGATATTTTAGAGCTTTCATTGGGCAGAATTCTCCGGCCAGTGAGGGGGGGGCGGGACCCGCTCGACAAAGCGTAAAATGACACACGGTGACGTCGAGCGCGTGTCCTGACCTCACCGCGTGGTCATTTAGATTGTCAGTTCAACGGACGCGCAGCCAAGTAGGCTGCGCGCTTGCCGAACTGCCAAAGGCCTATTAAGGCCATTTAAATAGTCATTAACTCAATTTAATGAGTTTAATGAGTTGGCCAGCCAACCTTAAGGTTGGCGGGTAGGCAAAGAGCCCAGGCAGCCTTTGCATTTTTCATGAAACCTCATCCACGGACGGGATGAGGTTTCATGAAGTGTTTTAAAATGTAATAAAAATTTTTACATTAATTCTTTGACATGTCCCATCTCATGTGAGAGTGTCACATGAGGGGACATGTTTCAAAAGTTTTTTCCTTCCTTTATTTAAACTTACACATGTCAAATGGGATCTCCCTGAGGAACCTCCGTGCCTCAGGGAATTCTCTGTGCTCTTCCGTGCGCTTGCACGATAGAGCGCAGGGAACCACTCAGGGAATCCCCGCCCGCACAGGGAACACAAAGCGCTTTCAGGTGCATGTCACGATGAGCGAGCCTTAATTGGCCCACCCACGTAAAATGGCGGCGCGTCCCCAATCGGGGACGCCGATCGGGTTCGTGTCCACCTCTGCCCTTTCCGGCACAACCCCCCCGCCAACGGTTGGGGGGGGGGGGGAATTTTTCCCATTAGGTAAAAAGAAATCGTGCTAATATTATTCTTCAAAATAGCAGAAAGGAAATTTTCATGTTGCACTGTCGGAAATCAAGGCCAGAATTTTCCGGTCCCGTTGGCATCAGGTGTCATGGTGGGCCAGGGGGATAACATGGCAAGAAGGTCAAAGATTAGTTTCACACCGGTGGGAAAGCACAGCGGGATCATCCAATGTTTTCTGTCATGACGGAACACCAATCCCACTGGAAGTTGGCGTGAACCCGTTTTACATCCCGCTAATGGGATGCAAAGTAAGCCCCGACTGGAATTGTTACCCCACGCCAGATATTCCATTACGCCGGCAAGAAAACTCACTGGCTCAGAACACATCTGGACAAGTGTGACGTGCGAAGTCGGGACTTGCTCAGATCACGGACATCAGAGGAGAAGAAGATACTGGAGTCCTACAGCTATTGGACCCTGGAGCAACATGTGTATCACAGACTGGGTGGATTCTCATGGACATGGCTCTGCTGTGAAGCAGCTCAAGGAAGGTGAGAGGTCTCCATTGATGTCTCAGGTCTGCTTCGGAACATCACAGTCTTTGCCATGGGCTGCTGTGGATGATCAACATAGGTGGGGGAGAGGAAGGTCCAGCTGTGAGTGGGAGAGGAGGGTGTACCGGGGGAAGGTGGGTGGTAGAGGAAAGTCTAGGTTTGACTGGGAGAGGAAGGTGTTGGGCTGGAGGTGGAGGGAGGGGGGGGGGGGCGGTGAGGTTGGGAGGTGGGGACAAAGATGTTGGGGGGTTGAGGTTGGAAGGGGGAGGAGGGAGTACAGGGGAGGAGGATGTAATGGGGGAGAATTCAGTCAGGGGGAGGAAGGTGTAAGGGAAGGATTTCAGAGGGGGTAAGGAGTTTGGAGAGTGAAGGGGTCCAGGGGGAGGAAGGTGTCCGGCTGGAGGAGGGAGTAAGGGTGGAGGAGGGAGTAAGGGGGGGCGGAATGTCCTGTTGAACGTGCAAGGCAGGAGTCTGTGGAGTCAATGAATGCATCCTAGGGAGCGAATGGAGGGTGGGCATGGTAGGAGGGAATGGTGAGTAAGAAAGGGGGAAGAGGGAGCTGGAAGAGTTGGAAGGTGAGGGTGTGTCGGTAGCGGTTACAGGGATTGCGAGGGTGGTTGGAGGAGACTCGGAGGCAGAGACGGACCCGGGACTTGGAAGGAGAAGGTCGAGGAGGTCAGTGGGGATGGGCGTCTCAGGAAGGTAGCAAATGTGCACATTCACCTGGACATCTGGGAAAGACAAGGGTTTGGGTTGGTAGGTGACAGCGGGGAGGTGGAATGTGAACCTCAGGGTATCAACAGTGATGAGGGAAGGGACATGGATGACTGGGGGAGGGGAAGGGACGGGCGAGCTGATTAGAAACTTAACGACTACCATGGCTGTCGAAATGGAAAGTGAGCGGAGCCTCGTGTTGGACAGGCACAGGTGCTGCATGGGAGTGTGATCAGTGGGTGGGCGGAGATGCAGGTCGGCTCAGATGGACAACTGAAAGAGAACCCCAGCAGGCAGCATTGAAAATGCCCAGAACGGTGAGATGAGTGTGTTGGATGAAGACTGCGCGTGGGTGTGAGAGAGCTTGCACGAGGCTCTGAAAGGCCCTGCCACACACACACACTTCTCCCTCCAGAATCACTCATGATCCAGTTGTATGCAGCTGAATTGCTCGTTGGTTGGGTGATGCAGTGGGAGGACTCACGAAGCTTGTCAATGAAGTTGAAAGACAACGTTACACATTATTCAGTGAAAGTGAATATATTTTTAGATTTTAAAGTGACAAAATGTGTTCACCCTTACAACCACTTGGGATCAGAATTTCTTAACTTTTCTAGGCCTACCACTTCTTTTAGGTACTACCCTGACATCCACAGCAGGGGCGGAGACAGCCTGTGCCATGGTTGGCCCTGTTGCTTCTGACAACTTTGGCATGTGTTCTCTAGACAGCTGAGGCCTTGAGGGCCCCAGCTTGCTCTGGCTGTCCTCCTGTGGACAGCCTCTGAGATTCCTGAATGGATGACCCAGCTGCCGCTCCTCTTCCCTTAGGATGCCCAAGAGCCTCGGCCTATTTGAGGGACGTCGAAGTGCCCCGTTTCCCCCTCATGTTGCCACTGCAGGAATTCACCCATGGCTATCGCTGTGGAGTACAGGTTTGCATGCATCTCCGCGTTCTGCTGGACCAGAATCTCCATGGCGTCTGCCGTCCTTCCCATGGAGGCCTCCATACGCACACTTGTGGGCACCACTTCATCAGAGAGCAGGCGGACGCACTCTTCTGTTGAGGGCTTTCAACAGATCTGCGTGATGTTTCCCTGCCTTCTGTTGACTCTACAAGATGAGTTGGAAGGCTGAATCCAGAGGCTTATCATCTGACTCAGACCTCACAGATACCTCTTTCCCAGCAGTCCTCCGAGTGCCGGGAAGCTCAGAGATCGGTTCCTGCACTGGATGGCTGACGACCTCTGTGCTCTGGTGGTGCTGCCCGCCACTGCCACTGCCTCCCAGGCCAGATTGGTGACCTTGGTCAACTTCCTGTGACCAGAGCGGGGGTAGTGGACATCACGGCGGCCTTCCTCTGGGTCTGTCAGGTGCCCCAGAGAGGCGTCACTAAATTTGGGGGCTGCCGTCTTCTTTGCTTTAGATTTATTTCATTAATTGAATTTAAATTCCCCCAGCTACCATGGTGAGGTTTGAACTCCTTTCTTTGGAGCATTATTCCAAGCCTGTGGATTACCTAATTTTATCACTATTCCACCGTTCCCTCTGTTTTCCTAATGAAACAACAACTTTGTGTATTTCAGAAGTATCTTTTAGAGAAACATTCCAAGATGCTTCGCAAAAGCATAACTGAACAAAAGTAGATGCCAAGGCATTACACGATATTAGGAATGGTGAGGTCACAGAGGTTGGTATTAAGGAGGGCCTTAGAGAAAGGTAGGGAGGTAGAGTGGCTTAGGAAGGAAATTCCCGAGTGTTGGACCTAGACAGCTGAAGGCACAGATGTCAATTCTGGGACAAGGTAGGAAGTATGAACAAGAGGCCAGAGACAGAGGAACACAAAGTTTGGGAGGAGCTGTAGTTGTAGGAGGAGGTTATAGATATAGGACTTGAGGCACTGGAGGACTGAGTCAGCAAGGACAGGTGTGATGGTGAGCGGAATAGGAAATGAGCAGCAGAGGATTGGATGAACTGAAATTAATGGATAGTGGCCATGAGAGGCTGGCCAGGAGAGCATTGAAATAGTTGAATTTGGGGATGAGGCAGATGGGTTGAGTTAGGAATAGAGACAAGTGAAAGACAGTATTTGAGAAGAAAGCATAAGAGGTGGGAAACTTGGGTTAATTAGCACCAATATTGCGATCAGTGTGGTTCAGCCTTAAACAATGGTTGATAAGGGTAATGGCTAGGTAAATGGTTATTTTTCAGACTGGAGGATGGTAGACAATGGTGGTCCCTAAGGGTCAGTGCTAGGACTACTGCTTTTTTTGATATATACAAATGACTTTGATATTGGAATACAGAGTAAAATTTCAAAATTTGCCAATGACAGCAAACGTCATTTGACAGCAAAGAGTGAGAAAGCGAGGATAATACTAACTGACTGTGACAAAAGGTCGACAGGCTAGCAGGCTGGGCAGACAAGTGACAGATAGAATTTAATACAGAGAAGTGTGAGGTGATGCATTTTGACAGAAGGGATAAGGAGAGGCAATATTGACTTTATGACAAGTTCTAAAGAGTGAATGGGGACAGAGGGACCTGGGGTTGCATGTGCATAGATCTTTGAAGGTGGCAGGACATATTGAGAGAGTGGCTAGCAAAGTATATGGGATTTTGGACTTCATAAATAGAGGTATTGAGTACAAAAGCAGGAAAGTTATGATGAACCTTTATCATGCTCTGGTTAGGCCACAATTAGAGTATTGCATCCACGCTTCAGGAAGGATGTGAGGGTTCTTGAGAGAGTGCAGGGCAGATTTACCAGAATGGTTCCGGGGATGGGTGATTTTAACTTCAAGGTAAGATTGAAAGAGCTGGGTCTTGTTCTCCTTGGATCAAAGGAGATTAATTGGAGACTTGTTAGAGGTGTACAAGACTGTGACAGTTTAGATAAAGTAGACAAGGAAAAGCTATTCTCATTAGCTGATAGAACAAGAACTAGGAGACACAGATTTAAGATTTTGGGCAAGAGATGCAGGGCGAATGTGAGGAAGAACATTTTGATGCAGTGAGTGGTAATAACCTGGAACTCTCATGAGGGCAGTAGAATTGGACACAATCAATGATTTCAAAAGGAAATTGATTGGACACTAGAAGGAAATAAACTTACAGAGCTGCAGGAATAGAGAGGGGAAATGGGACTGACTGGATTGATCCACAGAGAGCTAGCATGGATTTGATGGCCTAATGGTCTCCTCCTGTGCTGCAAATAACACTGTGACTCTGTGACATGTGGAAGCTGCATCCTTATTTGTGGCCAAAGTCACTAAGGGACAGCACATTGATGAGGAAAAGGATAAAACCAATCAAGGGAGATCTGACTGAACTGAACGGAAGAAAGGCATGGTAATTATGATTTTATCTAATGTTTAATATACCTTCAAGAAGAATGCTATTAAGGAAGATCACATGATCTTAGTATCCAATAGGAAAATAGCGTGGGCTACCTTAATAGTTAGTAGTCAAGTAGTATAGGAATAGAGTTTGAAGTTAAAGCACATGCTTAGTTGCTGCTGAGTAACTTTGTAAATAAACTAAGAGTTTCCACCTAAGAAGTGTCTGCTGATCAACTCTATCAATAGTACCAACTTGGCCACCACTCAAAACAAACTGGCGACAAGAATCCACAGGATCCAACAAAAGGCACTGAAGAAAACTGGCGTGGTCAATCACACTAAAAGCTGCAGAGAGGTCAAGAAGGGGTAATACACCATGTGCACAGTCATAGATGTCATTTGCAACTTTGGTTAGGGCTATTTCAGTATTGTGGCAGGGATGGAAAACTGATTGGAAGAGACTAAACATGATAGAGGTTTATATAGTGGGAATTAGGTTCACATTGCAGTCTCTAAAAATAAAACAGTAAATGTTATGTAACCCATAGGTCATGTCCAGATTAATTTTAGCTCAAGATATTCAGCAAATCTGAGTACAACTCTCACTCGCATGCTGAGTGCACAATTCTTTATTAAGTTTGGAAGTAGTAACTATTCAGTACCTGATCAAACATGGAGATGCAACTTATTACACAGTGTCTCAATTGTATATCTGGATATGTAACCATTTTCTATGTGCTGCAGAGTTTCAAAAATCATTTTCAAATGTTTGGTGGCAATCACATGGAAATTTGTCTGATTGTTACAGAATCACAGAAATGTATTTTGGATCTTTATCTTCTATGAAATCAGACAAGTTCCAAATTTAAAGTAAGCAAATTGCTATGAATGATTCCTGGGTTCTAAAATGTAAATGTAATTTTGAGTCAAACATGTTTTAGTTGTCCAGCTAACTCAACCCGTAACCAGACTAATAGGCATATGTAAATGCAGGCACTGCACCTATTTCAGCACCCCTGTACCAATTTCAGCCGGGTGAGTGTCCCGATGTCATTGCGCACTTGCGTGATATTTCACTCGGCAGGCGCACACGGGTGCCGGAGCGGCGCCCGCCATTAATTAAGCAACCACTTAAAAGGCCCTTAAGAGTCCAATTGAATGTGATTTTTCCTGTCCCATGCGATCTCCAGTTCGTCGCACAGGCAAAATGGGCAGGCAGGCAGCCAGCATTTTTACAAAACTCATCAAAGGGCGGGATAAAAAGGGTCAGCAGCATTGCCAGTGTGAGTAGTGAGTTTTGGAGATCGTTTGCTCTGGTTGCTTATTGGTACCTGGCAGCTTCATCTCTGTTCGGGGTTTCATTCTTAGCATTTCCAGGCTTCATTTCAGGACTCATTGTCTGTAAGGCCCTCAGAAGACACAGATCGTGTGATCCCTTCCAGGTATCAGACAGCCTTCCCTCACCCAGGTAATAGGCATTGTGGTCTCCATTGGAAGCAGCTGCTCTGAGCGGTGGCAGAAGGGAGAGGAGGCCAGGTGTCCCTGTGCAGCTTCCAGGCGAGGGACCTGTAGGAGAAGAGGCGCAGGCACAAGGGGTGCAGGGCCAGCAGGTAGTCCAAGGCGGAAGGGGCCACAGAAGATGCCACTATCCTGCTGCCAGGGTTTACAGGCAGCGATACAACCACCTCAATATGTCCAAGGTGCAATGCCGAAGGAGGCTCCGCCTCTCAAGGGAGAGCGTGACCTCCATTTGCCAGATCATTGGGCCTGAGATCAGCTCTGTCTGTGTGGGTGGACACCTCATGCCAGTGGATCTGAAGGTCACAGTGGCCCTTAACTTCTATGCCTCCTGCTCTTTCCAGGGCTCAGTGGGGGATCTGTGTGGAGTGTCCCAATCAGATGCCTACAGTTGGTGACAGAAGCTCTGTTCAGGCGGGTACTGACCTTTATTCTTTACTGTATGGGCGAGGCCAGCCAGACTGAGTGAGCCAGAGGCTTTGCAGCAATTGCTGGGTTCCCCTGTGTTCAGGGTGCTATCAACTGCACGCATGTGGCCATCAAAGCGCCAGCGGGTCAGCCGGGTGTCTTCATCAACAGGTTGGGATTCCACTCCATGAACGTGCAGATAGTGTGTGACTACAGGATGCAGGTTCTGCAGGTTTGTGTAAGGTGTCCTGGCAGCTTCCATGAGGCTCACATCCTGAGACGCTCCCAGGTACCAAAGCTCTTTGGTGCTCCAGCCCGACTGAATGGGTGGCTGCTGGGTGACAAGGGCTATCCATTGAAGAGGTGGTTCATGATATCTCTCCGCCACCAAAGAACAGAGGCAGAGAAATGTTACAATATGAGTCATGCCTCCACAAGGGCGGTGGTAGAGAGGACCATACGTCATCTCAAGATGCACTTCCGATATCTGGACCGTTCAGGGGAAGCACTACAATACCCCCCAGAGCAGGTGTCACTGATAGTGGTTGCATGCTGTGCTCTCCACAATCTGGCACTGGCTAGGGGGGACCCCTTGAAGAAGAGGAACTTGACACAGCTGCACAGGCCACAGATAATGAGTCCAGTCATGAGTCAGAAGAGGAGCATGGTGAGGAGAACGTTGAGGCAGACCGAGGGAGGCAGGGATGCCTTGATCTAACGCTTCGTCAGCTAGGCTACCAAAGATCAGCTTCAAACACATGCCAGGGCTGCCGCCTCTATCCTGGATGTCTGAAAGAACCCTTTCATTTGAACATAAAGAACAGCCAGTGACTGTGCAATAAGTTCAGAGCCACTTACAGCCAGCATTACATACTAATATACCCTGCAGCAATAAGATAAAAAGGTGAAGCATACTCAGGCCATGACGACAAAAGCAAAATTTATCTCAGTTTGACAATTCCAAACGATTTACATAAACTTCCCTGGTCTTCATTCCCAGACCAGTATAGATAAAGTAAACACGAATGAACATAAATCACTCGTGACCTGTCCCTCTTGTGCTCATGGTGTCTTTAACTTATGCTTGCGGGTGCTACATCTACATGCCCCCCCCTCGCTAGCACCGGCATTGGAGACAGCCTGCTGACCCCGCTGTCTTAGCCTTGATGACCTTGGTGGTCGCCCTCTGGCCAGTGGAGCCTGTGCTGGCCCTGCCTGGGAGGGAGCGGCCGGTGCCACGGCTGGCATCTTCCCAGTCGCCACAGCCTCTTCAGGTGCCACGGTCACTGGTGGAGGGGCGGAGGAGCTGCTGTCGTCATCCAGACCGCCCTGAGAGGAGCCCGCAGAGACGACAAGCAGCTCGTGCGCCAACGTGAGGTCGCTCTGGACTTCCCTGCACACTGTTGATATATGGGCACCTAGCTAGGATACTGGGTGCCCCATCCATCTCCCACACTGACACTGACCACCTGAGGTCATTGCCTGTATGAGGGCTTGCAGGTCTGAGCGCAACCCCAAGAACCCTTGATTCTATCCCTGGAGCTGCCTCCCCGTGAGAGTCGTCACTCTGTCAATGGAGGAGGCAGTGCGCTCAGCCATGAGGGTTAATGCAATGCTCACGCTTCGCATGGACTCCTCCACAACAGATACCTTGGCATGCAGACCCTCATGGATCTCTGCCAGATCCTCCCATGCACCTTGCTGGACATCCAGCATCTGCCACCTAATGGTCGACTCCAGAGGCTCATCATCAGCCTTCAACAGAGCATCATCCTGGCCCCCAGCAGTTCTATGACTACCGGCGCCATGGGCACTCTCAGCCTCTGCCTGCACCTCAAGCGATTGTGAAGTGCCCTCACCAATGTGCACTGAGATACTAGCCACCGCTCTAATGCCCACCGAGGTGCCTGCTTCAGAGAGCGGGTGTGATGCAGGTACAAATGACTCCCAGTGGTCCTCTGGTGTCAGGGGTGGCCCTTTGGGGTCCAGAGAGCAAATACCTGCTGGCGAACCTAAAAGGGAGAACAAGGACATGTCATTCGTTAAAGTCATCACACTGTCACTGTGCATGCCAGGTACCCAAGTGAAACAATGAAGATCTGCATCATGGCGCCAATGATCAATGGGAATTCCAAATTCGAGGCTCACATCAATGAAGAGACTACACTGGAATGGTTGCACAAGCCCAAAGTCTCACCTCTGTGCACTACACTCTTACCTTTGTCTGGCACCCCCGCCTCTCCATGCCCAGGTGCACATGGGGTGTGCTGGCTCTCGAGCTACAGGGCATCTTGCTCGTAGCTTGAGAGGATTAGGAGGCCAGCGGGGCCTCCGCCGGTCCGCAACCTTTCTATATTGCTGTAGGCCGTCTTCTCCTGAAACAACAGAGGAGCATTGATTAGTCCGCTCTCTACCTGCAGCGCCGTTGCAACCTGGCCAACCCCATCTGAGGGGCATCTGGCAGGGCACTTCCAAGTCGTAGACCTCAAGCCACAAGGCACTCAGCCCAAGCACCCCTGAGGTTCGCGGGGGGACAGCCAGACCTTAACACATCTGCACATTGAACCACACCAACATGGTATTCACCCCTCCTGAGTGCAGCAGGTCATTGAAGCCCTTACGGCACTGCATCTATGTTGGCCGCACCGCATTGTGGCTGCTTATCATTACTGCCACCTCCTCCCAAGCTCTCTTGGTAAGGTGCGGTGGCCTCCTCCTCCCATCCCTGGAGACAAGGATGTCCCTCCTGGCCGCCACCTCCTCCAGAGGACGGTGAGGTACTCATCGGAAAAGCGGGGGGCCGAGTGCACACCCGACCTGCCCTCTCACCTACCGTGTCCAGTCGCACTCGGATCCATTGTGAAGGTTCAGGAGACATCTTCCATGGCAGCCTTCCAGGGGCTGCCTGGGCCACTTTTAAACCGACAGGCCCCCGACCCCGTTCGGCCCTTCCCGGCCATTGCAGAGCCACGCTTCACACCGGGGGGGGGGCCTTAATTGGTCCGCCAGTGTGAAATCGTGGTCGGAGCCCAATTGTGGGCGGTGGTCCGTTTCGCGACCATCCCCGAGCCCACTCGCTGTGCCTGCCCGACGAAGGGGAAACCCTGCCCACAATTTCTGGTCAGAAACAGTCAGGAGGGGTTCTATATCTGTAATATTTAAATGGGCCCTCAGACATAGTAAAAAGAAAAGTGATGGGGAGTAAAGACTTTTGAGTACTGCAGCTACCAGTTGTATCGGACTAAGCATAGATTAAGAACTGAAATGTGTCAGGCTCCGGTCATCAGGCTGCATTTAGATACCTGTTTCATGCCTACTGCAGAACCTATTCATTCAAATGAGGCTTGCTGCGAATTTAGCTCAAGCCTCAGGTCGGCTTAGATCAGTATGTGGAGCACTCGCTCCACTGATCTGCTGCCATTTTGGCCAAATTTCTCCCCCAAAGTCTTGAAATTCTCTCAAAATTTGGGGAGTGAAATTCTGCCATCTTCCTTTTGGGTCATTTGCAAAACCATGTTGTTCACCAAAAACTTAGATTATTCAGAAGTAGTTATTGTATACTAGCAGAAATATGGAAAATAACACTCTGTATTTTTATAAAATGATAACTTTGATATTCACTGGGGTATTTTGTGAACAAGGAAAGAAAGAAAAGAAGTAGGGCAAGGAAATTAAGAAACACCAAAGGTGAGGGGTTTTTGGTGCGTGCTGTGCTGTTTTATTGTAGCAGCATGTGTCTTTTTTCCAGCAGGAAGCTAGCCTATTTGATAGACTTGACGCTCTGTTGGGTGGGGAATGCTGCAGAGGAAGCCACCTGCCAGGAGTACATAGGGAGCCTGCAATTTGTTAGTGCAATGTGGGGAGCAGGGGTGGGGTGATCGCTGATCCTGGGGAGTGGGGGTGTGGAGAGGGGAGAGAGTGGGATCTGATCTCTGATCCCAGAAGACAGTGGTTCATTGGCAGGCAGAGAAGAAAGCAAGCTTGCTGAACTAGGAGCATGCACTCCTGCTCCTCCTGGTCCACAAGCAGTGCTGTAAAGGCACTCGCATTTTCCAGAAAGCAGTCATCACTACACTTTTAGATACAGGTTTACCAAAGCCTGGGAAACCTGGTTGGCCAGAGTTCAATCTGGAAATTAAATCTGAGGTGCAAAGCTTCATTATGATATTTAAATAACCAATCTGTCTTCTGAGAATGGATTGTTTGCCTGGCCCTCCGCCCATCCCACCTCAATTAAACACAGAAGTGGATGGTTTGGGTTCAAGCTTGAAACTTATTAAATTGTCACATGCCACGTGACTCATTTTTGGAGGTTAAAATTCCTCTCAATATTTCTGGATCACAGTTTAATTTAGTCACTTATATTTAGAAATGTTGTTGTTTAAAATGTAAATATTAAGGGAGTGGTTGACTCACCTCGATTCAAATGTTCAGCTTGGAACCACTACAAGGTCTTTGAACTTCAGACTGGAAACAGACTTTGAAATCTCGCTTATCAATAGCAAAGATTTTACAGAAAATACTTGTTACTTATTTGAAAGTTAATTAGTCATGTAAAACAGTGTTTTTCACTAGTTTTAAAACAACACTAAATGTTGCTTTTAATTGAATCTGAATGTAGCTGGATCAGCTCCCCTTATATTCTCTGCAGTTGTTATCATTTCTGTTCTGTAACCTCTTATTTGGCTAAAACTTCATCTCCGTGGGAAGGATTGGCCTAGCAAATTATTCCTCAACAATCCTAGGCGGCACAATGGCCAAGATTTTGTCAACCAACTGGAGTCTCACCTACCGATCAGACAACTGGCAGGGAAGTGCCTTCAGGCACTTAAGTAGCCACGATAAGCCTTCCTTGCGATTGAGGTTCTCGGAGGCAGAAGTCCCACCTGCCGAGAGCAGCTCGTCAATCGGAGACCAGCAGGTCACGAGTGCTGCCAGCAGGAGAGGTGGCTGCTGGCGGTACTGCACCCGCCAGAGGCCTAGGTACATTTTAGGTCCCGTCCCAAAGGTGAGTGGGGACGGGAAGGGGGTCACTGGAGAGTTCAGGGAGGGGCATTCGAGGCAAGAGCAGGTGGGGTGGCATTCAGCGGCCAACCCTCTGGTCAATACCGGGTCCCTAGATTGAGCACAGAGTACCAGACAACAAGGGACCACCCCCCCACCCCGGGAAGCTGCTGGCAAAGCTGCTGGGTTTGCTGGGCGGCCATCAGAGGGTGCAGGAAAGCCCACACCACTAAATTGTGGGGGAGTCAGGGATAATGGGTGTCAATATGTTCATTAATGAGCCTAATTGACATCCCCCCCCCCCATCTCTAGTGGACTGGCAACAGTCTGCCTCTCTAGTCCAATGTTCTAGTTTAGTGAGATCTCCACACTGCCTTAACTCAAATGACTTATTCCAAATTTGATTGTCATTCAAACTTATCTCTCTGATTGGGGGCCAAAATTTGCACCAGCTTGTTTCATTTGAAAGCAATGAGATTATCTAAGATTGAACTGGGGAGAGGTGAGTTTGGCCTAAACTGATCACATTAGCTAAATTTAGTTTTTGATTTATCTGAAATATCTACCCTAGACTTTGGAATTATCACCAGCACATTTACTATAACTTTTTTCTTCTTAATTCCACAGGGGCAAAACAGTTCTTGATACCTGCCAGTACCTCACTATTAAATCATATCACTGGTATCCCCAGCAAATTAATGGACACAGGGTTGAAGGGAAAAATGGTGATTCCCTGCAAGTTCCTGAACGGCTGTTGGAAGTTCCTCCTTCATCCTCACTTACCACAGGAAATGAAAGCTGTCAACATGCGCAATTCACAGAGTATAGCAGCCAGCAATGGTTTCAAACCAGTGTAAAAGGAATTGCACTCAACAATAAAGTAGGACCAATGTGCTCTGAAAATACTTATTTAAAAATAGTTATAACATAAATGTATTGGTGACCTAGAATTAGATTAACAAATAGAAATAATGGGAGTGCAATTGGCACTTGGTATCGAAAACATCCAATAAATTTTCATCTTTGTTGCCTTCAATTGAACAGTGCAATCTTTTGGTTTGGAAAGGAAGTGCAGTTGGTGGCATAAATCGATTTCCGGTCACATTTTGGGATCTTTGTTTCTCATTGAGTCAGTAAAATTCCACTTGTGTCCTGAACAAGGAGCAAAAAAGGATAAAATTCAATAAATAATTTATCTTAAGACTGTTAATAATTTGTAGATAAAGAAGATTTTGAAGACAATTTCACAAAAAAACTGGAACAGTGACTAGTGACAGTTTCTGAGTGATTGTCATTTGCTGATAATAGTGTTAAAGGACTTTTATTTCATTGTTGTGCTGATATTACTTTCAGCAGATTTCACTTGTGCATCACTCTGGAGTGGACTTTTTTTCCATGGGCTGAATTTTACCAGCCCTCCAGGGACAGGCTGGGAAGCAGGGAGAAACATCAAATGGCAAACAAAGATGGGGGCTGTTGGAGTGCCTGTCATCCTCCCACAGCTATGGCATGTTACCATGGCAGGGAGAATGGAGGATGGCCGTCCAGCCCAGAGGCCAACTGAGTTAATTAGGTGACCTTTTAAGGGCCCGTTCCTACTGCTGCTGGTATTTTACAACTCTGGCAGCCTCCCTGCAGGCTTTGGGAGATTCCTCCTAACCAAGCACTCTGTGGCCCATGGTGAAGGTGGGGGGGGCACTCCCGGCAGCAATGGCTGCCTCATGACAACTCTGCCCCATCCTCACCAATCTCCCTGCACGCTACAACCCCTTGCGCCCTCCCCCACCGCTACTTGACTGGCCCCAGCACTCCCAAATCCCACTCAATTCTTTGGGAGGATGACCTGCTCCCATTACTTCTTCTCTGCTAGGTGCAGTCCCAGCAGTGGCCACAACTACCTGCTGTGCTGCTGAGCTGCCAGCCTTCCAATTGGCCACCAACACTTGGAGATGGGCACCTGTCCTTTAAAGGGACAGTACTCCCAGTGGCAACTAATTAATTATTGGACGGCTGAAAAATGCAGCTGGGCATCCCACGATAGGCTGAGGCGGTTGCCTCGAGTTTTGGGTTTGCCATAAAGGCTCCCGCCACAGCAACAAAATTACAGCCAATGTTTCTAACATTATTACTCAGTATTATCCCACAGGGGTCTGTACTGGGGCCTCAACTTTTTACAATTTACATCAATGACTTAGATGAGGGGAGTGAAGACATGGTAGCTAGATTTGCAGATGACACAAAGATAGGTAGGAAAGTATGTTGTGAAGAGGACATGAGGAGGTTACAGGTGGATATAGATAGGTTGACTGAGTGGGCAAAGATCTGGCAAATGGAGTTTAATGTGGGAAAATGTGAAGTTGTTCACTTTGGCAGGAAGAACAAAAAAACAGAATATTACTTAGGTGGAGAACATCTGCATAATTCTGAGGTGCAGAGGGATCTAGGTGTTCTGATACATGAGTCAGAAAAAGTTATTATGCAGGTACAGCAAGAAGGCTAATGGAATGTTATCCTTTATTGCGAGAGGGATTGAACCTATAAGTAAGGATGCTATACTTCAGTTATACAGGGCATTGGTGAGACCGCACCTCGAATACTATGTGCAGTTTTGGTCTCCTTATTTAAGGAAGGATGTAAATGCATTGGAGGCGGTTCAAAGGAGATTTACTAGATTGATACCTGGAATGAGTGGTTAGTTTTATGAGGAAAGGTTGGACAGACTGGGCTTGTTTCCACCAGAGTTTAGAAGAGTGAGGGGTGACTTGATTGAAGTATACAAGGTACTGAACGGCCTTGACATGGTGGCCGTCGAAGGATGTTTCCTCTTGTGGGTGAGTCCAGAACTAGGGGGCACTGTTTTAAAATTAGGGGTCACCCGTTTAGGACAGAGATGAGGAGAACTTTTTTTCTCTCAGAAGGTTGTATTACTTTGGAATTCTCTGCCTCAGAAGGTGGTGGAAGCGGGGTCACTGAATATTTTTAAGGCAGAGGTAGATAGATTCTTGTTAGGCGAGGAAATCAAAGGTTATCGGGGTTAGTTGAGAATGTGGAAATTGAAACACAAGAAAATCAGCCATGATCTTATTCAATGGTGGAGCAGGCTTGAGGGGCCGAATGGTCTACTCCTGTTCCATTTCTTATGTTCTTATGAGAGATTAAATCTTCAAAGTGATTTGATTTTGTTGAAATATAAGGGAACTGTTTAGTGTTGTTTTAAATAAGGCTGTTATTATTATAGCCCTAAAAATTGACTGTCTCTTTTCTGGTTCCTGCTGCACCCTAGATATTTTCAGCAAGCTTAAAGGATCGTGGTTCACGGCCTCTTATGGACAACAATGAAATAACTTTTCAAATTCACACTCCAGACAGTCGCATTGTTCCACACAGATCTGCATGTCTTCTGTGGAACCAAGCAGCTGAAAGGTGCAGTTATGAAATAGTTGATTTTGTATGTTGTTTAACAATTGTATTATTGTAATTAAATGCACAATGTAGAGGAATAAAATATTTATTAGCTGTTATATTCCACTTCAGAAAAATTTTGTTTCAGTAATATTCCTACAAACATCAACCTGCATATGTCAGAAGGAACATAAATTAGGTTGGGACTAAGTCATGCTGAGTCAGCCCCACCAAAACACTTGTCAAAAAATCACAATGTGCATCCCAAGATTTTTCCATCCATCAGAATTAATGGGCAGAGGGTAACAGGCCACCAGTCACATGATTTTCTGAAATTCACTCTTGATGGGAAAGGCTTCGGAGCGATTTTAATCCTCCCATGATGGTTGGGGAGGTTTAAATCAGCAAATGTAAAAGAGCCCGACCACAATATTCTCTGCAAAAGCTCCTGCTTCTATTTTAACCCAGCTGGTTTGGGGGTACTCAAGTGACCCACTCTGGAGAGGAAGGTCAGTGATTATACTCATTCCTTAATTTTTGACAGCCATATAAATTTAATCCTGGCTGAACGAGTTTCCCAGAGCTCGGAGAATTTGGCAGCTAAAAGGGAACAAGAGCAGTGGATCCCAGCAGGTGGGTGCTTTTCATTGCATCACTTGTGGTCCAAAAGGAGCAGGAGTGCTTTCCCTGACCCCTCAAGCAAACACGCTGCCACGATCGGCAGACTGCCTCCCAATTGCCAGTCTGGCTACAACCTCCCCACCCCACCAACACCTTGCAATGTCTCTCATCTCTCCTTGCTCCTGATTGTTGGTGTGACCCCTCTTCTGTACCGGAATGTCTCCCGGTTATTGGGTACCATCCCCAAAAATCCCTGGTTCCAAAAATCCGTTCTCCTGCTGGCGCTCTCATCCAGCAGCAGGCCAGATTGACAGGCTGGTCAAATGTCAGGCAGGAAACAGATTTTTTTTAAAGTGATAATGAGGGCCCATCATTAAATTTACAGGACTTAGATGCTCCTGACATTTCTGGGTTTCTTCCCCTTGCTCCTTCCACACCTCCCCAGAAATTTCATAGCCTTTACACCATTTCCGTGCAGGCAGAGAATTCACCCTGTCTACCTATCAGAATGTCCATATTGTTCACTTATATCTTCACTTGGGAAAATTGGTGTTAATAGGAAAGTAAGGGCCTAAAAATGAGATCAGTAGCCTTACCTCCCTGTTAACCCTGATGATCAGCTTGCCATATCTTTTGCAGAGGCCTGCCACTGAACAGCTAAATGCCTACTTGAAACAAGCAAATCAGAATTTAATGGCGCATTTAGAACCCCAATTGTAATTTTAAGGAAGGTATTGATGGAGTTTGCGGCAGTAGCACTCCACATATGTGTCATAACATTCCAATCAGGGAACATCAGTAAAATGTTTAAATTTAATTTTTTTGCGAGGCAACTGCAGAGTGATCCTCTTGGCTGCACAAAAATAACACGGCCTGCTGCCTGCCTGACCTCGGCCCAAGCATCTCTCCAAGCATCTACCTGCAGGTCACAGCTGGCATGCCAACACCCAATATCCTTAAGGCTGAAGAGTGACGTGCAGCATCAGAATGCTTGCTTATCATTCATTGCCACAGAAGGCTGTGGAGGCCAGGTCATTGAATTTATTTAAGACCGAGATAGATAGGTTCTTGATTGGTAAGGGGATCAAAGGTTACGGGGAGAAGGCGGAAGAATGGGGTTGAGAAACTTATTAGCCATGATTGTATGGCGGAGCAGACTCGATGGGCCGAATGGCCTAATTTCTGCTCCTATGTCTTATGGTCTTATCACAGCAGCTTGCCTGCCTAAGTTCAAAAGAGGCCAGGGCCTCAAAATTGTAAGTGCCTCTTTACCACGAGAGCAGGCGACCAGTCAGCATGCTCTGCTGCCCAAACTTCAAAATTGATCTCAGTAAGCACACTTCATGCTGAAGCAGAATGACTTGGGTTTGAGCCTATTTGTCATTTGTTATGTTTTGTTTGCTTACTGGTGGTTCAGAGCTTCACCCAGCAGGAGTACATAATGGGAAATAATGCTGCACATGAATGAATGAAAATTATGGGCTGCAAACATGAATTTCTCTGGTAAGCACCCTCAGCTGAATTTATCAATTTATAAATAGATGCATCCTTTGTTTTGGTTATTGGCTGTGAGAGGGTAACTTTAACTGGACCCACCAAGTGGGAAATTGACACTATCAGATCAGTTCCCAATTTTACTAGATTAAAATTATTCTATAGAAGCCCATCACTGTGATTCAGAATTTCCAAGCCAAGTTACAGGCAAACATACATGGGTGGAATTTATTTTTGCCCAATGTGTAGTGCACACTCTTTCTCTCTCAAGTAAAAATCCGACTTAGTTTAGGTATGACCACAGCCAGGCTAAATACTGTCATGTCCTAGAAGTTAGGAGATATCTGGCATTCAACTGACACCACTCAGAAGAAATTGCTTTTTTAATTTTAGTTCAGTTTAACATCTGAGATGCTAATGTCTTCCGACAAGAATTCTTTACTGTATATTTCTTTTAATAGCTGGCTATCGGACAACCAGTTCTGTCGAGTGGTTGAAGATACCAGTAACTACGTAGAATGTGCCTGCTCACACATGTCCATCTACACGGCTTCTGCCCAAACAGACAGTCTTTCCTTATACAATGAAGCCTTCTTTGCAGCTGCATTTATTTGCATTTCAGGTATGTGGAAATGAAAGTATCATTTGGAAAAACACATGATCACATTGCATAAGATTGCTGCTGATTGGCCGGTGTAGAAAGAACAGTTACCCTTCCAAAACTGTAAGGGTAAAACGTTAAATTTTAATTATCTATTTCCTTGAGTTTACTTCAGGTACTACATTTGAAATGCTGTAATTGCTGACTTTCCCTCACTTTACCCAAAAATCAGCCATAACGAAACAGCCCATAACAAACTTTGTTAATAACTATCTATCATTGTAAATAGTCTCCATGGTTTTGGTTTAAATAACTGTTAGAGTCAAAATAAGAGATTCAACATCTATGAAGCTTTGTTAATTCTCACAAACTTGTAAAAACAATGTTTGTCTCTAGTGCATTCTATATAGCCACTGAGTAACATTCAGTTCAACTTAAAAAAGACAAACTCCAGTCACAGCATCCCAGACTTCCACACTGGGAATGAGGATATAAATCCTAACTTCACCTGATTGTTAAACTTAGCTTTCTGATCACGTTTCATCCAATTTTGGAGAAGTTACTGGGCGGGTAGTGGTGCCAGTCTTTAATGCCCACCCACTTCAGTGCCTGCCTGATTTTCCACTATAATTTCTGTTAGATGTCAGAAGCTTGCTTCCGTAGCAGCTGCCTCAATGCCTTCATTTTCCATTCCATTGCATGAGTGCTCCGCCTGAAGGCAGGCCCTTGGCTCATTGTCTGCTGATGCTTCATCCTGAGCCATTTTTCTTGGCAGTTATCTAAGTGATGGATTGCCATTGCTTTCCATTCTCAGGAGCAGGGCGAGAAGGCAGGCCCCAACTCTACCTCAGCCAGAATGGGAATTGAACCCCCATTGTTGGCGTTATTCCGAACCACACACTAGGCATCTAGCCAACTGAGTTAATTAGCACCACACTTCCATTTTAAGGAACTCTTTTGTGCGAAATAATATGGTAATGCCACAAGTCCCATTTTTCATCAAAATCATTTCAGTCCGCACCATTTCACATAGAATTAGAGTTTGCAGCACAGTCACAGGCCCAACTGGTCCATGTGGTTTTTATGCTCCTTATAGGCTTCATACCCCATCTTACTTCCTCACAGCCTATAAAACTGACATCCAGAATGAAAATAATACAATGGGCAGAATTTTCCCGTTGGCGTGCGGGGGCAGGTCCGTATGCCGATGCATAAAACGACGCGCAGTGACGTCGGACGAGTGTCCCGACGTCACCGCGCGCCATTGCGATATTTTGTTGGTCTGGCACGCGATGATATCCGATGTGCGTCCGCCATTAGTTAACGGGTCACTTAAGGCCCTTGAGGCGCCAATTGGTGGTAATTTTTCGGCGCCCGTGCGATCTTTGGGTTGGCGCACGGGTGCAATGGGCAGGCGGGTAGGACACATTTGTATAAACCTCATCCATGGGCGAGATAAGGGGGTTCAGTTGGGTTGGGAGTGTGCTCAGTCAAATATTGATTTTTCAAAGTTACTGATACTTGCTTCTGTGATCTGCAGTACTTCAAAATGCATACCAGTTGCTTGGTCTGGACTCACAAACTACAGGTCAGCACTCTGCAGTGAGGAATCTTTTTTGGGCCTGCAGGTTTCAAGAAGCATTCCCTTAGCTGGGAATGGAAGCTGAACTCTCCACTGGAGGCACCTCCTCTGAGGAGGAAGGGAGGGCTAGAAGCGGGAGGAGGCCAGAAGTGCTCATTTAGCCTCCAGGGGAGCCACCTTTGGGAGGTCAGGCGCCGGCACAAGGGGTGCAGAGCCAAGAGGTAGCCCAAGGCAGAAGGGGCCGCAGAAGACGCCACTATCCTGCTGCCAGGGTATACAGGTGGCGAAACAGCTACCTCAATATGTCTGAGGTGCAGTGCCGAAGGAGGCTCCGTCTCTCAAGGGAGACAATCAATTATATCTGTCAGATGATTGGCCTGAGATCTCCACAAACTGTGTGGGTGACACCCCATGCCAGTGGCTCGAAAGGCCCTTAACTCCTATGCCTCTGATTCCTTCCAGGGGTCGGTGGGTGATCTTTGCGGTGCCTCCCAATCAGCTGTCCACACTTAAGCCAAGCAGGTTACAGACGCTCTGTTTAGGCATGCATTGACGTTCATCCAATACCGTTGGGACCAGGCAAGCCAGACACAGTGAGCCAGAAGCTTCGCGGCCATTGATGGCTTCCCCCGCGTCCAGGGTGCAATAGACTGCACACATGTGGCCATCCATGCGCCAGCAGTGAGCCGGGTGCCTTCGTCAACAGGAAGGGCTTCCATTCCATGAACGTGCAGGTAGTCTGTGATCATAGGATGCTGATTCTACAAGTCTGTGCAAGGTACCCAGGCAGCTTCCATGACGCCTACATCCTCAGACACTCCCAGGTGCCGAGGCTCTTCAGTGCTCCAGCCCGGCTGGATGGATGGCTGCTGGGTGACAAGGGCTATCCCCTCAGAAGCTGGCTCACGATGCCTCTCTGTCATCCAAGAACAGGAGCTGAGCAGCGGTACAATAGGAGCCACTCCTCCACAAGGGCTGCGGTGGAGAGAGCCATCGGTCTTCTCAAGATGCGCTTCCGATGCCTAGAATGCTCAGGGGACGCACTCCAGTACCCCCCAGATCGTATGTCGCTGATAGTGATTACATGCTGCGCTCTCCACGATCTTGCGCTGAAAAGGAGGGATGCTGTGGATGATGATGTCGACGCATTGGCTGCGGATGCACACGATGAGTCCAGCAGTGAGTCCGAGGTTGAGCACACGCAGGGAAATGCTGAGGGGGTAGACGCTGACCCGGGCATACTGCAGGGAGGCAGGGACACCCGGGAGGGTTTAACCCAATGATCCTTCAGCTAGCACACCACATATGGACCTCCAGGACAAGCCTAGGTTGTCGGCTCCATATTCGAGATCGAAGTGCAAAATCTGCCTGGTTAGGACATTAACTAAGGTCTTTGTTAATAAAGCTGAAAGGCCCACAAAACACTCTACATTATTGAAAACCATCCACCCGCAGAAGAAAAGAGGCACCCTCAGCCATGGTGACATGTCTGAATTTAATATTGGAACCAAAGAAACTTAATGAAACAAAATGACAAAAGTGTTAAAAATCACACCAACTCATTGCGGACCAACACATAAGCACTAGTGATAAATTCGTGGTGTGCCTTATGTTTACGTTTTTGGGTGCTACATCTTGGTGCTGACCCCTCGCTGGGAGTGGCATCTGAGAGAGCCTGCTAGCTCTGCTGTCCTGTTGGACTCGATGACCTTGGTAGTCGTCCTCTGACCTGTGAGGCCTGTGCTGGCCTCGCCTGGGAGGGAGCTGCCAGTTCCACAGCTGGCATCTCCCCAGTCGTCACAGCCTCACCGGATGCAACGGTCATTGGCAGAGGGGCAGAGGAGCTGCCGCCCTCATCGTGAGCGCCCTGAGAGGAGCCCGCAGAGACGACAGGCAGCGGCTGCGCCGACGTGAGGTCACCTAGGACCTCCCTACTTACCATGGATGGATGGGCACCAAGCTGGGAAACTTGGTGCCCAGACCATCTCCCACACTGGCACTGACCAGCTGATGTCAATGCCGATGTGAGGGCTTGCTGGTCCGAGCGCATCCCCAGGAAGCCCTGATTGGTCTCCTGGAGGAACCTCTCCATGAGAGTCGCCTCTTTCTCCATGGAGGACGCATGGCGCTCGGCCATGAGGCTCATTGCTTCAGCGATAGTCCGCACATACTCCTCCACCACGGACACCAAGCCAAGCATAGCCTCATGTATCTCCACCAGATGCTCCCAATCACCTGGCCGCATTTCCTGTGCTTGCTGCATCACGGACGACTCCAGAGGCACATCATCAGGCACCGACTGAGCATGTGCCTGGTCCCCTGCAGTCCTCCAACTGCTGGCATCATTGGCACTCTCTGTCTCTGCCAGTTCTTCCAGTGACTGTGAAGTGCCCTCACCGCTGTGCTCTGGGACACTAGCCGATGTTCTAATTTTCACCGAGGTGCTAGTGTCTGCGCTGGTGCCTGCCTGGCAGAGATGGTGTGACGCTGGTGAGACTCCAGGGCCCTCAGGTGTGAGAAGAGGCCTCTGCTGCTCCTCCTCCCAGCCCTACTCCGCTGATGCTGAAAGGAAGAACAAGGACATTAGATCAGTTAACGTGGAGACAGTGTCGATGTGTATCCCTGTCCCCCAGATCATTATGCGCTCATCCTTTCATAAGCAATGGTCAAGCCATGTTGCAAACTACAATCATTGAACATTCAGCACTGCCATGGCTGTTGGGAGAACAATGGTGACCTCAATGCTGGGCAAACGTACCTGCCCGTGGCACCCCAGCCTCACCGACACCAGTGGACCTGGGTGCATGGCTTCTCTCCAAATCTAGGGCCTCCTGCTCGAAACTGCTGAGAATCGCTAACTGTGCTAGGCCGCCGCCAGTCCTCACCTGCTGGGCTGCATTATGTGTATTCTTCTGCTGAAAAGGAGAGAAGAGCATTGATTAGTGCTTATTGTACCTGGACTCTCTTCACGGACGCCAACCCCAACCAGAGCGGGACATTGCAGGGCTCCAGTGTCTTCTCACCCCACTGCTGCCGAACACGCACACAAAGATGCTAGGCTTGTCCCCCCCCTACAACCCCCTTAGCCAAATGCTGCCTACATCACATTAGGCACCATATGGTCTAACCTTTCATAGCAAGGAAACGCAAACACGTGGAATGCAGAGGACAGCAGATCTATCGGCCACCTTGAAGCTCCCCTCCCAGCGTGTCATCACCCTGACATGTCCTGGAGTTCCAGCACTGCGCTTAGGTGCAGCTCCTCCAGGTTGCCCCCAAAACAATAATGTGGGTCTCAGTATGCCACATGCCGCAGGGGCAGAACCCATCCCTTCACCACCCTCTCAGGGTGACCTCAGCATGGGCAATATCTGCTGGCCCACCCAGTGAAGGACACATGCCATCAATGATTCAATGCAGTCACTACACTCAGGTGGGGGTGCGGGGGGTCCCAGGGGACAAAGCCTACTTGCTGGGTTAAGTGACCAATACCAATATGGTACTCACTCTTCCTGAGCGCAACAGGTCATTGAAGCGCTTGTGGCACTGGACCCAGGTACATGTCACGACATCGCTGGAGCTCACCACCTCCTCCCAGGCATGTTTGGTCATGTGGGGGGCCTCCTCCTCCCATCCTGGGGTACCAGGGCCCCCCGCCGTGCTGCCACCTCCTCGAGGAGGGCAGCAAGGCAATCAGCAGAAAAACAAGGGGCACAGTGCCCCCCTGCCCTACCCTCCTGCCTGGCCTGCTCACCAGCAGCGCTCTGGGGAGCCCTTCCACTGGCCATGATTTGCAGCCTTTGAAAGACTGCAGCAACTTTTTAAAAAAGGCCAACGGGTCGTTATTGGACTTGGCAGCCATTGCACTCCCGCTGCCCTCAGGAGCCGCGATTCACACTGGGCGGGCTTTAGTTGGCCCACCCGCGTAAAATGGCGGCACGGATCCGATCGCGGGCAGTGATCAGGTCCACACCTGCCTGCGCCCGCTCCCACTCCACCCCCCTGCCAGCCAGAAAATTCTGCCCAAGTTACCGAGGGAGTTCTGGAGTGTCAGAAGTGCCATCTTTCAAATGAGCCATTAAACTGTTGCCCTGTCTGCACTCTCAGCTGAATTTAATCAGTACTCTCCATGTTGAGCATCACTTGGAAGAAGCACTGAGGGTAGCAAGAATGCACTCTGGCTGGGGTTCTACAATGTTCATCAGCACGACTGGTTTGTTAGTACCAGTACTAACCGAACTGGTCATGTCGGAAGGACATACTTGTCATATTAGGCCTCTGGCTGTTGATGAGAGAACCAACATGAGGGAAAAAGCTTTTTGACCTCATCCTCATCAATCTATCTGTCTCAGATTAATCTATCCTTGACAGTACTGGTAGGAGTGACTGCAAACAATCCTTGTGAAGACAAAGTCCCCTCTTCAACACCAGATCAGTGTGGCACTACCTACAATGTTAAAAGGGATAGATTCAAAATAGATCTAGCAGCTTAAAACTGAGCAGATGTGAGGCACTGTGGGCCATCAGCAGCAGCAGAATTGCATTCCACCACATTCTGTAACCTCACGGCCTAACATTCCCCTCAATCCACCATTACCAGGGGACCAACCATGGTTCAGTGAGGTGTGTAGGACAGCATGCCGGGAGAAGCACGAGTGATGGGAGGTGTCATCAACAGTGCTATCAAGCAGCACTTACCAGTAACATGCTCGCTGATAATCAGGTTGGGATCTTGCAGGATCAGTCGGCTTCATACCTCATTACTGTCTCGGTCCAAGAGCTGAACTCAAGAAGGGAGGCGAGAGTGACTGTTATTGACATCAAGGCACGATTTGAGCCTGTGTTGTATTAAGCGCCCTAGTCAAATTGAACCAATAGGCATCAGGGGGAAAACTCCGCACTGAATGGAGTCATACCTAGCACAAAGGAAGAAGATTGTGATAAAAGCAAAATACTGCGAATGCTGGAAATCTGAAACAAAAATAAAAATAGCTGGAAAAACTCAGCAGGTCTGACAGCATCTGCGGAGAGGAACACAGTTAACGTTTCGAGTCCTTATGACTCTTCATCAGAACTAAAGAAATGTAGAAATGTGGTTAAATATAAGCTGGTAGAGGGGGGTGGGACAGGTAAAGCTGGATAGAGGGCCAGTGATAGGTGGAGGCAAAGAAGAGATTGCCAAAGATATCATAGACAAAAGGACAAAGGGGTGTCGACGGTGGTGATATTATCTAAGGAATGTGCTAATGGTGACATTAAGGGTAGAAAGCAGGACAAACAAGTGGCAGATGGCCCTAGTGGGGGCAGGGTGGGGGGGAAGGGGTCGAAATGGGCTAAAAGGTGGAGATAAAATGATAGATTTTAAAAAAGATGGGAAAAGAAAAATATATTTTAAATATATAAATTATTGGAAAAAGGGGAATCGGAAAATGGGTGGAGAGAGTTCATGATCTGAAGTTGTTGAACTCAATGTTAAGTCCAGAAGGCTGTAAAGTGCCTAGTCGGAAGATGAAGTGCTGTTCCTCCAGTTTGCGTTGAGCTTCACTGGAACATTACAGCAGGCCAAGAACGGACATGTGGGCTTGAGAGCAGGGTGGAGTGTTGAAATGGCAAGCGACAGGGAGATCTGGGTCATCAAAAGAAGATTGTGATTATTGGCGGACAAGCGTATCAGACCCAGGTCATCGCTGCAGGAGTTCCTCAGTGTAGTGTCCTCGGCCCAAAGATTTTCATCTGTTTCATCATTGACCTCCCCTCCATCATAAGGTCAGAAGTGGGAATGTGCACTGATGAATGCAGTGTTCAGTTCCATTTTCAATTCATCAGATAATGAAACAGTCCATGCTTGCATGCAATAAGATCTGGACAACATTCAGGCTTGGGGCTGATAAGTGGCAAGTAACATTTGCACAACACCAGCGCCAAGCAGTTATCACCTCCAAGAAGGGAGAATCTAACCATCTCCCCATGCCATTCAACAGCATTGCCATCACTGAATCTCCCACTATCAACCTCCTGGGTTTTACCATTTACCAGAAATTTAACTGGGCCAGCCACATAAATGTTGTGGCTACAAGAAAAGTCCCAGGCTGGGAAATCTGTAATAAAAACATAAAATGCTGGAAAAACTCCGCAGGCCTAGCAGCATCTCTGGAGAGAGAAACAGAATTAACATTTCGAGTCCGTATGACTTCTTCAGAGCTCTGAGCACTTCTTCAACCCTGAAGAAGAGTCATATGGACTTGAAACCACTCTGTTTCTCTCTCCACAGATGTTGCCAGACCTGCTGAGTTTTTCCAGCAATTTATGTTTTTATTTCAAATTTCCAGCATCTGCAATATTTTGCTTTTATCTTAGCTGGGAAATCTGTGATGAGTAACTCACCTCCTGCCCACCATCGACATGGTGCAAGTTAGGAGTATGATGGAATACTCTTCACTTATCTGGATGAGTGAAGCTCCAACAACACTTAATAGACTTAACACCATCCAGGACAAAGCAGCCCATCTGATTGGCACCTCACCCATCATCTTAAACATTCACTCCCTTCCGCCACTACAAGATGCACTGCAGCAACTCACAAGGCTTCTTCATAGCATCTACTAACCACGCAATCTTTTCCCTGCCTGGAAGAACAAAGACAGCAGGAAAATGGGAACACCACCAACTGTAAGTTTGCTCACATCACCCTGACTTGCAAATACATCGCTGTTCCTTCATCATAGCTCGTTCAAAATCCTGCAACCCCTTACCTACTGCACTGCACGAACACCACATGGACTGCAGCAGTTCAAGAAGGTGACTCACCATCACCTTATCAAGGACAATTAGGGATGGGCTGTAAAAGCTGGGCTTACCAGTGGTGCACATATCCCATGAATGAGTAAAAAAATGCCCCTGGGCATTTGAGTTGGGTATAACAGGTTTTGCCCTGGATCTTATCAATTATCATTATAATCTTATATCATTTCAAGATTCCACTCTGTAATATAAACCAAATAGTTATGTATGAGTGCATCAGCCAAGTCACAGATGCAATGTTCTCCACAACTATTGGGATGTATTTTGAAGCCTCCTGACCAGTGGAAACAATCAAGTAGTACAAAGATCGTAGGCTATGAACTATTGCTCCTTGCTGCAGAAACTTTGGAAATGGAAATGTTCTCCTAGGCCTACCATTGGGTGGCATTATCGGCTCCCTGAATCAGGATGCAGGCCTATTTAAGATATGCATAAACAGGGTTACCACCTAAAGTATCATGGTGCAGCAGAAGAATCTCTGAGGAAATCCACCCCCTTAACATTGCAATGTGACCAGTGAAAAACTGTGGGATGGTTGTGTACAAAAATAGCACGGATTTGTATTAACCTTCTGTGATGTTCACACATCAGTTTACATTGACAGAATTAATGTCCTCCCTGGTTACTAAAGCTGCTAACCCATCTTCAGATGCCTTAATAGCTACACGAATGTCATTTATTAAGCCCTGGGCATGTAGGATGTCTGTCACAGCTGCAAATCTCAAAGCTGTCTTATTCGCATTGTTGGCTTCCACAAAGAAGTCAAGGCTTTGGTTGACTGTGGGGAAAAGAACATGTGTTACCTCCTTGATGCAACTGCATACTACAGACAAGGAAATATGGATGATGTCCCCTGCAACAGCCAGGAAAAAACCTGAGCAGTGGACCAGTAAGCACAAAGCCCTGCATGAATAGATCAGCAACAGCCGGTTTGGATTTTTTTAACTCATTCATGGGATGCGGGCATTGCTGGCTAGGCCAGCATTATTGCACATGCCGTCTTGAACCGCTGCAGTCCACGTGATGTAGATAAACCCACAGTGCTGTTAGGGAGTGAGTTCCAGGATTTTGACCCAGCGACGTGAAGGAACCGCAATATATTTCCAAGTCAGGATGGTGAGTGACTTGGAGGGAAACTTGCAGGTGGTGATGTTCCCATGTGCTTGCTGCCCTTGTCCTTCTAGATAGTAGCGGGTACACACTTCTTCTACTGTGCGTTGGTGGTGGAGGGAGTGAATGTTTGTGGATGTGGTGTCAATCAAGTGGGCTGCTTTGTCTTGGATGGTGTCAAGCTTCTTGAGTGTTGTTGGAGCTGCACTCATCCATAAATTGAAGAGTATTCCATCACACTCCAGGCTTGCGCCTTGTAGATGGTGGACAGGCTTTGGGGAGTCAGGAGGTCAGCAACCCGCCACAGGATTCCTAGCCTCGGACCTGCTCTTGTAGTCATGATATTTATTTGACTAGTCCAGTTCAGTTCTGGTTAATGGTAACCTTCAGGATGTTGATAGTGGGGGACTCAACAATGGTAATGCTATTGAATGTCAAGGGCGATGGTTAGATTCAGTCTTGTTGGAAATGGTCATTGCATGGCATTCGTGTGGCATGAATGTTACTTGCCACTTGTCAGTCCAAGCCTGGATATTGTCCAGGACCTCCTGCATTTGGACATAGACTGCTTCAGTATCTGAGGAGTCACAAAAGTTGATGAACATTGTGTAATCATCAGCGAACATCCCTACTTCTGACCTTATAATGGAAGGAAGGTGATTGATGAAGCAGCTGAAAATGGTTGGGCCTGTGAAGCATAACCCCCTGGTATAGTGCTTCTCAGAGGTATCTAGGAAAATGACTCCAGGCTAGGTGAGCTCAGGCCTTCTTTGACCAGATCCCTCACTTACTTTGTTCAACAGGCTCACCTTCTGTTTCTCCTGGTTTTTGCTGTTGCTTCTCCTCTTCTTCCAAATGTTCTTTCATCCTAGGCAAAGAAACAAGAATGGCATCATGTCGAGCTGTGAGTGCTTACTCAGAATGAACAAGGCAAAAGAAAAATCAGAAACAACTAATATTCTAGGTCAGAAGTGCCTTGGCTATCCACTAAGCACAGCCCCACAAGCTTTCCCTTGACCTGCATTCCTGTAACTGGGTGCCTGTTTAAATAATGCTTTCAGCCATGTCAGCAATCCACCCTTGCTATTGCTAAGTGGGGCCAGGGGTAGTGTGGTCTGCCTGACTGGGATTGGGCATTGGGGTGGGTCGAGAGGGGAAGTTGATGAGGGTGGCGAGAGTTGTTGTTGCAGGGGCAGCCATTGCCGCTGTGGGGAGGGGGCATCCATGTGCCACAGTGTGCCTGATTAAGAGCCTCCTACCCCCCCCACCTTCCAAAAGCCCACTGGGAGGCTGCCAGGGTTAGTAGGCAGTCTCCCCACACAGTGGATGGCTCATCCGCCACTTGTAAAATGTCAGGAGCAGTAGGAAGAGTCCCTTAATTGCCAATTAAGTGGTTCAATTGACCTCTTGGTGGGAAGGCCAGCTTCCACCTTTCCTGCTGCTGGTAAAATGCCATGCAGGCAGGAAGGCAACGGGTACTCCAGACTGGCCTTCCCTCGCCATTTTACCAGCCCCCCCACCCATCCCTAGAGGGCTGATAAAATCCAGCTCTTAAGGTCGCATTGGGATTGTTAATAAATCATAAGTCTCAGATTTTGCATGCATAAATGAAACAATCACCTATTTTCGGTAGATATCACCAGAGTGAGCTCCAAAGCTTAAATAATGATTGGCAGATTGCTGGTGGGAACGGGTCGGCGTCAGCTCATTATTTTAACAGTCCATTTACCCTGTTCCCATTGGGCAGGTTAGGTTAAAATCTCAGTTCCTGTTTCCAATACCTGGGGCAGAATTTTATGGCCTCTCCCACCGGCAGGATTTTCCAGTCCCGCCAAAGTCGATGGACTTTTGAACGGCTCGCCACATTTTTCTGGCCCTGCCCCCGCCGCGACAGGACCTTGGAATTCCGCACGTGGAATTTTCCATAAACACAGTGACCTTGCATGTGCCATAAAGCGGGTAGGAATTTTGTTTGTCCCTTGTGCCCTTGGAGAAAATGTAGGTTTCAGACTCCCTAATGAGTCTTTTTCTTGACTGAACTGCTACAATGAACACTTTGTTAACCTGCTGGAGAGACATCCTGTTAATTGATGTGAAACAATATTGGTGACAGCAGTGAACAGTCTGCATTCAGTCTGTGACTGAAGGTGAATGATGTAGTGATAGGAAAGCAAGAGAAAAAATGATAAATAAAGGAGAAGGACAAACAATCTGCACATTGTTTCTCATTGAAATGAATAAGCTATCACATGAAAATTTCTTTCCAGCACATCTACTAAGTCGAGGGGAGAGCTCAGATGGAAAAGTTGTATCGATAAGTTTGAAAACAACTGAAAGGGAAGAGAGTAGCGTCACAGTCAGAAATTGTACATAAGGCACTACAAAGTGAAGGGGAAACTCAATGATGTAAACTAGTTAAACCAGGAGAGAGAAATAGGAAATGTGTGAATAAAACATGAGAGCAGATTGACAGGCTAGGGTGTGTGGCCCAAATAGGCTTTCTTCGTACAAAGAGTATAAGGAATAAACTGAATGAATTGTGGGTGCAAGTTGAACTCGGAAGGTATGACATGGTAGCCATTCCTGAGACATGACTACGAGACGGTCAGGACTTGGAACTAAATATACCAGGTTATAAAGTTTACAGAAAAGATAGGAAAAATAGAAGAGTGGGAGGGGTAGCCTTAGTAGATTAAGGATGTATTCACTTCAATAGTAAGAGAGCATATAATACAATGTAAATAGGCAATTGAGACTTTATGGATAGAGTTAAGAAATAGAAAATGATTTAAGATTCAGGATTAAAGATTGTAGTGGAAGTTGTATGGAGGTCCCAAGTAGCAGCTGTGGAGTGGTAGGTTGTATAAGTGCAGAGATTAGACAAACATGTAGTAAAGGCAGAGTGGCTTTAATGGGGGATTTTAACTTTCACATAGGTTGGGACAAACAGATGACCACATGCAAGAAAGTTAGTGAATTTCTTGAGTGTGCCTGGGATAGTTTTCTGTAATAAACCACACAAGTATCAGGCAAAGACCATCTCCAACAAGAGAGAATCCAACCATTGCCCCTTGATGTTCAATGGCATTACCATCACTGAATCCCTCGTTATCAACATCCTGAGGGTTACTGTTGACCAGAAACTGAACTGGGCTAGCCATATAAATACTGTGGCTACAAGAGCAGGCCAGAGACTAGGAATAATGCAACAAGTAACCCACCTCCTGACTCCTCAAAGCCTGTTCACCAACTACAAGGCACAAGTTAGGAGCGTGATGGAATACTCCCCATTTGCCTGGATGAGTGCAGCTCCCACAGCACTCAAGAAGCTTGACACCATCCAGGACAAAGCAGCCCACTTGATTGGCACCTTATCCGCAAACATCCACTCCCTCCACCACCGATGCACAGTAGCAGCAGTGTGTACCACCTACAAGATGTACTGTAGGAATTCACCAAGGCTCCTTCAACAGGACCTTCCAAATCCATGGCCACTACCATTTAGAAGGACAAGGGAAGCAAACATATTGGAACACCACCACCTAGAAGTTCCCCTCCAAGTCACTCACCATCCTGACTTGGAAATATATCGCCATTCCTTCACTGTCGCTAGGTCAAAATCCTGAACCTCCCTTCCTAACAGCACTGTGAGTGTACCCACACCACATGGACTGCAGCGGTTCAAGAAGGCAGCTCCCCACCACCTTCTCAAGGGCAACTAGGGATGGGCAATAAATGCTGGCCCAGCTAGCGAAGCCCACATTCCGTGAATAAATAAAGGAAAAAATATGTCCTAGAGTCAACAAAGCGGCAGGCCATATTAGACTTAGTAGATGATCCAGATTTAGCTAACAGCCTAACAGTGTGTGAACATTTATCTAACAGCAACCCAAATATAATCAAGTTCAATGTAGTGTTTGAGAAGGAGAAATGCAAACCAGCCACTAAGATTCCATGTTTAAGTAAGACTGACTTCAATAGGATGAGACAGAGACTATCCACAATAGACTGGGCAAACCTGTTAATGGTTAAAATGGCAGAAGATCAGTGAGCAGTGTTCAAAGAAGAAATCAGTGTGATACAGAACCAGCTTATAGCTTTGAGGGTCAAGAGCTTTACATGTCAAATAAGGCAATGGATGACGAAAGAGGTAAGGACTAAAGAAAAAGCATATTAAAATACAAATAATACCACAGATCCTAGTGAATAGGAAAGATTCAGAGAACAGCAAAGGGTAACAGATAGTAAAAACTACATAAAGGGAGTATGGAAAGAAAAGGGATATCAAAATCAACACAAAAAATGTTACAATTATTAGGGAAACAAGGGTGGTCAG
Source organism: Cetorhinus maximus (assembly GCF_964194155.1). Lineage (NCBI taxonomy): Eukaryota > Metazoa > Chordata > Chondrichthyes > Lamniformes > Cetorhinidae > Cetorhinus > Cetorhinus maximus. The sequence continues at coordinate 57,927,388 of NC_135880.1, forward strand.
AAGCAATATGGGCCCCTTAACAACTGATAATGGTGATATTGTCATTAAAAATAAGGAAATGGCTGACATGCTGAATAGTTACTATACATCAGTATTTACAGTAGAAGAAGAGGTCAGCATGTCAGACATCCCAATGAAACTAATATTCAATCACGGACATGAACTCACCAAAATTGACATAAGCAAAATAACAGTAATGAAGTAAATAATGGCACTTGTAGATTGACAAATCCCCAGGACCAGATGGTTTCCATCTCAGGGTTTCTAAGGAAGTATGTGAGAACATTGCAGATGTCTTAACTATAATCATGCAAAGTTCACTCAATCTGGGAATTTTGATTCCTTTAGATTGAAAAATTGTACATGTCACTCCACTATTTAAGAGGAGTAACAGAGGGAAAGCAGAGAATTCTAAACCAATTAGCCTAACATCTGTTGTCAGGAAATTACTAGAGTCTATAATTAAAGATAGGATGACTGAACATCTTGAAAGTTTTCCTATGATCAGAGCGAGTGTGGATTTGACAAACTTTATTAATTTTTTTGAAGAGTTAAAGTAGTGGAAAGGGAAATGTCTTTTGGTGTAATTTATATGAATTTCCAAAAGGCATTTGATAAGGTGCATCAGAAGAGACTGTTAGCTGAAGTTGAAGTTCATAGATTTGAAGGCAAATTATGCTTGGTTAGAAAATTAATTCAGCAGCATGAGATAGAAAATAGAGATAATGGGCAGGTATTCTAATTGACAGAATGTGACTAGTGGTGGCCTACAAGGTCCTGCGTTGGGGCCTCAATTATTCACCACATTTATTAATAACTTAGATAATGGGATGAAAAGCCATATATCCAGCTTTGCTAATGACACAAAGATGAGTGGCATTGTGGGCAGTGTAGATGGTAGCATAAGATTATAAGGAGGTATTGATAGATTAAGTGAATAGGCAAACTGTGGCAAATGTGAGGTAGTCTACTTGGGTCCTAAAAAGGATTGAATAAGGTACTTTCTAAATGGTGAAAAATTAGAAACAATGCAGGTCCAAAGGGACTTGGGAGGGTCCAGATACATAGGGCAGAATTTTCCATTTGGCATGCAGGGGCGGGCCCGACACGCCAGAACGCAAAATGACGCGCGATGACGTCGGGCGTGCGTCCCAATGTCATCGCGCTGTGTTGCGGTATTTTGTTTGGCGGGTGCATGCCGGAGTCGGCTGCGCGCCTGCCGATAATTGAAAGGTCTATTAAGGCCATTAACGTACTAATTAACTCCAACTTTGCATGCCGGAGTCGGCTGCGCGCCCACCAATAATTGAAAGGTCTATTAACTCCAAATTTACGCTGCCCGTCCAACTTAACAGTTGGTGGGCAGGCGGAAAAGCCAAGCAGCCTATACATTTTTTAGGAAACCTCATCCATGAGCGGGATGAGGTTTCCTAAAGCTAATAATGATTATATAAAAACTTTTCCTGAACAATAAAAACATGTCCCATCTCAAGTGTGACACAGTCACATGAAGGGACGTGATTCATTAAATTTTTATTGTATTTTTTTTTTCAAAGTGCTTCAATCTCCCTGAGTCACAGAGCTGTGCATGCACGAAAGAGCACTGGATCTGACTCTTCCCCCCCCTCTCCCCGCCCACACAGGTAGCGCTCACATTCATGTATTACGCTGGGCGGGCCTTAATTGGCCCGCCTGCGTAAAAGGGCAGTGCAGAGCCAATCGCAGGTGGTGGTCGGGTTCCCAACCACCCCTGCCCGCTCCCACCGAGCCCGTCCAACGAATGGAAAATCCTGGCCATAAGTTACTAAAATGCCATGAAAATTTTAACAAAATAATCAGAAAGGCAAATGAAATGCTGGCCATTATGCCTAGAGGATTAGAATGCAAGGGATTAGAAGTCAGGTTTCAGCTGTACAAAGCCCTGACTGATGTGAACAGTTCTAGGCATCACACCTCTGAAAGAATATATTGGCCTTGGGGGGGAATGCAGTATAGCTTTATCAGAATGATATCTGAACCCCAAGCGTTAAATTGTGAGGAGAAAATATACAAATTAGGATTGTATTCCCTGGAAATTTGAAGGTTAATGGGCAATTTGATCGAGGTTTTCAAGAAATTAAGGGATAGGGTAGATAGTCTAGGACGGGGGGGAATCATCTAAAAATTACAACCACCTTTCAGGAGTAAAATTAAGAAGTATTTTTATACACAAAGTGTGAAAGAAGCTTGGAACTCTTCCACAAACAGCAAATAATGTTTAATCAATTACTAGTACATAAGAAATTGTTCATTTTAAATTTGAGATTGAGAGATCTTTGTTAACCACAGGTATTATAGTATTTGGGGCAAAGGCAACTATACAAAGTTATGTTGTAGATCATCCATGACCTGATTGAATACTGGAGCAGGGTCAGGAGGCTAATTGGTCTCCTGTTCCTATCTCCCTATGTTCATAAGTCACTGCTGCTGTTTGATAGACATTTACATTGTGAGGCCAGAAATGCCAGGAGTTACATGCACCTAATTTCATTTGGTTTCAGTAATAAATTCTAAGGCAACCAGGGGTTTCTTGCCTCCTGACCAATGTTCCTTCTAGGCCATGTAGCTGTGCTGCAGCCCGGAAATTACCACAAGTCCTTCCCTTTAAGATACTGTATATGTGTGGCCATGAAGAAAAGTGTAAAGGTAATGCACACTTAAATGAATAGGCCATGCACAAAATCAAAATGAAAAGGGACGTTGCTCCCATTCCCTGTCATGATATCGCTTTAGGAGTGGGGTTGATGGTGTGCATGGCGGACCTCCCACATGTGCTGCCAGTTCTGCCTAACTGATGACCAGTGGTAAGCATGGCTGCAAGAAGTCATAAGTGGTTCTTGCAATACTGTATCTAACAGAAATTGATTGACATTGGCAAAGCGGCACGTCATCAATGGAACAGTTGGCAGGACAAATTGTGAAACTGGCTCGGAATTGTGAAGACGCCGCTTGGAATTTCTGCTCCCACCACAGAACAGTGGAAGCGAATTAAACATTTGGCTGTATTAAAAGCCACAGAGAGGGTGAGGAGGAGGAAAACACTATGGCCTTATTGTTGACTTTGACTTTTTGTTCTGTGATGTGGAACAGATTCGAATATGGTGTGGTGGGAGACATGGCCACATAATTTAGCAACAGTGCTTCGAGGACAGACCAAATTAGTAACTGTTCTGTTGAGCATACTTCAAATTCCTACAATATAAAGCGGTTGAATTCCTGAGGGGCTGCTTTGGATCATCTACAGTAACATTTCTTTAAGATCCACAGAAACACTGATGAAATAGGACTTGTTTAAATGGCATAAATGTTGTTTCTTTAGAGTTTCCATGGATCTTCTGCCAAAGTTATGGTAAATTATTGGGAAATCTTTGCAGAAAAGTATTATTTCTACATCTGAACTAAGATTCAAATATTCAGCGTAGTAGCTCTTTGTTGATATGCTGTGTATGATGTTGTATGATGGCTGTGTGACAGGTTTGCAGGTTTAAACTGGAGGTTGTTTGTAAAACTGCTACAATTACCATCAAATTTCATCAATAAATACCAAATTTCTTCTGGAAAGTATATTTATAACTTAACGAGAGTTGGGAAGTACTTTAGGCCTAAAGTACTTCTGTAACACTTCAGTTAGGACTTTCTTGTATCCCCTCTTGCATCACCACCATAACTTCACCTGAAAGGCAGACAAAACCATGGTTACACTAACTGGGGCTTCTCTGTTCTTCCAGCAAAGTTGCGCAAGGGAGCAGGAACAATGCCAAAGAAATTTCTGGCCTTAAATTCTCCTACCTAGTTGCTGTGAGTTTGTAGTATGAAGTTAATTCTTTAAAAAAATTAATTTGTTATGAGCAACATTCTCAATGATACAATGACTTTACTATCATAATTTCCAACCCCATAATTGACTGGTATGAGTGTTGGATGTCCTTGTATCACTCCAGTAAGGGCAGCCAAATAATTTGCTTGATTAATTTGACCTACAGGGACATATTTACAATGTGGCCACTATTGTGACATCACAATAGCTGCTGTGTTTCCATCATTATTACCTTCTAACAGTATTGGCACATTCACTGTAAGAAGATTAGAATGTAGATCAGTACAAGTACAAAAGTCTGTGATGTGATTATTGATATTAAGGAATCTTTGTCATGAACTACTTTTCTTTCTAACTCAACATTTAACCTTCTACCAAAAGTCATCAATTCCCCCAGAATTGGACTGTCTGATATTGCTTATACCATTACCAGCTGTTTTAGTTCAAACTCCCCTCTCATTCTTGGTTGACTTAATATCTTAATTTCAGAGACACAGGCCGCAAATTTCAGCTCTATAGCACCACTGGTTTTGGTTCAACGGGAGCTTGGAGATCAAGAAAATCGCGCGGGGTTGGCAACTGACTTTTGGTGCAGGCCATGCTGATCACCACCTTAGGAAGGGTTATAGTACGTACGGGAAGCTCTTGCTTGCAGTGGAAGCAAGTAAAATAGGCAGATCATAATGCCGGTCAACATCTAATATTGATCTGGTACCTGATCTGCCATTTTGGATCTGGAAACACCCTCTCTTAAACATTCATAGCTCACCATGCGTCCAGCTGCATAAGGAACCATGCCATTCCTGGATGAGGGAACCGCACCGCCCTCCCCCCCCCCCTGCCTCGCCCATCTACTTGGGTGACTGAAAAGTATCAGTTTGAAGCTTTCACATGATGTGCTTTGGACTTTCTTATGCTGCCAGAGAGTGAATGGAAGTACTATGCATTTGTGAAGCTCACACAAGTTCTTGGAGTGAGACGGGGGTGATAGTGATCAATTCCAAGGGGTTGAGTGGATTTTGAAGGCCCCTGAGCAGAAAGCTTGTCCTTATTCATGGGAGCCATAGTTGCAGTCTCTCTTGGGCTGCAGCATGACAGGGAGGTGAGAGTGACTGCCCTTGATATCAAGGCTGCACTTGACCGAATATGGCATCAAGGAGCCCTAGCAAAACTGGAGTCAATGGGATCAGGGGAAAAACTCTCCACTGGTTGGAGTCATATCTAGCACAAAGGAAGGTGGTTGTGGCTGTTGAATGTCAATCATCTCAGTCCCAGGACATCGCTACAGGAGTTCCTCAGGTAATGTCCTAGGTCCAACCATCTTCAGCTGCTTCAGCAATGTATTCCCTCCATCATAATGTCAGAAATGGGGCTGTTTGCTGATGATTGCACAATGTTCAGCACCATTCGCCGACTTCTCAGATACTGAAGCAGTCCATGTCCTTATGTAGCAAGACCTGGACAACATTCAGGTTTGGGCTTATAAGTGGCAAGTGGCATTCATGCCACACAAGTGTCAGGCAATGACCATCTCCAGCAATAGGGAATCTAACCATCTCCCCTTGACACTCAATGGGCAGGATTTCCCGGTTGGCGAGCGGGGGGGCGGGGCCCGCATGTTGACACGTAAAATGACACGGGATGACATCGGGTGGAACTCCCGACGTCACCCCGCGTCATTTCAATTTTCAGGTCGGCGGGGGCTTAGCCGAATAAGCTGTGCACCTGCCGACCTGTCAATGGCTTGTTGAGGCCATTGACAAAGTAATTGAGCTAGTTAAAGGACCTGCCCGTCTAACCTTAAGGCTGGCGGGCAGGCTGGTAGCCCCAGCAGGCTTCAGAGAAAGCATGAAACCTCATCCACGGGCAGGATAAGGTTTCATGTAGGTTTCTAAAAATTTAATAAAAGTTCAACTAAAAGTGATGGACATGTCCCAACTCATGTGACACACTTAGCATCAGGGAGATGAGTGCGCTCATTTGCGCGCATGCGCAAAAGAGCGCACTCCCGACTTAGGGGATCCCCCCCCCGCTTGCACAGGGAGCACATAGCGCTTCCTGGCGGACGTCATGCTGGGCGGGCCTTAATCGGCCCGCCCATGTAAAATGGCGACGCATCCCCAATCGGGGGCGCCAATCGAAGGCGCGCCTCTACACGCCCGCTCCTGAATTTCCCCCCCGATGGGGGGAAAATTCTGCCCATACTACCACTGAATTCCCTACTATCAACATCCTGAGGGTTACCATTGACCAGAAACCGAACTGGACCAGCCATATAAATACTGTGGCTTATTTACAATATATATTAATGACTTAGATGAGGGAAGTGAATGTACTATCGCCAAATTTGCGGATGATACAAAAATAAGTGGGAAGGCAAGTGGTGAGGATGACACGAGACTACAGAGGGATATAGACAGGTTGAGTGAGTGGGCAAAGAAGTGCCAGATGGAATATAATGTGGGAAAATGTGAGGTTATGCACTTTGGCAGGAAGAATAGAGGAGCTGAATATTATTTAAATGGAGAAAGACTGCAGAAGGCTGCGGCACAGAGGGATTTGAGAGTCCTTGTGCATGAATACCGCAAAGCTAGCACACAAGTTCAACAGGTAATAGGGAAGGCAAATAGAATGCTGGCCTTTATTTCAAAGGGAATGGAGTTTGAAAATAGGGAAGTCTTGCTAAAACTATGCAAAGCACTTAGAATACTGTAACAAATTTATTAGAATTCTTAGAGGAGGTCACGAGCAGGATAGATAAAGGGGCACCAGTAGGCATAATATATTTGGATTTCCAAAAGACGTTGGATAAGGTACCGCACATAAGGCTATTTAATAAGATAAGAGCCCATGGCGTTGGGGGTAGTATATTAGCATGGACAGAGGATTGGCTAACTAATAGAAGACAGAGAGTTGGGATAAGGGGGGCATTTTCAGGATGGTAACCTGTAACTAGTGGAGTGCCACAGGGGTCAGTGCTGAGGCTTCAATTATTTACAATATCTATTAATGACTTAGATGAGGGAAGTGAATGTACTATCACCAAGTTTGCGGATGACACAAAAATAGGTGGGAAGGCAAATGGTGAGGATGACACAAAGAGTACACAGAAGGATATAGACAGGTTAAGTGACTGGGCAAAAACTTGGCTAATGGAATATAATGTGGAAAAACGTAGGGAAGAATTTTGCCGCAAGTGTGCAGGGGTGGGCCCAACACGTAAAATTACGCGCGATGATGTTGGGCGTGCGTCCCAATGTCATCGCGCATCATTTCAATATTTCATTTGGTGGGCACGTGCCGGAGGCGGCTGCGCGCCCACTGAACTGTCAATGGCCTATTAAAGCCATTAGAAAAATAAGTAAACCTGTTAAAAACGCTGCCCATCCAACCTTAAGGTTGGCGGGCAGACAAAGAGCCCAAGCGGCCTTCGGATTTTTCAGGAAACCTCATCCACGGGCGGGATGAGGTTTCTTGAAGCTTCCATAAAATAAATAAATACATTTCCTAACTTCACAAACATGTCCAAGCTCATGTGATATTGTCACATGAAGGGACATATTTAAATAAATTTTTACTTTATTTATTAAAAAGTTTTCAAATCCATTCAATCTCCCCGAGGCAGCTCAAAAGAGCACAGGCCCTGACTCTCCCTCCTCCCCCCGCCTGCACAGGTAGCGCTGAGCGCCACTGGCCACACATTACACTGGGTGGGCTTTAATTTGCCCGCCCGCGTAAAATGGCAGTGCGCAGCCGATCGCTTAATATCGATTGAACCCAGATGGGAAAATTTCAGCGCCCCCGCCTGCTCCCGTCTAGCCCACCCGCCATAGGAAAAATTCTCCCCGTGAGTTCTTGCACTTTCTCAGGAAGATTAGAGGAGCTGAATATTATTAAATGGAGAAAGACTGAAGAAAGCTGCAGCACAAAGGGATTTGGGGTTCCTTGTGCATGAATCACAAAAAGCTAACATACAAGTTCAACAAGTAACTGGGAAGGCAAATGGAATGGCCTTTATTTCAAAGGGAATGGAGTATAAAAATAGGGAAGTCTTGCTAAAACTATACAAGGCACTAGTTAGACCACACCTAGAACACTGTGAACAATTTTGGTCCCATTATCTAAGGAAAGATATACTGGCATTGGAGGCAGTCCAGAGAAGATCCACTAGGTTGATCCCAGGTATGGAGGGATTTTCTTATGAGGAGAGGTTGAGTAAATTAAGCCTGTACTCAATGGGATTTAGGAAAATGAGAGGCGATCTTATTAAAACATGTAAGATTCTTAGGGGGCTTGACAGGGTAGATGCTGAGAAGTTGTTTCCCCTTGTGGGAGAGTTTAGGACCAGAGGGCATAATCTCAGAGTAAGGAGGTGCCTATTTAAAACAGAGATGAGGAGGAATTTCTTCTCTCAGAGGGTAGTTAATCTGTGGAATTCAGTACTGCAGAGGGCTGTAGAGGCTGGGCCGTTAAGTGTATTCAAGGCTGAGATAGGCAGATTTTTAATTAGTAAGGGAATCAAAGGTTATCGGGAAAAGGCAGGAAACGTGGAGTTGAGGATTATCAGATCAGCCATAATCTCATTGAATGGCGGAGCAGACTCGATGGGCTGAATGGCCTATTTCTGCTCCTGCGTCTTATGACTACAAGAGCAGGTCAGAGACTGGGAATTCGGCAGTGAGTAACTCACCTCCTGACTCCCAAAGCCTGTCCAACATTTCCAAGGCACAAGTCAAGGGTGTGATGGAATACTCCCCACTTGCCTGGATGAGTGCAGTTCCAACAACACTCAAGAAGTTTATCACCATCCTGGACAAAGCAATCCGTTTGATTGGCACCCCATCCACCGCCTTCAACATTCACTCCCTCCACCACTGAAGCACAGTTGTAGCAGTGTATATCATCTACAAGATGCGCTGCAGCAACTCACCAATGCTCCTTCAACAACACCTTCCAAATCCTCGACTTCTACCACCAAGAAGGACATGGGCAGCAAATGCATGGCCACCACCACCTGCAAGTTTCCCTTCAAGCCTCACATCACCCTGACTTGGAACTATATCACCATTCCTTCACTGTTGCTGGGTTAAAATCCTGCAACTCCCTAACAACGGTGGGTGTACTTACACCACATGAACTGCAGTGATTCAAGAAGGCGGCTCACCACCACGTTCTCAAGGACAATTAGGGATGGGCAATAAATGCCTGTCTAACCAACAATGCCCGCATCCTGTGAAAGAATAAAAATAAAGATGAAACACAGACAGCAGAGAGGGAAAGTTGTTAATGAAGGGAGGAGAAGGGCTCTCAACAAAAGACCATGGCCATCTAGGACCTTCAGAGAGCACCTCTATCTCCACCTCAACCAGGAGCAGTGTCTGAATTGGCTATGTTTCACAAAGAAGCTGGTTACTGAACTGTGTCACCTCCTCCCAATGGACTTGCACCTGCAGCACAGGACAGGCACAGTGGCTGTTAAGATTAGCGTCACCCTCGATTTCTATGTCCCAGGATCCTTGTCAGCTGGAGCCAGCAACACTGCCAACATCTCTTTCCATCACTGCACCGGGGAGGTCATTGAAGCCCTGTACCCAAGAAGGGGAGATTTTATTATCTTTTCGTGAAGCAGGCGCATGGCGTTTCCAGGGTGGCAGGATTCACAATGGTGCAGGACACCATTAACTGCAGTATGTGGCTCCACACGCACCTCATATCAATGGGGAGATGTATGAGAAGCGTAAAGGGTTCCACTACTTCAGAGCGCATTTGGTGTGGAGCCATGCACAGAGCATCAGGTTAGTGAATGTCCACTATCCTGGCAGCAACCACAGTGTTTTTACCCTGTGCTAGTCAGCAGTTTCCAGCATCTTTGAGTTACCACATCAAATCAGTGGGTCGCTGCTTGGTGGCAAGGACTATATACTCTGCACATGACTCATGACTCTCCTCCACCACCCAAATACAAGTGGAAAATGCTCATACAACAAGAGCAATGCTTCCACCAGGAATGTCGTGGAATAAACCATCATTGTTTTCAGACTACTGTTCTTTCTGTATTGTTTGAGAAACACCTCAATACTCATCGGAATGTCTCTGCAAATTTGAGGTGATGTGCCACATCCTTCACACCCTGCTAATCATGAGGGCCAGCCTTTGATACCAGGCCTTCGGCTAGCACCTCAGAAGGTTAGAAAAAAAGAGGAAGGGCTGGCCATCATCACTATGAATGAGCTATCCGTGAGCGGCTTATCAAACTCTGGTTCCCCTGAAACTATCCCCAGATTACTGTCATTCCACACTTCTCCACCTTTCTCTCTGCTACAGAGCATCACAGTGTCCTCTTCACCAAAACCCTGGAATTAAAAACAACTTTATCTAATAACACTTCCAATTCCAATAATACACACAAAAGTCAACTATTCCACCTCTAAGTCCGTTTTGCCTTTGCCTTGTTTAGTGCTCCTGTGTACAAGTAGCTGCAGAATGGCTGATGGAAAGTTATTGACTTTCACGAAGGTGAGGAGGAGGGGTGGCAGGGTGGGTGGGGGTGGGGGTGGTGCAGGGGAGACTGCAGACGGTCTTGCAGGATGCATTCTAGCAGCCCTGGGCCTTGAGGCCCTGGTTTTGGTTTTGGACTGCATCACCTCAACATGGGTAGAAGTTGGCTGATAGGCAAATTTCTTCAAATGGTTGTAAAATAACCTCATCTCGGTCCTAAATAGGCTGACTCTTTAATCTGAGATTGTGACCCTTCCTCGGGACTCCACAGACAGGAGAAACATCCTCTAGCATCTCATCTATCAAGCCTCTAAAGAATTTTATGTTTCAATAAGATCAGCTCTCATTCTCAACTCTAGGAAATATAGACCTAGTCTATCAATGCCTCCTCATAGGATAATACCCTCATCCCAGGAATACTCTCTCTAAGGTAAGTAGGTATTGTGTGCTAGTCCATAGGTAAGGAAATGCAAACATGCACACAATACCTACAGGTGTGATCTCACCAAAGTCTAATAAAATTACTATAAGACTTCTCCATTTTTCACTCTGAACCATTTGTTATAAAGGCTAACACACTATTTGCTTTCCTAATTGTCTGCTGCACCTGCATGTTAATTTACTGTAATTTGTGTACAAGAACACCCAGGTCTCTGAATACCACCATTTCCCAGTCTGTTTAAAAAATATTCAGCTTTTTTATTTTGCCTACCAAAGTGCACAACTTCACATTTCTCCAAATTACAGTATATTCATTCCATCTACCATGTCCTTACACTCTAACTTATTCTGTCTATACATGTTTGCAGCCTCCTTGTGTCCTTCCTCAGTTTACTTCCCCACCTAACTTTGTATCATTAACAAACATGAATACATTTCAAACAGTCCCTCCTCCACTTCATTCACAAATATTGTAAATGGTGAAGGCCCAAGTGCTGACCTTTGTGATACCCCACCAGTTACAGTCTGTCAACCTAAAAATGACTGCTTATTTGGACTTTGTTTTCTGTCCATTAAACAATCTTCAATCCATTTTAATATATTACTCCAGATCCCATGGGCACTAATTTTATGTAATAGCCTCTTGTGCAGCACTTTATCGAATGTTTTTTGAAAATCCAAATGCACTACATCCACTGGTTCTTTCTTATCCACCCTACTAGTTACAACTCCTGGGCTGGCTGGCTGATTGGCAACTGCAGGGGCATAGGCAGAGTGGCAGAGGTGGGAGCACAAGTGCAGTCATCTGAGAGAGGACAGCAGGTTCGTGCATCATGGAGTTACTGCCAGTCCCCTGGAGCGGCAGTTCAGCCATCCTAGTTAATCTGCTAGAGCATAGATTGCTGGACTGCAATGAGATGCTGCAGGCCCCTTTGAGCACTGGTATCCACAGCCACATGAATGAAGTGATTTCTCCTTATCTCAGTCACAAGTGATTGGCTCCTTATCTTGAGACAATGCCCTTGTGTTTTAGATTCCCCAACCAGCAGAAACAACCTCTCAGGGTCCACCCTATCAAACCCCTTCAGAATCTTGCATGTTTCAGAGACGCATTTCAGTAGACAGCCCTCGCTGCCCAGTAACCACCATTTAGTTTGCCATGGTGGCTCAAATGCAAATTGAACAGCAGAGTCTTATAGAATGAACGCATCATGACTGTGGCCAGGATACTAGTCATTGACTTGCATGATTCACTGCCAAAGGTTGCACACCAGCTGGATTTTGAGGGAATGGAATCCCTTTTGGTTCTGGTATATGGTGGAGTCAACAAGCAGCACGCCTAAAGTGATGTGCGTGCAGTCAATGGCTCACTGCATTAAGGGGAAGCCTGCAATCCTAGTGAAGCCACATGCTTGCTCCACCTGGTATACACTGGCATGAAAGAATTAAAGGTAATCAGCTGTCTTGAAATACAGAGGCTCAGTTACATCCCTTGCGTAATAGTGGGTAGCGAACTATGAAATGTTGCAAATACCTCCTCCTCCTCCAACCTGGAAGGATCCAGATGCATAAAAGTTTATTTCCACTGTCAGCTTCAGTGCACAAGCAATGTGGTCCTTCCCATGTTCTGAGGTTGAAGTTGTCACTGCGGTAAATGGCAGACTTCAATGAGAGCATCCTCACGCGTGGTTCGTCACTGAGATTCAGGTAGGACAATTGTTCCCTGGACATAATAGATGGACAAGGCCTCGTGCTAAGAACCCTTACCCCCTTCCTCACCTTCCTCTAGCAGCTTGTCCTGCTTAATTGTGTTGCCTCTGCTGATTCTCTCAGTTATTTTGTACTCCAAGGGGAATTCTTACTGCTACATTCATATCTGGATGTGACTGGTTTGTGCAGAAGCCATGAAGTCAGGAAACAGACACAGTGTCATGCTCGATACACAATACAAAACTCTTTCTAACATCACCTATGGTCTGTGCCTACAGGTTTTGCCCTGGCTATTTTGTGTCATTTGCTCTGCTCAAGATTCTCCATGTTTGCAGCCAAACTTCTCATGCATATGATGGTTGCCTGCCTAGGAACTCAGGTAATGTTTATCAGAACTGTGTTGATTGAGATTTAACAATGTGTTGTACTGTGCTATGAAGTGATCATTAATCCCTGTCTTATGTTGTTTATAATATAGTGATTTTATTTGTAAGTTTTGTTGCACAGCTGTACATGACACTTGAGAGAAAAAAGTGGGTTTCTCTTTCAGATTGTATTTGGTTAACACCTGCACTACTATTTATTACAGATGCTCATTCAGGAACAAAATTGCTGCCCTAAAAACCATGACTAATAGTCCAGGAGCAGAGCCATTAGAAATCTTCATTTTTTTCAGTAAATATTAAGGATTTTAATATTTAAGTGAAAGTACTTTATAAAAAATTCATGATGAGTAAACATATGTGTATTTTTCATTCATGGGATGTGGGCATCGCTGGCCAAACCAGAATTTATCGCCCAACCCTAATTGCCCTTGAGAAGGTGATGGTGAGCTGCCTTCTTGAACCGCTGCAGCCCATATGATGCAAGTACACCCACAGTGCTGTTAGGGAAGGAGTTCCAGAATTTTGACCCAGCGACAGTGAATGAACAGCGATATATTTCCAAGTCAGGAAGGTGTGTGGGTTGGAGGGGAACTTCCAGGTGGTGGTGTTCCCATGTGCCTGCTGCCCTTGCCCTTTTAGGTGGTGGGCTTGCAAGATGCTGCCTAAGGAGCCTTGGTGAGTTCCTGCAGTGCATGTTGTTGATGGTACACACTGCTGCCATTATGTGTCAGTGGTGGAGGGAGTGAATGTTTAAATTGGTGGATAGGGTGCCAGTCAAGCTGGCTGCTTTCTTCTGGATGGTGTTGAGCTTCTTGAGTGCTGTTGGAACTTTACTCATCCAGGCAACTGGAGAGTATTTCATCACACTCCTGACTTGTGTCTTGTAGATAGTGAACAGGCTTTGGGAAGTCAGGGGGTGATGATATATTTACCGCAGGATTCCAAGCCTATTCTCATAGCCACATTATTTGTATAGCTGGTCAATGGTAACCCCCAGGACGTGATAGAGGATTCAGCAATGGAAATGCCATTGAATGTCATGTGGAGATTGTTAGATTCTGTCTTGCTGGAGATGGTCATTGCCTGGCACTTGTGTGGCGCGAACGTTACTTGCCACTTGTCAGCCCAAACCTGGATGTTGTCCAAGTTTTGCTGTATTTGGACATGCCCTGCTTCAGTATCTGAGGAGTTGTGAATGGTGCTGAACATTGTGGAATCATCAACGAACATCCCGACTTCTGACTTTATGATAGAAGAAAGGTCATTGATGAAGCAGCTGAAGATATTGGTCCTCGGACACTACCCTGAGGAACATTTGCAGTGATAGCCTGGAACTGAGATGATTGACCTCCAACAACCACAACTATCTTCCTTTGTGCTAGGTATGACTCCAACCAGAAGAGAGATTACCCCTGATTCCCACTAACTCCAGTTTTGCTAGGGGTCCATGATGCCACACTCAGTCAAATGCTGCCTTGATGTCAAGGGCGGTCACTCTCAACTCACCTCGGAAGTTCAGCTCTTTTGTACATGTTTGAACCATGTTTGTAATGAGGTCAGGAGCTGAGTGACCCTGACGGAAACCAAATTGAACATCACTGAGCAGGATATTGCTAAGCAAGTGCTGCTTGATAGCACTGTTGATGACCCCCTCCATCACTTTACTGATGATCAAGAGTAGACTGATGGGGCAGTAATTAGCTGGGTTGGATTTGTCCTTCTTGTGTACAGGATATACTTGGGCAGTTTCCCACATAGCTGGGTAGATGCCTGTGTTGTAGCGGTACTGGAACAGCTTGGCTGGGATGCAGCAAGTTCTGGAGCACAAGTCTTCAGTACTATTGCTGGAATATTTTCAGCCCCATAGCCTTTGCACTAAACAGTGTCTTCACTGTTTCTTAATATCACGTGCAGTGAATCGAAGTGGCTGAAAACTGGCATCTGTGATGCTGGGGACCTCTGGAGGAGGCTGAGATGGATCATCACTCAGCACTTCTGGCTAAAGATAGTTGCAAATGCTTCAGCCTTTTTTTTTAACTGTGCTGCGCTCCCCCATGATTGAGGATATTTGTGGAGCTTCTTCCTCCAGTGAGTTGTTTGGGTTCCGCCACCATTCACGACTGGATGTGGCAGGACTTCAGAGTTTAGATCCGATCCATTGGTTGTGTTATCACTTAGCTCTGCGTATTGCTTGCTGCTTATGCTGTTTGGCATGTAAGTAGTCCTGTGGTGTAGCTTTACCAGGTTTACACCTCATTTTTAGGTATGCCTGATGCTGCTCCTGGCAAGCCCACCTGTGCTCTTCATTGAATCAGGGTTGATCCCCTGGCTTTGTAGTAATTGTAGAGTTGAGGTTATGCCTGACCATGAGGTTACAGGTTGTGGTTGAGTACAATTCTGCTGCTGCTGATGACCCACAGTGCTCCATGGTTGCCCAGTCTTGAGTTCTAGATCTGTTCGAAATCTATCCCATCTAGCACAGTGGTAGTGCCACACAACACAATGGAGGTTATCCTCAATGTAAAGACGGGACTTTGTCTCCACAAGAACTGTGCGGTGGTCACTCCTACTGATACTGTCATGGACAGGTGCATCTGCGGCAGCAAGATGAGGATGAGGTCAAGTATGTTGGTTTCCTCCTGTTGGTTCTCTCACCACCTGCTGCTGACCCAGCCTAGCAGCTATGTCCTTTAGGACTTGGCCAGCTCGGTCTGTGATGGTGCTTCGGAGCCACTCTGGAAATAGAAGTCCCCCACCCAGAGTACATACTGCACCCTTGCCACCCTCAGTGCTTCCTCCAGGTATTGTTCAACATGGAGGAGTACTGAATCATCAGCTGGAGGGCGGTAGGCGGTAATCAATAGGAGGCTTCCTTGCCCATGTTTAACCTGATGCCATGAGACTTCATGGGGTCCAGAGTTGATGTTGAGGACGCCCAGTGCAACTCCCTCCCGGCTGTATACCACTGTGCCACCACCTCTGCTGGGTCTGTCCTGCCGGTGGGACAGCACATACCCAGGGATGGTGATGGTGGTGTCTGAGACATTATCTGCAAGACATGATTCCGTGAGGATGACTATGTCAGGCTGTTGCTTGACTAATCTGTGAGACAGCTCTCCCAATTTTGGCGCAAGCCCCCAGGTGTTAGTAGGGAGGACTTTGCAGGGTCGAGAGGGTCGAGTTTGTCATTGCTGTATCCGGTGCCTAGATTAATGCCGGCTGGTCCATCCAGTTTCATTCTTTATCCCTTTTTCTGTAGTTTTCTGGTGGGATTCAAACCCAGGTCCCCAGAGTCCCTTGGGACTCTGGGTACTAGTCCAGTGACAAAACCACTACGCCACCACCTCCCGTCATATGGAGTGAGGCATGATCAAAGCCTACTATAAAGTCCTTTCCACCTACAGTCTGGGGATACAGCTTTTGAATTATCCTCTCTGCTCAAAGTTCTCCATGTTTGCAGCTGACCATCTCATGCACATGATCGGAAACATAAAGAAAAGCTAAAACTAAAGGCACTATATTTGAATGTGTGAAGTATTCACATCAAAATAGATGAATTGCACAGATTGAAATTTGTGAGTTTGATCAAATAGCCATTATGCAAACATAGTTGCAAGGTGAATAAGGTCAGGAATTGAATATCCTAGGATACTTAATTTTTAGAAGAGATAGGTAAAATGGAAAAGGAGGATTTGTTTCATTAATAATAAAGAATGGAATAAAGACAATTGAAGAAATGGTCTTAGCTCAGAATATCAAGTTGCAGTGGAGTTAAGAAACAAAAATAATTGGTGGGAGTATTTATTGGCCCCCTAAGAGTAATTGTAGTATCCAGGAGAGTATAAATCAAGAAATTAGAATTGTATAATAAGAGTAATACAGTAAACATGGGGACCTTTACTTTTTGTATATATTGGGCAAACTAAATTTGCAGTAACATTGTGAAGGACAAGTTTGCGGAATGCATTCAGTATGGTTTGCTTGGTGAGTATGTCAAAGAATCAACTCTGATACAGTCTGTTTTATTTCCGGCCTTATGCAATGAGACATGGTTCCTTAGTTACATTGTAGCAAAAGAGCCTCTTAGGAAGAGTTACCGTAGTAGAGATAGTAGCATGGTGGTAATGTCACTGGGCTAGTATTCCAGAGGCCCAGGCTAATGCTCTAGGCGTATGGGTTCAAATCCCACCATGGCAGTTGGTGGAATTTAAATTTAATTTTAAAAGAACTGGAATTGAAAGCTATTCTCAGTAATGGTGACCATGGAACTATCATTGATTGTCGTAAAAACCCATCCGGTTCACTAATGTCCTTTAGTGAAGGAAATCAGCCTCCTTACCTGGTCTGGTCGACATGTGACTCCAGATCCACAGCAATGTGGTTGACACTTAACTCTCCCCTGAAATGGCCTTGAAAGGGATGGGCAAGAAATGCTGGCATTGCCAGTGGTGCCCACATCCCATGAAAGAATAAATACAAAAATGATAGAATTTTACATTGAGTTTCAGACTGATTTAGTAAACAACAACAACTTGTATTTTTTTAGCATCTTAAATATAACAACATGGTCCTGAGGCATTTGAGAGGGGCGTTATAATGCAAAACTACACACCATGCCGCATAAAGTGATATTAAGGCAGGTGGGCAGAAGCTTAGTCTGAGTGGTAGGTTTTAATGGGTATCTTTAAAGAGAAAGCTGAAGTAACAAGGCATTGAGAGGGAACTTGAGAGCTTAGGGTTAGGCAGCCGAAGGTACAGCCACCAATTATAGAGCAATTAAAATTGGGGATGCTGAAGAGGCCAGATTTAGAGGAGCACATATCTTGGAGCATTGTGGAGCTGAGTGAGATTTCAAAAATAGGGAGAGACAAGCCAAGGAGGGATTTAAAAACGGAGATGGGAATTTTAAAACTGAGGTGTTGCTTGACTGGGTGCCAATATAGGTCAGCAAACACAGAGATGGTGGATGATTGGGGCTTGATGCAAGTAAGCACAAAGGCAGCAGCATTTTGGATGACCTCAAGTTTGCAGAAGGTGAAATGTGGGAGATCAGCAGGGGCGCATTAGAATAGTCAAGTATAGCCTTTAAGAGATGCAGTCTGGCTTTATGTAGCACAAGTTAACTTCAGTTGGTTCCAGTCATGCACAAGCTTGCCTGCAGAGGTAAACCACCACGCAACAGTGGGTTTAGTACTGTGCTGCACATACAATCATGGAAATGAGTAGGCAGTGGGAGGATTGTCTGCTGCCTGGTCATGTTGATCGTGCATGAGATATTTGTGCATCCCACTAGCAGAAATCTGGGCCTAAGAGTGAAAAAGTCTAACTGTAATTTGCATATGATCTTTGTGAGACCACACCTCAAATATTGTGTGCGATTTGGTTTCCTGACCTAAAGAAGGATACACTTGCCTTAGAGGGAATGCAACAAAGGTTAATTAGCCTTAATCCTGGGATGAGGGGATTGTCCTATGAGGAGAGATTGAGTAGAATAGGCCTGTATTCCCTAGATTTTAGAAGAATGCTACCTGATCTTATTGAAACATATAAGATTCTTAAGAGGCTTAACAGGCTGTATGTTGGGAGGGTGCTTCCCTGGCTGGAAAGCTTGGGACTAGGGGTCACAATCCCAGAATAAAGGGTGAACTATTTCGGACTGAGATGAGCACTCATAGGCTTGTGAACCTTTGGAATTCTCTGCCTCAGAGAACTGGGGTGCTCTGCACTCATTGAGTGTATTCAAGTTAGAGATGGAGAGATCTTTGGACACTATGGGAAGCAAGGAATATGGGGATAGTGTGGGAACGTGTCATTGAGGTAGAAGATCAGCCATAATCTTATTGAATGACAGTGCAGACTTAGAAAAGCTTCATGAGAATGTGTCAAGGGATAAGGAACTTCAGTTACATCGAGATATTAGAGAAGCTGGAGCAGTTTTCTTTGCAGAAGTGAAGATTAAGACAAGATTTAAAAGAGGTGTTCAAAGTCATGAGGGGTCCAGAGCATTGGGGGAAAACTCTTCCGTTGATGGAAGGATCGAGAACCAGAGGGCACCAATTTAAAGTGATTGACAAAAGAAGCAACAGTGACAGAAGGAAAAAGGATTTTACGCAGCGAGTGATTAGTGTCATGAAAATAGAATAATTGTCAAAATATTATTGTGATTTATTGTAAAAGCAGGTTAATAGTGGGGTTTGGATACTTTTTCTGTGTGTGTGTGATTTAATTGAGTTGGAGACAGCTGGTCTGGAGGCTTTGGCTCATCAAAAAAAGCTAGGTTTGAAATGCTAAATACATAAACATGGCTGAAGTCTTAGAATGTAAGGTGAAGAGAATTTGCATTTTTAGCTAAATCAGGGCACTTTGAATTTCAAAGAGACAGTCGGATGTTTACACCAGAAGCTAGGCCAAGCAGTGTGTTTATTTTTCCCAAAGGTTACTGATAATATTAGCACTATGAAAAGATTTATATTATGAGAAAGGTAAAGTTCCAAAGGCATATGGGAACAATGGAATTTATATTAAAAGGGAGAAACATGTATAAAGGAGAATGAGGCTATGTGTCATGGAAGGCATCGTAAGATCTAACGTGAGTGTGAGAAGCCTCCAGTATTTGTGCATTAAGCCTGCTGTCTACAGAAACCGAAGCTGAGAAGAGCCACTTTGAATTCTACTGTCCAGGATATTGTGTTGACTTGTCTGGATCTGTTTAAAATCTATTTTTTTACCCTTGCCTTAATGGGGGTGTGACTCGAAGCCAGATTAATTAGGGGTTTTAGAATTATTATAGTAATAATATGTAGACTTATATATGTGCTTGAAATCTTTTCTTTCGTTAATAAATGTTTAACTTAGTTTTTAAAAAAATCTCTGAAGTCTTGGTGGACTTATTACTTCTGAATTCAGGGCACGCATCTCAAAATAAATACAAATTGCAAAACCGTTTTGATCGCGTGATCAAGTCTCTCTTGTGGATTTGATCTGCCTGACAATGCTGCGTCATAACAATTAGAATGTGGAATGCACTGTCTGAGAGTGTGCTGCAGGCAGGTTCAATTATGGTTTTCAAAGTAGTATTGGACAATTATCTGAAGAGAAAAAATTTGCAGGGCTACCAAGAAAAAGGGGGTGGTGCAGTGGGGCTTGGTGAATTGCTCTTGCAGAGAGCTGGCACAGACACAATGGGCCGAATGGCATCCGTCTGAGCTATAACCATTTTATGAATCTATGTTGAAACTTAATAAGCTATTTATGTTCAAAATGTTTAACTCTCTTTAAGCACAAAGGATTCTTATTTCATCCCTCACACGTGATGATAATTGATTTGATTTGCTGCAATCTCCCACTCTTTCAGCCAAGCCTTCTGAGACATCATATTTATTTTTACAACCATTTGAAAGAATTTGGCATTAGTCATTCTGCGTGGTTTAATAGGTTATTGCTGCTGCATTGGGATTCGAAGGAATGGAAATATCTGAATTCACCAAAAGATATGCAGAGCATGACTAGGTTCACAGCAAGTGAAGGGAGATAAGTTGTTATTTTTCAGTAGATCAATGCAAGTGATATCGGTACCAATGTTATTAAGTATGGGTACCTCCAAACACATAGTGCTGACTTGTGTGCATGAATGTTATTTTAGGGTGGATTTGAAGGCAACATAGAGATGACCCAAAGCTGTCCGTAATTAAATATAAAACAGATTTTCAACATATCCATTTTTTAATCTCCACTATTTGATTCAAATTCTTCCTAATGGAAAGAAAGATTTACATTTATATAGCACCTTTCAAAACCCCTTGGCATTTCAAAGCACTTTGCAGCCAATGAAGTATTTTTGAAGTGTTGTTATAATGTAGGAAATGCAGCAGCCAATTTGCAGCAAGGCCCCACAAACAGTATTGTGATAATGATCAGATAATCCGTTTTTGTAATGCTGATTGATGATAAATATTGACCAGGACACAGGAGTAACTCCCCTGCTCTTTCTTTTACGTCCACCTGAGAAGAGAGATGAAGCTCTGGTTTCATTGTAGTGTGTTGGATACTGTTCGGTCAGTCTTACTGAAGTCTTTGTAGTCTTAAGTAGGTTAACCATATGTATTTATTAACTACAAGAACTATGTACACATATACAGTAAAGGGTTCAGGCTAGGAGCTGTCTCCATCCTTGCTTGTGCACATGGCTGTGTCCAATACCAGACTGACCCCTAGATGCGAGTCATGTGTCCACTTACATCAGTGTGTGGTGGTTCTGTACTCAGTCCCACGTTAACCCTGTATGTGCCAGACCCTCACACCAAACCTCCCCCAAGTCTTTATCCAATGTATTTCAAGCTATTCTAGTTACCCCATGTATTTATATTGTCATTACTACCCACATCTCCCCCCTTCAAATCTCTCAGTTCATAGGTTCAGGTGATCTGGAAGCCTTTTCACCCTTCCATATCTCGTTTGCACTACTGTCGAAGGAGTGGCAGGCTCTGTTGTTGCTGGTAAACTCTGTTGATTTGGAGGTTGCTCTGGCACCTGGGTATCTTCTCATCCTGTTTTTCCATTCCTTGGTACTGAATTGCTCTTTTTTGATTTGGCAGTTGTGGTGATAAGTAGTTGTTGATTTATCCCACTTTTTTCCTGCGTGGACGAATGCTGTGCTCGTCTCTCTAGTGGTTTTTCCTCCTTCTGTTGTGCGGCTCACCGCGACACATGCAAGGTCAACAATGGAACCTCCATTCCCACTTGTTTCACAATCCTAGCCAATGTTTTTATTACTTTCTTCTTTTCTGGTTATTCTTCAAGCTTATGAATCTTTTCATTCAGCTCAGCAACTACTGTGGTAAGTTCAGTTGTCTTCGTTTCGGAGTTATCTGTGGAACTCTTAAATAAGTTTAACAACTTCACCTGGACATTCAGTTCTTTTCGGAATCTTTCTCCCATGGTCACTGACTGCTGCTTAGACTCTTTCAATTCATTCACTAGGTCTTCAATCTGTTCCGTAGAAATCGCTTTTTCTCCTTTTAAAATCTGGATTTGCCCTTCCATACTGTATATCTCATCTTTCATGCTCTCCAGGTTGGATCAAAGTTCAACAAGTTAATCAGTTTTGGCTGTTAATTCTCCTTTCAAGCATCTGTTCAGATTCATCAGCAATTCCTTCTGTTCCTGGAAATTTGCACGATGCTTACTAGAGACCTCTGTTTCTTGAAGTGCAACAAGTTTTAATTGAAGATCCATTTTTGTTGAATTTATTTCTACGAGTTCATCATTTAAGTGTTTCAAGTTCTCTTCCAAGTGTTCTACTTTCTTTGAGCGACATTCTCATTAGTTCTTGTTTTTCCTTATCAAACACAACTTTGTATATGAAAGTTGATTCTCTATACTGATCAGTTTTTCCTTGGCAGAGTATAATTCCTCTGTGCCATCGTTCAAGCTCTCATTCTAATTGTGCTTCTGCTAATTGTTTTTGAGATTCCTCACACTCTTTTGTGAGAACTTCTACTTTTTCTTGCCATTCTTGATTTTCATCTCTTCATATATCTCCTTGGAAATGTAATGTTTTTCCAAGTTTTCTTCCAAATATACAACCATTTTCTTCAGTTCCGTTGTATCTTTCTTGTACCTCTGAACTTTTTCTGACTTTTTACTTGGACCAGACATACTCCAGTGGATTAAAAATTCTCTTTTCCAGGACGCCCAATTTTCCATTAGGTTTGGCCCTTGGATGAGTCCAAACTGATCTGTGGTCGCAGACTAATTGAACATTGAGGGAGTGGAATCCCTTCCTGTTGATGAATCTCATTGGCCGGTCACTCGCTGGCTTGATGACCATATTGGTGCAATCGAAGGTACCCTGCATTTGAGGGAATTAGTGATGGAGGTGAAGCCTAATGCTTTCCGTCCCTGTGAGGCCTCACCTGTCTTCAGTTGAATGTACTGCCCAGCATTGGCATCAGTGAAGCTGCAGTGGTGTTTGGCCATTTGTGAGATGCCACCAAGATCTACAGCTCATCCTTTAAAGGAGGCAGAGGTGAAGAAATTCAAGGCCACAGTAACTTTGACAACCACTGACAGGACATGGCCACCAGTGCTGTGATGTTACAGATCTGTAGGGACAAGGTCACAGATGTCTGTAACCATCTGCCTGGAAAATCGCAGTCTCCTTTGGCATTGGTTTTTGGTTGTCTGCAGATAGCTCCGTCTTTGGCGGTAGATCCTATACTGAGGGGAAGGCTTCCATGTCCTTCCTGTTCATTGTTCCTGTCCTCTGCCCTCCTGATATCCAGGGTTCCGTCCTTCCTGAAAACAGTGTTCTTCCTCCTCGCCACTGGGTCCAAATTCCAAGAGACATATCCCCATTGCCAGCTGCTGCCTTTCTGGTGCTCAGCTGGTTGCCCAATTGTCCTTGGCTGCCTTAGCCATTGCTCTTCTGCCCACGTGATGCCAGGAAGGTAACCACCCCCTGCAGTGCCCTAGCATTAACTGCACACACTCCCTGGCACCTGTGTAACACCAAGCATACCTTGTTCCCAATTACAAAGCCCCCATCTGCTCCATTGAAAACTTTTATGTCTCTGTAGCAATTTCCTAGGGCGGCCATGACTGTCTTCACACAATGTATCTGTCTCCTTTCGCCTAGTGTGCTGCAGACAGTGTGTGTAGCTCGTGTATCTCCTATGAAACTTTCAATTCCCCCATTAACGAGCTTTTAATGATCTTTCCAAATACTCGAATTGGCCTTAATCAGGGAACAATCAGAATTGCGATCCTGCCATCTCCCTGCCCTGCCAAACTTGGAAGTACCAGCAATGGAATCGCAAAACCATCACACCCCCAACACCAGTATTTTGGGCCCGTCTCTCTCTGTTCCTGCTCATGGCAAGCCTAGAAAATTCAACCCTAGATGTTGGACAATAAGTCTGATAACACAGAGCAGTGGAAAGGTTGAGGAAAGTGGAGGGAAGATAGAACACATGTGAAAGCTGACCTTGCATCTGCAGATTAATTCACCAAGGTGCAGCATATAGGCGAGCAAAAGGAGGGCATCATTGGAAGACTCAGGAGGACAGGAAGGGAAGCTACTGCTGTAGGTGCTCTGGCTATTATTAGATAAGTAAGATGATGTGAAAGCAATTCCAATGAAGCTAAACAATGGAAAGGAAGCATGATAAGAGGATGATGTGGTCAACTGCATTACTGGCTGAGGGGCTTCACAGAGGGGTAATTCATCACATAGAATTTTGTTTGTGTTTTTGGTTAAAGCCATTTTGATTTTCTGGTGAGGCAGAAACCTAATCAGAGGAGGGCCAAGGCCATAAGTGAAGACAGGATCCACAGAGTAGCTGTGTGTATGGGTGGGAAGTCAATTTTGGAAATGAGGTTGAGGGAGGTGATGAGCGTCAAATAAACAAACTGTGGTGGGGAAGAGTAGAATCTGGTGAAGATTAAAATCACTGAGGCTGGGTGGTAAATCTACATAGATAGAGGCAGGCACAAGGCGGGAGTATTCAGCGTTTGGAAGTGCATCGGGCTCAGGATACCCCAAACATTCATTTGGCACCTAGAAATTGGACGCTACACAGGCCAATGTCTTCACCTATTCATGGTAAGTTTTTGCCAGGCCCCAAATCATATAAGCAGCTGCACACACAAGCAGCACATATTGGAAAACTGAGGTCAATACACCTGTGACTCTGTTACCTGCCTGCTGCATGCAAGGCAATGCCAGTAAAACAGCATTGCAAAAACTACCTTCCGAAATGTAAGCTCATCTTTTTCCTGAAAGGGATGATTATGAACAAGGTGAGCAAGGGCAAATAGAAATTATGATAACAGAGGAAGAGGACTTCTTCAAGACCAGCATTCCTAAAAAAAGACGTAGTAGTAAAAGGAAGAACTGTAAATGATGGAAACTGAATTAAAAGTAGAATGTGCTGGAAAAGCACAGCAAGCCCACCAACCTCTCTCTAAAGAGAAAAAGAGATTAACCTTGCGTTGTACGTATTTCATTAGAAATGATAGAGGTTCTACACATGAAATACTAACTTGTCTTTTCTCTTTATAGATGTTGATTGCCTGCCTCTTTTCCAAACCTTTCTATTTTTATTTGGTTCAATCTTTAGGTTTTTACTAAATGTGTGAAAATGATTGAGACTATTTATCAAGTGTCATTTTGTTTGTGCCCTGCAGGTGGCAGCACAACACAGTATATAATTGAGTAATTTTTTAACATTGTTGACAACACTGGTCATGCAACAAAAAGTATTCTGGAGCTTTACATTATGGAGGAAGCTGGTGTTCAGATTTGCTAAAAATTTTATTGACATAATAAATTGGACGTGGGAAACTGAAAGCTGGACTGTAAATAATCTTCACAGTCTGGATGCTTTGTTAATTAGAGTTGGTTCAGATTTCAAAAGCCATATTTCACATATCCACCCGATAGATCTGGAATCATTCTGTTGTTGCACCTGGGCATGTATAATTGCTTGGGCATAGCCCACAAAAGAATATTGGGCAGGCACTGGTAATGTGAGCCTCCCATCTGATTGTCCTCTGGACAGAAGTTATCCAACACACGGCGGACAAATACAAGAAAATCTTCAGGCTACAAGGTCACGCCATTCAGATCTAAATATGACTCCCCAATCCAAAATCTTAATGGATTCCTAGCACACTTTGCTCTCCCACACCCTCTACCAGGCTCCCCGCTCCTGCCACCAGCACTGACTTTAGCATACTTCCTGTTCAGTGCTAAATGTGTTAAGAACAGTATTACAGCTTGTATGAAACTTTTAATGCATACATACAAACAGGTGTGCACACAATATATGTTGTTATCGACTTACTGCTATGTAGTTTGCCAGCTAAAAGAGGTAATTCCTTCAGATTTAAAGGAAGTTTTCTGTTAATATTAGTCTAGGGACTAAAATTGATACAGACACAGCCCATAAACAGATTTTGGATCATTCAAGATTCTTCCAAAACCTGAATATGGGCCTGACTTTCTTTCCCACTAGCACACCAGGCACCGCCTCCCCCCTCCACAAATCCCCCATCACTCCTGCACCCCTCCCCATCCCAGCCTACATAATACTAGCATAAAAACATGACCACATAAGCCCTATCTTATAAAGAATTCTGACCTATGTAAGGTAAATCAATGTTGCTACTACAACTTTACAGATCCTCCAGTCGGAAAGTGAAGCTGCGCAATTGCTTCGACCTGATTTCCATGGCTGGTTGTCAGGCACACACCCACTCAGCAGTATCCCTGGGAAATGAATCAAATAGCATACTGCAGCAAGGAGGGCGTCTTTCCAAGGGCTGCCCCTCAACAACAAATATTAAAGTGACCTTTCACAGGGTCTGAGATGAGGTCAAGGTGTGGGTAAAGTGACAGGAAGAAATTCCACCCTGCTGCAGATCTGCCCTTTTAAAAGGATTCATGGAATTTCAACTAAATGATTTATCACTGGTGAAAGACAGGAATACATCACATAACCTTATTAAGCCTACTCAGAAGGAAAAAAACAGTAAAAACTGGGAAATGAGAGTACTGGTCCGAAATGTGTTTTCGTTCTGGGTAGGAAAGTCCCTGGAGATTTATCAGTATTTATTGGAAGTGGATCATGTTTATTCAGTAACCTCCCTAGTTTCAATTTGAGCTTTACCTGTACCATTCATAAATTGAGTGAGAACTTGATTTTTATAGGATTGTTAAGTCAAGGTTAAACTTGGTGATGGACTCTGTTTTGTCCTTTTTAGTTTTCTCTCTTTCTCTCCTGAAGGCGCTGGCTCATGCAGAGGTGCAGTTCCAAGAAGGCCAATACGGCTCTTGTACCTCACCCGAGTTGATAGAGAAACGTGAGTGATATATTTTGGTAGAAGGAGGGGGAGAGGCAATATAGACTTAATGACACAATTGTAAATAATGCGCAGGAACAAAGGGGCCTGGGCTGCATGTGCATCGATCTTTTAAAATGGCAGGACATTTTGGGAGGGCGGTTAGCATATGGTATCTTTGGCTTCATAAAGGGAGGTATTGTTGAGTACAGAAGCAGGGAAGTTATGCTGAACTTATATAAAGCTCTGGTTAGGTCCCAACTAGAGTATAGCACCCAGTTCTGGTCACCATACTTTGGGAAAGATATGAGGATTCTTGAGAGGGTGCAGGGGAAATTTATCAGAATGTTTCCAGGGATGTGGAATATTAGTTACAAGGTTAGGAAAGGCTGGGGGGCAGAATTTTCCAAGCCTGTTGACAGCTGGCATGTTTGGCAGCGCAAGCAGACGATATGGCAAGAAGGCCAAAAATCAGTTTCATGTTATCGGGGAAGGGGGGTATCCCAGGGTGTGTGGGGGGGCCCAAGTTGATACGTGCAAGTGGCCTCAAGATGGTGAGGGCTAAGGAGGCAGTCTCCAGAGGAGATGAGGCCAGATGGAGATGAGTGTGTGTGTGAGAGAGTGAGTGGTGATATCCCTTGAGCTGGCAGTGAGTGAGATGCCAGTGAGTGAGTGATGGGCTTGAGTGTGTGAGTTTAGAGTCATGAGATGGTTGCCTTACCTTGGTGGCACGGATGAGATCATTCATTCTCTTTCTGCATTGGATGGCCAACCTCTTCTGTGCAGCATTGGCACTGATCACTGCTGCCATTGCCTATCAAGTCAGAGTGGTGAGATTGCTGGGCCTCCTGTGGCCAGAGTTGGGATAGAGGACATCACAGCAGGCCTCCACGGTATTCCAGGGATGTGTCACATAATTAGAGAGCTGCAGTCTTCTAACCTTTCGGGGTCATGTCTTCTGTGCAGCAGTGGGCTGGAAGCACTGAGAGGTGTGCGCGTGGCTGCAGTTTAAATATGGCACCCGGTGAGGTGACGACACGGCGGGTAAATGAGAGCCCGCCTGCCATTGAAATGGCGTGTTTCCCGGGAATGCATGATTAATGAGGTGGGATTGGGATGATGTGGCATGCTATAGCAACAATAGTTTGTGTAGAAAAGGTTTTTTAAAACAGTCATTCATTCTTTACTTTCCACTATGTTAAAAAAATCATTTTACTACAGAGCAACAAAACCTCCTCCTGATTACCACGTACCACCCCACCTCAGCTGATGAATCAGTGCTCCTCCATGTTGAACATCACTTGGAGGAAGCACTGAGGGTGGCAAGGGCGCAGAATGTACTCTGGATGGAGGACTTCAAGGTCCATCACCAAGAGCGGGTCAGTAGCACCACTACAGACCGAGCTGGCCAAGTCCTAAATGACATAGCTGCTAGACTGGGTCTGCGGCAAGTGTAAGGGAATCAACAAGAGGGAATAATATACTTGACCTCATTCTCACCAACCTGCCTGCCGCAGATGCATCTGTCCATGACAGTATCGGTAGAAGTGACCACCACACAGTCGCTATGGAGACAAAGTCCCTTTTTCAGATTGAAGATACCCTCCATCGTGTTGTGTGACACTACCACTGTGCTAAATGGGAGAGATTTCAAACATATCTAGCACTCAAGGCTGGGCATCCATGAGGTGTTGGGGCCATCAGCAGCAGCAGAATGGTATTCAACCACAATCTGCAACCCCATGGCCCAGCACATACCCCGCTCCACCATTACCATCAAGCCAGGGGATCAATCCTGGTCCAATGAAGATTGCAGGAGGGCATGTATGGAGCAGCACCAGGCACACCTAAAAATGAGGTGTTAGCCTGGTGAAGCCACAACACAGGACTACTTGCGAGCCAAACAGCAAAAGCAGCAAGAGTTAGAGCTAAGCGATTCCACAACCAATGGATCAGATTTAAGCTCAGCAGTCAGAATCACAGAATATGAACGGCACAGAAGGAGGCCATTCGGCCTATCATGTCTGCACCGGCTCTCCAAATGAGCATTATGACCTAGTGCCATTGCCCTGCCTTTTCCCCATACCCCTGCACATCGTTTCTATTCGCATAATAGGGGGAGGCAGTGGCAAAGTGGTATTGTCACTGGACTAGTATCCTAGGGACCCAGGGCAATGCTCTGGGGACCTGGGTTCAAACCCTACCATGGCAGATGGTGAAATGTGGATCAATAAAAATCTTGAATTAAAAGTCTGATGATGACCATGAAGCCATTGCCGATTGTCATAAAAACCCATTTGGTTCACTAATGTCCTTTAGGGAAGGAAATCTGCTGCCCTTACCTGGTCTGGCCTACATGTGACTCCAGACCCACAGCAATGTGGTTGACTCTTAAATGCCCTCTGACCAAGGGCAATTAGGGATGGGGAATAAATGCTAGCCTAGTCAGCGATGTCCACATCCCATGAATGAATAAAAAAAAAATCATCTAATGCCCTCTTGAATGCCTCAATTGAACCCACCTCCACCACACTGCCAGGCAGTGCATTCCAGACCTGAACCACTCATTGTCTGAAAAAGTTTTTTCTCAGGTAACATTTGCAATGTGACGTAAGTCCTGCCACATCCAGTCATGAATGATGGCAGACAATTAAACACTTCACTGGAGGAGGAGGAGGCCCCACAAATACCCCCATCGTCAATGATGGAGGAGCCCAGCACATCTGTGCAAAAGATAAGGCTGAAGCATTCGCAGCAATCTTCAGCCAGAAGTGCCAAGTTCTGGCCTCCTCCAGAAGTCCCCAGCATCACAGATGTGCCTTCAGCCAATTTGATTCACTCCACATGATATCAAGAAACAGCTGAAAGCACTGGATAGTGCAAAGGCTATGGTAGACTTGTGCTCCAGAACTTGCCGGGCCCCTAGCCAAGCAGTTCCAGTACAGCTATAACACTGGCATCTACACGGCTATGTGGAAAATTGCACAGGTATGTCCTAGACAGAAAAATATCGATCATCAGTAAAGTAATGGAAGGGGTCATCAACAGTGCTATCAAGCGGCACTTACTTAGCAATAACCTGCTCAATGACGCCCAGTTTAGGTTCTGCCAGGGCCACTCAGCTTTTGACTTCATTACAGCCTTGGTTCAAACATGGACAAAAGAGCTGAACTCCCGAGGTGAGGTGAGAGTGACTGCCCTTGACATCAAGGCAGCATTTGACCGACTGTGGCATCAAGGAGCCCTAGCAGAACTGGAGTCAATAGGAATCAGGGGGAAAACTCTCCGCTGGTTCGAGTCATACCTAGCACAAAGGAAGATGGTTGTGGTTGTTGGAGGTCGGTCATTTCAGCTCCAGAACATCACTGCAGGAGTTCCTCAGGGTAGTGTCCTAGGCCCAACCATCTTCAGCTGCTTCATCAATGACCTTCCTTCCATCATAAGGTCAGAAGTGGGGATGTTTGCCAATGATTGCACAATGCTCAGCACCATTTGCGACTCCTCAGATACTGAAGCAGACCATGTCCAAATGCAGCGAGACCTGGACAATATCCAGGCTTGGGCTGACAAGTGGCAGGTAACATTCACGCCACACAAGTGTCAGGCAATGACCATCTCCAACAAGAGATAATCCAACCATCGCCCCTTGATGTTCAATGTCATTAACATCACTGAATCCCCCACTATCAACATCCTGGGGGTTACCATTGACCAGAAACTGAACTGGACTAACCATGGCTACAAGAGCAGGTCAGAGGCTAGGAATCATGCGATGAGTAACTCACCTCCTGACTCCCCAAAGCTTGTCCACCATCTACATGGCACAAGTCAGAAGTGTGATGGAATATTCCCCACTTGCCTGGATGAGTGCTGTTCCAACAACACTCAAGAAGCTTGACACTGTCCAGGAAAAAGCAGCCCGTTTGATTGGCACCACATCCACAAACATTCACTCCCTCAACCACCGACACACAGTGGCAGCAGTATGTACCATCTACAAGATGCACTGCAGGAATTCACCAAGGCTCCTTTGACATCACCTTCCAAACCCGTGACCACTACCACCTAGAAGGACAAGGGCAGGAGATGGATGGGTACGCCACCGCCTGGAGGTACCCCTCCAAGTCATTCACCATCCTGACTTGGATATATATCGCCGTTCCTTCATTGCCAATGAGTCAAAATCCTGGAACTCCCTTCCTAACAGCATTGTGGGTGTACCTACACCACATGGACTGCAGCAGTTCAAGACAGCAACTCACCACCACCTTCTCAAGGGCAACTAGAGATGGGCAGTAATTGCTGGCCCAGCCAGCGAAGCCCACATCCTATAAATGAATAATAAAAAAAATCCAAATCCTTTAAAGCATCAATAGCAGAAACTGCAAGCACATGAAATTTCTTAACCTTGTGTAAATAAATATTGTGCAATTGACAGCAGATGTCAGAGAGCCACAGCTCTCAATCAAGCAATGTTTTATCTGGAGCTAAGCTGTATCAACAGAGTAATTGATTTATGAGCTCCTGGGGTAGGTGGGGATGAGGAGTGGGTGGGGTCATAGCCTGGCATGGGGAATGCCAAGAGGGCCTTTTGAATTTACCTTTCAAAAGGTTCCCTCATTCCGACTATGGTTCATGACACCTCTGATGTGCCATGAACCATGACTCTTTGAAATGCTGTCCCGATTCCATGTAAATTGCAGAGGTCTAGCACCTGCCTATCCCTATAATGGGGCCGGCCAGGTCGGGACCAGAACCAGCCTTAAAAGGCACTGCCGAAAATCGGGAATGGGGCCAGGAATCCCAGAATTGAGACACATCCAGCATTTTAAGGGGCTCCTGAGTCACCTGATGGCGAAAATCCAGGTCTGTGACCCTATTTGCTAACCATGTGGCCAGATACTGAAGCCTAGATTTTTCGATTGTTTCCACATGATTAACTCAGCTAGACACATTATTGTACAGGGTTCTGTTACGCTGTATTCCCTCAAATTTTCAGCCCTTCTAATTTTCCGTGGTTATTTAAGGTAGGTGCAGGAAGTACCTTCACATGTCCACCCCATTTGCACCCAGGTGGCCATACATGCACCTTGCTGAATACTACCAGCTCTGTCAACAAGAAAGGATTCCACTCTCTGAAAGTGCAGTTCAGTTGTGACCAGCAGCATCGCACCATACAGGTGAATGCTTGCTACCTTGGAGCAGCCTTAATATCTTCATTTTAAGGCAGCCTGCTATGTCAGCACTCTGTGACCCAGAACAGAAAGTCTTGGGGTCACTGCTGGGATAAGGGCTTTCCTCTTTGGCAGTGTGCAATATCCCTGATTCTCAAATCTTGCCATTGGTAATTTCATGGGAGCCCACCAGGTATGCTTACTGAGCTGCCACTCCGGAAAATGGGTTTGGCTGTGGCGATACAGAGGGGCTAGCTGAAATCCTGCCCTGTTGGAACTCCATCCAGCTTTAAGAGGAGAATCACCCCATGATCTTTAGAAGTGGGAATACAGGCACAAAAGGCAAATGGAATTCTGTGTTTTATACATGGTGACATTAAATGCAAAAGCAAGAATGGAATATTGACATTTCACCAGACATAGGTTAGGCCTCAGTTGGAGTATTTGTGCAATTCTGGATGTTCAAGCATAAGGAAGATAATAGGCTTTGAGAAGGGAAATCTGAATGACCACTGATTAGTGAATAGAGATGGAATCTCAAAATTATGACTCAAAAAATAAAGCAGCTTATAAAAATTGCCTTCACTGAGATTTAGCAGAACGTAGGGTTGGATTTTATTGCTGCAAATTGGGTTGGCTGCTCCTCCCCCTGCCACCACCTCCGCGCTTTTATAAAATATAAAATGTCGGGTTGGCAATGTGACCCTGCCAGTGTCCGATAATACAGAAGGCAAGGAGGTGCCAAAATCGGAAGCCTACCCGTCCTTTTGAAAAAAAGCAACTAACAAGCTAT
Organism: Cetorhinus maximus; assembly: GCF_964194155.1. Lineage (NCBI taxonomy): Eukaryota > Metazoa > Chordata > Chondrichthyes > Lamniformes > Cetorhinidae > Cetorhinus > Cetorhinus maximus. The sequence continues at coordinate 57,960,088 of NC_135880.1, forward strand.
TGACTTTGTTAAAAAGCCAGTTGACTTCAATTTTTCATTGCCCACTCCATTTTTTGCCAGCGGCGTGGGGAAAATATAGGGAGTGAGTTACGCCAGCTATGAGATGGCTGCACAAGGAAGGGTGCAAAAGCCTGCATGTAGCACCAGAGTCTGCAGCTGAAGGTGGCAGCGTTTGGCTGTTAGTTAACTTTATTTGTTCAGTTTTTAAAGGCTGACATAACAATTGAGAGAATGAGAGAAAAGGGGGCCTTTAAATTGGTAACCGGAAACGACTTCCAGTTTATGGCCCTAGCCCTTTCCCTGCTGGATGCCCCAACCAAGACACCCAATTGGGCATGGAGCGCCCCTTCTAGTTGGTCGGCATTCCCACCAGCTGACTGCTAATTGGCCAGCTGACACTTGATTCAACGTGCTGAAATGGGGGCAGGAGCAAGTGGACCACACACTTCCCGTTCCGCCCCCTTTACCCCACCGGAAACTGTAAAATCCAGCCCATGGAATACTTTACAACAAGTAGCCATTGAAGGAGATTTTGTGGGGCAGGCAGGGTGTTTCTAAGACACCCCACGCAACTGTGTCTAATTGATAATGTCAGGTTAGCTAATTTAAAACTCTTTGTGGCAATTTGAGTGCTTCGTTACACTTTCAGAATTCCAGGGTCAAGGGCTGGAATATTGGTCCTGACCTCAGTGAAAGGTCTGTTGACTGCCCGAGTGCTTATTTTGACCGGGAAAGCGGGTTTGAGAGATGACTTTTCTTGGAGGTCAAAGAAGCTACTTTGAAAAAGGTTTTCCTGTAGGAAAGAAGGACATCCTATTAAAACTCAGGCTTCTATGAGTCCCTTGCACAGGTACGCACCCAAGCAATGCAAATGACCAGGACTGGAAACTTGCATGCATCTCTTTCCTCATAGGATGCCTAGCCATGGCCCCAGGAGGAAAAGCATCCTTATCCTGTTGTCAACAATGGAAGAAGAATTCTCTGGTGTAACAACAGCAGAGTTAATGACTTCTTTAATGATAAACTGAAAACAGATTTTTGGAAATTAAAAATAGAAAATGCAGACAAGTTTGATCATAATTTGTAACTCATCATCAGAATGACAGATGAATTGTTACCTTGCTTTTTTGTTCCGATGCTGCTTGCCCTATTGTGCATTTCTGCTTTATTTCATAAAAGTTACATGTTTAGCATAATGCGCCATTTCCTGCCTAGTCATTTCCTTAAAGAAAAATAGCAGGGATTTCTACGAAGGCCGGTCTATTTACTGAGCAGCTTATGCAGTAAACTTTTTTTATTTAAGTAGGTATGAAGGTATGCAATCATTTGTCAATGCAACACTTTCACATTGAGGCAAATCCTATTTCCAAGGGCGGAATCGTCCCAGATTTGCACCTAGTGCAGTAGCGAGCGGGTAAAATGACGTTTTACCTGCCGGCCGTGATGGAGGGTTTTCATGCCATATCGTCCAAAACCTGCTGCATTATGTATGCATTCCTGGGAAATACACCGTTTCCATGGTGGGTGAGCTCTCATTCACCCGCCACGCCATCACCTTGCTGCTTCAGCACACCAAGCGCATATTTAAAGTCTAGCCACGCACACACCTCTCAGTGCTTCCAGCCCACGACTGCTGCAAAGAAGACATGGCCCTGAAAGACAAAAAGACTGCAGCCCCCGGTCCAGTGACGTGTCCCCCGAGCGCCTTTTGACGCAGTGGAGACCCGCCGTGATGTCCTCTACCCCCGCTCTGGCCACAGGACGGGCAGCGACGTGACCAGCCAGGCTTGTGTGGCGGTGGCAGCGGTGGTCAGTGCCAGTACCCTTCAAAAGAGGACAGCCACCCAGTGCCACAAGAGGATAAATGATCTCCTCCATTCTGCCAGGGTAAGTCACTCTTCTCACACTCTCAACTCACACACTGAAACCCATCACACATCCACAGGAATCTCACTCACTGCCAGTTCAAGGGACATCACCATTCATTCTCTCATACACACCTCATTGTCCTCATCCTGTCCATGGGACCACTCACCGCCCATACAAGCCAGGCATACGTATCATCAGGACTGGCACACATCCTGCTTACACTCTCCCATCTCCATTCATGCAGGACAAGCTGGCACACAACAAGAGGGAAAGGTCACAGACCAGTGGAAAAGTGCCTGAAATCAAGGTCCTCACGGACTTTGAAAACACAGCCATCCAGCTGCTCAGCAAAGATCTAGACTGGTCCTGTGCTAATGGTGAGGTCGGTGGTGCTCTACCAATGAGGGTCCAGCAGTGCAACATCCATCAGACAACCATGCACTAATTATCTCCCCTTGCTTTTGCAGGCAAAACTGGGAAACAGCCAATGGATTCCATGACCCAGGGCCTCTAATCAAACCCCGAAGAAACCTCGGAAGAGGAATCTGAAGGCACCGTTCCTGAAGTCCCATCAAAGCGCTCACCCACACCCTCCACCAGCACACAGACGCACACCTCGGTGGGACCTAGCTTTAGAATCGCCTCGGAATCACAAACTGGTGAGCACATCGCACTCTCTGATCCGCAGCAGGCGGCGGCAGGGACTCCCCAGGTGTCCGGCAATCAGAGGACTGCTGGAGGCCAGAAATTTGCTGAGTCCGAGTCAGATGATGAGCCTCTGGACTCAGTCATGTCACAGTTGCTGCAGCTGCAAAGGCAAGCTCGGGAACATCAGGAAGGGATGTCCGCTGCACTCCTCAGATTGCAAGGCACAATGGAGGAGTCTGTCCACCTTCAGGCTGAGGTGATAGCGCCAGCATGGAAATGCACCAAGGTCAACACTGGTAGGATGGTGGCCGCCATGGAGACCTTGGTCCAGGATGTCGCTTCTGCACTGCTGCACAGGTTCAACTCCATCGCTGATGCTATAGTTGGCTTCCAACAGTGTGTGTGTGTGAGAGGCACGCGGGGGCAGCTCGATTTCACTCCAGCTACCCCTCCTCCTCAAGGAGTCGCTTGGGGCCCTTGGGCACCCATAGGGAGGAGGATCAGCAGGTAACTACACCCCCCCCCCACCCTGGGCCATCCATCCAGGTGACTCCGGGAGTCACCGGCCCTCAGAATCCCCTCTTCCTGTGATCTCAGTAGCTCCAGCTAGACAGGCTGAGGAGGGTTCCACTGCCACACAGCAGGAGTCCAAAAGCAGGCCTCCAAGCCTTGGCCCTCCAGAGGACGCCCGCTAAGGTCATCACAGACGGTGCGTAGCAGTCAGCAGGCTGCCTCCAGCTCTCCTGTGGATCACCAGGGAGCGCCAAGTCGTAGTGGCAGGGCTAGCAAAGTTAAGGAGAATTAGTTGCACAGCCTGGGCATGGGTGTTAATGACTTGTACATGCTGTTCACTATTGTCAATAAGCTCCCAAGAATGTCTCCCTGCCTATGGCTCCTTTTTCAAATGAGCAGTGCTTGTGTCACTCAGATGTGAAACCTTTCTGCACAAGATAAAGGCAGATGTCTCAGTCCAGGGCCTCTTCCCTGTGCTTTGTGCAGCCTTCAGACTAACGTGATGAACCGGCCTCACACTCCCTGGGCACATTAGTGATGCCTGCACCTCAGCAGTGCTCATCATTGCTGCCAGAATGTAGCGGGCAGGCGTCACAGAGTTCCGTCATTCTTTCTGTGTGCTCTCAGCACCTCTAATGTGGTGCTGGCCCCCATTTCCTCACCACCTGTGACCAGTCACGTTGTGCTCCTGAAGGGGGTCAGCTACTGAAGTCGGACAAAGGATCAGATGCTTTTAAAGTTTCATGGCTGCATCTCCATGATATGACCCTGATCACAGAGCGCAAGTGAGCTGCCATCGGCCAGACAGGAGTCAGACATTCACAGAGGCTTTGTGAAGATCTATGGAGTGTCCTCACTGCATGTAGTCATCATCCTCCTGCAATTGAGTGACTATTAGGGTCTCCACTGCATCTCCATGACAGGAGCCTTATCACAGAGGGTATGTGCATTGCCATAATCCAGACTGGAGTCAAACGCTCACAGATGCAACGTGACGATCTAGGGGGTCCCCTCACTGCATGTCGTCGTCATCCTCCACAAATCTAGCAGCTATGAGGGCCTCACGAGCGCACCTGCCTCATCTAGCCAGTGCGAGGGCTTCATCCCCGCCTTCGAGGACCTCCTCACCCTCATCACCATCCGTGTCCTCATCCGAGGAGACCTCCAGCTCCTCCTCAGACAGCTCCTCTCCCCGTTGCAGCGCTAGATTGTAAAGGGCACAGCAGGCGACAACAATGTGTGACACCCTCTGTGGACTATATTGCAGGGCTCCACCAGACTGGTCCAGGCACTAGAACCTCATTTTCAGCATCCCAATGGTTTGCTCCACCAAGTTGCGAGTTGCAGCAAGAGCCTCATTATACCGTCGCTCTGCTGCAGTCTGAGGCTGCCACATGGATGTCATCAGTCACACCTTCTGCTGGTAGCCTTTGTCCCCAAGGAGCCATCTCTGCAGCTTCTGTGGACCCTGGAAGACGTCAGGGATCTGTGACTGACTGAGAATGTAGGACTCCTGCACAGTCCCTGGAAACCGCCCGCAGACCTGCTGGATGCGTTTGTGGTGGTTGCACACCAGCTGCACAATAAGTGAGTGGAATCCCTTGTGGGTGATTTGGTTGACCACGTGTTGCGATGGAGGTCCGAGCGCCACGTGAGTGAAGTCGATGGCACCCTGCACCTGTGGAAAACCTGATCCAAGCCAATCCAATCGCTCTTTGCATCCTGGCTGTCCTGGTCCCGGGCAAAATGCACAAAGTTGTGTGCCCTCGTGAAGATAGCATCCGTGACCTCATGGATGCATTTGTGGGTGGAGGCTTGTGATATCCCACAATGGTCACCTGTGGAGCCCCGAAAGGGATCACTGGCATAGGAATTGAGTGCTACTGTCACTTTAACGGTCACAGGCAGTGGATGTCGCTAAGCGCCGACCAGCGATGGCTCGCTGTGGCTGTGGACCCAGCCACCCCTTCTTCCTGAGGGTGCTGCTCCTGCTTCTGTGCAGCCAGGCGCCTCAGTCGCTCTCTCCTCTGTCGTCTTCGCTCTCTGTAAACCACAAGGCATACAGCTAGTTCACCAGGCTACATGATCCTGATATACTCCTCCTGCAGGATGAAAGAGTGAGACACGTGGGTGAGCTTGGGTGTACTAAGAACCTGTCCTGGTTAAGTGTGAAGCCCCTTAACGCATCACGGAGAGTGCTGGGCATCACTTGGATGTCCTGAGATTAGTGCGCTGCATAGCTGCCTGAAACCCCACCCACCTCCGCCCCACTCCACCCGACTGATTGGCAGCAGCTTTGCCCATTGAACTGCATGCTGTGCTCTCAGCTCAGGCTCAGACATTCTCCTAACCCGCACTGCAAGGCTGCACTGTTGGCTTGAACCATCTGGGAGACTGGTCCAAACCTGAATGATGACATTGCAAGGGGCTGTGAGCACCTCCACCAGTGACTGCTCAATGGCCACTTTTAGCAAGGAGATTGTACAACGTGCCCAGTCATCCAACTGTTCTGCAGCCCACTAAAATGCTCATTACTTTGCAGTCTGTGCTCAAGGCGTGAAAAGCTCTGGAGCACTTGGTGGCACTTTGCTGCTTCTGTGTTGCTTGATTGGGCAGATAAGTTAGAAGCCTAACTCCAATCATATTAATGGCTGCACCTGAACCGTTTCACTTGCAGAGGAATGGTCACTGTATATAAGGTGTCCCTAATGCGTGGCCGCTTCCCTCGCCCACCCTATCCCCACCCCAAATACTTGTGTGCTACATTCAACCGTAGGGCAGCCCTAGCCCACCCTACCACCCCAAGTCACCTCAACCGCAGGGCTGCCCTTGCCCCCTCCCCCACAATGCTCCTCAAGCTTGAAGTCCAACAGGCGACCATGGCAAGCGCTGCGCAACGTTACTGTGCACTCACCACCGAGTTCCCCTTAAATTGCAGCCTGCCAAGTGCACGCCTTGTATATGCTGTTGTGAAACACATCAGTGCGCTTTCCCGCTGACGTGGGTGGACGATCCAGTGGGGTGGGACACTTTCAGCAAGCCTAATAATGATATGCAGATGTATTACAATGAAGTTGCCAACATCTGATGTCGGGAAACACAGCCTGCCATCGGCGGGCTGAGTGGACAATTGCAAACTGGATTCATGCTGTCATGACACCGATCGCGCCATATTGTCTGCTCATGCCACCGAACACGACCGATGCCAACAGGCACAGAAAATCCCAGCCCATGGTTTTCAAACATAGTGTTTTCAAAATAGCTGTAAATCAGTGTGAACAATCAGGTCCCAAGGAATGTACCAAACACATATATTTCTCCTCTTTAAGTATGAAAATTAAAGTTAATCAGCCATCAGTCATGTGCGTTAAGCGCACATGTTTAAAAACTTTCAACTGGGGAAGCTTTAAAATGTTTATGTAACGCACTTAGGCCAGCTTTATGGATAGAGATGTCTTTGGGCAGAGGGATTGTGTAAGATGAAATTTATATGTATTGTACCTGCATGCAAAACTGATTTGCAGCTCAATATTCTGTGACCTTTTAGACCGTGGAATAGTCTGGGAGCAAATATGCAGTAAATTTATGGCCCATATATCCAAATCAAGATGGTACTTGATGTAGAACTAAACTTGGATATAAAATGCCTAGACCAAGACCTCCTCTAGCATCACCCATCTCCGTCCCTGTCTCAGCTCATCTGCTGAAACCCTCATTCACAACATTGTTATCTGTATACGCGTCTATTCTAACACTCTCTTGGTTGGCCTTTCATTTTGCACCCTTTGTAAACTTGAGCTCATCCAAACCTCCTCTGCCCATACCCTAACTCACCCTATGTCCTATTCTCCCATCACCCCTCTGCTCACTGATCTACATTGGGCTCCTGACCCCACAACACTTCATTTTAAAATTCTCATCCTCGTTTTCAAATCTTTTCATGACCTCGCTCCTCTGGATTTTTGTCACATGCTCCACCCTTGCAACCCTCCCAAGATCCCTGTGCTCCTCCAATTCTGACCTCTTACATTTTATCACTGTACCTTTGCTTGAACCTTTAAGTACCTAGGTCATAAGCTCTGGAATTCCCTCACTAAACCCTTCCACAGCTCTACCTCTCCTCCTACAAGACGATGCTTAAAACCCCATCTCTGTTTTGAGGTCATCTGCCCTAAAATCTCAAAATCTTATGTGCTTGAGCTTCAAATTATATTGGGTAACTCTGCTGTAAAACAACTCAAGATAGTTTACTATATTAAGTGTTATATCTAAATGCAAGTGGTTGTTGTTGATGGTAATTCCCACCGCATTGTTGAGGAATTCAAAACACTGAAATTTGACAGCCAGACTACATTTTGTTTCTGGTCTAATGTGACAGAACAATTTGTTGGTTTTGATGAGGAAAGGTGAAGGATGAATTAACTTGTGTTTTTAGGTTAGTTTGATGTATTTCATGAAATGATTTTAATGAATTAAAAAAAAAGCAGTGATTGCAAACTCAGGGGTTTTTTCCATGTTCTGTGCAGCTGACAATTCTAACTGTGGACCTCTTCCAAGATTTTTAATTGGTTTTTGTTTTAAATTCTTACCTTTTTTCTGCTCCTCTCCTGAAGATGGTCCGTAATGATGGGATATCCATGGACTTTCTTCATTTATGGTGACAATGGATTTTTTGACCATGGGGAGTCCAGCAACTGTCAGTGGGAAAACTGACCCACATTAAGTCAGCAGCAGGAATGGGCTGGTGCGGGGAACCCACCCACTGGCTACTTAAACTCATTAACGAGCCACTTGAAGATCATTATTCCTGAGCCCACCGGGATTTAGTGGTAGCTCAGGGGCTCTCCCAAACTTATATGGGTTTCCTACGCCTCCGGAGTGCAACGCAGCAAACCCTGTTGGAGTTGTCAGCGGCCCCCTGGGGGGCGGTGGTGGGGGTGGGGGAGGGGTGAGTGGCCCTCTTTCCAAGGTACGGGGTGCCCGATTCAGGGACCTGGCATGAGGAAGGGGATGCCCGCTGAGGGCCACCCTCCTACCCTTACCTCCAATTTCCCACACACACTGACAACCCACACCCCCCAACCTGCCCCACTCACCTCTCTCCAGGGTTTCTACGATGATCTGTGGTGAAGGCCTGACTGTATTTTTGGCAGCAGGTCCGGTCCCAATGGTATTGCCTGTACTGGGGAGCTGGTGGCCTCAGATTGACCAGAAGCTCCTAGGGATGGGCTTTTCCACAGCCAGGGTCCTAAATCCCAGGTAAGGCCTGACGCTGGCCAGTTAATTGCCTGATAGTCACTTAATTCAGTTGGACCTCCCCCCATTGTTCCCTTGGTCCTTCCGCCTCCAAACCGGGCCGTGAAGTTCAGTTCTATGCTGCAAAGCAGTCCTGTAAACGGTAATTATACTCTGAATGGAAAATTATACACTGAGCGGGCTCAGTGTTCTAACAGAGCAGAGGAATTTGCATTAACAGGTTCACAGGAAATTAAAGGTAGCACCTCAGGTTGTTAATGCTGTAAAAGCAACCCCAAGAAGCTGGGGTTCTTCTGAGAAACTGGGATTGTTCCCATTAGAGCAGGGAAGGCTAAGGGGAAATTTGATAAATGTTTTTAAAATTATGACCGGCTTGGAGTAAATAAGGAGAAACTGTTTCCAGTGACTGAAGCCTTGATAACTAAAGGGCATAGAATTGAGGATATTTGCAACAGAACCAGAGACAACGTTAGGAAAAGCTAATTGAATAGTTAGGATTTGGAAAGCGCTGCCTGATAGAATGATGGTTACAGAGTTACTTATAACCTTCAAGAGGGAATTTGATAAGTACTTGGAGAAGGAGTTGTAGGGATATGGGAAAATAGTGAAAGAATGGGGTAACTGGACTGCTGATCAAAAGAACTAACACAGGCTTGATGGGCTGAATGGTAATCCCCTGTGCTCTACTATTCCATGATTCTATAATTGAATTATTTATATTATTCTAAGAGATATAGAATGTAAAAGCTGAGAGGTGTGCTAGACCGCTTATAGATCTAGTTTTCCTTTGTGCAGCTAATGTTCAGCTTAAGGTGCTATATAAATTGTTAGTGGTTTACTGGTGTTTTCATTGTGGAAAATGGGTTTGGAGGAGGATAGAAGAAGTAGAGCTTGGATAGTTATAATCATCCAACCCATAATGCAAAAGGCTATTGTGCTGTAGATGTGAAATAAAAATGCTACTGAGAAAGGTAGTTCCAGCTCAGTAAGACAAATAATAATTACCCAGTCGACATTGGTTTTTACAACAGCGTCATTGTATTTGCATATCACATTCACAGCACACAGGGTATTCTGTTATTTCTTCACAGTCCTTCACTCATGTTGCTATTGCTTCACATATATGAAGTGCCTCTGACGACAAAGCCTCTGTACAATCTGTAACAGAGGAAGTAGGACTTAGATGGTTTTGTGAGAAACTCAAAAAAGGAAACAATCCAAGCTTGAGTTTTGTCAGATGTGTTTGATTTGCACCCTTAAAGTTTACAAATTGTTGCCAAGTTATGTGTGACATAATGTATGAACTCTCTGTGGTCTCAGTGATATTCCCAAACCACGTCAGTTGAAGGAAATGTCCAGTAAAAAGCTCTCTTACTATTATTCTTTAGACAATTTGTGTGAACCTTGGAACTTGGCAATTTTATTTATGTACAATCCTACGTTTTCTGAAGTATGTGTTCTTTATCCTAATCTTGCTCATCAACATGTGCTACTGCAACAATATTGCTACAAAATTAACTGTTTATTTGCCAAACTTTCCTCTCTGAGGTAGTGTGGGTGTACACAAACTGATTTATTTTCAATTTAGCTTATAGGTACACTAAAATTGCCTTTTTATTTATTATATTTTTAAAATCTTCATTTAATCTATATTTTTCATGGAAAGAGAATTTGACAATTTTTTTCCCAAGCAAAAGATGAGCCTCATTTTATTTTCATTGCAGCAATGAACATTTTATCAAACATTGGGTCTATACCCATTGGAGTTTAGAAGAATGAGAGGTGATCTTATTGAAACATAAAAGATCCTGAGGGCGATCTTGATGGGGTGGATACTGGAAGTATGTTTCCTCTAATGGGGGAGACTAGAACTAGGGGACACAGTTTAAAAATAGGAAGTCTCCCTTTTGTGCGGCGATGAGGAGAGTCTTTTTTCTCTGACAGTCCATTAGTCTGTGGCATTCTCTTTCCCAGAAAGCAGTGGAGACAAGGTCATTGAATTTATCCAAGGCTGATTTGGACAGATTTTTGATAGATAAGGGAGTCAAGAGTTATGGGAAGCAAACAGGAAAGTGCAGTTGAGACCACAATCAGATCAGCATGATCTTACTGAATGGTGGAGCAGGCTCGAAAGGCCAAATGGCCTACTCCTGCTCCTAAAATGTTCCTATGTTCCATTGATTATAATGGAAAAGATTAAACAAATGTGATGTAATACAGGTTGCCAGTTCACTATATCTTGTTTTGCACGATCTCCAAAGATCAATTTCATCCCCAATTTCTTTACTGACGAGGTTCTGCAAATGTTTTCATTTTTTCAAAAATTTCAGTGTAATCTGCAGATGTTCTTCATCAGTTTGTTGGTGGGAAAGATCTTGTATAAGTGCAAACGGTTTTACTTATGACTTTATGTGGGGTATTTTAACCTCCAAGAACAGGCATGATGGGGTCAGATGGGAAAGTAAAAAGTATTAGAATTTCAAGTGCAACTGCATCCTTCCTCCAACAAACCCACTTCCGATTTTAACGGAGACCTGTTTGGCTGTGTGCAAGTAACTTGTTCACCGAAGGCAGGTGACCATTAGGATAGATAGGTTGGTAATTAGCGTAGCCGCTTGAAACATTAGCAAATGGTAATGAGGCGATTTTGAAACAGGCCTCTGAATTCAATGTCTCCTTCATGGGTTTCCCGGAGATCAGCAAACTCACTGGTGAAAAGGAGGTGTGATTGAGCGGGTGGTGTTTAAATTTGAGATTGTCTGATCTCAATGCAATCTCAGCACCTGCAGCTGCTTTGGCAGTTCCCATGGCAAGAATTTTGCAAGGCATTTTTGTGAGCATAGAGGATGTTGAAAAGTTTGCGGGCATTCAAATGGACGATATTAGAATGGGGGCCACTGTGGATGTTTTTGAGAGGGCATCAGACAAGAAAGACAATCATCATTCCTGCAGTGAAGTTGTGTTGTGGTGGGACCTGGTGCAGGTGCACCAAGAGAGAGGTCCACAGCACAGATCAGGAGAACTTAGATCTGGAAAATAGAGTGGAAACCAACATAAAGCAGAACAGAGTGGAGAATGGAAGAGAGGAGAGCAATAGGGAGAAAGAGATTGGAGGAGGCAGTACCTGCATGAGGGTAAACGGACAGAGGCTTAATTTTTCTTGATCTATCTGAAGAACACTGACTCTACAGGCTCACATTGAAACACTAGGTGGTTGCAGACATCTGCAGCCTTTTCCAAGTTCCCTGCTGAGCCTGGTGGCTACACATTGTCTGCAGCTGTGAAAGTCACCATTGCCCGCAATTAAGTTGCCTCTCATTCCTTCCAGTGCATCACCAGTGACATCTCGAAGTTCTCTTGATTAGCTGCACATAAATGTTTAAAGCAGAACATGAATAGCTTATTTGTCAGGACCTTGAGCTATCGTCATTGCTGGGGAATTTGACATAGCCAGAATGAGCGGGCAATTGCATTCATCTCTCTGGCTGGCTCACCACAGCTACAAGGTGACATCAATTTCACGTGTGTGGCTATCCAAGAACCACCAGGTTAACTAGGAAATTTTAATCAACCACACAAGATTTTATTCCATCAGTGCACACCACAAGAAGTGGTTCAAGCAGGTTTCTACTAGATGACCTGGGAGTTGCCATGGTGTTCTAATACTGCAGCAGTCCAACACTCTACATCTCATCTACCTGAAAACAGACTCCAGGGTTGGCTTGTAGAAGATGGGATACGCCTTTCAAACTTCGCTCATGACAGCTTTGAGGAACCCCATCAACACCACAACAGCGAGAGCCAAATGACCGCCTAGATGTTTCTGACCAAACTTCGGCAATAATTGGTGTGGCCACAACTGAGGCACTGGCCAAGAGTAGAGCTGAAGTCATAGAGGATGACGGTATGTTCCTGCCTAATCTACCTTCTCGTATCAAAAAATTTCTTGTGATTTGCAAGCTGCAGATGGTGTAAGCAAGCACCTATTGTTTTCCACCATTTTGCTCAACCAACGCTACCCATGTGCCTTCCTCCTTTCAGATGCCCAAGAACTGCCACCTGGTCACCCTGCCTCCTGTGTGGGAGGCTTAAGTGCAAAAGGATTAAAAGATTCATGAAGAAGAGACACTGTCACTCGATCTTACATGGGTTCAAATCCCATGACAGCAGCTGGTGGAATTTAAATTCAATTAATAAACCTGGAATTAAAAGCTAGTTAATTCTCATAAGAAAGTTCCTCTGGTTCGCCAATGTGAACTACAGACTACAGCAATGTGGTTGACGCTTAAATGCCCTCTGAAATGGCCTAGCAAGCCAAGTTGTATCAAACCACTATAAAGTCTAAAAGGGATAAAACTGAACAGACCACCTGGCATCCACCGAGGCAACTGAAGCGACAGCAGTAGACCCAGCCCTGTCAACCTTGCAAAATCCTCCTTACTAACATCTGGGAGCTGGTGTCAAAATTTGGAGAGCTGCCCCACAGACTAGTCAAGCAACAGCCTGACATAGTTATACTCATGGAATCATACCTGACAGATAATGTCCCTGACAATGCCATCCTTGGGTATGTCCTGTCCCACTGTCAGGACAGACCCAGCAGAGGTGTCAGCACAGTGATATACAGTTAGGCGGAAGTTGCCCTGGGAGTCCTCAACATTGACTCTGGACCCCATGAAGTCTCATGGCATCAGGTCAAACATGGACAAAAAAACCTCCTGCTAGTTAAAACCTAAACCCAACCATCTTCAGCTGCTTCATCAATGACCTTCTTGCCATCATAAGGTCAGAAGTGGGGATGTTTGATGATGATTGCACAATGTTCAGCACCATTTGCAACTCCTCAGGTACTGAAGCAGTCCATGTCCAAATGCAGCAAGCCCAGCCAGCGAAGCACAGATACCGTGAATTAATATAAAAAATAAATAAATAAATATTGTGGCTGCAAGACCAGGTCAGAAGCTAGGAATCCAGTGGTGAATAACTCACCTCCTGACTCCCCAAAGCCTGTCCACCATCTACAAGGCACAAGTCAGGAGTGTGATGGAGTACACTCCACTTGCCTGGATGAGTGCAGCTCCAACAACACTTAAGAAGCGTGACACCATCCAGGACGAAGCAGCCCACTTGATTGGCACCCCTTCCACAAACATTCACTCTCTCCACCACCAACGCGCAGTGGCAGCAGTGTGTACCATTTACAAGATGCACTGCAGGAACTCACCAAGCCCCCTTAGACAACACCTCTCAAACCCACGATCACTATCATCTAGAAGAACAAGGGTAGCAGAACACCACCACCTGGAAGTTCCTCTCCAAGCCATTCATCATCCCGACTTGGAACTATATCGCCGTTCCTTTGCTGTCGCTGGGTCAAAATCCTGGAACTCCCTATCAGCACAGTGGATGTGCCGACACCACATGAACTGCCGTGGTTCAAGAAGGCAGCTTACCACCACCTTCTCAAGGGCAACTAGGGATGGGCAATAAATGCTGGCCTAGCCAGTGATGCCCACATCCCGTGAATGAATAAATAAACCTACTCCCCTCTCTCAGCTGATGAATCAGTGCTCCTCCATGTTGAACAACTCTTGGAGGAAGCACTGAGGGTGGCAAGAGTACAGAATGTACTCTGGATGGGGAACTTCAATGTCCGCCACAAAGAGTGTCTCGATAGCACCACTACTGACCAAGCTGACCGAGTCCTAAGGGACATAGCTGCTAGACTGGGTCTTCAACAGGTAGTGAGGGAACCAACAAGAGGGAAAAACCTACTTAACCTCATCCTCACAATCTACCTGAAGCAAATGCATCTGTCCATGACAGTATTGGTGGGAGTGACCACCATATAGTCCTTGTGGAGACAAAGCCTCGTCTTCACATTGAGGATACCCTCCATCATGTTATGTGACACTACCACTGTGCTAATTGGGATAGATTTTGAGCAGATCTAGCAACTCAAAACTGAGCATCCATGAGGTGCTGTGGGCCATCAGTAGTAGTAGAATTGTACTAGAACACAATCCGTAACCTCATGGCCCAGCATTTCTCCACTCAACCATTGCCATCAAACCTGGGGATTAACTCTGGTTCAATGAAGAGTGCAGGAGGGCATGCCAGGAGCAGTACCAGGCATACCTAAAAAATCAGGTGCCAAAATGGTGAAGCTACAAACCAGGACTATTTGCATGCCAAACAGCAGAAGCAGTATGTGAGCTAAGTGATCCCACAACCAACAGATCAGAAGTGAGCTCTGCAGTCCTGCCCATCCAGTCATGAATGGTGATGGACAATTAAAAAGCTCAGTGGCAGGAGGATGCTCCACAAATATCCCCATCCTCAATGATGGGGGAACCCAGCACATCAGTGCAAAAGACATAGCTGAAGCATTTGCGGCCATCTTCAGCCAGAAGTGCCAAATGGATGATCCATCTTGGCCTCCTCTGGAGGTCACCAGCATCACAGATGCCAGTCTTCAGCCAATTTGATTCACTCCCAGTGATATCCTTAGCCAACTGTTCCAGTACAGCAACAACGCTGGCATCTACCCATTAATGTGGAAAATTTCCCAGGGATGTCCTGTCCACAAAAAGCAGGACAAATCAAACCCAGCCATTTACCACCCCATCAGTCTACTTTTGATCATCAGTAAAGTAATGGAAAGTGTCATTGACAGTGCTATCAAGTGGCACTTATTCAGCAATAACCTGCTCACTGATGCTCAGTTTGGGTTCCGCCAGGTCCACTCAGCTACTGACCTCATTACAGCCTTGGTCCAGACATGGACAAAAGAGCTGAACTCCAGGTGACTTGAGAATGACTGCCATTAACATCAAGGCAGCATTTGACCGAGTGTGGCTTCATGAAGCCCTAGCAAAACTGAAATCAATGGGTATCATGTGGAAAACTCTCTGCTGGTTAGAGTCATACCTGGCACAAAGGTGGCTGTAATTGTTGGAGATCAATCACCTCAGTCCTGGGCCATCACTGCAGGAGTTCCCAGGGTAGCTTCCTCGGCCCAACCACGTCAGCTGTTTCATCAATGACCCTTCCCTCCATCATGGTCAGAAGTGCAGATGGTTGCACAATGTTCAGCACCATTCACAACTCCTTAGATACTGAAGCAGACCATATCCATATGCAGCAAGACCTGGACAATATTCAAACTTGGGTTGATAATTGACAAGTGACGTTCATGCCATATAATTGCCAGGCAATGACCATTTCCAACAAAAGAGAATCTAACCATCTCCCCTTGACATTCAATGGCATTACCATCGCTGAATCCCCTACTATCAACATCCTGGGGGTTAACTGAACTGGACCAACCATATATATACTGTGGCAACAAGAGGCTAAGATTTCTGAGGAGATTAACTCATCCCCTGACTTCCTAAAGCCTATCCACCAGTTGCCTCGATGAGTGCATCCAACAACACTCAAGAAGACACCTTCCAGGCCAATGTAGCATGCTTGACTGGCACCCCATCTACCACCTTCATATCCACTCCCTCCACCACAAATGGGCATTGACAGCAGTGTGTACTGTCTACAAATTGCACTGCAGCAACTCTCCAAGGCTCCTTCGAGAGCATCTTCGAAACCTGCGAGCTCTACCACCTAGAAGGACAAGGACAGCAGATTCACGGGAACAGCATCACCTGCAAGTTCTCGTCCAAGTCATACACCATGCTGACTTTGAACCATATCGCCATTCCTTCACTGTCGCTAGGTCAAAATCCTGGAACTCTCTTCCTAACAGCACTTTGGGTGTACCTACACCACATGGACTGCAACGGTTCAAGAAGGCAGCTCACCACCATCTTCAGAAGACCAATTAAGGATGGGCAAAAAAATGCTTTCCTAGCTAGCTTCACCCACATCCTATGAACAAATAAAAAAAAATGATGGCCTTTCCACTTAGTTGAACACTGTTAGTACCCTGCAGTATGTTCTCCAGCATAATTTCCTCTTCTACTGATATTAAACTGATGCTCTATATTTACCAAACTCATGTCTCAATTTTGGGATAACATTGAATATGCTCCAGTTCTCAAAAAAAAGCATCTGCATTTATTTCCTTGTTTATTTCCTTGAAGATCCTAGGTTGTATCTAAATGTTTCTGGTATTCTGTGGAGTACATCCAGATGTTTTGATCTCCCTTGTTCATTTGCAGGCATTAGCCTGCTTAAAATAAATGGGTTAATACTAGCATTAATAACATTGAGTGGAAAATCTAGTTTTTATTTTCTTGTATTCCTTCATAACACAAAATTTGCTAAAGTAATATCACCAGAGATTTAGAGCAAGACTCGCAACAGATATTCTTCAAAATATTGTTTACATGACATTGGAGTTGTTTTAAGTAAACAGCTCAGATGATGTAAATAGTGACCTAGAAAAACACGTTTTGCTGTTGACTAATCCTATTTGAACTTTTACACAAACATTCTTTTCCTTTGACAATTTATGAAATTTAATTTCACTCTTACCTATAGTCCATTCAACAATGGAAACTGTTATTGAAGCTGTCTTCCAATAGAGAAACTCTCTTCTAGCTTGCATATGTGTTAACATATGTTCAGGCATTTAAATCTCAAAGTGACTGCTAGTGATATTAAGTGTTTAATAATGTATATTACAATTCCCTATCTGATTTTTAATTCAGATGTCAATCTATTGTAAAAAAGCTATTATTTCGATCAAATAACAGGCTTATGTCATAAACATATTAAACATTCATCCACTAATCTCTCTAACAATAATTTCTAGTCTTTAAGTATGAATTCTAAAATGAGAGATAGGAACATGATTGGCCATATCAGTGAATCGTATTCGATACTTATAGGTCAGGGTCATGTTCATTTAGCATGGATCCATTTACCAACCTATTATTTTATATGACTACTCCTTGTAGCTCTTTGATGACTCATGAAAAATAATATGCAACCTTGGGCTACAATTCCAGAGTTAAGAGTCCTAGCTGTGACTAGAGGAACTGAATTAAAATTCCAGTTTTGACTGACATTCATAATCTGTCACTTGCCATATTTCCAATTTGCATTCCTGGTAGGTGAGGCTTGCTGCTGAGAGCAAAAAGACAGAGGATACCCCTATTCAGTAAAGACTTGTAATACATTTTAATGATGTTAAACAGCTTTCGGAAAAACAAGTAATCTCAGTTTGGTTTTTTTAATTCATTCTCGGGATGTGGACTTCGCTGGCTGGGCCAGCATTTATTGCCCATTCCTAATTGCCCTTGAGAAGGTGGTGGTGAGCTGCCTTCTTGAACTGCTGCAGTCCATATGGTGTAGGTACACCCACAGTGGAGTTACAAAGGGAGTTCCAGGATTTTGACCTAGCGACAGTGAAGGAAGGGCAATATATTTCCAAGTCAGGATGGTGAGTGACTTGGAGGGGAACCTCCAGGTGCTGGTGTTCCCATGTGGCTGCTGCCCTTGTCCTTCTAGATGGTAGCAGTCATGGGTTTAGAAGGTGCTGTCTAAGAAGCTTTGGTGAGTTTCTGCAGTGCACCTTGTAGATGGTACACACTGCTGTGGTAGAGGGAGTGAATGTTTGTGGATGGAGTGTCAGTCAAGTGGGCTGCTTTGTCCTAGGTGGTGTCAAGCTTTTTGAGTGTTGTGGGAACTGCATTCATCAAGGCAAGTGGAGAGTATTCCGTCACACTCCTGTCCTATGCCTTGTAGATGGTGGACAGGCTTTGGGGAGTCAAAATCAGCAGCGGAAAATTGCAAACTTTTTTTGTGACAGTGACTGAGATTTTGTCATTCTCCACATTTCCGTCCCACCTGCCATGATACCTGCCACTGACTGCAGGATTCCTAGCCTCCAACTTACTCCTGTAGCCACAGGCTATTCCAGTTCAGTTTCTGGTCAATGGTAACCCCCAGGATATTCATAGTGGGAGATTCAGTGATGGTAATGCCATTAAATGTTAAAGGGCGATGGTCAGATTATCTCTTGTTGGAGCTGGTCATTGCCTGGCACTTGTGTGACGTGAGTGTTACTTGCCACTTGTCAGCCCAGGCCTGGATATTGTTAAGTTCTTACTACATTTGGACATGGACTGCTTCAGTATCTGAGTAGTTGCAAATGGTGCTGAACATTGTGCAATCATCAGCGAGCATCCCCACTTCTGATATTATGATGGAAGAAGGGTCATTGATGAAGCAGCTGAAGATGGTTCGGCAGGAGCTGAGTGACCCTAGCAGAACCCAAACTGAGCATCAGTGAGCAGGGTATTGCTAAGAAAGTGCCACTTGATAGCCCTGTTCGTGACTCTTTCTATCACTTTACTGATGGTAGAGAGTAGACTGATGGGGTGGCAATTGGCCGGGTTGGAGTGGTCTTGCTTTTTGTGTACAGGACATGCCTGGGCAATTTTCCACATTGCTGGGTATTTGCTGCCCAACAGCGTTTAATTTAGCTTGCTGCCAGGCGCAAACCAGAAAAAAATGAAAGTGAGATTCTGACGTCATATATTCCTGGATTACTGCTTCTTCCTTGTCTTCTGTTATTTATTTACAAAGTATTTACAACACAGAAACAGGCTTTTCAACCCAAATGATTCATGCCAGTATTTATGATCCACACAAGCCTCCACCCATCCTTGTTCATCTTACTCTATGACTGTATTCTTCTAATCCTTTCTCCTGCATGTGCTTACCTAGCTCCACCTTAAATACATCTATTGTATTCACCTCAACTGCTCCTTGTGGTGGCGAGTTCCACAATCTAATCATTCTAGGATAAGATTCTGAAGGGATTTAACAGGCTAGACACTGAGAGGTTGTTTCCATTGGCTGGGAAATCTAGAACATGGGGAGGATAAGGGGCCGGTCATTTAGAACTAAGAAGAAGAGAAATATCTTCAATCGGGGGCTGTAAAACTTTCGAATTCTCTACCTCAGAAGGTTGGGGATGCTCCATCATTGAGTACATTCAAGACTGCGACAGAGATATTTTGGTCTCTCTGGGAATGAAGGATGAAGGGATATGGGGGATGCATAGAAAATTAGGATTGAGGCAGAAGATCAGCCATGATCAGATTGAATGGTGGAGCAGGCTTGAGGGGCTGTATGGTCTACTCCTATTTCCTATGTTCTTTAAGAAGTTTCTTCTGACTATCCTAATTGATTTATTAGTGACTATTTTACATATATTGTTTTGGATTCTGGCATCATCTACAAGTGGAAACTTTTCTGTACTTGTGTTAATTGTATATCAATTGGTGTTTGACTCTACTCGGTACTTCATTAGCACCTTCCAAACCTGTGACCTCTATCACCTGGAAAGATAAGGGCAGCAGATAAATGGGAACACCACCACTTGAGAATCCCAAGGTCTTCTATAAGCATATAAATAATATGAGGGTAGTAAAAGAAAGAGAAAGGCCGATTAAGGATTTAAAAAAGGGGACTTGCACATGGAGCCAGGAGAAATAGTGGAGGCATTAAATGACTTCTTTGCATCTGTCTTTAGGAAAAAGATGCTACCCAGGCCAAGGGGTGAGAGGACACTAGGAGAATTCACAATTGAGATGGAGGTGGTATTAGAAAGGCTATCTCTATTTAAAATAGATAAGGTGCCAGGACCAGATGAGATGCACCCAAGGGTACTGAGGGAGGTGAGAGTGGAAATTGCAGAGGAACTAGTGATAACCTTTCAGTTTTCCATAGACACAGGGGTGGCAGCAGAGGACTGGAGAATTGCGAATGTAACACCCTTGTTTGAAAATGGGTACAAGGATAAAACCGGCAACTACAGACCTGTTAGTTTGACTTCAGTGATAGGGAAACTTCTGGAAACTATAGCTCGGGACAAAATCAGTAGTCACTTAGACAAACGCAGGATAATTAAGGAAAGCCAGCATGGATTCATTAAGAAAAAAAATCATGTTTAACGAACTTGCTGGAGTTTTTTGAGGAGGTAACAGAGAAGGTTGATAAGGGAAATGGTGTTAAAGTGGTGTATATGGATTTTCAAAAGAGATTTGATACAATGCAACAGACTTGTGAGCAAAATTCTAGTCCATGGAATAAAAGGGAAAGTAGGCGCTTGGATAAGAAATTGGCTGAGTAACAGGAAACAGAAAGTAATGGTTAATGGATGTTTTTCACTTGAATGTTTCCACTTGGGGAGTGGAGCCAGGGAGAGGAGAGCGGAACCAGGAGATAAAACAGCAGAAGACAAAATGAGCCCGAGAGCGGAGCCAGGAAGACCAAACATCTAGGTGCTGCTGCTACTGCTGCTGGGGTCCAGTGGACCCACCAGATTTGGAGAAAATCAAGTGTGACATCATAGGGAGCTAGGTAAGTGATTGGTGAGTATTTTGTTGCTCATTTATCTTTTAAATACTGGTACATTTTATCGGTAACTGTTAGGTTTTCTTCATAATAAGATTCTTGTAATGGGAGTAGTAAAGCTTATTGGAAGCAGTAGGGTTTATTAAATAAGATAAATACATATAAATAGATAAAAATAAAATAAATGTGTAATTAAGAAATGTAGAACTTTTAGTTGTAAGTGGTATTAGCTTTGAGAAACACAGTAAATTGTAATATACGTAGGAATTATACTAAGTTAATTAAGAAATTAATTACATTAAATTAAACTAAATAACGTAAGTAACAATGGTCAGACAGGTGTTATGTTACAACTGTGGAATCTGGGGGCTTCTGGACACCAAGGTGATCCAGGACAAACACATTTGCAGAAAGTATAAGCAGCTAAGGGGATTCCAGATTAGGATTATTGATCTGGAAGCCAAACTGCAGATACTGCGCAACATAAGGAGAGAGGGAAATACCTGGACACTTTGTTCCAGAAGACAGTCAAACCTCTTAGATTAGGGTCGCCTGTTTTGGACAGAAGTGAGGGACAGACGGATGTGACCATGAGTGAGGCAGGTCAAGGGACTGAGCAGACAGTCATGGAGGAGCCTCAGACTTTGCAATTGTTAAACAGGTTTGAGGTGCTCACAACCTATGTGAATGAAAGCGAAGTCTGCAGAGTGGATGAGCAGGTTGTCCGTGGCACCATGGTACAGGATGCCATCCAGGTGGGGGGGACAAAAAAGGAATGTAGTGGTAGTAGGGGATAGTATAGTGAGGGGGATTGACGCTGTCCTCTGCAGCAAAGAGCGAGAGTCCAGATGGCTGTGTTCCTGCCCGGTTCCAGGGTTCAGGACATTTGCTCAAGGCCGGAGTGGGAGGATCCAGCTATTGTGGTCCACGTAGGTACCAATGACATAGGCAGAACAAGGAAAGAGGTTCTGCAAAGTCAGTATGAAGAGCTAGGCACCAAATTAAGAAGCAAAACCTCAAATGTAATAATTTCTGGATTATTACCTGAGCCGTGTGCAAATTGGCTAAGGGCAAATAAGATTAAGGAAATTAATGCGTGGCTCAAAGACTGGTGTGGGCGATGTGGGTTCCGATTGGTGGGGCACTGACTTCAGCACTGGCAAATGTGGGGGCTGTACCATTGGGACAGTCTACACATGAGTCATGCTGGGACCAATGTTCTAGCAAGCCACATAACTAGGGAAGTAGAGAGGGCTTTAAACTAAACAAATGGCAAATGGAATTTAATCCGTATAAGTGTGAGGTGATGCACTTGGGCAGGACAAACAAGGTGCTGGAGTACATGATGAATGGTAGGACCCTGGGAAGTTACGGGAATCAGAGGAACCTTGGTGTGCATGTCCACCGGTCCTTTAATGTAGTGGGACAGGTAGATAAGGTGGTTAAGAAGGCATATGGGATATTCTTGCCTTTATTAGCCGAGGCATAGAATTAATCTACACTTGGAGAGGCAGGGATTAATCAAGGACAGTCAGCATGGTTTTGTTAAGGGGAGGTTATGCTGGAACTGTATAAAACGCTGGTTAGGCCACAGCTAGAGTATTGCGTGCAGTTCTAGAATCCGCATTATAAGAAGGATGTGATTGCATTAGAGAGAGTGCAGAGGAGATTTATCAGGATGTTGCCTGGGCTGGAGAGTTTTAGTTATGAGGAGATATTGGATAGACTGGAGTTATTTTCCCTGAGCAGAGGAGATTGAGCGGGACATGATTGAGGTGTATAAAATTATCAGAGGCATAGATAGGGTAGACAGGGAGGAAATTTTCCCCTTGGTGGAGGGATCAATAACCAGGGAGCATAGATTTAAGGTGAGGGGCAGGAGATTTAGAGGGGATGTGAGGGAAAATGTTTTCACCCAGAGGGTGGTGGGTATCTGGAACTCACTGCCTAAAAGGGTGGTAAAGGCAGAAATCCTCATAACATTTAAGAAATATTTGGATGTGCATTTGCGATGCCATGGCATATATGGCTACGAGCCTCGTGCTGGAAAATGGGATTAGAATAGTTAGGTACTTGTTTGGCCGGTGCAGACTCGATGGGCCGAAAGGCCTTTTTCTGTGCTGTAGACCTCTATGACTCTAAGGAGGGTGAGGGATCAAGCTTGGGTAGAGGTAGCAAATCAAGGGTAAAGTCAAGAGGAGAGCAAAATAGAAACATGGGAAATGAGGGTCAGAGAATAATAGGAAGGGACAGAGAGAAAAAAACCTAAGAATACACCAATGGTCAAGACTAGATGTTGCAAAGATGACAAAAAGACAAAACTTAAGGCTCTGTATCTGAATGTGCGATTCGTAACAAAGCAAATGAATTGATAACGCACATTGAAATAAATAAATATGATCTGATAGCCATTACGGAGACGTGGCTGCAGGATGACAAAGATTCGGCCTTGAATGTTGAGTGTATGACATTCAAGAAGAATAAAAAGCTACGTAAAGGTGGAGGGGTTGCACTATTAATTAAATATGGCAATGGTGCAATAGTTAGAGATGATCTTGGTCCAGGAGATCAGGATGTAGAAGCAGTTTTGGTGGAGATGAGGAATAGTTGGGGAGAGAAGTCACTAGTGGGAGTGGTCTACAGGCCCCCTATGAGTAATCACACTGTAGGACAAAGTATGCAAGAAAAAATATTAGGGATATTAGGGGTTATGATAAAGGGACAGCAATAATCATGGGTGATTTTAATCTACATGTAAACTGAAAAAATTAGACTGGCAGTAGTAACCTGATGAGTTCATAGCATGCTTTTGAGAGAGTTTTTTTAGAGCAGCACATTCTGGAACCAACCAGGGATCAGGCTATATTAGATTTGGCATTGTGTAATGTGACAGGATTAATTAATGATCTCAGAGTAATGGCACCCCTAGGTAGCAGCGACGACAATGTGATTGAATTTTACATCCAGTTTGAAAGGGAGAAGAGTGGGTCTAAGACTAGTATTTTAAACCTAAATAAGGGCAACTATCTGGGCATGAAAACTGAGCTAGCTGAAGTGAACTGGGGTATGAGGCTAGAGGATAGATCAATAGAGAAGCAGTTGCAGACTTTTAAGGGATATTTCAGAATACTCAGAAAAGTATATTCCCATTATAAAGAAAAATTCTAAGGGGTGGACTCACCATGCTTGGTTAACTAAAGAAGTTAAGGAAAATACCAAACTTGAGGGCAAACCATGTAACTGCGCAAGGATGAGTGGCAGGTTAGATGATTGGTCAGAATATAAAGAACGGCAGAGAGCAACTGAAAGGTTAGTCAGGAGAAAGAAATTAAGAATATGAAAAGAAGCTAGCTAGAAATGTAAAAACAGATAGTAAAAGTTTCCAGAAGTATTTAAAGAGGAAGAGAGTAAGTAAAGTGAGTGTTTGTCCTCTCGAGAGTGGCAATGGGAAGTTAATAGTAGATAATAAGGAAAAAGCAGATGAAATAAACAAATATTTGCTTCTGTCTTCACTATAGAAGATGCAAAAAACATTCCAGTAGTTGCTATAAATCAGGAGGTGGAAGGGAGAGAGGAACTTGATGAAATTACAATCACTAGGGAAACAGTTCTGAGCAAGTTGATGGAGCTGCAGGCTGACAAGTCTCTGAATCCTGATGGACTTCATCCTAGGGTCTTATAAGAGGTGGCTAATGAGGTAGTAAATGCGTTGGTGTTAATTTTCCAAAATTCCCTAGATTCTGGAGAGGCTTCATCAGACTGGAAAGTATTAAATGTGACCCTTCTATTCAAGAAGTGTTTTTGTGGGGGGGGGGGGGGGGGGGTGGGATGGGGGAGGGGAAAGAAAACAGGAAACTATAGGCCAGTTAGCTTAACGTCTGTCATGGGGAAGGTACTAGAATCGATCATTAAGGAGGTTATAACTGGACACTTAGAAAATCAGACGGAGTCAACATGGTTTTGTGAAAGGGAAATCATGTTTAACCAATTTATTGGAGTTCTTTGATGGAGTAACATGCGCTGTGGATAAAGGGGAGCCTGTAGATGTACTATACTTGAATTTCCAGAAGGCATTTGATAGGGTGCTACGTCAAAGGTTATTGCAGAAAATAAAAGCTCATTGTGTAGAGGGTAACATATTAACATTGATAGAAGATTGGGTGGCTGTCAGAAAACAGAGAGTATGCATAAATGGGTCTTTTTCTGATTGGCAGGTTGTATCAAGTAGAGTCCCGCTGTGGTCTGTGCTGGGACCTCAACTTTTTACAATTTATATCAAATAAGAGGAGTGAAGGCATGGTAGCAAAATTTGCGGACGACGCAAAGATCAGTAGAAAAGTTTGTTCTGAAGAGGACATAAGGAGATTGCAAATGGATATAGATAGGTTGAGTGAGTGGGCAAAAATCTGGCAGATGGAATATAATGTGGGAAAATGTGAAGTTGTTCACTTTGGCAGGAAGAATAAAAAGGCAGAATATTACTTAAACAGAGAATGGCTGCAGAATTTCGAAGTGCAGAGGGGACTAGCTGTTCTTGTGCATGAGTCACAAAAAAATAGTATGCAAGTACAGCAAGAAATTAAGAAGGCTAATGGAATGCTATTCTTTATTACGCGAGGAATTAAACATACAAGTAAGGATGTCATGCTTCAGTTACATAGGGCATTGGTGAGACCACATCTTGAATATTGTGTGCAGTTTTGGTCTCGTTATATAAGAAAGAATGTAAATGCATTGGAGGGATCAGAGGAGGTTTACCAGATTGATACCTGGAATGAGTGAGTTGTCTTATGAAGATAGGTTGGACAGGCTGGGCTTGTTTCCACTGGAATTTAGAAGGGTGAGAGGTGACTTCATTGACGTATATAAGATCCTGAATCTTGACAAGGTGGACGTGGAAAGGATGATTCCTCTTATGGGTGAGTCCAGAACTAGGGGGCACTGTTTTGAAATTAGGGGTCACCCTTTTAGGACAGAGATGAGGAGAAACCTTTTCTCTCAGAGGGTTGTGCGACTTTGGAATTCTTTGCCTCAGAAGGCGGTGGAGGCGGAGTCATTGAATATTTTTAAGGCAGAGGTAGATAGATTCTTGTTAGGCAAGGGAATCAAATGTTATCTGAGGTAGAAGGGAGTGTGGAATTCGAAACACATACAGATCAGCCATGGTCTTATTTAATGGCGGAGCAGGCTCGAGGGGCCAAATGGACGCCTTCTGCTCCTATTTTGTATGTTTGTATGTTTTCAGATTGGAGAATGGTTTGTAGTGGAGTTCCCCATGAACAGATAAGAAAAATGGCCTGTAGCTAATATGCCTTGGTGGGATGTGGGGAGAAGTAGTTCTGTGGGAGGTAGGCAGAAGAGAGGAGAGAGAGAGATCACAGGTTGGCTTTGGATCATCGGGAGGGAGAAATTGCAGCAGTTTAGCTTCAGGGGAGGAGAGAAGCACTCCTGCTCCTCCTGGCTCACAAGCAGTATTGGAAAAACATTCACCTGCTATAGCTGGCTCTTCCTCCCTCCCTTTACCTGGAGGTTTCCTGAATCCTGGGGGCCCAACCTAGATCCATTAAATCTAAATGGCTGCTAAAATTTGAAACACGCTGCCTCAATAATGGAGTAACATTACTAACCTGTTTCAGGAGTGGGTTATTCCCACAACCTACAAGGCTACTTCCACAACCTGATAACCTGGCAGGTCAAAGAACAAAGAAAAGTACAGCACAGGAACAGGCTCTTCAGCCCTCCAAGCCTGCGCCGATCATATTGCCCGTCAACTAAAACATTTTGCACTTCTGGGGTCCGTATCCCTCTATTCCCATCCTATTCATGTATTTGTCAAGCTGCCTCTTAAACACCACTATCGTACCTGCTTCCACCACCTCCTCTGGCAGCAAATTCCAGATACTCACTACCCTCTGCGTAAAAAACTTGCCCCACCACATCTCCTCCATAGTTTTCTCCTCTCACCTTAAATCTATGTCCCCTAGTAATTGACTGTTCCACCCTGGGAAAAAGCTTCTGACTATCTACTCTGTCCATGCCACTCATAATTTTGTAAACTTCTATCAAATCGCCTCTCAATCTCCGTCACTCTAGTGAGAACAATCCGAGTTTCTCCAACCTCTCCTCATAGCTAATAACCTCCAGACCAGGCAGCATCCTGGTAAACCTCCTCTGCACCCTCTCCAACGCCTCCATATCCTTCTGGTAATGTGGTGACCAGAATTGCACGAAATATTCCAAGTGTGGCCTAACCAAGGTTCTATACAGCTGCAGCATGACTTCCCAGCTTTTATACTCAATACCTCTGCCAATGAAGGCAAGCATGCCATATGCCTTCCTGACTACCTTATCCACCTGCGTTGCCACTTTCAGTCTCCTGTGGACCTGTACACCCAGATCCCTCTGCCCATCGATGCACTTAAGGGTTCTGCCATTTACTGTATTAGACCTTCCAAAGTGCATTACCTCGCATTTGTCCGGATTAAACGCCATCTGCCATTTCTCCGCCCAAGTCTCCAACCGATCTATATCCTGTTGTATCCTTTGACAATCCACTTCACAATTCTAAGGTCAGGTTTCCCACTTTTAAGAATTTAACCCCGCTCTCCCTCTGCCCACCCGTTGGGGTGAGTGGGGGAGAGGGGGTTAAACCTCGCCTGATGTGTTTCTACCAGAAATCTGTAATCTATTCCACTTATATTAATAGTCACACAGAGTCAATCTAATTAAAAATAGTACTTCAAGAACAATCTATACAAGGCAGAGCCTTTTTATCTGAAACTGTAGTGTTGAAATACTATTTATAACTGTCATCCTGAGCTTTACAGAGGATAACTTCCAAGGCCAGGCAGATAAATAGAATGTTAGTTGTTGAACCCAACATGACTGGTGCATGCATAGATAATGTACATTTCATAAGTCAGCATTTTTGTATTTCTAATCCTGGCCTTCTTCCCTCTGATCTTCACTCCTGACACTCTACAAGAGTATCTGAGCTTGTGGCAGGGTTAAAAAATGTGAATGTCACCTGCTATGGGAATAAATCGTAGAATGATGCAGCACAGAGGAAGCCATTCGGACATTGTTGCCTGTGCCAGCTGTTCAGAAGAGCTACCCCATTCCCCTGACCTTTCCCTAGAGCTCTGCGAAGTTTTCATTGTGAGTTTTTATCCAATTCCCTTTTATTGAACCTGCTTCCACCATGCTTTCAGGCAGTGCATTCCTGATCATAACTACTCGCTATGTTAAAAGCAAATCTCTCCTCATCTTGCCTCTTTTTTTTTTGCAAATTACCTTAAATCTTGTACTTTGTTTACTGATACTTCTGACATGAGAAACTGTTTTTCCTTAGTTACTCTTTCAAAACCCTTTATGATTTTGAAAACATCTATCAAGCCACCTCTGAACCCTCTCTGCAGTAAGGAGAACACACCCAGTTTCTCTCCCTTTCCTCCATGTAACTGAAGTCCAGCATTCTTGGCAACATTCTACTAAATCTCCTGTACGCCCTCGCAAAGATCTTGACATCCTATCTCAATGGTGGTGTCCAGAGTGCATTCAGTGCTGTATAACCACTTGAAGGAATGCTGGGTGTGTCTCTCTCCAAATTTTTGGACCAACAAGCTAATCAGTCCTCTTTAGGGGCACCAGGTTCTTCTCAGTTTTCCAATCACTGAACAGAAGGGAAGTAAAATTCAAGGAATTTCCCAGTTTTGGAAAGCCTTCCTTCAGTCCTGCCTCCTCCAATGTCATGGGACATGGCCTGCTATATTTAGGAGCCATACAATTTTCCTCTCCAACTACCCACTAACTTATTTGGGCTCAAAGAAAATTTAGAGCCCCTGTTTTTATCGATGAAATACATCCAAATGAAATCATCTGTGATTTTGGCTGGCAATTTTGACATAATGTGGGTGTGCTGCATTACTGGAGATGCTATCCTTTGGATGTGGTGGTAAAGTGACGTACTGTCCATCTGTTCCAGTATTTCAAGTGGGAATTAAGACCTCTTGGGTCTATTTAAAGAAGAACAGAGAGTTGTCCTAGTGTTCATAGATAGTCATTTACCTCATTGCTGTTCATGAGATATTGCTATAATCCCAAAATTTGCAACACATTTGAAAATCATAACAACAGTGGCTACACTTTGAAATTATTATTTTGTATGTGAAGTGCTTAAGCATGTCTCTGAGAAATGTAAGAAGGTATGGCATAAATGTAAACATTTCTACTGGAAGAAGTATTTGCTTGTTTTGGAGCAAAAGCTTAAACTAAATAGTTTATCAGTCGCAATTGGCTTATATTCATTTTCATAGTTCTCATGTTAACAGCTATTCAACTAGCAAAACACTAAGAGACATTTGGAGGAAATAAAACCTTAATGCTATATCTGGACGAAATGAAAATTAAACCTCGTGAAGTGAGAGAGGTGTTTTGGGAGTTGCACAAGGCAGCTTTTGTGTTTCAGGGAGGTGTGTAGCCATATTGCAGGCTCGTGAGTTTGTAGGGGACCTTAATCGAATAAAGTGTGAGTGTTGCCGTTGTGTATTTGTTGCTTTTTTTATTGCTTCACAGGATGTGGGCATTGCTGGCTAGGCCAGCATTCATAGCCCATGTCTGATTGCCCTTGAGAAGGTGGTGATGCGCTGCCTTGAACAGCTGCAGTCCTTGTGATGTAGATACACCCACAGTGTCGTAAGGAAGAGAGTTTCAGGATTTTGACCCAGCTTCAGTGAAGGAACAGCAGTATAAATCCAAGTCAGGATGGTGTGTGTCTTGGAGGGGAGCTTGCAGATTGTGGTGTTCCCAAGCATCTGCTGCCCTTGCCCTTCTAGATGGTAGAGCTTACAAGTTTGGAAGGTGCTGTCGAAGGAGCCTTGGTGAGTTGCATCTTGTAGATGGAACTGCCACTGCTGCATTCATCCAGGCAAGTGGAGAGTATCCCATCACACTCCTGACTTGTGCCTTGTATATGGTGGACAAGCTTTGGGGCGTCAGAAGGTGAGGTACTCACCACAGAATTCCCAACCTCTGGCCTGCTGTTGTAGCTACAGTATTTATAGGGTGGGTCCAGTTCAGTTTC
Source organism: Cetorhinus maximus (assembly GCF_964194155.1). NCBI lineage: Eukaryota > Metazoa > Chordata > Chondrichthyes > Lamniformes > Cetorhinidae > Cetorhinus > Cetorhinus maximus. Next base: position 57,989,783 of record NC_135880.1, read on the forward strand.
TGTTCATTGGTAACCACCAAGATGTTGATAATGGGGGATACAGCAATGGTAATGCAATTGAATGTCGAGTGGAGATGGTTGGGTTCTCTCATGTTGGAGATGGTCATTGCCTGGAACAGTTGTGGTGCAAATGTTACTTGCCACTTATCAAACCAAGCCTGAACATTGTCAAGGTAAAAGCAAAATACTGCGGATGCTGGAAATCTGAAACAAAAACAGAAAATGCTGGAAAAACTCAGCAGGTCTAGCAGCATCTGTGGAGAGAGAAACAGAGTGAACGTTTCGAATCCTTATGACCCATCTTCAGCTCTGAAGAAGGGTCATACAGACTCGAAACATTAACTTCGTTTCTCTCTCCAGAGATGCTGCTAGACCTGAATATTGTCAAGGTCTTCTTGCACATGACAAGGACTGCTTCAGTATCTGAGGAATCGCAAATGGTGCTGAACGTTGTGCAATCAGCAGTGAACATCCCCACTTCTGACCTTATACATTAATGATCTAGATGAAGGAACTGAGGGCATCCTGGCTAAGTTTGCAGATGACACAAAGATAGGTGGAGGGACAGGTAGTATTGAGGAGGCGGGGAGGCTGCAGAAGGATTTGGACAGGTTAGGAGAATGGGCAAAGAAGTGGCAGATGGAATACAACGTGGCGAAGTGTGAGGTCATGCACTTTGGTAGGAAGAATAGAGGCATAAACTATTTTCTAAATGGGGAGAGAATTCAGAAATCTGGAGTGCAAAGCTTGGAAATCCTATTCCAGGATTCTCTTAAGGTTAACTTGCAGGTTGAGTCAGTAGTTCGGAAGGCAAATGCAATGTTGGCATTTATTTCAAGAATATAAAAGCAGGGATGTGCTGCTGAGGCTTTATAAGGCTCTGGTCAGACCACATTTAGAATATTGTGAGCAATTTTGGGCCCCATATCTCAGGAAGGATGTGCTGGCCCTGGAGAGGGTCCAGAGGAGGTTCACGAGAACGATCCCAGGAATGAAAGGCTTAACATATGAGGAACGTTTGAGGACTCTGGGTCTATACTCGATGGAGTTTAGAAGGATGAGGGGGGATTTGATTGAAACTTACAGAATACTGAAAGGCCTGGATAGAGTGGACGTGGGGAAGATGTTTCCATTAGTAGGAGAGACTAGGACCCGAGGGCAAAGCCTCAGAGTAAAGGGAAGACCTTTTAGAACAGAGATGAGGAGAAACTTCTTTAGCCAGAGAGTGGTGAATCTATGGAATTCATTGCCACAGAAGGCTGCGGAGGCCAGGTCATTGAGTGTATTTAAGACTGAGATAGATAGGTTCTTGATTGGTAAGGGGATCAAAGGTTACGGGGAGAAGGCAGGAGAATGGGGTTGAGAAACTTATCAGCCATGATTGAATGGCGGAGCAGACTCGATGGGCCAAATGGGCTAATTTCTGCTGCTGTGTCTTATGGTCTTATGGTCTAAGGAAGGTCATTGATGAAGCAGCTGAAAATGGCTGGAACTAGGACACTATCCTAAGGAACTCCTGCAGTGATGACCTGGAACTGAGATGATTGACCTCCAACCACAACTATCTTCCTTTGTGCCACGTATGACTCCAACCAGTGGAATGTTTTCCCCCTGATTCCCATTGACTTCAGTTTTGCAAGGCCCATTGATGCTGCACTCGGTCACATGCTGCCTTGATTGAACCAAGACTTTAAGAAGGTGAAGTGTGTGGTGCCCATGGTGGACAAGGAAGAAATGAAAACCACTGAGTATCTTACACTGTCAGATCTGGTGAAATCACTGACTGCTTCTTACCTGCTTTGCAGTCCTGGGATTGGGAAGTTTGCTGACAGCTCAATGCCGCCTCCTTCCAAGTTATAGTGGCTATGAACTTTTATTCATTTGTCTCCTTCCAGACTGGTACTGGAGATATTAGTAACATCACGCAGTTTGCAGTCACTGCTATATAACGGAGATCACCAAGGCTTTCTATTCAAAGAAAGGTCACTACGTTTTCCAGTCTATCTTGCCAGACACTGGCAAGTAGGGTGAGCACATGGCTTTGCTAAGATTGCTGGTGTAGGGTGCCATGGACTGCATGCATATAGGCTTGCAGGCACACATAACAACTGTGCTTTATGTCAGAACCGGGAATCCATCCCCTCAACATCCAGTTGGCGTGTAACCACAGAGAATCATGCAGGTCACTACCCTGTAACCTGGCAGCAGTCATAATGCCTTCATTCTGTAGCAGTCTCCTATGCCAACTGCATTTGAGCCTTCCCGGCAAGCCAAAGGTTGACTACTGGGCAACAAGGACTATCCACTGATGACAAGGCTGACGATTCCAGTGCTCAACCAATGCACACGTGCGCAGCATGCATAGAATGAATGCCATGCTGCTTCGCAACATGTGATAGAGCAGACCGTCAGCATGCTGATGCAACACTTCCACTACCTGGACTGTTCTGTACTTCGCATAGTGGGTGTCAAGATTCATGTTGGGTTGCACAACTTTACTATCATGAAGGGACAGATCTTGTTGCCAGCGATCGACAATCAGCAGGAGGAGCATGAGCAGGAGGAGCATGAGAAGGAGGAGGAGGAAGGGATCACCTAGACAATTCCTTTCTGCCCGGATTGGGTCTCATGGTGGCATCATGGTAATTTCACAGGACTTGTAATCTAGAAGCTAGGCTAATGTTCAGGTGGAGCTCCCGGTGCTAATGATAGAGCGCTCGCTTAGCATGCCTGAGGTCACGGGATCGATGCCCATAATCTCCAATAGGGAGCGCTATGCGGGCAGCAGTGGGAGCTGAGAGAGAGAAAGAAGGTTCTAGAGAGAAATAAAAAGCACCCTCACTGACAAGCATGACCAAAGCCCATCTGCCCGAGCTCAAGAAGTTCATGGACAAGAAACTGTCACTCAAACTGAATGGTGGGAGTCATGTGCAAGGAATTCTGCGTGGCTTTGCCCCTTTCATGAATCTTGTCACGGATGAATCTGTCGAATTGGCACTTGGGGGCCAGCAAAATAACATTGGCATGGTGGTTATCAGAGAGAATAGCATTATCATGCTGGAAGCCTTAGAACGAGTATAATGAAGACTGCTGTATTCCTGAAAACATGGAAAAGAATGTTGCGGAGACACCCCATACATCATTTTGAGCCCTAGAATTTTTTGTCCTTAGTTTTTCTGGTCGAATATTGCATTTGATTGAATCGTTTGAGGTGCAACCTACCATTTTTGTGAATAATTTATTATTTGTACTTGTGGGACCTAAATGACATTAAATATGTTTTTGTATGAAAAAAAAGAACTTATTTGAGTGTGAAAGAATAAACGCAAGCCCAATTTCCCATTCACCAATTCACCTTACCTGTCTCTGACACTGGCCATCAAAGCGTCTGCTTGGCCACAATGTAAAAATAAAAGCCACCACAAAGTACAAATCCATAAATAATTTTGCACCTTTCCTACCTGCCTGCCTTCCTTGTGCCCTTGCCTGTCTAAGTGCTGCTACGGACTGCTACTGCTGTGGTTGCAGTATGGCTGGTGGAAGGCTATTGAATTTCAGTGGAGGAGACTGCAAATGGCTTTGGTAGGTGCACATGAGCATACCTAGGCTTAGAAGGCCTTGCTGTGTCTGCAGCATCTTGGAATGGGCGACAAGTGACTGGGCTGGTTGGCTGACGGGCAACAGCAAGAGCACTGGCAGAGTAGCAGGAGTGGGAGCTGTCTTCTTGAGAGAGGCAACAGTTTCATGCTTTGTGGAACCATTGTCACTCCCCTGGGTGGCACTGCAGAAATGCTAGTAATCTGTTGGAGGACAGATTGATGAACTGCTGTGACATCCTGCAAGCCTCTTTGCACACTGTAATCCACAGCCATGATGGCAGGAGTCTGAGTTTACATGAGGACTATCTGAAGTTCCACTGCAGCATTCAAATGTTGGGTGGTTGCTGCTTGTGGAATGGTTGCTGCAATGGTTGCAACATTGGCCGTCAGATTCTGCATCATTGTTGGGTCCAAATGTATGCAAAATATGCAGATGGAGTTGGCCACCACTTCTGTGCTGGAAAGGATGGACTGCAACTCTGTGCAAAACCCTGTGCCAAGTTTGTGCTGGTCACTTCCATGCTCCTAGACATCGACATCAGGACCTCTGGCAGGCTTCCCAATGCACAAACATTTCATTCTGCATATCTATCAGCTGCCTTCTGGACGATACTTCATGGAAGTACTCAACTGAACCCTCTGCAGCAAAGCCTATGGGCAGCCTCGCCCTCAAGTGAGCTAACGCTTGCCCTATCCTTGCCCTGACTGCAGCCCACTCGTGCTTAGTCTCTCCTGCTTCCAAACGAACCTTTGAAATACACTTGTTATCAAATTAAGCTGGAGGTTGCAACTGTGAAATCAAGTGACAATGCTGTGACATCAATAGCACTTTCTCTTTGGTGTTCCTCTACTCTGTAACATCTCTGGTATCTGATAGGAAAAGGCGCCAGGATAAGGATGCGGTTCGGGGAGGGGGTAAGTAAGGGATGTCTGCTTGCACCTTTTGAACTTGTAGATCAGAAATGTGAGATGCGGAAGAAGTGAGATGTGAAAAGGAAGAATAGGCATGAGATCCCGCCGCCTTCGATGGCTTCAGCCCCACCTCTGGCCACGGCCTCAGTAATACACATCCCATTAATGGTCAACACCATCACTTACATTGTGATCAGTACTTAAAGGCATGCCCATCCCCTGCCAGTTAGCTCTGGCTATTTCCAGTTGTGCGCCGCCTTGTCCATTAAGTGTGGTGCAATATGTTTTGGCGATGCAGCTGTCATGGTTGAATAGCTGGCTACGTGCAAGCTCTGAGATGTGGGTGTGAAACTTGCTGCAGTGTTAAGTATATGGGTGAAGGTAAAGGTGAAGCATTCGAATGTGAGGTATGAGATCTGATTGATGGAGATTGTTGGTAGGTTCATAACGGGAGTGTAGTGATTGAAACAGTATCTGAGACTATTGGTGCACTTCGTAGGATACGCAATTTGAGGACACATTCACTGACCTTAACCACTTTTAAGCCATTGATCTTATTTCAGCACTGCATCCAGATGCTTGGGGCTTGACTCCAGGCATTGACCTCCATGGCTTTCTGCTGCCATTTCCTTTAAACCATGCATCCAAAGGATCTCCTTGCCCTCTGCTGATACAGGGCATCATTCCTCCTACGTTAATCCCTCCAGCACAGAACAGACTGAAGCAGTCCATGCCCATAAACAGCAAGACCTGGACAGCATTTAGGCTTGGGCTGATAAGTGGCAAGGTGATAGTGTTTTGACTGGTCCCCAGGCAAGGTTCCCTCAATTTGTTATGATCCCGGACGAGACACCCCAAATTCTTATAATCCTGGGTGAGCAGGAATGAACTGGCTCTCTTTCTTTATTCAACCTCCTCGGTTGTTCACAACAAGGTTAATTTAAAAATGATCCCTTTCCTCATGATTCCCTTTTCACAGTCCAAATGTATTTATGGGCGGGATTCTACATTCGTCAGGCGGGCGTGTACCTGACCTGATCAGGCGTAGAATCACACGCTATGATGTCGGGCAAACGCCCCAATGTCATCCCACACTCTCGTGATCTTTCGGTTGGCGGCATGTGCGAGAGTTGGCAATGCGCCTGCCGACATTAAGAGACCTATTAAGGCTCCTAAGCAATTAATTAATTTGTATTTTTCACTGCCCGTTCAACCATTTGGTTGCCGGGCAGGCAAATAGGCCAGGCGGCCTCTGCATTTTTAACAAAACCTCAACCATGCCCGGTATGAGGTTTCCAATGGGAAATAAAAATCTATTAAATATTTTTCAGCATCATTTTAAACATGTGACTCAGTCACATGAAGAAGGACATGTGGGGATATGTTTATATCATCTTTCAAATTTTTATTTTAGTTTCTCCAATTGTTTAGCTCTCTGAGGCAGCTCAGTGCCTTCAGGGAGCTTTCAGCGCCTTCTCCCCTGCGCATGCGCAGACTTCCGCACTCGCCCTCCTCCCGCCCCCACGCGGCAGTGCTTAGCGTTTTAGTGCGCCTTTCACGCTGGCTGGCTGTTAATTGGCCAGCCAGCATGAAATCGCGATCGTGGGTGGTGGACCTTTTACCAGCCTCTCCCAGGCCTGCTGCACCCGACCAATGAAGGGAAAATCGTGCCCTATGTTTTAAAATGAGCCAATTTAACCAGGCTTTCTTGAGTTAAAGAAAGAGTCAGTTTATTAGTTACTAAAACACAGGAAAAAAAAATAAACACACAACACACATACACATTATTTGGAAATGGGAAGTGAGTCCAGAAATATAAGTTTAAAAAGAAATACTAATCAGTCTTTGGCTGGTCCATGAGGGTAGATGATGAAACGTTGCGGCCGTTAAGTTGGATGATTCCAGTAGAGATGATTTTGGCAATTGAGCAGTGGTTTGGAGATTCTTAGTTCTGCAGGTTAGCTGAAAGGAGTTGTCCTGTTTCCTTTTCGACTGTGGCTTTGCTGACGTGTGACTTGCTTCCATCAATCAGAGAGACTTTTTTACCTGCAAGTGCAGGGATGCCTAGTTGATGTTCTTCAACTGTGACCTTTACAGCACACTCTTGCACACCAGACCTGGAACACCAAAATTAGCATGCAGAACTAGGGTTCCAGTTGACTTTTTAACCCCTTTTCTTTCGTGTTCCTGGAAGGGAAAAAACATATGTTTTTCGCCCAGAAACTGCTTTCTTTCAACTTAGATCATGTCCACCATCTGGGATATAACTCAGAGGAGATGTTTTCTGCCAAAATGGTAATCAGCTTTCATTGTCTCTGCAACCACAGGAGATTACAGTTCAGTTTTTGCATTGCATCTTTTCCTTTGAAAGGTCTATATCTGAAGTAGGCCTTGACACCTTTTTAGATGCGACATTCCATTCTCTGGACTAGTTGGTCAAGTGGTTGACTCTTAAGTGCCCTCTGAGATGGCCTAGCAAACCACTCAGTTTATGAAATGCTACAAAGTCACAAAAGAGGAATGAAACCAGACGGACCACCCGGCATCAACCTAGACACTGGAAAAGACAATGGCAACTCAGCCCTGTCAACCCTGCAAAGTCCATCTTACTAATATCTGGGGGCCAGTGCCAAAATTGAGAGAGCTGTCTCACAGATTAGTCAAGCAACAGCCTGACATAGTCATCTTCAGGGAATCATACCTTACAGATAATGTCCCAGACACCACTATCACCATCACTGGGTATGACCTGTCCCACCGGCAGGACAAGTCCAGCAGAGGTGGCGACACAGTGGTGGACACTCAGGAGGGTGTTGCCCCTGGAGTCCTTAACATCAACTCGGGACCCCATGAAGTCTCATGGCATCAGGTCAAACATGGACAAGAAAACCTCTTGCTGATTACCATGTACCGCCTTCCCTCGGCTGATGAATCAGCGCTCCTCCATGTTGAATACTACTTGGAGGAAGCACTGAGGGTGGCAAGGGTGCAGCATGTACTCTGGGTGGGGAACTTCAATGTCCACCACCAAGAGTGGCTTGGTAGCACTACAACTGACTGAGTTGGCAGAGTCCTAAATGACATACCTGCTAGACTGGGTCTACGGCAGGTGGTGAGGGAACCAACGAGAGGGAAAAACATACTTGAACTCATCCTCATCAACCTGCCTGCCACAGATGCATCTGTTCATGATAGTGGTGGTGACCACTGCACAGTCATTGTGAGACGAAGTCCCGCCTTCAGGTTGAGGATACCCTCCATTGTGTTGTGTGGCACTACCACCATGCTAAATGGGAGAGGTTTCGAACAGATCTATCAACTCAAGACTGGGCATCCATGAGGCACTGTGGACATCATCAACAGCAGAATTGTACTCAAACACAATCTGTAACCTCATGGCCTGGCATATCCCCACTCTACCATTGCCATCAAGCCAAGAGATAAATCTTGGTTCAATGAAAAGTGCATGCAGGTGGGCATGCACCAGGCATACCTAAAAATGAGTTGTCAACCTGGTGAAGCTATAACACAGGACTAGTTGCGTGCCAAACAGCATAAGCAGCAATTAATAGACAGAGCTAAGCAATCCAACAACCACTGGATCAGATCTAAGTTCTGCAGTCCTGCCACATTGAGTTGTGAATGGTGGTAGACTATTAAACAACTCACCAGAGGAGGAGGCTCCACAAATATCTCCATCCTCAATGATGGGGGAGCCCAGCACATCAGTGCAAAAGGTAAGGCTGAAGCATTTGCTACAATCTTCATCCAGAAGTGCTGGGTGGATGATCCATCTTGTCCTCCTCCGGAAGTCCCCAACATCACAGATGCCAGTCTTCAGCCAATTTGATTCATTCCACATGATATCAAGAAATGGCTGAAAGCAGTGGATGGTGCAAAGGCTATGGGCCCTGACAATATTCCGGCAATAGTACTGAAGAATTGTGCTCCAGAACTTGCCGCGCCCCAAGCCAAACTGTTCTAGTACAGCTAAACACTGGCATCTACTCGGCTATCTTGTCCTGGATACAAAAAGCAGGACAAATCCAACCCAGCCAATTACCACCCCATCAGTCTACTCTCCATCATCAGTAAAGTAATGGAAGGGGTCATCAACAGTACTATCAAGCGGCACTTGCTTAGCAATAACCCGCACACTGATGCCCAAGTTGGGTTCCGCCAGGGCCACACAGCACCTGACCTCACTACAGCCTTGGTTCAAACATGGACAAAAGAGTTGAACTCCCGAGGTGAGGTGAGAGTGACTGCCCTTGACATCAAGGCAGCATTTGACCGAGTGTGGCATCAAGGAACCCTAGCAAAACTGAAGTCAATGGGAATCAGGGGGAACTCTCCACTGGTTGGATTCATATCTAGCACAAAGGAGGCTGATTGTGGTTGTTGGAGGTCAGACATCTCAGCTCCAGGACATCACTGCAGGAGTTCCTCAGGGTAGTGCCCTTGGCCCAATCATCTTCAGCTGCATTATCAATGACCCTCCTTCCATCATAAGTTCAGAAGTGGGGATATTCGCTGATGATTGCGCAATGTTCAGCACCATTTGTGATTCCTCTGGTACTGAAGCAGTCCATGCACAAATGCAACAAGACCTGGACAATATCCAGACTTGGACTGACAAGTAGCATGTAACATCCGCACCACACAAGCGTCAGGCAGTGACCATCTCCAACAAGATATAATCTAACCATCACCCCTTAACATTCAATGGCATTACCGTCACTGAATCCCCCACTATCAACATCCTGGGGGTTACCATTGACCAGAAACTGAACTGGACTAGCCATATAAATACTGTGGCTACAAGAGCAGGTCAGAGACGAGGAATCCTGCGACAAGTAACTCACTTCCTGACTCCCCAAAGCCTGTTCACCATCTACAAGGCACAAGTCAGGAATGTGATGGAATAATCCCCACTTGACTGGATGAGTGCAGCTCCCACAACAGTCAAGAAGCTTGACACCGCATCCACAAACATTCACTCCCTCCACCACCAACGCACAGTAGCAGCAGTGTGTACCATCTACCAGGCTCCTTAGACAGCACCTTCCAAACCCACGACCACTACCATCTAGAAGGACAAGGGCAGCAGTTAGATGGGAACACCACCACCTGGAAGTTCCCCTCCAAGTCACTCACCATCCTGACTTTGAAATATATCATCATTCCCACATCCCATGACTGAATAAAAAAAAGTGTATTCCACCTAGGAATTTTCCAGCAAGTGGTTACTTTACTCAGCCAACTTTTGCTTTTATGTCTTTTTTTTTAAAAAGTACATGTCTTACTTAAAAGTTCAATATGCTCTTAAGTAATTCAAGGCTATCATCCATGGTCATGACACTAGGCGATGATCATTTCCAACAAGAGAGAATCCAACCATCTCCCCTCGACATTCAATGGCATTACCATCACTGAATCCCCCATTATCAACATCCTAAGGGTTACCATTGACCAGAAACTGAACTGGACCAGCCATATAAATACTATGGCTACAAAAACAGGTCAGACACTGGGAATTCTGCAGGGAATAACTCATCTCCTGACTTTCCAAAGCCTGTCCACCAGCTACAAGGCACAAGTCAGAAGTGTGATGGAATACTCTCCACTTGGCTGGATGAATGCAGCTCCAACAACACTCAAGAAGCTCAACACCATCCAGGACAAAGCAGCCTGCTCGTTTGGCACCCCATCCAGCATCTTCAACATTCACTCCCTCCACCACCGACGTACAGTGGCAGCAGTGTGGACCATCTACAAGATGCACTGCAGCGTCTCCCCAAAGCTCCTTCGACAGCACCTTCCAAACCTGTGACCTCTACCACCTGGAAGGACAAGGGCAGCAGATGCATAGGAACACCACCATCTACAGATTCCCCTCCAAGCGGCATCCTGACTGAGGAATATTGGAGGAGGAGTAGGCAAGTCGGCTCCTCTAGCCTGTTCTGCCATTTAACCAGATCATGGCTGATCTTCTACCTTAACGCCACCTTCCCCCACTATCCCCATATCCCTTGATGTCATTGATATCTGGAAATCTATCGATCTCTGCTTTGAACATACTCAATGACTGACCCTCCACATCCTCCTGGGGTAGAAAATTCCAAAGATTCACTACCCTCTGACTGAAGAAATTCCTCCTCAGCCCGGTCCTAAATGGCCTACCCCTTATTCTGAAGCTGTGTCCCCTGGTGCTAGATGCCCCAATCAAAGGAAACATCCTTCCGGCATCTACCCTGTCGAGCCCTGTAAGAATTTTGTAAACTTCAATGTGATTAACTCTCATTCTTCCAAACTCTAGAGAATTCAGGCCTAGTCTCCTCAATCTTTCCTTATAGGACAATTCCAGCATCCCATGGATGGAACTACAACTATAAGGAACTTGCAACTATATAAGACCATAAGACATAGGAGCAGAAATTAGGCCATTTGGCCCATCGAGTCTGCTCCGCCATTCAATCATGGCTGATAAGTTTCTCAACCGCATTCTCCCGTCTTCTCCCCGTAACCTTTGATCCCCTTACCAATCAAGAACCTATCTATCTCAGTCTTAAATACACTCAATGAACTGGCCTCCGCAGCCTTCTGTGGCAATGAATTCCATAGATTCACCACTGTCTAGCTAAAGAAGTTTCTCCTCATCTCTGATTTAAAAGGTCTTCCCTTTACTATGAGGCTGTGCCCTCGGGTCCTAGTCTCTCCTACTAATGGAAACATCTTCCCCACGTCCACTCTATCCAGGCCTTTCAGTATTCTGTAAGTTTCAATCAAATCCCCCCTCATCCTTCTAAACTCCATCGAGTATAGACCTAGAGTCCTCAAACGTTCCTCATATGTTAAGCCTTTCATTCCTGGGATCATTCTCGTGAACCTCCTCTGGACCCTCTCCAGGGCCAGCACATCCTTCCTGAGATATGGGGCCCAAAATTGCTCACAATATTCTAAATGTGGTCTGACCAGAGCCTTATAAAGCCTCAGCAGCACATCCCTGCTTTTATATTCTAGTCCTCTTGAAATAAATGCCAACATTGCATTTGCCTTCCTAACTACCGACTCAACCTGCAAGTTAACCTTAAGAGAATCCTGGACTAGGATTCCCAAGTCCCTTTGCACTCCAGATTTCTGAATTCTCTCCCCATTTAGAAAATAGTTTATGCCTCTATTCTTCCTACCAAAGTGCATGACCTCACACTTCGCCACGTTGTATTTCATCTGCCACTTCTTTACCCATTCTCCTAACCTGTCCAAATCCTTCTGCAGCCTCCCCGCCTCCTCAATACTACCTGTCCCTCCACCTATCTTTGTATCATCTGCAAACTTAGCCAGGATGCCCTCAGTTCCTTCATCTAGATCATTAATGTATAAAGTGAAAAGTTGTGGCCCCAACACTGACCCCTGCGGAACTCCACTAGTCACCGGCCGCCATCCTGAGAAGGACCCCCTTATCCCCACTCTCTGCCTCCTGCCAGACAACCAATCTTCTATCCATGCTAGTACTTTGCCTCTAACACCATGGGCTCTTATCTTAGTGAGCAGCCTCTTGTGCGGCACCTTGTCAAAGGCCTTCTGGAAGTCCAAGTAGATAACATCCATTGGCTCTCCTTTGTCTCACCTACTTGTTACCTCCTCAAAGAATTCTAACAGATTTGTCAGGTATGACCTCCCCTTGATGAAACCATGCTGACTTTGCCCTATTTTACCATGCACTTCCAAGTATTCTGAAATCTCATCCTTAATAATGGACTCTAAAATCTTACCAACGACCGAGGTCAGGCTAATCGGCCTGTAATTTCCCGTCTTTTGCCTCACTCCCTTCTTAAACAGGGGGGTTACATTAGCGATTTTCCAGTCCTCTGGGACCCTCCCTGAAAGTGATTCCTGAAAGATCACCACTAACACCTCCACTATCTCTTCAGCTATCTCCTTCAGAACTCTGGGGTGTAATCCATCTGGTCCAGGTGATTTATCCACCTTCAGACCTTTCAGTTTTCCTAGCACCTTCTCCTTGGTAATGGCCACCATACTCACCTCTGCCCCCCCCGACTCTCTTGAACTTTGGGGATGTTACTCGTGTCTTCCACCGTGAAGACTGACGCAAAGTACCTATTCAGTTCCTCCGCCATTTCTTTGTTCCCCACTACTACTTCTCCAGCGTCATTTTCCAGCAGCCCATTGTCCACTTTTGCCTCTCTCTTACCCTTTATATATCTAAAAAAACTCTTGCAATCTTTTTTTTACCTTTGCGGTTCCTCAACTCTACCCACACAGATTCTACATCACCTGACCCTACGTTATTTCTTGCTATCGATTTAATTTCATTTCTTACTAACAAAGCAACCCCACCCCCTCTGCCAACCTGCCTATCTTTTCGATAGGATGTATATCCTTGGATATTTAGCTCCCAGTCCTGATCCCCTTGCAGCCATGTCGCCGTGATGCCCACCACATCATACCTGCCAATTTCAATCTGCGCCTCAAGCTCATCGCTGTTCCTTCACTGCCGCTGGGTCAAAATTCTTGAACTTCCTTCTTAACAGCACTGTGGATGTACCTACACCACATGGACTGCAGTGGTTGAAGATAGCAGCTCACCACCACCTCTCAAGGGCATTTAGGGATGGGCAATAAATGTTGGCCTAGCCCGTGAAAGAATTTTTAAAATCCTAAAACCCCAGAGCCACCTCTTTCTCTCCTCTTCCTTATTCTTTTCCAGGTCCAATTCGCTTCAACCATGACTCCTTGTGTTTGCTCCAGCCACTGTGCATCTTCTCTTTAAGAGGTACAGGATGGCTTTAATGGGTGCTAGTTAATCATGATATTGGCCCTCTTTTTATGTGTCCAGCTACCAACCAGCATAGTTAGAGCTAACTGGACACAAGAGATTATTCAATAAGAATTCACAGTAAAATTGGCATGCTGCTTGCATTGCAATTAAAGGGCAGGAGTTAATGGCGCATCATGATCCTCACTCCAGTTTTCAGAGGCTATCCAGTTTAGCCCCTAATGTGCCTTACCTGGCTGCTGCCTGCATCTTGGTCTCAGCTTCTTGCTGAATTGCAATGGAAATTTGTTTGACCTCATATGTTTTCTGTAAACAACACACATCATGCCATAGGCTATATTTTGTTATGATCTACTGCAAAGAGTACACAGAGTGCCCATCTATTCACATTTTGACCTTGATAAAAATCAAAGGTGAAAATTACATGACTGAAAGAGCGCATATAAACCAAGGACAGGAAAGAATCATACAAATAAGTTTTCAGCCAAATTTATAGTAACTGGAAGATCACTGGGGATAAAACAGTTTCATTTACTTTTGTTGCCAATATGAACATTGTAGATTTTGGCTCCAGTTATTTTATTTCCCCTTATGTTACTTATTAACATTAGGGACCTTGTTGGTGACTGAAAATCTGATGATGTGGTTTCAATGATTATTATGTTCTTTCAACCACATTGCAAAAAAAAACACGTGAACAGGTTCTGCTGAGCTCGATTTAGAATTGCATTTTGAGGATCTTTTTTCAAATGTAACCTGTTTATATCCATGCAAAGCAGATTGCACTTTGGTTTTAATTAAATGAATTGACATCCCAGTAACCTAGGCTGGGATTTTCTAGTCCTGCCCGCTGCTGGGACCTTCTGGGGTCCCGCCGAAAGTCAATGTACTTTTGGCTGGCCTGCTGCAACCCCTGCGGCTGGTCCCACCATGGCGGGACCAAAAAATCCCGGCCCTAGTTTTGACAAGGTAAACAAGATTCTTAGACATAGAATGAGTAAAACCTAAATGGGCGTACCATTGGCTAACTATTTATCTAAAAAGTAACTATGGAATAAACGTTTAATTGATCATATTTGCCTTGAATAGCCTCGGGATGCTACTCTGGTGGTTACACTGGAGTTCGAAAATTAGAGCCCCTAATTTTTATGACAGGTAGAGTTACAAGTGCCATTATGTGTGTCTGTTTGACATGTTTCTGCATCATACAGCTGACATTTCTTTAGGCCTCCAGGCCATTTCCTTGACCTAGTGCTGTCCACTTTAATTTATGAGGAGGCCATTACCCTGAAGCTGATTTTGGACAGTGCTAGCTGTCCAAAACACGTCAGAATTCCTGCTGTAGGGCCCTCGTCTCCCAGTTCTGCCTCCCTTGACTCATTTGTAAAAAGTGGGCAGAGATTCCACCCTTTGGAAACTCCAAGAACAGTCACAGCCCAATAACCAGTCTTCCATTTTCAGTGGAGTTCCACTAGTCTCTAATCAGCGTTATGGCAAGAGGCTGGTGGAACCCTATGGGAGTCTCAGTCCCATTTTGTCCAATGGATTGGAACTGGAGTAAGCTCCCTACATAAACAATGGAATGATGCAGGAAGAAAGAATCTACTGCACAGCATACCCACCTAATATTAATGTAAGTGGAAATGGTCTCGTACCTTCAAGAAAATAAATGATAACCATGGAAATAATTTGCCAGCAGCTGGAAATACATTACTGCTGCTTACTATTAGGTTATCTATACTTCTACCTATGTGTATTATATCCTATAATATTACATGATGCACCAGTTCTTGAAATGCTTTCCAAGGATTTCCTCAGAGTGTCAGCTTGATGACTTAGTTCAGAATGCACAACTTGGCTCAGCCATTGTGTCGGTCTATGTGTTACTGTGCACAACACCTTTTTACGCACTGATGAAAGGTTTGTACAGAACTTTAATAAAGCAGGAAAAAGCTTAGGTGCTTTATTAAGTTCCATGAAACCCAATTGTTTAGGCAGTGCAGTGCTAGGGGAGTTGGAGCCTCATGTTATGAAGCAGTGAAGTGTGAGGGCAGTCTCACATAGCTCCAATTTCAGTTTGGTAGAAGTGGAGGCCTCAGAGCAGATCACCTGATTGTCTGCTAGGAATGATACATGTAGGTTACTCCTCCAAGGTAACACTACTGACCTGCCTGTACAATACTATCAAATACTATCAACAACACAATAAGAAATCATTTTCATTTTCTAATGACTATCCTCAACAGAAGCTCTCAATGAGCAATAATTTCCAAAAAAATTTGCAGTACAATTATTCTTGTACATTTATTATATATATCATTTGGCAGGAATATAAGATTTTTCTGAAGCTTAAAATAATGACTAGAAGAGCAAAATTAGGTCAGAACTAGTCTTGTACAGCGACTAATCAGCAGTAACTTTTAGTCAGTTGTAATGGAAAGAAATATTTAAAATTTATATACACTTCATGCATTCATTGAGATCATTCACATTTTTGTAATATCAAAGATTTAGACATTAATCTCTTTCAAATACTATCAACAACACAATAAGAAATCATTTTCATTTTCTAATGACTATCTTTCATAACCTATTGGATCCAAGTTTATCCAATAGAAATCAAAAGCTGGATTTAGTCAGCCTAACAGAGTTCTCACCTACCGATTGGAGAACCAGTGTAAACTTCCATCAGTCCTATGGGGAGGTCAGATAGTTTTAGGTGTCCTACAGGGACTTGAGTGGACACTGTCGAACCTCCCCAGGATTCAGGACCCCAGCAGCGAAGAGCTGCCAGCCAATCAGAGGCCAGCAGCACTCCATTGCTCGCCAATGCCATCAGGAGGTTTTTTTATTTATTCATTCACAGGATGTGGGCTTCGCTGGCTGGGCCAGCATTTATTGCCCATCCCTAGTTGCCCTTCAGAAGGTGGTAGTGAGCTGCCTTCTTGAACCGCTGCAGTCCATGTGATGTAGGTACACCCACAGTGCTGTTAGGAAGTTCCAGGATTTTGACCCAGCAACAATGAAGGAACAGTGATATATTTCCAAGTCAGGATGGTGAGTGACTTGGAGGGGAATTTCCAGGTGGTGGTGTTCCCATCTATCTGCTGATGGCAGCTACTGGCAATGCACCGACTGAAGCCCAGGGTCACCGAGGGTCTCCAGGCCAAAGGTCAGTGAGGGCAGGATAGGGATCGCAGGGTGGGGGGGGGTCTTGGGAGAGGAGGGGACAAGCAAGGCTGGAGACAAGTGCAGAGGTCTGGCTTTTAATGGCGACCCTCTTCCCGGCACCGGATCCCTGCCTGAAAGCAAAGGACCATCCTTTTTGCTGGCCGGCCTTAGGGAGGCACGGGAAAGACGTGTAGTTCCTGTTTAATTCGTGAGCCACCACTGAATTGTGGGTGTTTTGCAGAAGATGAAATGTTTTGGAATGTAAAATATGGAACGCTTCATGAATTTGCATGCCATCCTTGTGCTAACCTTCTCTGTATCGTTCCAGTTTTAGCATATGTGCTGCCAAAGCGAGCATGGGCTCAGGGATAATGGGTGTCAATTGGCTCATTAATGAGCCTAATTGACATCCTGCCACCACCAGCCAGGAATCCCACGTCAGCCCCTTACACCCTCCGACTAAATCAGGGGAGGTTTTCCGCTACAAAAACAGAATTACCTGGAAAAACTCAGCAGGTCTGGCAGCATCGGTGGAGAAGAAATCAGTCAACGTTTCGAGTCTTCATGACCCTTCGGCAGAACTGAAGCATAGTTAGGAGAAAGATGAAATATAAGCTGGTTTAAGGTGGGGGGGTGGGGGGAGAGAGAGAAGTTGAGGGTGTGGTGATTGTGGAGATAAGCAAGCAGTGATAGGAGCAGATAATCAAAAGATGTTACAGACAAAAGGATCAAAGAGGTGTTGAAGGTGGTGATATTGTCTAAGAAAGGTGCTAATTAAGAATGGAAGACAGGACACTCAAGGTACAGCTCTAGTGGGGGTGGGGTGGAAAGACTAACAAAGTTTTAGTTTTAGATTTAGAAATAATGGAAATAGGTGGGAAAAGAAGAATCTATATAAATTATTAGAAAAAAAGGGAGGGGGGAGAAACGGGGTGGGGATGGGGGGAGGGGGGGTGGAGTTTAAGATCTAAAGTTGTTGAATTCAATATTCAGCCCGGAAGGCTGTAAAGTGCCTAGTCGGAAGATGAGGTGCTGTTCCTCCAGTTTGCGTTGGGCTTCACTAGAACAATGCAGCAAGCCAAGGACAGTCATGTGGGCAAGAGAACAGGGTGGAGTGTTAAAATGGCAAGCGACAGGGAGGTTTGGGTCATTCTTGCGGACAGACCGCAGGTGTTCTGCAAAGTGGTCACCCAGTTTGCGTTTGGTCTCTCCAATGTAGAGGAGACCGCATTGGGAGCAACGAATGCAGTAGACTAAGTTAGGGGAAATGCAAGTGAAATGCTGCTTCACTTGAAAGGAGTGTTTGAGCCCTTGGACGGTGAGGAGAGAGGAAGTGAAGGGGCAGGTGTTGCATCTTCTGCGTGGGCATGGGGAGGTGCCATAGGTGGGGGTTGAGGAGTAGGGGGTGATGGAGGAGTGGACCAGGGTGTCACGGAGGGAATGATCCCTACGGAATGCCGTCAGGGGGAGTGAAGGGAAGATGTGTTTGGTGGTGGCATCATGCTGGAGTTGGTGGAAATGGCGGAGGATGATCCTTTGAATGCGGAGGCTGGTGGGGTGATAAGTGAGGACAAGGGGGACCCTATCATGTTTCTGGGAAGGAGGAGAAGGCGTGAGGGAGGATGCGCGGGATATGGGCCGGACACGGTTGAGGGCCCTGTCAACCACTGTGGGTGGAAAACCTCGGTTAAGGAAGAAGGAGGACATGTCAGAGGAGCTGTTTTTGAAGGTAGCGTCATCAGAACAGATGCGACGGAGGCGAAGGAACTGAGAAAATGTGATGGAGTCCTTACAGGAAGCAGGGCGTGAGGAGCTGTAGTCGAGGTAGCTGTGGGAGTCGGTAGGCTTGTAATGGATATTGGTGGACAGTCTATCATCAGAAATTGAGACAGAGAGGTCATGGAAGGGAAGAGAAGTGTCAGAGATGGACCATGTGAAAATGATGGAGGGGTGGAGATTGGAAGCAAAATTAATAAATTTTTCCAGGTCCCGACGAGAGCATGAAGCAGCACCGAAGTAATCATCGATGTACCGGAGAAAGAGTTGTGGGAGGGGGCTGGAGTAGGACTGGAACAAGGAATGTTCCACATACCCCATAAAGAGACAGGCATAGCTGGGGCCCATGCGGGTACCCATAGCCACACCTTTTATTTGGAGGAAGTGAGAGGAGTTGAAGGAGAAATTGTTCAGTGTGAGAACAAGTTCAGCCAGACGGAGGAGAGTAGTGGTGGATGGGGATTGTTCGGGCCTCTGTTCAAGGAAGAAGCTAAGGGCCCTCAGACCATTCTGGTGGGGGATGGAGGTGTAGAGGTTTTCCGCTGCTGGACTGATGTGGAGCCTCTCCCGTGATTGTGGACCTGGCCACTATGGTTCCTGCTATGACAAGAGGCATTAAATCTAGCCAATCCAGCCAATTCCTATCTCATCACTCTACTTTCAATCATCAGCAAAATGATGGAAGGTGTCATCAACATTGCCATTAAGTGGCACTTACTAAGCAACAACTTGCTCACCAATGCACAGGTTGGGTTCCGGCAGGGCCACTTGGCTCCACCCCTCATTACAGTCTTAATTCAAACATAGACCAAAGAGCTGAATTGCAGAGGTGAATTGAGAGTGGCTGCCCTTGAGATCAAGGCAGCAATTGACCAAGTCTGGTATTAAGGAACTCTAGCAAAACTAAAGTAATTGAGTTTCAAAGAAGCATCATATTGGAGTCGAAACGTTAACTCTGTTTCTGTCTCCACAGATGCTGCCAGATCTGCTGAGTTTTTCCAGCATTTTCTGTTTTTATTTCAGATTTCTAGCATCCATAATATTTTGCTTTTATTGAAGTCATTGATATTGAATACATTACATTTGCAAGCAGGACCTAAACAATTCACTTGAGTCTGTGACTTATCTAATGCCACAATGTCTTTACCAAATGTCAGGGACATCATTGCCATGTGTCACCATAACCTGCCTATGTGACACAGTATTGTACCTGTATTCCTGAAGAAATGAATAGTTATTAAAAATAGGTTGAGAATAGATACGAATAAATAGAAAAGCATATGTATTAATGGTCCAGACTGAAGTATTCAAAGCTGTATTGTTCCTTAGTACAAGTTCATCAAAAACCAGGACCAGTATTACAGACAATTTGTTCTTTTAACATGAATTTGCATTCTGGCAAGAAATCTGGTCAGCAAACTTGGGAATTTAATTATTGCAGGTGAGCAAGTAACAATTGGTGCAATTGACATCCTCAGATGTTTAGGTCTTGGAAAATTGCTTTTAACTTTGTTCCAAATTTCACGTGTGAAGCAGGTGTTTCTCAGAACTTGAGAAACTGACCAGGGGAATGAAGGTGAGTTTGAGCAGCAGTTCAGATGGGTATTTAAACTTCTTATTGTACCATCTACATAAAACCTCAACTTTGCAGCAAACATTTGGCAGAGAGTTCTTCTGTCAGTACGTTTTTTTCAACTTTCGAGGCTTGTGAACTAGCAAGATCAGGAAGGGAGGCACATTGGATGTATCTAACAGCGCATTAAAAGAGGAAGCCCATCACCATCCATAGCAATAATGACATGCTGTGGTGGAATCAAATTGCACATCAGTGAGTTGCACATGGAAGAGATGCAGAGCATCTGTGTCATTAACGCCAAGGCAGTATTTGACTGAGTGTGGCATTAAGGAACCCTAGCAAATTGAAGTCAATGGGAATCAGGTGGAAACCTTTCTGCTAGTTGGGGTCATACCTAGTACAAAAGAAAATGGTTGTGATTGTTGGAGGTGAATCATCTCAGTCCCAGAAAGTTCTGCAGAAGTTCCTCAGTGTCCTAGGCCCAATTATCTTCAGCTGCTTCTTTGATGACATTCCCTCAATCATAAGGTCAGAAGGGGGGATGTTCACTGATGATTGCACAGTGTTTAGTTCCATTCCCAAATCCTTTGAGTTGTCCATTCTGACATGCAGCAAGACCGAGACAACATCCAGGCTTGGGATGATGAATGAAAAGTAACATTTGTGCCATGCAAATGCCAGGCAATAATCATCTCCAACAGGGGAGAATCTAAACATCTCCCCTTGACGTTCAATAGCATTACCATTGCTGAGTTCTGTGGATCACCATTGACCTGAAACTTAACTGGACCAGTCACATAAATGCTGTGATGACAAGAGCAGGCCAGAGCTTTGGAATTATACACCCCGTATCACACTGCCTGACTCCCCAAAGCCTGCCCACCATCTACAAGGCAAGTCAGGAATGTGATGGAATACGGATGAATGCAGCTCCAATTACACTCATGAAGCTCAACACTATTCAGAACAAAGCAGCCTGCTTTATTGGCACCTCATCTGCCACCTTAAACATACACTGCCTCCATCACTCGCACATCCTGAATGTTTACCATCTACAAGTTGTATTGATGTATGGCATCAACTTACCAAGGCTCCTTCAACAGCACCTTCCAAACCCATGACCTCTATCATTCAGAAGAACAAGTGCAGAAGGGGCATGAGAACACCACCACCTGCAGGCTCACCTCTAAGTCACAGACCAGCATGACTTCAAACTATGTCTTCATTCCTTCATTGCCTCTGGGTCAAAATCCTGGAACTCCCTTCTTGAACCGCTGCAGTCCATCTGCAGTTAGATAGGCGGCTCAACACCACCTTCTCAAGGACTGTTAGGGAACAGTAATAAATACTGGTCTTACCAATGACTCCCACATCCCATGAATGAATAAAACAAAGTAAATATGAAAACATTGTCTGATATGCATCACTTTGAATGACATTTACATGGGGTGTGATCATTGTATAAAATAGTAACTCTCTTTATTGGGTATTCATAGTTTATGACTAATCGCTGTCAACTTGCCCTTGATAAATATTTGTCCATACTAAAATGATATTTTGAAACACGTTACCTAAAGTAGTATTAACAAACTTTTATGAATTATGTCGTACAATTTTCAATACATGTTACTAAAGGGTCAGTTCAGTAATGTTAGTCGAGGTTAAACTTATAAACCTGAAATTGCTGTTTACAGTGTCCATTTCCAGCATGCTATTCGGACAAGTAAGGCCCCAATATGGCGAGCAGGAGGCGCGCATACACTTCTGGCTAGAAAGAGTGCAACTGCCATATTAATTTTTAAAAATCATATGCATCCTATTTCCGACCTAAAAGAGGTGTTAGGCCTTTTACTTATGCAATATTTGTTTAAAATGATCTCACCAAGATTGGAAACCAAGCCTAGGAATTGCTTGTTAAGCCCATTCATGATGTTGAGTGACTCATCTCAATGGAAAACCATGAGTGCTCCATTTAAGCACACATTAAAGGAATCAATCGCTGCCACTCACACTCACATTACAGCCGCTCATGTCCACAGCCAGCGACATTCCAGCCACCCCTGATATCATCCACAAGCCCAATCTCCCTTCTCCTACTCCAATGAGTCTATGACCCCCAATTCTTGGAACTAAGATCCTTGGACTCCAGTACTCGGGCAACTGCTCCCTGGCTACCCATCTATGGATCCCCAAACCCAGTCCCATATTTTTTAGGCCCGCAATTCGAGACTTGATCCAAGGTCTGATCCTGGAACTGATTTCCAGAACCATTTACCTGAGGACAAATGCAATGTTATTTTCTACTACATTTTGCTGCCAGCCTTTGAAGTCAAGTTGACTCCATTAAAATGAGGCGCAAATTCCAGTGTCTGGGAAGCTTTGGGCCTCCTCATTCAAGGGCAGGGAATGCACGTCACTCCCCTATACCCCTGTCTGAATTTCTGGACTAATTATAAATTTATTTTAAAAAGCAACAAATTACAAGCTGTATAATGTTACATTTCAAAATCAGCAGAACATTGTTCAGGTTTGTAATTTTTTTTTCCTTTCATGTATATGCGTTTTAAA
The DNA here is from genome assembly GCF_964194155.1 of Cetorhinus maximus. Taxonomy (NCBI): domain Eukaryota; kingdom Metazoa; phylum Chordata; class Chondrichthyes; order Lamniformes; family Cetorhinidae; genus Cetorhinus; species Cetorhinus maximus. The sequence continues at coordinate 58,012,185 of NC_135880.1, forward strand.
GTTATAATTATTGAAGAATCTCAGAAGGTCAGTGGGAGGCAGTCATCACACACTTTATTTTCAATCGAATAAAAGAGAAATTTCAAACCATCTATTAACCCTTTGTTCTTTCAAAGACCTCTCAGCTTTCAGCGTTGCTTCACTTTCATGTAATGCGCCAAAGAAGATCTTTCAGTAAATTTGTTCCAAAGGATACTTTGAAGGAATAACATTGCCCAATCACAGCACACTTCTCAGTTCATACTTTGGTTGAATAATTTCCCTTAATTTGTGTTTAATTACGATTTTGAAGCACAGACATGACTGGGTCATTCAAAAGAGGTAGAGTATTTTCTTCTTCACCATCTGAGCAGTAATATGGAAAAGTGGATTGCCCCACCCAGTGTAAAACTTGCAATATTCTCATCCGGTTGAAATCAATGGAATGGAAATTAGGCTGGTTCTGCCTAAATTAGGCTGGTGATCCATTCCTCCAGATTAGTGCACTTGGTGCTGAAGATGAAAATAATCCCTGTAATTCTACAAATTCATGCTCCCAGCGCACAGCTTCAATTGGGAGGTTATATTGAGAAACCAAACATGAGAGTAAGGCCTGGAAGATTTTCCATTTGTTAATTCCATAAGAGCACAAGTTTGCAAAATTTACTCTAAATTACAAAAGCAATTTTGTGTGTGCCAATTCTTCATCTTAAAATGACCCTATTTGAAGGTGGCCAATGACTTATAATGTGCACCGTTCCATAGTGCACCTGTTTTCTAAGCAATCTCAGTTCTGGGAAATGCTGAATTCTCCTGAAAGCAGTTTTTTTTTTAATTGAGTGGGTCCACAGAGAACACTGTGGACCACATCTGTTGTCTTAGCACACGTCAAAACATTTTCATTTACTACATAAATTATGAAAACAATGATATGAAGTTCAGCCAAACAGCTGGATGTGATTTTTGTCATAATATCATAGTGATCTAACAGCATTTTTGCAGTGCGATGACATGATTTATTTTTAAAAAATCATTGCATCTGAATATTTAGCAAAGGTTTTCCAAACAACTTTCTTCTGGAGTTTCTGTGGGAGTTCTTCCAGTCTCCTAGCATAACTTTGGTAGAAGATTGGTTGAACCCCAGGGAACATAGTGTAGCAGCCGTTTCTACCAGGCTTGTCAAAATCATGGCAGAAATCAGGGAACCCCAACAGAAATTCATGTTTAATGATTTGCCTCTTTAAGTCCTGACCTGATTTTATTGCCTTTACTGCAAAAACTGGAATATGTTTGCGATTTTCCATTAATTTCTTATAAAGTATAATATCATAAGTACACTGAATCTTTTAAAAATTAGGTAATTGATACAGTGACCAAATTATCTTAAGTGAATATTGCATCTTTGGTGAATTGTATGTGATCTTTTTTACACTGTTTATGCTGTTCAGTACTGGCTGTGAGCACAAGCTGATACAGAAAGGATGCTTTAATCTAGGGTTCTGCTCAAACTAGAGATATCCAGTTCAGACCGGTACCAGGCATGGGGGAGGGGAGGTTTGGAGCACATAGCTCAACTTCAACAAGCATTTTGCATTCCAATATTCAGTGTTATGTTGTGAAGGAACAATAAGAATATACTGTAATCAAGACAAATTTTGTACCTGAGAAATGGGTAGCCCACAGTTGAAAATCAGCTGGATGTGGGGAGGGAAGTGGGGTCACCTTGACCGCCTCATTGATGCCCATAGCCTCCATGATGACATATTCAAACAGCTCTGTAAGTTATCGACCTGGCTATCTGAAACATGTGTAAAGCTGTTTTACTGTGGAAATCAGAACTCTAACTCATAGGACTTTGATACATTTTTAAATTTGGCTTACCAGTGAGCTGCGGGAGACAAAAGGTGCTCCTCTGTCTACCACCTGCATGGAGCTGGTTGGCAGGTAGCTGTTTGGAGGTGAGCAGGTCCCAGGGGTAAGGATGAGAACAGGCTGCAAGATCTTTGTGGTGCCAGGAATAACATGAATACTCCTCCTGACGCCACATAAATCCTTAGAAAAACTTACCGTGCCGTACGTGCATGGCTTCCAGTGGTCCTTTTCAGGATCGCTCGTTAGACGCTGAATACCTCGTACAATTAGGACTTGCATGCATGGTTCCTACTCAGTTCATTTGTACACTAAAGTTATAATCAGGGTCCTGTGTTTTCAGCGATACTACTGGGTATGCATCCAAATTAATTAAAAATTAAATTAGGCGGGCAAATAGACAGCCAAACTGTCCGCCAGATTTTCCTTTGCAGCTCATCATTTTTTTAGCAAAAAAAGCTGACTAGCAGTTAAAAATCCCCCGCTAAGCTCATGAAATTCACTATTCAATATCCTTTAACAACAGTCAACAAACAAAAAGACATACTCCCATATATTGACTTGTTACAGTAATGCATTGCTGCTGAAGAATTTGGAAGTGATACTAAATTCCCTTTTTGTTCATATTAAGACACAAATTGGGCAGAATTTAATAGTTGCAGCAGTGCTACTTAACCACATGTTGGAGAGCTGGTGGCAACCCTGCCACAACCATTTCTGGGAGCTCAGACTGGTCACATCCTAATCAGGCAGTCTGCAGGTTGGCACCGCAGTCATGCAGAGGAATTTTCTGCCTTCAAGAGCTGCCCTTCAATCAGAGGCTGGCAGCTCTCCAGTACCAGCAGTGCCACTGGGACTGGTGGCCACTGCCAGTACTACAGCAAACCCCAGGATAAAGGTCATCACTGGAGCCCTGGAATGCAGGTAAGTAGAGCGAAATCGCCAAAGCCAGCCAGGGAGGCCACAGAGTTGGTGGCAGGGGTGATGGGAGCAGGAGGGGGATTTGCGCGGAAGAAGTGTGGGTGTAAAGGGCAGGGGGGTGTCTTCCTGCGGCTGCCCGTCAAGTCCCTCCGTTAGACACACGGTGCCCGAGAAGGAGGGACCCCCACCACCAGGGGTCAAGCATGTCTGCCAGGGTGTAAAGTGGCCACTTAAGGGCCTCAACCGGTCTCCGGGTAGGAAGGCTGTTCTCAACACTTCCCACCCTGGACTTAATTGGGGAGATAATAAAGGCAAAATACTGCGGATGCTGGAAATCTGAAACAAAAACAAAAAATGCTGGAAAAACTCAGTAGGTCTGACAGCATCTGTGGAGAGAGAGAGACAGATAATGTTTCGAGTCCGTATGAGTCGTAAGAGTGCACAGATGCTGTCAGACCTGCTGAGTTTTTCCAACAGTTTTTGTTTTCGTTCTTAATTGGGGGAGTTGGGAATGTGACATGTTCTCCACCCCAATCCCTCTCCCCCCCAACCCCTCCACCACCCCCCGACCTTCCAGCCTGCTCCCAGGGGAGCATATAATTCCACCCATTGTAGCTAAACGTTCATTCAATTGTTAATTCTTTTTACTTTAGGAACCCTTGTATATGCTCGAAGCTACTTTTCTTCCATATCCTGGGGCATTTCAGGAAACCAGGGATATGATTTTATTATATTGTAAATCATAAACTTCACCCCAGCTGTCAGGATGTTGGACTTGGGTGGTTTTTCTGGTATATCGTGACACAGGCTTGTTTCAAAAGACAGGAGTCTTGGTGCTAATGAAATTTGCTGTGACCTTCGTAGGAGGCTCTAAGAACTGTCAGCTGCTTAATTGATGCAGTTATTTTAACCCCTCCCTGACAAAACACATCAGCACATTCTTACATTTTTCACATTTTATGGATGATTGCCTTTATCTGACTTGCTGATTTGTTGTCCCATCAAGGAGCAAAGGCGTTTTCTATTCTTAATGGTTATATTTGTTTCCTTGGCTTTCAGCAGGTAATTAAAGAATATTAAAATGGCAGTTTCAGCTCTTAATAGAAATACATCCTGCTCCACTGATCTGTACTAACAAGGACCATAAAACGGGCTAAAGCACAAATTGGGTTCCAACTGTTTCTAACTTACAATATTCTAGAACCGCTCTTTGCATATTGAAAGGAATTTACAGCCTGAAACAGGCAGGCTCTTTGGCATCCATTAGTCGGCCCAATTTAAAATGGTGTCAGCCACATTCTCAGCGTTAATAGGACAATAATACTGCTGACCGTATTTGGAAACTATAACCGTCACATTAATGCCAGCAGCAGCAAGTGAAACTCGCCCCATTGTGTTTCATTCTGCTTTATACACAGGAAAAAATTTTAAAAATTAACTGCAGGCCTCCTCCCAGGTATTACCCAGCATCAAAAATGCCAGTCTTTAGCCAATTTGATTTATTCCACAAACGGCTGAGTGCATCGAACACAGCAAAGGTTATGGACCCTGGCAACATCCCGGCTTTGTGCCCCGTTTATGCTCCAGAACTAGCCGTGTCCCTAGTCAAGCTGTTTCAGTACAGCTACAACACTGGAATCTACCCAACAATGTGGAAAATTGCCCAGGTATGTCCTGTCCATAAAAAGTAGCACAAATCCAACCCAGACAATTATCATCCTATCAGTTTACTTTTGATCATCAGCAAAACGATTGAAGTACTATCAAGTGGCATTTATTTCAGCGATAACCTGTTCATCGATGCTCAGTTTAGGTTCTGTCAGGACCACTCACCTGCAGACCTCATTACAACCTTGATTCAAAGTTGGACCAAAAAGCCGAATTCCAGGTATGAACTGAGACTGATTACCCTTGACATCAAGAATGCATTTGACCAAGTGTGGCATGAAGGGGCCTTAACAAAATTGAAGTCAATTGGAATCAGGAGAAAGCTCTCCACTGGTTGGAGTCATACCCAGCACAAAGGAAAGTGTTTGTGGTTGCTGGAGACCAATCACTTCAGCCTCAGGACATCACGGCAGGGGTTCTTCAGGGCTGTGTCCTAGAGCTAATCATCTTTAGCTGCTTCAACAATGACCACCTGTTCATCATAAGGTCAGATACCCGAATGTGTGCTAAGGATTTCACAGTGTTCAATTCCATTTGCAACTTCTCAGATAATGAAGTGGTTTGTGACTAAATACAGCAAGGTGTGGGTAATATTCAGGCTTGGGCTGATAAGTGATTAGTAGTATTTGCATCAGACGAGTTCCAGGCAATGACCATCTCCAACAAGAGAGATTCTAACCAACTGCCTTTGACATTCAGTAGCATTGCCCACGCTGAATCCCCATCAACACCCTGGGATTACCATTGACCAGAAACTGAACTGGACCAGCCATATACATACTGTGGCTACAAGAGCAAGGGGTTGGGAATTTTGTGGCAAGTAACTCACCTCCTGACTGCCTAAAATCCTTCCCACCATCTACAAAGCATGAGTCTGGAATGTGATGGAATACTCTCCACTTGCCTGGACAAGTGCAGCTTCAACAACACTCAAGAAACTCAACACCATCCCTGACAAAGCAGCCAACTTGACTGGCACCCCATCCACCACCATAAACATTTGCTCCCTCCACCACAGACACACAGTGGTAGCAGTGTGTGCTATATGTGCAAGATGCTGTGCAGCTACATTCCAAGGCTCCTTCAACAGCACCTTCTAAAACCACGATCTCTACGCCTAGATGAACAAGGGCAACAGGCACTTGGGAACACCACTATCTGCAAGTTCTCCTGCAACATATCACACCTTCCCAATTTGAATTACTGTCTCTGGGTCAAAATCCTGGAACTCCTTCCCAAACTGCGCTATGGGTTCCTACACCAAGGGAGTGCAGTAGTTCAAAGAGGCTACTCACCACCACCTTCTCAAGGGCAATTAGGGATAAGCGTTAAATGCTGATTTGCTAGCGATTCCTGCATCCCAAGGATGAATGGGGAAAAAAATGCCAGTTAGGCCACTAATTCAGTTTTACAGCCCAGACTTTACAGCACTATTGATGGAGAAACTGTCAGCATTCACTGTCATTACACATCTGAAACTGACAGCAACTTCTGAAGTTCGCACATGCAGAAGTTAAATACAGAAATCCATAAGTTGCTGTCAGTGATTCTCCAAAGGGCGCACTGTTGAAGTCACCATCGGCAATCAATTAGAAATCACTGAACTGATGAGAGTTTCCGCTTTTATGCTAATGGTCTCACTGTAAAAATGCCTGAAAAAGTTACACTTTGTTGAATGAGGTGTCACTTAATGGTGTAATAACTTCATAATTACTTCTGAGAAACCTCTCTAGCCAGAAAAACTAATTTTATATTTGTTTTGTATCAAATCAACCCATGATGATAAAAACTCCTCATTTTAAAAATATATATTTTTAAAACTTTTCTTATGATATTTCAGCTTCTACCCTTAATGCCATGTGTATGTTCCAATCATTTATTTCACTCCCTGTAAAATATATTTAAAAGTGAAGGATAATCAGTGCATTTTACTTCCTGGTCTGCTGTCTATGAAAATACTTTAATATAATTGGCTGTTAACCAACTTACATTCTTTAAAACCTTTTAATATTTCAGATCTCATTTTTGATATCCATTTATCTAAGTCGAGAACTCTCAGATGAAAGTTGTTCTGCCCTTGGACTGGTAATGCATTACCTCTACCTGTGCCAGTTCAGCTGGATGCTTATTCAGGTCAGTGCAAAAAACCTCTTATCCTAAGCCTTAAGGAAGTTGGCCAGGTTTCCTCATTTCCTAAAAAAGAGTAAAGCTAATGAAAGAAATGCATTGAACAGGATTGTAAGGAATATACTCCAACAGTCTGAGGAGCTTACCCATGTAGTTATTTATGTAATAACTACTTGTACTTTTCTATACACAAGAATGGAGACAGAAACACTGAAACATGGATCCTTTACAATTTGTTCTAAATTTACCTGTCTGTATAAAGGTCTTGCATCTAGCACACATCTCTCACGCTTTAAGTGTCAAAAATAGAAAAGTAAGTATCATTTCTGCTATTTTTTTCTGACTTTAATGGCCTGGCAAAGGCAGGAAATGGGAAATTATGACCAGCTGACAACCTACAGATGCTTGCAATTGACCTGCAGTAGGCTTCAGTATTCCACTTAGTAGTCTTTGTGTACACTTTCTCAGAGGGATATCTGAGCAGTGGGCTTAAAGGGAACCACCTGGATAAACACAGCCCCATCTGAGCCACTAAACATCATGAGAATTCTGCCAACTCACCCCATACCAACCCTCCCCACAAGTAGCTTTGGTCATAGAAACAAATGATGAAAATGCCAAAGTTATTGCGGGAGTAGGTAAACCTCCGTTACCGTGACCATGCTTTAAATTGCAGATTGTCTGTGAATAACATCAAAGGAGATCTGCGAGTTTAATTATCTTGGAGGCATGGATGGGAGATCACCAGAAGGACCAGTTATTAGGCTGGCTCCTGGACACATGGTTGATCTTAGCTTTGTATGATAGTATAAAACAGCAGAGGGTGGGCATAAACAGGGCTTTTTCAAATAGGCAGGCAGTGAATAGTGGATGCTGCAAGGATCAGTGCTGGGGCCTCAGCTGTTTACAATCTGTATTAATGACTTAGATGAAGAGACAGAGAGTAATGTATCAAAGTTTGCTGATGATACCAAACTAGATGGAAAAGTAAAGTGTGGGGAGGACACAGAGGTTGCAAAGAGATATAGAAAGGTTAAGCGAGTGGGCAACAATGGCAAATGGAATATAATGTACGGAAGTGTGAAGTTGGTTATTCACTTTGATGGTAAAAAATAGAAAAGCAGAATTTTTTTAAAAGGTGTGAAACTTGTAAGTGTTGATGTTCAAACAGACTTGGGTGTGCTCATACAAGGAACACAAAGTTAGTATGCAGGTGCAGCAAGCAATTGGGAAGGCAAATGGCATGTTAGCCTTTATTGCAAGGGGATTGGAGTATGAGAATAAAGAAGTCGAGCTACAATTGTACAGGGTTTTGGTGAGACCACATCTGAAGTACTGTGTGTAGTTTTGGTCTCCACATATAAAAAAGGATGTACTTGCATTGGGCGATATGGCAAAGGCTCACTAAATTGGTCCCTGGGATGAGGGGGTTGCCCTATGATGAAAGGCTGGGTAAATTGGGCTTATATTCTCTGGAGTCTAGAAGAATGAGAGGCAATCTCATTGAAACATACAAAATTCTGAAGGGGCGTGAGATGGTAGACGCTGAAAGATCGTTTCTGCTGGTTGGGGAATCTAAAACATGGGGGCACAGTCTCAGGAGGGCCGATCGTTTAGGATTGAGATGAGGGGAAATTACTTCACTCAAAGGATCATGAATCTTTGGAATTCTCTAACCCAGAGGTTTGTGGATCCATCGTTAAATACATTTAAGGCTGAGATAAACAGATTTTTGGTCTCTTGGAGTTAAGGGATATGGGTGGAAAAATGGAGTTGAAACCCAAGATCGGCCATGATGGTATTGTATGGCAGAGCAGGCTTGATGGGCTAGGTCTATTCCTGCTCCTATTTCTTGTATTCTTGTGACAACAATTCTGCTCTCCTAATTGAGGCCAATTAAAGTGGGATAAAAGCTCATTAAGAGCTTGTTGGGGGAGGTGGAATTTTGAAGGGGGTGCATGGGTTTCAGGAGGCGTCTGGTGCAGATGAGCTGAAAGGTGGTGGGTACAGAGTGTAGAGCTGCCCCAATGTCATCACCCTGGCTCCATAAGAGGGTCAGTAGTGCAAAGGGGAACTTGACATTTGGCAAAGAAGTGACCTTGGCACACTCAGGTGATGGAGGGAATGGACACACAGCACTCGGGCATTAAACAGGGTCGTCAGCCCCCTGGCAATGTGGGGGGCAAAGGAACAGGAAGCAAAGCTGCCAATCATTATAGGATGGCGCTTCACAAGCAGCTGCACACCACTGCATCTTACAGGTTACTCATGCCCTCTTTGCCAGAACAGGACAGTACATTAATTGCACGACTGGTACAGCCTCACAGGGACAGAAGGAAGTAGGTTTCACCGCCATTGCAGGATTCCCCCATGTGCAGGGCACCATCAGTTGCACCCGTGTGGCCATCGAGGAACCCAGAGACTGGCCAGTGAGATTAGTGAACAGGAAGAGCTTCCACTCCCTCAACGTGCAACTGTTCTGCGATCATAAGAGCTGCCTCCATGTTTGCACTCACTTTCCTGGCAGTCGCTATGACTCCTTCATCCTCTACCAATCACTGTTTGCCTGACACCATCATTCAAAACCCCAAAGTGCATGCATGGATTCTAGGGGACAACTGATAACCCTTGGAGAGATGGCTACTTGCCTCTCTATGGGAGCCCCAGACAAAGGCATAGAGATAATACAACCACTGCTACTTGCAATTATTGAACAGGTCATTAGGATTCGGAAGATGCAATTCAAGTGCCTCGAGCAGACAGATGGTGGTCTCCACTACCCTCTTGCAAGGAGCTCGGGCAGTGTTGTGGTCTGCTGTGTTCTCCATAACATGGATCTCCAGAGAGGTGTGGGCCTTGAGGACAGTGAGGACCTGGGGGAGGAGCAAGAGGTGAGAGAGGAGGAGGAGGAAGAGGAGACATAGAGAGATGACGCTGAACAGAGGTGCCCCTGCGCGTGCCTCAGGGCACGAATGGTTCATGAGGATGCCATGAATGTCAGGGTTCTCCTGATTCAGGAATGTTTCAACGGAGCCCCCCTCACCCAATTTGAAGGAGTCTGAGATACCTGTGCTAACACATGCATGGAAGACGAAGCCCGAAACACTTAATTATTTACCACCACTGAAGGGAGCACATCTGCGCAAAGGCTTTGCTCTCACCATGGAGGATCCTGTTATCTTCCACCACTTCAGACCACTTTTCAATATCACGGCAGTAATAAAACCTAAGCATATGGCTTAAAGTGTCATAATTTATACAGTCCAAATAGAAAAAAGCAGCAGACAGGGACAGTAAGAGCACACCCCATTGAACCACTTAGTGTTCTTCCCGATGTTGTGGCCTCCTCTTGCCACTCACCAGAAAGAAGACATCCCACTTCTGCCTCATGGCTTCCAACATGAGATCCAAGTCGGTATCAATGCAGCAAAGGGCTACACTGACTCAGCCTCTGCCTCTGGCTCTCTTAACTCATCTCATCTCTGATGCTGTGGAAGGTTTTGGCACAAATCATAGATCTCTGCATTAGGGCAACCAGCAGTCTCAGTGATGGTTGCCTTGGGGAGTCTAAATCAGTTCTCAACTTCATCTGACCCTTCTCTGTTGCCACCTCCTCTGTCTCTATTTTTCCCATCAGTTGCCCACCAGAGGGACAAAAATCCAACTCCAGGAGTCAATGTAGGTCAGAAAGGATGGAGTGATGGGTCAAAAGGATGACCTGACAGGATATAGACAGAATAAATGTAAATGCGCTGTAGTTTGTTTTTGGAGGGTAGAGGACGGACGGCAGGCTCGGAAATCATTGAAATAAACGAGTCTGAGCCGACAAGGACATGGGGGAACATTTCAGGAGCAGGTGAGCTATGGCACTGGTGGATATGGGTGATATTACGGAGGTAGAAGCTGGCAGTCTTTGTGATGGAGGGGACATGGCTGAGCAGGATTCTGAGCTTGTATGCAACTTGGTTTGGCCTGAAACAGTGACTGGGAAGGGGGTATGGGGGTCAGTGGCTGGGGATATGTAGTTTGTGGCAGGGGTGGATGACAATAACTTTGATCTTTAACTGGAGGAAATTACAACTCCTCTAAGATAATTAGTTATTTTGCTCCCATTAGACTGAATATTAAACTGAATTTGAAATTACTCTGCAGTCTAGTATTTAAGGGAATCATGTAATATCTTTTTACAAAAACATTAAAGAAACAGTAAGTTTGTAATTTTTTCTGTACCTTTCAATAAGCTGTTGTGTACTGCTCCAAGCCAGTTGCTCAATTATCAAAATTCTGTTTAAATATAAATATTCAAAAGATGATTGAAAACAAACAGAAAACGCCATGTTCCTAATGAATTCTGAATTATTTTGTTAACTCAGGCTTGAAATTTTGGTCAGATGTCTGCAATCTGAAATCCCTCCAAACATTGAGCCCAACCATAGCAGAGAATGTCTGTAAATTAGAGCGTTGAAATCATCTGTCGCTTCACCATCCAGAGAGGATTTTCTTCCGTCAACCCCTGCTATAACTGATGCTGACTGCTCCTTCACTGCCCATGGGAGGTGTGGGCAGGCAGTGGGGGTGCGGGTGGTGCAGGGTGTGGATACCTGGTAGATTTTCCTTGCATCCACCTGTGTCACTGTTGCTTCTTGCAGCATCCATGGGGAAAATGGCAGTAGACATGGTTAATGCTGGTAATAGCCCTGAGGGTGCTTCATTAGGGGTGTGGTATTGTAGCAGCCTCCCAGCTCTCACCATTCTGCCTCCTCTGCAAGACCTATAAGGTTGCAGCTCCTTCCAGCTTTAAGGCACTTCTGTCCCTTTAAACTGCCTCCAGGTCTTACAGTGCTTCAGCAATGGTCCTTCCAGCTACTGGTACTTCCAACAGGGCCAATGGCAGGTTTTTTATTCCTGGAATTGTTATTTCCAGATTCCCAGCAAAAGCCTACCTTGCATCAATAATAAACCTCACACCATGGAAATTATTTGGAGATAAGGAAAAATTGAGGAGGTGGCAGTAATAATATCCCACTGGAACTTGGCCCCAAAGAGGAATATCCCCATTATACTCTTGCACCTAGAAAAAGGCAGAAAGTAAATTCCTATCTAACCTTATCTGTGTGCTCACTTTTACATTGTTGAAGCCTATGGGCTAATTACACACTCCTGCACTCAGAGCAGGAAAGCTGCACTGAAGGGCAGTCTGGGTCTGAAATAGGATGGCATCACTCCAACCCAGATTCTCTGGCCTGTGCTCTCTGAAAGCAAAATTCCAAACTGGGAATATAGGGTCAGGGTTTAGATGTTTTATTTGAGCATGCTGAAACCAGTGAAGGCCTGGATTTTGACTTTGATTCTGACTCCCCTTGAATTTAGCTGTAATTAACCTAAAACTGAACAATACCACTTCCTGATTCCAGTGAAAACACACCAAGCATTGAGCTGTACTGGATCCAATCTTCCAGGTAGAACAAAAAGTGGAAAAAATGAGAGTGAGTGATGGTTGCCTTGGAGAGTCTAAATCTGCTCCTGACTTCATCTGACCCTTGATCTGATCTGTTGGGGAAGGTTTAAACTAGATTGGCCGGTGGATGGGAACCTGAGAGGAAATTCAGAGAGGAGAGGAGAAAAACTGGTAGTGGGAAGGAGAGAAGTATTAACTGATGAGGAGGATGCATCAGAGAGTAGTATCAAGGTAAATAGAATACTTGAGATTTTGATAGAACTAGAGAAGGCTAAATTAAGTCATTAAATGGAGCCAGGATTAATGTGCATGTATGTGAATGCATGGAGTATGGTTAACAAGATTGGTGAACTACAGTACAGGTTGACAAATAGAACTATGATATTATTGCAATAACAGAGACCTGGCTCAAATAAGGGCAGAACTGGGCATTAAATATTCCTGGGTACAAGGTATTTAGGAGAGACAGGAAAGGAAGAAAATGGGGGGAGTGGCAGTGTTGATTAAAGATGGTTTACAGTTCTGGAGAGAGAGGATGTTCCAGAGGGGTCAAGGACAGAATCTCTTTGGCTAAAGGTAAGGAGTGAAAAAGGTGCAAAACATTGATCAGTGTAGTATATAGACCACCAGCTGGTGGAAAGGATGTAGAGAAACAAATTTGCAAAGAAATTACAGAGATATGCAAGAATTATAAAACAATTGTAATGAGGGACTTCAGTTATGCAAATATAGGCTGGGATAGGAATAGCGCAAAGGGACAAGAAGGGCGAGAGTTCCTGGAGTGTGTTCAAAATAATTTTCTGCAGCATTGTGTTTCCAGTCCAATGAGAGGGCAGACACTGTTGGACCTGGTTCTGGGGAATGAGTTGGCCCAAGTGGAGCAAATAACAGTGGGAGAGCATTTAGGGGACAGTGACCATTGCATCATAAGGTTTAGGTTAGCCATGGAGAAGGACAAGGAGCAATCAAGAGCAAGGCTAATTAATCGGGGGAAAGCCAACTCCGATGGGCTGAAAATGCATCTGAGTCAATTGAGTTGGAATCAAATGTTGGCGGAAAAGATGGTGGCTGAACAATGGGCTACCTTCAAAGAGATAGTATTGCAAGCAATGTCAAGGTTCATTCCCTTGAAGGGGAAAGGTAGGACAAATAAATCTAGAACACCCTGGATGATGAGAGAAATAGAGGTGAAAGTGAAATGTAAGAAGTATGCATATGATGTCAGGTAGAAAATACAATGGAGAATCAGGCTGAATATAGAAGGACCAGAGAGGAAGTGAATAAACTAATCAGAAAAGCAAGGAGGGAGCATGAAAAGAGACTAGCAGCGAACATAAAAGGGAATCCCAAGATCTTCTATAAGCGTGTAAATAATAAAAGGGTGGTAAAAGAAAGGGTAGGGCCAATTAGGGATAAAAGAGGAGACTTGCATGTGGAGGCAGAAGTAGCAGAGGTATTAAACAAGTACTTTGCATCTGTCTTTACAAAGGAAGAGGATGTTACCCAAGCTGAGGTGAGGGAGGAGTTAACTGGTACACCCAAGGAATTTACAATTGAGAAGGAGGAGGTATTAGAAAGGATTTCTTTACTTAAAATTGATAAGGTACCAAGACAGATGAGATGCATCTGAGGATACTGAGGAAGGTGAAAGTGGTAATTTCAGAGGCACTGGTGATAATCTTCCAGACTTCCTTAGACACGGGGTGGTGCCGGAGGACTGGAGAACTATGAATGTTACACCCTCATTCAAAAAGGGGTGCAAGGATAATGCCAGCACTACAAACTTTAATTCAAGAATAGAGCCCCAGGGGAGACAGTTGCAAGCTATGTGGCAAGTTTGAAGCAATTAACAGAGCATTGTGAATTTGATACATCCTTAAACGCTATGCTTAAAGGTCGTTTAGTGTGCGGTGTGAATGAAGACACGACTCAGAGCGATTGTTATCTGAAACAAGTTTGGATTTAAGAAGGTGCTAGAGATTGCACTGGCAATGGAAAGTACAGTAAGAGATTCAAAAGCCATACAAGGCGCGCAAAATGGCACCATCCTCCACATCGGGTGGGAAGCACCAGCCAAAAAGGGCGCAGAAATGCAAGACTCTGCGGAGAGGCGGGAAACTATCCCTGCTAACAGGAAAAAGAAAAAATGACTTAGCAGTGAAAACAAGGAGTAATATCAATAGAGGTGGAAACAAACAGTCTTTTCACAATTGGCACTTTATAAAAATAAAATGTTTTTATTGTATAAAAACGGACACATAATGAGACACTGTAAGGAAAGAGTCAAGCAAACTTTTAAACAAAAGAAAAACAACCAGTGAGATCTACAATGTAGAAGAGCCTGAAGCAACAAATTCAGATATTTATTTGTTGTATAACTTGAAGGTTGGAAAAACAGAACCAATCTATGTAACAGTGAAAGTGAGTGGTAGGCCAGCTCAAATGGAAGTAGCCACGGGAACTTCTACTACAGTAATTGGGGAACATACCTTCAAATATCTGAGTAATGGTGAACATCAATTAAATTTAGAAGAAACAACTTCCCAATTAAAAACATACATGGGTGAAGACAACCAAGCCAAAGGCATAAGTAGAGTAACTTTCATTATGGGAGCCAATCGATAAAGCTACCCCTGATGGTAGTAGCAGGCAAGGGGCCAAGCCTCCTAGGACGAAACTGGCTAAAGGAGATTAAGTTGGAATAGGCTGAAATTTTCCAGTTAAGAGCAAGTGGGCTACCAGAGCTACTACAAAAGTATGCCACAGTCTTCAAGGATGGCCTTGGGAAAATCCAGTGGCTGCAGGCAAAAATTCATGTGGATCCAGAGTCAACCCCCCATTCATGAAAGCCAGACCAGTACATTATGCCTTGAGAGAAAAAGTCAACACTGAACTGGACAAACTAGAAAGGCTGAGCATTACACAACCTGTGCAGTTCTCAGAATGGGCAGCGCCCATAGTCCCCGTCCTTAAACCCGACCAGAGCATCCAAATTTGTGGAGACTACAAATTGATGGTTAATAAAGATGCTAAGCTAGAAAGACACCCCATACCAAACATCGAAAACCTGTATGCCAACAGCTGGTAGGTGAAACCACCTACACGAAGCTTGATATGGGTCATGCTTATCAACAATTAGAGTTAGATAATGCCTCCTGGGAATTTGTCACAATTAATACCCACAAAGGGTTGAACCAATACACTCGATTGCCTTTTGGCATCTCCTCAGCTTGCACCATCTTCCAGAGAACAATGGAAAGTTTACTGCAGGGACTGCCCCAGGTTTTAGTCTATTTAGGTGACAGGATTCATTGGAAAAGAGCACGTGGCAAACTAAGAAGAAGTCTTAAAACACTTCTTGCAGGCTGGAGTGCGTTTAAAAAAAAAGTGCACGTTCCAAGCGAGGATGGTAATCTATTTGGGTCACAGGGCCTCCACCCGGTTTAGGAGAAAGTGAGAGTCATAAGAGAGGCACCTGCGTCAAAGAACGCCTCAGAGCTCAAATTATTCCTAGGAATGATCAGTTATTATGGGCGGTTCTTACCAAAGTTGTCTGCAGAACTGGCACCCCTACATTATCTATTCAAAAAGATCTTGGGAGGTGCCCCAGAAAGAAGCTTTCAAGAAGGTCAAACAATTGTTGCACTCGTCCAACCCATTACTACATTACGAACAGAGAAAAGAATTGGTGTTGACTTATGGCACATTCCCCTACTGAGTGGGAGCAGTGCTCTCCCATTGGATGGACGATGGCACTGAACGGCCTATTGGTTACATATCAGAACGCTCACCAAAGCGGAAAAGGGATACTCGCAGATAGAAAAAGGCCTCTCAATCATCTTTGGTGTTAAGAAATTTCACCAGTACGTACACGGCCGCCATTTTACTATCGTTTCAGACCACAAGCCATTGCTCGGATTGTTCAGTGAAGACAGGGCTATACCACCCATACTTTGACAAGAATACAATGATGGGCTTTAATCCTGGTAGCATCAAGTATACGTTCATACATAGGCCTGGTAGTCAAATTGTAAATGCCGGTGCACTTAGTTGTTTACCTTTAAAAATAAAGGATGTGGAAGTCCCAGTTCCACAAGAACTTGTGTTATTGCTAAATTTCTTGGATTCATCGCCGGTATGCACATGACAGGTTAGTGACTGGACAAGTAGAGACCCAGTCTTATCACAAGTACGAGATCAACTGCTTCATGGTTGGTCACAACAGTCTGTACCTGATGAAATTAAACCGTACTTTAACAGAAGACATGAAATAACCAGCCAGGATGGCATTTTATTTTGGGGAGTATGGGTGATAGTTCCTCCAAAGGGAAGAGAGCCATTGCTAATTGAACTACATGGCTCACATCCAGGAATATCTCGGATGAAGACCATAGCTCACAGCTAACTATGGTGGCCTGGGATGGATGGTGAAATAAAGAGTTTAATGAAGAATTGTGTGCAATGTCAGCAATTGCAAAAGTTATCTTCAACAGCTCCATTACACCCTTTGGAGTGGCCAGGAAAACCCTGGGTGCAGTTACACATTGACCACGTGGGACCTTTCATGGAAACTGCATTTCTGCTCATTGTTGATGCCCACTCAAAATGGCTGGACATATATGAGGTGAATCACCAACATTTTCTGCTACAATTGAGAAATTATGTCAAAGTTTTGCCATTAATGGACTGCCAGAAGTAGATAACGGCACGGCATTTTCAG
Organism: Cetorhinus maximus; assembly: GCF_964194155.1. NCBI lineage: Eukaryota > Metazoa > Chordata > Chondrichthyes > Lamniformes > Cetorhinidae > Cetorhinus > Cetorhinus maximus. Next base: position 58,028,927 of record NC_135880.1, read on the forward strand.
TGGTTTATCAGCCTCAACGGTATCACTCGTGAAAACTTCGCCGTACCACCCTTCCTCAAGTGAACTGGCCAAAAGGTTGGTTCAAACATTCAAAGCTGGCATGAAGAAATTAGCTGGAATTTCCTTAACAACCATTTTAGGACCACCCCTCACACAACAACACGTGTCACACCTGCGGAATTATCAATGAAACGCTGTCTCGGGACGAGATTGAGCTTAATAATTCCAAATTTAGGGAGGAAGGTGCATCTAAAGCCCAGTGGTCCTCTGGCATCAAGGGTGGCTCCTCAGGGTCCTGCATTTGTGGGCGAGCTGGTGATTCTAGGGGAGAACAACGACATGTTATTAGTTTAAGTCATCACACTGTCACTGTGCATGCCTGGTGAGACAATGGAGGTCTGCATCATGGTGCCATCGTCTTCCAATAATCAGTGGGGACTCCAGGTTTGAGGCTCCCATTAATGATGAAACTACACAAGAATGTTTGCACAATTCGACACTCTCACCTCTGTGCACAGCACTCTTACCTTTGTCAGAGACCCCTGTGTCTCCACAACCAGCTGACTGAGGTGGGTGGCAGCACTCCAGTTCCAAGGCATCCATCTTGTATTTCGTCAGAATGAGGAGGTTTAGGGGGCCTCCGCCTGTCTTAGTTCTCTTGTCGGTGTTATGGCTTCTCTTCCCCTGAAAGGACAGAGGAATATTGATTTGTCCACTCTCTACCTGCAGCCCCATTGCAGCCTGGCAAACCACCCCCCTCGGGAAACCTTGCAGGGCACATCTGAATCATGGCCCTCGACCCGCAAGGCACTCAGGCCAAGCAGCCGGGACTCACCCCTTTGACTGGCGCCAGTGTCAGTCACATTTGGCACTCAGACTCCAACACCCCTGGGCTCCACAGGTGGACGGCCAGCCCTTAACACTTCTCCACACTGATCCATGCCAACTCGGTACTCACCCTTGCCAAGCGCAGCAGATAATTAAATCTTTTGCGGCGCTGCACCTATGTGCACCACACAACATCGTGGCTGCTGACCTTGGCTGCCACCTCCTCCTGGGTTTTTTGGGTCAGGTGCCTCCTCCTGCCATTCCTGGGTACAAGGGTATCCCAACTGACACTGACCTCCTTCACAAGGACCACAAGACACTCGTCCGAGAAACAGGGGGCAGAGTGCCCACCTGACTTGCCCTCCTGCCTGATGTCTCCAGCCACTGGTGAGGCCATTGTTCGAATGTAATGGTTTCCTGAACAGACTCCAAAGATTTTCCCCTGGCAGCCTTCAGGGCGCTGCCTCTGCTGGATTTAAAGCGCCCATCGGGTTGCCTTTGGACCCAGCGCCCGACAGGCTCCTGTCCCACCTGGCCCTTCCCGACCATTGAGAAGACGCGTTTCACGCTGGCAGACCTTTATTGGCCATCCAGCGTGAAATTTGTGGCCGGAAGCGGATTCCACATCCGCTTCTGCTCCCGCTGATTTGGCGCACACGCCAAGTATGAAATTCAGGCCATATTAGTGGATTGGTGAATTGGGCAGACAAATGGTAGATGAAGTTCAATGCAGAGAAGTGTAAGGTGATTCATTTTGGCAGGAAGAATGTGGAGAGACAGTGTAAAATAAAGGGAGAAACTCTAAAAGAGGTACAGGAACAAAGGGACCTCGGTGTATATGTACATAAATCATTGAAGATGGCAGGACATGTTGAGGGAGCAGTTAATAAAGCATATGGTATCCTAGGTTTTATTAATAGGGACATTGAGTACAAGAGTAAGGAGGTCATGTTAAACTTATCTAAGATGCTAGTTAGGCCTCAACTGGAGTACTGCATCCAGTTCTGGGTGCCATACTTGAGTAAGGATGTGAAGGCATTGGAGAGATTACAGAGGAAATTCACAAGAATGATTCCAGGGATAAACAACTGTAGCTATGAGGATAGATTGGGGAGATAAGTTTCCTTGGAGAAAAGAAGGCTGAGAGGAGACTTGATGGTGGTATTCAAGATCCTGAGGCGTATGGACAGGGTAAATAATGAGAAACTGTTCCCACTCAAGGGAGCATCAAGAACTAGAGGGCACAGATTCAAAATAATGGACAAAAGGATGTGAGTAAATTTTTTTTTTACCCAGAGGTTGGTTGGAGTCTGGAACGAACTTCCTGAAAGGGTGATGGAGGCAGGTTCGATCGAGGTATTCAAAAGGGAATTGGATTCCTATCTGAAAAGAAAGAATGTGCATATGTTACAGGGATAAGGCAGGGGAGTGGGATTAGGTGGAGTGCTCTTTCAGAGAGCCAATGCAGACTCAATGGGCAGAATGGCCTCCTTCTGCACTGTAAAGATGTGATTCTCAGAGAGATGACATCTGCCTCTCTGCTTTGCAAATGTGTAATTTTTGTGTGCTGAAAATTAGCAAATCTGAGAGCAAGCAGCAAAAAGTCAGACTTGCCTGGTTCATTCCCACGTCTACCCCTACAGTTTGGTGTGGTTGTTTTTAGTTAAAATGGCACAGTCTTCATGAAAAAATTTACAAAAGCCATGTGTCACTCTGTCAAGCGCTACCATGCACCAATAACACAAGGACATATTTTAATTATATTTTCATCATGACATGCTATCTTCGTGAATAAATGCATAAAGATCAAAGAAATATTTTTTTCAAAGAGATATTGGGAGGATTTAGTCCCATTTAAAATAAAAAGTCGAGGGGTGGGAACATTTCCAGGTCTCAACATTACACTTCCTGTCAGGATGCCCGCCTTTCTGGAGGCGGCCAATTAAAAGGTCAGTTCCAGGTCTGCTGTGCGATTAAGGACACTGGGTGGATTTCGGAAGTTTCAGGGCTGCAGCCTTGGTAGAATGGCTTTCTTTAGAGGCAACCTCTGAAGAGGTTTGAATTTTTCTTTTAAATAAACTCTGGACACAGCTGCGAGGCCACCTCCGGAGAAAGAAACCCCCTACATAGGTTTGCTGGTGGCTGTAGCTATGACTTGCTGATCAATGCTGCTCCAATGAGGGGAAAGAACAGGATACCTAAAATTCTGGGATTCAATCCCATTTTAGAACGCATGGTCAGGATTTTCAGTTGTCGGTGTGGGCATCTGCTTTGAAAGTTGTGGTTCTGGACGGTGTGTCAGTGTCCCATCATCTCAGGGACATGCTGGAATTTTCAGACAGGCACAAGGGCAGAGGAGTAGTGGGTAGGGGTGAATCGCGAACTTGCTTGCCTCCAATTTACTGCTTGTTAAGCTCCTTGAGGAATTTGTTTATGGGCTGGGGAGGACCGGAAGGTGACTCTCAATTTGTAAATCACCAAACCCAAACAATCTGATGTATGTTATTGCACTGCTGTCGGATTCAATACGAGGAGCAATTAAGGGATTTTTCTTGTGATGAAAAGTTTTTGGCACTAAAAAATTTTGTCCTGGATTGGGCTCAGGACCTTTCAGTTGGTCATTAATTTGGCCACTTTTGTGCTAGGTCAGACTGCTGGCCCTCCAAGGTGCTGCCTGGCACGACAACGGCAGGCTCCATCATGGCTGCTGTCTGCTTTTGCTGCTCATGTTCTGCAGGCAGCTCCCACCTCCTGGTAACCCTCAGTAACATTAATTGGGTGAAAATCTTGTCTTCTGCCCAATTAGGGCATCTGCATTTGTAGATCGTGTTGCGTGAGCAATGCAGATACTGCATGGTGTCGGGACCCGGAAATTAACTGGGCGTTGGATTCCCATCCCTGGATTGAAAATCTAATCCTATATGTCTGTGCTATATAAGAATTAATCTTAAGAGTTTGTGTGTGTTTTATGTTGAAGAGTTCAAAATGATTGTATGGTATTGAATAATATAGCAGACATTGGATGTACACAGCAGGCTGGATTTAATGGAGGCAACGGGGCTCTCTGATGGGAGCCCCATCGAATTAATTGCCAATCAGGGACATAAATGGACAGCGACGTGCTTCCCCCAGAATCAAGGACCCTGGTGGTGGAAGTCTCACCCACCGAAAGATGCCGGCTAATCAGAGGCTGGCAGTTCTATTGAATGGAAATGCCACCGGGAAGGCAGTGACTGCTGCAGTACGACACCCACCTGAGGCCTAGTGCCACTGCTGGATCCCAGGCCACAGGTGAGTGATGGCAGAAGAGGGCGTCACGGGACAGGTGGATTGGCATCTAGGGCAGGGGTGGCGCTCAGAAGCCATCCATTCTTCCCGATGTCGGGTCCCTCAATCAGGCACTGAGTGCCTTTGAACGAGAGACCCCACCGTCTGCCAACCTCAGGAGCCTGCAAGCAACCCTGCTCAGGCTTGCTTCTCATGCTCCCTGCAGGATTAATGTCAGTGGCATTGGAGTGAGGCCCTTAAGTGGGCATTAATTTCCCACCTAAGGACCTCAATTGATGGCGGGGGGAGGGCCACCTACAGGCCTTCCTGCCGCAGACTTATTTGAGGTAGAGGCAGGAAGGCAGCCAGGTCCCCAGCCACCACCCTCTCACCTGATTAATTGCCCCCTGGCATCAAACTCATCACAGGGGAGTGCACTTAATTATGCCCAATGTTACAGCCAAAGCCCTGCAATAAATTGCCTGATCCATCATCCATCAGTCATTGAAGGAGCTCGTATCCTCAGAAGAGGGAACATTTTTTGAGATTTTTTGTCATTCTCACCAGTCCATAGTAATGAAATATAATTATATGGGTTACTCTCAATTTTATGTAATATGAGACAAATGGAAAGTTTGAAATATGTGAAAAAAATTACCAAATGTTCACAGGTTACAATCTTAGCAGCTGGAATGGGATCACATCATTGGTGGCCTTTAACACTGACTCCACTGGGGTCTGTGTGATCAGTGGGAGGGCACTACTACAGGCCCAGTGACCTCATGCACCATTTTCGTCAATTTTTGTTGCCTACCTAGGCTAAGGATGGTTGCCCAGGCCCCAGTCACAGTCCCATCAGTCCCATAAGCAAGAGAGCCATTCTACAAGGTAGAGGGTAGATGGTGGCTTAGTGGTAATATCACTGGACTAGTAATCCAGAGGCCCTGGATAATGCCCTGGGGACACGGGTTTAAAACCCACCACAGCAGCTGATGGAATTTAAATGCAATTAATAAACCTGGAATATAAAGCTAGTCTCAGTAATGGTGACCATGATAACTATCATCGATTGTTGTAAAAACACATCTGGTTCACCCATGTCTTTTAGGGAAGGAAATCTGCTATCTTTACCTGGTCTGGTCCACATGTGACTCCAGACTCACAACAATGTGGTTGACTCTTAACTACCCTCTGAAATGGCCTAGTGTACCATTCAAGGGAAATTAGGGATGGGCAACAAGTACTGGCCTTGTCAGCAATGTTAGTGCACCTCCACTCATATTGATGTCCACTGAAATGCTGGGTCATTGTCTAGCTTAGGAAGTGGGAACTTCCCATGTAAGGAATTCCACCCGAGGCCATCACTTGCATGGGTCAGACAAAAGTTTGACTCTTAAAAGGGCAATGAGGAAACTCCAAGAAATGTATCCAGTTCTCCTCCATTTTATTGGAGATTCTGCTCCAGTTACTGTGTAAATATCATCCAGATATTTAGGGTAACCATGCTTATATGATTATGTTTCAACATATTGGCCTGAATTTTCATCCTTGAGACAGGTAGCGGGAGTCAGGAAAATTCCCAGCTCAGCCCGCCCGCCTTGGGATAAAGTGCACTTAAAGCTGGGATCTTCATTGGCATTGCCAAGCTATGCCCCCACCCATCCACCATGGTCCGTATGCCAGGCCATGGTAGAAGGCAGAGCTTGACATAGGGGCCATGAGGCACCATGGCGGATGGGTGGGGGCATCATAGCTTGGTATCAGGAGGATGGCATGAGGAGGACCTTTTGAACTTAACTTTTTAAAGGTCTCATCATGCAGAGTAGGGTTCACGACTCCTCAGAAGAGCCATGAACCACAACTCTTTAAAAACCTGGTCTGACTCCATGAAAATTGGGGATGAGTAGGACATGCCTGTCTCTGCAATGGAGTCAGCCAGGAAAGGAGTGGTGGGTGCTGGCTTTTGACAGGAACCAGCCCACAGCCTTTAAATGGCACTCCTAAAAATCAGACAGCCTGGGGTTGGGAATTTCGGAATCGGGACCCACCCGCCATTTTTATAGAGCTCCCGAGTAATCCCGACTCAGCAAAAATCCATGCCAAACTTTTCGCATTGTCATTATGACAGAAGCACATGTCAATCATTAAATGATAAAAGTACAGTGAAAAATTAGAATTGTCAGGATCATTAGAAAACGCAAAAGCCGGAATGAAAGGATAACTTGATCATTTGCCCCTCGTTGCTTTCTTATGCACACATCAAAGGAATTGAAAATATCAACCCTGCAGCTAGAAAATATTTTCCGTAAAGTTGCTTGATTGGTATTCGTTGCTTGATGAACTTCAGAACATATGAAACAAAACATGGGCATTATTTTAAATGGTGCACATTTATTAGCATTGTGAAGTTTGAATTTGGATGCACTCCCCTGCCCTAGAGCAGAGCTGCACCATAACTCAGCCATTTTTGGCTATGTCATGCATCAGACTTTCTTGTTGCAATTATACATACTGTAAAGACTCACTTTTTATTTTAAATTAAAAACAAAATTCATGATATAAAGAATGCTGATACAGCAAGATCATTTTTTGTGCCAGTGGTACACCAGCAGTAAAGTGCAGATTTAATTTTTGGATATGAATATAATTGCCATTCTGGCCATTGTGGTGGAAGCCACTTTATGTAAAATATAGCACAGACTCGGAGATTGTAAACAAGCATATGCTTGCAATAGGTAGCATGTGTAATGGGTGGCGCAGTGGCTACCGCTGCTTGCCTCACAGCTTTCGGGACCCAGGTTCGATCCTGACCTTGGGTATCTGAGTGGAGTTTGTATGTTCTCACTGTGTCCATGTGGGTTTCCGCCAGGTGCTTCAGTTTCCTCCCACCACACAAAGATGTGCTACTGTTAAATTGCCCCTTAATGTGTGTGCATGCGATGGATTAGCATCCTGGGTGTATCCTGCCTGGTGGCCATTCCTGTCGGGATAAGCTCCGATTCCCTGTGACCCTGAATTGGATAAACCGGTTTTGGAAAAGTGATTGAGTAATTGTTGCACTTACTGAATATTCCTTTTCTTCCCTTTAGTCCATCAATTTCTGGCAAGTGCTTGTGATGAATGATGAACACACGGATCGGCGGTACCTACTGTTCTTCACTCTGAGTTGGGGTTTACCTGCCTTTGTTGTGGCCCTGCTTGTAATTATCCTGAGAGGTGCCTATCACTGGACCATGCAGGAAATCTATGGGACTGTACATGGTGATGTGTGAGTATTGCAAGTTACAAAAACATTATCAATCCTGTTGATGAATTGCAAGCCTGTATCATGTACCGATTATAAGGTATATTTGAAATTGTCAGGTTATGGGTCATCTTCATTTTCAGAAAGTTCAATGAGGGTGAACTGAACAAAAATAAGAAATATTCCCAGAGTATTTAAGATATGTCATAACTTTGCCTTTTCATATTCAAGCACTTCCTGTGGTACAAAAGAGCTCCCAGTTTAAGGCATAAATTAAATTCTGTTGTTGAATTTAAAGCTTTGCTCAGCCATGACTGTAACTTCCTGTAATAGGACAGGGTGGGGATGGGTTTTGTCAGTACTTTGCTGCTTCTAGAATTAGGCCAATAGTTATTTATACTAGTTGGTAAGTATTACCCACTTCCTGTTTGTACTTTAGCATGCATAGCTACGTCAGACCAACATCTTAATCTGCAAATTGGCCTGCTCCCCTCCCCCATAGCCTCATAAGCAAATAAGTTCAAAAACACACACACGCACATCCTCCGACAATCTTTTTACAGAAACTTTATAAATTACAGATCTGGTATGAGAACGTTTGGTTAAGAATATCCTCAGCACATCAATGCTTACCAAGAATTAAAAAATAACCAGCTTAAAGTCAAATTATTGTCATCAGAAACTCTTTTTAAAGTCAGACATTTTTTTAAAATTCTAGCTAACTTTAACATGAAATAAAACTGTCCATTCTTAATGGTTTCTTGAATACTTTGATTTAAACAACACATAATTAGTGGACTCTCTAAAGATGTTGGCCGGGGTTTTATGGCCCCACCATGGTGTGTCTCCCCCCAGCGAATGTGGTGAGCCATTTAAACCTTCATTCAGTTCGGGAGGACTGTAATATCCCGCCGGGCAGGAGGGGCCGTAAAATCCTGGCCGTTAACCTATTCTGGAGTACAGCTCTATAGATGCTAGCCCTCATCTGGTATAGTTCATCACTCATCCTTCAAGTTAGACAGAGTGGCCTAGAAATTAGGCCAATAGCACCCACGTTTCAGGTACTACCTGAACTCCTAAGTCCACAAAACACTACTCAATGTCATGGTCCTACGAGGCATCCTATATCTCAAAAATGGTGGGCAAGAAGTGTGCACGCACGTCTGACTGGAATATTGCCAACTGCCATCTCAGGTAAGGACAAAGAAAGGCACCTTTTACCCATGTCTGAACCAGGGAGTTGTGAGACTCTGCATATGCAAATAAGAGCCTTGAGGTCTCTGTTGAAACATTGACTTGCCCTGAGGCAACCGGCACCACCATTGACTCCCCAAGGCCCATATACCCTACAATGCCCACGGCTCTTGCATCCGCTACCTGGGAGGATTCATTCCACTGCACTATTCATCTGAGAATGAGGTCTGAGGTCCAATATCCACAGGTTCTTGAACCTTACCATTCATGCATAGGATAAATATATTGCATTGGGGGTAATTGGTCACTTCCAAATTAGAAGGACCTTTTTTGGAATGTTACTGGACTTTATATGTTGTCTTTATCTGATGTTCATATTTGAGTATTTTTCATTGGCAGTCAATAGATATTCAAGAAAGCAAGGAGACAGAAACCAGGGGCAGAATTCTCCCCCCATCGGTGGGGGAAGTTCAGGATCGGAGGCGGCCATTTTATGTGGGCGGGCCATTTAAGGCTAGAGCGCTATGCGGTCCCTGTATGGGCGGAGGGGGGCTGGATTCCCTCAGCCGAGAGTGCGCTCTTTCACACATGCGCGCGAAAGTGCGCACTCATCTCCCTGAGGCTAAGTGCTGCCTCAGGGAGATCGGCACCAAATTCAAAAATGTTAAAAATAAAATTTCCCTGACATGTCCCCTCATGTGACATTGTTGCATGAGTTGGGACATGTCCATCACTTTTAGTTAAACTTCTATTAAATTTTTGAAAACCTACATGAAACCTCATCCCACCCGTGGATGAGGTTTCATGCTTTCTCTGAAGCCCGCCAGGGCTCCCGGCCTGCCCAACCTTAAGGTCCCATCCCTCGTTCGCCAACCGGGAAATCCTGCCCCAGGAAACTTTAGGGTACTTTGCTTAATCTATCATTGGAAAGACGCTAGAATCCATTATAAGGATATAGTAGGAGGACTAATACAATCAGGCAGAGACAACATGGTTTTGTGAAAGGGCAGTTGGCAAGCTTCCAGTCGGACGTGTATGCACACTTCTTGCCCACTATTTTTGAGACATAGGACGCCTCATAGGACCATTAAAATGAGTTCCGTTTTGTGGACTAAGGAGGTCAGGTAGTACCTGAAAAGTGGGTGCTACATGACCCAATTTCTAGGAAGAATGAGTGATGAACCATACCAGGTGCTGGCGATCATCTATAGAGCTGTACTCCAGAATAAGTTAACATCTTTAGAGATTTGACAAATTTATCAGAGTTCTTTGAGGATGTAACTAGCAGGGTGGATAAAGGGGAACCAGTAGAAAGAGTGTATTCAGATTTCCAAAAGACATTCGGTAATGTATTACATAAAAAGTTATTGCGCAAGACAAGATGGTGTTGGGGTGATATATTAGCATGACTAGAAGGCTGGCTAACCGACAGGAAACAGAGAGTCGGGATAAATGAGTAATTTTCAGGTTGGCAAACTGTAACTAATGGAGTGCCACAGGGATCAGTGCTGGGGTCTCAACTATTTACAATCTATATTAATGACTTGGATAAAGGGACTAACTGTATTACACGGGAGAAACGTGTGATCACGTGGCAGGGGAGCTTTTCAATGGTGAAGCCCACTGTCAGCTGACAATGCAGCAGGTCTGGGCAACAGTCTCCTGGACAAACAGGGAGGCTCTTCATCACTGTCACAATTTTCCTGCCCAATTCCATTGCAATTAATATAAGACTTGAGAGCACAAAGGTGGCATGTAAATATTTCACATTACATTGGTTTCACTTCACGTGTATATCATCGTTATTTGAAGAGACTAGATTAATCAGAGAGCCTCATGGTTGGCACTCACTGATATTTACAGGAGAGTTAGGGACACTTCTTTATTGTGGAAAAAAACAATGTTGTGTTTTGTGTTCAGTCTTTATTGAATGTTCGTGTCAGTGTCCAGTGTTGTACTCGCCACTCTGTGGGATATGGCTGAGCTTGCAGCCTCAGCTGGCCCTCCCTCCTATGCATTGTAAAGGACATTTTCCAAGATCACTCTCAGCAGGGATAATTGGAATGTAGGTGAACTCAAAGCCCTGCAAGGGTGCCAATACCCTGAGAAGGACCCACATTTGGACATTGCCCTTTAAGCCCCTCATTTCCTTACCTTGACTGATTGTCCCCACCACCCCCCACCACATCCAGGATACCAGACACTTCCCACTTCACTCCTGCATGCCCCTGGCTCCACTCCACTCCCCCCTATCACACCTCTCACAACTGACTCTCCCTTGCCTCCATTCAAGCTGTCATTCTTCTGCTCCCCTCCCTTATCTCAGAGTTCCACAGGGAGAACCGCTGAGCTCAGACACGACTACACAAAGCCAACTATCACCTGCCATCTTTAAACGAACGTGATCCGGGTGCCACGAGATTCTCGTGCGCCGTGGACTTTATCATGAAGGTAGAATGTAATTACAAAATGTTTTAATATCATGAGTATTCATGGCATGCAAATGTAATACGAGTAGGAAACTGCCATGGGACGGTATGAGGCCTGAACTGCCAGAAATACACCGCTGAGTTAATCTCTAAATTTGAACCCGCTGTCGGGAAAGCAAAATTTCAGCTCCTGCCTAATTGAGTCACCATGCCCTCCATGTTTCAGAAATATTGTAAAGCACTTGGGCTATCCTGAATTTGAGAAAGGTGTAATATGAATGCAAATTCCTACCCTTTACCTTCTCTCTCAGGCTGAACCTGGTCGTACATTAACTGTGTTTATTGCCAAGTCTCCAAAAGGCACCTAATGTTCAACTTTTCTCTCTCCTTCGGGACATCTTATTACATTAAAGGTGTAACACAAATACTTGTTTTGGCTTCATCTTTTCAAGATTCAAACTCCACTGAGCCACAATCTAAAAATGCCTTAAAAAATAATTTAAGAATTTTCATACTCAGCACTGTGATGAAGCTAAACTAACGCATACAACTGGACTACCAATGCTCCGGAAAGCCCAAGAGATGAATGAGTGTAGCTGTCAACTCCCAGCAAACTGGTCTTGTGCAGCTGGCAGCAACAAGATAAACTTGCCAGATTCACTAAGGCCAGCAGCGAGGAAAAATAAGGAAAAATGTGTCTCCCTGGCTGCTGGCCTTTGTGAACCCTGCAAGTTTACTTTCTTATTACCACCACAACACCAACATCCTTGGAATTAACAGCATGAGTATAACATAAAAGCAGTTTGTATATATTTTTACGACCCACCCCCAGGTGAGGTTCCCCAAAGTTGTTGATCCAGGCGAGACCCCTCAAATTGTCACCACCTGGCTGGGACACCCCGCCACAAATTGTTATGGCCCAGGTGAGGAGGGATGAACTGGCTCCCTCTCTTTATTCAACACATCCCCCTCTGTTGGTCGCAACAAGATTTAATCTAAAAAGGATCCCTTTCACGGATACCTTTTTCCCAGACCCAGTCGTTCTGGTTTTGAAGCCGCCAATTTGGGCAGATGTTCTTGAGTTAAAGGTAAGAGTAAGTTTACGAACTACAAAATGCAAGAAAGGATAAAATGCATGCATATATGGTCATACAGGTTGAAAGTAAGAATTTAGCTTGAAGTAAGTGAATATATAAATATATATATAAAAAGGCATATGGAACAGTCTTTGACTTGTGGGGAGTAGGTGATTGAGCGTTGCGGCCGTTGCGATTCGAGATTTCAATAGAATTGACTTCGGTAGGCGAATGGTCGGTTTCAAGGTTCCAGTAGTGTTGACTTTGGTAGACAAATAGTCGCTTTGAGGTTCCAGTAGAGTTGACATCAGCAGTCCCAATATTTCCAGATGCAATTCGCTGTTTTTTTCCTTCATTATCATCTTTTTTTATTCATTTGTGGGATGTGGGCTTTGCTGGCTGGGCCAGCATTTATTGCCCATCCTTAGTTGTCTTTGAGAAGGTGGTGGTGAGCTGCCTTCTTGAACCGCTGCAGGCCATGTGGTGTATGTACACCCACAGCGCTATTAGGAAGGAGGCTTCAGGATTTTGACACAGCAACAGCGAAGGAAAGGTGATACATTTCCAAGTCAGGGTGGGGAGTGGCTTGGAGGGGAACTTGCAGGTGGTGGTGTTCCCATCTATCTGCTGCCCTTGCCCTTCTAGATGGTAGTGGTCGTGGGCTTGGAAGGTGCTGTTGAAGGAGCCTCGGTGAATCCATGCAGTGCATCTTGTCGATGGTACACACTGCTGCTATTTTGCGTCGGTGGTGGAGGGAATGAATGTTTGTGGATGTGGTGCCAATCAAGCGGGCTGCTTTGCCCTGGACAGTGTCAAGCTTCTTCAGTGTTGTGGGAGTTGCACTTATCCAGGCAAATAGGGTGTATTCCATCACACTCCTGACTTGTGCCTTGTAGATAGTGTACAGGCTTTGGGGAGTCAGGAGGTGAGTTACTCATCGCACTATTCCTAATCTCTGACCTGCTCTCATAGCCACAGTATTTATATGGCTCATCCGGTTCAGTTTCTGGTCAATGCTAACCCCCAGGGTGTTGATGGTGCGCAATTCAGTGATGATAATTCCATTGAACATCAGGGGGAGATGGTTAGATTCTCTCTTGGAGATAGTCATTGCTTGGCACTTGTGTGGCGTAAATGTTACTTGCCACTTGTCAGCCCAAGCCTGGATATTGTCCAGGTCTTGCTGCATTTGGACATGGACTGCTTCAGTGTCTGAGGAGTTGCAAATGGTGCTGAACATTGTGCAATCATCATCGAACATCCCCACTTCTGACCTTATGATGGAAGGATGGTCATTGATGAAGCAGCTGAAGATGGTTGGGCCGAGGACACTATCTTGAGGAACTCCTGCAATGATGTCCTGGAGCTGAGATGACTGACCTCCAACAATCACAACCATCTTCCTTTGTGCTAGGTATGACTCCAGCCAGTGGAGAGTTTCCCCCCTGATTGCCATTGATTCCAGTTTTGCTAGGTCTTCTTGATACCACACTCGGTCAAAGGAGGCCTTGATGTCAAGGGCAGTCACTCTCACTTCACCTCAGGAGTTCAGCTCTTTTGTCCATGTTTGAACCAAGGGTGTAATGAGGTCAGGAGCTGAGTGGCCCTGGCGGAACCCAGACTGGGCATCAGTGAGTAGGTTATTGCTAAGCAAGTGCAACTTGATAGCACTGTTGATGACCCCTTCAATTACTTCACTGATGATCGAGAGTAGACTGATGGGGCGGTAATTGGCCGGGTTGGATTTGTCCTGCTTTTTGTGTACAGGACATACCTGGGCAATTTTCCACATAGCCGGGTAGATGCCAGTGTTGTAGCTGTACTGGAACAGCTTGGCTAGGGGCATGGCACCTTCTGGAGCACAAGCCTTCAGTACTTTTGCCGCAATATTGTCAGGGCCCACAGCCTTTGCCTTCAGCCTTTTTTTGATATCACATGGAGTGAATCGAATTGGCTGAAGACTGGCATCTGTGAAACTAGGGACCCCTGGAGGAGCCCGAGATGGATCATCCATTCGGCACTTCTGGCTGAAGATTGTAGCAAATGCTTCAGCCTTATCTTTTGCACTGACATGCTGGACTCCTCCATCATTGAGGTTGGGGATATTTGTGGAGCCTCCTCCTCCAGTGAGTTGTTTAATTATCCACCACCATTCACAACTGGATGTGACAGGACTGCAGAGCTTAGATCTGATCCGTTGGTTGTGAGATCGCTTAGCTCTGACTGTCACTTGCTGCTTATGCTGTTTGGCATGCAAGTAGTCCTGTGTTATAGCTTCACCAGGTTGACACCTCATTTTTGGGTATGCCTGGTGCTGCTCCTGGCATGCCCTCCTGCACTCTTCATTGTCACTCATTGTGACAATATTAAGGTTAATTCCCCTCAATCTGAAGGGCTATGTTTGTGTTCCAATAAGGTTAATAGTACTCAAAATTCAAACAAAAATATTGAAAAATTAAATAGAAATAAGCAGAAAAAATGTTAAATTTATTCAGAATTCTTCATGCCGAATGATAATACTGGTACCAAGGTCTCTACAGCAAATTTTCTCTTGGTTTCCAATTTTCATATGCTATAACCTAGACAGGAGGGCACAGAGACTGGGACAGGATCTGCCTATTGACTTTACATTTATGGTGGCGAGTCTCACAGAATATGTGCAAGGACCTGTTATAAGACCATGGAAATGAACTATTTCCTGTCATTTGTGTCCTGCAACACTGAGTGCAAACTATATGTGGCATTCCTGGCATCCATTGTTGATAAGGGCCTCAGTGTGGGTAGGCATGGGTACAATTTGAAAGACTGTGTTCTCTATTGCAGTTGTTTGCAGTAGAAAAATGAGACAATGTAAAAAAAACATTTTTTTTAGTTGTATGCATATCTTTCAATGAACCATGGCCTTCTTATTTTGCAATGCACCACAGTGGATTTCTTTTCCCTCATGTACGATAACAACACCCATAACAGCAGCTTGCATTTATTTAGCACCTTTACTGTAATAAAGTTTCCCAGGTACTTCACGGAGTGTTAAAGCAAAATTTGGCACCAAGTCATATGAGGAGACATGAGGTCAGATGAGCAACAGCTTTGTCAAAGATGTGGGTCATAAGGAGCATCTTAAAGGAGGAAAAAGAGTTAGAAAGATGGAGAGGTTTAGGGAGGGAATTCCAGAGCCTAAAGCTTTGGTAGTTGAAGTCACAGCCACCAGTGGTGGAACAATTAAAATCGGGGATGGTCAAGAACCAAAATTAGAGGCGAACAGGTATTCTGAGGCTGGAGGAGATTAAAGAGATAGGGAGGAACAATGCCATGGAGGAATTTTTTAAAAAAGATGATATTTTGTGGTGCTACTTAACCAGGAGCCAATGTGGATCAGGAGTACAGGGATGATTGGGGTGGAAAAGCTTGATGCAAATTAGGACACAGATAGCAAAGTTTTGGATGACCTCAGCTTTTACGGAGGGTAGAGTGTGAGAGGGAGGCCAGGAGTCAAGTTTAGAGATAACAAAGGTATGAATGAGGGTTTCACCAGCAGGTGAGCTGAGGCAGCAGCAGGAATGCAATCAATCAGTGTTGTAGAGGTAGAAACAGACGGTCTTCGTGATGTGGCAGAGAAGTGTCAGAAAGCTCAGCTCAAGGTCAAACATGACATCAAGTTTGCAAACATTCTGGTTCACTCTCAGACAGTTGCCAGGGAGAGGGACAGTGTTGAAGGCTAGAGGAATGGAGTTTGTAACTCAGACTGAAGACAATGGCTCTGGTCTTCTCCATATTTAATTGGAGGAAGTTTTTTTCTCATCCAATACTGGATGTCAGGCACGTGGTCTGACATTTTAGAGACAGTGGAGGAGTCGGGAGAGTGATGGTGGTGTCATCAGCTTAGATATAGAAACCGATGCAGTGTTTTTGGATGATGTCATCAAGAGGGTAACATGTAGATGAGAAATAGGAGGGGGCCAAGATCCTTGGGGAACACCAGAAGAACAAAAAGACAGTCATTTTCTAGCAATAATTGGATAGATACAAATTGTACCAGGTGACAGTAGTCCCACCCAGCTGAAGAATGTGGAGAGAAATTATAGATATATGGTGTGATCAACCATGTCAAAAACTGCAAATGGACCAAGAAGGACATCCCAGCTGCACCATAAAAGGTTGGGCTTCTTGCAATATACTTAAATATTCCTGCCTTTGGGAATGGGACTAGAGTACAACTTGTGAGCAAGTGGAAGTACCACATCACCATATTTACAGCAGCAGAGCAGAAGCAGGAGAAAATGTTTAATTGTCAAATTACACCTTCTTTCCCACAATCACGATAATAGAAAATTGTGGACGTCATTAATTTGTGTGAAAATGGGCTACATTTCCTGTGGCAGGCATCTAATGGTTCAGAGGGAAGTGGGGCTGGAGGGGATTACTGAGATAGGGAGAGGCAAGGTCTTGGGTTGATTTAAAAACAAAGATGAGAATTTTTAAATGAAGGTGTTGCTTGAACGGGAGACAATGTAAATCAACGAGCATAGGGGTGATAAGTGAATAGGACTTGGTGCGAGTTAGGACATGGGCAACTGAGTTTTGGATGACCTCAAGTTTACGGAGGGTAGAATGTGGGAGGCCTACCAGGAGTGAGTTGGATTCTAGAGGTAACAAAAGCATGAGTTAAGGCAGGGTCAAAGTTCGGCAATGATATGGAGGTGGAAAAAGAAGGTCTTGGTAAATATGTGGTCGGGATCTCATCTTGGGATTACATATGATATCCTGCTTGCGAACAGTCTGTTTTAGTCTCAGATGGTAGCCAGGGAGAGAGCAAAGGCTGGAGTCAGTAGCTGGGAAACAAAGCTTGGAGTGGAGACTGAAGACAATGGCTTCAGTCTTCCTGATACTTAATTTGAGGAAATTTCTGCTCATTCAGTGCTGGATATTGGATAAGCAATGTGATAACTTAGAAACAGTGGAAGAGTTGAGAGAGGTGGTAATGAAGTGGAGCTGGGTGATATCCCCTCCCCTACCCATCTGTCACTGGACAGATACATATCTGTCACCCTCAAACTTAATTACTCCAATATGCTCCTTACTCCCACCACCCCCCCATCCCATCCTCCTCTCCCCCCCCCCCCCCCCTCATAAACAAGTCTTGTAAAACGATGCTGCCCTGACCTATCACACATCAAAGTTTTGCTCACTCATCACTCAATTCTTCGCTAGCCTAGATTGGTTTCTAGAAGTTCAGTGCCTCAAGCTTAAAAGGGTTCTTTCTTGTATTTAAATTCCTCCATTGCTTTACCTATCCAAACTCTGTAATCTTCCCCAGCCCTACATCCCTGCCAAACCTGAACTCTCTGATCCTTATTTTCTGTCCTACTGTGCCACTCCCCTCCTTTGAACTAATCACAGTAACCATACTGTGGTTTTTAGCAGTGATACACCTTAGGTGAAGAAGTTTGTTGCTGAAAAATAGTATTCTTATAATAGGCAAAATCAGCACAAAGTGGAAAAATGACTGGCACCAGTAAAACCTGTCTGAACTGGTCTTATATACATGAAAATAATACTTGCACCAGTAGTACCAGTAATACTGGTTTTTGACTAATTTGAACTGATTGTTCCTCAACTATGTTATAATTATGGCTGTCAATTGGGCAACTGCATTGTATGTTCTTCGTGCAGATTCAAGAATTAAAAATAACACGAACATTAAGATCAGCTACAAAGCTAGTGACCTGAATCTTGCGTTCCTGGGAAGGGCACGTTCCCGACCTGAACGCACGTAAAATTGCACAAAAAGATGTCAGGCATGCATCCTGACGTCATCGTGCATGCATGCAATTGAGGCCAGCGAACATGTGTGGGAGTCGGAGCAGTGCCTACTGACAATTAAAGGGCCAATTAAGGTAATTAAAAAGCCTATTGACCACAATTTTATGTTGCCCATGCAATTTTTAGCTTGTTGCACGGGCAAAACTAGTGGGCAGGATTCATATTTTAATCATTTCCTCATCCAGGGGTGGGGTAAAAGGCCCCCGGAACAGCAGCACTTTCTCTGTCATTGCCAGTTCTTTGCTGTGTGAGTACAGAGTTGTCCCAAAGTTTCTTGGCATCTCATTTGGTTGTCAAGCCTGCCTTTCAACATCTCAGGTCCTCATTTGCCCTGGAAGGTTCCCCTGAGTATTGCAGCACAACTCCTCTGCACTGGAGGCTGAGGAAAGCAAGCCAGCTCCACAGGCCACGGAGGATGACTCAAGTGATGGCTCAGAGGAAGAGCCTAGGGAGGCACAGGGTGAGGATCTGGAGGCAGAGACACCAGGGATGCTTTGATCCAGCAAACTTTCAGCTAGGCATCCAAGGCATCAATGCCTCGTCAAGCCATTGGCACTGTCTCCTTTGCTAACAATCAATAAATGAGAACCCAACCCAGTTCGTCAGTTGTAACGCATATACAACGCTATATTTTTACAAGTCTGTGCTGCATCTGGCACCTATTCATACCATCCAGCCAACTCAGCCCATTTTAAGTCAAATAAATATTTATGTTACTTCACATGAACAAAGGACAAAGTGTCCAACCCTAACACGAGTCAAAATAATTAACGCAAAAAAATGTCACCCGTGATACGCTCCTGCTATGCTCAAGGTGCTTTCAACTTATGTATGCCGGTGCTGCGTCTTGGTGCCACCCCCACCCCCTCATTGACAGTGGCGTTGGAGGCAGCCTGCTGACTCTGCTGTCCTGATGGCCCTGATGACCTTGGCGGTCGTCCTCTGGCTGCTGGAGCCTAAGTAAGCTCCACCTGGGAGGGTACATCCAGCCCCATAGCTGGGCACTCCTCAGCCATCGCGGCATCATCAGATGCAGCGGCCACTGGCAGAGGGGCAGAGGAGCTGGTGCTCTCATCCAGTGCGCCCTGAGAGAAGCCCATAGATACAACAGGTAGCTCGTCTGCCAACGTGAGGTGTATTTGCACCTCCCTGCTCACCGTTGATGGATGGGGACCTAGCAGGGAGACTAGGTGCCTCATCCATCTCTCACAATGCAGTGATATCCTGAGGTTACTGCCTGTGTGAGGGCTTGCAGGTCCGAGTGCAACCCCAGGAACCCCTGAGTCTGCTCCTGATGCTGCCTGTCTATGAGAGTCGCCAATCTCTCAATGGAGGAGACTGTGAGCTCGGTGTTAAGAGTCAATGCAGAACTCATGCTCCGCATGGACCCCTCCATGATGGAGACCATGGTATGCAGACCGTCATGGATCTCCGCCAGTTCTCCCCACGCATCCCACTGGACATCCAGCATCTGCTGCCTGATAGGTGACTCCAGAGATTCGTCATCTGCCTTGGGCGCTGCATGGTCCTCTCCAGCTGTGCTCCCACTGCTGGCTCCCTGGGACCACTCTGTCTCTGCCAGCTCCTCATGCGAGTATGATGTGCCCTCACCACTGTGCATTACCCACAGAGCCAAATACCTAATGTCCACCGACATGAGAGTATCTGCGCTGATGCCCAGTTCAGAGGGACAGTGTGATGCTGATGCAGGGGTGTTGTTTCCCTCGGAGCTCAATTGGGGGTCCTCGGGTTGCCGGCGGCTCCTGCAGATGGTGCATCTGTGGGAGGAAGGCAAAAGATCAGTACATTCAAACATCAAAGTCACTATGCATGCTAGGCGGGCTGAGGAGACAGTAGAGAGCTGCTACATGCTGCCATCTGCATTAGAGTTTCAGTGGGCTCTCTGGCAATAACAGTTCAGTTTCTGATGAGAGGACGTTTCCAGTACCCACGGCACATGCATCTGTCACCTGCACTCTTACCTTCATCTGAGACCCCTGCCTCACCATAGCCAGAGGAGTGAACTTGGCCAGTGGAATTCCAGCTCCAGTGCATCGCTCTTGTGCTTTGTGAGGGAGCACAGATTTGGCACTCCTCCACCCGTTCTGTGGTGTCCCATGGCTTTATAAATCCTCTTCTCCTAACAGGGAAAAATAGCCACATTATTTTTCCATTTCCCTGAAGGTCCTTTCCTGGTTCCCACCCATTCTCCCACCCCAGCATTAGGTGAGCAGTGTCACTGTGGCCCATCTCACCCTGCAATGCACTGAGGCCAGTTGTGCTGACATCCCAGCCTTGGAAGAGCAGGCTTCAGTGCCAGTTGGCTAAACACTCTTAGACCCCTGAACGTTCCAAGCAGCGGGTACCCGATTAAAGTTCTCCCGCACAGGTCCATGCCACTTCTGCACTTACCTTTGCTGACTGCAGTGGATCATTGAACCTTTTGCGGCATTGAATTCTCGTGCGACGCACCACGTCGTGCCCACTGACCTGGGCGATGACCTCTGTGCAGGCCTTCTTGGTCAGGTGGGGCGGCCTTCTCTTGTCATCCCTGGGCATTACGATATGCCGCCTGGCACTGACCTCCTCAACCAGCACTCCAAGGCACTCATCTAAGACATGGGAAGCAGTGTCCACCCAACTTGCCCTCCTGCCTTCCATGACCTCCAGGTGCTGAGGCCATGTCTGTACACCAGGACACTTATTGAACAGCTTCCATTCAGCTCCCACAGCCTCCCCCACATCTCCTGGCAGCCTTCAGGGAGAAGCCTCTTCCGTTTTTTGAACACCCCACGGGGTCCCCATTGGACCCAGCGCCCGACGTGTTCCCACTCCCATGCACAGAAAACATCCAGCAGTCGCGTTTCACGCTGGCCACCCAGCGTAAGATCGCGTTCACAGTACGAACTCGGCCGTAGGCGGCTTTTACATCCGCTTCCGGCCTTGCCAACTTTGGGCACATCCTGAGGGTAAAATTCAGGCCAGTGTTACTGCCTTACAACCGTTTTTCAGTTTCAAATAAAAACTAAACACAGCTAAACAATGCATAGATTTAAATTGTAAATGCTTTCTGACTGATCTCAACGTTTGTGACTAATTCTTGGATCCAAACGCAGGACATACAATACAGTTGCCCAATTGACAGCCATGATTATAACATAGCTGAGGAAAAATCAATTCATACCAGTTCAAAATAGTCAAAAACCAGCACTACCGGTACCAGTACTATATCGACAGTTTCACTATCAATGACACTTTCCATCACTTTGCTGATGATTGAGTGTGAGCTGAATGGGTGTTAATTGGTCAGATTGGATTTGTTCTGTTTTTTGTGCATTGGAGAGACCTGGGCAATTTTTCACATTAGAACATAGGAACACAAGAAATAGGAGCAAAAGTAGATCCCTTCAAGCCTGCTACAGCAATCAATAAGATCATGGCTGACCTGATTGCGACCTTAACTCCACTTTCCTGCCTGTCCCCACTAACCCTTAAATCCCTTGTCAATCAAAAATCTGTCTAACTGAGCCTTGAATATATTCAATGACCCAGCCTGCATTGTTCTCTGGAGAAGAGAATTCTAAACACTAACGACCCTCCGAGAGAAGAAATTCTTCCTCATCTCTATCTTAAATGGGAGGACCCTTATTTTGAAACTGTGCCACTGTTGTCCATGAGGGGAAACTCCCACTCAGCATCTACCCTGTCAAACCCCCTCAGAATCTTATATATTTCAAAAAGATCACCTCTCATTCTTCTAAACTCCAATGAGTATAAGCCCTACCTGCTCAGCACAAATCTTTAGTACTAAAAAAAAGAAAGACTTGCATCTATTAGCTCTTTTCACAACAGCTGGACATCTTAAAGCACTTTTCTACCAATGAAGTACTTTTGAAGTGTAGCCACTGTTGTAATGTAGGAAGCCCAGCAACCATGTTGCATACAGCAGACTCTCACAAACAGAAATGTGATAACGACTAATGTGTTTTTGCGATGTTGATTGAGAGATAAATATTGACAAGGACAACAGGGAGAAGTCCCCTGCTCATCTTTGAAATGTTGTCATGGAATCTTTTACATCACTTGAGAAGGCAGATGGAGCCTCGGTTTCATGCCATGGCACCTCCAACAGTGCAGTGGCACTTCGTTACTGCACTGGAGCATCAGCCTTGATTTTTGTGCTCAAGCCCTGGAGTGGGACTTGAACTCAGAACCTTGTAACTTAGAGGTAAGGGTGCTACCAACTGAGCTGGGATGTTGTCGAGGGCTATAGCCTTTGCTGTATCCAGTGCCTTCAGCTGTTTTTTGATATTATGTTATCATGTTAACATACGATAATGTGCATTTGGTTTCCATGATATAACAGTCAGTGTACATTATTGGATGTTTTATGTTGAATGCATTTATTTTCTTTCCATTTGTTCTGTTATCTACCTATTTATTTCATTACCCAACCAGAAAAGCAGGACAGTAGGAATTATGGTCTTCTTTCCCAGCCAGTCATTAACCCAATTACACAATCAATATAAGATGCGATTCAAATATTCTATTTGTATTTTCTTTACATCAAGAAAGAGTATCTTTCTTCCGCAGAGGCCTCTGTGCAGTAGTCCGCAATTCATCAACTTGAGGAAAATACAACTGAGTACTGTAAAACCCTGGCCAGAGTCACAAAGTCATTAACAGCACAAAAAGAGACCATTTGGCCCATCAATTCCATGCCAGCTCCCCACAGGGCAATCCAATCAGTTCCACTCCCCTGCTCAGCCCCCATAGCCCATCCAATTTGCTTTTGAAATCATTGATTGTTTCTGCATGCACCATCCTTGTGGGCAGCGAGTTGTAGTTCATTACTACCTGCTGTGTTAAAAAAGGTACTTCCTCATATTCCCCCTGCATCTCTTGCCCAAAATCTTAAATCTGTACAAGGACTAGGGGACACAATCAGCTGGGAAATTTTTCCTTGTCTACCTTGACTAAACCTGTCATAACCTGAACACTCTATTAAATCTCTCCTCAATCTCCTCAACTCCAGCCTTTTCACCCTAACCTTGTAACTAATATCCCCCATCCCTGGAACCACTCTGGTAAATTTCCCCTGCAGAAAGCACCCTTTCAAGGGCCTTCATATCTTTCCTAAAGTGTGGTTACCAGAACTGGGTGCTATACTCTAATTGGGACCTAACCAGGGCTTTATATAAGTTCAGCATAACTTCCCTGCTTCTGTACTCAACAATACCTCTCTTTATGAAGCCAAAGATACCATATGCCACCCACTCTCCCAAAATGTCCTGCCATTTTAAAAGATCGATGCACATGCACCCCAGGCCTCTCTATTCCTGCACATAATTTACAATTGTGTCATTAAGTCTATATTGCCTCTCCCCATCCTTCTGCCAAAATATATCACTCACGCTTCTCTGTCCACTCGGGTGAGGTACAAGAGGTCTATTGGCCTTCTTGGAACTGCACCTCTGCATGAACCAGCGCCTTCAAGAGAGAAAGAGAGAAAACTGAAAAGGACAAAACAGAATCCATCACCAAGTTTAACCTTGATTTAACAATCCTATAAAAACTAAGTTCTCATTCAATTTATGAATGGTACAGGTAAAGACAAATTGAAACTAAGGAAGTTACTGAATAAACATGACCTACTTTCAGTAAATACTGTTAAATCTCCAGGGACTTTTCTAGGTTTGTTCAGGTTTGATGTATCCCTGTCTTTCATCGGTGATAAATCATTTAGTTGAAATTCCATGAATCCTTTTGCTGGATCCTGGTCACCAGTTTGTTGGGACTTATGGATCCCGGTTGCATGCTTGCTTTGGGATGGCTGAGTTGGAACAATAGACAAGAGTTTATCAGCAGACAGTTCTTAGGTGGAACAGATTCTGTTTATTTACAAAGGTACTCAGCCACTACACTTGTGTGCTTTCAACTCAAACCCTGTTTCCATACTTCTTTTACGAACTCAAGGTAGCCCACGCTACTCCAGTATTGTTACATAAAATCATGTGACCTTCTTTTATGACATCCTTCTTAAAAGCATACTACACGTTACATAAAACCATAATTACCACACCTTTTAAAAGGGCAGATCTGCAGCAGGGTGGGATTTCTGCCTGTCACTTTACCCACACCTTGATGTCATCTCAGACCCTGTGAATAAGGTCACTTTAATATTTGTTATTGAGGGGCAGCCTTTGGAGAGACACCCTCCTTGCTGAAGTCGAAGAAAACTGCAAGAGCAGGCAGAATGCTATTTGATTCATTTCCCAGGGATACTGCTGAGTGGGTGTGTGCCTGACAACCAGCCATGGAAATCAGGTCGAAGCAATTGCGCAGCTTCACTTTCCGACTGGAGGATCTGTAAAGTTGTAGTAGCAACATTGATTTACCTTACATAGGTCAGAATTCTTTATAAAATGGGGATTATGTGGTCATGTTTTTATGTTAGTATGAACTAGGCTGGGGAGGGTGCAGGAGTGATGGGGGATTGGGGCCTGGTGTGCTGATGGTAAAGAAAGTTGGTAAAGAAAGTCAGGCCCATATTCAGCTTTTGGAAGAAGCTTGAATGATGCAGAATCAGTTCTCAAGCTGTGTCTGTATTAATATTAGTCCCTAGGCTAAAATTAACAGCAAACTCCCTCTAAATCTAAAGGAATTACCTCTTTTAGCTGGCAAACCACATAGCAGTAGGTCTATAACAACATATATTGTGGGTGCATGTATGTGTTAAAAGTTTAATACAAGCTGTAACAAAGTTTTTAGCATATTTAACAGGGAGTATACCAAAGTCAGTGTTGGTGGTTGGCAGCGTGCTGGGGTTGGCGGGAGGGTGGAAAATATCAAACAACAGGGAGTTCTCCTGGGCTCCAAGCCAACAGCTTTCCCTAAAGCAACACCATCAAAAACTCATCTCATTGCTGTTTGTGGGATCTTGCTGTGCACATATAAGGACTGTAATTGCACTTTAAAATTCATTGGCTTTGAAACCCTTTTGGACACCTTGTTTACTTATTAACATGCAATATAAATGCAACTTTTTGAACTGACATCACAAAAACACTAATTAAATGATCACTTTTCTAATTATCCATTTTTCTGAGTTTGCTGCATTGGCCTATGCAATAAGTGATTGCAATTAAATGATTAATTGATGTTATGAAATCATGATATAAGATTCTGTATAATTGGAAAATATTTCTTTCCGTTTGTGTGACGCAAAAAAAACACACTGAACACATAAAGATTCCAGCTCAGTGACTCCTTAATTCACTGACACCAAATAAAAATAACGGGTATTAAAAAAATGCTACCTTAAGGAGACTAATTCATTACAATTGGCTAACTGTCACTATTCAACTTAAAGCTCAAATAGTTGAGAGCTTAACTCCAAACAGTTGAGAGCCAGCCAACCATTCACCCCTCGTCCGTGGCACAAGCCTGCCATATTCCTTTCTTTCTCTTTCCTATTTTTACACCTTAATTTTTATTTTTTATCCACTTATTTTTATTTATTTTTATTCATTTATTCATTGTTTTATCCCCTTTTTAATCCCCCCTTTTATCCCATTTTCTATCCTTTTCCCCCACCACCAACCACCCTCTCCCCCACCCCATCCCCAAAAGGACCACCTGTTACTTGTTCCATGTTGTTCTTTCACACAATGCTTACCCTTGTGCTGCTATTATCACATTCTGCTTTCTTACCTTTACACCACTGTCAGCACTTTTTTTCAGCCCTTAACACTACCATTAACACTCCCTTTGTCCTTTAGTTCATGACATCTTTGTCAATCTCTCCTTTGTCCCCATCCATCTCTGGCCCCAGCTTCACCTGCTCCACTCCCGTTAAACAGTATAAATTTCATCACATTTCTACATCGCTTTAGCTCTGAAGAAGGGCCATACGGACTTGAAACGTTAACTCTGTTTCTCCCTCTGCAGATGCTGCTAGACCTACTGAGTTTTTCCAGCATTTTCTGTTTTTGTTTCCGATTTCCAGCATCCGCAATATTTTTCTTTTACTTTCAGCAGATGTTGTGGGAGCATCCGAGATCTTAGAAACAATATTAACTCCTTGTTTTTCAATAAGACCTGGGCTAGGTGGTGGGGCATCCATGTTGGTGTCTATGTCATTCATGACTTCAGGAACTTCATGAGCAGGAATACCTGTTGCTTCAGCTGCAGTCTCATTACATGGCCTTTCTGCATCTTCTTCAGGTACTAGAGGAGGCCTCCTCCCATTGGATGCACCCTCTGAATTCATGACACACAGGCCATTACATGATTCAACTTCACTATCTGATCCTTTGTCACTTGAGCCACTGCCAGCTGCCACTTCAGGTTCAGCTACATCATTGATTGTGCTGTTAACCCCCACATATTCTACAAGACTTCTGGCATCAAGCAGCTCCCCTCTGTGAACCTCCTTCTGAGATTGCTCTTCAGCTATAGGTTCAATGACGTAAGTGTGACCAGCAGTGTCGAGACACTTGATGACATTGTGGGGTTCAGGATCCCAGACATCTTGTCTCTTATTTTGAGCCTTTATATTCCCATTCCTGAGGAATACTCTTGCACTGATCAGGAAATCAACATTGTCAGCCTTGTGCTTCTTTCTCTGCCCTCTTGGAGGCCACCTCAAATGCATAGTTGAGCTTTGTATAATGCTCAGCTATCCAATCATTAACTTGACCATCCCCTTCAGAATGTGTATTGAGTCCAAGTAGATGGGTCTACTGGAAAACTGGACCTTTCCCAAAGAGGAGGTATACTTGTTGAGGAATATGTGGTAATGTTACACGCATAAACCAGTTCTGGAAGGTACTCAGGCGGTAGGGTGTGCAATCTGTCTTGAAGGGTACAGTTGAATCATTTGGATTGTCCATTACCTGCTGGATGGTAGGAGGTAGCTGACAATGCCTTAGACCATGTAAAGCTCTTGTATGATTTGCTCTCAAAGTTGCACCCCTGGTCACAGTGTATTCTGCAGGGAACACCAAAACGAACAAACCAATAACGCACTAGAACTCAAGCTATAGTTTAGGCCTTCTGCTGACAGGTGGGAATTGCCTGTGTAAGCTTGGTGAAGACATGCATTTGTACGAGAACATGTTCGGTCCTGTTGATGCTGGGGTCGAGGGCCATGAAGCTCATAGTGAGTACTTCCAATGGCCCAGTAACAGGGATCCCATGCTGGGGTGAAGCTGCTTCCCTGCTTTGACCTTTCACAGTTCTGAAAGTAAGTGACAATATCAGCAGCTATCCGTGGCCAGTAACACTGCTTTCTTGTTAGAGCTATTGTCTTTTCCAATGCTTAGTGCCCTGCCTGATCGTGAAACACTTTCAACACTTGAAGCTGCCAAGAAGTTTGAGTTGCTTCACCTCCCTCCTACTGTCACGGACAAGTTGATAAAGAACACTATCATCCTCCCTGCTCCTTTTCCAGCCCCTCAACAGTTTATGTGCCTGTTTGGACTCCTTCATAAGGTAGCATCAGGTAGTTAGATGTTTAGTTTTCCAGTAGAAGTGAAGACTGCTGATGTCTTCATCAACCAGTTGAAGCTGCCTGAGGCCCTCCTTTGAGATAGATGGCAAAGATGAGACTGTGTGTGGCTCTATCCTTCTGGACCTAGTTTGGACCTCATTCAAAAGCATATCGGTGACACTTAAGTCAATCCCTGCCTGGGTTTCGTGGGAATTGAGGTCCCAATTGCTGATGGCAAGCTCATTTAAAGTGCCCAACACTGTTCCAATACCAGCATCTCCTAGAGGTATCACTTGGGCGTGACCAGCCTTGAGGCTTGTCATAGAGTCATAGAGTTATACAGTACAGAATCAGGCCCTTCAGCCTATCATGTCCGTACTAGCCATCAAGCACCTATCTATTCTAATCCCATTTTCCAGCACCTGGCCTGTAGCCCTGTATGCTCTGGCGTTTCAAGTGTTCATCTAAATACTCCTTAAATGTTATGAAGGTTCCTGCCTCTACCACCCCCTCAGGCAGCATGTTCCAGATTCCAACCGCCCTCTGGGTGAAAAAAGTTTTCCTCAAATCCCCTCTAAACCTCCTGCCCCTTACCTTAAATCTATGTCCTCTGGTTATTGACGCCTCCGCTAAGAGGAGAAGCTTCCTCCTATCTACCCTATCTATGCCCCTCATAATTTTGTATTCCTCTATCAGCCTTCTCTGCTCTAAGGAAAACAACCCTAGCCTATCCAGTCTCTCTTCATAGCTGAAACGCTCCAGCCCAGGCAACACCGTGGTGAATCTCCTCTGCACCCTTTCCACTGCAGTCACATCCTTCCTATAGTGTGGCGACCAGAACTGCACACAGTACTCCAGCTGTGGCCTAACTAGCATTTTATACAGCTCCAACATAACCTCCCTGTTCTTATATTCTATGCCTCGGCTAATAAAGGCAAGTATCCCATATGCCTTCTTAACCACCTTATCTACCTGTGCTGCTGACTTCAGGGATCTATGGACATGTACACCAAGGTCCCTTTGATCCTCTGTACTTCCTAGGGGCCTACCATTCATTGTGTATTTCCTTGCCACGTTAGTCCTCCCAAAATGCATCACCTCACACTTCTCAGGATTGAATTCCATTTGCCACTGCTCTGCCCATCTTACCAGCCCATCTATATCGTACTGTAATCTAAGGCTTTCCTCCCCACTATTTACGACACCACCAATTTTCGTGTCATCTGCGAACTTATTGACCATACCTCTTATATTCATGTCTAAATCATTAATGTACACTACAAACAGCAAGAGTCCTAGCACCGATCCTTGCAGTACACCACTCGTCACAGGCTTCCAAACACATGCTTGCTTTGGAAATAGGACAGCAAAGGTTAGATCTGTGCTTGCTGTGTAGCAATCTTCTCGACTTGTCTCTTCAGCATGATGTTTACATTTCTATCGGTACTGACAATCACCTCTCTGATGGTATCCTCCCTTCTGGTTTTAGTAATCTTGTCTTTACCCCTGATCTTGATAATGTGATCATGCGCGTCAAAGAAGGACACTTGGGGCTTGTCACTGATAAGTCTCCTTAGCTCCATCCAGACGTTTTCATCCCTCTCTGCTCAGCTAAGTGATTTTTCAAGTGAGTTTCCCTTGTTGGTTTGAAGATGGGATCCAGATGGATGATTTAGTCAAACAGGTTTAACAAGGTAAGATATACTGATATGTCCTCTCCTTCAGGCACCTCATATCTGTAGAATTTTTGCTGCAGCTGCGGCAGCCTACTGCTATGACCAAACACCCTTGTCAGGACTTCATAGATCAGTTGCAGGCTCTTTTACATCAATACCTCTACTTAGTGTTTCTCGACAGGCTTTTCCAAACAGATGCTCCATCAAGAACGCCACTTGCTCACTCTTAATGAGGTACTTGGATGCCATAACCAGCTGTGCTACCTCAATCCAGTTTTCAGCCAAAGGATCGCTTGACTTTCCGGTTTCCCTCCAAATCTATCTAGCTTCCTTCTAGACAGCACGTGTGTAAAAGGAAACGTCTTCATTCTTCTGCTGATTTAAGGAAGGACACATTGGGAACCCCTTCATTATCCCTGATTAGAAGCGCAACTTTACATTCAAAGGTGCCTTTGCTGGATCTGAAGTTGCCTCGGCCTCCTTCATTGACATAGCCAGTTTCAGTTCCTCAGACATGCACTCCATCTTTTCCAAGTGCTTTTCTATCTCTTCAAATATAATTAAAGACACTGAGGGTTACACAAGATGTTTTGCTGTG
This sequence comes from Cetorhinus maximus, assembly GCF_964194155.1. NCBI lineage: Eukaryota > Metazoa > Chordata > Chondrichthyes > Lamniformes > Cetorhinidae > Cetorhinus > Cetorhinus maximus. The sequence continues at coordinate 58,058,555 of NC_135880.1, forward strand.
ATGATATCACCTGCGATGTCCACTGGGTAGCAGTGGCTGCCCTGGATATTGTCAACCACAAATGAACTTGCTCAGGTTTGGTGCCTGCATTGTGGAATCCTGCCAACCACGCGAAAATGTAACACAAGAAAAAGCATGAAGATTCATAGCAGTGACCCTTTATTCCACTGACTCCAAACATATTGGGGAGGATCTTCCAGTTGGCGAGCGGGGGCGGGGCCTGCTTGCCGACACATAAAATGACACGGGATAACGTTGGGTGGAACTCCCGACGTCACCCCGCGTCATTTCCATTTTCAGGTTGGCAGGGTCGCAGCTGAATCAGCTGCACGCCCACCGAGTTGTCAACGGCCTATTGAGGTCATTTAATAAGTAATTAACATCATTAATGGACCTGCCCGTCCAACCTTAGGTTTGGCAGGCAGGCCAGGAGCCCTGGCGGGCTTAAGAAAAAGTATGAAGCCTCATCCACGGGCGGGATGAGATTTCATGATGGTTTTTAAATATTTAAAAAACGTTTCAGTAAAAGTGATGGACATGTCCACACTCATGTGACAGTGTCACATGAGGGGACATGTCAGGGAAATCTTGCTATCATTTGTTTAACACTTTTTAATTTGGAGCCAATCTCCCTGAGGCAGCACTTGGCCTCAGGGAGATCAGTGCACTCTTTCCCCCACCCCGCCCGCACAGTGGGTGCATAGTGCTTCCTGGTGGATGTCATGCCGGCCGGGCCTTAATTGGCCCACCCACGTAAAATGCGGCGCACCCCCAATTGGGGGCACCGATCAGAGCCCGCTCTTGCACTTCCGCCCCCTCAACGGGGGGGATATTTTTCCCATTAAGTACATTAAAAAAAAGTAAGGAGACAAATTCATTATAGTTGGCTGACTGTCGCTATTCAACTCAAAAATCAAACAGTTGAGAACTAAACTCCAAAATTAAACAATTGAGAGCTGGCTAACTGTCTGCCCTGTGCATGTGGCACAAGTCTGTCCCCAGCCCCCACCACCATCCGGCCTCACTCAAAGGAAGGAACCCCGGGTGTAGAAACATCCACTAAGTTTGCACTTTTTACCATCTTCGGCCATTGGGACTCCGCTGGACCCAGTCAACAGCCATCCACAGCAACTGAGTGGCCCAGCGTCCAGACTGTCTTCCACAATTTAATTTGTGTAGAAATACCATGTCGAAATCAGGGAGACAGTACAACTCCATTGCTACATATGCAATTCAGTACTCAGTGATTTGAGCTAAAGTCTGCTAAGTACATTCATTTGGTAAAGGCATTAAAAATGCTTTTATCTGAAATACAAATTCAAATGCTGTAGCAAGAATTAAGAATTTGAACATTTTGCTAAGTTGTGTGCTGAACCAAGATGGGTTCTGAAGGTTAGAAGACAAATTCCTTAAATATCAACAATGGACATTATTACCTAACTTGTGCCTTTTAGCATGGTACATTATGCACATAATTAAAATGTTGAAAGAGTATTACAATCTAATTTATGAAACCTTCATTGTTTTTATGTAGAATAAGTTAATCAGTCATGTTAGGTTCATTAAAGTGCACTTACATAGGAGATTGAGGCAAAAGGAAAGTCAGACTAAAGAAACCCAGTGTTCTGTTTTTTTTTTGCCTCTTAGCGTGACAGTGGCTGTTTTATCAGATTGTCTCGCTATTTCAGGCTGGGTAGACCAGACAGTGTTTTTCTGTGGTGGTTTTGAATTCAAGCCATTGTTGGTCCTGTTCCATCACTAAAAGTTCAGCAGCTGCACATGGAAACTTGTAGTCATTAAGTTGTGATGCATGGGGTAACTTTATACAAAGTACACAGAGTATTTTTGGCTTGGTTATTATAATGACACAATAAACCTATTAGTTACATGATTGGTTAAAGACTGTACATCACGTCGTTAACATAAAATGTTGTTTTGACATGTGAATTCAGGAAATTATTGTGTTGTGGTGGAGTTAAACTTTTAACTTTGTGCAGCAATGTAGTTACATTTTGAAGTATGTTGCAACAGTCCGTATATTTTGTAGTTTTGAAGGTGACAAATTATTTGATCTTTTAACAGTAAAAGCTATCAATTAATTAAGTGTGGTAAGCCATCGATTAGGGAAATGCCTTACTCTCATTAGTTCCTCTTTTGCAACCAGATTTTCATCTACTGCCTTCTTTTACTACCTTCCCCTCTCTTAGAAACATACTTGTCATGATTTTAAACTTAGATACTGTTTAGCCTTTTCCATTGTATAGAATTTAACCAAGCTTTTGATGTAATGTCTATAGATGCATATAAGCATAAACATGTGATTCACTAAACAAATACACCTTCATCAATTGAAAGATTAATTTTACAAGTCATTTATTGTATATATGGATTGCCCAGCTTTGCTACAGGTAACTGTGTTGACTTCGTAAGCCTTGGAAGTGCCCCAGCAATATTTGTAAACATGAGTTATTATGTTAAGAAAAGAACAGTAGAAAAAAAGAATCAGGTCCAGGAAGTACACAATAAAAAAACTCCAATACATATGTTCTTTATTTCTTCAGCTAAATGGAAAATATGTTCTGCATTTGTATCCAATTATTATGGGACTGATGACATCTTGGACTTCAGATTCACATTCTGCTGACAGTACTATTTACTGATAATTAATGGAAAACCTGCAGCATTTGATAAACATTTGCTTGGAAAACATACAGTCTGAAATTAGAATGCATTCCTGAAGGGGACATAAGTGATTTTTAGCAGATTGGTTAGTTGGATATTTCATCCACAGCCAAACAGTTTTGTTAGTAGACCAGTAAGGTAAGCAGCTCTTACCCCAACATTGAAATATGAGAGGTTTGTGTAATGTTAATTGAATTACTGCATTCAGTAACTTTTTTTTAACCTAAGTATGAAATAATCTGCAAAGCATGAACACACAGAATTGGGATGTATGCAAAGGCATTCTTTATAAATTATATTTTTCTTAATTAATATGAATGTAGGAAGGTACAGGACTAGAAAAGACAATTGCAGTCTGTATGGCCAGTTCCATGCCTAGAGATTCTTTGGCACTGCACCATTTGACAGTTATCAAATGGGTGCTTAAGTGTCCAATATGGCAAGCAGCATGTGCGCTTATATTGGTAAAGGTCCTTGTATAGGAGTTAAGGAACTGTGCCTGAAACAGGCATGAGGGTTTTTGTATATGCTAAAAGGGGCCCAAGACCTGCCACAAGCCCCTCAGCAAAATTCATTAGCAGTTCACCATAAAGCGCCATACATGTTGCAGTCAAACCAGTGGTCGTTAAAGAGTGCAAGAACTGCTGAAGGCTGCCTTTCGAAAGATAAGTTCATATATTTTATTCATTTATTATGGAACCAGAAAGAACAGGAGTACTTCTCCCAGCTCCACATTAAATTTGAGGGTCACTACCCATCACCATTCACCCCGTAATATCCCCATTGCCCCATTCCCAAATTTCACCCCACCAGATCCTGGATTTTATTTACTATCTAGGCTGGTGTCTGGTTGTCCACTCTCTTCTTCTTAGGATTGGCAAAATGCCTCAGGGACTATGCCTGACACCAGCTGCTCAGTGCTAATAAACAAATGAGGCCAGCAGACCAATTCAGCACCATCCTGCCAACAGCGTCATTAGGCAAGTGTAGCTACACTGGGGTTGTGTCCCGAATCATGTACAATCCAATTTCTTGGCTCAAGCATTTATGAAATAGACTCAAATAGACAGCTCAAAACTGGGCATCCATGAGGTGCAATCGACCATCAACAGTAGCAGAATTGTATTGCACTGTAATCTATAACCTATTGGCATATCCCTCACTCCTTTACCATTAAGCCAGTGGATGAACCCTTCAATGAGGAGTACAGGAGGCATGCCAGGAGCAGAACCAGGCAAACCTAAAAGTAAGGTACCAACCTGATGAAGCTACAACATAGGACATGTTAAACAGTAGCAGCTTGTAATAGACAGAGCTAAGCAATCCCACAACCAATAGATCAAATCAAAGCTCTACAGTCCTGTCACATCCAGCTGTGAATCATGTTAGAAAATTAAACAACTAACTGAGAGGAAGAGGCTACATGAACATCCATCATCCTGTATGGTGGCAAAGCTTAGCTGGATTCGGTGGTGGATGTGTTGGAAGGGGATGGTGCATCCATGCTGGGGGTGAGGAAGTTCCATCCAACTGAACCAAATCCTCACAATGTGGACCCTCTTTCTTTGTCCAGTTGCAGCTGATGGATGTGGTCTCCTTCCTTCCTCCTCCTCCCAGAAAATATGGGATTTTCATTCTGGTGGGTTGGATCCGGGCTGCAGTCAGGCCAGACAACCTGGGAAAAAGTCCGGGTTGCCGTGGTGGACTGTTTAAAAGGCCCGTCTTGGTGCTGGGTGACTTTGTCCCAGTTATAATGAAAAAATTAAGGCCCTCTAGCCCTCAGCCCACACACCCCATGCCTCATCCCCATGGCCCCTCTGCTCCCCTTGCCAAGCTATGGCAATTCCACGCCCATTCGCACACTATACACGGTATAGAACCAATGAACATTATAATGACCAAATGCAGTTTCTATCTAACCGGATTTCAGAGCTGAAGCTGGAGCTGCGGGTGGACTCATTGTGGAGCATCCATGATGCTGAGCAAATCGTAGATAGCACGTTTAGCAAGGTGGTCACACCACAGGTGAAGATTACACAGGCTGAAAGGGAATGGGTGACCATCAGGAACAGTAAAAGACTCAGGAAGGTATTGCAGGAGTCCCCTGTGGTCATCCCCCTCTCTAACAGATATACCACTTTGGATACTGTTGGAGGGGATGGTCTCTCAGGGGAGAGCAGCAACAGTCAAGTTCACGGCACCGTGGGTGGCTCTGCTGCTCAGAGGGGCGGGAGGAAAACAAGTGGCAGGGCTATAGTGATAAGGGATTCAATAGTTAGGGGCACAGACAGATGCTTCTGTGGCCACAAGCGTGAACCAAGGATGGTATGTTGCCTCCTTGTTGCCAGGGTCCAGGATGTCACAGAGCGGCGTAGGTAAACTAAGGGATGAGGACCTGCAAGCTCAGTACAGGAAGTTAGGAGATAAATTAAAATGTAGGACCTCAAATGTAGTAATCTCAGGATTACTCCCAGTTCCACATGCTAACAAGAGCAGGAATAAGAGGATAGACAAAATGAGCACATAGCTAGAGAGATGGTTAGCCGGGAGGGATTCAGATTCTTGAGCCACTGGGACCGGTTCTGGGGAAGGTGGGACCTGTACAAACCGGACGGGCTGCACCCAGGCAGAGCTGGGACCAGTGTGTTTGCGGGGGCTTTTGCTAGTTCTATTGGGGAGTATTTAAACTAGTGTGGCAGGGGGATGGGATCCCAGGAGTAGGATCAGCTAGGTCAGATTCAGATCAGAAAAATGGAGGTAGAACATTAGCTAGGGATGTTGTGATAGATATGGAGTTTCACGAGAAGCAAAGTTTAAAAAGTGTCCAGCAAGAGAAATTGATGGGATTAAACTGTTTATACTTCAATGTAAGGAGTATTACAAACAAGGTAGATGAGTTAAGGACACAGGTAGACACATGGCAGCAGGATGTCATTGCTATAACGGAGACCTGGCTAAAGGAGGGACAAAACTGGCAGCTTAATATCCCTGGTTATAAAGTCTTCAGACATGATAGAGTAGGAGATAAAAAAGGAGGTTGGGGGGGGTGGGTAGCACTAATGGTTAACGAATCAATTCCAGTTGTGAGAAGGGATGATATACTAAATGGGTCAACAAACGAGGCTTTATGGATTGAGCTTAGAAATAAAAAAGGGGCAGTCACACTACTGGGAGTATACTACAGACCCCCGAATAGTGAAAGGGAGATAGAAGAACAAATATGTAGGCAAATTTCTGCTTGTAAGAACAAGAGGGCAATAATAGTAGGAGACTTCAACTATCCTAATATCAACTGGGATTCAAACAATATAAGGGGCGCACTGAGGGAGAAAAATTCATGCAGTGTGTCCAGGAAAATTTTTTCAACCAATTAGTGACAAACCCAACGAGAGGAGATGCAATTCTAGACCTAGTCTTGGGGAACGAAGAAGGGCAAGTGGGTGAAATGACAGTTGGCAACCATATCGGGGACAGTGATCACAATTCAGTTAGATTTAGCATTACCATGGAAAAGGACAGAGATAAGGAAGGAGTAAAAGTCTTGAACTGGGGGAAAGCAAATTTTGCAGAAATGAGAAGGCTGAGGTGGACTGGACAGCACTGCTGGAGGATAAAACAGTGGAAAAAGCAAGATCCTAGTTGTACAAAGTAGACATGTCCCCTACAAAAATAAGAGTGGTACTGCCAAATCTAGACCCCCCCACCCCGGTTGTCCAGAGGAATACAGGGGAAGATAAACAGAAAAAGAAAGCGTATGATAGGCACAAAGAACTAAGCACTGCAGATAGCCTAGACGAATATAGGAAGTGCAGGGACAAAGTAAAAAAGGGAAATAAGGAAATCAAAGAGAGGGCATGAAAAAAGATTAGCAAGTAAAGTTAAAGATAGCCCAAATATGTTTTACCAATACATTAATGCTAAAAGGTTAGTTAAGGAAAAAGTGGGACCTATCAGAGATGAAGATGGAAACTCGTGTGTAGATGCAGAGGCTGTGGGAGGGGTTTTGAATGAATATTTTGTCTCCATGTTTACAAAGAAAAGGGAGAATGTAGATATAGTAGTCCAGGAGGAACACTGCGAGATATTGGACAGGATAGTCATAAAGAGAGAGGAAGTACTCGAAGGGTTGAAATCCTTGAAAGTTGATAAGTCACCAGGGCCAGATGGATTGTTTCCGAGGCTGCTGAAGGAAGTCAGGGAGGAAATAGCAGATGCTCTGAGGATGATTTTCCAATCTTCACTAGATACAGGGGAGGTACCGGAGGACTGGAGAAATGCAAACGTAGTTCCATTGTTTAAAAAGGGATCAAACAATTATAGGCCAGTTAGTCTTACATTGGTGGTGAGCAAATTAGTAGAATCAATCCTGAGAGATAGGATTAACTGTCATGTGGAAAGGCATGGACTAGTCAGGGATGGTCAGCATGGATTTGTTAAAGGAAGGTCTTGCTTCACAAACTTGATTGAATTCTTTGAGGAAATGGCAAGAAAGGTTGATGAAGGTAGTGCAGTGGATGTTGTGTACATGGATTTTAGCAAGGCATTTGACAAGGTCCCACATGGCAGATTGGTCAGGAAAGTAAAAGCCCATGGGATTCAGGGTAATGTTGCAAACTGGATAAAAGGTTGGCTTTGTAACAGGCAACAAAGGGAATGGTCGATGGATGCCCTTGCGAATGGAAAGTTGTCTCAGGTGGTGTTCCACAGAGCTCGGTGTTGGGACCCTTGCTGCTTGTGTTATATATTAACGATTTGGACGTGAACATGGGGGGCACGATTGGGAAATTTGCAGCTGACACAAAGATTGGCTGAGTAGTGGATAGTGTAGAGGATAGCCATAATCTCCAAAACGATATAGATGGGTTGGTGCAGTGGGCGGTAAAGTGGCAGATGGATTTTAACATAGAGAAGTGTGAGGTCATACATTTAGGGAGGTCAAACAGTTACAGGGATTGCACAATAAATGGGAATATACTAAGAGGGGTAGATGAAGTGAGAGATCTTGGCGTACAAGTACACAGGTCCCTGAAGGCAGCAGTTCAAGTAGACAAGGTTGTAAAGAAGGCATATGGAATGCTCTCCTTCATTGGCAGAGGTATAGAATATAAAAGTAAGGATATAATTTTGGAATTGTATAAAACACTGGTGAGGCCACAACTGGAGTATTGTGTGCAGTTCTGGTCACCACATTACAGGAAGGACGTAATAGCTCTGGAGAGAGTACAAAGGAGGTTTACAAGAACGTTGCCAGGGTTAGAAAAGTGTAGCTACGAGGAGAGATTGGATAGGTTGAGGTTATTTTCCTTAGAACAAAGAAGGCTGAGAGGTGACTTGATTGAGGTGTACAAAATTATGAGGAGAATAGATAGAGTGGACAGGATAAAATTGTTTCCCTTGGTGGAGAATTCTAGAACCAGGGGACATAGATTCAAGATAAGTGGCAGAAGGTGTAGGGGGAACATGAGGAAGAACTTTTTTATGCAGAAGATAGTGGGTGTCTGGAATTCGCTGCCCAAGTTGATGGTAGAGGCAGAAACTCTAAACTCTTTAAAAATACCTGGATCTGCACCTTAAGTGCTGTAAGCTGCAGGGCTATGGGCTGGGTGCAGGAAGGTGGGATTAGAAAGGGCACCTGGGTGTCCTCGGGCTGACATGGACAAGATGGGCCGAATGGCTTCCTGTGCTGTAACTTTTCTATAGTTCTAATGACAATTGTAGACCTAAAAAAAAGTTTTTTAAAAAAGTAATTCATTGATAACTTTCCCCGTTCTTAAAAAAACTCCTTTTTGCTACAGGCCAATAAAAACGTCAATCATCTAGACCATTTAAAGTATCAATAGCAGTAACTGCAGGCACTCCACAGAGTTTCCCCAACTTCATGAAAATTCAGCACTATATAATTCTCTCAGACTTTCTGTGGTCAGCAGAAACTGTCAAACTCCTCTAGCAACTCACCACAGAGCTTCCACCAATTTTGCCCAAGCACATATAAGTCAAAAGTATCTGAGCTGCAACCTGTTGCATGGCCCTTCAAATAGACCCAAAACAGGATCCATCCTGCTAATGCTTGATGTTTTAGAAGTGAATAAGGAAGGCATTCCCGCACACTTATTGGCCAGTTTTATTATTTGTGCGTTGCATCAGTCCATTGCTGTCTGTAAAGTCGTGATCTTGCCCTTTCGACCTCTTCGGCTGCAAGCAGGTGAGGTACCTCAGTCACCTGCGTTTGCCACTCCAGTCACCTGACAGTGCAGCCCATGCAGGAAATGGCCAGTAGCATGTCCTGCACTATTGGCATCATGGTATGTTTGCTTAGTGCCTTTAGATTGAATTTTGCACCCTAAAAATCCTTGTCCTGTCATGTTACTAACATTTTTTATAGGGAGTAGATATGATGGGTTGTAATGGAAAGTGAAAGGATTGATAAATTAATTAATTTGTAGCTATCCTGTTAGCGCTCAAGTCCGATTATTTAATTAATTAATTTGTAGCCACCCAGAAGTCCGATTATATTTGTTCAGAAATTAATTTGTAGCTGGCTTGATGCAGCTGAAGCCCCTTTGCTTGTATTCAAGGCAATTATTTTTAAATTCAGTAATGAGAAGGTAGGTAAACATCTGCCTTCAGGAAGGGCATTACAGTGTAATCTTAGCATAAAAAATTATTTCGTAACAATGATCCAGCCATGGTCTACTTAGATGGTGGAGCAGGCTCAGTGAGCTGAATGGCCTACTCCTGCTCCTATGTTCCTATGATCTCAACATCAAATACACCCATTCCCGTACTGTTCCATGTGTTTTAAAGATGAATGTGAAACTCTACCATGGCAACATTAATCCTACTATATGGGGAACCATTTATAAATTGAAATTATGCAGACCAATTTAGCATTTCTTATACTTAGGGAAATGATAGATGTCTGAAGAGGACTCCCAAATATGGATGCTTTGAGAGCCTTTCCTGTATTGTTACAACTATGTTAGTTGATATGTTTACTGGTTCCCAGAGTTTTGAAATAATCACACTTTTAGACTCAAAATGCTGTAGCTTCATTGAGTGCACTTCTTACAGCTGCCCATGTGGCTGGCGGACTAAACATTGTTGCTTGGCATCTGACTGCAATGCAGCAGTATAATGTGACATGTTGTATGTACATTCACGTAACAATTAATTTCTAACCTTTACAAATAATATTACTATACACATAAAACAATATATACAAATAATATAACAAATATATTTCATTATATAAAAAATGCCTCTGTATCAATATAATTGTTCTGATCATTGACTTACATACATACTTATATCTAACTAAAGATTAACAACCTTCTTTTCTAATTAAACTGAACACCTGAACATGTGAACTCAGCACTGTTGTTCTTTTCTTTTTCAAGTTCTTCTATTTGAAGCATGTGCTGTTGACATTTTGACCTGAGGTTCAGGATCTCCCGCTTAGATGCCTCCTTTGCTATCTGTACAACATGCAGTTTCTCTTCCACATGTTCCTTTTCAGCTTGCCACATTATGTCCTGCTCAGCCTTCAGTCTTTCCAGGTTAGCGACTTCATTGTTTGGTTCTAACTTTTCATCTTGGCATGCTGTAAGTTTCTAGAAACTTTCTTCTTTAGCTGCCTGACCTTTCCAAATGAGCTTTCTTTCCTCTTCTGTCAAGAGCTCTTGGTGTATTTCAATATTGACCTTGAAATGTCAGTATCTGACTGCAACCCATTCATTTGGCATTGCATGTGATCTCTAATGAAGATGGAATTTGCACAATCTGTATGCTCTGTAACTCTGGCAATCACTTTCTTCTGATCAGAGAGCTTTTCAATGGGTGTACACCCTCAACCTTCAGTGACGCCTCCATCATCTCATAGTCTACGAATATATGCTGCTGCTCTTCACAACTGCTCAATAGCAGGACCATCTGTTTCAGTGATGAAAAACATACAGTTAATATCTTTTCTTTTGTGTCCCTCTGATTTGGGTTGTTTGTAGCTGTCAAATCTCAGTTCCCCCATATGTATGACATTGCTAAGTTTCAGAGCATCTTTCCTTAGGTAACCATTTTCTTTCAAATTTTCAGAAAAAAATTGTCTGGTCTAGTCTGAGCGGATTAATCTATGCCCCAGTATCAAGCTTCCGCTTCAGATTTATGGTTGTGGGCTTATTTCTCACCCTCTTCCTGTTCTGAATGGTTTGTGTGAATGTATTTTCTTTAAGAACTGTCACATCCAGCTATTTCGTGCAGTTGTATGGTTCCCATGGCTATTGTGTTCTCAAATTCATCATCACCTTCCAGGGTATGGATTTTTTGGTTTCATTTCCTTCTCATTCTCCCTGTTGCTCTGTCTCTGGTACCTCATTGACCATCTTCTTTCTTTGTTCTGCACATCTTTTATTGGGCTTTCCACAAGCTCTGCAGTTTGATCCATATACAGGATGTTTCTTTCTCTCCATGAACTTATGAACACGCACAGCTGCTGCACATATTTCTCTCTGTCTGGTGTGTATTCTTTTCTTGCTGTTTCACTGCATCTGTCCTGCTGCCTTTCTCTTGACTTAACTGAAGGCTAGCCATTTGTATAGTCAGCATCTTCATCTTTCAATTCATGGCTCCAAGTGTTCTACAGCCTGTTATATTGTGAGCTTGTCCTTTCCAATCGAATCTTTTTGTATTTCAGGGTGAAGAGCCCCAAATGAGCCGATCTATGAGCCTTTCATCTGTTTCCTTGAATTTACATTTTCTGATCGCATCTTTCAATCTTGTTAAGAAATTGTCAATAGGCTCACCTGGTTCCTGCCTCAGGCTTTGAAATTAATATCGGTGGATTCAATGCTTTGACTTTGGCTGGAGATATGTGCTGAACTTTCCCAAAAAATTGTCTGGTTTATTACTTTCAACCCCCCTTATCACCCAGCTATTAAACATTTGTCTGTATTTTTCTCCTGCCGACAAAAGAATGTAGCTGATCCTTTCCTCTTCATTAGTGCCTTTTAGAAATGTCAGTCTGCACTTCTGTTTAAACTTCTCAAATGCCTCTACAACATATCAGTTTTCCAGCTCAAAATGGGCTGTCGCTGTGTATTTATTGCTGCAGCAGCAGCCATTTCATAATTGTGCAATTCACTCAGTTATTTTCTCTAGCACTAAGTTGGGTTGATTTTTCTCAATCTAATTCGACATTAAATCCATTTAAAATGTTTGGGTCTGGCTGACACACACCTGCTGCCACTATGTTATGTCTTCTGATTACCAGAAGTTTGAATTTTTCACACTTTAAGACTCAAAATGTCAGCGCTACATCGAGTGTATTTCTTGCAGCTTTCCATGTGGATGGTGGATTGATGCATTGTTGCTCAGTACCTGGCTGCAGTGCAGCTGTAAACGTGGTACCCTAGATGTGCATTCTCATAATAATTAATTCCTAACTCTTACAAATAATATAACAATACAACATTAGTCTTTATTACAATATAAAGGCAGCTGATGGAATGATCACGAATATCCAATGATACTAATTAGTCCCGGGCAAATGCAGATACTAATTGTCAATTAGCATCTACCCTCTTGTGCTGTGTCACGTTCTGTTTACTTACTGATCTCCCACCAGCTCAGTTGATAAAGGCCAAGAAGCCAAAATTCCTCGGCCTTGCTTCATTGGCATAACTGGAGAAGCGAGTAATCTAACTTCCACTCCTGATACTGCCGGAATATTGAAGGTCAGGACACGGTCTGTTAATTATAATAAACATTAGACACCTGCATCAGTATGAGCATATCTTAATGAGGCAGTGAGAACTGTTGGCCCAGGTCTTTTGGTCTCTGGCTGGCCATACCCCAGAGGTATCTCAGAAGATATGCTGTGGGCCCCTTGGAATTCTGAAATTAAGGTCTCCACGGGAATTGCCCGGGAAGTTTCAACTTCCAATGGGCAATTCCCCTGTGTCCGTTTTTAAAATTCATTTATTGGATGTGGGTGGCATTGGCTAAGCCAGCATTTATTGCCCATCCCTAATTGCCCTTTAAGAAGGTGGTGGTGAGCTGCCTTCTTGAACCGCTGCAGTCCATGTGGTGTAGGTACACTCACAGTGCTGTTAGGAAGGAAGTTCCAGGATTTTGACTCAGCAACAGTGAAGGAATGGATATATATTTCCAAGTCAGGATGGTATGTGGCTTGGAGGGGAACTTCCAGGTGGTGGTGTTGCCATGCATCTGCTGCCCTTGTTCTTCTAGATTGTAGCAGTTGTGGGTTTGAAAGGTGTTGTCTAAAGAGCCTTGGTGAGTTCCTGCAGTGCATCTTGTAGACGGTACTCACTGCTGCCACTGTACGTCGGTGGTGGAGGGAGTGAATGTTTGTGGATGAGGTGCCAATCAAGTGGGCTGCTTTGACCTGGATGGTGTCAAGCTTCTTCAGTGTTTCTGGAGCTGCACTCATCCAGGCAAGTGGAGAGTATTCCATCACACTCCTCATTTGTGCCTTGTAGATGGTGGACAGGCTCTGGGGAGTCAGGAGATGAGTTACTCGCTGCAGGATTCCTAGCCTCTGACCTGCTCTTGTAGCCACATTATTTATATGGCTAGTCCAGTTCAGTTTCTGGTCAATGGTAACTCCCAGGATGTTGATAGTGGGGAATCAGCATTGATAATGCCATTGAATGTCAAGGGCTGACAGAATATTGTGAACAGTTTTGGTCCCCTTATCTAAGGAAAGATGTACTGACTTTGGAGGCAGTCCAGAGAAGGTTCACTAGGTTGATCCCGGGCATGGAGGGATTTTCTTATGAGGAGAGGTTGAGTAGGTTGGGCCTGTACTCATTGGAATTTAGAAGAATGAGAGGCGACCTTATTGAAACATATAAGATTGTTAGAGGGCTTGATGCTGAGAGGTTGTTTCGCCTTGTTGGAGAGTCTAGGACAAGAGGGCATAATCTCAGAGTAAGTGGTTGCCCATTTAAGACAGAGATGAGGAGGAATTTCTTCTCTCAGAGGGTTGTTAATCTGTGGAATTATTTACCACAGAACGCCGTAGCAGCTGGGTTGTTAAGTATATTCAAGGCTGAGATAGGCAGATTTTTAATCAGTAAGGGAATCAAGGGTTATGGGGAAAAGGCAGAAAAGTGGAGTTGAGGTTTGGCAGATCAGCCATGATCTCATTGAATGGTGGAGCAGACTTGATTGGCTGAATGGTCTACTTCTGCTCCTACGTCTTATGGTCTCATGGTCTAATGGTTAGATTCTGTCTTGTTGGAGATGGTCATTGTCTGACACTTATGTGGGCTATGTTACTTGCCGCTTGTCAGCCCAACCCTGGATATTGTCCAGGTCTTGCTGCATTTGGACATGGACTGCTTCTGTATCTGAGGAGTCCTGAGTGGTGCTGAACATTGTGCAATGATTAGCGAACATCCCCACTTCTGACCTTATGATAAAAGGAAGGTCATTGATGAAGCAGCTGAAGATGGTTGGGCCTAGAACACTACCCTGAGGAACTCCTGCAGTGATGTCCTGGAACTGAGATGATTTGCATCCAACAACCACAAACACCTCCCTTGTGCTAGGTATGACTCCAATCAGTGGGGAGTTTTCCCCCTGATTTCAGAACCCTCTTAAAAAAAGTCTCCAGCTCGAAGTTAGAGCCAGAGACTTCGGATGGTTACAACTCACCAGAATAGTTACACAGGAAGTCTACGACAGGTAAATACCTAGTTAAACTCTTTGCTAACTAGTGACAACCTGAAATCTACCCCGCCCCCAACACTCTGACATCCCTTCCTGACCCTCCAAGTCCCCTCTGACTACCCCGACCCTCCAACCACCCGACCCTCCGACTCACCCGACTCCCTCCCGACCCGCCGACTCATCTGAACCTCCAACTCACGCCAACCTTTTGACCCTCCAACTCCCCTGACCCTCTGAATACCTCCTAACCCAATCTACCCACCCTACCACCTACCATCCTGCCACCCTACCCAGCTGGCACGCTGCCACCTACCACCTACCCACTTACCTCACCCCCATCCATTGACTAACACAGTGAAAAGTTATGCAAATGTCCAAAAGCTTTTCACTGTGTTAGTGAATGAAGACTTAACAAAATAGCCGAACTGTACACACCAGAAGGATCTCAGATTATTTTCTCAGTACTAGGTTTGATAATCTCTACTTTGTCAGTTGTGGTTTGATAGGCATCACTCTCGCATCTGAGTCAGAAGGTTGCGGGTTCAGGAAAGAAAGCAAGCTGAGTGCCTTTCATGACCTCAAGACGTACCAAAGTATTTTGCAGCCAATAAAGTACTTTGAAGGGTGGTTACTGTTATAAGGTAGGAAACACAGAAGCCACACTGCAAGCTCCCATTCTCCTGACATAACTTTGACAAGGAGCCACTGGAACCCCCAGAGAACCAATGTAAATGACCTTCAGCTTCTGTCAATTATGGTGGAAGATTGGGAGAACCTCTGTGGAAGAGCTGTTCACAACAGACACTCAATCTGCCACAAATGTTTATAAGTTAAATGGTCCACTTGAGTGTACAATTGATCATAGAGTGATCAATTTATTTTCCCTTCCTGATACATCGTGGTGGAATTCCAGGAAACTGAATTTTTTTTTCCGACCAAGTGGCAACTAGCTTTTTTTATGTTGTAGCAGACTTCAGCATCGCCCAACAGCAATTTCTCCCTGACAAACGTGCCAAGTTTCTTGGTGCAAATGGAAATTCCACCAGAAGACTGACAAAAGACTTTGATTGGGCTAACGCTAGGAAATTTGTGGTGTCGGCATCACAATAGTAATGTGGACCCTGATGCCCTGTCCTGCCACACTCATGGTGTTACTGCCACCAGAAAAACAAACATTTTTTTTCTAACAAAGGCCTCTGGGGTACCAAAACTCTTTTCAACCATTTTATGATAGTTTTGGCCAGACGTCATATCCTTGTTATAGTTACACCAAAAACATAAATTGGATTAAAAGCAGCAATCCATGTCTGTTGCATGGTGCGCAAGGGAAAACCCAAAAACATTGGCGTTCTCTCCTATCATCAAACTCTCTTTTGTTTCTCTTTTTTTTAACACTTTCTCAGTTTTTACAGGCACCTGTCTGCGGGATTGGCTAATGTTTTGGTGGAGCCCAAGAGAAAGCAGACGTAGAAGCATGCCTACCCCAGAATCCATTGCAGGAGAGACAGCCCTTTATAATTAACCTCTCTAATTCCTGTAGAGAACGTTCCGTATTGCCATGAATCATGGTATAGCAACACCTTCAAAATGATATCTTGCTTCTCACTTTTTAATGAAAGAAACCAAGAGAAATGTTACTGATTACTGATGCCTCTTTTGGGAAATTGCAGTCCTGAGGCGGAAAGGTGGAGATAACAGACTGCTGCCAAATACAGAAGATTTACTCTGAATTCAGAATGTTCAAAGTGGGTGCCCTGAGTTACTTTTTGAATACATTTACAAACTACAATTCCTGAAGTTGTTTGGTAATTAGTTTCACAATTTGAACAACCTGTTTGGGATTCTTTAATTGGCAAGCAGGAATGATTTAAGTGGTGCACACTTGCAGCATTAGCATTATTATGCCTTAAATTCAACAGAATAATTACCATTGGAAGTGAAAAAGCTCCAAAAGATTCTTAAGAGGCTTAGCAATTCTACCAATGCACATTTCCACAGACATGCATGTCGTGAGTATGAAATGCTGCCTTCATTGTGCTTTCTCTTTTGAAAATCAATTGCTTCATTCTTGCCTAACCTTTGTCATTTCAAAAGGCTTAAATAGTTGCATGTTAAAGTTAAAACACAGCTGGCGCAAGAATGCCTTTTTGTATTGTGAGTACCATTTCTCATGTCAGAATATGAATTATGCTCAGTTCTTTTGTGGCAGTGTTTTTTACTTGGTAACAAGCTCTCCTGCAAATTAACCAATCCAAACCTTCAACATTGGTTTACAATTCACTCAGCAACAGCTCAGCAAACCAATAGAAAGCACCTCTTCAGCTATTTTGCATGAAGGTCAGCAGAAATTTACAAGCTTCCTATTCACCATCTGTGAGAAACAGATGTAGCATTTGTGATAAGAGTTGCAAAGGGTTTATTTAGCCAATCCACAGCAAAGGCAGAGTTCATATGACATAATTAGAAATAATAGAATAAGAGAGTTGGGCTACCCTAATACATGAAGCAATTATTTGATTTTTAATATGCATTCCTCATTTTTTTGTCCATTATCTGTACTATAAATACGGTAAAATCCAGTTACATGTACCAGATTGGTTGAGAGAGATAAAATTGTTGGTGAGCATGGAGCTTCACCTACCAAGACAATGTATTAGGAATGCAGAAAATCCTGCCAGGACTGTTAATATACCTGCACAAATTCCTTAAATGTTCTCCTGGCAGGGGAAGACTTGTGCCAGGAGTACAAACTTGTAAAATCTACCATGTAAAGTAAAATGGCTGTAATGTTAATAAATCAGAAGTGTGTTAGCTGAAACAAATTAGACTTTCACAACAATAACAAAGCTTAACAGGAAGCGCTCATTTCTGTTCAGAGTTTATTTGACAGGATTTCAAAAAGCAATACTAGTCATTGCACTCATTTAGTATTTCTCAATTTCTTGTATAATTTTAACTTATGGAAATTTCTAAATTGTGTTATTTTCTGTCGCTACTTTTACATTTGTGTTCATAGTGTTAAACTGACAACAGTAATGCAACATGTTACAATGAGGGTGATTGCAGCAGCTCCACCTTTGTACACAATGGAATTGATGGCAAAGGGAGAGAAAATAAGCCACGCTTTTCATTGCTCATTGTTATGCGAGGATTGTGTACACTGATAAATAACTTATCTATCTTCTTAAAATTGGGACTGTTGTGTTTTCAGCAGCCAAAGAGGATTTTTTTTATTCATTCGCGGGATGTGGGCGTTGCTGTCCTTACTATCCCTAGTTGCCCTTGAGAAGGTGGTGGTGAGTTGCCTTCTTGAACTGCTGCAGTCCATGTGATGTAGGTACACCCACAGTACTGTTAGGAAGGGAGTTCCAGGATTTTGACCTAGCAACAGTGAAAGAACGGCGATATATTTCCAAGTTAGGGTGGTGAGTGGTTTGGAGGGTTTAGGTTTTCCTATGTTCCTGCTTAGCACTGTTACGCCCTTGGCCCCTTCCTATTCCTTATTTGCAAGCTACCCTTTGGCAACATAATCTGAAAACACATTAGTTTTCATGTGTATACAGACCACATTCAGCTCTACCTCACATCAGCTCTCTCAACTCCTGCACTGTTGTTAAATTATCAGGTTGCTTATTCAACATCCAGCACTGAATGACAGACATTTCCTCCAACCAAACGTCAGGAAGATTGAAGCTATTGCCTTCCATTCCCTCGCTATCAAGTCCCTCCATCTCCCTGGCAACTGTCTGAGGCTGAATCAGCAGCTGGAATTTTATCAGCCCTCCAGAGAGGAGCCAAGAGAGGGGAGGGCTCATAAAATGATGGTGGAAGGCGTTGGGAGAGAAGCCACACATCTTCCCACTGTCATGGGATATTCCTAGAAATGGGAATGGCAGTGGCATGGCCACCTGCTGACCAGAGATGAGCAGCCAATTAATTAAATTAACTGGCCAATGAACAGCCACTTTCTGGCCTCCGCTGGCATTTTACGACATCGGCACGATCCTCTGCAGTGTGTGGAGATGGACAGGTAAATTGGGGCAGTCTGCCAGTAGCTTCCCTGGGAGGAGCCTTCTTTCTGTTCTCTCCATGGTTCACGGAGTGGTCCTCCTGGTAGCAGTGGCCGCCCCTGCTGCTCCAACACCCCTACTAGAGGTCTCACTGCTCCAATTGCTGGGGTGTATCTGTCTGTTCCCGGCACATTAAAAAAAAACCCCACCTGCCCATTGAGGGTGTTTCACTTTTCCTCCTCCCTGCAGCCTCAGCAACAGCCACCTCTACTGGGGACACTGCCAAGGTTATCAAGCTGCCAGCCCTCTAATTGGGCCAACATCTTTCGTTTAATGACAGTCCTGGCGGTGGCTTCTTAATAGGCTGTCGCCAGTAAAATTGCACCTGGGGTCCTGCTGTTCACCCACGCAAGCTAGGGACCCACTTCTGGTCCCACCGCTGGACTCACATAAAATTCCAGCCAGAATTCGCAACCTTGATGTCCTACTTGACCAGAATAAGCTTCTGACCTCATATCCGCACCATCACTAAGGCCACCTATTTATACCTCTGTAACGTTGCCTGATTCTGCCCTTACCTCTGCTAACCTGCTGCTGAAATCCTCAGCCATGCCTTTGTTATCTCTAGATTTGCCTATTCCAATGCATACCTGGCCCACCTACCACATTTTACCCTCTGTAAACTTGAGGTCATCCAAAAGTCTGCTGCCTGTGTCCGTACTTGTGCCAAGTCCTGTTCACCCATCATCCCTGTGCTTGTTGGCCTGGATTTTCAATTAGCAACATCTTGATTTTAAATTCTCATCCTTGTTTTCAAATCCCCTTATGGCCTCACCCCTCCCTAAATCTGTAATCGTCCCCATCCTTACCACCATCTGAGGTATCTGCACTCATCTAATTCAAGCCACTTCAGCAACCTTGATTTTAATTGTTCCACCATTGGTGGCTGTTCCTTTAGCTGTCCATGCTCTAAGCTCTGGAATTTCTCTCCCCACCCAACCATACCTCTCCATCTCTCTGACCTTAAAATCAAACTCTTTGACCAAATTTTAGAACATCTGCCCTAATATGGCTCAGTATTCAGGTTTACTTTATAATGTTCCTGTGAAATATCTTGGGATCGTTTATTATGTAAAAAGTTCTGTATACATTCAAGTTGTTGTTGTTGTACGTTAAGTTGAAGGAAGTTTTATCTTATCCAGGTTTTAATATTGGACAGGCAGTTTGACACAATAGTATTATTTGCAGCTTCAAAATCAGGTGTCAGCATGTATGTGAAAGCTGACCCCGTACATTTGTAAATGACGAAGCAGATGGAGTCAAGGATAGAACCCTGGGCATAGCAGAGGTCACTTACAAGCTGTGGAGGAAAAAAAAATGAGATAATTTAATCTGTGCAGTGCCATTGGTTGGGTTGGAACCAGAAAAATGTCAAAGGCAGCAGAGAGATTGAGGGAGAACATTATGTGCTGCATTCATAGACACATCAAATGTCATGGATGATTCTGACTAATTTGGAATTTTGGCGATGCTTGATCTGAGGGCTTCAAGCAAAATAATGAGAGGGATTACAGTTTTTTAAATTCGTTCATGGAATGTTGTCATTGCTGTCATGTCTGTGGCAGCCTTCTGTCTTGTAAGATGATACTTTGTGCTGCGGCGGTCAACTGTGTTAAGCATCACCTCGTGGTTCAGGTGCCCTCCTCTGTCATGGCAGTCTCAGTCACATTTGCTGCAGAGGAAGACAGTGGACTGAGAAGGTGCAGGGTTCACTTGCCTCTGTTTTCTCTGGGCCCTCTTCTCGGCCAACTGAGCTTTTCATTTCTGCTCACCCCTTCCAGTGCCCTTCCAGACAGTCAGCCTGCAGGGGTCATGGCCATCAGTGATTGTCTCCAGTTGTCAGTATCAATGTCTGCCATCTTCATATCTCACTTGCATGTGTCCTTGTAGTGGAATTTGGATGCCCGGGAGGTGGTGACCCAGTGACCAGTTCACCATTCAGAAGGTCGCCATCCATCTAATGAATGTGGCCAAGCCAGCACAAACATTGTTGGCATAGCAATGAGTGTATGCTCATGGAATTAGCATGCTCCAGGTCCTGTCAATTGGTGACCTTGTCCTGCCAAGTGAAGCTGAGGATGCAACTGAGACAGTGAAATGGGAATGGTTCCGCCTTTTCTCCTGCCAGCACATGTTGTCCAGGTCTCACCATTTTAGATTTGTGCGCTGAGGAAATCAGGCTTCATAGACTCGCAGTTTGGTGTTCTCAGTCAGGTTACTGTTTTGCTGTTCTTCCACACTCTCTTACTCAGCTTGGATATGTGATGCTTGTGTTGATTTCAGCATCCAGTGACAGATTGTTGGTGATTGTGGAGGCTAGATATGTGAAGCTATCAACAACCTCCAGCATTACATTGTCCATACTGATGGATGGCTATATGGCAACATCCTGGATTTGTCTTCCTGATGCTGATGGTCAGTCCAAACTCTTTTCAGGCACGAGAGCATCTGTCCATTTGCTGCTGAAGGTGTTCCTTGATATGGAATGCTGGTGCAGCATTGTCAGCATATAGCAACTCTCTGATGAGGATTTGCCGCACCTTTGTCTTGGATTTGAAGCATGCAAGGCTGAACACCAGTTCTGGTAGGTAAGTAGACACCTTCTGTAGATAACCTGAAGGCACATGACAGCAGCAAAGAGAAGAATATGCCAAAGTGTGTCTATGCTAGAACACAACCCTATTTGACCACACATGGACCTCAAAGGGTTCCGATGTTGCCCATTATACCTTACCTTATTACCTTACCCATCATGTTGTTGTGGAAAGAGGAGATCACACTGAGCAGCTTCAACAAGCAGCCAATTTTCATGTGCAGTTTAAATAGACCGCCTCTGCTGACATGGTCAAATGCTTTGGTAAGTTTGATTAAGGCAATATACAGCGGTCTCCTTTATTCACAGCATTTCTCTTGCAACTGCTGGACTGGGAAAAATAATGTCAACTGTAGATCTTCCAGTTCTGAAACTACATTGCGATTTGGGATAGATGTGTTCAGCCACTATCTGTAGTCTGACAAGGGCAGTGAGAGAAAATAGTTTTCCCACAATGGTCAGCAGGGAGATGCCTCAATTGTTGTTGCAATCACTATGATCACCTTTGTTCTTGTATCTTTGCATCACACACATCCTGGGGCATTGCTGGCCAGCATTTATTGCCCATCCTTAATTTCTCTTGACAAATTGGTGGTGAGCCTTGAAGCATTGCAAATGTAGCAGTTTGAGCCATTTCAGAGGACATTTAAGAGTCAGCCACATTGATGTGTGCTTGGTGTCACATGCAGGCCAGACCAGATAAAATGGCATTCTTCCTCATTCCTGGAATAAGGGGCTTATTTTATGAAGAAAGAACAGGTCGGGCCAAAGCCTATTGGAGTTTAAAAGAATGAGAGGTGATCTTATTGAAACATCCTGAGGAGATTTGATAGGGTAGATACCAGGAGGATGTTTCCACTTGCGGGAGAGACTAGAACCAGGGGATACAGTTTAAGAATAAGAGGTCTACTGTTTAAGACGGAGTTGAGGAAAAGTTTTTTCTCTCAAAGGGCCGTTAGTCCATGGAATTCTCTTCCCCAGAAAGCAGTGGACAGCTGGTCATTGAATTTATTCAAGGTAGAGTTAGACAGATTTTTAATAGACAAGGGAGTCAAGGATTTTGGGGGGCAGACAACATAGTGGAATTGAGACCCACAATCAGATCAGCCATGATCGCATTGAAAACATAAAAATGTTACAGTGCAGAAAGAGGCCATTCAGCCTATTGTGTCTGCACCGGCCAAAAAGAGATAAAAGAAACTAGCCGCTCATTTTAATCCCACTTTCCATCACCTGATCCACAGCATTGCAAGTTATGGTACTTCAGATGCAGATCCAGGTACCATTTAAATGAGTTGAGCATTTCAGCCTCAACCATCAATTTAGGCAGTGCATGCCAGATGGAGACCTGGGTTCAAACCCTGGCATGACAGCTTGTGGAGTTTAAAGTCACTTAATAATCTGTAATTATAAAATTGTATTTAGTAATGGTGACTATGGTAACTGTCACTGATTGTTGTAAAACCCTATCTGGTTCACTAACATCCTTTTGCAAGGGAAATCTTCCATTTATACCCGGTCTGGCATACATGTGACTCCAGACCCACAGCAATGTGGTTAACTCTTAACTCTGAAATGGTCTAGTAAACCACACTGTTCAAGGGCAATTGGGAATGAGTAACAAATGCTGGCCTTGTCAGCAATGCTCACATCCCATGAAGAACATTTTACTAAAGATTATTGGTTAAAAATTTTGAATATTAACAGAAGGACACATAATGGTTCGCATGTAATTCCTCTGCCAGGTATTCTAAACCTGGGCCTGAATTTTTCAGTCAGCGGCTGGGCTCGGCAGGAGCAGACGGGGGTGGTCACGGAGTTGACCGCTGCCTGCAATTGGCTCCACGCTGCCATTTCACGCGGGCGGACCAATTAAGGCCCGCCCTGCGTAAGATGAGAGCCATAGCGCTCAGCGCTACCTGTGCAGGCGGGAGCAGGAGGGAGAGTCGGGGCCAGCGCTCTTTCACGCATGCACACGCAAGAGTGCTTCAATCTCCCTGAGGCACGGAACCTCATTGAAATTATTAAATGAATGGATTAAAAATTTATTTAAACATGTCCCCTCATGTGACTGTGTCACATGAGATGGACGTGTTTTTATATTTTGGAAAAAATTTTCATTTCATTAATAAAAGCTTTAGGAAAACTCATCCCGCTCGTGGATGAGGTTTCCTAAAAAACGTGAAGGCCGCTTGGCCTTTTTGCTTGCCTGCCAACCTTAAGGTTGGACGGGCAGCATTCACAATTACATTAATTATTTCCTTAATGGCCTTAATAGGTTGTTTAAATATCGGTGGGCGCGCAGCCGACTCCGGTGCGTGCCCGCTGAACAAAACACCGCGAGACAGCGAAATGATGCCAGGACCCACACCCGACATCATCGCGTGTCATTTTACGTGTCGGCATGTCGGGCTCACCCCCGCACGCTTACTGAAAAATTCAGGCCGTATTTATTTTAATATAATAACATTCCTATAAAACTAGTAGATTAGCGTCAAGCACTCATCCACTACTAGCACCATTGATAACTTGTAGCCTGGTGATTTGTAAAAAAAATTGTTCAGTATAATTTAGTTACTTCCAGAATATTAAAACGCATTGATGTCACCTAACAGTTAAAGCTAAAATAGGAAATGATACAGAAATATTGAAGAACTGCTGATATGAATCATTCATGAGAAGAGCAAAACATGACTTGCATTCCACCTTCATTATAATGCAGTCCTCGGGAGTGAAGCTTTTCATATGCCATACTATAATAAAATATATTTATTGTGAATGGCATGTAACGCAGTGTTATTTAATGTTGCATAAAATGAGTCAAGAGAGCAGAAATCCTGAATTTACTCACATTTTACAGCAGGTTTGGAGCATAAGTATAGTGTGTTTTAGGAAGGACTTATTTATACTAGGTTTCTGCAGCGTAATGGCTACATCGATGTTTTTCTTTGTGTCTGGAGTATTTCATTTTTGCGCTTCACGCTACTGTGGAGAAGTTTTTGTAATATGTGTAAATGAAGATGGTTGATTTAGGAATGATCAGATATCTATCAGATGTGCCCACAATATACAATGGGAAAATTAAAATGAATGGAAAGAGCTGCATCAGCAGATACTGACAGTGCTTTGATGTCTGCAGCCTTAGGAGCTTTGAAGAGTGACTGTGCGAATGCCAGATCAAACCTGTCAGGAGACTCAGCTATGACCCCACTGGACGGGCTGGGGTCAGATGGAGGTCCCATAACTGCCAGTGGCAAGCACTCATACCATGAGGGCACAGCTAAACTGCCAGTTATGCTGAAAATGACTGGCAGGTCATCAATCTGTGGGGAGTGCTAGCCATCCCCAAAAATCTTTATGGAGACCCCTTGGAAAAGGAACAGAATTGAAAAATTATTTTAAAACCAAAGCACTTTAGGGGTACAGGCCTCAATCCTGCATTGGACTCTATGATGGGTATTAATTTTGCCCCTACTCATGAGGAACATCTGATATGACCAGTTGTTCCTTTACCAATAATATACTGAATTCCACTGAAGTCCCAAGGTATGGGAATATCAATGCTTTGGGGCCCCACCCCAACCGCAACCCTTACAAACGATGGCCATGTTTGGGACAGACCGTGGCTCCATCTAGTAAACTGCAGAACATAATCCAGAGGAAGGCCAGGATCTGAAGTAACTGAGTCCTGGACGAATTTCCAGTCATTCCAGCATAATGCTGGTAAAGTTACAGCAGAAATATGCCACAACAATCATGGATTTTCAGGGGTAATTGAGGTAATGTGAAAAACTATCTTCAGTAACTGTTTGAGAGGTAGGAGGCAGAGAATGCAGTCAATAGATGTGGGTTCATCAAACATTGTAGTCCCTGTGCCTAGAAATGGGGGTTATCAAATTTGGCCCTGAGTGTGTCCCAGTGAGGATTCTTCGGTCTGCTTGGTTGCCCTGTTGTCCCATTGTTGCTTGCCCTGCTCACACACACCACAGATCCCCTATTGAGTCTGCTTCATGCTGAGATGCCCAAAGCTGCTCGAGGCCATCCTCCGAAGCTATCTACAGTCTCCTCCACTGAACATCAGCAGCCCTTCACCAATCGTGCCACAGCAATAGGGGTAGCACTGGGAGTGGCAAAGCACATGGAAAACAGGCACTAAAGGAATGTGCAAGGGTGATTAATTGACTTCTGTAGAATTTTGAAATACTTGATTTATAAATTTAGTTTGAAATGTTTGGGCTGAATTTGGTCAATTAAGAGGCCACTGCCATGGCCGCCATCCAAATCAGGACAGGGGCAGGCCCCTCAGAGCTGCCGGTCCAATCAGAGGTCTGGAAGCTTGGCAGCACCACCAATAGAGGTGGCCACTGCTGAGGCTGCAGGGGGAAAGAGAGGACACCTCCATGTTGAGGCGCCATCGAATGGAGGGTAAGAAATGTTTTCAATGTGCCAGGCCAGGTGACTCCTCCAGCAGTATCAGAGCCACAAAGTGGCAATGGTGTCTCCAGAAAGAACAAAGATGAGGCCACACCTGTTGACTGCAACTGGAAGGGCAGATAAAGGAGAACCAGAGGATGTAATATACCTGGATTCCAAAAGGCATTTGATAACGTGCCACAAAAAAGATTAATAGGCAAGATAAGAGCTCATGGAGTTAGGGATGATATTTTAGCATGGATAGAGGATTGATTAACAGACAGAAAACAAAGAGTAGGTATAAATGGGGTATTGTCAAGTTGGCAGGCTGTGACTACTGTAGTGCCTCAAGGATCAGCACCCGAGCCTCAGCTAGCTATTTATAATCTATTAATGACTTTGACAGAGAGAAAATAATGTGTCTAAGTTTTCTGAAGATACAAAGGTGGAAATGTAAGTTGTGAGGACACAGAGGCTGCGAAGAGATATGGACTGGTTAAGTGAGTGGGCAACAAGATGGTAGAAGGAATATAATGTAGGGAAGTGTGAGGTTATTCATTTTGGTCATAAGAATAGAAAAGCAGAATATTTTTAAAAGGCATGAAACTTGCAAATGTTGATATTCAGAGAGACTTTGATGTGTTCATACAAAAGTTAGCGTGCAGGTACGGAAAGCATTTGAGAAGGCAGATTGCATGTTGGCCTTTATTGCAAGGGAATTGGAGTACAGGACTAAAGAAATCTCGCTACATTTGTACAGCGCTTTGACCAGGCCCTGTATGCAGTCTGCAGTAACTGAATTCTATCTAGACAGGCTCCAACATGTGCTATCTGACCTTCCATCCCCAGGTCAGGAGACCCCCTATCTAGTGCAGAGTACCGTATAGTATCTAATACTGGAGTCCACTAGCACAATCAACTATTATCATGACAGGCTTTGGAGGGCTGTTGAAGCCTTAGTGAGTTGCTGCAGTGCATTCTGTAGATAGCAGACACTTCAGCCACAGTGCATCGGTATTGGAGGCAAAGGATGTTTGAGGTTGTAGATGGACTACCAATCAAGGGACTGCTCTGCTCTGGACAATGTTGAACTTCTTGCATGTTATTGCAGCCACACTGCCCCAGGCTTCTGCCTTGTTGCTGATCAATGGACCTTTGAAAATTAGCAGGTCAACCACTTGCAGCAGAATACCCAGCCTCAAATGTTAATGGCAGGGGATTTATTGATGATAATGCCATTGAATGGAGAAGTGGTTAGACTGTCTTGTTGGAGATGATTATTGCCTAGCAGCTGTGTAGGACGAATGTTATTTTCCACTTACAGCCCAAGCCTCGATGTTGTCCAGATCATGCTGCATGGGACCACGGCCTGCTTTATTATCTGAGTAGTTGTGAATGGAGCTGAACACTACAATCATCAATGAACAATCCTAATTCTGATTTTATGATGGAGGGAAGGTCATTGATGAAGCAGTTGCAGATCGTTAGGCCTAATATATAATTTTGAGGATCTTCTGTAATGATGTCCTGAGATTGAGATGATTGGCCTCCAACAACCAGAAGCACCCTTTTTTGTGGTATGATCCAGTCACATGTGAGTTCCCCCCTGATCCCCATTGTCTTCTAGCTCTTGGGTGCCACACTGAGTTAAATGTTACTTTATTGTCAAGTGCAATCACTCTTGAATTTGGCTCCTTTATCCATGTTTAGACCAAATAAGGTCTAATGCCAGATGATCATGGCGGAACCCAAACCCAACTCAAATACAGCTCCTGGACCTGGCATGAATCAAGCATTCCTGCACGGGGTGCAGCACTCTCACTGAAGTCTTAAAAACGTGTGATCTGTGATTGGACTTGACCTCTTCTTACAAAAGAGGGTATATTTTTACTACTGTTTGAGTTCAAAAGTTTATGGCTTCTTTATTTGAAGAATGTTAAGAACTGTTGGCTTTGTGACTGTTGTAAAAAGAAACACAGCTGCCTATATGTGACAATATGTGGTATTTAAATATTATGGTGTTTTAAGATTGGCAGTTATTCAGTTGTTTAAGTTTTGCTGGGGACATGCTGGCCTTGTTTCTGAATTTGTTCACCCGCTGGAAACATATGATTATGCCATGAAAGTGCAAATAAAAAGGTGCCGAAGCAAGTGCAAACAATTATTTGGCCAACCTGTGAAAGTTTTATTAATCAGCACAGTTTTTTCAAACAAAACTTTGTACCAGGAAGTTACATAGCACATTAGAATCTACTTTAAATAGGCTTATAGGCTTAAAACCAAACTTGAAATAAAAACACTCTCTGAAAAAGGAGCATTGTGATAGTTAATATGAAAGTAGCAAGCAGTCTGAAGTGTCGCTCTCGAATTTGCAATATGCCTCTCTGGCACATGGAACCCAATCCCAGGAGTGCAATTTTGCAAGAAGTTTTTAAGGGCTTGATTTCTTTCTGTGGGTGACCTATACAACTGCTGATTTATAATGCCTGAATAAGTCAAATTAGATTTTCATTCCTTGATAGTCCAGGGTTTTTCCAGTATTTTGGGATTGTATTTCATGACTTTGCCAATTTATTTATGGTAGTGACATTGAGCAACTTAAATCATTTCCTGTTAATGGAGGTAACTTGATAAATAATGGAAGCTCCAGTGACCATATGGATGCAATCTAAAATTTAAGGAATCTCACTACTCAGTAAAGTTGCGGTACCCTGACCTGTTGGCACTAGTTATCCAAGAGGAAAGTGATAAGCTGTCCAGCAATAGTAAATAATGCTTCTGTGACTTGTCTGTGGTATCCATGCACATCCAATTGAGCAATGCTACAGGTAGCAGGAGTGGCCTGCACCCAACATGCAGCCCAGCAGGTTCGACTCTGCAGGCTGCTGGCCAGTGAAAGGAGAGGGTCCCTCCTTCCAAGACCCCTGTGTCAATTGGAAGACCCCGCCTCCAGTTTTACCTTCCCACGTTCACCCTCTCCCACTGCCCTTTTCGCCATGCCTCACCACCCTCCCAACCCAGCCCCGGCAAGTTCCCAGACATATCTATCTCCTGGGCCATCCATGGTTGCTCTTCCTGCTGGACCTCCTCCGATACTGCAGTGTCTACCATCCCTATTGGTGCTGCTGGTAGTGCAGAGCTGCTGGCCTCCGATTGGCTCTATGAGGCAGGACATCATGAAACCATAAGACATAGAAGCAGAAATTAGGCCATTGGGCCCATCGAGTCTGCTCCACCATTCAGTCATGGCTGATAAGTTTCTCAACCCCATTCTCCCACCTTCTCCCTGTAACCTTTGATCCCCTTACCAATCAAGAACCTATCTATCTCAGTCTTAAATACACTCAATGACCTGGCCTCCACAGCCTTCTGTGGCAATGAATTCCATAGATTCACCACTCTCTGGCTAAAGAAGTTTCTCCTCATCTCTGTTCTAAAAGGTCTTCCCTTTACTCTGAGGCTGTGCCCTCGGGTCCTAGTCTCTCCTACTAATGGAAACATCTTCCCCACGTCCACTCTATCCAGGCCTTTCAGTATTCTGTAAATTTCAATCAGATCCTCCCTCATCCTTCTAAACTCCATTGAGTATAGACCCAGAGTCCTCAAACATTCCTCATATGTTAAGCCTTTCATTACTGGGATCATTCTCGTGAACCTCCTCTGAACCCTCTCCAGGGCCAGAACATCCTTCCTGAGATACGGGGCCCAAAATTGCTCACAATATTCTAAATGTGATCTGACCAGAGCCTTATAAAGCCTCAGCAGCACATTCCTGCTTTTATATTCTAGTCCTCTCGAAATAAATGCCAACATTGCATTTGCCTTCCTAACTACCGACTCAACCTGCAAGTTAACCTTAAGAGAATCCTGGACTAGGACTCCCAAGTCCCTTTGTACTCCAGATTTCTGAATTCTCTCCCCATTTAGAAAATAGTCTATGCCTCTATTCTTCCTACCAAAGTGCATGACCTCACACTTGCCCACATTGTATTCCATCTGCCACTTCTTTGCCCATTCTCCTAAACTGTCCAAATCCTTCTGCAGCCTCCCCGCCTCCTCAATAGTACCTGTCCCTCCACCTATCTTTGTATCATCTGCAAACTTAGCCAGAATGCCCTCAGTTCCTTCATATAGATCATTAATGTATAAAGTGAAAAGTTGTGACCCCAACACTGACCCCTGCGGAACTCCACTAGTCACCGGCCGCCATCCTGGGAAGGGCCCCCTTATCCCTACTCTCTGCCTCCTGCCAGACAGCCAATCTTCTATCCATGCTAGTATCTTGCCTCTAACACCATGGGTTCTTATCTTACTGAGCAGCCTCCTGTGCGGCACCTTGTCAAAGGCCTTCTGGAAGTCCAAGTAGATAACATCCATTGGCTCTTCTTTGTCTAACCTACTTGTTACCTCCTCAAAGAATTCTAACAAATTTGTCAGGCATGACCTCCCCTTGATGAAACCATGCTGACTTTGCCCTATTTTACCATGCACTTCCAAGTATTCTGAAATCTCATCCTTAATAATGGACTCTAAAATCTTACCAATGACCGAGGTCAGGCTAATCGGCCTGTAATTTCCTGTCTTTTGCCTCACTCCCTTCTTAAACAGGGGAGTTACATTAGCGATTTTCCAGTCCTCTGGGACCCTCCCTGACTCGAGTGATTCTTGAAAGATCACCACTAACGCCTCCACTATCTCTTCAGCTATCTCCTTCAGAACTCTGGGGTGTAATCCATCTGGTCCAGGTGATTTATCCACCTTCAGACCTTTCAGTATTCCTAGCACCTTCTCCTTGGTAATGGCCACCATACTCACCTCTGCCCCCCCGACTCTCTTGAACTTTGGGGATGTTACTCGTGTCTTCCACCGTGAAGACTGACGCAAAGTACTTATTCAGTTCCTCCGCCATTTCTTTGTTCCCCACTACTACTTCTCCAGCGTCATTTTCCAGCAGCCCAATGTCCACTTTTGCCTCTCTCTTACCCTTTATATATCTAAAAAAAACTCTTGCAATCTTCTTTTATATTACTGGCTAGTTTACCCTCATATTTAATCTTCTCCCTCCTTATTTTGTTTTTAGTTGTCCTCTGTTGGTCTTTGTAGGATTCCCAATCCCCTGGTTTCCCACTGCTCTTCGCCGTATTGTATGCTTTCTCTTTAGCTTTTATGCTGTCCCTGACTTCCCTTGTCAGCCATGGTTGCCTTGTCCTCCCTTTAGTATGCTTCTTCTTCCTAGGGATGAATTTTTGCTGTGTCTCCCAAATTACTCCCAGAAACTCCTGCCATTGCTGTTCCACTGTCTTTCCTGCTAGGCTCATCTCCTTGTCAATTCTGGCCAGCTCCTCCCTCATGCCTCTGTAGTTGCCTTTATTCAACTGTAATACTGTTACATCTGATTCCAGCTTTTTCCTCTCAAATTGCAGGGTAAATTCTATCATATTATGGTCACTTCCTCCTAAGGGTTCCTTCACCTTAAGCTCCCTTATCAAATCTGCCTCATTACACATCACTAAATCTAGAATTGCCTGTTCCCTAGTGGGCTCCACCACAAGCTGCTCCAAAAAGCCATCTCGTAGACATTCCACAAATTCCTTTTCTTGGGATCCACTACCAACCTGATTTTCCCAGTCTATCTGCATATTGAAATTCCCCATGATCACTGTAACCTTGCCTTTCTTACACGCCTTTTCCATCTCCTGGTGTATCTTGTGCCCCACATCCTGACTACTGTTCGGAGGCCTGTACATAACTCCCATTATGGTTTTTTTAACCTTTGCGGTTCCTCAACTCTACCCACACAGATTCTACATCACCTGACCCTACGTCATTTCTTGCTATCGATTTAAATTCATTTCTTACTAACAAAGCAACCCCACCACCTCTGCCAACCTGCCTATCTTTTCGATAGGATGTATATCCTTGGATATTTAGCTCCCAGTCCTGATCCCCTAGCATCCTCCTGGAGACAGACAGAAGTCCCGCTTCGTACTAATTAGAGGGACGTCACCCAAAATAAGTAAAGCAAGACGAGCTGATCAAGCGGAGGTGGGCTCATCCCCAACATTTATGCTGGGGCACAGGGAGCCCACTTTCATTTTAAAACCCAGCCCATTGAAACAGTAGAAACTGGCAAAAAAAAAATTGAGAAACTGTTCACAGTAGAGATCTTACAGCACTTTCTAGGGAATCTACTGATGCCCTCTAAATTAAACTCTAATCTTTCCACCACATAATAACAATTGTTTTATACAGGGATTAGTTATGTTAATGGAATATAGGATATCAGTGTGTTGTTACATCTTCTTTAAGTATTCCCAACCATATTTGATGGACATAGCCAGTGGAAATAACATCAGAAAATGTGTATAAGGGTGGACACCTGTTGTAATGGATCTCCTTCCATTGTTGTGTGCATACCTCCTTCAATGTGCCAGGATCCTGCCTGCAGGCTATCATGGAAATGTAAACACATATCCATGTGTTAGAAGACAAAGTATTATCTTCTTACCAATTTTAAAGTTCATGATTCATGACATGGGAACTGTTATATAAACTGTGAAAATTAAGAACTAGGGCTAGTTTGTTGCACGCAAACTGAGTCCAGCAGTAGGCCAAAACGGTGCACGTTAGTCATTTAGCCTCTTCCGCCACCTGTATCATTGTTCAATTGGCTATGCACGAATGCCACAGACAAGTCACAGAAACATTGGGCAGAATTGTCTCAGATTTGCACTAATTGTGGTAGTGGGCGGGTAAAACGACGTTTTGCCTGCCGGTCACAATGGCAGCTTTTCACGCCGTATCGTCCCAAACCTGCTACGTTAATTATGCATTCCCGGGAAACATGCAGTTTCTATGGTGGGCGATCTCTCATTCACCCACCATGCTATCACTTTGTGGCTTCATCACCCCGGGCACTCACCTCTCAGTGCTTTCAGCCCACAACTGCTGCAAAGAAGACATGGCCCTGAAAGGCAAGAAGACTGCAACCCCCTGGTTCAATCAAATGACTTTTGGACACAGTGGAGGCTCGCTGTGATGTCCTCTACCCCTGCTCTGGCCACAGGATGGGCAGCAACATCACTAATCTGGCTTGGGAGGTGGTGGCAGCGGTGGTCAGCGCCAATGCCCTGCAAAAGAGGACAGCCACCCGGTGCTGCAAGAGGAAGAATTATCTTTTTTGTTCCGCCAGGGTAAGTCATTCTTCTCATCACTCTCAACTCATGCACTCATAAACCCACCATGCATCCACAGGGCCCTCACTCA
This sequence comes from Cetorhinus maximus, assembly GCF_964194155.1. Classification (NCBI taxonomy): domain Eukaryota; kingdom Metazoa; phylum Chordata; class Chondrichthyes; order Lamniformes; family Cetorhinidae; genus Cetorhinus; species Cetorhinus maximus. Next base: position 58,091,264 of record NC_135880.1, read on the forward strand.
CTGCCAGTTCAAGGGACATCACCATTTACACTCTCACGCACATCTTCATTGTCCTCATTCCGGCTCACCACCCACACATTCCAGGCATACTTATCATCTGGCCTAGCAGGCTTCTTGCTTACAATCCCTCCATCTCTATTTATTGCAGAAGGAAAAAACATTAAAAACTGGGAATTAAGAATACTGGTCTGAACTGGTTTGTATACTTTAAAATGGAACACTAGTAAAACTGGGAAATAAGAGTGCTGGTCCACACTGTTTTTTCCTTCTGAGATGCAAGACAAGCTGTCACACAATAAGAGGGAGAGGTCGCAGACTGGTGGAGGAATGCCTGAAATCAAGGTCCTCGCGGACTTTGAAAACAGAGCCATCCAGCTGGCCGATGAGGATCTGGACCGTTCCTGTGCTGACGGTGAGGCTGGCGCTGCTCTACCAAGTGAGGATCCAGCAGTTCAACATCCATCAGCCAACCATGCTGAGAGTGATGTGTCCTGTTTCACAGGCCACTGTCATGCACTAATTATCTCTCCTTGTTTTCACAAGCACATCTGCCAAACAGCCACCTGAGTCCACAACCCAGGGTCTCCAATCAAGCCCTGAAGAAACCTCTGAAGAGGAATCTGAAGGCACTCTCCTTGAAGTCCCATCACAGCGCTCACCCACACCCTCCACCACTGCAGAGACACACACCTCGGTGGAATCTAGCTTTAGAGTAGCCTCGGGATCACAATCTGGTGAGCACATCGCACTTTCTGATCCACAGCAGGTGGTGGCAAGGATTTCCCAGGCGTCCAGCACTCAGAGGACTGCTAGAGGCCAGAGATTTGCTGAGTCCAAGTCAGATGACGAGCCTCTGGACTCGGTCATGTCACAGCTGCTGGAGCTGCAAAGGCAAGCTCGGGAACATCAGGAAGCAATGTCCGCTGCTCTCCTCAGATTACAAGGCACGATGGAGGAGTCCATCCGCTTCAGGTTGAGGTGATAACGCTGGCATGACAACGCACCAAGGTCAACACTGGTAGGATGGCAGCCGCCATGGAGACCTTTGTCCAGGATGTCACTCCTGCACTACTGCATAGGCTGATCTCCATCGCTGACGCCATAGTTGGCCTCCAACAGTGCGGGTAGCCCTTGTCCCCAAGGAGCCATCTCTGCAGCCTCTGTGGACCCTGGAAGACATCAGGGATCTGTGACCGACTGAGAATGTAAGGGTCATGGACGCTTCCTGGAAACCGTGCGCAGACCTGCAGAATGCATTTCTGGTGGTCACACATCAAACAAATGGAAGTCCTTGTGGTTAACATGGTTGCCCGTGTGTTGTGACGGAGATCTGAGCGCCACATGAGAGCAGTTGATGTGACGACACCCACCGCCTGTGGGAAACCTGAGATCTGGGCAAATCCAATCGCTTTTGCATCCTGGCATTCCTGGTCGTGGGCCAAATGCACAAAATTATGTGCCCTCACAAAGATGGTATCTGTGACCTCATGGGTACATTTATGGGTGGAGGCTTGTGATATCCCACAGAAGTGGAGCCCTGAAAGGATCAAATGGCATAGAAATTGAGGGCCACTGTCACTTTCATGGCCATTGGCTGTGGATGCCCTCCATGTCCACGTGGCGCCAAATCCTGCAGTAGTTGACAGATGTGTCCAACCAGTTCCCTGGACATGTGCAGTGTCCAGCAACAAATGGTTCTCAGTCATCTGCAGGAATGAAAGGCAGCATCTATAAGCTAGGCACTGACCAGCGATGGTTTGCTGTGGCTCTTGGGCAGCGTGTGCAGGAACCCCAGCCGCCCCTTTTTCCTGAGGGTGCTGCTTCTCCCTCTGCGCAGCCAGGCACATCAGTTGCTCTCTTCTCCATCTCTTCACTCCCTGTATGCCACAAGACATACAGCTAGTTCACCAGGCTCCATGCTCCTGACATACTTCTCCTGCAGAATGAAAGAGAGAGACACGTGGGTTAACATGGGTGTTCTAGGAACCTGTCTTGGTTAAGTCTGAAGCCCCTTACTGCATCCCATAGAGTGCTAGCCACCACTTGGATGGCCACAGATTATTGCATACATGGCTGCCTGAAACCCCACCCCACTCCACTTGACTGATTGATTGGCGGCAGCTTTGCCCATTGGACTGCATGCTGTGCTCTCAGCTCAGGTGCAGGCATTCTCCGAACCCGCGCTGTAAAACTGCGCTGTTAGCTTGAACAATGGGAGGTACTGGTCCAAACTGGGATGATGACATTGCAAGGAGCTGCGAACGCCTCCACCAGTGACTGTTGCACGGCCAAGAAGATTGTACACAGTGCCCAGTTGTCCAACTGTCCTGCAGTCCACTTAAATGCTCATTTGTTTGCAGTCTGTGCCTGAGAAGTTAAAAGCTCTGGAGCGCTTGCTGGCAATTTGATGTCTCTGCATTGTTTGAGTGGGCAAATAAGCTAGAGGCCCGACTCCACGCATGGCAATGTGGCTGCGCCTAAACTGTCTCAGCTGCAGAGGAATCGTCACGGTGGTCCCTCCACCACCGATGCACAGGAGCAGCAATGTGTACCATCTGCAAGATGCACTGCAGGAATTCACCAAGGCTCCTTCAACAGCACCTTCCAAACCCACAATCACTACCATCTAGAAGGACAAGGACAGCAGATAGATGGGATCACCACCACCTAGAAGTTCACCTCAAGACACTCAGCATCCTGACTTGGAAATATATCGCTGTTCCTTCACTGTCGCTTGGTCAAAATCCTGGAACTCCCTTCCTAACAGCACTGTGGGTGTACATCACATGGGCTGCAGCGGTTCAAGAAGGCAGCTCACCACCACCACCTCAAGGGCAACTAGGGATGGGCAATAAATGCGAAGCCCGCATCCCGTGAATGAATAAATAAAAAAGGTGTGCCTAATGCGTGGTCGCTGCCCTTGCCCAAACCTCTCCCCCCGCACACCCCCCCAACACCCTGCACTTGCTCGTGCACTACCTTCAAATGCAGGGCAGTGTTTCCACATACCCCCTCCCACCCAAAGTCACCTAAACTGCAGGGCAGCCTTTGCCCCACCTGCCCAACGCACCTCAATCTTGAAGCCAACAGGCATCCCCTACGAGCGCTCCGCAATGTTACTGTGCACTCAGCTCTGAGTGCCCCTCAAAGTGCAGCTCGCCAAGTGTACATCTTTTATATGCTGCTGTGAAACACGTCGACGTGCAACAATGTATGACAATGAGGTTCCCGACGTCCAGTGGCGGGAAACGCGGCCCACCATCAATGGGCTGAGCAGACAATTGCAAACTGGTGTCACAACATCATGAAACCGATTTTTGGCCTTCTTGCTATATTGTCCGCTCACACCACCGAACACGCTCGACGCCAACGGGCACAGACGATTCCGCCCATTATTTTCTGTAGCTAGACAGTTTTTGGTACAAATCTAAATTGCCAACTCAATGACATACATAATTTAAAACTCTGCAGTTAAAAGGAAAGTGAAAGATCTTTCCAAAGCCAGTAATTAATGCTTCTACTGCATGTTGACACTGATTTGTATTCTTTCAAAAAAGTAGATTTCCAAAATGTAGTGGAGCTGGTAATGTTCACACATTATTAAGCAAAGATATTTAGATGTACAATTGTACGGTGTTATATCTATGATTTCTAACTTTAATCCTTACTAAAGAGATTTCATAGAGGTAGGTGAGATTGACTTAAATTAAGACTTGGGGAGGTATGAAAGTCCGAGCTACATTTATAACAAAGGGAACTAAAATAAAATGATTTTATTAGTACCAAAAATGAAGTTTTCTTGTCATATACACATTTCCACAGTCAGAGACATCATTGCCGAGTGCCATCATAACCTGCCTGTGTGACACAGTATCGCATCTGTATTCCTGAAGAAATGAACTTGAATAGTTATTAAAAATAGGGTGAGAATAGCTACGAATAAAGAGAAAAACATATGTATTAATGGTCCACTCAAAGCTGTATTGTTCCTCAGTACAAGTTCATCAAAAACAGTGACCAATATTACAGACAATTTGTTCTTTTAACATGAATTTGCATGCTGGCAAGAAATCTGCTCACCAAAGTTGGGGATTTAATTATTGCAGGTGAGCAAGTAACAATTGGTGCAATTAACATCTCAGGAGATGTTTACGAGGTCTTTAAAAGTTGTTTATAACTTTGTTCCAAATTGGCAGAGAGTTCTTAAGTGGATACAGCTTTTTTTAACCTTGGAGGCTTGCAAACTCGCAAGATCAGGATGGGAGACATGTTGGATGCATCCATCAGTGCATTAGAAACTCTTTCGAGTTATCAACAGTCACAGATTGTAACTCTTTCGAGTACAATCACAGTTCTTGGTTTCCGGGAGTGGGACATGAACCCACAACCCTCTGATTCAAAGGCGAGGGTGCTATGAACTGAGCCACATCCGACACCTCTATCAGTGCATTAGAAGAGGAAGCCCATCACCATCCATAGCAATAATGACCAGCTGTGGCGGGATCAAATTGCACAAGAGCATGTTGCAAGTGGAAGAGATGCATAGCGAGCAGATGCACAGGAGAGGCAATATGAGAGTGACTGCCCTTAACATCAAGGCAGCATTTGATCAAGTGTGGCATCAAGGAGCCCAAGTAAAATTGAAATCAGGGGGAAGACTCTCTGCTTTGGAGTCATACCTAGTGCAAAGGAAGATGGTTGTGGTTGTAGGAGGCCATTCATCTCCATCCCAGGAAATCACTGCAGGAGTTCCTTGAGGTAATGTCCTAGGCCCAACCAACTTCAGCTGCTTCAACAATGACCCTCCTTCCAGCATAAAGCCAGAAGTGGGGATGTTCACTGATGATTGCCCTAGTGGAAAAATCAGCTATCAACCAATCCAAATTTAAGTGGCTATTAGAACTGGTCCCAGTTTTTAATCTGTTCATGGGAGGTGGGCATTGCTGGCTGGGCCAGTGTTTATTGCCCATCCCTAATTGCCCTTGTTCAGAGGGCATTTAAGAACCAACCACATTGCTGTGGGTCTGGAGTCACATGTAGGCCAGGCTAGGTAAGGACAGCAGATTTCCTTCCCTAAAGGGCATTACTTCAGAAGCATTACCCCAGATCGTTATCTTGGGTCTCTAGAATACCAAACCAGTGACAATACCACTATGCCACCACCTCCCCCGAAAAATCGTTACCTTGTCACCAATTGCAATTGCTCACTGGCCTCTTCATGCTCTACATAGGGGGTTGCTGACTCTGCCTGGGTGGTGCAGGCATCTCCAACACTCATTCTTGTGTGGTGCTGGTGCATCACCTTGCCCAGCAAAATGATGAAAAATAATTTGCATCATTCATATACCAGCGTTGGGAGGCCATTGCACAAAACCAATAAACTCTATCATCTGTTCCCGACTGGACAGAGCTGCATTAGTCACAGAAAGAGGTGTACTATAAAGCATTAAAATAATAGTTGTATCTCACCTAGTTTTGACAGTTTCACAATTTCCTCCTGTAGTGAGTGGTTCACAGCCTCCACCTGCTTTTTCTTGGACAGGGAGGCTATCAAATCTTCCTTGCAGCCATTCTCTCTTCCATTGTTGGTCTCAGGCCTCTGTTGCAGGTAGGCTTCTCCTTAATTGTGCCAGAAAGAAGATATTTTTGAAATCATTGAGATCTCATTAATGATTTGCAACAGAAATCAGCGAGAAGATATTTACCCTGGCTGCATCTGCGAGTGCTCTCTTCGTCCAGTACAGCTGTATTGTCACCAATGCTGTTGTCCTGGAAAGTGCTGTTCACAATCTTGGGCACCCTGAACCTTGGGCCACTCTGTACCTTCCATCTAATCTCTTCATGGGTGTCTATGGATCAAGAACAATTTAAGAGCATTACATGGCACATTTTAGATTTACCTGTCCAGTCGTTTGGGGCATTATATCAGGCAAATGGTTTCCAAGATTCACAAATTTTCTCACCCCTTTTGATGAAAAGAAAATTTTCTTATATCTTTGAAATCTACATGTAAGAATCATAGGAAGTTTACACCATAGAAAGAAGCCACTTGGCCGACTGTGTCTGTGCCGCATGAAAAATGAGCCACCCAGCCTAATCTCACTTTCCAGCACTTGGTCCATAGCCCTGCAGGTTACGGCACTTGAGGTGCATATTCAGACAGCTTTTAAATGAATTGCGAGTTTCTGTCTGTACTACCCTTTCAGGCAGTGAGTTCTAGAACCCCACAACTCTCTGGGTGAAAAATGTTTTCTCATCTCCCCTCTAATCATTCTACGAATCATTCCCCTTAGTCACTGACCACTCTGCTAAAGTATTGAGTGAAACTCCAAGGAGAATTAACAATTGGCTACATGAGGATGAGCTGTGGACTCGAAATCCACTTCCTACTCTACCTCTTGTAGCCCACCGCTGTTTGTTGGATCCATTGCACCATGTAGAGGTTTACGTCGCTGATGTGATGCTGTACTATTCGACAGATGTACTGTTGATGAAGGAATTAATTAAGGCAAACTGTGACAGGCATTGAAGAATAAGTGAAAAAAGAGACCTATCTATGAAAAAAGAGCAAAGATGTTCTTTGAATAGTTAAAGAGGTTATACTAAAACAGCTCCAGAGCCTCAGATCTGTCTCCAGTAAAACTGTCAAATCCTCACCGCTCTTTGAGAAAATTCAAAAAAACAAATTATGAAGACAAGAAGGAGGCACTCAGTACTGGGGAGGGTTAGGCGAGTAGCGGGGGTGTTGGGAATGGCAACGGGGAGAGGGAAGGAGGCATTGAGTACTGGGGAGGCTATGGGGACTCCGGGACAGGCGGGAGGCGGTCATTACCAGTGAGTGGGGAACAGATTACCTGGAGAGGGAAAGTGCAGCAAGGGGTTATCTTTCCCCATTGTATTTGTATGTTTATTTGTAATGTTAATAATTTCTTATGTTCAGAACTTGTTCTTTTTTTTATTTATTCATTTGTAGTTATATCTTTTTTGAGTTTTGTTCCACTTACATCTGCCACTTTTTCAACTCATGTTCTTAACTGATGCCCACGTAGGTTTGCGTCATAGAGGTCTACAGCAGAGAAAAAGGCCCTTCGGCCCATCGAGTCTGCGCCGGCCAAACAAGTACCTAACTATTCTAATCCTATTTTCCAGCACGAGGCCCATAGCCATATATGCCATGGCATCGCATATGCACATCCAAATATTTCTTAAATGTTATGAGGATTTCTGCCTCTACCACCCTTTCAGGCAGTGAGTTCCAGATACTCACCACCCTCTGGGTTAAAACATTTTTCCTCACATCCCCTCTAAATCTCCTGCCCCTTACCTTAAATCTATGCTCCCTGGTTATTGATCCCTCCACCAAGGGGAAAATTTCCTCCCTGTCTACCCTATCTATGCCTCTGATAATTTTATACACCTCAATCATGTCCCCGCTCAATCTCCTCTGCTCAGGGAAAATAACCCCAGTCTATCCAATATCTCCTCATAACTAAAACTCTCCAGCCCAGGCAACATCCTGATAAATCTCCTCTGCACTCTCTCTAATGCAATCACATCCTTCTTATAATGCGGATTCTAGAACTGCACGCAATACTCTAGCTGTGGCCTAACCAGCGTTTTATACAGTTCCAGCATAACCTCCCCTTAACAAAACCATGCTGACTGTCCTTGATTAATCCCTGCCTCTCCAAGTGTAGTTTAATTCTATGCCTCGGCTAATAAAGGCAAGTATATCCCATATGCCTTCTTAACCACCTTATCTACCTGTCCCGCTACCTTAAGGGACCGGTGGACATGCACACCAAGGTTCCTCTGATCCTCGGTACTTCCCAGGGTCCTACCATTCATCGTGTATTCCAGCGCCTTGTTTGCCCTGCCCAAGTGCATCACCTCACACTTATACGGATTAAATTCCATTTGCCGCTGATCAGCCCATCTGACCAGCCCCTCCATATCCTCCTGTAATCTAAGGTTATCCTCCTCACTATTCAACACCCCACCAATTTTCGTGTCATGCGCGAACTTACAGATCAACCCTCCTACATACAAGTCTAAATCATTTATATATGCCACAAACAGCAAGGGACCCAGCACTGATTCCTGTGGAACCCCACTGGACACAGGCATCCAGTTACAAAAACACCCCTTGACCAACACCCCCTGCTTCCTGCCACTCAGCCAATTCTGGATCCAATTTGCCAAATTGCCTTGGATCCCATGGGCTCTGACCTTCGTTATCAGTCTCCCATGCGGGACCTTATCAAAAACCTTGCTGAAGTCCAAGTAGACCACGTCAAATGCATAGCCCTCACCTACACACCTGGTCATCTTTTCGAAAAATTCAATCAAATTGGTCAGACGTGACCTCCCCTTAACAAAACCATGCTGACTGTCCTTGATTAATCCCTGCCTCTCCAAGTGTAGATTAATTCTGTCCCTTAGAATTGCTTCCAATAGTTTCCCCACCACTAAGGTTAGACTGACTGGCCTGTAGTTCCCTGGTTTATCCCTTCCTCCCTTCTTGAATAACGGTACCAAATTGGCTGTCCTCCAGCACCTCTCCTGTGGCCAGAGAATTATTGAAAATTATTGCCAACGCCCCTGCTATCTCCTCCCTTGCCTCACTCAACAGCCTGGGATACATTTCATCCGGGCCTGGAGATTTATCTACTTCTAAGCCTGCCAGACCACTTAGAACCTCCTCCCTTTCTATGCTAATTTCTTTAATTATATCACAATCCTTCTGCCTGATTTCCATAGCCACATCGTCCCTCTCACTTGTGAACACCGACACAAAGTATTCATTTAGAACCCTCCCTAAGTCTTCCGTCTCCACACGCAAATTACCACTATGGTCCTTAATAGGCCCTACTCTTTCTCTAGTTATCCGCTTACTCTTAATGCACTTGTAAAATAACTTAGGATTTTCCTTTATTTTACCTGCCAATGTTTTTTCATGCCCCCTTTTTGCTCTCCTAATTTCCTTCTTAACTTCCCCCCTACACATTCTATACTCCTCTAGGGCTTCCGCCGTTTTGAGCTCTCGGTATCTGCCCTTTTTCTCTTTATCCAACCCTGTTTATCCCTCGACATCCAGGGTTCCCCGGATTTGTTGGTCCCACCCTTTGTCTCTACTGGAATATGTTGGCCCTGTGCTGTCCCTATTTCCTCCTTGAATGAGTCCCACTGCTCTGTCACAGATGTACCTAAAAGTAGCTGCTCCCAGTCCACTCGGTCAAATCATATCTGACCTTATTAAAGTCGGCTTACCCCAATTTAGAACTCTGATTTCTGGCCCACCCTTGTCCTTTTCCATAACAACCTTGAATCTAACAGATCACTATCTGCAAAATGCTCCCCCACTGATACCTCTACCATTTGCCCGGCTTCATTCCCTAAAATTAAGTCCAGGACCGCCCCCTCTCTTGTAGGACCTTCTACGTACTGGCTTAAAAAGCTCTTTTGGATGCATTTTAAGAATTCCGCTCCCTCTAAACCTATCACACTATGACTAACCCAGTTAATGTTGGGGAAGTTGAAATCCCCCACTATTACTACCCTATTATTTTTATACTTCTCTGAAATTTGCCTACATATCTGCTCTTCTATTTCTCTCTGACTGTTTGGGGGCCTATAGTACACTCCCAGCAATGTGATTGCTCTTTTTTCGTTTTTCAGTTCTACCCATATGGCTTCATTTAGGAGCCTTTTAAGATGTCATCCCTTCCTACTGCTGTAATTGATTCCTTGATCAATATTGCGATACCCGCCCCTCTTTTACCTCCTTCCCTGTCTCACCTGAAGACCCTATATCCTGGAATATTGAGCTGCCAATCCTGCCCCTCTCTCAACCATGTCTCTGTGACAGCAATGACATCATACTTCCATGTGTTAACTTGTGCCCTCAACTCATCTGCTTTATTCGCCAGACTCCTTGCATTAAAATAAATACCATCCAACCTTGCCAAACTCCCTTGTGCCTTAACTGGCCTATAATTTCTATACCTCCCAGCCTTACTTGCTCTCTCTTCTAATTTTGGCTGTGCATCTCCCCCTGCTGAATCTTCTCTCAGGATCCCATCCCTCTGCCAAGTTAGTTGAAACCCTCCCCAACAGCACTAGCAAACCTCCCCGCAAGGATGTTGGTCCCATTCCAGTTCAGGTGCAACCCGTCCGCCTTGTGCAGGTCCCACCGCCCCCAGAAACTGTCCCAATTTCCCAGAAATCTAAAGCCCTCCCTCCTGCACATCTCTGCAGCCACGCATTCATCTGGACTAACCTCCTATTTATATACTCACTAGCGCGTGGCACCAGAAGTAATCCTGAGATTACTACCTTTTGAGGTTCTTTTTTTAATCTGTTTCCTAGCTCCCTAAATTCTGCTTGCAGGACCTCATCCCCCTTTCTACCTTTGTCATTGATACCAATATGTACCACAACCTCTGTCTGTTTGCCCTCCCCCTTTAGAATTCCCTGCAGACGTTCAGTGACATCCTTGACCCTGGCACCAGGGAGGCAACATACCATCCTGGAGTCATGTCTATGGCTGCAGAAACGCCTATCTGTTCCCCTTACTATCGAGTCCCCTACCACTATTGCTCTTCCCCTCTTTTTCCTCCTCCCTGCTGTACAGCTGAGCCACTCACAGTGCCAAGAGTGTGGTTGCACTGCCCAGAGGAACTGTCACTCTCACCATTGTCCAACACAGAAAAAGGATTCTTGAGTGAGATGCACCCTGGGGATTTCCTGACTACCTGCCTGACACCTTTCATCTGACTGATGGTCACCCATTCCTTCTCTGTCTGCACTTCCGTAAGCTGTGGGGTTACCATGTCTAAAAATGTGCTATCCACGAAACCCTCAGCCTAGCAGATGCACCTCAGTGCCTCCAGCTGCCGCTCAAGCTCCGAAGTTCGAGGTCATGTAGCTGCAGCTGGTGGCACTTCCTGCACACGTGGTCAGTCAGAGCGCAAGGAGCGTCTAGGACTTCCCACATGTTGCAGATGGTACATAACACAGGACTGAGCTGCCCTGCCATGCCTCCAGTTGAAAAAAAAACCCTCTAATTAAATACAGTAAAAAAGTTAAATTATTTACGTACTTTAAATAAAAACTAGAACCCTTTCCTTACCTTAATCTATTTTAAACTGGAGAAAAGCACTTACCCACTACGCACCAATCAGCTTTCACCTTTGTGCTGATATCACTTTTTGAAGCTTCCCCACACTTGCGCTGGTTCTGATCTCTCCACCAATCTCTCGTGCTGTCTTGTGATGTCACTCTTGTTATTTCCAACAAGAAATGATTGCAGGACACTCTTCCCAGACTGCTTCACCACGATGGTGACTGCAGACACTCTTCCCAGACTGCTTAACTGCGATGCTGACTGCAGGACACTCTTACCAGACTGCTTCACCGCGATGCTGACTGCAGGACACTCTCCCCAAACTCTACCATTATCCATTCTGGATAGGGGTTATCAGAGAAAGTGAAGTTATTTCCTAGTGACTTTGGGTGTAAGGATTGCTACCCCTGAGTTATAATTGACACATTGACACTATATCATGGCAACTAAGATACTTATGGCAAAGATAAAAGCAAAATACTGCAGATGCTGGAAATATGAAATAAAAACAGAAAGTGCTAGGAAAACTCAGCAGGTCTGACAGCATCTGTGGAGAAAGAAACGTTTACAGCCCGCACAATCCTTCTTCAGAGGTAAAGCAATTGCAGCTTTTATCATCTACAAGATGCACTGCAGCAACTCACCAAGCTTTCTATGACAGCACATTCCAAACTCCTGACCTCTACCACCTTGAAGAAAAAGAGAAGCAGAAGCTGGGAACAAATTTCCCTTCTAAGTCACACATCATCCTGACTTTGAACTATATCTCCATTTCTCCACTGTTACAGTATCAAAATACTGGACCTCCTTTCCTAACAGCACTCTGTGTGTACCAATGCACATGGATTGCAACAGTTCAAGAAAGCAGTTCTGCATTATTTTCTCAACAGTAACAAATGTTGGCCAATGAGGCCCACATCCCATGAATGAAAAATAGAAAGGTGACACCTGAGGACACAGAAAGCACAACCCACGTCACAGGGTTTGCTGTTTCCTTTCCCTCTCAGAAGGGTAGTGCTTCGCAGTCTGAGGTTGTGCATAAGGTAATGGTAGTAGTGACCTGCAGCCTCCAAGAGGAAAACGTGCTTCCTCCTGAACTGGTGGTCATGCATTACCAGTGTTTGTGAAAGTGACCATTTTCCTCAACACTTTTGCCTCCAGATCCTTCCAGATCCTCCTCTACCACAGACATATCCCAGTTGGCTCCACAAAAATGTATAAGGCAGGTCACTGGCGAATTGTTTGCCAGGGTCAAAAATTATGTAAATTTCCCATGATGACAGTAGCCAATGAGTGGACACTCTAATTCACCTCTCTGGCTGAATTCCTATATGTATAGGCAGCCATCACCTGCATGTATATGGCAATGCAAGCACCACCACAGCAACAAAGCTTTTTTTATAACTTGCAAGGGTTATCCAAGCATCAATGCACAGCTGGTGTGAAACCACAAAATGGAGTTCCTGCAGGTGTGTGTCAGATTCTTTGGGAGCTGTCATAATGCAATTATACTATGGCAGTCCAACATTTCAGACCTTCCAGGAACAGAATTAAGTTATGACTCGGAGGAGACAAGGGCACCCCCTTCAAACTTGGTTCATAACACCTGTGAGAAACCCCACCGTTGGTGTGGGAGCAATACACAAGAACCACATGACCACCAGGTGTGTCATCAAGTAGGCCATCAGAATGCCGAAGATGTGCATCAGATGTCTTGATATATCTGGAGATCCCATTTAGTATTTACCAGTTAGGGTCTCTGCAATAATAATGGGTTACTGCATCCTGCATAATGTTGCATAGAGGATTGTAGGTGGAAGAGTATGAAAGGGCTCATCACTCATCTTTGGATAAGGAGAACATAGGGGAGGAGGAGGCTAAAGATCAGATACCCCTCGCCAGACCAGACACTTGCAATACTGCTGATGTTGACCTGATATTGCAAAGGTTCACTTTTTTGAAATGTAATGAATGAAATCCCTGTGGTCTGCTCTGACCATGAGTACCACAGCCCCTGCCCCTACACTTTACACTTAATATTCCTTCAACCACACAGCAACCCATTGCATCTACCCAATGGTTTTGTAATATATTGACATCATAAATCAAGCAAAAAAATGAATTGCCACTTGGGATGCAAAAATGGCCAAGACTTGGAATTGGTGCTAATCAGGGAAACAATATTTTATAAAAACCCATATACATGCCCTCGGTATGTTACATTTTCTTGAATACTTCCTACCTTGACAAAGACATGTATCCTGTGTGGCTTCAGCAGAGGTAGAGACAAGCTGCTTTGATCCCATTTTTGACAGCCAAGGTGCTTTTGGACTACAATTTCTGGGCTTTGGAGCCCATGAGGGCCATGCCAAAATACGCTCCACTCGTACCTATGCTAGGACAGATTCAGCCATCGAGACACAAGATAGCATACGGGCTACTGGATGAGGGAGGCAAAGAATGACATATGGAGTACTTTCAGTGAATTTTCCACTGCCTTGATCCCTTTTGTCATCATCCCTCTCCTGGGCCAGTGACACATCATTCTCAGCACTATGCTGCAGCCAATTTGGTGAAGATTAGTGATGTACTATAAGGCTGTGGATAAAGGATCTGCCATCTCAAAGGTGGCAGACAAGTTGGGATTCAAAGTCATCGCAGCCTATATGAACTCCTTCAAGAGCCTTGATTGAAGGCACCTACTCTCTACATGGCAGGCATTCTTGCAATTCCCTGCACCGCCAATCCACTAGCAACTAAGTTGGACTCCAACATCCTCGCTGCTATTGAGCAGAGCATGAGTGACATGTCTGTTAGCGCTTGGCTAAATTGCTGACACACCACTAGCATCCTGCTGCTCAGCAAGAGCTGCTGGTGTTCAGTACCTGTGACCTACTGAGCAGAGCTTGGGAAGGGTTGCATCCCCTGACAAAGACTGTCCACAGCTGTCCCTACTACCAGTATCTACCTGCGCTCACTTGTGAGGAGTGAATCACCAGGTTAAAATCTAATTAACTGCATCCTGTGACCATGCATGCTTAGAAGGAATGAACTCCTCTGAAAAATCAACCTCGTGGATGTCCTGCAACACTTGTTTTAGACCAGGAAGACAAAAGAAAGAATGTGATTTAGTCAAGGCAAAGTAACAATCTTGACAACTGCCACACTCAGACTACTCAGTTCTCTTTGATGAAATAAAGTCATCAGAGTGTGTCAGAGATATTTATAATTCTGTCACCAAGTTACCTGCAACTTTCTTATCTCTCTACCTCCAGCTGAAAATAACAAAATTGTGCCACTTGTCTCCAGGTTTCTCCTCCTCTGCATCAGTTAGCTGGACTGTTTGTGGTGCGCTAGGTCCAGACCTCTCCCTTGTCTTTTGTGCTCTTTTGAACGACAAGGAGTGGAAATATAGACCTGTAATTGAGTGAAGTTGGGGTACTGAGTTCATCCAAAACTCTGCCATCCACCTCCTAATTTGCACCAAGATCCCGTGCACCCATCATCCCTGCGCTCAAGCTATATTGGCTCCTGCTAGAATAAGGCATAATGTTAAAATTCTCATCCCTGTTTTCAAATCTCTTCATGGCCACGCCCCTCCCAGTTCTGCAACCTTCTGTTGCTTTACAACCATTTGGGACCTCTGCTCTCCTTCAGTTCTGTGCACATTCCCTATTTTAATTGCTCCACCATTGTTAGATGTACTTACAGCTGCATGGGTCCTAAGTTCTGGAATTCCCTCCCTAAATTTCTCCATCACTCTAACTGCCTCCCCTCCTTTAAGATGCTCCTGAAAACCCACCTCCTTGACAAAACATTTGGTTATTTATCCTAACATCTCTTTATGTAGCTCAATGTCAAAGTACCTCAAGACATTTTATTACATCAAAGATGCTATATAAATGCACCATTGTTGTGTTCACTTGATGGATGCAGGACATTCATTGAGAGTGGCAATGAAACAAATGCATCACCTTGTGTAAGGATTGGGTTAAATGGCAACAGTGGATGGATAAATGGGGAGATGAGGAAGTCAAGACCACATGATGTTGAAAGTTGAGTGGGTGCAAGGAGCACTGTGATGGAGAACGCTAAGCAAGACATAGTGAAGGGGGTGGGGTGGCTTAAATCAGAGAATTTAGTTGAATCAGCAAATGTACTCACTCTGGGACAAAATATGGCTCTTCTGCTCTTGATTACGTCCGTCGGTAATTCCTGCAATGTGTCATTGAATCTGGTGCTGCTACATGGCCATCATCTGCCCCAAAC
Organism: Cetorhinus maximus; assembly: GCF_964194155.1. Lineage (NCBI taxonomy): Eukaryota > Metazoa > Chordata > Chondrichthyes > Lamniformes > Cetorhinidae > Cetorhinus > Cetorhinus maximus. The sequence continues at coordinate 58,106,658 of NC_135880.1, forward strand.
ACCTCCAATTTCAACTGTGCATTGTCCCTTTAAATACTGTTGAGTTGTGCATCACACTCACTGCGCAGCTTGGAACACAATACCCCAGAGTCAAAATGTTGGGTTTCTCTCTTGCAATTCCACAACACCACCCCCCAACCCCTGCTTCAGATCATGCCCATGGTCTCTAAGAGCTTTTAAATGTGAAGATAATCATTTTCACACAGATTTGACAAACAGGTAAGTATCTTGACAAAAATTCCCACCATTAAAATTATTCTTGTCTATGAAATGCCTAGACAAAAATAATAACATCCTGTTGACTGAAAATCGTGAGATAGAAGTGCATCTTCACTGTTTTTGGGAAACACAAGGTCAGAACTGGAAAGGCACCAAGTGATTTAGTGTTAGTTTAATTTGGGAGGAAGATGATTCTATTGTACTCTCTGAGAAGACAATGGAACACATGACCTTTGGTATAATCTTTGAATAGTGTTTATTTGAGCTTTAAAGACTGCACAAGTTCCATGTCATGAATCACGAGAAATGCTTGTTCTGTTATCTGCTTAACGCTGAATATTCAGGAACAAAGCATTTCATTTGAGGGGACCTCTGTGAAGCAATACTGAAGAATGATTTTCAGCAAATTTGCAACTTCTAATTTTGCCTTTGCTATTTGCAACATTTTTGTGATAAACTTATATTGGAATCAAAAATACATTTTATTGTTTAGACAGGAAGGATTTCAGAACTGTTTCACAAAAACTGGAAATGTTTCTTTAGAGACAATTAACCTCTCTTACTGTCTATAGAACTATTTCAGAACAATCTCTTTGTATGTTACCTATATATGTGAAAACAGCTTATGACTATTTAACAACCTCTGATGTTAAATCTGGAATTTTTCACTCTGTAAGAGTCAGCGTTGCATGAGAAAGTTGGTTTGGGAAACCATTTAAAAAAAAACTGATCTTCATTGGCTGGAAATCTGATTAATGTTCAGCTGGAAGTTTGATCAGATTCAGACCACTAACTGGCTATATTCATTGACAGTGAGAGAAACCTGACAGAGTCCAGACAATTAACATCTTCACACTGTTGAAAGAATCAAAGTATAGAAAATGGAAAAATATTGAAAGGAATGTTTCGGGTTATGAAATAAAAATTTCATTGTTCCTTTTTTGATAACTTTATTCTATCTGCCTATGAATATTTTGATTTAAGAGAAAACAGCAATACCATTATATTTAACTCCTGGCTGATGGATTTAATCTCCACTTAATCCCAAACCCACCTAGAATCTTAATTTTCAACATCAGAATGAAATGAACTAGCACCTCAACTGCATTAAAATTGTACACAAAACTGTTACTGACAGGAGGAGGGTTAATTTAAACAGCACTAATTTCTCCTCATACCACCCATCCGTAAACAGAAAGGTGTTTTGATTTGCTTCCCCCTTTATAAGCAATGGTGTATTTCCCAACCCCTCGGTTTTAGTGTGATCCAATTTCTAGTAATAACCCCACAACAAACGCAAGATAGGATGAATTCAAAAGGTTAGTTTATTTGCACACACACAAACGTGGGAGGGGGGTCGCAATGTTGCCCCCTTTGCATTCATACAGTAAAAGGGAAAAGAAAGATTTACAGTGCAGAGACCACAGCAGGGAGAAATGGTGCTTCACATAGGTTCCAGAGTCCAGAATCAAAGTCCAATTAGACATTCCTTCACAGAGGTTGACAGGTTAAAAACCAATGCTGTATAATTCACTTTTCCAGTAGAGTTGACTTCACATGATGAGATAGGCATGCAGAGATAAATCAATCTTGTAGGCGATGGTACAGAAGTTCCATTAGAAACAGCGTAGATGGGGCCAGATATTCAATCTGGGCAGAACCCCTTTTCTGTGTTGCTGCTAGTTAGATGGCAAAATGGCAAACGGATTTAGCAATACCGCAATGCAATATTCCTGGTTGCACAAGCTAGAGGTCCATGCCACATGACTCCCACCTCTCCACATTGTCTTTGGAAAGGGATGTGTATCCCTCATCTGGGTAGCCAAGATGGTTAAATGTTCCAACCATTAAGACTTGCAAGGAAGGTTGCGGGCTCTTTTGTCCTAACAGATGAATAGACTCTGGTTGGCCAACCTGGGTTAGCAACTGTAGATGAGCTTTGTATAGTTCTCTTTGAATTTGATCTGTGCAGCCCACAGGGATATCGTTAGTATCTCTTCAGAGATAACACGGTATGAGATTCCCTGATATTGCCAGAAAGCTTGTTTTGTTCGAGGGTCACAGACAGACATAGCTTCTGCCATTTTAAAAGGTCTTTGTCCAGTTTTCAAAATTTTAGAAATAGCCATGAGGAAATCTATATCTATTTTATTAAAAATATACAGGGTAAGGCCTTAGTCCCCTCACAAAACACATGCGAAATTAATATATGGCTTATTAGCAAATTTAAAGGACTGTATTAGTTAAAAGAAAATACTTATAATGTTGCAAACAATAGTAGTACACCTGAGGATTGGGATCATTTTAAAAACCAGCAAAGGGCCAAAAAAGTTGATGCAATGGGAAAAATAGAATATGGGAGTAATCTTGCCAGGTATATAAAAAACAGATTGTAAAAGCTTTTACAGGTATATAAAAACAGGGATGAGATATTTCCGTTGTTTGGCAAATTTCCAAAATTGGCATTTTAGAACTCTGCCTTTTTAAAGATATGTTCCAACGTTCAGGACAGGTACAGGGCTTTAAAAAAATCGCAACTCTGTCAGTCAGCGGGAGTCAGAGCTGATTGCAGAGTTGTGATTGGAGGACCAGCGAACACTGGAGAGACACAGCTACTCCACCAATCACAGATTCCGTCTCTCCCACGCTGGCTGCCTCAGCTCCTCCAATCACAAGTTCGCTCCCTCCCAATCTCGCTGCTCCTTCAGAGACAGATTCTGTGATTGGAAGATTAACAAGGTTGGGAGGGAGGGAACCTGTGGTTGGAGGTCAAGGAGAAGTCATTCTGGCTGGTTCCGTTGCAGCCATTCAGGAGACTTTCAGCCACACAATCACCAATTTCCTTGAGCAGCTGCTGGGTGATAAGGCTGAGGTGAAGCAGAGAAAAAGAGGATGAAGTCTTAAAGCTCGGAAACTCTCTGCCGGTAACAAGGTCAGGAACAGGCCCCGAGGCACCATCACTCAGCCTTGCACCAGCCTGGAGCCACTTATCTGTTGGTCATTATTAAGAGAGTGCTGTACTGTCAGGTGCGCAATGCTGAGAAAAGGCAGTAATATCAGAGAGCCAGGACGGAGAGAGGTCTGAACCTCTCAGACTGAGGTTCTGAGAGAGAACCATTGCTCGACGGTCAGTAATAAAGGAGTGCTGCATTGTTGTAGTGAGAGTACTGAAGGGCTGCTGCACTGACAGAGGGGTGGTACAGAGGGATCTCTGAATTCTCGGAGATTAAATATTGATCTAGTGTTGCAAGTTCAGAGATGCAGTTTGAAGGGAGTACTGCACTGTCAGAGGGGCAGGACTGTGAGTGCTGCACTGCAATAGAGTCAGTACTAAGGGACTGCTTCACTATCAGGCAGTTCCATGGAAGTACTGGAATGTCGGATTGACCTAATGAGAGAATGTTCTCTCACTCTCAGAGCGGCTGAACTGAGAGAGCGCTGCACTCCCTCTCCCCCTCCCTCAGGTGGTTGTTCAGCTCATTTTTGGACTCTAAATCTAACTGTATTCATCTCACAGTACTTCTACAATTCCATCCATTTGCACTGGTCTAGAAGTATTTGCATTTCACCAAAGATCATAAAAGGTGCTGCAATTTTCTGGCTCCTCGTGTTGCAGTGACTTTGCAATAATATGTACACAATTCCTTATCCCAAAAAATTTTCAGACTTCATTGTCTTTGGCCACTAATTTTCAGACCCCATTATCTTCAGCCACGTTCATCCTAATAATAAGGCGGAGAGTAACTAAAATAAAAAATTGGCTCCTTAGAGACTGAGACAGGGGAATTATCATGGGGAATGAAGAAGTGGCAGAGATACTGAACAAGTGCTTTATGTCTGCTTTCACAGTAGAGGACACAAAAAACCTAATGGAAATAGAGGGTAACCCAAGAGACAAATACGAGTGAGGGACTTAAAGTTTATATCAATATTAATATCAGCATGGACAATGTATTAGAGCAGCTTAAGGGAATAAAAGTTGAGAAATCCCCAGGACCTGATGGACTATATCCTGGGGTTCTAAAAGAGGTAACTGCAGAGATAGTGATGGTTATGATTTTCCAAAATTCCCTAGAGTCTAAAACAGTTCCAGCAGATTGAAGTCAGCAAATATAAAACCGGTATTCAAGAAAGGGGGAGAGAGAAAGCAGGGAACTACAGGCCAGTTAGCTTGACATCAGTCATCGGGAAAATTCTAAAATCCATTATCAAGGAGGTCTTAACAATGCACTTAGAAGGTCATGGTATAATCATACAGAGTCAGCATAGTTTTATGAAAGGAAAATCATGTTTGACGTTTATTAGAGTCTTTTAAGGATGTAACTGGTAGGGTAGATAAAGAGGAGCCAGTAGATATATATATTTGGATTTCCATTCAGTAATTTTCAAGGTTTCATACCAAAGGTTAATACGCAAGAGAAGGGCTTGTGGTGTTGGTGTGATATATTGGCATGGATGAAGGATTAGTTAATGGACAGGAAGCAGAGATTAGTGTTAAATGGGGCATTTTTAAGTTGGCAGGCTGTAACTAGTGGAGTGGTGCCAGGATCATTGCTGGGGTCTCAGCTAGTTACAATATGTATTACTGACTTACATAAAGAGACCAAGAGTAATGTTTCCAAATTGGTTGACAAAAAGTTGGGTGGCAATTTAAGCTGTGAGGAGGACACAAAGAGGCTGTAAAGAGACATAGACAGGTTAAGTGAGTAGGTAACAAGGTGGTAGATGGAGTACAATGTCAGGTTATTCACTTTTGTAACAAAAATAGACAAGCAGAACTTTTTTTACAAGATGTGAAACTTCTAAATGTTGATGTTTAGAGACACTTGGATGTACTCATATAAGGAACAGAGAAAGTTAGCATGCAGGTACAGCAAGCAATTAGGAAGGCACATAACATGGCCTTGCATGCAAGGGGATTAGAGTACAAGAACAATTACATACAGATAATTGTAAAGCACTTTAGGCCACACTGAGTACAGTCTCAGGACCATTTGGGACTGCAGTAGGGTGAAATTTCTTCATTGAGTATTGTAAATCTTTGGAATTATCTACCTCAAATGCTATACTCAATAATCATTGAATATTTCGAGGAAGTGACAAAGAAGATCGACAATGGAAGGGCAGCGGATGTTATCTACATGGATTTCAGTAAGGCCTTTGACAAAGTCCCTCATGGCAAACTGGTACAGAAGGTAAAGTCGCACGGGATCAGAGGTGAGCTGGCAAGATGGATACAGAATTGGCTTGGTCATAGAAGACAGAGGGTAGCAGTGGAAGGGTGCTTTTCTGAATGGAGAGCTGTGACTAGTGGTGTTCCGCAGGGATCAGTGCTGGGACCTTTGCTGTTTGTAGTATACGTAAATGATTTGGAGGAAAATGTAACTGGGCTAATTAGTAAGTTTGCAGACGACACTAAGGTTGGAGGAGTTGCAGATAGTGAAGAGGATTGTCAAAGGATACAACGGGATATAGATTGGTTGGAGACTTGGGCAGAGAAATGGCAGATGGAGTTTAATCCGGACAAATGCCAGGTAATGCATTTTGGAAGGTCTAATACAGGTAGGAATTATACAGTACATGGCAGAACCCTTAAGTGCATCGACGGGCAGAGGGATCTGTGTGTACAGGTCCACAGGTCACTGAAAGTGGCAACGCAGGTGGATAAGGTAGTCAGGAATATGGCATGCTTGCCTTCATCGGCAGAGGTATTGAGTATAAAAGCTGGAAAGTCATGCTGCAGCTGTATAGAACCTTGGTTAGGCCACACTTGGAATATTGTGTGCAATTCTGGTCGCCACATTACCAGAAGGATATGAAGGTGTTGGAGAGGGTGCAGAGGAGGTTTACCAGGATGCTGCCTGGTCTGGAGGTTATTAGCTATGAAGAGAGGTTGGAGAAACTCGGATTGTTCTCACTAGAACGACGGAGATTGAGGGGTGACTTGATAGAAGTTTACAAAATTATGAGTGGCATGGACAGAGCAGATAGTCAGAAGCTTTTTCCCAGGGTGGAAGAGTCAATTACTAGGGGACATGGATTTAAGGTGAGAGGACAAAACTTTGAGGAGATGTGGTGGGGCAAGTTTTTTACGCAGAGGGTAGTGAGTGTCTGGAGTTCGCTGCCAGAGGAGGTGGTGGAAGCAGGTACGATAGTGGTGTTTAAGAGGCAGCTTGACAAGTACATGAATAGGATGGGAATAGAGGGATACGGACCCCGGAAGTGCAAAATGTTTTAGTTTGACAGGCAATATGATCGGCACAGGCTTGGAGGGCCGAAGGGCCTGTTCCTGTGCTGTACTTTCCTTTTGTTATATTCAAGGCTGGGATAGATAGATATTTGGTCTCTGTGCTCTGTCTCAGAGGACCAGCCATGATCATATTGATTGGTGGATCAAGCTCGAGCAGCCATATGGTCTACTGCTGAGCCTGTTCCTTACTTTCTTATCTTATGAAATATGATTTAATTCAGGCATTTAAGGGGAGGCAATGGTGTAGTGGTATTGTCGCTGGACTGGTAACCCAGAGATCCAGAGTTATGCTCTGGGCACCTGGGTTCGAATCCCGCCACTGTAGATAAAAATCTGGAATTAAAAGTCTAATGATGACCATGAAACCATTGTCAATTGTCGTAAAAGCCCACCTGGTTCACTAATGTCCTTTAGGGAAGGAAATCTGCCGTCCTTACCTGGTCTGGCCTACATGTGACTCCAGACCCACAGCTATGTGGTTGACTCTTAAATGCCCTCTGAAATGCCCTAGCAAGCCTCTCAGTTGTATGAAACAGCTACAAAGTCTCAAAAAAGGAATGAAACCGGACGGACCAACCGGCATTGACCTAGGTACCAGGAGGACCCTACAGAATCCTCCTTACTAACATCTAGGGGCTAGTGCCAAAATTGGGAGAGCTGTCTCACAGTCTAGTCAAGCAACAGCCTGGCATAGTCATCCTCATGGAATCAGATCTTACAAATAATGCCCCAGACACCACCATCACCAACCCTGGGTATGTCCTGTCCCACCGGTACGACAAACACAGCAGAGGTGGCGGCACAGTGGTATACAGTTGGGAGTTGCCCTGGGAATCCTCAACATCGACTCTGGACCTCATAAGGTCTCACGGCATCAGGTCAAACATGGGCAAGGAAACCTTCAGCTGATTACCACATACACCACCCCCCCCTCTCAGCTGGTGAATCAGTGCTCCTCCATGTTGAATACTACTTGGAGGAAGCACTGAGGGTGGCAAGGGTGCAGCATGTACTCTGGGTGGGGGACTTCACTGTCCATCATCATCAGTGGCTCAGTAGCACCACAACTGACCGAGCTGGCTGAGTCCTAAATGACATAGCTACTAGACTGGGTCTGCGTCAGGTGGTGAGGGAACCAACAAGAGGAACAAACATACTTGACCTCATCCTCATCAACTGCCTGCCACAAATGCATCTGTCCATGACAGTATCAGTAGTAGTGAACGCCGGACAGTTGTTGTGGAGACTAAATCCTGCCTTCACATTGAGGATATCCTCCAGTGTGTTGAGTGGCAGTACCACTGTACTAAGTGGGATAGATTTCGAACAGACCTAGCAAATCAAGACTGGACACCCATGAGATGCTGTGGGCCATCAGCAGCAGCAGAATTATACTCGAACACAATCTGTAATCTCATGGCCCAGCATATCCCCCACTCTACCAATTCCATCAAGCCAGGGGATCAACCCTGGTTCAATGAAGAGTGCAGGAGGGCATGCCAGAAGCAGCACCAGGCATACCTAAAAATGAAGTGTCAACCTGGTGAAGCTGTAACACAGGACTACTTGTGAGACAAACAGCATAAGCAGCAAGTGATAGACAGAGCTAAGCGATCCCATAACCAATGGATCAGATCTAAGCTCTACAGTCCTGCAACATCGAGTTGTGAATGGTGGTGGATAATTAAACAATTCACTGGAGGATGAGGCTTCACAAATATCCCCATCCTCAAAACTGGGGGAGCCCAACACATCAGTGCAAAAGATAAGGCTGAAACAGTTGCTACAATTGCCAGAAGTGCCGAGTGGATAATCCATTGCGGCCTCCTCCAGAGGTCCCCAGCATCATAGATGCCAGTCTTCAGCCAATTCGATTCACTCCATATGATATCAAGAAACGGCTGAAGGCACTGGATATTGCAAAGGCTATGGGCCCTAACAATATTCCGGCAATAGTACAGAAGACATGTGCTCAAGAACTTGCCACGCCCCTAGCCAAACTGTTCAAATACAGCTACAACACTGGCATCTGCCTGGCTATGTGGAAAATTACCCAGGTATGTCTGTACACAAAAAGCAGGACAAATCCAACTCGGCCAATTACCGCCCCATCAGACTAGTCACCACCATCAGTAAAGTAATGGAAGGGATCATGAACAATGCTATCAAGCTGCACTTGCTTAGCAATAACCTGCTCACTAACACCCAGTTTGGGTTCAGCCAGGGCCACTCAGCTCCTGGCTTCAATACAACATTGGTTCAAACATGAGCAAAAGAGCTGAACTCCCGTGGTGAGGTGAGAGTGACTGCCCTTGACATCAAGGCGGCATTTGACAGAGTGTGGCATCAAGGAGCCCTAGCAAAACTGGAGTCAATGGGAATCAGGGGAAAACAGTCTGCTGGTTAGAGTCATACCTAGCACAAAGGAAGATAGTTGTGGTTGTTGGATGTCAGTCACCTCAGTTCCAGGATATCACTGCTGGAGTTCCGCACGGTTGGAACCCTCAGCCCAACCATCTTCAGCTGCTTCATCAATGACCTTCCTTCCATCGTAAGGTCAGAAGTGGGGATGTTCGCTGACAATTGCACAATGTTCAGCACCATTTGTAACTTCTCAGATACTGAAGCAGTCCATGTCCAAATGCAGCAAGACCTGGACAATATCCAGGCTTGGGCTGACAAGTGGCAAGTAACATTCGCGCCACCACACAAGGTCAGGCAATGACCATCTCCAACAAGAGAGAATCTAACCATCGCCCCTTGACATTCAGTGGCATTACTGTCACTGAATCCCCCTCTATCAACATCCTGGGGGTTACCATTGACCAGAAACTGAACTGGACTAGCCATATAAATACTGTGGCTACCAGAGCAGGTCAGAGGCTAGGAATCGTGCAACTAGTAACTCACCTCCTGACTCCGCAAAGCCTGTCCATCATCTACAAGGCACAAGTCAGGGGTGTGATGGAATACTCCCCACTTGCCTGAATGAATGCAGCTCCCACAACACTCAAGAAGCTTGACACCGTCCAGGAAAAAGCAGCCCGTTTGATTGGCACCACATCCACAAACATTTACTCCTTCCATCACCGATGTACAGTAGCAGCAACATGTACCACCTACAAGATGCACTGCAGGAATTCACCAAGGCACCTTAGACAAAACCTTCCAAGCCCATGACCACTACCTTCTAGAAGGACAAGGGCAGCAGACAGATGGGAAAACCACCACCTGGAAATTCCCCCCCCAAGTAGCTCACCATCCTGATTTGGAAATATATCGCTGTTCCTTCACTTACTGGGTTAAAATCCTGGATCTTCCTTCCTAACAGCACTGTGGTGTACCTGCACCACATGGACTGCAGTGGTTCAAGAAGACAGCTCACTACCACCTTCTCAAGGGCAACTAGGGATGGGCAATAAATGCTGGTACAGCCAGTGAAGCCCACATCCAGTAAATGAACAGAAAATATGTTTCAGACTATAATTTACTACAATGCAATTATGATATAACTTTAAAGCATCTGTCAATTTACAATTGTGTTAATGTGTGGTGAAATTCTGAAGGATATGAAACCTTCTGTAGATACAATGTGGGTGTACTTACACCACCTAGACTGCAGCGGTTCAAGAAGGCAGCGCACCACCACCTTCTGAAAGGCAATTAGGGGATGGGCAATACATGTCCTAGCCAGTGACGCCCACATCCCATGAATGAAAACAAATGGGAGTAATCTAAAGATATACCAGTGTTCTTTCAGTTTTGTTATTTAAAAGGTCTACATTAATTTATAAATGGGTGGACTTTAGCATTAATCTAAATTGATAAAATCTTCCCTCAGCACAAAGCCTCCCTAATAGTAAGTGTGGATCAGAAGACAGGAGTTATCATGTTATAGCCTTAAGTCTGCTGCCACTCTCACTGCTTTGAGTTGGGAGTGGAACCTCAGTAAATTACTTTTATTGTTTCCGAAGTATCAATAGGACTGGAGATTAAAGGCTGGATTAAGGATCAATCTCCTTGGAACCAACTCTTGCATGCCCGATTTTCACTATGGGTGTGGCAGGTTTGGGGTTTGGGGGGTTGGGGGCATTATTCAATCAGACCTTCTGCTTCCGGAGACAGTTCAGAGATGGCCACAGAGGCGGGCGAGTATCGAGACGGGCTGGTTAGAGGGACTGCCTGAGTTCTCTGAGACTTCAGCCCAGTTTTATAAAAGGCTGTTAGGCACTCTAGTCCTCACCCCTCGTAACCCCCCACCCACCCCAATGCCCCCCATAACCCCATGCCACCTCATTCCCTGATTCCACCTCCAGAACCAGCCACCCAGTATCCACTGTGGGCAGTCCTTAGGAGGCATGTGGAGATGAAAAAACTCAAACTTCTAACAATCTAAGAGAGCTCCCGCTCATACACACTAGGTACAGAAAAAGTCTCTCGTTCCTGAAACCCATCCAAAGATTTTTATCCATTCAAGTGGTCAATCTGTAATAAGAGCAAACTTCTATTTGGTAACCACATCAAAGACAGTTAATCCTTTAATAGCCTCTTGAAATGCAAGTCTGAGCTTAGCCACCCCAATGAGGCTTTGGAGTTTTTGAAACTTAACCTAGCATTCATAATGGGCTCAGGTGTAACACCAGCCCTTGGGAAATGTCAACAATGAAATCTATTGAAACTGCTGGAACAGAGGGTAATGTTTTTTGTCCTAAGCTACACCAGGAGGAGGCGCTGGTATTGTCACTGGACAGGTATTGCTAAGACCCAGGCTAATGCTCTGGGGATCCGGGTTCAAATCCCATGGCAGATGGTAAAATTTGAATTCAATAAAAACCTGGGATTAAGTCAGATGATGGCCATGAAACCATAGCCGATTGTCATAAAAACACATCTGGTTCACTAATGTCCTTTAGGGGAGGAAATCTGCTGTACTTATCTGGTCTGGCCTACATGTGACTCCAGACCCACAACAATGTGGTTGACTCCTAAATACCCTCTGAACAAGGGCAATTAGGAATGGGCAATAAATACTGGCCTAGCCAGTGATGCCCACATCCCGCAAACGAATAAAATAAAGATGGCCCATCAATTAATGCATTCCAGCAGTTCCTGTTTGTTTGTTTTTTCATCTGAGAGCTGTAGCTTGGTTTTTTTCATGTTTAAAGGGCTGAGGATTCAAATAACTTCAATCATGATAATTCATGACACTTAACAGACCTCACTGCCCTTCAAGAGCACTTACGTCTCCTCCATAAATTCGTAACTACCACGATACAGGTTAAGGCCCTTGAAACATCGAAAATGTGGTCTATTTGAATTCAGCGCTAATTTTAAATGATCCTGTTGAGTTCTGCTTTCTCACCTGTCTGAGTGATACCTGCCCCTTCCCATTGCTGGCAAAAATGGAATCGGCTGGAAATGGGGGCAGGACTTCTGCATCCGGGTCCAGCCTGCCATTTTTAAAGGCCCAATTCCACAAAAATCTGGCCCTAAGTCTCTGGTGCAATTGTGCCAGCTACAATAATGTTACTCACTTGGGGAAAGGATATGTTAAGCTGGAGACAAAAATCACTGGTGACCAGAACACAGTAAAAGGGCAATGATGCGCTGAAAGTGAAATTCACTCTAGTCCCAGAGGACCATAGACTGCTCTCATTCGAGAGAGAAGACAGGTGATGAGTTAAACCTCAGGGTCACCACACCTCAGGAGAGGGGTGATGCTGAGAAGGCGGGGCCTTCATGGATGGCCTCAGTGGGTACAGGAGTTGAACCCGTGCTTTTGGAGAATGTTGTCTGTGTGCCGCCGGGAGATTACTATGGTTTGATATTTCATCGAGAGTTACACAGGGGTGCAAAGAATGTTTAAACGTACTAAACCACCATTCACCTCAATAAAATGAATATTTTTGTGAACTGAACTGTAAAGGTGTTATCTGACCATATGAAAAGTAGGCTGACAAAGATGTACACTGAAAGGGATTTTTGTTTTCTGTTCTTTGCTGTCCATAGGTGCTTCATTCCAAATATTTATGCTGCTCTTGCCACAGCAGCTCTGATGCCTCTACTGTGCCTTGTGGGAGTCTTTGTGATATTTATATACATCTATCAGATAATTCAACAATGGAAGTCCTATGATGATGTTTTCAGAGGAAAAGCTAATAGCACAGGTAAGGACAGCATGAATACTATAGTTTGAATGAGCTACAGCAGTCATAATAATTCCCATATTATTTTCAAGTGCATTTTTCCTTAAAGCTCCATTTAGTCTTTGTATTCGTGATGGTATTAAACTTCTATGTAGCAAGGATGAAAAATCTTCTATGCATTTAAATCTCTGCTATTGATATATTCAGCCCTAGTTTCATTTTTCTTTGTTTTGGCATAAGCTGTCAACTAAAATAATAGTAACACAGAATTGCTGAATTGATCCTGTCATAGCAGCTGGCAGAATTTAAATTCAATTAATAAAACCTGCAATATGAAGCTAGTCTCAGTAATGGTGAGCATGAAACTATCATTGATTGTTGTAAAAACCCAACTGGTTCACTAATGTCCTTGTTGTGAGCTTCATAAGATAGTAGTTTTAAAGGAATTATGATATTATGGGCAGAAATTTACGCCTCACAGGCGAGCGCATGCCCGACCCCATCGGATGTAAAATCATACGAGGTAATGTCAGCTCTGTTCAGGCAGGTAATGACATTTATTCATTTCCTTACGGACAAGGCCAGCCAGGCTGAACAAACCAGAGGGCTTTCAGCAATTGCTGGGCTCCCCTGCATCCAAGATGCAATAGACTGCACACATGTGGCCATCAAGGCACCAGCGGGTCAGCCAGGTGCCTTCGTCAACAGGAAGGGATTCCACTTGATCAACGTCCAGATAGTTTGTGACCACAAGATGTAGATTCTGCAAGGCTATGCAAGGTACCCTGGAAGCTCCAAAGACGCTTATATCCTCAGACACTCCCAGGTGCCAAGGCTATTCAGTGCTCCAGCCTGACTGGATGGATGGCTGCTGGGTGACAAGGGCTATCCATTGAAGAAATGACTTATGGTACCTCTCCGCCACCCAAGAACAAAGACAGAGTAGCGTTATAATTGGAGCCATGTCTCCACAAGGGCGGTGATAGAGAGGACGATAGGTCTTCTGAAGATTCGCTTCTGATGCCTGGACCCTTCAGGGGTGGCACTAAAATACCCCCAGAGCGAGTGCCATGATAGTGGTTGCATGCTGTGCTTTCCAAACCTGGCACTGGCAAAGGGGGACCCACTGGAGAAAGAGAGTCTTGACACAGTTCCACAGGTCACAGAGGATGAATCCAGTAGTGAGTCAGAAGAGGAGCACAGTGAGGAGAACACTGAGAACTTGGAGGTAGACCTCTGCATCCTTCAGGGAGACAGGGACACCAGGGATGCCTTGATCCAATGCTCCTTCATCTAGGCTGCCAAAGATTTGCTTCTACCTCATGCCAGGGCTGCTTCCTCCATCCCAGATGTCTGAAATGACCCTTTCATTTGAACCCAAAGTCCACTCAGTGCCTGTGCAATAAAGTTTAGAGCCACTCAGGTTCAGCATTAGATACTGATGTACCCTACACCAAAAGAAAAGCTGAAGTTTACTCAGGCCATTATAACAAAGGCAACATTTATTTTCACACTCAAAACAGTTAACATTACAATCTCTGGTGTTCATTTCCATACCTGCAAACATAAACAACATTACAGAACAGAAGATCACCCGTGAACAGTTCCTCTTATGCTGTTTATGAGTGCTGCCTCTTGGTGCCTCCCCTCGCTGGCAGTGGCATTGGAGGCAGCCTGCTGACTGTGCTGTCTTGTTGGCCTTGGTGATCGTCCTCTGGCCAGTGGAGTCTGTGCAGGCCCTGCCTGGCAGGGAGCAGCCAGTGCCACAGCTGGCATCTCCCCAGTCACCGCAGCCTCATCTGATGCCACGGTCACGGACAGAGGGGCGGATGAGCTGCTGCCATCATCCAGAGCGCCTTGAGAGAAGCCCGCAGAGATGACAAGCAGCCCGTGCGCCAACTCTGGACCTCCCTGCTCACCATTGATGGACGGGCACCTAGCAGGGTTACAGGGTGCCTCATCCATCTCCCACACTGGCTCTCACCTGAGGTCATTGCCTGTGTGAGGGCTGGCAGGTCTGAGCACAACCCCAGGAACCCCTGATTCTGTCCCTGGAGTCGCCGCTCTCTCAATGGAGGAGGCAGTGTGCTCGACCATGAGGGTCAACACAGTGCTCATTCTCCGCATGGACTCCTCCACAACAGAGATCATGGCACGCGTACCTCATGGATCTCCACCAGATCCTCCCCCATATCCTGCTGGACATCCAGCATCTGTTGCCTAATGGACAACTTCAGAGGCTCATCATCTGACTTCGACTCAACATCGTCCTGGTCCCCAGCAGCCTTCCGACTGCTGGCACCCTGGGCAGTCTCTGGCTCCATCTGCTCCTCAAGTGAGTGTGAAGTGCCCTCAACGCGCTGCTCTGACAGTCTAGCCGAAGATCTAACACCCAGCGAGGTGCTGGTATCTGCGCTGGTGCCTGGTTCAGAGAGCAGGTGTGATGCAGGTGCAGCTGAAGCCAGGTGGTCCTTGGCATCAGGGGTGGCTCTTCAGGGTCCTGCATACGAGTGCGCACTGGCGAATCCACGGGAGAACAATGACATGTCGTTAGTTTAAATCATCACACTGTCACTGTGTATGCTAGGCACCCTGATGAGACAATGGAGATCTGCATCATGGTGCCATTGTCTTTCAATGATCAATGGGGACTCCAGTTTTAGGGCTCCCATCAATTAAGAGAGTACACAAGAATGTTTGCACAATCTGAAACTCTCACCTCTGTGCATTGCACTCTTACCTTCGTCTGACACCCCTGCCTCTCCACAACTGGCTGAAAGAGGTGCATGGTGCCTCTCTAGCTCCAAGGCTTCCTGCTCAAATCTGGTCAATATTAGGAGGCTTGGGAGGCCTCTGCCTGTCTGTGACCTCTCAATGTGGTTATGGCTCATCTTCTCCCAAAAGGACAGAGGAGGATTTGTCCACTCTCTACCTGCAGCGCCATTGCAGCCTAGCCAACCCCACCTGAGGTGCACCTTGCAGGACACAGCCGAGTTGTGGCCCTTGAGCCACAAGGCACTCAGCCCAAGCAGCCAGGGCTCACCCCCTTGGCCAGCTCTGGTGTTATTGACAGTTGGCACTCAGACTCTTACACCCCTGAGCTCCATGGGGTGATGGCCTGCCCTTAACATTTCTCCACACTGATCCATCTCTGGGAACAAGGGTGTCCCTCCTGGCAGCCACCTCCTCCAAGAGCACCGCGCGGCACTCATCCGAAAACCGGTGGGCTGAGTGCCCACCCGACTTGCCCTACCGCCTGGCATCTCCAGCCGCTGTTGAGGCCATTGCTTCAGTCTCCAATACACAGAACATTTGATTCTTCCCTGGCAGCCTTCAAGGAGCTGCCTCTGTGATTTTTAAACTACCCCAGGGTCACCATTGGATCTGGCACCCGACAGGCCCCCGCCCCCGCCCAGTCCTTCCCGACCATTGGGAAGACGCATTTCACGCTGGGCAGGCCTTGATTGGCCAGCCAGCGTGAAGTCACAGTCGGGTGCCTGTTTCCTAACTGGTCCCAGGCCTGCCGATTGTGCGCATCCGCCAAGGGTAAAATTCAGGTCTATGTGCCTTAAATGGGCAAAACTATTTTATTACAAAAGTGCAGCTTTTATTGTTGTAAAAAAAAAACACCTGAGTCAGTGGGATAGAATAATAATCTTTCATATTTCAGACATGGGTTTCATCCATGCCAGTCAGGTTCGTTGATAATATTGTTTTCACCGAGCTTTTGTATATTGTACCTTCCATGACCTTAGGATGCCCCAAAGTGCTTTCTAGCCAATTAAATACTCTTAATGTAGGAAATGCCAGAATAAGATCCTCTTTCGAGTTATCAACAGTCACAGATTGCAACTCTTTTGAGTACAATCACAGTTCTTGGTTTCCAGGAGTGGGACATGAACCCACAACCCTCTGATTCAAAGGCGAGGGTGCTATGAACTGAGCCACAGCTGACACCATGCCAGAATAAGATTATGCACCACAATTCCCAGTGTAATAATGGCCAGTTTATCTGTTTCAGGTGTTGGTTGAGGGATAACTATTAGAACATCAGACAGAACTTCTCAGTTCTTGTTCTAGATAGTGTCATGGGAATATTTTACATACACCTTCAGTTTAACATCTTATCGAAAAGATGGCACCTCCGATGGTGCAAGACTTACTTATATGCCTCACACTATTCCTTTATATAATCTGATAAGTCCACTGTAGCTCACTAATAGAAGCAAGTTCTCAACAAATATGGGTAAGGCCCATAAAGCATTATTAAAATTGACAGATTAAGAGTACAGTCATTTGCCCTTGAAATAGTACCTCCAAGATGGTAAACAAGATACATGCTTACATTTCAGTAAAACAAGTAGCTCAGTGCAATTAAAGTTCTGAGTATTTATTTAAAGTCACTTATACATAGGCAGGAAAATAAAAGCCAATCAATGCCTATAAAGCAGCAACATATTGCATTTGCTTAATCGGTTTCAAGAGCTATCACCAAAATGCCTATTAGCATTTGCTTGAGGCTATCATTCGTGTTTCTGCATCATGATGCCATACAGCAGGTATAATTTCTCTTTTAGAAATCATGAAAACAGTCCAGTTATTTTCTTCATTGCTATATAAGCACCCCTTAAGCACCCCTTTGGACCCCAGCAAAGCTAAAGATAGTCAGGTTGATCAAACTAGACTGGCTGCAGCACAGTAAAAATATCGTAGTTCTGAGCCTATGTGCCGACTTTAATCAGTTATTTCCAAGTCATTATTTGTGTTAAAATCAATAATATTGATATTTTTACCTGCAGGGAATTGAAAGTATTTTCCCATAAAAAGTGCCATGTGTTTAAAAAGGGCAAATTTTCTATTTTACATAACCTATGGTATTAGTGTTGAATAGCAAGTGGAGATGAGGATATTGGCACAGATCCATATTGGCAAATCTCTGCCCACTGTACAGTGCATAATGTTCTGGCCAGCCTTTTATGGCCACCTAAAGTGTGTGGCAGCTGTACTTTGATATTTAAATTTTGTAAAGTTTTATAGGAAAGTACAGGGGTGGCAAAAACTCTGCAGTTCATCTGGCTTGTCACAGGCACTAATAGCATTCTGCTCAACCCTTTAACTTCTTTACCTAATTTTGCCTTCACCACCTCCTTGGACGGTCAGGTCCATATATTCACCACTCCTGAGAATAAAATAGTTAAATCTAAATTTTCTGTACACCTTCCCTCTCCTAAGTCAGTGTGGAAATCTCACATACATTATCAATCTATCTATTCCCTTCAGTAACTTCAGTACTCAATGACATTCCCCTTGTGCTTCCGGTTCTTCAGTTATGATTATGGCTATAAACCATTTGACAAATCTTTTGGACTTAAGTAAATGAATACCATTCATATACCATTCATATACCATCTTCATATAAGTGGATTTGCAACAGTGTTTTGAATTTTGCCTTTTGTTTGTCGAAATTTCTGGGTGGCAATATTTTTGTTTGCTATTTCAGAATATGGAAATTTTCTTAGGTATTTTGGGAGATAACATGGGAATGAAAGGTGGAATCCAAACCAGGTTGATTTGTGCCAGATGCTACCATCCTTCTCATTCACTGGTTGCTCTGAAGTAAATATCTTGATGTTGTCATTCAACCAATGGTGGACTAAATTTCAGATAATTGTCATCAAGACAGCTCAAATGCAGTTAGTAGATTCCCGTAAAGTTTAAAAGTGTTCAGAAAGTACCTCAAGCTTTGGTGCCAGGGGGTCTTCTCTTGGCCCTCCAGCTTTGAAAGCCCACCCACCATCCTTAACTGGATAGCAGGTATGCCCTGGCCACTCATTGGCCAATTCAGCAAAAGTTGATGTTTGCTTGTTGAGTCTGACACAGTGTGAAGTCAGGACCCACGTTTGATCCAGACGTCAGGGTCCTGGCCCAAAATGGAAAATCCTGCCCATGAGGTCTGAATCCAAGGGACCGGCAGTTTACAAAGGACATAATCTGGCCATGGTGTCTGACCAGCAAGTCCCTGCACTTCCTGATCATTCTGTGATCAACTTAGTGCATCCTCCTCAAACTGACTAAATACCCCATGGTGGGTGTACTGGTGCTTGAGACAAGTGGAGTACTTGATGCAGAGTTCTGTAGGTTGCTGGGCTGTTGGCCATCTAAGGCAAATTGGACTAATTCCTGAAGATTATCTGCAGAAGTAGCTTCAAGGGGGCTTATATTTTCACCCTGGAACATTCCCATGGGGACTTCTATCCTGAGAATTTAAAGCACAGCCTGTTTAAAGGGACCTCTGGCTCCCTCTAGCCGATGGGTTTCCTGAGGCCCAGGAAACCTGAGAGATTAAGGGTAAATTTAAATGGTGGTTAATTCTGAGGCAGGCAGCCTCATTATAATACTTAAATGACCAATCTGCATCCTGCAAGCAGGTTGGTTGCCCACCCCCATACCGCCCACGCTAAAACTCAAAGGGCAGGATTTTTCAGTTGATGTGCGGGGGCAGGCCTGACACACTGACGCGTAAAATGACGTGCAGTGATGCCGGGCGTGTGTCCCAACATCATCGCGCTGTGTTGCAACGTTTCATTCGGCGCGCGTGCACTGGAGTCAGCTGCGCACCAGCCGATAGATAAATGGCCTATTAAGGCCATTAAGGAAGTAATTAATGTAATTGTTAACACTGCCTGTCCAAACTTATGGGTGGCAGGCAGGCGAAAAGGCCAAACGGCCTTCACGTTTTTTAGGAAACCTCATCCACAAGCGGGATGAGTTTTCCTAAAGCTTTTATTAATGAAATGAAAATTGTTTCCAAAATATAAAAACATGTCCATCTCATGTGATGAGGGGACATGTTTAAATAAATTTTTACTCCATTTATTTAATAATTTCAAAAGCCCTTCAATCTCCCTGAGGCAGCTCTGCACAGGTAGCGCTGAGTGCTACAACGCGTAAAATGGCGGTATGGAGCCGATCACAATCGGCGCCGCGACGGCTCCCGCCGAGCCTGCCCGTCAAATGAAAAATTCTGACCGAAGTGGGCAGGCTGGAGGCAAATTTCAAATTTTTAATATTCCCCCAGTCCTGTTAGTAGGGTGTTCTAGAATTCAGCAATGATAAAGGAATGTCAATCAAGTCAGGATGATATGTAACTTGGAAGCAATTTCCAGCTTTTACAGTATTTTGCTTTTGCAATGTTTTTTTCTAGTCTTCTATATTCAATTTCACTTTTATCAGCCACAGATAAGATGTAGTTGGGGTATTGTGTGTAGTTGTCAGCATTCTGCTGTAAAAAAGGTGATTAAATTCATAGAGGAAGTGCTGTGTAGCTTCACTAGGATCTTGCCAGGGATGTGAAGGCAATAGTTATGAGAACAGACTTGTACCGGGACTATTTGCACTGGAGCAGGAAAAACCTTAAAGAAGATTCACTGAAATAGTTTTAAATGATTAAGAGTTTAATTGGGTCTGACTATTTCCTCTGGTTGGAGAGTCAGTAACAGGGGGCAATCAGTTTAAAAGAAAGCGCAGAGAGAAGTTTGGATAACTTTCTTTACACATTAAGTTATTAAGTGCGTAGAATTGTTTGTCACAGGAAATAGTTGAGAGAGGCACCACTGTATCTTTTAAAGGAAGAGTCGATAGCACTTGAAGCAGGGGAAGATGCACGGCTACAGGAAGAGATCAAGGCAGTTTGATTAGTTTTGGACTTCTCCAGCAAAAGGCTGGTACAGAAAAGATGGACCAAAGGCTTCCATCTACACTGTTAACTTCTATAGTTCTATGTAAAAGATAAAATCAAGTTTTTGCTTTTATTTTGTTATACTGTTGTAAATTTGAGGTTACTGAATAGGTCTTTGACATACACGGTTGTATAGACTATTCTGGCTATTCAGTGTAATGCAAAAGAGTGTGACGTGCTTGACATTAATTATCACCAGAGTTGAAATGACCATTTAGCATAAGTTCAAAGTCATCACATAAGTCTTTTTGTCAAACATAACAAGTTTTCTGAGACCGCTTGCACACTTGGTCACACTTCAGAGTAAAGGCAGTGAGAGTGCTTTGCCTCTGGGAGATGACTTTTGTGCTAAGCATAAGAAAAGTATTTTCTGAGATCTTGAAATTCTGGTAAAAGCCCTTTTAGAAGCATTCACAACACACAAGATAGATTGGTGGTAATTTGCAGGTTCCTAATACTGTTCCACTTGTGCCAGAGAACCATGAGGTCTGCAAAAAATTCTAGCAGCTGCAAAATTAGCCAATATAAGCCACCGCCTCCACAAATATCCCCATCCTCAATGATAGGGGAGCCCAGCACCTCAGTGCAAACGATAAGGCTGAAGCATTTGCAGCCATCTTCAGCCAGAAATGTCGAGTGGATGATCCATCTCGACCTTCACTGGAGGTCCCCAGCATCACAGACGCCAGTCTTCAGCCAATTCGATATCAAGAGACGGCTGAAAGCACTGTATACTGCAAAGGCTATGGACCCTGACAACATTCTAGCAATAGTACTGAAGACTTGTGCTCCAGAACTAGCTGCGCCCCTAACCAAACTGTTCCAATGCAGCTACAATGCTGGCATCACTCAGCAATATGCCCTGGTATGTTCTGTCCACAAAAAGCAGGGCAAATCCAACCCAACCAATTACCACCCCATCAGTCTACTCTCGATCCTCAAAGTGATGGAATGTGTCATCGAAAGTGCTATCAAGCAATACTCAGCAATGACCTGTTCACTGATTATCAGTTTGGATTCTGCCTAGACCACTCAGCTCTGACCTCGTTACAGCCTTGGCCCAAATATGGACAGAAGAGCTGAACTCAAGAGGTGAGGTGAGGTGAGAAAGACTGATCAAGTCAGCATTTGACCGAGTGTGGCATCAAGGAGCCCCAGCAGAACTAAAGTCAAGTAGAATCAGGGAAAACTCTGCACTGGTTGGAGTCAAACCTAGCACAGAGGAAGATGGTTGTGGTTGTTGGTCAATCATCTCAGTCCTGGGCGTTTGTCAGGGTAGTGTCATAGGCCGAACCATCTTCAGCTGTTTCATCAATGTGACCTTCCCTTCATCATAAGATCAAAAGTGGCAATGTTAGCGGATGATTGCACAACGTTCAGTGCCATCCACAACTCCTCAGATACTGAGCAGCCCGTGTCCAAATACAGCAAGACCTAGACAATATTCAGGCTTGGACTAACAAGTGGCAAGTGACATTCACACCACTCAAGTGCCAGGCAATGATCATCTGCAACAAGAGAGAATCTAACCATCTCGCCTTGACATTCAGTGCCATTACTATTGCTGTATCCCTGACTATCAACATCCTGGGGTTACCATTGACCAGAAATTGAGCTAAATCAGTGTATTAATACTGTGACTACAAGAGCAGGTCAGAGGCTTGGAATTCTGCAGAGAGTAACTCACTTCCTGACTCCCCAAAGCCTGTCCGCCATCTACAAGGCATATGTCAGGAGTGCGCTGGAATACTCTCCACTTGCCTGGATGAGTGCAGCTCCAACAACACTCAAGAAGCTCAACACCATCCAGGAGAAAACAGCCCCTTTTGATTGGCACCCCATCCACCAAAATAAATATTCACTCCCTCCACCACCGACGTATTGTGGCAGCAGTGTATACCATCTTCAATATGCACTGCAGGAACTCGCCAAGGCTCCTCTGATAGCATCTTTCAAACCTGCAAACTCTACCATCTAGAAGGACAAGGGCAGCAGATGCATGGGAACACCATTACCTGCAAGTTCTCCTCCAAGTCACACACCGTCCTGACTTGGAAATATATTGCCATTCCTTCACTGTCGCTGGGTCAAAACCCTGGAATTCCTTCCCTAACAGCACTGTGGGTGTACCTACACCACATGGACTGCAGCGGCTCAAGAAGGCAGCTCACCACCACCTTCTCAAGGGCAATTAGGGATGGAGGCTAAATGCTAGCTCAGCCAGCAAAGCCGACATCCCATGAATGAATATAAATAAAAACTCACCCAAGTTACACTGGAAACCAGTGTGAATTCACAGGAAGTGTTTCCTCACACCTTTTAGTCTGCCCCAAAACACTTCACAGCCAATGTATTATAATTTGAAAAGCAATCATTTTTGTTATATGGTTAACAGAAGTCTTTAAAAAGATCCAAAAGAATATAAAGGGCTGTATTTAACACTAGCCCGCTGACAGGTTTGAAGGCAGGGGGGGTCGTTTAGTCCAGCGGACAGCCTGCCCACTGCCTACCCACCCACTCCTGCCCCCACCCCAATTATATCAGCAGCAGTAGTGATGTCGGGCAGCCTGCCTACCAGTGAACCAATGGAAGCTGTTATGTGAGCAAGTAATGCCCACTTAAGTGTCTCATCCCAGCACTGCCAGAATTTAACCCATGGCAGAAGCGGTCCAGGCGAAGTGCGCAGCCTGGCGGCTTTCTCTGTGCAGGCTGGTGGTGAGCAGGGAGGTCTTGTCTTAATGCGCCCCCCACCCTCCCCGGTAACCATCGGAGGACCACCCCTCCACAGGTTTCCTTCCTCCCATTGCCTCTCAAAACCCAGCTCCCTGCCCCCCTCACTGGGACCTGCCAGCTTGGCATCTGGCGAGATCTACCCAAATACTGATCCAACACTGCATCCCTGTCCCAAAGTGCTGGAGGCCTCTGATCGGCCAGCAGCTATCTGAGGCAGGACTTCCTGATCCAGAAGGATGGAGGTCCTGCCTAAAGTCTGTTAATGGTCAGTCGATTGTTAAATGGATGCGGGGCAGCCGGTGTTCCCCTTGGCAAGCTCTCCCCTACCCCTTGATATTTTAGCCTGGCGGGGTGGGTAATCTGGGGCCTCGTATAATTCGGCTCATAGAAGCTACAACAGATAATTTGACCCAACTATTCCTTTTCAGTCCATGTCTCCAGGTAAGCAAATAGCCCTGCTCACATTTACCCTCCCTTCTCCTTTAACCCAATTTCACAACTTCCAATAAATGGTGCTTTTTCTAGCTTTCCCTTCCTCTCTGTGCCTGACAGCTCAGCAGAGTAAGAATAAACCTGCAGCCTATTCTTCGGTTTATATGTTAGTATTTCCAACTTGCTGTGTCAGTAAGTACCATTCAGGGTCAAGGTTCAAAGATACTGCTCAGGGGGAAAAGAAAATTACCGAGCTTAAACTAGAAAGGAGAGGTCAAATTGAACAGAGAAGAACAGCTGCATTTAGTCATACCAGATTGTACATACATATCATACTCCAATGCACGTTGCTAGCAGTATTTGATCAGTAAAGGACAAGGATGACTTAATTCAAAAATATTATCCATTTTTCAAGTATAACTGATAGGTTTATCAAACATACCAAAGCTAAAACCTCTTGTAATGCATAAGTTTTCACTTAATGGCCTTACTTCATCAAATAAAAAGTATTATCAAAATGAACAGTTCTCTCCTATGAACTTTAATCTTTCCCATTTGTAGTCTTCTACTTCCTTCCCTTCATATAGCTCACTGGACAAAACTTCCTCCATGATTCCACCTACCCTAGCCATGAACTCGCACCTTTGTCTAGTTTTTTTTTCTATATCCCCACTCATGCCTTCTCTAAACTCATCTTGTCCATGAGATCCACCTCCTGTTCCCTCAACCCTATTGCCACTAAATACTAACTACCCAGCTTTCCTCATGGCTCTCTTGTTAGCTGATATTATTTACAGTAGTCTCTCCAAAAGTATTGTTCCCCTCTCCTTCAAATCCTCAGTCATCACATCCTCCTCAACAAAATTAACTCTTGGCTCTTTGGCCCTTCCAAGCTACCACTCCATCTCCAACTTCCCTTTACTCTCCAAAATCTTTGTGTGTGCTGTCTCCTCCCAAATTTTTAGCCAGTTTTCCCAGAACTCCGTGTTTGAATCCCTCCAATCAAGTTTCTGCATCCACCACAGTACCAAAAAGACACTTGCCAAAATTAAACATGTCACTCTGTGTGACTGTTGATAAAGGTGAACTATCCCTCCTCATTCTTCTTGATCTGTTTTCAGTCTCTGAGATGGTTGACCACACCATCCTCCTCCAATGCCTCTGCATCATCCTCCAGCTGAATGGAACTGCACTCACCTGTTACCATTCTTATCTATCTGATCATAGTCAAAGAATGGCAATGGCTTCTCTTCCTGCTCCTGCACCTTTACCTCTGGTGTCCCTTAATGAGATATCCTTGGCTCTTCCTTTTCTCATCTACGCGCTGTCTCACAGGGACAGTATCTGAAGACACAGTGTTGGTTTCACAATGTAGACTTTGACATCCAACGCTACCTCATCAGCACTTCTTTTGAACCCTCCACAGTCTCTAACTTGTCAGACTGCTCATCAGACATCCAGTACTGGATGAGCAGAAATTTTCTCCAAGTAAATATCAGGAAGACCAAAGCATTGCTTCCAATCCCCATCACAAACCTGCTCTCTAGCCACCAACTACATCCCTTTCCTTAGTGAGGCTGGACCAGTTTGCTCGCAAATTTCATGTCCTACTTTACCTTGATATGAGATTCAGACCACATATCCATGCCATCACTAAGACCACCTATTTCCATCTTCGTAACATTCCCTGAATCTGCCATCTCTTAGTTCATTGAAAATCATAGGGCAGAATTATACACCAGTGGGATTTTATGGTCCTACTGAAATCAATGGACTTTTGAAGGGGCCCACCACATTTTTTTGGCCCTGCTGCGATGGGGCTGTAAAATTCCGCCCATAGATTTGTTTAAATGTATGGCACTGAAGGAGGCCATTTGGCTATTGTGTCTAGGCCAGCTGAAAAAAGCTATCCAGCCTAATCTCACTTTCCAGCTCATGTTCCATAGCCTTGTAGATTGTGACACTTCACTTGCAAGGCCAAAGATTTTATCAAGGTGTTAAGGGTTTCTATTTCAGCCACTCTTTCAGGCAGTGAGTTCCAAACACATTCCCCAATACCACCACCTTTCGGAAAAAGAATTTCTCCTCAACTGCCCTTTAATCCTTCCACTAATTAGTTTAAATCTATACCCTCTGATTATTGACCTCTGCTGACCGAAGTAGATCCTTCTTATCCATTCTATCTAGTCCCCACATAATTTTGTACACTTCAATTAAATCTCCTTATAACTAAAATTTGCCAGTCCTGGTGACATCCTCGTAAATCTCCTCTGTATCTTTTCAAGTGCGATCAAATCCTTCCTGTCATGCGGTGACCATAACTCTACCTTCTAGCTACGGTTTAACTAGTATTTTATGCAGTTCCAGCATAACCTCCTTGCTCTTATATGCTTCAGCTAATAAAGGAAAATATCCCATATGCTTTCTTGACCATCTTATCTACCAGTCCTGCGGCGAGGTTTTGCCAAAGCAGTGGAGATCCTATTGTCGGGGTGGTTTTTGGATGTCCGGCCGCTTGGGCTGGAGCGTGGGAATTCCCCGACCATATTGCCAGGAGGAGGCAACTAAGAGTTGTCTGAGGGGGGTAGCGGCCGATTTGGGACAGTGGGTGGGCCTTCCATGCTTACCAGCACACCTCAAAATCTCAGTGGCTTTGCCGAGCCTCAAGAGTTGCTGGTCCAGTCAGAGGGCTGGCAGCTCTTAAGCCTTAGGAGCACCACTAAAATTTTGAGGCAGGCTCTGAAGCATGAGCATTAGATAACTTTTTACATAGGCCAAGCTGCTAGGGTCTGAAGAATGGAGGGGATACCCCTCCAGTTGGCGGTGTTGGGACCATGGGGCACCATCTGCCACCCACGGCCTACCCCCACGTATGGAGCCACCAGCTGCAATAGCACCTCCTGCCAGGAAGTTCCATGTAATTGGCAGCCTCCCAATGTGGCAGTGGGTCGCTCCGCCACTGGCAAAATGCCAGCAGCCCAGGAGAATCGCCCTCAATTGGGCCATTAACCAATCAACTTGATCTTTTGGGTAACTGAATGAAAGCCATTCCTGCCACAGGGAGACTTCCCCATTGATGGAACTATGCCAAGGAGCCGTCCCAACACAGCTCCCCACCATTTACCATAACTCCTCCACCCCTGCCTCTGTTCCAACCACCCAGGACCCAATAAAATTCCACCCATGCATTCCAAGCTTCCTCTGTTCCTCTGCACTTCTCAGTATTGTACCATTTATCGTGTATTCCCTTGCCTTGTTTATCCTCCTAAATGCTCTACCTCACAGTTCTCCAAATTAAATTCCATTTGTCACTTTTCTGCCCACTTGACTAGTCCATTGGTATCTTGCTGCAATCTCCAACTCTCTTCCTCATTGACAATTACATGGTCAATTTTTGTATCATCTGAAAACTTCTCAATCATGTCCCCTACATTTAAGTTTAAATCTAAATATATATCACGAAAAGCAAGGACCTATCACTGAGCTCTGCAGAACCCCACTGTGAGGAAACAGCCCCCCAGTCACAAAAACACCTGTCGACAGTTAACCTTTGCTCCCCGCCAAAATCAATTTGAGATCCAACTTGCCACTTTCCCTTTGATCCCATGGGCTTTTACTTTTCTGCTGCTGAAACCCTCATCTATGCCTTTATTACCTTGACAATTGACTTGACAATTCCAACTGGTCCATAACGACTCCTAGCCAGGTTCCCATATTCTACTGCCTGTGAACTTGAGGTCATCCAAAACTCTGCTGCCCATGTCTGGACTCGCATCAAGTCCCATTCATCCATCACCCCTGTGCTTGCTGGCCTACATGGGCTTCCGGTCAAACAATGTCTCAATTATACAATTCTGATCTTTGCTTTGAATTCCTTCCATGTATGACCTCACCCCCCAACCCCCAAGATTTTGCTTGATTTTTTTGCCTCTGACTAGCTGTCTATGGGACAGCTCATACGTGCAGCAGCATAGGAGTCAGCGACCCAGAAACTTCCGCCCCCCCCCCCCCCCCCCCACAGATGATTATTGCTTTTTGGCTTCCTACTGGGAGACCTAAATGTGCAACTTGAGACATCAGTAAATAATGCTTATCTATTTGGCAATCTTAGTTGCAAGGAAAGGATGTCAAGGCCTTGGAGAGGGTGCAGAGGAGTTTTACCACTGTGATCCCAGGGATAAGGTTCTAAGGTGTGGAAAGACTAGCGAAGATGGGATTATTCTCCTTAGATCTGAGAAAGTTAAGGGGAAATTTAACAGATGCATTCAGAATTACGAAGTGTTTTGATAAAGTAAATAAGCAGAAACTGTTTCTTGTGGCAGGAGGATCAGTAACCAGAGGGCATAGTTTAAAATAATTGGCAAAAGAACCAGAGAGGTGATGAGTATTTTTTACATGTTGAGCTATTATGGTCTGGATTGGACTGCATGAAAGGGTGGAAGCAGATTGAATAGCAGCTTTCAAAAGGGATTCAGATCTCTGCTTGGAAAGGGAAAAAAGAGCAGGGCTATGAGGAACAAGCAGGTGAGTGAGACTAATTGGCTAGCTCTTTCAAAGGAAGCCCAGGTATAATAGTTGAATGGTACATTGTGTGCTCTGTGATTCCATGATATGCAAACATCAACCTGGATTGCTAATCTAATTAGGCCAAATCTAATTTGAGGTATTTCTAGATGTTGTTTATTGAGGTTATTTACATTGATAGATTCCATTAGCCTCTGGATTGCCACTGCAGGGAGTAATTCAAAATGATTCAGCTTTGATTATTTGGGTAGAATATCTATCCCATCATCATTTATGTTAGCTTGAGCATTAAAGCAAATTTTTCATGTTGGAGTCTCAAGTTCTTTGGTTTCCTATTTGCTGCATGTTCAAAATAGATGCTCCATGTTTAAATAATACTGACACACTTGTAGGTTGAAAACTTTATTGCTTGAAACAAATTATGTAAAATACAATGTTTGTCATGTTGATGTGTTGTTTATTTTTGGCTCTGTATAAATTAAAATTTAATGATTCTGAATAATTAGTTATATCTGAGCTTCAGAACCTGCAAAAACACTGTTTGGAGAGTCCCACAAGTATGAAAATTCCGTGAGCATTATTCCAATCTCCTGCTATAAGTTCAGTGAGAGGCTGGTGGAATCCTGGAGAAATTGCATAAATAGCTTTTTTTAAAACATTTATATTGTTCTTTAGGGATTTCAATGGTCTCCAGCTGTAGTGAGAGATCAGGGCCAGAATTTTCCATTCATCGGACGGGCTCGACGGGAGCTGGCGGGGATAGTCAAGGAGCCAACCACTGCCCGCGATTGGCACTGCACCACAATTTCATGCAGGTGGGCCAATCAAGGCCCACCCAGTGCGGATCGTGAGCGAGCGCTACCTGTGCGGGCGAGGGGAGGAGGGAGAGTCGGGTCCAGCATTCTTTCACGCATGCGCACTTCAATCTCCCTGAGGCATAGAGCTGCCTCAGGGAGATTGAAGCGCTTGTTAAAAAAATAAATGCATTAAAAATTTAATGAAATATCCCGTCATGACAGTGCCACATGAGATAGGACATGTTTTTATTTTTTAAAGAAAGTTTTTATTTAATTAGTAAAAGGTTTTAGGAAACCTCATCCCGCTTGTGGATGAGGTTTCCTAAAAAACGTAAAGGCCACATGGCCTTTTCGCCTGCCCGCCAACCATAAGGTTGGATGGGCAGTGTAAAATACAGGTTAGTTACCTGGTTAATGGCTTTAATAGGCCTATCAATTATCTGCAGGCGCGCAGCTGACTCCAGCGCACACCCACCAAACGAAATATCACCCAACGTCGCGATGATGTCGGGACGCACGCCCGACATCATCACACGTCATTTAACGTTCCGGTGTGTCGGGCGTGCACCAGCATGCCACATGGAAAATTCTGCCCCAGGACAATCCCATAGAATTTCAGGTTCACATCTCAAAGGTAGGATTCTATGTTGAACCTTTCGAAATGCATCTTGAATATTTAGCATACAAGATTTAGTTTAGAGGTGGGATAGGCTCACCAATGAACGGAATCTTTGCTGAAAGCACAGATAAGGGGTATTATGATGGAACTCAAATTTTAACATTTGATCCTCACAGAAACCCCATCCTATAGTCAGTATAAGAGCTAAAACATCAACGAGAACCTTGTTCCTTGCCTTAGCAGGATGAACAAATACCTGGTACACAATTGGCTTAGTTTCCATTGTCAGATATGGCATAACCACATTAAACTCTACTGGGCCTCATTCTTCTCTTCTAAAAATTTTTCCCCCTTTCCCTGCCCCCGCCCCCTAAGCTCATCCGATCCATAGATCTACCTTCTGCTCCCTTGACCTCATTCGTTCCTGCCTTGAATTTTAACTGTACTTGGATGCTTCTCCTTAGGCACTGTTCCCCTTTCTTTCAAACCCACTATCATCAACACCACCCACCCCACCAAAAATTCTTCATTCCCAACATCTCTGTCGTCACTAATCACTCCATCTCCCAACCTCTCTGACTTTTTCAAGGTCCTTGAATGCGCTGTGACTTCTCAAACCTGTGTCTGCGACTCCTGCAACACCGCCTCCACCCATCCATTTGAATGCCTCAAGTCAAGCTGCTGTGTCCATGTCTCCACAAAGCTTCAAAGTAACCCTAACCAAAGTCAGTGTGACTGTGACCATGGTACATTATCTCTCTTCTCTGCACCCTTCAACAAAGTCAATTTGCACCACCTTCTTCCAGTACTACTTCTCCATTGATGTAATGGCAATGAAAATTGGGAGAAGCGTTTTACAGGTGGCCAAGCGAATATTGTGCATTTTACACCATCATCTAAAGTCAAAATTACCCTAGTCAGTCTAGAGTTCAGCTGACTTCCTGCCCTCCATCAGATCCAGCTCGTCCAAAACTCCGCTGCTCTTATTCTATTCCACATAGTGCTGCTCACCCATCAACCCATGCTTGTTGACCTTTATCTCAGTTGAAAAAAAGGCTTCCATTTGTGAAGCAACTTTCATGAGATCAGGCCATCTCAAAGCATTTTACAGCCAATGGAGTATCGCTTTTGAAGTGTAGTCACCGTGGTATTGTAGGAAGCATAGCAGACAGTTGGACTGCAGCAAGGTTCCACAAACAACAGTTTGATCATTACAAAATAACCTGGCTTAGTGACATGAGATATAAATGGTGACCAGTATACTGAGGATAATTTCCTTGCACTTCTTTATAATATTTCTATGGGATTGGTGAAGTGCACCTGAAAGAGCGGATAGGATTTGGTTTGATATCTCAGCAGAAAAAACAGCATCTCTGACAGTGCAATAATGCACTCAAGTGTCAGCCTAGATTTTTGTAGTCAGTTCTCAGGAGTGGGACTTGAACCTATGACCTTCTGAATCAGAGATGAGAGTGCTACCAATTTGGCCACGGTCTTGCAACATATCAATTTTGAAAATCTTGTCCTTGTTTCCATATACTCTCATGCCTTTATTCTTTAACATATTCATGATTTTCTCAGCCTTCGAACTCTCCAAACTCCTCACTGCATTAATCCAGTCCCTAATGCATTCCCCCTTCCTTCAAATCCCTAGGCCATACTTTCTTAAATTTTCCCTCAAAACCCCTCCACCTTTCCAGGTAATCTTTAAGGCCTTGCTTAAACACCTCTAATCTTTACGTTGGTTTAGCAGCTGAAAGGCACTTCGGAGTGTTTTCTACATTAAAGGCATTGCATTGATACTAGTTGTTGTCTTTGCCATTGATCCAAATACCTTCCTGTCCATCTAGGAGGGAACTTGGAAAGCATTTATTATCAGTTTCAACTGTTGGAACTCTGATTCATGTGCAGGGAGGTAGGATTAATTGAATCGCTCTTTCAAAGAGTTGGCACAGGCACAATGGGCTCAGAAGATTCTCTGATTTTTAAGCAAAAGTAATCAATGAATATGATGAAAAATATCATCAAAATATATGCAGGATATTTTAAGTTTGTTTACAAAGGCAATGATGACAGTTTATGACTATAAGGTCAAAGCAGTACACAACTAAAAATCAAAAGATAAAAGCCAAAAACTGCGGATGCTGGAAATCACAAAACAAAAACAAAAATACCTGGAAAAACTCAGCAGGAACAAGGAATGTTCCACATACCCCATAAAGAGACAGGCATATCTGGGGCCCATGCAGGTACCCATAGCCACACCTTTTATTTGGAGGAAATGAGAGGAGTTTAAGGAGAAATTGTTCAGTGTGAGAACAAGTTCAGCCAGACGGAGGAGAGTAGTGGTGGATGGGGATTGTTCGGGCCTCTGTTCGAGGAAGAAGCAGAGAGCCATCAGACTATTCCGGTGGGGGATGGAGGTGTAGAGGGATTGGACGTCCATGGTGAAGAGGGACCAGCCCACCAGCCTCCGCATTCAAAGGATCATCCTCCGCCATTGCTGCCAACTCCAGCATGATGCCACCACCAAACACATCTTCCCTTCACCCCCCCGGCGGCATTCCGCAGGGATCGTTCCCTCCGGGAAACCCTGGTCCACTCCTCCATCATTCCCTACACCTCAACCCCCTCCCACAGCACCTTCCCATGCAACCACAGAAGGTGCAACACCTGCCCATTTACTTCCCCTCTCCTCACCGTCCAAGGGCCCAAACACTCCTTTCAAGTGAAGCAGCATTTCACTTGCACTTCCCTCAACTTAGCCTACTGCATTCGTTGCTCCCAATGCGGTTGCCTCTACATTGGAGAGACCAAACGCAGACTGGGTGACCGCTTTGCAGAACACCTTCGGTCGGTCCGCAAGTATTACCCAGACCTCCCTGTCGCTTGCCATTTCAACACTCCACCCTGCTCTCATGCCCACATGTCCGTTCTTGGCTTGCTGCATTGTTCCAGTGAAGCTCAACGCAAACTGCAGGAACAGCACCTCATCTTCCGACTAGGCACTTTACAGCCTTCTGGACTGAATATTGAGTTCAACAATTTTAGATCATGAGCTCTCTCCTCCATCCCCACCTCCTTTCCGATTTTCCCCCTCCTTTTTGTTTTTTCCAATAAGTTATATAGATTTTTCTTTTCCCACCTACTTCCATTATTTTTAAGTGTACATTGTTTTATCTCTACCTTTTAGCCTATTTCGATCCCTTCCCCCCACCCCACCCCCACTAGGGCTATCTGTACCTAGCTCGTCCTGCTTTCTACCCTTAATTAGCACATTCCTTTAGATAATATCACCACCTTCAGCACCTCTTTGTTCTTTTGTCTGTGACATCTTTTGGTTATCTCCACCTATCACTGGCCCTCTATCCAGCTCTTGTCCCACCACCCCCCCTTAAACCAGCTTATATTTCACCTCTCTTCTATGTTTACTTAGTTCTGTTGAAGGGTCATTCAGTCTCGAAACGTTAACTGTGGTCCTATCCACAGATCCTGCCAGACCTGCTGAGTTTTTCCAGATATTTTTGTTTTTGTTTTTTAAAAATCAAAAGTCTGTAAAATCAGATTAAGATTGATGAGATTGTTTAGCAAAGGCCTTAAGGTAAATTTTATGAATTTGCGCTCCTGATACAATTGCACATAGGCTGTTTTTCCTGCCAACTCCATGCATGCTCTGAGCATGCACAGTTTGAGTGTGTTGCTCCGTGACGTCATTTGGAGCTCCTGAGTAGGCAGTGGCCAAGACCAAAGGTGGCACTGCTGAAATCATCACAGCGCACATAGATACATAAAGGAAAGAGACAGATTTAAGGCATGACACCACACTCTCACTGTCATGTACACCAGCATGCTGGGTGAATCACAGCTACTTGTAACCAGAATTCATATTGCTAGTCAGCTTGAAAAAAGTGCAATTTTTGCAAGGAATATTTGCAGAGTTGCTGGTGGAACGGGGAGTGATAGTAAATCAGGGAGAGGAGGGAGGGGATGGGATTGAGGAGGAGCAGATGGGGACCCGCATAAATACTGGCCAAAACTCCCTATGAACGTCCCATGCCTATTGACCCACTCCCCGGGAACCGCCAAATTTTGAAATTCACACATGCGCAATCCTCCTAATGTCATCACGCCGTGCAGGCCTTAATTGTATATTTGCAGATGTCTGCACAGGCTTAGACTGATACTGGCAGTCTGGGTGCAGCATGCGACGTCAGTAAGTTGCCACGAATGTGCAGACCGGTGCACAAGTGCAGACCGTCATCTTGACACAGTATTGCACATATTGGTAACTGCAGTATGGAGATCAACAGGTTCTGAAAAATTTTCCATCTATTAAGATATGTCCTGGAACTTTCTAATATGTCATCTGACCCTTTTCCTCCTTTATTCACAGAGGTTCCCCTTGTGCTATACCTTTTCGCTTTGATATCACTGACATGGTTGTGGGGAGGCTTGCATATGGCGTATAGACACTTCTGGATGTTAATCCTGTTTGTTATTTTTAATACCCTACAGGTAAGTGTGTATACATATTTAGAACTTCATTACCATCATATCGAAGGATAATAAAGTATGAAAAATCATTAAACTGGTGTGATTCTTAATATACAATTACCTTACAAATTAAAAATATTTTTATTTATCTGCTTCTAAACTGCTTCAGGCTT
Organism: Cetorhinus maximus; assembly: GCF_964194155.1. NCBI lineage: Eukaryota > Metazoa > Chordata > Chondrichthyes > Lamniformes > Cetorhinidae > Cetorhinus > Cetorhinus maximus. The sequence continues at coordinate 58,140,783 of NC_135880.1, forward strand.
TGAAGGCCTGGTAGCAACTTGCCCACATTAGGTCTCTGACAGTTTTCCAGCTGAATTGAGTCTGATATTGCGAAGTCTTGTATGGAAGTCTGGATTGGTTTAGTTTAAATGTGAATTCACTTAATTTTTGTCATATATGAATTAGGATTTTTTTAATAATTAATCTAATTGAAGAAATTTGGAAAAGAAAATATCCTGTTTGCGTTGATTCTTCTGGCAATTTTCCAACCCCCCTGTAATCACTGTAGTTTGAGCTGTGGACTGCACTGATTACAGCCGGGTAAATGATGGCACACGCAAGCTCTACAAAATGAGGGATACCCTCAATAGTGTGCATCGTCCAACTACCATGAGATCTGTGAGATCCAGGAATAACTGGGACTGATGATCAAGGACAGAAATTGGTACATGCAGCCAGCCTGTGCTATCTCCTGAGGCAGATTCCATGGAGAATTTATATAACTAAATTTATATAACTAAATTCAAAGCACAAATTCCAATTTTAAAAAGTAATGATTCTCTGTGTTGATTAATGTGAATAACGTTTTCAAAAAGTCTAGCATTATTTAATAAAAGCAAAATGCAGCTCTTCAGACATTTACAGTAATGATTCTGAATTTGATAAACATGTAAAATGAACCTTGCCATCCAGGCCTGTTTAGGCTGCAGTGATGCATGTTGGTGAGAAAGGATGATCTTGGCACTGTGGTATTTTGTTTTGACTAGAAGCTTCCTTATATGGTTGAAGGCCTTGTGGGAATTTAAGACGTTGAGCATAAACAACTACAGAAGGGCAATTGTTTCTGTAAAGCTGTTGTATCACACTTTTAAACAACTATTGGCGAATGAAAAATGGCCTGGAAGGCTGTTTACTGAATGTGAGATGGTTTCCTCGAACAAGTGATTAACCTTGACAATGCACAGAAAAGAAACAGATTTTTTTCCCCTACAGTGGTATCTTGGTGCACAGTCAAACAAACTTAAAGTGGAAATGGGAATGTAATTGTCTAAACTAGATACATATCAAATTAATCCAAGAACTGCCTTTTTGTCAAAACATGTTAAATTATTCTTTATCCAGCAGGGAAAGAGTTAAGCTACTATGTATTTAGCAACTCACTGTTACCCCTCTTGCTAACCCATATTGTTAAGACCATAGGAGAAAATTACCAGGGATAACAGAAAATTGAACCCAGATGCCAAATTAGTAACATTAGATGGTGATGCTCACTAAATATCATTACAAAATAGGAAACAAGGTAGCAAAAATGATATGGTCAAAAATCTACAGAGCAGCAATCCTGGTACATGCCAGGAACAAATCCCTTTTGTTTAATTTGAAATTACATTTTTAAGCTTTTAACTAATCTATTTTTTACTAAGAAGCATTTGTTCTACCACCTTGATAGACTGTTTACAATATTTTTGGTTGTGTTTTTTAGGGCCTGTATGTTTTTGTGGTATATTTTATCTTGCATAACCAACTCTGCTGGCCAGTAAAAGCAAGCTACAGCATGGAAATCGATGGTCATCCAAGCCCAGGGTCAGCTTATCTCACTCCAGGTAGCGGTGCACCATCAGTGGGAGGAGAGATCAGCAAGTCCACTCAAAACCTAATCACTGCAATGGAGGAGGTAACATTTATCAGAGCTGTACTTTCACGCAAGCCTGATTGCAAGGTTGCTTTAGTACGCTAGATTTATCTGACCACATATGTTTATTTTGATGTGTACATGGGTATTCTTGTCAATACAATTTAAGCAGGTAATGAAATCCCATTAACAAAACAAGTGAGAAATGTCTTGAATATAAACATCTTATCCTCCTGATGTGATGTTAAAACTTTCTCCTATAGCACAACTATATATATAATTCTTTAGTAGACAAATATTCTGCTCCAAATGCTGCCCTGGAGAATTTTGAATGCTGAGAACTTATTCAAAATGGCTTGGAACGCTGGTAAAGTGAGGTGTTGGGGATTTTTTCTCTGTGGTAGTTAAACAGGTGTTAGTGGCTCTCAAGTGAGCTGATGAGCTTCTTCAGGTGTTGTCAGTGAGGCTTGCGGTTATTTAGGCAAAGGGCCTACAATTTTTAGTAATTAAATTGTGCCATTGGTTAGTCAAGAGAGTAGATGTCTGTCTTTTCAGTCTATCCATGCAATAAAAAATTTCATTAACATCTTTACTTGCAGTTACTTTTGCTTCATTAAAATAAATGAGATAGCACCTCAGTGGAAGAGCAAACAAAAGAATTATATGAGTCATTTAAGCATTCATATGCTAATATTGTTCTAATTTCTAGCATTTCTGTCTCCTCTTAAATAGTCCTTAAATGTTCCCCGTTACTACCTATATCCTAGTTCACACCTAATTTAACTCATGTTTGACCTTCTCCAAAGTGATCCTTGCCTAATTCCTATCTGATTTCTTGACAAAAGACAATTCATTCAGAATGTCACACCCATTCACATAAAGCACTGCCACTCACAACACTCCGCACCCTCCCAAATCATTCCCAACCTTGTCAAGTTCCCCGTACACAAATAAATTGATTTCAAAGTCATCATTCTCACCTTCAAGTCCCTCCAGGCCCTCACTCCATCCCAACTTTGTGAGATCCTCCATCCTTCTCCCCCTGCAATCACTTTCTGTTCCCCTGTCAGCAGCTTACACTCTCCTTCATGTGGTCTTCAACCCACCATTATGGGCTGAATTTTTAGGGTCTCCCAAAATTGGGAATGGGGCAGAGGTGGTCCTGAAAATACCAATGCTGTGCAACAAGTCAGTTTCAAGACGCCGTTCCCGGTGCTAGCCAGGCCAGGGGTAGGCAGGACAGGAATCCCACTCTCATCCCAATTGAGGTCATTTAAAGAAAAACAGAAAATGCTGGAAAAACCCAGCAGGTGTGACAGCATCTGTGGAGAGAAAAACAGGGTTTTTTTTATTCATTCAGGGGATGTGGACATTGCTGGCTAGGCAAGCATTTATCGCCCATCCCTAATTACCCTTGTTTAGAGGGCATTTAAGAGTCAACCACATGTAGGCTAGACCAGGTAAGGACTTCACATTAATGAACTAGGTAGGTTTTTACAACAATCGGCAATGGTTTCATGGTCATCATTAGACTTTTAATTCCAGACCATTCCAGGCCATTATATTGAATTCAAATTCCACCATCCGTCATGGTGGGAATTCAAACCCGGGTCCCCAGAGCATTACCCTGGGTCTCTGGTTACTAGTCCAGCAACAATACCACTATGCCATCACCTCCCCAGTTGACATTTTGAGTCCGTTTGACCCTTCTTCAGAGCTACAGGGAAGTAGAAATGTGATGAAGTTTATACTACTTAAGGTGGGTGGAGCAGGTGAAGCAGGATAGAAGGCCATCGGTGGGGTCAAAGAAGAGGTTGACAAAGATGTCATGAACAAAGGGACAAAGGGAGTGTTAATGGTGGTGGTAAGGGCTAAAAAAGATGCTGATATTGGCATAAAGATAAGAAAGCAGAATGTGATAATAGCAGAATAAGGGTAAGCATTGTGTGAAAGAACAACATGGAACAAGTAACAGATGGCCCTAGTGGGGACGGGGGTAGGGGTAGGGGGTGGTGGGGGGAAAAGAGGATCAAAATGGGATAAAAAGGGGGGATAAAAAATGAATAAAAATGAAAATAAATAAAAATAAGTGGATAAAAAAATTAAATTTTGAAAAAAGAAATTAACAAGTGGTGAAGATGGAGGAGAGAGTTCATGGTCTGAAGTTGTTGAACTCAATGTTAAGTCGAGAAGGCTGTAAAGTGCCTAATAAGAAGATGAGGTGCTGTTCCTTCAGTTTGTGGTGGGCTTCACTGGAACATTGCAGGAGGCCAAGGACGAACACATGGACACGAGATCAGGATAGTGTGTTCAAATGGCAAGCAACAGGAAGGTCTGGGTCATGCTTGCGGACAGACCAAAGGTGTTCCACAAAGCGGTCACCCACTCTGCGTTTGGTATCCCCGTAGAGAAGACCACATTGGGAGCAATGAATGCAGTAGACCAAATTGAAGGAGGTGCAAGTGAAGCTGCTTCACCTGAAAGGAGCGTTTGGGCCCTTGGACGGTGAGGAGGAAGGAGGTAAAGGGGCAGGTGTTGCACCTTCTGCGATTCTCCACCATTTCCGCCAACTCCAGCCATGATGCCACCACCAAACACATCTTCCCCTCACCACATCTGTCAACATTCCGTAGGGACCATTCCCTCCGCCAACACCCCTGGCATCGCAGAGGCAGGAGAGCAGTGGACAAGACTGCCAAGTGCTGTTAGAGAGGGAGTTCCAGAATCTTGACCGAGCGACAGTGAAAGAACAGTGATATTGTTCCAAGTCAGGATGGTGTGAGATTTAGAGGGGAACTTGCAGGTGGTGGTGTTCCCATGCACCTGCTGCCCTTGTCCTTTTAGATGGTAAAGATCACGGATTTGGAAGGTGCTGTTGAAGGAATCTTGATGAGTTGTTGCAGTGCATCTTGTAGATTGTACACACTGCTGCCACTGTGCATCAGTGGTAGAGGGAGAGAATGTTTATTAGAGTGGATGGGGTGCCAATCAAGCGGGCTGCTTTGTCCTGGATGACGTCGAGCTTCTAGAGTGTTGTTGGAGCTGCACTCCTCCAGGCAAGTGGAGAGTATTCCATCACACTCCTGAGTTGTGCCTTGTAGATGGTGAACAGACTTTGGGGAGTCAGGAGGTGAGTCAACCTCTGAAGAGTTCCCAGCCCTGACCAGCTCTTGTAGCTACACCATTTATATGGCTGGTCCAGTTCAGTTGAATTTCTGGTCAGTGGTAAGCCCCAGGATGTTTAGAGTGGTGGAATCAGCGATTGTAATGCCATTGAATGTCATGGGGAGATGGTTAGATTCTCTCATGTTGAAGATGGTCAATGCCTGGCACTTGTATGGCACGAATGTAACTTGCCACTTATCAGCTCAAGCCTGAATGTTGTCCAGGTCTTGCTGCATATGGGCACAGACTGCTTCAGTATCTGAGGAGTCGCAAATGGTGCTGAACATTGAGCAATCATCAGCGAACATCCCCACTTATTATGTTGGAGGGAAGATCATTAACGAAACAGTTGAAGATGGCTGCACCTAGGACGTGCAAGTCATGTTCATCATCTTTCCAACATCTATCATCCATCATCTATCTGTCACAAGTCTTGTGGCAATGGGCAAGTGACGTAGCAGCAGGTGTGGATTTGCTGGGAGCTGTAGCTGTGAACCTGCGCACAAGTGGCTCAGGTCATAGAGTTCTTTTTCACTGGAAGGAAGCAGAAGTGGAACTCGGCTGCCCTTTTCAAGGCCACGCCATTCATCACCTAGTATAAGGAATGTGGCTGGAAAAGGTGCCCTTAATACTATCTGCTTCACCTCTCAGGCCAGCAGAATTGCAGTTGGCAGAGATCCCAACAATGCAGTTGTAAATTAATCTCAAAAAAGAAAGTAGAGGTGACATCAATCACCACTGATGCATGGAACATGCACACCCTCATGGACAATGCCACAACTGACAGATCTGAGAAAAGAACTACTCTTGTCAGTAGAGAGCTGGCTAGGTACAATGTCCAGATCGCCACCCTCAGGGAGACTCGTCTACCTGAGGGTGGTCAACTCAAGGGAATCGGTGCAGGTTATACATTCTTTTGGAGTGTCCATGGCAGAGAAGAACAGCATAAAGCTGGCGTAAGCTTTTTTTTAATTCATTCATGGGATGTGGACTTTGCTGGCTGGCCAGCATTTATTGCCCATCGCTAGTTGCCCTTGAGAAGGTGGTGGTGAGCTCCAGTTGAACCGCTGCAGTCCATGTGGTGTAGGTACACCCACAGTGCTGTTAGGAAGGGAGTTCCAGGATTTTGACCCAGAAGATCCCATCAATGCAGTTGTAAATCAATTTGCCGTCATGAACCACCTCATCAATAAATTGACTTGCCATCCCAAAGGTGTTATTGATCATCTGATGGTGCTTAAACTCCCTCTGCATGGCAACAGGCAAGCGACTCTCAACAGTGTGTACCCCCCTACCATGACCAATCCTGATGAAGTCAAGGATAAATTCTATGATGGCCTCCATTCCTTTGCTACTGTGCCAAACACAAACTTCAATGTAAGAGTTGGTGCAGAGCATCAGGTGTGGAAAGGGGTCATTAGAAAAAACAGGGTCGGTAGTTGTAACAACAATGGTCTCCTCTTGCTGAGGATGTGAACATGAGCTCTTAATCACCAACACAGTTTTCCACCTCCCTAATCACAGCAAGATGTCTTGGATGCATCTCCTTTCTATGCTTTGGCACCTAATCGACTTTGGCATTATCAAACAGAGGGACAGGCAGAATGTGCAGGTAACGAAAGCCATGAGTGGCACTTACTGCTGGATTGACTGCTGTCATCTTTTCAAAGCTAAACATCAAGATCTATGTCCCTAGACGATCATTAACACCTTTGTGATGGCAAGTCAACTTACCGAATGAGATGGTTCATGACAGCAAAACCTACGCCAGCTTCATGCCACTTTTCTTTTCTCGGCCATGAAAATCCAGAAGTGTCTCAAGGCTCAAACAGGCAGTCATGAAAGAATCTGAGAAACTTGAGAGTCACTTGTGCACAGTGAAAATGGACATTACAGACCATCAGGGATACAGTGTACTCCACTACTCTAGAGGCCCTACCTCTCATAAGCAACAAGAATAGTTTGATGGAAACAATGAGATAAGCCGGAAACTACTGGACAAGAAACATCGCTTCTACAGTGTTTATCTCAATAACAAGTCATCACTATACAAGCACAATACATTCCGAAACATCCACAGAACTGTCCAGTGCAAGGTCAGAGAGATGCATGACTCTTGGCTGAATCAGAAAGCAGACAAATTTCAGTCATGTGCAAACCACAAACACTGGAAGAGATTCTACAATGCTCTGAAATCTGTCTTCGGGCCCCAGTCTACTAGTTGATCACTAATTCTTGATGCTGATAGGTCAATATTGCTCACAGCAAAAGCCCAAATCTTAGAAAGATGGACAGAACACTTTAATAACATCTTCAGTTGGCCTTCATCCATCAATGAAGAAGCAATCAATAGGCAGCCACAGGTTTCCATCAACTACTTGCTTAATGACCCTCCCACACTGTTAAAAAAGATTAATACAATCTAATCCCTGATTAGCGGCAAAGCTCCAGGAGCTGATGCTCTGCAAGCTGAGATCTGCAAAGTGGAAGTCAATGCTTGGTCAAGAAGCTCTCCACTATGTGGCAGTAAGAAACCATCCTACAAGAATACAAGGATATCTCCATTATCTACCTCCATTGTACAAGCGGAAAGGAGCTCATCAATCTTGCAACAATCATACCACAATCTCACTCCTTTCCATCATCGGCAAAATCTTCACCTTCTGATTCGCTTAGTGCAACATCTCAACCAGGATCTGCTGCCAGAGAGGCAGCTCAGGTTCAGTGAAGGAACCACTGAAAATCTGTTTGCAGTTAGTCCAGGAGAAATACCAAGAGAAAAACATGGATCTCTACACCACGTTTATTGAGATGAACAAGGCCTTTGATGCAGTCAGCCATGAGGACCTTTGGAAGATAATGGAGAAATTTGGCTGCCCTGAGAAATTCATCACAATGGTTCAACAGTTCCATGATGGCATGCCTGCACATGTCCTGATTGACGGAGAGCCCTCCGACCCATCCCCAGGCATTAAGGGCATTAAAAATGGTTGCATGCTAGCACCGACCCTTTTCATGTTTTTCTCTGCCATGTTCTCCGATGCCTTCCACAATAGTAATCCTGTCATTGAAATCAGATATTACATGGATGGGAAGTTGCTCAATCTGAGATGATTCCAGGTAAAGACCAAGGTCTCCAAGGACCTACTTCACTGTTTCCTGTTTGCCAATGATGATGCACTATACTGCCAGCTCAGAGCTGGACATGCAATGTAGCGTGAACTTGTTCTGCAATGCATGTGACAACTCAGCCTTATGACCAGCACAAAGCACTGGCAGATTTACAGTTAGTGGAACCCTGCACTCAGCTTCACCCCAACACCCGGGTGCTTCATCGCTTGTAAAAAAAAATGCCTGTATGAAAAATTGCCTTGTTGAAATCCAGCCTACCTCTTGTCTGAATGATGGTAAAGATGGTAATATTGTGACAGGAGGCGAGCAGACATGGAACTTGCTGACAAGAAAAGCCAAAAACCAAGGACAGATGAAACATAGAGAGGGAGAGAGAGTGTCTGCAGGTAGGAGAGAAAAGCTGACTAGATGTCCACTCGAACATCGATATGGCAATCTGGTGGTGTAATTTTGTTCAGAGACAGCAGACAGGAGCCCTGCTCCGATGCCAACAGTTTACTGAGGCAAAACAGCACTGACAACACAGGAGACCCTAGGAAACCCATGAAACATTGCACTTTACTGAGATCTCATCACTCACTGGAAAATCTCATAAAAGTGTCACTCAGTGGAAGAGCATGTTGTGGTTTCAGGGTGGCCCGCATTACAATCATTTAAATTAAAATCAAATTAAAACTCAGCTTGAGTTCAATATTTCAAACTCTGACCAAACTGGCCAATTTTACTGAAACTCCTCTCCCCATCGAAGCTTGCTGATTATTAAGAGAGAATGTGTGGAGTGAGGCTCTGGGACTGTCTAGCATCTTCCCTCCAACATCCGACCACAGTCTGCTTTCCAGTCTAGTTTCTGGTGGCTCTCTGCACTGTACACAATGTCTGAAGTGAGAGCCAAGGAATGATTCTGTAGATGTGACAATGAAACCAGCTGATAGGATGTAGCCCAGAGCAATGCCAGGTGAATCTGTCTCTATTTATTTCCCGTCATTGGTTCTAACTTGGTAACATTGAGGTAAGAAGCTAGCTGTAAGCATGTGGGTACACTAAAATTCCTCCTTCCCCAGCATGGTGGACTGGTACTTTTAAAACTACCTCATAGTCTTACCAAAATTTAAAGACTTGCAATTATATAGCACCTTTCACGACCACCAGAAGTCCCAAAGCTGCAGTCAATAAAGTGGGAATGTGGGAAACGCCACAGTCAGTTTGCATCCAGTAAGCTGCCACACACAATGTGATAACGACCTGAAGCTGTTTTGTGTGATGTTGATTGAGGGATAAATATTGGCCAGGACACTAAGGCTAATTCACCTGCTCTTCTTCAAAATAGCCTCATAGGATCTTTTACATCCAAAGGTGGCATCTCTGACAGGTCAGCACTTCTCTGGAGTGTCTATCTGGAGGGGAGTGGGGCTTGAACCCACAACCATCTGACCCAGAGGCCAGACTGCTTGCACCAGGGCCATCGCTGACACCTTTAACCTGTGGCCCTGGCTATTTGTTCAAACAACCTGTGAGTGAGCTCCCTACTTGCATTGACGATCATGGGCTGAGGGGAGCGGATGGACTTCACTATTGTGGGGTAAAGCGAGTTGGCTCACCCTGTGCCCCTTGCATCTGCTCTAGGCTTGTTGGCAGGTGGCATGCCTTGTATCAGAGAGAGAGTGTATGTGGGAGGAGAAAGACTAATGAAAAAAAAGGGGGAAATATGATTGCTGCAGCAACCTGATTGGAAAAGGATCAATTCCTAGCTATCTGTGAAAATCACTTCTGAACATTTCGGCCTCCTGGTGGAGTAGCAGAGTCTCACTATTTACTTTGTGAAGGTTTGACAGAGATTGAGACCAAACCACTTTGCGAAATGATCATTTGTCAGCAAAGCGCATGCAACTGAAAGGTGTTTTCTTTGAGTATGTTTTTCTAGCTGATCAGAGGCAGAGATGTTGCTGAGACCACCCCAGGTGCCTGTCATCCCCATCACACACGGGACTTGGTCCCAAAAATAACTCATTTACTCAGCACTTCCCTTTATAACTTTGCAAATGTAGCATCAGTTCGCGCACCCAGTTTGAATGTTTTGAAACTCCTTCCTCTTAGAGGGGACGCCGTGCCACAGCGTGGTGTGTTTCATTGTAAATCTGCCCCTGGCACAAAGAAAAATTAAGTAACATACAAGCTTGCTCCAGAAAGCCCAGTCTCAAGCCCAATGTTTCATTCTATGACTAAAACCTGTCAGCAGTGGATAAGTTCACTATCTCAGCAGCACATCCTCTCAAGTTGTCTGTAGTGACGGCAAGACACATGTAAGAATTGCCAAAGCAAGTGTTGCTTTTAGCAGACTTCAAACATCAGTCTGGGAACAAAGAAGAGTAAACATGCCTACCAAACTGAAAGCCTATAGAGCAATAGTCCTGCCCACTCTGCTCTATGCATGTGAGACATGGACTGTGTAACAGCATCATGCCAAGAAGCTCAGCCACTTTCACTTGAGCTGCCTTTGGATACTTCTGAAGATCAGATGGCAGGACAAACTATAGAGACTGAAGTGCTCACCTGAGCTGGCATGTCACGCATCAACGCCATGGGCGGGATTTTCCAGTCCCGCCAATGGACTTTTAGCTGTTCTCCAAATTTTCCAGTCCCACCCGTGGCAATTCCCACCACGGGCAGGACTGGAAAGTCCTGACCCATATTGAGACAATCACATCTGAGTTGGAATGGTCATGTAACCAGAATGCCTGGCACTTGCCTACCGAAGTGAGTCTTCCATGGAGAGCTTGAGTCTGGCTGCGTCTCATGGCGGTCAATGGAAGCACTACAAGGATACTCTGAAGGCTTCACTTAGGAGTTTTGATGTTGACTTTGTGTCCTGGGAGAAGTTCGCCCAGGATTGCTGCACCTGGTGCAATCAAATAAAAAAAGTGCGGCCCCCATCAAAAGCAAGCGCAAATCAAAGGCAGAGAGAAAATGCAACGAGAGGAAACTCCTAACAAGCAACTTGCCCATAACTCAATCGTCTGCAGCGCAGCCTAAGCAGTCACCTATGCACCCATCGAAACCTAACGAAACATCCCAGATGACGAATACGGTCATCTTCACTTCTAAGGACGAACATAAGAAGATACAGCGCTGCTTAAAGCATTACAGCTGAACATTAAGGACTTTCTTTCACAAGTCTTAAACGATTGTCAATCTTTCAGTAGAATGAGAGAAGTTACACAATGTACTATTAAGGGTTAGGGTGTTTGTTACACAGGTGCAGTTTAAGTATGTGCTGAATACGTCAGCCAATTTAAACTGTTAATCAATAACTAACAATGGTTGGATTATTATTTCAACTTTTGCTGCAGGTGGCTATATGTTTGACCAGAGAAATTTTCACTGCCACCCATAAAATAAATAGTGGCTAATTGATGTGGTTAATTAGTTACAGAAACCTCTATATTGGTGAAAGTCTAATGGTGCAGAGAAAGTATTATCATGCCATTTATGCATGGAGGAGCATGAGGAGATGGACCTGTTTTTATGGCTTACATTTGGCCAGTATCCTTGTTTCACACAAGAGCTTTCGGCAGATGGATGATAACTAATGTTATCAGTTAACATTCAGGCTGAAGTTTTATTTCCTGATCTGCCGAGAGCGGGGCAGTCTGAAAGTTGAGAGGAGCCTGAGGTTTGGGATTCCCCCACACGCTGTGCAGTTTTAACTCCACAGTACCAATGTGTCATCACTACTAGGTTCCCCACTGGATTTACAGGCTTGGTTTCCAGTTGGGCAGAGAGCTGGTCAGTGAAGGCTAGGCTGCGGGGCCAGGTAGGGCTGAGTTGGGGGTGGGGGTGGGGATGCTCTGATGGTGGGAGTTGAGTAGGTTTGCTTCTAGGGAGGGAGTTGGGGTGGGAGATCAGGTGGGTTGCCAATTCTGGTGTCTTGAGGAGGGTAGATCCCCGGGGACTGGGGTCAGAGGCCACACGGGGTGTGGGGTCCTAATGGGGTTGGGGGGGGTGGGGTGGAATCAGTGGCCTGTTGGAGGGGAATTGGGGGACTGAGGGGTAATTGAAGGCCTGGGTGGGAGGTCAGGGGCCTTGGACAGGGATGAGAGGCCTAGTTGTGTTTCAGGGGCAGGGGTATTGGAGACCTGGGGAAGATTGTGGGCCAAGATAGGGATTGGAGGCCCAGGGGAAAATTGAGGCCTGGTGTGCAGCGGGGGAGAGAATGGAGGCCTAAGAGAGGAGAAATTGGAGGCCTATTGGGGGTTAGATCAGAGGCCAGGCTAGAAGTGTTGAAGGGACAGGAGCGCTCATGGGAACGGTTGGAGGGGGAAGTACCAGATTGCAGACACACTGGATCCAGGGGGCGGGTGTAAAGGCACTCATCTCCTGTATCTACCAAGTTCTCACCAGGATGAGACTGGCAGCCTCATTATCATTTTTTAGGTACAACCTGCCTACTTGGCCTCAGTTTAAACCAAAAGTGAATGAGTTTGAGATGGGGATTGTGTCGGGAATTTGATTTATCAGCCTTTAAACACGCCACTCGACCCAAGCCTGCTTGTTATTTTTACAGTTCAAGTTCCCTGCTCATTGGGGGTGAGTTGTGAAATTGGGCTTCAAGTACAACACAAAATGGGCAATAGGAGATCCTGTTTTACACCATGCTGGATTTTCTTTTCCATTGACTTCATAGTCTCTGTGTATGTGTTGTAGGCAAGCTGTGGGAATTTTAACATGGGTGAGTGCATGGGTTTGAGTGCAGGTCAGGGGAGTTAAGTCTGGAAAATGTGAGCACATTGGGAATCCAGCTCTAACCCACTCACTTGCACATTTAACTTCATCGCATTAGGCTGTGTTCACACAAACCCCTCAGGAGAGGGGGGTTGTCAATTTCAATATGCTAGTAGCTCAACTACAGCGATATTAACATTGCTTTTGCAATTCAACTGTGGGCCCATGAGTTTCATGGGCTCCCAGGAAATCGCCAGTGAAAGCAAGGTAAGAACACAGCAATGATTGAGGGCAATGATGTGACAGGGAACTATGCCAATAAGTACTGGCATCTCACAGTTGCTTCCTTGACCGTTTGTGTGAAACTTTGTTTACATTACTTGTGCTGATAGGTTACTTTCGCAAGTAGAGGATTTTACTAAGCTGTGATATGTTTTGGCAAAAATAGACTGGGGGGGCTTTCAAGGAGTCGCTAAAGAGGGTTCAGAACAAATATGTTTCTACAAAGAAAAGGAGCTCTAAAGAAGAGTCATACAGACTCGAAACTCTGTTTCTCTCTCCACAGATGCTGCCAGACCTGCTGAGTTTTCCCAGCATTTTATGTTTTCATCTTGGATTTCCAGCATTCGCAGAGCTTTGTTTTTGCTTTAGTATTCATGAGCTGCAAGGGTTACCACTCCATCAATATGAAGCTGATGTGCAACCATGAAAAGATGATTATGCCGATTTGCACAAGATTCCCAGGCAGCTGACATGATGCTTTCACCCTGCACCAGTCCACCTCCTCATCTCTTCCCACCTTGAGGCAGACTTGCTGGTTGGCTGCTTGAAGGGAAGACATACCAAACAAAATGTGGCTGATGATACCTGTGAGGGACCCAACCAATGAGGTCCAGGAAATGAAATGAAAAGAAAGCCATATGACGACCAGATGTTTATTTGAGCAAGCTATTGGAAACTTGCAGATGCACTTCAGTTCTCTGGGTGATGATGGCCTTCAGTATGCACCGGCCGTGTCTCCTGAATGGTCATGGTGTACTGCGCTCTGTGCAATGTTGCACAGCAGCGAGGTTTGGACCTGCAGGAGGAATGAAGCACCGACCACAGAGCCTCTACAGATGATTCAGAGGCAGATCATGACGCAGCCAATGCACCTGCAGCAACATTTCATTGCTGCCCGGATGCCTCCATTACTGTGAGGTTCACTTTGGTTCCACAAGTCCACTCATCTGACAAACATGTGCAAAAGCCACTTCAATCAATACTGCTCACCCAATGACAACAATAAAAAACAGTTCAGCAAACAGCTAAGCCTCCCTTTCACATCTCAGAGCCAATTCATCTCTTATTTAAGGTTAAAGGTCACTTGCCAGGCAGCAACCAAAAACAGGCAACATAGGGAATAGTAGGAATATTTACCTAATTCAAAAATGAAACAGAAACTTACCAATCTAAAGTCATATAACACACCCAATTGATTACCCTTGTGCAACAACATATCTTCACTCTGCCTCTTCCTAGCACTTCTTCATGGTGCAACCCCTGTGCTTTCAGCAGAGGTAGGGGCAGGCTGATCAGATTTCTGCCCTGACTGTTAAGATGCTCATGGCACCTGTCCTGAGTTTTGAAGCCCACGTAGACCCTGCCAAAGACTGCGCCACCTGCACTTGTGCAAAGGGGGTGGCTGGGGGGTGGGGGGGTTCAACCATCAGGAAACGAGGCAGTATGTGGGGTACTGACCAGGTGGGGGATAGAGCATGGACAATGGGTGAGAAGTGGAAGCACTTTGAGCTGAGTCCCCACTTCCAAGCCCCCTTTCACTATCATCCCACTCACGGCCCATCCACACTTAACTGTTATCAGTGAGGTAGAGAATTCCATTCATCCTATTTAAGGTGGCATTTGCAGTGTGCAAGCCATTACTGAAGGCCTGCATGCTACATTTGATGCTCCATGTAGGTGGCCATGCTATACATGGATAAAGGCATCAAATCAAAGGCCTGTGACAGCGTGTCATACATGCTTGAGACAGACTGCTTGGGCGGGATAATACGGGGATGAGGGGTGCGAACGACACGTCCCCCAGGAAACAATGTCGGCATAAAGCCGACATGCTCCGTACTGACCCGCCCCGCAGCCATAAAGTGCTGTGGGGCACATTTAATGAGGGTTGAGTGGGACTTCCGCCCCTCACTGGAGAGGAAGTCCCGCCCTCTGGAGCTGCTGGCCAATTGGATTGGCCAACAGTCCCAACAACATCAGGAAGGCGTCAGTGGCCACTGCTAGGACTGCAGAAGACGACCAAGGCCCGTGGATCCCCGGAGCAGATAGTCTGAGGTCTTCAGCAGGGAGGATTGGGGGGAGGGGGTAGAAAGGAAGGGACAGGTTTGACCTTTGCAGGGGCCACCCCGCAATCAGCAAAGGACAGCCCCCAAACAGCGACCCCCACTCCCCCTTTCCTTCCCACCTTGTAAACATTTCAGTGTAAAGATCAGACTGCCTGTTCCTGACCCAGCTGCCTACGCCAAACGTTTTATGGCATGTGCAGCATATTATCAGGGCCAGTTGATAACAAGCCCAATTGACCCTTGATTCTTAATTCAAATATGGCAGGTGGGCTGACAAGTCCGGCGCCCACCCTCCCCCCTGTATTATTACAGGGGGGAGGGCAGGATGGTGGTGGGGCAGGCACGTGTCCTATTTCACACGTCCACTCCCATGGGAAATGCACCCACCATGGGCATGTAAAATTAGCTCCTTATCTCTCTGCAAGCAAGCCACTGTGACAGGAAAACCTGCCAATACATCACGCATTCTTTGCTGCTGCTCCAGAAATATTCTGTTCATTGACAGCCCCTGAGGCACTGCATTTGTGTTCAGCTGAGCAGAGCTTGGAGTGTCCTGTGGCCTCTGTGCAGACTCCGCTACCACCCCTTCCCCCATCATCTGCTCTTTCTCACTTGTCTAAAGACCAGTTCCTGGGCCAGTTCCCCGAATTTGTTATGATTCCAGACAATATACCCCAAATTGTTAACTTCCTGAATGGGACCACAAGCTTGTTATGCTCCCAAGTGAGGAGGAATGGGCTGGTTCCCTTTCTTTAGTCAACCCCCTCGGTTGGTCACATCAAGGTTAATTTAAAAAGAATCCCTTCCCCCGTGGATACCTTCTCCCGGTCCAAATGTAGTTAGAGGGAGCCAGTTTAACCAGGCTTCTTTGAGTCAAAGAAAGAGTAAGTTTATTAGTTACTAAAAACCCGAGAAAAAATATTAAAAACGCACTCCCATACACACAGATCAGAAACGAGAAGCTGTGTCCAAAAAAAGAAGTTAAAAAAGATATATGAATGAGTCAAAAGCAGAATACTGTGGATGCTGGAAATCTGAAATAAAAACAAAAAATGCTGGAAAAGCTCAGCAGGTCTGGCAGCAACTGTGGAGAGAGAAACAGAGTTAACGTTTCAAGTCCGTATAACTCTTCTTCATAGCTAAAGAGAAGTAGAAATACAATCTATTTTATACTGTTTAAGAGGGGGTGGAGCAGGTGGAACGAGATAGAAGGTCAGAGATAAGTGACAGCCAAGGAGAGATTGACAAACATGTCATGGCCACAAGGCAAAAGGAGCGTTAATGGTAGTGGTAAAGAATAAAGAAGGTACTGAGAAAGGCGTAAAGGTAAGATAACAGAAGGTGTTAATAGCAGAACAAGGGTCAGCGCTCTGTGTAAGCAAAACATAAAAACAAGTGACGGATGGCCCTGTGGGGGAGGGAGTGTTTGGGGAAAAGGATTTTAAAAAATGAATAAATAAAAGAATAAAATTTTTTTTAAAATAAGAAAATAAAAATGGGATTAAAAAGTGGGTCAAAAGGGAGGAGAGAGTTCATGGTCTGAAGTTGTTGAACTCAATGTTAAGCCTGGAGGGCTGTTAAGTGCCTAATCGGAAGATGAGGTGCCGTTCTTCCAGTTTACGTTGCGCAGGCCAAGGACCGACGTGGACATGAGAGCAGGGTGGTGTGTTGAAATGACAAACACCTGGAAGTTCTGGGTCATGCTTGCGGACTGAGCAAAGGTGTTCCGCAAAGCGATCACCCAGCCTGCATTTAGTCCCCTCAATGCAGAAGAGACTGCATTGGGAGCAGTGAATACAGTAGACCAAATTGAAGGAGGTGCAAGTGAAACACTGCTTCACCTAAATTAAGTGCTTGGAGCCTTGGACGGTGAGGAAGGAGGAGGTAAAGTGGCAGGTGTTCATCTTCTGCGATTGAATGGGAAGGTGCCATGGAAAGGGGATGAATAGTTGGGGGTGATGGAGGGAATCAAGGTATCATGGAGGGAATGGTCCCTTCAGAATAAAAAATAAGAACAGAAACTGCTGGAAAAACTCAATAGGCCTGACAGTATTTGTGGAGAGAGAAACAGAGTTAACGTTTCAAGTCTGTATGACTTTTCTTCAGAGCTAATGATCCCTATGGAATGCTGACAGGGTGGGTGAGGGGAAGATGCTGGATTTGGATGAAATGGCGGCGGATGACCCTTTGAATGTGGAAGCTGGTGGGGTGAAAAGTGAGGACAAGGGGGACCTTATCATGGTTCTGGGAGGGAGGGGGAGGGGTGAGAGCAGAGGTGCGGGAGATGGGTCAGACATGGTTGAGGGCCCTGTCAACCACAGTGGGTGGGAAACTTCGGTTAAGGAAAAAGGAAGACATGTCAGAAGCACCATTTTGGAAGGTGGCATCATCGAAACAGATGCGCCGGAGGCAGATGAACTGAGAGAATAGGATGAAGTCCTTACAGGAAGCAGGGTATGTAGCCAAGGTAGCTGTGGGAGTCGGTGGGCTTGTAATGAATATTGGTGGACAGTCCATCACTAGAAGTGGAGGCAAAGAGGTCAAGGAATGGAATGGAATGTCAGAGATGGTCCATGTGAAGGTAAGAGAGGGGTGGAAATTAGAAGCAAAATCAATAAATTTTTCCAGGGGAGAGCGTGCAGGAGCACCGATACAGTCATCGATGTACCGAAAGAAGAGTCGTGTGAGGGGGCCTGCGTAGGACTGAAACAAGGAATGTTCTGCACAAAAAGACGGGCATAACTGGGGTCTTTGTGGATACCCATAACCACACCTTTTATTTGGAGGAAGAGCAGCACTTGTCCCTTTACCTCCCCCCTCCTCACCGTCCAAGGCCCCAAATACTCCTTTCAGGTGAAACAGCGTTTCACTTGCACCTCCTTCAAATTGAACTACTGTATGCGCTGCTCCCAATGCAGTCTCCTCTACATTGAGTGGACTAAATGCCGATTGGGTGACCGCTTTGCGGAACACCTTTGCTCAGTCCGCAAGCATGACACAGAACTTCCAGTGGCTTGCCATTTCAACACACCGTTCCTGCTCTCACCCGCACATGTTTGTCCTTGGACTGCTGCAATCATCCAGTGAAGCCCAAAGCAAACTGGAGGAACAGCACCTCATCTTCCGATTAGGCACTTTACAGCCTTCCAGGCTTGACATTGAGTTCAACAATTTCAGACCATGAACTCTCTCCTCCCTTTTGACCCGCTTTTAAACCCCATTTTAATTAATTAATTTAAATTCTTTTATTCTTTTATTTATTTGTTCATTTTTATAATCCTTTTTCTCCAAGCACCCCTCCCCCACAGGGCCATCTGTCACCTGTTTTTATGTTTTGCTTTCACAGAGCGCTGACCCTTGTTCTGCTGTTAACACCTTCTACTATCTTACCTTAATGCCGCTCTCAGCACCTTCTTTACCACTACCATTAAGACTCCCTTTGTCTTATGTCCATGACATCTTTGTCAATCTCTCCTTTGCTGTCACCTATCCCTGACCTTCTATCTCATTCCACCTGCTCCACCCCCTCTTAAACAGTATAAAATACACCATATTTCTACTTCCCTTTAGCTCTGAAGAAGAGTCATACAGATTCAAAATGTTAACTCTGTTTCTCTCTCCACAGATTTGCCAGACCTGCTGAGTTTTTCCAGCAGGTTTTTTCTGTTTTTATTTTTCTATGTTTATGCAAATCAATTTTTGGCTTGTCCATGAACATTGCAGCTGTTCAGTTGGGTGATTCCAGTAAGACTGACTTTGGCAGTTGAGCAGTTGGTTTGGAGACTCTTGGTTCTGCAGATTAGCTGAAGCTACTGTCCTATTTCCTTTTTGACTGTGGCTTTGTTGACTTGCCACCAGCAAAAGAGAGAGGTAGAGCTGCAAGCTGCAGAGATGCCTAGTTGATGTTCTTCTGCTGTGCTCCTCACAGCCCATGTTAGCACACCAGAAGTAGAACACACCCATCAGATTTGCAGCTGGCTTTTTAACCCATCCCCTTGTGTATTTCTGGAAGGGAAAAAGCAAACATGTCTTTGGCCCAGAGTCTGCTTTCTTCCAACTCAGACCATTACCATATTCTGAGATATAACTCAACAGAAAATGGTTTCTGCTGAGATGGTAATCAGCCTGCATCGTCTCCGCAACCACAGAATAATAAAGTTCAGTATTTTGCATTTCATCTCGTCCTTTCAAGTGTCTACGTCTGACGTAGGTGTTGACACCTTTTTAGGTGAGACATTCCATGGGGCTCTCTGGGCTAGTTGGTCAAGTAAAATCCACGTAGGAATTTTTCAGAAAGTGGTTACTTTACATTCTCAGCCAACTATTGCTTGCAGGTCTTTTTAAAAAAACACACGTCTTACTTGAAAAGTTCAACATGTCCGTAAGTAATTCGGGGCTGTGATCTGTTGTCTTGACATTTGTAATGCTGTGAGTCACCAGTGAACACCCAACTATTTGTCTTAATGAAGTGTGAATGCCTAAGCTGGTGAATGGTCTGCATGAGTCAGTGTGTGTGGAATCCATGCCCCAGAAAGGGTCAGTGTGTCTGGAATCTGTGCCCAGTGAGAGTCAGTATATGTGGAACCCGTATCCCAGTGAGAGTTAGCGTGCAGAAATTTACGTCTCGTGGGCGGGCAGGCGCGCGCCTAACCTAAACAAGTGTGAAATAGCGCGAGATGACATTGAGCATCCCGACGTCATCCAGAATGCGAGCAATATTCAGTTTGGCGGGCGCGCGCACATGTCAGAGCCGCGCCCACCAACAATTAAGAGACCACTGAAGGCCATTAAAAAGGCAGTTGTTCGCGATTTTACGTTGCCTGTGCAATTTTGCGCTTGTTGCAAGGGCAAAACGGGCTGGCGGGCAGACCACGTTTAACGAAACCTCATCCAAGGGCAGGATAAAATGGGTCAGCAGCATTGCCATTGTGAGTAGTGAAGAGATTTGGAGATAGTTTGCTGCTGGTTGTTTATTTGAATGTGACAGCTTCATCTCTGTCCTAAGCTTCATTCTTAGTATTTCCAGGCTTCATTTCATGACTCATTGATGTCTCCAAGGCCCCCGGAGAATTTTGACCATGTGGACCCTTCCAGGTATCAGACAGCCTTCTGTTACCCTGGTAATGGGGAACTGTGCTCTCCACTGGAGACACCTCATCTGAGGAGGAAGAGAGAGGCAGAAAGGAGAGGAGGCCAGGTGTGCCAATGCAGCTTCCAGGGGAAGGACCTGTGGGAGGAGAGGCACAGGGACAAGGAGCGCAAGGCTGGCAGGTAGTCCAAGGTGTAAGGGGCCACAGAAGACGCCACTATCCTGCTGGCAGGGTTTACAGGCAGTGATGCAGCTACCTCAATACATCCGAGGTGCAATGCAGAAGGAGGCTCCTCTTCTCCAGGGAGAAAGTGACCTCCATTTGTCATATGTTAAGCCTGAGATCACCTCCAACTGTGTGGCTGGACACCCCATGCCAGTGGCTCTGAAGATCACAGTGGCCCTCAACTTCTATGCCTCCGGCTCTTTCCAGGGGTCAGTGGGGGATCTGTGTGGAATGTCCCAATCGGTTGTCCACAGTTGCGTCAAGCTGGTGACGGAAGCTCTGTTCAGGCGGGTAACGACATTTATTCATTTCTGAACGGGCGAGGCCAGCCAGGCTGAGCGAACCAGAGCATTTTCAGCGATTGCTGGGCTCCCCACATCCAGGGTGCAATCAACTGTACAAATGTGGCCATCAAGGCACCAGAGGGTCAACCGAGTGCCTTCGTCAACAGGAAGGGATTCTACACCATGAATATCCAGGTAGCTGGTGACCACAAGATGCAGTTTCTGCAAGCCTCTATGATGCTTATACTCTGAGACACTCCCAAGTGCCAAGGCTATTCAGTGCTCCAGCCCGACTGGATGGATGGCTGCTGGGTGACAAAGGCTCTCCATTGAAAAGGTGGCTTATGACGATTCTCCGCCACCCAAGAACAGAGGCAGAGCAGTGTTACAATAGGAGCCATGCCTCCACAAAGGCGGTGATAGAAGGGACCATAGGTCTTCTGAAGATGCGCTTCCGATGCCTGGACCGTTCAGGGGGGAGCAACACAAACTCCCCAGAGCGGGTGTCACTGATAGCAATTACATGCTGTATTTTCCACAATCTGACACTGGCAAGGGGGGACCCATTGGAGGAAGAGGATGTTGACACAGCTGTGCATGCCACAGAGGATGAATCAAATGGTGAGTCAAAGAGGAGCACAGTGAGGAGAATGGTGAGGGTGTGGAGATAGACCTCTGTATGCTTCAGGGAGGCAGGGACATCTTGATCCAACGCACCCGCAGCTAGGCTTCCAGCTCATGCCAGGGGTGCCGCCTCCATCACGGAAGTCTGAAATGACCCTTTCCTTTGAGCAGAAAGTCCACTCAGAGCCTGTGCAATAAAGTTTAGAGCCACTCATGTCCAGCATTAGATGCTAGGGTCCCCTGCCCTGGCAGAGGGGCAGAGGAGCTGCTGTCATCATCCAGGGCACCCTGAGAGGAGCCCGGAGAGACAACAAGCATTTCATGCTCCAATGTGAGGTCACTCTGGACCTCCCTGCTCACGATTGATGGACGGGCACCTAGCTGGCTCATCCATCTCCCACACTGGCACTGACCACCTGAGGTCATTGCCTGTGTGAGGACTGGCAGGTCCGAGTGCAGCCCCAGGAACCCATGATTCTGTCCTTGGAGTTGCCTCTCTATGAAAGTTGCCACTTTCTCAATGGAGAAGACAGTGCACTCAACCATAAGGTCATCACAGTGCTCATGCTCAACATGGCCTCCTCCATAACAGAGGCCATGGCATGCATACCTTCACGGATCTCCGCCAGATCCTCCCACACATCCCGCTGGACATCCAGCATCTGCCGCCTAATGGACGACTCCAGAGCTCATCATCTGCCTTCAACTCAGCATTGTCCTGGTCTCCAGCAGTTCTCTGACTGCTGGCACCTTGGGCACTCTCTGCCTCCGCCTGCTCCTCAAGCGAGTGTGAGGTGCCCTCACAGCTGTGGACGATCTAATGCCCACCGACGTGCTTGCATCTGCACTGGTGCTTGATTCAGAGAGTGGGTGTGACGCAGGTGCATCTGAAGCCCTGTGGTCCTCTGGTGCCAAGGGTGGTGCTTTGGGGTCCTGCATACGAGTGTGTGCTGGTAAATCTAAAGGAGAACAACGACATGTCATTAGTTTAAGTCATCACACTGTCACTGTGTGTGCCAGGCACCCTGGTGAGACAATGGAGATCTGTATCATGGTACATTCGTCTTCCAATGATCAATGGGGACTCCAGTTTTGAGGCTTCCATTAATGATGAGACTACACAAGATGCTTGCACAATCTGACATTCTCACCTCAGTGTACTGCACTCTTACCTTCATCAGAGACCCCTGCCTCTCCACGACCAGCTGAATGAGGTGGGTGGCGGCTCTCCAGCTCCAAAGCGTCTGTTTCAAACCTCGTCATGATTAGGAGGTTTGAGGGGTCTCCGCCTGTCCTTGACCTCTTGATGGCATTTTGGCTCCCCTTCACCGGAAAGGACAGAGGAGCATTGATTAGTCCACTGTCTACCTGCAGCGCCATTGCAGCCTGGCCATCCCCACCTGAGGAACACCTTGCAGGGCACATCCAAGTCGTGGCCCTCGAGCCGCAAGGCACTCATCCAAGCAGCCAGGGCTCACCCACGTTGACAGCTTGGGCGTTACTGACATTTGGCACTCAGACTCTAACACCCCTGAGCTCCATGGGGGGAACAGCTAGCCCGTAACACTTCTCCACACTGATCCTTGCCAAACGCAGCAGGTCGTTGAACATTTTGCAACACTGAACCCATGTGCACCTCACAATGGCTGCAACCTCCTCCCAAGCTTTTTGGGTCAGGTGCGGTGGCCTCCTCCTGCCACTCCTGCCATCCCTGGGTATGAGGGTGTCCTGCCTGACACCAGCCTCTTCCACGAGGACCGCAAAGCACTTGTCCAAGAAACGGGGAGCCGAGTGCCCACCTGACCTGCCCTCCCGCTTGACGTTTCCTGCCACTGCTGAGGCCATTGTTCCAATCTCTGGACTGACTGAACATTCTCCCCTGACATCCTTCAGGGAGCTGCCTTTGCCGATTTTAAAGTGACGCTGGGCCACCATTGGATCCGGTGTCTGACAGGCCCCCGCCCCCGCTTGGCACTTCCTGACCAATGAGAAGATGCACTTCACGCTGGGTGGACCTTAATTGGCCAGCCAGCATGAAATCACGGTTGGTGGCTGATCGCGGTCGGGGACCTGTTTCCCATCAGCTCCCAGGCCCCCCCAATTCAGGCCAGAATGTGTGGAACCCATACCCCAGTCACACTCTATCTCTCTCTCTCTCTCTCTCTCTCTCTCTCACATAGAGTCTCACAATCCTATAAATCAGCCTAGCATATGCCAAAAAAATGAACCCTTGTGACCTCAAAAATTACCTGCAACACCATTACCCCTGATTATTTTGCCTTCAATGTAGCCTTCTTCTTCAGAGGGATTTTTTTTTCCAAGCTGACACGGTTCAGTAAAGCAAGTGATTTCTTTCAAATGCAATCCACAGGGCACACAACACAGCATTCAAACTGAGCATGCCCTGGAATCCCGACATGTGGGAGAGCACCCATCCTCCCCCGCCCCCAACACTGCCACCTCAGGCTTAATAGTTAGGCTGCCTGCTGCCAGACTGGGTACCCTAGCTGGACATCCATTTGCCTGCTGCTGACTTGGACCTGCAGCGTGGACCATTTTCACCCCCTCATCGCTCTCCCCCCATCCCCACACACTTCTCAGCTTTGTCCTGTCCTAGGCTCCTGGCTGCCCCTCTGGTGGCCGAGGATGGTCTGTTCATGTTCAGATGTTCAGTCACCAAAGATAATCAGCCATCAGCAAAAGAAGACCTCAGCAGTTCTCCCCGTTGCTGTCCAGAAGAATACAGGATAATTGGATTTCCAAGAAGGCCAGGCATGGGAGAGCAGGATAGCAGCGCAAATTTCAGGAAATCCAAGATGGCTGGTCACCCTTGGGCCTCGCTTGCTACCACCAGGGTGGCCAATCATGCAGCTGCTCCTCCCGCATACCAGTTAACGCCTTCCTGGGAGCTGTTTTGTCCTGGTTTCTTCCAACTGCAGGCTTTGTGTCTGCATTTCTGCAGCCACAGCTGGTTGGTGGTTTGTGTTTGTGGCTGTTCAGTGGGTACCTGGGAGGTGGGCTCCGAGCCGGCAGTATCAGAGCCAGAGTGGGTTATGGAACTGCCGCGGTACTCTCGCGCATGAGTCAAGGACCGATTTCCCCTCCCCCCCCCACCCCACCACGCTGCTCCTCCCTGTTCCTGCCAGCAGTCCATCCCCCAACTCTTACTCTTTTGTCAGCAAACCCCACACTGCACCCCCACCCACCCATGGAAAAGCGTCTTTTATCTTTTTCAGCCAGAGTTGGTCACCCTGCCCACCACCATTCCAGTCCATGGGCCATAGGGAGCAACCTTTCTCTGATTGGTCACCCCTGTGACTGAACTTTCCAGGATGTTTTGGGGCCTCTTTTGAACACTGAACCAATCTGTTTGTGACAAGACCTGTTTTATTTCCAATGCATTTTTCTGTGTGGAATGGAATTAGATATAATAAGCTGCATGTACATGTAAGGTCACTCATATAAAGGAATTGGAAAAATTACTTTCCATAATATACCATATTTTTACTTCTTAACAGTGGAGGTATCAACTGGCTTGATATCCACCCTATCTTACAAAGTACAGGATGCACTGATGTCGGTATTGAATTTTTCTCATCTTTGAAGTTAGCCTCTATACTGTAAACACTGCATTAACTTGCTGATCTGCCTGCTCCAGAGATCCTTGACTGTAGCTTACTGAAAAGTGTGACCCTGACACCCAAACATGACATGTCCACTTGCTCCTCTCTCAGCATGTCCACCTCTCTCAGCATGATCTGCAAGTTTCTTTAAGAAATACATACCTGCTTACTGCCACTTTAAGGAGCAGCACCTGTAAATTTACACTGCTGCTCCCAGTGCAGGACACCAATCACATTGAACTACAGTAGCACCATGCAATTGAGGAAGCAGGGGAGAGTTTCCTCAGTCGCAAAAAAAAATGCCATTCAAATGTACTACTGTTGCTGGTGAATGATGAGCAGAACTTATATAAAGAAAACATTCTCTTATTTATTCTGTTGATTATAGATATTTTATTTTGTCAATTTTTTAAGTTCTGTTGATGGCCTAGTGGATAAAGGTACAGCTAAGGTTGGTACTAAGCCAAACTATCTGATCTGGCCTCCGATGCATGTGGAGTTCACAGGTTTCAACTTGAGAAACAGGTTGAATGCTGCAATTGTTCCACATCCCTGAGCTGGTGAGGTAAAGAAATCAACCCCTGACACTCACTGTTTAGGCAGAAGCATGAAAAATAACCATTCAGAGTGTCAGTGGAACCATCCCAGCAAGAGTTTATGCTTTAGCAGAAAAGCATTCAGGATTTTTATTTCAACTCTATTGCTGTTTTCCATCTGCTACTGAGTCAACATAAAAATTCCAGGCACTCAGAGGGCATGAAGTGCTGTCATACAGCTAGATTCTCCTCTTCATGTGCTAAAAGAATTCTCTCCAACACTGTTAGATCACAGCAACCCTGACCCATTATTCTGTATCAGTTGCAACACAGGGTAGGTTCTAAAGCAAGCATTCTCTGCTATCAAATGGGAGTCAGCTGCTGAGATTATGAAAAATTTCAGCAGTGCTAGAATCACAGCACTACTGCGAAATCATAAGAGATAACCAGTCATTTGAAGATGCATAAGGGTCCAAAAGAGGGAAGCTTTGTAGGCTTCCAGCCAAGGCCTTGACCTCAAAATGCAATGCTGTGAAGCCAGGATGGAGAGGAGGCCTCTATTAGGCCCATGTCCACTCCATTCAGAAAATTCAGCACCTGACTGTTTACAGTCAGGGCTTACCATCACCTTTCACAAGGTGCTGCTATGGAAGATGGATGGGAATGAAATGTATCAGGAAGCTGAGCCTCACCTTTTGGTGCGCGATAGGGATGGCAGCAGTCCCATTATGGGCAAGGGAATGAAAGTTCAGATTGGGTGGGGTGGCAATTTTACACCTCATTACCCTGTTTTCCTGTCTTTTCCACTACTATTCTGCCTGCACTAGCTGTCCCTTCTCTAATTTCCAGTGGCATTGCAGAGGAAAATCTAGTCCATGGTTTCACTACTGAAACGTAAGTGTTGTCTCCAGTAGAATAAGACATAGCTGTAGTGATAGCAACTATTAATGTAATGAAATGAAACTCTGCCTGAATTTAATTTCCTTTTTAACTAGCAGTAAAGCAATACATGTTTCAGGATATTCCAGTAATAGCAAAACGGTGCAGAATGTTACTCTTTAAGGAGTTGTTTTCTTCTTCTAGAACCAGCTGTAGAGCAGATTAGCTTGGCTGCTTTCAGTGAACATGTTGTCCATAAGTGGGTGTTAACATTTTCCACCACATTCTGCAGGCATCCAGATAAATTAGTATCTGTGTATTCACACAAATTTCATGGAGCTTTATAGACACATGCATCATGTTCTTCCCTGTGAGACAGAGAGTGTTATGGTGCTGCTGTATTTCATTTAAAACCAGCAACTTCCAAAAAATGTTCAGTTTAATTTTGGAATAATAAGCTCTAGGCATGAAGTAGTCACATTAAGGGCAGGACTTATATGATTAAAAAAAGTTGACTGAATTATTGTTCAAATGACTAATGTTGTTGCAAAGCTGCAATGCATTGTGCTTCACAGTACTGGACACCAGAGGAGCCCACTCCATCATAGGAAGGCACAGAACAAAGATTGAAAGGGGAACAAATATTGAAGGGAGCACCATTTTGGTCTGTTCCTCAGGACCCTTTATCAGGGTAACATGAAGGTAGATCAATTGCTTTCCCACTGAGCAATGAAGGTGTGAAACATGAAGATCAAAAGAGAGAAAGAGGATAAAAAGTATATATGCTATTACAATTATGAGGTTTATAAGATTGTTATATTTTGGAGACTGTAGCTTTAAATTTAGGATAAAATGAAAGGAGTCACCTGACCTTTTCTGAAGTCTGCCTGACTGTAAGCCAGGGCGGTTTGGTTGTTAGAGATCAAAGGGAGGCTTAGATTGTTTTACTGAGAAGAAAGTGCAAGGTATTTATGCTTGGAAAAAATGGCAACAGGCTCTGAGTTTGCAATGAGTTGACCCTGAGTCTCCCAAAGCCCCAGCAAGGTGTTATAGGTTGTAAACTGTTGTGCTATAAACTATCCACTTCTAAAATGAAAGGGAATTGAGGTCAAAAATAGTTAATTAATATTACAACCTAGATGCAATGTTAATGTGTTTCACATTGCCATTGGGAAGAGGGCAGAGGAAGCCATTTTTGCAATCAGATTACAGGCTGCCCTACAAATCAATAAATATCACAGACAGACAGAGGTTCTGTGTTCAGCAGAGAGAAAAGGCTTCTTGACTTTGCGAGCTACCACAGCCGGATGCAGGAGGGAGACGGTCTCTAGCCGAAGAGTCGCATCCTAAAGCCTTCTACGGATTCTGGGAGATTTATTCTAGCATGGCCAGGGGTAAGAAGAATTATTGGAACAGGCTTTACTGCCGGTGGTGGATTTAAGAAACTCTCCTATAACTGAGGAAAGTGATTAAAGATGGTTGCTCAAAGTTACTACTTGGTGAAGCGGGGATACGGGGTGGGATATGGGAACCAATTGGAAGCTAGGAGCAACTGTAGACTGTTAGCTAGAAGGACTGTAATTCCATGGATAGTGTGATGTAAGATAAGTGTAGAAGGTAAATGTTCCTTTCTGTAGTTTAGAGTATAAGTTGGCTACAAAAAAGTGTTCAGTCAATGGTGTTTTTAGTCATTTGTTACAGTGATAGTTTTAAATGTGTAAACTTGCCATGTCATTCAGCTAGTAACTGGAAATTCAGATTTCTTTTTAAAAGTTATTGGTCTCTGTAGAGATTGTAACAATACATTAAGGCTTTTACAAAATCCATAGAAAGTGTCTGACACAGACAGTACTGGAGTATTATATTAATTGCAAAGTTAACACAGAAACAAGTAAAGAACAATTTCATTTTTTTTTTAGAATAAAAGTTTATAAAGACAACATTAAAATTACACCTACATCTTCTACATATGAATCTCCCTCCCATAGATGCTGCAGTATGGAATTTAAACAGTTAACCGTCACTTTCTAAACTATAATTACTATTGAACTGATTAGAAACCTGGGGCCCGATTTTACCCATTCAAACCCCACCCACTTGCATAGAGTTAAAATAGGGCCTGTGTTGCTCATTGGTATTACAGTGCAATTTATCCAAGTCATTCTGTGCTCCAGGGAGCCGCTAAGGTGAAATCTCTGTCTGTATCCCACGTTGGGCGGAATCGTCCCACAATTGTACTAAGTACGGTAGCGGGCGTGAAAAACAATGTTTTATCCATCCACCGGCCACAATGGTGGGTTTTCATGCATTATCGTCCGCTTTCTGCCTCATTAATTATGCAGCCACAGGAAACACACCGTCTCGCTGGCAGGTGGCCTCTGAATCGTCCGCCACGCTGTTACCTCACCAATTCCTCATTTTTGGTGCCATACCTAAACTGCAACCATGCATACAGTTCTCAATGTTTGCAGCCCAGGACTGCTCCAGGGAAGGCATGGCCCTGAAAGCCAAGAAGAGTTCAGTGAACAGTCACTGGAATGCCTTTTGAAGGCCCGCTGTCATGACCTACCTCGCACCCCCCCCACCCAACCGCCCACCGCTCTGGCCGCACAAGGTCCAGCAATCTTACCAGTCTGGCTTAGGAGGCGGTGGCAGTGGTGGTCAGTGCCAATGCTGCACAGAAGAGGTTGGCTATCCAGTGCAGAAGGAGGATGAATGATCTTATCCGTGCCACCAGAGGAAGGCAACCATCTCATCACTCTAAACTCACACACACACAAGACCATCACACATTCACTGGCATCTCGCTCACTGCCAGCTCAAGGCACATCACCACTCACCCTCTCATACACACCCTCACATCTCCATATGACCTCATCTCCTCTGGAGACTGCCTCCTCAGCCCTCACCATCTTGAGGCCACTTGCACAGCTCAACATGTGCCCCCACACACACACCCTGGGATACCCCCCTTCCCCAGTACATTCCTCGCCCTGCAGCCTCTTCCCTTGCCTGAGGCCACTTCTACCTCTTCCCCAAGCAAGCCCTAACCCTGCAGCCATTGAAAAGCCAGCCCCACCTTACAGCTGGTCTGGTAGGTAGAGACCTGCCCGTGAGCCCCCCACTAAAAGTGATGTGGTGCTGCCTGCGAGGCCTGGCACTGATGATTGCAAGTGCTGCCGAGGTAAGGTAGGCAAACAAACCTCAAAGTCCCAAGCAAAGTGCAACTCGCCAGGTGCACATTGCTTATGTACAGTTGTGAAACATGTTGGCGCCCGGATGATCGAGCGTGAGGGGATGATTTCAGCGAGCAGGGCATATAATGAGATGCTACAGAATTGAAATTTGGTTCCCAATGTGCAGCAGTGGAAAACGCGGCCCACCTTTGAAGGATGGAGCGGACGATTGCAAACTGGTTTCACGATGACGTAAAACTGATTTTTGGCCTTCTCGCCATATTGTCTGCTCACGCCACCAAATATACCCGCTGCCAATGGGAGCAGAAAATTCCGCCTGTTGCGTTACCTAATGCACAACAGACTCGGATCGCTTTTAATCTTAAAAGACCGCTTGTTTACTATTCCCTACATTTTTAATTAGGATAAAATTTGACTTAGATTTGCTGAGGGTAGAATATTTTGTCCCACGGACGGGCACGCGCCCAACCCGAATGGGAGTAAAATAGTGTATGATGACATCAGGCGAGCCTCCCAACATCATTGCGCACTCACAATATTTCACTTGAGCGCCCACCATTAATTAAGCGGACACTTAAAGCCAATAACAGTCCAATTGATGGCGA
This sequence comes from Cetorhinus maximus, assembly GCF_964194155.1. Taxonomy (NCBI): domain Eukaryota; kingdom Metazoa; phylum Chordata; class Chondrichthyes; order Lamniformes; family Cetorhinidae; genus Cetorhinus; species Cetorhinus maximus. The sequence goes on from NC_135880.1 coordinate 58,170,802, forward strand.
TTTTACGTTGCCCGTGCAATTTTCTGCTCACTGCATGGGCAAAATGGGCAGGCAGGCAGCCAACATTTTCACAAACCTCATCCAAGGGTGGGATAAAAATGGTCAGCTGCATTGCCAGTGTGAGTAGTGAGTAATTTTGGAGACAGTTTGCAGCTGGTTGCTTATTATTACTTGGCAGTTTCATCTCTGTTCAGGGCTTCATTCTTAGCATTTCCAGGCTTCAGTCCAGGACTCATTGCTCTCTGCCAGGCCCCCAAAGGATTCAGACCCTTTGGACCCTTCCAGGTATCAGACAGTCTTCCTTTACCAAGGTAATGGGGATTATGCTCTCCGCTGGAGGCACCTCCACCTCTGAGGAAGAGAGGGGCAGAAGGGACAGGAGGCCACGTGTCCCTATGCAGCTTCAAAGGGAGGGACCTGTGGGAGGAGAGGTGCAGGCACAAGGGGCGCAGGGCCAGCAGGTGGTCCAAGGAGGAAGGGGCCGCAGAAGATGCCACTATGCTGCTGCCAGGGTTTACAGGAGGCGATGCAGCTACCTCAATGTGTCTGAGGTGCAATGCCGAAGGAGGCTCCGCCTCTCAAGGGAGGACGTGACCTCCATTTGCCAGATCATCCATGCCAGTGGCTCTGAAGATCACAATGGCCCTCTACTTCTATGCCTCCAGCTCTTTCCAGAGGTCAGTGGGGGATCTGTGTGGAGTGTCCCAATCAGCTGTCCACAGTTGTTTAGCTTGGGTGACTGCAGCTCTGTTCAGGCAGGTACTGACCTTTATTCTTTACCATACGGAGGAGGCCAACCAGGCTGAGTAAGCCAGATGCTTTGCAGTGATTGCTGGGTTCCCCCATGTCCAGGGTACAATCGACTGCATGCATGTGACCATCAAGGCACCAGCGGGTCACCCGGGTGCCTTCGTCAACAGGAAGGGATTCCACTCCATGAACGTGCAGGTAGTGTGTGACCACAGGATGCAGATTCTGCAAGTCCGTGCAAGGTACCCTGGCAACTCCCATGGCGCGTACACCCTGAGACACTCCAAGGTGCCAAGGCTATTCAGTGCTCCAGCCCGACTGGATGGATGGCTGCTGGGTGACGAGGGCTATCTGTTGAAGAGGTGGCTCATGACGTCTCTCCACCACCCAAGAACAAAGGCAGAGAAGTGGTACAATACGAGTCATGCCTCCACAAGGGCAGTGGTAAAGAGGACCATAGGTCTCCCCAAGGTGCACTTACGGTGCCTGGACCATTCAGGGGGCGCACTACAATACCCCCCCTCCCAGAGCGGTTGTCATTGATCGTGTTTGCATGCTGTGCCCTTCACAATCTGGCACTGGCAAGGGGGATCCCACTGAAGGAAGAGGATCTTGATGCAGCTCCGCAGGCCACAGATGATGAGTCCAGCAGTGAGTCTGAAGAGGGGCACAGTGAGGAGAATGCTGAGGGCGTGGAGGCAGACCTCGGTAACCTGCAGGGAGGCAGGGACACCAGGGACGCCTTGATCCAACACTCCTTCAGCTAGGCTATCAAAGATCAGCTTCAAAAGCATGCCAGGGGTGCCTCCTCCATCCCAGATATCTGAAAGGACCCTTTCATTTGAACACAAAGAACATTCAGTGCTTATGCAATAAAGTTCAGAGCAGCCTATGTCCAGCATTACATACTGGCATTCCCCGCAGCAATGAAATAAAAGGGTGAAGCATACTCAGGCCATGATGACAAAAACACGATGTATGTCATTCTGACAGTTCAATAATCTTAACAGGAACTTTTCTGGTGTTCAACATCAGACCAGTATACATAAACTAAACAAAAATGAACGTAAAATCACCCGTGACCTGTCCCTCTTGTGCTCATGGTGCCTTTAACTTATGTTTGCGAGTGCTACACCTGGGTGCTCCCCCCTCGCTGGCACCAGCATTGGAGACAGCCTGCTGACTCTGCTGTCTTGATGACCTTGGTGGTCGTCCTCTGGCCAGTGGAGCCTGTGCTATCGCCGCCTGGGAGGGAGCATCCAGTGCCACAGCTGGCAACTCCCCAATCGCCGCAGCGTCATCAGATGCCACGGTCACTGGCAGAGGAACTACTGCCGTCATCCAGGGTGCCCTGAGAGGAGCCCGCAGAGACAACAGGCTCGAGTGCCAACGTGAAATCACTCTGGAACTCCCTGCACACTATTGATGGACGGGCACCTAGCTGGGACACTGGTGCCTCATCCATCTCCCACACCGACACTGACCACCTGAGGTCAGTGCCTGCTTGAGAGCTTGCAGGTCTGAGTGCAACCCCAGGAACCCCTGATTCTGTCCTGGAGCTGCCTCTCCATGAGAGTTACCAGTTTCTCAATGGAAGAGGCGGTGCGCGGTCATGACGGTCAACACAGTGCTCATGCTCCGCATGGACACCTCCATCATGCAGATCATGGTTCGCACTCCTCATGGATCTCCACCAAATCCTCCCGCACATCTCGCTGGAATCCAGCATGTGCCGCCTAATGGACGACTCCAGAGGTTCATCATCAGCCTTCAACTGAGCATCGTCCTGGCCCCCAGCAGTCCTCTGACTACCAGCGCCCTGGGCACACTCTGCCTCCGCCTGCACCTCAAGCGATTGTGATGTGCCCTCACTAATGTGCACCGAGATACTTGCTGCTGCTCTAATGCCCACCGAGGTGCTGGTGGCTGCGCTGGTGCCTGCTTCAGAGAGCGAGTGCAAATGATGCCCGGTGGTCCTCCGGTGTCAGGGGAGGCCCTTCGGGGTCCAAAGAGCGAATGCCTGCTGGTGAACCTAAAAGCAAAAAGGACATGTCATTAGTTAAAGTCATCACAGTCACTGTGCATGCCAGGCACCCTGGTGGGACAACAGAGATCTTCATCACGATGCCCTCGTCTTCCAATGATCAATGGGGACTCCAGCTTCGAGGCTCACATCACAGAATCACAGTGCAGAAGAGGTCTTTCGGCCCATCAAGTCTGCACCGACACGTGAGAAACACCTGATCTACCTACCTAATCCCATTTGCCAGCACTTGGCCCATGGCCTTGAATGTTATGACGTGCCAAGTGCTCATCCAGGTACTTTTTTAAAGGATGTGAGGCAACCCGCCTCCACCACCCTCCCAGGCAGTACATTCCAGACCATCACCACCCTTTGGGTAAAAAAGTTTTTCCTCACATCCCCCCTAAACCTCCTGCCCCTCTCCTTGAACTTATGTCCCCTCGTGACTGACCCTTCAACTAAGGGGAACAGCTGCTCCCTATCCACCCTGTCCATGCCCCTCATAATCTTGTACACCTCGATCAGGTCGCCCCTCAGTCTTCTCTGCTGCAACGAAAACAACCCAAGTCTATCCAACCTCTCCATAACTTAAATGTTTCATCCCAGGCAACATCCTGGTGAATCTCCTCTGCACCCCCTCCAGTGCAATCACATCCTTCCTATAATGTGGCGACCAGAACTGCACACAGTACTCCAGCTGTGGCCTCACCAAGGTTCTATACAACTCCAACATGACCTCCCTACTTTTGTAATCTATGCCTCGATTGATAAAGGCAAGTGTCCCCATATGCCTTTTTCACCACCCCACTAACATGCCTCTCAGCCTTCAGAGAAAAATGGACGCACATGCCAAGGTCCCTTTGTTCCTCAGAACTTCCTAGTGTCATGCCGTTCATTGAATACTTCCTTGTCTATTTACTCCTTCCAAAGTGTGTCACCTCACACTTTTCAGGGTTAAATTCCATCTGCCACTTATCTGCCCATTTGACCATCCTGTCTATATCTTCCTGTAGCCCAAGACACTCAACCTCACTGTTAACCACCCAGCTAATCTTTGTGTCATCCGCAAACCTACTAATCCTACCCCCCACATAGTCATCTATGTCGTTTATATAAATGACAAATAATAGGGGACCGAGCACAGATCCCTGTGGTACGCCACTGGACACTGGCTTCCAGTGACTAAAGCATCCTTCTGTCATTACGCTCTGTCTCCTACAACTAAGTCAATTTTGAATCCACCTTATCAAATTACCCTGTATCCCATTTGCATTTGCCTTTTTTATAAGTCTCCCATGTGGGACCTTGTCAAAGGTTTTGCTGAAATCCATATAAAATACATCAACTGCACTACCCTCATCTACACACCTGGTCACCTCCTCAAAAAATTCAATCAAATTTGTTAGGCATGACCTCCCTCTGGCAAAGCCATGCTGACTATCCCTGATCAAACCTTGCCTTTCCAAGTGGAGATAGATACTCTCCTTCAGAACATTCTCCAATAGTTTCCCTACCACTGACGTGAGACTCACTGGCTTGTAGTTCCCTGGCTTATCTCTACAACCCTTCTTAAATGGCGGAACCACATTAGCTGTTCTCCAGTCCTCTGGCACGTCCCCCGTGGCCAAAGAGGAATTAAAAATTTGGGTCAGAGCCCCTGCGATCTCCTCCCTTGCCTCCCTCAGCAGCCTGGGACACAAATCATCTGGACCTGGAGATTTGTCTACTTTTAAGCCTGCCAATGCCTCTAATACCTTGTCACTCCCTATGTCAATTTGCTTAAGAACCTCGCAGTCTCTCTCCCCAAGTTCGATACCTTCATCCTCATTCTCTTGGGTGAAGACGGATGTGAAGTATTCATTCAACACTCTAGCGATGTCCTCTGGCTCCAGCAATAGATTGGTCCCTTATGGGCCCTACTCTTTCCCTGGTTATCCTCTTCCCATTGATATACTTATAGAATGTCTTGGGATTTTCCCTACTTTTACCAGCCAGAGCTTTCTCATATCCCCTTTTAGCTCTCCTAATTGCTTTCTTAAGCTCCACCCTGCACTTTCTGTACTCCACTAATGCCTCTGCTGATTTGCTTCCCTTGTACCTGCTAAAAGCCTCTCTTTTCCTTCTCGTCGTAACCTGAATATGTCTGGTCATCCATGGTTCTCTGGGCTTGTTACTCCTTCCTATCACCCTAGAGGGAACATATTGAGCCTGTACCCTCCCCATTTCTTTTTTGAACGCCCCCCATTGTTCCTCTGTAGATTTCCCCACAAGTAGCTGTTCCCAGTCTGCCTTGGCCAGATCCTGCCTTATTTTACTAAAATCCACTCTCCCCCAGTCCAAAACATATTTTTTGCAATTTGTCGATTTCTTTGTCCATAACAAACTTAAACTGTACCATGACTGTTTTTGTAGATTCTGTACATCAATGAGAATGGTTGCACAAGCCGAAATTCTCACCTTTGTGCACCGCACTCTTACCTACATCTGGCTCCCCTGCCTCTCCACACCTGGATGTATGTGGGCCGTGCCAGGTCTCGAGCTCTAGGGCTTCTTGCTCATACCCCAAGAGGATTAGGAGGCTAGCAGGGCCTCTGCCAGTCCGCGACCTTTCTATAATGTTGTGGGCCTGAAACAACAGTGGAGCACCAATCAGTTCATTCTGTACATGCAGCGCCATTGCAGCCTGGCCAATCCCAGCAGTGGAGCACCCGGCAGGGCACATCCAAGTCATGGCCCTTGAGCTGCAAGGCACTCAGTCCAAGCAGCCAGAGCTCACCCCCTTGGCCAGCTCCGGTGTCAGACTCTAACATCCCTGCGGGCCACGGGGGGACGGCCAGACCTTAACACATCTGCACATTGACCCATGCCAACATGGTACTCACCCTCCCTGAGCACAGCAGGTCATTGAAGCGCTTCTGGCACTGCACCCAGGAGCACCGCACCACGTCACAGCTGCTGACCAGCACTGCCACCTCCTCCCATGCCCTCTTGGTGAGGTGCGGTGGCCTCCTCCTCCCATCCCTGTGGACAAGGGTGTCCCTCCTGGTAGCCACCTCCTCCAGGAGGTCGGCGAGGCACTCATCAGAGAAGCAGGGGGCCGAGTGCCCACCCAACCTGCCTTCCCGCCTGCCGTGTCAAGCTGCACTTGGGTCCATGGTGCCGGCTCAGGGAACGTCTGCCGTGGCAGCCTTCCAGGGGCTGCCTGGGCCGCTTTTAAACTGGCCACTGGGTCGCCGTTGGACCCAGTGGCTGCCAGGCCCCCACCCCCACTCGACTCTTCCCGGCCAGTGCAGAGCCATGTTTAAAGCTAGGTGGGTCTTAATTGGCCTGCCAGCATGAAATCACGTTCGGGGCCCGGTCGCAGGCGGCGGTCCATTTCACAACCCGTCGCAGGCCCTCTCGCAGCATCTACACAACAAAGGGAAAATCCTGCCCTAAATCTTCCATTGGAAGCGAGGTCTAATCTGCATTAGTTCCCTGTTTATGTAGATCCTGTATCAAAGATGTGCACCCATCACAATTATTAGTGTAGACATGCCTTACATATTTGTTTATTTGCCTTAATGCATTGACATGTAGGAAAAGTTGAATGTATTTTTTTTATTGATATGATTCCAACACATTCAGTAGCGGTGGATGTCTGAGGTCTGCAGTAACAGTTGTGCATCAAGATTAAAAAAACACAGATTAGAAATACACACCTGGCTGAAACTGATTGGGAAATTTGAAAGTACCTAAAGGATTTCAATTAAAGCCCAGTACAAAAAGAAATTGCTCAAACTTTGAGGTTAAAAATAACAGTAAAATCTCAGCGCTCATCGTTATTGAAGCATAAATCAGACAGCAACTTCCAGCGATTACACAAGCGCTGTTAAATGGAGAAATCAGGAAGTTACTGTTTGAGTTTCCCAGCTCCTCCAAAATCTGTGCTGTAATGGCACCTCAGCAGGGGATACAGCATTGAAAAACGTGGAAGTTTATCACAACTCCTCAGATACTGAAGCAGTCCATGTCCAAATGCAGCAAGACCTGGACAATACCAAGGCTTGGGCTGACAAGTGTCAAATAACATTTGTGCCACACAAGTGCCAGGCAATGACATTCAGTGGCATTACCATCGCTGAATCCCCCACTATCAACATCCTGGGAGTTACCATTGACCAGAAACTGAACTGGACTAGCCATATAAATATCGTGGCTACAAGAGCAGCTCAAAGACTAGGAATCCTGCAGCGAGTAACTCACCTCTTGACTCCTCAAAGCCTGTCCACCATCTACAGGGCACAAGCCAGGAGTGTGATGGAATACTCGCCACTTGACTGGATAAGTGCAGCTCCAACAACACTCAAGAAGCTTGACACCATCCAGGACAAAGCAGCCCATTTGATTGGCACCCCATCCACAAACATTCACTCCCTCTGCTACCGATGAACAGTAGCAGCAGTGTGTACCATCTACAAGATGCACTGCAGGAACTCACCAAGCCTCCTTAGGCAGCACCTTCCAAACCCACGACCCACTACCATCTAGAAGGACGAAGACAGCAGATACATGGGAACGCTACCGCCTGGAAGTTCCCCTCCAAACTACTCACCATCCTGACTTGGAAGTGTATCGCCGTTCCTTCACTGTCGCTTGGTCAGAATCCTATAGCTCCCTCCCAAACAGCACTTTGGGTGTGCCGACATCGCAGGGACTGCAGCGGTTCAAGAACGCAGCTCACCACGACCTTCTCAGGGGCAATTAGGGATGGGCAATAAAAATGCTGGCCTAGCCAGTGAAGCCCACATTCCGTAAATGAATAAAATAAACAGATTAAGTTGCTGCACTTACATGATAGATAACCTCTAAACTCACCAGCAAAAATTAGGGCTGTCCATTCCAATATAAGCACAGTTTCAACGGCATGATAAATCTTAAATACTGCCAAACAATGTTGCTGGGACTGAAAATTGAGTTTTACAAGCGTGGAATCCTCATTCCTTCAAATTTTAATGATTGTTGGAGGTTTTAAAAATTATAAGATTTATGTGATTTTTGTTTAACATTTTCTTTCTATTTTATTTCTGTCTCTAAACCTTATATTTCTTTCCCTCCTTATTTTGCTTTATTTACATGGTTTGGCATTGAATTAACTATTCTAAATTGCAATTCCCGGTGCAGGTTACGCAGCTTAGTACAAATTCTCCAGTCTGGTTGGTCAGTTGCTTGTCCTGCTCATGTAGGCCCCAGTCCCAAAGGAGGGAATGCTGCACAGAAATGGCTTTCTAATCAGTGCAAACCCACATGTAAAGTCTGTAGGTGAGAGTAAATATGGCTAGTGCTATTCATTCCCCACTGACCACAAAATCTGGGACATTGCTGTCTTAATATTTCCTTATAAAACTGAGCGAAAACAGCATACAATTGTTTAAATCATTTTCATTTTCAGAAAGAGTATCGAAACTTCCAGAAATTTTAAATACAACAAATAGATTTATATAACTATTCTTTGATTTCTAACTTTCATAAATTCAAGTAAACTTTACACTGTCAATGATTCGTGTTCTATATTAATGCCGTCCAGTTATTGGCTGGCTGCTACGACAATAATGATAAAGCAAAGTGAATAATAATTCTTTGAATCCCATCCACTACCATACCAAAGGATTTACTTCCTTATTTTCTGCAGTGCCTAAGATTAATGGCCTCCTCCGTGGTTATGTCACAAAGTGCACTTTATTTTTGGCACAGATGTAATCAAAGGTTAGGCAGCAGCTCTTGTGACATTTGAAGTTTTCCAATGGATACAAGGATTGGTCCTAGGAATCTAACACCGCAGCACATAAGTATAGTTAGAAGTTTCTAGCTCAGAGATAATTAACATTTTTTCCAATAAACTCTTCCTATAAAATCCATGTCCTAACTCACCCAATAGCCATTCCTTTAAATGGTTCTGTATGTTGCATTTTTATGTAGCTCCACACTGTGCTATACACTGTGCCACAAAGAAAATGTGGTTTAGCTGCATTTAATTGTGTCCAACCATCGTAGCATCCCTTAAAGACTACCACCTTGCATATGATGGTTGCAGTAGACGATATACTTGTTATGAATTGACCCAAAGTAATTGGTGAACAGTATGTATCTATCCAATTAACTGTATTCTAGATGCTTTGTAGAAGGATAGTGTAATTAGTTATATGCCTGAAGTAAACCAATTAAGTAGTATCTTATCTACGCTGTTATTGAGATTTGCAACCGTGTATGCTTACCATATAAGTATGTGAGGTGCTCTTAACTAGATCCATTGAATCCAACTAAAAGCCCCAATTGTATTGCAACTCAGATTCAGAACTTGATTCACTGTCTACTGCTGCCATCAAACTGCCTACGCAGGGATTTGCCCTAATCCTAGATGAAGCATTCCTTATTAGTATCTTTGCCAACCATAGAGATAAGCATCATGTCAGTCTGAGTTGAATAGATTCAAATCCGGGCTGCAAAGATGCAAAAGAGGAGTTATTACTGCTAAACTCAATCCTCACCGAAATATCTATTTGTACCATTGTATTTTGTATTCTGTGTGTTAGAAAATATTGTAGATGACACAATTGCCCAACAAATACAAGTATTCAAGCACAATTAAACAGCACTGAAATAATTGAGATTTATGGAGCTCTTGTAACAAATAAGGATTTCAAATTACTTCACACAATGGATGACTTTTGAACAGCAGTAGTTTTTATTAAAGGTGGAATAATCCTCATCCTTTGGGGGTAAGCTACAAGGTGGGACCAGAAGGAACTTCTGAGAAATACGCATCGGGTCATCATCCTAATGCATTCCCACTGCCAGGCAATCTTCACGGAAGCGGGTCAGCATCTGCAGGGGCTCCCAGCAGCAGCAGGTAGCCAATCTGCATAATTGCATACTCAATTGTGGGCTGATGGGGATCCCGACGGCAGACGGACCTCCACTATGGATTAAGCCCGGTAGATGCTTGGAGATGGCTTACTGCTGGCTAGCCTGAGGGGCTCACCCTCCCCCCTACAGCTCTGGCCACCATTCATTTCATTGAATTTAATACCTCTTCAGTGGATGCATCAAGATGGAGGTGCCCTCACATTCCCCTTCCAATAGTGACAGCACCCACCTCAAGCAGTGGGGCTGCCATCCTTCCAAGGCTTCAGGCTCTCTCTTTGGGCCTGCAATGTTAGGGGCCTGCACGCCATACTTAGTTGGACTGCAGATCCGGAGACAGCCTCTTCATTGGCCACCAGAAGATCTCCCAGGCTTCTACCCTGACAGGCAAAGCAGGATCAGGACCCTGAAGTGGTTCCAACTCTTCCCTAAGTAAGCAAATAATGCAATTGTTTGAAACCTGCAAACAGTATGCACAAACATACTGTGGACGCACTAAAAACAAATTGTGCTCACCGTGCATGACCTTAATAGTCATATTGTAAATAATTCCTTCTCCTCTGTATTTTTCAACCTTCTAAACATGATCCTATTCTTCAAATAACACACCCTTGTCATTCTATCCTTGCAAACTATCTCTCCATCTCGATCCTCTTTTTCCCCTCTAAAGTCAGCTCCCAAATTTGTGGCCATCTTTGCTGCAATTGCACATTTGAGTCTCGCCAATCCCAGAAAGGCAAAAACTGGCAGCGAACCAATGGAACAGCACTGATTTTCCCCTCTAGCCAGCTGGAGTTAAGCTACCAGCCTATAAACAAAAGTCAATTCTCAATTCTTGGGCACACACCAGCTAACCAATTTGTTCCAGCCCATAAATGGACAAATGAGGAAACACAAGAAATAGGAGCAGGAATAGACCATGTGGCCTGTCAAGCCTGCCCAGCGATTCAGTATGATCACGGTTGATCTTGGGCTTCAAATCTGCTTTCACATCTGCTCCCCATTTCCCTTAATTCCCTCAGAGACCAAAAAGTGTATTTAACAATGGAGCACCCACAACCCTCTGGGATAGAGAATTCCAATGATTCACAATCTTTTGAGTGAAGTAATTTTTCCTCAGCCCAGTCCTAAATGATCAACCCCTTATCCTGGGACTGTGCACCCATGTGTTAGACTCATCGACCAGCAGAAACAATCTCTCAGCATTACCCTGTCAAGCCCCATCAGAATATTGTAGGTTTCAATGAGATCACCTCTCATTCTTCTAAACTCCAGAGAATATAGAACTATTTACTCAGCTTCTCATCATAGGACAAGCCCCTGATTCCAGGGACTGATTTAATGAACCTTCGCTGTACCGCCTCCAAAGCAAGTATATCCTTTCTTAAATCTGGAGACCAAAACTGCACACGGTATTCCAAATGTGGTCTCACCAAAACCCTGTACAATTGTAGCAAGACTTCTTTATTCTTGTACTCCAATCCCTACTGCAATAAAGGCTAACATGCCACTTGCCTTCCTAATTGCTTGCTGCACCTGCATGTTTACTTCCTGCATTCCTTGTACAAGTCTCTTTGAGTGTCAACACTTAGAAGTTTCTCACCATTAAAAAAATATCCTGCTTTTTTATTCTTATGAGCAAAGTGAATAACTTCACACTACCCTGCATCATGCTCCATTTTGTTGCCTACTCACTTTGCATGTCTATATCTCTTTGCAACCTCTCTGTGTCCTCCCATAGCTTGGTATCAGCAGCAAACTTAGATACATTACTCTCTTTCTTTTCATCTAATTCTTTAATATAGATTGTAAATAGCTGAGGCTCCAGCTCTGATCCTTGCGGCACTCCACTATTCACTGCCTGCCAAGTTGAAAAAGCCCCTTTATGCCCACTCGCTGCTTTCTATCCATAACCAACCCTCTATTCATGCTAAATTATTACCCTCAAGTTCATGAGCCTTCATCTTGCCTAATAACCTTTTGTGTGATACCTTATTGAATGCCTTTTGGAAATCCAGATTTACTACATCTACTCATTCCCTTTTATCTATCCTACGAGTAACATCTTCAAAAAAAAACTCGAATAAATTTGTCAAACAAGATTTCCCTTTACTAAAACCATGTTAACTTGTTCTAATCACACCATGCTTTCCTTAATAATAGATTCCAGCATTTCCCAACAACTGATGTTAAGATAACTGTCCTGTAGTTCACTGTTTTCTCTTTCCCTCCTTTCTTGAAAAGCGATGTAATGTTTGCCAACTTCCAATCTAATGGGAATGTTCCTGAATCTAAGGAATTTTGGAAAATCGTAGTCAGCACATGCACTATCTCTGCAGCTATCTCCTTTAGAACCCCAGGGTGAAAATAAAAACTATAAAATAATTTTTATAGTTATAAAACTAAAAAATAATTTTCAGTGATATTATCCCTACGGAAAGATATTACATCAAATTTAATTAAATGCCCTCCGTAATGGTTATTCAGAATCCTAAATTAATTGCAATTCTCAGTTATAAAGTACTACTTTTAAAATATATATAAAAGTCTGCTATATACTTGCCTATGTTGGAAGATACACCATAAATGGTCAGTTTACATCAGCTTTTCATTTGAAGTTGAATTGTTAACTTTAGGCACTTCCAATAAAAGCAACAGTCAGAGTTTCACATATCTAACAAAGTACTGTGACCCTGAGGACAGTTTAGGAATTTCACAAACATAATGCAGCTATCAAGGGCTTGGATAACATCACACTGTTGTCATGTGAAACAGGCAGTTCAAGAAAGTTCGCTGGGACTATTTGAATCTTTCTATCATGTAAAGTAAACCTACTGTTATGGTAGGCATGAGTTTAATCGTTGGAATCACATAATCTTTCACAGTTATGACAACGTTTGCTTAAAAGGAATGAATGTAGAAAGATAACATTTTATATAAGAGAGTTTCCACTAAAAGGTTTTTTACTGTATTAACCTTTGGGATAACCTTTTCTTTGATATAAAGTTTTTATGTCATTTTGTAGTTAAAGAACTTACATTGACCATAGCACATGATCACGACTTTCAGAAATGCCCCAAAGTACTTCCCATGTAATAAATTACTTTAAAATGAAAACACAATGGCCAGAATTTTCCTGTCGGCGATTTGGGGGCGGGGCCCGCTTGCCGATGGGAAAATGATGCCGGATGACATTGGGAGGAACCCCCGACGTCATCCCGGTCCCTTTAAATTTTCAGGAAGGTGGGCAGACAGTGAAATCAGCTGTCCGCCTGCCGACCTGTCAATGGCCAATTGAGGCCATTGACAGGTTACTTAAAGTAATTAAAGGCCCTGCCCGTCCAACCTTAAGGTTGGCGGGCAGGCCAGGAGCCCCAGCGGGCTTGTGATAATACATGAAACCTCATCCACTGGTTGGATAAGGTTTCATGTTCCTTGTTAAAAACTTTAATAAATGGCCTCAGTCCCATCTCGTGTGACATTGTCACATAAGGGGGACGTGTTAATAGTATTTTTATTTTTCTATTTTTTAAGTTTTTTAGACTGTCACTAATCTCCCTGAGACAGTACTTAGTCTCAGGGAGCAGTGCGCTCTTTTGCTGGGGATTCCCTCCCCCCTGCACAGGAAGCGCATAGCAGCCTTAATTGGCCCGCCCACTCAAAATGGCGGTGGGCCCTGTTTCAGCGGCGGGGGTCAGCTGTCCGCCCACTGCCAAGCCAGTGGGGCCCGCACGCCCACCAAGGGAAAAATTCTGCCCTATGCAGGCAAACACAGCAATTATTCTGCACAGTGTAAGATCCCACAGCAAAGAAATGAATGACCAGTTAATTTGTTGGGCACTGTCGATTGTGGGAATAATGTTGGCCAGAACGCTGGGAAAACTCACTGTTGTTCAAATGATAGCATGGAATCTTCAACCAAGGGAATATGCAGACATGGCCTCAGTGTAACATTTCATCCAAAGGACAGTACCTCTAACATTGCACCATTCCTTAATACTGCACCAGATTTTTTTTCCTGCTCGTCACTGTTGCTACAAGCAGTTTTCCGGTTTTCTGTCTCTCTTCCACCAAGATTATATCAATGGACAAGAAAACCTTAGCAGCAATTCACTCCACCTACATGCTGGAGTGAGGGTCAAAGCAAAACTTGAGAGTGCTACTAACTGAGCCATGCAGGCAAGTTGGGTTATTAGAAGAAAGTCATTTTCATGAAAATAGTATTTGCCATCCTCTTTCTGTTTATATTCAATCAAAACCTCATTTCTTCATGGGTTGTATCTCTGCCCCTGGTTGTTTTACCTTGATTTGTTGAACTAACATAAAATATGTTTTTCTTACACAAAAGTTTCTAGTTGTTAAAGATTTGATCTTTCTTTAGATACCTGCTGACTGGGAACGAGCTTCTTTAAGGCCTGGAAGTCAAACAAGCAGTATCTTCAAGCAAAGTCCACAGATTGGCAGCATTTATGGCACTACAGGGGGTTATACCAACAGCAACCTGGTGGCTGATGAGGAGTCACAGGAGTTTGATGATTTAATATTTGCCTTAAAAACTGGTGAGTGATTAATACATAATTTGCTGATAGAAGTGAACATACCTTATTTTACCAGGTGGTTAGTCCATGCAAAGACTCCTGTTTCCAAGGGAAACTGAGATAGCAGAGCTGATACAGCCATTAAGATAAACTGTAATATTGGATGTTTTTTGATAGCATGTCCATCACTGCAATGTCTTCATTGGTAATGAATTCAGTTTGTGGTTGATTATTGCTGTCACTGGATGTGCCAGCCCTTTGCTACATGGTGACTGCAGGTATCTTTATAGCAAATAGCATAACTCTGCATCTGTCTTCCTCCAGACCCAGATCCTGAGATGTCCATGCCATTACCAAGTAGGTGTGCAAAACCATCAAAATTGCCCGGAGACACCTTGGCATGCATCCATTTGGGCTACAATGACTTGTTGGACTTTCATGCCAATGAAAGCATGGCATACTATGGTTAGAGTGTTTCCTAGAAAGGATCCAACATTACTGTTAGTTATACGTTCACATATCTTAGTGATGTCACCTGCTTTACTGTTCCAAATTCCTTGGGAAAAAGAGCCTCTGTGTGGACTAATCATCTCTCAAAGTAAAATGTGTTCACCTGCATTTCCCTATGCAGTTGCACATCAATCGGTGTGTACAGAGCATCACTTATGCAACTAGACCTACTTGGCATACTCCTCTTCTAAATATGCCCGCTGGGGGATTCCCACTGCAAAACTCATTTGTGCCGGGGGCCATAATTAAATAATTTAGAACTGGTGCACAAGAAATCAACTGTAAAAAACACACACAAAAAAGAAACATCGCATGAAATGGCTAAAATAGACTTATTGTATCAGTTTCTTGGCCTCTAAGCACTGGATGCAAATTTAAATTGACTGCTATTCACTTCACATCCTGCATACCAGAACGAAAGGAAATGGAAACACTGTAAATATATATTTAAATTAAAGTACCCTATCTGTTTGAGGCAGGTACTTTTACCACTTCTGGTTGAGCCCACTAGAAAATGCACTGGCGCATCACAAGTTTCCAGTCGCCCAATTACCACCTAAATGATAGCATGAGAAAATTTCAAGTTAAGTTACTTCCACTACATCCCATGAAGAAAGTATTGTTACTAACCCTATGGCCTGGATCTTCTTTCTGGGGGTGGGAAACAGATGTTGGGACTGTTTCTGGGTCCCGAATCCATCCCAGGGGAAGTCAGTCACTCACATTTTCACAGGGAGCCTCCTTAATTTGCATGGAGAGTTCTGGAAGCTGGAATGCCAATCAGAGGCCTTTCAACTTGAGAGGAGCGAAAGTTGTAATGGAAGATGAGTAACCGAGAAGGCACTTCAACGCCCTCTATCCAACTCCTTTAAATCTTTAAGTAAAAATAGATTCAGCAGGCAGGGAGGACCTAGACCTGCGCTAGCCCCCGCCTGCTGTCCAATGCCCACCTCCTTACAGTTAAAATATACAGCCCTCGCTGCTGTGAGAAACCAGAGGCAGACTGGAAAATCTTAGTCGGCCCTCCTTTATTTGGCCTTAATTACAATCTTAAGGAGTATTAATGAGTGGGCAAGTAGTCCCTGTCAGCCCTGATCCTGCCTCCACAAAATGGCCGGTACAAGGAACGGCATTGGGAAACCAGCACCCCGGCCAGCACCAGCATTTTTAGGCGCTGCCCACCTCTATTCTCGCCCCTGGCAGGACCCAAAGATTCAACCCTATAACTTTTAATTCCTTTTTTCAAATGATAGCAATTCAGTTTCTTCAAAAATGCCAGTTGATCCTGAATCTACTAATTTTTCTGGACGTTTGTCCTACATTCCACTATCCTATGGAATAAAGGGATTTTTTTCTAAAGGCTTTGAATTTGGTACTTGTGCCCTTTGGTCCACTGCTTGCTGCCCAAGGCCAATAGTATGCTCTTTAACTCTTATTTGCGTTGCAAAAATGTCCAAAAGTATTTGCGATATATTTCCAAGTCAGGATGGTCAGCAGCTTGGAGGGAAACTTCCAGGTAGTGGTGTTCCCATCTATCTGCTGCCCTTGTCCTTCTAGATGTTAGTGGTCATGGGTTGGAAGGTGCTGTCTAAGGAGCCTTGGTGAGTTTCTGCAGTGCATCTTGTCATGCATGCCAACATCAAGGAAACTATTTCTCTCCTTATTGCTGCCCCTTCTGAATCAGTGCCATATTTGATATGGACAGAGTTGAGAATGACTGCTCTTGACATCAAGGCAGCATTTGACCAAATGTTGCATGAGGGAGCCCTAGCAAAACTAGAGTCAACGGGAATCGGGGGAAAACTGTCTGCTGGTTGGAGTCATACCTAGCACAAAGGAAGATGCTTGTGGTTGTTGGAGGTCAGTCATCTCAGCTCCAGGACATCACTGCAGGAGTTCCTCAGATTAGTGTCCTAGGCCCAACCATCATCACCTGGTTTCAATGACTTTCCTTCCCTTCATAAGGTCAGAAGTGGGGATGTTCGCTGATTGTGCAATGATCAGCACCACTCACGACTCCTCAGACACTGAAGCAGTCCAAAATGCTACAAAACCTGGACAATATCCAGGCTTGGGCTGACAAGTGGCAAGTAACACCACACAAGTGCCATGCAATGACCATCTCCAACAAGACAGAACCTAACCATCTCCCCTTGACGTTCAATGTCATTACCATCACTGAATCCCCCACTATCAACATCCTGGTGGCTACCAGAAACTGAACTGGGCTAGCCATATAAATACTGTGGCTACAAGAGCAGGTCAGAGGCTAGGAATCCTGCAGCGAGTAACTCACTTCCTGACTCCCCAGAACTTGTCCACCCTCTACAGGTCAGGAGTTTGGAGTACTCTTCACTTGCCTGGATGAGTGCAGCTCCAACAACACTCAAGAAGCTTGACACCATCCAGTACAAAGCAGCCCATTTAATTGACACCCCATCCACAAACATTCACTTCCGCCACCATCAACGCACAGTAGCAGCAGTGTATACCATATACAAGATGCGCTGCAGGAACTCACCAAGGCTCCTTAGACAGCACCTTCCAAACCCACAACCACTACCGTCTAGAAGGACAAGAGCAGCAGATAGATGGGAACACCACCACCTGGAAATTCCCCTCCAAGCCACTCACCATCCTGACTTGGAAATATATCGCTGTTCCTTCACTGTTGCTGGGCCAAAATCCTGGAACTCTCCCCCTAACAGCACTGTGGGTGTACCCACATCACATGGACTGAGCGGTTCAAGAAGGCAGCTCACCACCACCTTCTCAAGGGAAATTCGGGATGGGCAATAAATGCTGGCCTAGCCAGCGACGCCTACATCCCATGAATGAATTAAAAAATAGGTTTCTGCCTTAACCAGGCCTTGTGTAAGTTACAAGTAAATATGAGTCAGAGATGTGTTCATAGGAACACAAAGAGTTGGCATGCAGGTGCAGCAGGCAATTAGGAAGGCAAATGGCATTGCAAGGGAATTGGAGTACAGAAATAAAGAAGCCTTAATGCAGTTGTACAGGGTTTTGGTGAGACCATATCTGGAATACTTTGTAGAGTTTTGGCCTCCGTATCTAAGGAAGGATGTACTTGCATTGGAGGCGGTACAATGAAGGTTCACTAGATTGGTCCCTGGGATGAGAGAGTTGTCCTATGATGAGAGGCTGAGTAAATTGAGCCTATATTCTCTGGAGTTTAGAAGAATGAGAGGCGATCTCATTGAAACATGCAAGATTCTGAAGGAGCTTGACAGGATAGACACTGAGAGGTTGTTTCTGCAGGGGAATCTAAAACATTGGGGCACAGTCTCAGCATAGGGGGTCGATCAGTTAGGATTGAGATGGGGAGAAATTAGTTCACTCAAAAAGTTGTGAATCTTTGGCCACCCAATGCCTTTCTGTGTCATTTTGCCAGCATTCCCACCTCCCAGTCCATCCACAAGGGCTGGTAAGATTCAGCCTATTGTGGCTGTTTTGCCTGCCCAAATCAGAAAACAGTTTGCTAATAGGGTTTCATGACATCTATGTCCATTAAATACAGATCCCTATTAAAAATTATTCTGTGTAGACATACAGTACAGAGTTTTGTGGCAGTACAACCATTATGTACCTGCATTTTATCTTAACAGTAATAAATTAAAAGATGTGTGCTCAGCATGCATTACAGGACATTAAGGACTATTGAGTTATTAGTCAAGTGCAACTCTTAAAATAGACATCATGGTAATAAAACCAATTTAAACATGTAGTTTGTGACCTAGCAACATAGCATAGCAACTGCTATGATTTATAAACTGGGCCTAGTGCTAAAATGCTTTGCTTCTAATGGGATATCATCTCATTGAGTGACCACTGTTTTTTTAAATACCTGTACATACAGTATTAATATAACCTAATGACTGGCAGCAAATTATCAATTTCCATTGTACTGGATTTTAAAATATCCTACCAGGAGAACTAAAATGGACATGGAATATACATATCAGTCTTCTGCAGAACAAGGCAAATATTACATAATTTTTTACGAGGCCAGATTACTTACAGCCCAAGAAGCATTGTTTCAAGGGGATGAATTTCAGTTCGGTCGGCTGCCTCCAGTGGCATCCACACGGGCATCCAGAGTGTACACTGGAGGCCTCAAAAGGAGCGCTATTCTGATGACACACAACCCTACCGGCTGATATGACAGCAGAATGCCTAATTTGGACTCCAGAGGCCCAGAAGATAAACTTGTGTCTTCATGATATAAAGAGAAAGCATTCAGCTATAAGATGGACTCTGTGTTAGCATTATCTAAAGGCCCAAGCACAGCTTTCTCAAGCAAGTTCTTTTTTTAAGAACTCCTGCTACTGCATAATGTCTGGAGGTACTCTGGAATGTTCTTGCAAGCGTCGTGGTGAGTTCCTGGATTTGACTGGAAGTGTTGCAGCATTCTTACAGGCTGAATGGAGGATTAGGTGACCTGTCAACATAATGGCTGCAACAGGTGTGGGGCAGCAGTGGCACTGCCTCTAGGTCTGCAGAACTACAGAGAGATGCAGCAGTAAATTATGGAGTAAATAAAGAGAAACTGTTTCCACTGACACAAGATTTGGTAACAAGAGGACACTTTTTTAAGGTAAAAACAAAAAACTACTGCGGATGCTGGAAATCCAAAACAAAAACAGAATTACCTGGAAAAACTCAGCAGGTCTGGCAGCATCGGCGGAGAAGAAAAGAGTTGACGTTTCGAGTCCTCATGTCTGTCATGACAAAACTCTGTTGAGTTTTTCCAGGTAATTCTGTTTTTGTTTTGGATTTCCAGCATCTGCAGTAGTTTTTTGTTTTTACCTTAAAAAGGTGTCCTCTTGTTACCAAATCTTGTGTCAGTGGAAACAGTTTCTCTTTATTTACTCCATAATTTACTGCTGCATCTCCCTGTAGTTCTGCAGACCTAGAGACAGTGCCACTGCTGCCCCACACCTGTTAAGGTGATTAGCTAAAGAACCAGAGGCAACCTGAGGATGCTTTTCTTACTAAGCAAGTTGTTGTGATCTGAAATGCACTGCCTGAAAGAGTGGAGACAGATTCAATGTATCATTCAAAAGAGTATTAGGTAAGCACATGGAGGGAAAAAGAAATACAGGACTGTTAGGAAAGAGCAGGGGAGTGGAATTAATTGGATGGCTATGTCGGGCAGCCAGCAACAGTCATGGTGGGCTGAATAGCCTCTTTCAGCGCAACGTCATTTGAATATTCAATAAAAAGAAAATAGAGAACTACAGCAGTTTGTAGAAGTAGGGTGGGATGAGGAGGATGTTGGGAGGACACTTTATAAACAGATATAAGGATTTCAAAGTCAACACATTGGAAGAAGAAGAACCAGTATAGCCCAGCAATGAATAGGGAAAAGCACAACTTAATTTTGGCTAGGATAAGGCCTTATAATTTTTGATGAGTTGGAATTTAAACCAAATCCTGTTTTCGCCAATGTTCACACATGTTCTTTCTAACAGGAATAACTCGATAGCAATTAAAAGCAGGAACCCTTGCTTTTTTTTATATAACTTTAGTCTAGAGACACTGAGACCAATTATAGTACTGTAAACGCTACTCCAATGTTGATTAACTTGCTCAGCACAACGTCTGGTTCAATATCATGCCACATGCTTTATTTATTCACTGAGCCATTTGGAGAATTTCTGTGCTACCATATTCAAAACTATAACCTTAAACTGTTTCAGAGATATTTCCAGTCCATAAACTCTGATATTGTCTGTTGAAAAGAACAAAGATGCCTCTCAGAATTATTCTGAATTAATGTTTCTTGTTGCCTTAGGTGCAGGCCTCAATGCCAGTGATAATGAATCATATCACGGGAGCCAAGATGGTGGAAGCATTGCTAATTCACAGATTGTGGAACTCCGAAGAATACCAATAGCAGACACTCACCTCTAACACCATTATGTGCTTTTTAAATCAAATTTGTCCATATTTTTATACATTACAGACGTATCTCTTTTGCACTAAAATTTTGCATTTAAAAATGTAGAGCAGTGTTATACTTTTCAATGTTTGTACTACAATTTTGTAATGTTCAACTGAGATTGACCTTTGATTAGCCTTTAATCAAATCTATTTAAAAAGCATTTCCTGTAGGGTTTTTTATATAGCTATAGAGAAGTAAATTTTAGTCAGTGACTAACTTGGATGTATAATTCATGTAGCATTTAGAACAAATTCTAAAATAAAAACAAGCAATAAAGCGCTTGTATGAAATATTTGCATCTTTCTGTAGAAGTAACACAATAAATTGTATTTTGTGTTCATTTCTGATAGCGCAAATGAAAAAAACAAGCCCAATTTAAAGTTGTTCCTATGGTGTCATTCTTGTATATCATATGCTGACTTTAGCTTATACTCTTATTACATTCATAGAATCATAGAAAGCTTACTGTACAGAAAGAGGCCACTTGGCCCACTGTGCCTGCACCAGCCAAAAAATGAGCCACCCAGCCTAATCCTGCTTTCCAACATTTGGTCCGTAGCCCTGCAAATTATGACCCTTGAGGACCATGTCCAGACACCTTTTAAATGAGTTGAGGGTTTCTGCCTCTACTACCCTTTCAGGCAGTGAGTTCCAGACCCCTGTTACTCTCTGGGTGATTTTTTTTCCTCATCTCCCCTCTAATTTTTCTACCAATCACTTTAAATCTATGCCCCCTAGTCACTGAACTCTCTGCTAAGGTAAATTGGTCCTTCCTATCCACTCTATCCAGGCCCCTCACAATTTTGTACATCTCAATCAAATCTTCTCTCACCCTCCTCTGTTCCAAGGAGAACAGCCCCAGCCTATCCAATCTTTCCTCATAGCTGCAATTTTCCCGTCCTGGCAACATCCTGATAAATCTCCTCTGTACCCTCTCTAGTGCAATTACATCCTTCCTGTAATGAGGTGACCAGAACTGCATACACTGCTCACATTGTGGTCTAACTAATGATTTATACAGTTCCAGCATAACCTCACTGCTCTTATGTTTTATACCTCAGCTAATAAGTGAAAGGATTACATATGCCTTCTTAACCACCATATCAACCTGTCCTGCTACCTTCAGGGATCTGGACATGCACTCCAAGGTCCCATATTGACCACAATAACATCAACTTGCATATATATAGCACCTTCATGAGGTAAAAATATCCCAAGGTGCATCACAGGAATGTAATCAGATAAGATTTTTCCGACTTGCCTCTGCCAACTGGAGAGTCCCTGAGACCACCGGCGGATTTTTGCCCCACACACAATCAGGTTTTTGAGTACCCGTTATTGGATTCCCTTTATGCAAAGATAATGGATGATGAGGAAGAAGGGTACAGGATGAAGAAAACCAGAGAAAGGCAATATTTTAGGGGACATTAGGGTCTAATTTAATATTCTTGCACTCATTTAGTGGGCTTAAAACAGGTGCAGCGAGTTGGACCTTGCAACGCACAAGCTTCGATTCCAATTTCCAGGTCTTGACCGTCTAATTAGAGACCTTTAAAGCGAATGCTGGAGACCACTCAAAAGAAAACCCTAAAAATTTTAAGCTTTTTATTGATTTGTGGAATCAGAAGGAGCAGAATGTTTCTACTGGCTTCACAAAACACTGCAAGTCATCCTTGTTGCCTAATCACTTCCCTTCTCCCCCCAGATTTAGCACAGATAAAAATTTGTACGGCCCTAAGAGGCAAGCTACATTGAGGCATCTGTTTGTCACCCATGAATTGTCTCTTTCATTCTGATGAAGCCTAAAAAAAATTAAAAAGAAAGACTTGCATTTATATAGCACGTTTCACAATCACAGAACATCCCAAAGCATGAAGGATGAATTTATTTCTGTACTCAGCCTGTACCTGCAAGTTCCCCTCCAAGTCACACATCTTGACTTGGAAATATATCACCATTCCTTCACTATCACTGGGTCAAAATCCTAAAACACCCTTCCTAACAGCACTGTGGATGTGCATGCACCACATGGACAGCAGCAGTTCAATGGCAGCTCACCATCATCTTCTCAAGGGCAGTTAGGGATGGATAACAAACGCTGGCCTTGCTCACAACACACATTACAGGCGGAATTTTCCCCACCCAGCAGTGGTGGGGTTTGTGGCAGGTGGGTGCAGAGAATATGCTGAGATTTTAAAAAATTGTATTCCCAACAGCGAGAAATGACAGCAGGAACTTGCGGTCCCGAGTGTCATGGCAGGTCACCTTTCCTGCTGAAGCATGTCAGGAACTGAATTTGCATGTCACGAATGCTAATTAAAACAACAGCAGACCAGAATTGCTCCCCCGCCCCCAGCATATCTTACGTTCCACCAATGGGAATTCACACCGGCCCGATTCACGACTGGACCGGCCTGACGTGTATGGCGAGAGAGCATAGATCACTAACTCAAGAAACCGCGGCCTGGAGCACCGGAGGACCACACAACCCCAGGTATGGTGTGTGTTGAGGAGACGACCGGGGCGGGTGTTGGCAAACACAGAGGCTGGGGGGTGGTTCCGAACACACGGGGATGGTGGGAGATGTTGGAAGTCATGGGGAGGGGTCAGAACACATAGCGGGGAGGGGATTGTATTGGAAGAAATGGCAGGGGGTGACAAGGAAGACTGAGGGGGGAGGAGGTAACAGTTGTTCAGAGGGAGGGCTCAGTGGAGTCAATGCTGGAATCTGGGGCAAACCGAGGGCACTGATGGTGGGAGGGTACTGACTGTGAGAGGGGGCAGTGGGATGTAGTAAGATGGGAGGGTGAAGGTCCAGGTGTGGCTGGTGTAGTTCTCATCGGGAGTAGTTGGGGGGTCATTTACAGGGATAAGAATTTTCACATGGATCTGGGGAGTGGGCAGGGTTGGCATGGGGACTGTGACAGATGTGGGCTCAGCAGGGAGGGATGGCATTTGAAGGGTAATGGTGATGGGCTCTTGGGTAATGGGGGAAGGTTCAAGGGTAACAGATGGGAGGGAAGTTGATGGGGATGGGGGGTGGGTTACAGGAGGGGGGGTAAAAGGTGTTGGACATTGTCTGGAAGGTGACGCACACCATCCTGAGGCAGAGGCAGATCAGGATGTCGATGCCCTCAATGTCCAACAAAAACTTCTAGGTTGGAGGAGGGCCATTGGGTGGGTGGAGCTGAAGGTCAGCTCAACAGGACAACTGAAGGAGAACCCTATAATCTATCCTGAGAAGGCAAAGGTCTCTCTATAGGCTCCAAAGGGCAGTGGAGGGAAGGGGAATATTGTGAGTGGAAGGCTTCTCGCACATGGCTCGCATGAGACTTGGCAAAGAGCAATGCCTCGATGCACAGGCATGATTCAGGGGGACAGAGATGCAGTCTTGGTCCCCCCACTGGAAGGGAGAGGAATACATTAGGCCAATAACACAAGCAGCAGCAAGAAAAGCCCAGGAAACCTCCATGAAGTGAAATGATAGGAGAATTTCCTACAGCACTATGTGTCCAGTCCAACAAGAATGGAGGGACTGCTAGACTTGGTTCCTGGGAATGAGGTGGGCCAAGTAGATAAAGTTACAATGGGGGAACATTGAGGGGATAGTGATCATTGTATCACAAGGTTTAGGACGGTGGAAAATGACATTGGTCAATCCAGCATAAGAATAATCAACTGGTGGAGAGCGGACTTCAATGGGGCAAGAACAGAGCTGGGCTGGATAGGCTGGAATCAAAGGTTGGTGGGAAAAATGGTAGCTGAACAATGGGCAAAGAGGAGTTGGTTTGGGCACAGTCAAGGTATGTTCCCTCAGAAGGGAAGGTTAGGACAAATACAGAGCTCCCTGGATGACAAAGGAGATATAAATTATGTTAAGAAGATTAAGTGTGCTCATGACAGGTGTCAGTAGCAAATACAATTGAGAACCAAGCTGAGTACAGATGGTTCAGAAGGGATGTGAAAAAGCAAATACGAGACGCAAAGAGGGATTATGAAAAAAGACTGGCAGCTAACATAAAAGGAAATCCCAAAGTATTCTATAAGCACATCAATAGTCAAAGGGTGGTAAAAGGAGGAATAGGGCCGATTAGGGACCAAAAAGGGGATTTACACATAGAGGCAAGAGGCATGACTGAGGTGACAAATGAATACTTTGCATCTGTCTTTACCTATGAGACAAATGCTGCCCAGGCCATGGTGACAGAGGAGGAAACTCAGTCACTAGAAGAGTTTAAAATTGATAAGGAGGAGGTATTGGATAAGCTGTCGGTACTTAAAGTTGATAAGGCGCCAGGACTGGATGAGATGCATCCAAGATTATTGAAGGAAGTGAGAGTGGAAATTGCACAGGCACTGGCAATAATCTTTCAATGTTCCCTGGATTCGGGGGAGGTGCCGGAGGGCTAGAGAATTGCAAACATTACGCCCTTGTTCAAAATAGATTGTAAAGATCTGCCCTGCAATTACAGACCAGCCAATTTAACTTCGGTGGTGAGGAAACTTCTAGAAACAATTATTTGGGATAGAATTAATAGTCACATGGAAAAACGTGGATTAATTTGGAAGAGCCAGCATGGACTTGTTAAAGGAATATCATGTCTAACTAACTTGCCGGAGTTTTTTGAAGAGGTAACAGAGATGGCTGATGAGGGCAAGACCGTTGATGTGGTGTATATGGATTTCCAAAAGGCATTCAATACAGTGCCACACAACAGACTTGTGAGGAAAGCTATAGATCATGGAATAAATGGGACAGTAGCAACATGGATACAAAATTGGCTGAGGGATAGGAAACAGAGAGTAATGGTTAATGTGTATTTTTTGGGCTGGAAGAAGGTTTGTAGTGGAGTTCCCCAGGGGTCAGTATTGGGGCCCTTGCTTTTCCTGATATATATAAATAATCTAGATCTTGGTATGCAGTAACAATTTCAAAGTTTGTGGATGACACAAAACTTGGGAGAATTGTAATCTGTGAGGAGGACAGTGTCGGCCTTCAAAAGGACATTGACACATTGGTGGAGTGGGCAGATAGATGGCCGATGAAGTTCAATGCAGAGAAGTGTGAGGTGATGCACTTTGGCCAGGATTTTGCCCTTGCCGGGCGGGCTTGGCAGGGGCAGGAGGCAGTAATCGGGAAGCAGACAACCACCTGCGATCATGGCCTGACCGCAATTTCTCGGTGGCGGGCCAAATAAGACCCGCTCAGCATGAAATGCGTGTTGCAGCACTGCCTGTGTAGGGGGGGAGGAGGGCAAGCAGGGAACTTTGCACATGCGCGCAGGAAAATCTCCCTGAGGCACAGAGCTGCTTCAGGGAGATGAAGAGTTTTGAAATTTAAAAATAAAGAATTGTAAAATGTGAAAAAAAAATCCCCTCATGACTCTGTCACATGAGCAGGGACATGCTAGAAATTAATATGGAAATTTTTTATTTTTTTTAACGACGGATTGAAATACCATCCCACCTGTGGATGAGGTTTCGCAAAAAATGCAAAGGCCGTTTGGCCTTTTCGCCTGCCTGCCAACCATAAGGTTGGATGGGCAGCGGCAAATTTAATTCAATTAGTATTAATGGCCTTAATAGGCCTGTTAATTGTTGGCGGGCACGCTGCCAACTCCCACGCATGCCCACCGACTGAAATATCGCGCAAGTGCGCAAAAACGTTGGGACACTCATCTGACGAGCAGAAAATTCTGCCCTTTGATACAACGAACATGGAGAGACAATATAAAATAAAAGATACTATTCTAAAGGGTGTGCAGGAGTGGAGAGACCTGGGTTTATATGTACATAAGGCATTAAAGGTGGCAGGACAGGTAGAGAGAGCTGTTTCTAAAGCATACAGTATTCTAGGCTTCAGTAATAGGGGCACAGAGTGCAAGAGGAGGAAGGTTACGATGAACTTATATGGGACACTGGTTAGGCCTCAGCTGGAGAATTGTGTACAGTTCTGGGTGCCATACCATAGGAGGATGTGAATGCATTGGAGAGAGTACAGAGGAGGTTTACGAGAATGGTTCCAGGGATGAGACACTTCAGTTATAAGGAAAGATTGGAGAAGTTGGGACTGTTTTCCTTGGAAAGGAGAAGGCTAAGAGGAGACTTGATAGAAGTTTTAAAAACCATGAGGGGCCTCGACAGAGTAGATAGGGGGAAACTGCTCCTGCTTGGAAATGGATGGAGAACCAGAGGGCACAGAAAATTTTAAAGTGTTTTAGAAAAGAAGCAAATGAGAGCTGAGAAAAATCTTTTCCATCATTGTGGCTGCATGCCAGAATTATCCCCCCATGTCAAATTTGCCTCCCACGTTGGCATGACTTCAGAACAGCGTGATTCACGACTACCTTTAAAAGGGGTGCACCTGGTGAGCTGAACTTCAAGGGGAATTCAGAGGTCAGTGCACAGAACCTCGTGCAGCACTCACAAGGATTGCCTGTCGGGCATCAAGGAAGAAGCGCCGCACATTCAGGGAGATTAGAGGCCAGTCGTTTTTTCCTGACCGGCTTTCAGCGCCGTGCCGGGGCAAGGGCTCCCGTGCAGGTTGGGCCGGTGGGGTTGGGAGTGGGTTGTGGCAAGGCAACACAGACTGAAGGAAGTACACAAGCACATGCTGGGGGGTCGGTGGGTGGTGGGCACAGTTGGTTGAGGGGAGGATGAGGGAAGCGGTCACGCACTTGGAAAAGCTTGTCAAAAGTGAGCATTCTTCCACAGCTGAGACCGTTCAGCTGCAGCTCCATTCATATGCTTGGAGTCAGGCCTTTGAAGCTTTTCTGCCCATTCAAGCAATGCAAAAACACGAATGTGCCACCAAATGCTCCAGAACTTTTCACCCCTTGGGTGCAGACGGCAAATCAATGAGCATTTTAGAGGTCTGCAGAACAACTGGGCAAGTTGTAGAACCCCCTTGCAAAAGGTAGCCATGGCACAGTCACTTGTTGGAGGTGCTCAGACCACCTTGCAAAGTCTTTATTAAGGTTTGGACCAGTATTCCTCATAGTTCAAGCTAACAGCGCAGCCTTGCAGTGCAGATTAGGAGAATGCCTGTGCCTGAGCTGAGAGCACAGCATTCGGTCCAGTGACTGAAGCTGCCACCAATCGGTCAAGTGGAGTGGGGCGGAGGCGGGTGGGGTTTCGGACCACCATGAAGTGCACTACATACTGGTCTTCCAAGTGGTGGCCAACACTCCATGGCATGCGTGAAAGGGGCTTGAGACTTAACCAAGAGTGATCCTTAGGACGCATATGCTAACCCATGCATCTCTCTCTTTTGTCCTGCAGGAGGAGAACATCAGGATCATGGAGCCTGGTGATTTAGCGGTATGTCTCATGGCTTACAGGCAGCAGAGAAGAAGCAGAAGAGCGCGACAGAGGCACATCTCAAAACTAATACACATCAAAGCACTCAGACTAGCTGGCTTCAATCCAATTAAGACACGCCAACAGACTAAACCTCTATTTTAAAAGAAAAATATTTTCCAATAATATAATACATTAATAGCTCATGACACTACACAAACTGGCACGGCAACGGGGCGAAGACCTGGCTGAGGAGGAGATGGAAGAGCTGCACATCTCCTTTGATGAGGAGGTTATCGAAGGGGATGATGGCGATGAGGTCTTCGAAGGCAAGGATGCCGGCGATGAGGCCATCACACTGGCCAGGCAATGAAGATGCGTTCAGGAGGCCCTCATAACTGCAAGATTCATGGAGGATGATGATGAGATGCAGTGAGGACAGTCCTGACATTGTCACCTTGCATCTGTGAATGTTTGACTCCTGTGTGGTTGACGGAATCTCACATACACTCGTGCTCAGGCTCATGTCATGGAGACGCAGCGGAGGCCCTAATGGTCGCTAGATTCCAGGATGATGATGATGACATGCAGTGAGGACACTCCATAGATCTTCACATAGCCTCTGTGAATGACTGACTCCTGTCTGGCTGAGGGCAGTTCGCTTGTGCTCTGTGATCAGGGTCATATCATGGAGATGCAGCCATGAAACTTTAAGTGCACCTGATCCTTTGACAGCCTTCAGTACCTGACCCCTTCAGGAGCACACCATTATTGGACACAGATGCTGAAGAGATGGGTGGCCAGTCCCACCTCAAAGGTGCTGATAGCACACAGAGAGGAACTCTGTGACGCCTGCCTATACATTCTGGCAGCAATGGCAAGCAGCATGCAGGTGCAGACATCACTAATGTGTTCAGGGAATGTGAAGCTGGATCATCACTTTGGTCTGAAGATTGCACACTGCACAGGGAAGAGGCCCTGGACTGAGATGTCTGCCTTTATCTTGTGCAAGGACCAAGGTTTCACATCTGAATGACATGAACACTGCTCATCATAACAAGCAACCATTCCTAGGAGTTTATTTACAATAATGAACATTATGTACAAATGATTTACTCTTGTGCCCACATGGTACAACTACATCTTCTTAACCTTCCTAACCCTGCTGCTATGTCTTGTTGCTCCCCCAACATCCACAGCGGAGGTGGAGACAGTCTGCTGACTGCTACGACCTGTCTGTGATGACATTGGCGGGCATCCTCTGGAGGGCCGAGGTCTGGAGGGCCCTGGCCTGCTTTGGATATCCTTCTGTGGGTCAGGTGCACCCTCCTCGGCCTGTGCAGCTGGAGAAGATGGAGTCACAGGAAGAGGGGATTTGGGTTGGCTGGACATTCCTGGAGTCACCTGGGTGGATGGCTCTAGGGTATTGAGCTGCTGGTCCTCCTCCGTCTGGGTGCCCAACAGCCCCTGGCTAACTCCTTGAGGAGAAAGGGAAGCTGAAGTGAAATTAAGCTGCCCTGCACCCCTCTTGCATTGACATTGTTGGAGGCCAACTATAGCATCTGCGATGGAGTTCAGCCCACACAGCAATGCAAGAGCCACATCCTGGATCAAGGTCTCCATGGCGGCTGCCATCCTGCCGGTGTTGACCTTGGTGTGTCGGCATGAGGGCGCTATAACCTCGGACTGAAGGCAGACAGACTCCTCCATCATCCCTTGCAATCTGAGGAGTGCACCAGACATCTCTTCCTGATGTTCCCGTGAATGTCTTTGCAGCTCCACCAACCTATTGAGGGCCGAGTCCAGAGGCTCATCATCTGACAAGGACTCAGCAGATTCCTTGCTTCCAGCAGCCCTCCGAGTGCCGGCGACCTCGGCTGTGCCTGCTCCCGCCTGGTGTGGCGTGCTCAGCAGATTGTGATTTCGAGGTTGCTCTGCATCTAGGTCCCACTGAGCTGTGTGTCGCTGCACTGGTGGAGGGTGTGGTTGAGCCCGTGATGGGTCTTCAATGGTGCTGCCCTCAGGGTCCTTGCCGCCGACACCACCACTGCCACAGGAATGGTTGACATCCTCTCTGGCCAGCTCCGACGCATGACTCTTGAATGGAGTGAGGACCTTGATTCTGCAATCCACCCCTGGTCTAGGACCTCTCCCAGTGATTGTGTGCAACCTTAACCTGCATAAAGACAGATGGAGACTGTGTGAGCAAGGCACATTCCAGATGAGAAGGATGCCAGGCATCCGTGTGTGCTGAGTGCAGCCATGGACAGGATGAAGAGGTGATCTCCAGAGGATACGAGGGCAGATGGAGATGTGAGTATGTGTGTGAGAGAGTGAGTGGTGATGTCACTTGAGTTGACAGTGAGTGAGATGCCAGTGAATGTGTGATGGCCTTGCGGGTGTGTGAGTTTAGAGTGATGAGATGGTTGCCTTACCCTGGCGACACAGATGAGATCATTCATTTTTTTTCTGCACTGGATGGCCAACCTCATGTGCGCAATGTTGGCACTGATCACATCTGCCACTGCCTCCCAAGCTGGAGTGGAGAGACTAATGAGCTTCCTGCAGCCAGAGCGGGGGTAGAGGACTTCATGGTGGGCCTCCACAGCATCCAGAAGGCATCCCAGGAATGCGTCACTGAACCAGGGGTCTGCACTTTTCTTGGCTTTTGGGTCCATGTCTTCACTGCAGTCCTAGGCTGCAAACATTGAGAACCGAGTGCGTGGCTGAAGTTTAAATATGGCACCCGGACTGAGGAAGCAGCGAGGTAAAAGTGTGGTGGGCAAACTGGAGGCTGGCTGCCAGCAATCTGCATGTTTCTCGTGACTACGTAATCGATGAGGCTGTGTGGGGACGATCCAGCGTGAAATCCGCCATTGCAGCCGCAATGTTTTTTTCACGCCACTACCGCACATAGTGCACATCTGAGGTGATTCCACCCATCATCTTGATTGAATTTATTTGGGTTTTCAACATGTTTTGCTCATGGTAGCTTATTTTATATGCCAATAGTAACTTACTTCATACGCCTTGTGACTGGATTAAAAGGGATAATCATTAACCAAAACTAGACAAATAAAAATACCAATATAAAAATCTGTGGCCACTTAAATCAACAGCATAAGGTGTAGTAGACCATGTGTGGAATCATCTCAGATTTGCAATAAGCGTGGTAGCGGGTGTGAAAAAAGTCGTCTTATCCACTGGCTGCAATGGCGGGTTTTTGCAAGTCCCACCTCATTAATATTGCATTCATGGGAAACACTCCAGATCTCTGGTGGGTGGGCTCGGATTTGCCTGCCACACTGTGACCTCAGTGCTTCCTCGCTCCGGACGCCATACTTAAAGCGCAGCCTACTTCATGCCTTCAGACCAGGACTGCTCCAGGCGACAGAGGGCCCTGAAAGCAAAGAATACGGCAGCCCCAAATTTAGCGACACCTCTCTGGGCCACCTGCTGGACGCAGTGGAAGGCCGCCATGATGTTCTCTACCCTCCGCTCTGGCCACAGGAGGTCCATCAGAGTCACCAATCTGACCTGGGAGGCAGTGGCAGTGGCGGTCAGCACCACCGGAGCACAGAGGAGGTCAGCCATCCAGTGCAGGAAGAGGATGAATGCTCTCATCCGTTCCACCGTGGTAAGTCAACCACCTCATCACTCTCAACTCGCACCATCACAAACCCATCACTCATCCACAGGGATCTCAAATCTCAAGGGACAATATCACTAACTCTCACACACACATCTCCATCACACTCATATTCTCTGGAGTTCGCATCCTCAACCATCCATGGCTCCATTCGCCACACAAACTTTCCATGTGGTGCCATGTGTCCTGCTCACAATCTCTCCATATGTTTTGATGCAGGAGAAGCTGGCTCACAACACCAGGGAGAGGTCCCAGACCGGGGGTGCAGTGGCCCACATTAGGCTCCTCACTCACTTTGAGGAGTGTGCCATCGCGCTGACTGGTGAGGATGTGGACGTGACTGCGGTGATGTTGAGGTCGGCGGCGAACACCCACGTGAGGATCCTGTACCACATCATCCCTCTCTCAACGCAACTGTGAGTGCTCTCTCTCCTGCTTTTGACTCTAATGTCAATGCACTAATCATCTCTACTTTGGTTTACAGGGAGCTCTGCCAAGCAACTTACCCCCTCAGCTAGCCAGTCCCTCTGCTCCATCCAAGTCCTCACCTCCAGCCAAGAGGACACCTTCTCCATTGAATAGCTGGAAATAAGCAGCCAGGAAGACCTATAACAGCACTTACCCACACCCTCCACCAGCACTGGGACACACATCCCGGTGGAACCTAGATCTAGGGCAGGCTTGGTTTTAGAATCTGGTGGTCACCACACAGACACGTGTCCGCAGCAGGAGCAGGCAGGTTCAGCTGAGCTTCCCAGCACTCAGAGGGGTGCTGGGCAAGAGGCACCTGCGAGGTATGAGTCAGAAGACAAGATGAGGTCACGGTGTGGCAGGCAAATCCGAGCCCGCCCACCAGAGATCTGGAGTGTTTCCCATGAATGCATTATTAATGAGTTGGCGAAAACCCGCCATTGCAGCCAGTGGGTAAGACGACTTTTTTCACACTCGCTACCACGCTTATTGCAAATCTGAGATGATTCCACACATGGTCTACTACACCTTATGCTGTTGATTTAATTGGCCACAGATTTTTATATTGGTATTTTTATTTGTCTAGTTTTGGTTAATGATTATCCCTTTTAATCCAGTCACAAGCCTTCCAGCTTATCCTGGAGAGTCGGCAGAAGGTGGGGGAGCATCACGCAGAGCTGTTGGAAGCCCTCAAAAGAGTGGCACACAAGTCAGAGGAGTGTGTCCACCTGCGCACTGGTGAAGTGGTGCCCACATGTGTGCGCATGGAGGTCTCCATGGGGAGGATGGTGGACATCATGGAGACCCTGGCCTAGCAAAACAAGGAGATGCGTGCAGACCTGCATTCCAACCCGGTAGCCATGGTTGAGTTCCTGCAGTGGCAACGCGAGAGGGAAACGGGGCACCTCGACGACCCTCCAGGTGCTCCTTCCCCTCAAGGAGTCAGGCCAGGGCCCTCGGGCACCTGAAGGGAGGGGGAGCGACAGCTGGACAGCCCTGGGTCATCCACTCAGGAATCTAAGAGTCTGTCCACCCCCTCTGAGCCCCCTTTGCCTGTGGCCCCCTCAACCTCGTCCTCTGTCACCGCAGAGGGAGCAGCTGGCCCACAGGAGGACAGCCAAAGCAAGCCAGGGGCCCCAAAGCCTCAGCTCTCCAGAAGTCATCAGAGGCAACAGGGCTAAACATTGCACAGGCTGTCTCCACCCCTGCTGCGTGTGTCAGGGCAGCACCTAGAAGACGTGGTAGGCCTAGAGAAGTTAAGAATTTCTGATTACCAGTGACTGCACGGGTGAACACATTTTGTCACTTGATAATCTAAAAATATATTCACTTTCACTGAATAATGTGAAATGTGTCTTTCAGCTTCATTTACAGGGTCCTGCTAGATTCCTCCCCCCCGACTAGCAGTTCAGCTTCATACAGCCGGACCACAAGTGATTTCAAAGGGTGAAGTGTGTGTGTGGCAGGGCCTTTCAGAGTCTTGTGCAAGCTCTCTCCCACGCATGTGGAGTCTTCACCCATCACACTCATCTCACTGTCCTGAGCATTGTCAATGCTGCCTGCTGGGGTTCACTTTCAGTTGTCCATCTGAGCCGACCTGCATCTCCACCCACCCACTGATCACACTCCCATGCAGCACCTGTGCCTGTCCAACACGAGGCTCCGCTCACTTTCCATTTCTGCAAAATGATAGTTGTCAAGTTTATCGTTAGCTCCCTGTCCTTTCCCCTCCCCCAGTCACCCATGTCATTCCCCCCATCACTGTCGATCCCGCTGGCACCACCTTCCACTTCCCCACCGTCACCTACCAACCTGAACCCTAATCTTTCCAGGATGTTCAGGTGAACATGCACGTTCCCTACCTTCCTGAAATTCCCACCCCCATCCACATTGACCTCTCTGACTGCCTCCTTACCCTCACCCTCCCACCCATCCAGCTCCTTCTGCCCCATCTCACACTCACCATTCCCTCCTACCACACCCACCCTCAGTACGCTTGCCATGAAGCAGTCATTGACTCCACACACCCCTCCCTTGCACATTCACCTGGACATCCCCATCCTTATTTTCTCCTCCACCCTTACTACCTCCTTCACCCTTACTCCCTCCTCCATCCTTACTCCCTCAGCCCTCTGAACTCCCTCCTCCCCCCAGAAACCTCCCCCCCGTCCGAACACCCTCCTGCCCCCCGGGCACCTTCCTTCCCCCCAGGCACCTTCATTCCTCTGAACTTCCTCCTCCACTTGGGACACCTTCCTCTCCCAGACTTCTTTCCCCCTCCAAACTCCCTACTCCCTCAGAACTCCTTCCCCCTCCAAACTCCTTCCGTCCTCCGAACTCCCTCCCTCATACCTTCCTACGTCCTTACACCTACCTCCCCACTTGCTGCATTATTCCCCGTTACATCCTCCTCCCCTATTCCCTCCTCCCCGCTCCCAACCTCACCCCCCAAAACCTTTGATCCCCCCCACCGCCTCTCAACCTCACTCCTACACCTTCCTTTCCCAGTCAAACCCAGACCTCCCCCTCCCAATCGCACCCACCCCCCCACCCCCCCTTCCACCCCCCCCTCCCACCCCCAGTACACCTTCCTCCTCCAGTCACATCTAGACTTTCCTCTCGCCGATCATCCATAGCAACCCATGCTCAAGACCATGATGTTCCGAAGCAGACCTGTTGTGGCACAGTGGATGGTAAATGCCGAGCTGCTCAAATCCCAGACGGAAACTTTAAACTGCTGCCACAACTGTTTTGCAATTTGTATTTTTAGTTTGAGATGTGTGCCTTGAATTCAATAGTAATTAGACCACCGAGTCTTAGAGTTTTTTTTTTACAAAACTAAATTGAACATTTATTAATAGAAGAAAAGATTTTAAGCACATCCGAAGGTCTACAAATTATTACTGTAATAACTCCTGAACACTCTAATTAATCTAGCTCCCAGTTACACCTCCGTTAATACAACAGTAAAACAACATAGGTTTCAATAGACCCAGGCAAAGCACACGATACCCTGGACAGTGATCTTCAAAATGAATTCTCTTAGTTTTGGTTCCTGTAGACAGCAGCTTGATACATAGAGGCTGGAGGCTTTGCACACTTGTTAGATCTCAGGATGCCTTCTCCTCACACATAACCTCATCTCCTTTATACAGGCTTCTCCTTTTTTAATGTAAATTCCATTGTCCCAATATGTCTATGCAACTTTACTTTTTCCATAATATAAATTTCCATAGTACTCATATTATCAGTAATCATTGGAAAAAATAAACACACTGTTTGGCTTAGCCTCTGTTGGCTATGTGTAACACTTGACCAACTTTTTGAAATTCACGATCCTGATTTATCTAAAAATGCAAATGTTCCTCACACCTCATATTCTAAAACTTCAGCCATGTTTCCGTATTTAGCATTCCAAACCTAGCTTCTCTTTTGATAACTCAAAAGCTCCAGACTATCTGTCTGCAATTCAATGAAAACCCCCACATACACAACCTGACACAGAGAAACTAATCCAAAACCCACTATTAGCCTACCTTAACAATAAATCACAATAATGTTATGAAAATTATTATATTTTCATGACAAGACCCAAAGCATTAATGGAGACCATCCCACCTTCTGTGAGTTACATCGCAGCAGAGCCATGTCCATGAGGATTCACCCAGCATGCAATGCAAGTGTTCCTCCAAGGTCCAGTAGCTGTAGGGCTCCAGCATCTTCTGCTCCTCAGATGTCCACAATCTGATCAAGGCCTTAATGGTAAATCCCGACTGCTACACGTCACACTTGTCCAGATGTTTTCTGGGCTGGCTTGACTTCCCACTGGCATAACAGTAAATCCAGCATGGAGGGATGATTCCAGTTGAGCCTTACTTTGCATCCCGTTACCAGAATGCAAATCGGGTTCACGCCGGCCACATTCTGCCTCTAATCAGCAGCGATTACTATGACTGCCCTCTATCTGTGTGTGGGCTTAAAAAAATGAGAGGATCTTCATGTTCAAAGTGGGCATATGGAGAGCTGGGACCTAGGTTAGGGTAGGCAAAGGTTGGTTATTAAAATTTAATTACTGCTCAGTAGATTTCTTTTGTCTAAACTTGCACTTTTTCCATTAAATAAAACTGTTTCAGCATTGTTGTCCCTGTTCCAGCAGGCTGGAGCTGGTCAGCTTCACAGAACTCCTAACGGCTGCCTGCCCCTAAGAAAATCTCTGGAAGCCAGAAGGCAAGCTTTTATCAAGCGGGTCTAACCCCTAGCCACTCCAATTAATGAGGTGGGTGAATTTACCACATGCCACCTGCCCCAGCCCCAGGCCCCGCTCTTGGCCTGTTCTCGGGAAATTCAGCAGAGATGGGAATGAAGGCAGTAGACCCCAATCAATGGGACTAGCAGAATAATATTTCGGCACAGACTAGAAGGGCCGAATGGCCTGTTTTCTGTGCTGTGGTGTTCTATGGTTCTATGGTTCTACCCCCACATGGGCCATTGGCACCATTTTTTTTTTGCTGCCCCTCTTCCATTCCATCCCGATTCAGGGAAGGAAAATTCATCCCCTTCACTTAAGTAAAGAAGCACTTTTCTTACCTGTCAATTGTTCCACCCAATCAATCCTCGGTATATCCTCTCTCTGCTCAACATGATGAGTTTCCAGAAGCCCAGGAAATCCATACACTGACAGGATTAAAACTGCACTCAATTGCCTTTTAATATATGTAAATAGCAGAGCCGCCCGTCCCAAAGGGGACATGCTGCATGCTACTGGACACACTCCAGTTAAATGTGAAAGATGGCAAGCTCCTGCCGACTTTCCACCACACAGCCATTTGTCGCCCTTTGAACCTGTTGCATGTACAGATATCTGGCTCCCACCAAGTTAAAACTCGTGGCATCATAAAATGCTTTTAACACAGAGGGAGGCCATTCGGCCGTTCGTGTCCACGCCAGATCTCTGCAAGAGCAACTCAGTTAGCCCCACTCCCCTGCACACCTCCAAGCAATTGTGACCTGGAACTCTGGGTGATATTCCCGCCCTTAAACTTGATGCTGTGCCCAATTGTAATCCCAATAATCAGAAAAACTGAGATTAGCTAACTCAGCGGAAACCCCCGGTCCTTCCTGGTCAGTATGGATGAACTACTTATGAGCTAAACCTTCTGAGTCATCAGGGGAACTCACAGGCTTTCTGAAATGGACACCTGGCACAGTGACTGGAAATCATGCATCAGGAATTTTTAGAAACAGGTGTACTACATCACCAGGTCCCAATTAGCGATTGCCAGCGCTAGTCAAGAGCAGACAGTGTAGAAGCTTGGCAGATTTCCCTACAGAGGGAGGGACCTATCCAAGAACAAGTCACGCCAAGCTCCTTTCGCTGTTATGCAACAGCCAATTTATAGGATAATAAGTCTCATACAAGCAATTATCTCATCTGCTCAACTTCACAGCCGAAGCACAAAGAACCTCGAAAAGGATAGGAAATATAATTGATTTTTAAGCAGGGATTATGAAACAAGCACTGGCTTTTTCTGCTTGCTAATCACCGTGAGGGTGTTTTACTGAGTAAACACTGAATCACATCCATGCTTGTGTAACAAAGCATAAGAGTCACTTCCTGCATATCTTCAGATGTGCCAGACAGGCACAGTCACCTAACAAGTTCACTCAATCTGCTTAATGAGTTCCAAGAATTAGAGTGTAATGCTGGTTTCCTGTCCTCAGAAAGAATTAGAAGAAAACAGATTTAATGTTTTAGGTGGGAACTTTCATAGAATTCCTGCTTTTTATTGCTCAGCAACAGAGGTTCTAATCATTACCTATTCTGCAAGATTGTCCTCATGTGAAACCACCCAGCAGATTACATCCATCGTACACTAAACTTGGAAACCAATAGAGAGTCCAATCCTCTGGTGCCTAAAAGTCTACGATTTTTTAATATGCATCATGTATTTGATCACAATTCAGCAAATCTCTTCTCTGAATTTAAAGTTTATCATCAATTACTCCTCTTTATACTATGTAGTACTATGTAGAGTATGGTTTAAAGGCATAAGAAATCATAGACCAAGAAAAGGCTACAGCTCATCAAGTCCATTCCTCCATAAACTATGTATAATCTATTATCGCTCCAACCGATTTTATCTCATGAGTCTGCAAATTTCTCCCTGCTGCATAAATGTAGAAAAAGTTAAATATTTAATTAATCTTACATCCAACATTTTGCAATCCATGGCGTGTTGCTTTTTTTGATGTAAAGTACCAGCAACTCAAAGCCATCAAGTTTAACAGAGCATTTGATTATGTCTTCCTTTATTTGTCCTAATCACTTCAATCCATCATGTAAAAAAAAAACTCACTATTTTTGAAGGTTTCAATCAGTGCCACATTTTACCAGCAGCTTCAGGGAAAGTCCAGACTCCCTTGCTTGGCCAGCTTTTATTTTAAATTGTCTCAATTTACATCCAAAAGAAAGGGAGATTTGCATTTCTTTAGTACCACAACCTCAGGACATCCTAAAGTGCTTTAGAGCAATTTGAAGTATTGCCTATGGAAAGAGCAGATCCTGCGATCAAAGATAAAAGCAAAGAACTGCGGATGCTGGAAATCCAAAACAAAAACAAAAATACCTGGAAAAACTCAGCAGGTCTGGCAGCATCTGCGGTGAGGAGCACAGTTAACGTTTCGAGTCTGAATGACCCTTCTACAGAACTAAGTAAAAATAGAAGAGAGGTGAAATGTAAGCTGGTTTAAGGCGGGGGGGAGGGGGTGGGGGGGGGGGGGGGGAACAAGTAGAGCTGGATAGAGGGCCAGTGATAGAGGCCAAGATGTCAAAGACAAAAGGACAAAGAGGTGTTGAAGGTGGCGATATTATCTAAAGGAATGTGCTAATTAAGGGTAGAAAGCAGGACAAGCAAGGTACAGATAGCCCTAGTGGGAGTGGGGTGGGGTGAAGGAATCAAAAAAGGCTAAAAGGTAGAGATAAAACAATGGATGGAAATACATTTAAAAATAATGGAAATAGGTGGGAAAAGAAAAATCTATATAAATTATTGGGAAAAAAAAGGGGGGGGGATCGGAAAGGGAGTCGGGATAGAGGAGAGATGATCTAAAATTGTTGAACTCAATATTCAGTCCAGAAGGCTGTAAAGTGCCTAGTCGGAAGATGAGGTGCTGTTCCTCCAGTTTGCGTTGAGCTTCACTGGAACAATGCAGCAAGCCAAGGATGGACATGTGGGCATGAGAGCAGGGTGGAGTGTTGAAATGGCAAGCGACAGGGAGGTCTGGGTAATGCTTGCGGACAGACCGAAGGTGTTCTGCAAAGCGGTCACCCAGTCTGTGTTTGGTCTCTCCAATGTAGAGGAAACCGCATTGGGAGCAACAAATGCAGTAGACTAAGTTGAGGGAAGTGCAAGTGAAATGCTGCTTCACTTGAAAGGAGTGTTTGGGCCCTTGGACAGTGAGGAGAGGGGAAGTAAAGGGGCAGGTGTTGCACCTTCTGCGGATGCATGGGAAGGTG
Organism: Cetorhinus maximus; assembly: GCF_964194155.1. NCBI lineage: Eukaryota > Metazoa > Chordata > Chondrichthyes > Lamniformes > Cetorhinidae > Cetorhinus > Cetorhinus maximus. The sequence goes on from NC_135880.1 coordinate 58,210,426, forward strand.
CCGTGGGAGGGGTTGAGGTGTAGGGGGTGATGGAGGAGTGGACCAGGGTGTCACGGAGGGCACAATCCCAGCGGAATGCCGCCAGGGGGGTGAAGGGAAGATGTGTTTGGTGGTGGCATCATGCTGGAGTTGGCGGAAATGGCGGAGGATGATCCTTTGAATACGGAGGCTGGTGGGGTGATAAGGGAGGACAAGGGGGACCCTATCATGTTTTTGGGAGGGAGAAGAAGGTGTGGGGGTGGATGCGAGGGAGATGGGCCGGACACGGTTAAGGGTCCTGTCAACCACCGTGGGTGGAAAACCTCGGTTAAGGAAGAAGGAGGACATGTCAGAGGAACTGTTTTTGAAAGTGGCATCATCAGAACAGATGCGACAGAGGCGAAGGAACTGAGAGAATGGGATGGAGTCCTTACAGGAAGCGGGGTGTGAGGAGCTGTAGTCGAGGTAGCTGTGGGAGTCGGCAGGTTTGTAATGGATATTGGTGGACAGTCTATCACCAGAAATTGAGACAGAGAGGTCAAGGAAGGGAAGGGAAGTGTCAGAGATGGACCATGTGAAAATGATGGAGGGGTGGAAATTGGAAGCAAAATTAATAAATTTTTCCAGGTCCAGACGAGAGCATGAAACAGCACTAAAGTAATCATCGATGTACTGAAGAAAGAGTTGTGGGAGGGGGCCGGAGTAGGACTGGAACAAGGAATGTTCCACATACCCCATAAAGAGACAGGCATATCTGGGGCCCATGCGGGTACCCATAGCCACACCTTTTATTTGAAAGAAGTGAGAGGAGTTTAAGAAGAAATTGTTCAGTGTGAGAACAAGTTCAACGAGACGGAGGAGAGTAGTGGTGGATGGGGATTGTTCGGGCCTCTGTTCGAGGAAGAAGCGGAGAGCCATCAGACCATCTCGGTGGGGGATGGAGATGTAGCGGGATTGGACGTCCATGTTGAAGAGGAGGCCGTTGGGGCCAGGGAACTGGAAATTGTTGATATGATGTAGGGTGTAAGATGTCTGGTGGGAATTGATACAATTCAATTCAAGAAATCACAAGCCAAATTAATGATTGGAAAGTCATGGGTTGTTCTTTCCCTGGTGTGAACATCCGATCACAGTTTAGCCCCGACCATAAAGTAATAATGGACCAGAATTTTCTGTCAGAATGACTGTGAGACTAATGGCACTTGCCATTATTAATATATAACTGGTACAGCCAATTCAGGTGAGGAACAGATGTATGGTCAAACTGAAATATCTAAAATAAAAGCAAAAAACTACGGATGCTGGAAATCCAAAGTTGCTGTCTGAATTACACCCCTATTAACTTTGCAAAAACTGCACCTCACTGTCTTTCTCGCCATTGAAATGGATTGAATGTCATGGGGTTGCTGTATTGGTGCAGTGGATATGAACTAATCATGCCACAGAAAAGTAAATTGACCATTTCCATCTAAATATCTCTCTAATGCTGTGAAAAATGTTAAGTATTCCTAATCGACCACTTTGACACTGAAAATTAATTATTACAAGTGTGGAGTTCAGCCCTTCATCTTTCAATTGTTATTGAAGATTTTAAAAAGTCAAGTTTTAAGTATTAACATTTTTTAACCTTTCCTTTCTCCTTTTTCTCACCTTCTTATTCTAATCTTTCTGCGCCCTATTTCCATTTTCTGTAATCAATTTGGCATTGAATTCAACCATTCTAATTTACATTCTTTCCTTAGTCCTTCCAATGTTTATTTCACAATACTTAGGTGTGCAGGGGCAGAGTGACCAAGGGATATATGTATACGAATCATTGAAGATGGTAGGGCAGGCTTAGATCGTGCTTAATAAGACATATGGGATGGCGGGCTTTATAAATAGAGGCATAGATTACAAAAGCAATGTGGTGATGGTGAATTTTTAGAAAACACTGGTTCAGCTTCAGCTGCAATATTGTGTACAATTTGGGTGCCGTACTTTAGGAAGGATGTGAAGGCATGAGAGAGGTTGCAAAAAAGATTTACAAAAGTGGCTCCAGGTATAAAGGACTTCAGTTACATGGATTAATTGGTGAAGCTGGGGCTCTTCTTCTTAGAAAAGAGAAGATTGAGAGGAGATTTGATCGAGGTGTTCAAAATCATAAGGGGTCTAGAAAGAGTAGAGAGGAATTGTTCCCGTAGGTGGATAGGTCGATAATCAGACGACCCAGATTTAAGGTATTTAGGAAAAGAACCAAAGGTGGTTTTTACATAGTGAGTGGTTAGGAACTGAAATGCACAGCCTGAGAGTGTGGTGAGGCAGATACACGCATGGCTTTCAAAAGCGAATTGAATGAGCACTTGAAGGGAAAACCATTGCAGGGCTATGGGGAAAGGGAAGGGGAGTGGAACTATAAATCACTCTTGCAGAGAGCCAGCATGGACTTGCCAGGCCAAATGGCCTCCTTCTGTGCTGACTTTATGATTTGTTCTATGATTCAGAGGGCACATTTGGAGCTATTTTTTGAGCAGCCCCAGCGGTCCATTACAGGATCCCAAAAATGCCTGTTGGAGCTTGTGTATTGCAAGTAACTCTGGAATGGGCAAAGGAACCTCATTTCAACTGCCTGCAAGTGTTGTCTATGCCACAGCCAATTTAATAGTGCTCCAAGCGTCCGAGTGGAACAGGCATAGGCCTTTTCCATGCTAAATGGATTACATTTCTCCTCTTTAAGACCCATGGGTGTTGTGATGTTGTATTATAACCCTATACCTATATTAGCAATCTCAGTCTTATAGCCATAGGGAAGTGGAGCCCATAGGGAGACAGGGCAACTCAGAATAATATTCAGCTGAAGATAGGAGACAGCCTTTCCTAAAATGGCCAACATTATTCTGAACTCAGGAATGAATTTTAACCAGTGGACTTGTGCTGGAAATATGGTTTTGCAGACATCAGATTCAGCTATAATACCATCCCCCTTGTTCAGCCCGCATGTGTGAAGACAGGCTGAGGTGACAAACACTACAGTTAGGAAGAAAAGGGAAATCATGTGCCCAAAATGACCCACTATGTGAAGAATTTAATAAAACTGGATACACTTAGCAGCTTGGTTAACATTTGTAGAGAGAACAGGCAAATTAACATTGATATGAAATCAAAATACTGCAGATGCTAGAAATATAAAATATTCAACATGTCTGACAACATCTGTGGAGAGAGAAGCAAACTTAACCTAAGGACATAATAAATAAAAGCAGGAGTAGACTACACGGCCTATCGAGCCTGCTCTGCCATTCAATACAATCATGGCTGATCTTGGGCTTCAACTCCATTTTATTGCCCACTCCCAATATCCCTTAATTCTCCGAGACACCAAAAACCTGTCCATCATAGCCTTAAGTGTCTTCAATGGTGGAGCATCCGCAACCCTCTGGGTTAGAGAATTTCAAAGATCCACAACCCATTGAGTGAAGTAATTTCTCCTCATCTCAGGCCAAAATGATCAAGCCCTTATCCTGAGACTGTGCCCTGTGTTTTAGATTCCCCGATTAATGGGAACAATCTCTCAGCGTCTACCCTATCGAGTCTCTTCAGGATTTTGTAGGTTTCAATGAGATCGCCTCATTCTTCTAAACTCCAGAGATTATAAACTCAGCCTACTAAGCCTCTCATCATAGGACAACTCCCTGATCCCAAGGACCAATTTAGTGAACCTTCGCTGTACCGCCTCCAGTGCAAGTACATCCCTTCTTAAGTATGGAGACCAAAACTTCACACAGTATTCCAGCTGTGGTCTTATCAAAACCCTGTACAACTGCGGCAAGACTTCTTTATTCTTGTGCTCCAATTCCCTTGCAATAAAGACCAGCATGCCATTTGCCTTCCTAATCGCTTGCTGCACCTGCATGCTAACTTTCTGCATTCCTTGTAGAAGCACACCCAAGTCTCTTTGAACATCAACACTTAAAAGTTTCTCACCTTTTAAAAAATATGCTGCTTTTTTATTCTCATGAGCAAAGTGGATAACTTCACATTTCCCTATGCTATACTACATCTGCCATCTTTTTGCCTACTCGCTTAACCTGTCTATATCACTTTGCAGCCTCTGTGTCCCTTCCACAGCTTACAGTTCCACCTAGCTTGATATAATCAGCAAACTTAGGAATGTTCTTCTCTGTCTCTTCATCTAAGTTATTAATATAGATTGTAAATAGCTGAGGACCCAGCACTGATCCTTGCGGCATTCCACTAGTCACTGACTATCAAATTGAAAAAGTCCTGTTTATGCCTACTCTGTTTTCTATTTGTTAACCAATCCTCTATTCATGCTAATATATTACCCCAAGCTCCATGAGCCCTTATTTTGACTATTAACATTTTGTGCGGCGCCTTATTGGAAGTCCAGGTATACTACACCTACTGGTTCCCCTTTAGCTACCCTCCTAGTTACATCCTCAAAAAACTCTTAATAAATTTGACAAACAGAATTTTAGCAAAACCATGTTGACTTGTTCTAATCATACTATGGGCAGAATCGTCTGATCCTGTTGGCGGCTGGCATCATGGTGAGCGAGGGGTACAATTTGGCATGAGGGGCAGAAATCAGTTTCACATAGTTGTAAAACCAGTTTGCAATCATCCACTCCACCCGTAAATAATGGGCTGCGATTCCTGCCGTCGCATGTTGGGAACCAAATTTCAATAATTTAGCATCCCATGATAAGCCCTGCTCGTCGGAATCACCCCCACCCCACATCAAGATCACCCCTCACATTGGCATGACTTCAGAACGGCATGCTTCATGACTATCTTTAAAAGGTGTGCACATGGCGAGTTGTACTTTGAGGTAAACTTGGAGATTAGTGCACACATCCTTGCACAGCGCTCGCGAGCATTGCTCATAGGACATCAAGGAAGAGGCGCTATGCATTCAGTGGGGTGGTGAGGGGGCACAGGCAAGTTGTTTTTTCCAGCTGGCTTTCAGTGCGGTGCCAGGGCAAGAGCTCCAGTGTCGGTGTGGCCGGGGAGCGGTAGGCCGGAGCAAGGTAGCACAGACTGAAGGAAATACACAAGCACATGCCAGTGGGGGTGGGGCAAGGCAGCACAGACTGAAGGGAGTAAACAAGCACATGCCAGTGGGGGTAGGGCAAGGTAGCACAGACTGAAGGGAGTAAACAAGCACATGCCAGTGGGGGTAGGGCAAGGTAGCACAGACTGAAGGGAATGCACGAGCACATGCCAGTGGAGGTAGGGCAAGGTAGCACAGACTGAAGGGAGTAAACAAGCACATGCCGGTGGGGGTGGGGCAAGGCAGCACAGACTGAAGGGAGTAAACAAGCACATGCCAGTGGGGGTGGGGCAAGGTAGCACAGACTGAAGGGAGTAAACAAGCACATGCCAGTGGGGGTGGGGCAAGGCAGCACAGACTGAAGGGAATGCACGAGCATGTGCCGGGGGGTGGGGGGTGGTGGTGGTGAGGGAAGTGGTCACACACTTGGAAAAACTTGTCAAAAGTGAGCATTCTTCCACAGCTGAGACTCTTCAGCAGCAGGTCCATTGACATGCTTGGAGTTGGGCTTCTAAAGCTTTTCTGCCCACTCAAGCAATGCAAAAGAATGAAAGTGCCACCAAATACTCCAGAACTTTTCAACCCTCGGGCACAGACTACAAATTATTCTTTTTGTTATTCATTTAAGGGATGTCGTGTTGGTTGGTTAGGCCAGCATTTATTGCCCATCCCTAATTGCCCTTGAGAAGATGGTGATGAGCTGCCTTCTTGAACCACTGCAGTCACGTGGTCTAGGTATACCCACAGTGCTGCGAGGGAAGGAGTTCCAGGATTTTGACCCTGCGATAGCGAAGGAACGGTGATATATTTCTAAGTCAGGGTGGTGAGTGGCATGGAGGGGAACTTCCAGGTGGTGGTGTTCCTATCTATCTGCTGCTCTTGTCATTCTAGATGGTAGTGGTCATGGGTTTGGAAGGTGCTGTCTAAGGAGGCTTGGTGAGTTTCTGCAGTGCATCTTGTAGATGGTACACATTGCTGCTACTGTGCGTCGGTGATGGAGGGACTGAATGTTTGTGGATGTGGTGCCAATCAAGCGGGCTGCTTTGTCCTGGATGGTGTCAAGCTTCTTGAATTTTGTTGGAACTGCATTCATCCAGGCAAGTGGAGAGTATTCCATCACAATCCTGACTTGTGTCTTGTAGATGGTGGACAGAATTTGGGGAGTCAGGAGGTGAGTTACTCAGCGCGTGATTCCCAGCCTCTAACCTGCTCTTGTAGCCATAGTATTTATATGGTTAGTCCAGTTCAATTTCTGGTCAATGGTAACGCCCAGGATGTTGATAGTGGGGGATTCAATGATGGTAATGCCATTGAATGTTAAGGGGCGATGGTTAGATTCTCTCTTATTGGAGATGGTCATTGCCTGGCACTTGTATGGCACAAATGTTACTTGCCACTTGTCAGCCCAAGTCAAGTTATTGTCCAGGTTTTGCTGCATTTGGACTGCTTCAGTATCTGAGGAGTTGTGAATGGTGCTGAACATTATGCAATCATCAGTGAACATCCCCACTTCTGACCTTATGATGGAAGGAAGGTCATTGATGAAGCAGCTGAAGATGATTGGGCCAAGGACACTAAATGTGTATTTTAGGGGGCAGCAGGACAATTGGCCAGATGGGCAAGTTGTAGAATCCCCTTGTGAAAGATGGCCATGGCACAGTAACTGGCGCACAGAGCCCCTTGCAATGTCTTTAGTAAGGTTTGGACCAGTCTCCCCCAAGGTTCAAGCTAACAGCACAGCCTTCCATTCCGTTTAGGAGAATGCTTGCGCCTGAGCTGAGATCACAGCATACAGTCCAATGGCGAAGCTGCTACCAGTCGGTCATGTGGAGTGGGGCAGAGGTGGGTGGGGTTTCGAACAGCCGTGAAGCACACTACACACTGGCCATCCAAGTGGTGGCCAGCACTCTCCGGCATACATGAAGGGGCCTTCAGACTTAACCAAGAATGGCCCTTCGAATGTGCTAACTCACACACCTCTCTTGTTGATCCCGAAGGAGGAGAACATCAGGATAATGGAGCCTTGTGATTTAGCATATGCCTCATGGCTTACAGGGAGCAGAGAAGAAGGAGAAGACTGCGATGGAGGCACCTGGCTCACCAATGGGAGGAGCACCACCCTCAAGATGGAGGTGTGGAAGGGCATCCTGCGTACGCAGCTGAAAATCCACAGCGAGCCATTGCCCAAAGGTGCTTCATTTGACCCAGGGTCTATAGACGCTGCTTGTCGTTCCTGCAGATGATTGAGAACCAGTGCCGTCGATGACTGTGCATGTGCAGGGAACTGGTCGGTTACATATGCCACCTGTTGCAGGATTTGGCCCCATGGAAACATGGAGGGAATCCACTGCCAGTGGCCATGAAAGTGATCATGGCGCTCAATTTTACGCCAATGGCTCCCTCCTGGGCTCCACAGGTGACCTGTGCTGGATCTCACAACCCTCCGCGCACAAGTGTATCCAGGAGGTCACAGATTCCATCTTCGCAAACTCACAGATCTTTGTGCATTTCGACTGGGATCAGGAAAGCCAGGAAGCAAGAGCGCTGGGTTTTGCGCAGATCTCTGGTTTTCTACAGATGCAGGATGCCATTGACTGCACTCACGTGGTGCTTAGATCTCCATGGTAACAAGCAGTCAACTACATTAGCCACAAGGGCTTCCACTCGCTGATTGTTCAGCTGATGTGCGACCACCAAAAACGCATCCTACAGGTCTGTGCACAATTTCCAAGCAGCGTTTGTGACTTCTACATCCTTCGCAGGTCTCAGATTCCTGACTACTTCCAGGGCCTAGAGAGGCTGCAGGGATGGCTCCTCAGAGACAAGGGCTACCCACAGAGGATGTGGCTGATGTGGCAGCTTCAGACTGCTGCAGAGCGATGGTATAATGAGCCTCATGCTGCCACCCGGATTTTGGCGGAATAAATAATAGGCATTTTGAAAATGAGATACTAATGCCTCAGCAGGTCTGATGGACTACACTATAGTCCGCTGAGGGTTTCGTGCATCATCATAGCTTGTTGCGCACTACGCAACCTGGCATTGCAACGGGGGGATGGCCTGACTGAGAAGGAAATGGAAGAGCTGCACATCTCCTCCAATGAGGATGACGTCAAATGTGATGATGTTTGTGAGGTCCCCGAAGGCGAGGATGCCGGTGATGAGGCCATCGCACTGGCCAGACGAGGCAGCCGTGCTTAGGAGGCCCTCAGAGCTGCAAGATTCATGAAGGGCGATGATGAGATGCAGTGAGGACAATCCTGACGTCCTCAACTTGCATCCGTGAATGTTTTACCCCTGTGTGGCTGATGGCAGAGCACATACCCTCAGTGCTCAGGCTCATGTCATGTCATGGAGATGCAGTGGAGGCCCTAATAGTCACTAGATTCCAGGAGGATGATGACTACATGCAGTGAGGACACTCCATAGATCTTCACATTGCCTCTGTGAATGTCTGACTCCTGTTTGGCTCAGGGCAGCTCGCTTGCGCTCTGTGATCAGGGTCATATCATGGAGATGCAGCCATGAAACTTTAAATGCACCTGATGCTTTGTCAGCCTTCAGCACCTGACCCCTTCAAGAGCACACCATCAGTCACAGGCGCTGAAGAGATGCGGGATCAGCCCCACCTCAAAAGTGCTAAGAGTACACAGAGAGAATGATGGAACGCTGGCAGCAATGACAGGCACCATTGAGGTGCAGATATCAGTTATGTGTCCAGTGAGTGTAAAGCTGGACCATCACTTTGATCTGAAGGTTACACACTGCATAGGGAAGAAGCTCTGGACTGAGAAACCTGCCTTTGCCTTGCTCAGGAACCAAAGTTTCACATCTGAGTGACACGAACACTGCTTATCGTAACAAGGAGCCATAGGCAAGAAGACATTCTTGGGGCTTTATTTACAAAAGTAAACATTATGTACAAGTGATTAACACCCGTGTTCAGGCTGTGCAATTACATGAGTTACGTCTTTGTTAAAAGAATTACATCTTAACATTCCTAAACCTGCTGCTACATCTTGGTGTTCCCCTGACATCCACAGCGGAGGTGGAGGCAGCGTGTTGACTGCTACTCCCTGTCTGTGATGACCTTGGTGGGCGTCATCTGGAGGGTCGAGGCCTGGAAGGCCCCAATCTGCTTTGGGTGTCCTGCTGTGGGCCAGCTGCACCCTCTTTGGCCTGTGGAGCTTGAGCTGCAGGGCTCACAGGAAGAGGGGATTTGGATTGACCGGACATTCCCGGAGTCGCCTGGATGGATGGCTCTGGGGTATCGAGCTGCTGGTCCTCCTCTCTATGGGTGCCTGACAGCCCCTGGCTGACTCCTGGAGGAGAAGGGGAAGCCGGATTGAGATTGAGCTGTCCCGCACCCCTCTTTTGTTGACACTGTTGGAGGCCAACTATGGCATCAGTGATCGACTTTAGTCCGCAGAGGAGTGCACGACCGATGTCCTGGACCAAGGTCTCCATTGCGGCCGCCATCCTGCCAGTGTTGACTTCGATGCGTTGGCATCCCGGCGCTATCACATCGGACTGAAGGTGGATGGACTTCAAAATTTCACTCCTTATTCAACAGGCATTTGATACAGTGCCACACAACAGACTTGATAGAAAAATTATTGCTCATGGAATAAAAGGGACAGTAACAATGTGGATACAAAATTGGCTGAAAAATAGGAAGCAGAGAGTAATGGTCAATGGATATTTTTTGGGCTGGAGGAAGATTTGTAGTGGAGTTCCCCAGGGGTTGGTGCTGGGACCCTTGCTTTTCCTGATATATATTAATGATCTAGATCTTGGTGTGCAGGGGACAATTTCAAAGTTTGCGGATGATACAAAGCTTGGGAGTGTTGTAAGCTATGAGGAGGACAGAGACAAGTTGGTGGAGTGGGCAGATAGGTGACAGATGAAGTTCAATGTGGAGAAGTGTGAGGTATTTTGGTAGGAAGAACATGGACAGACTATATAAAATAAGGGGTGAATTTTTGAAGGAGGTGCAGGAGCAGTAAGACCTGGGTGTACATGTGCATAGATCATTGAAGGTGTCAGGACAGGTGGAGAGAGCAGTTAATAAAGCATATAGTATCCTGGGCTTTATTAATAGGGGCATCAAGTACAAGAGCAAGGAGGTTATGCTGAATTTATATAAGACACTCATTAGGCCTCAGCTCGAGTATTGTGTACAGCTCTGGGCGCCACATTATAGGAAAGATGTGAACACATTGGCGAGAGTGCAGAAGAGATTTACAAGAATGGTTCCAGGGATGAGAAACCTCAGTTATGAAGATAGATTGGAGAGGTTGGGGCTGTTCTCATTGGAGAGAAGAAGGCTAAGAGGAGATTTGATAGAGATGTTCAAAATCATGAGGGGGCTGGACAGAGTAGATTGGGAGAATCTGTTCCTGCTTGTAAAAGGATCAAGAATGAGAGAGCACAGATTTAAAGTGATTTGCAAAAGAAGCAAATGTGACGTGAGAAAAAACTTTTTCACACAATGAGTGGTTTGGGTCTGGAATGCACTGCCTGGAAGTGTGGTGGAGGCAGGTTTAATCAAGGCATTCAAGAGGGAATTAGATGATTATTTGAATAAAAACAATGTGCAGGGATATGGGGAAAAGGCAGGGCAATGGCACTAGGTCATAATGCTTATTTGGAGAGACGGTGCAAACACGATGGGCCTAATGACCTCCTTCTGTGCCGTTAAAATTCTGTGATTGTATGATTCTGTGACTTCTCAATTGTCCCTTGCAATCTGTGGAGTGCACAAACATCCCTTCCTGATGTTCCCGTGATTATCTTTGCAGCTCCAACAACTGATTGAAGGCCGAGTCCAGAGGCTCATCATCTGACTCAGACTCAGTAGATTCCTTGCCTCCAGCAGTCCTCCGAGTGGCGGCCACCTTGGATGTCCCTGCCTCTGCCTGCTGTGGAACAGACTGTGTGGTGTGCTCACCAGATTGTGATCCCGGGGCTACTCTACATCTAGGTCCCACCAAGGTGTGTATCACTGCGTTGGTGGAGGGTGTGGGTCAGCACCGTGATGGGTCTTCAATAATGCTGCCCTCAGGGTCCTCATCCAAGGTGCTCTCAGTGCTGGGCTAAGGGTCACAGTTGCCTGAGGGGAACATGTCAGATGTGCCTATGAGAGAAAGTGGAGCTTATTAGTACTTGGCAGCCATGTTGAACACAGCAGAGTGCACTCAGAGTAGCGTTGAGTGAGGGATCATGTGGTGAGGTGTCATGTGGGTTTTTGCCACCGACATCACCATCGCCACAGGAACGGTTGACGTCCTCTCCGGCCAGCTGCAATGCACGACTCTTGAACTGAGTGAGGACCTTGATGTCTGACACTCCACCCCTGGTCTGGGACCTCTCCTGGCGATTGTGTGTGATCTTGTCCTGCATAAAGACAGATGGAGAGAATGTGAGCAAGGTGTATGCCAGGCCAAATGAGAAGGATGCCACGTGTGCGTGTATGTTGAGTGGAGCCATGGATGGGATGAGGAGCCAGTCTCCAGAGGAGTTGAAGCCAGATGGAGATGTGACGATGTGTGTGAGAATGAGAGTGATGAAATCCATTGTGCTGGCAGCGAGTGAGATGCCAGTGAATGTGTGATGGGCTTGTGAGTGGGTGAGTTGAGATGGTTGACTTATCTTGGCAGCACAGATGAGACCATTCGTCCATTTTCTCCACTGGATGACCGACCCCTCATGTGCGGCATTGGCACTGACTACCTCTTCCACCGCCTCCCAAGCCGGAGTGGTGAGACTGATGGGCCTCCTGCGGCCAGAGTGGGGGCACTGGACATCGCAGCAGGCCTCGATGGCATCCAGAAGATCTTACAGGGATGTGTCATTGAATCGGGGGCTGCATCCTTCCTGGCTTTTGAGGCCATGTCTTCACTGGAGCATTCCTGGGCTGCAGCCATTGAGAAAGTAAGCGCGCGGCTGCATTTTAAATATGGTGTCCAGCGTGAGGAAGCAGTGAGGTAATGTTATGGCAGGACAATCGGAGGCCTGCGACCAGTGATCTGGCATGCTTCCCATAATTTGTGAGCCGGGAAGTGGAGGATACCGCACGAAAATCCGCCATTGCAGCCATCGTGTAAAATGTCTTTTTTCACGCCTGTTACCGCACTTAGTGCAAATCTAAGATAATTCCACCCTATGTTTTTCTAAGTGCATTGTTAAAACTTCCTTAATAATAGATTCCAGCATTTTTCCAGCAACTAGTGTCAGGCTAACTGGTCTGTAGTTCACTGCTTTTTCTACCACTCCTTTCTTGAAAAGTGGCGTAACAGTTGCCAATTTCCAATCTAGTGGGACCATTCCTGAATCTAAGGAATTTTGGAAAATCACAGCCAACACATGCACTATCTCTGCAGTTATCTTTTTTATAACCCTAGTGTGTAGGCGATCAGGTCCCGGTGATTTGTCATATTTTAGTCCCTCAAGTTTCTCCCATACTTTATCTCTGCTGATATTAATTTCCCTAATTTCCTCACACTTTTTAGCTCCTAGATTATCATCTATTTCTGGTGTGGAACCTGTGTCTTCTACTGTGAAGACAGACACAAAATATTTGTTCAATGCCTCAGCCTTTTCCTCATTCCCCATGATAATTACTCCTTACTAATTCACTCTTCTGCTTCTCAGGGACCAATGTTTACTTTAGCTACTCTCTTCCTTTTTATATACTTATAAAAGCTTTTACAATCTGTTTTTGTATTTCTGGCTAGTTTACTCTCATTTTATTTTTTCCACTTTTATCAACTTTTTGGTGGCTCATCGCTGGTTTCTGAATCACTCCCAATCTTCAGACTTTATGTTGTTTTTTTGCAACATTGTAAGGCACTTCTTTTAATCTAATACCATCCTTAGCTTCCTGAGTGAGCCACAGCTGGGTTCTTCTCACTAAGGTTTTGTTCGTCAATGGAATGTATTTTTGTTGAGCATTTTAAATTGTTCCTTTAAATGTTTTCCGCTGTTCATTTACTTCCATACCTTTTAGCCTATTTACCCAATTAATCCAGTTCTCTCCACATTCCTATGTAATTAACTTTGTTTAAATTTAAGATTTTAGTTTGTGGTTGGAATATATCACTTTCTTTTACCACAACATTACTAATTAACCCTGCTTCATTACACAGTACTAGATCTAAGATAGCTTTATCTCTAATTGGTTCCACTATGTACTGCTCCAAAAAACTGTCACGAAAATATTCCACGAATTCATCTTCTAAATCATTCTTGCCAATTTAATTGTCCCAGTCCATGTGGAGATTAAAGTCTGCCACAATTATTACATTTCCTTTGTTACAGCTTCCAATCATTTCTTATTTAATATTCGATCCAATGGTATCCAACGGTATCCAATGGCCACTATATAGGGGGCCTATAAGCTGCTGCCGCCAGTGTTATCTGACTCTTGCTAATGCTAATTTCCATCCATACTGATTCTACTTCATGATCTTCTGAGGCTAGATCCTTTCTCACTAATGGCCTTATGTCATCTTTTACTATAAAGGCGACACCACCTCCTTTGCCATTCTGTTTGTCTTTCCAAAATATTGTGAACACTGGAATATTTATTTCCCAACCTTAATCACCACGTAACCATTGCTGGAATTTTCCCCTCTTGCCAGTGGCGGGGCTCATGGCAGGCAGAAATGGAGGATGTAATGGAAGGGAAAATATTGGTTTCCCGATGGCGAGAAATGATGGTGGGAACTTGCAGTCCTGACTGTCATGGCGCGATAATGGTGGGCCATTATTCCTGATGAAGGTCATCAGGAACTGGGTTTGCATATGGTTAATGTTATTTAAATCAGCAATAGGCCAGAATGTTCCCCCCCACACCGGCATATCCTCCACCCCACCAGTGGGAATTCACGGAGGTCTGATTCACAACTAGACCAGCATGGCGCGGGAGCACTTACTGAGAATCCGCAGCCTGGAGCACTGGAGGACCAAATGACCCCAGGTATGGCACGTGCCAAAAAAATGACCAGGGGGCTACTGGAAGACATGGGTTGTGGGGGGTGGTCGGAACATACCAGGGGCCGGGTGGGGGGAGTGTCAGAACATAGGATGGGGGGATGCGGAAGACATGGTGGGTGGGGGGAAACCAGGAAGCCTTGAAGTGTGGGGAAACCAAAAAGCCTTGGGTGGGGGGGAGTCCAGGAAGCCTTGGTTGGGGGGGAGAACATGAAGCCTTGAAGGGTGGGGGGAACCAGAAAGCCTTAAAGCAGAGGGGGGAGGCACAAGCCTGGAAACATTGAAGTGGTGGGGGGAAACCAGGAAGCCTTGAATGGGGAGTGGAATCAGGAAGCTTTGAAGAGGAGTGGGGAGAGTGGAAACCAGGAAGCCATGTATGGGGAGGGGGAGGAACCAGGATGCCTTGAAGAGGGGGTGGGCGTGGAATCAGGAAGCCTTGAAAAGGGGGGGTTGGAATGTTCAGAGGGAGGGGTCAGTGGTGTCCATGCTGGAATCTAGGCAAACTGAGGGTACTGGTGGTGGAAGGGCACTGTGACTGTGAGAGGGGGTAGTGGGATGCGGTAGGGTAAGAGGATCAAGATGTGGCTGGTGTAGGTTTATATCTAGGGAGTCATTGGAGGGGATAAGAAGTTTAACATGGATCTTGTGGGTGGGCAGGATCAGGGTGGGCATGGGGCTGTGACAGGTGTGGGCGCATTGGGGACGGAAGGCACATGATGGGTGATATTGATGGGCTTTTGGGTGATGGGGGGAGGTTCAAGGGTAGCAGACTTTTGGGAGGGTGAAGTCAACACTAGGGGGCGGGGGAGTGACAATGGTTATGGGAGAGGGAGGATGGGTTTCGGTAGGGGGGTAAAAGGTGTTGGACACTGGAAGGTGACGCGCACCATCCTGAGGCACAGGCAGATCAGGATGTCGACACCCTCGATGTCCAACTAAAAGTTCTAGGTTGCAGGAGGACCGTTGGGTGGGTGGAGCTGACAGTCAGCTCAACAGGACAAGTGAAGGAGAACCCTATAATCTATCCTGAGAAGGCAAAGGTCTCTCTATAGGCTCCAAAGGGCAGTGGAGGGAAGGGGAATATTGTGAGTAGGAGGCTTCTCACACATGGCTCGCATGAGCCTTGGCAAAGAGCAATGCCTTGATGCACAGGCATGATTCAGGGGGACAGAGACGCAGTCTTGGCCCCCCCTGGAAGGGAGGGTGTTCACACAGCCAATAACACAAGGAGCAGCAAGAAAAGCCCAGGAGACCTCCATGAAGTGAATTGATTCATATATATATAAAGGTGCAATAACTATTTACAATGATTGTACACCTGTGCCACCAGTGTTAATTTAATACTCCTTAAATTTTCTTACCCTACCACTACATTTAGGTGCTTCCCCGACATCCACAGCAGAAGCAGAGGTAGGGGTAGCTGGCTGAATACCATGCTCTGTTATCTTTGATGACTTTGGCAGGTGTCCTCTGGAGGGCCGATGCCTGGAGGGCACCTGGCTTCTTTGGGTCTCCTACTCTGAAACAGGTGCACCCTCAGCGGTCTCAGAGGCTGGAGCTGATGGGGACATAGCCAGGGAGGTCTCGAAATGCATGGAGATCCTTGGAGAGTCCTGGATGGGAGCAGCAGGGGTGTCTGCCTGATGCACTTCTGTCCCTTTGGGTGCCTGAGGGCCTCTCCCTGGCTCCATGAAGAGAAGGAGCACCTGGAGAGAGATCGAGGTGCCCGTCTCCCTCTTGCGTAGCCACTGCAAAAGCTCATCCATGGTCTGTGAGCCTCTCCAGCAGAAACTGGGTGTTCTACTGGACCAGGTTCTCCAAAGCATCGCCATCCTTCCCATTGAGACTTTGATGTGTTCACATGTCAGAGCCACTACATCAGGGAGGAGGTGGCATACGACTCAACCTTGCGTGCCACTCTGTTGAGGGCTTCTATTACCTCTGCCTGATGTCCCCTGCATCTTGATGATACTCCAGCATCTTCTCCATGACCACTTCCAGAGGCTCTGACTTAGCAGGGTCCTCTTCTCCAGCTGTCCTCCGAGTGCCAGGACCTTGGCTCTAACTGCCTCCTCCTGCTGTGGACACATGTCTGTGAGGTCACCACCAGAGTGTGAGCCTGGGTCTAACCTAGATACATCACCTACCGAGGTGTGTGTCTCTGGGCTGGTGGAGGGTGAAGATGAGTGCTGTGACAGCTGTACAGGTGAGAGTCATCCTTGTCCTTTTCTGAGGTCTCCTGAGTTCAGGTGTGGGGGCTGGCCTTGCCCTCTTCCTATTGGCACCTGGAATGGAGAGAATAGAGATTGAGTGAAAACCTAGGCTGGCTCCTACATTGCACACAGAATCACCATCAGTTCCAGTTATCAGATATTAAGCATGCTCCCTCACTGGTTGCTTGGGGGAAGCCGACCTTGCCATTGGCACAGGCATTGTCACAATCCTCCCCGGCAGCTTGGCAGCTTGCTGCTCAAATTGTGTGAGGGGCCGTATGTTGGGTATGCCCCCTCCCATCTTCTCCCTCTCTTGACTTTTGTGCACTGTCTTTTTCTGATAAAGATAGATAGATGGATTGTGAGCACTTCTGAGGCAGGAGCAGGTCGCATGCTGTGAGTTCTGCGGCTCATATGTGAAATTGTGACTCCCCAATGTCAGTCCTCCATGTTAAAGGCACAAGTGAGGGGTTTGAGGGTATACTGTCCACTTGCCTGGATAAGTGTTTCTCCAACTGCACTCAGGAAGCTGGACACATCCAAGGTGAAGCAGGCCGCTTGATTGGCACCCCATCCAGCACCCTCATTCAGTCCCTCCACCACCAACCCATTGGCAGCTGTGTGTGATATGCGAAAGGTGCACCGTGGTTAGTTCCCAGGGTTACTTCAGCAGCCCCTTTCAGACACGTGAGCTCTAGCAGCTAGGAGGACAAGGGCAGCAGAGTCATGGCATCAGCAGCATCTGCAAGTTGCCCTCTACTCCAATATTCCCCCATTCTACAATGAATGTGCCTTCAGTCTGGCTGGGCCAGCAACCCGCAGTTGCCTCCCTACCAGCAGACCACATGGACTGCAGTGGAGCAATGAGGCAGCACCTCTGCACCTTCTGAAGGGCTTTTAGGGATGGGCAGTACAGAGGCTGACCTTGCCATTGATGCCCATGTCCCATGGCAGATTTAGAAAATAAAGTGGTGAGTTTAGAGAGTAGAGGGTTCATTTACCGTGGCAGCATGGATTAAATCGTTCATGCACTCCCTGAATTGCAGGCGGCTCCTCCTCTGTGCCCCTGTAGCACTGACCACCGTGGCAACCACCTCCCAGGTCGGTGTGGTGCGTCAGGTGGGCCTACTGCTCCCATCCCTGGGAAAGAGGACGTCCTCCTTGGCCTGGCAGAGAGTCTCTAGGGAGGCATCGCTGAACTGTGGGGCTGGTGCTTGTTGCTTTCTGGAGACCATCTCGTGCCCTGAAGTCCTGGCATGCTGAATCACTGGTTGTCCAGGTGCCTTTTAAATATGGCGTCCGGACATGATGACGGGTTGTGCGACTTCCTGCCTGCCACACCATGTGATGAGACGTAATTTTCCCAGCTGCATAAGTAATTGGGTAAGCGGTGCACGATTCAACATGTTCACCCGCCCCACTCTCCAGCAGGAGTCACTCTGACTTCCCGCTCCCACCAACAGACTCAGGTCCGAAGTGGAACATTCTGTCCCATGCTTCTGAAATAGCGATTAGATCAAAATCATTTACCTCTATTAATGTCACTGATTTACCTCTCTTACTGCAGATGCTTATTCATTAAGATAAAGAGCCTTTAATTCCATTTTTTTTACTTCTGTCCCCTGTAATGACCTTATTTGCTGATTTACATTTTTGTTAAACTCTCTGTCCTTTCCTGTCCCACTCCGTTTGTCTTTACCCCACGTGCTCTACTGTTCCGATACCTCAACCTTTCTCTTTGGATTTCTAAGTCTCCCTTCACCCCGAACCCTGCCCCCACTTTGGTTTAAAGGTTTGAAGCCTTGTCCACAGCCCTAGTTCTATGATTGGCCAAGATATTTGTCTCAGGCCAGTTCGAGTGGAGCCCCTCCCAACGGAATAGCTTACTCTTCTCTGAGTGCTAATGCCGATGCCCCATGAATTGAAATTCCTTCTCACACCACTCTTTGAGCCATGTGTTTAATTCTCTATTCTGCTTTACCCTTTGTCAATTGGCACGTGGCTCAGATAACAATTCAGAGATGATTACCTTTGATGTTCTGCATTTTAATTTGGACCCTAACTCCTCAAATTCTCTTAGCTGATCATCATTCCTGGTTCTACCTAGGTCATTGGTTCCCACATGGACCATGACAACTGGACCCTCCCCCTGCCACTCCAAGCTTCTGTCTAGTTGTGAAGAGATGTCCTTAACCCTGGCACTGGGCAACAAACACAACCTTCAGAACTCCCTGTCGTGGCTGCAGAAAACAGTATCCATCTCCCTGAATATACTGTCTCTATCACTACCATATCCTTCTTTGCTCCACCCACTTGAATGGCAACCTTCACCATGGTGCCACGGTCAGTCCGCTCACCCACCTTGCAGTCCTTCTCCTCGTCTATACAGGTGGCAAGCACTTCGTACCTGTTGGACAAAGTCAGGGGCTGAGGCTCCTCCATCACTACATGCTGGGTCCCCAAATTTGCCTGAGCTGCAGTCACACTTTCCTGTCCCTGACCATTGACCAACTTTAAAGTTCTACCTATCCTATGGGGTGTGAATGGCTCCTGGAATAAAATGTCCAGGTAATTTTCCCTCTCCCTGATGCATCACAGTGTCTGCATCTCTGCCTCCAGCTCAATGACTCTGAGCCGAAGCTCCTTAAGCCAGAAACACTCATTGCAGGCGTGTTTGCCCTGGATCACACTGGCTCCCACATTCTGCAGTTACAACACATCAACTACCCTGCTATCTTTAAAATAGTGTTAGTTAATTATGTTTCCTTAATCAATTTATAATTAATAAACCCTACCACTTTCAATATCCTTTACTACTGTTAGTAAACCTTAATACTACCAATACAACCTTACAATTTGTTGATAAATTACACATCTTTGAAAGATAAAGGGGCAAAGCATTCGCCAGTCAATCACTTACCTGTTTTCCTGTTAGATACGAGTAACATCCCAGAAATAGCTGTAAATCAGGAAATGGATGGGAGAGAGGAATTCAGGAAAATTACAATCACCAGGGAAGTGATATTGAGCAAATTGTTGGAGCTCCAGTCTGACAAATCCCTGGGTCCTGATGGACTTCATCCTAGGGTCTTTTAACAAGTGCCTAGTGAAATAATTGATGCATTGGTTTTAATTTTCCAACATTCCCAAGATTTGGGGAAGGTTCCATTAGATTGAAAAATAGCAAATGTAACTCCTTTATTCAAAAAGGGAGGGAGACAGAAAGCAGGAAACTACAGACCAGTTAGCTTAACATCTGCATTAGGGAAAATGTTAGAAGCTATTATTAAAGATGTTATAACAGAAAAGTTTAAGGCAATCAGGCAGGGTCACCATGGTTTTGTGAAAGGGGACTCATGTTTAACTAATTTATTGGAGTTCTTTGAACAAATCACATCTGCTGTGGATAAAGAGGAACCGGTGGATGTACTGTACTTAGGTTTCTAGAAGGCATTTGATAAGGTGCCACATCAAATGTTATTGCAAAAATAAAAGCTCATGGCGTAGGGGGTAATTTATTGGCATGGAAAGAAGGATGGCTAGCTAACAGGAAACAGAGTAGTCATAAATGGGTCTTTTTCTGGTTGGCAGGATGTGATGAGTGGTGTGCCACAGTTCTGGGGCCCCAACGTTTTACAATTTATATAAATGACTTGCATGAAGGGAAAAATGATATGGTTGCTAAATTTGCTGATGACACAAAGGTAGGTAGGAAAGTAAGTTGTGAGGAGGATATAAGGAGGCTACAAAGTGACAGAGATAGGTTAAGCGAATCAGCAAACACTTGGCAAATGAAGTATAATATGGGCAAATGTGAAATTGTCCATTTTGGCAGGAAGAACAAAGGAGAAGGTTATTATCTAAATGGTGAGAGATTGCAGGGCTCTGAGATTCAGAGTTGATCTGCGTGTCCTAGTGCATGAATCACAAAAGGCTAGTATGCAGGTACAGAAAGTAATTAGGAAATCTAATAGAATGTTATCATTTATTGCAAGGGGAATTGAATACAAAAGTAGGGAGGTTATGCTTCAGTTATACAGGGCACTGGTGAGACCAAAACTAGAGTACTGTGTACAGTATTGGTCTCCTTATTTAAGGAAAGATGTATGTGCATTTGAAGCAATTCAGAGAAAGTTTACTAGGCTAATACCTGGAATGGGCAGGCTATCTTATGAGGAAAGGTTGCACAGGTTAGGCTTGTATCTACTGGAGTTTAGAAGGGTAAGAGGTGACTTGATTGAAACTTTTAGATCCTGGGGGATCTTGACAGAGTGATGTGGAGAGAATGTTTCCTCTTGTGGGAGAACTTAGAACCAGGGGTCACTTTAAAAATAAAGGATTAGGGATTAAGAGAAATTTTTTCCCTCAGAGGGTCGTGAGTCTTTGGAATTCTCTTCCTCAAAAGGTGGTGGAAGCAGGGTCTTTGAATATTGTTAAGGTAGAGCTAGATTCTTCATTAACAACGGGGTGAAAGGTTACCAGGGGGTGGGAGGTTACAATAAGATCAGCCATGATTGTATTGAATGGCAGAGCAGGCTTGAAGTGTTGAGTGGCCTACTCCTAGCTCGTATGTTTGTATGTACCTCACACTTTGATTATGGTCAGAATCTTCCAGTCAGCGTGCAGGGGCGGGCCTGACACGCCGATGCATAAAATGACGCGCGATGGCGTCATGCTTGCATCCCAACGTCATCGTGTGCCATTGTGATATTTCGTTCGGTGGGCACGCACCGGAGTCGGCTGCATGCCTGCAGAAATGTTAAGGGCCTATTAAGGCCATTGAGAAATTAATTAAAGTCGTTAAGAACACTACCTGTCCAACCTTCAGGTTGGTGAGCAGGTGAAAAGCCCAAGCAGCTTTCATGTTTATCAGGAAAACTCATCCATGGGTGGGATGAGGTTTCCTAAAGCTTTTATAAAATAAATAAATGTATTTTCCCACCTTTACAAACATGTCCCAACTCATGTGACACAGTCACATGAGGGGACATGTTTGAGTAAATTTTTAAACTAATTCTTTAATTGTTATCGTATGTATTCAATCTCCCTCGGGCAGCTCTGTGACTCAGGGAAATTGCTGTGCTCTTTTGCGCACACACACAAAAGAGTGCTGGCTCCGACTCTCCCTCCTCCCCCCATCGGCATGGGTAGCGCTGAGTGCTCCCGACCGCGTATTACGCTGGGCGGGCCTTAATTGACCCGCCCACATATAATGGTGGCGCCCAGCCAATCGCGGGCGTCGATAGGTTTCGTGTCCGCCCCCGCCCGCCATAGGAAAAATCCAGGCCTATGATTCTCTGTTGCGCTGTTTTTAGACTTCTCGCTCTTAATGGTCCTACTGCTCCTCTCGCACTCTCTCACTGTTAATGGTTCCGCTGCTCCTCTCGCACTCTCTCACTGTTAATGGCTCTGCCGTTCCTCTCACACTCTCTCACTGTTAATGGCCCCGCTGCTCCTCTCGCACTCACTGACTGTTAATTGTCCTGCTGCTCCACTCGCACTCTCTCACTGTTAATACCCCTGCTGCTCTACTCGCACTCTCTCACTGTTAATACCCCTGCTGCTCCTCTCATACTCTCTCACTGTTAATACCCCTGCTGCTCTACTCGCACTCTCTCAATGTTAATACCCCTGCTGCTCCACTCGCACTCTCTCACTGTTAATACCCCTGCTGCTCCTCTCACACTCTCTCACTGTTAATACCCCTGCTGCTCCTCTCACACTCTCTCACTGTTAATACCCCTGCTGCTCCTCTCGCACTCTCTCACTGTTAATGATTCCGCTACTCCTTTCACACTCTCTCACTGTTAATGGCTCTGCCGTTCCTCTCACACTCTCTCGCTGTTAATACCCCTGCTGCTCCTCTCACACTCTCTCACTGTTAATGGCCCCGCTGCCCCTCTCGCACTCTCTCACTGTTAATGGCCCCGCTATCCCTTTCACACTCTCTCACTGTTAATGGCCCCGCTGCTCCTCTCACACTCTCATTGTTAATGGCCCCGCTGCTCCTCTCACACTCACTGACTGTTAATTTTCCTGCTGCTCCACTCGCACTCTCTCACTGTTAATACCCCTGCTGCTCTACTCGCACTCTCTCACTGTTAATACCCCTGCTGCTCCTCTCATACTCTCTCACTGTTAATACCCCTGCTGCTCTACTCGCACTCTCTCAATGTTAATACCCCTGCTGCTCCACTCGCACTCTCTCACTGTTAATACCCCTGCTGCTCCTCTCCCACTCTCTCACTGTTAATGTTTCATCAGCACTGGAAAAAGTTAGTGATGTCATAGTTTTTAAGCAAGCGAGTCAGGGAAAGGGGTGGGGGAGGGGA
The DNA here is from genome assembly GCF_964194155.1 of Cetorhinus maximus. Taxonomy (NCBI): domain Eukaryota; kingdom Metazoa; phylum Chordata; class Chondrichthyes; order Lamniformes; family Cetorhinidae; genus Cetorhinus; species Cetorhinus maximus. The sequence goes on from NC_135880.1 coordinate 58,232,997, forward strand.
GGAAAAGAACAAAAGGGAAGATCTTTTATAAGGTGGAGGACAGGAGGGGTAAAATGACAAAAGAGATGATGCTGCAGGGCAAAATGGGCACATGGGACAATAAAAGAAACAAAAAAGGTAAAGGCAAAATACTGCGGATGCTGGAACTCTGAAACAAAAACAAACAGTGCTGGAAAAACTCAGCAGGTCTGACAGCATCTGTGGAGAGAAAGACAAAGTTAACAACAAAAAGCTAAAAGCTACTGCGGATGCTGGAAATCCAAAACAAAAACAGAATTACCTGGAAAAACTCAGCAAGTCTGGCAGCATCGGCGGAGAAGAAATCAGTTAACGTTTCGAGCCTTCATGGCCCTTCGGCAGAACTGCAGCATAGTTTCAACAAGGGAGAAATATAAATTGGTTTAAGGTGGGTGGGGGGGGGAAGAGACACATTGAGGGTGTGGTGTGACAAAGTTAACGTTTTGAGCTCTGAAGAAGAGTCATACGGACTCGAAAAGTTAACTCTGTCTTTCTCTCCACAGATGCTGTCAGACCTGCTGAGTTTTTCCAGCACTGTTTGTTTTTGAAACAGAAGTGGTGTCTAGACAAGATGTCACTGAGAAAATGCAGAATAATTACCCACAACTGCATCCAAAAACATACCAAAATAAAGGAAACAGATATTATGATCTGTAATTGCTGAACTCATTGTTGAGACTGGAAGGCTGTAAAGTGTCTGAACGAAAGATGAGGTGGTGTTCCTCAAGCTTACATTGGACTTCATTGGAACAGTACAGGAGGATGAAGACAGGGAGGTCAGAGTGGGAGTGGAATGGAGAATTGAAAAGACTGGCAGCTGGAAGCTCAGGGTTATGCTTGCAAACTGTACGGACTTGTTCTGCAAAGCAATTGCCCAATCTGCATTTGCCAATGAAGAGGTAACCACATTGTGAGCAGTGAATGAAATGCACTAAATTGAAAAAAATACAAGTAAATTACTGCTTCTCCAGGAAGGAATGTTTGGGCCCTTGGACAGTGAGAAGGGTATAAGTAAAAGGATGGGTATAGCACCTTCTACGATTGCATGGGAAGGTGCTGTGTGAAATTAACACTTCAGTTATAGATACCTTCATTAGAACTAGGAAAAAATACAGAGAAACAGCATTCACCAAGGAATAGAAAAAGTGGGGGGAGGTGAACAGAAGTGAGAGACATTACCTCCTGTTTTTATGTGAAGGGTTCTATCTATGAGCCTGCAACATGTCACCTTTCTGCATTGCACACATGGACTCCAACCAGCTGTCAACTTACACATCAACATTCATGTTTTTTACATCCTTTACATAAATTAAATGAGCTATATTGGCTTTAGCCAAAGGAAGTACTTAAATATTACAAAGCTGTACAAAAAATTATTTTGTAGTACAGTTATGCTTCAAATTATCCGAAAGAAATGGAAACAAGGTCTTCAGAATTATCTTCTTTCTGTATTTTTGCTGACAATTAAAATGAACAAAATATGTCTCAAAGTAGTGCAATTTGTTCAGCTGTGCTGCTTCAGGGTTTCCCTGGGGTTTCAGCAGAGCTTCCATCATATAGGACATCATTAAACTACCAGCAGTAAGTCTATTAGGTTAATGATTTTTAATTGAGGTTCAAATCGCAAAGCAATGTTACATTTCAGCTACCCTCTCCTACCCCCTATTTCCTTCTCACCGTTGCTGCAAGAATGTCACCTTTATCCGCTGACTGAGGCAAGTTACTGCTTTCTGGTCTGCTGTCCAGCTGTACATTTTTAAAATTGTAAGACAGGGACTCATAGGAACTGGAGTAGAGTATTCAGCCCCTAAGCCTGTCCTGTCATTCAATTAGATCATAGCTGATCTGCACTTCAACTCTATTTACACACCCTTGCTCAATATCCTTTAATAGCCTTACTGAATAAAAATCTACCCATATCAGTTTTTACAAAGATGTGTTGTAATTTTATCAGCTGGTCATATATATATACTTGTTTTCGACCACTGGATAAGGGCACTTAAAATAAAGACTACCTGTGAAAGCTTCAGAGAGATAATTCTCCTTCAGGAGTTCAAAAACTCACTCCCTGGGCAGAATTTTTAACTCGGTGTGTGGGCGTGTGCCTGACCCGCTCGAGCATGAAATAACCTGTGATGATGTCAGGCAAGTGTCCCAATTTCATCCCGTGCTCGCTGACAATTAAGAGGGCAATTAAGCCCATTAAAGTTCCAATTGTCCCCGATTTTTCATGGTCCGTCCAACCTTACGTTTGGCGGATGGGCTAATCTGCCAGGCGGACTCTGCATTTTTGATGAAACCTCATCCAAGGGCAGGATAAGGTTGCGTTATTAAATAAAAAAAATGTTTGGGCAGAACTTTCATCATCCGTATTTTCACATGACTGATTCTGATGCGTGGATTTTTTTTTCTGGATTTTGAAATCTTTATTGATTGCTTTTAAATTCTTCAGCTCCCTGAGGCAGCTCCCTGGCTTCAGGGAGCTTTCATTTTGCGCTCACCTGTGCCTGTGCTTACATCAGCGCCCACCCTCCTCCTGCCCCCACCCCCGCAAGCTAAGCATTTCAGCGTGCATTTCGTGCTGGCTGGCCATTAATTGGCCAGCCAGCGTGAAATCGCGGTCAGGGGCCGGTTGCGGTCGACAGACTGTTCCCCGGCTGCTCCCGGGCACGCTGACAGCGTGCACCCACCAAACTAAAATTCCTGCCACCTATTTCTATAAAAACCCATGTTGAAGAACAAAGGGTTTCCAAAGCTAGACAGACAGCTCTAGTAGCCGGTGACTACGGGCAGAATTTTCCGCTCCAGTTGGCAGCGGATGTGTTTGGTCTGCGTGTGTGGACAATATGGCGAGAAGGTCGAAAATCGGTTTTACACCATCACGAAACCAGTTTACAATCATCCACTCCAACCGTCAATGGCAGGCAGCGTTTCCCACCGCTGCCTGTCGGGGACCTAATTTCAATGCTTTAGCATCTTATTATAAACCCTGCTCGCCATAATCACCCCCTCACGCTGGATCATCTGGGCACGTCGGCGTGCAGTGTTTCACAACTGTATATAAGTGACGTACTCCTGACGAGCTGCACTTTAAGGTTTGTTTGCCTATCTTGCTTCGGGCAGCACTTGCAGTCATCAGCGCCAGGCTTCGCAGGCAGTAACACATCATTTTTAGGGGGGCTCACAGGCAGGTCTCTACCTACCAGGCCAGCTATAAGGCGGGGATGGCTTTCCAACAACTGTGGGGTTAGGGTTTGCTTGGGGAATGGGGAGAAGTGGCCCCAGGAAAGGGAAGAGGCTGCAGGGTGAGGGCTGTACTGGGGAAGGCAGGTATCCCAGGGTGTGTGTGGGGGCACGTGTTGATCTGTGCAAATGGCCTCAAGATGGTGAGGGCTGAGGAGGCAGTCTCCAGAGGAGATGAGGCCAGGTGGAGATGAGAGGGTGCGTGTGAGAATGGGTGGTGATGTTCCTTGAACTGGCAGTGATTGAGATGCCAGTGAATGTCTGATGGCATTGTGAGTGTGTGAGTTTAGAGTGATGAGATGGTTGCCTTATCCTGGCGGCACGGATATGATAATTCATCCTCTTCCTGCACTGGATAGCCAACCTCTTCTGTGCCGTGTTGGCAATGACCACCCACTGCCACTGCCTCCAAAGCCGGAGTGGTGAGATTGCTGGACCTCCTGTGGAGGACATCACAGAGGGTCTCCAAAAGGCATTCTAGTGACGGGTCACTGAACTCTTTCAGGGCCATGTCTTCACTGGAGCAGTCCTGTGCTGCAAGCATTGAGAACTGTGCATGCAGCTGCAGTTTAGTTATGGCACCTGGAGTGAGGAAACGGTGAGGAAATGGCATAGGAGGTGATTCAACAGCCACCTGCCAGCGAGAAGGTGTATTTCTTGTGGCTGCATGATTAATGAGGTGGGTAGTGGAAGATATGGCGCAAAAACTCGCCATTACGGCCGGTGGGTAAAACGTCGTTTTTCATGCCCTCTGCCACACTTAGTGCAAATCTGGGACGATTCTGCCCTATGAGTTAACCCACAAACACCTGACTCATTGTAAACCGGGATCTTTTAATTGCCATAGACTCGGGAGATAGATGAAGCTGAGATGGGCTGGAAAGGAAAGGGGAACTATGACGGAAGGGCAGAACAATCCCCGACTTTTCAAAGAAGAAACTCAGAGGGGAGACCGGGAGGAAAACACCCTATGTGCTTTGAATGTGCAAAACCAGGACATTTGAAAGGAAGTTGCTGCACATGAGGAAACTCACAGGGAATCCTGTGGCCAATCTTGTATCCGTGGCCATGAAAGTGGTCAGCTTGCGTTGAGGCGTGGCTGACAGCCAGGGTAACCACCAGGAATTTGTATTTGAAGGGAAAATGTCCCCTAACTTGTTAAAAGAGCCGGAAAAGGAGACCAGCATTCTCCAAGGCACTGGCTGCTTGCAAACTTTGCTAACAAGGGAGATTAAAGAATTCCGACTTGGGTGCAGAGTAAATTCCAGTGTATTATAATCAAGGGACTCATGGGAGAGGGTGTAGAGGTGCCACTGGTAAGAAGTTACTTGCAGAGGGAGCTCATTACAGGACTAGTAACAGTGGGTGTGATCCCAAGCTTACCCATGCAAGAGATAGACAATTTGCTAGGTAGTGACCTGAAATGTTGGAGGGTAGTGCCTCCAAAAATTCAAGCACAGGCCAGAGAAGCTGAAAAGGCTGGAGAATGCCAGCAGAATTCTGCAGAGGTGCCGAAAGCTGAGAAAGGTTCGGAAGTCCTGCAGGGGGCGATAAACCCCATGAGGATTGAAGTGGCTAAGAAGAAGCCAACAGAGTTAAAAGAGGCCATGATCAGGCTTGCAGCATTAGGGAGGGTTAGGATTGAACCCAAGGAAGTTAAAAAATCTGAGATCAGGAGAACCCTTGGAGTTTAAAAAAAGATGAAGGGGGAGTGACCAGAAATTGGTTTTGCAGACATCTTTTTAGAGTTAAACGGGGACAAGAGTGGTTCCCAATCAGGCAAGGAGACAGTGAGGGAGATGCCTCACTTTGTTGAAGAGCCAAAGGGGAGTACAACAGGAGCTGAACAGTCACCTGGGGGCAGTAGCATTCATAGGATTTTGAACGGGTTAGGGGGAAGCCCAATCCCAGGACAAAAGGGAAAGGGAAGCGAAGGGAAAGGGAAGGGAAAGGGAAGGGAAAGGGAAGGGAAAGGGAAGGGAACCCACCCCATAACTAACACCACTTGTGGAGACAATAAGGGGCATACCAGTGAAATCCATGCAGTTATCCACTGGTAAATCAAATGAGCAAGTTCAAATCTTAAACCTCAACGAACCCAGCAGTGTTGAAGCAAAGTCTACTGAAGGTGAGGTGCAGGAAGCAAGTCCAGACATTGTACCAGGGTTTAAAATCAAGCTACAACCCACTGACTTCCTAGAAATCAGACTTGTTAAAATGCCTGAAGTTGAGCTGTCAATTTTATGGACCATGGATGGTGGACAGTGAAGGGTTAAAGCTGGTCAGAGCAGCACAGCCACACAATCAGGAATATTTGCATATTACAACCCACTCCTTGCAGCAGCTTACAAGATGCCATGTGTTCTGGTTGTCTTGTTCCCAGGTGTTGGTAATAACCACCGTTTAAACTTGGAAAGATCAGAACTCTTTGGCCTGAATTTTGCGTTTGTCGGGCGCGTGTTATCGGCGGGCCCGGGAGCAGGTAGGAAATGGTCTGCCGACCGCGATCGGCTCCCGACCGTGATTTCATGCTGGTTGGCCAATTAACAGTCAGCCAGCGTGAAACGCACCTGAGAAAGGCTTAGCACTGCCAGTGGGGACAGGAAGAGGGCAGGCGCCAACTGGTACTGGCGAGCACTTCCAGTGAGCTCCCTGAAGGCAGTCAGCTGCCTCAGGGAGCTGCAGACCTCCAAATAAGAAAAGAAAGCACAAAAATGCTGCAAAAAAAATGTCCATACAGCACAATCAAACACCTCAAAGCAGACGTCATAAAAATGCCGTTCCCAGATATTTCTTTTCATTTTATATCCTAATGGAGATTTTCATCCCACCCTTGGATGAGGTTTTATCAAAATGTAAAGGCTGCCTGGCTGATTGGCCCTGTAAGGTTGGATGGGCTACGAAAAATCACTTACAATTGGGCCGTTAATGTGCTTAATCGCCTGCTTAATTGTTGGCGGGCACACTTCAGACTGCCACGTGCGCCCACCGAGTGAAATATTGCGTGACAATGTTGAGACGCTTGCCTGATGTCATCTTACGTGATTTTACGCCCGTTTCAGGTTGGGTGCGCGTCTGCCTGCGGAATGTAAAATTCTGCCCTTTATCTTTAACTTGACATGCTGCCTTGTACAAAAGAAGGGTCAGCTTGAACTGGTTCTGTTGCTCATCTCATGAGCCTCTAATACAGCTGTGAAATGTAGCCCCCCGGCACATGTACACATAACAATTTGTTCCGAGCTAATTAGTTCCTAGCTCTTTACAGGTAATACAGCAATATATAACACAAGAACACCTTGTGATGCAAAGTAAAAACTAACAGCAATGTAAAAACCAAGACCCTTTAGATGATACCTAACCAGAGTTTAGAGAAGGGAATAGGCACTGAATTCTCTCATTATTTATGTTTGACCCTAAAAGAACAAGAAAAGGCAGAGTTCTAATGCAAGAATAGTCTTTTCAAACCAAGATGCATTTTGTTTGTAACTATCAGCTGAAATGAAAAAGCAATGTGACAGCTCATGCTTTATCCAGAGTCCAGCTCAATTTAGAATTATCTAGGTACCAAAACCGCAATAGAACATGGCTGATTCAACCAGACTAAAAGTGTGAATGGGGTGCATGTGTTTCTTATTATTTATTGATACCTTATAACGAAATGTGCCTCCAAGTCCCGTTTCATTCCACGTGAGGCCGAGGTGTTACAAAGGTGTGCCACGCGGAATATTAATTTATAATTTCATCAGCTGGTCATAAATATAGTGAACTTTTTTAAATAATAAGAAACCCTTGTTAAATAAAGGACCCTGACTTGAAGTAGCTGCTAGTTTGCACCTGTGAAGTCACATTCCGTTCCATGGAAAGTCAAAGTCAACGGAGACCCCAAAAGAGACATCAACACTCTGGAGGTGTGAATAACTCCTTTCTATTATATCAAGATGGAGGATGGATCATTCAGGAGTCAATGACTGGGATATTAAAAAATGAATCACCTCAGTTATGAAACAGTGGCTAAAGGGAAGCTATGCAAGACATGAGCTAGTGCTCTATCCTTTGGAATATGCAGCTGACATGGAAAGAGGTCATGTGATACCACCTTTTATGTGAATGCTGGAATTGGGATCTAAGTAGTTAACACACAGGCTGCCACAGGGAGCAGGAGTCTCCCCACCCCCTTATCTCTCCCTACAACATTTCATATAAGTCTGCGCTCTGTTTTGCTGAGAAAAATGTTTACATCCCTGCAGCCAACAGAAACTCTACTAAAAACATTTGGATTTGCTACAACATTGATTCCAGGAGAAAAGGGGATCTACCAGCCAGAACTTTAAATCAACTGCTTCCGTGAAGAAACAGCGTTTGGACACAATCAGTGAATCTTTATGGGCTTTACCTTTTTATCCACATCTCACCTGGCCAAGTTTAACATCTGATATTCTTTAAAGTTGTATTTCTTTTTTGCATGCTTGGGGAGTGTATGTGTTTGCTCACAATAGTGGGAAGTAGGACATATTTATGCATTTTCACACTTTTACCTGGGTGGTTTTCAGCAAAAAAATGAACTCCTTACAGGTTTAACTCAAGAATGCCTGTCTGGCTTATTTCTTACAAGACTGCACACAGCCAAGTACATACTGAATTGGCAATATTACATCCTTTTTAAATTCAGACCTCTGTTAAAATCAACCAGGGAGTGGGAAAAGAGCGAAGTTATTTCACCCCTCCTCACCTGGTCATGACACAGTTTTGAATCTTTCAGTTCATGTAGTCTCAACAGCTTCCAGAGGGAGAGTTCCAGCTTCCACTGCCCTTTATGTAAAAGTATAAATAACTCACTTAAATCAATGGTTTCTGAAGATAAGTACAACAGAGTATATCACCAGATCATATGGGGGAGGGAGAAAACCTGTTCATAGGCCTCCGCGATGCCATCGTAATTGGGCCCTGCAAGCCTGAAAAAATATGCTATTTTCATATAAAAAACTCATGGGCCAGAATGTTTCCCTTGTCGGGCGGGCTCACTGGCAGCGGACAATTAATGCTCGCCCTGCGTGGATCACCTCAGGGAGCTGCCTCAGGGAGATTGAAGCGCTTTTTAAAATATCTAATAAAGACAATAGAAATTTAATAAAACATGTCTCACCTCATGTGACTGTGTCATATGAGGTGGGACATGTTTTTAATTTCAAAATGAAGTTTTTATTTCATTTGTATTAGCTTTAGGAAACCTCATCCCACTTGTAAATGAGGTTTCCTAAAAAATGTAAAGGCCGCTTGGCCTTTTCACCTGCCCGCCAACCGTTAGGTTGGACGGGCAGCTTAAATTTCAAGTTAATTCGCTCATTTATGGCCTTAATAGGCCTTTCAATTATTGGCGGGCATTCAGTTGGCTCCAGCGCGCGCCCATTGAATTAAATATTGCACGAGTGCGTGAAAATGTTGGGACGCACGCCTGACGTCATCACACGTCATATTACGCTCGTGCATGTTGGGCACGTGCCCGCACGCCGAACTTAAAATTCTGGCCGTGGGCTCCACAACTGCCTATTGACAAACACTTTGAAATTGTTTTGTAGATCTCCCCTGACTCTAGATCTAGGAGGCTGATTTCCTGATTTATGTACCTTGTATGTACAATGTGTCTAAAACAAGAATTCAAGCAGTATGTGAGGGAAGGCATTAACAACATTTCCGTATAATCCTGATGTTTATCAGAGCCTACTTCATTGCAAGTAATTAGAAAGCTCAGTATCCACCAAAGGTCATATAATACCAGGATTTCTCTACAGGAAGGTAAAGGATGCAATTCCTGTTCAAAACAATGAGAGCCATCCACTGACAGACTAGGAATACACATTAACACAACAATGCTCTTCCAGTCAGGAGACCTAATGTGGAGTCTCCAGCAAGTTGCTGTACAACTGTTCAGAGCATGATTTTTCCAACAGCTAACAGCAGGGGAGGAGTGTGAAGCAAGGCAGCATCACTGTGAAGAGATCAGGATGAGAGTGAAGCAGGTCAGCATCACTGTGAACAGACCGAGAGGAGAGTGAAGCAGGTCAGCATCACTGAGAAGAGACCAGGAGGAGTGTGAAGCAGGTCAGCATCACTGTGAGGAGATTGGGAGGAGAGTGAAGCAGGTCAGCATCACTGAGAGGAGACCGGGAGGAGAGTGAAGCAGGTCAGCATCACTATGAGGAGACTGGGAGGAGTGTGAAGCAGGTGAGCATCACTGTGAGGAGACCAGGAGGATTGTGAAGCAGGTTAGCATCACTGTGAGGAGACTGGGAGGAGTGTGAAGCAGGTCAGCATCACTGTGAAGAGACTGGGAGGAGTGTGAAGCAGGTTAGCATCACTGTGAGGAGACTGGGAGGAGTGTGAAGCAGGTCAGAATCACTGTGAGGAGACTGGGAGGAGTGTGAAGCAGGTCAGCATTACTGTGAGGAGACAGGAATTAGAGTGAAGCAGGTCAGCATCACTGTGAGGAGACTGGGAGGAGTGTGAAGCAGGTCAGCATCACTGTGAGGAGACCGGGAGGAGAGTGAAGCAGGTCAGAATCACTGTGAGGAGACAGGAATTAGAGCGAAGCAGGTTAGCATCACTGTGAGGAGACTGGGAGGAGTGTGAAGCAGGTCAGCATCACTGTGAGGAGACTGGGAGGAGTGTGAAGCAGGTCAGCATCACTGAGAAGAGGCCGGGAGGAGTGCGAAGCAGGTCTGCATCACTGTGAGGAAACTGGGAGGAGTGTGAGGCAGGTCAGCATCACTGTGAGGAGACCAGGAGGATTGTGAAGCAGGTCTGCATCACTGTGAGGAAACTGGGAGGAGTGTGAGGCAGGTCAGCTTCACTGTGAGGAGACCAGGAGGAATGTGAAGCAGGTAAGCATCACTGAGAAGAGGCCGGGAGGAGTGTGAGGCAGGTCAGCTTCACTGTGAGGAGACCAGGAGGAATGTGAAGCAGGTAAGCATCACTGAGAAGAGGCCGGGAGGAGTGCGAAGCAGGTCAGCATCACTGTGAGGATTCTGGGAAGAGTGTAAAGAAGGTCAGCATCACTGTGAGGAGACCAGGAGGAGTGTGAAGAAGGTTAGCATCACTGTGAGGAGTCTGGGAGGATTGTGTAGCAGGTCAGCATCACTGAGAAGAGGCCGGGAGGAGTGTGAAGCAGGTCAGCATCACTGTGAGGAGACTGGGAGGAGTGTGAAGCAGGTCAGCATCATTGAGAAGAGGCCAGGAGGAGTGTGAGGCAGGTCAGCATCACTGAAATGAGAAAGAAAAAAAAAAAATCAAACTGTGACATCACTGGAAAGCTGCGATTTGATTGGCTGGTGAGTATTATTGCTGCTTTTTCTTCTTTCAAAGTTAGACTTGGTGAGTGATAGGAAACAACGAGTCTGAGTGAGGCTGGCCATCTCCACCAGGAGCCAGTCTGTGTATTCAAAAAGAAAATTCAAGGTCTCTGTGACATCAGAGGGAAGCAGGTAGGTGATTGACTGGTGCCTATTTACCTTATCTTAATGAAGGAATAAACTAGTGAGCCTTACCCTAAGCTTTATTAATAGGGGCATAGAGTACAAGAGCAAGGAGGCTATGTTGAACTTATATAAGACACTATTTTGGCCCCAGCTAGAGTATTGCGTCCAGCTGCGGGTGCTGAACTTTTGGAAAGACCTTTTTTATTTATTCATAGGATGTGGGTATCACTGGCTAGGCCAGCATTTATTGCCTGTCCTAATTGCCCTTGGGAAGGTGGTGAGCTGCCTTCTTGAACCTCTGTGGTGTCAGTACATCCACAGTGCTGTTAGGGAGGGAGTTCCAGGATTTTGACCCAGCAACAGTGAAGAAACAGTTATATATTTCCAAGTCAGGATGGTGAGTGGCTTGGAGGGGAACTTCCAGGTATGAAGGCATTGGAGGGAGTGCAGAAAAGATTCACAGGAATTGTTCCAGAGATGAGGAACTTTAGTTATGAAGATAGATTGGAGAAATTGGGATTGTGTTCCTTGGAGCAGAGAAGACTGAGAGGAGATTTGATAGAGGTATTCAAAATCATAATGGGCCTGAACAGAGTATATAGGGAGGAACTGTTCCCACCCATGAAAGGATCGAGAATGAGAGGACACAGATTTAAAGTAACTGGCAAAAGAAGCAAAAGCGACAAGAGGAAAAACTTTTTTACGCAGTGAGTGGTTGGATCTGGAATGCACTGACTAAGAGTGTGGTGGAGGCATGTTCAATTGAGGCACTCAAAAGGAAGTTAGACTGTAATCTGAAAAGGAAAAATGTGCAGAAAGGGAAGAAAGAGGTAAAATGGCACTAGTGAATTGTTCATTCGGAGAGCCGGTGAAGACACGATGGGCCAAATGGCCTCCTTCTGCGCTGTAACAATTCTGTGATTCTTTGAAATAATAATAATAATGGTATTTTATTCAAGAAACACATTCACAACCTGAAGGCTGAATTGCAGTGACTTATATTGAAAAATTCATATACAGGCTAAGTAATCAGGTTAAAAGCATGCAAACATGTCACAATCATGTAGCAACAACAATAGACAAACAAAGTCAACAGGTTAAGGGAAATGGTGGATAGGGTTTTAAAAAAAGGGTAAAACTGAATTAAGATTATATTAAAATTACAAACCAATACACCATTTCTACATTACAGGCACTGAAATACAAATAAATGTCTTCATTTACATCAAATACAATCATCTTTAGTGATATTTTCAGAAGTAAAATTGAAGGCCAATGTGCAGTGAGGGTACTCCATTGATCTTCACTTTGCCTCTTTGAATGTCTACCTCCTGTTTGACCGAGGGCAGCTCGCTTGCGCTCTGTGATCAGGGTCATATCATAGAGATGCAGCCATGACATTTTAAAGGCTTCTGATCCTTTGTCTGCCTTCAGCACCTGACCCTTCAGGAGTGCAGCATCACTGGTCAAAGATGCTAAAGAGATGTGGGCCAGCCCCACCTTAAAGGTGCTGAGAGCACACAGAGAGAATGGCAGAATTTTGTCACGCCTGCCCACTACATTCTGGCAGCAATAACAAGTACCACTGAGGTGCAGGCATCACTCATATGTCAAGGGAGTGTGAGGCTGAATCTTTATTTTGGTCTGAAGGCTATACAAATCACAGGGAAGAGGCCGTGGACTGAGACACCTGCCTTTATCTCATGCAGGAACTAAGGTTTCACATCTGAGTGACATGAACACTGCTTATCAGGACAAGGAGCAGGGAGACATTCTTGGAAGTTTATTTACAATAGTGAGCATTATGTACATATAATTAACACCCATGTCCAGGCTGTGCAATTACATCCTCTTAACCTTCTTAACCCTGACGGTACGTCTTGGTGTCCACTGGACCTCCACAGCGGAGGTGGCGGCAGCCTGCTGACTGCTACGCCATGCCTGTGATGATCTTGAAGGGCGCCCTCTGGAGGACTGAGACCTGGAGGGCTCTGGCCTGCTTTCGGAGACCTGCTGTGTGGCAGTGGCACCCACCCACAGAGCAAGGGCTTCTGGGGCCACAGGAAGTGAGGATGCGGATGGGCTGGACACTCCCGAAGCCACATTAGTGGATGGCCCCGGGGTGTGCACCTGCTGATCCTCCTCCTTATGGGTGCCCAAGGGTCCCTGGTTGACCCCTTGAGGAGAAGGGGTAGCTGGAGTGAATTGCACCACTGGTCCTTTTGTTGTATATTTAAATAAGTTCACTCTAGGTCCAGTGGTCAGGGAGATCAAGAAGTGCAATGGAACTTAAGAAAAAGTTACTTTCCCCAATTGTATACTGAGATTATATTGAAAACTGAATAAACTGTTTCCTGTAAGGTAAATAAACCTTGATATTCATTTATGATTGACAGCATTGTAGAATCCATGAAGCAAGCCAAGGTTAAGATCATTAACTAATCATCCTCATTTCTCCCTGTAAATATCTCTCATTGGTGAAAGTTAGATTATATAAACCATATTGTTCCTCAGTTACACTGAGAGCTGATGCCCTAACTTGGAACCAGCACGTGGAAAACACAAAAGCATATTAATTATTCAGGTCTAATTATATGTGATATCCCCACTTTACAGTGAACTACAAGGTATTCCACTGGAAAGCAATACAATTGTATTTATAGCTCATGTGCAGATTTCAAAGTGTGTATGCCAGTAGTGTATACCAATATTAAATTTAGCCATTAAATGGCAAACACGTTGAAATTGTGCTAATTAATCCATTTAAGTGCCTGGTAACAAGGCAACTGTCTTACATAAATAACTCTGCATTACTTTCTGGTGGCATGCAATGGAAAATTGCAGCGATTCTTGTATTTTGCACCAAAATTTACATCCTTAGCAGTATCGAGCAGCAAAATAATCCAATTTGGCTGCACCATCTCCACTAAAACTGATAAAACAAGTAACTCAAGATTAGAGTAATATGTTTCAACTCTAATTCAATGGACCAGAGATCCCAACGTATATCACAATGTCATGTTGCTATAATATTATGACTGGGTCCCCGGGTCAGGTTCCCCCAAATTGTTATGCTCCCGGGTGAGGAGGAATGAACTGGCTCCCCTTCTCAAATCAACCCACTCAGTTGGTTGCAACAAGGTTTATTTAAAAAGGATCCCTTCCCTCGTGAATACCTTTTCCCAGTTTAAACGTGTTTATGTTTTAAAAGGAGCCAATTTAACCAGGCTTTTTTGAGTCAGAGAATGAGTGAGTTTATTAGCTACTAAGACATGAGAAAAATAATTTAAAAATGCAACACATACATACAGATTAGATTAGAAATGAGAAGTGAGTCCAGAAACAAAAGTTTAAAAAGATATATAAATCAGTCTTTGGCTTGTCCATGAGGAATAGATGGTGAAACCTTGCAGCCATTAAGTTAGATGATTCCAGTAGAGCTAACTTTAGCAGTTGAGCAGTTGGTTTGGAGGTTCTTGGTTCTGCAGGTTAGCTGAAATGAGTTGTCCTGTTTCTTTTTCAGTTGTGGCTTTGCTGACTTGTGACTTGCTTCCAGCAATCAGAGAGACTTTTTTTACCTGCAAGCACAGGGATGCCTAGTTGATGTTCTTCAGCTGTGATCTTCACAGAACACACTGGCACATAACACATTAGAACAACAGACTAGCACACAGAGACCAGGGTTGCAGTTAGCTTTTTAACCCCTTTTCTTATGTATTCCTGGAAGGGATAAAATATATATATCTTTCATCCAGAAATTGCTTTCTTTCAACTTAGATCATGCCCACAGATATAACTCAACAGGAGATGGTTTCTGCTGAGATGGTAATCAGCCTCCATTTTCTCCACAACCACAGGAGATTACAGTTCAGTTTGTGCATTGCATTTCTTCCTTTGAAGTGTCTCTGAAGTAGGCCTTGACACCTTTTTAAGTACAACATTCCATTTTCTCTGGGCTAGTTGGTCAAGTGTAATCCACATAGAAATTTTCTGTCAAGTGGTGTCTTTACAGTCCCAGCCAGCTTTTGCTTCTAGGTTTTTAAAAAAAAACACATGTCTTACTTAAAGGTTCAATATGTCCGTAAGTAATTCGGGGCTATGATCAATGGTCACGACAATAAGGATCATTAGACTCATCCTGGTAAATAGATATGATTTGCATGTGGCGGGGCGATCAGAGCTTAGCTGCTCTGATTTCTTCTTAAGTGTCAAATGCATGGAAAAGGCACAAATACATGATGCATGATCCTACTTTTGTGCACCTGTGCCAACATAATTGTTCTCGAAGCTTTGGCAGGAACTGGAACATCATTGGTGTGAGAAGTGTACCCTTGCTGGCGTAAATGAGGTGCAATTGTTCAATCTTGGATTCACATTGGTCAGGTAAATCAACCAACAGCAAAAGAAATTCAGGAAACAATGCTTTACGGAATTGATAGTGGAGGACATGTAAATCAATGTGATTTTATTTTACCATCAGGAGAATGAATTAAGAATGACAACTTCCACAGAACTGAAGAATAATGAAACCAATTATTGTGATTCATACCTGATCCCGCATTTCGGGGGCAACTTGGGAAACTACAGCAGGTTACTACACTTCCCCTGATAAATTGAAAACTCTTGCACTAACTCTCCTGTAGATACTAAATTGACATGCCAACTATACATTCTGCTAACCAGGTTAGCAGATTCAGGGCTTGGCCAAATTAATTGCACTGAGCAGCAATTATACAAACTATTTCAAGCTGGCTTGGGTCAGTTAATCAAGGATTACATCCCTTGGTCAGCCTACTCAAGCATTTTCTCAAACTACACACTCTTCTGCTCAACTTCTTGGCAACGCTGTGCCTGTCAAGGTTCCGTTTTATGTCAGACAACCTAGCTTTGCCTCAAGTATCATTGTAACTCAAATGCTGCACTTATCTGAGAGATGTTCTTATGTCTGATGTCCCCAGCAACAGGACTACAAAGAGGCACTGGACTGTTATTGTACAGCAGAAAGAATGGAACTCAATTAGAGATCATTGGTTTGACTTACACTTTCTACATTATTAGTCTACCTATAAAGATCCTAGTCAAAATTATGCATTGTTGAATGAAATGAAACTATATTTTTAAAGGCAGGCTAAGTCATAATTACTACTAAACAACATGTCTAGCTGAGAAAAATAAATGTTATATTTTTGGAGTATTAAATTTCTCCATACCTTGCTAAAAATTCCATAGGTATGGAAAGCATAAATATTTTTAAGCTCCCTTATTATATTTCAGCTTCTAATCATGTGTATGTCGTAATCTTTATTTCATTATATAAAAAGCGAATGATAAAATCTGCTTATTACTTCCTGGTCTGCTGTCTGAGAGAATTCTACATTGTGATTGGCTGCTTAGGCCGCTTAATGAAATTAATGTTGGGATAGTTGAAGCCCATAACACAGAGATCACTAGATCTTTGTGAGCAACTTTCTTCAAGGTCAGCAGCAAGCACTATCACTTGCAGTGTGTTGTTGGCTTGACAAATACTGCCAATTTAAGCTCTTTGCTTGCTTCCCAAACTGCCCTGCTGAGATACATAATGAGATAGACCACAAGTCTCAGAGTAGCTGCAATGGAAGCCTGTGCTCAGATCTGGTTAGAGGTTGATCCAAGAGTGCCTAACCTAGAAAAATCATGACAGCTTGATTATACATTTCAGGTCAGCATTCAGTGAAGCAAAAATATAAAGTTACTTATTCAGAGGGCAATTTAAAAACCAAGCCCTGCAACCAAGTGATCAAACTTCAGTTTGGGCTGATATCCTCTCACAGGCTCAGATGATTCATTTAGGACACTGGAGTAAAAAAAGATCTGTAAAAAATGCACTCACATCCACTACTCATTGTGTGTCTGGAGGAGAGAGTTTAAGGGAGCCAACGTAGTTTTTCTATAGGTAGATCTGTGAGATTCGCCAATTTGACAACCTAGGATGACCACATTGATGAAAATTCTAAAAGAATATAGAGAAAGATGATGGAGGAAGATACTGATTATTTTTTGTTTCCTCTAATTAAATCCTTTGGGCATCTGAAAATGAAATGTTTGTAAAATAATGGAGCACACAGGGCAAATAATGACATGCACAGAACATGTTGGCTTTTGCATATAAGAAAGAACAGCCAGTAGTTAGATATGTGTCATTACATAATTGAAAATGAATTATTTGTCCAATGCATATAAATAGGTAAATATTATAGCTGACTCCACAGCCTGACATGCACAAGGCTCAATCATTCAGAGAAGATAAAAGAAAGATTGACTGTGAAGAAACAAAGAACAAAGAAAAGTACAGCACAGGAACAGGCCCTTCGGCCCTCCAAGCCTGCGCCAATCATATTGCCCGTCAACTAAAACATTTTGCACTTCCGGGGTCCGTATATCTCTATTCCCATCCTATTCATGTATTTGTCAAGCTGCCTCTTAAACGCCACTATCGTACCTGCTTCCACCACCTCCTCTGGCAGCGAATTCTAGACACTAAACTTGTGCAGTGTCATGATTCCAGGAATCAAATCTATGAATATCTGAACAGGAACATAACTGGCTGGTCATGACAGTGCTGGCTTTTAACCAGGTAATTGAAATTCAAGCCACTGAACTATCTGTCACTTCAATCTGTTTACTACTGTTTCCATGAATGTTGTTCATTCTTAGCTAGGCCACTATGTGGCAGTGTTAGTAGTACATCAGCTTTCATGACAGATGGAAGAGGATAATCCGATGTCTGTGTAGCCCTGCTAAGGTCATGAAGTGCCCTTGTCAGGGGGTGGTAGGAGGGAAGGTGTCAGAAAACAGTTTCAAACTGCCCTTCCATTCTAGTTAAAAGATGCCACTTCTCATCAATTGTTGGGTTAAGCAGATATAGGGGAGAATAGAAATAACATTAAAAATCAGGGTTATTCAATAGAATCATTTAATTTAACTGCACTTTCTAAAGTTTTAATCAATGATAAATGCTGTTTTAAAATCTAAACAATGACTGCTTCATTTATATTACTGCAACATGTGGTCTGGATTATACCATTATAGCAATCTATAAATTGATTCATAAACCCAATTTGGTAAAAGCAGATTTTGGCATTGGCCCGTAACTGCCGATCTGCAGGGCAGTATATCTAGAGGGTACCCCAAAGATGCACTGGGAAGCACCCTGTCCCCACCCCCCAAAAGTTCCCAGGTAAGGATTGCACAGCAATTGCCCATTGGAAGTTCAAACTTCCGATGGGCAATTGCCCTGCACTTGAAAATGTGATTTAAATCTCAAACTTTGGATGGTTCCGATTGGGTTACATCAATAGTTACCCACTTCTAGCTTCTGGGTAACTATAGCACTGACCACCCCCCAACTCTGACCCCATCTCCAACTCCCCTTCCCACCCCCCAATGACCCCTATGACTGCCCACGGGATACCCTCCCCAACTACACCCCAACACCCTCCCGATTGCCCTCCCCACCCCCTGACTGGGGGGAAGGGGGTGATGGGATAATGGTATTGTTGCTGGACTAGTAATCCAGAGACCCAGAGTAATGCTTTGGAGACCCGGGTTCAAATCCCATGGCAGATGGTGAAATTTGAATTCAATAAAAGTCTGGAATTAAAAGTCCAATGATGACCATGAAACCATTGTCGATTGTTGTAAAAACCCACCTGGTTCACTAATGCCCTTTAGGAAAGGAAATCTGCCATCGTTACCTGGTCTGGCCTACATGTGACTCCAGACCCACAGTGAAGTGGTTGACTCTTAAATGCCCTCGGAACTAGGGAGCAATTAGGGATGGGCAATAAATGCTGGCCTGGCCAGTGGTGAATGAATAAAAAAACAAACAGCCCCCCAGACTGTCCTCCCCACCCCCCAACTATCCCCCCACCACCAACACCCCTCCCCAACAGCCTGACTACACCCCCCACCTTCCCAACTGTCCCCCACCCTCCCAAGTGTCCTCCTGACTACACATCAACCCCTCTCCCTGAAAACTGCCCTCCCTACCCCCCCAACTATATCCCCAATTGCCCACAGGAGCCCCCAACAACACCCCTGCTCCCAGCTGCCCTCACAACCCCCAGACTGCCCTCCCTGTTCCCCAACCCTCTGACTGCATCCCCACCACTGGACTGCCCTCCCCACCCCCGACTACACTCCCACCCCTCCCCTCGACTACACCCCCATCTCGTGACTGTAATCCCCACAACCCGACTACAACCTCACCTCTGCCCTCCCCACCCCCTTGACTATTCCCCCCACCACCCTCTGACTGCCTAGCTTCTCAGTGGCTGGACCTTTAAACTTAACTGCTTTATGGCAGCTAGTTCTTTTTCCGCCTGTCACTCCAGCCCTGGACTGAAGGCCATGGGAATCCGCTGCACTACACAGATCCCGCCCAGCCTGAGTGGGAAAATCAGACGAGATAGGAGCGGCTGGATTTCTAGGTAAGGAGCTATGAACGGAGTGGAAATTCGACTCAATTGCCACTCCACTGGAAGTTACGGTCCATTATATTAGTTCCTAGCAATGGTAAAACTAATTTGCTTTAATTATTTTCACTACAGAATTCAAAATCAAGGTTAGTGTATGTTACAGTTATTTATTTCTGGCTGAGATTAGACATATGAAATGCATTTTATCAGATACATAATGAGAATTTTTCACATAAAACCAATTTATTTTTCTATATTAAAAATTATGCTACTTTTAGGCTTTGGCTCAATATATCCAAATGTCTTGTTGGTGGAAATGCTTTAGGTAGTCATGGTGGATGGGAAGATTCAGTATAGAATAAATAAGATCCATTTTCAAATAACATGATTTTAAATCCCCTGATGAAACTGTGTGAAGTCATGTTCAAAATAGTAGCTACTAACGTTAACATTCATTAATGGTGTATCAAGTGGGAAAATTTGGGAAAGTGATAGAAAACAATGTAGAAAATAGCACAATCAAGATAGTTCTGATTATGCTTTTGCTGTTTCTATCACTAACAGTTTTTAGAGGCATAGAGTCATAGAGTCTACAGCACAGAAAAAGGCCCTTCGGTCCATCGAGTCTGCACCAGTCAAGAAAGTACCTATTCATATTATTTCACCCCTCTCCTAACTATACTCAGTTCTGCTGAAGGGTCATGAGGACTCGAAACGTCAACTCTTTTCTTCTCCGCCGATGCTGCCAGACCTGCTGAGTTTTTCCAGGTAATTCTGTTTTTGTTTTGGATTTCCAGCATCCGCAGTAGTTTTTTGTTTTTACCTAACTATTCTAATCCCATTTTCCAGCACTAGGCCCATAGCCTTGTATAGAATTTTTCTAATTCTCTGCACATTATACTTTGATCTGCAATGAGGTTGCTGCATTTCTAGTAGACCACTGGTGAAATGACAACATCCATTCACTAAGAAATGCTTCACCATTGGCCATTGTATACTCAAAATCAATCTGAAATTCGATTATTTCATTCGTATGCATTTTGGTCTTGCTGCTAGCATTCAAACTGTCATTCTCTTTTCTTTTAGGTCATTTTTTCAACTTACTTTAAAAAAACATAAAATATTATGAAGATGATCTAATGGCAACAATGAACTGCAGGTCAAAACAATTGCTGACATGGTTAAACCCCTGGGATCTGCAGACCTCATTGTTCATGACCTAATTTGTTATGTTACAAGGCAGAAGTCATCACCTGCAGAAATTCACAGTGAGTGCCTTGGTGTTCCAGAAACATGATCCTATTTGCCAGGTGTTCCATGTGAGCATTCCTTATGGTGCAAACTCCCAATAAGGCAGCATACGTAATGCAGAATGATATCAGCAATATTTGCATCTAATTTACGTGTACTTTTTGCATTGCTGAAAGGAGGCACTGTAACAATTATATTTATGCCTGGGCAGGAATTGAGCAGAATTAAACTTCAGGCATAATTACATCACTGCTCTCCTTAATATAATTCATAATTCAGAGTAAACTTTTGATCGTTTATGTTGATTTGAAGAAGTAGTGAATTTTAGTGTGCATTGGTATATGCATGTAGTTATGATGTTGAAAATATTTATTCTAGTGATGATAATGCATATTGGTGCTCTAATGTGCTGTTCATGAGCAAGCTGGTTTCTCACAATATACTGTAGGTACCTGATCTCTGAGATAAGACTCTTGTGATCAGGACACAATGAGTCAAACGGGGCCAACGCCGTCCATGTTCTTCTAATTATCTCAAGAATACCATTGTGAGAAAATCCCCCAAGTTTTTCATTACAGGCACTTATTTCATTATTGATCCCTTATTCATCTCTCTGACCATAAACTTAAGACCAGCCTGTGAAAGAAAGAGACAAGGCTGAAGTGTTTGCAGGCATCTTCAGCCAAAAGTGCCATATGGACGATGCTGCTCAGCTTCCTCATGAGGTCCCCACTATCATAAATGCTGGTGTCCAGCCAAGTTGACTAATTGTCCGTGACTCTAAGAATCAATGGAGTACTGGATACAACAAAGGCTATGGGCCTTGATAACATTTGAAGTGTATTACTGAAGATCTGTGCACCAGAACTAGCCAGTCCCTCAGCAAACTGTTCAAATGCAGAAATAATTCTGCAATATCTACTCAGCCCCTCACAGCTCCTTATGGTACAACAACCAACACCCCTTTCTCAGATTTAAGGAAAATAGATATAGCACATAACTTCTCTACCACCAGATGTGGATTGATAAGAATACTTCCAGTCTTTTTTTCATAGCCAAATCTATGAACTATTTCAGGAGCAATGAAGAGAGTAATCATGAAATTTCTCAGTCTCCTTACTATCTTCATTTCTAACACCAAATTGAAGAATTCAAGACATTTTTATTTTCCAAGATTGAGGCTACCTGCTTTGTTGACTCATCCTGCTGTTTCCCCTAACTGTCATCGTCCATCTATTCTATCTCCGACCCCACAACCCTCTCAGCACAAATCAGACACAGTTCAATCAGGAAGAATAAAAAAAACATTGTTCTCAGCTTCTGATAGAAACTCTGCACTCTAGACAACACCTAACCCCACTCCAACGTCTTGGTAAGGATGAGCCTAATGCTGCATAATCCTATTGTGCTGTTTGACTTTGGGTTCATTATCAAATCCCATAGCCTTCTATTTCCAAAACCATTTTTGATAACCTTTCCTGCATTTGTCCCAATAGTTTTCCCTCTGCTGAAAAGTAATCCACATTTTTGTCACCTCCAGGCTCAACTTCTGCAATTCTTTTCATATGAATCTTTCCAGCTCCCCTTATACAAGCCCTAACTTATCCTAAAGATCCTATGCATTTTATTTCAGGCTAAGTCCTGCTTACTTCCCTTGACATCACACTCCCCAATACATTGATCATTGGATAATTATAGATGAGGAAGGCCATTCAACCCATTCTAATTCATCAGAAAAAGCCTAATGTCCCCCTATTTCAGTGTTCAATTTTCTCAAATAATTCCACAAGCTTTGCCTCCACTACTTCCTCTGGAAGTTTAATCCACATGTTGTTCACTCTTTGTGTGAAGAAGAATTGAATTATGTCAGTCTTAAGTTGTTTTACATTATATTTTCTCTGCTACTTGTTTTTCTTAGGCAGTATATCCCTCAGAATCAAGGATGACTGGCTTCCACTTTGGCTTGATGGATTCTGCGATGGCTGACAAGTCCAATGCAGGCCCTACCACATGGGGGAGGTGGGGGGGTGGTGGCGCAAGTGGTACTTGGAGGATCAGTTAGATGAGTTGTTTGGAGGTTTTTGTGCTCTCTCCAACACCTCGACTTTGCTTCTGCATGTTGCTGACAAAGCTTCTTGATGTGTTCAGAGTTCTTCAAATGAACCCTCTTCATTTTTGGTTGGTCACACAAGCTAGGGACTTCTTCAGGGACGCTTTGAAGACATCCCTGAAAGGTTTCAGCTGTCCTCCTGGGAGTCTTGCGCTGCGACTGGGTTTCGAGTAGAGCAATTGCTTCAGGAGTCTGGTGTCAGGCATATGAATGACATGTCCTGCCCAGTGCAGCTGGTTTTGAGGGATTAGTGCCTTGATGCTGGTCGTGTTGGTTTGGGAGAGGATGCTGCTGTTGGACTGCCTTTCTTGCCACCAGATTTGGAGGATCTTGCAAAAGCACCGCTGGTGGTATTTCTCCAGTGCTTTGAGGGTATGTTGTCCAAGTCTCCGAAATATATAGGAGTGTGTGAAGAAAAATTGCATGCAATCTTAAATTACATTCCATTATATATTTTCTACATTACAACAGCGACTACACTTCCTAAGTATTTCACTGAGTATGAAACCATTCAGCACTTCCTGAGGTTGCTAAAGGCACAGCATAAGTGTTAGTTCTTTCTTTGTTTAAAATTAACTCTTACTAGTTTGCTATTTCAACACAATTCATGGAAAATGTACCAGGGATTATTCTTCTGATTGGCTGCAGCAAATGCAGAAAATTGGGAAACCTGAATTGTGTAATTGGGATTCCCGTCAATCTTCTGTTAAATGGTGCCTGATTGGGAGAATCTGCAGGACATCGCTGACACATATGTTTTAAAATCCTCTTCCTTACTTAGGAGCTCTTTATGGGGTATTTGGAACATTCCTTGTTCCAGTCCTACTCCGGCCCCCTCCCACAACTCTTTCTCCGGTACATCGATGATTACTTCGGTGCTGCTTCATGCTCTTGTCGGGACCTGGAAAAATTTTATTAATTTTGCTTTCAATCTCCACCCCTCCATCATTTTCACATGGTCCATCTCTGACACTTCCCTTCCCTTCCTTGACCTCTCTGTCTCAATTTCTGGTGATAGACTGTCCGCCAATATCCATTACAAGCCTACCGACTCCCACAGCTACCTCGACTACAGCTCCACACACCCCGCTTCCTGTAAGGACTCCATCCCATTCTCAGTTCCATCGCCTCCGTCGCATCTGTTCTGATGATGCTGCCTTCAAAAACAGTTCCTCTGACATGTCCTCCTTCTTCCTTAACCGAGGGTTTCCACCGTGTCCGGCCCATCTCCCGCGCATCCGCCCTCACGCCTTCTCCTCCCTCCCAGAAACATGATAGGGTCCCCCTTGTCCTCACTTATCACCCCACCAGCCTCCACATTCAAAGGATCATCCTCCGCCATTTCCGCCAACTCCAGCATGATGCCACCACCAAACACATCTTCCCTTCACCCCCCCGGCGGCATTCCGTAGGGATCGTTCCCTCCGGGACACCCTGGTCCACTCCTCCATCACCCCCTACTCCTCAACCCCCACCTATGGCACCTCCCCATGCCCACGCAGAAGATGCAACACCTGCCCCTTCACTTCCTCTCTCCTCACCGTCCAAGAGCCCAAACACTCCTTTCAAGTGAAGCAGCATTTCACTTGCATTTCCCCTAACTTAGTCTACTGCATTCATTGCTCCCAATGCGGTCTCCTCTACATTGGAGAGACCAAACGTAAACTGGGTGACCGCTTTGCAGAACACCTGCGGTCTGTCAGCAAGAAAGACCCAAACCTCCCTGTCGCTTGCCATTTTAACACTCCACCCTGCTCTCTTGCCCACATGTCTGTCCTTGGCTTGCTGCATTGTTCCAGTGAAGCCCAACGCAAACTGGAGGAACAGCACCTTATCTTCCGACTAGGCGCTTTACAGCCTTCCGGACTGAATATTGTATTCAACAACTTTAGATCTTGAACTCCCTCCTCCATCCCCACCCCCTTTCCGTTTCTTCCCCCTCCCTCTTGTTTTTTCCAATAATTTATATAGATTTTTCTTATCCCACCTATTTCCATTATTTTTAAATCTATACCTGTAATGCCCTGTCAGTCTTTCCACCCCATCCCCACTAGAGCTGTACCTTGAGTGTCCTGCCATCCATTCTTAATTAGCACATTCTCTTAGATAATATCACCACCTTTAACACGTCTTTGTTCCTTTGTCTGTGACATCTTTTGATTATCTGCTCCTATCACTGCTTGCTTGTCCCTACTATCACACACCGTCCCCCCCCACCCCACAACTTCTCTCCCCCCACCCCACCCCCCCACCTTAAACCAGCTTATGTTTCACCCCTCTCCTAACTTTACTCAGTTCTGTTGAAGGGTCATGAGGACTCGAAACATCAACTCTTTTCTTCTCCGCCGATGCTGCCAGACCTGCTGAGTTTTTCCAGGTAATTCTGTTTTTGTTTTGGATTTCCAGCATCCGCAGTAGTTTTTTGTTTTTATCTCCAGCTCTATGTCCATTCTCTGGATTTTAGACTTTGGTCTCTACTCAATTATTAGAGGAATAAACTTCAGCTGCCCTGCTGAACTCTTGAATTCTCTTCCTAGATCTGTCTGATGTGCTATATATCTCATTTACCTTCAAAAGTCTACTCAAAACTTTCCTCTTCAGCTATGGTTCTAATCATCTCTGCTAACTCCTGATGTGTGTCCTTGCTCTTCCCTTCGGTGGTTTCGCTTTAATAATGCTGGTTGTTGTTTTTCCCTAGTTTTCCTTCATCCAGGAATAATGGATGTCAGGAGGGCAGGGTCCTGAAAAGAAACGAAAAAACAATCAAAATTAAATACATTAGATACAGTAACCAAATGCCACAGGTTAGAGCATGGCTGCTTTTTATTCCGATTTAAAATAAATGCAGTGGGAGATTTGCTGCTGGTAGAGAGGCTTTTATCTGCTTCACAGAAAAGCCTGAACTGGGTTCTGAATCTGTTGCTGATCAATTCCAAGAACAGCTATCACGAAGAGGAATGATAAGCAGACAAGTCTGAGCTAAAACATCCTGTGCTTCCAAACTATCCTTGTTATGTGGTGTGGTGCTGGTGAGTTGCAGTGCTGACTAAGTTGCCTAGCCAGATTAAACCGGTTATGTTTACTCAGAGCAGGGCTTGGCCGTCTGTGCAACAGTGTCAACTTACATCAGCGGTGTACTCTATAAAAGTCTGCAGTGAACCTCAATTTATGTTATTTTGACCAACTCCATTACTTAGAAATGTGCTTCAGTAACAACTTTAAAAAAAAAGAACCCAAAAGATGTTACTGAAACAAAAGTAAGAAAGTCAGAAGTGGAACAGTAGTGTTTCATTGTCTTGAAGGTGCAATGTCATTGTGGTGAAGTGCTTTCAGGCTGGTTTTTAAAGACAAAGATGGTTACAATTAATATACGCGACTGATGATACGATGATGACATATGTCCAGGGCCACCAATTTTTATTATTATTTTCATCTTATTTGATAAGAGAAACTGGGCCTGATTTTCTGAATGTATGCTGCCACCAGGGAGTTTCACCTGCCAGCATCATCATTTGGAAATTGTGTCCATTTGGGAAACATGGCTGACTTGCACCTGGGCGGGCAAGTCTCACAGCCAGCCACTCTGTCTTTAGGCCTGGAGAGTGAGAACAGCCAAATAGTCACTTTTTGGTCCTGATAATATCACACAAAAGGAGAACATTTGTATTTTTGTAACACTATGATACATTTCTGGACAATGTACTTTCATTAAGACAAAAGACAAAGGTATATTTTGTGAAGTGCTTAGGGCAGGATTTTCCCTCTGTGCACCAAGCGAGCGTGAAAAGCAACGTTTTTCCTGCTGAGCGCAATGGCGGGTTTTCGTGCCGTATTGTCTGCTTGCCGCCTCATCAATAATGCATCAGCAGGAAACATGTTGGTTCTTGGGCGGACTGCCTCTGATTCGCCCACCCAGCCGTGACCTGAGTGGATCTTCACTCTGGGCACCATATTTAAACTGCACCCATGCACAGCCTTCTCAATGTCTGTAGCCCAGGACTGCTCGATGGAAGACATGGTTCCCAAAGGAAAGAAGCATGCTGCTACAAAATTTATTGACGCCTCACTGGGCCACCTGCTGGACGCCATTAAGGCCCGCCGGGATATCCTCTACCCCATGACCGGAGGAGGTCCACCAATCTCACTACTCCGGCTTGGGAGATGGTGGCATTGGCGGTCAGTGCTAATGCCACACAGTAGAGGTCAGCCATTCAGTGCATACAGAGGATGAAAGATCTCATCTGTTCCACCAGAGTAAGTCAACCATTTCATCGGTCTCAACTCTCACACTCACAAACCCTTCAGACATTCGCAGGATGACACTCCAGAGAGATATCACATAGTGCTAGCTCAAGGGAAATCACCACTCACTCTCTCACACACACCTTAACATCTCCATCTGGGCTCATATCCTATAGCTCACATCCTCATCCCATGCATGGCTCCACTCACTATCCACACAAGGCAGGCATCCTTGTCATCTGCCTTGGTATACGTCCTGCTCACACTCTCCATTTGCCTTGGTGCGGCACAAGCTTGCACACAATCGGTGGCAGAAATTCAGGCCCTTGCTCCCTATAAAGAGAGTGCCATCATGCTGGCCGGAGAGGACAGAAACTGTGCCTGTGGCGATGGTGAGGTCAGCAGTGCACACCCAAAAGAGGGCCCTGCACCAGCTCATCCCTCAGACAACAATAAATTTCCTTGAGAACTGAGTGGCTTGCCTGGCTAGTTCAGAGGGCATTTAAGAGTCAAGCACATTGCTGTGGGTCTGGAGTCACATGTAGGCCAGACCAGGTAAGGACAGCAGATTTCCTTCCCCAAAGGATGTTAGTGAACCAGATGGGTTTTTACAACAATTGACAACTGTTTCATGGTCATCATTAGGCTTTTAATTCCAGTTTTTTTTCCTATTCGAATTCCACCATCTGCCGTGGTGGGATTCAAACCTTGGTCCCCAGAGCATTACTCTGGGTCTTGGGATTATCAGCTGAGTGACAATGCCACTACACTACTGCCTCCCCCTTAAGGGTGACCCTAAGGGCTTTATGGTGTCTTAGCATTTTGGAGTTTGCAAGCTGCCAGGGCTGGCCATGAGGGCAGACTATCGGTGTTAAAGAGAAAGCACTTTAATGTCTGGCAGGCAAGTATGTGAACATTGCTATCCTCAGATGGTCCACATCATAGAAAGTTCAGGATAAATGCAGGCCAGTA
This sequence comes from Cetorhinus maximus, assembly GCF_964194155.1. Taxonomy (NCBI): domain Eukaryota; kingdom Metazoa; phylum Chordata; class Chondrichthyes; order Lamniformes; family Cetorhinidae; genus Cetorhinus; species Cetorhinus maximus. The sequence goes on from NC_135880.1 coordinate 58,260,761, forward strand.
TCCCTAACTGAGAGTGCTGGATGCCAATGTGATGGAGAAAAAGGTGATATGGAAGACTGAATGATCTTACAATGAGTTAACACCTGCAGAACATCCTTGGCTGCCTTGGCCAAAGTGTGACCTATCAATATCACCATAGAGGTCACACAGAATGCATTGTGCCATAGATGGATCTCCTTGAGGAGCTTTGTCAGACTGAAGGCATGTAGTTACGAGTCCACTGAGGATTGTAGAACAGCCCCTGCCTCTACTAGGCTGCTGTGGTGACTGGGATGCTGGAGAGATGCTTGAAGAGGCAGCACTTTCTGATGTCTGATGCCGGGTGCCCTCCTCTAGTTAGCACCTCATCTCAGCAAGGACACATGCTCCCCAAGCTTCATCAACCTTCAAAGGATCAGAACAATGGTGAGTCTAATGTGCAAGTACTCATTCTCAGATTCATGTGCATGGTTGAAATGAGAGGGATAGCAATGCTGGTGTTCATGTGGGCCCATGATGGTGGGCACTTGTCAAGAGGCTACTCACTACAACTCGTCATCCTCCTTGTGGAATCTGTTGGCTATGAGGGCCTCATACGCACACCAGCTTTGTCTGGCTCATGCTATGGCCTCTTCCCGGCTCGGCTCTTGACCTCATTGCTCTCATCCCTTTCAATGTCCTCCCCGTTGGAGGAGATGTGCAACTCTCCCAACTTGGCACCTGGCAAGTCCTCCCCCCTTTGCAGCACCAGGTTGTACAGCACACAGCAAGCCAAGATGATCCGTGAGACCCTCTGGAGAGTGTACTGGAGTGCTCTGCCAGACCTGCTGAGGTATATGAATCACATCTTCGAAATGCCAGTGGTCTGCTCCACCTATGTTTGAGTAGTAGTATGAGCATTGTTGTATCTTCTCTCAGCTGGATTTGGAGGTTGCCACATGGATGTCATCAGCCATGTCCTTTGCGGGTACCTCTTGTCACCGAAGAGCCAACCCTGGATCCTGTGTGGCCCCTCGAAGATGTCTGGGTTCTGCAATTGACTGGAGATGTATGAGTCAAGGCAGCTTCCTGGATATCTTGCACAAACCTGTATGACATGGTTGCAGACCAGCTGCACATTGAGCAAGTGGAAGCCTTTCCTGTTGATGTAATGCAGTGCCTGTTGCCAGGGAGCTCTTATAACCACTTGAGTGCAATTGATGGCACCCTGTATCTGTAGGAATTCAGAAATCGCAGCAAAGCCCAGTGCTCTGGCGTCCTGGCTTGCTTGATCTCTAGTGAAGTCAATGTAATTGTGGGCCTTGGCAAAATGGGCGCCTGTTACCTCCTATATGCACTAATGTGTGGAAGCTTGAAAGATCTCACAGAGGTCCCCAGTGGATCTTTGGAAAGAGTCATTTGTGTAGAAGGTAAGAGTGGCAGTGATTTTCAGAGCCACTGGCAAAGGATGTCCTCCCAGTCCTCACTGTGTCAACTCCTGCAGAATGTGGTACATGTGAGCCACCAGATCCCTGGACATGCAGAGACATCGACAACACTTTCTCGCTCATCTGCAGTAAAGACATGTGTGTTCTGTACACCCTCAGTCCTGAGAGCCGCCTACACTCAACATTTCTGCCAGCCTCATCCTCTGCATCAGGAGGGGACCTGCTGTCCCTTGTTCATGAGGGCGAAGCTCCTCCTTTGGCGAGCCTGGTGCCACTGTCTCAATCTTCTCCACCTTCTCTCCTGTCTGTATGCGATGATGCAGGCAGCAAGAAATCCAGCCTCTATCTTCCTGAAGGTCTCCTCTCTGCAACATCAATGAGAAAAAGACATAAGTCAGCATGAGCCTCCCAAGGTCCTATCTCTGTCAATGACCAGTGAGTGATTGTGGGTTCAAAGGCTTAGCTCCAGTGTCAGCACCTATTTGCCACTGAGATCCTGGCCAGTGCAAGGTATGTTTGAAGTTATTCCTCCTCCAACAGGTAAGGACAGCAAATTTCCTTACCTAAAGGACATTAGTGAACCAGATAGGTTTTTACAACAATCAATAATGGTTTTACGGTCATCATTAGACTTTTAATTCCAGATTTTTATTGAATTCAAATTTCACCATCTGCCGTGGCAGGATTCGAATCCGGCTCCCCCGAGCAGTACCCTGGGTCGCTGGATTACTAGTCCAGTGACAATTTCACTACACCATCACCCTCACCCTCCCCCTCCCTGGATTGGGACAAGGACAGTCTTTGCAAAGTCACCAGTGTAAACTGAAGCGCTTCTTCACTCCGCCATCCTCTCATTCTGGCCCCAACTCGCTTATGAGCCTCTGTAAAACACTCGTCCCCATTCTGGCCCAATGGATGCTTCCGCCCTGCACCCCCTAGTCATGTGTCTCAGTGCAACCTTCGCCACTCTTCCCCCCACTCCACCCCAGTCAAGCGCTTGCCCTGCAGCATATTACAAGCCACCCCACTTTACCGCTGGTCTGGTAGGTAGTGCCTTGCCTGTGATACCCCTCTGAAAGTGATGTGGTGCTGCCAGCTGAACCTGGTGGAAGGTTGGCGAATAAACCTTGAAGTCATGAGCAAAGTCACCCACTTCCCCTAGCTATCCTTTTATTCCCTGAGAGACCAAAAATCTGTCTATCTCACCCTTAAGTACCGCTGCTGTACAACATCTACACGAATGACCAACCTATAGACGGTGTCACACGCCGTTTTATATACGCTGATGACTTATGTGTCACTGCCCAAAGCACTAATTTTAACACCGTGGAGAAAACGCTTTCTGAGGCCTTGGAGGGACTAACATCTTACTATGAAGAAAACCACCTTCGTGCAAACCCATCAAAGACGCAAGTTTGTGCATTCCACCTCAGAAACCGTGAAGCCAAACATCAGCTTAAAGTAACCTGGTGTGGAGCAACACTGACGTATTGCGAGCACCCGACCTACTTAAGAGTCACCCTTGACAGATGCCTCACCTTCAAGAACCACATCGAAAAGACAAAGGCAAAAGTGAGCGCACAAAACAACATCCTGAATAAGCTCACTAACACAAAATGGGGAGCAAGCTCGAAAATATTGCGAACCAGTGCACTTGCTTTTTGCTATTCCACTGCTGAATATGTCTGCCCTGCATGGGAAAGATCTACTCATGCTAAGAGGATGGATGCCGTTCTGAATGCAAGCTGCTGACTTATCACAGGTTGTTTAAAACCAACAAACACCAACAGCCTATATATCCTGGCAGGTATCGCTCCCCCTGATATATGAAGAACGGTAGCCAGCAAGAAAGAGCGACTCCGTCAAACATCAGATGAGAGGCACCCTCTACAAGGTCATACACCTACACCCAGCCACCTAAAGTCAAGGAAGAGCTTCATGAACAGTGTTGTTCCATTACAATCAACCCCATCTGAAGCCCGCATCGCCTTGTGGAAAGACCGGCTCGCCAGTCTCGAACAACCCCCAGCGATGGAAGTTCTACCGGATGAAAGCCTTCCCTCAGGAGCTAATTGCAACTGGGCAACCTGGAAGTGCCTTAACAGACTTAGGACTGGTGTAGGTCGTTCAAAGGTGTCACTGAGCAAATGGGGATATACAACCAGCCCGACAACTTGTGAATGTGGAACTGAGGCACAGACTATGCAACATCTCCTGCGATGTCTATCGCTAGTGGAACCCTGCACTGTTGCAGATCTTGCCGAATTCAACAGAAGAAGACCCTTAAGTATATTCAATGATCGAGCATCCACAACCCTCCGGGGTAGAGAACTCTAAAGATTCACAACTCTTTGAATGAAGAAATTTCTCATCATTTCAGTCCTAAATGATTGTCCCCTTATCTCAAGACTGTGCCCCTGTGTTCTAGACTCCCTAACCAATGGAAACAACTTCTCACTATCTACCTTATCAAGTCCTTTCAGAATCTTGTACGTTTCAATGAGATCATCTCTCATTCTTCTAAATTCCAGAGAATAGATCCAATTTACGCAGCCTCTCCATAGGACATCTCTCATCCCAATCTAGTGAACCATCACTGTCCTACCTCCAATGCAAGTATATTCTTTCTTAAATATGGAGCCCAAAACTACACACATTATTCCAGGTATGGTCTCACCAATGCCTTGTAAAATTGTAACAAGACTTCTTTATTCCTGTACTCCAATCCTCTTGCAATAAAGGCCAAAATGCCATTTGCCTTCCTAATGGTTTGCTCTATTTGCATGCTAACTTTTTGTGTTCCATGTATGAGTATACCCAGGCCTCTCTGAACATCAGCATTTACAAGTTTCATGCCTTCTAAAAAAAATTCTGCTTTTCTATTCATATGACCAAACTGAATAACCTCACTCTTCCCCATGTTATACTCCATCTACCATTCTGTTGCCCACTCATTTAACCTGTCCATGTCTCTTTGCAGCCTCTTTGTGTCCTCCTAACAACTTGTATTCTCACCTAGCTTTGCATCATCAGCAAACTTAGATATATTACTGTCTGTCTTTTTGTCTAAGTCATTAATAAAAGATTGTAAATAGCTGAGGCCCCAGCACTGGTTCTAGGGCACTCAACAAGTCACAGCCTGCCAACTTGAAAATTCCCCGTTTAAGCCTACTCTTGGCTTCCTGTCTGTTTACCAATCCTTTATCCATGGTAATATATTATCCCCAACTTCATGAGCCATTACGTTGCCTATTAACCTTTGTGAGGCACTTTATCGAATGCCTTTTCGAAATCCAAGTTTACTATGTCTACTGGTTATCCTTTATCCAGCCTGCTAGTTACATCCTCAAAAAACTTGAATAAATTTGGCAAAACATGATTTACCTTCCATAAAACCATGTTGACTTTGTCTGATCATACGATGAGGGGACTCTGCATAGCATTAGTGGTGGAGGCTGCCAAATAGTGGAAATGGAGGTCATATGGGCTTCGGACTAGAATTGCAACCTTATCCTCAAAGAGGAGATAATTTGTCTTGTAGAGAACTCAATCCCCTTACAAAGGGGGCGCCAGCTGTCTTTTCAGGGATGACTTGTACCCTCACCCAGACCTCGTGTTGCATTTCATGGGCTCCACGTTGGGTGCCTGAAATGTGTCCCTGGGGCTGCATGTGGCTGCAATTCACTTGAAACTGAAAAAAGAAAACTATTTTCATTTATAAAGCTTTATTCATGACCTCTGGGTGTTCCAAAGCATATTACAGTCAACAAAGTGTTTTTCAAACAGTTGTTTGATAGTACAGAATTTGAGTATTGCTGAAAAAAGATATTTTGTCAAAACTTTTTGTTTTGCACTCAGGACAATTGCAAGAATACCAATGTCAGGGGAAGCAACAACTTTATACTGTATGAGAAAAGAGTGTTGATTGGCTAGCAAGTGGACTCTGATTTGTAGAGGCATTGCCATGGAGAATGCACCATTTAATGGTGATGGACTGTTAACTGCCAAGCATTGTTTGAAATTTAAACCAGGCAGCTTGACTTTGATTGGTCAAGGCGTTGCCCTGAGGAATGAACAGCAAATGGCTATCACTTATTTTGTTTAGCTGAAACAGGCGCGACCGTTTTGCGGAACACCTGCGGTCTGTTCGCTTGAAAGACCCAAACCTCCCTGTCGCTTGCCATTTTAACACTCCACCCTGTTCTCTTGCCCACATGTCTGTCCTTGGCTTGCTGCATTGTTCCAGTGAAGCCCAACGCAAACTGGAGGAACAGCACCTCATCTTCCGACTAGGCACTTTACAGCCCTCCGGGCTGAATATTGAATTCAACAACTTTAGATCTTAAACTCCCCCTCCCCCCATCCCCACCCCGTTTCTCCCCCCCGCCCCCCCCGCTTTTTTTTTCAATAATTTATATAGATTCTTCTTTCCCCACCTATTTCCATTATTTTTAAATCTAAAACTAAAACCTTTAGTCTTTCCACCCCACCCCCACTAGAGTTGTACTTTGAATATCCTGTCTTCCATTCTTAATTAGCACTTTTCTCAGACAAATACCACCACCTTCAACACCTCTTTGACCCTTTTGTCTGTGACATCTTTTGATTATCTGCTCATCTCCACAATCACCACACCCTCAATGTCTCTCTCTCCACAGCCCCCCCACCCCCCCACCACCGCGCGCCCCCCCCCCCCCCCCACCACCCACCTTAAACCAATTTATATTTCTCCCTTCTTCTAACTATGCTCCAGTTCTGCCGAAGGGCCATGAAGGCTCGAAACGTTAACTGATTGCTTCTCTGCCGATGCTGCCAGACCTGCTGAGTTTTTCCAGGTAATTCTGTTTTTGCAATTTGTGTACAATTCTTTCAGTCTGCAAAGAACAGGGAGCTGTGTATTAATACACAAATGCACCACACTGTGAGCCTGACTAACAACCTTAAATTGGTTGTCAGCATAATTTTTGGCATACTGAGGATTATTTAGCAAATGTTGTCCAATCGCGGAATCACATCTAATGTTGGACACTGTGTTTTAAGTTTTGCAAGCACGGGCTGGTTGGGTACGGTCTGTACCTTGCCCGTTATGAACAGTGGAAGGGACATACTGTTTGATACAATCCGCCAGTCTTTGGGACGTATGGCCTACATACTAAGCATCATGCTGGCACTGAAATTTATATACCATATTACTCATTTATGAGATAGACCAAACATCTTTTTGGCTTGATGGCAGCATCCTGTTAGTGGCGAATACCACTCATGTTGCTACTGCATAGTGGCAGCGCGAAGCAGCTAGCTTCACCAGTTGCTCAACTTTTTGAGATACCTTGCCCTTCCAAGATAATCTGAGGTAGACTGGGCACTTTTCAGGGCCAAAAGTGATGGCCTTAGGCCCGTTCATGAGTTTGCATGATATACAGCGCAAAATGATCTGATCAGAGTAGCCATTATTCCGCAGGATGTCACGCAGTTGAGTTTAGCTTTAAAGACACCATGTATGCCTGTATAGATGGTGTTGCCATGTGATCCCCTCTAGGCTCAGCTCTCACAAACATCTTTGTTGGGTTCCATGGGAAACGTGTCATATATAGAATGACACCAAACCTCCTAACACTTGCATATTTCCAGTATGTGGATGATACGTTTGATATGGTTAAATCTGTAGCCACATGTAATAATTTCCTTGCAAGCCTTAATGGGTTCTATCCTGTGCTTAAATTCTCCTATGAAGTGGAGCAGTCAAATAAACCCCCTTTCCTTGACGTACTAGTTGAGAAATCTGCCAGGGAGTTCTCTACCACGATGTACCGCAAGCCTATCTTCACTGTTCAATATACGTGTTGGGATTCTTACAGTTCCACATGCTAGAAGTTTGGCCTCATCAACAATCTTATAAATAGGGCCCAAGTCATTTGTTCACCATGGAAGCTTGATGCTGAAATAGGGCGCATCAAATACGGGATAATGGCTATCTGGTCAGATCATTTCACGTTGTATATTGCGCAAACTCATGAACGGGCCTAAGGCCGTCACCTTCTGCCCTCCGCCATGACTGAGAGGGAGTGCTTCTAAAGTGTGAAGTAGAAATCCCTAGCAGCTTTTATCCCAATGTACTCACCAGGATGGTCCACAAATTTTCAGTGTTACTTTAGAAATGCAAGCGGTTTCTTGAGCTGTGACCGCTGTCGCATGTTAACAAATACTTGCAGTCACAGGTGAGAGCTGGGTGAAGGTGAGGACCAATGCAGGGTGAACCACACCAAAGTGTGTGGTGAGTGCCTGTGAGAGGTGTTACTCCTCCCTTACACCCTTACACCCCATGATAGAAAAATGGTGAACATGACTTGCACGTGAATTGGATTATAGTGAGGGAAAGTTGCACAGCATCAGCCTCACTCTCTCATCCTAACCTAGCTTGGCCCAGTGGTAAGACGAGTCTAGACGGCTGGAGATAGATCTGGATGCAGTGGGTGACCAGGACGTCTTCTGTGTCTTGACAAGCTTTAGTTGCTCCACAACATGGTGCTGACCCGCCTTCAAGACAGTTGGACCGTAGGTTGGTCTAATCTGCCCAGTTTGCTAGAATCAGTCTTCACATGCCAGGATGGACAAATCCCTAATTCACCAAGAGTAGGAGACCCTACAGCTACCCTCACCTTGTTTGGGCTGCCCATCGAAACAACCAGGATCTTCTGCCAGAGAGTCAATGCAGTTTCAGAAAAGGCTGACCAAAGTGAATCTTCCATAGAAACCTTGAGTCTGAGTGTGCTCTCATGACGGTCAAAGGAAACACTACAAGAACACTCAGAGAAGTTGCTGCACTTGGCGCAACCAAATAAAAAATGGTACGGAATCCTTTGAAAGCATGCGCATATCGAGGCAGAGAGAAAATTCAAGAAGAGGAGGTCCCGAGCCAGCAACTTGTCCAAACATCAATCATCTGCGGTATCCTGTTCTATTTGCAGCAGAACCTTCCGAGTGCAGGTCGGCCTTAACAGTCACCTACGTACCCATGGGAACCCTACCAAAAACCGCAGATGATGAACATGGTCATCTTTGCTTCAAAGGACGAACAAGCATCGATAGAAATGCAAACTGTTGCTGTTAAATACATAATGTTACTTGGTGTAGATTTCTCTTTATCCATTTACATGTCCTCCGGCAAATCTTATGTTTATTTGTCTCCATCATTATCTCATATCTTGCACGATCATCTTTTTGTCATTGAATCACTCCTGTCTTCCAACCTATCACGGATTTTCCTTTTTTTCTTTCTTCCCTCCCCCACCCTTTACCTCCCTCTGCACTTGCTTGAAACCTGTTACGTTTCTAAATTTTGCCTGTTCTGACAAAGGAGGAAAGTATACAGTGGGGTTATCCAGGGGTCAGAGATAGGACTCCCCTATTTTTCCTGAAATACATTACTGACCTAGACGTGGGTGTGCAGTGGGCAATTTCAAAATCTGCAGAAGACACAAAACTTGGAAATATTGTGAACCATGAGGAGGATACTATAGAACTTCAAAAGGACACAGACAGGTTGGTGGGATGGGCGGACAAATTGCAGATGAAATTTAATGCAGGGAAATTTAACGTGATTCATTTTGGTAGGAGGAACAAGAAGAATATAAAATACAAGATACAATTCTAAAGGGAGTGCAGAAGACCTGAGGGTCAATGTGCAGAAATCACTGAAGGTGACAGCACAGTTTGAGGAATCAATTAATGAAGCATACAGGATGCTGGGTTTTATAAGTAGGGGCATAGATTTCAAAAGCAAGGAAGTTATGATAAACCTGTAAAAAACATTGGTTTGTCCTTAACTGGAGTGTTGTGTCCAGTTCTGTGCACCACACTTTTGTAAGGAAAGGCATTGGAGAGGTGCCCAAAAGATTCATGCGAATGTTACAGGGACGAGGAGCTTCAGTTATGTGGATAGATTGGTGAAGCTGGGGCTGTTTTCCTTTGAGAAGAGAAAATTAAGAAAATATTTGATAGAAGTATTCAAAATCATGAAGGATGTGAACAGGGTAGGTAGGGAGAAACTGTTTCTGTTGGCAGAAAGATCGAGTACCAAAGGGCACCAATTTAAAGTGATTGGCAACAGAATCAATGGCGATATAAAGAAAAACTTATTTAAGCAGCAAGTGGTAAGCATCTGGAATGTACTGCCTGAGAGTCTGGTGGAGACAGATTCAGTTGTGGCTTTCAAAATAAAATTGGACAATTATCTGAAGAGAAAATATTTGCAGGGCTATGACGAAAATGCAGAGGAGTGGGACTAGGTGAGCCAGCATGGACAGGATGGGCTAAATGGCCTCCCTTAGTACTGTAATCATTCTATGATTCTATGATAAAAGGCCATTAACCTGAAACATTAACTTTGGGTGGAATTTTATTGGCTTCCATGTGGTGGACTAGGAGCTGGGGGGAGGTTGGGGGTTGATGTGGTAAAATGCTGGCAAGAAGCATTGGGGGTTGTGGGGGGCTACCTGATGCAGCCTAGTTGTCAGGCCATTTTATCAGTGGTGAGACTGTAAGGGTAGTGGCTACTTACTGACTGGAGGCAGACAGCTAATTTAAATAATTAAGGGCTTCTTAAGGGACTATTTTGAGGGGCCACTAGCATTTTGCCAGCAGCACAGCAGCACCCCACTACATGGGGACGCCACCAACTGCCAGGGGATGGCCTTCCTGTGACTTTCTGGCAGTGTGGAGTGCGATCCTGCCAATTCAGAAGATTGCTGTTACAGTCCCACTCCTGCCCACACAGGCTCAGGGCCTGCATATGGTTCCATCATTGGGACACTTCTGAGAAAATCCTGGCCTCCGTTTCTCTCCCCAGAGATGCTGTCAGACATGCTGCGTAATTCCAGCATTTTTCTTGATAATTGCTGTACTATGCACACAACTGGAATGTTTCCAGTATCACGATAATTTGACAGTAGTTCCTGAGATTTGTACTTGAGGGCTTGTACAAATGGTAAAGGGCCTTGTAAGGTTGGAGTATTATTCTTTTTGTAGTTATAGGAAGGGTTTGTTAGCTTATGCTTTCAATTCAGCTTTCTTGAAGGGTTGTGTTGAATTTGTGTGGAAGGCACTTCAGGCATGTGGGATTCCAGGAATTGATCATAGATTACCGTGTCATTCCCAAGTTCTAAACAGAGTCTACCCTTTCCAACTGACATATGTCCCACAGATGTTCAACCTACATGCCTGTTGTGGGGAGAATGTGCTCTGTGAGGGATCGGAATATCTTGTGGCCAGCAATACAGTTGTGCTGGTTTGTGTTTTGCAGGGAGGGTCCTGTGGGTAGGTCTAGCCCACAGGCTCCGATCTGCATGCACTATAAGCGCTGATCTGTTCCCTATGGCCCAGCAGATTGCTGCCCAGTGTAGCTCAAATGAGGGAAAGGAACCCAAATGTGAGCCACTCTGTAACTCTCTGGGTGCAACCCCTCCAACATTCACCCCAAAGGAGGGCCGTAAATTGTAAATTTATTGTGTTATGATCTATTGAATCCCATGCATTCTTCTGCGGATGGTAGTTGTGATGGGTGCCTCTAAAACACTCTCCATTCCACCTCTGTTGCCCGGCAGTCTAAATCTCACTCCCCCGTTTCTTTAAAGATTTCAATGTTGCCTTTGAGTCTGGAAGGTAATATGGAGATGCACTTGTGAGATTGCATTTATAAAGTGTCTTTCATGATCTAAGTGCCTCCATGACAAAGTCTTTTGAGGATTAAAGGCACAATTCTGGGGATGGGATGTGGTGGTTGGTTAACTTTGGAACATGTCTGGATGGAGCTGGAAATGGTTAACTTGGATGTAATGGAATAGATCTTGATGGTCAAGGTAGTTTTTATTTGGCAGTTATCTGAAAGGCAAAACTTGGCCTTTTTCAAGTAGCGAACAGTATTGTGACACTTTTATTATGCTAGGTTGAGAATCCAATGATGATAATTGCATCTGGAAGATCTCCATTGCACCAGGCTGGGGAAATAACCAATATGCCCTTTGGAATTTTTAAGGAGATTGTGATAGAGCAGGCAATTGTCCTAACTGACAGCCAACGGAGGATTTCATTTTACTGAACCATTCTTTTTTTTTATTATTCATTTACGGGATGTGGGTGTCACTGGCTAGACCAGCATTTATTGCCCACTCCTAATTGCCCTTGAGAAGGTGGTGGTGAGCTGCCTTCTTGAACTGCTGCAGTCCCTGTGGTGTAGGTACACTCACAGTGCTGTTAGGAAGGGAGATCCAGGATTTTGACCCAGACAGAGTGAAGGAACAACGATATATTTCCAAGTCAGGATGGTGTGTGGGTTGGAGGGAAACTTCCAGGTGGTGGTGTTCCCATGTATCAGCTGCCCTTGTCTTTCTAGTTAGTAGTGGTTTTGAGATAGAAGGTGCTGCCTAAGGAGGCTTGGGTGAGTTCCTGCAGTGCATCTTGTAGATAGTACACACTGCTGCTACTGGGCGTTGGTGGTGGAGGGAGTGAATGTTTGTGGATGGGGTGCCAATCAAGCAGACTGCTTTGTCCTGGATGGTGTCAAGCTGCTTGAGTGTAGTTAGAGCTGCAGCTGTCCAGGCAAATGGAGAGTATTCCATCACACTCCTGACTTGTGCCTTGTAGATGGTGGACAGGCTTTGGGGAGTCAGGAGCTGAGTTACTTGTCACAAGATTTCTAGCCTTTGATCTGCTCTTATAGCCGCAGTATTTATGTGGCTAGTCCAGTTCAGTTTTCGATCGATGGTAACCCCCAGGCTGTTGATAGTGGGAGATTCAGTGATTGTAATGCCATTGAATGTCAAGGGGCGATGGTTAGATTCTCTCTTGTTGGAAATGGTCATTGCCTGGCACTTGTGTGGCTCAAATGTTACTTGCTACTTGTTGGTGCAAGCCTAGATATGGCCCAGGTCTTGCTGCATTTGGGCGTGGCCTGCTTCAATTGTGCAGAGATCTCAATGGGTCCCCTATCAGCTAAAGGCTGTACTTTTCTGCACCTGTGGAGATCTCACACTCTTTTAGGACTCAAACAGCCTTGGCTCATTGGTACTTTACTTCTCTGCTAGTTACTCCAGAAGATAATATTGTCAGATTCCAAAATAAGTAACTGTATTTATTTGCAGAAATGTAAGAAAGTAGGGCAGACTAACTTATGTATGATGACAGCAGTAAACAGCCTTTTTTTTAAAGCTACACTCTGTTCAAGCAGAAGGGAATAAGCCTCCTTACCAACAGAATGTAAAGGGAGAATTTTAACTCCTGGGCCTGAAGCTAGCAAGATGCTAATCTGGGAGTCTCAGGGAGAGGGCTGGTTCATAACATCTGTTGGGATCCTTTACATCCTCTTGCCCAGCTGCCCACCTGAAACAGGTGGCAGAATTTTCCATGCCTGCTGGTGTCAGGTGTGTTTGGTTGCTTGAGTGGACAATATGGTGAGAAGGCCAACAATTGGTTTCACGATGTTGTTAAACCAGTTTGCGATTGTCTGCTCAGCCTGTTGATGGCGGGCCACATTTCCTGTCATCAGACATCGGAAACCTCATTGTAGTAAACCTGCATATCATTGTAAGGCCAGCCCGCCAGAATCAGCCCCCCAATGCTGGATCGTCGTCCGCTGATGCCGGTGGGAAAACACACCGGAGCAGAACATGTCTTGACAAGTGTGACATGCAGAAGTTGGGACTTACTGCCAGAGCCTTGATCACACCACAGACACCCAAGGAACAGACAATGCTGGAGCCTGACAGCAACGACACACTGGAGGAACGTCCATGGCATGCTGGGTGGATTCTCATGGGCTTGGCTCCACCGCAAAGCAACTCACAGAAGGTGGAAATTCACCGTTGAGGGTCTGCTCACAACGGATGATGGTCGAGGGGGTGGAGAGGAAGGTCCAGCTGTGTTTGGGAGAGGAAGATGAACCCGGGGGTCGGAGAAGAAGGTCTAGGATCGACTAGGAGAGGAAGAGGTGTCAGGTGGGCGGGTGAGGTTGGGAGCGGGGCAACAAAGTTGTCAGGGGGGTTGAGATTAGGAAGGGAGGGAATCAAAAGTGTCGGGGGGGTGGTTAGGAGGGTGGGGGGGAAGTACAGGGGAGGAGAGGCAACAGGGGAGAAGATAGCGACAGGGGAGGTAGGTGTAAGGGGGGGTGGAACATGTAAGGGAAGGAGTTCAGAGGGGGGAAGGTGTGTGAAGAGGGAAGGGAGCCCAAGGGATGAAGGAGTGCAGAGAGGGGAAGAAGTCTAGGGGAGGAAGGAGTGTGGAGAGGGTAGGGAATAAGGGTGGAGAAAGGAGTAAGGCTGGAGGAAGAAGTCAGGGTGCATGAAGGAGTCAGGAAGGGGGAAGGATTAAGGCTGGAGGAGGGAGTCTGTAGGGGGGAAGGACTAAGGGTGGCAGAAGAAGTAAGGGTGCCTGAAGGAGTCAGGAAGGGGGTAGGACTAAGCAGGGGTGGAATCCGGGGAGGGGAGGACTAAGGGGTGGGCAGTTCATGAGGGGGAAGGGGTTCCAAGGGAGGAAGGGGTTCGGGGAGGAAGGGGTTCCAAGGATGAATGTGCAAGGGAGGGGTCTGATGAATCCACGGCTGCCTCCTGGAGAGCAAACTGAAGGTGGGCATGGTAGGAGGGAATGGTGAGAATGACCAAGGGCAAATTGAGGAGGTAGGGTGGGACAGTGAGGGTTCGATGGTATTGGTAAATGGGACGGCGAGGGTGGTTGGTGGGGACTCAGAGGCAGACACGGACCCTGGGGGTGGGAAGGAGGAGGTTGGGGAGGTTAATGTGGATAGGGGTGGGATTTTAGGAGAGGAAGGGAATATGCACATTCAGCTGGACATCCCCAAAAGGAAAGGGTTGTGGCTGGTAGGTCATGAAGGGGAGGTGGAAGTTGATGCAGGGGGGTCAACAGTGATGGGGGTAAGGGAATGGGTGACTGGGGGAGGGGAAAGGATGGGGGAGTAAATGAAATATTGTATCACCACCATGCTGTCTAAATCAAAAGTGAAACGAGAGTCGTGGTGGATTAGATCAGGTACTGCATGGGAATGTGATCAATGGATGTGCGGAGATGCAGATCAGCTCAGATGGTCAACTGTAAGTGAACACCAGCAGGCAGCATTGAAAATGCTCAGCATAATGAGGTGAGTGTGATACGTGACACACACACACTTCTCCCTCCAGAATCACTCATCGGCCAGCTGCTCCCTCTGTGGTGGCAGAGGGCGAGGTTGAGGGGCCACAGGCAAAGGGGACTCGAAGGGAGCGGACAGCCTCTGAGATCACTGAGTGGATGACCCGAGTCGTCCAGCTGCCACTCCTCCTCACTTTGGGTGCCTGGAGGCCGCAGCCTGTCTCCTTGAGGGGAAGGAGCACCTGGAGGGACATTGAGGTGCCCTGTATCCCTCTTATATTGCAGTGGCCCATGGCTACCGCAATGGAGTGCAAGGTCTGCACGCATCTCTGTGTTTTGATGGACCATCATGTTGCAGGTCTGCCATCCTTCCCATGGAGACCTCCAGATGCACACATGTGGGTACCACCTCATCAGAAAGTACCAGGTGCACTCCTCTGACTCGCATGCCACTCTTTTGAGGGCTTCTAGCAGCTCTGCGTGATGTTACCCCGCCTTCTGCTGACTCTCCAGGATGAGTTGGAAGGGCGAATCCAGAGGCTCGTCATCTGACTCATAAGTCACAGATGCCTCTTCCCCAGCAGTCCTTCGAGTGCCAAGGAGATGTGAGCATGAAAACAGATGGAGAGAGTGTGAGCAGGACACGTGGCACTGCGTGGAATGTTTGTGTGGTGAGTGGAGCTATGGATGAGATGAGAACGTGAGCACGAGATGATATGAGCCTGATGGAGATGTGAGGGTGTGTGTGAGAGTTAGTGGTGTTGTCCCTTGAGGTGTGAGATCCCTGTAGATGTGTGATGGGTTTGTGAGTGTATGAGTTGAGAGTGATGAGAAGAGTGAATTATCCTGGTGGAACAGATGAGACCATTCAACCTGTTGCGGCACTGGGTGACTGTCCTCTTTTGCAGGGCATTGACGCTGACCACCGCTGCCACCGCCTTCCATGCTGGATTAGTGATGCTGCTGCCCATCTTGCGGCCAGAGCTGGGGTAGAGGACATCATGGCCTCCACGGCATCCAAAAGGCACTCGAGGGACACCTCACTACCGGGGCGGGGGGCTGCAGTATTTTTGCCTTTTGGGGCCATCCTGTCTTCTGTGCAGCATCCTGGGCTGCAAGCGCTGAGAAGTGTGCACACGACTGCACTTTAATGTGGCGCCTGGCTTACTGAAGCGGTGAGGTGATGGCATAGCGGGCAAATGAGAGCGCGCCCGCCATCAAAATTGCGTGTTTCCCGGGAATGCATGATTAATGCGGCAGCTTTGGGATGATACGACATGAGAAGCCGCCATTGCGGACGGCAAGTAAAACCTTGTTTTTCTTGCTCGCTACCACACAGTGCAAATCTGGGAAAATTCCGCCCAGGTATTGAGGTGCCCAACAGCCCTCAGATAAGTTAAGGGGATGCAGCTCTAATGGGTGGGACGTATTTGGGGAAGGGGATAGGGAGGGGTGCCGGGGGAGACCTCAAGGCAGCAGGGGCTTAGATTTTACTTTTAGGCCTGAAGAAGCACTCGTGTTCCTCCTTTAACTTTACAGTCCTGTTTACAGCTTAACTTTAGAGTTCTTCCTTGTCAGGTTTTGCTGAGCGAGATGCCTAATGGTTAAAGGTAGAAATAGCTCTTTGTATAAGTATGCATGGATATTGGGATTGAACTTCCTCGGTGCGGCAATCAGCATTGGATTACTACTCTGATCTCAGTTTCTTACCTAAAATCCTATCTCGCCTGGTCTTCCAACTCAGGCCGGATGAGATCGGAGTAGTGCAGCGCATCCCTAGGGCCTAGCGTCAAAGTCAGCTCTCTTGAAGGGAAGGAAGCCATGGCTCCTTTTTTACAGCACTAGCTACTGTAAAGCAGATAAGTTTAAAGGTCCAGTGAGGTTTAAAGTTTTTTGACAGGCCAGGGAGAAGGTAAGTGTATAAGGTAAGTGGCTAGGATTTGTGGCAGGGTCGGACCACATGGGGGACGGTGGGGCAGAGTTGGGCCTCGTGGGTGGGTTGGGGCAGGCCTCGGTGGGGGGCGGTTAGTCCTCAGGTTGGTGTGGGGGATCAGGCTTCAGGGAGTGGTGTCAGGTCTCGGGGTGATGGAGGATTGGGCCTCGGGGGGTTGGAGGATCAGGCCTTGGGGGTTTGTGGGGATCGGGCATTGAAGGGCTATTGGGCCTTGGGGTGTGGGGTCTTGGGGCTTGGAGGGTGTGTCAGCTCTCTGGCAGGGTGGGGAATTGGGCCTCAGGAGCGTGGAGGGGGCGGGCCTGGGGGGTGCTGTCAGACCTTGGTGGGGTGGGGAGGCTGTCAGTCCTCAGGAGGCGGTTGGGCCCTGAGGGGGTGTCGGGTGTTGGGGGGGCAGTCGGGTCTCAGGCAGTGGTGGGGGTGGAGTCAGTAATTATAGTTCTGATAAACATAGGGCTGTAGCTTTAAGAATATTCCTGTGGTGTAAGATCACATGATCTGTGTAAACCAATGAATTAGCAGCACGGGGATCCTCTGGGGAGAGTTCTTCTTTAGTTATAGAGTTAGATGCACGCATGTAGCTGCTGCTGTTGTCTTGTAAATAAAGTTCAATGTTTCTGCCAGGAAAAGTTGACTGGAAAATCAACTCTATAACAAACTGGCGACGCGGGTAAATTAGATCCGGTGCTGTCCCTCGCCCAGCGATTGTGATATCGAAGATAATGAAAAAGGAAGGCAGATATACTCATCCGAGGTGCCACACTTTGGCAGATTCGACCCTTTGAACCAGCCACAGATGACTGATCTCAATATATAGAATGCCATGAGTTATACTTTCAAGCCCATCATGGGGGAGGAAAAGAGGAGAATGATTCTCCCGAGTATTTGTGGGAGAAAAACCTAGTTTATTTCGAAGCTTGATGGCCCCCAATGTCCCAGATTCAAAGGCCTTCAGTGAATTAGTAGACCTCATTAAGGTATATTTTCAACCCAAGCCCTCAGTCACAATGCAGAGGTTCAGATTCAATTTGCCAAATAGAGCCCCCGGGGAGAACATTACTACCTACATGGCGAAATTAAAGAAACTAACGGAATAGTGTGACTTCAGTGAAACCTGAATGATATGCTGAGGGATCGTTTGGTCCGTGGCGTGCAAGAGGATGCTATTCAACGAAGATAGCTGGCTGAAATTTATCTTGATTTTAAGAAAGCGTTAGAAATAGCGCTTGCAATGGAAAGTGCTCTAAGGGGTTCACAAGTGATTCAAGGTGTGCAAAATGGCGCCGTTTTCCTAGTTGGGCGGGAACGGTCAGTGGAAAGTGGTGCGTAAAGCCGGGACTCCGCCAAGAAGCCCCCGCTAACTGAAAATTTAGGGGAAACAGCTTAGCGGCAAACTCAAAAACTAATTTTTATCGATGTGGAAACAATCATACTCCTAATGATTGGCAATTTAAAAAGGTGGAGTGTTATTTTTGTCACAAAAGTGGACACATATTGAAACACTGCAAAACGAGATTACAACAGATTTCCAGACAACAAACGAGCTCTAATGAAGTACATAGCGCGGAAGATCCAGAAACAACCAATTCTGACATTTATTCCTTATTCAACATCAAAGTTGGGAAGGCAGAGCCAATTACTATCATGTTGCACCTGAATGGTGAACCATTAAAAATGGAAGTAGACACAGGTGCTTCTACCACTGTAGTAGAACACACTTTCAGATATTTAAATAAAGGCGATCAATTGTTAAATTTGGAACAAATCTCCGCCAAGTTGAAAACGTACACATGCGAAGAAATCCAGGTAAAAGGTATCACCAGAGTACCTGAGCTCTGAGGAAGAGTCATACAGACTCGAAACGTTAACTCTGTCTTTCTCTCCACAGATGCTGTCAGACTGCTGAGTTTATCCAGCATTTTTTGTTTTTGTCACCAGAGTACCTGTTTACCATAGACACCAAACAGCACAACTATCAGTGATGGTGGTAGGAGGTGAATGACCAACCCTTCTAGAGCGTGATTGGTTGAAAGAGATTAAATTATACTGGTCTAAAAATCTTCCAGTTGCGAACAGGGAGAGTGCCAGAGCTGTTAAAATAGAAAGACACCATCTCCAAGGATGAACTGGGAAAAATCAAAGGCCTACAGGCCAAGATTTATGTGGACCCAGAAGCAACTCCTCACTTCTTGAAAGCAAGACCGGTGCCATACGCCCTGAGAGAGAAAGTTGATGTTGAGTTGAACTGGCTGGAGAGGCTGGGTGTCATTAAAATGGTTCAGTTCTAAGAGTGGGCAGCACCCAAAGAACCTGTCCTAAAACTGGATCAGGCCGTATGGATCTGTGGGGACTATAAACTAACAGTCAACAAAGCAGCCAAACTGGATAGGTACCCTATTCCCAAGATTGAAGACCTCTATGTCAAACTAGCAGAACGGACAACATATACAAAGCTTGGCAAGCCGCACATATCAGCAACTGGAACTGGATGATACCTCCCAAGAATTTGTGACCATAAACACTCACAAAGGGTTATATCAATACACACACCTGCCCATCGGTGTTTCTTCGGCCTGTGCCATTTTTCAGAGGACGGTGGAGAGCTTGCTACAAGGATTACCTCAAGTTGTGGTCTACATGGACGATGTACTAATAACTGGATTCATGGAAAAGGAACACTTGGCTAATTTAGAGGGGGTCCTGAAATGATTTTTAGAAGCAGGTGTGCACCTAAAGAAGGAAAAATGCACTTTTCAGGCAAATGAAGTCATTCATTTGGGCCACTGGGTAGATACCCAAGGGTTACACCCTGTTGAAGAGAAGGTTAAAGCAACCAGAAAGGCACCTGCACTGAAGAGGATCTCTGAACTTAAATCATTTTTAGGGATGGTAAATTATTATGGCTGATTTCTACCAAAATTATCAACAGCTCTAGCCCCTCTACATTCACTGCTGAAGAAAAACCAATGTTGGGTTTGGAACTCACCCCAAGAAGAAGCCTTCATGAAAGTAAACCAGCTCTTGCACTCTTCAAATTTGTTATTGCACTACAACCCGACAAAGGAATTGGTGCTAACCTGTGATGCGTTCCCCTATGGAGTGGTAATGGTACTACCTCACAAGATGGACAACAGTACAGAGAGGCCAATAGGTTATGTATCCAGGACACTTGCCACAGCTGAAAAAGGATATTCCCAGATCGAAAAGGAAGGTCTGTCAATTATTTTTGGTGTAAAAGAATTCCACCAATACATGCATTGGCGACATTTCACGAAAGTATCAGACAACAAACTACTTTTGGGCTTGTTTAGTGAGCTATACCTCCCATAGCTTCTGCATGAATTCAAAGATGGGCCCTAATTTTAGCAGCATATGAATATACCTTTGTACATAGATCAGGGATTCATATAACAAATGCCAATGCCCTAAGCCGCCTTCCTTTGCAAGAGAACAATGACCATGTCCCAATTCCCCAGGAGCTCGTATTAGTGATGAACTTCCTGGATTCCTCCTCAGCCTGTGCCAGGCAGTTAAGAAACTGGACGAGTCGTGATCCAGCCCTGTCTGAGTGAAAGACCAAGTGTTACATGGATGGCCCCAGGAATCAGCCTCTGATGAATTGAAGCCATTTTTCAACCAAAGACATGAAATGAGCAGTCAGGATGGAATTCTATTACGGGGTGCATGAGTAGTAGTTCCTTCATAAGGAAGGGAACCACTCTTAGTAGAATTACACAGTGCCCATTCAGGAATCTCAAGAATGAGGGCAATAGCGCAAAGTTATCTTTGGTGGCCGGGAATGGATGGTGATATTGTAAAGATTAAACGCTGTGTGCAATGCCAATAGCTACATATGTTGCCGGTGGCAGCCCCATTACGCCCATGGGAGTGGCCTGGTAAACCCTCTGTGAGATTGCACATAGATTACGTCAGCCCTTTCCTTGAAACCATGTTTCTACTGATTATAGATGCTCATTCCAAGTGGTTAGATGTTTATGAGGTTAAGTTGCCAACATCAGGCGTGACTATAGGAAAACTACACTAAAGCTTCGTAATCCATGAATTGCCAGAGGTAATCATCTCAGATAATGGTACTACATTTTTGAGCACTGAGCTTCAATGATTTGTCAGCATCAATGATATCAACCACATAAAAACTGAACCATACCATCTGTCATCTAATGGACTGGTGGAGAGAGCAGTATAAACTTTTAAGGTGGGAATGAGAAAGTTAACAGGTGAATCGTTGGAAACTAAACTTGCTCATTTCCTATTTCACTACAGAACAACCCCCCACACTACGACAGGTGCAACACCTGCAGAATTACTGATGAGGCGCCGTTTTCGAACAAGACTAAGCCTGATACTTCCCAATTTGGAGGGGAAGGTGGAGAAAAGTCAAGGAAACCAAAAAGCGACTCATGATTTGCATAGTCATGAGCAACAATTTACCGTTGGAGAAGCAGTATGTGTAAGGAATTTCGGTGGAGGACTGAAATGGTTGCCTGGTAAAGTAAGCTCTGTGACCAGACCATTGTCATACCACTTAGAAGCGAAGGGCCAGATCACCCGTAAGCATGTGGATCATTTAAGAAAAAGGGATACCTCAACAAAATGATGTTCCACCTGTAACCATTGATAAACCTGTTGTTCCTGTTGAAGTTGCTCAACCAAGGACAGACATGCCCGATGTCTCTGTTGGAGTGGAAGACACTGAACTGCCTGTGCCTAATGAGGTACCTGATGTTAATGTGGTTCCAGGGAATGTGGTTTCTGCCAAAGAATCAGAAGTCATGGAGCCACGAACTTTTACACAGATCAGGAAACCACCTGAAAGGCTGAACTTGTAATTTCATGACCTGTGTAAATATTGTAATGCCATGAGATAAATATCCTTGTAAATACAAAATGTACAGAAAAGTTACAGATGGAGGAATGTAGTAATTATAGTTTTGAGATATGTAGGAGAGTAGCTTTAAGAATAATCCTGTGTTGTAAGATCACATGATCTGTGTAAACCAATGGGTTAGCAGCACACGGAACCTCTGGGAGAGAGTTCTTCTTTAGTTTTAGAGTTAGATGCACACGTGGAGCTGCTTCTGCTGTTTTGTAAATAAAGTTCAATGTTTCCACCAAGAAAAGTTGCCTGGAAAATCAACTGTTATACAGGGTGTTGGGTCTTGGGGATGTGGTCAGGCCTCAGTGGCGTGTCGGGTCTCGGAGGTGGCCAGTAAGGGCTCAGGGGTGCCAGGACTCTGGCAGGGTGGGGTTCAGGCCTCGGGGGCGTGGGAGGCGGGCCTCGGGGGGTGCTTTCAGGGCTTGGGGTGGGAGGGACGCTGTCGGGCCTCAGGAGGATGTTGGGCCTCAGGGGTGGGCAGTTAGGCCGCAGGGGGAGGGTGCTGTCGGGCCTCAGTGGAGGCAATCGAGCTGAAGGGGAGTGTCAAGTCTTGGTGTCTGGGTGTCCGGTTGGGACTGGTAGGGGAATCTGGTCAGGTTGGGCCTTGAGGCGGGGGCGGTGGTGTCAGGGGGTTCGGGCCTCTGGAGGGAAGCCGGGTTGTGTCGAGCCTTGGGGGGATGTTTGAGTTGGGCCTTGAGGGTGGGGGTGGTGGTGAAGAGGCCCCATGGTGGTGGTGGGAATCCCATGTGAGGAGACCCCTGGGGGGAGTCAGGGGGGATTTGGGAAGGTTCGTGGGGGGACATGGGGTCGTCCCTGGGCGTTCCTTGGTCTGGGGGAATCCTGTGCGTGTTCTGTATGGGTCTGTGCAAAAGTTACCCAGGAGCTAGAAGAGGTTTTAATCCTGCTAACTTTTTCTGGATAACTATTGGTGTAAACCAGTTGGAATCATCCAAAGTTAGTGATTTAAATCACATTTTCAAATGGTGTCCAGTGTGGGTCAAATGCCCAGAGGAAGTTTGCACTTCCAGGCAATTGCCGTGCAAACCTTACACGGGAACTTCCATAGGGGATTCCCCAGCACACCTTTGGAGTACCCCCGCCCTCTCCCAATACCACACTCTTGACCTTGGGAGTTACAGCCCAATATTATAATCTGGGCAAATTTAAAGTCAGGTTTAAGTGGCGCCCACTGACAAATGGGTTAACTTGCTGCAGGACAGGAATGATGGCAAATAGAGTCACTCCTGTTCCACCCAGTTTGTATCAGATTGAGGCAGCTAAATTTCTGCCTAACCTGTTCTCCAATAAGTTTATTCACTTAAACCCACTGTGTGATTTCCATGGCCTCATCAAAATGCCCTGATTTATCATTGAAATCATGGAATCCATAGAAAAATCCTAAATTAAGCCACGATCAAGCTATAGCCCTGAACATATAGGGCAGAATTTTACGTCTTGTGGGAGGGCGCACGTCCGACCCAATCGGGCGTAAAATAGCGCGAAAAGACATCAGATGAGTGTCCCGATTCCTCCTGCAGACACACGATCTTCAGGTTGGTGGGCACATGCGGGTGTCAGAGCAATGCCCACTATCAATTAAAAGGCTACTTAGGGCCATTGAAGCCCCAGTTGTTGGATCTTGTGGATCCCCATTGCATACTTGTAAGTGGTGGCTGAGTTGGTAGTATAGATAGAGTTGATCAGGAGACACTCCTTAGGTGGAAAACATTATGGGCAGTATCTTGCCCTCGGATGGCGGGCGGACAGCCGACCCCCACCACCGAAACGGGGCCCGCCGACGTTTTGAGTGGGCGGACCAATTAAGGCCTGCCCAGCGGCCTGCCCGACAGGAAGCCCTATGCGCTTCCTGTGTGGGGGGGGAGGGATTCCCCATCTGTCAAAGTGCGCTCTTTCACACATGCGCACGAAAGAGCGCACTGCTCCCTGAGGCAAAGTGCTGTCTCAGGGAGATTCGTGACAGGTAAGTAAAGTCTAAAAATAGATAAATATTGAAATTATTAACATGTCCCCCTCATGTGACAATGTCACACGAGATAGGACATGTTAATAATAAACACATAAAATTTATTAAATGTTTAAAAAACGGACATGAAACTTCATCCCGCCAGTGGATGAAGTTTCATGAATAATCAGAAGCCCACTGGGGCTCCTGGCCTGCCCACCAGCCTTAAGCTTGGACGGGCAGGTCTTTAATGATCTTAACTAACCTGTCAATGGCCTCAATTGGCCATTGACAGGTCAGCGGGCGGACAGCTAATTTTGCTGTTCGCCTGCCTTCCTAAAAATTTAAAGGGACCGGGATGACGTCGGGGGTTCCTCCCGACGTCATCCCGTGTCATTTTCCCCTCAGCAAGCAGGCCCCGCCCCCAAATTGCCGAGGGGAAAACCCTGCCCTATGTTTATTTACAAAGGTACTCAACAGCAACCACATGAGTGCTTTCACTTCAAACCCTATCTCCAGACTACTGACTGCTAACTACAGTTAGTCCGCACTAGTCCTCTATTGGTTACTAAAGATCATGTGATCTTTCTTTATAATGTTCTTCTTAAAGGTATATTACACATTAGATAAAACCATAATTACCACACCAATTGATCCCATTGATTATGTTGCCTGTGCGATTTCGTGCTTGTCGCAAGGGCAAAACAGGCAGGAGGGCAGCCAACATTTTGCAAAACCTCATCCGAGGGTGGGATAAAAAGGGTCAGCAGCATTGCCACTGTGAGTAATGAGGAGTTTAGGAGATAGTTTACTGCTGTTTGCTTATTTAAACTTGACAGCTTCATCTCAGCTCTGAACTTCATTCTTAGCATTTCTAGGCTTCAATTCAGGACTCATTGGTGTCTCCAAGACCTCCAGAGGATTTTGACCATGTGGACGCTTCAGGTTTCAGACAGCCTTATGTAACTCTAGTAATGGGGGATTGTGGTCTTTGCTGGAGTCACCTCCTCCCCTGAGTAAGAGAGGGGCAGAAGGGAGAGGAGGCCAGATGTCCCAAAGCAGCTCCCATGGGAGCAACCTGTGGGAGGAGAGCTGCAGGCACAAGGGGCACAGGGCCAGCAGGTAGTCCAAGATGGAAGGGGCTGCAGAAGACGCCACTATCCTGCTGCCAGGGTTTACAGGCAGCGATGCAGCTACCTCAATATGTCTGAGGTGCAATGCCAAAGGAGGCTCCGCCTCTCCAAGGAGACTGTGACCTCCATTTGACATGAGATCATGCCAGTGGCTCTGAGGGTCACAGTGGCCCTCAACTTCTATGTCTCCGGCTATTTCCAGGGGTCAGTGGGGGATCTTTGTGGAGTGTCCCAATCTGTCCACAATTGCATTAAAGGAGCTCTGTTCAGGCGGGTAATGACATTTATTCATTTCTGTACAG